>NC_058520.1:541061082-545861082 GCF_904849725.1 Hordeum vulgare subsp. vulgare
CTCGATGTACGCCGCACTTCTGTTAGGTTGTTGAAGATATACAACGAAATGTTCCGCCATTCTTCAACATCCAACGTTATTGGTTTCGAAGCACCGGCTGGTGACTAGGCTGAGGTTGGACCCACCTTTTTTAGGGTCTGCATCATTGTGTCGAGGCTTCGGATTATGCAAATGATGATTTTTGGCTTCGTAGTGTGCTGTCACAAAGTTTGCCACCTCCTCAGTAATGAATGCCTCAGCCATCGATGCTTCAATTCTACGCTTATTTTTACATTTAGCTCGAAGGGTCTTCTGCATCCTCTCAGTTGCATAGCACCAACGATCTTCCACGGGCCCACCCAATCTTTCCTCGATCGGTAGATGTAAAATCAAATCCTGCATTGGATTAAAGAAGCCTGGTGGAAAGATCTTCTCTAACTTGCACAACAACTCTGGTGCAAACTCCTCCATGTCTTCTACCACGCCAGGCGACAATTCTTCCGCACAAAGAACACGGAAGAAATAGCTCAGCTCCGCCAGTACTAGCCATTCATCCTCAGGAATAAAGCCACGTAACATCACCGACATTACCCTCTCTAGCCATATGTGCCAATCATGACTCTTGAGACCAAAGATTTTTAATTTTTCAAGACTCGCTCCCCTCTTTAGATTCGCTGCATACCCATCGGGGAACATCAAGTGCATTTTGACCCACAAGATAATTTCCCTCATAGCTGGCCTTCCAAGATTGAACCAGGCCTTTGGCTTCGACCACTTCTGCTTTCCTTTGCCTTCTCGTATGTTTTGTAACGGTCTATGACATAGTGTCGCTTGATCGACTCTAGCCTTAGTATTATCCTTTGTCTTCCCATCTATGTCGAACAATGTACCAAAAATAGCCTCTCCGATATTCTTTTCAGTGTGCATCATGTCGATATTGTGTGGAAGAAGGAGGTCTTTGAAGTAAGGCAGATCCCAGAAGCATGGCTTGTGAGTCCAGGCGTGTTTTGAATTATACCCCTTGAAATACCCTGGACGCTGTGGATCAGGCTCGAGGGCGTTTAACTGATCCAGGATCTGTTGGCCTGTGAACGCAGGTGGTGCCATGTTTTTGACAACTTTACCTTTGGTAAAGTTCTTCTTGTCTTTTCTGAACTGATGGTCAAGATCCAGGAACTGTCTATGCAAGTCAAAGCAAGAATACTTCCGACCCTCCTGCAACCAATGAAACTGAAGAGCTGCCTTGCATTGGGGGCACGGGAACCTTCCATGCACACACCATCCAGAGAATAGCGCATACGCTGGCAAGTCATGCATAGAGTACATGTACCACACATGCAATTTGAAGTTTTATTTTCTAGCGGCATCGTATGTATTGACCCAATTATCCCAAGCTTCTTCCAATTCATCCTTAAGCGGTTGCAGGTACACATTCATATTCTTCCCCGGATAATTGGGCCCTGGAATTATCAACGTCAGAAATATGTTCTTTCTTTGCATAATCTGCCGGGGGGGAGATTGAGTGGAATGACAAATATAGGCCAACAACTGTATTTGGTTGCCGTCATGCCGAAGGGATTAAAACCATCCGTGGCGGCGCAGACTCGAGGATTCCTTGGATCTGCCGCTTTATCCTCATGCAATACATCGAAATGTTTCCACGCTTCCCTATCCGATGTGTGTACCATCATCTTATTCCCATCCGCATCTAGTTCGGTTCTTTTGCCCAATTTGTGCCATGTCATCTGTCTGGCTGTCTCTTCGACCATGAAAAGACGTTGAAGTCTTGGTACGATTGGCATATACCGAAGAACACTAACTGCGATTTTGGTCTGCCTCTTCTCACCCATACCGTTGTCTACCACAAGATACCTGCAAGACTCGCAATTGGGACAATAGTCCAAGTGTGCATACTCCTTCCTAAATAAGACACATCCTTTCTCACATGCATCTATCTTCTCATAGGGCATCTTAAGTACACGAAATATTTTGTCCGACTGGTACACGTTTGCAGGCATGACATGGCCTTTGGGTAGGAAGCGTCCAAAAAGTGTCATCATCGCGTCGTAGCATTCTCTTCCCAAGTTGAACTGAGCCTTCAGAGCCATTACTTGTGCAATTGCATCCAGCTGACAGAGCTCAGTGTGCTCATGGAGAGGACGTTTTGAAGACTCCAACATTTCATAAAAGGCCTTTGCAGATTCCTCCATCTCATCTTCCGAATCCCGAGCATCATCAAAGTCTTGCACCATGTCTTCGATCCCGGTACCATGCTCGTCCATGCGACGACGGACCACCTCAGCTCTTGTGCGTTGTATAGACTCACCATGAAATGTTCACACCGTATAATTAGGCTTAAAACCCCTCCTCTGCAGGTGTTTAATCATTACAGCCTCTATCGTCTTTTTATAGTTGTCGCATCCAGGACAGGGGCAATAGTTTCTTTCCTGGCCATTTGCGAATGCGGCTTTCACAAATTCCTTTGTTTTTACAAACCAGTCTTTCGTCATCTCTTTCTGACTAGGGTGACCGGTATACATCCACGCACGATCACTCATCTTGCGTAGCTACTAAAGACAGAAGAAATATATTTATATATAATTTAGCATTTATATTCATCGGTTAATCAGGTTCGCCATTTTTATTATGTCCAGGCAACCTACACGCTAATAGGTAAAGATAGGTCCTAATCCCACCCAAGTATGTGTAGATTGGGTTCGTTTTCCCATGCTCTGCTCCGGATCCAACGCAAAATTTCGGCAGCACCTCCCCGCTGTTCTCCTGATACACGTCTCCGCAATAAACAAAGAGGATGTGCATCCGAAGAACAACAGGTAGGCACTGACGAAAGTCCGCATCAGATCCAGAGCACAGCATACGGGAAAACGAACCCAATCTACACATACTCGGGTTGTCCATGGATAATGTTGGACAATTCGAAAGGATGGCAGTTATAAATATGCAAAGAAATGCATATTTATAGATGTCTCCCTTTCGAACGGGAGACACATACTGGTCACGCATACTGATAAATTAATTTAATTACCTAAATCTAGAAAGTTTCATCCGAAAACCGAGCCACAGTAAATGAAGGCGCGGGGAGGAGATGAAATTTGTACTGACCCACGAATGCAGGGGCGGAGCTCGTACAACCCACGGGCAGGTCTTCGCACAGCAGACCTCACAGCGACAAGACAACTATAACATGTAAATCCACCCGATCAACACAAATATTCTAATTATGTCATTTTAGAGGAAAACAAGTTAAGAATATAATATTCATGAGCTAACCAAGGTTTTTATGCCATTTTGTAGCTAAATGGGCTAATTATCTCATTGTTGGGGAAAATAAGGTTAGGAGAATAAGATAGAGGAGAAGAAAGAGGAGGAGGAGGAGAAGAAGAAGAAATCAAGAAGAAGGAGAAGGAGGAGGAGGAGAAGAAGGAGGAGGAGACGGTATTTTTCTTCTCTTCTTCTTCTTCTTCTTCTCTTCTTTTCTTCTTCTCCTTCTTATTTTTGTCTTCTCCTCCTCCTCCTCCTCTTCTTCTTCTTCTTCTTCTTCTTCTTCTTCTTCTCCTCCTCCTCCTCCTCTTCTCCTCTTCTCCTCCTCCTCCTCTTCTTCTTCTTCCTATTCTTTCTATTAAGCTAACTAACTAACTAACCTAACTAACCAAGCTAACTAAACCTATCGCTAAACCTAGATAGCACTAAACAACAACAGAAAGAATCTAGCTACCACTAATTAACAAAACAAAATCTACCACTAAACTACCTACTAAATCTACTAATTAACTAACTAAATCTACCAACTAACTAAACTACCACTAAAACTACTAATTAACTAACCTACCAACTAAACTATATATGCCACTAAGGCCCCGTTTGATTGCAAAGTATTTTCTAAGTATTTTATGAATTTGCAGTTTCTTTAGATACCACGGTTTTATTTACTGCGACCTGTTTGACTAACTTAAAAGCTGTGTTATTAAAATTAGAGTATTTATAAAACTGCGGTAATTTCTCTGCATAATAAAAAGAACCCCGAACCTCTATTTTTAAAACAGAGCAAGCTAAGAAATGAGTTCGTCGCTAAATATACTCAACAAACTCATCTCGTATGGTCATAGAAAGGATCCGATGCAATCCATAGCTATCCTTTATAAATCAATCAAGGTTGGGAGCCTCTCTTAAGGACTACTAATCACTGAACCCAAAACCTTTACAATTTTGAGGAGAAAATGAAGAGCCGTGTTGTGGATGGCCTTTTTCATAATGTACAATCTGGAGTTGTTCGTGCATGTTGTTGTTCTATGCACGCTGATGGCAAGGGCTAACCAGCTACCTAGCTGGATAAACGAAGCAAAAATAGAGTTTGCACCACAAAAAAGCAATAGTTAACTAGCTAATGCATGCACCGCCAAATGCTAGCTAGTAAATTTTACAACATTTTGTGGCCTAACCAAACATGTCCTTTGCATTGTGAATACTCCAAATAACATTGTTATATTAAAACCATGGTATTTTGTACCTATTGGTAAAATAACTGTAGTTTTCAATACTTTAGTTTTTTTAGTACTTTGCTATCAAACAAGGCCTAAATATGTTAATTAGCAAAAAAAAAGAAGAAAAAAAGGACTCACTGGAGGGGGGCGGCCGGGGAGGAGGAGGGTGCGGCAGTGGAGGAGAGGGCGGTGGTGGCGGTGGTGGAGAAGGGGCGAGCTCTGACGTCGGTGGTGGAGGAGGAGGGGGCACAGGGAGGAGGGGCGCAGGGAGGCCGGAGGAGGGCGCAGTAGGAGGGGGCGACGATGGAGGGAGGCCGTAGGGCGGAGGAGGGAGGAGGAGGGAGCACAGGGAGGCCGGAGGAGGAGGGGGGTGGCGGCGCAGGGAGGCCGGAGGCCGGAGGAGGAGGGGGCGCAGGGAGGCCGGATGAGGGCGCGGCGGCGGTGGTGGTGTCGGGGGTGAGAGAGAGGGGTGTGGGGTGGCCGTTAGGGGTGAGAGCGAGGCGCGTGGGGGTGGGGCTAACGGCCATTAGGGCGCACCCTCTTTGCCGTCCGCCTCCCGACGACACAGAGGAGAAAAGTGGACGACAAAGAGAGAGGTCGTTAGGGGGGAGAGAGGGGGTGCGGGGTGGGCCAGCCGAGCGCTTTGCCGTCTGCCTAAGTGATATTTGCCGTGAGCCCAGCTCTTTGCCGTCAGCCTGAGTGGTGTTTGCCGTGAGCCAGTAGACGACAAAGAAGCAGCAGATGGCAAAGACCCTCTCTGCCATCAGCCTCCTCTTTGCCGTCTGGTTTCTGGTAGCTGATGGCAAAGAGGGTCTTTGCCATCAGCCAACACATGGCAAAGAAGCAGTAGATGGCAAAAAAAACTGTTTCCCACTAGTGTATCACCATTCTATAGCCGGTAATAATCCTTTGTGGGATTAGTTCATCCTTATCATTAGGAACGAGGGTGATACCTCCCTTCTTAGGTACGCAATGTACTGGACTTACCCAATCACTATGAGTAACAGGATAAATGATTCCTGCTTCCACAAGCTTTAATATTTCATTTCTAACGACCTGTTTCATCTTAGGATTTAATCTCCTTTGATGATCAACAACTGGTTTAAAGTCAGGATCGGTTTTAATCTTGTGCTGACATAGAGTAGGACTAATACCCTTAAGATCATCAAGAGTATATCCAATAGCAGTGCAGTGCTTCCTCGGAGTTTTTAGTAACTTCTTCTCTTCGCGCTCTGAGAGGAGAGCACTAATAATGACAAGATATATCTCCTTCTCATCAAGATAGGCATACTTAAGAGTATCATACAACTGTTTAAGCTCGAACACAGAATCAACCTTTGGTGGGGGAGGATCCCCAAGCAGTTCAACATGCAGATTATTCTTGAGAATAGGATATTGTTCTAAGACAATTTTATCTATCTCATCTCTCTCCTCCATATGCATATCATTTTCATGCTCAAGCAGATATTGCTCTAAAGGATCCGTAGGAGGTACGGCAATAGAGGCAAGAGCAATGATTTCATCTCTACCAGACGACTCTCTTTCATGGGTTTGTCTTCCAAACTTGGAGAAGTTAAATTCATGAGACACACCCTCGAAACTTACTGTGACAGTCTGCTTAATGCAATCAATGTGAGCATTGACATTGTTGAGAAAGGGTAAACACAAGGAACAACAGGATCACTAAAGGCAATGACTTTCTCATCAACTAGATTGGTTTTGGCTATGTTTCTTTCTACAGGAGGATGATAGTTAAACCACTTATCTTTGGGAAGATCAAAATGAGCAGCAAAAGATTCACATAGAGAAGCTACTATCTCAGAGTCAAGTCCATACTTAGCGCTAAAATCTCTAGAAGTGTTTGTCTCAACAAAAGATTTAACGCAATCAAACTGGAAATTCATACCTGACTCCTTACCTTCCTCCAGCTCCCAATCTTCAGAGTTGCGTTTGATTTTCTCCAATAAATTCCACTTGTGATCAATATCCTTCTTCATAAAGGAACCGGCACAGGAAGTGTCAAGCATGGTACGATCTTCATGAGAAAGCCGAGCATAAAAGTTTTGAGTGTTAATTTCTCTCGAGAGCTCATGATTGGGGCATGAATATAGCATTGATTTAAGCCTCCCCCAAGCTTGAGCTATGCTTTCCCTGTCACGAGGCCAAAAGTTATAAATAAAGTTCCGATCACGATGTACTAAATGCATAGGATAGAACTTTTGATGAAATTCCAATTTCAACCGATTGTAGCCCCATGATCCAGTATCATCACATAGCCTATACCATGTCAAGGCCTTATCCTTCAAAGATAAAGGAAAGACTTTCTTATTTACCTCATCCTCGGGCAAAGCTGCAAGCTTAAATAAACCACAAACTTCATCTACATAGATCAGATGCAAGTCTCGATGTGAAGATCCATCTCCTGTGAAAGGATTAGCCAGCAGTTTCTCAAGCATACCCGAAGGAATTTCATAAAAGATATTTTCAGTAGGTACCTCAGGTTGAGGAGCAACTCCTCATGCTTCCGTTCGTGGTGAAGATACCCCAAACAAACTCCTCAAAGGAACAGTTTCCATAGTGACAAGTGACAATAAATTTCAGCACAGTATAAAAATGTTTCCTTACCAATTTCCACTTACCAAAGGCGCTTCACTCCCCGGCAATGGCGCCAGAAAAGATTCTTGATGACCCACAAGTATAGGGGATCAATCGTAGTCCTTTCGATAAGTAAGAGTGTCGAACCCAATGAGGAGCAGAAGGCTCTGATAAACGGATTTCACCAAGGTAATAACTGCAAGCACTCAAAGTTGCGGTAACAAGTGATGGTCTAGTGAGGTGAAACGTAGCGAGCAAAAAGTAACAAGTAACAAGTAGTAGCAACGGTGCAGCAAGTGGCCCAATCCCTTTTGTAGCAAGGGACAAGCCTGAACAAAATCTTATAAGAGGAAAAACGCTCCCGAGGACACACGGGAATTTCTGTCATGCTAGTTTCATCATGTTCATATGATTCACGTTCGTTACTTTGATAGTTTGATATGTGGGTTGACCGGTGCTTGGGTACTGCCCTTCCTTGGACAAGCATCCCACTTAGGATTAACCCCTCTCGCAAGCATCCGCAACTACGAAAGAAGAATTAAGACAACGTCTAACCATAGCATTAAACTAGTGGATCCAAATCAGCCCCTTACGAAGCAACGCATAGACTGGGGTTTAAGCTTCTGTCACTCCAACAACCCATCATCTACTTACTACTCTCCAATGCCTTCCTCTAGGCCCAAGTATGGTGAAGTGTCATGTAGTCGACGTTCACATAACACCACTAGAGGAAAAGACAACATACAACATATCAAAATACCGAAAGCATATCAAATTCACATGACTATTATCAGCATGACTTATCCCATGTCCTCAGGAACAAAAGTAACTACTCACAAAGCATAATCATAATCATGATCAGAGGTGTAATGAATAGCATCAAGGATCTGAACATAAACTCTTCCACCAAGTAATCCAACTAGCATCAACTACAAAGAGTAATCAACACTACTAGTAACCTTACACGTACCAATCGGAGTCGTGAGACGGCGATTGGTTACAAGAGATGAACTAGGGATTGGAGAGGAGATGGTGTTGATGAAGATGTTGATGAAGATGCCTCCCCTCCGATGAGAGGAGTGTTGGTGATGACGATGGCGACGATTTCCCCCTTCGGGAGGGAAGTTTCCCTGCTAGGATCGTCCTGCCGGAGCTCTAGATTGGAACTGCTCAAGTTCCGCCTCGTGGCGGCGGCGAAGCAAAGAAAAATCCCCCGATTTATTTTTTTCTGGAACGAAACCCTTCATATAGCAAAAGAGGGGGGCTAGTGGGCCGTCAGGGAGCCCACAAGCTTGCTAGCCGCCACCACGGGGGTGGCGGCTACCAGGCTTGTGGCGCCCTGGTAGCTCCCCTCTGGTACTTCTTTCGCCTAGTATTTTTTGTATAATCCCAAAAAATTCCACGCAAATTTTCAGGGCATTTGGAGTTGTACAGAATAGTGGACTAAGATTTGCTCCTTTTCTAGTCCAGAATTCCAGCTGCCTGAATTCTCCTTCTTCAAATAATCCTTGCAAAATAAGAGAGAAAAGGCATAAATATGGTACCACAAAGTAATATAACAGCCCATAAAGCAATAAATATCAACATGAAAGCATGATGCAAAATGGACGTATCAACCACCACATGCAAGGACGGGAAAAGTCGAAGATCACCGCATTCATATGCTTCCGCACATGGGCGGAGCTACAGGGTATGCCAGGTATGTACCGACATACCATGAAATTCTTACAAGACTACATGTATATATATATATGTGTGTTTGTATAAAAAAATGAAAAAAAACACTTACCTGCAAGCGTACCTGATGCAAAGGGAGCCAGGCAGCCCACGCGGCCCATGCAGATTGACGAGGAAAAACGCGTACGTACCTGATGGCTGATGCGATGGGAGACTTGAGAAGGGATCCGATCGACGCGGCGACGCCAATTATAAATCGATTCGAGGCAGCGTCGACGGGCGACGGTTCATCTATCGCCAGGACTGTCTATCGCAGAGCGCGTCGTCGCAGGAGGTCCGACAGCAGTCCGTTGGACGTCACGTCTAGAGCCCGACAGTCGGTGCGGCAGTAGAACGCGCACGGCGCCGAGCCGCCGACCGACACGAGTGGCAAGTCGCAGTGCTACCGCCGCCGCGCAACTGGCCACAGAGGCCGAGGTCATCTCGTATTCTCGTGGCAACAACAAGTGTTGAAAGGGTATTTTCTGCATAGGTTTTAGTGAAAACAAAGTTACGAAGTAAGATGGAAGATAGTATTTTGAATGCTTGTCTAGTCACTTTTATTGAGCGAGATATTTTCTTTCAAGTTGATGAAGATGATATTATCGAGACATTTATGTCCCTTCGAAATCGTTGAATAAAATAGCCACAGAAATAGCATTGTAAGTCTCTAGTTCACATGTATACCAATATTTTAATTATCAGTATGATTTTTGAACTATTTATATTGTATTTAGTGGATGGTTTCAGCTTAATCCATGAATTTAAGCCTTATCGTGTGTGAATTTTTTCTTGACCTGCATACCCTAATCTAAAATCCTAGATTCGCCACTGCTTCCGCAGCTCCGAGAACACAAGAGTGAAGATTGCCCGTAATTCCTTGGGTTTGCTTAACCCTTTCGTTCTCGACACGCACCATCCCTTAATAGTATCCTGCATCATGGGTGTTGTAGGATCGATGGAAGATGTGTCTAGAGGGGGATGAATAGACTACTTGTCAAGATAAAAATCCTAGCCGAACCCAATTTCAAGGAAGGCAGAAATTCAGTAGTTCTAACAAGTCTAGTACACCCTAGACATGCTAGTCAACTTATATGGCAGCGGAAAAGTAAAGACTTTGCACATGTAAAGGAGTAGAGTTTAGGAGATCAAACACAAAGAGGTTGACACAACGATTTTTGGCATGCTTCCGATAGGTGGCGCTATGGTACGTCCATGTTAGTGGAGACTTCAACCCACGGAGGGTAACGGCTGCGAGAGTCCACGAAGGGCTCCACCCACAAGGAGTCCACAAATAAGCGGCCTTGTCTATTCCACCACGGCTTCCGCCCACGAAGGACTAGTCTTACTCACAGTAGATCTTCACGAAGTAGGCGATCTCCTTGCCCTTAAAAACATCTTGGTTCAACTCCACAACACAAAGTAGGAGGCTCCCAAGAGACACCTAACCAATCTAGGAGGCACCACCCTCGAAAAGGTAATAGATGTGGTAGATCAATGAACTCCTTTCTCTTGTGCTTCTAAAGATAGTCTCCTCAACACAAAATCACTCTCTCACAGAATAGGCATGAGTAGGAGAGATTAATTTGGTGGAAAGCAGTTTGGGGAGGCTAGAGATCGAGTTTCAAATGATTGGACTAGAATATCTTGGTCTCAACACATGAGTAGGTGGTTCTCTCTCAGAAAATGGATCTAGAAATGAAGTGTGTGTTCAGAGTGCTTCCCCCGCAAATGAGAGGTGGGTGAAGGGGTATATATAGGCAGCACACAAAATCCAACCATTACACCTAAAGTGGAAAACTCGGTGACACCAAAGTCATAAACTCGTGGTACCGACTTGCACAAAAGGCAGCAACTTTTAAATCTCGGTGGGACCGATATACACAACTCGGTGGCACCGATACTCAAACTCGGAAATTCTGATTTTGTATACCGAGGCAACACAAAGTTTGTCATCCTGAACTTGGTAGCACCGATATGGTTTCGGTTGCATAGATTTGGTGGGAATGGCTATGGTTTTTGTCTAAGGTCGAACTCGATGAGGCCAAAATGTGAAAGTTGGTGGCACTGAATTTGAGTATGTGGAATTGGACAGAATGGTTATGGGGGAAAATGACTAAGTATTTTGGTGGCTAACTTTGAGCACTTGAGCAACCAGTTCATTTTAATACCTCACCCCCTTTTAATAGTATCGCTTTCGTATGGACTCAAAAGTGATTTCTCACAAATATAAAATGAAGAGTCTTATAGCTTGAAGTTTTAGCCAATCCTATTCCTTTCTTGCATCAAGGGGCGTCTCCACATAAGCCTTTAGCCAATGCTCTACATGGACTATTCCGTAAATATCTAGGCAAAAGTGTTAGTCCAAGAGACAATGTATGTTGTCATGAATTATCAAAACCACCAAGGGAGCATATTGTGCTTTCAATCTCCCCCTTTTTGGTAATTGATGACAACATACAATCAAATCTTCAAGTAAAGATAGATGTTAGAATATGACAGCTTTGACAGAAACATGACTAGTACAAGTTCCCCCTAAGTGTGTGCAGTTCCTTTAAAGGATAGTTGCTTTGGAATGCATGGACACACACAAGGTAAAAGGACCACACAAGTCATATACATCTTGGCTATATGCATCAAACATGAGTGAATGAAGAGCTTCCATGTTGAAGACTCACTCTTGCAAACAATATGTGCAAGAAACAAGAGATCATCATGAACAAGGGTATGATGCATATACTTAACTTGAGGATCTTGAGCATCTTAACATAGGAGTACACTTGGGAAAACAAATGTTACATAACACAAGAGTACTCTATTGTAAAGATGCAAAGAGCTTTCAAAGTACCAAAATATTGAAGACATATTGAAGATAGGATTTGATGAAAGGATATGTCTCCAAGAGAAATAAGAACTTTCTCCCCTAAGGATGAATATGTAATAATTTCCTCTCCCCATGAATCATAGCATTGTAGATATTGGGAGTAGGTAGGGTAAGATAAGTTCAAACCAATAACAATTTTATCTCTCTCCCCCTTAATATGTAAGGTTTGATACATCTCCCCTTAGGTAAGGTAAACCTTCCTTTAGGACCAAATATCTCTAGTGATATTTCTCCCCCTTTTGTGTAAGCTTCTTGGTGATATTTCTCCCCTATAAATAGGTTGATTGGATGGAAGCTTTGATATATTTCTCCCCTTTGGCATTAATTTCCAAAAAGGTTAGGGAGTAAGGGCTCACTAAGAGAAAGGGATCCTAGATACTTCTCTCTTTTATAAGGGTTCCTTGAATTTGTCTTTTATCCCCTTTAGATAGTGTGTAGGGTTCATCGAAATTTCTCCCCCTTTGATATGGATAAGAGTTCCTTGAACTATCTCCCCCTAAGTTAGGGATCCTAGATGATTCTCCATCTTATATTGGATGGGATCACTGAGGTTTTCTCCCCTAGAAAAATAATGCTAAAACAGATTTTGTTGCATAAAATTTTCAATAAGAAGTTAGGAGGCAATGAAACATGGGATCATTGATAATCTTTCTCCCCCTAAGGCAAAAATCCAATAAAAAATATCAAAAAAGCTAAGGCAGTGATAATATGGGAGTCACTGAGGCAAATTGGTTCGGTAGAACCGAGAATGAAAATCAGGCCTCTCGGAGAAATCGGCTGGACCGAGTTTCCCATATCGGTGAGACCGAATTGCAATGAAAAACAACCCCTTAACTGAAAATAGGCAGATAAGAATCGACGGATTGTTTCAACATACCAATTATGAAAGAAAAAAAAATGTTAAAAGAAAAAATATAAAGTCGACGGGGCTTATCCTGCCGCATCGCGCCCGGGGCCACAGGCCGACGGGCCTGGGTACCCCCGGTCCTAGGGTCCTGACACACCCGTAGTGGGCAGTCGTCTCATTTTATGACTGACAACGGTGAGGTGACGAGCCGCTAGGCCAAGGCTAATTTCAAGAGATGGCAAAGTGTGTCTTTGCTAGCGAACCGCCGATGGGAGAGATTTGAGCAACTTGAGGCAAAGTTAATACCTGCATGCGGCACGGAGGCATTGTCGGGGCCGTGTGGTTAGGTACCTGGTCAATCCATGGTAAGAAGTAGTCACCCGTGACCGGATGCGCCAAATCCGGTGGCTGGAGAAACAGACCTACTGGTTGTGCGCCAACGATTGGGCGAGAAGGGCACAAATCCGGGTGCTCAAGGACCGTGACGGAGCCTAGACATCGTGTGCGGTGGTTGGCGGGGAAGAAATGGGTGGCGCCGACGTAGATGCTACACGAAAGTGGGCACGGAAGACACCAGAGGAGAGGACATTTCTTTACTCGACTGCCGATCGATGGAGTAAATATAGGAAGGTGGGGCGTGGTAGAGGTTAATGTATTCTCCACTAACGTTGATTGGGGATCGACTATGTGCCCGGTTAGAGAAGTAAAACCAAATTTTACCTCCTCTAATCGGTTATAGGGTATCGGTTACAAATGCTCTTGTTACATCAGAGTATACCTAGGCATAGCTCGGGCCGGACCAAAAAAGACAAGTGCTAAAATCCCAGGCCCGAGCCTCGCCCGGCCCGACCTTCGGACCTAAATATTGGGCCCAAGCCCGACCCGGGTCCGAAGAAGCTCGACAAGGCCCGATTGGACCGACCCGGCCACGGTTTAAATTTGTTTTTCCATAGGACCAAACCCGGCCCAGCGAGACCGTCGGGCTCAAGTTCCCGGCCCAAGCCCAACCCGATGACACAAATAGGTCCAAGCCCGGTCGTGGATTTTTGGGTCGAGTCGTCCGGACCACGCTGCGCATGACTATACATTGGAGGTGTTTTATGCTCCCGATGACCTTATAATAGATTCGACCCCTTCTCATTGAACCTTGGAGCAACTCCAACAGGCCGACCCAAACGGACGACGTTTTTGTTCGCTTTTTGTCCATTTGGGTCCTCTGCCCGCTGTGTGTCGGTCCGCTTTAGGATTTAGGTCGGCAGTGCACCCAACGCGTCGACCCATATTTGTCCGCGTGGCCGGCCAGCCGCCGGTTTTTAACAAATACAAACTTTTTGCATATTTTTCAAAAGCAAATGAAATAGCATAGTTCCACAACCGAAATTAAATATACCAAAGTTTTACAAGCCGTTTTACAAGCCCAGTAAAAATTAATTTGTCTTAAAAAGATAATATGTTGGTTGCCAACATGATCCCACATATGCTCAACCAAATCATCTTGCAACTGAATATGAGTTTCCCAATCATGCATTTCATGATGAAATTGGATGAACTGTGCAAATGATGTCGCTCCTCCGTCATGCCGAGGCACCACATTGTCACCGTGAAACTCAAACCCTTGATCGTGGAGATGTTCCGGGCGCTCATCCTCTATAATCATATTGTGCATGATCACACAAGCAGTCATCACTTCCCACAACTTCTTGGTGCTCCAAGTTCTAGCAGGATACCGAACTATGCCCCATCGAGATTGTAGAACACCAAATGCACACTCGACATCCTTCCTAGCACTTTCTTGCTCTTGAGCAAATCTTTTCCTCTTCTTTTTGATAGGGTTGAAGATTGTCTTCACAATAGTGGTCCACTATGGATAGATTCCGTCAGCTAGATAGTATCATTGTGTGATCCGACCATGCCAAAAGAAAGAGTGTGAGATCCAGAGATCTTGAGAGGCCACAACCTCAAGTATAACAGTGCAAGCCTTGACATGGCCCTTGTACTGGCAGTTCTTCCACTCCCAATGCATGCAGTCTATGCTGCCAAGCATCCCTCAGAAGCCCCGGTTGGCATTAGTCGCCAACAAGCGGGCCGTGTCTGCAACAATTGCTCTCTCAAGTACTCAGGG
This sequence comes from Hordeum vulgare subsp. vulgare, assembly GCF_904849725.1. Taxonomy (NCBI): domain Eukaryota; kingdom Viridiplantae; phylum Streptophyta; class Magnoliopsida; order Poales; family Poaceae; genus Hordeum; species Hordeum vulgare. The sequence continues at coordinate 541,075,728 of NC_058520.1, forward strand.
CCAAACACTACAACCACAACCTTGCAGAATATGTACAACGACTCTAGGCACGTAGACTCGCTCATACAGAAGTAATCATTGATAAGATCACCGGGTACTCCCTAAGCAAGCATCCCGATAGATGCAGTGCATTTGTGATAAGATGAGAAGCCAATCTTTCCAATGGCATCCTCTTTGCACTCGAAGTAGTCATCGTATCCGACATCCCCCTCTCGAATCCGGTTGAAAACATGCCTAGCCATATGAAAACGCCGCCGAAATATCTGATGTTTAAACAGTGGATTGGTTGTGTCAAAGTAGTCCTTTCATAGAAGGAAATGGTCGCTCTCTCTGTTGCGATTCAACGTCGGAACATGCCCCAGAATCGAACCCAGGAACAACGACCGCTGCCTATTAAGGTGGTCATGGACCAACACGACAAGCAGCATCTCCTCATCGTCGGATGACAAATCGTCGGAGTCGCACATAACATTATGGAAAAAGAACTCGTCGGCACAGTACATTTGTACCTTGAGGTAAACTGTCGAATAACTTGCGTGCGTGGACGACAAAGCTGACCGGCGACGTCAGATTGGGGTCGATGAAGCTGTGGTGGCCTCGCGGCGATGCGGCCGGCGGCGTGGGTAGGCGGCGGCGATGCGGTCGACGACATGGGTAGGCGGCGGCGATGCGGTCAGCACCGAAACTGGGCGGCGACGACGACGGGATGGTAGCGAGGCGAGGACTAGCTGTCGGTAGGGGTGGAGAACAACCAATGTGCCATCGACTGGCGGGCCACGGGAAGGAGTACGCGCGCGTCGTTTGTGCCGACCCAAATTAGACTCAAAATTGGACCGGAAATGGATCTGCATGCAGACAAAAAGCGGACACGCGTATGTTTGAATCGACGCGTTGGACCAGCTTTTTTATCCGCGCGAACTCAAAACGAAGAAATGAATCATTTTATTGGGGTTGCTCTTATTAACCAAATAACAAAGTAATGCATCCCCGCCTACTGCTACCAGGCTATCAGACCAAAAACTATCCGTGAGTGATAGCACGACTGATTAATTCTAAACAACCATGGCTGATTTATTCACAGGCCATCATGACCTGACGCAAAAGTTCAAAAGCGTAAGCATGCGTGTCGCCCGGACGATGCCCAGCGACTCCCCGATGTCCCCCCGAGGCCGCGACCCCAGCGCAGCGGCGTAGAACCGTGACATTTGGCCACTGGCCAGTGCCCGTATGACCGCGTCGCGACGTGAGGTCGACCCGGTCTTCGCCCACCCAGGCCACGCATCCCACATGCCACATGGCTCCCGCAGCGGCGCGCTCCCCACGGACGGCCTCCCAACGAGCGCTTCTCGTGGGCACGCACTGACATGGAGTAGAAGCCAAATGCCGCAGTTAAATCCCGCCCAACTGCCGCCAGTTGCTTGATCGCGGTGGCTCGTGGAGCTGTGGCTCGTGACTCCGTTCGTCCATGTAAAAGCATCTACAACAAAAGTGGCACTACTCAAACGTCCGCATACTACACTGTTTGATCATGTCTTATATTTCACTTCTCACAACCGAATATCTTAATTAAGAACAACTCCGACGGGCCGACCCAAACGGACGGTAATTTTATCCGTCTTTTACCCGTTTGGGTCGGTCAGGCCAACACGAACGTCAGCTTTGACGTTTGGGTCGACGCATGCGCCCAACCGTGGCTCGACTCATTTTTACCGGCGTGCATCAAATATGCATAACTTAAACATTTAAAAAACCGGCCACGAAGGCCGACGAGAGTCCACGCGTTACATTATTAATGAAAATAAGAAAAAAAAAATATAGACGTCCTCGGCTGCGGTGTCGAGGTCGGGCTATGTCGAGCGGGGGCGGGCTCTGCCGGCGCGGGTAGTGCTGGTGTCGACAGTGGCGCAGCACGGACGCGCTCGCGCGCCTGGTGCATCCCCATCTGAGCTTCAAGGTAGGAGGCCTTCTCTCGAAGAAGCGCGGGGGTGGACGACGAGGGTGTTCTGGAAGAAGCCGGACATAGCACGGGCGCGCTCGTGCGCCTGGTGCAACACCCTCTTAGCGTGCAGGTAGGCGACCTCGTGTGGCAGCATCGCACGGGCATAGACGACGAGGTTGTCGCCGTTGTCCATGGATGCTGGGTCGTCGACGAGGAAACAAAGGGGTGGCGAGATGTGGACGGGCAAGCTTCTGGAAGCAGATGGCGGAACCCACCGCACGCTCGTATTAAAAAAGGCTGGCCACGGTCGCCGACGCGTGGGCCCGAGGATGGCAACAGTCATAAATTATATTGACTGCGGTGGTTGGGGGCGGACACCGAGGGGGCGCGCGCGTCCGCGCCGACGCATTTCAGTCCCAAATTTAGGTCAAAAATGGATCGGCGCAAACGCGAAGCCGACGCGTTTTGGCAATGGGTCGACGCGTTGGGCCATTATTTTTGTCCGCGCCGACCCGAACGGACGGCGGTGGACGAAATGGGTCGCCCCATTAAAGTTGCTCTAACATACCTTAAATTCGAACAAATTGACCCAACTACATAAATAATGCATATACATCGTTCGGCTACTACATACGATATGTCATCGGACTATCAAAATTTAACATATTTGGTTATGATGTAGAAGATCATCTCCGCCTATCCTTGCCCTTTCCGACGCCATTGTCATTTTTTTCTTGAGAGGTGTCGGTCGAAGGCATAGTACATATCGAGTCAGGTCTGCTTCTCGCCAGAGTTGTCATCACCGTCGTTGTCCTCCTTCTCCTCCTTTGGGAGCAGTCTGGCCATTTCACGGTTCGCCCGAGTCTGCTCTCAAGCGAGGACGCGTTAGTTCCCCCGCTGTCACTTTTTCATAATGCAGATGCGGATGGCTTCCTCCTCTACGGCCGCCCACGCCGCTGCATAAGTCGTCTTCGTCGACATCATGTCGGTAGCGAGTCGGGCCTCGACGACCCTTATCCTCTTCTTCCTACGGCAGCACATCGGTCACTGCCTCCTCCATTTCGAGAGCGACGAAGTGCAATGCGAACGATCATTGCCTCCTCCATTTCGCACCGGATGACAACCTAGTCAACGGATCCTGGATCGAAGTCGGATCTGTTGCCCATCATGCCGGAGAAGGCCGAAGGTGAGTTCGGATGGCGAAGAGGAGTGAAGGGAAGTGAAATGAAATGACTAGGATTTGAACTGACTAACGGATGGTGAGGAATATATGTGGGGTCGGGTGACCCAGTGTGGGCAAGATCCCACGTGAAAGACGCGCACGGACGTGCTATATATGTTCCATATTTTAACTGGATATGAATATTGTGAGTCAATACAAATGTTTAAGGTCAGTTTAAGACGTCGGTCTATATCGATTTTTTGCAATTAAATTTTGAGGCGGGTTTATAACGCCTAGATGCTCTAAACCACAATGGAATGGCAGTCGACGCAGGGATGAAATGGGAACGCATGTTCGAATCTACTCCCTCCGTTCATAAATATAAGTCTTTCTAAAAGTTTCACTAATGGACTACATACGAATGTATATAGACATATTTCAGGGTATAGATTCACTCATTTTGCTCCGTATGTATACATCTAGTGAAATATCTTAAAAGACTTATATTTAGGTACGGAGGGAGTAATGGGAACGCATGTTCGAATCTAATGGGAACGCATGTAACGCATGTTCGAATCTAAACCATGCGTTAGGAATCAGGGTTTCTCTGAACTCGTTTGGAACAGAATCACGTTTCCCTAAAACTAAAACCGGAGGTTAACGTGCTTCCTCGTGTCGTTCCTCGCTCATGGCATCAATGGTATCCGTGTGGAAAATATAACTCCTCAAACGTCCGCCCATGAGACTGGAGCGCGTTCATGGAAATTAATTGGACATGTCTTAAATTAGCATCGCTGCATCTACACATTTTATATTATATTTTTATATTCATACAGAATTGTGCAAATTAAAAAACTTATATAGTTACTCCTCGTCAAAGATGTCGACGATCTCAATGCCTTCTCATGGATACATTCACAACAGCAGCAGCTCCGTCCCCTCCAGCTCCTCCGATCCGGCCTCCTCCATCGCTATCCTTGCGTCAAGCTTGTTGAAGAGCGTGTCGGCCTCCGTCTACTTCTGCCGGATGAGCGCCCGGTTGGCCACCACCTATGCCTCATCCCGGATAGACTCCAGGATGGCCTGCTGCTCGAACATCTTCTCGATTTGGGCGACAGTAAACTTCGCCTCCGTCTCCACCATGTTGAACCCCGGAGCAGGCTCATTCTCCTTTGGATCCGTCACCTTCATCGGCTCAGGCTCCTCCTCCTCCTTCTCCGTCTCCGATGAGTCCGAAGGCAGACTGTAGCAATGCGGGCGGCTCGTCTAGCATGGATTTCCGCCTCGATCTGCATTTGTCGCTCCCGTGTGAGCATGTCGTAGGTCGTGATCTTACGCCAAACCATAGCGATGCCGGAGAGCGTGGGAGAGCTTGAGAGAGGAGGCGTATGGGCTCGGGTCGCGGCACGGAGAGGGATGATGAGGATGTGCTAGGATGGGGGACGTTGGCTCGCTTAAATAGCTGGATTTGGCCGTCGGGTTTTCAGGCGAGTCCACGTGGGACCCCATCGCCAGGCCGATGTGGCAGACGTGCCAAGCACGTCCGAGCGCGTGATGATAAGTTAACTTTGCTCCCAACGAATACAGAGAGGTTGTCAATCTCTCCGGCCTTGTAGTTTGCAAAGGATCAAAACACAAGCGAGAATAGTGATAGTGATTGCAACGGAAAAGTAAATGAAAGCAATAAATGATGGAGGTGTAATCAATGGTGGTGATATGGACCGGAGTCACATGATGTTCACTAGTGATGTCTCTCCCAAAAGACGATAAACAACTATGCTTGGGTAAACAAATTACCACTGGACAATTGACAAAATTATAAACGCACCATAATGCTAATTATGCTACTTGAAAGTTAGAGGCTCAATAGTAATGGGCAGTACGCCAAGACAAGTACATCGTTTATTCATCAACATCTACTTACTAATCATCCACCTTGAGATATCTATCTAGAACATCTCGTTGGTATTAAGTTCACGACAGGAATCACCTTCTTTGCCGTCTGCCATCACAGACGGCAAAGACAATATCCCGGACGGCAAAGACAATACCACAGACGGCAAAGATTGTCACGGCCGGCAAAATTTATGCGTCAGCCTACGACGGCATAGGACCTTCTTTGCCGTCTGCCCGCGCAAGGCGGTGTTGGAAATATGCCCTAGAGGCAATAATAAATTAGTTATTATTATATTTCTTAGTTCATGATAATCGTTTATTATCCATGCTATAATTGTATTGATTGGAAACACAATACTTGTGTGGATACATAGACAAAACACTGTCCCTAGTAAGCCTCTAGTTGACTAGCTCGTTGATCAAAGATGGTCAAGGTTTCCTGGCCATAGGCAAGTGTTGTCACTTGATAATGGGATCACATCATTAGGAGAATCATGTGATGGACTAGACCCAAACTAATAGACGTAGCATGTTGATCGTGTCATTTTGTTGCTACTGTTTTCTGCGTGTCAAGTATTTATTCCTATGACCATGAGATCATATAACTCACTGACACCGGAGGAATGCTTTGTGTGTATCAAACGTCGCAACGTAACTGGGTGACTATAAAGATGCTCTACAGGTATCTCCGAAGGTGTTAGTTGAGTTAGTATGGATCAAGACTGGGATTTGTCACTCCGTGTGAACGGAGAGGTATCTCGGGGCCCACTCAGTAATACAACATCACACACAAGCCTTGCAAGCAATGTAACTTAGTGTAAGTTGCGGGATCTTGTATTACGGAACGAGTAAAGAGACTTGCCAGTAAACGAGATTGAAATAGGTATACGGATACTGACGATCGAATCTCGGGCAAGTAACATACCGAAGGACAAAGGGAATGACATACGGGATTATATGAATCCTTGGCACTGAGGTTCAAACGATAAGATCTTCGTAGAATATGTAGGATCCAATATGGGCATCCAGGTCCCGCTATTGGATATTGACCGAGGAGTCTCTCGGGTCATGTCTACATAGTTCTCGAACCCGCAGGGTCTGCACACTTAAGGTTCGACGTTGTTTTATGCGTATTTGAGTTATATGGTTGGTTACCGAATGTTGTTCGGAGTCCCGGATGAGATCACGGACGTCACGAGGGTTTCCGGAATGGTCCGGAAACGAAGATTGATATATAGGATGACCTCATTTGGTTACCGGAAGGTTTTCGTGCATTACCGGAAAAGTTTCGGGCTCATCGGTAGTGTACCGGGAGTGCCGGGAGGGGTGCCGGGGACCATCGGGAGGGGTGTCACGCCCCAAGGGGTCTCATGGGCTATGGGAAGAGATAAACCAGCCCCTAGTGGGCTGGAATAAGTTCCCACTAAGGCCCATAAGGTTTGAGAAGGAAAAAACACAAGGTGGAAAGAGTTTCCAAGTGGGAAGGTGGAATCCTACTCCAAGTAGGATTGGAGTAGGACTCCTCCACCTCCAATTTCGGCCAAACCTTTAGGTTTTGAGGCTGCCTCCTCCCCTCCCTCCCACCTATATATACGGAGGTTTTAGGGCTGATTTGAGACGACTTTTCCACGGCAGCCCGACCACATACCTCCACGGTTTTTCCTCTAGATCGCGTTTCTGCAGAGCTCGGGCGAAGCCCTGCTGAGACAAGGTCATCACCAACCTCCGGAGCGCCGTCACGCTGCCGGAGAACTCTTCTACCTCTCCGTCTCTCTTGCTGGATCAAGAAGGCCGAGATCATCGTCGAGCTGTACGTGTGCTGAACGCGGAGGTGCCGTCCGTTCGGTACTAGATCGTGGGACTGATCGCGGGATTGTTCGCGGGGCGGATCGAGGGACGTGAGGACGTTCCACTACATCAACCGCGTTCACTAACGCTTCTGCTGTACGATCTACAAGGGTACGTAGATCACTCATCCCCTCTCGTAGATGGACATCACCATGATAGGTCTTCGTGCGCGTAGGAAAATTTTTGTTTCCCTTGCGACGTTCCCCAACAGTGGCATCATGAGCTAGGTTCATGCGTAGATGTCTTCTCGAGTAGAACACAAAAGTTTTTGTGGGCGGTGATGTGCGTTTTGCTGCCCTCCTTAGTCTTTTCTTGATTCCGCGGTATTGTTGGATTGAAGCGGCTTGGACCGACATTACTCGTACGCTTACGAGAGACTGGTTTCATCGTTACGAGTAACCCCCTTTGCTCAAAGATGACTGGCAAGTGACTGTTTCTCCAACTTTAGTTGAATCGGATTTGACCGAGGAGGTCCTTGGATGAGGTTAAATAGCAACTCATATATCTCCGTTGTGGTGTTTGCGTAAGTAAGATGCGATCCTACTAGATACCCTCGGTCACCACGTAAAACATGCAACAACAAAATTAGAGGACGTCTAACTTGTTTTTGCAGGGTATGATTGTGATGTGATATGGCCAACGATGTGATGTGATATATTGGATGTATGAGATGATCATGTTGTAATAGAAATATCGACTTGCACGTCGATGGTACGGCAACCGGCAGGAGCCATAGGGTTGTCTTTATACTAACGTTTGTGCTTGCAGATGCGTTTACTATTTTGCTAGGATGTAGCTTTAGTAGTAATAGCATAAGTAGCACGACAACCCCGATGGCAACACGTTGATGGATGATCATGGTGTGGCGCCGGTGACAAGAAGATCGTGCCGGTGCTTTGGTGATGGAGATCAAGAAGCACGTGATGATGGCCATATCATGTCACTTATGAATTGCATGTGATGTTAATCCTTTTATGCACCTTATTTTGCTTAGAACGACGGTAGCATTATGAGGTGATCTCTCACTAAAATTTCAAGACGAAGTTGTGTTCTCCCCGACTGTGCACCGTTGCGACAGTTCTTCGTTTCGAGACACCACGTGATGATCGGGTGTGATAGACTCAACGTTCACATACAACGGGTGCAAAACAGTTGCACACGCAGAACACTCGGGTTAAGCTTGACGAGCCTAGCATGTGCAGACATGGCCTCGGAACACATGAGACCGAAAGGTCGAGCATGAATCGTATAGTTGATATGATTAGCATAGGGATGCTTACCACTGAAACTATTCTCGACTCACGTGATGATCGGACTTGAGATAGTGGATTTGGATCATGTACCACTCAAATGACTAGAGAGATGTACTTTTTGAGTGGGAGTTCTTAAGTAATATGATTAATTGAACTAATTGTCATGAACATAGTCTAATGGTCTTTGCGAATTACGATGTAGCTTGCGCTATAGCTCTACTGTTTTATATGTTCCTAGAAAAAATTTAGTTGAAAGTTGATAGTAGCAAACTTTGCAGACTGAGTCTGTAAAACCGCGGATTGTCCTCGTTGCTGCACAGAAGGCTTATGTCCTTAATGCACCACTCGGTGTGCTGCACCTCGAGCGTCGTCTGTGGATGTTGTGAACATCCGACATACACGTTTCTGATGACTACACGATAGTTCAGTACAAAAATACTTAATGGCTTAGAAGCAAGGCGCCGAAAACGTTGTAAAACGTCACGGGACATAAGTGATGTTCTAAAGAGATGAAATTGTGATTTCATGCTTGTGCCCTTGTTAAGAGGTACGAGACCTCCGACAAGATTCTTTGTCCACAAAGCACAGGAGAAAAGGCTCAATCGTTGAGCGTGTGCTCAGATTGTCTGAGTACGACAATCGCTTGAATCAACTGGGAGTTAATCTTCCAGATGAGATAGTGATAGTTCTCCAAAGTCACTGCCACCAAGCTGTGAGAGCTTCGTGATGAACTATAACATATCAAGGATACATACAATGATCCTTGAGGGATTCGCGATGTTTGACACTGCGAAAGTAGAAATCAAGAAGGAGCATCAATAGTTGATGGTTTGTAAAACCACTAAGTTTCAAGAAAGGCAAGGGCTAGAAGGGATACTTCATGAAACGGCAAAACAGTAGCTGCTCTAATGAAGAGACCCAAGATTAAACCCAAACCCGAGACTAAGTGCTTCTGTAATGAGGGGAACAATCACTGAGGCGGAGCAACTCAAGATACTTGGTAGATAAGAAGGCTGGCAAAAGTCGAAAGAAGTGTATTTGATATACATGATGTTGATGTGTACTTTACTAGTACTCCTAGTAGCACGAGGGTATTGGATACCGGTTCGGTTGCTAAGTGATTAGTGATGCGAAATGAAAGCTACGGCATAAACGGAGACTAGCTAAGGACGAGGTGACGATACATGTTGGAAGTGTTTCCAAGATTGATATGATCAAACGTCGCACGCTCCCTCTACCATCGGGATTGGTGTTAAACCTAAATAATTGTTATTTGGTGCTTGCGTTAAGCATGAACATGATTGGATCGTGTTTATTGCAATACGATTATTCATTTAAAGAGAATAATGGTTACTCTATTTTCTTGAATAATCACCTTCAATGGTTTATTGAATCTCGATCGTAGTGTTACACATGTTCATGATATTGGTGCCAAAAGATACGAGTTGATGATGATAGTACCACTTACTTGTGGCACTGCCGCTTGAGTCATGTTAGTATAAATTGCATGAAGAGGCTCCATGCTGATGGATCTTTGTACTCACCTGATTTCGAATCACTAGTGACATGCGAATCATACCACATGAGCAAGGCCTTGTTTTCATTGAGATGAAATAAGATAGTAACTTGTTGGAAGTGATACATTTTGATGTATGCAGTCCAATGGGTGCCGAGGCACGCAATGGATATCATTATGTTCTTACTTCACTGATGATTTGAGTAGATACAAGAGTATTTACTTAATGAATCACAAGTCTAAAATGTTGAAAAGTTCAATTCCGTTTCAGAGTGAAGTTTGTCGTAACAAGAGGATAAACTGTCTACGATATGATCATGGAAATGAATATCTGAGTTATGAGTTTTGGTACACAGTTAAGACAATGTGGAAATTGTTTCGCAGTTCAGGCCACCTGGAACATCATAGTGTGATGATGTGTCTGAACGTCATAGCCACGCACTATTTGGTATGGTGCATACTATGATGTCTCTTATCGAATTACCACTATCGTTTATGGGTTATGCATTAGAGACAACCGCACTCACTTTAAATAGGGCACCGCGTATTTCCGTTGAGATGACACAGTATAGACTGAGGTTTAGAGAAATCTAAACTGTCGTTTCTTGAAAGTTTGGGGTTTCGACACTTATGTGAAAAAGTTTCAGTCTGATAAGCTCGAACCCAAAGCGGATAAATGCATCTTCATAGGATATCCAAAACAGTTGGGTACATCTCCTATCTCAGATCCGAAAGCAAAGTGTTTGTTTCTAGAAACGGATCCTTTCTCGAGGAAAGGTTTCTCTCGAAAGAATTGAGTGGGAGGGTAGTAGAACTTGATGAGGTTATTGAACCATCACTTCAACCAGTGTGTAGCAGGGCGCAGGAAGTTGTTCATGTGGCGCCTACACCAATTGAAGTGGAAGCTGATGATGATGATCATTGAGCTTCGAATCAAGTTACTACAAACCTCGTAGGTCGACAAGGTCGCGTACTGCTGCAGAGTAGTACGGTAACCCTGTCTTGGAGGTCATGTTGTTGAGCAACAGTGAACCTACGAGTTATGGAGAAAGCGATGGTGGGCCCAGATTCCGACAAATGGCTGGAAGCCATGAAATCCGAGAGAGGATCCATGTGTGAAAACAAAGTGTAGACTTTGGTAGAACTACTTGATGGTCATAGGACTATTGAGTAAAAAATGGATCTTTAAAAGAAGACAGACGATGATGGTGATAAGTCACTATTAAGAAAAGCTCGACTTGTCGCAAAGATGTTTTCGATAAGATCAAACAGTTGACTATGATGAGACTTTCTCACTCGTAGCGATGCTAAAAGTCTGTTAGAATTATGTTAGTTGTTGATGCATTATTTATGAAATATTGCACGTAGGATGTCAAAACATTGTTTTCTCGACGGTTTCCTTGAGCAAACATTGTATGTGATACAACCAGAAGGTTTTGTCGATCCTAAAGATACTAGCAAGTATGCAAGCTCCAGTGATCCTTCAATGGACTGGTGCAAGCATCTCGGAGTTGGAATATACACTTTGATGAGATGATCAAAGATTTTGGGTTTGTACAAGGTTTATGAGAAACTTGTATTTCCAAAGAAGTGAGTGGGAGCACTATAGAATTTCTGATAGGTATATGTGGTTGACATATTGTGGATCAGAAGTAATGTAGAATTTCTGTAAAGCATACAAGGTTGTTTGAAAGAAGTTTTCAAAGGAGTACCTGGATTACGCTACTTGAACGTTGAGCATCAAAGATCTATGGAGATAGATCGAAAGCGCTTAATAGAAGTTTCAACAAGATGCATGCCTTGACAAGTTTTTGAAAGAGTTCAAAATAGACCAGCAAAGAAGGAGTTCTTGGTTGCGTTGTGAGGTGTGAATTTGAGTAAGACTCAAAACCCGACCACGGCAGAATAAAGAGAATAGACGATGGTCGTCTTCTATGCCTTAGCCGTAGAATCTAAAGTATGCCATGCTGTGTACCGCACCTGAAGTGTGCCTTGACTCAAAGTATGTTGAGAGGTACAGAGAGTGATCCATGATTGAATCACTAGCAGCGGTCGAAATTTATCCTTAGTAACTAATGGACTGAGGAATTTTTCTCGATTATGGAGGTGGTTAAAGAGTTTGTCGTAAAGGGTTACGTCAATGCAAGCTTTGACACTAATCCGGATAACTATGAGTAGTGAAACGGATTCGTATAGTAGAGTAGATATTTGGAGCATTTCCGAATAGCACGTAGTAGCAGCATCTATAAGATGACATAAAGATTTGTAAAGAACGCACGAATCTGAAAGTTTCAGAACCGTTGACTAAAACCTCTCTCACGAGCAAGACGTGATCATACCCCATAACTATATGGGTGTTGGATTCGTTGGAATCACATGGTGATGTGAACTAGATTATTGACTCTAGTGCAAGTGGGAGACTGTTGGAAATATGCCCTAGAGGCAATAATAAATTAGTTATTATTATATTTCTTAGTTCATGATAATCGTTTATTATCCATGCTATAATTGTATTGATTGGAAACACAATACTTGTGTGGATACATAGACAAAACACTGTCCCTAGTAAGCCTCTAGTTGACTAGCTCGTTGATCAAAGATGGTCAAGGTTTCCTGGCCATAGGCAAGTGTTGTCACTTGATAATGGGATCACATCATTAGGAGAATCATGTGATGGACTAGACCCAAACTAATAGACGTAGCATGTTGATCGTGTCATTTTGTTGCTACTGTTTTCTGCGTGTCAAGTATTTATTCCTATGACCATGAGATCATATAACTCACTGACACCGAAGGAATGCTTTGTGTGTATCAAACGTCACAACGTAACTAGGTGACTATAAAGATGCTCTACAGGTATCTCCGAAGGTGTTAGTTGAGTTAGTATGGATCAAGACTGGGATTTGTCACTCCGTGTGAACGGAGAGGTATCTCGGGGCCCACTCGGTAATACAACATCACACACAAGCCTTGCAAGCAATGTAACTTAGTGTAAGTTGCGGGATCTTGTATTACGGAACGAGTAAAGAGACTTGCCAGTAAACGAGATTGAAATAGGTATACGGATACTGACGATCGAATCTCGGGCAAGTAACATACCGAAGGACAAAGGGAATGACATACGGGATTATATGAATCCTTGGCACTGAGGTTCAAACGATAAGATCTTCGTAGAATATGTAGGATCCAATATGGGCATCCAGGTCCCGCTATTGGATATTGACCGAGGAGTCTCTCGGGTCATGTCTACATAGTTCTCGAACCCGCAGGGTCTGCACACTTAAGGTTCGACGTTGTTTTATGCGTATTTGAGTTATATGGTTGGTTACCGAATGTTGTTCGGAGTCCCGGATGAGATCACGGACGTCACGAGGGTTTCCGGAATGGTCCGGAAACGAAGATTGATATATAGGATGACCTCATTTGGTTACCGGAAGGTTTTCGTGCATTACCGGAAAAGTTTCGGGCTCATCGGTAGTGTACCGGGAGTGCCGGGAGGGGTGCCGGGGACCATCGGGAGGGGTGTCACGCCCCAAGGGGTCTCATGGGCTATGGGAAGAGATAAACCAGCCCCTAGTGGGCTGGAATAAGTTCCCACTAAGGCCCATAAGGTTTGAGAAGGAAAAAACACAAGGTGGAAAGAGTTTCCAAGTGGGAAGGTGGAATCCTACTCCAAGTAGGATTGGAGTAGGACTCCTCCACCTCCAATTTCGGCCAAACCTTTAGGTTTTGAGGCTGCCTCCTCCCCTCCCTCCCACCTATATATACGGAGGTTTTAGGGCTGATTTGAGACGACTTTTCCACGGCAGCCCGACCACATACCTCCACGGTTTTTCCTCTAGATCGCGTTTCTGCAGAGCTCGGGCGAAGCCCTGCTGAGACAAGGTCATCACCAACCTCCGGAGCGCCGTCACGCTGCCGGAGAACTCTTCTACCTCTCCGTCTCTCTTGCTGGATCAAGAAGGCCGAGATCATCGTCGAGCTGTACGTGTGCTGAACGCGGAGGTGCCGTCCGTTCGGTACTAGATCGTGGGACTGATCGCGGGATTGTTCGCGGGGCGGATCGAGGGACGTGAGGACGTTCCACTACATCAACCGCGTTCACTAACGCTTCTGCTGTACGATCTACAAGGGTACGTAGATCACTCATCCCCTCTCGTAGATGGACATCACCATGATAGGTCTTCGTGCGCGTAGGAAAATTTTTGTTTCCCTTGCGACGTTCCCCAACAGGCGGACGGCAAAGCTCTTTGCCGTCAGCTTTCCTTAGGAGCTGTCGGCAAAGCGCTTGAGACGGCAGCCGACACGCGTTGCCTCCGTTAGGGGTTAACGGAGCCTTTGTCCTGTGCCTCCCCGTCCATCTTTGTCGTCTGCCTCCCCGTCCATCTTTGTCGTCTGCCTTCTCCTCCCCTCCCCTCCCCCTCCATCTTTGTCGTCTACCTCCCCGTCCATCTTTGTCGTCTGCCGACTCCTCCCCTCCCCCCTCTCTCCACACTTTGTCGTCGGCCTCCTCCTCCCCCCTCCTCTGTTCCCTCTTCTTTGCCGTCTGCCCCCTGAAGGCTGACGACAAAGAGACTATATGGCCAGCTGCTACTGCCCAGGTTGCACAGCTGGGCGCCACGTGGCACCTTTGCCGTCGGTCAGCTGACGGCAAAGGCCTTTGCCATCAGCTGGCAGACGGCAAAGAGCCTATATTGTCACATTTTTGTTTATTTTTTCTATTTCACAGCACATATACATATAATTCATAGCACATATATGATAAATAGGTCACAACACATATATGATATACATATAAAGCTCATCAATGCCATTTGTTCATCAACGTACATCCCATATATCAAAAGAATCAACACATACAAAGTTTCATCCATATATACATACATATAATTGCGCATATATTGTTCATCCATATATACATATACATATAGTTCCACATTGTTCATCAACTCAAATGAAAACGGAAACTAAAGCACTCCAACGCCAGCTTCCATGCATGTAGTACATCCAATCTGCAAAATGGGAATAAGAAAGTCAGAATAAGAAGAACAACAACATATATATGACAAATAAGCTAAATTGAAGAAGAAAGAGAAGAAGCAAGAAGAGAACAAGGAGAAGAAAAACAAGAAGGAGGAGGAGGAGGAGGGGAAGGGGAAGGAGAAGGAGAAGGAGGAGGAGAAGAAGAAAAAAGAAGAGAAGAAGAAGGAGGAGAAGAAGGAGAGAAGAAGAAGGAGAAGAAGGAGGGCTCCTTCTCCTTCTTCTCCTCCTTCTCCTTCTTCTTCTCTTCTTTTCCTCCTCCTTATTATTCTTCTCCTTCTCCTTCTCTTCTTCTTCTCTTCTTCTTCTTCTTCTTCTTCTTCTTCTTCTTCTTCCTTCTCCTTCTTTTTGAGCTAAATGGGCTAATTATGTCATTTTAGAGGAAAACAAGCTAAGTATATAATATTCATGAGCTAACCAAGGTTCTTATGCCATTTTGAGCTTATTATGGTATTTTGGAGCTAAATGAGCTAATTATGTCATTGTTGGGTTAATTAAAGCAAGGATAATATGAAAGAGGAGAAGAAAGAGGAGGAGGAGGAGAAGAAGAAGAAATCAAGAAGAAGGAGGAGGAAGAGGAGAAGGAGGAGGAGGAGAAGGACTAGAAGGTCCTTGGCCTTCTCCTCCTCCTCCTCCTCCTCCTTCTCCTTCTTCTCTTCTTCTTCTTCTTCTCTTCTTCTTCTTCTTCTTCTATCTTTTCATTTTGCCTATTTCTTCTCCTCTTCTCTTCTTGTTGGAGCTAAATTACCTAATTATGTCTTTTTGAGATAAATGGGCTAATTATGTCATTTTAGAGGAAAACAAGCTAAGTATATAATATTCATGAGCTAACAAAGGTTCTTGTGCCATTTTGAGCTTATTATGGTATTTTGGAGCTAAATGGGCTAATTATGTCATTGTTGGGTTAATTAAAGCAAGGATAATATGAAAGAGGAGAAGAAAGAGGAGGAGGAGGAGGAGGAGAAGAAGAAGAAATCAAGAAGAAGGAGGAGGAGGAGGAGAAGGAGGAGGAGGAGAAGGATAGAAGGTCCTTGGCCTTCTCCTCCTCCTCCTCCTTCTCCTCCTTCTCTTCTTCTTCTTCTTCTTCTTCTTCTTTCTTTTCATTTTTCCTATTTATTCTCCTCTTCTCCTCTTGTTGGAGCTAAATTACCTAATTATGTCTTTTTGAGATAAATGGGCTAATTATCCCATTTTAGAGGAAAACAAGCTAATTATATAATATTAATGATCTAACCAAGGTTCTTATGCCATTTTGAGCTTATTATGGTATTTTGGAGCTAAATGGACTAATTATGTCATTGTTGGGGAAATTAAAGCAAGGATAATATGAAAGAGGAGAAGAAAGAGGAGGAGGAGGAGAAGAAGAAGAAATCAAGGAGGAGAAGGAGGAGAAGGACTAGAAGGTCCTTGGCCTTCTCCTTCTCCTCCTCCTCCTCCTCCTCCTCCTCCTCCTCCTTCTCCTTCTTCTCTTCTTCTTCTCTTTCTTTCTTTTCATTTTTCCTATTTCTTCTCCTCTTGTTGGAGCTAAATTACCTAATTATGTCTTCTTGGAGCTAAATGGGCTAATTATCTCATTTTAGAGGAAAACAAGCTAAGTTTGGAGGAGAAACTTACCGTAGTGGTCATCAAGGAGGAGAAACACCACGGTTGCTTGCACCGGCTTCGTTTGGAGACGGTTGCCCTGGAGAAGGGTCGTGCGATGCTGCTCAGGAGTTTTTCTGTAGAAAAGATATTTTGCAATGTCTCAGTTAGCATGATGACACTCAATTATTAATACTAGTTTATAATGAAACTCACCGTGCCAATCGAAGAGAAGACGGGCATCGGCGGAGGGAGTTGACCGCACTTCTCGCACAGACCCTGAAGAGTGGGTCGTATGAGTTAGTATTGAAACAGACATTACACACATGATTTGGCTAATGTGAAAAATACATACCACAAAAAGCTCGTACAGGGCCCGTTGACCCGCCTCATTCCGGGCCCTCTCCTCCTCAAGCAATCGTGTCGTGGTCTGGTCCCTCTCATCAAGAGCAGCCTGAAGAGCAGCCTGGCTTGCCAATCTCTCTTTCTCAAGAGCAGCCTGGTTTGCCGCTCTCTCTTTCTGAAGAGCAGCCTGAAACACCATTCCTCGTTACCACAGTAATGATCTATGGTGACACACATAATGAAATGGATGAAAGTGTTCTTAGTCCGTACAACTAACCTCGATGGCAAGTTCGACTCGCCGTGGACGACTCGTTATCTCAGGACAGCTGCTCGACTGACGCGCCTTGATCTCCGGAAGAGTGAGTGGACAACGTATTATCCCATCTCTTTGCCCAAGGTACGAAAGAGATACCCGTTGATGTTGTATTTCTCAAATGAACGGACCTTATAGTCAAAACCATTAGCGACTTATCTCAATTCGGCGTCCATAGACTCTGAATTAGCCTACAAGTTTAATACGAGATGGTTGTTGCATTAGCCGCAAGTTAGACCAAGAATGAAATGGTCCATTATTGATAATTACCGTTTGTTTGAACCAAGAGATGAAACCGGGATAGCCACCTCCTGTCTTTGACAGAAGCTCATACTCTTCGACGGAATCATTTTCGATCACCGCTGCATCTGAGAATTTGACGACGTAACGGCTGTTTGAAATATCCGGGAATAAGAGCAGTTCAAATGAAGTAGAAGTTACGGGAAAATGTGCCGAGAACTCACTCGATGTACGACCACACTTCTGTTAGGTTGTTGAACATATACAACAAAATGTTCCGCCATTCTTCGATATCCAATGTTATTGGTTTCGAAGCACCGGTTGGTGCGAGCTTCCCTTTGAATAGGCTGAGGTTGGACCCACCTTTTTTAGGGTCTCCATCATTGTGCCGAGGCTTCGGATTATGCAAATGATTATTTTTGGCTTCGTAGTGCGCTGTCACAAAGTTTGCCACCTCCTCAGTAATGAATGCCTCAGCCATCGGTGCTTCAATTCTACGCTTATTTTTACATTTAGCTCGAAGGGTCTTCTGCATCCTCTCAGTTGCATAGCACCGACGATCTTGCACGGGCCCACCCAATCTTGCCTCGGTCGGTAGATGTAAAATCAAATACTGCATTGGATTAAAGAAGCCCGGTGGAAAGATCTTCTCTAACTTGCACAACAACTCCGGTGCAAACTCCTCCATGTCTTCTACCACGCCAGGCGACAATTCTTTCGCACAAAGAACACGGAAGAAATAGCTCAGCTCCGCCAGTACTAGCCATTCATCCTCAGGAATAAAGCCACGTAACATCACCGGCATTACCCGCTCTAGCCATATGTGCCAATCATGACTCTTGAGACCAAAGATTTTTAATTTTTCAAGACTTGCTCCCCTCTTTAGATTCACTGCATACCCATCGGGGAACATCAAGTGCATTTTGACCCACAAGATAATTTCCCTCATAGCTGGCCTTCCAAGATTGAACCAGGCCTTTGGCTTCGACCACTTCTGCTTTCCTTTGCCTTCTCGCATGTTTTGTAACGGTCTATGACATAGTGTCTCTTGATCGATTCTAGCCTTAATATTATCCTTTGTCTTCCCATCTATGTCGAACAATGTACCAAAAATAGCCTCTCCGATATTCTTTTCAGTGTGCATCATGTCGATATTGTGTGGAAGAAGGAGGTCTTTGAAGTAAGGCAGATCCGAGAAGCATGGCTTGTGAGTCCAGGCATGTTTTGAATTATACCCCTTGAAATACCCTGGACGCTCTGGATCAGGCTTGAGGGCGTTTAACTGATCCAGGATCTGTTGGCCTGTGAACGCAGGTGGTGCCAAGTTTTTGACAACTTTACCTTTGGTAAAGTTCTTCTTGTCTTTTCTGAACTGATGGTCAGGATCGAGGAACTGTCTATGCAAGTCAAAGCAAGAATACTTCCGACCCTCCTGCAACCAATGAAACTGAAGAGCTGCCTTGCATTGGGGGCACGGGATAGTTCCATGCATACAACATCCAGAGAATAGCGCATACGCTCGCAAGTCATGCATAGAGTACATGTACCACACATGCATTTTGAAGTTTTCTTTTCTAGCGGCATCGTATGTCTTGACCCCATTTTCCCAAGCTTCTTCCAATTCATCCTTAAGCGGTTGCAGGTACACATTCATATTCTTCCCCGGATAATTGGGCCCTGGAATTATCAACGTTAGAAATATGTTCTTTCTTTGCATAATCTTCCCGGGGGGAGATTGAGTGGAATGACAAATACAAGCCAACAACTGTATTGGGTTGCCGTCATGCCGAAGGGATTAAAACCATCCGTGGCGGCGCAGACTCGAGGATTCCTTGGATCTGCCGCTTTATCCTGATGCAATCCATCGAAATGTTTCCACGCTTCCCCATCCGATGTGTGTACCATCATCTTATTCCCATCCACATCTAGTTCGGTTCTTTTGCCCAATTTGTGCCATGTCATCTGTCTGGCTGTCTCCTCGAGCATGAAAAGACGTTGAAGTCTTGGTACGATTGGCATATACCGAAGAACACTAACTGCGATTTTGGTCTGCCTCTTCTCACCCATACCGTTGTCTACCACAAGATACCTGCAAGACTCGCAATTGGGACAATAGTCCAAGTGTGCATACTCCTTCCTAAATAAGACACATCCTTTCTCACATGCATCTATCTTCTCATAGGGCATCTTAAGTACACGAAGTATTTTGTCCGACTGGTACAGGTTTGCAGGCATGACATGGCCTTTGGGTAGGAAACGTCCAAATAGTGTCATCATCGCGTCGTAGCATTCTCTTCCCAAGTTGAACCGAGCCTTCAGAGCCATTACTTGTGCAATTGCATCCAGCTGACAGAGCTCAGTGTGCTCATGGAGAGGACGTTTTGAAGACTCCAACGTTTCATAAAAGGCCTTTTCAGATTCCTCCATCTCATCTTCCGAATCCCGAGCATCATAAAAGTCTTGCACCATGTCTTCGATCCCAGTACCATGCTCGTCCGTGCGACGACGGACCACCTCAGCTCTTGTGCGTTGTATAGACTCACCATGAAATGTCCACACCGTATAATTAGGCTTAAACCCCCTCCTCTGCAGGTGTTTAATCATTACAGCCTCTGTCGTCTTTTTATAGTTGTTGCATCCAGGACAGGGGCAATAGTTTCTTTCCTGGCCATTTGCGAATGCGGCTTTCACAAATTCCTTTGTTTTTAAAAACCATTCTTTTGTCATCTCTTTCTGACTAGGGTGACCCGTATACATCCACGCACGACCGTTCATCTTGCGTAGCTACTAAAGACAGAAGAAATATATTTATATATAATTTAGCATTTATATTCATCGGTTAATCAGGTTCTCCATTTTTATTACGTCCAGGCAACCTACACGCTAGTAGGTAAAGATAGGTCCTAATCCCACCCGAGTATGTGTAGATTGGGTTCGTTTTCCCATGCTTTGCTCCGGATCCAACACAAAATTTCGGCAGCACCTCCCCGCTGTTCTCCTGATACACGTCTCCGCAATAAACAAAGAGGATGTGCATCCGGAGAACAACAGGGAGGCACTGACGAAATTCCGCATCGGATCCAGAGCACAACATACGGGAAAACGAACCCAATCTACACATACTCGGGCTGTCCATGGATAATGTTGGACAATTCGAAAGGATGGCGGTTATAAATATGCAAAGACATGCATATTTATAGATGTCGCCCTTTCGAACGGGAGACGCATACTGGTCACGCATACTGATAAATTAATTGAATTACCTAAATCTAGAAAGTTTCATCCGAAAACGGAGCCACAGTAAATGAAGGGGCGGGGAGGAGATGAAATTTGTACTGACCCACGAATGCAGGGGCGGAGCTCGTACAACGCACGGGCAGGTCTTCACATAGCATACCTCAGAGTGACGAGACAACTATCACATGTAAATCCACCCGATCAACACAAATATTCTAATTATGTCATTTTAGAGGAAAACAAGCTAAGTATATAATATTCATGAGCTAACCAAGGTTCTTATGCCATTTTGAGCTTATTATGGTATTTTGAAGCTAAATGGGCTAATTATGTCATTGTTGGGTTAATTAAAGCAAGGATAATATGAAAGAGGAGAAGAAAGAGGAGGAGGAGGAGAAGAAGAAGAAATCAAGAAGGAGGAGGAGGAGGAGAAGGATAGAAGGTCATTGGCCTTCTCCTCCTCCTCCTCCTCCTCCTTCTCCTTCTTCTTCTTCTTCTTTCTTTCTTTTCATTTTGCCTATTTCTTCTCCTCTTCTCCTCTTGTTGGAGCTAAATTACCTAATTATGTCTTTTTTGAGCTAAATTGGCTAATTATCCAATGTTAGAGGAAAACAAGCTAAGTATATAATATTAATGAGCTAACCAAGGTTCTTATGCCATTTTGAGCTTATTATGGTATTTTGGAGCTAAATGGACTAATTATGTCATTGTTGGGGAAATTACCCTAGTGCATGGACATGCACCTATCACGCAAAGTTCGCAGGTCCAGAAGTTGCCCTTTTGGTCGAGAGGACTTTCCAGGTTACCTATACTACTTTTCAGTTTATATAAAACTTTTCGATATTTTCTACATTTGAGGATGGCAATATTATTTAAGTTGTCCTGTTTTGCTCCCGTATCAATAAATATAGACGATACATTATTTTGAGAGACTTGATTTCAACAAAAGAACATGTGATCTTCTTTGAAGTAGTCTTGAACCTAAGCAATAATGATGGGCGAATAAATTAACAGAATCTACCACTAAATCTACTAATTAACTAACAGAATCTACCACTAAAACTACTAATTAATTCCAAAAAACTAAATACCAAACATTTGATCTTCTTTTTGTCTTCTCCTCCTCCTATTCTTCTTCTTCTTCTTCTCCTCCTCCTTCTCCTCTTCTCCTCTTCTCCTCCTCCTCCTCTTCTTCTTCTTCCTATTATTTCTAGTAAGCTAACTAACTAACTAACCTAACTAACCAAGCTAACTAAACCTATCGCTAAACCTAGATAGCACTAAACAGCAAAAAAATAACAAAAACAAAATCTACCACTATAACAAAAACAGAATCTACCACTAAGTAACTAAAAAAGAATCTAGCTACCACTAAATACCAAACAATAAAAAATCAACTTCTTCTTCTTTTTTCTCTTCTTCTCCTTCTTATTTTTTTCTTATTATCTTCTTCTCTTGTTCTTCTCTTCTTCTTTACTTCTTCTCCTTCTTATTTTTTTCTTCTCTTCTTCTTCTTTTTCTTCTTCTTCTCCTTCTTATTTTTTTCTTCTCCTCTTCTTCTTCTTCTTCTTCTTTTTCTTCTCCTCCTCCTCCTCCTCCTAATCCTCTTCTTCTTCTCCTCTTCTTGTCCTCCTCCTCCTCCTCTTCTCCTCTTCTCCTCCTAACTAAATCTACTAACCTAACTAAAACTACTAACCTAACTAAATCTACTAACCTAACTAAAACTACTAACCTAACTAAATCTACCACTAAAAGTACTAACAATAACAACTACTAAAACTAGTAAAAAATAATGCGGGTGGGGGTGGGGGTGGGGGTGTGGGGGCTCACCGAGAGGGGCAGTTGTGGAGGGGCCGGGGTGTTGGGGGTGGCGGGGCGGCGCCGGGGGCGCCAGGGGCGGCGGTGCGACGGTGGTGGGGCAGCGGCAGCGGCTGCGGGGGCAAGGTGGGGAGAGAGAGAGGGGCGGCGGCGAGGGCGACAGGGGCGACATGGGCGGCAGTGGGGCGCGACAGGGGCGGCGGCAGTGGGGCGCGACAGGGGCGGCGGCAGGGGCAATAGGGGCGGCGACGCGACGGGGGCGGCGGCGCGACGGTGGTCCTGGCGGCCGTTACAGAGAGAGGAGCGCGCGGGGTGGGGAGAGAGAGCGAGGGGCGCGCGGGGTGAGCCGTTACAGAGAGAGGGAGGGGCGGGGTGGGGGGGAGGAGCCGTTAACGGAGTTAGCGCTTTGCCGTCTGCCGGCGGACGACAAAGAGTCTAGACTCTTTGTCGTCTGCCTCCGGACTCTTTGCCGTCCGCTAGCAGACGGCAAAGGTCCGAATCCTGTTTGACCTAGCCACCCCGCGGTCAGGTGGGCCTATCTATATCTTTGTCGTCTGCCTCTGGACTATTTGTCGTCCGCTAGCAGACGGCAAAGAGGTGACAAATGGCAAAAAGACTGTATGCCATCAGCCAGTACTGTGTCGTCTGTTTTGCTGAAGCTGACAGCAAAGACAGTCTTTGCCATCAGCTAGCAGACGGCAAAGACTAAGCAGATGGCAAAATACTGATTTCCAGTAGTGGTTGCGAGCCCCACCCAAAGTGTAAACTCAAAGCAACGGACAACTGTATTAACAAACTATGCGTAAGGTAAACAATCCTTGCAACTATGGTCACAAGCACCATTGTTTTCTCCCTGGTGGGAACAACACATCCCATAGTCTCATGTTTTTGTCACTCAAGCTAGACATCAGGGGGCATGAACCCACAATCATGCATAACGCTCCCTCTTGGAGTTACAATCTACTACTCGGCCAAAACAATACAAAGCAACGGAGGATATGCATGAATCACTAAAGAACATAATATAAAAGGATAATCAAATATATAACTCATAACAATCTAAACATAATCTCATAGTCCATCGGATCCCAACAAACCGAGAATAGCAATAACACAAAAATTACATAGATGCTTTGATCATGTAGGACAGCTCACAAGGGCTAATCATGGAAGCACAAGATTGGAGAGAAGACATCACATAGCTACTGGTGATGGACTCATGGTCCAAGTAGGACTACATACGGCATGTCCGGGAAGCGTCCATGGCGGTGGAGAAGATCCCTGAGGTCAATCCTCCCTCCGACAGGGTGCCGGGAAGAGGTTTCCTGACGCTCCCGATCTCGGAAGCGCTGCAGCGGCGGAACGATGGAGAAATTCACAATTCTGGATGTGATGGAAGGGTTTCCTCGAGGAGGTGGGGCCCACCCAGGTGGCCTGTGGGCGCGGCCAGGGGCCAGGCCGCACTGGGAGGTCGCCTGGGCAGCCCCTGGCCCCCTCTGGCCCATTTTTGGTGATCTCGAAGCTTCCGTTGCGCTGATTTTTATATTTTTTTGTCGGGATTTTTGGGGCTCTGGAAAATTGGGTAAAAGCCCGTGCAAAAAAGACATCAGCACACAGAAACTGGCACCGGGTGCACTGAGTTAGTAGGTTAGTCCAAATATGTGTAAAAAGATATAAAAGTGTAGGAAAACATATAACAATGTCACCAAAAGTCATGGAATAAGAAGAAATTATAGATACGTTTGGGACGTATCAGCGCCCCACATCCGCCTCATATTTGGGCTAATATGAGGGGTGTCGGTTAGCCCGAGAGTTTCAGGCCCGTTTGAGGCGTCCGGTTGGGTCAAAATTTCGTGATCGGTTAGTAACCGGACGACCTGGCCGGGTGTTTGTGAGAGATATGAGGGGTTCGGTTGTAGATGCTCTAACACAATTTTTCTCCTTAACTGGATATTCCGGTCATTTGTTTCGTTTTGGTTTTATCTACATGCTTGAGTTTTTTTACTTATGTTCTCATGATGTTTTTTTCTTTCATATATCATGTTGGGTGGTGATATTTGTTCTGATAGAACGGTACAATTATCTAGTGTGCCGTTCTTGCGTTTTAGAGCATCTACAACCGGACGCTCCATACTCGCCTCATATGTCTAGGTAGTCCGTTCGGTCCAGCCGGGCGCCTCAAACGGGTCCCAAACGCCTGGGTTGACCGGCACTCCTCATATTCAACCCAAATATGGGATGGATATGGGGTGCCTGGGCACGCCCGCCACGTCAAACCCGACAACCTGACCCTACGGAAAATTGCACCAAATCCATCGTGGAGAACTGCCGGAGCCATTTGCTCTTTACTCTCTTCTTCATCCTGTGTGTCGTCCGTCTCATAGCTTCGCCGTCGCGCGTCCTCCGCATTCGTTCCTAGCCTCTGTCCCACCAGCTCCGGTAGAGCAGTCCTTTGTCCCGTCCTCGCCTAGAGGGACGTCGTCGCAGCCTGGAAGCCATTACGGTACGTCTGACAACTCTGTGGCTCCGCCTCGCGTCGGATGTGTTCGACACATTGTCTGATCAGAGTTTTTTGTGTAATTTTTAGGGAAAACGATGGGTTTTGATGCTTCATCCGGCGAGAAGTATGGGTCGACGGGTCTTGATCAAATGATTAAAGATCGGTTTTTTAATTCATCGGATTCGGATGAAGAAGTGGACATGATCATGCTTATGAGCATGCAAGAGGAAATGTGCCGTCAAGTGGAGCATATTCTCAATTCCAGGGGATCAATCAAAGGGAGAAGAGTGATCAATCGGGATAGGGTATCCGGAGCAAACCTATTGCAGAAGGACCACTTTGCTCCTGATCCAACTTTTCCGCATGATCCATGGTTTCACCGTTGTTTTCGCATGCGAAAACCATTGTTTGTGCATTATGGATGGAGTGGAGGCACACGATGACTACTTCAAGCTCATAGGGAATTGTTGCGGTCAACTCTCTTTCTCTGCCAACTAGAAGTGCATGGTTGCTCTGAGAATGATTGCACTTGGTATTGTTGCAGATGTCGTTGGTGAAATGGTCACGATGAGGAAGAGCACATACCTGAAGACTAGTGTCAAGTTGCCCGTGTTGTGGTCGAGGTGTTTAGAGCAGAGTTTCTAAGAGAACCAAATAGGTAGGACAAACAGAAGTTCTTGGCTATTAAAGAGGCTAGAAGGTTTCTAAGAATGCTCGGATCAATTGATTGCATGCAATGGCAGTGAAAAAACTACTCCAAAAGTTTGTGAAGAATGTATTAAGGTCACACCGGAAAGGCCACCATCATACTAGAAGCTGTGACATCACATGACTTAAGGATTTTGCATGCTTTATTTGAAATATCGGGTTCACACAAGAACATCAACGCGCTTCAACGATCTTCGATGTTCAAGAGGCTTTGCAATGGAGAATCACCACCGTGCAACTACACTGTCAACGACCGAGACTACAACATGGGATACTATCTTGGTGATGGCATCTATCCTCGGTGGTTTGTGTTTGTGAAGACCATATGAGAACAACAGGGCAAAAAACAAAAACACTTCGCATCAATGCACAGACAAGTTAGGAAGGATGTGGAGACGGCATTCGAAGTGCTTCAAACTCGTTAAGGAATTTTTCGTGGGGCCGCAATGATGTGAGAATCAGAAACTTTCTATCACCTCATGACATGTTGTGTTATTTTCCACAATATGATTGTCGAGGATGAGGGTGATGATTTAGTCCAAATTAATGATTTTGAAGCACCTCGAGAACAAGTTGAAATCCCGAAAGATCAAGATACAACTCAGCAGCTTACGAACTTTCTGCACATGCATCAGAATCTCCGAGATCATCACGTGCACGGACAACTACTCAATGATCCGTTGGAGCATATGTGGACGCACGATGGAAACCAAAAAGCAGATGATTGATTGTGTAGTTCAAATAAATTTTACGTAAACACTTTTTGTGTTCGATACCAACATTTGTTATTTATATGAAACAATGATTTATATGATCAACGTGCATGATTATGCATGGATTTAAAATTCAGATATAAAATATATGAAGGCGTGAAGTGAAATATAAAAGATCGTTTGAATGCGTCCGCGGGCGCGTCGAACTCGTTGGTAAACATATAAGTGCCGATTTTTTTAATCCGATTATAGATGCTCTATTGCAGTATCAGAGTCAGAGGATGATTGTTGTGTGAGCCCTTTAAAAATGGGTGAGCCTGTGTCTCGCTTTATGCGAGACAGAAAATCACATCGCTTAAAGTGAGCCAGTAACCATATGTTTAATCATGCTGAAGTCACACATGTAATTTTTTGTTTTAATTTTTTTTTCATATTAAAATATCAATACATATATGATGAAAACTAATCTAGTTAATTTATTTAAAGTGTTCACCACACATTTAAAGGACAATTCATGCCGTAAAAAAATGGTTACTGCACTTAATGGTTGTACCATATAAAAATGCATGTAACATTTTAAAAATATTCACACATTTCAAAAAAATTCATGTGCCATTTCCGTATTTTTTAAATTATATAAAAGCGTTTGTGTAATGCTAAAAAATGTTTCATAGCATTAGAAAATGTGTGTTACACATTAAAGAATGTTCACGTGCTTCATAAATATGTTTTTGAAATTTTAACAAAAATTTAAATGATTGCATAGTTGAAAACATTTGTATAATTAAATAAAATATTTTTACATATATTTGAATTTTTAGAACATATTTGAAAAATATTAAAAACATGTATTTAAAAATGTTAAGGTATACTTAAAATGTTTGGATGTGGATGAAAAATGTGCAACGTGTATGAAAAAATAGAAAACAAAACATACATTTAATGCAGAAGTTAATCATCTTTTGAAACTGTAAGAGTGCATATAAAATGTTGTTAATACATGGGAAAAATGTACAATATGTTTGAAAACTTAGACATGTGTTGATTAAAAAGGAAACACACCCCAACAAAAAAGGAAAAAAGAAAAAGAAACAAGAAACAAGAAACAAGAAAAAAGAAGGAAGAAAAGAAATGACAAACAAAGCCACTGATGCAAAACGTTGGAAAACTGACTAAAAAAACCCATAGAGAAAAAAACTCGCGCTCAGCTACTGTATTACCGGTCCGTTCCTGGCATGACGTAATCAGAAGCAGTACGGGCTACATATAGGTCTCGCGCTTGGGAGCTCCTATTCCACGCTAAAACCATGATATTGCTACTGTAACGTTCATTTGGGACGGCTCATTGAAGCCCTCGGTCGCTGAGCTTTCAGAATATTCACGAACTACAAAAAATAGTTACAGTTTTGAAAACTTTCATGAATTTTCAAAAATATTCACAATTTTTTAATGTTCACAAATTTAATAGACGTTCATGATTTAAAATGTAGAAAAGGAAATGAAAAATATATAAGAAAAAGAGAAAAACAATTATGAACCCTCTGAGGCACCAGGAGACTTCAAATTTAGGAATCTTAGTATCCTATATAATATTAAATTTCGGAAGCAGAGCCTAAGATGTAAACACGTTGTTCAGTTAATTTTGAACAGTGTTTCTTTAGCAGCTGAATTTTGATTAAGGCGAGATAATATGAGAAAAAGACAATGTGATTTCCTTTATGGGCTACGTCATTTTGGTATCCTTTTGTAAAAAATGTTCTTTTTTGTCTATATATTGATTATCTAGTTAAACCACATACAGTTCGTAAAAATGCGTACATATGTGTTTCAATGAAGTGGAGTATGACTTGTCCAAATTCATGACTCGAATCTTCAACATATATTATGTGGTTCTTTTTTGAAAAATAAGTGTGCATCTTTGTGCGTCGTACAGTTGTACTTTGTGTCTCTAAAAATGAGAGACACATAGTACTATTTCCTTTCTATTAGTATTATCTAATTTTATGAGAAATTAGATTCCAACAAGTTGTTTTAAAGACTTCATATGCATATCAAGGAAACCCAATTGCTACACGCATATATAGTCATAATTGAACTGCCTTTTGTCAATTGAAATGTTCCAAAATTCAATCATATTTCATGTGAAATTATTGTATCAAACACTTGTATTTTTATCCACCTAATGCCTTTTTTTATGCAAAAATGTAGTTTGTTTCTTATGGGGTTCCTATACGAAAGCCTTCTCACGTATTGTATTTGACCCCACATAAATTTTGGTGGATAATCATTCAAATTACAGAAAATAGTGAAAAACTTTCCATTTGTTTCTGATGATTGGTCTTGGCATTTAAATTCGTACAACTACGTAAATGATGCATACACATTGTTCGGCTACTACATACAACTTGTTATCGGACTATCAAAATTTGACAAGTCTCGCTATGATGGAGAAGATCATCTCCGTCTGCCCTTCCCTTTCCAACACCATTCCGTCTTTCTCTCAAAGGTACCGGTTGAAGACATAGTACAAATCAAGTCAGGTCTGCTTCCTGTCGAAGGTGTCCTCACCATCATTGTCCTCCTTCTCTTCCTTTGGGAGCAGTCTCGCCATTTCACGGATAGCTCGATTCTGCTCTCAAGCGAGAACGCGTTAGTTCCCCCGCTGTCACTTTTTTATAATGCACGCGCGAATGGCTTCCTCCTCTATGGCCGCCCGCGCCGCCTCATCAGCCGTCTTTGTCGATGTCATGTTGGCAACGAGTCAGGCCACGCCGGCCCTTATCCTCTTCTTCCCACGACAGGCACACCGGTCCCGGTGGGACTCATACTCCGCCTGACCGGTGGTGGGAAAGAAGAGATTTGAAGGTTGTCGAGAACGCGATGATCCAGCCTGGAGGATTCGAGCGCCCATTGAGTTGACGCTAGAGAGTCACGTCGGACATATCCTGCCATTAGTCGGGCTTTGTCCTTCCGGGGGCGATGGAGTGCAATGCGGACTACCATTGCCTACTTCATTCCTCACGGGATGTCAACCTAATTAACTGCTCCGGGATCGGAGTCGGATCCGTTGCTCGTCATGTCGAAAAAGGCCGAAGGTGAGTTCGAATGGCGTAGAGGAGTGGAGAAAAGTGGAGTAAAATGACTAGGTTTGATATGACTAACGAATGGTGAGTAATATATGTGTGGTCGGGTGGGTCAGCATGGGCTGGATCCGATGTGAAAGACGTGTCTGGGTGTCCTATATATGTTTCATATTTCAACTGGATATGAAGATTGTCGATCAATACAAACGTTTAAGGTCCGGTTAGAACGTCGATCTAATTGATTTTTCGTAATTGAAATTTTGAGGCAGGTTTATTACGCTTGGATGCATTAAACCACAATGGAATGGCAATCGGCCGACCAATTGAAGAAGGCGCAGGGATGAAACAGGAACGCATGTTCGAATCTACACCATGCGTCCGGAATTAGGGTCTCTCTGAACTCGTTTGGAACAGAAAATGCAGAATCGCGTTTCCCTAAAACTAAAACCGTAGGTTAACGTCCTTCTTCGTGTCGTTCCTCACCCATGACATTAAGGACATCTCTATGGTAAATATGACCCCTTAAATATCCACGCATGCGTTCGGACACGTCCATGAAGATTAATCGAACATGTTTTAAATTAGCATCACTCCATCCGTACACTTCATGTTATATTTTTATATCCATACAAAAGCATGCAAATTAAAAACCTATGTAGTTACTCTTTGTCGGAGATGTCGACGATTTCCATACTCTTTGCTGAATACATGCGCGACAGGTGCAGCTCCGCCCCCTCCGACTCCTCCGTTCCAGCCTCCTCCATCGCTATCTCTGTGTCGAGCTCGTCGAAGAGCGCGTCGGCTTTTGTCTGCTTCTACCGGATGAGCGTTCGGTTGGCTCCACCTCCGCCTCATCATGGATAGACTTCAGGATGGCCTGCTGCTCCGCCACCTTCTCGGTTTGGGCGATCGCATACTCTGCTTCCGCCTTCGCCATGTTGAACCCCAGAGTAGGCTCGTTCTCCTCTAGATCCGCCACCTTCATCGGCTCAGGCTCCTCCTCCTCCTCCGTCTTCGACGAGTCAGAAGGTAGACCCGCAAATGCGTGCGGCTCGTCTAGCATGGATTTCCGCCTCGATCTGCATCCGTCGCTCCGGCGTGCGCATGTCATAGGTCGTGATCTTACGTGAGACCATATCGATGCCGGAGAGCATAGGAGAGCTTGAAAGAGGAGGCGGACGGGCTCGGATGGTGGCACACAGAGAGGTAGGAGGTGGATGTGCTGGGACTGGGGACGCCGGTTGGCTTAAATAGCCGGATTTGGTCGTTAGGTTTTCGGGCGAGTCCACGTGGGACCTCATCGCCACGCGACGTGGCGGACGTGCCGAGCGCGGCCGGGCGCCCAATATCCGCTTCATATTTGGACTGAATATGAGGGGTGTCGGTTAGCCCGCGCGTTTGAGGCCCGTTTGAGACGTCCGGTTGGGCCGAAATTTCGTGTGGTTAGTAACCGGGCGGCCTGCTCGGATGTTTAAGACACATATGAAGGGTCTGGTTGTAGATTTTCTAACACCATTTTTTCCTTAACAGGTTATTCGTATGGTTGTTTCGTTCTGGTTTTATGTGCATGCTTGAGTTTTTACTTATGTTTTGATGATGTTTTTTTTCTTCCCTATATCATGTTGGGGGGTTGATATTTGTTCTGATAGAACAATACAATTATCCAGTGTGCCATTCTGGCGTTCTTAGAGCATCTACAATCGGCCGTCCCGAACCCGCCTCATACGTCCGGATAGGCCGTTTGATCCAACCGGGCGCCTCAAACGGGTCTCAAACGTCCGGGTTGACCGACATCCCTCATATCCATACCAAATATGGGACGGATATGGGGTGCCTTGGCACGCCCACCATGCTGAACCCGACAGCCCAACGCTACGGTAAATTGCACCAAATCCACCCCGCACAACTGCGGGATCCATTTGCTCTTTGTCTTTTATTCCTCCTCCACGTCGTCCGCCACGCGCTCCACAATCGCTCCTAGCCTCTAATCCGCCAGCTGCAATAGAGCAGTCTTCTGCCCCGTCCTCGGCTTTATGGACGTCGTCGTCGCCTGGAAGCCACCGCGATACGTACGACAACTCTCTGCCTCCGCCTTGCATTGGATGTGTTCAACCTATTGTCTAATCAGACTTTTTGTGATTTTTTAGGGAAAACGATGGATTATAATGCCTCATCCACGAGGAGAATGGCCGACGGAGCTTGGTCAAACGATTGAAGATTAGTTTTTCGATTCGTCAGATTCAGACGAAGAAGTGGACATGATCATGCTTATGAGCATGCAAGAGAAAATGTTTCGTCAATTGGAGCATATTCTCAATTTCAAAGGACCAATCAAAGGGAGAAGACTGATCAATCGGTATAGTGTAGCCGGAGCAAAGCTACTCCAGAAGGACTACTTTGTTCCGAACCCAATTTTCTTGGATGATCCATGGTTTCCTCGTTGTTTTCGCATGCAAAAACCATTGTTTTGCACATTATGGATGGAGTGGAGGCACACGATTACTACTTCAAGCTCGTAAGGAATTGCTGCGGTCATCTCTCTTTCTCTGTCAAGCAGAAGTGCGATGTTTCTCTCGGAATGCTTGCACTTGGTACTGTTGGAGATGACGTTGATGAGATGGTCACGATGAGGGAGAGCACATTCCTGAAGACTAGTGTCAAATTTGCCCGTCTTGTGGTCGAGGTGTTTGAAGCAAAGTATCTGAGAGAACCAAATACGCAAGACACAGAGAAGTTATTGGCTATTGAAGAGGCCGGAAGGTTTCTAAGAATGCTCGGATCAATTGATTGCATGCAATGGTAGTGGATGAACTATCCCAAAGGTTTACGGGGAATGTATCAAGGCACATCGGAGAGGCCACCACCATACTAGAAGGGGTGACATCACATGATTTATGGATTTCACATGCTTTCTTTGAAATGTCGGGTTCTCACAACAACATCAGCACACTTCAATGGTCTTCGGTGTTCAAGAGGCTTTGCAATGGGGAATCATCGCCGTGCAACTACATCCTCAACGACCGAGACTACAACAAGGGATACTCTCTTGTTGATGGCATCTATCTTTGATGGGCTGTGTTTGTGGAGACCATTTCAGAACCACAGGGCAACAAACAAAAACACTCCGCATCAATGCACGAACCAGCTAGGAAGGGTGTGGAGAGGGTATTCCGAGTACTTCAAGCTCGTTGGGGAATTATTCGTGGGGCTGCAATGATATGAGAATGAGAAACTTTGTACGAGCTCATGACATGTTGTATTATTTTGCACAATAGGATTGTCGAGGATGAGGGTGATGGTGTAACCCAAATTAATGATTTTGAAGCACCTCGAGAACAAGTTGAAATCCCGAAAGATCAAGATACAACTCAGCTTACGAACTTTCTACATGTGCATCAAAATCTCCGTGATCATCAGGTGCACGGGCAACTACTCAATGATCCGTTGGAGCATATGTGGACCCATGATGAAAACCAAAGAGCACATGATTGATTGTGTACTTTATTTTTTTTTATATAAACACTATTAATGTTCAGTACCAACATTTGTTATTTATGAACGACAATGATTTATATGATTGACGTGCATGGTTATGCATGAATTTAAAAGTCCAGATATAAGATATGTGAATGCATGAAGCGAAATATAAATGGTGGTCTCAATGCGTCCGCAAACGCGTCCGAATGTGTCGGTAAACATATAGGACCCACATTTTTTTAGTCTAACTATAGATGCTCTTACACATTAGAGTGAACCAGTAACCATATATTTCGTCACGCTGAAGTCACACATGTATTTTTTCGTTTTAATTTTTTTATTAAAATATCAATACATATATTACAAAAACTAATTTAGTTCATTTATTTAAAGTGTTCACCACACATCCGAAAGACAATTCATGCAGTGTAAAAAAATGTTCACTTCACTTTTCGAAAATGTTTGTACCATACAAAAATGCATCTAACATTTCAAAATTATTCACATATTTCAAAAAATGCATGTGACATTTCCATATTTTTTAAAATATATAAAAGTGTTCATGTAATGCTAAAGAATGTTTCATAGCATTAGAAAATGTGTGTTACACATTAAAGAATGTTCACACACTTCAGAAAATATGTTTTTGAAATTAATTTTTTTGGAAATGTTTGCATAGTTAAAAATATGTGTATCATTAAATAAAATATTTTAACATATATTTGAATTTTTAGAACATATTTGAACAATATTCTAAACATGTATTTGAAGAATGTTAAGGTATATTTAAAATGTTTGGATGTGTATAAAAAATGTGCAATGTGTATGAAAAAATATACAACAAAACATAGATTTAATGCAGAAGTTAATCATTTTTTGAAACTTTAAAAGTGCATATAAATGTTCTTAATATATTAGAAAAAAATGTACAATATGTTTCAAAACTTGCACATGTGTTGATTAAAAAGGAAGAAATAAAAACAAAAGAAGACGCGAGAGAGAAACAAAGGAAACCCAGCCAAAAAAGAAAATAAAAACAAAAGGAAAAAAGAAGGAAGAAAAGAAAAGACAAACAAAGCCACCGATGCAAAACGATGGAAAACTGACTAAAACAACCCACAGGAAAAAACTCTCGCTCAGCTACTGTATAACCGCTCCGTTCTTGGCAAGATGTAATCAGAAGCTGTACGGGCTACATATAGCTCTCGCACTTGGGAGCTACTATTCTACGCTAAGTGCCTGTTCGGAGACACTCCGCTCCGCAGCTCCGGAAGCGGAGCTGACGTAGCTACAGTTGAAAATACGAGAGCTCAGTTTTCCAGCTCCGTAGATTCTGGGAGCCAGTCGATTACCGAACAGGCCTGAAACCATGGAACTTTTATTTGGGAGCTACTGTAACGTTCATTTGGGACGGCTCATGAAGCCCTCCTTCGCTAAGCTTCGCTCCTTGTTCCTTCGCTCGCTTTTCAACTTTTTTGCTGGCTTCATTGCTACTCCCTTCGTTTCAACAATAAGTGTCTTAAACTTATTTTAAATTTATACTACAGCTAGTATAAAGTTAAGACAGTTATTTTAAAATAGAGGAAGTATCTTATAAGAAACCGGCTATCATATTCTTTTCAAAAGTTGTTAAATCAAAATATGTTCGTGGATTTTATTAAATCTTGGATTTTTTTTGAAAATATTAAAATTAAAAATTAAAAAATGATCGATAATTTCAACAAATGCATGGGTTTAATAAAAACATTCTTAAAATTCAAATTAATTTGCAAATTTAAAAAATTTCATAAACTGTAAAAAA
Organism: Hordeum vulgare subsp. vulgare; assembly: GCF_904849725.1. NCBI lineage: Eukaryota > Viridiplantae > Streptophyta > Magnoliopsida > Poales > Poaceae > Hordeum > Hordeum vulgare. The sequence goes on from NC_058520.1 coordinate 541,110,198, forward strand.
AATATGAACTTTCAGAATATTCATGGACTATAAAAAATAGTTACAGTTTTGAAAACTTTCATGAATTTTCGATAATATTCGCAATCTTTTAATGTCACAAATTTAATAGATGTTCAGGAATTGAAATGTAGAAAAGGAAATGAAAAATATATGAGAGAAAGAAAGCAAAATGTAAAAAACAAATATGAACCCTCTGAGGCGACCGGGAACTTCAAACTTAGGGATCTTAGTATCCTATAATATTAAATTTCGGAAGCAAAGCCTAAGACGTAAACGAGTTGTTCAGTTAATCTTGAACAGTGTTTATTTAGCAGCTGAATTTTGATTCAGGCGAGATAAGATGAGAAAAACACAATGTGATTTCCTTTATGGGTTATATCATTTTGGTATCTTTTTGTAAAAAATGTTCTTTTTTGTCTACAGATTCATTATCTAGTTAAACCACATACGGTTGGGGAAAATGCGTACATGTGTGTTTCAATGAGGTGGAGTGTGACTTGTCCAAATTCGTGACTCGAATCTTCAACATATGTTATGTGAGTTCTCTTTTGAAAAATAAGTGTGAATCTTTGTGCATCGTACACTTGTACTTTGTGTCTCTAAAAACGAGAGACACATAGTAATATTTTCTTTCTATTAGTATAATATAATTTTATGAGAAATTAGATTCCAACAAGTTGTTTTAAAGATTTCATATGGATATCAAGGAAACCCAATTGCTAGAGGCATACATAGTCACAATTGAACTGCCTTTTCTCAATTGAAATATTCCAAAATTCAATCATATTTCATGTGAAATTCACATATCAAACAATTCTATTTTTATCCACCTAATGTCTTTTCCTTATGCAAAATTGAAGCTTATTTCTTATGGGGTTTCTATATGAAAACCTTCTCGGGTGTTGTATTTGACCACATATAAATTTTGGTGGATAGTCATTCAAATTACAGAAAATAGTGAATTTTTTTCCATCTGTTTATGATATTTGGTCTTGGCATTAAAAATTGGAGGTGTTGTTAGTCAACGCACGCCGTGATATTTTGTTTCATGCAAATTTGTACATTTGTCGATCTTTACATAAAAAGTTCATGCCGTTTTCTGTAAAATAAAATCATGCTATATTATTTCATTTTGAGGATAGTTCATGCTAAATTGTTTTCAAATGATAAATGACACACGTGTGGCATGAAGCAACATGGTTCAAATGTCTCCATAACCATCTATTTTGTCACATCAAATAGATGACATCACCGAAATATCTTAAGTTTTAAGACTTAAAAATATTTTAAATTTTAAATATATAATTAAATTGAAAATCCACTTTGTCATTAAATCCATCTTGACGAAATATTTTAAAATAGATTTTATATTGGTACGTTTTGATGACTTTTTTGGACAAAAAGTTGCCATGATATTTACACTAAAGTTGGCATGACATGTTCCATCTAGTTTTTTCTAGATTTCAAGCTATCATTGTATTTCAACTATTTTCTGGCCATTTTTATTAATGGACCATGGAAATTTTAAGTAATTAACCATGGAAATTTAATTCACGGATAATGTCACTTTTAGTAATACATCGTGGCAAATTTAGTTTATAGGTCATAGCAATTTTAGTATTTTGAGCATGGTAATTATAGTATTTTGACTATGAAAATTATTTTTTGTATGGACTATGGCAAATTTTAGTGCATGTGTCATGGTAAATTAAAACAATTCACCATGAAAATTTTATTTTATGGTTCATGGCTAATATGGGTCATTGACCTTGCATTTTAAAGTAATTGATGACATATTTCTTTTTCAATTATAAAACATGTCAAAATTATTTCCTGGCTCATGGCAACTTTTAATAATTCATCATGGAAAATCTAGTTTTTTTTATATCATGTCAAAATTTACTATAAACCTAGAAGAAAAATAGTTAAAACATATCATGACAACTTCAGTGTAAACAGAATAACTATTTATATGCAATAGGCATTACAACTTTAAAACGAAAAAAAATCATCGAAAGATATCGATATGAAACCTAGTTTCGAAGTTCTTGCCGCGACAAATTTATTGATGAAAAGGGATTTTTAATTGGATTTTTCATTTAAGATATAAAACATTTTTAAAACTGAAAACATAAAAAATAATTTTATACATACATACGATGACGTGACAATTGGTGCTATAGGAACGTTCCCCCCTTTTTTTTCAGCCCATGTGTATGGCTTTATCACGGTTCATTTTATTTTGCAACATGAGTATATCTAAGCATTGGAGGACTGCTCTAGCATACTTCATAAAAACCGATTCTTAAAGACGCATATAAAGGATACTGTAAACCGTTTTGATGATGCGAAATTGCCCCGGACAGAACCGCAAATGAAACTGTATTTCATCATAGCTCATTTTTCTTCTTCTTTTCCCTCCCGTCCCAACGAGCTGTCTCGTGCCATGGCATGCCTCGCCCTGGCGTCCCGGCGTTGCCCGCCTCGTCCTAGCGTCGTCCATTCCCGGCCATGCATGCATTGGAGGAGCCCTACGCCCCCGCCTCTGATTGAGCTCAGTACTTCCCGTCCCTGATTGAGCTCCACACTGCCCGCCGTCGCGCGTACGTTCCCCGTCATGAGCGCGTGAGCTCCCCCACCCTTCCCCGCTCTTTTTCGATGACTGTATTCCATCATAGCTCTTTTTTTCTTTTCCCTCCCGTCCCAACGAGCTGTCTCGTGCCACGGCGTGCCTCGCCCTGGCGCCCCGACGTTGTCCGACTCGTCCTAGCGTCACCCCTTCCCGGTCATGCATGCGGTGGAGGAGCCCTACGCCCCTCGCCCCCGATTGAGCTCAGTACTGCCCGTCCCTGATTGAGCTCAGTACTACCCGCCGCCGCGCGTACGTTCCCCGTCATGGCCGCACGAGCTCCCCCACCCTTCCCCGCTCTTCTTCGATGCCGCCCCGCTCTGATTCAGGCCGCCGGTGGCCTGCTCCAACCTGCCCGTGGACGGCCTCATCACGGCGGTGAAGTTCGAGCTGGCCGCAATTCGGACCGGCGGCGACAAACTCCGGCGTGCGGCGGCTTCTTCCAACATGCGGCGAACGATTCCGGCGAGTTTCGGATAGATTCCAGCCAGTTCCGCGACAACGCGTTTACTCCGACGAGGTTTGACTAGTTTATGGGTTGAACTGTATATTACCTCCAAAACTGCACATATAAGATTTTCACGGATGGATTCACCGTGCCCCCTAAAAAATTTACGGATCGAACGAGTTTTCGGGGTTTGCTCCGCGTCATTTTTGACTAGTTTACGGGGTTTGCTAGAGATGTTCTTAAACTATGTGTTACACCCACAAGGGGTAGCAAAATACAGGGCATCGACCAAGATTATGCAAAGCACACACGTCAATTTCTTGCTCACAGGAATACGATATGTATTTAGTGCACAAAAATCCCTTACACGGTAAACACACTGACGAAACCACAACTAAGAGCATCTCTAACAGCGGCGCCAAAGCGCGCAGTAAATTGGTTCTTTAGTGCGCGCGGGACGGAAATGCGTTCCAACGCAGGCGGGAAATTAGCGCGGGTTGTAAACGCTTGCGCGCACGCGGGAGAAAGCAGACGGCCGCGTGCTAGATTTGGCGCATCGTTTCCGGCGCTCTAGAAATTGCGGCGCTCGCCACGCGGCTACCCATCGCCTTCCATACTGCCACGCATGCCCTGCCGCTTCCTCACCGTTTCCTCTGCTGCTTCGTCGCCGCTTCCCCGCCCCTCCATCAACGCGCCCCCACCGAGCTACCATGCCGTCGAGGATCTTCGGGCTACCGTGGCCTCCGCGAGCGCCCCTTCTGGCGTCTACTACGCCGATATCCGGTCCGACAACATCCGCCTCGGCCTCGACATGTTCGAGACCTCGCACGAGGTCGCCCGCGCGTACGAAGCGGCGACGTGGCGCCTAGGGAGGCCTCGCGCGCAGATGAACTTCCACGATGTCTACACGTGCGAGCAGGCGCATGCCGTTGCCCCTCATCGCCTAGGAGGACGGGCGAGCCATGGCGGAGTGGTGCCGGCGCCACCCGGAGAACGTCGCCGCCGAGAAAGCCTTCTGGGCGGAGAGGAAGGCAAGGCGCCGCGCTGAGCGGGCGGACAGGCGTCGGCACAAGGCACTAACTATATCGCAGTGCGATCTCGTCAACGCCGGTGAGGAGTTGTTCTTCGGGACTGACGATGAACGTTGGGATGACATTTGGCTTGATACCTCGGACAACGAGGATGATGATGATGATGAAGACGACTCGGAGTAGGTTCTAGTAGTTGCACTGTAGTTTTTTTATCTAGTTACACCGTAGTTCTTTATCTATCTATGCGATGTATGTATTGTGAAATATCTATGTATCGTTTAATCTATATATCTATGTATTGTGAAAAATACCTATGTATATCTATGTATTGTCCGAGAGTGCGTGCTGCATTTCAACGCATTTGCCGGAGCTACGCGCGCGTGCTAAATTTATCACGACCGCTGGAGTCAGCGCTCCCCACCGCGTTAAAGCGGGCTCTTGACACGCTGCAAACTGATTTTTAACGGCCCGTGTTCGGTGGATTAGGAGATGTTCTAAGGGAAACGCTCTACACCAGACGTCTGATGAGTTCCTCCCATCAGACTAATTATGAGCCGTACATCTCTTAATCAATGTCACGGCCAAAAAGACTCCACCAAATGCCGTTGTAACTGCCCTTTATTCATGCACGGAAAAGCCCTGTTCATGCTGAATCTACCAGATGCCCCGATCACTTGTCCATCCTCCTGCTCAGATCACGGCGTCGTCGTCTCGAGTGTTGGCCATTCTTGGTAGCGACAGCAACATGCGCGGGTGCGGTCGACTACACAGTAGGTCATGGTGCCTCTCATCAACAGAAGGAAGCACAGCTACCAATGGAAGGAAGCACGATCCTGGTCTGAGTGAGTTCATGTTGCAACGTCGATCCAACCATGGCGTCCTCGTTGAAGCATTGTGATCCCTTGGAAGACATCACAAACACAATTAGAAGCGCGCTAGTCATTTAAAGGAAGCCATCAATTGCAGCGTTGATCCGTTGATGTGTTCATTGTTGGCTCCATTCGGATCCCTTGAGCTGACCACCATCTGAATGAATCACACCCATCGTCGGAAGGAACCACGACCATCACTGGAATGACAAATGCATCCATCCGAGGAATAGGAGGTCATGAGCCATGACTAATTCTACATTTCTTTTTTCGAAAGCAATGACTAATTCTACATTTAGACATTAGAAGCAAAATGTCTCCCAAATAATAAAGCAAATAAGGTTTCTGTTCGTTTGTCTTGGAAATTACCCCTAAAGTTTGCATAAATTACCCACCATGTCATCGGTAATTATAGAAAACGTTTCACAAAGCGAAAAATCTTGGACTGGGCCGGCCCATGTAAAAACCTCCTATATTACGCTCTGCATACCATATGGGCCGGTCTATGCACAGGCGCATGCTTTTTGTTCCGTTTATTTATTTATTTTCAGTTACATTTTACTTTTTTACTTTAAATAATTTAGAACTTCAAATAATCTTTAAAATTTTAATAAACTGAAAATTATAAATCAACATATTTAAAAAACTAAAATGTTTGTGACTTCAAAAACTGCTCGAAGTTTTGTAAAAAATGCTCGCATATACAATAGAATGTTTGCAATTTTAGAAAAATGTTTGTACAATAAGAATAGTCCATTATCTCAAATACAATTCCATGTATTAAAAATTATTAAAGGCATTTAACAAAATGCTTTCTAATTCAAAATATGTTAATGCATTTAAAAATGGTCCTAAAATTTTAAAAATAGCAAATGCCTGTTTTGATAGTTTCTTTTTTTTATTTAAAATTTTCTGTTAGATTTTTGTTTATTTATAATTTAAATAATTTAGAATTATAAAAACTTTTGCATATTAAAAAATAGGAATTTTGATTTAAAATGCTGACGAATTTTTATTTGAATTAAAAATAGGATTCAGAAAAAGGGCCGGAGTTTTATAGTTTTTTTTTTTTGCAAATTCCAAAACAATGTCCATGAATCTAATAAATATATTACTGATTTATAAAAATGTTTGTTTATTCAGAAAAACTTCATGCGTTTCAAAAAAAGTTTGTGAATTGAAAATAAAATCCTCCAACATCCAAAATTATGTTCGTCGACCAATTCAAAAGAATATATTTAAACCCGTTCGAAATATAAAAAATATTCACGATTTTTAGTAAATGTTTGTAAATTGTAAAAAATGTTCTCGATTTTAAAATTGTTCCCATATTTGTAAAATTGTTCACGAAATATCTAATGTATGTAGTTAAACATTAATGCTTCTAAGTCTTTGTGACAATATAACTGTGTGAATTTTGAAGAATTAACTGTTGGATGGATCGGATTATTATTGTATGTTTTCTAAAAAAAATTCTTGAAATTCAGAATAAATCTTTGAGTTACCAAGATTTTTGACAACCATGATATATATTTTTTGAAAGTGTAAAGATTGCTTCAACTTGCGAATAAATTTAAAAGAAAAAAACATTTTCTTGCATTTGTGCATAATTTTTTTAAATAAAGCGATGATATGTGAAAATAACGTGGTCACCATGATTGAAGATTATGTTTTTTTTCTTCCGTGACAACGCACGGACCATTTTGCTAGTATATTCAATAAGGAAGCAAACTAACATAACGTTAGAAACCGATGTGCTACCGTAGTTAATTTGTTTCCATAAAATCCAAACCAGTTTTTGGAAAAATAGCAATCACGGGCCCTGTTTGGATCCATGGGCTAGAGTTAGTTTGAGCTAGTTTGGGTTCAACTAGCCCTAAAGTATCCAAACATAAGGGTTAGATTGGAGCTAGTTGCATCTAACCCACCCAAAAAAACTATCCCACCCAAGAGGTGCTAATTGGAGCTAGTTCTCATGGGGTACATTAAAAAATAGTTTTTTTCTCTCTCTTCCACCAGCCAAGAGATGCTAATTGGAGCTAGTTCTCATGGGACCCATTAAAAAATCACTTTTCTCTTTTCATAAAGTGCATCTATTATCAATCTAACCCTTCCATCCAAACACCTATTTGACTAGAGTTAGTTTAGGGTTAGTCATGAGCTAGAAACTAACTCTAACCACTAGCTAAGCTAGAGTATCCAAACAGGGCCACGGTTGATTACCAAAAGCGCTAAAATCACGACACATTAATTCATTTCTATTTTCTATTTTGAAAACTCCTCACAGGTGGGCTGCATGCAATGGTGCTTCATCCACACCATCTATAGGGTTCATATCTGACGGCCACAAGGTGGTATGATGGAATGTCGGGGATCAGTAGTCTGATCCCTAGATGTTCTAAAGTAAACCACGCCTGCGCTAAAGCTGACATGAATGACATCTCTTCGGACACATCTAAACATCATCGTTCCTACCACTACACGATTTCACACCGCTGTCTAAACTCCAAAGATTGCACACACGCCAGTCGATCGATGAGAACAAAAGCGGCATCAATCTCCTGGGCTGCACACGGCGGAGAGGACGTAGAGGTCTTGGCGCGCGTAGCTGGTGTAGACGAAGGAGACGTTGCGGTCCTGCGGGATGGAGTGGCCGGCGTTGAGGAGGCAGACTCCGGGGAAGACGACGCGGAGCACCTTGGGGTCGACGGGGACGACGGAGCGGAAGTTGCCGCACTGCAGCCGGATCCTGGACATGACGCAGGGCCTGCCCGTGCGATCGTCGCCGACGCACTGGTTCGTCACGGTCACCCTGTACATCGACGAGCCGTCTCTCTGAGGATCGCCGAGGCCCTGCGATACGACGAGGTCCTTCTGGACGTCGCAGTGGGCGGCGCCGGCGAAGGTCGGTGGTCCGAAGAGGGCCGAGGCCACCAGGACGGCGGCCATGAGCACCGCCATTTAGCGAGTTGTCGTCATCGTGCTGGCTAGCTAGCGCACCGGCGGATCGAGAGTTCAGGAGGAGAGAGGAAGCACGTATACGACCACGACCGGCCACGGCGTGGCTAGCTAGGTTTGTATATATACACGCATTGCGGATAGCTTTATGGAATGAGGAAAATAACATGGAATTACTCGTGAAGACGAGACCAAAGACTCCACGGTGTGTGTATTTGGAATGTGTACATGGATATGGCAGGTTAAGCTTGTCGAAGAGATTTTTTGCCCTCAATCAGAACGAAACGTTGGTTCGCTGTTGGAATTTTTATGTCGTGGATGGATGGAAGAAGATGCATAGTTTCCTTGATTAGTGCAATCCAAATAAGGCGCGTTTTGTTAGGTTCCATGTTTGCGTGTTTGAAACGAATTTTTTAACGGGTTTTCGTAACCTTGATTAGTGCTCCAAATAAATTTGAAATAACATGGCCATAGCAGAACGATACATTACATTATTGTAAGAGTGCATAGAAGGGTTGCTTGATGTACACAACATTCCGAGTGCCTCTTTGATTTGCAAGATTCTAAAACCGCGGCAATAGGAAAAGTAGAGGGTTGAAATGGCATGTCCATTTGAACCCTATAGAATTAGCAAAGAGTATTTGATGCCACAGGGAAAACAAAGAAATTGTAAAAAGTGGTTGGAGTGGATGTTAGATTTCCTATGAAATGTAGTACAAAAAATTTCATAAAAAAATTCGTATAGGATCCAATCCAATGAATCAAAGGACCAATGTAGGAAAAATTCATCAGGATTTTAACCCTTAAAAAATCCTGTAGAATACCTTTGAATCAAAGGAGCCCTAATTGATTTTAGGAAAAGTATCTAAGATTCTAAGTCAACCGTATGATTTCTTCACGCGTCAACCTCCTCCCTCGATTGCTACTTGTCGTGTGGCCCAATTCGTCTCTATGCTCCCTCGGCTAGCCATCCATCCCCATCTTATCCACTCGGGTTCTCCTTCCCCATCCTCTTTCGTTCTTCACCATTGCACGGCCACATGCAGACCTGCTCCAAGCACACCGTCACCAGCCGTCGCAAGTGCTGCAAGCGGGCACCGGGTTTGTTCAAGGCCAGCCACTGGCCTCTGAGCTGCAAGAGCGGAAGTGGAGCATTTGGCGAAGGTGCACGCTGCGACGCAGGGGAGGAGGCAGTCGGTGATGTGATGGAGCACCACCGCACTGGTGGCGCGTTGCACTGAAGCTTCGCCGGCAGCCATCGGGTGTTATGGCGAGAGATGCAATGACAACTAAAGCTGGGATGGAGCAACACATGGCGGTAGGGCGCTGCAGTGCAGGATGCGGCGGGCGTGGGGGTGCTGCAATGGAGCACCACCGCGCCCGCGGCGGAGTTGCACTAAAGCTTCGCCGATGGCATCACGTGTTGCAATGGGAGGCGTGATAGCGGCTGATGCTATGATGAAGCACCACTGCGCATTGGGGCGCTGCAGTGGTGCATGCGGTGACCACCAGGGTGCTGCGATGGAGCACCGCCATGCGAGGTGGTGGCGCTGCATTGAAGTTTCACCGGCGGCCAACAGATACTGTGATGCGAGATGCGACAACAGCTGGTGCTACGATGGAGCACCACCGTGCGGCGAGGGGCTATAGTGAAGCATGCGGCGGTCGTTGGGGTGATGCGATGGAGCACGACCACGTCCGTGGTGGCGAGCTTCGCGTGCGCTCGTTGACGAACCGTCGGTGTGTTGTTAATGAGGGGGGCGTTGCTTCCCCATGGTGGATCAGCGACACGTCGTTGCTTTTATACTGCAGCTACGTTGAGGAAAGAAGGCCCCGTTTGATGTGTTGACCAGATACAGCGAGTGTGTGAGGATGAATCCAACTGCGTGTGGCCCGACTGATTTCCGAGGAAATCAACCCGATGATTTGTAGGAGTCTCCTTGATTTTATGGGTTCTAGGCTTCGGTGGGGTATAACTTCTATGTTGCTGAGCCGTCTGTTTTGACTTCATACTGTAATCGAGGTCGTTCGTGTTGGAATCTACCATAGGTGCATCGCATGCAAATTGAAAAAATTCTACATGCACAACATCCACGAATGTGCTATGGAGATGGATCACAGATCATTACCACTAGACGCGCAGTGTCGTGCAACGGAAGTAGAGTTGGGGCAACGCGTCCGTGTAATCCGTCTCCTCCTCGTCCGATCTTCCTCGGTGTAAGATGGAAAATATGTCTAGAGGAGGGGTGATTAGACTACTTGACAAGATAAAAACTTAGCCTTTTCCCAATTTTTAGTGTGGGACAGTTTTAGCTACTATGACTAGTCAAGTACACCCTATAAAAGCATATCTAAGAGTATAGCAGCGGAAAGTAAAACATGCAAGTGTAAAATAGAGGGTAAGGTAGGGAGATCAAACGCAAAGGTTGACACGGTGATTTTTGGCATGGTTTCGATAGGTGGCACTATCGTATGTCCATGTTAGTGGATACTTCAACCCAGTAAGGGTAACGGCTGCGAGAGTCCATGGAGGGCTCCACACTCAAGGGGTCCACGAAGAAGCGGCCTTGTCCATTCCACCATGGCTTTCGTCCACATAGGACTAGCCTCACTCACGGTAGATCTTCACGAAGTAGGCGATCTCCTTGCCCTTACAGACATCTTGGTTCAACTCCACAACACAAAGTAGGAGGCTCCCAAGCGACAACTAACCAATCTAGGAGGCACCACCCTCCAAAAGGTAATAGATGTGGTACAACGATGAACTCCTTGCTCTTGTGCTTCAAAACATAGTTCCTCCACACTCAATCACTCTCTCTCAGATTTGGCAGGGGTAGGAGAGATTGATCTTCTCGAAAGCAACTTGGGGAGGCTAGAAATAAGGTTCAAATGGTTGGAACGGAATCTCTTGATCTCAACACATGAGTAGGTGGCTCTCTCTCAAAAAAATTGATCTGGCAAGTGTAAGTGTGTTCTGAGTGCTTCCTCTACGAATGAGAGGTAGGTGGAAGAGTATGTTGGAAATATGCCCAGAGGCAATGATAAATAGTTATTATTATATTTCCTGTTTAAAGATAATCATTTATTATCCATGCTATAATTGTATTGAATGAAAACATAAATACATGTGTGGATAAATAGACACAACAATGTCCCTAGCAAGCCTCTAGTTGGCTAGCTAGTTGATCAAGGATAGTCAAGGTTTTCTGACTATGTGCAAAGTGTTGTTGCTTGATAAACTGGATCACATCATTAGGGGAATCATGTGATGGACTAGACCCAAACTATGAATGTAGCATATTGATCGTGTCATTTTATTGATATTGTTTTCTGCGTGTCAAGTATTTGTTCCTATGACCATGAGATCATATAATCCACTGCACCGGAGGGATGCCTTGTGTGCATCAAACGTCACAACGTAACTGGGTGACTATAAAGGTGCTCTACAGGTATCTCCAAAGGTGTCTGTTGGGTTAGTATGGATCAAGACTGGGATTTGTCACTCCGTGTGACGGAGAGGTATCTCGGGGCCCACTCGGTAATACAACATCACACACAAGCCTTGCAAGCAATGTGACTAAGTGTAAGCCACGTGATCTTGTATTACGGAACGATAAAAGAGACTTGCCGGTAACGAGATTGAAATAGGTATGCGGATACCGACGATCGAATCTCGGGCAAGTAACATACCGAAGGACAAAGGGAATGACATACGGGATTGCCTGAATCCTTGACACTGAGGTTCAACCGATAAGTTATTCAGAGAATATGTAGGATCCAATATGGGCATCCAGGTCCCGCTATTGGATATTGACCGAGGAGTACCTCGGGGCATGTCTGCATAGTTCTCGAACAGGGCAGGGTCTGCACACTTAAGGTTCGACGATGTTTTAGTATAGTTGAGTTATATGTGTGGTTACCGAATGTTGTTCGGAGTCTCGGATGAGATCACAGACGTCACGAGGGTTTCCATAATGGTCCGGAGACGAAGATTGATATATAGGATGACCTCATTTGGTTACCGGAAAGTTTTCGGGCATTACCGGGAATGTATCGGGAGTGACGAATGGGTTCCGGATGTTCACCGGGAGGGGCCAGCCCACCCGGGGAAGCCCATAGGCCTTAGGGGTGCCGCACCAGCCCTTAGTGGGCTGGTGGGACAGCCCAAAAGGGCCCTATGCGTAGGAGATAAAAAATCAAAGAGAAAAAAAAGGAAAGGTGGGAAGGAAGGGAAGGACTCCACCTTCCAATCCTAGTTGGACTAGAATTGGAGGTGGACTCCTCCACTTCCCTTGGCCGGCGGACCCTTGGGGTCTTGGACCTCAAGGAAAGTCTCCCCACCCCTCCTCCTATATATAGTGAAGGTCTAGGGCTGATTTGAGACAACTTTGCCACGGCAGCCCGACCACAAAACATCACGGTTTTTCTTCTAGATCGTATTTCTACGGTGCTCGGGCGGAGCCCTGCAGGAGTAGATCCTTCTTCACCACCAGAGCGCCGTCACGCTGCCGGAGAACTCATCTACTTCTCTGTCTTGCTTGCTGGATCAAGAAGGCTGAGATCATCTTCGAGTTGTACGTGTGCTGAACGCGGAGGTGTCGTCCGTTCGGCACTAGAGCGGAGCGAATCGTGGGACGGATCGCGGGACGGTTCGTGGGACGGTTCGCAGGGCGGATCGAGGGACGTGAGGACGTTCCACTACATCAACCGCGTTTCTTAATGCTTCGTGCTGTGTGATCTACAAGGGTACATAGATCCAAATCTCCTCTCGTAGATGGACATCACCATGATAGGTCTTCGTGCGCGTAGGGATTTTTTTTGTTTCCCATGCGATGTTCCCCATCAGTGGCATCATGAGCTAGGTTCATGCGTAGATGTAATATCGAGTAGAACACAAAGGGTTTTGTGGATGGTGATGATCGATTTGCTCCCCTCCTTAGTCTTTTCTCGATTCAGCGGTATTGTTGGATTGAAGCGACCCGGACCGACATTATTCGTACGCTTATGAAAGACTGGTTTCATCGATTGACATGCAACCTCGTTGCATAAAGATGACTGGCGGGTGTCTGTTTCTTCAACTTTAGTTGAATTGGTTTTGACCGAGGCGGTCCTTGGAGAGGTTAAATAGCAATTTGCACATCTCCGTTGTGGTTTTTGTGTAAGTAAGATGCGATCTACTAGATACCCATTGCAACCACGTAAAACATGCTACAACAATTAGAGGACGTCTAACTTGTTTTTGCAGGGTATGCTTGTGATATGATATGGCCAATGACGTGATGTGATATATTGGATGTATGAGATGATCATGTTGTAATAGTTAATATCGACTTGCACGTCGATGGTACGGCAACCGGCAGGAGCCATAGGGTTGTCTTTAAACTAACGTTTGTGCTTGGAGATGCGTTTACTATATTGCTAGGACGTAGCTTTAGTAGTAATAGCATGAGTAGCACGACAACCCCGATGGCGACACGTTGATGGAGATCATGGTGTGGCGCTAGTGACAAGAAGATCGTGCTGGTGCTTTGGTGATGGAGATCAAGAAGCACATGATGATGGCCATATCATGTCACTTATGAATTTCATGCGATGTTAATCCTTTTATGCACCTTATTTTGCTTAGAACGACGGTAGTATTATGAGGTGATCTCTCACTAAAATTTCAAGACGAAATTGTGTTCTCCCCGACTATGCACCGTTGCTACAGTTCGTCGTTTCGAGACACCACGTGATGACCGGGTGTGATACACTCAACGTTCACATACAACGGGTGCAAAACAGTTGCACACGCGGAACACTCGGGTTAAGCTTGACGAGCCTAGCATGTGCAGACATGGTCTCGGAACACATGAGACCGAAAGGTCGATCATGAATCATATAGTTGATATGATTAGCATAGGGATGCTTACCACTGTAACTATCCTCAACTCACGTGATGATCGGACTTGAGCTAGTGGAATTGGATCATGAACCACTCAAATGACTAGAGAGATGTACTTTTTGAGTGGGAGTTTAGCAAGTAATTTGATTAGTTAAACTCTAATTATCTTGAACATAGTCTAAGTCCACTTTGAAAATATTTGTGTTGTAGATCAATGGCTCACGCGACAGTCACCCTGAATTTTAATACGTTCCTAGAGAAAGCTAAGGTGAAAGATGATGGAAGCAACTTTGTAGACTGGGCTCGTAATCTTAAGTTGCTCCTGCAAGCTGGGAAGAAGGATTATGTCCTTAATGCTTGATACGTCCATTTTGCATCATGTTTTCATGTTGATATTTATCGCTTCTTTGGCTGTTATTTCACTTCACGGTACTATTCTTATGCCTTTTATCTCTTTTTTTGCAAGGTTTACATGAAGAGGGAGAATACCGACAACTGGAATTCTGGCCTGAAAGTGGAGCAAAGTTGAGATACCTATTCTGCGCAACTCCAAATGCCGTAAAAATCAACGAGGAATTTTTTTCCGATTTATCAAAAATACTGGGCTGAAGAAGTGCCAGAGGGGCACCAGGGGGAAGTATATCGTTCCGGTGCTATCAAGATCAACAACACGGAAGGTAATTGTCCGAGAGTGGTAAATGGGCAGAGAATCAAGCATTATATCTCAGGTACTCCCATAAATGTTAAAAGCAATATCATCAATACCATAACTCCGGAGGAATACCTAAGGGATGTTTACCAGCTTGTTTCAGACTCCGAAAACAAAGAGGTATGTGATTCGGTAAGGAAACAGGGTCCAAAACTTTTCCAGTAGGAAATTTTCTCCGTTTTGGAATATTTGAAAAAATACAAAATTGGAAGTAGTCCGGAAAGTGTGCAAGGAGGCGACAAGCCGGCACGGCGCGGGCCCACCCCCTCCCCTGGCCGCGTCGTGAGGGCCTGTGGCCACCTCATGCACCTCCCGGACTCCATTTTCGTGCAGGGTACTCCTTCTGGTCTGGAAAAAAAATCATTATATATACTTCGGTTTGGTCTGACCCCTGCATCACGCAGATTTCCTGTGTATTTCGTTTCAAGCCTGTTTCTGTTGCAGATCTAGATCGCTATGACTTGAAAATGATGATCTGAGGGAGCATAATTTTATGCTCAAGTGGAAATTAAACAAGCTCAATACCTCTTCAACAACTTCACCACCATCACCACCAAAGGAAGACAACTAAGCATTGGTATGGGCAATCCCCTTGGCTTGTGCCAAGCTTGGGGGAGTTGCCCCGGTATCGTATCACCATCACATCTTTTTCCTTTACCTTTGTTTTAGTTTGTTCCTTTTCAGTTTTCTCTTTCTCTAGTAGTTTAAAAGTCTTAGTGTTTTAGTCTTGAGTTTTGCTTTGTGTCACCCCCGATGTATTCTTTCTCGTGAGCCATATAATAAAGAGTGTCTTAGTTGAAGGGCTTTGCCTCTTGCCATGATCAAAAGAGTGAGAATAGAACAAAAGCATGAAAGATCATGTAATGATCTTATGGGAAGTGATGGCTTCACATATAAAAAGAATGAGGATTGAAACTTGTTGAGGGTAGGCAAACGTAAACCTTGGTCATTGTTGCAATTAATAGGAAGTGATAAACAAGGAGAGGTTCACATATAAATATATCATCTCTCACACCATCTATGATTGTGAACACTCACTAAACTATTACATGCCTAGAAGTAGATGTTGGACAAGGAAGACAATGTAATGAATTGTGTTTGCTTGGCTTTGAACAATGTTATATGATTAGAGATCCCTTAGCATGTGACGATTGCTTCCACCTCACATTAGCCAAATCCTCCCGCACTAAGTAGAGATACTACTTGTGCATCCATAAACCATCAAACCAGTTTTGCCATGTGAGTCCACCATACCTACCTATGGATTGAATAAGATCCCTCAAGTAAGTTGTCATCGATGCAAGCAATAAAAATTGCTCTCTAATATGTATTATATATTAGTGTGTGGAAAATAAGCTTTATACGAACCTGTGATGAGGAAGACATAAAAGAGACAGACTGCATAATAAAGTTCTTTATCACAGGAGGCAATATAAAGTGACGTTCCTCCGCACTAAGAGGACACGCATCCAAACCTCAAAAGCGCATGACAACCTCTGCTTCCCTCTGCGAAGGGCCTATCTTGTACCTTTACTTTTTACCCTTGAAAGAGTCATGGTGATCTTCACCAATTCCTTATTTTGCCTTTGTCTTGGTTATCGGTATATGCTTGGGAAAGATCTATATTCATATGTCAACTTGGAGGTGGGCATTCATGAATTATTATTGTTGACATTACCCTTGAGGTAAGTAGTTGGGAGGCAAAACTATAAGCCCCTATCTTTCTCTGTGTCCAGCTGAAACTTTGATCTCATGAGTACCACGTGAGTTGTAGCAATTGTAGAGAACGAAAGAATGATTGAGTATGTGGATTTGCTTTACAAGCTCTTATTTGACTCTTTCTGATGTTGTGATAAATTGCAATTGCTTCAAGGACTAAAGGCTATCGGTTGTTACTTCTCGGTAAGGTTCTTGATCCATGCTTTACTTTGTGAAGGAATTATCACTTTAGCATGAGAAAATATATGTTGGTATTGCTTTTCTGGTCTTGATCATGATGCATGCATGTTCGTATATTGTTTTTTCGACACCTCTCTCCCTAAACATGTGGACATATTTATTGAGCTAGGCTTTCGCTTGAGGACAAGCAAGGTCTAAGCTTGGGGGAGTTGATACGTCCATTTTGCATCATGTTTTCATGTTGATATTTATCGCTTCTTTGGGTGTTATTTCACTTCACGGTACTATTCTTATGCCTTTTCTCTCTCTTTTTTGCAAGGTTTACATGAAGAGGGAGAATACCGACAACTGGAATTCTGGCCTGAAAGTGCAGCAAAGTTGAGATACCTATTCTGCGCAACTCCAAACGCCATAAAATCAACGAGGAATTTTTTCTCGATTTATCAAAAATAATGGGCCGAAGAAGTGCCAAAGGGGCACCAAGGGGTGCCCACAAGCCTGCACGGTGCGGCCACCCCCCCAGGCCACGCCATGGGGGCTTGTGGGCAGCCCACTGGCCCACTTGCTCCCCTCTTTTGCTATATGGAGGGTTTCGTTCAGGAAAAAATCAGGGAGGAGCTTTTTCGTGGTTTCGCCGCCGCCACGAGGTGGAACTTGAGCAGAACCAATCTAGAGCTCCGACAGGACGATCCTGCCGGGGAAACTTCCCTCCCGGAGGGGGAAATCGTCGCCATCGTCATCACCAACACTCCTCTCATCGGAGGGGACTCGGCACCATCAACATCTTCATCAGCACCATCTCATATCCAAACCCTAGTTCGTCACTTGTAACCAATCTCCGTCTCGCGACTCCGATTGGTACTTGTAAGGGTGCTAGTAGTGTTGATTACTCTTTGTAGTTGATGCTAGTTGGATTATTTGGTGGAAGAGTTTATGTTCAGATCCTTCATGCTACTCATTACCTCTCTGGTCATGAATATGATTATGCTTTGTGAGTAGTTACTTTGTTCCTGAGGACATGGGATAAGTCATGCTAATATTAGTCATGTGAATTTGGTATTCGTTCGGTAATTTGATGTGTTGTATGTTGTTTTCCCTCTAGTGGTGTATGCGAACGTCGACTACATAACACTTCACCATTATTTGGGCCTAGAGGAAGGCATTGGGAAGTAGTAAGTAGATGATGGGTTGCTAGAGTGACAGAAGCTTAAACCCTAGTTTATGCGTTGCTTCGTAAGGGGCTGATTTGGATCCATTAGTTTAATGCTATGGTTAGACTTTCGCTTAATTCTTCTTTCGTAGCTGCGGATGCTTGCGAGAGGGGTTAATCATAAGTGGGATGCTTGTCCAAGTAAGGGCAGTACCCAAGCGCCGGTCCACCCACATATGAAACTATCAAAGTAACGAACGCGAATCATATGAACATGATGAAACTAGCATGACAGAAATTCCCGTGTGTCCTCGGGAGCGTTTTTCCTCCTATAAGACTTTGTCCAGGCTTGTCCCTTGCTACAAAAGGGATTGGGCCACCTTGCTGCAACGTTGCTACTTTTGTTACTTGTTGCTCGCTATGAATCATCTCACCACACAATCACTTGTTACCGACAATTTCAGTGCTTGCAGATATTTCCTTGCTGAAAACCACTTGTCAGATCCTTCTGCTCCTCGTTGGGTTCGACACTCTTACTTATGGAAAGGACTACGATTGATCTCCAATACTTGTGGGTCATCAAGACTCTTTTCTGGCGCCGTTGCCGCGGAGTGAAGCGCCTTTGGTAAGTGGAAGTTGGTAAGGAAACATTCATATAGTGTGCTGAAATTTATTGTCACCTGTCACTATGGATACTAATCCTTTGAGGGGCTTGTTCGGGGTATCTTCACCTCGAACGGAAGCACGAATGGTTGCTCCTCAACCTGATGCACCTACTGAAAATATTTGCTTTGAATTTCCTTCGGGTATGCTTGAGAAACTGCTTTCTAATCCTTTTACAGGAGATGGAACATCACATCCAGACTTGCATCTGATCTATGTAGATGAAGTTTGTGGTTTATTTAAGCTTGTAGGTGTGCCCGAGGATGAGGTCAAGAAGAAGGTATTTCTTTTATATTTGAAGGATAAGGCGTTGACATGGTATAGGCTATGTGATGATACTAGATCATGGGACTACAATCGGTTGAAGTTGGAATTTCATCAAAAGTTTTATCCTATGCATTTAGTACATCGTGATCGGAATCATATTTACAATTTTTGGCCTCGTGATAGAGAAAGCATTGCTCAAGCTTGGGGAGGCTTAAATCAATGCTATATTCATGCCCCAATCATGAGCTCTCGAGAGAAATTATCATTCAGAACTTCTATGCTCGGCTTCCTCATGATGATCGCACCATGCTTGACACTTCTTGTACCGGTTCTTTTATGAAGAGAGATATTGACTTCAAATGGAATTTATTGGAGAGAATTAAACTCAACTCTAAAGATTGGGAGCTTGAAGAAGGTAAGGAGTCAGGTATGAATTTCACGTTTGATTGCGTTAAATCCTTTGTTGAGACAAATACCTTTAGTGATTTTAGCGCTAAGTATGGACTTGACTTTGAGATAGTAGCTTCACTGTGTGAATCCTTTGCTGCTCATATTGATCTCCCGAAAGATAAGTGGTTTAAATATCATCCTCCTTTAGAAGTCAATGTAGTTAAACCCACTCCAGTTGAAGAGAAAGTCATTGCCTATAATGATCCTGTTGTTCCCAGTGCTTACATTGAGAAACCACCTTCCCTGTTAGGATAAAGGATCATTCTAAAGCTTCAACTGTGATACATAGAGGCTATATTAGAACACCTACACCCCCTGAGCAAATTAGAGTTGAACCTAGCATTGCTATTATCAAAGATCTTCTATGTAAATAAGTTGAGGGACATAATAGTCACTTCTGTGAAGATGCTGCTAGAATTGCTAAACCTCACGTTAGAGACAAACATAGGCCTGTTGTTGGCATGCCTGTGGTTTCTGTTAAGATAGGAGATCATTGTTATCATGGCTTATGTGACGTGGTGCTAGTGTTAGTGCAATACCTCAATCCTTATACGATGAAATCAAAGATGAGATTGCACCTGTTGAGATAGAACCTATAGATGTCACCATTCAGCTTGCCAATAGAGATACTATCTGCCATGTGGGAATTGTTAGGGATGTTGAAGTCTTGTGTGGTAAAACGAAGTATCCTGCTGATTTCCTCGTTCTTGCAACCGCACAAGATAGCTTTTGTCCCATCATATTTGGTAGACCCTTTCTCAATACCGTCAATGCTCATATTGATTGTGAGAAGCAAACTGTCATTGTTGGCTTTGAAGGTGTGTCACATGAGTTCAATTTCTCTAAGTTTGGTAGACAACCTCATGAAAAGGAGTTGCCTAGTAGGGATGAAACTATTGCCGTGCCTCCTACTGATCCCTTAGAGCAATACTTGCTTGAGCATGAAAATGATATGCAAATGGATGAAAGGGATGAGATAGATAGAGTTGTCTTAGAACAATATCCTATCCTTAAGAATAAACTGCCTGTTGAACTGCTTGGGGATCCACCCCCACCAAAGGGTGATCCTATGTTCGAGCTTAAATAGTTGCCTGATACTCCTAAGTATGCATATCTTGATGAAAAAGATATATATCATGTTATAATTAGTGCTAGCCTCACAGAGCATGAAGAAAAGAAGTTACTAAAAACTCTGAGGAAGCACCGTGCTGCTATTGGATATACTCTTGATGATCTTAAGGGCATTACTCCTACTCTATGCCAACACAAGATTAAAACTGATCCTGACTTCAAACCAGTTGCTGATCATCAAAGGAGACTGAATCCTAAGATAAAAGAAGTAGTAAGAAAAGAAATACTAAAGCTCCTGGAAGCAGGTATCATTTATCATGTTGCTCACAGCAATTGGGTGAGTCCGATGCATTGCGTCCCTAAGAAGGGAGGCATTACCGTTGTCCCTACTGATAAGGATGAATTGATCCCACAGAGGATTATTACTGGCTATAGGATGGTGATCGATTTTAGGAAATTGAATAAAGCCACTAGGAAAGATCATTACCCTTTGCCTTTTATCGACCAAATGCTAGAAAGACTGTCTAAACACACACACTTCTGCTTTCTAGATGGTTATTCTGGTTTCTCCCAAATACCAGTTGCACAATCTGATCAGGAGAAAACCACTTTCACCTGCCCTTTCGGTACCTTTGCCTATAGACGTATGTCTTTTGGCTTATGTAATGCACCTGCCACCTTTCAAAGATGTATGATGGCTATATTCTTTGACTTTTGTGAAAAGATTGTCGAGGTTTTCATGGATGACTTCTCCGTTTATGGGTCTTCCTTTGACGATTGCCTCAGCAACCTTGATCGAGTCTTACAGATATGTAAAGACACCAATCTTGTCTTGAATTGGGAGAAGTGCCACTTTATGGTTAATGAAGGCATCGTCTTAGGACATAAAATTTCTGAAAGAGGTATTGAAGTTGATAAGGCTAAGGTTGATGCAATCGAGAAAATGCCATACTCCACAGATATCAAAGGTATAAGAAGTTTCCTTAGTCATGCTGGTTTCTATAGAAGGTTCATTAAAGACTTCTCTAAGATTTCTAGGCCTCTTACCAATCTATTGCAAAAGGATATTCCTTTTGTTTTTGACGATGATTGTGAGGAAGCCTTTGAAATACTTAAGAGGGCTTTGATAACGGCACCTATTGTTCAACCACCTGATTGGAACTTGCCTTTTGAGATCATGTGTGATGCTAGTGAATATGTTGTTGGTGCTGTCCTAGGGCAAAGAGTTGATAATAAGTTGAATGTTATTCACTACGCTAGTAAAACTCTAGACAATGCCCAGAGAAACTATGCTACTACGGAGAAGAAATTTTTAGCAGTCGTGTTTGCATGTGAAAATTTCAGGTCTTACATAGTTGATTCCAAAGTCACTATTCACACTGATCATGCTGCTATTAAGTACCTCATGGAGAAGAAGGACGCTAAACCTAGACTTATCAGATGGGTTCTCTTGCTACAAGAATTTGATTTGCACGTTGTCGACAGAAAGGGTGCTGATAACCGAGTAGCAGATAACTTGTCTAGGTTGGAGAACGTTCTTGATGACCCACAACCTGTTGATGATAGCTTTCCCGGTGAGCAACTGAATGTCATCAATGCTTCACATAGTGCATCGTGGTATGCTGATTATGCAAACTATATTGTTGCCAAATATATACCACCTAGTTTCACGTACCAGCAAAAGAAGAAATTCTTCTTTGACTTGAGACATTACTTTTGGGATGATCCTCACCTTTATAAGGAAGGAGTAGATGGTGTTATTAGACATTGTGTACCTGAACATGAACAGGGACAGATCCTACAGAAGTGTTACTCCGAGGCCTACGGAGAATACCATGCGGGAGATAGAACTGCACACAAGGTATTGCAATCAGGTTTCTATTGGCCCACTCTCTTCAAGGATGCCCGTAAGTTCGTCTTGTCTTGTGATGAATGTCAAAGAATAGGTAATATTAGCAAACGTCAGGAAATGCCTATGAACTATTCACTTGTCATTGAACCATTTGATGTTTGGGGCTTTGATTATATGGGACCCTTTCCAAAATCCAATGGGTATACTCACATTCTAGTTGTTGTTGATTACGTCACTAAGTGGGTAGAAGTTATCCCCACTAGTAGTGCCGATCACAACACCTCTATCAAGATGCTGAAAGAAGTTATCTTCCCTAGATTTGGAGTCCCTAGATATCTAATGACCGACGGTGGTTCACACTTCATTCATGGTGCTTTCCATAAAATGCTTGCTAAGTACGATGTCAACCATAGAATTGTGTCTCCCTATCACCCTTAGTCCAGTGGTCAAGTAGACCTAAGTAATAGAGAGATTAAACTAATTCTGCAAAAGACTCTCAATAGGTCTAGAAAGAATTGGTCTAAGAAGCTCGATGATGCACTGTATGGTTATAGAACTGCTTATAAGAATCCCATGGGCATGTCTCCGTACAAAATGGTGTATGGGAAAGCATGCCATTTACCTCTTGAGCTAGAGCATAAAGCTTATTGGGCAGTCAAAGAGCTCAACTTTGATTTCAAACTTGCCGGTGAGAAGAGGTTATTTGATATTAGCTCGCTTGATGAGTGGAGAACTCAGGCATATGAGAATGCCAAGTTGTTCAAAGACAAGGTTAAGAGGTAGCATGATAAGAGGATACAAAAGCGTGAGTTCAATGTAGGTGATTATGTCTTGCTATATAACTCTCGTTTAAGATTCTTTGCACGCAAGCTTCTCTCTAAATGGGAAGGTCCCTATGTTGTTGAGGAAGTATATCGTTCCAGTGCTATCAAGATCAACAACACGGAAGATAATTGTCCGAGAGTGGTAAATGGGCAGAGAATCAAGCATTATATCTCAGGTACTCCCATAGATGTTGAAAGAAATATCATCAATGCCATAATTCCGGAGGAATACCTAAGGGATGTTTACCAGCCTGTTTCAGACTCCGAAAACGAAGAGGTATGTGATTCGGTAAGGAAACAGGGTCCAAAACTTTTCCAGTAGGAAATTTTCTCCGTTTTGGAATATTTGAAAAAATACAAAAATTGGAAGTAGTCCGGAAAGTGTGCGAGGAGGCGACAAGCCTGCACGGCGCGGGCCCACCCCCTGGCCGCGCCGCGAGGGCTTGTGGCCACCTCGTGCGCCTCCGGGACTCCGTTTTCGTGCAGGGTACTCCTTCTGGTTTGGAAAAAATCATTATATATACTTCCGTTTGGTCTGACCCGTGCATCACGCAGATTTCCTCTCTATTTCGCTTCGAGCCTGTTTCTATTGTAGATCTAGATCGCTATGACTTGAAAATCATGATCTGAGGGAGCAGAATTTTATGCTCAAGTGGAAATTAAACAAGCTCAAGACCTCTTCAACCACTCCACCACCATCACCACCAAAGAAAGACAACTGAGCATTGGTATGGGCAATCCCCTTGGCTTGTGCCAAGCTTGGGGGAGTTGCCCCGGTATCGTATCACCATCACATCTTTTGCCTTTACCTTTGTTTTAGTTTGTTCCTTTTCAGTTTTCTCTTTCTCTAGTAGTTTAAAAGTCTTAGTGTTTTAGTCTTGAGTTTTGCTTTGTGTCACCCCCGATGTATTCTTGCTCGTGAGCCATATAATAAAGAGTGTCTTAGTTGAAGGGCTTTGCCTCTTGCCATGATCAAAAGAGTGAGAATAGAACAAAAGCATGAAAGATCATGTATTGATCTTATGGGAAGTGATGGCTTCACATATAAAAAGAATGAGGATTGAAACTTGTTGAGGGTAGGCAAACGTAAACCTTGGTCATTGTTGCAATTAATAGGAAGTGATAAACAAGGAGAGGTTCACATATAAATATATCATCTCTCACACCATCTATGATTGTGAACACTGAGTAAACTATTACATGCCTAGAAGTAGATGTTGGACAAGGAAGACAACGTAATGAATTGTATTTGCTTGGCTCTGAACAATGTTATATGATTAGAGATCCCTTAGCATGTGACGATTGCCTCCCGGAGGGGGAAATCGTCGCCATCGTCATCACCAACACTCCTCTCATTGGAGGGGACTCTTCACCATCAACATCTTCATCAGCACCATCTCATCTCCAAACCCTAGTTCATCACTTGTAACCAATCTCCGTCTCGCGACTCCGATTGGTACTTGTAAGGTCGCTAGTAGTGTTGATTACTCTTTGTAGTTGATGCTAGTTGGATTATTTGGTGGAAGAGTTTATGTTCAGATCCTTGATGGTACTCATTACCTCTCTATTCATGAATATGATTATGCTTTGTGAGTAGTTACTTTTGTTCCTGAGGACATGGGATAAGTCATGCTAATATTAGTCATGTGAATTTGGTATTCGTTAGGTAATTTGATGTGTTGTATGTTGTTTTTCCTCTAGTGGTGTATGTGAACGTCGACTACATAACACTTCACCATTATTTGGGCCTAGAGGAAGGCATTGGGAAGTAGTAAGTAGATGATGGGTTGCTAGAGTGACAGAAGCTTAAACCCTAGTTTATGCGTTGCTTTATAAGGGGCTGATTTGGATCCATTAGTTTAATGCTATGGTTAGACTTTGGCTTAATTCTTCTTTCGTAGTTGCGTATGTTTGTGAGAGGGGTTAATCATAAGTGGGATGCTTGTCCAAGTAAGGGCAGTACCAAAGCGCCGGTCCACCCACATATCAAACTATCAAAGTAACGAACGCGAATCATATGAACATGATGAAACTAGCATGACAGAAATTCCCGTGTGTCCTCGGGAGCGTTTTTCCTCCTATAAGACTTTGTCCATGCTTGTACCTTGCTACAAAAGGGATTGGGCCACCTTGCTGCACCATTGCTACTTTTGTTACTTGTTGCTTGCTACGAATCATCTCACCACTCAATCACTTGTTACCGACAATTTCAGTGCTTGCAGATATTTCCTTGGTGAAAACCACTTGTCAGATCCTTCTGCTCCTCGTTGGGTTCGACACTCTTACTTATCGAAAGGACTACGATTGATACCCTATACTTGTGGGTCATCAATGTTGCGCTAGGAGATGAACCACCCGCCGCGGCTGACCAAGATGTTAAGAACGCTTGGTTAACACGCAAGGACTACTCAGTAGTTCAATGTGCAGTCTTGTATGGCTTAGAGCCGGGACTTCAACGTCGCTTTGAGCATCATGGAGCATATGAGATGTTCCAGGAGTTGAATTTTATCTTTCAAAAGAACGCCCGGATCGAGAGGTATGAGACCTCCGATAAATTCTATGCTTGCAAGATGGAGGAGAATTCGTCTGTCAATGAACATGTGCTCAAAATGTCTGGGTACTCAAACCGTCTAGCTGAGCTGGGGATTGAACTCCCGCAAGAGGCTATCACTCACAAAATTCTTCAATCACTGCCACCAAGCTATAAGGGCTTCGTGTTGAACTATAACATGCAAGGGATGAACAAGTCACCCGGCGAGTTATTCGTGATGCTGAAAGTCGTAGAGTGAGAACTCCGTAAAGAGCATCAAGTGTTGATGGTGAATAAGACCACTAGTTTCAAGATAAATGGCAAAGGAAAGAAGGGTAATTCAAAGAAGAGCGGCAATCATGTTGCCAATCCGACGAAGAAACCCAAAGCTGGACCTAAGCCTGAAACGGAGTGCTATTATTGCAAGGGTATGGGTCACTGGAAGCGCAACTGCCCTAAGTGTCTGGCTGATAAGAAGGCGGCCAAGGAAAAATCACGTATATTCGATATACATGTTATTGATGTGTGATACGTCTCTAACATATCTATAATTTTTGATGGTTTCATGCTATTATCTTGTCAAACTTTGGATGTTTTGCATGCCTCTTATATATTTTTTGGGACTAACTTGTTAACTCAGTACCAAGTGCCAGTTCCTGTTTTTTTTTCATGTTTTTGACCCTTTCAGAGGATATTTTGAAACGGGGTCCAAACGGAAGAAAATCCCCGAAAAGATTATTTCTGGAAAATATCAAAAATACCGGAAGAAAAAGATACCGGAGAAGAGTCCCGAGGAAGCCACAAGCCTGTGGGGCCCCCCCACCCCCCATGGCCGCGCCCCAAGGGCTTGTGACTCCCTTGTGGGTCCCCCTGACTTGTTCTCGACGCCATCTGGTCTTATAAATACGGAAACCTCCAGAAAGAAACCTAGATCGGGAGTTCCGCTGCCGCAAGCCTCTGTAGCCCCCAAAAACCAATCTGGAGCCCGTTCCGGCACCTTGCCGGAGAGGGAATCCATCTTCGGCGGCCATCTTCATCATCCCGGCCATCTTCATGACGAGGAGGGAGTAGTTCACCCTCGGGGCTGAGGGTATGTAGCAGTAGCTATGTGTTTGATCTCTCTCTCTCTCATGTTCTTGAGATGTCTTGATCTAGATGTACCATGGGCTTTGCTACTATAGTTGGATCTTATGATGTTCTTCCCCCTCTCCCTTCTTGTAATGAATTGAGTTTCCCCTTTGGATTTATCTTATCGGATTGAGTCTTTGAGAACACTTGATGTATGTTTTGCACGTGTCTATCTGCTGTGATCAACTTGCGGGTTTGTGACAATTGGGAACCTATGCATAGGGGTTGGCACACGTGGATTCATGTGAGTACTCGATGTATGTTTTGGTGATCAACTTGCGGGTTCGTGACATTGGGAACCTATGCATAGGGGTTGGCACACGTTTTGACTCTCCGGTAGAAACTTTGGGGCACTCTTTGCAGTTCTATGTGTTGGTTGAATAGATGATTCTGAGATTATGTGATGCATATCGTATAATCATGCCCACGGATACTTGAGGTGACAATGGAGTATCTAGGTGACATTAGGGTCTTGGTTGATATGTATCTTAAGGTGTTATTCTAGTACGAACTCTTGAATAGATCGATCAGAAAGAATAACTTTATGGTAGTTTCGTACCCAACAATAATCTCTTCGTTTGTTCTCCGCTATTAGTGACTTTGGAGTGACTCTTTGTTGCACGTTGAGGGCTAGTTATATGATCCAATTATGTTATCTTTGTTGAGAGAACTTCACTAGTGAAAGTATGAACCCTAGGCCTTGTTTCCACGCATTGCAATACCGTTCGTGCTCACTTTTGTTACTAGTTACCTTGTTGTTTCTGTAATTTCAGATTACGAAAACCTATATCTACCATCCATATTACACTTGTATCACCATCTCTTTGCCGAACTAGTGCACCTATACAACTTACCATTGTATTGGGTGTGTTGGGACACAAGAGACTCTTTGCTATTTGGTTGCAGGGTTGCTTGGGAGAGACCATCTTCATCCTACGCCTCCCGCAGATTGATAAACCTTAGGTCACCCACTTGAGGGAAAATTGCTACTGTCCTGCAACCCTTTGCACTTGGAGGCCCAACAACATCTACAAGGAGAAGGTTGCGTAGTAGACATCAAGCATTTTTCTGGCGCTGTTGCCGGGGAGGTTAGCGCTTGAAGGTATATCTTTAGATCTTGAATCGAATCTTTTTGTTTCTTGTTCTTTCGCTAGAAAACTACAAAAAAATGGAATTGAGGATGCCTCATATGCTCCATCTTTCCAATGTCTTTCGTGAGCATGATGGGAAGCAAAATTGTGCTCAAGTGCTGAAAGAAGAATTACATAGAATGCTTGGCATAGAATATGTGAATGATGAGCATGATTGCAATGTTCTTAGCATGAATTCTTTGAATACACATGATGCTAATGATATGCAAAGCCACAAGCTTGGGGATGCTATATTTGATAAAGATGATCTTTTTAGTTCTTCCACTTTGAATGATCAAAATCATTTTGATGAAAGCATGCCCCCTATCTATGATGATTATTGTGAGGATACTTATGATTTAAAGAAGAGGGATGATAAAACTTGTCATACTCTCGAGAACCCCTTTGCTAAACCTTGCTTTTTCATTGTGGACACAATTTGTAGTGCTCAAGTCTTTTACGATACTCCCGCTACTATTCTTGAGAATAGATTTCCTTATGTGGAGAGTAGTAAAATTTCTATTCTTGTAGATCATGAAAAGAAAGCCTTAGGTGCTGGTTATATTTTTGAATTAATTTATGATGCTACTGAAAATTACTATGAGAGAGGATCATATGCTTCTACTTATTGCAATAGTATCAAGCTTCCTCTCCATGTGTTGAAATTTTTGAAACTATGCTTGTTTTGCCTTCCTATGCTAGTTGATTCTTGCTCCAATAAATTGTTTGATCACAAAATCCCTATGCATAATAAGTGGGTTAGACTTAAAAGTGCTAGCCATATGCTCCATGATGCTCTCATTGTGTTTCAATCCTTACCTTTCATGTGAGCATCATTGAAATCAATGCCTAGCTAAGGGCGTTAAACGATAGCGCTTGTTGGGAGGCAACCCAATGAATTTATCTTTTTCTTTCTGTTTTGTTGCGTCCACACTCTCATAGTTCTGTTGTGATTGTGTTCTTTTGTGTTTATTTTGTGTTTGAGCCAAGCAAAGCCTTTATGACTAGTCTTGGTAATGGTTGTTTGATCGTGCTGGAAAAAGACATAAACTTTTCGCTCACGAGATGATTTTTCATTTTTATTCAGAAAGAGCTTTTCAGTTGATTCTTTTTTGCTGCTGATTGATATGCTTTTTTCCCAGGCCTTCGTAACGTTTCAGATTTTTTGAGGTACCAGAAGTATACGAAGTATACAGATTTCTATAGACTGGTCTATTTTTGACAGATTTTGTTTTTGTTGAGTTGGTTGCTTGTTTTGATGAAACTATTGTTAGTATCGGGGGGTACTGGCCATGGAGAAGTGAGAATACAGTAGCCCAACACCAATATAGATGGAATTCAAGTTTTCTACAGTACCAAAAGAAGTGGCAGTTTTTTTTCTTGTACTAATGTTATCATGAGATTCTGTTTATGTTTTGTGTTGTGAACTTTTTAAGTTTTGGGTGATTTTCTCATGGACGATGAGATAAGGAGTGGAAAGAGCTCAAGATTGGGGATGCCCAAGGCATCCCAAGCCAAATTCAAGGACACCAAAAAGCCTAAGTTTGGGGATGGCCCAGGAAGGCATCCCCTCTTTCGTCTTCAATCCATCGGTAACATTACTTGGAGCTATATTTTTATTCACCACATGATATGTGTTATGCTTGGAGCGTCTTGTATCTTAGGAGTCTTTTGTTTTTGTTGTGTCACAATCACCCTTGCTGCACACCTTTTTGAGAGAGAGAGACATGCACTCATCGTGATTTTGCTAGAATGGTCATAGTGCTTCACTTATATCTTTTGAGCTAGATACTTTTGCTCTTGTGCTTCACTTATATCTTTTGAGCTAGATACTTTTGCTCTTGTGCTTCACTTATATCTTTTGAGCTAGATACTTTTGCTCTTGTGTTTCACTTATATATTTTAAGCTAGATACTTTTGCTCTTGCGCTTCACTTATATCTTTAGAGCACAGCGGTGCGTGATTTGGTAGTTGGCTTATGCTATGAAAGTAGTCCCAAATGTGATAGATACCCAAAGAGGATACAAAAACCTCCATCTTCATGTGCATTGAATAGAAAGAGAAGTTTTGATTCCTCTCAATTAGTTTTGAGACGTGGATTCGGTAATATTAAGAGCTATGTTAGTAGGGTGTTGTGAATCTAGAAATACTTGTTGAAGTTAGTGATTCCCGTAGCATGCACGTATGGTGAACCGCTATGTTAGGAAGTAAGAGCATAATTGATCTATTGATTGTCATCCTTTGTGTTGAGGTCGGGATCGCGCGATGGTTAACACCTACCAACCCTTCCCCTCGGAGTATGCATTTAGCACTTTGTTTCAATTACTAATAACAACTTTCGCAACAAGTATGTGAGTTCTTCATGACTAATGTGAGTCCATGGTGTTGGGGAACGTCGCATGGGAAACAAAAAATTTCCTATGCGCACGAAGACCTATCATGGTGATGTCCATCTACCAGAGGGCATTTCCGATCTACGTACCCTTGTAGATCGCACAGCAGAAGCGTTAGTGAACGCGGTTGATGTAGTGGAACGTCCTCACGTCCCTCGATCCGCCCCGCGACCCGTCCCACGAACCGTCCCGCGATCCGTCCCACGATTCGCTCTGATCTAGTGCCGAAGGGACGGCACCTCCGCGTTCAGCACACGTACAGCTCGACGATGATCTCGGCCTTCTTGATCCAGCAAGAGAGATGGAGAGGTAGATGAGTTCTCCGGCAACGTCACGGCGCTCCGGAGGTTGGTGGTGATCTAATCTCAGCAGGGCTCCGCCCGAGCTCCGCACAAACGCGATCTAGAGGAAAAACCGTGGAGGTATGTGGTCGGGCTGCCGTGGCAAAGTTGTCTCAAATCAGCCCTAAAACCTCCGTATATATAGGGGGAAGAGG
Source organism: Hordeum vulgare subsp. vulgare (assembly GCF_904849725.1). Taxonomy (NCBI): domain Eukaryota; kingdom Viridiplantae; phylum Streptophyta; class Magnoliopsida; order Poales; family Poaceae; genus Hordeum; species Hordeum vulgare. Next base: position 541,140,579 of record NC_058520.1, read on the forward strand.
GGGAGCCTTGTCTTGGGGCTCAAGGAGCCCCAAGGGGTTCGGCCGAGCCAAGGGGGGGAGTCCTCCCCTTCCAAACCGAATCCAACTAGGTTTGGAAGGAGGAGTCCTTCCCCCTTTTCCCACCTCCTTTTTTTTCTCTTTGATTTTCTTCCTATGGCGCATAGGGCCTTCTTGGGCTGTCCCACCAGCCCACTAACGGCTAGTGTGCCACCCCCAAGGCCTATGGGCTTCCCCGGGGTGGGTTGCCCCCCTCGGTGAACACCCGGAACCCATTCGTCATTCCCGGTACATTCCCGGTAATTCCGAAAACCTTCCGGTAATCAAATGAGGTCATCCTATATATCAATCTTCGATTCCAGACCATTCCGGAAACCCTCGTGACGTCCGTGATTTCATCCGGGACTCCGAACAACATTCAGTAACCAACCATATAACTCAAATACGCATAAAACAACGTCGAACCTTAAGTGTGCAGACCCTGCGGGTTCGAGAACTATGTAGACATGACCCGAGAGACTCCTCGGTCAATATCCAATAGCGGGACCTGGATGCCCATATTGGATCCTACATATTCTACGAAGATCTTATCGTTTGAACCTCAGTGCCAAGTATTCATATAATCCCGTATGTCATTCCCTTTGTCCTTCGGTATGTTACTTGCCCGAGATTCGATCGTCAGTATCCGCATACCTATTTCAATCTCGTTTATCGGCAAGTCTCTTTACTCGTTCCGTAATACAAGATCCCGCAACTTACACTAAGTCACATTGCTTGCAAGGCTTGTGTGTGATGTTGTATTACCGAGTGGGCCCCGAGATACCTCTCCGTCATACGGAGTGAGAAATCCCATTATCGATCCATACTAACTCAACGAACACCTTCGGAGATACCTGTAGAGCATCTTTATAGTCACCCAGTTACGTTGCGACGTTTGATACACACAAAGCATTCCTCCGGTGTCAGTGAGTTATATGATCTCATGGTCATAGAAACAAATACTTGACACGCAGAAAACAGTAGCAACAAAATGACACGATCAACATGCTACGTCTATTAGTTTGGGTCTAGTCCATCACATGATTCTCCTAATGATGTGATCCCGTTATCAAGTAACAACACTTGCCTATGGCCAGGAAACCTTGACCATCTTTGATCAACGAGCTAGTCAACTAGAGGCTTACTAGGGACATTGTTTTGTCTATGTATCCACACAAGTATTGTGTTTCCAATCAATACAATTATAGCATGGATAATAAACGATTATCATGAACAAAGAAATATAATAATAACTAATTATTATTGCCTCTAGGGCATATTTCCAACAGTCTCCCACTTGCACTAGAGTCAGTAATCTAGTTCACATCACCATGTGATTCCAACGAATCCAACACCCATATAGTTATGGGGTCTGATCACGTCTTGCTCGTGAGAGAGGTTTTAGTCATCTGTTCTGAAACTTTCAGATCCATGTGTTCTTTACAAAACTTTATGTCATCTTATAGATGCTGCTACTATGTGCTATTCGGAAATACTCCAAATATCTACTCTACCATACGAATCCATTTCACTACTCATAGTTATTCGGATTAGTGTCAAAGCTTGCATCGATGTAACCCTTTACGACGAACTCTTTAACCACCTCCATAATCGAGAAAAATTCCTTAGTCCATCAGTTACTAAGGATAAATTTTGACTGCTGCTAGTGATTCAATCATGGATCACTCTCTGTACCTCTCAACAGACTTTGAGTCAAGGCACACATCAGGTGCGGTACCCAGCATGGCATACTTCAGATTCTACGGCCAAGGCATAGAAGACGACCTTCGTCTATTCTCTTTATTCTGCCGGGGTCGGGTTTTGAGTCTTACTCAAATTCACACCTTACAACGCAACCAAGAACTCCTTCTTTGTTGATCTATTTTGAACTCCTTCAAAAACTTGTCAAGGCAGGCATCTTGTTGAAACTTCTATTAAGCACTTTTGATCTATCTCCATAGATCTTTGATGCTCAACGTTCAAGTAGCGCAATCCAGGTATTCCTTTGAAAAACTCCTTTCAAACAACCTTGTATGCTTTACAGAAATTCTACATTACTTCTGATCCACCATATGTCAACCACATATACTTATCAGAAATTCTATAGTGCTCCCACTCACTTCTTTGGAAATACAAGTTTCTCATAAACCTTGTACAAACCCAAAATCTTTGATCATCTCATCAAAGTGTATATTCCAACTCCGAGATGCTTGCACCAGTCCATTGAAGGATCGCTGGAGCTTGCATACTTGCTAGTATCTTTAGGATCGACAAAACCTCTTGGTTGTATCACATACAATGTTTGCTCAAGGAAACCGTCGAGGAAACAATGTGTTGACATCCTACGTGCAATATTTCATAAATAATGCAGCAACTACTAACATAATTCTAACAGACTTTTAGCATTTCTACGAGTGAAAAAGTCTCACCATACTCAACTGTTTGATCATGTCGGAAACATCTTTGCGACAAGTCGAGGTTTTCTTAATAGTGACTTATCACCATCATCGTATGTCTTCCTTTTAAAGATCCATCTTTACTCAATAGTCCTATGACCATCAAGTAGTTCTTCCAAAGTCTACACTTTGTTTTCATACATGGATCCTCTCTCGGATTTCATGGCCTCCAGCCATTTGTCGGAATCCAGGCCCACCATTGCTTTCTCCATAACTCGTAGGTTCACTGTTGCTCATACCGTACCACTCTGCAGTAGTACGCGACCTTGTCAACCTACGAGGTTTGTAGTAACTTGATCCGATGCTCGATGATCACCATCATGAGCTTTCACTTCAATTGGTGTAGGCGCCACAGGAACAACTTCCTGCGCCCTGCTACACACTGGTTGAAGTGATGGTTCAATAACCTCATCAAGTTCTACCACCCTCCCACTCAATTCTTTCGAGAGAAACCTTTCCTCGAGAAAGGATCCGTTTCTAGAAACAAACACTTTGCTTTCGGATCTGAGATAGGAGATGTACCCAACTGTTTTGGATATCCTATGAAGATGCATCTATCCGTTTTGGGTTCGAGCTTATCAGACTGAAACTTTTTCACATAAGTGTCGAAGCCCCAAACATTCAAGAAACGACAATTTAGATTTCTCTAAATCTCAGTCTATACTGTGTCATCTCAACGGAAATACGCGGTGCCCTATTTAAAGCGAATGCGGTTGTCTCTAATGCATAACCCATAAACGATAGTGGTAATTCGATAAGAGACATCATAGCATGCACCATACCAAATAGTGCGTGGCTATGACGTTCAGACACATCATCACACTATGATGTTCCAGGTGGCATGAACTGCGAAACAATTTCCACATTGTCTTAACTGCGTACCAAAACTCGTAACTCAGATATTCATTTCTACGATCATATCGTAGACAGTTTATCCTCTTGTTACGACGAGCTTCACTTTGAAACAGAATTGAACTTTTCAATATTTCAGACTTGTGATTCATTAAGTAAATACTCTTGTATCTACTCAAATCGTCATTGAAGTAAGAACATAATGACATCCACTGCGTGCCTCAGCACCCATTGGACTGCATACATCAAAATGTATCACTTCCAACAAGTTACTATCTTGTTTCATCTCAATGAAAACAAGGCCTTGCTCATGTGGTATGATTAGCATGTCACTAGTGATTCAAATTCAAGTGAATATAAAGATCCATCAGCATGGAGCCTCTTCATGCAATTTATACCAACATGACTCAAGCGGCAGTGCCACAAGTAAGTGGTACTATCATCATTACCTCGTATCTTTTGGCACCAATATCATGAACATGTGTAACACTACGATCGAGATTCAATAATCCATTGAAGGTGACCATTCAAGAAAATAGAGTAACCATTATTCTCTTTAAATGAATAATCGTATTGCAATAAACACGATCCAATCATGTTCATGCTTAACGCAAGCACCAAATAACAATTATTTAGGTTTAACACCAATCCCGATGGTAGAGGGAGCGTGCGATGTTTTGATCATATCAATCTTGGAAACACTTCCAACACGCATCGTCACCTCGCCTTTAGCTAGTCTTCGTTTATGCCGTAGCTTTCATTTTGTGTTACTAATCACTTAGCAACCGAACCGGTATCCAATACCCTCGTGCTACTAGGAGTACTAGTAAAGTACACATCAACATCATGTATATCAAATATACTTCTTTCGATTTTCGCCAGCCTTCTTATCTACCAAGTATCTAGAGTTGCTCCGCCTCAGTGAGCGTTCCCCTCATAACAGAAGCACTTAGTCCCGGGCTTGGGTTTAATCTAGGGTCACTTCATTAGTGCAGCAACTGCTTTGCCGTTTCACGAAGTATCCCTTCTAGCCCTTGCCATTCTCGAAACTTAGTGGTTTTACTAACCATCAACTATTGATGCTCCTTCTTGATTTCTACTTTCGCAGTGTCAAACATCGTGAATCGCTCAAGGATCATTGTATCTATCCTTGATGTGTTATAGTTCATCACGAAGCTCTCACAGCTTGGTAGCAGTGACTTTGGAGAACCATCACTATCTCATCTGGAATATTAACTCCCACTTGATTCAAGCGATTGTCGTACTCAAACAATCTGAGAACACGCTCAACGATTGAGCTTTTCTCCTTTACTTTGTGGACAAAGAATCTTGTCGGAGGTCTCGTACCTCTTAACAAGGGCACGAGCATGAAATCACAATTTCATCTCTTTAGAACATCACTTATGTTCCGTGACGTTTCAAAACGTCTTTGGCGCCTTGCTTCTAAGCCATTAAGTATTTTGCACTGAACTATCGTGTAGTCATCAGAAACGTGTATGTCGGATGTTCACAACATCTACAGACGACGCTCGAGGTGCAGCACACCGAGTGGTGCATTAAGGACATAAGACTTCTGCGCAACAACGAGGACAATCCTTGGTTTTACAGACTCAGTCTGCAAAGTTTGCTACTATCAACTTTCAACTAAATTTTCTCTAGGAACATATAAAAACAGTAGAGCTATAGCGCAAGCTACATCGTAATTTGCAAAGACCATTAGACTATGTTCATGACAATTAGTTCAATTAATCATATTACTTAAGAACTCCCACTCAAAAAGTACATCTCTCTAGTCATTTGAGTGGTACATGATCCAAATCCACTATCTCAAGTCCGATCATCACGTGAGTCGAGAATAGTTTCAGTGGTAAGCATCTCTATGCTAATCATATCAACTATACGATTCATGCTCGACCTTTCGGTCTCATGTGTTCCGAGGCCATGTCTGCACATGCTAGGCTCGTCAAGCTTAACCCGAGTGTTCCGCGTGTGCAACTGTTTTGCACCCGTTGTATGTGAACGTTGAATCCATCACACCCGATCATCACGTGGTGTCTCGAAACGAAGAACTGTCGCAACGGTGCACGGTCGGGGAGAACACAATTTCGTCTTGAAATTTTAGTGAGAGATCACCTCATAATGCTACCATCGTTCTAAGCAAAATAAGGTGCATAAAAGGATTAACATCACATGCAATTCATAAGTGACATGATATGGCCATCATCACGTGCTTCTTGATCTCCATCACCAAAGCACCGACGCGATCTTCTTGTCACCGGCGTCACACCATGATCTCCATCATCATGATCTCCATCAACGTGTCGCCATCGGGGTTGTCGTGCTACTCATGCTATTACTACTAAAGCTACATCCTAGCAAAATAGTAAACGCATCTGCAAGCACAAACGTTAGTTTAAAAACAACCCTATGGCTCCTGCCGGTTGCCGTACCATCGACGTGCAAGTCGATATTATCTATTACAACATGATCATCTCATACATCCAATATATCACATCACATCATTGGCCATATCACATCACAAGCATACCCTGCAAAAACAAGTTAGACGTCCTCTAATTTTGTTGTTGCATGTTTTACGTGGTGACCATGGGTATCTAGTAGGATCGCATCTTACTTACGCAGACACGACAACGGAGATATATGAATTGCTATTTAACCACATACAAGGACCTCCTCGGTCAAATCCGATTCAACTAAAGTTGGAGAAACTGACACTTGCCAGTCATCTTTGAGCAACGGGGTTACTCGTAGCGATGAAACCAGTCTCTCGTAAGCGTACGAGTAATGTCGGTCCAAGCCGCTTCAATCCAACAATACTGCGGAATCAAGAAAAGACTAAGGAGGGCAGCAAAACGCACATCACCGCCCACAAAACTTTTGTGTTCTACTCGAGAAGACATCTACGCATGAACCTAGCTCATGATGCCACTGTTGGGGAACGTCGCATGGGAAACAAAAATTTCCTACGCGCACGAAGACCTATCATGGTGATGTCCATCTACGAGAGGGGATTTCCGATCTACGTACCCTTGTAGATCGCACAGCAGAAGCGTTAGTGAACGCGGTTGATGTAGTGGCACGTCCTCACGTCCCTCGATCCGCCCCGCGAACCGTCCCACGAACCATCCCGCGATCCGTCCCACGATTCGCTCCGATCTAGTGCCGAACGGACGGCACCTCCGCGTTCAGCACACGTACAGCTCGACGATGATCTCGGCCTTCTTGATCTAGGAATAGAGACGGAGAGGTAGATGAGTTCTCCGGCAACATGACGGCGCTCCGGAGGTTGGTGGTGATCTAATCTCAGCAGGGCTCCGCCCGAGCTCCGCAGAAACGCGATCTAGAGGAAAAACCGTGGAGGTATGTGGTCGGGCTGCCGTGGCAAAGTTGTCTCAAATCAGCCCTAAAACCTCCGTATATATAGGGGGAAGAGGGGGAGCCTTGCCTTGGGGCTCAAGGAGCCCCAAGGGGTTCGGCCGAGCCAAGGGGGGGAGTCCTCCCCTTCCAAACCGAATCCAACTAGGTTTGGAAGGAGGAGTCCTTCCCCCTTTTCCCACCTCCTCTTTTTTTTCTTTTCTCTTTGATTTTCTTCCTATGGCGCATAGGGCCTTCTTGGGCTGTCCCACCAGCCCACTAAGGGCTGGTGCGCCACCCCCAAGGCCTATGGGCTTCCCCGGGGTGGGTCCCCCCCCCCCCGGTGAACACCCGGAACCCATTCGTCATTCCCGGTACATTCCCGGTAATTTCGAAAACCTTCCGGTAATCAAATGAGGTCATCCTATATATCAATCTTCGTTTCCGGACCATTCCGGAAACCCTCGTGACGTCCATGATCTCATCCGGGACTCCGAAGAACATTCAGTAACCAACCATATAACTCAAATACGCATAAAACAACGTTGAACCTTAAGTGTGCAGACCCTGCGGGTTCGAGAACTATGTAGACATGACCCGAGATACTCCTCGGTCAATATCCAATAGCAGGACCTGGATGTCCATATTGGATCCTACATATTCTACGAAGATCTTATCGTTTGAACCTCAGTGCCAAGGATTCATATAATCCCGTATGTCATTCCCTTTGTCCTTCGGTATGTTACTTGCCCGAGATTCGATCGTCAGTATCCGCATACCTATTTCAATCTCATTTACCGGCAAGTCTCTTTACTCGTTCCGTAATACAAGATCCCGCAACTTACACTAAGTCACATTGCTTGCAAGGCTTGTGTGTGATGTTGTATTACCGAGTGGGCCCCGAGATACCTCTCCGTCATACGGAGTGACAAATCCCAGTATCGATCCATACTAACTCAATGAACACCTTCGGCGATACCTGTAGAGCATCTTTATAGTCACCCAGTTACGTTGCGACGTTTGATACACACAAAGCATTCCTCCGGTGTCAGTGAGTTATATGATCTCATGGTCATAGGAACAAATACTTGACACGCAGAAAACAGTAGCAACAAAATGACACGATCAACATGCTACGTCTATTAGTTTGGGTCTAGTCCATCACATGATTCTCCTAATGATGTGATCCCGTTATCAAGTAACAACACTTGCCTATGGCCAGGAAACCTTGACCATCTTTGATCAATGAGCTAGTCAACTAGAGGCTTACTAGGGACATTGTTTTGTCTATGTATCCACACAAGTATTGTGTTTCCAATCAATACAATTATAGCATGGATAATAAACGATTATCATGAACAAAGAAATATAATAATAACTAATTATTATTGCCTCTAGGGCATATTTCCAACACAAGGTATAGATGCACTTTCACCTTCCACCATTGCTAGCCTCTCTAGTGCCGCGCAATTCTCGCCGGTGCACAAACCCACCAAATTCCTTCTCAAAACAGCCACCATACCTACCTACTATGGCATTTTCATTGTCATTCCGAGATATATTGCCATGCAACTCCCACCGTTCCGTCTCATGACTTGTGTCGTCACTCTCATATTGCCATTGCATGATCTTCAGATAGCTAGCGAGATGTTTCAACGTCATACGCCATGCTAGATCGTTGCACATCCCGGTACACTGCCGGAGGCATTTCCTATGGAGTCATCATCATTGTGATCTTTGAGCTGTGAGTAAATAAAAGTGTGATGATCATCATTATTAGAGTATTTTCCCATGTGAGGAAATAAAAAAAGAGGCCAAAGAGCCCAAAAACAAAAACAAAAAAAAGAGAAAAAAGAGGCCTAAGAGCCCAAATGAAAAAACACAAAAAGAGAGAAGGGACAATGCTACTATCTTTTTCCACACTTGTGCTTCATGATAGCACCATGTTCTTCATGATTGAGAGCTTCTTGCTTTGTCACTACCATATGCTAGTGGGAATCTTCGTTATATAACTTGGCTTGTATATTCCAATGATGGGCTTCCTCAAAATTGCCCTAGGTCTTTGTGAGCAAGCAAGTTGGATGCACACCCACTAGTTTTCCTTTTGAGCTTTCACATACTTATAGCTCTAGTGCATCTCTTGTATGGCAATCCCTACTCATTCACATTGATATCTATTAATGGGCATCTCCTTAGCCTTTTGATACGCCGAGTCAATGTGATCATCTCCTCCTTTTTTGTCTCACAACCACCACCACACTCTATCCCACCTATAGTGCTATATCCATGGCTCGCGCTCATGTATTGCTGATAGTTATAAAAAGTTTCAGAAAGTAAGAGTGCGAAAACAATTACTTGGCCAATACCAGGGTTGTGCATGATTTACATTAGTTGTGTGAAGATGATGGAGCATAGCCAGACTATATGATTTTGTAGGGATAACTTTCATTGGCCTTGTTATTTTGAAAGTTCATGATTACTTTGCTAGTTTGCTTGAAGTATTACTGTTTTCATGTCAATAGCAAACTATTGTTTCGAATCTTACGGATCTGAACATTCATGTCACGTGAAAGAAGTTGTAAAGGACAACTATGCTAGGTAGCATTCCACATCAAAAATTCATTCTTTATCACTTCCCTACTCGAGGACGAGCAGGAGTTAAGCTTGGGGATGCTTGATACGTCTCCAACGTATCTATAATTTTTTATGGTTTCATGCTATTATCTTGTCAAACTTTGGATGTTTTGCATGCCTCTTATATATTTTTTGGGACTAGCTTATTAACTCAGTGCCAAGTGCCAGTTCTGTTTTTCCATGTTTTTGACCCCTTTCAGAGGAGATTTTGAAACGGAGTCCAAATGGAAGAAAATCCCCGAAAAGATTTTTTCTGGAAAATATCAAAAATATCGGAAGAAAAAGATACCGGAGAAGAGTCCCGAGGAAGCCACAAGCCTGTGGGGCACCCCCACCCCCTGGCCGCGCCCCAAGGGCTTGTGACTCCCTCGTGGGTCCCCCTGACTTGTTCTTGACGTCATATGGTCTTATAAATACGGAAACCTCTAGAAAGAAACCTAGATCGGGAGTTCCGCCGCCGCAAGCCACTGTAGCCAACAAAAACCAATCTGGAGCCCGTTCCGGCACCCTGTCGGAGGGGGAATCCAACTCCGGTGGCCATCTTCATCATCCTGGCGATCTCCATGACGAGGAGAGAGTAGTTCACCCTCGGGGCTGAGGGTATGTACCAGTAGCTATGTGTTTGATCTCTCTCTCTCTCGTGTTCTTGAGATGTCTTGATCTCGATGTACCATGGGCTTTGCTACTATAGTTGGATCTTATGATGTTCTTCCCCCTCTCCCTTCTTGTAATGAATTGAGTTTTCCCTTTGGAGTTATCTTATAGGATGGAGTCTTTGAGAACACTTGATGTATGTCTTGCACGTGTCTATCTGCTGTGATCAACTTGCGGGTTTGTGACAATTGGGAACCTATGCATAGGGGTTGGCACACGTGGATTCATGTGAGTACTCGATGTAAGTTTTGGTGATCAACTTGCGGGTTCGTGACATTGGGAACATATGCATAGGGGTTGGCACACGTTTTGACTCTCCGGTAGAAACTTTGGGGCACTCTTTGAAGTTCTATGTGTTGGTTGAATAGATGATTCTGAGATTATGTGATGCATATCGTATAATCATGCCCACGGATACTTGAGGTGACAATGGAGTATCTAGGTGACATTAGGGTCTTGGTTGATATGTATCTTAAGGTGTTATTCTAGTACGAACTCTTGAATAGATCGATCAGAAAGAATAACTTTGTGGTGGTTTCGTACCCGACAATAATCTCTTCGTTTGTTCTCTGCTATTAGTGACTTTGGAGTGACTCTTTGTTGCATGTTGAGAGCTAGTTATATGATCCAATTATGTTATCTTTGTTGAGAGAACTTCACTAGTGAAAGTATGAACCCTAGGCCTAGTTTCCACGCATTGCAATACCGTTCGTGCTCACTTTTGTTACTAGTTACCTTGCTGTTTTTGTAATTTCAGATTACGAAAACCTATATCTTCCATCCATATTACACTTGTATCACCATCTCTTCGCCGAACTAGTGCACCTATACAACTTACCATTGTATTGGGTGTGTTGGGGACACAAGAGACTCTTTGTTATTTGGTTGCAGGGTTGCTTGAGAGAGACCATCTTCATCCTATGCCTCTCGCGGATTGATAAACCTTAGGTCACCCACTTGAGGGAAAATTGCTACTGTCCTACAACCCTCTGCACTTGGAGGCCCAACAACGTCTACAAGGAGAAGGTTGTGTAGTAGACATCAATGTGTACTTAACCAGCTCTCGTAGTAGTGCTTGGGTATTCGATACCGGTTCTGTTGCTCATATTTGCAACTCGAAACAGGAACTGCGGAATAAGCGAAGGATGGCAAAGGATGAAGTGATGATGCGCGTGGGAAATGGTTCCAAGGTTGATGCAATCGCCGTCGGCACAGTTTCACTTCAGTTACCATCAGGATTAATTATGAACTTAAATAAATGTTATTTAGTGCCTGCGTTAAGCATGAACATTATATCTGGATCTTGTTTATTGCGAGACGGTTACTCGTTTAAGTCAGAGAATAATGGTTGTTCTATTTCTATGAGTAATATCTTTTATGGTCATGCACCCAATGTGAGAGGATTGTTCATATTGAATCTTGATAGTGATAATACACATATACATAACATTGAAACCAAAAGAGTAAGAGTTAACAATGATAGCGCCATGTTTTTATGGCACTGCCGCTTAGGTCAATTGGTGTAAAGCGCATGAAGAAACTCCATACTGATGGACTTTTGGAGTCACTTAACTTTGATTCACTTGACACGTGCGAACCATGCCTCATGGGCAAGATGACTAAGACTCCATTCTCCGGAACAATGGAGCGTGCAAGTGACTTGTTAGAAATCATACATACTGATGTGTGTGGTCTGATGAGTGTGGAGGCACGCGGCGGATATCGTTATTTTCTCACCTTCACTGATGATTTGAGTAGATATGGTTATGTCTACTTGATGAAGCACATGTCTGAGACGTTTGAAAAGTTCAAACAATTTCAGAGTGAAGTCGAAAATCATCATAACAAGAAGATCAAGTTCCTATGGTTTGATCGTGGGGGTGAGTATCTGAGTTTCGATTTTGGTACTCACTTAAGACAATGTGGAATTGTTTCACAGTTGACACCGCCTGGAACACCACAGCGTAATGGTGTGTCCGAACGTCGTAAACGTACTTTATTAGAGATGGTGCGATCTATGATGTCTCTTACCGATTTGTCGTTATCATTTTAGGGTTATGCATTAGAAACAGCTGCATTCACTTTAAATAGGGCACCATCAAAATCCATTGAGACGACACCATACGAACTGTGGTATAACAAAAGACCAAAGTTGTCGTTTCTTAAAGTTTGGGGATGTGATGCTTATATCAAAAAGCTTGAGCCTGAAAAGCTGGAATCCAAAGCGGAAAAGTGCGTCTTCATAGGTTACCCAAAGGAGACGGTTGGGTATACCTTCTATCTCAAATCCGAGGGCAAAGTGTTTGTTGCTAAAAATGGAGCTTTTCTTGAGAAGGAGTTTTTCTCGAAAGAATTGAGTGGGAGGAAGATAGAACTTGATGAGGTTGTCGAACCTCTAATTCCTCTTGATGATGGCGCAGGGCAAGGGGAAACCCATGTTGCTGCGGCGCCGGTTGAGAAACAAGTTGATGATGATCATCATGAAACTTCGGATCAAGTTACTGTCAGACCTTGCAGGTCGACAAGATCACGTACTACTCCTGAGTGGTACGGTAATCATGTCTTATCAATTATGTTGTTGGACAACAATGAACCTGAGAATTATGAAGAAGCAATGGTTGGCCCGGATTCCAACAAATGGCTGGAGGCCATGAAGTCCGAGATAGGATCCATGTACGAGAATAAAGTGTGGACTTTAGAAGTACTACCTGAAGGCCGCAAGGCTATTCAGAACAAATGGATCTATAAGAAGAAGACAGACGCAGACGGTAATGTGACCATTTATAAAGCTCGACTTGTGGCAAAGGGTTTTTCACAAGTTCAAGGAATTGACTACGATGAGACTTTCTCACCGGTAGCGATGCTTAAGTCTGTCTGAATCATTTTAGCAATAGTTGCCTTATACGATTATGAAATCTGGCACATGGATGTCAAAACGGCATTCCTTAACGGTTTTCTTAAGGAAGAGTTGTATATGATGCAACCCGAAGGTTTTGTCGATCCTAAGAATGCTAACAAAGTATGCAAGCTCCAGCGATCCATTTATGGACTGGTGCAAGCATCTCGGAGTTGGAATAAGCGCTTTGATGAGGTGATCAAAGCATTTGGGTTTATACAAGTGGTTGGAGAATCTTGTATTTACAAGAAAGTGAGTGGAAGCTCTGTGGCGTTTCTAATATTATATGTGGACTAAATATTGCTGATTGGAAACAACGTGGAGCTTTTGGAGAGCATAAAAGGTTACTTGAATAAAAGTTTCTCTATGAAGGACCTAGGAGAAGCTGCTTACATTCTAGGCATTAAGATCTATAGGGATAGATCGAAACGCGTGATAGGACTTTCACAAAGCACATACCTTGATAAAGTTTTGAAGAAGTTCAAAATGGATCAGTCCAAGAAGGGGTTCTTGCCAGTGTTACAAGGTATAAAATTGAGTAAGACTCAGTGCCCAGCAACTGCGAAAGATAGAAAGACAATGAGTTCCGTCCCCTACTCTTCAGCCATAGGTTCTATCATGTATGCAATGTTGTGCACTAGACCAGACGTCAGCTTGGCCATAAGTATGGCAGGTAGGTTTCAGAGTAATCCAGGAGTGGATCACTGGACGGCGGTCAAGAATATTCTGAAGTACCTGAAAAGGACTAAGGAAATGTTTCTCGTGTATGGGGGTGACAAGGAGCTCGTCGTAAAAGGTAACATCGACGCAAGTTTTGACACCGATCCGGATGACTCTAAGTCTCAAATCGGATATATATTTATTATTAATGGGGGTGCGGTAAGCTGGTGCAATTCCAAGCAGAGCGTCGTAGCAGATTCTATATGTGAAGCGGAGTACATGGCTGCCTCGGAGGCAGCAAAAGAGGGTGTCTGGATGAAGCAATTCATGACAGATCTTGGAGTTGTGCCAAGTGCACTGGATCCATTGACTTTGTTATGTGACAACACTCGTGCCATTGCCTTAGCAAAGGAACCAAGGTTTCACAAGAAGACCAGGCACATCAAACGACGCTTCAACCTCATCCGCGACTACGTCGAAGGAGAGGACGTGAATATTTGCAAAGTGCACACGGATCTGAATGTAGCAGACCCAATGACTAAACCTCTTCCACGGGCAAAACATGATCAACACTAGAACTGTATGGGTGTTCGATTTATTACAATGTAAATCGCATGGCAATGTGAGGACGAGATTATTGACTCTAGTGCAAGTGGGAGACTGTTGGAAATATGCCCTAGAGGCAATGATAAATAGTTATTATTGTATTTCCTGTTTAAAGATAATCGTTTATTATCCATGCTATAATTGTATTGAATGAAAACATTAATACATGTGTGGATAAATAGACACAACAATGTCCCTAGCAAGCCTCTAGTTGGCTAGCTAGTTGATCAAGGATAGTCAAGGTTTTCTGACAATGTGCAAAGTGTTGTTGCTTCATTAGGGGAATCATGTGATGGACTAGACCCAAACTATGAACGTAGCATATTGATCATGTCATTTTATTGCTATTGTTTTCTGCGTGTCAAGTATTTGTTCCTATGACCATGAGATCATATAATCCACTGGCACCGGAGGGATGCCTTGTGTGCATCAAACGTCACAACTTAACTGGGTGACTATAAAGGTGCTCTACATGTATTTCCGAAGGTGTCCGTTGGGTTAGTAGGAATCAAGACTGGGATTTGTCACTCCGTGTGACGGAGAGGTATCTCGGGGCCGACTCGGTAATACAACATCACACACAAGCCTTGCAAGCAACGTGACTAAGTGTAAGTCACGAGATCTTGTATTACGGAACTAGAAAAGAGACTTGCCGGTAACGAGATTGAAATAGGTATGCGGATACCGACGATCGAATATCGGTCAAGTAACATACCGAAGGACAAATGGAATGACATACGGGATTGCTTGAATCCTTGACACTTAGGTTCAACCGATAAGTTATTCGGAGAATATGTAGGATCCAATATGGGCATCCAGGTTCCGCTATTGGATATTGACCGAGGAGTACCTCGGGGCATGTCTGCATAGTTCTCGAACCCGCTGGGTGTGCACACTTAAGGTTCAGCGATGTTTTAGTATAGTTGAGTTATATGTGTGGTTACCGAATGTTGTTCGGAGTCCCGAATGAGATCACGGACGTCACAAGGGTTTCCGGAATGGTCCAGAGACGAAGATTGATATATAGGATGATCTCATTTGGTTACCGGAAAGTTTTCGGGCATTACCGGGAATGTACCGGGAGTGACGAATGGGTTCCGAATGTTCACCGGGAGGGGCCAGCCCACCCAGGGAAGCCCATAGGCCTTAGGGGTGCCGCACCAGCCCTTAGTGGGCTGGTGGGACAGCCCAAAAGGGCCCTATGCGCAGGAGATAAAAAATCAAAGAGAAAAGAAAAAAAGGAACGGTGGGAAGGAAGGGAAGGACTCCACCTTCCAATCCTAGTTGGACTAGGATTGGAGGTGGACTCCTCCACCTCCCTTGGCCGGCGGACCCTTGGGGTCTTGGACCTCAAGGCAAGTCTCCCCACCCCTCCTCCTATATATAGTGAAGGTCTAGGCCTGATTTGAGACAACTTTGCCACGGCAGCCCGACCACAAAACATCATGGTTTTTCCTCTAGATCGTATTTCTGCGGTGCTCGGGTGGAGCCTTGCAGGAGTAGATCCTTCACCACCACCAGAGCGTCGTCACGCTGCCGGAGAACTCATCTACGTCTCTGTCTTGCTTGCTGGATCAAGAAGGCCGAGATCATCGTCGAGTTGTACGTGTGCTGAACGCGGAGGTGCCGTCCGTTCGGCACTAGATCGGAGCAGATCGTGGGACGGATCACGGGACGGTTCGTGGGACGGTTCGCGGGGCGAATCGAGGGACGTGAGGACGTTCCACTACATCAACCGCGTTTCTTAACGCTTTCTGCTGTGCGATCTACAAGGGTACGTAGATCCAAATCTCCTCTCATAGATGGACATCACCATGATAGGTCTTCGTGTGCGTAGGAAATTTTTTGTTTCCCATGCGACGTTCCCCATCAATATATACGCATCTCCCAAAATCCAACCGTTACAACATTATTTCCCAACTCGATGACACCGAAATGAATCTTGGTGGTACCGAGTTGCATTAAATGTGGAAACTTTTGAATTCTCGGTGAGACCGATATAGGAATCTCGATGGTACAAATACGATGACCTTGACTGGTTTCCAAACTCGGTGAGACCGACTTCAAACTCAGAAACTTTGAAACTTGAAGTTGTCTCAACAGAATGTTGGTCACCCAATCAGTGACTGATACAGTGGCACCGATGGAAATGTTGGTTGTACCGAGATGGTGGGTTTGGCATAGGATATGTCTAAGTGTAAAATCGGTATGGCCGAGTAGGAAATGTTGGTGACACCAATTTTGCATATTTGGCTTTGGATAGATATATTTTGTGGGAAATTGACTGAGTATTTTTGGTGGCTATCTCTAAGCACTTGAGCAACCAATTCATCATAATACCTCAACCCCTCTTAATAGTACTGGCTTTCCTATGGACTCAAAGCGATTTCTCACAAAGTGTAAAATGAAGAGTCTTCTTGCTTGAAGCTTTAGCCAATCCTACCCCTTCCTTGCATCAAATGGGCATCTCCACACAATCCTATAGGCCAAAGCATATTTGAACTTTTCTCAAATGTACTTGAAAAAACTCATTAGTCCAATGATGCATATGTTGTGATTAATTACCAAAACCACCTTAGGGAGCAATTGTGCTTTCGATCTCGCCCTTTTTGGTAATTGATGACAACATATAGATCAAAGTTTCGACAAAAGATACAATTAATAATTAGCATCGATGTTGTGAGAAGTATGTGAAAAGCAAGAGCTCCCCCTAGATTTCTGCATTATTTTAAATATGCGTTTGAATGCAAATGCACAATCGATTAGGATTATGGGTTACTCTTCCATGTCACATAAAACTTGGTGGTGCTCACAAATGATATGAATGAATAGCAATGCACATAGCACCACCAAACAAGTGAATGATCATGATGTAGATACCTCAAAAGTAATAACGTGGTAGCATCAAACAATAAAAGCGTATGATCAAACACACATCTAAACTGATAAAGTCATCCAAAAGACAAAATAAAGTTTTGAAAACCAAACAAGAGCAAATAAACTCAAAATTTCTCCCTCTCTTGAAGACCTATTGATGTGTACACTTCTCCCTCTTTGGCAACAAGTACCAAAAAGTTCAAAGGTCTAATCTAAGCATCTCTCTCGGCACGATCCCCTCCGATAGTAGAAGTTGGAGTAGACAAGAGAGCATCGATGAAGGCTTTGGCATATGTTCCTCGAGAAGGAGGTGGATGTGTAGACACTGGAGGTGCTGGAGGAGGAGCTGAAGCTTGAGTTAATGAACACAGTCTTTCTTCTCGTACTCGCACAGCTGCTGCCTTGGTCTGGGCCATGAACCGTCTGGTACTATGATGAGGTGAATGATCATCATCTCGTCATCATCATCTTCATCATGTGTGCGTGGAATCTTCACTGTGTCAACTTCATGCTAAAGCTGCTTAATAGTGGTGGTCAACTCCGTCACCTTCACATCCAGGTCATGGAATTTCGTCTCCATGATCCTCTCTAGGCTCTTTTGGTTCAGGAAGATCTCTGAAATATTCTTCTCCATTCCTTGAATGGTGCTGGCCAATAAAGACATCTGTTCATCTCTGGTTTTGAGCTCGGGTGGTGGAGCTGGAGCATTCCTAGCAGCCTCTACAACTGCTGCATGTGCAGCCTCTCTAGTTGTAGCTGAGCTGGGATGAGTGTCATCCATCACAACTATATTATCCTCAAACTTTGGCTGAAGGGGCAAATGATGATGATCAAGATGATATGCATGCTTTTCAATCTTGTTATTGATGAGGATCTGAATGTATGGTGCATATCCGCATGATCTCTTCTGGTGTGCAGAAGTTCTCCTCATAGTCTCAACAATCAAATCCATGACTTTCAAGCGAGTGTGGGTGTCTAGATGATGCAACATATTGATAGAATAGCCTCTAATCATTTTTTTTCATCACCTGATTTGGGCATCAGGGTTTGTCTCAAGATAGTGTTGGTAGTGGTTATTCATGCTTGCAAGAAATAGACAGAGCCAAGCTTGTGAGATGGCAGATAGTCACTGGGCACTGTCTTGTACATATTTGCCATGGAGTTGTGATTCTTCTTAGGTTCTAAATACGCATCCAAGTCTTCTTCACGTGCTTTTGGAGCACCAATGATAGTAGCCCATTCTTCAATTGTGGCTTCATATCTATGACCATCAGTCATCCAGACAATAATGCCATCTGCATAGAAATGAACTGTTGAGTCGAATTGCATAATCATCTCATCATTCCATGCAGTCATCTCTCTGCCAACAAACTCTTCAATGTCAACAAGATTGGAGTTTTCTCACATGAGGAAAGAAATCTTCATTGGCTTTGATGCACTTCCAGTCGACATATCTCATGTCACTGACTGCTGGACTGTTGTCAAACAGAACTGTCTCATAGAAGTCTTGTTGTTCCCTTGCGTGAAACTAGGGATCAACAACAGTTCTTCTCCTCACAACATATGGATCAATAGCTCTCCACTTCCTCAATCGTGCATCTGTTCTCTTCTTCATGTCTTCAACAATTGGATGAGCCTCATTGTGAAGTGGAAAATGAGGTCTTAGCTTCATGAGAGTAGGTGCATCCTCATCTTCTTCCTCTGCAGCAAAGGCTTTGTAAGTAGTGCCTTTCTCTTTAGCAGTTGCAGGTATGTCCTTTGTAGTCCTCTTGGGAGCTACAGGCTTCTTAGGAGCTGACGGCTTTCAAGCAGATTTCTTGGGCATGTCATTAGCCATGAGCTTCTTCTTCTTTGGAGGAGGTGCCTTAGCTCGTATCTCTTCCTCCTCATCATTAGCATTAACAATTTCTGCTGGATCTTCATACATGGAGGTTTGTCTTCCTACAACATGAATCACCCTCTTTGTGGCTCTCTTCAAACCTAGATTCTTAGTAACATTTACCTCAGAAGGTTTGGTGTACTCATTCCTCACTACCTTCCTCACAGCAGCCTTCTCTCTGTGCTTATAGGGAGCAGGAACTTGAGGAACAAAATCAGAATCTTCTTCATTAGAATTCAGCTTCTTCCTGGACCTGGTCAATATTGAGACAACAAAGATTGCTCCCAAGTCAAGATGAACTTCATCAATAATGGCCTTGGGCATGCTATGGGAGGTGGGGGTACCTGGATCATAAGGGGTCCTCTCAGGACTAGTGCCTGAATTGGACTCAACATGGGGCTCACTGAAGTTGTTCTGACTGTCATCGAAACCTGACATCTTGCAAACCAAACAAACAAGCTGACACACAGACTGGCTCACCCTGTGAAAAGATATGGAAGAGCTTGAAAATATAAGCATCACAAAATTGCAGAAGTTTTCTCAAATTTGAACTATTAAAAAAAATAGTTTTAACTTTCAGCAAAATTGGATTTCGGTTCCATCGAGTTAGAAATTTCGGAGCCACCGAGACACGTGATCTCCTTAACGGAAACTTGGCACATTTCACCGAAAAGAAGAACTAGGTTCCACTGAGACCATTCTCAGCAACCCTAAAATAGAAATCGGTACTACTAAGTTTTTCAACTCGATGACACCGAGATTCAATCTGGTGGACCATTAACCCTAAAATCTTCATTGCTCGCTATTCTAAAGAAATTTTCTTTTGGATAGAATACTTGCAATCGTGGATAGAAAATGGCAAAACTTAATTTGCACAAGAATCTGAGGAGAGCGCAAAAAGTGATTGAATCCATACCCTAGCTTGGTTTGGATCCGCTACGACGGCAATGGCGGTGAAGATTCCGTTGGCTGCGAGGACTCCAATGGTGAGGGCGCACGGGAGGATCAAGTTTGATGTCTGGAGACTAGGCCACGACAGCAAGGGGTGCGGCGAGGTGATGTTTGAAAGAAGTTTTTCAAGAGTCGGGTCCGCGAATATATATATATCCCCTCACTGTCGGTGACATCGAGTTGTGGTTTTTGGTGCCACTGAGTTCCATAATGGTCATTGATAGGGAAACTCGGTGAGGCCAAAAAGCAAGGCTCGGTGGTACCGAGATGAATAAAACTAATCAACCCTAGGCTTCGGTGGGACCGAGATTTTGAGGTTGGTCACACCGAGATGCACTTTGGGAACTTTTATAATTCACCCCTTGTCGAAATGGATCTCCGAGTGCTCCTCACAAAGACTGTCTCTAAAGTGCTTGCTCAAATTTTGTGATTAGCATTAATTGAATTTCAGACAAGAAAGCATAGATAGCTAGAGGAGGGTACTTAAGCATTCGTGTATATCCAATTGGCCAAATAAAATTGAAAGCCAAATAACAACAACTGGATATTCTCGAATGAGGAAAAATATGCATACCAACATGCTCACACAATAAAATGTCAAGTGAAATATGGTGAACATGCACAAACATTCTAGCATTTATCAAGCACTTTGGCGATGACAAAGTCATCTATATATGAGTATATTGACTTATGAGCCAAGTAAAAGTACTTGATCATAGGTCATACTCATTGATTAAGCACAAGTAGGGTTACCACTTTTACATAATGCATTAATGTGTTCACATCATTTAGGAGACGCTTGTACTCAAGTCTTAGAGTAAACCTCCCCTAGATGTGAAATCCCCCCTAAGAGGGATCAACTAACCATGGGTTTTGTCGTAGAAGACTTTAAATAGGTGAAGTAGTGGTGGATTCTCATTATTGATGAAGTTCATCTTTACTTGGGAGCAATCCTTGTTGTCTCTTACTCTTCTCACCTACACGGGTTAGTCCCAAAGCAAAACGAACAAATGCAAGGATATCGATGGACATGGAGTGAAATACATGAGAGGTTATGTCCAAAGATGCATTAATTACATTGTCGCTTGCTCACCATTGAGGGAATGTGTGACTCCTTGAACTAATGCATATGGTTGAGGTTGATTGCATATAGTTCTTGCCAAAATGAATAAGAGTGAATTTCATTGGCGGAGTCACCTCTAAAGAATTTTCTAGTTATTCCTCTTGGGGACCCACATCACCTTGATGGGGATCCTTGGAGTTGTGGTAGCACTAGATGAGGTAGTGCTAGAAGTGTCCTTGGAACCCACTCAACCTTGGCTAGGGGTTATTCTTCAAATGAGTCAATGTGCTCTTGAAGCTTTCCCTTGCCCTTGTGGTCTTGTGGTAGAAGGCCTTCTTGTGAGATTGTTCCCTTGGGAGGATTAGGATCATACTTATCCTCTTGAGGAACAAACTTGGGAATGGGGTGTGTACCTTCTTCCCAAACATCTCCGTTGACGTTGAAGTAGCCAACACCTTGCTTCTTCCGATGTCCTCCTTGCTTGCGCACAATTTCCGCAAATTTCTTACTTCTGACAAGACTCTTGAAGAAACCTCTCTTTATAATCCCTTCCAATAAATCATTTTCTTGCTAAAGTGTAACTTGCCTAAGAGAATCATTTGTGGAATCAAGAGAGCTACTAGAAACAACATCATTTGATTTAGCTTTAGCATTGTTGTTACTAGATGAAGAAACTTTCTTGCCTTTGTTACTAATGTTCTTAGGTTGAACTTGTGGAACAAAAGTAGACAAGAGTAATCGTTTGTCTAGATAAGAGGAACTCTTCTTTCGAAGATCACCATTGATTGCTTTTAGGAACTCATGTTCTTGCTCTCAATTTAGCTTCTCGAAGCGTAGCTTCTCATGAGTTCTTGCAAGCTCCCTATGATCTTCTAGAGTAGTTTCATGAGCTAACTTAAGAGTGTTTAATTCTTTAGTTAGTCGTTCAATATCTTTATTATCATCATCATTCGATTTCTCTTGACTAGCATGATAATTAGCAAGTTCATTTTCAATGTTATCACTATTCTTATCAAATAGCAAGTCATCTTCCCCCAACAAGTCATCCTCATCACTATCAAAGTCAAAATACTTGCGGTGTGATACATTGGGGCCTTTTGCCATAAAGCAATTTCCAATCCCATCATTTGGTGAACCAAATAAGTCGTAGGAGTTGGAGGAAACAAGTGCAATGTCGGAAACACCTTCATCTTGACAGTAGTCATAGTTGGAGTGATAACTTCTCTCAGAGTGGTTGCCACACTCGGAGCCGGAAACCCATCCACCAACATGAGCTTGATGTCTTGTTCTTGAACTGCTCTTGGTGTACTTGTCATTCTTCTCTGATTCTCTGCCTCTCCATGAGTGTCTTCGTTCATAATGATCTTCTCTACTCCTTCTCTCTATGTGAGGTGACTCATCTATTGAGCTTCGTCCTCTAGGCGACTCTTCTCTTCGTTTGTGGAGAGCCGAGCACTCATTTGAAAATTGTCCGGGCTTTCCACAGTTGTAGCAGTTTCGGTCACGACTAGACGAACGCTTCTCATCATATCTTGAGCTTGAGCTTCTCTCTTTGCCTCTACTCTTGTAGAACTTGTTGAATTTTCTGACCATGAGGCTGATCTATTCATTGGTAACAAGGTTGTCACTTGAAGTAGCGGGAGCATCAACTGAAGCTTTGTAAGCACTGCTTGACTTGTTGTGCACCTCATCTTTGTCTTTGAGAGACATTTCATGAGCAACAATCCTTCCAATGACTTCAGTAGGCTTGAGATCCTTGTAGTTGGGCATCATTTGGATTAATGTGCACACGGTGTCGTATCTTCCATCCAAATCTCTAAGTATCTTCTTGATGATGAATTTGTCCGTTATCTCTTCGCTTCCTAAGCGGCAATCTCATTTGTGATGAGAGCTAGCCTAGAATACATCTCAGCTACTCCTTCACCATCCTTCATCTTGAACTTGTCAAGGTGACTTTGAAGCACATCCAACTTAGATTCTCTGACAGAATCGGTACCTTCATGCATATCAAACAAAGTATCCCAAATTTCCTTTCCATTCTCAAGGCGACTTATTTTGTTGAATTCTTTGGGACACAAGCAGTTGAACAAGATGTCACAGACTTGAGCATTGAATTGCAACATCTTCAATTCTTCCGTTGTGGCATCACGATCCGATTCTTTTCCTTCTCCAAAGAAATCACCTTGCACACCAACACGAACAACAGCCCAAACGACAAGATTATGACCAAGAATATGCATTCTCATCTTATGCTTCTAACTAGCAAAATTAGACTACTTGACAAGTTAAAAACTTAGTCTTTTCCAAATATGGACCTCAACGGTGACAATTTCCCTCACTAGATGCCATACTCTCCTAGGTTGTGAGACCAATGCAATGGAAACCAAAGCTCTGATACCACTTGTAGGATCGAAAGTTTGTCTAGAGGGTGATTAGACTACTTGACAAGTTAAAAACTTAGTATTTTCCAAATTTTTAGTGTGGGCTAGTTTTAGAAACTATGACTAGTAAAGTACACCCTACACAAGCATATCTAAGAGTATACCAGCGGAAAGTAAAACATGCAAGTGTAAAGTAGAGGGTAAGGTAGGGAGATCAAATGCAAAGGTTAACACAGCGATTTTTGGCATGGTTCTGATAGGTGGTGCTATCGTACGTCCATGTTAGTGGAGACTTCAACCCACGGAGGGTAACAAATGTGAGAGTCCACGGAGGGATCCGCCCACAAGGGTCCATGAAGAATGAGCCTTGTCTATTCCACCACGGCTTCCGTCCACACAGGACTAGCCTCACTCACGGTAGATCTTCACGAAGTAGGCGATATCCTTGCCCTTACAAACATCTTGGTTCAGCTCCACAACACGAAGTAGGAGGCTCCCAACCAACACATAACCAATCTAGGAGGCACCACCATCCAAAAGGTAATAGATGTGGTAAAACGATGAACTCCTTGCTCTTGTGCTTCAAAAGATAGTCTCCTCAACACTCAATCACTCTCTCTCAGATTTGGCAGGGGTAGGAGAGATTGATCTTGTGGAAAGCAACTTGGGGAGGCTAGAAATCAAGGTTCAAATGGTTGGAAGGGAATCTCTTGATCTCAACACATGAGTAGGTGGCTCTCTCTTAGAAAAATGGATCTGACAAGTGTAAGTGCATTCTGAGTGCTTCCCATATGAATGAGAGGTAGGTGGAGGGGTATATATAGGCATCTCCCAAAATCCAACCATTACAACATTATTGTCCAAGTCTGTGACATTGAAATGAATCTTGGTGGTACCGAGTTGCACTAAATGTGGAAAATTTTGAATTCTCGATGAGACTGATATAGGAATCTCGGTGGTACCGATACGATGACCTAGACTTGGTGATATTGACTTCAAACTAGGAAATCCCGAAACTTGAAGTTATCTCAATAGAATGTTGGTCACCCAATCTTGGTGGTACCAATGGAAATGTTGGTTGTACCGAGATGGTAGGTTTGGCATAAGATCTGTCTAAGTGTAAAATCGGTATGGCCAAGTAGGAAATGTTGGTGACACTGATTTTGCATAATTGGCTTGGGACAGATATATTTTGTGGGAAAGTAGCTGAGTATTTTTGGTGGCTATCTCTAAGCACTTGGGCAACCAATTCACCATCATACCTCACCCCCTTTTAATAGTATTGGCTTTCCTATGGACTCAAAGTGATTTCTCACAAAGTGTAAAATGAAGAGTCTTCTTGCTTGAAGCTTTAGCCAATCCTATTCATTCCTTGCATCAAAGGGGCATCTCCACACAATCATATAGGCCAAAGCATCTTTGAACTTTTCTAAAATGTACTTGAAAAAACTCATTAGTCCAATGATGCATATGTTGTGATTAATTACCAAAACCACCTTAGGGAGAAATTGTGCTTTCAAGATCCCCCTTTTTGGTAATTGATGACAACTTTGACAAAAGATATAATCAATAATTAGCATCGACACTTTGCTAAGTATGTGAAAAGCAAGAGCTCCCCCTAAATTTGTGCATTATGTTAAATTTGCGTTTGAATGCAAATGCACAATCGATTAAGATTTTGGGTTACTCTTACATGTCACATACAACTTGGTTGTGCGCATAAATGATATGAATGAATAGCACTGCACATAGCACCAAAAAACAAGTGAATGATCATGATGTATATACCTCAAAAGTAATAACATGGTAGCATCAAACAATCAAAGTGTATGATCAAACACACATCTAAATTGATAAAGTCATCCAAAAGACGAAATAAAGTTTTGAAAACCAAACGAGAGCAAATAAAGTCAAAATCTCTCCCTCTCTCGAAGCCCTATTGATTATACACTTCTCCCCCTTTGGAAACAAGTATCAAAAAGTTCAAAGGTCTAATTTAAGAATATCTTTGGGCACAATCTCCTCCGGTAGCAGAGTTTGGAGTAGACAAGAGAGCATCGACGAAGGCTTCAACAGATGTCGCTCAAGCACGAGTTGGAGGTGCTAGAGCAGGAGCTGAAGCTTGAGTTGATGAAAACGGTATTTCTTCGTGTACTCGCACAGCCGCTGACTTGGTCTCGGCCGTGAACCGT
This sequence comes from Hordeum vulgare subsp. vulgare, assembly GCF_904849725.1. Classification (NCBI taxonomy): domain Eukaryota; kingdom Viridiplantae; phylum Streptophyta; class Magnoliopsida; order Poales; family Poaceae; genus Hordeum; species Hordeum vulgare. The sequence goes on from NC_058520.1 coordinate 541,166,091, forward strand.
GTGGTAGTATGAAAAGGTGAATCATCATCATCATCATTTTCATCATCTGAGCATCGAATCTTCATTGAGTCAACTTCATCTGAAGCTGCTCAATAATGGTGGTCAACTCGATCACCTTCACATCAAGGTCATGGAATTTCGTCTCCACGATCATGTGTAGGCTCTTATGGTTCACAAAGATCTCTGAAATATTCTTCTCTATTCCTTGGATAGTGCTGACAAAGAAAGACATTTGTTCATCTCTGTTTTTGAGCTGGGGTGGTGGAGCTGGGGCATTCCTAGCAGCCTCTTCAGATGCTGCCTCTCCAGCCTCTCTAGCTGTAGCAAAGCTGGGATGAGTATCATCCATCACAACTATATTATCCTCAAACTCTGGTTGAAGGGAAAAATGAGGACGATCAAGCTGATATGCATGCTTGCCAATCTTGTCATTGATGAGCATCTGAATGTATGGTGCATATCTGCATGATCTCTTCTGAAATGTACTTGAAAAATCTCATTAGTCCAATAATGCATATGTTGTGATTAATTACCAAAACCACCTTAGGGAGAACTTGTGCCTTCACTTGAATAGTCGGACGCTGGATCCCACGTACAGGTTCGTCGGAGCGACTCAAGTGCATCGCCTCTAATGGTATCCGCGCGTATAGGAGGAACATCGTGTTACAGACTGCTAAGTCCGGTCACACAGTCGGCAGCGAGTGGAGGTCTCTAGTTGCAACACATGCAAAGCCCTAATGACGGTGTTGAAGCGATCAACTGAATAAGTGTGCCGTACCTCCACTATATATAGGCATCTATCACAGGCTCAACTCTTGGGCTTCTCATGGATCCTAAAGCCCACATGTTCCTTCCCTTAAGCGCGCGACCCCTTAGGTTCTCGTTCACTCGGTCACCAGTCAGATCATATCCAGCTCAACTAGTTGGTAGCGGCTTCTAGCAAAGCGTGCCGACTCCAAGTGTGTGATGAAGCTGGTTAGGCGAATTTGTACTTCACACTTTTGTTACCTTTTCCACATGATATATGTTGTCGTGCTCAAGGTGACCTGGTCATCCTTGTTGCAGCACGACTTCTTTCTCGTTCTGGTGAATCCGACCAACACTTTGTATTATCTTATAATCATCATTGCATGGACATGATTATCTAGGTAGGATCACCCGAGGGGCCGAGAGTATATCTCTCCTGATCGGAGGGCCAAATCCCATCTTGCTCGACCATGTCTCGCATCATGGGTCTGAGCAAGCCCGAAATCTACATTTGTAACTACCCAGTCACAGAGTAGCGTTCGGTCGGCCCAAAGCAGGTCTGTCACCATCCCGAGTACATGCGCTAGCTCAGGTCTTAGGACGTAGAATGTATGTTGTACCAGATACTCACATGTGACCTATCGATGTGTCTCATAGTTGGATCTGTCCAACGCAGACCTTATCTCGACTCAGATCCGACTACTTCGTATCCGACCAAATCTTTTCGGGTCCATATTATCCAACTAGCATCCAATGCTACATGGTCAGTGAGACCGAACCATCCACCGTGTCATTTGCTAGTCTGATTGGTTGCGCGTCCACACGACCCTTTCGACTAGGGACCATTTAGGACGGTCATCATACAGTGCATAGTCTCACAAACAAATCACGTACTTGTTAATACACATAGGACTATCTTCATTCATAAACACATAGGAAATATCATCATACATGATTGCCTCTAGGGAATATCTCCAACAGTATGATCCTTATATAACCCTCGCTTGTGATATTTACATTTTTGTGTTTCAAACATCATCACAATATTTTGTTTCACTATGACAAGACATGCAAAATGAAATTCTATTATTTTAAATGCACATATGCAAAATTTATTGTGTGTATATATGCAACAAATAACTTTTTTTGAGACAAGCCATCAAGAAAATCCATGTAGGCAGCATGGAAGCCAACTTTTGGGACACCACAAAAGAAAAAAAACTTGCAATATGAAAACAACTTTGCACGACACAACCCAGGTAATCACATCATGTCACCCTTGTGTTTGCAATAGACGTTGCCCTAGTTCCAGCAAAACACTCATGAGCTTGAAACATGTCAAATTAACATATGTAGCATAAAAACACCTTAAATCACCAAGGTTCATTCTCGAGTATGGACCTTCCTGCCCAATGCTCATTAGCGATGAATACTGACTTGTTGGATCCGTGTCGTAATCCATTCTCCTATGTTTCCATCTTCCCTCGAGTTTACTGGTGTCAGAGTACTTCCTTTGTTTGTTAAGGCTCGAGTATATGGCAAGTGAGCATTTTAAGATGTGGGAAGTAGGTTCAACAATAGGAGCAACATGGAAGACACATTGGACGAGGAGCAACATATAAGGAGGAGGTGTGATGATGGATGCGACTTCGAAAAGGGTTTAACTTTATCCATGGATACCTCCCGACGAGAACAGAGGAGAGAGTATCACGTGCTCGAATAGCACCTAAGATCAGGTGCTCCAGAGCAGGCTCGGATGATCCAATGCTCATCTCAGGATCCCCTCGACCTGCATGTAATTAAGGGACTCCTGAAGGATTTATTTTTTTGGTAAATTTGCCTTAACGCCTAAGATGACCATTAGATTAGATCCAATAGTCTAGGAGCTCATGGAGCATGGGTGTCGTGGCTTTGTCATGGTAGATGTCCTAGTGTGAGGACTTAGACATGAGGCCAACACAACTGGGTGATTAGCTTATTGGGGTTGATCGGAACCGAGAGACACGGTTTACCCAGGTTTGGCCCCTCACGATCGAGGTAAAATCCTACTCCTGCTTTCAGCTTATTGCTTGGGGATCAATTACAAGGGAGCGGATTCGCTTGACCTAGCTATTGATTGATTGTAACTTAAGTCTATCGGCCTCAAGGACTCGCCTTTATATATAGGTCGAAGCCAGATACGTCTCCATCGTATCTATAATTTTTTATTGTTTCATGCCAATATTCTACAACTTTCATATACTTTTGACAACTTTTTATACTATTTTTGGGACTAACATATTGATCGAGTGCCCAATGCCAGTTCCTGTTTGTTGCATGTTTTTTGTTTCGTAGAATATCCATACCATACGAAGTCCAAACATAATAAAAACTTACGAGGAATTTTTTTTGGAATATTTATGATTTTTGGGAAGAAGAATCAACGTGAGGCGATGCACGGAGTGCCCACAAGCCATGTCGCCGCGGCCAGGGGGTGGGCCCGCGGCAGGCAGGCTTGTGGCCACTCCTTAAAAGGCGGTTGGTGCCCTTCTTCCGCCGCAGGAAATATAATATCCGGAATAAAATCGTGTTAAAATTTCAGCCCAATTGGAGTTACGGATCTCCGGGAATTTAAGAAACAGTGAAACGCAGAATCTTGGAGAGCGCAGAAACAGAAGGACACAAAGAGAGAGATCCAATCTCGGAGGGGCTCTCGCCCCTCCGCCGCCATGGAGACCATGGAACAGAGGGGAAACCCTTCTCCCATCTAGGGAGGAGGTCAAGGAAGAAGAAGAAGGAGGGGGCTCTCTCCCCCTCTCTCCCGGCGGCGCCGGAACACCGCCCGGGACATCATCGTGTGACGGCGATCTACACCAACACCTCCGTCATCTTCACCAACATCTCCATCATCTTCCCCCATCTATATTCAGCGGTTCACTCTCCCGCAACCCACTGTACCCTCTACTTGAACATGGTGCTTTATGCTACATATTATTATCCAATGATGTGTTGCTATCCTATGATGTTTGAGTAGATTATCGTTGTCCTATCGGTGATTGATGAATTGCTATGATTGGTTTAATTTGCTTGTGGTTATGTTGCTGTCCTTTGGTGCCCATCATATGATCGCACGCGTGGATCACACCATAGGGTTAGTTGTATGTTGATAGGACTATGTATTGGCAGGCTAGAGTGACAGAAGGTTCAAACCTAGCATAGAAATTGATGCATATGGGATTGAAGGGGGACCAATATATCTTATTGCTATGGTTGGGTTTTACCTTAATGAACGTTAGTAGGTGCGGATGCTTGCTAATAGTTCCAATCGTAAGTGCATAGAATTCCAAGTAAGGGATGACATGCTAGCAGAGGCCTCTCCCACATGATACTTGCTATCGATCTAGTAACGTAGTCAATTGCTTAGGGACAATTTCGCAACTCCTACCACCACTTTTCCACACTCGTTAGACACTCGTAGTTGTTTCTTTATCTAACCAGCCCCTAGTTTTATTTACGTGTTCTTTACTTTCTTGCAAGCCTATCCTGTCACTCCTACAAAGTACTTCTAGTTTCATACTTGTTCTAGGTAAAGCGAACGTAAAGTGTGCGTAGAGTTGTATCGGTGGTTGATAGAAATTGAGGGAATATTTGTCCTACCTTTAGCTCCTCGTTGGGTTCGACACTCTTAATTATCTAGAGAGGCTACAATTGATCCACTATACTTGTGGGTTATCAAGACCTTTTGCTGGCGCTGTTGCCAGGGAGCAATAGCGTGGGGTGAATATTCTCGTGTGTCCTTGTTTGCTTTATCACTAAGTAGATTTATTTGCTATTCTAAGCTGTTCTTTATCTTTAGTTATGGATATGGAACACGAAATACCAAAAAAATTAGGTGTACTTGCTACTCATAGAGATGGGGAACCTCCTAAAACCCTCGAGGCTCGTTATGTGGAAAATATTATGCACTTCTTTAATAATCCTAAGAAAGCTTCATTCAATTATATAATGGGATACACGTTGGATGAACGTGAATACTTTAGGGATTATTGCTTGACTCAAAAAGGGAAACTTTTATGGGATCAAATCCATTTGTTGAAATGGTATGCTTGGGAACTATGCAAGAGATATGGTGTTACTTGTTGCTCTAGGATGAAGGCTCCACACCTTCCCTTTTCTTGTGAGTTTAATGATCATAGAACCTTGGATTCTTATGCTAATGGTATATATGATTACTATGATGTGGATCAAATAGAAGAGTTTGTTACTTTTATGGGTGCTTATGAAATTGAGGCTCTGTTTAAAAGGTGTGATGATAGTGATGATGCTCCTTACCGATCTGAAAATTTGGCTATGCTTCGTTATTGTTATACTAATTATGAATATAATTCCCATATTGAACGATTTAAGGAAAAATCCTATGCTTCCCAAGAAGAGACTATTATTTTGCAGGAAACTATGGAAGAAGAAAATGCTGAAATTGTGAGCTCATTAGATGAAAAAGATGAAGAGGAGAGCGAAGAACAAAAGGAGGAAGAGCGGACTAGCTACCCGTGTCCACCTTCTAATGATAGTAACTCTTCTACTCATACATTATTTAATTTCCCTTTGTTCTTACCGAAGGATGAATGCTATGATCCCTTGGATTGGTTTGAAATATCCCTTTTTGATGAACTTGATGCATGCTATGCTTGTGGCCATGTTGCCAATATGAATGATGCTTATGAAGATGATCTAGCTATAGTCCCTTATGTTAAACATGATGATTTTGATGAATATAATATGCATGTGCTTGCTGCCCCTACTTGCAATTATTATGAGAGAGGAACTACATCTCCACCTCTCTATGTTTCCAATACGATAAAATTGCAAGAAACTGCTTATGCTATGTATTGGCCTTTACTTGATGTGCATGAATTGTTCTTTTACGACATGCCAATGCATAGGAAGAGAGTTAGACTTCATAATTGCTTGATATATGTTACCTTGTGCTCACTACTAAATTTCAAATCATTGCTAATTAAAATTGGCTTTGATATACCTTGGGATCCGGGTGGATCCATTACTTGAGCACTTTATGCCTAGCTTAATGGCTTTAAAGAAAGCGCTGCCTGGGAGACAACTAGGAAGTTTTAGAGAGTCATTTATTTATGTTGAGTGCTTTTATTTAGTTTTAAAACAAAAAAATATATAGGGGAACTTAAAACTTTTTCAAAAAGAGAAGCGATTGAAAGGTGATGCATTGCGGAAGTGAGGGTCGACCTTGAACACTTGTGTTCATGCTCATGGAAACAATGTAGAATTTTTCATGGAAGTTTCTCACAAAAATAATTATCCCCTTGTACAATTCCTTTGTGTTTTTTTAAATAATGTGCCAAGTAAATCCTTCACGATTAGTTTGGGTGATAGTTGTTTGATCACGCTGAGAAAAGACAGAAACTTTCTGCTCACGAAATTAATTTTTATTTTTATTCTGGAAGAGTTTTTGAGTTGATTCTTTTTTCTGATGATTGATATGCAAATTTTCCAGACGTTCGTAATTTTTCAGAATTTTTTAGATATCATAAGTATACAGAATATATAGATTGCTACAGATTGTTGTGTTTTGACAGATTCTGTTTTCTATGCTTTGTTCTCTTATTTTGATGAATCTATGGGTGGTATCGGGGGGTATGAACCATGGTGAAGTTGGATTACAGTAGATATAATGCTAATATGAATTTAGAATGAGTTCACAACAGTACTTGAAGTGGTGATTAATTTTATTATACTAACGGATCTCATGAAGTTTTGTTGAGTTTTGTGTGATTGAAGTTTTCAAGTTTTGGGTGAGAGCACGATGGATGAAGGAATAAGGAGAGGCAAGAGCCTAACCTTGGGGATTCCCGAGGCACCCAAGGTAATATTCAAGGAAGACTCAAGCATCTAAGCTTGGGGATGCCCCTGAAGGCATCCCCTCTTTCGTCTACAATCTATCGGTAATTTTACTCGGAGCTATATTTTAATTCGCCAGATGATATGTTCAAATGCTTGGAGCGTCTTTTGTGTTTATTTTTCCTTTTTATTTTATGCACCATGCTGGTATGATATAGTCCTTGGTTGTCTTTATAGAATGCTTCTTGTGCTTCACTTATATCTTTTGAAGTTTGGATTGCCTATTTCCCTACACATAGAAAACCGCCATTTGTAGAATGCTCTTTTGCTTCACTTATATTTGTTAGAGCGGGGCATATCTTTTGTAGAAAGAATTAAACTCTTATGCTTCACTTATACCTATTTAGAGAGTTAACAGGAGTTGGTCATTCACATGGTTAGTCATAAAATCCTACATAAAACTTGTAGATCACTCAATATGATATGTTTGATTCCTTGCAACAGCTTTGCGACACGAATATGTGATATTAGAGTCATGCTAGTGAGTAATTGTGTTTTTTTAGAAATACTTGTGTTAAGGTTTGTGATTCCCGTAGCATGCACGTATGGTGAACCGTTATGTGATGAAGTCGGAGCATGATTTATTTATTGATTGTCATCCTTTGTGTGGAGGTCGGGATCGCGCGATGGTTAACTCCTACCAACCTTTCCCCTAGGAGCATGCGTGTAGTACCTTGTTTCGATGACTAATAGACTTTTACAATAAGTATGTGAGTTCTTTATGACTAATGTTGAGTCCATGGATTATACGCACTCTCACCCTTCCATCATTGCTAGCCTCTCTAGTACCGCGCAACTTTCGTCGGTGCAGTACACCCACCATATAGCCTCCCTCAAAACAGCCACCATACCTACCTATTATGGCATTTTCATAGCCATTTCGAGATATATTTCCATGCAACTACCACCGTTCCGTCTCATGACATGTGCCACCACTTCCATATTGCCATTGCATGATCGTAAGATAGCTAGCATGATGTTTCCATGGCTTGTCCGTTTTTTGATGTCATTGCTATGCTAGATCATTGTCACGGTACACTACCGAAGGAATTTCATATAGAGTCATCATTGCTCTAAGTATTGAGTTGTAAGTGTGATGATCATTATTAATAGAGCATTGTCCCATGTGAGGAAATAAAAGAGGCCAGCGAAGCCCATTTACAAAAGAAGAGGCCAAAGATGCCCACCAAAAAAAAATATAAAAAAAGAGGCCAAAGAGCCCACAAAAAAATGAGAGAAAAGAGAGAAGGGACAATGCTACTATACTTTACCACACTTGTGCTTCAAAGTAGCATCATGATCTTCATGATAGAGAGTCTCCTATGTTGTCACTTTCATATACTAGTGGAAAATTTTCATTATAGAACTTGGCTTGTATATTCCAATGATGGGCTTCCTCAAATTGCCCTAGGTCTTCGTGAGCAAGCGAGTTGGATGCACACCCACTAGTTTCTTTTTGAGCTTTCATACACTTATAGCTCTTGTGCATCTGTTGCATGGCAATCCCTACTCAGTCACATTGATATCTATTGATGGGCATCTCCATAGCCCGTTGATACGCCTAGTTGATGTGAGACTATCTCCTCCTTTTTTGTCTTCCCCACGACCACCATATTCTATTCCACCTATAGTGCTATGTTCATGGCTCACGCTCATGTATTGCGTGAAAGTTGAAAAGGTTTGAGAACACTAAAGTATGAAACAATTGCTTGGCTAAAACTGGGGTTGTGCATGATTTAAATACGTTGTGTGGGGAAGATGGAGCATAGCCAGACTATATGATTTTGTAGGGATAACTTTCTTTGGCCATGATATTTTGAGAAGACATGATTGCTTTGTTAGTATGCTTGAAATGTTGTTGTCTTTATGTCAAATGATAGACTATTGCTTCGAATCACTCGTGTTTTAGTATTCATGCCATGATTAGATTATATGATCAAGATTATGCTAGGTAGCATTCCACATCAAAAATTATCTTTTTTATCATTTACCTACTCGAGGATGAGCAGGAATTAAGCTTGGGGATGCTGATACGTCTCCGTCGTATCTATATTTTTTGATTGTTTCGTGCCAATATTCTACAACTTTCATATACTTTTGACAACTTTTTATACTATTTTTGGGACTAACATATTGATCCAGTGCCCAGTGCGAGTTCCTGTTTGTTGCATGTTTTTTGTTTCGCAGAATATCCATCCCAAACGAAGTCCAAATGTAATAAAAACTTACAGGGGTTTTTTGGAATATTTTTGATTTTTGGGAAAAAGAATCAACACGAGGCCATGCACGGAGTGCCCACAAGCCATGTCGTCGCGGCCAGGGGGTGGGCCCGCAACAGGCAGGCTTGTGGCCACTCCTTAAGGCAGTTGGTGCCCTTCTTCCGCCGCAAGAAAGATAATATCTGGAAGAAAATCGTGTTAAAATTTATGCCCAATCGGAGTTACAGATCTTCGGGAATTTAAGAAACGGTGAAAGAGAATAATCTGGGAGCGCAGAAACAGAAGGACACAGAGAGAGAGATCCAATACCGGAGGGGCTCTCGCCCCTCCGCCGCCATGGAGACCATGGACCAGAGGGGAAACCCTTCTCCCATCTAGGGAGGAGGTCAAGGAAGAAGAAGAAGGAGGGGGCTCTCTCCCCCTCTCTCCCGGCGGCGCCGGAACGCCGCCCGGGACATCATCGTGTGACGGCAATCTACACCAACACCTCCGTCATCTTCACCAACATCTCCATCATCTTCCCCCATCTATATTCAGCAGTTCACTCTCCCGCAACCCCTTGTACCCTCTACTTGAACATGGTGCTTTATGCTACATATTATTATCCAATGATGTGTTGCTATCCTATGATGTTTGAGTAGATTATCGTTGTCCTACCGGTGATTGATGAATTGCTATGATTGGTTTAATTTGCTTGTGGTTATGTTGTTGTCCTTTGGTGCCCATCATATGATCGCGCGTGTGGATCACACCATAGGGTTAGTTGTATGTTGATAGGACTATGTATTGGCAGGCTAGAGTGACAGAAACTTCAAACCTAGCATAGAAATTGATGCTTATGGGATTGAAGGGGACCAATATATCTTATTGCTATGGTTGGGTTTTACCTTAATGAACATTAGTAGTTGCGGACGCTTGCTAATAGTTCCAATCATAAGTGCATAGAATTCCAAGTAAGGGATGACGTGCTAGCAGAGGCCTCTCCCACATGATACTTGTTATCGATCTAGTAATGTAGTCAATTGCTTAGGGACAATTCCGCAACTCCTACCACCACTTTTCCACACTCGTTAGACATTCGTAGTTGTTTCTTTATCTAACCAGCCCCTAGTTTTATTTACGTGTTCTTTACTTTCTTGCAATCCTATCATGTCACTCCTACAAAGTACTTCTAGTTTCATACTTGTTCTAGGTAAAGCGAACGTAAAGTGTGCGTAGAGTTGTATCGGTGGTCGATAGAACTTGAGGGAATATTTGTCCTACCTTTAGTTCCTCGTTGGGTTCGACACTCTTACTTATCGAGAAATGCTACAATTGATCCCCTATACTTGTGGGTTATCAATGCCCTGGGCTTACAAGGGTCTGAGTCATGTTATGATTCGTGAACGAGTATGTATCTAACTCGCCTTGCCTCCTCAACAAGGAAACACTGGGTGAACTTCCACCTCTTGGGCCTTGAGTCGTTGTCTTCGAATATTGGGCCACCAAGGCGGCTTGCCTTGGTGGTCTTGTCCCGTCGCGTCTTAACCCACCTGGCATATTGCTTATGAGCCGCCATCGGGATGACCCGGTCCAACAAGGTGGGTTATATCCCCAACATTAGCCCCTAGATTGATTTGAATTTATGCATGTCAATTTCCACCACCTTAACTTGGCGGCTTATCTCCTGATCACATCTGCATCTTCGTCGGGTTATGAAATGCTGGCTCTTGATGCTTCTAGACTTGTACTTTTCTTTGTTTTATCCATAACATCACTCCCGGGACATCGAGGAAATTAATGATGACATCACAATGGATCTTTGTAGATATTCATTTATCCCAAAAAATGAGGCACCACTCGCTCGAGAATTTACTGTGCATCCTCAATTCTCTTGCCTACCTATTACCCTTCGCCTTCTCGTGTTATAAATACCCGTGGGCGATCTCATTTACTTTTTACCTTGACCCCTACCTTCTTCTTCCTCCTCGAGCTCGAGCCTCGGCAGCGTCGCCGTTGCAGTTCGTCCGTCGCCGGCCGACCCCCTCTTTACGAGGGCCCGACCAAACTTCTTCGCCGCTCCCTACAACCAACACGTAAAGCATCTTCCTTCTCCCAGATTTGCATTGGTTCACTTTAGTTCGTCGGAGTTGCGAGAGTTCATCACCTCTTCATCTTCATTGCTAGTTCATCCATAACTTCAATGACTTTTCTCGTGGAAGTTGAGTGGCATGAGTAGCGGCACCATTTTATATATAAGATAGTTATATTTTCATTAGGAATCCACGAGCTTAGGTCACTGTTGCTTCAATACCTTATCGTTAGGTTTAGCAATTATTTTTCCTTTTTGAAGCATCTGTAGATCCATAATTGTATCTACTTTGGTAGAAACTTGTTAGTTCCATACTTAGCAAAAGCCAGAGATCTCTGATTATCATAAGACGCCCTTATGATTGTCGGCTCATCTTTATGAATGAAACTTGCCATGTCTAGAGACTGCTTCACTTACGTGTCGGCTTATTAGTTGTGGTAAATAATTAATCTGTCATCCCTTTGACCATAGCTGCGAATACGTTGGTGTCTGATCACATGGCTTATTCAAACAAATTTCCATTTCTTAAATAACCCACCTTATATGCTTATGTAACTCTTTTTACTTTTATTTACGCGACTCGTCATGTCAAATCCCACCATATGCAACTAGGTGCCTTCCCAAGTTTCTGAGCTTATACTCCACGATTATGAAGACCAAGGCTTTTTACCATCTAAGGATCAAATCGGCACGCGGGTTTCCCTTGGAGACGAAACTCCACAACCCGACAAAGGAGAAGTAGTAGTGTTCATAGATCACCTTCTCCATGGCTTTTCTCCCCCGGGTCAAAGTTCTTCTCGGATGTTTTGAACTTTTTCAATCTTCATCCTCAAGATCTGGCTCCCAATTCCATTTCTAACCTATGTAAGTTCCAAGTGTTTTGCGAGGTGTATCTGCAAATGGAGCACATTGTCCTTCATTTTAGGGAATTCTTCTATATCAACCGCCAGACGAAGTGTGCTGATGGCCCTAGTCTGGAACTCGGCGAGGTCCCAATTCAAAGGCAAAGAGATTGTCCTTTTCCTGCAGCTGTTTTGCCAAGACACCTCGAAGGATGGGTTAAGACTTGGTTCTATTGCCGGAACACGGACCCTAGTGATGAAAATCCTCTATAGGCTTATAGACCTCCCATGACCTTTGAACTTCCTAGCTAGGCTCCACAAGAAGAATGTTCTCAACTCACCTCCATATACCCAAAGTTAAGAGCCTTGCTAGCCAATGGGTTGACCAGGGTTGATCTAACACGGTGTTGGGTAGCCTGGAGGAGCTTACCATTGAGTCATCGTGGTGATTTAATATATAATTATTCTGGCGATGTGAACAATCCACAAGGATATAGCAACGAGGATTTGGAAGCTGTTGAGATAAACCAGATTGTAAAGAAACTGCTAGGAGAAAACCAAGAAGCTTGCAATCGAGTTGGACTAAATCCCTTTGGCGCTCTTAACCTGTCTCCTTTAGTAAGCATCTTTGATAGTTGTTTATCCGACTTATAGAATTATTTAAGCTTCTAAGCTTACTTGTTGTTTTATTGACAACCTTACACGCAAAATCTCCATTCTCGAGTAGAAAAATGAAAACTCATGCAAATAAGCCTAAACCCGCCCCCAGTAAGAGGAAGAATAAGGCGGATGCGGAAGAGCCGTCAGCTAGGGGCGAGTCACCAACAACTGATGCACCATCGAAGGTAAAACTTGACTCCCTTGGTCATATTTTTATTGCACTTGCTGACGCCTCTGACTCCCACGGAGATGCTGCAACAAGCCAGGCCAAAGATGTTGAGGTCCATCTCCTACGGCTCGGAATCCTTGTCTCCAAGGAAAGCAAGGTGGGTCATTCGAACAGTAAAATTTTCTCACCCATATGCTTATTTGGATCCCAATTTTATTTTGAAGAAAACTCACCATGAATCGAGGCGACATCTCGGAGCAGCTCTAGTGACGTGGTAACCGGCTTACCCAACAAATCAACCACCCGCAAGCGACATAATGAGGTGCCTCATAGTCCAACCCCTTATCTTCCAAAAGTTGGCCTGATCAAGCAACATCTTAATCCTTCTGATTCAAATTATGAGGAGTCGTCACCTTCATCGAGCGACTCAACTGCCACAAAGGTGCCACCCCTTGTTATCAACCATGGGTAAATTTCTATTTTATACCATGTATTGTTTATTCATAGTTAGCTTTGCACGTGCTTCATTCTCTCGTCTTGTTTGCAAGGCCAATGCTAAAAATGAAAGGTTGGCGAGCCATCAACCAATCATGAGCCTCCTGAGCTGGAAGCCCCAACTACGCCTCGTGAGACTCATGTCGAGAACCTCGAAGATCATCTGGACTATCGAGATGAACTGCTCGAGAACACTGAACCGACAAGCACATAGGCTATGGGTGTTGAAGCTAACACGACGAATAATCTTAACCTACCTAATCCGCGTACAACAACTGAAGATGTTCCTTCTCACGGGAAGAACAATGAAGAGATTACTATCACTGGGACAAGTTACACAGCTCCATAAATATCCATTGTACTGACCAAGCTTTCTGCCAAGGATTATATGCCATTTCTTGAGAAAGTGAAAACTAAGCTTGAACTTACAAATTATGAAGAGTTTAGTGCTGAAGAATTGCACGTCGGCTATTTAAACTGCATGTCTACAAGCCGGGAAATGGAAGCCAGCCTAGTTGGCATGATGAAGAGAAAATACGAGGTATGCTCAATTTTGTTTTGTTCTCTATATATCCTCCGTGTATCCCCCAAGGGCCGGCTCATCTTATTGAGATGAGTCGGGTCTTGTAAATATAAAATTTCTAAAGAATCAACCTGGAGCCCCCAAGGGGCGGCTCATATTCATGAGATGAGTCGGGTCTTGTAAATATTTTTTTTGAAGAATCAACATGTAGCCCCCAAGGGTCGGCTCACCTTTATGAGATGAGTGAGGTCTTCTTAATATAGCACTTCTGAAGTGTTGACATATATCCCCTAAGAGCCGGCTCATCTTGATGAGATTATCCAAGTCTTCCTACCATAATACTTATGAAGAGCTGACATGTAGCCTCCAACGATTGGCTCATCTTTATGAAATGAGCAGGGTCTTCCCATATCATATGAAGAAAAATTGATATGCAATAGCCCCCAAGTGTCAAGTATATTGCATGCTATTTGCTCGGGACTTTCAAAATTTTGCTTGTCATAGCCCCCAAGTGGCAAGCGGTACCTTGCTGCTGGCTTAGGATTAAATAATGCTTACAGTTGTAATTCTCACTGTGCAGGAGGTTGTAAAGGCGACCAAGTCAAATGTGACCGTCTTGAGAAAAGAGTTGGGGCTAGAACAAGCCCCCCGAGCTAAAGCTAAATTGAGCATGCAATCTTCATTGGCAGAATTGGAGAAAATCAAGGTAGGCTTTGAAGTAGAAAAAAACTCTTGTCGGACTGAAAAAGCTGCCTTGATCAAGCGCGCACAAGACGTCGAAGGTCAATTGAGACCCGTTACTAAAGAGCTGACCAGGTTAAAATACCTTATCACTCATATGACCCAATCCATCTTTGGTAAGGATTTTTATGAGCTCATGATAACCTGCTCATATAATCATGTATGAATATGGACTCGCGTGGTGACTCACACATTTCAATTTTTTGCAGGCACTCGAACTTGAAATCTCCAGACAAGAGCCTCATACATCTAAAGGTTGTATACTCATTGGTTGAACAATTATACGCCACCAGACTCTGCACCATCAGAGATATCATGGGTGACAAAAACCCGATGAAGTTCATCAAGGACGCACTAAGACGCCATTCAACGATCCCGAAGCAGATTGAAGAGCTAAAAAGATCAGCCGCCCGAGCGTGTGTAATGGCATCTTTGAGCCGGGCCGTGGCTTATTCAACAGATTTGGACCCTGCAGAGATGGCTGGAGGATTTCCTCAGTATAAAGATGACGGGTCCGAATTTTCTGATGTTGATTATTTGTGTTGTGGAAGGGCGACTCCAGTGCTGGCCAACCAACTAGTTGCAGAGATGGACCTAAAGAACTATCAGGCGGCTTATGACGACAACAACTCGCGATTTCAACCGCCAACCTTTGAAGTTGTAGATCTGACTCCTCAACACCGTACGCATATTTTTGCCCATGATGTTGAGCCATCCCCCATATTGAACGAAGAAGCTATTTTTCAAGCCTTAACCAATGTAAACTGGGATGTGGACAGCCTTCGGATCCAAGACATAGAAGAAATGATGTAGGATAACCCGGAGGCAACACATGTGAGAGGTTAGCCCAGAGCTAACCCGGATGGCTCAATAGCCGGTTTATAGGAGTATTTTTACTCAAAAACTTTAAGCTTAAATTCTAGGCTCACTTGAAGCCATGTAATATCTTAAGCAAATATATGGTTTCTTGTGTCGTGCCTTCGTGCAGGGTTTACTTTTGATCCCATCGTATTTTGATGATGAAGGATTTGTATATCAACAAATATGCCAACCTGCCTTTATCCTTTGTTTGGAACTAACATCTTGTTGCTTGCACGTGTGTTTGATAAATCTCCTTGCAGCGATATTTAAGTATAGACAACATACCCGCAAAACAAATTCGACCCAATAAAACTTTGAAGTGGAAAGATCCGACGAGTCATCGACCGATGACTTATAGTCATTTAAAAGAAAATTCAGATTAATAATCTGGTGACGCATGGTCGATGAAGACTGAGTGATGAACAGGAATAACCCGGAGCTCTTTTGACCCGGGAATTTTTTAGGCGGAAAAAATCCTGAATAAACAATATATCCAAGTCTCTGTGGAGTGAATTATAAGTCGACTTTCGAGGCCCGACAAAAAGACAGGCTTTTGAGGCTCAAGTCTTGCTTCAATGAAGCTGGCATGATAGCCTTGGTTTATCCTCTCTTTCTATAAGACAGCTCTCACATGACTTAATCCACCGTTTAAACTTTAACAAGCTCAGGGTCATAAAGATTGACTTGCTAAGAATACGGGGGGGCACCTTTTCGGAGTAGCATCAAGCAAACAGGAAGGTTAAACCAATATATTGTGGTGTTTTGCTTGGTTAAGAGGGTGAGAAAGCTAAACTCAGTGAGTTGGAAGCCCACGAGTAACCAATGTATTGTGGCGTTGCGCGGGTCAAAATGGTGAGACAGCTAAACTTAGTGAGTTGGAAGCTCCCAAGTGACCAATGTATTGTGGCGTTGCGCTGGGTCAAGAGGGTGAGAAAGCTAAACTTGGTTGAGTTGGAAGCCCCCAAGTGACTGATACATCTCAAACGTATCTATAATTTTTGATGGTTTCATGATGTTATCTTGTCAACTTTGGATGTTTTATATACCTTTTATATCTTTTTTGGGACTAACTTATTAATTCAGTGACAAGTGCCAGTTCCTGTTTTTCTGTGTTTTTGACTCTTTTCAGATCTGATTTTGGAACGGAGTCCAAACGAAATAAAATCACCGAAATGAATTTTTCCAGAACAGAAGAAGATCGGGGGACTTGAGGGCCAAAGCAGGAGGCCCACACGGAGCCCACAAGCCCTATGGCCGCGGCCAGGGGGCCCACGGCTACTAGACTTGTGGCCCCCCTGGAGCTCCCCTGCCCTAGCTCTTTGGCCTATATATTCCCTAAAATCCGAGAAAAAATGAGGGCGTCCACAAAACCACTTTTCCGCCGCCGCAAGCTTCCGTTTCCGTGAGATCTCATCTGGAGACCCTTCCCGGTGCCCTGCCGGAGGGGACTTTGGAGCTGGAGGGCTTCTACATCAACATCATTGCCTCTCCAATGACTCGTAAGTAGTCTATTTCAGACCTACGGGTTTGTAGTTAGTAGCTAGATGGCTTCTTCTCTCTCTTGGATCTTCACTACAAAGTTCTCCATGATCTTCATGGAGACCTATCCGATGTAATCCTCTTTGGCGATGTGTTTGTCGAGATCCGATGAATTGTGGATTTGTGATCAGATTATCTATGAATTATATTTGAGTCTTTGTTGATTTCTTATATGCATGATTTGATATACTTGTAAGTCTCCCCGAGTCTTGGGTTTTGTTTGGCCAACTAGATCTATGATTCTTGCAATGGGAGAAGTGCTTGGTTTTGGGTTCATACCGTGCGGTGACCTTTCCCAGTGACAGAAGGGGCAGCAAGGCACGCATCATGTTGTTGCCATCAAGGGTAACAAGATGGGCTTTCATCATAGATTTGAGATTGTCCATCTACATCATGTCATCTTGCTTAAGGCGTTACTCTGTTCTTATGAACTCAATACACTAGATGCATGCTAGATAGTGGTCGACGTGTGGAGTAATAGTAGTATATGCAGAAAGTATCGGTCTACTTGTTTTGGCCGTGATGCCTATATGTATGATCATTGCCATAGATAACGTCATGACTTTGCTCTGTTCTATCAATTTCTCGACAGTAATTCTTTCACCCACCGTCTACTTGCTTCCATGAGAGAAGCCACTAGTGAACACTACGGCCCCCGGGTCTACTCACAATTATCATCTCAGCTTTTACTTTTACTTTGCTTTGTTTACTTTTTGCTTTCAGTTCTCACTTTGCAAACAATCTATAAGGGATTGACAACCCCTTCATAGCGTTGGGCGCAAGATCTTTGTGTTTGTGCAGGTACTTGTGACTTGACGCGATCCTCCTACTGGATTGATACCTTGGTTCTCAAATTGAGGGAAATACTTACCGCCGCTGTGCTACATCACCCTTTCCTCTTCAAGGGAACACCAACGCAAGGCTCCAAGGACGTGGGGGAATCCTTTGCATATTTGCCAAGGAAATCCCTATATGCGTAGCCAGCAGCAAAAGGATTTCTGGCGCCGTTGCCAGGGAGAGATCAAGTCAAGATCTATCCAAGTAAGTGTCACAAACTCATCTCTTGCATTTACCTTTTTTGCCAGTTGCCTCTCATTTTCCTCTCCCCCACTTCACAATTTGCCTTTTTCATTTGCCCTTTTCCTCGTTTGCCTTTTTCGTTTGCCCTTTTCTCTCGCTTGCTTTCTGTTTGCTTGTGTTGTCATGTGGCCTCAATATGCTTGCATCTTCGCTTGCTGAAAATCTAGTGATATGGATCCTCATCCACTTGCTAATCTCTTTAAGAGATCCACTTATGTTGATCCAATTTCTAGTGAGTTGAGTGCACTTGACTTTCTCTATGGAGTTTTGCTAGAGATGCGTGAATCTGAAAATTGTGAGGAATAAATTTATGAAGTGATTCGCGAGGGCTCCTTGGATGAAAAGCATGATTGCAATGGTTTCACTATAAATTCTATTAGTGACAATCATACCAAAAATATGCAAAACCTAAGCTTGGGGGTGCTAGTTTTGCTATGTGCACTACTTGTTGCAATGATATTTGCAATAATATTGAAAGTGGGTTTGGAGAAGTCATGACTTTAGTTAATGATAATCCCACTATTTTTTAAGAGCGTAAACTTTGCATGCATGTGGATCATGAAAAGAATATCCTTTGTGATAGCTATTTTGTTGAATTTGATTATGATCCCACATGTAATTGCTATGAGATAGGAAAATATTGTGGTAGAAACTTTCATGTTACCAAATTACCTCTCGTTATGTCGAGATTGCTATTGTCTCTTTCTTCTTCCTTGCATATGGCAACTATTGGTTGTCTTGACAATCTGTTTTCCTATAAAATGCCTATGCATAGGAAGTATGTTAGACTTATATGTGATTTTCACATGATTTATGATGCTCTCGTTGTGCTTCAATTCTTGTCTTTTGTGTGAGCATCATTGATTTATCAATGCCTAGCTAAGGGCGTTAAACAATAGCGCTTGTTGGGAGGCAACCCAATGAATCTATCCTTTTTATTTCTGTTTTGTGTTTTCCACACTTTCATAATTATGTTATGATTGTGTTTTTTGTGTTTCTTTTGCGTTTGTGCCAAGTAAAACCATTATGATTAGTCTTGGGGATGATCGTTTGATCATGCTGGAAAAGACATAAACTTTATGCTCACGAAAAGAATTTTCATTTTTTTCTGTGAGAGCTTTTGAGTTTATTCTTTTTGCTTCTGATTGCTACGCAAATTCTTCAGACTTCAGTAATTTTTCAGAATTTTTGAAGTATCATAAGTATACTAAGTATACAGATTGCTACAGACTCGTCTGATGTTAACAGATTCTGTTTTTTTTTTGAGTTGGTTGCTTATTTTGATGAATGTATGGATAGTATCGGGGGGTATTAGCCATGGAAGATTGAAAATACAGTAAACCAACATCAACATAAGTAGAATTTAAGTTTGCTACAGTACCTAAGGAAGTGGTGATTTGTTTTCTTATACTAATGTTATCACGAGTTTCTGTTTAAGTTTCGTGTGGTGAAGTTTTCAAGTTTTGGGTGAAGTTCTTATGGACAAAGAGATAAAGAGTGGCAAGAGCTCAAGCTTGGGGATGCCCAAGGCACCCCAAGTTGATTCAAGGATGCCGAAAAAGCCTAAGCTTGGGGATGCCCCGGGAAGGCATCCCCTCTTTCGTCTTCAATCAATCGGTAACGTTACTTGGGGCTATATTTTTATTCACCACATGTTATGTGTTTTGCTTGGAGTGTCTTGTATCGTAGGAGTATTTTATTTTTGTTGCGTCACAATCTTCCTTGCTGCACACCTAGAGAGAGAGACATGCGCTCACCGTGATTTTGTCGAGCTTCACTTATATCCTTTGGTTAGACAATTCAGCTCACATGTGTTTCACTTATATCTTTAGAGCTGGTTGATTTTGCTTTTTTGTGTTTCACTTCTATCTTTTGGAGCACGGCAGTGTGTGGCATGGTAGTTGATCCATGCTATGAAAGTAGTCTCAAAATGGGTAGTTATCCAAAGGGATATGAAAACTTCCACCTTCATGTGCATTGAGTAGTTAGAGAAGTTTGACTCATCTCAATTAGTTTTGAGTTGTGGTTGTGGTAATATTGAAGTTATACTAGTAAGGTGTTGTTGATCTAGAAATACTTGTGTTGAAGTTAGTGATTCCCGTAGCATGCACGTATGGTGAACCGCTATGTGATGAAGTCTGAGCATGATTAGTTTATTGATTGTCATCCTTTGTGTAGCGGTCGGGATCACGCAATGGTTTATACCTACCAACCCTTCCCCTAGGAGTATGCGTTGAATGCTTTGTTTCGATTACTACTAAAACTTTTGCAACAAGTATATGAGTTCTTCATGACTAATGTTGAGTCCATGGTTTAGATGCACTTTCACCTTCCACCATCACTATCTTCTTTAGTGCCGTGCAACTTTCGTCGGTGCATAAAACCCACCATTAGCCTTCCTTAAAACAGCCACCATACCTACCTACTATGGCTTTTTCAAAGCCATTCCAAGATATATTGCCATGCAACAACCACCACGACATGTGCCACAGCTTCTACATTGCCATTGCATGATCATAAGATAGCTAGCATGATGTTTCCATTGATGTCTATGTCATGCTAGATCATTGTCACGGTACACTATCGAAGACATTTCATATAGAGTCATCATTGCTCTAAGTTTTGAGTTGTAAGTGTGATGATCATCATTGATGGAGCATTGTCCCATGTGAGGAAATAAAAGAGGCCAGCGAAGCCCATTTACAAAAAGAGGCCAAAGATGCCCACAAAAATAATAATAAAAAAGAGAGGCCAAAGAGCCCACCAAAAAAATGAGAGAAAAAGAGAGAAGGGACAATGCTACTATCTTTCCACGCTTGTGCTTATTAAGCACCATGATCTTCATGATTGAGAGTCTCTCGTTTTGTCACCACCATATAGCTAGTGGAAAATTTTCATTATATAACTTGGCTTGTATATTCCAATGATGTACTTCCTCAAAATTGCCTTAGGTCTTCGTGAGCAAGCAAGTTAGATGCACACCCACCAGTTTTCTTTAAGAGCTTTCACATACTCATAGCTCTAGTGCATCATTTGTATGGCAATCTCTACTCATTCACATTGATATCTATTGATGAGCATCTCCATAGCTCATTGATATGCCTAGTCAATGTGACCATCTTCTCCTTGTTTGCCTTGCAACCTCCACCACACTCCATTCCACTTATAGTGCTAAAACCATGGCTCACGCTCATGTATTGCATGAGAGTTGAAAAAGTTTGAGAAAGTAAAGGTGTGAAAACAATTACTTGGCCAATACCGAGGTTGTGCACGATTTAAATTCGTTGTGCAAGGATGATGGAGCATAGCCAGACTATATGATTTTGTAGGGATAACTTTCTTTTGGCCTTGTTATTTTGAAAGTTCATGATTACCTTGCTAGTTTGCTTGAAGTATTATTGTCTCCATGTCAATAGCAAACTATTGTTTTGAATCTAACGGATCTGAACATTCATGTCACATAAGAGGAGTTACAAAGGACATCTATGCTAGGTAGCATGAAAGCATCAAAAATTCATTCTTTATCACTTCCCTACTCGAAGATGAGCAGGAGTTATGCTTGGGGATGATTGATACGTCTCAAACGTATCTATAACTTTTGATGGTTTCATGTTGTTATCTTGTGAACTTTGGATGTTTTATATACCTTTTATATCTTTTTTGGGACTAACTTATTAATTCAGTGCCAAGTGCCAGTTCCTGTTTTTTCTGTGTTTTTGACTCTTTTCAGATCTGATTTTGGAACGGAGTCCAAACGGAATAAAATCCCCGAAATGAATTTTTCCAGAACAAAAGAAGATCGGGGGACTTGAGGGCAAAGGCAGGAGGCCCACAGGGAGCCCACAAGCCCTGTAGCCGTGGCCAGGGGGGCCCGCGGCTATCAGGCTTGTGGCCCCCCTAGAGCTCCCCTGCCCTAGCTCTTTGGCCTATATATTCCCTAAAATCCCAGAAAAAATGAGGGCGTCCACGAAACCACTTTTCCGCCGTCGCAAGCTTCCGTTTCCGCGAGATCTCATCTGGAGACCCTTCCCGGTGCCCTGCCGGAGGGGACTTTGGAGATGGAGGGCTTCTACATCAACATCATTGCCTCTCCAATGACTCGTGAGTAGTCTACTTGAGACCTACGGGTCCGTAGTTAGTAGCTAGATGGCTTCTTCCCTCTCTTGGATATTCAATACAAAGTTCTCCATGATCTTCATGGAGATCTATCCGATGTAATCCTCTTTGGCGGTGTGTTTGTCGAGATCCGATGAATTGTGGATTTGTGATCAGATTATCTATGAATTATATTTGAGTCTTTCCTGATTTCTTATATGCATGATTTGATATCCTTGTAAATCTCTCCGAGTCTTGGGTTTTCTTTGGCCAACTAGATCTATGATTCTTGCAATGGGAGAAGTGCTTGATGTTGGGTTCATACCGTGCGGTGACCTTTCCCAGTGACAAAAGGGGCAGCAAGGCATGCATCATGTTGTTGCCATCAAGGGTAACAAGATGGGCTTTCATCATAGATTTGAGATTGTCCATCTACATCATGTCATCTTGCTTAAGGCGTTACTCTGTGAAAAGGATCGAGATGGACCTAGAGGGGGGTGAATAGGTACAAATCCAAATTTTAATAATTACTTAGCAATTTTAGGCTAAAGTGTGGAATATAAGTGTAAGCCTAATAATTGCTATGACAAAGAGTAAGCTATTAGGAGTGAAGCAAGGCAAGCGGTAAACAATAAGCAAATACAAGTATGTAATAAGGATTAACACAAGTATAGAGTTAGGGTTAGGAATAACCGAAACTCCGAGAGAGACAAGGATGTATCCCGATGTTCACTTCCTTGGAGGGAAGCTACGTCACCGTTAGAGGGGCGGATGTTACCACGAAGGCACACCAACGCCACGAAGGCTCACCCTATTCTCCCTTTGAGATAACTCCACGAAGGCGTTTCTCAACCACTAGTGGTAAGCCTTGAGGTGGCTTCCAAACCTTCACAAACTTTCCGGGGGATATCACAATGGTTTGATTCCTCTCCGAAGACTCCTACTGCCTAGGAGTCTCCAACCTCCAAGAGTAACCACAATGGTTCGATCACGGGGATTGCTCAAAACTTGCTCAAATCACAAATACTTTGGCGGGAAAGAGGGGAGGGAGACGATCTTTCTTTTGATTGGAACAACACTCTAAAGGACTCACAAATGCTCTTGGGATCTAGGATTTAGTGTAGACAAGAGTGAGTGAGAGGAAAGGTGTTCTTGGATGTATCTTAGCTGTGTTGAACAACCTTTCACGAGGTGGGAGAAGAGTATTTATAGTGTGGAGTGAAATCCAGCCGTTGGAGGTGCAATAAGTCACACAGGGTCCGGACGTCCGACACTTGTCGGAAGTCCGGGCGTCCGTGAGGGACCGGACATCCGACGGGGGTCGAACGTCCGAGACCTGTAGGCATGACTGGAGCTCTTCTGAATTTATCAGCGGCCGGACGTCCGACAGGGGTCGATCGTCTGAGGCTTGTAGATGTGCCTGAACATCTTTGAATACATCAGGATACGGACGTCCGGAGTGGCCCGGAAGTCCGTGTTATACAACACAATTTCTACTGGTGGTGGCTTCCGGATTTCCGATGGGTGTCGGACATCCGGCGCTCGGACGTCCGAAGGGAGCCGGATTTCTGAGATATAGTGCACACAAACTACTGGTGTTGACCTCCGGATTTCCGGAGCTTGGCCGGACGTCCGGCCCTCGGACGTCCGGAGGGAGCCGGATTTCCGAGATATGGTTCCTTCAAACTACTGGTGTCTGGCTACGGATTTCCGAAGCCAGCCGGACGTCCGGCCCTCGGACGTCCGGAGGGAGCCGGATGTCCGAGGAGATTGGACATATGTTGAATTGTAGAGAGTGGACAATATGTGATGTTTGATATGGTTGTAGAGATGTGGTATGAGCAAGTTTCTCGCAAAGCCTGTGATCCCCTCTTAATAGTGTGGGATCCCTATACTCAATATCAGTAAACTCAAAAGACTATTCTACAGCATCTCTTCTTAATCCCGAGTCTTCTTGAAATATAACTCACCAATCTTTTCAGGCAACCTTTGGCATAGAAATCTTAATCTACTAAATTACTTGCCATCCTGAGATACACTCAACAAATAGGATTAGTTTCCTATGTATGTGTTGTCATTAACACCAAAAGACAATTAGGGGCATAGCATGCACTTTCAATCTCCCCCTTTTTGGTAGTTGATGACAACATATACATAGGTCTCAAAAATATTAACCATACATTATAGTCTAGGAGATATTTAGTACGGAGCTCCCCCTTAGGATATGCATGATAAAGAAATCGAAGCTCCAAATGGATCAACATGGAAGAATAATAGATCATCATAGAAATAAAAGAGCAAGACATAATAGTCTATGATGATATCATAGCAAATCACAACCATTCATAAGTAGCCATACATGAATTGTATCCATTACATTAAACCTCCAAAGACTAAAAATGACGAGAATAAAATTTTAACTACGATACATTACTCCCCCTTTGTCACCAAGTACCAAAAAGGGAGCCATCAATAACACCAACCAAACTCAGAGCTCATCATCATCATCAGCAGCATCATCAGCCAAACCACTGCCCCCAGCCTCGTCAAAGAACTCAGACCACTCAGGACCAGAAGGGAAGCCAAAATCAATGGAGGGAGCAGCAGGAGGGGCCTCATCATCACTCACAGTAAGATCGCCCGAGGCTCTCAGACGAGCCTTGAGGGCATTCTGAGAGGAAACTAAGCGGGAAACCACATCATGGGTTTGACCACACTGAAAGGAGAGAACCTTCATCAAGGCATAGTGAGCTTTGCCAAGGAATTTGGCAATGCGGCCGAGAGACGCGGAGCTAGATGAAGGGGTGGCGGCCCATGCAGCAGTGCGGCGAGTGGTAGTAGAGGAAGAAGGGGCGCCCTTGGGAGCAAAATCATTCGCCATGTGAGCGGGAATGGTCCACTGGCGATGGATGTGAGTGGTAGCCACAGAGAAATCAGCAACGTGGTTAATAAGAGCCTAGATGAAAGGAGCATGAGGAAAGGCTCGCTTGTACTGAAAGCTAGCAAGCCGAATCTCATGCCATAGGAAATGGGGCACATTGATTTTGGTCTTGGGGTTCTCGAACAAGTGGTACATGATATCGATGCAATAGCCACTGCAAGAACCCTTATCACCCATCTTGGGATAGATGGTGCGGATGACACACTGAAAGATAATGAAGAAAGGTGAGCGCCAGATGGATACCTGGTTAAGGTCCTTCTGGTGCTCATCCTCATCAAGCTCACGTAGTGGTTTGAGGAGGTGTCCACGCACTTCAATATTCTTAGGTGCATGGTTAGGATCATCCTTATGTATTTTATGACCGGAATGGGGAAAACCCAGAGCGGCAACAAAAGTAGCATAAGTGGCTTTGAGGCGAACGTCAGAGGTCATCCAGGTGACCGTGTTGTCGGAGGCAAAATAAAATGTGGCATAGAACTGGTGAATGGCAGCAGCATTATAGTCGCAATGAAAAGAAAACAGGGCGGCAAGCCCCGAAGACTCAATAAGCTCAAAGGCACCCGGATATTTTGCCGGATGCTTGCGAATATGCTCAATATCAATGTAAATATGATTAGATAACCCCTTAGGAACTATGACCGTGGAAAAGACGTCTGCCTGGACGTTTGTGCGAAAACGTGAATCCGTAGAATCACTGCCGACCTCGTATTGATTTACGTCACGGCGGAAAGTAAAATAGGAAGCTGCCCCAAGAGTGGTAAAGTTGGTGATATCACGACCTAACGTGGCAGGGGGCTCTAAGGAGATGCGGCGAGCTTCACCTTCAGGCTGGGCAGGAGGCGGTTGTGGCATGTAGGATGCCGTGCGAGACCCGAGCTTGGACCTTCGAGAGACGGGTTGAGGAAGTTCCTCGGCGGCAAGCTCCTCCTCGAAGTCGGGGTCAGCATCATCAGATGGTGATGGAGACGGCGACCGCCGGGGCGGAGAACGCCGGGCAGCCCGTTTGAAGGGACGGGGTGGCTCATCCGATTCCGACCCCGTGTTCATAGGGATGCGAGAGGATGAGCCGGCCACGTTCTTCCGAGCGGTGTGCTTGGTCTTGCCCATGAAGCCCTGAGATGGATCCCGTGAAGGGTACGGACGGAGGAGTAGGGGATCCGCGGAGGAGATCGGTTCGATCTCGAGGAGGGCGGCATTGGGGAGGAGCTCCTCGAGCTGCTCCCAGGGCTGGCGGCGGCGGCTGGGGGAAGTGGGGCGCAGGGGATTAGGGCAAAAGGCCCAGCCCCGCGCCCAGCTTTATATAGAGGCCCCGAGGCGTCGGACGTCCGAGAGGCCTCGGACGTCCGGAGGTCGGGTGTCCGAGAGATGTTGGATGTCCGGAGGATGTTCTGGCGCCGGACGTCCGAGAGGCGTCGGACGTCCGGAGGGTTTTCTGGCGCCGGACGTCCGAGATGAGCCGGACGTCCGAGAGAGAGAGGAGGGGGGCAGTTCTGGTAATTTTGTTGTGATGATGATGACTTGCATGGTATATATATAGAAAACAAACATGAAGTGATCTGTGCGTACGTTGTAAGCTTAAAAACACACAGAATTACGACGCACTCCCCCTAAATGTATGCGCACATCAAGACACAACCATAATGTGAGTGTATGTATGTGTGCAAGATTTCAAGATATGTTGTCAAGCTCCAAGATACCAAGTTCACGCCTAAGTTGACAGAACCTAGCTACGCTAAGTGGCTTGGTGAAAATGTCGGCTAACTGCATGTCGGTACCCACATGGGTAATATCAATGTCACCCTTTTGCACATGGTCTCTCAAGAAATGATACCTAATATCAATATGTTTTGTGCGAGGGTGATCAATGGGGTTTACGGAGATCTTTATGGCACTTTCATTATCACAGAGAAGAGGAACGTGTCGATACATGATACCATAATCCTTCAGTGTTTGCCTCATCCATAGCAATTGAGTAGCACAGCTTGCGGCTGCAATATATTCGGCCTCGGCCGTGGAGAGAGAAACACAGTTCTGCTTCTTCGAGGACCAACTTACCAACGAGCGACCAAGAAACTGACATGCACCGGAAGTGGATTTCCGTCCCACTTTATCACCTGCCCAATCCGCATCAGAATACCCAATAAGATCAAACTTTGCATCCTTAGGGTACCATAAGCCTAACTTTGGGGTGTGAACAAGGTATCTAAGAATGTGCTTAACCGTCGTGTGATGGCTTTCCATAGGGGAAGCTTGAAATCTAGCACATATTCCTACACTTAACATGATGTCCGGTCTAGATGCGCAAAGGTAAAGCAGCGAACCAATCATGGAGCGATAAGTAGATGGGTCAAAAGGAATACCGTTTGAGTCTTCATTTAGAACCACATCGGTGGTCATGGGTGTCTTCATTGGTTTAGCATTTGTCATATCAAATTCCTCAAGAATTTCCTTGAGATACTTAGTTTGAGACAAGAAAATCCCTTCTTGAAATTGTTGTATTTGAAAACCAAGAAAGAACTTCAAGTCCGTGTTGAGTGACATCTCAAAGGTCTTGGTCATGGAGGCCGCAAACTTCTTGCACAAATGGATGTTAGGAGAACCAAAAATGATGTCATCTACATAGATTTGGCATAAGATCAAATCACCATTTTCCCTCTTAGTAAAAAGAGTGGGATCAATCACCCCCACCACAAAGCCATCATCTAGTAGGAACTTCTTAAGATGATCGTACCAAGCACGGGGTGCTTGTTTAAGACCATAAAGTGCCTTGTGAAGTTTATATACATGGTCTTTGTGATGAGGGTCAACAAACCCAGGTGGTTGTGATACATATACCTCTTCTTGTAGAGGACCGTTAAGAAAAGCACTTTTCACATCCATTTGATGCAAGGTAAAACCATTGAAAGCAGCATAGGCCAATAAAATGTGAATGGACTCAAGACGAGCAACAGGGGCGAAAGTTTCACCAAAGTCCAAACCTTCAACTTGGGAGTACCCCTGTGCTACTAACCTTGCCTTGTTGCGTAGAACAGTCCCGTTCTCATCTTCCTTGTTCTTGAAAATCCATTTAGTTCCAATAACATTATGTTCTTCAGTTGGTCGTTCTACCAATGACCATACTTCATTGCGTGTGAAACTGTTTAGCTCTTCTTGCATAGCAAGTAACCAGTCGTTGTCACATAGTGCATCATGAACCCTGTGTGGCACGGTACTAGAGACAAACGAGAAGTGAGCACAAAAGTTTGTTAATTGTTTACGAGTCACTCTACCTTCCGATACGCCTGTGAGGATTTGATCAATATCAACACGACCGGCCACACGTGGCATGATGGAGGTCAAGGTTTCACGAGGTTCAACTTCGTTTCCATCATCAATGTCCTCAACATATGGATCATTCATGTGCGGAGGAAGATATTCCTCTTCGCGTTGCACGTGTTGAGGTTCATCATCAAGCATACCCATACTTTGGTCTACCTCTTGAAGATCAACTTGTTCTTGAGTGTCATCTCCTACTTGATCCTCAACAACTGGCATGATGGGTGTGCTAATATCTTGTGGAGGTACGGGTAGTGAACTGTCTTGAGGATGCGAGATGTTCTCATCATCTTCATCATCATCATGGGGTCTTTGTTCCATAGGCAGAAGTGCACCTACACCCATGTTTAAGATATCTTGTGGGGAGTCTTCTTCACTTGCAACATTTAGATCAACTTGCTCCCCATGGGAGCGGTTAAATTCATCAAACGTCACGTCACAGGTTTGTATAACACATCCAGTGGATTTGTTGTAGACTTTGTAGGCGTGAGAGTTTGACCCATAGCCAACAAAAATCCCTTCAGTTGTTTTGGATTGAAATTTCCCTAATCGTTCTCGTTTGTTGAGGATGAAGCATTTGCATCCAAACACACGAAAGTACTTAACATTGGGCTTGTTCCCAGTTAGGAGCTCATATGGAGTTTTCTCCAGTATTGATCGGAGGAAGAGCCGGTTTGATGCATGACATGCTGTGTTGACGGCCTCAGCCCAAAAGCTATGTGGTGACTTGTATTCATCTAACATGGACCTTGCCATTTCCACAAGTGTCCGGTTCTTCCTTTCTGCCACACCATTTTGTTGGGGAGTGTAGGGTGCGGAGTACTGATGTTCAATCCCCTCATCACTCAGAAATTCTTCTAGGGTGTAGTTCTTGAACTCAGAGCCATTATCACTTCTTACTGCCTTAATGTCCTTGTCAAACTTCCGCTGGGCTTGTTTGGCAAAATCAATGAAAGTGACCTTTGTCTCGTCCTTGGACTTGAGAAAGAACACCCATGTATATCTTGAGTAATCATCAACAATGACTAAGCCATACTTTTTCCCTCCAAGACTTGCCCATGAAGGAGGCCCGAATAGATCCACATGAAGGAGCTCTAACGGCCTCGAAGTGGATACAACGTTCTTGGGTGGATGTCTTGATTGATGTTGCTTCCCAGCTATGCATGCACTGCACACACGATCTTTCTTAAAAGATACATTTGTTAGTCCAAGGATGTGATTACCGTTTAAGATATTTTGAAGATTTTTCATGCCAACATGGGCGAGCCGGCGATACCACAGCCATCCCATGTCAGCCTTGGCCATTAGACAAGTTGTATGGAAAGTGCTCTCTTTCGAGAAATCAACCGTGTAAAGGTTGCCATCCAACTCTCCAACAAAAGCCACTTCAAGAGTGTCTCTCTTAAAGACTTTCACATCCGTTAGTCCAAATAGTGTGTCATAACCGACGGAAGCCAATTGGCGAACTGAAAGTAAATGATATTGAAGAGATTGAACAAGCATGACATTTGCAATAGACATGTCATTAGTGATTGCCACCTTGCCCAACCCAATTACCTGCCCTTTCGACCCTCCACCAAATACAATGCTCATGTATGGTCGAATGGCTTGCATGAAGTCATAGAGCAAGTTACTATCTCCGGTCATATGATTGGTGCATCCACTGTCGACCACCCATTTTGCTCCACCGGAGAAAATAGCCTGTAAAGAATTAAGACTTGGTTTGAGGTACCCATTTTGTCATGGGGCCTTTCACATTAGTTACAAGAGTCTTAGGGACCCAAATAGCATAGAATCGAAATGCATTACGGGGACCAACGAATTTAGCATAGACCTCTCCTTCCTTTGATTTGCGTAGTACATAGGATGGCGGCATGAATTCGGTTGTCTTGTTGTGAGCACACGGACCCCTAGTGGCCGATCCACTCACAACCTTACCTTTCTCCGTGTGTCCCTCTGGTACAAATATTTCCTTAAGAGGAGTGGTACACTTCAGAGGAGATGCACTTTTCTTGACAATGCTTGGGTTGAACCCAAGCCCTTCCTTTGCGACACCTCCATTGTGTCGACTTAAGATCTCATTGAGAGTCTTTTGTCCTTCTGCACATGTCATGAGACCTCTGTCTAGCTGTGCCCTTAACGAACAGTTTTCCTCACGGATAGATGTCAGTTCACTACTAGGGTTAGTAGTGCAGGTATCAACATTGATAATAGGTGAGGAGTAGGCCTTAGCTAGAGTGTCAAGATAAGTGACCTTAAGTGCCTCAAAGCTCTTTGTAAGAATAGTGAGTTTCTCTTCCTTGTCTTTGAGAGACAAGGATAGACGCTCACAGTCCTTAGAAAGAGAAGCATGAGAGTTCACAAGTCGGTCTTTATCATTTAGTAATTCTCTGCACATATTTTCAGCCTTTTTCAAGGAGGCAAGATCATTAGCATGTTTATCAAGGTTTTCACCTACTTTCGAACATAATGCATCATTTTGTGCTTCCTCATAAAGGACTTTCTGCTCAAGGAGTTCATTTCTCTCCTTCTCCTAAGTGACGAGGGTTTCGAGTTCCTTGATGGTATTGGTGTGCTTACTCACCATTTCCATAAGTATGCGAAACATAGTGAGCTTCTTTCCTTTGAGAGAGCCCATAAATTTGTTCATTTTAGCAAACATGGGATGATCTAAATCATTATCCTCATAATGATCTTCCGCATCAAGATACTCATCAGAAGGGGTAGAAGCTAGACTGAAAGAGTTTAGCCGTGGGGTTACCTTAACCTTATCATGGGAGCTTTGGTCTTCCCCATCTTCCATGGCAGTCTTTGCCATCAGACACTTGTGAGCGTTGCCCTTGTAGTCCTTCATATAGTTGTAGTGAACAACATCACCACTTTTGTTGACTAGCCTCAAGGTACTCTGTGTATCTTGAGCTACTCCGGCAACTCCACCAACATCTTCTGGATCTGATTCTTCTTGAGCAACCATTGCTCTTCCATCTGTCCTCTTGGACTTGGAGTTCATAGGATTTGGTAACTTCTTCTTTACGAAGGTCTTTGGAAACCTTGGTTTGTCTTCTCTCTTCTCATAAGGACAGTCGTTGGAGAAGTGGTTGGTTTCCTCACAGTTATAGCATTTCCTTACCTTCTTCTTTGGAAATCTTCCCTTGAACTTCCCTGCACTGAACTTCTTCACAAAGAGGGCAATGTCCTCAAAAGATGGGCTTTCATCAGAGTCAACATCATCACCATCTTGACAGTCATCATCACCTTCTTCTTCTTCACTTTCTTCTTCGTCATACTCATGCTTGGCTTTCAAAGCAAGGTTGATCTTTGATGTTGAAGTGCCATGCATGGCTAGGTGCTTTGTTGCATTTTCCTTTGACTCTTCAAATAGTTGGAAGGTGGATATGATGTCATCCGGAGTCATTTCTTTGAAAGCATGATGTTGTCTCATGTCCCATACCATTTGATGGTGATATGGAGCAAGAGCGTGAAGTAACTTGTCCACAAGAAATCTCTTGGTCAAATTGAAACCATCTTGCGTCTTGTCACAGTCACATGACTCAATGTCTGCGGCAAGAGTCATGAGCCGTTCTAGTAGTTGCTTGGGAGATTCACCCTTTTCCATACAAAAATTTTGTAATTGCCCCTTGGCAATTTCATATTGAGCAAGCCGAAGAGTGGAGGTACCGGTCTTGGTCCTTATGATGCTGTCCCACAATTCCTTGGCACTTGTGATGTGAATGTAAGGTCTTCGTTGCTTGTCATTCATCCCCTTTCTTATGCACATGATCGCAGTGTCATTGAGATGCTTGTCATAAGTTTCTCTGGGCGTGAGGCATCTTGGATCAACAGGACTGTACCCATGCTCGAGGATGTCCAGCATCTCATCATTGGCGTACCTAAGATGATCCTGCATACCAACTCTCCACAAAGCAAAATCAGAATTGTCATCAAGCAAGGGAGGTTTTCCTCCAGGATTGTACTTAGGTTTCTCAATTTGAGACTTAGCATAAAGCCATACTGGTTTGGTTCCTCTCCGGAGGAGGTTGGCCAAATGAAGTACCGTGCACGTGGGACCCTGAGGCCCTCGGGGACGTGGTTGTCCCCGTGGTTAGTGCTGCTAGTCTCATTTGAATTATGGACTCAAGAGAAGCATCATGCTCCTCTTTTTGCTTGGCAAGGGCCCGTTCCAGGTCCTCAGAGTTGAAAGACTTGACTTCCGCGGAAGTCCCTCCCTCTGCACAGGAGCTACTGCAGCTGGATCCATGTCCATCTCGCTCTAGGGCGGTTAAGCCACACAAATAGAGCATGAGGCTCTGATACCAATTGAAAAGGATCGAGATGGACCTAGAGGGGGGTGGATAGGTACAAATCCAAATTTTAATAATTACTTAGCAATTTTAGGCTAAAGTGCGGAATATAAGTGTAAGCCTAATAATTGCTATGACAAAGAGTAAGCTATTAGGAGTGAAGCAAGGCAAGCGGTAAACAATAAGCAAATACAAGTATGTAATAAGGATTAACACAAGTATAGAGTTAGGGTTAGGAATAACCGAAACTCCGAGAGAGACAAGGATGTATCCCAATGTTCACTTCCTTGGAGGGAAGCTACGTCACCGTTAGAGGGGCGGATGTTACCACGAAGGCACACCAACGCCACGAAGGCTCACCCTATTCTCCCTTTGAGATAACTCCACGAAGGCGTTTCTCAACCACTAGTGGTAAGCCTTGAGGTGGCTTCCAAACCTTCACAAACTTTCCGGGGGATATCACAATGGTTTGATTCCTCTCCGAAGACTCCTACCGCCTAGGAGTCTCCAACCTCCAAGAGTAACAAGATCACGGGGATTGCTCAAAACTTGCTCAAATCACAAATCACTTTGGTGGGAAGGAGGAGAGGGAGACGATGTTTCTTTTGATTGGAATAACACTCTAAAGGACTCACAAATGCTCTTGGGATCTAGGATTTAGTGTAGACAAGAGTGAGTGAGAGGAAAGGTGTTCTTGGATGTATCTTAGCTGTGTTGAACAACCTTTCACGAGGTGGGAGAAGAGTATTTATAGTGTGGAGTGAAATCCAGCCGTTGGAGGTGCAATAAGTCACACAGGGTCCGGACGTCCGACACTTGTCGGAAGTCCGGGCGTCCGTGAGGGACCGGACGTCCGACACTTGTCGGAAGTCCGGGCCTCCGTGAGGGACCGGACGTCCGACGGGGGTCGGACGTCCGAGACCTGTAGGCATGACTGGAGCTCTTCTGAATTTATCAGCGGTCAGACGTCCGACAAGGGTCGGTCGTCCGAGGCCTGTAGATGTGCCTGAACATCTTTGAATACATCAGTATACGGACGTCCGGAGTGGCCCGGAAGTCCGTGTTATACAACACAATTTCTACTGGTGGTGGCTTCTGGATTTTCGATGGGTGTCGGACATCCGGCGCTCGGATGTCCGGAGGGAGCCGGATTTCCGAGATATAGTGCACACAAACTACTGGTGTTGACCTCCGGATTTTCGGAGCTTGGCCGGACGTCCGGCCCTCGGACGTCCGGAGGGAGCCGGATTTCCGAGATATGGTTCCTTCAAACTACTGGTGTCTGGCTGCGGATTTCCGAAGCCAGCCGGACGTCCGGCCCTCGGACGTCCGAAGGGAGCCGGATGTCCGAGGAGATTGGACATATGTTGAATTGTAGAGAGTGGACAATATGTGATGTTTGATATGGTTGTAGAGATGTGGTATGAGCAAGTTTCTCGCAAAGCCTGTGATCCCCTCTTAATAGTGCGGGATCCCTATACTCAATATCAGTAAACTCAAAAGACTATTCTACAGCATCTCTTCTTAATCCCGAGTCTTCTCGGAATATAACTCACCAATCTTTTCAGGCAACCTTTGGCACAGAAATCTTAATCTACTAAAGTACTTGCCGTCCTGAGATACACTCAACAAATAGGATTAGTTTCCTATGTATGTGCTGTCATTAACACCAAAATACAATTAGGGGCATAGCATGCACTTTCACTCTGTTCTTATGAACTCAATACACTAGATGCATGTTGGATAGCGGTCGACGTGTGGAGTAATAGTAGTAGATGCAGAAAGTATCGGTCTACTTGTTTTGGATGTGATGCCTATATGTATGATCATTGCCATAGATAACGTCATGACTTTGCGTGGTTCTATCAATTGCTCGACAGTAATTCGTTCACCCACCGTATACTTGCTTTCATGAGAGAAGCCACTATTGAACACTACGGCCCCCGGGTCTACTCACAATTATCATCTCAGCTTTTACTTTTACTTTGCTTTGTTTACTTTTTGCTTTCAGTTATCACTTTGCAAACAATCTATAAGGGATTGACAACCCCTTCATAGCGTTGGGTGCAAGCTCTTTGTGTTTGTG
This sequence comes from Hordeum vulgare subsp. vulgare, assembly GCF_904849725.1. Taxonomy (NCBI): domain Eukaryota; kingdom Viridiplantae; phylum Streptophyta; class Magnoliopsida; order Poales; family Poaceae; genus Hordeum; species Hordeum vulgare. The sequence continues at coordinate 541,200,686 of NC_058520.1, forward strand.
CAGGTACTTGTGACTTGACGCAATCCTCCTACTGGATTGATATCTTGGTTCTCAAACTGAGGGAAATACTTACCGCCGCTGTGCTACATCACCCTTTCCTCTTCAAGGGAACACCAACGCAAGGCTCCAAGGCTGCGGGGGAATCCTTTGCATATTTGCCAAGGAAATCCCTATAGGCGTAGCCAGCAGCAGTGACCAATGTATTTTGGCGTTACGCCGGGTCAAGAGGGTGAGAAAGCTAAACTCGGTTGAGTTGGAAGCCCCCAAGTGACCAATGTATTGTGGTGTTGCGCTGGGTCAAGAGGGTGAGAAAGCTAAACTCGGTTGAGTTGGAAGCCCCCAAGTGACAAATGATCAGTAAATAAAAAGTCATGCACAATATATGAGATGAAACGACACTGGCCCCAAGTTATGGGGATGTCAGCTTTATTATACTTGATCATAAAAGGTACATGATGTAGGTATGTACAATGAGTGAAGCTAGTGGCTTTAAGTGTAGTAAGGCCGAAGATGAGAGATATTCCAAGGTCCGACGGTCTCCTCCTCAGAGGTATGTGACTTATTGTGTTTACGTTTGTCGATGAGATAATAGGATCCATTGTTGAGGTTTTTGCTAACCACAAAGGTCCCTTCCCAAGGAGGTAAAAGCTTATGCATGCCTGTAAGATCTTGAATCAAATGGAGCACTAAGTCGCCCTCCTGGAAACTACGGTTGCAAATTATGCGAATGTGTTAACAACGAAGGTCTTGCTGATAAATTGCACATCGAGCCGCTGCCAGATCACGTTCCTCCTCCAAAGCGTCAATTGAATTTTGTCGAGCCGTCTCATTGTCCGTCTCCATGTAAGCCGCCACTCGGGGCGAGTCATGACGTATGACACTTGGAAGAACCGCCTTTGCGCCATAAACCATAAAGAATGGCATGCAGTCCATTGATCTGTTGGGGTAGTCCTTATACTCCAAAGGACGGCAAGAAGCTCTTCAACCCAACAACTTGGGGTACGCTCCAAGGGAACCATGAGCCAGTTTAGCTTATTGTGCATGATTCCTAGTGTGAGGACTTAGACATGAGGCCATCACAATTGGGTGATTAGCTTGTCGGGGTTGGACGGAATAGAGAGACACGGTTTATCCAGGTTCGCCCCCTCATGATCGAGGTAAAAGCATACTCATGCTTTCTTATTATTGCTTGGGGATCAATTACAAGGGAGCGGATTCGCTTGAACTAGCTATTGATCGATTGTAACTTAAGTCTACTGGCCTGAGGGACTCGCATTTATATACAGGTCGAGGCACTGGGCCTACAAGAGTCTGAGTTGTGCTATGATTCATGACCGAGTATGTCTCTAAGTCACCTTGCCTCCTGAGCAAGGAAAATCTGAGTGACCTTCCACCTCTCGGGCCTTGAGTCATTGTCTTCAGATATTGGGCCACGAGGTGGCTTACTTCGCTAGCTGCCTTGCTGGTCTTGTCCCTCTGTGTCTCAACCCACCTGGCATATTGCTTATGAGCAGCCATCTAAATGACCCGGCCCAATAGGGTGGGTTATATCGTGGGGTTATATCCCCAACAATGGGAGCATGGGAGCATGCTCTCTTCAGTAGCACATGATATTCTTTCCAGAGCAGAGCAACAACGGAGAAGGGCAAAAACATGGTGTATTGATAGGTGCAAACCTGTTGAACGAGTTCACGCCTGAGGGTAGCTCGATCTTCACGTCATAAGATTGAATCGGGGAGGATAACTAGCTTTATACCTGCCAAGGCTGGATGCAACATGTATGTTGGGGATGGCTGACCGAAGCTACAAGAACTCCAACCGTTGTCCGCATAATCGCAAAATCACAAACCGGGACTAACCGACACAAAATGGTCGGAACCATAGAGCATGAATTAGGGGGACCGGAGGCTCCTTCTCGTGAATTTGTATGAACTCATAAGAGTAGAGGTAGTAAGGGTCTCTCGGATCTCTATTATCTTGCTACATAAGCTTATAGCTGAAAGGTTTGACAAAAGGTCCTAAAAAGGATGGGGGACAGGGTTTTATAGCAGGGACAACCCCCTTAGCTAGGTGTGAAAAGGTTTCAAAAGTAATGAGCTTTGCATGTATTCCTTGGGAGAATAAGCACTCAATTTTGGGAGTTGTTGGAGAGCTCCTCGGAAATTCGCGAAGGCTTGACAGCATCGACATCTTTCACGAGAATAAATATAACTTTTGACTCACAACTCCAAATGATGTGAGATTTTTGCATTGGAAGTAAATTTGATGTAGCTTCTCGTAACGTAGCCTATAACCTCGTCTCTCCTTCAAAAGGAGTGTGGAACAACGAAACATCAGAGATAAAAACTAACAGCATCAGCTTCACTTGAAACTTGTTTTCTTGAAACTTGTTTCTCCAAACTAGTTTCTTCTAAGATCTCATGGGATGTTATATTTATTCCATGTGATACCCAAGTTAAACCAACAAAAATGGAGATGAAAGCACAGTTGTGCCATCAAGGTTACAAGGTAAACTTAAGTTAGCGTTCTCCTGGTCACGTATCAGTTTAGCACGACTATTTGTAATTGGACCTATAATTGGTGAAGACTTGTCGATGGTTGTGGTGTCCTCATCATCCTCCCCCTCTTGAAAAGAAGTCATCCTCGACTCTAAGGGTCCAATTATTTTCATGTCCTCATCATATATCCGTCTTGAAAAGGAGTCGTCCTTGACTCTATCTGGTCATCACACAAAACAAAATAGGCTAGTACAAACAAGCAACACAAATACTATATGGAATGCATAAGTTTAGCTTTCACCTTTGCAAACTTCAAATGTTTAGCTTGACTATGTAATTCCTTCCAACTAACATTTCCATGGAGTATGAGCTTGTAACTAACCATGACGATGTCCATATCATCCTCCCTCTCTTGGAGAAAAGTCTTCCTCGACTCGGAGTGCACCAAAATGGAAGATCCTTGCTGTTTTACATCATTGATTACTTGGATGCCTTTCTGAAAATCAATCTTCACACATGCACCTTGTGTAGTACTACTCCATGCCCTCCATATTTGTTCTTGGATCTCATCGTTCTATCTTTGAAAGAGGGAAGCAAGGTATGATTTTTTGCATCTGCACATATTGACAAGAAAGAGAATTTTGCAATCATTAGTAACAAAATAATATTCGCCCCTTTTATGTGGTGGGTCACTCATCTCTTTGATATTATGGGGAAACACCTCGAGTTCACATTTCATGGACTCACACAACTCAATAATCCTCTCTTGGATGATGTGGTATATTATGTTGTGGTTCACTCATCTCTCTAACCTTGTGGTAGAATACCTCGTTCTCATATTTGGTGGACTCACACAAATCATTAATCCTCTATAGGTGGTTGTGTTCTATATCTTGGTGGAGATCTTTCATTTCTCTAATCTCATGATGAATAATCCGATCCTCACGTTTTGTTGACTCACTCACCTAAGTTTTCGAATCACTCTCAATATACGAAATTATGGAAAGTGGACGCTCTTCCTCACATTTGGTGGAATCACTCAACTCATTTTTATTTTCACTCTCAAGTGGTGGGATTTTTGAAAGTGGACACTCTTCCTCACTTTTGGTGGAGTCACTCAACTTGCTTTTCTTATCTCTCTCAAGTTATAGAATTTTGGATTGTGGACTCTCTTCTTCACATGGAATTTGCGGCACGTGTTTCTTGGATGTTGGGACAATAGTGGTGGTCAAGATGGCAACATTAGGAATGAGCTTCTCATGTAAACACGGGCTATGAATCACGGGATTTTTTTCATCAACCACGATCATGCTTTGCGTTGGGTTGTCGGTGTGTTGACGGGTGACATACCTTTACCGTCGGGCATGACGTCATTGCTGTGAATCATGAGCAGCAGCGACATGCCTAGGGGAAATAGTAGATTGCTCTCGAGCATGACATCCTTGTCACCTTTCAGGAGCAGCAGCTACACAGCCACGGGCAACAATAACGCCATGCCCTCGAGCATGTCCTCCTTGCATTTCTTGAGTAGTAGTGACATGCCCACGAGCAACAACATCATGCCCTCGAGCATGTCTTCTTTGTTGCACTTCATGAGCAATATGGTATTGCTAGTTTTGAACCCCATCGCTACTTGCTTGAAGATGCTTGTTAAGCCTCCTTCAAAATTCGTGCACCATGTTTTGTAATTCCCGAGACTCACCACGTGTGATTGGGCGCGTCTTCTTCCCCTTGATCTTCTCCTCGAACACTCTATCTAAATCTTGCCATAATAGTGGGGCTAAAAGTGTAAAAGGATAATTTTATGGCATCACACAATGTCACCTCTTACTTACCAAAGTTCTTATGAGTTCATATTAGATTGTGCTTCTCCCGAAAGTGTTAAAGCGATTAAAAGACATGGGTCAAAGAACTAGCTTCGGTTTTTGGTGGAGCTTGGTGGGATAAACAAAAAGCGGATTGTGCTGAAATCAAGTTGATGCAAACCAAGAAAAAAATATGGATAGATCTGCTGCACCTTTCCACCAAGATTGATCAAACACAAAACACACGAGCCTCTCATTTTTTCTACCAAGATGAAATTTTGGATCTTACACAACACTTTATTTTTCTCTCTTGACTTTTTTTCTGCCACTCTTTTCTTTCTTTCTTTGAAAAAAATTGACACCCTTTTTTCTCTTTTTCCAAAGCACAACAACCAAATCTGAAAGCAACTACAAAGATGAACTTGGTGCAGATCTACAAGGAAGAACATGCAAGGTATGCAACAACAAGATCTCAGCACCAACAAGGCCTGGATTTATTTTTGGTGGGGCTTTGGCCTTCTAGGACAGAAAAGTGTAGCATGAAAAACACTCGATCTAAAGGGATGATAGGAATATGAACTTGGATAACACATCCTACTATGTCAACGAAGGCTCTAATGCCAGATGATAGGAGCAAACCTGCTGAGCGGGTTCATGCCCAAGGGTGGCCCAATCTTCACGTCGTAGGATCGAAACAGGGAGGATAACTAGCTTTATACATGCCAAGGTTGGATGCAACCCGTACGTTGGGGATGGCTGACCGGAGCTACGAGAACTCCAACCCACTGTCGAACAATCGCAAAACCACAAATCGGGACTAACCCACACGAAACATCAGGAATCATAGAGCATGAATTAGGGGGAACAAGAGGCTCCTTTTCGCAAATACGTATGAACTCACAAGAGAAAAGGTAGTAAGGATCTCTCGGAGCTCTAGTAGTCTTGCTGCATAAGCTTATAGGTGAAAGTTTTGACAAAAGGTCCTCAAAAGGATGGGGGAGATGGGGTTTTATAGTAGGGACTGTTGGAAATATGCCCTAGAGGCAATGATAAATAGTTATTATTATACTTCATGTTTAAAGATAATCGTTTATTATCCATGCTATAATTGTATTGAATGGAAACATAGATACATGTGTGGATACATAGACAAAACAATGTCCCTTGCAAGCCTCTAGTTGGCTAGCCAGTTGATCAAGGATAGTCAAGGTTTTCTGACTATGTGCAAGTGTTGTTGCTTGATAACTGGATCACATCATTAGGAGAATCATGTGATGGACTAGACCCAAACTATGAACGTAGCATATTGATCGTGTCATTTTATTGCTATTATTTTCTACATGTCAAGTATTTGTTCCTGTGACCATGAGATCATATAACTCACTGGCACCGGAGGAATACCTTGTGTGCATCAAACATCACAACGTAACTGGGTGACTACGAAGGTGTTCTACAGGTATCTCCGAAGGTGTCCGTTGAGTTAGTATGGATCAAGACTGGGATTTGTCACTCCGTGTGACGCACAGGTATCTCGGGGCCCACTCGGTAGTACAACATCAAACAAAAGACTTGCAAGCAATGTGACTAACTGTAAGTCACGGGATCTTGTATTATGGAACGGGTAAATAGACTTACCGGTAACGAGATTGAAATAGGTATGCGGATACCGACAATCGAATCTCGGGCAAGTAACATACCGAAGGACAAAGGGAATGACATACGGGATTATATGAATCCTTGACACTGAGGTTCAACCGATAAGATCTTCGGAGAATATGTAGGATCCAATATGGGCATCTAGGTCCCGCTATTGGATATTGACCGAGGAGTTCCTCGGGGCATGTATACATAGTTCTCAAACCCGCAGGGTCTGCACACTTAAGGTTCGGCGATGTTTCAGTATAGTTGAGTTATATGTGTGGTTACTGAATGTTGTTCGGAGTCCCGGATGAGATCACGGACGTCACGAGGGTTTTCAGAATGGTACGGAAACGAAGATTGATATATAGGATGGTTTCATTTGGTCACGGGAAAGTTTTGGGTAATTCTGGCAGTGTACCGGGAGTGACGAATGGGTTCCGGGAGCCCTTGTCTCTCAAGGCTAGCCCCTCCCCCTCACTCCTATATATAGTGGAGGTTTAGGGCTTTTTGAGACACAACTTTGCCACGTGCAACTCTAGCCTAAACCACACAGTTTCACCTCTAGGTCGGATTTCTGTGGAGCTCGGGCGGAGCCCTGCAGGAGTAGATGATCACCACCACCGGAGCGTCGTCACGTTGTCGGAGAACTCATCTACTTATCCGTCATGCTTGCTGGATCAAGAAGGCCGAGATCATCGTCGAGCTGTACGTGTGCTGAACGCGGAGGTGTCGTTCGTTCGGCACTAGATCGAAACGGATCGTGGGACGGATCGCGGTAGGGTTCGTGGGACGGTTCGAGGGACGTGAAGACGTTTCACTACATCAACCGCGTTTCTTAACGCTTCCTGCTGTGCAATCTACAAGGGTACGTAGATCCAAATCTCCACTCGTAGATGTGCATAGGTCTTCGTGTGCGTAGGAAATTTTTTGTTTCCCATGCAACATTCCCCAACAGGGACAACCCTCCTTAGCTAGGTGTGAAAAACTTCAAAAGTAATCAGGTTTGCATGGCTTCCTTGGGAGAATAAGCAATTAACTTTAGGAGTTGTTGGAGAGCTCCTCGAAAATCTGTGAAACCTTCACAACATGGACACCTTTCACGAGAATGACTATAACTTTTGACTCAAAACTACAAATGATGTGAGGTTTCCTTGCATTGGAAAGTAAATTTGATGTAGCTTCTGGTGATGTACCCCTATGACCCCGTCTCTCCTCCAAAAGGGGTGTGGAACAACGAGACATCGGAGGTAAAAACTGACAGCATCAACTTCACTTGAAACTTGTTTTTTTCAAACTTGTCTCCAAACCGGTTCCTTCAAGAGCTTATAGGATGTTGGATTTCTTCCATGTGATACCTAAGTTGAATCAACAACAACGAAGATGAAAGTATAGTTGTGCCATCAAAGTTACAAGGTAAACTTAAGTTAGTGTTCACCTGGTCACGTATCAGTTTAGCGCGACTTCTTGTGGTTGATATAATTGATGAAGACTTGTCCATGGTTGTGGTATCCTCATCATGGATGGAGAGGTGCTAGAGGGAGCCTATACTAAGCAAGAAGAGGAAATGCAGAGCTAACGTATTCTTACGCTGAAAAGTTGTGAACTAGCACTCGCTTAGCACAACACGTCATGTGCACCTGGACGATCCAATGGATTGGTTGAATACTTGGTTTTATAGAGCCGTGTTTCGTAAAACAAAATGGATATATTTTATGGATATTCATATTTGCTACTACCTCCGTTCCAAAATAAGTGACTCAAAAATGACTCAACTTTGAATTAAAGTTAATGCAAAGTTGAGTCATTTTTGAATCATTTATTTTGAGACGGAGGGAGTAGATGTTTGTACGAAATTCTTTTTTGGTGGATTATCAGTACATTAATTACAAAATATGTTGTCGTATTCTAAGTATTTGGTATTGATATGTCAATATTTTCTCTACAAACATAGTCAAGTTTGAAAATAAAAAGATCTTAGTCAGACTTACAAAGTTTAAGTTACATTTTCTAAAAGGTATGGTAACTAAGAAATTATTTGCTTATATTGTGTTGTATACAAAATGCTCTGAAGCATGCACTTGAATAGTTGGTTACTTATCATATCGCTAGAGTTATTTATCATATATTTTATGTGTTAAATCCCCATCATAATCAAGCTAGATGATAATTTTTAACATATGTGGATCAACATGCTGGTTAGCTTTTATTTTTTATTAAAAAATATTAATAGATAATTATATGCAATAACCCATTTCAGAATAATTTGATGTTGATTATATGCATCAACTTAAAGCAGCTGATTTACACCTATGCACCATCGTTTCAAATTTCCAACTATTCCATCAGTCAAAACATAACCCAAGTGTTTTTTTTGGTGTTGCCAAATGTGTATACCACATATACCAACGTGAGCCTGATCTGCCTCACGTGTTATTGGGTGTAAACTTTGTCAAGCCGAAGATGAAAACTTGGAGCATGCATTTGATACATTGTTCTCATGCACGTTGGTTTTGGGAAAAGGCATGAGCTATATCTACCTCTTTACCTACTAATAAAGCAATTAGTGCTTCTGTCGTTCGTCATTAACATTGTTCATAAAATTGATGAAAATTACCCACAATTGTCACTTATAAGTCATAGAAAACGTTAAAAACAGGAAAATCTTCTGACTGGGCCGGCCCATGTAGGCACCTCCTATATTACGCTCTAGGCATTGGAAAAAGATGCAGCACCTATTCGGGCCGGCCCACGCGTGGCCGCCTGTTCTTTTAGTTTAGTTCCATTTTTTTTTACTTTTCAGTTCCATTTTTTTTACTTCTCAGTTCCATTTTTTTCTACTTTAAATAATTTAGAACTTCAAATAAATTTTCTTAAATTTAAGAAATTGAGAATTTGAAATAAAATATTATAAAACATATTTATTTTTAGAATTCAAAAACTACTCAGCAGTTTTGAAAAAAAAATTCCATATACAAAAAAATGTTTAAATTTTTAGAAAATGTCTGTAAAATGAAAAAAGTTAATAATTTTAAACAAAAGTCCGTGTAGAAATCTTAAAAACAGTTTGTGCCTCTGTTTTTAGTATCATTTTTTATTTTCATTTTCTGTTTCATTTTGTAAAATTTAAATAATATAGACCTTTGAAAAAAAAATTGCAACTTATAAAACTGAGAATTTTGAAGAAAACATAAAATTTTTGTGAATTCAAAAAATGCTCGGGATATTTGTAAATGTATTCCCATATTCAAAAAAATGTTCATAATTTTGAGAACAATGTTGGTGAAAACAATAAAAGTTCATGATTTTGAGAAAAAAGTTTGTGTATTATTTTTTAGGTGCAATTGAAAAAAATATTTGCTAATTCAAAAAATGTTCATGCATTTCAAGAAATGTCCTAAAATTTGAAGGACTTAATATGATCAGCATCCTTGAAGATTATAGTTACTTTTTCTCCCGTTGCAATGTACGGGCCCTTTTGCTAGTAATAATAAAGCAAATATTACTTCTGGTCGTCCGTCATTTAAATTACCTTTGAAGTTGATTAAAGCTACCTACCAATGTCACCTGAAAGTCAAAAAAAAGATTCATTTTTCAGATTTCAGAAATCACCGCCAAGTTTGTTCTTATACGATAATACATTAAAAGAATGTGAACATGTGGGTAGTGCGATCGCTAATGCCTACAAGGCTGCACATGGGAGACCAGGGTTCAATCCTTGGTTCTTTGTATTTTTTTTACTTTCTTATTTCTCTTTTGATTTTTTTCTTCTCTAAATTAATTCTAGATTTCAAAAGAAGAAAATATCAAAAAGTTCCGAGTTTGCAAAAAGTAGGAAAATCATCTACTGTTTGTGTATGAAAAAAATATTCAAAAAGTCATAAAATGTTCATGAGTTCAAAAATTGCCCACATATTATAAAACAAATCATGATTTCAAATAAATTGTCATGAAATAAAAAATGTTCATGATTTTTTAAAATGATCCAATATTCAAAACAGATTCTTGAATTTGAATAACTTGTCCATCATATTTTAGAAAATCTTCACAAAAATTAATACACATCCCTAAATAATGAACAAAACAAACAGTTGTTTGCGTAAAAGGTTTATTAGGACAACACTAACACTAATTGACAGCCAGCCATGACGATTGATTTAATTTCATTTTTAGTTTCCTACTATTTTCTAGCTAAGTGAAATATATTTGAAGCTATGAAACTTACCTACACCCATGACTTGACCCTTGGTTGTGAATTCTAAATGAACTACATGCAGACAATCTTTTTGAATGAATTTGCTAATGATTTGAATGGTTATTCTTCACTATGGATGCATGGCTATTCTTGGGTTTGAGCCTTATGCATGCAGAAAATGAGATCTACTTGCATTGTTTGTTAACTATTTAAACCAAAATCATTAACCAATTTTGATTGGAAATACTTTTGATATTGTACTTTGATTTCAACAACAAAATTGTTTCAACTTGCCATGCGGAAAATCAAGTAAGAGCATATCGATGTTTACGTATTAGTTTGTTTTCTAAGAATGGTACGGGATTTACAAACTGAAAAAGTGTTTGGAAGGTATTTTTAACCAAAATCGTTTGAAAATTTTGTTTTGATATGGCTGTTTGACTAATTGCAATGTTGTTTTTAGTGGTAGTTTATTTCAAGTGTCTAAGCATGTATTCATTTTTTTACACCTGATGCAACGCACGGATCATTTTGCTAGTAAATTAATAAAAAAAGGATCGCTTCTGCCCGTACGTCATTCAAATTACCCCCAAAATTGGCGAAAATTACCTACCAATGCCATCCGTAAGTCAAAAAAATGATTCGGAAAATCGCCGCCATGTTAAGTTCTTAAAAAAGGATACATTAAAAAAACATGAACAAGCAATTAGCGCGATGCAAAGCTCCTCATGGGAGATTCTCAGCAGCAAGCATGCATCTTCTCCTCCCCCATCACTTTCATGGGCCGGCCCATATGTTCGATCCCTGGTACTCTCATCTATTTCTTCCCCATTTCCTTTTTCTTCCCCATTTTCTCAGGAGCAAGCATGCACCTTCTCCTCCCCCATCACTTTCATGGGCTGTCCCATGTGTTGATAGTTTATTAATTTAATTTGCTTTTTCTTTATTAAATTATTTCGAGATATTCCAAATTTAAAAAGTTGTGGGTTTTGAAAAAAATGTCATGAAATCAGGAAATTTTCAGGAATTCAAAAAAAAATCATAAAATGTTCATGGATGAAAAATATGTTCATGATTTTTAAAAACTGTTTGCATATTATAAGATTACGAAAATATAATCAGCAAATGTAAACATTTCATGATTTCGTAAATGACCATTTGTTCAAAACATGTGTGTACTAAAAAACTTAAAATATTCTCATAAACTCAAATAAATCATGAGTTAAAAAAGGTTCATCGATTCAAAAATGTTTGTTGAGCAAAAAAATGTCCATGCATTGCACAAAAAAGATAAGTGGACATCAATTGACAAAGTTTGATCACATGAACACCGCCGCCATCATTAACGAGGGTGGAAAAAAGATAATGTGACAATATGATGGGCTACCCTGTTAAAATAGATAAATAGAGGACACTCATATGTTAGGGTATCGAACCATACTTATTTGGCTAGGGCGTAATATTTTTGTTTTCCGTTGCAACGCACAGACATATTTGCTAGTTGGATATTAACGCTTCATCCACCATCTTGGCAAAAAGGATATATCAAGTGATCCTATGTTCTTAGCTAAAGAGCAAGCAACTACCATCAGTCCATCATCATTATGTGGTCTATCTGAAATTCTCGGAACAGGTGGACGCATGAAGGTGAGAAGTATGATTCGGCTAACTCTATGAGACTTACCAGGGAAGCATTGGCGATTCCGGAAATCACCAAGCAACATGCAATGATCCTGTCGGATCATTGATGGTAGTCGTCCGATGATGTGTTGGTTATAATAAATACAGACGCAACAGTGTTTGATTTTCAACAGAGAAGCGGAGCCGGTGGTGTGGCCCGCTCTCATTCTTCCTTATTGGGTGCATGGTGTAAGCCCCATCTGAGGGTTACTCGCCCAATGATCGTCGAAGCTCTAGACCTACCTGATGGAGCCATCTTTGCAAATCTTTGTGGATTCACTGGAGTGGTGATGGAGACGAACTGTTTGGAGATTGTAAATCTCTAGAACACTCGTCACAATGGTCACTCTGTTGTGGCATCTTTTTTTGTTGTGATTGAAGAGCTAGGTCAATCCTTTTCACCCTTTGTAATTCAACATATACTAAAAGCGGTCCAGCTCACTTATGTGACAAGCATGCTTGCACTGTGGCTGTCACAGAGAGCTGGCTCACTCAGACCCCAAGTTTCTTGGTTAGCAACATGTTGGCTGACTATCGAGCGAACACATTTTATGAATAAAGCTCTAAGTTACTACGGAAAAAAAATCGGGTGTGCCATCATTTTGGGCACATAGCCTAAGTATTGTACACCCGCTTTTTCTACAGTATTCACAACTTACTTGATTATGGACCTGTCTTTTTTTCTTAAAAAAGAACCTATTTTTTTCTAAATACTTTATTCTAAGAATATCATAGACGCAATATTTTAGGCAAGAAGTTCAAGCCCACAGTGTAGGCCAGCCCACGTATGTGCAAAGCGAGACAAAAAGACAGGGTCCATTCTAGCCTGGGCCAAATTACCCGACCAATTCGGCCATTCCAACTTGCCCTAGGACCAAGGCGAAGAAGTAGCGCACCACCCATGGCGACTCCCGGGAACGGCGAGGACGCGCCGCCGCCGCCGGTGAGCGCGGCGGGGGCTGGAGGCAGCTTGATCGCGAAGCTGCGGGAGCAATGGAGGAGCACGAAAGAGCACGCGGAGACGTACCCGTACGTGTGGGGCTCCTACATCCTCGTCTACGGCGGTCTCGGCGCGTACATCACCTGGCGATGGTGCAAGCTCCGCCGCACCGAGGACCGCGTCCGCGCCCTCCAGGCCCGGCTCCGCCAGCTCGCCGCCGCCGAGGAGTCTCAGGCCGCTTCCGCTGCCACCCCACCTCCTCCCCTGCAGCCACCGCCGCCGCCGCCGACCGGGCCGGGCAAGCCCGCCTCCGCGCCGTGAAGAGTAAGGACCCTTAGGCAACTTATTGACTTGAAATGGTACGAGTTACAGAACAATCCCTGCATCGTTCGAGATCGAGGCATTCCTTGCCTCTGTTTACTCTGTGATCCTGGACCCAAAGAAATGGTGGGATCTCGCCCCAAAAAAGTTGGAATGGAACTCTATGTTCATACTGGAGATCATTCTGGAGAAGGTTTAAATTGTTGTGATTCATGTATGTTTGCCCTTTTTTCTAGACATTCCGCATCCTATGTGTTGCGTTTCTGGCTGCTTGTCTAAATAGATACTACAATGTTTAATTGTCGTAGTTCATGTACTCATCATATAGTTCTTGCTAATACTAATATTTTATCTCTATATCCTCTGTTGAACTATCACTATTGGGGTAGTATGGTATGCAGTGTTGTGAGAATTTGATAGAGAAGTCTGAACGAACATGCTGTATTATGCACTGTTGAGGTAGTATAGCTGCTGAATTGGATTTGGAAGAGAGCAAAGCACGGTCCTCTGAAACAGAAGGCTCAACCAGCATGCTAGCGGTGGCCTTAACATTATTGTTATCTGCTGATTTCTGTAGCTTCCATAAAATTTCCATTGTAAATCATAAATGATGGTGGTAGGAATTTTAATGTGCTCATCAAAGAGTTCACTCCAGCAACATTTTTATGCCGGAAACAGTTCCTTATCAAACTTCCCTTGCCTAATTTCCGTAGCATTATTCCTCCCAAAATTTCTGATCTGTTATAGCGCACTATGTTGACCTATCTATGCAGTTATCTTGTGTTGAACAGCTGAAACCAATTAATTGCTAGTTTCCCCCAATGTCCCTCTTAGCAGCTGAAGATTTCTGTTTTGCTATGCATGCAGTTCTGTCTAAAATCTGAACCTTAGCTGTCGAGATTTTTGTGAATACTCAGACCGCAAACATCAAAATATTATGTGTATATGTCACAATCAACAGTTCCACTATGTTTTAGCTCTGTTAGGTTTTATTTCTACCAATTAACTTACTCATCCAAGCTTCATTTGGTCTGTATCAATGTTGAAAATGCCACGTACTAAATTTTTGACACATGCATTGTTGGTTGTCACAAATTTCACTGATACTTGAATGATTTACTTTGTGCGTACAGTAAAAAAATCTACTATTCCTGTCATTTGCTTTGGCAGGCTTTATAATCAACTCTGTCAGTATGAATTTAAAGGGCGTATTTTCATTTTTAGTTAGTTAAGACAAACTTTCCTAACATTTGCTCCATTAATATGCGACTTATCTGTTACAAAACCGCAATCGTACATTGATAGTTTTGAATATGAATCTAAAGACATTGATTTTGTGTCATATATCGTTCTTATTTTAGGTGTATTTTTTCATGCACGGTGACCAATAACTGACTTTAGGATAATTTTGGACTGGTGATCCTGGTTACAACATTGATTAGAGGAGTAATTACCAAAGGCTAATTTAAAATCTTTCCAATTTTTTTGAAAGTTAAAAAAAATCTTTCCAATCTTTCCAAATTTTTTTTTAAAATCTTTCCAATTTGGGGAGGGTAGAATTGGGAGTACTAGGGTAAAAAGGAAATGCACCTAATAATTTAGAATTTATCTAAAAAAATACACCTAATAAAAAGGAACGTCCTAGGGATTACTAATGCAGTAACTGTTGATCAAAACCTTGTCTTAACAAATCAAAATATGTCATATGTATCCGAACAGATGGATTACTATACTACAAAAGTGTACTCCCTCCGTTCCAAAATACTTGTCATTTTAGTTCAACTTTGGAACAAAACCACGACAGGTATTTTGGAACGGAGGGAGTACCTTTTCTTCAGCCGTACAAAAGTAAGGTGTACCTTGATGTTCCATCATAAAAATGTTTGACGTGATACCTTAGTTGTGCTTGTGCCCATATTAACCTGCAAGCATTCAGGAAGGTTTGTGGGCACAACAAAATTGGTTGCATTGGGGGGGCCATTTGCCCTGGATTCTTCATCTCGATTTATATCTAATATCTATCACTTGATGCTAATTTTGTTCCTCGTCCCATTCGTCGCTGTTTGATAATGCGAATCAGCGATGGGGGTACAATAATTCAGACCCCACGGCAGTCTGTGGGGCTGTGTTTCCCAAGGCTGGAGCTGTTTGTAATGAAGATCAGCGCATATTCTTTTGAAGAACAAGTTGTAAAGATATGGTCTTGCGCCTCCCGGTCATGTGGTTTTCCATTCATTTACTTTATCATATCTGGTACTAGATCTTAATTTTGTTCCTCGTCCCATTCGTCGCTGTTTGCTGATGTACATCTCTTGATGGGACTAAGAGTGCAATAATTTGGATCCCTTGGGATCTTGTGAGCTTGTGGGGGCTTTTTTTTTTTTTGAATTTTGTTGTGGGGGCTGTTGACCAATGTTTGACTATGGATTAAGGATGTAGCTCGGTTTCTTCTACATAGATCATTTTTCTAAAAAACACTGTCTGGATTTTCTTTTCTTCGTACTACTGATGTAAATCACTCTCTGCTTCTTTTTCGAAAAATCTTTGTCTGCTTGGCAATCAGCAGGCTGATGGCTTAGCTGCCTAGGGTCATTCAGATATCTTTTTCCTATCATTGTCTTGGCTTGGCAGGATTGACAAGGTAAGGTGACGTGTTACATCTGTCATTAGCCACTTTCGACCTAATCAACTAGGGCTAGGCTGCTAGCTGAAGGAGCAAAATCAGCATGTTTAGGAGCAAAATCTGGTGCTCAATCTGCAGCAATGGCAACAGAATAGTACAGATTGGGTAGGTGCCCTGATGCCTTCTCCGACACGGCCATGTGATCGCCGGTCAGCAGCACCTTGTGCCAAGGAACTGCCCTTGATTCCTTTTATTTACTGAGCGTCAGCCCAGCCCCATCTCATTTCTGTTCATGACCTCATTCCCCTGCAGATTTACCCCTTCAATTCGTACTTTCGACCTCGGTAAAAGAGAGAGGATAATACTAGTTGGCTTGTTTGAGGAGAAGTTCAGCCTGTCTGTCTACTGTCTAGTGCAGTGTATGGTTGATGCTGTAACTGAACCCATGTACTGTACTGTGTGCTTGACACTGTTATCAGACGAGTTGGTTCCGGTGAAGTGGTTTTCAACTGAAAAACAGTTGTGGCACAGGCCGAATCTGCAGGCTCAACCGTTGTTTAATTTTTCGAAATTTGAAGCGCCCGCGTGGTGTTCATCACATCGGTGGACACTGCTGCAGCGCAGGTTAACTAGAAGACAGATCGGTCTGAGGCCTTTCCACTCGGAAACGAAAAGACTATAAGCTTGTTAATTGGGAGAAAATGGGCTCTGTCGGAGGGCTCCCCTCCAGATCGGCGCGGAATCGCTGTGCTCACTCATGCTTGTGTCTCTCACGCCATATTCTGCCTGATAAACTATTGGCTGCACAGCTGCATAACACTTACTATAATTAATTAGCCAAATCGTAGGAGATTTTACGGTCATCTTCTGATGCACTGCTAAGGTTCCCATGGTCGTACGCCATACGGCTTAGAAAAATCTCATCAGTGGCGCTTGGTTACTCCGTTCAACTCGGTAAATAAAGCTGTTTATAGGGGAGACAAATAGCCGAGATCCGTTATTGGAGTTCGTTTGGTTTCAGAGGTGGCACCACCATTCGACAGCCTCTGATGCATCCGCCCCTCCCCCTGCCCCGCCCACCTCCGAATTTTTAAGGCAAGCAGCGTGTGGTGCCGTCCGCTTATCACTCTCCCTGTTCCTAGTAGATAGTAGCCCAGCCTCCTGCTCCTGCTCCTCTCGCTGCCACGCCGTGTTCACGGGGCGGGGGAGGTGGGTGCGTACGTAGCTGGTGGCGGTGGGCGATGCCGCAGGTCGACCTGGAGAGCCTGGTGTGCGGCGGCGCGGGCGCGGGCGCCGGGGACAGGAAGGTGTCGTGCGAGACGGTCATCGCGGACGTCGCCTCGCCGCCGCGGCCGCCAGCGCCGGACCCCGACTTCCCGCCGGACTCGATAACCATCCGCATCGGCGAAGACGTGGCCTTCTCGGAGGTGAACCCGATATACGAGCGGGACGACTCCACCAAGGGGAGCACCAACCCCAAGTCGTCGGCGGCGGCGGGGGGCGGCGCCTGCAACCCCGTCCCGCTCAAGGCGCGCTCCAACTCCGCGCGCATCGCGGGGGGGCCGGCCGCGGCCACCGCCACCTTCTTCGGGCTCCCGGCCAGGATCCGGCCCGCCTTCACCCGGCGCCAGCCGTCGCAGGGCCGGATCTTGCCCGACAAGCGCTCTGGCACCGGCACCGGCGACGAGCCGCGGTCGCCCAAGGTGTCCTGCATTGGGAAGGTGCTGTCCGACAGGGAGAGGTGCGGGCGGCGGCGCCAGCGCAGATGGTGGCGTGGGGTGGCGGCCGTGTTCCGGTGCGGCGGCGGCTGCGCCTCCCGGGGATTCGGCGGCGCGGCGGGCAAGAAGATGGCGCTGGAGGAGGACGGGCACGACGAGGAGGAGGAGAAGGAGCCGAGCGTCGCGGGAATGCGAAGGTTCAAGTCAGGGAGAAGAGCAGCCACGTGGGGAGAGGAGGCGCTGGCAGCCGCGGCGGCGGGGGCCTTCTCCGGCGAGCCGGCTGCGGAGGAGGAGAAGAAGCACGAGAGCCACGAGACCGAGCACTGGGCCCGACCACCGGTAAGTTAGCTGCGGGCTGTGGCAGAGGCGGGAAGAGGCGAGGCGCGCCAAGGTGATACGAGCGGGGGGTGCCTGCATGGTGGCCCCAGTTGTCAGTGACGGCGCGCGGTCGACGATAGGTGGTCTCGAGCCGCGACCGTGATGGGCGCGTGCTCGGGGTGGGTAGGGGAGGTGACCGGTGACTGGCCTAGAAATGCGGGTTTTGGAATGAATTTCCGTGGTCTTTTGCTGTTTGGAGTGTTGCGCTTGGGATCGTGGTGCTCAACGGACCCAACTTGTTGTGTTGTTGCGTGTTTGCAGCCGTATCAATGCACGGATGGATGTAAATACCACCCCGAAATAATAACAAGAACGTGCACACAGTTCCGGTTCGTGTATCTCTCTTTTCCATCTCATCCATAAGGGCATCCATCGGGTTTGGTAAATCCAATCCCTCGAATGCTCGTAAACGGCAAATCTGATTCCTCAAATTCCCCAAACTTCTGCGAACAGCGTCTCCATGGATACTGTCGTTTAAGGCTGAAAAAATTAATTATACAATCGGTCAATATGAATTAAATACGTCAAATCTATACTGTTAGATGAAACGTAAACGTAATAGTAAATGGAGCTCGTCCGACTCTGTTATATTCATGTCCAGTGACCGGCTGCACTCGCCGGAGTGTTGGTACGGTCACGAGTGAGGTTGAGTAGAACATGGAACACAAGCCCGTTCACCAAAGTCAAAGTCTCCATTGTCTCCCATGCCCGATTCTTCCTCACCGGAGCCTGCAACCCTAACGGTATCAGTGGACATAAGATCGATGATGGATTCGTTTTGGAAGGAGCCATCGACGTCCACCATAACGTGGTTGCGACACATGTACTAATGCATCATACAGGGCACCGGAGAATGCGACTCCGCCTTGCCAATGTGCACCTTCGCGAGGGTTGTCGTCGCCTCCCGCGCCCGCTGCCTCACACGACGGGCACACCACGTCATGTTTATGCCGGAGGACGTCAATGATGTGTCTCCAGCTCGACGCTCCAACGAAGGGGTTGCGTGTCAGCCACCGCGTTTGAACGCAACCGCCTGACGGACTACACTACCTTCGATGAGGGAGCGCTGGCACCCTTAGTGACGGATCATGCGTCATTTGGGCGGACGGAATGAATTTTCGACGAAAGAAGTCTGACTATTGTCGTCACACGATCTCCTCCCGGAAGCGACGAAGCATAAGTCACACAATCATCTCCTCCTCGGGTTCGCGAGGGGTGAGATCATGGTCGACGGATCTTGAAATGTAGGTCTCGGATCCGCTGCCCCAACATGCTGGACAAGCCTGAAGATCGTCGGACGGGAACTTGAGTGACGGAGGCGAGCGTAGGGAAGGGAAGTATATTGGCTTAGATATGATCGGAGGAGGGGATCAAGACAAATATATATGAGGTCGGATGGGCTAGCATCGTCCTCCGACGTGATAGACGCGTTTGGTTCGGGCCTTTCTATATCCGCGATATCAATCAGCCGTGACGGTAGAGCCCATTCTGAAGTCAGATTTTTACGACCGATTAGTGACGGGTCATCCAGCCCGGCTTATGGAGGGGGGAGGGGTTGTGTTTGGCCCGTGATTTTGGAGTTTCAAACGTGATTTAGGGGATTTTGCGACAGTCCGCCTCTCGACACCGCCGTCGGTCCGCCTCTCGACACCACACCACAGCGGATGTATCTGCCGCTACCACTCGCCCCGCCATTGACGTCTGCGTCCAACATCAACATGTACCCGTTCGCTAGCGGCTGGCGCCGAGCACGATCCGGCCGGGTCTCCGTCTCCTTTTGAGGATGGTGGCTTCGCACGCCTGGCTGCTACTGCTACTGCTACGGCCTACGGTAGAATTTTTCAGAAGCCGACGATATCAAAGACTGGTATGGACCATTGAACGATCATTTGGCGTGGCTGGAGCCAAGACAGTTCAGACATGAAGGAGGCTTCCACCCGAGGGGCCGTCAGGGGCTAGAGAGGAAAACGAACTCTGCCTCCCACGGCTCTGGAACGGACCGTTTACAGTACAGCCACAGCTGGCTCCATTCGCCGAAACGAAATCTCACTCCAAACGCTGTTGATTTGACAAACGAGGAAACAGCTCGTGCTGTTGGATGCTTTCGTGTAGTCGTACTGGCAAACAAAAGTTTTTCCCGAAATCCAATTTTTTTGTATTTTTGAGAAGGCTTTTGAGGGGAACCTAATAAAGAACGGCTAATGCTACTGCAGAATTCATTAAATTTATTACAAAGCGGGAACATAAAGTACACATCGTGAGCTTTCTTGTCGCCAGTTGGGTTATGCCAGCCCAAAACATATGGGCTTTGACCCAAAGGTGTTTAGAGCATCTACTCCAACGCCTTAAACGATCAATCATACGTCCGCTAACCCATTCAGTTATTGATCGGACCCGTGCATCCTCGTATCCATCTCAAATATAGAAAAGATACGAGGACTCGTGGACGCGCCTGGACACGCTCGGTGAGTCACGCTACTCATCCGGACCATTTATTTATTTATTTATTTCTCTTTTTTACTATTCATCAATCATGTGTAAGTCACCATACATATGAGAAATAAAATAAAATAAAAGCAATACGAACAGACAATAAAAGGCATGTTCAATCATTGACCGGACACACCGACAAATGACTAAAGGATCATATTTAATATGTTCGGCTATAGATTCTCCCACCAGCCCTGGTCCTGAGGAGGGGAGGGGGACGGGAGGGGCGGCCGCCCCGGGACCAAAGTCTAAGGGGCCCCAAGCATTAGCAGGTGGCACATGGAATGGCCCAGGGATTAGGCAGGGAGCGCATGTAGCCCATGACGAGTGCACGAGGTCTGATCGCTAGGATCGTAAGTTCTCTATAGATGGCGACAATCCATATACTATTCCCCTCGCCCTCGATCATGATCTGTGGATGCTGGACAAACAGCAGAAGTACACCGACGAGCTCTGTCTTCCAATCTCCCAAATTCTGTTATCAAAAACCTAATCAAAGGCCACGGACGGAACGCTGCAGGTGCAGATGTTCAACAATTCCCTGTCAGACGCCGGCCTGCAATCTGCCGCTGATACGTTCAGTACTGGATACGTTTCAGGTTTTACTTCAATCAAATCTTCTCCTGCTGCTCCTACCGGTTTGCTACGATACTGGTTCAGGCGTTCATACAAGCAACCCATCTAGCAAATGTATGTCTAATCCTATATTAGATTGTGCCACGTAGTTCTATCATTTGCAAGAATTGGGAGATTTAATTTAAAATGCCTCTCACAAAAGTTCATATTTAATATGAAATTGTTAGATGGGATTAATATTGATATCACTAACAATGACTTTGCATATATGAATGTCAGAAGAAAAAACTCAGATAATGTCAAAAGAAATATACGAGTAACATTCTCTATACACAAATTATTATCTTGATGATTATACTAAGAAGCCTCAGATACTAGTCTCGTCAAGGGGGGCTCTCAAAATTTCAAGACCGGCCCTGACTCTTACACCAGCTTTAGACTGGCCTTTCACACCCAATGGCCCACACGCACAAAGAAAGCAACGAGGCCCCATCTAATGATATCTTTTCGCACCAGGCCGGACAAAGGGTGAAAGTGTTTAAGAAATTTCCGGCCGAAACCGCCGTCTTCATAGGATATGATGCGAGATTTTTGACATCTGACAACAATGCGATCCGAATGAAAATCTGATTGAGACGATATGGTATTACTAATTTGAACTAGAACTGCGACATTTATTTTGGAATGGGGGTAGTACGACGCATTTGGACAACCGTTTTCTCTAGCCGGGTAGTCCGGCCTTTTAAATACCAAAACTGATTTATGGATGAAGTTTTAAGTATTTAACAAGCAAAATGTGTGTGATATCTTTGCTTATGAGATAATATGCTTGTTAGTGATTTATTTGGAGTATAACATCTAGTGCTTTATGTGTTCTTGCAATGCAAAATTATTAATATTTGCTCATTGTTTATGTATAATTTTAGGTTAAGTTTTTATATATTCCTTGTATCTGAATATCATAAATGACCACTTTGGCCCGACGTCGTTCCGCTATCATTTCATGTCTAAATCGCACAATTCGATATTCGTTTACTGAACCATGTGGAATCCGCACAATCCGATATTCCAATCCGCATTTGTTCTACTTGCGGATCCGAAAGTAAATACGAAATATGACATTGTAAGGATTGTCCGCATTGTTCTACTTGCGGATCCGAAAGTAAATACGAAATATGACATTGTAAGGATTGTCCGCCTGAATTTGATCCGTTGTCACCCCTAAGACAACTATGTTTGGAAAATCAATTGATTTTACAATATAGACACTTATGACCTCCCCTTTTACGGCTTTGCGTTCCCCCCCCCCCAAAAGAAAGAAAGAAACTATCTTCTGAAGTAGTTTATCTTCGTGACACAATGTCAATCAATCTCTCCCTAATAATAAAGCAAATAGGGTTTCTGGTTGTCCGTCATGGCATTTTTGCAAAAAAAGTCCCTCCGTTTTCGTGGAATCAACCCGCGGTCCCTGATTAAGTGGAATAAAAACGTTTTATTTTTTCAAAAAAAACCCTGTCCTTCACCGGTCTAGGGATGGGGGTGGATCGGGATGGTCCGGTCCCGATCTGGCTGAGGAGGAGGTCGGTCCGTCGACGGTGGCTCCAGCGCCGGCGAGCGTCGCGACGGTGGTCAGAGGTGGAGGCGAGGCCGAGGGGCGCGTGGGGCTGCCGGATCCATGGCGATCCGGGCCGGATCTGGCGACGGGCGCAGCGGACCATGCGGCGGGGCGGCGAGGCTGGAGGCGGCGGCGCGCGGCAGCGCAGGCAACGGCAACGGCAACGGCGCGGCCACCGGCGTGGCGCGGGCGTCGAGGAAGAGGAGGCCCAAGAAGATCCCGCAGCGCAGCCTCGGCGTGGCGCAGCTCGAGAAGCTCCGCATCGAGGAGCAAAAGAAGATGGGGGAGGGTCGTCCGCGGCCACGCCGTCGTCGCACGCGCTCAACGGCAGGGCCCTCTGCCACCTCCCCGCCGTAGCCCCCGCTGAGCGCCCTGTCGAGGCCGGCCGCCGCGGACCACTGCGGCTTCAAGCCGGCGCTCTGGAGCCCGGCAGATCCAGCCTAGCACTTGTACAAGAGAAGCATGTGCCCCCGCAACCTCCACTCCCAAATCCAATGGTACGTGTCTGCCCTCTCCACGTCACCGCACGGCGTTGGTATGCATGTGTACACACGAACGAGGCCTCAAACTTATGCAAATTATACGCCGACCAGGTGAGCACGGGCCTGTCCCTTACGGCGCCGTCGAGCCACCCAACGGAGCCCCCTTCAAACCAAATGTACAGCAGCGGCAGCAGGAGGAGCAGCGCGGTGGCGCCGGCCCCGACATCGACACCGACGGAGGATGAGAGGGTACGTATTATATATGTCTCACGCCGCTCCCATGATGAACTTCAACTTGTTTGTGATGGATGGTCGTTGAATGTAGATTTGGGTAGAGTGTAGGAAACGGCCGGCGTGGATAGGTCCTGGCCCTTCATGTTCGAGGAGATTAGTTCATGATGAGAGGAACATCAAGCTTTATTGATCACTCTGAATGTCTTCAGACATACATTTCAAACACAGGGAATTGAGCACCACCACACAGGATGTTTATAGTTGAGGTTAAATTCTGCGCAATTTTACATAATGGACAGTCACACAAATTGTTGATGGTCATCAAAGGCACTATCTTAGAAGGGGAACGACACCATGCTGTTGAAAATTCCGGCCAGTTCGAATACACCTTCGAATACACCGCAGGTAAGTATGCACTAAATGGACTTAGTGGCGGTTGGCTTTGAGGAGGGAGGCAACGAGGAGCGGGGAGCTCGGGCGGACGTGCAGAGGGGATGACCCTCCCTCGAGGCCGGCCCACGCCCCGGCGCGGAGCGGGGAGCTGCTGCCCAAGGGCAGCGGCCCCGACGCGGCAGCTACGGCGGTGCGACACGAGGGGTGGATGGTGCGGTACGAGCGCAGAAGATCGGGAGGTCCTTCCTCCACACCCGCTACTTCGTGCTCGACAACAAGCTCCTCGCATACTACAAGAAGCAACCCAAGGACAACAACATGGTAGGTGCTCCAGACCTTCAGAGCTCCGTACCAGAGTTTCTGGTCAGAGTTAGATCGTTTGAGCTGTTAGGGCCGCGGTCCACCTTCCGGAGTGACCTCCCGTTGCTTCCCGGTGAGTTTTCAGCGGGATTTTTCCTCGCTCGTGGCGCGCTCTGGCCAATTTTGGCGAAGCGGGGCAGGGCGATCGGAGGATCCTGTATCGGTCGCAGTTCTACTACTTGCAGTAAATAATTTGGGCGGAGAGCAGTTCGGTTCCACAGCTAGGCCGGGATCTGCTGGGTTGAACTGAATGTTTTGTTCGTGCGGTGAGAATCACATGAGCCGGTGTCAATCGATTGTAAAATCTGAAGCTGAGCAAATCTGTTCATTATAATTTGCAAGTGCTCTGTTGAGCTGGGGCTCTTGAACAAGAGGGGATGCTTTTAGTTGAGTCTCGAAAGTGCTAACGAATGTGCCTCGCGAATTAGTGGGGTTTTCCTTTTTCAATGCACCCATTTTTTGAATTTATAGCTGCAAGTAAATAGTTTCTTTGGACATACAACATTGCTTCATTTTTATTTTATAAGATAAAAAACAAAACCTCTATCATATAGCTTCATTTTAAGCAGAAAATAATGCTTGAATTAATCCATTGAAACCAAATGAAATTTAAGCTACAACTACTTACTATTGAATCAAGAATCAAGATCAATTAGGTAGATTTAGATAGCTAGGTTGAGAGATTGAATCAATCACTATTGTGTAGTGTTTTTTAGTACAAAGGTGTAAAGTATTCTTTTAGTAGGAAAGCCTTGAGATATTTTTTGCCCAGTGCAACGCACGGGCATTTGTACTAGCCATACTAAACTATGAAAGTGTTCTCTTCCCGAGCTCACATCCACCCTAACAAACAGTAAAATTGGAAAAATAGTAAAAGAAACATAACATTTTAAATTTTTGTGTTAAACATTGATGAATATTTTACTTGCATGCAAAAAATTGTAATGGAATGACATTTGTGGACGTGGGGGCGAAAACAAAATCGATGCTCCAATATGCTTCCAAAACTAGTATTTTTGGAGCACTGGATTTATCTTTCCTGGCCTACATGAATGTCAATTTGTCACCAAATTTTGCACACATGTGAAATACTCCCTCTGTAAACTAATATAAAAGCGTTTAGATAACTACTTTAGTGATCTAAATGCTCTTATATTAGTTTACAGAGGGAGTATTTCTTAAAAATTTGGAGTTAAAAAAGTTATTCATACAGGTGCATTGCAGTTTGAGATTAGAAACTGCATGTCCGTGCCAACTCTCTCTTTATTTTCCAAAAAAATATCTTTTTTCACACAATTTATAATTGGCAAAGATGCACATGTTTTTTTTTCTGGGGAAAGGTAAAGATGCATATGTGTTGCAGATATATTGGCTTGCAACCTAGAGGGGAACCTAGTGAACGGCTGATGCTAGACTCTAAGGTTTAAACAGAAACCACGAATGCAATTTATTTGACGAGTAACGAATGTAAATACACATTTGAGCTTTTTGTCGCCAATTGAGCTACGGCGGGCCCAAAACGTATGGGCTTCAACCCCAGACAGACTTGCCTTTCTAAATACGCATCGGGTCCATTTGATATCTTCCCACCAGGCCGAATAATGCACTGATGAAGCCATCTGTTACTCCCACTGACGGACAGACCCATAACATCAATGGAACTTAACCAAGAACAAGTGAACAACCCAGAAAATAAGAACAAGTGCCAATTCTCTGAGGTTTTTACACTCACAAATTATCTGATTTTTGCCATTTTTAATTGGAAAAGGCACAACCAGGACAATGGAAGCATTGCAGAAATAATTTACTTATCTATTTTGACATGATGATATTCGACCAGTCCATTTTATGCTTAATGGAAAGACATTTATCTTGCTGCTCCCTCGAAGTATACCTGTTATTTAAGTGAACCATATCCCTGTAAGTATTAATCGATTCACAATCTGTTACAAATATTGTGTTTGTACAATGAATAAACGTAACAACCTTGACAAAAAAAAAACAGAGAAATGAAGATTAAAGAACAAATTCGATGTAACTGCAGTTGTTAAAGAACCAGTTAGACACTTCTCCTAAAAAGACATCTATCTGATTGACTAGCAATAGCAAGACAAACTAGCTAGTACCCCGGACTCATCTAAGGGCCAGTTCTTTTGAGCTGTGGCTTATGTATAAGCTACCGTGGAAATAAGCCCCTGATAAGCTACGGTGAAAATAAGCTCCTGATAAGCTACGGTGAAAATAAGCCTTTCAGTTCTTTTGTCTGAGCTTATGTTCGCAGCTCTCTGGTGTAAATCTATAATACCCCATAGCAGAAACTTCGACAGTAGAAAAGCTCGGACACGAAGCCAGCTGTCGGAGGAACTGCGGAGGGACGGGAGATAGCGGGCGGATTGGACGAGCTGCTGCATGCTCGGCTTGCTGCCTGCTCGGCCTCAAGTGTTGTAGGGCTAAGGGGATGGCTAGCGCAGGCGGTGGATTGAGCAGAGGAGCAGGTAGTTAGCGGCGGCGGCAAGGGCGGACGTAGAGGATGGCCGTCGGCAGAGGTCGGCAAGGGCGGGCGTAGAGGACGGCCGTCAGCACAGGGTGAGGGGAACCGGCCTTGTAGACGGCGACTGATGGGGAACGAGAGCGGTGGCGGAGGCTCATGGGATCCAGCCTCGTAGGCAGCGGCTGATGGCGAACGACGGCGGCGGCTTGAGAAACTCTTGTGGCGAGTAAGAGGGTGCTTCGATTCAAGAGATTAAAATACTAAAAATAGTCTTTTTAGGAGTTTAAAGTTTCAAGCATTCCTGATCAAAGAAGGCTAAAACTAGTCTTAGACTAAAAAAAATAGTCAGCGATACCCTTACTAAAATGTGGATTAGTCCTCTCTCTGCTCATTTAACTCCTCTCGTTTTACACATGCGAGTTCTGGATTGGAGGGTTTGCAGGATAATAAATGCTCATTAACTTGATTTTAGCCTCTTTCGTATTTGGATCCAAGCATGGGTGAGGCTAAAAGTTTTAGTCGCACTATTTTTAGTAATGGGACAACATATCCAAGCATCCTCTAAGAACGCGAGGGGGCGAGGGATCTGGTCGATTCGTTTCTCGGGTCTCGTTCGGGTGTGACTGCAGTTGGGCTTGGTGGCAAAATCGTTGTAATTAAGTGCAAAAACAAGGGCAATTCGGTATACCCCTTCGACTTTAAGTCAGCTTCTGCGGGAAGCACCTCCTACCCCATCTTTTTCTTATTGTGAAGAACAAACCGATGGAAATAAGTTAAGCGAGGACTTCAAAACGAGTTCTTTTGAGCTTCTAGCTTATTTTGACAATAAGCTTGTAGAAGCTGCAAAAGAACTGGCCCTAAGATCATCTTCACTCGAATACAGCAAATTCGGCATCTTGAATGCCCGTGGATGCGCTAACGAAAGGATGCACGTCCATCAGAGTGTTCGGACGCCAAACAGAACGTATCATCTCCGACGAGGCAACGGTTCTAAGCATGATTTGGGCGGATGCTATGGATTCAATGGTTGTGGAGCGTTCTCCTCGGGCGTGGCCATCTCCTCCTCGGGCCTGACTAAGATGAGGTCGGTGACGGAGGACTTGGATGCGCTGCCCGTCATGTCAAAGAAGGTTCGAAGGGAGCTTGGCGATGGAGTGAAGTGGAGTGCCTGAGATTTGGTCCGGAAAATAAATGAGGTTGCATATATGTAGGGTCGGTGGGCCATCGTGGACCGGATATGATGTGACGGACGACATGTGGGCGCGCCCAGGCATTTTCATATTCGCTCTAAATTTGGTTTGAATATGAGGGATGTTAGTTAGTTTGAATGTTTAATGCAGACATGAGTTGTTTGTGTGTGTCGCCTTTTTTGACCGATGAGTCCAGACTGGACGTTTGAAACTTGTTTGTGACGCGCGGTTGTAGATGGACAGCCCCCTCCTCCATAGTGAGTGCAACTACCCTACAGATCTCGTATCCACCGAGAACCAGAAATCCTCTATCACCCGTGTCATAGAAAAAGGAGTACACCGAGCACAATACTCGACTGAACCGTCCGTTTTCATCAGAAACACAGGTTCAGAAGCACACACGACGATTATCACCGCAAAACACAGTGTGGCCTATCTGGGTCAAGCTACACGGTACACACCCCAATGGAAAAAAAGGCACTTGCATCCGAATGACGAAATAGGCAAAGACACACCGCTACAGCCTACAGGGACAGGCATAGATGGGTGGGCAGCACCTACACACACGTCTTTCCTTTCCTTTCTAGAAAGATAACTGCACACTGTGATTCCGGGAATAAAGCCTCCCTCCACAGACCTGCACACTGCGTGCCTGCATACACTGATGGAGGCGTTGGAGGGTGAAGCAGGCAGTACCGACTTGAGAATATAGAAAAATATCCAGCAAAAGGGCACCACGTCCGCATGACCAACGAGGCAGGGATGACATGAGATGAGATCTCGAACGGCCGAATGGTACTTGGTTGGCTCGGACCTCTGACCTCTCAAATGGATGACATGAAGCAGCAGGTAGTGAGCGGTGAACAGCTCGCTGGGCAGGATAGCCAAGCGTGCCGCAGCCAGACGAGGACGATGCCTCCTTCCCCTTTCTCTATCTGAACCGTCTCTAGTCTCCATCGTTTGGCTTCTTGCAGCGGGGACCGATGGGTGGTTTGGGCGGAGCCGTCAGCCAAATCTGTGGGTGTGCTGGTTAGTTAGGCGTGTTTGTTTACATGGATTTTTTTATGTACTCTTTTCGTTTTTAAATATAAGTCTTTTAAAAGATTTAATTAATGGTCTACATACGGAGTAAAATGAGTGAATCTATACTCTAAAGTATGTCCTTAGTGAAACCTTAGAAAGACTTATATTTAGGGACGGAGAGAGTATGAACTAAAAAAGTCTTTTTTATCTCCATTTAAATCAAATAAGAGGGATTTTAGTGACTAAAAATAAACATTTAAGACTAAAGGAAGAAGTCTCTATAAGAGGGTCTTTTTGAAACTTTTTCTAACATTGTTTCGGCTTTTAGCGTGTCATTTAATAACCTTTAATACGGTAACATGTTTTTAAACATGTTATTTAATAACCTATAGTTCGTATTTAGTTCTGAAAACCAAACAGATAGAAACTAGAGACTTTTTAGTTGAAAAGAAAAAGTCTTAGCACTTTGTAACCAAACAGGACGTTAGTTAGCGAGACGGTGGCGCATGCGCGGCGCATAATTGCGCGCGTACCGGTGGTCAGACCCATCAAGCCAGCGATGGGTCTCAACCAACAGGGAACCGTCCGCGGTCCCTGTAGCCGAGCACGCCGCTCAACAGGACCGATCATCTGGCTCACATGCGCACATGCCGCACCGCACCGCACCGGAGGGAAGCGCTTGCGTTGCGTGACCCGTTACCTAACCAGACATGGGCGCAACGCAACACGCCCCCAAATCCGCCGCTCCTGCGCTGGGGTTTTCGTCTGCCCACACGGTAGACGGTACGTACGTCCACTTTCCCAGCACGATCTGTTACCAAGCTTAAACTAGCGCATCAGCGGCACGAGCTTGGTACCCGCGAGAGAGCTCAAGAGGCGAGTTATATCTTATGTGTGGTTCAGACTTAACTGAGCGAGTTATATCTTATATGTGGTTCAGACTTAGGCCCTGTTTGGTTCCAAATAAGTCACCAACTTATAAGTTAAAAAATGCAAAAAATGACTTATTTTACCAAACAGACCCAACTTATAAATCACCCCAACTTATAAGTAATAAGTTGCTTCACCCCAACTTAATATGTGGTTCGTCTGATGATGAGCGGCCATGGGCAAGACAACGCAGAGGCGCTGGACACGATGCGTTAGCCGGAAGGGAGCACAGCCGCCCCAATCATTCGTGCGGTGGTGGTGGTGGTCTCGTGGTGGTACGTGTGGAGGAAGCTCGGAGGAATAATGCGGCGAGCATGACACCCACCGCCGTCGCCAACGTTATCTGCAACCCAAAGCGGAGAGAGAAAAAGGCACCGCAACTGCAAGATTATTGATTATCAGGCGTGCAACTTCATTCAGATTACGAGCTGGTACTAGCGGAGGCTTTCCCTCGTGTTGTTCAGCGACGGGACGGGACGTTGGTCGAATTGCTTTGCCGCTTTGACATTCCCTGACACGATTTCTTTCTTTCTTCCTTCCTTTCCCGCCTAATAAGTGCCACTATGTTTCTCCAGTCAAACACTCTAGGAATTTTCCGCGCTTTCTACGATGCCCGCCCGTCCATCCGTCCATCGCCGTCCCTTTCCTCTCGAGATCATTGGGACGGGAATAATAAGAGAAGGGAAAGGAAAAACTTTCAGGGACGGGCATCGCCGTCGCGCCAAATTTCCGAATCTCACCCTGCCCCATAATTGATTTACAGGCTTCCGGTGTACAACGAATGATGATGATGAATCGCTAGCTTAGTTTAATTTAATTTGATTTAGCTCGCCAACAATGCTGACACCATGGGCAATACCAGCAGTAGCGCCAAAGAAGATAATCTTCTTCTTACCGAGGCCGCCAGTCTTGACGCGGACGAGAACATGGACTGCGACGAGTACGGGTCGAACCGCCCCACCGACGAGCCCCCGCCGGAGCCGCCGAAGCCGGGGTTGGCCCCGGCGGTGCCGGCGTTGATGGCGTACACCGGCGAGCCGTTGGGGTAGAAGAGGCCGTAGTTTCTCTCGGACGCCGGGCCGGGCTTCATGTTCTCGTTGAAGAGCGCGAAGACGAACACGTCGATGGGCACGCTGGGCTTGAGCGGCGTGCCCTGGCTCATGGCGATCCGCTGCATGAGGTTGCCGTTGTACGCCGCCGCGTTCTGCGCGGTGGCGCCCACCTCGTCCTCGTCCCCCTTGGAGGGCCACCCCGTCTCCGACACCCGCACGCCGATGTCGGCGTGCCCCATGGCCTTCATGGCCGCGTACACCGCGTCGATCTGCGCGTACAGCATGTTGTCGTACACCAGGCCGCCGTCGCGCACGCCGGCGTTGGGCTGGAACAGCACGTACGGCAGCGACACGCTGCCGGGGCTCCCCTTGTAGGCGAAGAAGGGGTAGGCGTTGATGAGGAACGGGGAGCCCGTCTTGCTGTGGAAGTCGAGCAGCGGCTTCACGTACTGCGCCACGCCCTCCTGGAACGCGCCGGACGACGGCGGGAAGCTGGTGGCGAGCACGTTCACCGAGTGCGCCGACGAGACCGTCACCTGGCCGCCGCCCACCCCGAGCGCGGCCAGCGCGTCGTAGACGGCCTGCATGGCGGGCACGAGGCTGGCCGCCATGGCCGTGTCGTTGTTGCCCAGCACCTCGTTGCCGACGATGATGCCGGTGATGCGGGTGGCCGGGATGAAGGGCTGCACGTGCTGCGCCACCCACTGCCGCGCCGCGCCGGGGCTGCTGGCCATGGTCTGCAGGTTCTCGTTGCCCACGGAGATGATGAACTCCACGCCCGTGTTGGCGAACGCCGTCAGCACCTTGGGGTCCGCGTCGTACAGCTTCACCTTGTTCACGTTCATCGACCGGAGCAGGCTCGCCACCTGCGTCGGGTCCGGCAGGTTGTTTGCGATCTGCCCGTAGTTTATGCCGAACTTTTGCTGCGCCGACACTGTGCCCACTGCGGAAAAGCACGGCCAGGTTAACACTTCACTTAACAGTGTCAGCAATCAACCCCATCGTTTCGCAAGAAAATGGTACTACCTCCGTCACCGTTCAAAAAGCACAGTTAAATTTACATGTATTTTTATACCAATATGAATGCTATTTTCAGCACATCCCACATTCAATCAATAACAAACTAGGTTTGAGAAAATTTTCAAACACGCTTTCTAAACCGTGACGAAGAGAGTATCTTCTTCGAAAAGAAAAGAAAACCATTTTTAAAATCGAATTCCCCTTTTCAGATATAGCCACACCGAATGCTCTAGGTCGGCAGTCTCTTTCGTTTGGGGATCAACTTGCACAAAATAATCGATCGGAAACAGACAGCCTGCTACACCCACTGATATCCAGCTGATGATGTATGCAATTGCGGACGGTTGGGTGAGATGGACATGGCAGCAGAGAGGAAGGGTGAATTCGCAGTCGCAAGTGTATTGGTTTCGGTGTGCGCAAGGAAAAAGTGTAAGTATTGGTTTGAGCAATGGATAAATAAACAAATAAATCTCGTGGTGACGCGGGAAGCTTGAAGCTGGGTCACATGCGCGCGCATCAATCAAAGCTGACAAAGCGAGGCGGCTAAGTTAGCTCTTACGACAATGAAGAGCAACCCTGATAAGCATGGCTCCCTGGATCTGAGATCTCCATGCTCTGCTTCGTAGCTTGGTACTGTTCTTTCCATGTAGTGGAAGCATGGAGCTCAGGAATTGTAGCGAAAACAGCCTTGAGACCCTTGGAGACGGCGGCACTGCCGGTTGGAGCAGGAACGACGGCTCGTGTGTAGTAGAATTCATCGGGCAAGCGTTCGAGCTGGCAGAGGCGCAGAGAGAGAGAGCAGCAGCAGCAGCAGAGCTCCTCACCGGATTGATACACAGCAATGGCGGGCGGCGTCGGCGGAGACGCGGTGCAAGCAAGGAGAGAGAGGCAGAAGGAAGCGAGCAGGAAGAAGAGCGAGAGCAGAGCACACACCTGATGAAAAGAGCGAGAGCAGCAGGATGCAGGGCAGGAGCGACGACGAGGCCCGGAGCTCCATTGCCTAAGCTCTCTCCTCTCTGCCCCTGCCCTTGGCCGATGTATGTGGTCTGGCCGTTTGGAGCCCTTGCGTTTTTTCGTTCTATTATAGTAGAGCGGCTCCTTCCGTCGGGATCGACCCCTCGTCTTCCCGAGTTACTCCAGTTTTTATAGGGAACGCTAGTATAGTACTCCCACCACCGGTGACCGTGTCTACCCAGCCACAGGCCCACCGATACCAATGTGCTCACAGAAGAAGGCAGTATATAAAACTAATGGAAATATCTGGGCGAAGTCGGCGCCGTGAGGCTGGCCTAGAGCAGCAGAGTCCAGACCTGGCGCACCACACGGGCCGTGGCAACGTGTGCGACCGCTCCGTCACGCACGCAGGGTTCCCTTCACGCTTCCTCCATCCTGACCCCTGACCCGTTGGCTGTTGCGCCTGCTCGTACCCGCGCCGGGGTATGGACCGTCGAGCGCTTGTTTTTATGTGCACCTCCGGCCTCCGGGTGAAAACAACAGTTCGGACAAACGTTGCGTACTCTGTCGTTTGAGCTTTGAACTGTCCGTTAAGCTACTGACAAACGAATGAACTGTCTGTTGAGCGTGCCCGAGCAGCGGTCAAGCGTCGCGCATTGGCTAGTCTGACCTGAGGTGGGAGTGCATATCTAAACTCCTGCCTCTCGCGGCAATAATTTTGTTTGTTTTTTTGCGATCGATCGATGTATCATAGCAGTGCATGCATAGGACGGAGGGTGTGAATGTCCCGTTGCTACTCTCTTCTTGTTTACGGCTAGCTTGTCTTTTTCGGATGCAGGAAAAACGACTTCACGGTTCACACCAATATGTTTTCACGAAGCAATTCCACGTCGATGTTTTCTGATGACAAGTTTAGTTATCCGGGGATGATAAATCTAGTTGTGAATGTCTAAAAAAAGTTAGTTATGAAGTATGACAGTTTTTTTGTTTAGACGGCAAGTTTAGAAAAAAAAATTGGTTTTTTTTGTAGGGCAATTTTAGTTATAAAACATTTGGACAGTGTTACTTTGTGTCACATGTGTGGCACATAACATTTATGTTTTTTTTCCGAATGATGATTGTCTTGTGGTTTAGAAAAAAGAAAATGATTGTTGCCTCTGCATACCTCACATGAACAGGGATAGGTTCCTTGTGCATGCATGCATATCGACTCTTCAACTCGTCAAGTCCAGTAGAGGCAAAAGGATGGATCGATATGGTTTCATTCGTGCGCGGCTAGCTGTTGTCGCATAGACCATTTTAATTTTTAGAACACAATAATGCTAGAAGTACGGACTGTCTACGACAGATTTACAGGCTCGTTAGTTGTGATTGGTTGGAACTTAATTAAGGAGGACGGTCCCACTAATGAAAATCAGGGAGGTGTAATTAGATTAGGCCGCGTTAGCATCCCCTAAAAGCCTGTTAGAACATGTCTGTATCTTTAGCATTTTTGTTTAAAACAAGTTCAGAGTATACGTGTTTTTCACACTGTGCTCTGCTAGCCAGCCTGTTTTAGAATATAAAGAAAGTCTGTTTTGAGAGAGGGCCACTGACCACGACAACGCCTAGGAAGGCAGAAACCTCAGGGCTACTAGCATGTTTGGTGTGGGAGGTCGGCCACATGGGCCACACGGAATGGCGTTTTGTCTGTGTTCCTCTCCTCCTCGAGGTCGGGACGAAGAAACAGTTGCCGACTTCGGAAACTTGGATTTTGGCGCGCAAGTCCTGTCCAGTGACGGCCAGATGTTGCAGTTCATACTTGGTGACTACGCACGTCGTCTCTAGCCTCTAGCTCAGTCCCGTGTCAGAGTTCATGTCCTCGTGCGCAGGTTCGCTGTGCGTCCATGCATTTGGTCGACCGTCATCATCACATATAAGTACTATAAAAACAAGCATGGAACTCGGGATAATACTAATATACTGAACGGCTGAACGCCTTTCCTGCTGCATGTTGCGGCTTGCACCGTCGTAATAAAAAAATATACAACATTCACATGAAGATTTGATCTTTCCTATCACTACTCCGTCCGTTCTCCAGTTATAACATGTTCTTTTAAGAAAAAATCTGATCTAGATAGACACGTTTTGATATGATTGCCCGCTCATTTCTCATTTCATTATATTAGTGGCCGGGACGTCATCCGGTGACCTTTCTTGAGAGGAAGCTATGCGTATATTTTCATTTAAAAAATCATAGAGTTCATGTTTCTGTCTAAAAAAACATTTCAAAAAAATAATCATTTTCAACTAAAAAAATAAAAAATAAAAAAATTTATCACCATAGCCTACCAACAAGCGCAATTTTGCATAACCCTTCATTAAAAAAATATCAAAGGTCTTTATTTTTATCTAAAAAATACATTTAAAAAATAATCCTCATCTTCATCTATTTCTTTAAAAGATTTCTCACGGCAGCCAACCAGCTTGCGTCATGTGACATAGCTGGTTGGCCCCACTTCATGTGACACTTAATGGTTCTAATACATAGTGCATATTAAAATGTTAAAAACCTACTTTAATTTATTACAAAGAAGATAATATAATATATATCAACAACTATATATTTGAGATCTATTGATCTTCTTTTTTCTTTATATATTTGAGATCTTTTGTTTTCCTCGTTCAGTCTTCGGTTCTTCCTTATGTAAAGTATTCAGCGTTTTCGTATTCTTAGAAATGAAATGGTGCGCACCTTGTTTACTTTGTTACACACGGTTTGTTCATTTCGCTGACGTACCGGTGCCAATGATATGTCTCGTGGACATATGATACAGAGTTAAAACATTCGACAGCCGACAAAAGCTGCATCGCTTTTCATTTGTGCCGAGAGAAGTCCAAGCACACTCTAGCACCGCTCGAAAGCTCAAGAAAGATGAGTGGACCATAGAATTGTTTGTCCTCGTGTGCACATTTGTTTGTTTGTAACTGTTAGATAAAACGAGATTAACGAGACACGAGAGACACAGATTTTTACGTGAAAACCCTTGCAGGAGAAAACCACGGACGCACGAAGGCGCAATTACTATGAGGAGGAGTATTACAAGCACGAGACGACACACCGTCTTTAGGTGCGACTACATGGAGTATATATGAGGGGCAATACATAAGAGTCCTTGAAGGACAAGTAAACGAGTTGTACTCGTACGCGTCGGTACCAACGCAAAGGCCCACATCGATTGTAGTACGTCTAGTCCAATACGGTAGAATTTGGATCACAATTTAACAATCTCCATCTTGAGCCAAATTCCCTCCAGTAGTCGAAGAAAGTGAATAACTCCATCCAAATCAGCTTAAACACCTCGTGCGTCAAAGTCCATAGGACTAGTGAGAAATACCAACTAAGCCTGAGCAAAGTTCAAACTTATTGGTAGGAACTGGCTTTGTCATCATATCAGCTGGATTATTACGAGTACTTATCTTGCATACCTTCAAATCACCTTTAGCAACAACATCTCGAACATAGTGAAATCTGACACCAATGTGTTTTGTTCTCTCGTGATACATTGGATTCTTTGTAAGATATATAGCACTTTGACTGTCAGAAAATATGGTAGGGCAAGATGAATCTCCACAAAGCTCAATGTACAAACCTCTCAACCAGATAGCTTCTTTGCAAGCCTTAGAAATAGCCATATACTCGGCATCAGTAGTGGAACAAGCCACAATAGACTGCAAAGTTGCTCTCCAACTCACAGCACAGCCATTAATGGTGAAAACATAACCTGTGAGTGATCTTCTCTTATCCAAATCACCAGCAAAATCAGAATCAACAAAACCAACAAGTCCATCTCCAGTTTTCCCAAACTGTAAATAAGCATTAGAAGTACCTCGCAGGTATCTGAAAATCCACTGAACTGCATTCCAATGCTCTTTTCCAGGATTAGCCATGTATCTACTAACAACACTCAGTGCATAAGATAAATCCGGACGAGAACAAACCATGGCATACATAAGTGAACCAACTGCACTCGAATAGGGAACTCTAGACATGTACTCAATATCTGCATCTGACTCAGGACATAAGGCTGATGATAATTTGAAGTGTGCAGCTAACGGAGTACTTACTGGCTTGGCATTATGCATATTAAAACGACGAAGAACTTTATCAATATATCCCTTCTGACTGAGATATAATTTTCCAGATGGTCTATCTCTGGATATTTCCATGCCAAGTATTTTCTTTGCTGCACCCAAATCCTTCATCTCAAATTCATTACTCAATTGCTTCTTTAGTTCATCAATCTCTGACATGCTCTTTGCAGCAATTAACATATCATCAACATAAAGGAGCAAATAAATAGCTGAACCATTGACAGTTTTCAAGTAAACACAGCTATCATAATTAGACCGTTTGAAACCTTGAGAGAGCATAAAGGTGTCAAATCTCTTGTACCACTGTCGAGGGGATTGCTTCAATCCATAAAGAGATTTGTTTAACTTACAGACAAGCTTTTCTTTTCCAGGAATAACAAAACCTTCAGGTTGTTCCATATAAATATCCTCTTCTAATTCTCCATGTAAGAATGCAGTTTTAACATCCAATTGTTCAAGCTCAAAATCATTCATGGCAACAATACTAAGTAAAGTGCGAATAGAGCTATGCTTCACAACAGGAGAAAAGACTTCGTTATAGTCAATACCTGGAATTTGGCTATAACCTTTAGCAACCAACCTTGCTTTATATCTTGCC
The DNA here is from genome assembly GCF_904849725.1 of Hordeum vulgare subsp. vulgare. Classification (NCBI taxonomy): domain Eukaryota; kingdom Viridiplantae; phylum Streptophyta; class Magnoliopsida; order Poales; family Poaceae; genus Hordeum; species Hordeum vulgare. Next base: position 541,238,024 of record NC_058520.1, read on the forward strand.
TCATCATTAGGAGAAACACCTTCCTTTATTTTGAAAACCCACTTGCAACGAATAGGTTTCTTCTCTCTAGGTAATCTTACCAAATCCCAAGTGCCATTCTTTTCAAGTGATTCCATCTCATCATGCATAACAGTCATCCACTTATTACTATCACCAGAAATAATTGCCTCGGAATATGAAGAAGGCTCAGCATTACCTTCAATTTCTTCTGCAACAGATAAAGCAAAAGAAACAATATTGCACTCCTCAATTAACCTCTCAGGTGCATTAATACCCCGCCTAACTCTGTCACGTGCGAGATTCCAACTGGGTGGAACAATAGGCTGATTTGGAGTGACATGTACATCATCAAAGACGGGTTCATCATGTGCATCAACATTTTCCTTATCAGAAGTATCACCTGAATCAATAAGATGCTCCACCTGAACAGTAGACTGCTGTTCACTCTCAATTGGAACATTAGTAGATGCAACATCATGTAACATAGCAGATTCATTAAAGATAACGTTCCTGCTAATAAAAATCTTTTGTGTTTCAGGATTCCACAATTTAAAACCTTTAACACCAGATTTGTAACCAAGAAAGATCTAGTTAACAGCCCTAGGCTCCAACTTTCCATTATCAACATGAGCATAAGCAGTGCAACCAAAAACTCTCAACTGTGAATAATCAGCAGGTGAACCAGACCATACTTCAATTGGAGTTTTCTTATTAAGAGGAATAGATGGTGAACGATTGATGAGATAACAAGAAGTGGAAGCGGCCTTAGCCCAAAAACGCCTATGCAAACCTGCATTGGACAACATGCAACGGGCTCTGGAAATAATGGTCCTGTTCATACGCTCAGCAACACCGTTTTGTTGAGGAGTATAAGGAACGGTGTGGTGTCTGACAATGCCTTCAGACTTGCAATAATTCCCAAATTGCTTAGAACAGAATTCCATACCATTATCAGTGCGAAGTATTTTTACCTTCTTTTCAGTTTGTCTCTCAATCATAATCTTCCACTCCTTAAAAGCTGAGAAAGCTTGCCATTTATGCTTCAAGAACTAAGGCCAAACCTTTCTCGAATAATCATCAATAATAGTCAACATGTAACGAGCACCACCTAATGACCTTTTGCGAGATGGTCCCATAAATCAGAATGCACATAATCAAGAATACCTTCAGTTGTATGAGTCGAAGTGTTGAACTTCACCCTCTTGTGCTTGCCAAAGATACAATGCTCACAAAATTTCAATTTACCAGTTTGGTATCCTTTAAGAAGACCTCTCTTATTTAACTCTGCCAAACCAAGTTCACTCATATGTCCAAGACGCATATGCCAAAGGTTAGAAGCATCACAACCAGAATTCTTTGAAATAACTGGAGTAGCGTTACCTGAAACGGTAGAACCTCGAAGGTAATAAAGACCATTGGTCGAACTTAAGTCACCTTTCATCACAATGAGAGAACCTTTGGTGACCTTCAAAACGCTATCTCCACCTGAATACTTGTACCCCTTTGCATCAAGGGCACTCACAGAGATAAGATTTCTCTTCATCTTCGGAATATACCGAACATCTGTCAAAGTTCTGATTGTGCCATCAAACATCTTGATTCGAATGGAACCTATGCCTTCAATCTTGCATGGTGAATTATCAAAACCCAAAACGGAACCAGCAGCAGTAGTAGAATCAAAAGTAGTAAACCAATCTCTATGCGGGCACATATGAAAAGTACACGCAGTGTCAAGTACCCACTCATCATTGGTCTCAGCACATCCAGCAATAACAACAAGAGCATCATCGGAACTTTCATCACGAGCAACATTAGCAGAATTTCCACCTTGTTTGTTACCTTTCGGTTTGTATGTGCCATTCCTCTTTTCCTTGTTCTGCAACTTGAAACATTCTGAGATGTCATGCCCGTCTCTCTTGCAATACCTGCAAGACTGCTTCTTGTCTTTAGATTGCGACCGGCCTCTCTGGCCGTTCTTACTTTTGCCACGATTTCCATTATGTGAGCTCTTCTCCTTTGTCCTGCCACGAACAGATAATCCCTCGGCTTGGGATGAACTCGAACCATCATGAGGCACCATTAATTTCATCTTCTCCTTAGAGTTCAAAGCTTCATAAACTTCATTAAGCGTTAGAGTATCACGACTGTATAAGATGGTGTCTCGAAAATTGGTATAAGAACTTGGCAGCGAACAAAGTAACATTAAAGCAGTATCTTCTTCATCATACGTAACCTCCATTGCAGCTAGATCGGATATGATCTCTTTAAATTCTGAAATATGATTCAAAACATTACCTCCCTCGGGTAACCTGTGCATGAATAATTTTTGCTTCAGATGCATCTTGCTGGTGAGATCTTTAGTCATGCAAATCCCTTCCAGCTTTAACCATAGAGCGGCGGCAGTTGTCTCGCTCAAAACTTCCTGCAAAATATTATTATGCAAATGGAGTTGAATTTGTGACAAAGCCTTACGATCCCTTCTTTTCTCCTCAGCAGTCCAATCCTCAATTCTATTCTTTCCAAAACTATCCAGTGCATCATCATAGTCAGCCTGCGCCAACAACGCCCGCATCTTGACTTGCCATAGGGTAAATCTTGTGTCACGGTCCACCAGCGGAAGATCGTACTTCATGGATGCCATGAGTAGATAAATCTGGTAGCTTCGGTAGATGTAGCAATTTGAGGGAAGAAAACAAATCTGATTACTACTAGTAACCTTCACGTGAGAGAGAGATTGATGGGATGCTAACTTCCGGTGCGTGCTGATGGATAGATGGATCGGTCAAGAAAATCTCAAAGCAGCAGCAACAGCCTCGCGTTGGCAGATGGAGCAACAGCAGCTTATGAACCAGAGTAACAGCGGCGGCTCGGTACTCCAGCAGAACTCGGCGACTTGCACAGCAACCGCAGCGGACGGATTTAACAACGACGACCTTGTCTTCTTGCGGCAAGCAGCGGCTCGGCTTATGACGGAGCGTACGGCGGGCCCAGTCGAACTCGGCTTCTAAATCAATCCGGCTTCGGATCGCTAGGTCGCGTCCGGCGGCAGACGCAACCCTAACTCTCGTCTCAAATCTCGTATGTGTAGAACCTCAGCTCTGATACCACTTGTTAGATAAAACGAGATCAACGAGACACGAGAGACACAGATTTTTACGTGGAAACCCTTGCGGGAGAAAACCACGGACGCACGAAGGCGCAATCACTATGAGAAGGAGTATTACAAGCACGAGACGACATACCGTATTTAGGTGCGACTACATGGAGTATATATGAGGGGCAATACATAAGAGTCCTTGGAGGACAAGTAAACGAGTTGTACTCGTACGCGTCGGTACCAACGCAAAGGCCCACACCGATTGTACTACGTCTAGTTCAATACGGTAGAATTTGGATCACAATTTAACAGTAACGATCAGACTAGACGAGAAGCCCAAAACTATGTTCATCGATCGAACCGTCGATTGAGTGCGCGCAAGCAACAGTCAGACGTTCTTTTTTAATTTTCGAGTTGAACAGTCAGACCCGTCCTGTCGAGGAGGGGGTGTGTAAGTTGGATTTAGACTCCCGACTCTCTGTATTTTCATCGATCGATAATAGATCCATTCATAGGGTAGGGTGGCACTACATGTGAATGTCCCTTTGCTACATGGGAGTATTTTTTTTACAGCAAAGTTGTGTGAACATGAGGCTTTGTTTCGCACAAATATGAGTTGCGTACGCCTCTTGAACTTGCTTCTTGCATTCAGTGAACGCAGGGGCCCGATATATAGTTTGATGTGCCATTGCAGGTTGCGGATATGGTTGATTGCATGGGCCTAGACGTGGTGCCATTTCAGGCAAGTTCTGAGTATGCTGCTACTCGTGTTTTTTCACACCGTGTTAACCAAACGGTACCACCGGCCAGGAAGGCAGGCTAGCGGTAGCATGCTTTGGTGGTGTGGTCGGTTGTCGGTAGCAGCATGGGTCACGCGGTGCAGCGTTTTGCTTGTGTTTCTCGCTCGCTGGCTCCGCGAGATCGAGGCGAAGAAACAGTTGCCGACTTCCAAAACTTGGTTTGGCGCGCAACTCCAGTGACGGCCAGCTGTAGCTGTTCATACTTGGAACGTACTCCACTGTAGTCCCCTTTCAGAAGGAAAATATACTTTAGTTTCTGATTGTATATGCATTATATGTAATAATTTTTTTAAACTTAAATAAAGAGTTTAAAAATATTTTAAATTAAAGTTGACTTTGTTTTATACTAGTATTAAAAATTATAATAAAAAAGTCAACATTGACTTGTGGGCAAAAGAGACAAAATATATTTGCTATTGTAGGTCACTATTCACATTATTTTGATGGAAAATTTGTCTTTTTTGAAAAGACGTAAATGTATAATTTTTTTGTGTGGAATTTTTCTTACAAGTACAACGAAAGGTCAAATTTATTTTAAAATATTTTCAGATTTTTTTGGATTTTTATTGAATTGCTATTTTTTTCACATATAAGATATATATACATCCAGGAACCAAGCATTCCGTTCCTTGTTAGAATTCATGTCCTCGTGAGCCGGTTCGCTCCCTGTCCATCCATTTGGTAGTGTCAAATTTAAAGTTTTGACCTTTTTGCGAGAGTTAAACCAGATTTGATCTTGGTTTGATATTTTTTGTTTTGTTTTGTGATTTGATCTTTTTTTTCTACCTCGTAACGGTAGGACTTAACTCCGTCATCACGTTTGTTTGATGTAAAAAATACTCTATTACCATAGACTTTGACAGTACGCGCATACAATTTGGTCGCCTGTGCATGTATGCCGACTGCTGTCTCTGCCCTGCCTAGCTAGCTCGGCGGCGGCCGAGGGCATTTGCTAGAGCTAGGTTCGTTGCAAAATTAGGGCAATTGTTTAATAAGTGTGTGAGTACGAGCTAGTAATAAACGTCCATGGCAAAGAAGCAAGCTGATTTCTAGCTAGCGATGTAGGTGTAGTAATGTAGTCTAATTGTTTAGAGCAACTTTAGCAGACCCCGCATCTGTTCGATCCGTAAAATGTGTTTGCAGTTTACGGAAAAACGCCTTTGCGGGCCGGCACGCACGGCCGCGGATGCAGGTCCCGCATAACAGACTCGTAAAAAAGCATATTTACGAAATATGTTTTTTTACGGATCGGCTTTGCGGAGTTTGATCTGGCGCGACTCCTTCCGATCCGGAAAACCTAAATTTGCACCACATCTTTGCTAGAATAATGCATTTCTTTGCTTTTCCAACAACATTTGGATACATAAGACATCACCACATCTTTGCTAGAATAGCAAGACCAAAGAAAACAAGAACCACAAGTATGCATTTTAGAAGATTTCCAACTTTCATAACTCCTCCAACTAGTTGAAGCAATATCTTCTTCATGCACTCATTGTTGATCTGCGGATTCTTCATTCTTCATCTTTGATTCGGAAGAAGTAGACGTTGCACATGCAGCCGCATCATTGTTTTTTATTCTACTAAGGAGTGCATTGATATCTATTAACTTTTTTCTATCAATAAATCAATGTATTCGCCTTCCCAAAACCAAAATGAGCATCGATATTCCTACACAAAATAATAACCATGTTCGGAATGAGGATCCGCAGTTGAACCAAAGAATGAGATATAGCAAGTGCACGTACCCCGTCGCTTTCGCATTTGAAGAACACCCATCCGGGGTGGTTCGGCGTGCCCGAAGTAAGCCGCAACACTGTCCGCGTGCAGTCGTCACACTGTATGAGCGGCAACGGCGAGCCACAGAGCCTCTGCGCGAGCGCCGAGCCAAGTGGACGGCCGGACGAATCCATGCCCCGCAAATCGTCGGCGGCGCCGGGAGGACGAACCCGTCCCTGCATGCGCTCATGTGCCCTTGTCGGGGCTGCGGGAGATGCTCCCCGACCACTCCATCGCTTGGCGCAGCCACCGGCTACCGGCAAAAGCCAAATCCGGTTGCCGGAATCTTGGGCGAAGGGGGGGAGAGGGGAGGTGGTTGGCGGGGGAAAGCGCGGGCTGAAATGTCCCCTCACCAACCGCTTCCCGCTTATATGCAGGGCACCGCAGTGGTGAGGGGGGAACTCGCGAATACGCGGATTGGGGCCGAGATTTTGCCGCGCCCCGTAAAAATATTTACGGGCCGGGGCGGGATGCGGGGTCTGATCGGACAGGTTATCCCGCCCCGACCTGCACTTTGACGGTTATTTTGCGGATCGGAGCGGGATGCGGGGTCTGCTGGAGTTGCTCTTAACGACGTGCGTGACCTAGTAATGCATGCATGTGCTGGAGAGAGAATGTAAGAGATGCTTCCTCTTTTTCGGTTTACAGGTTCATTTTAAAAATTTCAGATTTTTATTATATTAGACTCATTTTGTGTCCAATTGAGATAAAAAGCTTTGAGTCTCACATCATATTTAATAAAAATGAGAAAATTAGTGACTATGCATGCATCTTATTCTAAATGCATCATGGTAATCCAATTAGAGGGACTGAGGGTAAGTGAGAATTATTTCATTGGGCAGTTTTGTATATTCAAAACACATGTCATTCATTCGCAGTATACCTTAATTTATGAGATTTTAAATTTAAACCCTATAAACTGAAAAAAGAAAGAGTATATGCGAGTGCATGTCGTGCCACTCTGTTAGTGCAGTGCAGAGTCTTTCACGGACACAGATACCGAATCTATCAATGCATTGCTATTCATATTCGCTGCCTCTTTCAGAAAGGAAGAATGTCATAGCGTGCATGTGACCAAACGTCCTGCTAGGGGCACGCAGAGACAGACTTTCAGGCATGCATCTTGCAACGGACAATATCTTACTGCCAACGTCCATGGCGGTAGGCTAACATATTCTACCGTCACGGACATTGGCTTCAGATATTTTTCATGTCAAACGGACGTGACGATATAGTTATGTCCTACTGTTATCTGTTCCGGCGGTAGGGAAATGGTCAGATTTTTATTTTTGTTACAAACTAGGAAGAGATCGTGTTGAACTTTTTAAAAAGGGTCAAAACATCAAATTCTGTATTTGGTTGTCGTCCGTCATATCACACGTCATATGTTAAAACCAACATGAAATCCGGGATAACATACTCGCTTTGTTTGAAAATAATTGTGGCCGCGGTTGAATTTTACAAAGTCCTTGAATTTTTTCATACTCAACCTGTTGTGCATGTCTGGTTCAAACATCGCTCGTTCTAGCTCTGCGCTCACCGGCTCCCATTTCGATCCTACGGCTCGCCACCACTGCTCTAGATCCACTCTTCTCCCTCCCCTCCACCTTTCCTCGCATCGCCATGCTCCCCTTCGCCTTCACTAGTCTCTCCGCCCACCCATCCATGTTCCTGCCGCGAACCTCCGAAATAGTTGGATATTTTTGTCAAAGAAGGCGACGATATGGCGAATCCGATGTAGGGAAGGACAGCCATGGTAGATCCGGACCATCATCAATGCCAGATGGGGGCCATGGCAGTTGGTGCCGGCAAGGTGTTGTCGTCCACAACGATGCGAGCCACGAACATGCGGACAGGAGGAGATGGAGGTGGTGCCCTTCAAGCTCCCGGCGTTAGTGGCCGCGATATCCAAGGGCAACCTCCTTCCGCGCATGCTCCTTCTCAGACAAGGCAGCTCGGCTCCTCGTCCTCAACAACCAGTGAGATATCTCCGTCACCCCCAGCCTTTAGGCAGAACCATTGGGCATTATCTGACACACTTACGGAATTTCATTGGGTAGGATTACCATTGGGCATTACCATTGAGATAATTATGAAATTTCATTGGGCATTGTTTTACTCGGATATTCCAAATAGGCAGGATTACACCATTGACATCATCGGGTATTGTTATTTTGTGTAGATGATGATTTGGCATCATTTCACACGTTTACGAAATTTTGCTAGGCATTGTTTTTTTTGTGTAGATCCATTTAGGCTGGTCTAATGCTGGATTTACTTGGAGTAGTGGAGAATTTACCTGTTGGCCTATAGTCATTTGGCAAGTACTCTAGTGTTGCTTTTAGTGCTTGTTGAAGTAGTTTGCCATGTCAACTAGTGTTGCTTTTAGTTTTACTTGGGGTACATGGACAACATGATGTTCTATTCTAGTTTGGAGTTCTTGAACTCAATATCATTGCCTTATTACTTGAAGTACATGGGCAACATGATGTTTTGTTCAAGTTTAGACTATTTTCTTGCAAGTGAGTTCGAAGTAACCCGATTCCAATTTTCTTGATCTAATGAGTACAATATCAACTATATAATTTTTCAATGTTCTTAGGAGTAAAGTTTTCAAGGTTGTATTGCTTTTTGTTGTACAATGTGGGATGCAAACAGTCCCAATTGTTGAATTCTACTTTGTGAGTATTTTTAAACAAGATACCCATCTTTTGGCTCGGATTGCACAAGTATTTTGCACAATTATTCTGCATAATTATTTTACACATTTGTTTGTGTTGCTACTAATACACAAAACGTATTTATTTCCTTCCTTTTCCCTACACAGTCCTTTCTTTTCTTTTCCTTTCTCTATGCGGTCCTTTCCTTTCCTTTCTCTATGTACTCCTTTCCTTTCTCCTCCCCCAATCCCCTCAATTACCCTTCTCCTATAAGGGCCAAGGTCTGTAGAACTAGTTTAGTCTCTCAAGATAGAGAAAGAGGTAGCTTTCCTTTATTTTGTCGGTTTTCTATACTCATGTGTGGGATTTTGTAGCCTATTCCTCCATCTTGATTCATAATCTCCACCATACATGACTAGAGTGTGAAGAACCTTTGAGCCTGCTTGTCGACCTCATAGTTCTAGTATTCTTGCTTCACAACTTCTATCAATTCGTTAATGTTTGTAGGTGATCTGCGATCGGTTAGGAAATGATTAGAATTGAAGAAGCGTATGTCTAAAACACTCATGTCAGGACTGTTTGCTAGTTGTTGCATCGACCGTGTGTCCATATCCGTGTGTGGTACAACATATGGAAAAACCTCGTCATTAGGCATAACACGAGGTCTTGCATTATCCTGTTTGATAAAGATGGTTCTTACAACATCTTTGTCGGGCTACATTTCTTGGATAGCACGGTCACTGTCTCGCACATATATTCCCTCATTAAAACTCGGGTCACATTCACTAATTTCAATTCGAGAGATCCCCTTTCTCTATTTTGACTCCTTCTAAGAGCTGAAGTCCCTTTGGTGAACGCCCAAGTGCCATTCTTGTCATCAAATGTGACAACCCCATCTTCACTATATCTTGGCTTAGCCATAATTGTGAGAAACATCACCTTCCCAATCTTATTATTATGATGCATGCCGTGCAAGGGTTCATGTTCTTTTAGGAGTAGATAGGAGGTGTTCTTCTTCTACTCATATCGAACCACTTCTCATTGATGTAGGTCATGCTAGTCATTTCCACGAAGATAGGCCTGAGAGATGTGATCCAATTATGATCAAGCATGGAGATGTGGAACTTTAATCTCGCGATCTTATTAGCTTGCTTGAGCAAAGACTTCAAGATGCTAGTGCGTCGCGTCAGCTCACCCCACTTGAATCTACCTTATCGGGTCGTGCTGCTAACACCTAGTGTCGGTGTCAAAGCCGACAGATCTCGGGTACGGGGTTCCGAATTGTGGACCTTGCATCGATGGGTTGTAGGAGACAAAGGGGACAATGTTTCACCCAGGTTCGGGCCCTCTTGAGGAGGTAAAGCACTACGTCCTGCTTGATTATATTGATGGAGTATGAGGATTACAGAGTTGATCTACCTCGAGATCGTATCGACTAAACCCTAGATGAATCAACTTGTCCATGCAGACGAAACTCCTTGGTTTTTATAGACACGAGGAGTCCCTAGGGTTACATACAACCAACCTCACCAGGGGTAAACGTGCCAATCTCGCCTACACAACTTGGATGACACACCAGTCTTTGGAGCTTTCCTACTTGTTCACGAGATCGTCATGCAATCCGGTCTTTAATAATGCGGCCCATTAGGTCGGCCCATGAACAACATCCCGTCCGCCCGAGGACCCCTTAATTCCGGACTCCCTCAGTAGCCCCCGAACTAGCATCCAATGTTGATGTAAATGGTCTTTGGCAGGTCGAGAGTAATCGGTTTGTGAGGCGAGTTCCCCTCATGTTCGGCTAGTTTTAAACTTGATCCTTTAGTGATATCATGCCTTCAAAACAGACACTAGTTGAGTGTGAACGGTCCCTCAACTGAAAGCCTTTCTGACAAAAGGTCGCAACAGTTAGTTTATAACAAAAACTTGATTCGCGGCTCGAGGCCACTTTCCCACAAGCACATCTCATCGACCTGGAGATCGTGCCCCACATTTAAGGGGATATGGGTAATGGTTTCAGTAATCCCACGCGCGTTCACCGGTTCGGTCGTTTCGGGAAGTGGTCGGGCGTGCGACACAATAAACGGGAACCCTTGGCTCAGTGCCCCCCATGGAAAGGAAAAAAGATCCATAGAGCAGCCACATGCACTCAAGACTCGACCTCCTCCCATCCTTGCTTCCAAGAGCTTAGATCCGCTGCACTTTTCGTCCTCTCCCCTCCATCCTCCCCCAAGCTTAGTCGTGGCTAGATCAGGTTCTCACAGCAAGTGGGAGATATCGTGTGTCTCCGACAAAGACATCCGAGAGCTGAAGGAGGCTCGCTATCTTTCGACGGATATCGCTCACCGTGTGCTGGAGGAAGGTCGGGTGGTGCCCACTCCAATGCCGGGAAAAAGAGTGGTGTTTGTGTGATAGTCTGGCTTATTAGGGATGATAGACTACTCATATCAATAAGGAATTCCTTCTTTTTTGGGAGCCCATTAGAACAGAACTCCCAGGTTAAGCGTGCTCGGCTTGGATTAGTTATAGGATGGGTGACCGACCGGGAATTTGATCCCGGGTGCGCATGAGTGAGGACAAAATGCGTAGAAAAGACTAGTATTGATATGTGGGGCCAGTCTAGATCCCGCCAGGAGTAACAACCGCCGACGGGTGTGTCCGGGGCGTTACAAGTTGGTATCAGAGCCGACCCTCTCGGTTACACGGATGTTTGCGGACGGGTGTGCGGTCATGTTGTTCATGACGTTTGTGACCCGTCGTGGCACACGACATGTCACGTGTACTCGACTGGATGCACAAACGTTTGTGCCAAGAGGGAACGCTCGTGTGGCCCGACGAGGACGTCGGTTCCTCTGAGTGGTGGTGTATGTGATAGCCTGGCTTATTAGGGATGATAGACTACTCATATCAATAAGGAATTCCTTCTTTTTCGGGAACCATTTGAACAGAACTCCCACGTTAAGCGTGCTCGGCTTGGAGTAGTTATAGGATGGGTGACTGACCGGGAAGTTGATCCCGGGTGCGCATGAGTGAGGACAAAGTGCGCAGAAAAGACTAGTATTGATATGTGGGGCCAGTCTAGATCCCGCCAGGAGTAACGACCGTCGGCGGTTGTGTCCGGGGTATTACAGTTTGTTCCCCACTTCATATGGGGACTAGGTTTCCCACCCCACCCCTTCGTTAGGGGCCTGATGTTCTACTACGGGTTAGATCTTCATGTTCTTCCCCCGAACTCCTTCATGCACATTTCTTCCTTCATCATCGGTTGCGAGGCCTTCTTGTGGGGTCATCAGCACTTCGGTTTATGGCTTAAGACCTTCAATGTCAAGCCAAAATCAGTCGACGACCAACACACTGACTGTGGCGGAGCCGTAATCAGCAAGCTTCCCTCAAATGAATGGCTGGGGGGTACCTTCATCGACACCATGAAAGCATGGCAGAAGGAATGGTTTTACATCACCGAGCCTCAGGAGGCGGGCTGGCTGGCTCCCGCTGAGTTTAGATCCGGACCCCCTAACAGACTAACCTCGTGGGTGAAAAGGGCCTCGATTGGGAGTCGTCCTTGGAGGTGGACGTGCTGCAGAAGCACGTCAAGTAGATGGTGAAGAAGAAAGTCGAGCTGACCAATGTGGTCAAGTTATGCTCCGTCGCCGCATCCTTCCCTGCCAGCGTTGGGACACCCCAATGTGGTCCTACAAGCTCTGCGACCCCGACATCGTGAAACAATTCTACCACACCACGCTTGAGAAGTTGTGAAAGGTGTTATTCAAACAACAACAAGAGTGGCCAGCCGAGGAAGAAGGGGTCGGCTTGGATGCCGCTAACCCCCCTTTGGAGGTATGATCAAGCCTCTTGTTATTAAAGCTTTTCACTTTATTAGAGATCTCATTTTCCCCCAATCGTCTCTGCGGTGTTGGCTCAAAAAGGCCAAGAAAATATATGGCCCGGCCCCCTTGCACGAGGAACCCAGATTGCAATTGTTGACCGCGATACTGGTGGTGGCACCGTACACGGCGCTAGATAAAAAGGAGAAGAAGGAGGAGGAGGAGAATCGCGGGAGTCTCCGCTCAAGGGGTCCTCCGGATACTAAGTCCAGCAAGACCCACGCTTCCTCCGCCTATGAGGAGGAGGAGGAAGGGGATGGAGGGAAAAATATTCCATCAAAACGAGGAAAAGGTTGGCGCCAGAGGACGCCAAGGAGGGCTTGCCTCCCGAGGCCGTGAAAAAAAAACTTGCAGAGGCAAGGTAGTCCTGCCCAACGAGAGCCGGGATTCCGAAGAGGACACCGAGGCCTTTGAGAGGGTTCCCTGAAGGACCCGAGGGTCAAGCCCTTGCCCAAAGGTACAAAATCCAACTTGTATTTAATGAATTACGCTGAGCTTTCTTTGTTCACCATACATGCTCTTTTTTCCGACGCAACCCGGCTCAAGACCTCCTCACGGATCAAGTCTCGGGGGGGGGGGGTTCACTACGAGCCGAACTGGCAGAGAGCGGGAATGCATCCCACACTACACTCCCTCCATCGGATGAGGCTGCAAAGGTGATGTCCCACCAAGCCCTCTGAACATGGGGGACAAGGTGGTGATGGCCGAAGTGAACACTTCGGTCACCGAAGATCGGGAGGTCCCTACCGAAGTTTGTGCCTCGGTCGCTGAAGACCAGGAGGTCCCAGCCGACGTTCATGCCTCGATCATTGGTACCCAGGAAGTCGATCCCCTCTTGATGAGGGGAGAGGGTGACATGGACTCGTTCGAGCTTATTACGGATACAACTCCAAGGAGCTCTCCTCGACCAACGTCTTCACCGTTGTCTCCAATGCCTCATGTGCCACAACAAACCGTGGCTGAATGGCCCACGAGGATGACAGAGGCTCTATCTGGTGCGTCCATCGCCGATGAGAGGGTGCGATTCTGCAAAGCATCCAGTCCGTTTATAGCGGGCTGAAGGGAGCCTTCAATAGTCTGCTGACATGCTTGGAGGTAAAACGATTAGTGTTCATTTTTATTTATAAGGTTTCTATATGCCTTATAGGTGTGATAGCCCCCGAGCCATGGGTGAGTTGAAAAGCTTACCCGTGGCTCGAGATGATTTATCATCTTTGAGCAAAATCGGTTTGGGGGACCCATAAACTATTACAGCTCAGTAGGGTACTTTAGCCGAATAACCCAATCCCGTTGACGCAGATGCTTATAGAACCTTATGTGTTTGTTGCAGGCCTCGTCCTCGGCTGTGGCTACTAATGCCCTAGAACTAGCCAAGCTGAACAGGAAACTCGAGGTTTCCTATGAGGAGCTTAGTCGACTTAATAGTCGGCTAGACGAGAAGCAACATAAGCTTAACACATGCCACTCATACGTTTGTAGTACTTAAATAGTTTAGTACTATCTGGCATTTATACATGACATCGTGATTCTGATTATGTCAGCAACCATGGACCTGGAGTTGGAGAAACTCTAGGCTGAATTGGAGAAGGCCAAGAAGGTGGCCACCGCTCAGAATATTGTAGCGGAGAAAACCGCCGCCAAGCTAGACTCAGTGAAGATCAAGAGCGTTGGGTACAAGGCTAGAGTGACCGAGGTCCAGCAGGAGCTGCAAGATGCGAGTGCTAAACACGACGCTTGGAACTAAAGTTCGAGGAACAGGCGACCGATCTTTCCAAGGTGTCCTCTGTGCTCAAATCTAAGCGGGTAGAGAGGCACTTCTTCTTTGAAGAGGAAGTGCGCGAGATCAAGAAGATTGCGGATGGTAATCCATACTTACTGCAAAGTGCCTTTGGTGGAAACATGTTTGCCTTTCTTACACGGCTATGGCATGCCCTAGGTACCTTTACGAACCTCCCGCGGAGTGTAGCTCACGCAGCCAAGCACTGTGCGGTCCATGACGGGGATGCCGAGCACAGGCTTTTCTGGGCGCAGTTTGAAGCTCCTAGGGCCAACCCCCTTCTTGTTAATCAAATGAAGCAGTTGATGGAGCTTCACAGGATGGCGGAGCCAGCCATGAAGGACCTCTACATCCGGTTATGGCCTACCGAGCCTCTATCGAGCAGTTATTTTGGCTCGGTGCAAAAGTTGTGCGATGTCGTGCCCCACCTCGAGGTCCTGAAGCGCTCCGTCTACATAGAGGGAGTTCGGATGGCCTTTGCAAAGATCATGATGCACTGGTCGGGAGTGAAGCCCCTGACGATGGCGACTACTCCTCCGCCTCCTGGGAAGGAACATCGATGGCGGGAGCTATATTTCTCTGCCGTGATGGAGGGTGCTCGGGGCATCGAAGCCCAATGTCCCAAAGATGTAATTTACGAGTAGGGGTATAGTCGTGTGCCTTGGAACAATTCATTATTATGAAACTTGTCCCGATGTAATGCACTTTTGAAATATTTTTTGACTCATGTTTTGGCCGTTTGATCTGAAAGTTCCCAATCGTCGGCTCTAGCCTCGATGTAGAAACTAGAACGGGTGTTTCGACATCCGCACTGTAACCCTTAGTCGATGTATCGGTGCCCAGTGGCGGTAGTGTGTGAAGGAAACGAGGCAATCAGACTATTCGGCTTTAGTGCTTTCATTTGGCCTTAGGAGCTTTGAATGCGGGGGCTAGCCCCTAGTTTCGTGTGGTAATCGGATGAACCAAAATTTTCAAATAGTTACCACCTGGTTTGCAAAGTTACAATCCTCTCCATATAACATGGAATACAACCTCCATGGGTCTTTAGTTTTTATCTCGGGGGAGTGCCGTCTTACGAGAGCCACGGTGACGAGCGACTTCCGGTGCAACAATGCATGCTGGAGAGTGCGGGGAGAGATGGATCAGGGTCATTATGTGGAGGATGGTCTCAGTCTTCTCTTGGCGCCGAGGTGGAGTCGAAGGTCATGGCGCAGGGCCTTGGCAGATGAGGATCTCGGCAAGTGTGATGGTCGGGAGCAGTGATCGGGATTCACTGGCGGTGGACAAGAAGCGTGGTGCCCCCGTGTTGACGCCGATGTGATTCGAGGAAGGTTCCTCCTTTGGGGAGATGGTGGAAACATGTTCGAGATCTGAACTGGAGGCCAGAGTAGGGTCTCGCACACGAGGGCACCATGGTGGGTGTGCACATCCGTGTGCGGGTGACACAACATGATGGCTTATCCCGTGACGGGCGATACATCTTCAACGTATCTATACTTTTTTATTATTCCATGCTATTATATTATCATTCTTGGATTCTTTATATGAATTTATATGTTTTTATATCAATTTTAGGAATTAATATATTAACTCAGTGCGTGGTGCGAGTTGCTGTTTTCTGCGTGTTTTTGGCTTTTCGGAAAATGAGTACCAAACGAAGTCCAAATGCCATGCAACTTTTTGATGATTTTTTATAGACAAAAATAAGACCTGTAAGCTTCAAAGGGAAGTCGTAGGCCACACGAGGAGGTGCCAAGGAAATAGGGCGCGCCCTACGGGGGTGAGCGTGCCCTGATGCCTTGGGGCCACCTCCCGGCTCCTCATGACCTAACTCCGCCTCTATAAATTCTCTAAAATCGAGAAAACCCTAGAGATCCACCCGAAATACTTTTTATGCTGCCGCATGTCTCTGTTCCGTCGTGATCCCATCTCGAGCCCTTTTCCGGTGCACTGCCGGAGGAGGGGGGGTCAATCACGGAGGGCCTCTACATCAATCTTGTTGCTCCCATGATGACGTGTGAGTAGTCTACCACACACCTATGGGGCCATAGCTAGCATCTAGATGGCTCTCTCTCTCTATGATCTTTAATACACCGTTCACCGCGATTCCCGCGGAAATCTGTTCGATGTAATCTTCTTTGCGGTATGTTTGTTGGGATCCGATGAATTGTGGGTTTATGATCAGATTATTCATGAATATAAATTCAGTCTTCTCTAAATTCCTTTATGCATGATTATGATAGCTTTGTATTTCTCTCCGATCTATCGGTTTGGTTTGGCCAACTTGATTGATTTTATCTTCAGTGGGAGTGGTGTGTTGTAATGGGTTCAATCTTAGGGTGCTCAATCCGAGTGACAGAAGGGGACATGACACATATTTGTATTGTTGCCATTAAGGATAAAATGATCGGGTTTATTTATATTGCTTGAGTTTACTTTATCTACATCATGTCATCTTGCTCGAAGCATTACTCTATTTCATACTTAATACTCTAGATACATGCTTAATAGCGGTCGATGAGTGAAGTAATATTAGTAGATGCAGGAAGGTGTCAGTTCACTTTCTTATTGATGTGATGCCTATATAGATGATCATTGCCATGAATAATTATTTCATAACTTTGTGTTATTCTATCAATTGTCCAAAAGTAATTTGTTTACCCATTGTATGCTATCTTTGAGAGAGAAGCCTCTAGAAAACACTATGGCCCGAGGGTCTATTTTAGTATAAATACCAAACAATGAAAATACCTCGCTGCCTTTTATTATTTGCATTTACTTTTTATATTTATATTATCCATCTATCACTACTTAATCCTTCCAAGGAACGGGTTCAAGTGGCTTGACAACCCTCATGCCCGTGTCGGGTGTAAGTGTTTTGTTCTTTGTGTGTAGGTACTAACAACGAGCGTTTGTGTGGTTCTCCTATTAGTTCGATAACCTTGATTATCACTTATCTCTACTGTGTTGCATTTCCCGACCTCTTTGAGAAAAAACCCAACGCAACTTATAAGTAGCATCGAGCCGTGGGTTGCAGCAGTGTCAAGGTAGGTCGCTAGGTGGTGGTGTGGCCAGACCACGCCCATGGTGCTAGCAGATGTGGGCGGCGCTGAAGACTCAGTATGAATTGAAGTTGGAGATGTGGTTCTTCGACAGTGCATATGCTGGTTGATGGTTGGCGTGCTCTCAGTCGTGCGAGGGGTCGGTGTTCCACGGTGGTTTGCTCAGAATGGCGATGTGCTATGACAGCGGCGGTCTAACCCCGAGAATTTGCTACGATCTGTTGATAGGGGTGGGATGTGTGTGACGGTTCAAATGGAAATCCTGCTCATCATCGGTCGAGTTGGCTGTGACATAGCCCATGGGTGTCATTTTCCTTCTTGGAGGCGTCACTCAGGTGTGGGGATCTCCCCTTCCCGACGGCTTGCAGTCTCCGGGTGAAAGCCTTGTTCCGTTGCAGGATAGGCTATGAGCAAGGTGTGGTGTCGTTACTTTGTTGACATCATCGCATGTGAAGACTTGTCTTGTAGGTTCTATCTTGCCGTTCTCCGGTGCTTGCCACTATCCGTGTTGATATTCGTGGACGCTATGTACGCAACCATTTGTGAATCCAAAACGATTGGTTTCTCAAGATCGACCGAATCCTGCTATCTACCCGCCATTTCCTCTTAGGCATCCAAGGATGGGAAGTGCGTCGGCAAGGAAATTCCGATACAAGTTGTTGCGCTCGAGGTGACCAACATTTGTTGTGACATGGTTAGATGATTGGTTTAGGGTAGGCTTTTGCGTTGAGTTTGTAATTGTAGCGGTGGGGCGAGAGTTCGTACTACATTTGTTATTTGCAGCGAATTATAGTTTCTTATACTTTATTAGTTTCTTCTATAAAAATATGACACATTTCTTATGTATTAACAACCAAATCTGAGATCTTTTGTTCTTTTTCTTTCTCAGTCTGTCTTACGTACATCTCTTGTTTTCCTCATCCAGTCTTCGGTTCATACGTTTGCAAAGTGCTCATCCTTTTTGTATTTTATAGAAAATGTTCTGCACCTTGTTTTCCTTGTTGCACATCAGTTGTTCATTTTGCTGACGTATCGGCGTGTCCTAGGACATGCATAATGATGGCATATAAATACAGATGTCCCATATTGAAAAGTAATTTGAGACATTTATATCGCCTTTCTCTCTTGAATGCAAGCTGATGCCTCATTAAAAAATAAAAATAAAAATTCTAATACGCATGCATATCTACTACTTTCCACTTTATTTTTTTCAGCTTTTTACACTGAATCACACATTTTCTCTCTTAGCACCAGCTTCCTGCAAAAGATCCTTATGCGAACATATTTTTTTCTAACATTTCATCATACATAACATATGGGGCATCCTTAAGGCTATGCATTATACCTGCCCTCGTGCACTACAGAGTTAACATCTGACAGCCGACACAGGCTGCATCTCAAACGGGAAAAGCTGCATCGCTTTTCGTTTACGCCGACAGAAGCCCAAGCACGATCTAGCACCGCTCAAAAGCTCAAGAAAGACGAATGGATCAAAGCTCATCGCAGTGTAAATTAAGTCACTCGTTCCATAATACAACAACTAAAAGCACCTTGGCTGCCACCAACAACCCACGTACCATGGTTACTTCAGAATCACGGGGCCAACAGCCCAAGATTAGCTGAAACCGGCAGGAGATTAGACACATGACAGTCAAAGGATAAGATCAGGGGAGTGATTCTGCGCGTCCAGAAAATGACCGGATCAATGCGGGCCGGCGACGGGGAACGCCGCCGCGCCGCACGTGCGCCATTACGCCGCCACGTCGGAGCGGGGCCCTGCCGACTAGACGCTGGCCTGTTCGTCAACGCTTCCACGTCGTTCCCGTTTATCCTAGCAGGCTAGCAGTAAAGGTCCACGGGTGCCGACAGGTACCTCCGCTTGCCTACCTGGCTCGTGGGTCCCGTCCCGGTTTAGCAGCCGCAGCCGGGACCGACGCCGGCGGCGGCGGCGGATCCCCACCGCTGCGGCCTGCGGGGAAGGTTCACTCGGGTAATGGCCGATTAACAGACACGATTAATGCGTGTGTGAACTTGGCTTTCACCGTCTCTGGTTCGTGCGGGTGCGACTTCACCTTCCCTACATGGTGTAGAGTGTAGAGTTGTTGACTCGATTACCGTATACGCGGTGATAGTCGGCCGGAGTTTGGAGGATATCAACGTCGTCCTGACTGGGGAGATGGTAGGTTTGATCGCTCTGCCTTGTTTGTCAACGTGGCCACGGGGGACGCCTAGTGGTTTTGAGTCAATCATGTCTTGCTATCTCCCAATCATGTTAGAGTTAGGCAATATCTTATGTAGCCTGATAACATAGCTCATGCAACGAACAGTTGGTAGGAAGCCCCAGATGGCGAAAATATTTTTGTAGATTGAAGAACACTCTTTTTTTTTTTAGAGAGAAGGAGGTTAAACCCCCGGCCTCTGCATCAATCGATGCATGCAACCATCTTATTATTAATTATTCCACAAAGTCTAACAAGAATATATATCAATCCACCCAAAGCCACCACTCACACCTACAAACTCGATAATGTGGAGTGCTCTCACTCCACATATCTAAGACCGGTGTTGTTTCCAATCCATCCACATAACGTATCGGGAACAACAGCCGGTGCAGCACACGTAAAACGCACACCTCACACACACGTTTTACCAGCCGCCATCATCCTCGAACCACTGACCCATCTTCAAGAAAGAGATCCGCATCATCCTTGCCAGTCCAATCATCCGTCGACGCCACCACGGCGCCCAACGGCGCCACCGCCCTGCGCTCATCCGTCCAGATGCGAAGACTCGAGGAGATCTGTCGTGCTTAGCACCTGCCAACCAGGCATGACTCAGCGTAGCACCTGTCGGCCAGGCATGACTTGACAGCTCCACCAAAATTCCGTGCAAGACGAAGCCGCTCAACCTCCTGCCTCAGTCTGCCAGCGCTGCTCCACAAACGATGCTCCCAAGAGAGAAATGGCACCGCAGTACGGCCATCGTCCGATCTGGAAGACCAGATTCTAGGGTTTCCCCCGAAGCAGTGCCCACCACCAGCAACCGTTCAGGACCCACACAGTGCCCACCACCACTCAGCCCTCAAGGCGACGCCTTCAGGAAGGTCACGACGTCAAGGACGCCGCCGCCGCCCACCGGAGTTAGGGTTTTCACCCAAGAGGCAAGGAAGGGGAGCAGAGGAGCAGATGTATATCGACGTCTCCAAAAAGAATAACGGCGCCCTTGAGCATCGTCGTCGGCGCGGCCGGCCTGGGCCAACCAAGGGGTTTCCCCCAATCCGAATCTCCTCCATCGGCTTCACCCGCAGGAAGCGCCCAGGCAACCACGCCGGCACCGCGAAAAATCCGCAGGAGAGAGGCCCACAGATCAGGACCTGGGGGACGCAGGTGGCGGTGCGGGCAGTGGCCGACGAAGGGGAACAACACACCTCCACAACTACACTTCCAAGAAAGATAGCGGCACCCGCGGGCGTCGCCGTCGCGGCTCCGATGAAGACCGGAACAAGGATTTCTCCCGGAGCTACGTTGGATATCCACCGCCACCGACCGCTGAGCATGGCTGCCACGCACCATCACGACCCCCAGCCAAGGCCACTGCACCGCGCGCCCTGGACACTGCTCGTGCCCAGCCGACCAGCGCAGCCGCTCCCTACCACCAGGGCCGAGTGCCCCGCCAGATCCGGCCATGGAGCCCCGGATCCGCCCTCCGCCGCCGCCGATTGGCGAGATCACACCGGATCCCGCAACCGCTGACGCGGGGCGCCGCCGTTAGAGCCCGAGGGCCGACGCAAGGGGCCCCGCTGCCGCCATCCACGGGGCGCGCGCGGCTTCATCGGCGTCCCCTCCGGCAGAGGCGAAGCGGAGGGGGCGGAGAGGGGGTCCGGTGGCGGTGCGGTACGGGGGCGGGCGGCCGGGCGGGAGGCTGCGTGACGGAGCTCTCGCCCAAGGGCGCGGGCGGAGGCGGAGGCGATCCGATCTGAGCTGGGAGGCGGGCGGAGGCGGAGGCGATCCGATCTGAGCTGGGAGTTGTCCTGTAGTTGTTGTGCGTGAAATCTAAGAGTGTCTTTTCGGTAGCCTCTTGTGTGTGCGTGAACACTCTTTTGGTAAGAGGTGACATAAGCAGGCTATAAGGATTAGAATATTATATTCTTACTTAGTTGGAGAAGAGAGAAGAGAGAAGAGAAGTGGACTCTTCGTGAGTAGCCAACTGCAACACGAGACCCAACACACTTTGTGAGATTGTAAGGTCGGTCAACTACTAGTAGTACACATCTAAAATTTACTATTGTATATGTCACCTATTAGATTGACTCTATATGACATGGCAACTCCTTATAGCCGATTCTTGAATGTATTATTAACCATGCTTGAGACTTAGAGCATATACAACATGACTTGACAAATCCGACTTTATATACGCTTGCGGACGTGTCCGCTCACAACGTTGGACTGCCCCTTGTATGGGCGGCTGCCGTACATCCACACATATCAAATGTGAAACCTTAAATCCATGCACATCAATTATACCCCTTCCGTTTCTAAATATAAATCTTTTAAAAAAAATCACTAAGGAACTATGTACGGAGGAAAATGAATGAATCTGTACTATAAAGTATGTCTATATACATCCGTATGTAGTTCCCTAGTGAAACCTCTAAAAAGACTTATATTTAAGAACAGATGGAGTGCGATACAAATTATCTGAATTAAACAGTTTAAAAAAAGCAAAACAAATTACAGTTCAACAATTCAGACATGTCAAAATGAAATTAATGTCCGATTAGCCGCTAAATGGCTGGCCGAATCATTCACCGGACGCCATCCATGCCGCCTGCTCCGAAGCCATCATTATGTCCAACTCCACTTGCATCCGGGTCGCATGCTCCGCGTGCATCTTTGTTGCATGCGTCGCTGCTTTCGTAGCCGCCCTCGCTGCCTCGTACTCATTATGATTGCTGATCTTCTTTTTTTTTTGTTCGCAATCCACTTCTTTGCTTGCTCATCCAAGAGGCATTTGTGTGCCAACATGATCTTCGCATCTCTCCAAATGTCTTGGCATTTTTCAACTCCCATTTGATCGCCGCCTCATGCTTCTCCAATTCGATCATCTCCCTCTCAATTTCCACCTTTTTCTTTTCTCTCTTGTAGTCCCATTCCACCCTCTTATTTCGCGCATTCAACATGAGCTTATACATCTCCTCTTTCTTGTTTCCCCTCATCCAAAAAATACCCGTCCATGTGTAGGACATTTTTGTTGTCGCGGCATCACGGGAGGCCCTTGCCTTCTCCCACTTGTTTCACATGACTTGTCGGTTATATCTTGGCGTGATGGCTTGTGTCTTGTCCATTCTTCATTTTCGTCATCCAACCCAATTGATTGGTGGGAGCTTAATGATGGAAATATGCCCTAAGGGCAGTAATAAATATGTTATTATCATATTTTCTTGTTCATGATAAATGTTTATCTTCATAAAGGAGGAGATCGTCACTTCCTCCAGCGATGAGAAGGAAAAGGCGTGGCAGCAGTAGTAGCGCCTGTCCTCCTAGACGCCGTGATCATGTCGAATGAGTACAAAGTGTAGATGGTGCTGATGCTCCGATGCTCCCTCCTCCACAACCACGGTCTGAAACCTCTTCTCCACCGCGTCAAGGCAGAGCCGCATTTGCCTCCTCATCGACGGGTGAAGGCGGGTGCCTCCTTTCCCTCCCTACTTCCCCCTCTACCCCGTCCCGTGCAACTGCGGCATCCAAATCAGACGACGCGTGAAGGAGGAGCGGATGTCACCACCGCTGTGCTGCGTGATGGACGATATGCTGATTTGTGTTTTGCTCTTCTATGATATTTTGGTGTAAACCATTCTGAATAAAACATCTTCCTCCGTTCCTAAATACTTATATTTGGAGAGTGCATTGTGAACTGAATAAAACTAATTCTCCCCAACTACAATTATTTAGATACATAGCAAGTACATGAGAACACTGAGTATTTTTACTTGTGTATGTAAATGCGGTACATTAATAAATTCGATTGTTGTTCCGAACTATTTATTGAACAAAACCTAATTGTCCACATTCACAGAAGAAGAAAAATTGTTATTAAATAATATTTTGAAGATAACATTGAGCTTTCTTGATTGTCGTAATTATGTTGATGGTCCTAAATTGAAACACTATTGTTGTAAAGAATATGTTGTAGAAAACGTTATCTGTTTGATTTTTTTTCTGGCGAGTACACTTCTTTGAGAAAGAAAAACACTAGTATGTGTAAGTAATATTTTGAATGAAACATACAAGTGTACCTTGGGAAATTTGATTCGAAGCATAATCAATTTGATTGTTGTCGTCAACAATTTGTTTGAAAATACATAGTTGTTGTTGTCAAGATTGCTTTGAAGATAACATGGTGCTTTCATGATTTTTGCAATTACGATCTAGTATTATTTTTAACAATTTTTGGTGTAAGAATATTTTACAGAAATAATAGGACTGTGGTATTTTGACCTGAAAAAAATTGTTTTTTAGAGAACATTTAAAAAAAATACCGGTTTTAATAACATTTTGAGTTAAGATGCAACTTTTACATTGTAAAATTTGACTTGTAAATATGAATGCAATACATAAACAAATGTATTTTTCAAAAATGACAGGGAGTGTTGGCTGTTGAGCGTAGAGATAAACAGGGTATTTTCGAGGCAAACATCTTAAAAAATACCAGTTGTAATAACATTTTGAGAAAACATGCAACTTTACATAGCAAAAATTAACTTGTAAATATGAATGGAATACATAAACAAATGTATTCTTCAAAAAGGGTAGGAGAGTGTTGGCTGTTGAGCGCAGGGATTAACAGGGTATTTTGAGAAAACATGCAACTTTACATAGCAAAAATTAACTTGTAAATATGAATGGAATACATAAACAAATGTATTCTTCAAAAAGGGTAGGAGAGTGTTGGCTGTTGAGCGCAGGGATAAACAGGGTATTTTGAGAAAACATGCAACTTTTTTGAAAAAACATGCAACTTTACATAGCAAAAATTAACTTGTAAATATGAATGGAATACATAAACAAAATGTATTCTTCAAAAAGGGTAGGAGAGTGTTGGGTGTTGAGCGCAGGGATAAACAGGGTATTTTGAGAAAACATGCAACTTTACATAGCAAAAAATGACTTGTAGATATTAATGCAATACATAAACAAATGTATTCTTCAAAAAGGGCAGGGAAGCGTTGGCTGTTGAGCGCAGGGATAAACAGGGTATTTTCGAGGCAAACATCTTACATAAAAAAATGACAGCTGTGGGATTTGAACCCACGCCCTTTCGGACCAGAGCCTAAATCTGGCGCCTTAGACCACTCGGCCAAACTGTCTTCGATGTACTACAGAAGGAGTATACCTCTTTAAATTAGTAGAGAAGGATAGCGAAACTGAAGATAAGCCATTCAGCCTGAGCACACAAATCATACAGCGTACATGACGATACTACTCCACTACACATCAGCATATACTTGTGCAAGGCACAAACTATCGGACTCGACACGAAAACTCCGGCACGAATTGGTCTAGCTAAGCTAGTGCACCTCCTCTTCCTTGTGGGTGTAGATGACGCAGTCCGCCCGGGGGTAGGCGACGCAGGTGAGCACGTACCCCTCGGCCATCTGCGCGTCGTCCAGGAACGACCCCTCCGACTGGTCCACCTCGCCGGACTCCAGCTTCCCCGCGCACGTCGAGCAGGACCCGGCCCGGCACGAGTAGGGCAGCTCCACGCCGGCCTCCTCCGCCGCGTCCAGGATGTAGGCGTCCTCGGCCACCTCCAGCTCCGTCTCCGCGCCGTCGGGCCCGACGAGCTTCACCTTGTGGGCCGCCGCCGCCGTTCTGAACCTCGTCGACAGCCTCCCGCCGCTCGTCGTCGGTCGCTTCAGGGAGGTCCTGGTCGGCGCCGCCGCGGCAGTGAACGTCGGCATGCGCCTGACGCCGGTGGCAGGGACGCACACTGTTGCTGCAGCACCCAGGGTTGCCATGGTTCAAAACAAGGCAGAGCTTCGCTTGTGAGCACCGTGCGATCACAGCTTGAGAATGGTAGAGCACACGCACACGCACACGCGCGCGGTATTAATAGGCGTGCGTGCGTAAGATGTTGAACTGCACCAGTAGCAACCTCGCCAGGAGCGTACGTACGTGGCTGGTGTCCTTGGGAAATGGCCATCGGTGACGAGTGACGACACGAAGGTGCTAGCACAAAGAAGAAGCATCCGAACATATCCAACTTGATCGAGAGAAGGAAGGGGTACAGCCGTGCATGTGTCGACGTGCCGTGCAGGTGTTCTCGTGCTGTCCGTGCACGAAGAGGGTGTCTAGCGCGCGCGGCCTCACCCACGCGCACGCCTCACTTGGGCTGGCACCAAAAAGTAGTGCTGTTTCTTTTCTATCTTTTCCGTTTATGTCACTTTTTGTTCATTTTCTCTGCTCATACATATTACTGTATTTCAGGTAACTTTTTACTTAAGGCTAGGATTTCTTTTATTACTCCTTCTGAACCATTGTGCTAAACCAGCAACAATTAATATGGATAGGAGGAAGTAGTGTATTTTTTTTTAATTGCAATTTTTGATGGTAGCTTACCAAGCTGATTGCTTGGTTGGAAGTAGTGTATTTTGAATAAAATATGTTAATGTTTGTCCGTATCAGTTACAAAAAACTGTTCATGTATTTACGTAACGAGAAGTGTCAAGATGGTGTGACATTGCGGCAGCAATTTTTGCAAAATGTGTGGACGTGGCTTCGCTAATTGGAAAGATCAATATTAAACATTTTCTTCGTTCATGTAATCAAGCGCATGTGCTACCTAACTATAGTTACTGTGATAAGTTTTCTATCAACAGGACAGACGAGCCTCCGGCCTATCTTGTTTCCAGTCTTGTGCACGATCTAGTTTCTGTTTAACTTTCAATAAAGCTAGCCATGATGACTTTTTCTTAAAAATAAAAGTGACACATAATTTTGAAAATGTTCATGTAAATAGAAAGTACACCAGCGTTTTCTGAAACATGTTCCGAAAATTTTAAAAATTGTTCACAATTTTTTAAATCATAATTGAATTATAAATATTTGCACATTATCAGAAATTATTCATGTATCTTGAGAAGCGTTCAAGCCTTTTTCTAGCAGAATGTACATTGTGGCAACCTGCAATGTTGTATGATATTGAGTGTTTACCGATAAAACGATGACATGTGTAACAGATAGGTGTAGCGGATATGCGTATGTTAAGATGGACGTGTGGCCACACACAAAATTATCAAGTCTGAAATAATGATATACGAGATAGAGTTATGGTAGCATCGATAGAAGAAAAGCTTGTCCAACATCGTCCGAGATAGTTTGAGCATATTCCACCAAAGAACTAGCAATTGACATGTGCGTGGCACCTTGTCATCCATGGGCTAGAATCATGAGTTGATTTATAAATCCTATGGGTACGCTATCCCAATTTATTTTGAATTAAAGTCTTTATTCTTATTTTTGTTCAAGCCTTTCTTTAAAAATATTACTCCCTTCGTCCGGAAATACTTACTGGAGTAATGGATGCATCTAGACGTATTTTAGTTTTAAATACATTTATTTTCATCCATTTTCACGACAAGTAACTCTGGACGGAAGGAGTATATGTAAACTAAAAATTGTTCGCACATTTCAAATAATTTTTATAATTCAAAATGGTTTTCATCCATTGAAAAGTCAATCATGACACTTTCTAAACTTTTAAAGTACTAAATAATGTTCATACAATTTTGAAAAGGGATCATGAAATTATAAAATAAGTTAAAAATCTAAAGTTGTTTATGTAAATTTATTAAAGTGTTATGATATTTCAAATTATGCTTTTGAAAAAAAATCACACATTCTTTAAAAATATCAAAATAGGTTACACATTTTTACATTTTCTGACCAGTGGAACATGTAAAAAATAAAAACAAATTGGAAAACATAAAAGGGAAAATAAAAAAATATTCCAGATAAACTTGAGAAAACAATAGAAAATGAACCCCTTGAAAATAAACGAACAACCCACAGAAAAACATGGTTACTGAGCCACGACCCATGCTGGGGACGCGAGAGCCTAGCGTGGCTTATCTCTCGCAGGTTAAATCCCAGAAAATAGCGAGTACACATGTACCCAATATAGTGCTCTTGGGCAAGCCTACTGGGCCGTTTTCCTTACCAATGTTTTTTATGGTTTTCAGATGTGGATTTTATTATTTCATTTTTTGTGCGCCATGCCATGACCAACTTTCATGTATTACCTCATTTTCCATTTCTATTTAATTTTAATTTTCCTAAAGGTTTGTATGATTTGAAAAATCCATGATGATTTAAAAACAATCGTTACATATATATTTTTAAATAATGAAGTTCTTCAAAATCATGGACAAAAAATTACATGACCTTTAAATGCATATATTCATTGGAATTTTTTTTGTCACATTCTAAATTTTGCGAACATCTTTGGAAATTCGAGAAAAATATATTTAAATGCCATCCCCATTTAAAAAATAATACAGGTGATTCCTGTTTCCATATTTTTAATCTTCATTTTATAATATTTTAAAATTTAGTTATTTTTATTGTATACAAGTACAAATATATTAAACAAAACTTGTAAATTGAAATTACTCCGATCCATTGTCACGTGTGTTGCACGTCCGAGAGTAAATGGCCCAGAGACCTCACGGAGCGCACACATGTTTTACCTTGTGTCGGGGTTATACCCCGCAGTGTAACCCGCCTTGAAGTATGATCCGTCGAGGATTTGGTGACTCACTAGCGACTCATACTTGACCCCACATGCGCCTTAGATAAATGATGAAGGCCCAAGATCCGGCGTGCACCCTGGCATAAGGCGGCTCATAGAGAGGTCAAGAGGGTCGGCTCACAAGAAAAGGCCCAAGAAGAGGAGAGACTCCCTCACAAAGAAAACAAGACCCGGATTAGGATTCAAGAGAGAATAATCCTATTCCTACTCCTAGTAGGACTTTACATGTAAACCTACCCCTTCCATCTATATAAGGAGGGGTACGGCGCCCCAAGAGGGAGAAATTTTTTTAGACGTCTCAATAGAATATTCACAACTTAGGTCTAGACAAGACAAATCATGAGATAGATAGATTAGACACCCACGAGATTAGAGTTGGCGAGTCTGCACCCTTGTAATCAAGATCATCATCTTCATCAATGAAACACAACCAGAGCGTAGGCTTTTACCTCCATCGAAGGGGCCGAACCTGGGTAAATCCGCGTCTCTCGATTACGACCAACCCCTGTCAAACCGCCACATAGCTGCGATGGCCTCACACCTAAGTTCTCTCACGAGGACATCCGCCGTGACAAAACCACGACACCTTGTGTTCCTCGTTCTATGCTAGGAATAGCGACTCTAATCTTGTACTTTGCGGTGTATAGCCTTTTCGGGGATGAGGGTTATAGATTTGTCAAAGTTAACCTTTGACGACGAGTGGTCTCGTCGTTATATGTCTGGACTCTTGGTCGATCTCACACATTGTAGGTTCCAAGAGCATTCCTATTTGGCACCACAAGTGCGAGTTAACGTGTATTTTTTTAACTGACGTCGGTCGCATTCATAAATGGGTTGACCCGGCTAGGCGCCGGTTTATGTTTTTTTTTTTGAAAATTTCTATGAACCTTTTAAAATATTGATGAAATCTTTTTTTTTTAATATTTATGAAATTTTCTATGAAAATTGATGAACCTTTTCTAAAGTATTAAAATTTTATGAACTTTTCTGAGTATTGATGAACTTTTTTGAATTTTGATGAATACGTTTTGAAAGTGGATGCTTTTTAAAAAAATTGATGAAATGTTTTAAGATTTATGAACTTTTTTCTGTTCAATGAATTTTTTTAAAAATACATTAAGTTTTAAAAAAAATCAAATTTAATATTCTTTTTCAAAATTTAATTAATTTTTTCCAAATTGAATGGAAAGGACAGACCCAGTGCATAGAAGCTCCCATACAAGGTGGGGTCTGAGAAGGGATTATAGAAACCCAATCTTACCCCTGCTACAGTGCAATGCAAAAAGGCTGGTTTGAACCCAGGGCCTCTTGGCACAAGCGGGTAGTAAGTACTTCATCAAATTGGATGAACTGCCTTTCAATTTCAATGAACTTTTTTATAAATTTATGCATTTTTTCAAAACTAATGGACCTTTTTTAAGAGATATTAAAATTTTTTTCTACTGGATCAACAGAAAAAAAAACAGCTAAAAAACTGAACAACACGATAGTGGGCCGGACCATGCCAGCGACGCTGCAGGCGTCGGTTCGTTAACAGAGGCCTGCAGCGCTGCATAGAAGCTCCCGGTTCAAGTATGTCCTATGATGTTCTCTACTCAACCCATTCGCCTAGCATGCGTGATATAGGCTAGGGGACACAGAACAATCAAAAAATTATTTGCCGGCCAATTCTATTTGTAGCTGATTGCGACAAATGGACACCAACTCACACTGGGTTGTGATCCATGGATTAGGCCTGGTAGAAATTTTTTGTTGTCGACTTTTTTCTGTTTAGTTATTTTTGGTTTTTGATGGGTTATTTTCAATTTTTATTTCTCTGTTTTCATTTTAGTTTATCCTTTCCTTTCTACTTATTATCTATTTTTAACCAATTTTATGTATTTAAAAAATATTCATAATGTATTGAAAACTTTTCACTAATTATGAAAAGTTCTCAAATAAAATATTATAAATTTAAACATTATTCACGAATATAAAGAAGTTTGAGAATAAAAGTTGTTCTTGGATTTTGAAAAATCATCAAGAAAGTTTAGAAGTTCACAATTTTTTAAATGTGTCATGTATTTTTAGAAATTTTCGTGCATACAATGTTTTTTAAAAGACAAAAGTGGAAAAACTAAAAGTAAAAAAATCTTGAAAAAACAAGAGAATAAAAGAAAACACGAACAAAGATCAGCAAGAAAAATTCAGATATATATCAAGAAAAACTAATAAACAAATATATAAATGAATATTATTACACCGTGTATGTGGTTGACCTTTGTACGTTACCCATACTATATGACACCGTTTCTCGTCCATGGTACTATTGTATAATTTGATTATTATTGTATATAGTTATAAAATATCTAATAAATAAAAATAGCATAATAGAGTGGGAGTTTTGAGGCATGCTTGCAAGTTAAGGCAGCTATTGCATGATTATATGTTGAGATGTACCTCTCCTCATGCATGTTACATGCTAGGTGAGGCCAAAGT
This sequence comes from Hordeum vulgare subsp. vulgare, assembly GCF_904849725.1. Taxonomy (NCBI): domain Eukaryota; kingdom Viridiplantae; phylum Streptophyta; class Magnoliopsida; order Poales; family Poaceae; genus Hordeum; species Hordeum vulgare. The sequence goes on from NC_058520.1 coordinate 541,268,370, forward strand.
TCATGTTTCAATCCTTTGTGGGTAGTTCAACGAGACCTGACCCCGGTTTGATCTTTTTAGAATTAAACCTATTTCTACCGCCGTGGTGGCTATTGATAGGGTTGCATAGCCCACCGCGAGTACCCCTGGCGGTAGGTTGAACGACAACAATCGTCAACCGACGACCCAAGGCTGACGTGGCGTAGGCCCTACCGCCAGGGCTTGTGGCAGTAGGATGTAAGAACCTACCGTCAAGGCCTTTGGCGGTAGGGCGGCTGTTGCGAGTACAAAAGTGCCGGAACCTGGAATCTCTCAAAGATCATGGTAGGGTTACACACCCTACCAGCGGTAGGGTGTGCTCAGAGTGCATTTTTTTGCACAAAACTTGTATGTTTTAGTTCATAATTTTTTCCAGCAATAGTATTGTATTGAAAACAAAAAATATGCATCACACCTCGATATGAATGATAGTTCAACAACTAAAAATAAGAAGCAAATGGTTCCATGTATCAAATAACAAATAGTTCAACAAATATCAAATAGTTCGACGGAGCCAACACGAATATCAAATAGTTTAACTAAGCGAGTAGTTCAACGGCAACCACTTCACTTGCTCTTCCTTCCCCCCTTGGAGGTACGATCCTCGTTGTTCTTTGAACGAGTCTCGTCAACTTTCTTATTGCGGGGACGAGGACGCGGTATCCGAAACGGTGATGGACTTGCCCAATCCTTCTTCGATTGCCCCCCCCCCCCTCTTTTTGTCCTGGGTTGCCTGAGTTGGTAAAGGTCGGTCATCATTATCGTACTCCTCCTCATCATCTCCTTCCTCTTCCTCTTCTTATCCTCCTTGCTCCTCGTCGTCGTCTTCCTCGTCATCATCCTCCTCCTAATTCTCCTCAACCAACTTGGATGACGAGGTAGTATCGTTCGATGAAGCAAGGGTACGCATCAGGCCTTCAGGAGCATGAGCATCAACAAAGCTAGTGCACCTAAGCAGGCCCACCAGCTTGCGACAACGGTTCACGAATTGTTGCAATAATAATGAAACAAGAAGATAATATTAATCAAGTTTATAATTACAAATAAACAAGAACATACTAAATAAGGTAAGTCTAGGAGGCTAAATGTTACATTCACCGTTTCCCTCAACTTGTTCTCGGAATCTCGGGTCCGAGGGATAGAACCTAGTGCATCCGAGCCATCAGAAATGCTATTGTTCAGCTCTGAAGTGTGCAAAAGAATAAGTGAGTCATACCGTCTAAAGTACATTTCATCCAACCGTCGGTTCAAAACAAATGAACGCAACTTACCACTCTGTTCATGAGGGGTCCATACTCCCTAAGTTTGCCTTGTATTCCTGTGATGTTGTCATGGTAGGCTTCATCCATAGAGTCGTCCTCATACAGTGATTCAACTTCTGTTGTCGTCAACTGGGGCCTCAGACGGTTCTTCAAGCCATCGTCGTATCACCGCATGTGATGCGCGTAGTCATTCCAGTCAAGCATTTTCCTCTCCCCGTCTTTGCGATACTTCCTCTCGTTACACACATGCGCGTATTTTTCATGCTCCTCTCCCCAGTCTGTGATCGACTGACAACGTTGCTTGCTCTTCCTGCAAAGCACAGGAAACAATGTAAAACATTATAAAAACGTCAAATAAAACAAAAACACAACAATAGAAACAATGCACTCACCAGTGTAGGTAAGAGCCACCGGTGTCGTTGGGCAAGGCCGGTCGGGTATGTTGCATCTTACCAAATTGCGCGGCCATGTGCTGTGGCAAGTGATACTCGATGGCGTACACACAAATCATGAGCACAATGCACCGCCAAAGAAGCTTGTCATGTTGGCACATCAAGTTCAGCTAGAATCCCCACTATCATTCATCATCCGACCACTAGTTAACCTAGTACAAAAAAGTTGTAAGCTCCCGTGAAAGTGGCGTCAAAAATATTAGTAAGCTAGTTCGTATACCTTGTAAGTGTTAGAGCGTCAAGCTCGTTGGTGAAGACCTTGTAGAACGAATTGGCTTTGCCCATCTACATCTTCACCCTATCCTTGCGCAGTGAGAGCATGGCCCTCAATCGATATGGCCGTGATCATCCCCTAATCCTCGAGGATCACCGTCATCTCACCACATGGGAGATGGAAAGTGTGCGTCTTAGGCCGCCACTGGTCCACCAAAGTTGTGAGAGCTGAGTGGACGAGCGTCGGTGGCAGACGCTTGAACTGCAGCATGAAAACCAATAGTCAAGCTCTCCTGAAGTATGTCATGTAGCGCTCATCATACTGCATCTCAATGGCCTTCGTGTGACCCCTCATCCGCAGTGGCGGGAGCATCTGTCAAAATATAGACGTAAATAATTATAAACTAATTTTCATCAATTCAAAAGCTTAGGTTCAATATTTGGTTCGTAGTAATTACAACTCCATTCCCTATGAAACGGGTACGATGACCCTTCTTGAACGCAGCATAAAGCATGAAGTACTTAATGCCTATGTTGTTCGCAAGAGGGGGCCTCCTTGTTTTGCAAAGAACATGTCATACACAACGAACACATGCATCATATCATTTTCATCAATTCTCATGTATTCAACAAACATTCATATCATATTCAACCAATATAAATGACCGCAGATGTATCCTTTTCAACATTTGTAAACAAATTAAAATAGCATAAGCATAATTCATTCATTCATTTTGCATGGCATAATCCATTCATTCATTCATTCATTTTGCATGAGCATAATCCATTCATTCATTCATTTTGCATAATTCATCCATTCATTCATTTTGCATAATTCATTATGTAAAAATATTTGTGAACATGATTCATTCAGTTATTCAACATTTGTAAAAAAATAGCATACCATAATTCCTTCGACATCCACTATATGCATATGATTTACCCATATCACCTACATGTATCATATCAAAACAATGTTGGGGAACGTCGCATGGGAAACAAAAATTTTCCTATGCACAAGAAGACCTATCATGGTGATGTCCATCTACGAGAGGGGATTTCCGATCTATGTACCCTTGTAGATCGCACAACGGAAGTGTTAATAAACGCGGTTGATGTAGTGGAACGTCCTCATGTCCCTCGATCAGCCCCACGAACCGTCCCACGATCTGCCCCGATCTAGTGCCGAACGGACGGCACCTCCGCGTTCAACACACGTACAGCTCGACGATGATTTCGGACTTCTTGATACAACAAGAGAGACGGAGAGGTAGATGAGTTCTCCGGCAGCATGACGGCACTCCGGAGGTTGGTCGTGAACTAATCTCAGCAGGGCTCCGCCCAAGCTCCGCAGATTCGCGATCTAGAGGAAAAACCGTGGAGGTATGTGGTCGGGCTGCCGTGGAAAAATTGTCTCAAATCAGCCCTAAAACCTCCGTATATATAGGTGGGAGGGGAGGGGCCTTGCCTTGGGGCTCAAGGAGCCCCAAGGGGGTCGGCCGAACCAAGGGGGGAAGTCCTCCCCTTCCAATCCTAGTCCAACTAGGATTGGAAGGTAGAGTCCTTCTCCACTTTCCCACTTCCCTTTTTTCTCTTGGATTTTTCTTTCTCCTGCGCATAGGGCTTTTTGGGCTGTCCCACCAGCCCACTAAGGGCTGGTATGGCACCCCTAAGGCCTATGGGCTTCCCCTGGGTGGGCTAGCCCCTCCCGGTGAACATCCGGAACCCATTCGTCACTCCCGGTACATTCCCGGTAATGCCGAAAACTTTCCGGTAATCAAATGAGGTCATCCTATATATCAATCTTCGTCTCCGGACCATTCCGGAAACCCTCGTGACGTCCGTGGTCTCATCTGGGACTTTGAACAGCATTCGGTAACCAACCATATAACTCAAATACGCATAAAACAACGTCGAACCTTAAGTGTGCAGACCTTGCGGGTTCGAGAACTATGTAGACATGACCCGAGGGACTCCTCGGTCAATATCCAATAGCGGGACCTGGATGCCCATATTGGATCCTACATATTCTCCGAAGATCTTATCGGTTGAAACTCAGTGTCAAGGATTCATATAATCCCGTATCTCATTCCTTTTGTCCTTCGGTATGTTACTTGCCCGAGATTCGATCGTCGGTATCCGCATACCTATTTCAATCCCGTTTACCGGCAAGTCTCTTTACGCGTTCCGTAATTCAAGATCCCGTGACGTACACTAAGTCACATTGCTTGCAAGGCTTGTGTGTGATGTTGTATTACCGAGTGGGCCCCGAGATACCTCTCCGTCACACAGAGTGACAAATCCCAGTCTTGATACATACTAACTCAACGGACACCTTCGGAGATACCTGTAGAGCATCTTTATAGTCACCCAGTTACGTTGCGACGTTTGATACACACAAAGCATTCCTCCGGTGTCAGTGAGTTATATGATCTCATGGTCATAGGAACAAATACTTGACACGCAGAAAACATTAGCAACAAAATGACACGATCAACATGCTACGTTCATTAGTTTGGGTCTAGTCCATCACATGATTCTCCTAATTATGTGATCCCGTTATCAAGTGACAACACTTGCCTATGGTCACGAAACCTTGACCATCTTTGATCAACGAGCTATTCAACTAGAGGCTTGCTAGGGACAGTGTTTTGTCTATGTATCCACACATGTATTGTGTTTCCAATCAATACAATTATAGCATGGATAATAAACGATTATCATGAACAAAGAAATATAATAATAACTAATTTATTATTGCCTCTAGGGCATATTTCTAACAAACAAAACCCAGGGTTCATGCATCATATAAACATTTTTTCAAAAAAAAGAGAGCATGAACTAGGGTTCATCCTCACACTACATACAATCATTCCAAGTAGTGACTAGAGTTCATATTCAACCATAGAACATCTAGAATCAACCTAAACAAACGTAGGATAAAAAAATATAGTACAAAAATAGGGTTGATTTGAAGCAAATAATGCGTCGAATTGAAAGCTAGTTGACTAAAACTATTTGGAGGGATTACAAGAGCTCACTTTTCTCTTTTCAGAGCCATCTCGATCCGCAAAAACCATCAAGAATCTTAAGAGTTCCTAGGGGGGTGAAGGAGATGAGAGAGGGAGCAAGAGGGCTCTCCGTCTGTTCTTGCGGCGGGGGCGGGGGAGATAGGGAGGGTGAACCGGCGTCCCGGGCTTATAACTGTCCAAACCCTACCTTCGCAGTAGGCTTTCACCACTTACCGCCAGGCCGTGTGGCACTAGGGTCGAACGGCGGTCACGACAGTCGTGTGTTGCTGCTGACATGGATTAGTCGTCTATCACTGGAGACCTCGACGGTAGACTATATAACCCTATCGCCAGGGTCCCTCATGGTAGGAAAAAAGGGTCAATTCTTAAAAAAAATGAAACCAAAAATCTCGTTAATCTAACCACAAAAGCGAAAAACATGAAATTTGGCCGCTAGACGACACACTTGAATGTTGATATAAATAAATTATCGGGGTAGTTATTTAGATGCCAACTCCAAAGCTCATGGAGTTTGTTTACAGAAAGTAACCCCGAGAAAAATTGCGTTAGACGCCTCGAAAAGGACTTGATAATTTGAAAGTGCCCTTGTGCTTGTGAGCTCAACTTAGCTCAGTGAACAGTAAAAGTAGTTTTAAAAAAACTTTAAAAAAGTCTGCTTTTTTGTAACAAATTTTGACAAAAGTTTTAGGAAAACGATCAAAATCATCCGACTGATTTTTCACGAATGTAAACCGCATCTGACGCGTGCCACGTGTCCCCTGCGGGGTCGCTCACCCCATCCTTATCCCTTTCCTCCACTAGCCTCAGCCACTCGTTCCTTTGCTTCTTTTCTTCTTCCTTCGAGCACACAGCAAAACGCACTAGCACCATTACCGGTCGCTGAGAGGATACTGCAGCCATGGCCGACGGTTGAGCTGCGTTGCAGCAGGCGATGCGAGACGACGCTGCGGCCACGTCGACGACAAAGCTGCGTTGGAGCAGGAGTTTCTACGAGCTGCTGCCATGGCCGGCGGCAGAGCTGCGCTTCAACAGGCATTGGTATGAGGACGTTGCTGCACGACGACGATGAAGCTGCGTTGCAGCAGTAGAGAGCTTCGAGCTGCCGCCATGGCCGACGGCAGAGTTGCATCGCAGCAGGTAACGCTGCAATGAAGCTTCGCTGGGCGTCAATGAAGCTTCATCGGAACTCCAATGAAGCTTCGTTGGGGCGTCAATGAAGCTTCTCGTGGGCGTCGTCGGTGTTGCATCCAAGCTTTTGTCGCCGCCCCGGTGGCTCCCGGTAGTGCAATGCAGCGGTAGACGATGGCTCTTGGAGCTGCTATGAAGCGCCCGCCGGCGGCTCCGGTGACACGAGGTCACTGACGCAACGTGCCATCGGTGGTTGCTGCGTTGTTGCTCTGCATCAGGTGAATGAGGATTAGAGAAGAAAGCATGAGGTAGATGGGGATTAGAGAAGAAAGCATGAGGTGAATGATGATTTTTTTTTGCAGTCCTGGATGCGGAAGGAAGAAGACAAGGGTTGTGTTTGCTTTTGATCTAGAAGATTATGTGCGTCTAATCAGACGGCTCGGCAGGCGACTGATCTTGTCTTAAGAGCATCTCCAACAGCCGCGCTTCGCGCCGCGCCCAAAAAACATGTTTGCCGCACGCCCATCGTCTGGTTTGGCGCGTCGCGCAGCGCTGGCTCCAACAGCCGCGCTAAAATGCAGCGCGCGCCGCTCCAGCAACGCGCAAATATATAGCATTTGGACACAAAATAAGTTTGAAACATTCATCAAAATGCAATGAACATGTGAAATTTAACACAAACAAGTTGATGAATAAAAGTCATGCCCACAAGTTCATCCAACCAAGTTCAAAATGCAAACCAAGTTCAAAATACAAGTTTATCCAACAAAGTTCAAGACATAATTGGTCATCCGCGGCGGCAAGAAGAGGCTGCGCGCGAGGCCGACGGTCGGCGGAGCTCCGGTGGTGGCGGCGCCAACGCTCGCCGCGCTAGGGTTTTCGGCGGCGGGGGGGGGGGGGGGCTCGCGGCTGTACAGCGGGGTGAGCGGGGTGCCGGTCTGCGCGTCCATGGTGGCAGGGTTGCTGGCGCCGGCGCGCGCGGTGCGAAGGAGGAAGAAAGAGAGAGAGTTCGCGCGCGCGCTCGAGTGTGCCGCGCGCGGAAGTGGGCGCTCCAAATTACCAGCGCGGGATAAGACGATGGACAGCGCGCCCAACTTGTTTTAGCGCGCGCGGTTTTTACGCGCCCGCTGGAGTTTTCCGCCGCGTCGCGCGCGTGCTTAAAAGGCATATTTTTGGGCGCGACGCTTGTTTTGCGCTGCTGTTGGAGATGCTCTAAGATCAACCGGCTGATCCGTAACAGTCGCCTTATAAGTGCATGTAAAAATTAGGCTTGAAATGACACAATATCGATTTTGTTATCTTTGCCACACCATGTAGGAATGTCATTTCAATTCGAATTTTTACACGCACTTAAAACTTTCGTCAATGTTTGTCGCACAAAAGATTGAGATTTTTCAATTTACTGTTCACCACGCTCATTTGAACTTGGGAGCATAAACTCTACATCCTTGATAATTTGAGTTCATCTTCTTTGTTGCCTCTTGATGGTTCTGGAATGTGGAACGGCAACTGGTGTTCTACATAGCCACTATGTGGGGGAAGATTGTTGCATTCACCAAAACAATAGTCCCTCTGCAAATAAATAAGAGCGTTTAGAGTATTTAACCGGGTAACTCTAGCACACTCATTCTCATAAAAACCAAAAAAATAAATAAAATCGTTCTGAAGTACTCTCTTCGTTTCTAAATATACGTCTTTTTAATGTTTCACTAGGGAACTACATACCATGTATATAGACATATTTTAGAATATAAATTTATTAATTTTGTTTTGTATATAGTCTTTTAATAAGATTTTTTTAAAAACTCATATTTAGGAATGAATTGAGTAATAGTGTAGTACACGCAAAAGCATTAAAGAAGACGGAAATGGAATAAAAATAAAATCTCAAATGATGTCATACAATTCTGCCATCTTATTGTGTTTCTGGATAAGATACAATTTTACAGGTCAACATACGCAGTATTCGCACGTCGGCATGTTAATCGGACATGCTCCTGACTGGCGCAGTTAACAATTATCAGCTCACACGCTGGACTTCACCTTATCGCTGAACCCAGTCTGCCCATCGAAGAACCTCGACCAGAGCATGATCCCGCCGTACTTCGGCGACTTCTGCACCACCGGCAGCACCTCGGACAACAGGTCGCTGGGCTCCACGAACCCGCTGCCGGCGGCCGCGGGCGCCGCCGGGAGCCCCAGGAACACCTGCCGCGCCGGTATCGACGCCCACTTCTGCCACGCGCTGGCCAGGTTGCCCGCCCCGCCGGCCTTGGTGTACTGGCACGGCGGGTTGTTGTAGAACTGCACCCACACGTAGTCGAACAGCCCCGTACCGAGCGCGCCGCCGAGCCCGCCGAGCATCGCGTCCGGGAATGGGCACTGCGGCGCAGCCGCCAGGTACACCGGCTTGTAGGCGCTCTCCTTCCCCGAGTACTTCTTGAGCTCCCGCGCCAGGTCGTCCCAGTGCGCGCTCCCGCCGCTCTCGATGTCGAAGTCGACGCCGTCGAGCACGGCGTCGCCGAGGGGCCTCGACGCCGACGTGCCGCCGAGGTAGTTCTCCCAGAGGTACTTGGCGACCTCCTTGGCGTCGTCGGCGGAGGAGAGGCCGTAGCTGCCGACGCCGCCGCCGATGGAGAGCAGGACCTTGATGCCGCGGCTCTGGCAGGACTTGACGTCGGCGCCCACGAAGGTGCACGATCCGCTGGTCGCCGGGTCGCAGTGGCCGGCCAGGTTCAGCAGCGGCTTCTGGCCCCTGCCGAAGGTGAAGAGGAAGGCCACGTTGACGAACTTGTAGTTCCCCGTCGCGCACGCCTGAGCCAGCGTGCCCTCGTTGCCGTTCTGGCCCCAGTAGATCGCGATGCCGCCCGCGCGCGCTCCGCCGGCCAGTCCGGCCATTGTCACCGCGGCGAGCAACAGCATTGCCGGAAACAGTTTGCTCGCCATCTTTGTTCCCTTGGAAGCTGGAATGGAGCTAGTAGTATGATGCTGGAGAAGGTTCTTGGTCCGTGTTGTATATATAGCAGAGCCCGGCGAGGTGCGCGGAGGCAGCGGCGCCGTAGCTTCGTTGATTCGTTCCACGGGTCACCATTTGTTAGGCTGCTCGCCGTCGCAAGTTGACCGGGCATGCACCTCTGGATGAAGATAGGAGAATGAGTGGCGCGGGCATCCGGGGGCTTAATTATCGTCACAATCAGGGCCGTTGGCAGTGGGAGCATGACGGTGCAAGCTGATCACTGTCGGCAGTGGTTGACCTTTGACCCGTGTGATCTGGTCGTCGTTTTGAGAGCAGCATCCACCAATCTCGCGCCCAATTGCGTCCATCTCTCGCGGCGCGACGACCATTCTTCCTGTTTTCTTATGGAGTTTCTTCGGTGCGTGAGAGCCCGATCATCTTCAACAGCCGCGCTATGCGCCCTGTCTAAAAAAGACGTTTACCGCGCGCGCTCGCTATGCGCCGCGTCTAAAAAAGGCGTTTGCCGCACACGCTTCGGCTGGTTTAGCGCGGGGATAGGCGTTGGCTCCAACAGCCGCGTTATAATGCAGCGCGCGCGTCGCTCCAGCAGTGTCTAAAAATGCAGCGCGCGCACAACATTTTTTAATAAATAGATTGCATTAAATAAAAAGGATACAAAGTTATTTTACATAGATTGCAACTAGATAGGTAGTTCGAAAACATAGATAGATAGTTCGGTGCTAGATAGTTCGAAAACAAAAAAACTAATCCCAGTCGCTCCAGTCATCTGCACCATCATCATCTTCGTTGGTGTCGTCAGAGGTTGACAGCCAGATGTCAAACCAACGCTCATCTTCTTCAGTGAAGAAGGACCTCCCGCCTGCATTGACGAGGTCGGTCTGCGCACACGCCAATGCCTTCCGACGACGCTTGTCCAACCGCTCCTCGCGGCGTCGCGGCGTCGGCGCGTGTCCTCCTCGCGGCGCCTTTCCCAATATTCCTGCTCGTAGGCGACGTCCTCCGGGTGGCGCCGGCGCCACTCCGCCATGACCCGCTCGTCCTCCTGTGCGACGAGGAGGCGGCGCTGCAGCGCAGTGTGCTCCGCACGGTCTTGTGCGGAGTTTAGACGAGGCGGCGGGGCGAGGTCTAACGCCTGCTGGAGCGTGTGGACGTCCGGGAAGTTCATTTGGAGGCGCGGCCTGCCTAGGCGCCACGCCGCCGCGTCGAACGCACGGGCGGCCTCGAGCGTCGTGTCGTAGGTTCCGAGGCTAAGCCGGAGATCGTCGGAGCATATCTCGGCGTAGAACCCGCCGTTGGGGCGCTAGCGGACGCCGCGGTAGCCCGAAGCAGAACGGCGGCGCGGCGGGGGCGGCGCGCTGGAGCGGTGGCGGCGCGAGAGGCAGAGGGAGAGAGAGCACGCGGAGCGGTGGCGCGAGGGAGCGGCAGCGCGCTGCCTTTTATAGGCGCGCGGGACGCGGCGCCGCAAAAATGGCACGCGAGCTCCCGCACGCGCGGTTTTCCCGCCGCCGCTGGAGCGCGCCAATCTGTCCCGCGCGCGGTAAAATGCATGTTTAGCGCGCGCGCCTTTTTGCGCCGCTGTTGGAGATGCTCTAAGAGCATCTCCAACAAGCGACCAAAAACTGCTCCGCGCGCTAAAAGATCCGTTTTTTAGGCGCCGGACTGCTCCAGCAGAAGCTGCAAAACACTGCGCGCGCTAAAAAAATTTGGGCGCGCGCTCAAAAACGCTATCGCGCGAAGCATATTTGGTGCGCTGGCTTACGCGCGCAGCAAACTCTGAGCCGCTGCAGATGGGACCGCTGGATCGGACTGGATTGGACGCTGCACTAACGCGCGTCTGTTGGAGATGCTCCGGTCCCCGCGCTTCAAAACTGCTACAGTGGCACGCTAAAAAATTTATTGGGCGCGGATTTTTTGCGTTGTCGTTGGAGATGCTCTAACACTGCCGCAATGCCGCTGCATCCACATCTTTCCACAAATACGCGCGAGTATGACCAAATTTGTTATACTGTACTAAACTTATCTGCTTGGAAGTTTGAAGTCTCAGAGGCGGCTCACTGTTGTCTCCTGTATCACGGGCAAGATGGCGGAGCTGAGTGGATACCCATATCGTTCCGTCTGAATCGTGTTGATCTCCTTCCGTCCTTGTCAGTTGTGCATTGTGACGCATATAGTGTCTATATTTATCAACTCAATGTGGTGGAACCCAATGAACTGAAGAAAAACAACTTAATGGCCCTAAAAGTGTTTACATTATCAATTCAACTACATTATCAAAGCGAGAGGTACCCCTCGTCGCTCGCCCCTCCAGGGCGATCGCTCTGTGTGTGTGTGGGGGGGGGGGGGCACCTTCACCGCAATCGGGGGAGAGCGCTGGGGCGTTCAACGACGGATGCGGATGCCTGCTCTTCCTTCCGAGACTATACAACGACGAGGGCGCCAGATCCATGGAGGTGCGGCCTTTTCCTCGATCCATGGCGGCGCGGTGGCTCCTACTAGAGGCGTTTGTCGTGATGCAGGGTCAGATGCCCAGAGGATGTAGGCGGGGCTGGGCGTGGCCGATGGCGGCGTCCAGCCCGGATGCGGTCTTGGCGGACGCAACGACGACTTTGGCCTGGAACCGAACATGGCGGCGATAGTGTCCTCTCCGACGGGGATGGCGTGCCAGATCGTGGTTCCTCATAGCGGAGCCGGTGACGACAGATCTTGGGATACCGCAACCGTGGACATCGCAGGATGTACGTGGCGGCTGGAGCTTCCTTCAGTGTCGACGACACGTGATGCTGGTTCGCGGCGGCGGTTGCTGTCGTATGGGCGAGGACAACGAGTGGCGCGACAGAGGGTACTCCATGTAGCTCCCGAAATCGGGGCGGCGACCCGTCTTCATCAACGGTGGCGGGCACCGGGATCGTGTGGGCGATTCAGAGTCTGGATCTCGATGTGGTGATGGCCTTCTGAGGCTGGTGGCGATATGGGACACCCCTTCCATCAACAGATCGGGTTCGATGCGGCTCGACAGGTGACACATGTGCCTTATTCCGAGTTGTCGGGCGATGCATGTCGCCGACAGGTGAAGGCACCGGTGCATGTGCTATCGACGGATGCTATGCACGGCGTCTTATATGGAGATGTCAAGTCATGCTTGCTACCGACAGGTGATGCACGCTGGCTCTAGCGAAGGTGTCATGTTTAGCCGGTTGTTGTCGGATCGAATGTGGTGCGACAATAGTGGAAGACAAGAGGTATGGGACGTCTTTGTCTTCTGTTGTCTTCTATAGAGGTATCCGGCTATTAAGGTGTCAGTAGACGAATAAGGACAGATGATATAGATGGCTTCAACGACGAGTTTATGCACTTCGGTGGAAACACAACATCTTTAATCATACTATGTTGTCGCCCTTTTTAAAGGTGATGGATTGGAACTTGTTTTTGGAGATGAGAATCGGGAGTTCAACCTTCTGGTAGACTCGCCATCATCAGCGCTCGAGTGGTAATTCATTCTTAATGGCATGGCCTAGGAATTGTATATTTTTCGTTTATTCTTATATCATGGGGATTAGTGGCTATCTCGGAGAGGTACTCTTGCGAGGTATGTGGCACCAGGGTTTGTTTTTCGTTTTATTTCTGGATTGATAGTGTTCAGTTGCTAAATTTTACATTATTAATAATATATGTCTACATGCATCATCCTAATGCAGATGTCCGAGGTTACCCTCCTTTTCAATCAAAAGAATTAATTAATTCAACTATTTAGGCATTCAACCTGTACTGCATAGTGGGCAAGCCCGGTCGTTGAACAAAACAACGCCATGTGACTCGCACATCCTCGGAACTGCTCCAGAGGGTAGGCCGAAAACCCCCAAACTTATACGGCTATACACGACGATTAACAACTTTCAGGGATGGCCCTAGCTAGATGACTGATTGAACATTTTAGTAACACCAGTGGACTGCGAATTAGATAATAGGCCGAATGGATTGGGTGGTTATGTGTACTCATCCGAATTCAGCCTGGCTATAACTATATATTGGATAATGTAAGTGCACCGGCAACTGAATAATTGAGGCTGATATCATAAAGGACATGATTGGAAGTTTTGGACATTATATACTGAAAATTACGTAGTATGAACAAGGAACGGCCGCGCACTGACAATATTTACTGCTAAAGAGAGCCCCACTGAAATATATCATTTCTACATGTGATCAACGCACAATACTAATTCATATTGATTTCAGAGTGCTACTCGCATGAAAAGATATTTAGTAAGAGTACCCATAGAAGAAGGAAAAAATCGGAGCTTCATGTGCAATTGTTCGGGAAAATTGGAAGAAACTAATGAGATTGCTAAAGAAAGGCAGAAGTTAAAAGAAAAGGCACATTTTTCTTCAAATTCTTGTATTTATTGATTGAATAGGAACTCTATAATGGACCAAACATACAAAACAAGCACACACAAGAGCCTTTGATTAAAAAAAAGTTACAATAAAATCCTCCAAAATCTCTGTCTCATTCTCCGTAGTTCACATCTCGATATTCCTTGGAAGTCTCGGATGAAGAGATTGTAAGACACCGATTCTACATCAGATGAAATGACTTTCTCAAGGGGTTTGATTGTCCACATGAATCCCTTTTTCTCAAGAGGTTTGGACCTAATTATGCAAAAGGCATTATGCCATGAGAAATGCCCTTTGCAAGTTATAGTGCTTTCATCATCGGATTGCCGAGGAAGATGGCTAAAAGCACAAAAGGATGGGACTGGGGGGACCACCGACCAACATCGGTGCCACCATAAGAGCAACTCTAATAAGGCCTAGTCAGTTGGCTATAGCATATGCCATATCACAAAAATCCTATGTGGAAGAGAGAGAAAAGAGGAAAGAGAGCGAAGCGGGCACTTGATCTGTCGTCCGGCTACCACGCACCGTACGAGAGAATATAGCCCATTTACAACCCGTACGAGCGCTAGAGCCGGCGCTTCCTTCTTCCTCTCGATCCCCTGCGCCCCACCTCCCGCCCTCCCCTTATAGCTAACCCATTATATGAGCGAATGCTTAGATGACTTGGCAGGGTACTATAGCCAACAACCGACTGCTTTATTAATCATGCTCTAACCATGCTCTAAGATAGACACTACAACCGCCAAGTAGATTGAATCGGTGGAAGACAATTCATCGGGTTGGGAATTGTCGATCCACGAGACCAAACACTAGATACTCCCGATATCAAACACAGCAGACACACACCTAAACGAGAAAACGAGAGACTCCTAAGGTAGCGGTGTTCCTATCCGGTCAAAGCAGTATTCACAATAAAAATGATGTGTGTGCAACAATCGATGCGAAGGCACTTTGAATAGAAGAAAGAAAATGCATGGGTCAACAGGTTTTTCCTTTTCTAAAAAGATAGAAATAAAAAGTGTGCTAGCCATAACAGTTTCGGAGCGAACGTAAATCATCATTTTACAAACTGTTGTGTGTGTTTATTGTTCTGAAATAGTGATACACACCGGGCTTACACTCCGAGTAACAATTCGGAGTCATCACAGAGAATACACACACACACATAAAAGATATACAACTACAAACATAAACAGGCCAAACAACCTATAATACACAAATACCCACATACAACATCATCGGGGACGAACATATAGCAACGAAAATCACACGTCGCTCTTGATGGCGGAGCTGTAGCCCGTGCGGTCGTCATAGAACTTGGACCACAACATGACACCGCCGTACTTTGGAGAGCCTTTGATGAGTGGCAACACACGCGAAGTGAGCTCGCTGGCAGGGATGAACCCGGTGCCCGCCGCGTCCTTGGAGGCCGGCAGCCCCAGAAAGATCTTCCCCGCCGGCACCGACTCCCACTTCTTCCATGCGTCCATGAATGCCTTACGCCCCGCACTGAACTGGCATTCCTCGTTGTTGTAGAACTGCACCCAAACAAAGTCAAACAGTCCCGTGCTGATCGCACCGCCGTCCCACTCGTCGGGGAACGGGCACTGCGGCGCCGCGCTCAGCAACACGGTATTGCCTCCGTTTTTACCCAAGTCCTTGAGGTCCCTGTGCACATGACGCCAATATACATGAGCACGTACACCTCAATACACGATCAACGACTTCGACTTCGAACGGAGCACTGGTGTGAGCTAGTTGCTCGAGCTTACCTGGCGAGGTTGTTCCAGAACTTGGCGCTGCCGAGCTCGATGTCGAAGTCGATGCCATCGAGCACGACATCGCCAAGGGGGCCGGATGACGACGCGCCGCCTAGGTAGTTGTTCCAGAGATACATGGCAACCTGCCGCGCGTCGCCGGGGGACGAGAGGCCGTAGCTCCCGTCGCCACCGCCGATGGAGAGCAGGACTTTCACGCCGCGTCGCTGGCACGCTTTGATGTCCTTGCTTTGGCTTCTGCAGCCACCCGACGAAGGGTCGCAGTGGCTGGCAAGGTTCAGCTCCGGTGTCTGGCCCTTGCCGAACTTGGGGAGGAAAGCGAGGATGACGAACTTGTAGTTCCCGGACGCACACGTCTCGGCCAGCGACGCCTCGCCGTCGTTCTGGCCCCAGTACACGGCGATGCTGCCGGCATGGCACGTGGCGAGGAGCGCCACGAATAGGGTGGCGGTGAGCTGGAAGGGAGTGAGAGCTCGGCTTGCCATGGCTGGGTTCAAGCGTGCCTAGCAACTTGGATGGTACGTGAGCTAGCTCTGTATCTTGAGTTGTGATGGCTATTGCGTATGGTGTTTGGGTTTATAGTGGCCTTGATGGAGCGTCGTGGATATTTTATACTTTGCGACTTACGTGCCGTCGCACGTCCGCTCCTGCCATGTCTGAATTTACGGAGAGCGCCCGCGGTTAAGTAAAGCTGATATGCACAAACATTTCGTTGCGGCCAATGTGTTTCCATGTTTATAATAATTTACTGAATGAGAGCGTTCATCAAAGATTACTGAATGAGAGCGCGCCCAAGTCACAAACGCTCCACCGTACTTAACCGAAACTCAACAACGCGCGCGACAAAAACTGCGGCAACTCCTCTATTTTATGTCCCACCAACGTACCAGACTGAGCATTGCATCTTCAAAGCCTTGTACAGACGGCACTTTAGTTTATGGACAACTCAAATCAACCTCAAGCATCTTCAACACGAACCTTCAAACCGTTGGCAACGAACGGCCCAGCCGTTTTTTCCCCATCTAACGCCGACGTGTATCGATCCGTCAACCAATTAGAACATGTCTTTCGTACAAACTGAAGGGGGAGGGGGCTTTGCGGGAGTCCGGTACCGCTGCCATGTAGGACCCTGACACCCCCGCCCATTCAAAGCCTCTTTCGCTGCTGCCGATGCACCTCTCTAGCCGCCATCCAAACATTATCGAACGTGTGCAACAACCATCCATGAGCCCGCTTGCCTTTACTACGACACTGTCTACACAGAACTGTGCGCAACCAGGTACCCTCCACCCCGTGTCGACGATGTGCATGATAGACACCATGCTTGATATGTGTTCGGTCAAATGCCATTGAGTTTACTTTTGAACTTTCATGTCATTTTTAGAGCAAGAAGGATACAAAGTAATCAACCATGAAGAATTAGTTGTTGTGTGGAATTCGAATTTCAAAAGCCAATTTAGGACAGTAAAACTGAACCTAAAGCGAGCCTTCCCAGCGATTCACGTTTTTAGCCGTCCGTTTTCACGATTCAGTTGTTTCGGGTCGTTGGATCGGTGTATAGAACGAACTGCTCCATAAGTGCCAAAAACTGGGCCTACTGTCCTATGGGTAGCTGCTCCACAGGTCAGAACGACGTTCTGTGGTTAACTGGGCTGTAGGCCAGCCCATTTCAGCCACGAGCTTCGGCGAACGAAGCGTCCATCTTGTTTTAGTAGAAAAAAACTCCCCGATCTATCGTTCTCTTCATCTGGACAGAGAAGATGCCTCCCCCTCGGCTCCGATTCCTTTCTCCGACACGACACCCGCCGCCTCCGGATAGTTCGAGGCGATGTTGGCCCCTGCGTCGGCCGATCAACCCTTCCCGTCCCTCTCCCCCGGCCTCAATTCCACTCTCCACGGCCAAGACATGAACCGTTCCCGGATAATTCAGGGCGACGAGGGGGCTGCCTCGGTCACTGTCCCATCTTCGGCCCTTCCTCTACCTCACGCCGAATTGGGGTCGGCGAGACGGAGATGCTGGGTGCGAACCTGCGAGGTGATACCCAGAAAACTCTAGAGGTGTGCCCCGCTCCTCCGTGTGGTCGATTGGGCGATGCACTCGATGGGGGGATTGAGGAGGGAGAGATTGGGGCAATGCGTTCGCTGAAAATTCACGGAACGCCTTTCGCGGGAAGTGTGGAAGCGGCCGCCGCCTGCGCGGCCAGCAACAAATTCCGGCTGCTCTTTTGCGTCATGAGCGCACCTAAACCTGGGAATGGTTATTAAAAAATCCGGTGCAACGTTCGGTTATTACTTTGGGTTTAATTGGTTTAGGTTTTACTGAGGTGAGCTTTTTTTAGTTTGGTTTTGATTTGGGTATGTGGAGAAACCAGTATGAATATAGTTGGTTATAAGTTTAAACAGTTTGGTTATAAACGGTCTATTTAAACTACGCATCCTTTCTGTCCGTTCATGTCTGTGTGCCGCTGCATCTCAGCGTTACGGAAACTCTAATGTCCAGTCGTAAGCGTACGGATGTAGTACCATGGATTTTGTAAATCCTTCTATATAGCTCTTGCATGTTCTATTTGTGTGTTTTTTTTGCTACTGACTTCAGAATTACGCTCTTGCAGGAATTTGAGGATCAAGCTGATTTCCTCGTCTTAAAGAAAATTTTATTTGGCAGGCAAAACATTCCTTAGAAGATGAACCAGTTATATGTGGTGAACGAGATCTACCCCTCTTTACTAATTTTGCATTTGCTGAATGAATATTCGGCCTAAACTTGATTGTTTAGACAGCCACTAGTAAACATACCCGTGCAACGCACGTCTTGATCAAAGCAGCCTATTAAATTTAATATGAATATTGAATTCTGAATTCATATTCTAGAAATTTCGAAAAAATGATAGAATACTATAGCATGATGATCTCTGCCTCTCGAAATGTCATGTTTAATACAAACCCTATTACTCATCATTTTACTATGTTATGTAAGGTTCAATCAGACCAAAAAGAAATCTAACCCATTTAAAAATCACAAAACTATGGTAAAGATTTCAGGAAGTTCTCTTGGGTTAAGGTAAAAGAAAAAAGTGGAAATCTGAAAGAACAGATCTAAAGTGGACAACATATTGAATTAATGTGAAGATAACAATCGAAATCTAACTTTCAGTTCTAAAAATTATAAACTGTATAATCTGAAACATGTAAAGTATGCAATATAAAAAGTGTTAGTTCTATGGAGCAACCGAAATGGCGGCGGCACCCACATCCTCGCCGACTACGGCACGACTCTCATGTCCCCGCCTGTTGCGGATGCACTCGGTACCCGTGTCAGTGCATAGTGAAACTGAGACTTCCGCATCCTCAACGATGATAGGAACCCGCGCTTCTCCCCATTATTAATAATCCTGTTTTCTGGACCAATCATTAGAAAAACATAATATCAATTGAACAAACGGTTCATTTTTATCCAGGTCTATTCAGAGGACAAGTACTTACCTAAGCCTTTTGAGGATGTCTATATCTGATTGTGTTTGATGCATGGACTTCTAATCTCCTTGCCAATCTTCCTCTTTATGGTTAGTAGTCCTAATTTTCATGTTTCACTGTAAACTCTTCATACTGCGATTCTATCTTGTTTGAGGCCAAACTTCTCTACATTCACATGAGTATTTAGAGATGCAATTAAACTGAGAAAGCAATTGCACAAAATGATAGAAATATAAATGATACATTTCTGAATACATATCAATCTTGTCCTTAGTAATAACCATAGCAGTTACTATATTTAGATGACAACTGAGGTATATCACGACGCTATAGGGGAAAAAGATCGCAAACTGCAAACGCAAAATACTTGAGTTTCCATGGTAACCGGAGTGACCCACCCTATGTGTAATTAAACTTCAAACTATACTTTAGAAATAAAATTATTCGATGCAGATGTCAAATACAGATACCGAATAGTCAAGTTACCTAGCATCATAGTAATCAAATTCACATAATGAAAATCATGGAAGTGCTAAGAAAAGTGATTCCATTAAGTATTGTGATATAAAATAGTTGTGCTAGCTAAGATATTTAAGTGTAAGAAATGAACACGGTTCCTTGCAAACTTTATACACAACATGCCTGTTGTACGCTATTGAACTTTAGCTCCTCCTTCATCCATTTTAGAGTCCTTATGCCTAAAAATAAAAGCACATGGCTATTGTTCATGCATGAAAATTTGATGGTTCTCCAAAGGGGAGAGGTAATCAAACATCAATTCAGGAGCTATTATCAATATGAAAATATTAAATAATAATAAAAAAAGAATATTGCTTACAAAAAATAATTTTGTACAATATGAACTCATGATATCTGCATCCTCACTTTTGGCACAAGTAGATCATCTTTTAGTTGGCAACTATTAACAAAAGTATTGTTAGACTGCAGATTAAATCTACTTAACTGTTTAGCACGTATGGACGTACATCTGAACTGCAAAAGAAAAAGAACAATAGTTGCTGCAGCTAATTGTCGCACATGCATCTATGTGTAGAACAGAAAACAATTTAGTCTGAATACTTACTACTCATTTCTCCTCAAACCAAATAAAAGTGAAAGGATCATGGCCATATTTCCCCCTATTGACAGGTTTAAATTGCTGTCAAAAAAGAGAGAATAGACTCACTTGATTGAGCAATGAACGCCCAAAGAATACAGCTGTAAATACTCCAGGAATAAGGGCACAAGCATGGTGTTATACATGATTTGTCCAGTTACAACTAACATGCGTATTGGGAAGCGCTAATAATTGGGTAGTTTCATGGAGCTGCATCCAACCACCTAACCAACCTGCCTGGTTAATGAATTGAGCACAATTTTGAGGGAAACCAAACCTTGGCCCCAAAGCCAAAACGCAAAATCAACACGAACAGAGCAGAGGAGGGCAGAGAAGAGGAGACGGGGAACGGGATAGAGGCGCGAGGTTCATACCGAGATCTCGTCGGCGAGGTGGGCGAGGTCGTGAAGGCCACCGGGCTCTCCGTCGCTGCTGCCACGCGAGTCCCCGCCTCCTCCGCCGCCGCCCTCGAGGAAGTCGGTGACGAGCATGGTCAGGTCCATGTCGCTCTCGTGGCTCCCGCGCTGGCTCGCACTCCCGGGCCCGTCCCCCCTCCCCGCGTCCGCAGCCACAGGTCCCCCACCGCGATAGGCGACCCGCCCCTCGGCGAAACCCTCGCCGTGGACGGCGGGGCCCACCTCCGCTGCGCCGCCTCCACCACCGCGCCCGGCGGCGACAGCGCCCCGAACTCCTTGGCCACCAGCATCATCCCAACGACGAACTGCTGGTAGAACGTGCCCCGTCGGCAATGGCGACGACGATGGTGCGACGTTTTGGTGCACTTCGACGAGGTCGGCGTGCAGGCAGGATATGGTGCTGGTGGTGACGGAGGTTAAAAGGATGTGGGCGCTAATCACGGAAGACATGTGCAGGATGCGGGTGGAGTTTGGTATTCTCCTCTGCGGTGGAGTATGGTGAACCAATGCTAATTGCTAAGTCCACCCAGTCGTGAGGTGCTGATTGGTTGGTGTGTGTTGTGGGGCGTTTTATGGGGCGTGCGTTGTGAAATTCTTGTTTGCTTGTTTATTAGTAGCATAGATGAGCACTTTTCTGTTCCCTCAACTTTTTCTGACGAAATTGACTATTGTTAATCACGAATTGTCTGTTACACAATCTTCCTTTCGGTTGGGAGTGTCACACAGTGCCATGAAACAAGAGTCCGTAACTCACAGTCCACCGATACATTTCGGCAGACAACAGTTCAGTTCATGAATAATTTTTCAGATAATAGAAAGAACTTCCAACCTCCGCATACAGATATCGGCCCTACTTTTTAGGATCATAATGAGGCATGTATGTTCATAAGCATATTGTAATTCAACATGTTCAGCCAGGTTTCCATACCCTATGTATAATAAAAAAAATCATGATATATGTGGTATTATCATGACCAAATCAAGCAGCGTTAAGAAGAGATAAAAATGCTTAGGTAATCTAATTCTCCCCCACTTTCGTACTTGGCTTGAAATTGGCATAGGCTATAATTTGTGGATAATGGACAGACAAGGTGGAAAGCTGAACATTTTCCATATAAATAAAATAATAATTACATAAAGTATGTCTGAAATCATTAAAGAAAGAAAGAAGTCACAAGTCATATGGTATGGTTAAGGTTTTCTGACCATATGCAAGTGTTGTCACTTGATAACTGAATCACATCATTAGGAAAATGATGTGATGGACAAGACCCAAATTATAAACGTAGCATGTGATCGTGACATTTTGTTGCTATTGTTTTCTGCATGTCAAGTATTCATTCCTATGACCATGAGATCATGTAACTCAGTGACACCGGAGGAATACCTTGTGTGTATCAAACGTCACAACGTTACTTGGTGACTATAAAGGTGCTCTACAGGTATCTCCGAAGATGTTCGTTGAGTTAGCATGGATCAAGACTGGGATTTGTCACTCCGTGTGACGGAGAGGTATCTCGGGGCCCACTCGGTAATACAACATCACATATAAGCCTTGCAAGCAATGTGATTCAAGTGCAAGTCACGGGATCTTGTATAACGGAACGAGTAAAGAGACTTGCCGGTAACGAGATTGAAATAGGTATAGAGATACCGATGATCAAATCTCGGGCAAGTAACATACCGAAGGACAAAAGGAATGTTATACGGGATTATATGAATCCTTGACACAGAGGTTCAACCAATAAGATCTTCGTAGAATATGTAGGATCCAATATGGACATTCAGGTCCCGCTATTGGATATTGACCGAGGAGTGTCTCGGGTCATGTCTGCATAGTTCTCGAACTCGTAGGGTCTGCACACTTAAGGTTCAGTGATGTTTTAGTATAGTTGAGTTATATGTGTTGGTGATCGAAGGTTGTTCGGAGTCTCGGATGAGATAACAGATGTCACGAGGGTTTCCGGAATGGTCCGGAAATGAAGATTGATATATAGGATGGTTTCATTTGGCCACCGGAGAGTTTTCGAGCATTACCGGTAGTGTACCGGGAGTGACGAATGGGTTCCGGATATTCACCGGAAGGGGCCCACCCACCCGGGAGTGAGCTTAGTAGCCCTAGGGTGGCGCACCAGCCCTTAGTGGGCTGGTGAGGCCAGTCCAAGTGGGCTATGGCACCACAAGAAGAAAAAACCAAAGGAAAAAAAAGGAATGAGGGAGGTGGGAAGGAAGGAGTGGACTCCTTCCCCCAAACCGAATTGGGGTGGGAGTCCACCTCCTCCTCTCGACCGGCGCCCTTGGGGCTCCCTTGAGCCCCAAGGCTAGCCCCTCCCCTCCTCCTATATATATTGGTGGTTTTAGGACTTTTGAGACACAACTTTGCGACGTGCAACTCAAACCTATACCACATAGTTCTTCCTCTAGATTAGATTTCTGCGGAGCTCGGGCAGAGCCCTGCAGGAATAGATCATCACCAACACCGGCACACCATCACGCTGCCGGATAACTCATCTACTTCCCCATCTCTCTTGCTGGATCAAGAAGGCGGAGATCGTCATCGAGCTGTACGTGTGCTGAACGCGGAGGTGTCGCCCGTTCGGTGCTAGATCGGGACGGATCGTGGGACGACGGTGATTTGAATTACGAAGTTGTACCACTACATCAACCGCGTTTCTTAACGCTTCCCGCTTAGCGATCTACAAGGGTATGTGGAACCGATCTCCCTCTCGTAGATGAGCATCACCATGATAGGTCTTCATGTGCATAGGAAATTTTTTGTTTCCCATGCAACATTCCCTAACAGTGGCATCATGAGCTAGGTTCATGCGTAGATGTAATCTGGAGTAGAACACAAATGTTTTTGTGGGCGTTAATGTTCGATTTGCTGCCGTCCTTAGTCTTTTCTCGATTCGGCGGTATTGTTGGATTGAAGTGGCCCGGACCAACATTTCTCGTACGCTTACGAGAGACCGGTTTCGTCGACTAACATGCAACTTGTTGCATAAAGATGACTGGCGGGTGCGTGTTTCTTCAACTTTAGTTGAATTGGATTTGACCGAGGCGGTCCTTGGAGAGGTTAAATAGCAATTTGCACATCTCCGCTGTGGTTTTTGCGTAAGTAAGATGCGATCATACTAGATACCGATAGCAGCCATGTAAACACATGCAACAACAAATTAGAGGGCGTCTAACTTGTTTTTGCAGGGTATGCTTGTGATGTGATATGGCCAAAGACATGATGTGACATATTGGATCTATGAGATGATCATGTTGTAATAGTTAATATCGACTTGCACGTCGATGCTACGGCAACCGGAGGAGCCATAGGGTTGTCTTTAAACTAACGTTTGTGTTTGCAGATGCGTTTACTATATTGCTAGGTTGTAGCTTTAGTAGTAATAGCATAGATAACACGACAACCTCGATGGCGGCACGATGATGGAGATCATGATGATGGAGATCATAGTGTGGCGCCGGTGACAAGAAGATCATGCCGATGCTTTGGTGATGGAGATCAAGAAGCACAAGATCATGGCCATGTCATGTCACTTATGAATTGCATGTGATGTTAATCCTTTTATGCACCTTATCTTGCTTAGAACGACGGTAGCATTATGAGGTGATCCCTCACTAAAATTTAAAGATAAAATTATGTTCTCCCCGACTGTGCACCATTGCAACAGTTCGTCGTTTCGAGACACCACGTGATGATCGGGTGTGATAGACTCAACGTTCACATACAACGGGTGCAAAACAGTTGCACACGCGGAACACTCGGGTTAAACTTGATGAGCCTAGCATGTGCAGACCTGGCCTTGGAATACAAGAGACCGAAAGGTCGAGCATGAATCGTATAGTTGATATGATTAGCATAGAGATGTTTACCACTGAAACTATACTCAACTCACGTGATGATCGGACTTGGGTTAGCGAATTTGGATCATGCCACACTCAAGTAACTAGAGGGATGTCTATTTGAGTGGGAGTTTATTAGTAATTTGATTAGTTAAACTCTAATTGTCTTGAACATAGTCTAAGTCCACTTTGCAATATTTTATGTTGTGGATCAATGGCTCACACAGTAGCAACCCTCAATTTCAATATGTTCCTCGAGAAAGCTAAGTTGAAAGATGATGGAAGCAACTTTGTAGACTGGGCACGTAATCTTAGGCTCATCCTACAAGCTAGAAAAAAGAATTATGTCCTTGATGCTGCGCTAGGAGATGAACCACCCGCTACGTCTGACCAAGATGTTTTGAACGCTTGGCAATCGCGTAAGGAGAACTACTCAGTAGTGTTGGGGAACGTCGCAAGGGAAACAAAAATTTTCCTACGCGCACGAAGACCTATCATGGTGATGTCCATCTACGAGAGGGGATGAGTGATCTACGTACCCTTGTCGATCGTACAGCAGAAGCGTTAGTGAACGCGGTTGATGTAGTGGAACGTCCTCACGTCCCTCGATCCGCCCCACGAACAATCCTGCGATCAGTCCCACGATCTAGTACCGAACGGACGACACCTCCGCGTTCAGCACACGTACAGCTCGACGATGATCTCGGCCTTCTTGATCCAGCAAGAGAGACGGAGAGGTAGAAGAGTTATCCGGCAGCGTGACGGCGCTCCGGAGGTTGGTGATGACCTTGTCTCAGCAGGGCTCCGCCCGAGCTCCGCAGAAACAAGATCTAGAGGAAAAACCGTGGAGGTATGTGGTCGGGCTGCCGTGGAAAAGTCGTCTCAAATCAGCCCTAAAACCTCCGTATATATAGGTGGGAGGGAGGGGAGGAGGCAGCCTCAAAACCTAAAGGTTTGGCCGAAATTGGAGGTGGAGGAGTCCTACTCCAATCCTACTTGGAGTAGGATTCCACCTTCCCACTTGGAAACTCTTTCCACCTTGTGTTTTTTCCTTCTCAAACCTTATGGGCCTTAGTGGGAACTTATTCCAGCCCACTAGGGGCTGGTTTATCTCTTCCCATAGCCCATGAGACCCCTTGGGGCGTGACACCCCTCCCGATGGTCCCCGACACCCCTCCCGGCACTCCCGGTACACTACCGATGAGCCCGAAACTTTTCCGGTAATGCACGAAAACCTTCCGGTAACCAAATGAGGTCATCCTATATATCAATCTTCGTTTCCGGACCATTCCGGAAACCCTCGTGACGTCCGTGATCTCATCCGGGACTCCAAACAACATTCGGTAACCAACCATATAACTCAAATACGCATAAAACAACGTCGAACCTTAAGTGTGCAGACCCTGCGGGTTCGAGAACTATGTAGACATGACCCGAGAGACTCCTCGGTCAATATCCAATAGCGGGACCTGGATTCCCATATTGGATCCTACATATTCTACGAAGATCTTATCGTTTGAACCTCAGTGCCAAGGATTCATATAATCCCGTATGTCATTCCCTTTGTCCTTCGGTATGTTACTTGCCCGAGATTCGATCGTCAGTATCCGCATACCTATTTCAATCTCGTTTACCGGCAAGTCTCTTTACTCGTTCCGTAATACAAGATCCCGCAACTTACACTAAGTCACATTGCTTGCAAGGCTTGTGTGTGATGTTGTATTACCGAGTGGGCCCCGAGATACCTCTCCGTCACACGGAGTGACAAATCCCAGTCTCGATCCATACTAACTCAACGAACACCTTCGGAGATACCTGTAGAGCATCTTTATAGTCACCCAGTTACGTTGCGACGTTTGATACACACAAAGCATTCCTCCGGTGTCCGTGAGTTATATGATCTCATGGTCATAGGAACAAATACTTGACACGCAGAAAACAGTAGCAACAAAATGACACGATCAACATGCTACGTCTATTAGTTTGGGTCTACTCCATCACATGATTCTCCTAATGATGTGATCCCGTTATCAAGTGACAACACTTGCCTATGGCCAGGAAAGCTTGACCATCTTTGATCAACGAGCTAGTCAACTAGAGGCTTACTAGGGACAGTGTTTTGTCTATGTATCCACACAAGTATTGTGTTTCCAATCAATACAATTATAGCATGGATAATAAACGATTATCATGAACTAAGAAATAGAATAATAACTAATTTATTATTGCCTCTAGGGCATATTTCCAACAGTCTCCCACTTGCACTAGAGTCAATAATCTAGTTCACATCACCATGTGATTCCAACGAACCCAACACCCATATAGTTATGGGGTCTGATCACGTCTTGCTCGTGAGAGAGGTTTTAGTCAACGGTTCTGAAACTTTCAGATTCGTGCGTTCTTTACAAATCTTTATGTCATCTTATAGATGCTGCTACTACGTGCTATTCGGAAATGCTCCAAATATCTGCTCTACTATACGAATCTGTTTCACTACTCATAGTTATCCGGATTAGTGTCAAAGCTTGCATTGACGTAACCCTTTACGTAAAAATCTTTAACCACCTCCATAATCGAGAAAAATTCCTTAGTCCATTAGTTACTAAGGATAAATTTCGACCGCTGCTAGTGATTCAATCATGGATCACTCTCTGTACCTCTCAACATACTTTGAGTCAAGGCACACTTCAGGTGCGGTACACAGCATGGCATACTTTAGATTCTACGGCTAAGGCATAGAAGACGACCTTCGTCTATTCTCTTTATTCTGCCGTGGTCGGGTTTTGAGTCTTACTCAAATTCACACCTCACAAACGCAACCAAGTACTCCTTCTTTGCTGGTCTATTTTGAACTCTTTCAAAAACTTGTCAAGGCATGCATCTTGTTGAAACTTCTATTAAGCGCTTTCGATCTATCTCCATAGATCTTGGATGCTCAACGTTCAAGTAGCGTAATCCAGGTACTCCTTTGAAAACTTCTTTCAAACAACCTTGTATGCTTTACAGAAATTCTACATTACTTCTGATCCACAATATGTCAACCACATATACCTATCAGAAATTCTATAGTGCTCCCACTCACTTCTTTGGAAATACAAGTTTCTCATAAACCTTGTACAAACCCAAAATCTTTGATCATCTCATCAAAGTGTATATTCCAACTCCGAGATGCTTGCACCAGTCCACTGAAGGATCACTGGAGCAAGCATACTTGCTAGTATCTTTAGGATCGACAAAACCTTCTGGTTGTATCACATACAATGTTTGCTCAAGGAAACCGTCGAGAAAACAATGTTTTGACATCCTACGTGCAATATTTCATAAATAATGCATCAACAACTAACATAATTCTAACAGACTTTTAGCATCGCTACGAGTGAGAAAGTCTCATCATAGTCAACTGTTTGATCTTATCAAAAACATCTTTGCGACAAGTCGAGCTTTTCTTAATAGTGACTTATCACCATCATCGTCTGTCTTCTTTTAAAGATCCATTTTTACTCAATAGTCCTATGACCATCAAGTAGTTCTACCAAAGTCTACACTTTGTTTTCACACATGGATCCTCTCTAGGATTTCATGTCTTCCAGCCATTTGTCGGAATCTGGGCCCACCATCGCTTTCTCCATAACTCGTAGGTTCATTGTTGCTCAACAACATGACCTCCAAGACAGGGTTACCGTACTACTCTGCAGCAGTACGCGACCTTGTCGACCTACGAGGTTTGTAGTAACTTGATTCGAAGCTCAATGATCATCATCATCAGCTTCCACTTCAATTGGTGTAGGCGCCACATGAACAACTTCCTGCGCCCTGCTACACACTGGTTGAAGTGATGGTTCAATAACCTCATCAAGTTCTACTACCCTCCCACTCAATTCTTTCGAGAGAAACCTTTCCTCGAGAAAGGATCCATTTCTAGAAACAAACACTTTGCTTTCGGATCTGAGGTAGGAGATGTACCCAACTGTTTTGGATATCCTATGAAGATGCATTTATCCGCTTTGGGTTCGAGCTTATCAGACTGAAACTTTTTCACATAAGTGTCGAAACCCCAAACTTTCAAGAAACGACAGTTTAGATTTCTCTAAACCTCGGTCTATACTGTGTCATCTCAACGGAAATACGCGGTGCCCTATTTAAAGTGAGTGCGGTTGTCTCTAATGCATAACCCATAAACGATAGTGGTAATTCGATAAGAGACATCATAGTATGCACCATACCAAATAGTGCGTGGCTATGACGTTCAGACACATCATCACACTATGATGTTCCAGGTGGCATGAACTGCGAAACAATTTCCACATTGTCTTAACTGCGTACCAAAACTCGTAACTCAGATATTCATTTCCATGATCATATCGTAGACAGTTTATCCTCTTGTTACGACGAACTTCACTCTGAAACGGAATTGAACTTTTCAACATTTCAGACTTGTGATTCATTAAGTAAATACTCCTGTATCTACTCAAATCGTCAGTGAAGTAAGAACATAATGATATCCACTACGTGCCTCAGCACCCATTGGACTGCATACATCAAAATGTATCACTTCCAACAAGTTACTATCTTATTTCATCTCAATGAAAATAAGGCCTTGCTCATGTGGTATGATTTGCATGTCACTAGTGATTTGAAATCAGGTGAGTACAAAAATCCATCAGCATGGAGCCGCTTCATGCAATTTATACTAACATGACTCAAGCGGCAGTGCCACAAGTAAGTGGTACTATCATCATTAACTCGTATCTTTTGGCACCAATATCATGAACATGTGTAACACTATGATCGAGATTCAATAAACCATTGAAGGTGATTATTCAAGAAAATAGAGTAACCATTATTCTCTTTAAATGAATAATCGTATTGCAATAAACACGATCCAATCATGTTCATGCTTAACGCAAGCACCAAATAAAAATTATTTAGGTTTAACACCAATCCCGATGGTAGAGGGAGCGTGCGACGTTTGATCATATCAGCCTTGGAAACACTTCCAACACGTATCGTCACCTCGCTTTTAGCTAGTCTCCGTTTATGCCGTAGCTTGCATTTCGTGTTACTAATCACTTAGTAACCGAACCGGTATCCAATACCCTCATGCTACTAGGAGTACTAGTAAAGTACACATCAACATCATGTATATCTAATATACTTCTCTTGACTTTTGCCAGCCTTCTTATCTACCAAGTATCTAGAGTTGCTCCGCCTCAGTGACTGTTCCCCTCATTACAGAAGCACTTAGTCTTGGGTTTGGGTTTAATCTCGGGTCTCATCATTAGTGCAGCAACTGTTTTGCCGTTTCACGAAGTATCCCTTCTAGCCCTTGCCTTTCTTGAAACTTAGTGGTTTTACAAACCATCAACTATTGATGCTCCTTCTTGATTTCTACTTTCATAGTGTCAAACATTGCGAATTGCTCAAGGATCATTGTATGTATCCTTGATATGTTATAGTTCATCACGAAGCTCTCACAGCTTGGTGGCAGTGACTTTGGAGAACTATCACTATCTCATCTGGAAGATTAACTCCCACTTGATTCAAGCGATTGTCGTACTCAGACAATCTGAGCACACGCTCAACGATTGAGCCTTTCTCCTTTACTTTGTGGACAAAGAATCTTGTCGGAGGTCTCGTACCTCTTAACAAGGGCACAAGCATGAAATCACAATTTCATCTCTTTAGAACATCACTTATGTTCCGTGACGTTTTACAACGTTTTCGGCGCCTTGCTTCTAAGCCATTAAGTATTTTGCACTGAACTATCGTGTAGTCATCAGAAACGTGTATGTCGGATGTTCATAGCATCCACAGACGACGCTTGAGGTGCAGCACACCGAGTGGTGCATTAAGGACATAAGCCTTCTGTGCAGCAACGAGGACAATCCTCGGTTTTACAGACCCAGTCTGCAAAGTTTTGCTACTATCAACTTTCAACTAAATTTTCTCTAGGAACATATAAAAACAGTAGAGCTATAGCGCAAGCTACATCGTAATTCGCAAAGACCATTAGACTATGTTCATGACAATTAGTTCAATTAATCATATTACTTAATAACTCCCACTCAAAAAGTACATCTCTCTAGTCATTTGAGTGGTACATGATCCAAATCCACTATCAAGTCCGATCATCACGTGAGTCGAGAATAGTTTCAGTGGTAAGCATCTTTATGCTAATCATATCAACTATACGATTCATGCTCGACCTTTCGGTCTCATGTGTTCCGAGGCCATGTCTGCACATGCTAGGCTCGTCAAGCTTAACCCGAGTGTTCCACGTGTGCAACTGTTTTGCACCCGTTGTATGTGAACGTTGAGTCTATCACACCCGATCATCACGTGGTGTCTCGAAACGACGAACTGTAGCAACGGTGCACAGTCGGGGAGAACACAATTTCGTCTTGAAATTTTAGTGAGAGATCACCTCATAATGCTACCGTCGTTCTAAGCAAAATAAGGTGCATAAAAGGATTAACATCACATGCAATTCATAAGTGACATGATATGGCCATCATCACGTGCTTCTTGATCTCCATCACCAAAGCACCGGCACGATCTTCTTGTCACCGGCGCCACACCATGATCATCCATCAACGTGTTGCCATCGGGGTTGTCGTGCTACTTATGCTATTACTACTAAAGCTACATCCTAGCAAAATAGTAAACGCATCTGCAAGCACAAACGTTAGTATAAAGACAACCCTATGGCTCCTGCCGGTTGCCGTACCGTCGACGTGCAAGTCGATATTTCTATTACAACATGATCATCTCATACATCCAATATATCACATCACATCGTTGGCCATATCACATCACAATCATACCCTGCAAAAACAAGTTAGACGTCCTCTAATTTTGGTGTTGCATGTTTTACGTGGTGACCAAGGGTATCTAGTAGGATCGCATCTTACTTACGCAAACACCACAACGGAGATATATGAGTTGCTATTTAACCTCATCCAAGGACCTCCTCGGTCAAATCCGATTCAACTAAAGTTGGAGAAACCGACACTTGCCAGTCAACTTTGAGCAAAGGGGGTTACTCGTAACGATGAAACCAGTCTCTCGTAAGCGTACGAGTAATGTCGGTCCAAGCCGCTTCAATCCAACAATACCGCGGAATCAAGAAAAGACTAAGGAGGGCAGCAAAACGCACATCACCGCCCACAAAAACTGTTGTGTTCTACTCGAGAAGACATCTACGCATGAACCTAGCTCATGATGCCACTGTTGGGGAACGTCGCATGGGAAACAAAAATTTTCCTACGCGCACGAAGACCTATCATGGTGATGTCCATCTACGAGAGGGGATGAGTGATCTACGTACCCTTGTAGATCGTACAGCAGAAGCATTAGTGAACGTGGTTGATGTAGTGGAACGTCCTCACGTCCCTCGATCCGCCCCGCGAACAATCCCGCGATCAGTCCCACGATCTAGTACCGAACGGACGGCACCTTCGCGTTCAGCACACGTACAGCTCGACGATGATCTCGGCCTTCTTGATCCAGCAAGAGAGACGGAGAGGTAGAAGAGTTATCCGGCAGCTGACGGCGCTCCGGAGGTTGGTGATGACCTTGTCTCAGCAGGGCTCCGCCCGAGCTCCGCAGAAACAAGATCTAGAGGAAAAACCGTGGAGGTATATGGTCGGGCTGTCGTGGAAAAGTCGTCTCAAATCAGCCCTAAAACCTCCGTATATATAGGTGGGAGGGAGGGGAGGAGGCAGCCTCAAAACCTAAAGGTTTGGCCGAAATTGGAGGTGGAGGAGTCCTACTCCAATCCTACTTGGAGTAGGATTCCACCTTCCCACTTGGAAACTCTTTCCACCTTGTGTTTTTTCCTTCTCAAACCTTATGGGCCTTAGTGGGAACTTATTCCAGCCCACTAGGGGCTGGTTTATCTCTTCCCATAGCCCATGAGACCCCTTGGGGCGTGACACCCCTCCCGATGGTCCCCGACACCCCTCCCGGCACTCCCGGTACACTACCGATGAGCCCGAAACTTTTCCGGTAATGCACGAAAACCTTCCGGTAACCAAATGAGGTCATCCTATATATCAATCTTCGTTTCCGGACCATTCCGGAAACCCTCGTGACGTCCGTGATCTCATCCGGGACTCCGAACAACATTTGGTAACCAACCATATATCTCAAATACGCATAAAACAACGTCGAACCTTAAGTGTGCAGACCCTGCGGGTTCGAGAACTATGTAGACATGACCCGAGAGACTCCTCGGTCAATATCCAATAGCGGGACCTGGATGCCCATATTGGATCCTACATATTCTACGAAGATCTTATCGTTTGAACCTCAGTGCCAAGGATTCATATAATCCCGTATGTCATTCCATTTGTCCTTCGGTATGTTACTTGCCCGAGATTCGATCGTCAGTATCCGCATACCTATTTCAATCTCGTTTACCGGCAAGTCTCTTTACTAGTTCCGTAATACAAGATCCCGCAACTTACACTAAGTCACATTGCTTGCAAGGCTTGTGTGTGATGTTGTATTACCGAGTGGGCCCCGAGATACCTCTCCGTCACACGGAGTGACAAATCCCAGTCTCGATCCATACTAACTCAACGAACACCTTCGGAGATACCTGTAGAGCATCTTTATAGTCACCCAGTTACGTTGCGACGTTTGATACACACAAAGCATTCCTCCGGTGTCCGTGAGTTATATGATCTCATGGTCATAGGAACAAATACTTGACACGCAGAAAACAGTAGCAACAAAATGACACGATCAACATGCTACGTCTATTAGTTTGGGTCTAGTCCATCACATGATTCTCCTAATGATGTGATCCTGTTATCAAGTGACAACACTTGCCTATGGCCAGGAAACCTTGACCATCTTTGATCAACGAGCTAGTCAACTAGAGGCTTACTAGGGACAGTGTTTTGTCTATGTATCCACACAAGTATTGTGTTTCCAATCAATACTATTATAGCATGGATAATAAACGATTATCATGAACTAAGAAATAGAATAATAACTAATTTATTATTGCCTCTAGGGCATATTTCCAACAAGTAGTTCAATGTGCAGTCTTGTATGGCTTAGAACCGGTACTTCAACGACGCTTTGAACGTCATGGGGCATATGAGATGTTCCACGAGTTGAAGTTTATCTTTCAGAAGAACGCCCGGATCGAGAGGTATGAGACCTTCGATAAATTCTATGCTTGCAAGATGGAGGAGAATTCGTGTGTCAGTGAACATGTGCTCAAAATGTCTGGATACTCAAACCGTCTAGCTGAGCTGGGGATTGAACTCCCGCAAGAGGCTATCACTGACAGAATTATTCAATCACTGCCACCTAGCTATAAGAGCTTTGTGTTGAACTATAACATGCAAGGGATGAACAAGTCACCCGACGAGTTATTCGCGATGCTGAAAGTCGCAGAGTCAGAACTCCGGAAAGAGCATCAAGTGTTGATGGTCAGTAAGACCACTGGTTTCAAGAGAAACTGCAAAGGCAAGAAGGGTAACTCCAAGAAGAGCGGCAAAACTGTTGCCAATCCGACGAAGAAACACAAGGCTGGACCTAAGCCAGAAACAGAGTGCTATTATTGCAAGGGGATCTTTGTGTTGAACTATAACATGCAAGGGATGAACAAGTCACCCGGCGAGTTATTCGCGATGCTGAAAGTCGCAGAGTCAGAACTTCGGAAAGAGCATCAAGTGTTGATGGTCAATAAGACCACTGGTTTCAAGAGAAACTGCAAAGGCAAGAAGGGTAACTCCAAGAAGAGCGGCAAAACTGTTGCCAATCCGACGAAGAAACCCAAGGCTTGACCTAAGCTGAAAACATAGTGCTATTATTGCAAGGGGATGGGTTACTGGAAGCGCAACTGCCTCAAGTATTTGGCTGATAAAAAGGCGGCCAAAGAAAAATCAGGTATATGTGATATACATGTTATTGACGTGTACTTAACCAACTCTCGTAGTAGTGCGTGGGTATTTGATACCGGTTCTGTTGCTCATATTTGCAGCTCGAAGCAGGAACTGCGGAATAAACGAAGGCTGGCGAAGGATGAAGTGACGATGCGCATGGGAAATGGTTCCAAGGTTGATGCAATCGCCGTCGGCACAGTCTCACTTCAGTTACCATCAGGATTAGTTATGAACTTAAATAATAGTTATTTAGTGCCTGCGTTAAGCATGAACATTATATCCGGATCTTGTTCTATTTCTATGAGTAATATCTTTTATGGTCATGCACCCAATGTGAGAAGTTTGTTCATATTGAATCTTGATTGTGATGATTGATGACCCACAAGTATAGGGGTTCAATCGTAGTCCTTTCGATAAGTAAGAGTGTCGAACCCAACGAGGAGCAG
The DNA here is from genome assembly GCF_904849725.1 of Hordeum vulgare subsp. vulgare. Taxonomy (NCBI): domain Eukaryota; kingdom Viridiplantae; phylum Streptophyta; class Magnoliopsida; order Poales; family Poaceae; genus Hordeum; species Hordeum vulgare. Next base: position 541,302,838 of record NC_058520.1, read on the forward strand.
AAGGATCTGACAAGTGGTTTTCAGCAAGGAAATATCTGCAAGCACTGAAATTGTCGGTAACAAATGATTGTGTGGTGAGATGATTCGTAGCAAGCAACAAGTAACAAAAGTAGCAACGGTGCAGCAAAGTGGCCCAATCCCTTTTGTAGCAAGGGACAAGTGTGGACAAAGTCTTATATGAGGAAAAACGCTCCCGAGGACACACGGGAATTTCTGTCATGCTACATCATGTTCATATGATTCGCGTTCGTTACTTTGATAGTTTGATATGTGGATGGACCGGCGCTTGGGTACTGCCCTTACTTGGACAAGCATCCCACTTATGATTAACCCCTCTCGCAAGCATCCGCAACTACGAAAGAAGAATTAAGACAAAGTCTAACCATAGCATTAAACTAGTGGATCCAAATCAGCCCCTTGCGAAGCAACGCATAAACTAGGGTTTAAGCTTCTGTCACTCTAGCAACCCATCATCTACTTACTACTTCCCAATGCCTTCCTCTAGGCCCAAATAATGGTGAAGTGTAATGTAGTCGACGTTCACATAACAGCACTAGAGGAAAAACAACATACAACATATCAAATTACCGAACGAATACCAAATTCACATGACTACTATTAGCATGACTTATCCCATGTCCTCAGGAACAAAAGTAACTACTCACAAAGCATAATAATATTCATGACCAGAGAGGTAATGATTAGCATCAAGGATCTGAACATAAACACTTCCACCAAATAATCCAACTAGCATCAACTACAAAGAGTAATCGACACTACTAGCAACCTTACAAGTACCAATCGGAGTCGCGAGACGGAGATTGGTTACAAGTGATGAACTAGGGTTTGGAGATGACATGGTGCTGATGAAGATGTTGATGGCGACGAGTCCCCTTCGATGAGAGGAGTGTTGATGATGACGATGGCGACGATTTCTCCCTCCGGGAGGGAAGTTTCCCCGGCACGATCGTCCTGCCGGAGCTCTAGATTGGTTCTGCTCAAGTTCCGCCTTGTGGCGGCGGCGAAACCATGAAAAAGCTCCCTTCTGATTTTTTTTCCTGGACGAAACCCTCCATATAGCAAAAGAGGGGAGCAAGTGGGCCAGTGGGCTGCCCACAAGCCCCCATGGCGCGGCCTGGGGGGTGGCCGCGCCGTGCAGGCTTGTGGGCACCCCCTGGTGCCCCTCCGGCACTTCTTTGGCCCAGTATTTTTTATAAATTGGGAAAAATCTCCGTTGATTTTCACGGCGTTTGGAGTTGCGCAGAATAGGTATCTCAACTTTGCTCCACTTTCACGCCAGAATTCCAGTTGCCGGTATCCTCCCTCTTCATGTAAACCTTGCAAAATAAGAGATAAAAGGCATAAGAATAGTACCGTGAAGTGAAATAATAGCAAAAGAAGCAATAAATATCAACATGAAAACATGATGCAAAATGGACGTATCAACTCCCCCAAACTTAGACCTCGCTTGTCCTCAAGCGAAAACCTAGCTCAATAAATATGTCCACGTGTTTAGGGAGAGAGGTGTCGACAAAACAAGATACAAACATGCATGCATCATGATCAAGATCAGAACAACAATACCAACATATAATCTCTCATGCTAAAGTGATAATTCCTTCACAAAATAAAGCATGGATCAAGAACCTTACCGAGAAGTAATAACCGATAGCCTTTAGTCATTGAAGCAATTGCAATTTATCACAACATCAGAAAGAGTCAAGTAAGAGCTTGTAAAGAAAATCCACATACTCAATCATTCTTTTGTTCTCTACAATTGCCACAACTCACGTGGTACTCATGAGATCAAAGTTTCAGCTGGACACAGAGAAAGATAGGGGCTTATAGTTTTGCCTCCCAACTACTTACCTCAAGGGTAATGCCAACAATAATAATTCATGAATACTTACCTCCAAGTTGACATATGAATACAGATCTTTCCCAAGCATGTGACGGTAGCCAAGACAAAGGCAAAATAGGGAATTGGTGAAGATCACCATGACTCTTTCAAGGGCAAAAAGTAAAGGTACAAGATAGGCCCTTCGCAGAGGGAAGCAGAGGTTGTCATGCGCTTTTGAGGTTTGGATGCGTGTCCTCTTAGTGCGGAGGAACGTCACTTTATATCGCCCCTGTGATAAAGAACTTTATTATGGAATCTGTCGCTTTTATGTCTTCCTCATCACAGGTTCGTATAAAGCTTATTTTCCACACACTAATAGATCATACATATTAGAGAGCAATTTTTATTGCTTGCACCGATGACAACTTACTTGAAGGATCTTATTCAATCCATAGGTAGGTATGGTGGACACTCATGGCAAAACTGGGTTGAAGGTTTATGGATGCACAAGTAGTATCTCTACTTGGTGCGGGAGTTTTGGCTAAAATGAGGTGGAAGCAATCGTCACATGCTAAGGGATATCTAATCATATAACTATTGGAAATATGCCCTAGAGGCAATAATAAAATGGTTATTATCATATTTCCTTGTTCATGATAATCGTCTATTGTTCATGCTATAATTGTATTAACAGGAAACAATAATACATGTGTGAATAAATTGATCACAATGTGTCCCTAGCAAGCCTCTAGTTGGCTAGCTCGTTAGTCAATAGATAATCATGGTTTCTTGGTCATGGGCATTAGATGTCATTGATAACGGGATCACATCATTGGGAGAATGATGTGATGGACAAGACTCAATCCTAAGCATAGCACTAGATCGTATTGTTCGTATGCTAAAGCTTTTTCCAATGTCAAGTGTCTTTTCCTTCGACCGTGAGATTGTGCAACTCCCGGATACCGTAGGAGTGCTTTGGGTGTATCAAACATCACAACGTAACTGGGTGACTATAAAGGTGCACTACGGGTACCTCTGAAAGTGTCTGTTGGGTTGGTACGAATCGAGATCGGGATTTGTCACTCCGCGTGACGGAGAGGTATCTCTGGGCCCACTCGGTAGAACATCATCATGAGCTCAATGTGACTAAGGAGTTAGTCACACGATGACGTGCTACGGAACGAGTAAAGAGACTTACCGGTAACGAGATTGAACAAGGTATAGGTATACCAACGATCGAATCTCGGGCAAGTTCTATACCGACAGACAAAGGGAATTGTATACGGGATTGATTGAATCCTTGACATCGTGGTTCATCCGATGAGATCATCATGGAGCAAGTGGGAGCCACCATGGGTATCCAGAACCCGCTGATGGTTATTGGCCGGAGAGGTGTCTCGGTCATGTATGCCTGTCTCCCGAACCCGTAGGGTCTACACACTTAAGGTTCGATGACACTAGGTTATAGGGAATTGTTATACGAGGTTACCGAAAGTTGTTCGGAGTCCCGGATGAGATCCCAGACGTCACGAGGAGCTCCGGAATGGTCCGGAGGTAAAGATTGATATATAGGATGGATGGTTTTGGACACCGAAAATGTTTCGGGCGTCAACGGTAATGTCTCGGGACCACCGGAAATGGCCCCGGGGGTCCACCGGAAGGGGCCACCACCCAGGGAGACTAGATGAGCCAAGTGCGGGAGGGAACCAGCCCCTAGGTGGGCTGGTGCGCCCCCACACTCAGCCCATGGCGCAAGAAGAGGGGAGAGGGGGGGAACCCTAGCGCATGTGGGCCTAAGGCCCACCAGAAGGGTGCGCCACCCCTCCTCCCCTCCTGGCCGCCGCCCCTCCCCCAATCTAGGGCTGCCGCCCCTCCCAGGAGAGGGAAACCCTCAAGGGGGCGCAACCCCTCCCTTCCCCTACATATAGTGGGCACTTTGGGCTGTTGGAGAGACGAATCTTCCTCTCCCTCGGCGCAGCCCTGCTCTTCTTTCTCCTCCTCTCTGCCGGTGCTTGGCGAAGCCCTGCTGGGAGAGCTCGTCTCTCCATCGACACCATGTCGTCGTACTGCCGGAGATCTTCCCCAACCTCTCCCTCCTCCTTGCTGGATCAAGGTGCGGGAGACGTCACCGGGCTGCACGTGTGTTGAACGCGGAGGTGCCGTGGTTCGGCACTAGATCGGAATCACACCGCGATCTGAATCGCCGCGAGTACGACTCCATCAACCGCGTTCTAGCAACGCTTCCGCTTAGCAATCTTCAAAGGTATGAAGATGCACTCACCCCTCTCTCGTTGCTGGTCTCTCCATAGGAAGATCTGAATATGCGTAGGATTTTTTTTGAATTTATGCTACGTTACCCAACTATAACATTGTTCAGAGCCAAGCAAACACAATCCATTACGTTGTCTTCCTTGTCCAACATCTACTTCTAGGCATGCAATAGTTTGGTGAGTGTTCACAATCATAGATGGTGTCAGAGATGATATATTTGTATGTGAACCTCTCGTTCTTTATCACTTCCTATTAATTGCAACAATGACCGAGGTCTACGTTTGTCTACCCTCAACAAGTTTCAATCATCATCCCTTTTATATGTGAAGCCATCATTTCCCATAAGATCATTACATGATCTTTCATGCTTTTGTTCTATTCTCACTCTTTTGATCATGGCAAGAGGCAAAGTCCTTCAACTAAGACACTCTTTATTATATGGCTCACGAGCAAGAATACATCAGGGGTGACACAAAGAAAAACTCAAGACTAAAACACTAAGACTTTTACTCTACTAAAAAATAAAACTAAAAAGGAAAAATAAAACAAAGGTAAAGGCAAAAGATGTGATGGTGATACGATACCGGGGCAACTCCCCCAAGCTTGGCACAAGCCAAGGGGATTGCCCATACCCATGTTCAATTGTCTTCCTTTGGTGGTGATGTTGGAGTTGTTGCAACACGGGTTTGATCCTCCGTCTTCCAAGGCATAGGTGCTCCATCATGGAAAGATGAACGAGTCTCCGGAATCCTCAAATCTGCAGCCAACCGTATTGATTTAAATCTATACTCATACTCATAGTTTTGGTTCTGCAGGTCATGGATCTGGCCCTGGAGTTGATCAATCCTGTCATAGATCCTGGAGAGATGCTTCCCAATGTCATTGGCATCAATCATGTGCTTGTTGGTGAACTCCGTGATCATCATGTGGTTGGCGTTGAGTCCACGCTCCACCATCCCTTGGCACTTGAAGACTTGTTGCTCCATTGCTTCGAGCCTCGTCTCCACGCTTCCGGTCTTCTTAGGCCCCTCAACATCACAGATGTGCAACATCCCCTCACGCATCTCGATAGATTGAGGGTGTTGTAGCACTCCCGTGAGGTAGGGATTGATGACCTTCTCGAAGATCTTGTCCTTCGGAGCTTTTGGGGAAGTCATGGTGATCTAGATCTGCAACAGAAACAGGCTCGAAACGAAAAACACAGGAAATCTGCATGATGCAGGGGTCAGACCAAACGGAAGTATATATAATGATTTTTTTTCAGACCAGAAGGAGTACCCCGCACAAAAATGGAGTCTGGGAGGTGCATGAGGTCGCCACAAGCCCTCATGGCGCGGCCAGGGGGTGGGCCAGCGCCGTGCAGGCTTGTCGCCTCCTCGCGCACTTTCCGGACTACTTCCAATTTTTGTATTTTTTCAAATATTCCAAAATGGAGAAAATTTCCTATTGGAAAAGTTTTGGACTCTGTTTTCTTACCGAATCACATACCTCTTCGTTTTCGGAGTCTAAAACAGGCTGATAAATGTCCCTTAGGTATTCTTCCGGAGTTATGGTATTGATAATATTGCTTTCAACATTTATGGGAGTACCTCAGATATAATGCTTGATTCTCTGTCCATTTACCACTCTCGGACAATTACCTTCCGTGTTGTTGATCTTGATAGCACCGGAATGATATACTTCCTCAACAACATAGGGACCTTCCCATTTACAGAGAAGCTTGCCTACAAAGAATCTTAAACGAGAGTTATATAGCAAGACAGAATCACCTACATTGAACTCACGCTTTTGTATCCTCTTATCATGCCACCTCTTAACCTTCTCTTTGAAGAGCTTGGCATTCTCATATGCTTGAGTTCTCCACTCATCAAGCGAGCTAATGTCAAATAACCACTTCTCACCGGCAAGTTCGATATCAAAGTTGAGCTCTTTGATTGCCCAATAAGCTTTATGCTCTAGCTCAAGAGGTAAGTGACATGCTTTCCCATACACCATTTTGTACGGAGACATGCCCATGGGATTCTTATAGGCAGTTCTATAAGCCCACAGTGCATCATCGAGCTTCTTAGACCTATTCTTTCTAGACCTGTTGACAGTATTTTGTAGAATTAGTTTAATCTCTCTGTTACTCAGCTCTACTTGACCACTGGACTGAGGGTGGTAGGGAGACGCAATTCTATGGTTGACATCATACTTAACAAGCGTTTTACGGAAAGCACCATGAATGAAGTGTGAACCACCGTCGATCATTAGATCTCTAGGGACTCCAAACCTAGGGAATATAACTTCTTTCAGCATCTTGATAGAGGTGTTGTCATCAGCACTACTAGTGGGGATAGCTTCTACCCACTTAGTTGTTGGGGAACGTCGCATGGGAAACAAAAATTTTCCTACGTGCACGAAAGACCTATCATGGTGATGTCCATCTACGAGAGGGGATGAGTGATCTACATACCCTTGTAGACCGTATAGCAGAAGCGTTAGAGAACGCGGTTGATGTAGTGGAATGTCCTCACGTCCCTCGATCCGCCCCGCGAACAATCCCGCGATCAGTCCCACGATCTAGTACCGAACGGACGGCACCTCCGCGTTCAGCACACGTACAACTCGACGATGATCTCGGCCTTCTTGATCCAGCAAGAGAGACGGAGAGGTAGAAGAGTTCTCCGGCAGCGTGACGGCGCTCCGGAGGTTGGTGATGACCTTGTCTCAGCAGGGCTCCGCCCGAGCTCCGTAGAAACGCGATCTAGAGGAAAAACCGTGGAGGTATGTGGTCGGTCTGCCGTGGAAAAATCGTCTCAAATCAGCCCTAAAACCTCCGTATATATAGGTGGGAGGGAGGGGGCCTTGCCTTGGGGTCCAAGGACCCTCAAGGGGGTCGGCCGAGCCAAGGGGTAGGACTCTCCCCCCCCAAACCGAGTTGGACTAGGTTTGGTGGGAGGGAGTCCTCCTCCCTTCCCATCTCCTCCCCTTTTTTTTTCTCTTGATTTTTCTTCTCTTGGCGCATAGAGCACTTGTGGGCTGTCCGACCAGCCCACTAAGGGCTGGTGTGTCTCCCCCAAGTCCTATGGGCTTCCCCGGGGTGGGTTGCCCCCCCGGTGAACTCCCGGAACCCATTCGTCATTCCCGGTACATTCCCGGTAACTCCGAAAACCTTCCGGTAATCAAATGAGGTCATCCTATATATCAATCTTCGTTTCCGGACCATTCCGGAAACCCTCGTGATGTCCGTGATCTCATCCGGGACTCCGAACAACATTCGGTAACCAACCATATAACTCATATACGCATAAAATAACGTCGAACCTTAAGTGTGCAGACCCTGCGGGTTTGAGAACTATGTAGACATGACCCGAGAGACTCCTCGGTCAATATCCAATAGCGGGACCTGGATGCCCATATTGGATCCTACATATTCTACAAAGATCTTATCGTTTGAACCTCAGTGCCAAGGATTCGTATAATCCCGTATGTCATTCCCTTTGTCCTTCGGTATGTTACTTGCCCGAGATTCGATCGTCAGTATCCGCATACCTATTTCAATCTTGTTTACCGGCAAGTCTCTTTACTCGTTCCGTAATACAAGATCCCGCAACTTACACTAAGTTACATTGCTTGCAAGGCTTGTGTGTGATGTTGTATTACCGAGTGGGCCCCGAGATACCTCTCCGTCACACGGAGTGACGAATCCCAGTCTTGATCCATACTAACTCAACTAACACCTTCGGAGATACCTGTAGAGCATCTTTATAGTCACCCAGTTACGTTGCGACGTTTGATACACACAAAGCATTCCTCCGGTGTCAGTGAGTTACATGATCTCATGGTCATAGGAATAAATACTTGACACGCAGAAAACAGTAGCAACAAAATGACACGATCAACATGCTACGTCTATTAGTTTGGGTCTAGTCCATCACGTGATTCTCCTAATGACGTGATCCAGTTATCAAGCAGCAACACCTTGTTCATAATCAGAAGACACTGACTATCATTGATCAACTGGCTAGCCAACTAGAGGCATGCTAGGGACGGCGTTTTGTCTATGCATCCACACATGTAAATGAGTCTTCATTCAATACAATTATAGCATGGATAATAAACTATTATCTTGATACAGGAATTATAATAATAACCATATTTATTATTGCCTCTAGGGCATAATTCCAACAGTCTCCCACTTGCACTAGAGTCAATAATCCAGCCCTCACATCACCATGTGAATTACATTGTAATAAATCTAACACCCATACAGTTCTGGTGTCGATCATGTTTTGGCCGTGGAAGAGGTTTAGTCAGCGGGTCTTCTACATTCAGATCCGTGTGCACTTTGCATATATGTACGTCCTCTTCCTCGACGTAGTAGCGGATGAGGTTGAAGCGTCGTTTGATGTGTCTGGTCTTCTTGTGAAACCGTGGTTCCTTTGCTAAGGCAATGGCACCCGTGTTGTCACAGAACAAGGTTATTGGATCCAGTGCACTTGGCACCACTCCAAGATCCGTCATGAACTGCTTCATCCAGACACCCTCCTTAGCCGCCTCCGAGGCAGCCATGTACTCCGTTTCACATGTAGAATCTGCTACGACGCTTTGCTTGGAACTGCACCAGCTTACTGCACCCCCATTAAGAATAAATACGTATCCGGTTTGCGATTTAGAGTCGTCCGGATCTGTGTCAAAGCTTGCATCGACGTAACCTTTTACGGCGAGCTCTTCGTCACCTCCATACACGAGAAACATCTCCTTAGTACTTTTCAGGTACTTCAGGATATTCTTGACCGCCGTCCAGTGATCCACTCCTGGATTACTCTGGAACCTACCTGCCATACTTATGGCCAGGCTAACATCCGGTCTAGTGCACAACATTGCATACATGATAGAGCCTATGGCTGAAGCATAGGGGATGGAGCGCATATGCTCTCTATCTTCATCAGTTGCTGGGCACCGAGTCTTACTCAATCTCGTACCTTGTAACACTGGCAAGAACCCTTTCTTGGACTGTTCCATTTTGAACCTCTTCAAAACCTTATCAAGGTATGTGCTTTGTGAAAGCCCTATCAGGCGTTTTGATCTATCCCTATAGATCTTAATGCCTAGAATGTAAGCAGCTTCTCCTAGGTCCTTCATAGAGAAACTTTTATTCAAGTAACCTTTTATGCTTTCCAAAAGCTCTACGTTGTTTCCAATCAGTAATATGTCATCCACATATAATATTAGAAACGCCACAGAGCTCCCACTCACTTTCTTGTAAATACAGGATTCTCCAACCACTTGTATAAACCCAAATGCTTTGATCACCTTATCAAAGCGTTTGTTCCAACTCCGAGATGCTTGCACCAGTCCATAAATGGATCGCTGGAGCTTGCACACCTTGTCAGCATTTTAGGATCGACAAAACCTTCGGGTTGCATCATATACAACTCTTCCTTAAGGAAACCGTTAAGGAACGCCGTTTTGACATCCATCTGCCAGATCTCATAATCGAAAAATGCAGCTATTGCTAACATGATTCTGACGGACTTAAGCATCGCTACGGGTGAGAAAGTCTCATCGTAGTCAACTCCTGGAACTTGTGAAAAACCCTTTGCCACAAGTCGAGCTTTATAAACGGTCACATTACCGTCAGCGTCCGTCTTCTTCTTAAAGATCCATTTGTTCTGAATAGCCTTGCGGCCCTCAGGTAGTATCTCCAAAGTCCACACTTTGTTCTCATACATGGATCCTATCTCGGATTTCATGGCTTCTAGCCATTTGTTGGAATCTGGGCCCACCATTGCTTCTTCATAATTTGCAGGTTCATTGTTGTCTAACAACATGATTGATAAGACGGGATTACCGTACCACTCTGGAGCAGCGCGTGATCTCGTCGACCTGCGTGGTTCAACAGAAACTTGAACTGGAGTTTCATGATCATCATCATTAACTTCCTCCTCAACCGGCGTCGCAACGACAGAGGTTTTCCCTTGCCCTGCGCCACCATCCAGAGGGATGATAGGTTCGACAACCTCGTCAAGTTCTATCTTCCTCCCACTCAATTCTCTCGAGAGAAACTCCTTCTCGAGAAAAGCTCCGTTTTTAGCAACAAACACTTTGCACTCGGATTTGAGATAGAAGGTGTACCCAACTGTCTCTTTTGGGTTACCTATGAAGACGCATTTTTCCGCTTTGGGTTCCAGCTTTTCAGGCTGAAGCTTTTTGACATAAGCATCACATCCCCAAACTTTAAGAAACAACAACTTTGGCCTTTTGCCATTCCACAGTTCGTATGGTGTCGTCTCAACGGATTTTGATGGTGCCCTTTTTAAAGTGAATGCAGCTGTTTCTAATGCATAACCCCAAAATGATAACGACAAATCAGTAAGAGACATCATAGATCGCACCATCTCTAACAAAGTACGATTACGACGTTCGGACACAGCATTACGCTGTGGTGTTCCAGGCGGTGTTAACTGCGAAACAATTCCACATTGTCTTAAGTGAGCACCAAACTCGAAACTCAGATATTCACCCCCACGATCAGACCGTAGGAACTTGATCTTCTTGTTACAATGATTTTCCACTTCACTCTGAAATTGCTTGAACTTTTCAAATGTTTCAGACTTGTGCTTCATCAAGTAGACATAACCATATCTACTTAAATCGTCAGTGAAGGTGAGAAAATAACGATATCCGCCGCGTGCCTCTACGCTCATTGGACCACACACATCGGTATGTATGATTTCCAACAAGTCACTTGCACGCTCCATTGTTCCGGAGAACGGAGTCTTAGTCATCTTGCCCATGAGGCATGGTTCGCACGTGTCAAGTGAATCAAAGTCAAGTGACTCCAAAAGTCCATCAGCATGGAGTTTCTTCATGCGATTTACACCAATATGACCCAAGCGACAGTGCCACAAAAATATGGCGCTATCATTGTTTACTCTAACTCTTTTGGTCTCAATGTTATGTATATGCGTATCGCTATCAAGATTCAATATGAACAATCCTCTCACATTCGGTGCATGACCATAAAAGATGTTACTCATAGAAATAGAACAACCATTATTCTCAGACTTAAAAGAGTAACCGTCTCGCAATAAACAAGATCCAGATATAATGTTCATGCTCAACGCAGGCACTAAATAACAACGATTTAAGTTCATCACTAATCCCGATGGTAGCTGAAGTGACACTGTGCCGACGGCCATTGCATCAACCTTGGAACCATTTCCTACGCGCATCGTCACTTCGTCTTTCGCCAGCCTTCGTCTATTCCGCAGTTCCTGCTTCGAGTTGCAAATGTGAGCAACAGAACCGGTATCGAATACCCAGGCACTACTACGAGAGCCGGTTAAGTACACATCAATAACATGTATATCAAATATACCTGATTTTTCTTTGCCCGCCTTCTTATCTGCCAGATACTTGGGGCAATTGCGCTTCCAGTGACCCATACCCTTGCAATAGAAGCACTCTGTTTCAGGCTTAGGTCCAGCCTTGGGTTTCTTCGGCGGATTGGCAACAGGCTTGCCGCTCTTCTTCGAATTGCCCTTCTTGCCTTTGCCGTTTCTCTTGAAACTAGTGGTCTTGCTCACCATCAACACTTGATGCTCTTTACGGAGTTCAGACTCTGCGACTTTCAGCATCGCAAACAACTCGCCGGGAGACTTGTTCATCCCTTGCATGTTGTAGTTCAACACAAAGCCTTTATAGCTTGGCGGCAGTGATTGAAGGATTCTGTCAGTGATAGCTTCTTGCGGGAGTTCAATCCCCAGCTCAGCTAGACGGTTTGAGTACCCAGACATTTTGAGCACATGTTGACTGACAGACGAGTTTTCCTCCATCTTGCAAGCATAGAATTTATCGGAGGTCTCATACCTCTCGATCCGGGCGTTCTTCTGAAAGATAAACTCCAACTCCTGGAACATCTCAAATGCTCCATGACGCTCAAAGCGACGTTGAAGTCCCAGTTCTAAGCCATACAAGACTGCACATTGAACTATTGAGTAGTCCTCCTTACGTGCTAACCAAGCGTTCTTAACATCCTGATCAGCCGTAGCGGGTGGTTCATCTCCTAGCGCAGCATTAAGGACATAATCCTTCTTCCCAGCTTGTAAGATTAGCTTAAGATTACGAACTCAGTCTACAAAGTTGCTTCCATCATCTTTCAACTTAGCTTTCTCTAGGAACGTATTAAAATTCAGGATGACTGTCGCGTGAGCCATGATCTACAACACAAATATATTCAAAGTGGACTTAGACTATATTCAAGATAATTAGAGTTCAACTTAATCAAATTATATGCTAAACTCCCACTCAAAAAGTACATCTCTCTAGTCATTTCAGTGGTTCATGATCCACTTACACTATCCCAAGTCCGATCATCACGTGAGTGGGTATAGTTTCAGTGGTAAGCATCCCTATGCTAATCATATCAACTATATGATTCACGATCGACCTTTCGGTCTCATGTGTTCTGAGGCCATGTCTGCACATGCTAGGCTCGTCAAGCTTAACCCGAGTGTTCCGCGTGCGCAACTGTTTTGCACCCGTTGTATGTGAACGTTGAGTCTATCACACCCGATCATCACGTGGTGTCTCGAAACGACGAACTGTAGCAACGGTGCACAGTCGGGGAGAACACAATTTCATCTTGAAATTTTAGTGAGAGATCACCTCATAATGCTACCGTCGTTCTAAGCAAAATAAGGTGCATAAAAGGATTAACATCACATGCAATTCATAAGTGACATGATATGGCCATCATCACGTGCTTCTTGATCTCCATCACCAAAGCACCGGCACGATCTTCTTGTCACCGGCGCCACACCATGATCATCCATCAACGTGTTGCCATCGGGGTTGTCGTGCTACTTATGCTATTACTACTAAAGCTACATCCTAGCAAAATAGTAAACGCATCTGCAAGCACAAACGTTACTTTAAAGACAACCCTATGGCTCCTGCCGGTTGCCGTACCATCGGCGTGCAAGTCGATATTTCTATTACAACATGATCATCTCATACATCCAATATATCACATCACATCGTTGGCCATATCACATCACAATCATACCCTGCAAAAACAAGTTAGACGTCCTCTAATTTTGTTGTTGCATGTTTTACGTGGTGACCAAGGGTATCTAGTAGGATCGCATCTTACTTACGCAAACACCACAACGGAGATATATGAGTTGCTATTTAACCTCATCCAAGGACCTCCTCGGTCAAATCCGATTCAACTAAAGTTGGAGAAACCGACACTTGCCAGTCATCTTTGAGCAAAGGGGGTTACTCGTAACGATGAAACCAGTCTCTCGTAAGCGTACGAGTAATGTCGGTCCAAGCCGCTTCAATCCAACAATACCGCGGAATCAAGAAAAGACTAAGGAGGGCAGCAAAATGCACATCACCGCCCACAAAAACTTTTGTGTTCTACTCGAGAAGACATCTACGCATGAACCTAGCTCATGATGCCACTGTTGGGGAACGTCGCATGGGAAACAAAAATTTTCCTATGCGCACGAAAGACCTATCATGGTGATGTCCATCTACGAGAGGGGATGAGTGATCTACATACCCTTGTAGACCGTACAGCAGAAGCGTTAGAGAACGCGGTTGATGTAGTGGAACGTCCTCACGTCCCTCGATCCGCCCCGCGAACAATCCCGCGATCAGTCCCACGATCTAGTACCAAACGGACGGCACCTCCGCGTTCAGCACACGTACAGCTCGACGATGATCTCGGCCTTCTTGATCCAGCAAGAGAGACGGAGAGGTAGAAGAGTTCTCCGGCAGCGTGATGGCGCTCCGGAGGTTGGTGATGACCTTGTCTCAGCAGGGCTCCGCCCGAGCTCCGCAGAAACGCGATCTAGAGGAAAAACCGTGGAGGTATGTGGTCGGGCTGCCGTGGAAAAATCGTCTCAAATCAGCCCTAAAACCTCCGTATATATAGGTGGGAGGGAGGGGGCCTTGCCTTGGGGTCCAAGGACCCTCAAGGGGGTCGGCCAAGCCAAGGGGGAGGACTCTCCCCCCCCCCCCAAACCGAGTTGGACTAGGTTTGGTGGGAGGGAGTCCTCCCTTCCCACCTCCTCCCTTTTTTTTCTTTTTCTCTTTATTTTTCTTCTCTTGGCGCATAGAGCACTTGTGGGCTGTCCCACCAGCCCACTAAGGGCTGGTGTGTCTCCCCCAAGGCCTATGGGCTTCCCCGGGGTGGGTTGCCCCCCCGGTGAACTCCCGGAACCCATTCGTCATTCCCGGTACATTCCCGGTAACTCCGAAAACCTTACGGTAATCAAATGAGGTCATCCTATATATCAATCTTCGTTTCCGGACCATTCCGGAAACCCTCGTGACGTCCGTGATCTCATCCGGGACTCCGAACAACATTCGGTAACCAACCATATAATTCATATACACATAAAATAACGTCGAACCTTAAGTGTGCAGACCCTGCAGGTTCGAGAAATATGTAGACATGACCCGAGAGACTCCTCGGTCAATATCCAATAGCGGGACCTGGATGCCCATATTGGATCCTACATATTCTACGAAGATCTTATCGTTTGAACCTCAGTGCCAAGGATTCGTATAATCCCGTATGTCATTCCCTTTGTCCTTCGGTATGTTACTTGCCCGAGATTCGATCGTCAGTATCCGCATACCTATTTCAATCTCGTTTACCGGCAAGTCTCTTTACTCGTTCCGTAATACAAGATCCCGCAACTTACACTAAGTTACATTGCTTGCAAGGCTTGTGTGTGATGTTGTATTACCGAGTGGGCCCCGAGATACCTCTCCGTCACACGGAGTGACAAATCCCAGTCTTGATCCATACTAACTCAACTAACACCTTCGGAGATACCTGTAGAGCATCTTTATAGTCACCCAGTTACGTTGCGACGTTTGATACACACAAAGCATTCCTCCGGTGTCAGTGAGTTACATGATCTCATGGTCATAGGAATAAATACTTGACACGCAGAAAACAGTAGCAACAAAATGACACGATCAACATGCTACGTCTATTAGTTTGGGTCTAGTCCATCACGTGATTCTCCTAATGACGTGATCCAGTTATCAAGCAGCAACACCTTGTTCATAATCAGAAGACACTGACTATCATTGATCAACTGGCTAGCCAACTAGAGGCATGCTAGGGACGGTGTTTTGTCTATGCATCCACACATGTAAATGAGTCTTCATTCAATACAATTATAGCATGGATAATAAACTATTATCTTGATACAGGAATTATAATAATAACCATATTTATTATTGCCTCTAGGGCATAATTCCAACATTAGTGACGTAATCAACAGCAACTAAGATGTGAGTATACCCATTGGATTTTGGAAAAGGTCCCATATAATCAAAGCCCCAGACATCAAATGGTTCAATGACAAGTGAATAGTTCATAGGCATTTCCTGACGTTTGCTAATATTACCTATTCTCTGACATTCTTCAGAAGACAATACAAACTTACGGGCATCCTTGAAGAGAGTGCGCCAATAGAAACCTGATTGCAATACCTTGTGTGCAGTTCTATCTCCCGCATGGTGTCCTCCGTAGGCCTCGGAGTGACACTTCTGTAGGATCTGTCCCTATTCATGTTCAGGTACACAACGTCTAATAACACCATCTACTCCTTCCTTATAAAGGTGAGGATCATCCCAAAAGTAGTGTCTCAAGTCAAAGAAGAATTTCTTCTTTTGCTGGTACGTGAAACTAGGTGGTATATATTTGGCAACGATATAGTTTGCATAATCAGCATACCATGGGACACTACGCGAAGCACTGATGAAATTCAATTGCTCATCGGGAAAGCTATCATCAATAGGTTGTGGGTCATCAAGAACGTTCTCCAACCTAGACAAGTTATCTGCTACTGGGTTATCAGCACCCTTTCCGTCGACAACGTGCAAATCAAATTCTTGTAGCAAGAGAACCCATCTGATAAGTCTAGGTTTAGCGTCCTTCTTCTCCATGAGGTACGTAATAGCAGCATGATCAGTGTGAGTAGTGACTTTGGAATCAACTATGTAAGACCTGAACTTTTCACATGCAAACACGACTGCTAAAAATTCCTTCTCCGTAGTGGCATAGTTTCTTAGGGCACTGTTGTGACAGCCCGAGACCGACGTTCCAGAAGATTCCCCCTTCTTTTCCGTTTTCGTTGTGTGATTAGAAGTATTCGTTGCGTCGTCATGTAGTTGCATCATCGCATCATGCATGGCATCATGTCATCGGTGTTTTGTCGGTGTGGCTTGTTGCTTCGTGTTGTTGGGTGTTAGTGTTTCGTGAGTGGCGTCGTTTGTTGGCGCGATGAGAGAGGGAGCGAGAGAGCCACCGTTAAACCCCGTTGCACCGCCGACCTAAACATTCTCCCCTCCTCTCCCCTCCTAAGTTGTTTTGTGGTTTTGCTAAAGATTTCTAACTTCACCCCTCTTCCAAAATATTCGTCTTCTTTTTAAAAGTCCTTTTATTAAACGTAGGGGCAACCCTTAGGTTTTATTTTACTCTCCGTTTGTTTCATTTTTAAAACCCTACCATTTTATTTTCTCTTTTAAAAGGCTCTTGTTTATTCTTTGAATAAAGAGGTTTTAATTAATTCTTTCGAAAAGGGGTTATTTTTATTTTTTTGTTAAAAGAGTTTTAATTTAATTCTTCAAAAGGGTTCTGATTTTTAATTCTTTTAAGAAGGGTTTTATTTTAAATCTTAAAAGAGTTTCATTTTATTTGTTTAAGAAAATGCCCGAACTATCTTTAGAGTTGGGGTATAATTTACAAAAGGAGTGAAACATTTTTTTCTATTTATTTTATTTTATTTTTGTTTTATTAAAAGCATTTTTTTTCTTTTCTTTTTCTTTAGTCTTTAAAAAAAACTGTTGTTTTAAAAGTGTTTTAAAAAAAACATTTGGGGGAGGAGCCAGCCCAGGCCGAGCCGGCCCAGGCCAGCAGCCCCCCAACCCTAGCGAGCCTCTCGCCGCCTTCTCCCTCCTCCACGCGCCTCCTCCCTCGCCTCCTCTTCCCCGCGCCGCCAGCAGCCCCCTCCTGCCGCCGCCTTGCTCTCCCGTCGTCGGCTCCCGAGCGCGCCGCCCCCTGTGCCCGAGACCCTCTGCTGCCGCCGCCCACCTCCAGGCTGCCGTGCCGCCCGCTCCGCCTCGCCTCCCCATCGGTCCGCCGCGCCGCCTCCGGTGCCGTCTCGCCCCAGCGCCGGCCTCCGTCCTGCTCCGCCCCGCCGCTGTGCCTCGCGCGCCGCCTGCTGGAGCCCCGCACCTCCCGTCTGTCGCCGCGCCCCTCCAGCCCCGAGCGCCGCTCCTCCCTCGCCGTGCCGCGGCTCCCCGCGCCGGCAGCGCCGCCTCCGGCCTCCGGTGGCCTCCGCCTTGCCGCCGCCTGCGCTCGCCCCTCGCCCTCGTGCAGTCCGTCCTGCGCGCCGCCCTGCCGCGCCGTTCCCCGCAGCGCCCCGCTATCGCCAGCCCCAGCCGAGCCGCCCCTGCGCCGCCATGGCCTCGCCTTCGGCCCCGCCGCACAGCCTCGTCGTGTCCCTCGCTGCCGACGTCCTGGCCTCCTCGCCAGCCTCCTCCTTCCGCGGCCTCGCCGGGGGTCACCGCGGCACGCCTGTGCTTGCTGAGCCGAGCCGCCGCTGTTGCTGTTGCTGGGCGTGCTGCTAGTTGCTGCTGCCGTCGCCGCTGCTGTTGCCGTGTTGCCTACGCCGCTGGCATGCCTTGCTTGCTTTGTTGTCGCTGTTCATGAAGCTGTTGTGCCATTTTGCTTGCTGCTAGGCCGATGTCGTGTTGCTAAGCTGCTACTCCGGCTGCCGGTAGTAGATGTGTTATCCTGCTAGTCTGCTTGCCGTTTTGCTACTGCTGGTAGGAGTTGGAGCTGTTGCTGTTTGCCTGCTAGGTTTCTAGCTGCTATGCAAGCTGTCATGCTTGTTGCTGCCGAGCCTGTGCTCCTGTGTGCCTTGCTGATATTGCTGCTAGGTTGCTGTTGCCCGATTTGCTAGCTGCAGTTGTTGCTTGCTGTTGCTTGCTTGCGTAGCTAGTTGCTAGCCGTGTGCTGCTAGGCTAGAAGCTGCCGCTGTCGATGCTTGCTAGTAGATGTTGCTTGCTAGTGCTAGCGCCGCTTTGTCGTTGTAGTTGCTGTCGTGTCGCGTGCGTCGCTGCGTGAATGATCACCGCCTTTGTGGGTCCTCGACAAGATCGCCGAGTACCATGACGCCCCGACGACCCCGGACATCCACGGATTCGTGAACGACTACCGACGCCGAAGACCGTCTGCCGACGCCGAGTGAACGACTACCGTCGACGAGACCGTGTACCACTACCTCAACTACCGGCGCGTGAACGACTACTTCCACGACGACCACGACGTCCGCTTCGACCGAACCCCTCCGATTCGCACGCGTCGAAGGTATACCGATGGGGCATGTCGTGTACCGTGTGCTAGTGATGTACGGATGTGTGTGTTGTACAAGTCGAATGCATGTATGCACCGTATTTATGCTCCGTTTGTTTGCACCGTTTATTTTCTGTGCACGTCGTCTTCCTTTTCGTCGAGCCCTCGACACATGGGAACCCGAGATACGGGATCACCCCATCTATACTTTCCGTTCCCGCACGCGTTCGTATACGTTGGCAACGGTTTCTCCTCGAGTTATCGGGACCGTAACGTTGCCGTGGCATCGTTTCCGATTCGCCGCCTTGTTTTCCTCTCGCTCGCCATGACAACACCATGCTTATTTCCTCCTTGTCGTGATGTTTGAACTCGCATGCATGACGCATACATGGCATATTTATTTTGTGTTGCTTGTTCTTGTGCCGTAGCTCCGTTCAAAGTCCGACGTGCTATCGACTAGGTTGTCCTGTAGGTTCATCGCTCACCCCTTGCCATGTTAACAACATTTAATATTGCCGTGATAACTAACGGGAGTTAATTAAGAATTTAAACGTGGAGTTTCGTCGATATGCAACCCGTTGCATATCGAGCTTCACTTAATGTGTAGTGTATGTGTGAGGTGTTTTGCCGTGCCATCCCGCGCATCGATGACCTGTTCATGCATCATATTAGGGTTGCATCATGTCTTGCTTTGTGGTGGTGAATACTTGTGTTGATGTTTGTTTCCGGTTTCCTCCGTCTCGATAGAGTTCCGCAAGCGTGTCGGAATGTGAGGACCCGTTCGACTACGTCGGTTCGCTGACTTCACCGAGTTGTTCTTCTTCCAAGCGGGATCTCAGGCAAGATGATCACTTCCCCAGATACCATTACTATCATTGCCATGCTAGTTTTATCGCTGCTATCGATTATGTCTCGTTGCCTACCACATGTTAAATATCGACCTCTCTACAATGCCATGATCACCTTGAACCTGTTCGACCTAGCAAACCACTGATTGGCTATGTTACTGCTTGCTTAACCCTGTCGATAGCGTTGCTAGTTGCAGGTGCAGTTGCTTCCATGCAAAGCATGGGTTCCTTGTTATATCACCATATATTAATGCTATTTAATTTAATGCACCTATATACTTGGTAAAAGGTGGAAGGCTCGGCCTTTCTAGCCTGGTGTTTTGTTCCACCTTTGCCCCCTTAGTTTCGGCTACCGGTGTTATGTTCCATAAACGAGCGCTCCTAACACGATCGGGGTTGTTATGGGGACCCCCTTGATAATTCGTTTTAGATTAAAGCTGGTCTGGCAAGGCCCAACTTTGGTACTACATTTGCCTAATCACTAATAAACTGCATAGGGAGTAATTAACCCGAGGAAATTTAATCAACCCCCGGGCCAGTGCTCCTCATGAGTGTTGGTCCAAACTAGAGCCGTTTGCGGGGCCAACCCGGGGCAACTCGGGAGATTTCTATCAGGCCACCGCACGCTGTGCTTATTCGTCGTGTCCTGAGAACGAGGTACGCGACTCCTATCGGGATCGTCGACACGTCGGGCGGCCTTGCTGGATTAGTTTTACCTTTGACGAGATATCTTGTGCATCGGGATTCCGGTGATGCTTTGAGTAATCTCAGAGTTGAGGTTTTCCATTAGGGAATCCGACGAGATCGCGAGCTTCGTGGTTGAGGATTTCTATGCGGCTTGTGGTAATTTGTGATGGACTAGTTGGAGCACCCCTGCAGGGTTAAATCTTTTCGGAAAGCCGTGCCCGCGGTTATGTGGCAACGTGGAAACTTTGTTTAACACTGGTTCTAGATAACTTGAAGCTAACTTAATTAAAATATGCCAACTGGGTGCGTAACCGTGACTGTCTCTTTCGTGAGTTCCTTCTCCGATCGAGGACACGGTGGAGTTATGTCTGACGTAGGTAGTTGTTCAGGATCATGCTTTTGATCATCAGTAGTTCACGTCAGTTATGCGTAGATCTTCCCCCTCTTATTTCTGGTACTCGTAAGTTAGCCACCATATATATACGCTTAGCCGCTGCTGCAACCTCACCACTTAACCATACCTCACCCATTAAGCTTTGCTAGTCTTGATACCTTTGGAAATGAGATTGCTGAGTCCCCTGTGGCTCACAGATTTCTACAACACCAGTTGCAGGTACCGGTAAAGGTTACTTGACGCGAGCGCGTTGATTGTTCATTTGGAGTTGCTTCTTCTTCTTCTTCATCATCGATCTAGGATGGGTTCCAGGCCGGCAGCCTGGGATAGCAAGGATGGACGTCGTTCTTCTTTTGTCGTTTGTTTTCGTCCGTAGTCGGACCCTGCTCTTACTCTTGATGATTATGTAATGTACTGATGTGACTCTGATGTAGCTTGTGGCGAGTGTAAGCCAACTCTTTATATATCTCATCTTTTTAGTACATGTACTTGTAACGATATCCATTCTTGCGACACGACGAGATGCGCTTCTATCCCTGACGAGGCCCTCGTGCCAAATTGAGGATAGGGTCGCATCTTGGGCATGACAAGTTGGTATCAGAGCAAGGACCGACCTAGGAGCCCCCTTGATTGATCGAACTTGGCCGAGTCGAGTCTAGTGAAAAACTATTTGAGTCTTAGTTATATATCGGAGAGTAGGATTCTTTTTTCTCCTCTTCTATGCTCTGGTGAGGAATCTTGACGTAATAATTTATTCTACTCCTCTTCCCACTCAAAATATTTTTAGGATCACGCGGATATTTTTGAGATCTATATGATGCCGATGTGACGGAGTTCTGTCTTGGTGCCTCCTGTCTGACTTGATCTTCTTCCGGGGAGTTGAGCTCCAGGGGATTCTTGAGCACATCGTTATCATTCAGATTTCTTAGTATCTCAGGACGAAGGATGTTCGTAATTGCTTCAATACTAGTAGTGGCGAGATAACCCCGATGTCCCCAGTACTGGTGCAGATTGTTCGGGGGTACTGCCATACTTTGTATCGTTGTGATCACGAGTGTCTGTTGTAGATGAAGGTCCGAGATTCTGGCCGTGTGTTGATGGATGTGATACAGGTGACGGGTTAGTATAGCAGTTGTGTGATATTACTCCTTGTATCCGTGTACCAGATTGCATGACCAGATATTTCGGGAATTCATAGGTGGGAATTCAAGTAGTTGCTTATAGGACATTCTTCCAACAAATGAATGATATTAGGTTGGGGTTCGACATCTAGTGGATTCGTTTGTTCACGGTCGACTTACAGCGGTACACGTTGTGTCTTAAAGAGTCCTTGTAGCTTGCTACGACTCGGGGACGCTTCGTATGTCAGGTGCACTGCCTTGCACTTGATGGCTTCTGTAAACCGTTCCCGTGCGATCCTGTCCACGAAAATATCAAACGGAAATCTTTCTCATGAGTTTGTTCTGGCTAATTGCAAGCCGCATCCTTGTTTTGTTGGATTATGGTAATTCAAGTGGCTTCGATGTCAAGTGGTGTTTTCAGATCTTTCCTAATTGGTGTTCTCATATTTTTATGTGAGCGTTAATTCTTTTGTTCAATCAGTTGTCTTATCAATTCTTTTCTACCGGAGTCGCCACATCAATCTTTTTCAACCGGTGTGCTTCTCTTCAGTGAATTCAATCCTCTCAAAATGTTGCAGATCATTCTCTCTTTATTACGGAGTTCATCTCATCTGTCCCAATGTTGTCTTTGTTTTTCCCCGCCCTCCCGCCCTTTTTCGTCAGTGATTCAATTTTCATCCAAGAGTTTTCTCTTCTTTGTGTTTCCGCTGTCTGTTCTTTTCTATCTTAGCCGGTGATTCATCGTGAAGATTCTCAGGAGCTTCATGTTCGTCCTTATTCATTCTTGTCATTTTTTCCGGTGAATTCAATTCAGTTGTCCGTGCTCATCATATCCTTTTCGTCCTTGTAAATTCTTCCCCATGTTGGAGTTTCTTATCACGCTTTCTTGTTGTCATTCCTCTCTTTTCTATCCGGAGCGTTGAAGTTATCTCAGTAGTTCTTGTTTCCAATCTTTTCAATTATTTCCAGGTGCTAACCTCATCTAGTTATCTTCATACCGGGGTAATATCTCTCTTTCTAAGCAATCTTTTCTAACGGTGGTTTCTTTGAGTGGGCCCATAACCCACAGGTTCTTTCCCAGGATCTTACCTGGCTCTTTAATCTTTTCGGGAGATCCTTAATTCTTTTCAACTATGACGTAAGTATGATTTTCATCAGTCATATTCATTCTTCAAAATCAATTGGAGTTATTTCTCATATTTGGCTCAATCTTGCAATCTTCTTTATTCCGGAGGTCTCAGTTATTCGTGGGTTGTTTCTCGTCATCATTCTCAATCTTGCTCCATTCTTGTGAAGATTATCATCTCAGCTTCGTGTTTTCCTCTCAATTGTTTCTATCGTGAGTAATCCCTTTCATGCTATCCGGTGCATTTCTGAGTTGTCTTATTTCCCGTTCCTCCGAAGGCCATCATTTCAGAAGACTTCTTCGTTCTCATCTTTCAGCTTTCATCCTCAAATTTTCTCAATTGTTGTCTCTTCGTTCGTCTCTCAATTATTCTGGTGTCTTGTTTAAATTGCTCTCTCAGGTGGGTCAAGATCTCTTCATTCTCATGTTTATCCATGCTTTCTTGGTATTCCCATTCAATTGGAATTCTTACTCGTGCTTCTTTCATTTTTGGCTTCACGTGGTGCTTATCTCTCTGCCTCTTCTAGATTCATTTTTAGAGGAATAAGTTGTATGCTAGATCCATTGCTTGTCATCAATTATACTTGATGAAGGATGAGCATAACATAATTCTTATTGTTCTTCCTTCTTCCAAGAAATTTCAATTCTTCTTCCGGAGTGGCTCTTGTTATCAATGGTTTTCTCAAGTGCTCATCTTTCTTGTCCGAAGTTCCAAGTCTATCAGTATCTCTTTGTAAAGCTTCATCTATATCATTGCAAGGCCTTTAATCTTATTCATTTCTACCTTGATATCTTTGCATCATTCTTGTGTATACGGAGGTCCTTCATGGTGCTTCATCAAGGTTTCAATTCATTCTCATGTGTTCTTCAAGATTCTTGTTGGAGTACCTCTAGCATCCTTTCTCTTGCATTCATATGTGCAATTGTTCTTCCTTTATCCTTTGAGGTGGTATTATAGCCTTCTTGTTAGTGTAGGAGCCTCGAAGAGTTTTCCTTTCAAGAATGAGATAATTAAATCCATCAATTCCTTGATCATGAGATATCTGCAACCATGATTTCTTCATTGAGCTATCTTGGTTTGGATTTCACCTAAAGCCTTTCCTATGGATTGTTGCTATCATGGTGCTTGTCATCAATCCAAGTTTTCAATGCATCCTTTTGGTGTAAGAATTTTTCTTATCTTGTTGCTCCCAATACGTCCTTGTTTCTTTTAGTGGTTGTTTGTCACCTCATATTTGTTGAGATGATTTTCATAAGCCCACTACTATCTTGTTCTTTTCATTGTTGGTTTTTCAACTACTCCGTCTATTCTTCTATCCGGAGGCTCTTCAATTCTTTTGTGATGATAGTTGGCATTCTTTTCTTCATTCTCTTCTTCTGCTTGAGCTAGTTCATATTCTCTTGTTCTGGAGGCATTGTGTTGTTGCTCTTATGGGTCTATTTTGTTGTTTTATCAAGATCATGGTGTCCCTTGCTCTATTGTACTTGTTTGTTGTGAATATTGTCTATTTCTTCTACCTTTTCGAATTTTTTGTCCCATTTTCCTACCGAAGTGCTGCCGAAATTTTCCGTGAATTCTGGCTTCTTTCTCATGTCATTCCTCATCGTCTCTGCAACCTTCAAGGATCGTTGGTTTCACTCGTTTGTCAAAGAAGCGACTAAGTTTTACCTTTTACTTTTCTCATCCTCTTCCCCCTTTCATTCTTGGATCTCGGGGCGAGATCTTCTTGTAGTGTGGGAGAGTTGTGACAGCCCGAGACCGACGTTCCAGAAGATTCCCCCTTCTTTTCCGTTTTCGTTGTGTGATTAGAAGTATTCGTTGCGTCGTCATGTAGTTGCATCATCGCATCATGCATGGCATCATGTCATCGGTGTTTTGTCGGTGTGGCTTGTTGCTTCGTGTTGTTGGGTGTTAGTGTTTCGTGAGTGGCGTCGTTTGTTGGCGCGATGAGAGAGGGAGCGAGAGAGCCACCGTTAAACCCCGTTGCACCGCCGACCTAAACATTCTCCCCTCCTCTCCCCTCCTAAGTTGTTTTGTGGTTTTGCTAAAGATTTCTAACTTCACCCCTCTTCCAAAATATTCGTCTTCTTTTTAAAAGTCCTTTTATTAAACGTAGGGGCAACCCTTAGGTTTTATTTTACTCTCCGTTTGTTTCATTTTTAAAACCCTACCATTTTATTTTCTCTTTTAAAAGGCTCTTGTTTATTCTTTGAATAAAGAGGTTTTAATTAATTCTTTCGAAAAGGGGTTATTTTTATTTTTTTGTTAAAAGAGTTTTAATTTAATTCTTCAAAAGGGTTCTGATTTTTAATTCTTTTAAGAAGGGTTTTATTTTAAATCTTAAAAGAGTTTCATTTTATTTGTT
Source organism: Hordeum vulgare subsp. vulgare (assembly GCF_904849725.1). Taxonomy (NCBI): domain Eukaryota; kingdom Viridiplantae; phylum Streptophyta; class Magnoliopsida; order Poales; family Poaceae; genus Hordeum; species Hordeum vulgare. Next base: position 541,327,871 of record NC_058520.1, read on the forward strand.
TAAGAAAATGCCCGAACTATCTTTAGAGTTGGGGTATAATTTACAAAAGGAGTGAAACATTTTTTTCTATTTATTTTATTTTATTTTTGTTTTATTAAAAGCATTTTTTTCTTTTATTTTTCTTTAGTCTTTAAAAAAAACTGTTGTTTTAAAAGTGTTTTAAAAAAACATTTGGGGGAGGAGCCAGCCCAGGCCGAGCCGGCCCAGGCCAGCAGCCCCCCCAACCCTAGCGAGCCTCTCGCCGCCTTCTCCCTCCTCCACGCGCCTCCTCCCTCGCCTCCTCTTCCCCGCGCCGCCAGCAGCCCCCTCCTGCCGCCGCCTTCCTCTCCCGTCGCCGGCTCCCGAGCGCGCCGCCCCCTGTGCCCGAGACCCTCTGCTGCCGCCGCCCACCTCCAGGCTGTCGTGCCGCCCGCTCCGCCTCGCCTCCCCATCGGTCCGCCGCGCCGCCTCCGGCGCCGTCTCGCCCCAGCGCCGGCCTCCGTCCTGCTCCGCCCCGCCGCTGTGCCTCGCGCGCCGCCTGCTGGAGCCCCGCACCTCCCGTATGTCGCCGCACCCCTCCAGCCCCGAGCGCCGCTCCTCCCTCGCCGTGCCGCGGCTCCCCGCGCCGGCAGCGCCGCCTCCGGCCTCTGTCGATGCTTGCTAGTAGATGTGCTGCTAGGCTAGAAGCTGCTAGGCTAGAAGCTGCCGCTGTCGATGCTTGCTAGTAGATGTTGCTTGCTAGTGCTAGCGCCGCTTTGTCGTTGTAGTTGCTGTCGTGTCGCGTGCGTCGCTGCGTGAATGATCACCGCCTTCGTGGGTCCTCAACAAGATCGCCGAGTACCACGACGCCCCGACGACCCCGGACATCCACGGATTCATGAACGACTACCGACGCCGAAGACCGTCTGCCGACGCCGAGTGAACGACTACCGTCGACGAGACCGTGTACCACTACCTCAACTACCGGCGCGTGAACGACTACTTCCACGACGACCACGACGTCCGCTTCGACCGAACCCCTCCGATTCGCACGCGTCGAAGGTATACCGATGGGGCATGTCGTGTACCGTGTGCTAGTGATGTACGGATGTGTGTGTTGTACAAGTCGAATGCATGTATGCACCGTATTTATGCTCCGTTTGTTTGCACCGTTTATTTTCTGTGCACGTCGTCTTCCTTTTCGTCGAGCCCTCGACACATGGGAACCCGAGATACGGGATCACCCCATCTATACTTTCCGTTCCCGCACGCGTTCGTATACGTTGGCAACGGTTTCTCCTCGAGTTATCGGGACCGTAACGTTGCCGTGGCATCGTTTCCGATTCGCCGCCTTGTTTTCCTCTCGCTCGCCATGACAACACCATGCTTATTTCCTCCTTGTCGTGATGTTTGAACTCGCATGCATGACGCATACATGGCATATTTATTTTGTGTTGCTTGTTCTTGTGTCGTAGCTCCGTTCAAAGTCCGACGTGCTGTCGACTAGGTTGTCCTGTAGGTTCATCGCTCACCCCTTGCCATGTTAACAACATTTAATATTGCCGTGATAACTAACGGGAGTTAATTAAGAATTTAAACGTGGAGTTTCGTCGATATGCAACCCGTTGCATATCGAGCTTCATTTAATGTGTAGTGTATGTGTGAGGTGTTTTGCCGTGCCATCCCGCGCATCGATGACCTGTTCATGCATCATATTAGGGTTGCATCATGTCTTTCTTTGTGGTGGTGAATACTTGTGTTGATGTTTGTTTCCGGTTTCCTCCGTCTCGATACAGTTCCGCAAGCGTGTCGGAATATGAGGACCCGTTCGACTACGTCGGTTCGCTGACTTCACCGAGTTGTTCTTCTTCCAAGCGGGATCTCAGGCAAGATGATCACTTCCCCAGATACCATTACTATCATTGCCATGCTAGTTTTATCGCTGCTATCGATTATGTCTCGTTGCCTACCACATGTTAAATATCGACCTCTCTACAATGCCATGGTCACCTTCAACCTGTTCGACCTAGCAAACCACTGATTGGCTATGTTACTGCTTGCTTAACCCTGTCGATAGCGTTGCTAGTTGCAGGTGCAGTTGCTTCCATGCAAAGCATGGGTTCCTTGTTATATCACCATATATTAATGCTATTTAATTTAATGCACCTATATACTTGGTAAAAGGTGGAAGGCTTGGCCTTTCTAGCCTGGTGTTTTGTTCCACCTTTGCCCCCTTAGTTTCGGCTACCGGTGTTATGTTCCATAAACGAGCGCTCCTAACACGATCGAGGTTGTTATGGGGACCCCCTTGATAATTCGTTTTAGATTAAAGCTGGTCTGGCAAGGCCCAACTTTGGTACTACATTTGCCTAATCACTAATAAACTGCATAATTAACCCGAGGAAATTTAATCAACCCCCGGGCCAGTGCTCCTCATGAGTGTTGGTCCAAACTAGAGCCATTTGCGGGGCCAACCCGGGGCAACTCGGGAGATTTCTATCAGGCCACCGTACGCTGTGCTTATCCGTCGTGTCCTGAGAACGAGGTACGCGACTCCTATCGGGATCGTCGACATGTCGGGCGGCCTTGCTGGATTAGTTTTACCTTTGACGAGATATCTTGTGCATCGGGATTCCGGTGATGCTTTGAGTAATCTCAGAGTTGAGGTTTTCCATTAGGGAATCCGACGAGATCGCGAGCTTCGTGGTTGAGGATTTCTATGCGGCTTGTGGTAATTTGTGATGGACTAGTTGGAGCACCCCTGCAGGGTTAAATCTTTTCGGAAAGCCGTGCCCGCGGTTATGTGGCAACGTGGAAACTTTGTTTAACACTGGTTCTAGATAACTTGAAGCTAACTTAATTAAAATATGCCAACTGGGTGCGTAACCGTGACTGTCTCTTTCGTGAGTTCCTTCTCCGATCGAGGACATGGTGGGGATATGTCTGACGTAGGTAGGTGTTCAGGATCATGCTTTTGATCATCAGTAGTTCACGTCCGTTATGCGTAGATCTTCCCCCTCTTATTTCTGGTACTCGTAAGTTAGCCACCATATATATACGCTTAGCCGCTGCTGCAACCTCACCACTTAACCATACCTCACCCATTAAGCTTTGCTAGTCTTGATACCTTTGGAAATGAGATTGCTGAGTCCCCTGTGGCTCACAGATTACTACAACACCAGTTGCAGGTACAGGTAAAGGTTACTTGACGCGAGCGCGTTGATTGTTCATTTGGAGTTGCTTCTTCTTCTTCTTCATCATCGATCTAGGATGGGTTCTAGGCCGGCAGCCTGGGATAGCAAGGATGGACGTCGTTCTTCTTTTGTCGTTTGTTTTCGTCCGTAGTCGGACCCTGCTCTTACTCTTGATGATTATGTAATGTACTGATGTGACTCTGATGTAGCTTGTGGCGAGTGTAAGCCAACTCTTTATATATCTCATATTTTCAGTACATGTACTTGTAACGATATCCATTCTTGCGACACGACGAGATGCGTTTCTATCCCTGACGAGGCCCTCGTGCCAAATTGAGGATAGGGTCGCATCTTGGGCGTGACAACTGTCTAGAGTTTTACTAGCATAGTGAATAACATTCAACTTCTTATCAACTCTTTGCCCTAGAATAGCACCAATAGCATAATCGCTAGCATCACACATGATCTCAAAAGGTAAGTTCCAATCAGGTGGTTGAACAATAGGTTCAGTTATCAAAGCCCTCTTAAGTATTTCAAAGGCTTCCTCACAATCATCGAAAAAAAAGAATATCATTTTGCAAGAGATTGGTAAGAGGCCTAGAAATCTTAGAGAAGTCTTTGATGAACCTTCTATAGAAACCAGCATGACCAAGGAAACTTCTTATACCTTCGATATCTATGGGGTATGGCATTTTCTCGATTGCATCAACCTTAGCCTTATCGACTTCAATACCTCTTTCAGAAATTTTATGTCCTAAGACGATGCCTTCATTAACCATAAAGTGGCACTTCTCCCAATTCAAGACAAGATTGGTGTCTTTACATCTCTGTAAGACCTGATCAAGGTTGCTGAGGCAATCATCAAAGGAAGACCCGTAAATGGAGAAGTCACCCATGAAAACCTCGACAATATTTTCACAAAATTCAGAGAATATAGCCATCATACATCTTTGAAAGGTGGTAGGTGCATTACATAAGCCAAAAGGCACACGTCTATAAGCAAAGGTACCGAAAGGGTAGGTGAAAGTGGTTTTCACCTGATCAGATTGTGCAACTGGTATTTGGGAGAAACCAGAATAACCGTCTAGAAAGCAGAAGTGTGTGTGTTTGGACAGCCTTTCTAGCATTTGGTCGATAAGAGGCAGAGGTTAATGATCTTTCCCAGTGGCCTTATTCAATTTCCTGAAATCGATCACCATCCTATAGCCAGTAATAATCCTCTGTGGGATTAACTCATCCTTATCATTAGGGACAACGGTAATGCCTCCCTTCTTAGGAACGCAATGCACCAGACTCACCCAATCGCTATGAGCAACAGGATAGATAATACCCGCTTCCAGGAGCTTTTGTATTTCTTTTCTCACTACTTCTTTCATCTTAGGATTCAATCTCCTTTGATGATCAACAACTGGTTTGAATTCAGGATCAGTTTTAATCTTGTGTTGGCATAGAGTGGGACTAATGCCCTTAAGATCATCAAGGGTATATCCTATAGCAGCACGGTGCTTCCTCGGAGTTTTTAGTAACTTCTTTTCTTCATGCTTCGAGAGGCTAGCACTAATAATAACATGATATATCTCTTTTTCATCAATATAGGCATACTTAAGAGTATCAGGCAACTGTTTAAGCTCGAACACAGGATCACCGTTTGGTGGAGGTGGATCCCCAAGCAGTTCAACAGGCAGATTATTCTTAAGGATATGATATTGTTCTAAGACAACTGTATCTATCTCATCCCTTTCATCCATATGCATATCATTTTCATGCCCAGGCAAGTATTGCTCTAAGGGATCAGTAGGGGGCACGGTAATAGAGGTAGCAAGAACGAGGAAATCAGCAGGATACTTCGTTTTACCACACAAGACTTCGACATCCCTAACAATTCCCACACGGCAGATAGTATCTCTATTGGCAAGCTGAATGGTGACATCAATAGGCTCTATCTCAACAGGTGCAATCTCATCTTTGATTTCATCGTATAAGGATTGAGGTATTGCACTAACACTAGCACCCACGTCACATAAACCATGATAACAATGTTCTCCTATCTTAACAGAAACCACAGGCATGCCAACAACAGGCCTATGTTTGTCTCTAACATGAGGTTTAGCAATTCTAGCAGCATCTTCACATAAGTGAATATTATGTCCCTCAACTTCTTCAGACAGAAGATCTTTGATAATAGCAATGCTAGGTTCAACTCTAATTTTCTCAGGGGGTGTAGGTGTTCTAATATAGCCTCTACGTATCACGGTTGAAGCTTTGGAATGATCCTTTATCCTAACAGGGAAAGGTGGTTTCTCAATGTAAGCACTGGGAACCACATGATCATTATAGGCAATGACTTTCTCTTCAAGTGGAGTGGATTTAACTACATTGACTTCTAAAGGAGGATGATATTTAAACCACTTCTCTTTGGGGAGATCAATATGAGCAGCAAAGGATTCACACAGTGAAGCTATTATCTCAGAGTCAAGTCCATACTTAGCGCTAAAGTCACAAAAAGTATTTGTCTCAACAAAGGATTTAACGCAATCAAAAGTGACATTCATACCTGACTCTTTACCTTCTTCAAGCTCCCAATCTTCAGAGTTGCGTTTAATTCTCTCCAATAAATTCCATTTGAAGTCAATATCTCTCTTCATAAAAGAACGGGTACAAGAAGTGTCAAGCATAGTGCGATCATCATGAGAAAGCTGAGCATAGAAGTTCTGAATGATAATTTCCCTCGAGAGCTCATGATTGGGGCATGAATATAGCATTGATTTAAGCCTCCCCCAAGCTTGAGCGATGCTTTCTCTGTCACGAGGCCAAAAATTATAAATATAATTCCGATCACGATGTACTAAATGCATAGGATAAAACTTTTGATGAAATTCCAATTTCAACCGATTGTAGTCCCATGATCCAGTATCATCACATAGGCTATACCATGTCAACGCCTTATCCTTCAAAGATAAAGGAAAGACCTTCTTCTTGACCTCATCCTCGGGCACACGTGCAAACTTAAATAAACCGCAAACTTCATCTACATAGATTAGATGCAAGTCTGGATGCGATGTTCCATCTCCTGTAAAAGGATTAGCCAGCAGTTTCTCAAGCATACCTGAAGGAAATTCAAAGCAAATATTTTCAGTAGGTGCAGCAGGTTGAGGAGAAACTCTTTGTGCTTCCGTTCGAGGTGAAGATACCCCAAACAAGCCCCTCAAAGGATTAGTATCCATAGTGACAAGTGACAAAAAATTTCAGCACACTATATGAATGTTTCCTTACCAAGTTCCACTTACCAAAGGCGCTTCACTCCCTAGCAACGGCGTCAGAAAAGAGTCTTGATGACCCACAAGTATAGGGGATCAATCGTAGTCCTTTCTATAAGTAAGAGTGTCGAACCCAACGAGGAGCAGAAGGATCTGACAAGTGGTTTTCAGCAAGGTAAAATCTGCACACACTGAAATTGTCGGTAACAAGTGATTGTGTGGTGAGATGATTCGTAGCAAGCAACAAGTAACAAAAGTAGAAATGGTGCAGCAAGTGGCCCAATCCCTTTTGTAGCAAGGGACAAGCCTGGACAAAGTCTTATAGGAGGAAAAACGCTCCCGAGGACACACGGGAATTTCTGTCATGCTAGTTTTCATCATGTTCATATGATTCGCGTTCGTTACTTTGATAGTTTGATATGTGGGTGGACCGGCGCTTGGGTACTGCCCTTACTTGGACAAGCATCCCACTCCCTCTCGCAAGCATTCGCAACTACGAAAGAAGAATTAAGACAAAGTCTAACCATATCATTAAACTAGTGGATCCAAATCAGCCCCTTGCGAAGCAATGCATAAACTAGGGTTTAAGCTTCTGTCACTCTAGCAACCCATCATCTACTTAGTACTTCCCAATGCCTTCCTCTAGGCCCAAATCATGGTGAAGTGTTATGTAGTCGACATTCACATAACACCACTAGAGGAAAAACAACATACAACATATCAAATTACCGAACGAATACCAAATTCACATGACTACTATTAGCATGACTTATCCCATGTCCTTAGGAACAAAAGTAACTACTCACAAAGCATAATCATATTCATGACCAGAGAGGTAATGAGTAGTATCAAGGATCTGAACATAAACTCTTCCAGCAAGTAATCCAACTAGCATCAACTACAAAGAGTAATCAACACTACTAGCAACCTTACAAGTACCAATCGGAGTCGCGAGATGGAGATTGGTTACAAGTGATGAACTAGGGTTTGGAGATGAGATGGTGCTGATGGAGATGTTGATGGTGATGAGTCCCCTTCGATGAGAGGAGTGTTGGTGATGACGATGGCGACGATTTCTCCCTCCGGGAGGGAAGTTTCCCCGACAGGACCGTCCTGCCGGAGCTCTAGATTGGTTCTACTCAAGTTCCGCCTCGTGGCGGCGACGAAACCACGAAAAAGCTCCTCCTTGATTTTTTTCTGGACGAAACCCTTCATATAGCAAAAGAGGGGGCAAGTGGGCCTGCAGGGTGCCCACAAGCCCTCATGGCGCGGCCTGGGGGGTGGCCGCGCCGTGCAGGCTTGTGGCCACCTGCACGCCCCCCTCTGGCAGTTCTTCGGCCCAGTATTTTTGATAAATCGGGAAAAAAATCCTCGTTGATTTTTACGGCGTTTGGAGTTGCGCAAAATAGGTATCTCAAACTTGCTCCACTTTCAGGCCAGAATTCCAGTTGCCGGTATTCTCCCTCTTCATGTAAACCTTGCAAAATAAGAGAGAAAAGGCATAAGAATTGTACCGTGAAGTGAAATAACAGCCCAAGGAGCGATAAATATCAACATGAAAACATGATGCAAAATGAACGTATCAAGACCCCATGCTTGTCTACTAAATAATGTACATATGTACAGCTGCATCGTGTGTGCTGCTGGCCCTCGCATTTTTACGTAATCTTGAACCTATGTATCCTCTAGAGATCAATAAAGTGGTCGTATTTCCGTACCAATTTGTTGTGTATTGCCAGAAGACATGATCCATGGGCTGGTAGTGCAGGGTAAACTGGTTTCTCTGAGCCGGGGTGCCATAGAGAAAGGAGCGAATGAGTTTGGATGCGTCTATGGCTGGGCCTGGAGTTTAAATAGCGAGCAGATGGCACGACAATTGACAGGGCTATTAATGGTGGGCAGCAGACGACGAAAGGGTGGCACCAGAGCAGGTTCCTCGGCATTCACACATGTTTAATGTAGGTAGGCGTAGGGGCGAGCTGTCTTTTGAACGCTAAGTAGTCGCATGCACAGGGAAGGGGCGCGAGCGGTGCTCTCGCCCGGCGTGCCACTTCAATGTGAGAGCGCGTGATAGGTCGTGTCTGCTCTGAGACGACATGAATGTAGCACTGACGCTCTGGAGCGACGCTGACCACTTCGGACGGGAAAGGGCACGAACGAGAGGAACTTTTTTGGGTGGGCCAGGTTTGGCGGACGCTTGCAAGGAAGCGGTCGGATGTCCGCAAAGGTCCCTGAGTTGCTTCTGGTTTGCGAAAAAATGACATTCAGACCGCCGAGATGACTGATGGAGGACCACATTGGATAGCAAAACATGTTTGGATCGTGCAGTCCATACGATTACACACAGTTTGAGGGTCGGCGCTGGAGATGCCCTAGGAGCATCTACAACCAGCCTTCTCATACCCCGTGTACGCCCCGGGTGGATATCCACTCACTTACCGGTCCAGAACCGACTGAGAAGGGATCCTCATAACGGCCCCATACTCCTGGGCTAACCTGCACCTCTCATATTCTGTTCATATTTGAGGCGGAATAAGTCTCGGACGTGCCTCAACGTGTTTGCCATGTCAGACTAACTATAAGTATGCAGAGAACATGATCGAATAGAAGTGCTTGGTACTTTGTTTTAAGTTATTAAAAATGCATAACAAGGGATGAATGAATAAAAGATGTATTAGTTGATGATAGAAATGTGGTACTTCCTCCGTCCCAAAATAAGTGTCGTTCACTTAATATAAAATATGCATTAGTTAAGTTACAAATTTGCGACACTTATTTTGATATGGAGGGAGTATTTTGTACGAGACAGAAGCACACACATTGATCCTAGAAAAAAAGGAGTAGACATATTACTTGAGAGGTAAGTGCAGTATTAAGAACAGTAAAACTGCACCTAATCCCTGTCTTCTCACGAATTAGACATTTCTGGCCGTTTGATTTCCTCTGTTAAACGTTGCTGGTCGTTAGATCTAAAGTAAACGCTATGTTTGCCGCGAACTGGGCCTAAAGTCGCCCGGGAAGCTACTCCCGTAGCTATTTTGCAGCCTTGTGGTTAATTGGGCCAGTTTTCCTACACGGCCCAAGGCAGCAAAGCCCGGTTTAGCTTTACAGAAAATAAAATGTAGTGAACGAGAACCTCCCCCCTTCGCTGCTCACGCTGCCCCTTCCTCTCCCCGCCGCCGCCCACAACGGCATCTCATCCCTCCTTGCTTCCCAACACGCCGATCCCGCCTATGCCTCTGAGTCCCCCGCTCGCCTTGTGGCCACCCACGTCGACCCTCTCGCCCGTGACAACGGATCCTCCCCTCCGAAGATCTCTCGTGACCTAAGTGAATCCTCCTGACACCATCGCCGGCAAGAGTAACTGGAGTAGCGACGCCCGACGACTTGTCCCGTGAACCTGGAGAGAGACAACAATGATGTGGGCATGACTTGATGTAGATTTTCCCGGTGGAGCTGAGGAGAGGCGAAGAAGACGATGGGCATGATGCTCTGACGCGTGGAGCTCCTCTAAACCACGCCACCACCCATCTTCTTTTCACAGCCAAGCGCAGGGGAGACGAACTCCCTTGACGCTAGCGTACCTCGCGGACCTAGGGCTGACCCTAGGTGCCGCTGCCAAGACCTCTTGCTCGTGTATCCACTGCCAGCCGTCCGGTAACCAAGCTCGTGAACACTTCGCCACAGGTATGTTCGCACCTCCCTCCCTTGCGGTCGCGCCACCGCTACCTGATGTGTGGATGTGTGACATCTGATTTTTGGGTTAGGCGGACACGATGTTATTCGGTGCACATCACGCAGTGGACGTTGAAGGTGTTCCAAGGAGCGATGGAGGGGGTGGATCCGTCTCACGGTGTTCTTCAGTCAACATCGCTGACCAGTTGCAGGCACACCGCGACATGCCGCTCGAGTAGTACCAGGATAATCAATTTGTGGGTACTTGAAGGTCCACGCCTCCCTGACAATTCGTATTCTCGATGTATGCATGTGCTAAGATCTTTCTTGCCTTGATCTAATTTTGATGCCTTGATCTAATTTTAATAGCTTGCATTCAAGTGCCTATTCTCAAGATTAGAATGACTCCCATTCTAACATTTTCCTTCTGGTTGTTCTTGGGCTACTAATAATTGAGTTGTATGTGCTTGCTGTTAGTTCTTTTTATGTATATATAGATTGAAGTTTTGTCCAAAAGAACATCATGGATTGACACCATATTTGGATTACTTTTATTCATGATCTTCTCTCAACTCAAAAATAACAATGAATGCAAGTTCTCCAGCTCGGTTGTGATGGATTGGCCTGATTCTGTTGGGTTGGAAGGCGAGACACTGATTCCTGCTTCAATGTTTTTTGCTTGAGAGTATTACGTTTGAATGCCCACATCATCCTTGTTGAAAGTGCCAATGACTACAATGTGACATTATTTTTTAATAACAAAAACTTCAAAGCTTTATAAAAAAATTGAAACATAATTTCTTCGGCATGTTCATACTGCAATATTAGTATCTTCAATGCCCATTCAGATCTGCGACTATCTGAATGCTAAATCTGAACTAACAAGCTCCAACATGCAAGATTGGCATGGCATATCCATCTTTAGCTGTCTGTAGAGGCACTAGAACATGACAAGAACTTTTTCTATTAACATTCTATTGCTCATCATCCTACTTTTATATCCGAAGCTAACTAAAATTTGGGTGGTTGATATTTTTACCTATTCTATATTTTCTAACTTGACGGATTTGGAAGGTTAGGTACTGATTTCTACATCATTTCGTCGGTGGAGTATGTTTTGTACAAATAGAATTATCATAAGAAAATTTCTCGCCACCTGATGTTATATACTTTGTTGTACTGAGAAGCCACAATACTGAACCAAAGCTTTCAAATGTAGTTTTCCTACTTAATACTCTTTGCTAAGTTTCTCATCATATCGGTGGTTGAACCTCTATATGTTCTTGTGTAAAGAAGATGCTTCAGTACTGCCCTTTGTATGCAATAGGGAAATGGTCTCTTTGTTCATCATGAGAAACAATAGTTTAAAATTTAGAAATGCTTATGAAGATTACAATGTTAGTCACGTGATCCACATCAGATTCTTTATATTATTGTTGATGCACCAAGTTGTTTTTCTGGGTAGATCAAGAATGTCTACCGTGTGTTGGGTCAAGGTGACACAACACAATGCATCCCATTATCACTATGGGTGTAGGATGGTATAGTTGTAAGTTAGGATTTTTAATACATGAAAAAATTGATTGCTCGCACAAGTAAGGAATGTAATTTATATGATATATATACTTTTACAATCATACCCTTATGCAGGTGTTAATTTGATGTCACTATTTTGATTCCTTGAAGTGAGTGATGTTCGGAATTAGCATTCTTCGTCAGAATAGAGGTATTACATATGAGGCAAGTCTTCAAAATAAGGGAACAGAAAAGTTGCAGAGTTACATGTGTGCTCAACATCATTTCACCAATATTCATGTTAGAGATAATTCGGTGACCTTAATTATGATAACCTTCGATAATGTCTGCTCCCTGTGTTGATTGCTATTCTCTTTCTGGTATGAAGGAATTGAATATTAAGTCAAATCAAAATCAAAAGAGCTCTGGTGAGTGAGAGTTTCTGTACTGTAGTTTCTTGGAGTTACCATTCTTCAAAAAATTCTGAATGGATGTAATAAACAATTCTTAGATGATATGTATTCTAAATCAAGACTTAGTCAATATATGTTACAATTTTTCCAAATTTCTGAATGGATATAATACACAGTTCTTAGACAATATAAATATAGAGAAGGTAAACTACTAAAGAAAGTTCTAAAATTCTATTATGGATATCCTTTGCAATGATTTGCAGTGTGTTAACCACTTGATTCTACCAATATCTGTTCCATAATTAATTGGACCTTTTGTTTCCAGAAACTTGTTACTTTCCTATTTAATTGACTCCATGAATATTTGCAATGTATCGAACATAAACAGTGTTCTTCCAGAGCATTGTACTTAGTTTACCATCCAAATGAAGAGACTGTTAATCTTTTACGTTGTAAATTTATATTTTGCATGGAAGATAGCTTATACAGTGGGACTTTACAATGCATATATTTTTGATGGGGTGAGAGTCAACCTGCTATCCCATAGTTCACAGGTTAGGCGTTCGTCTATTACTGCAAGCTATCGTATTTTCACTAACAACTTCACATGTACTTCAAGTCTTGAATGGGAGCAAATACAAGCTTTTTATTATTGACATACTAGCACAACCATATCTAATATTAACTGTATCCATGATGCTTGTTGACTATGGTATACGTTGTCAATGATTGTTGACTATAATGTGAGATAAGCGTATAGCTGGCCAAACATCCGTTTCTTATAAGCAATGGACATACTATACCCAGTTCCTTTCCCGGATTTAGTCCAGTGTGCACATCTATTCCGTTTTTTGCTCATCAGATTGATGATGTGGCTCTTAGTGGTGGTGATTGTTATATATCCAATTAATCAACTGAAAATACCATTAATCCGTAAGTTATTGTCTTCATATCATTAATTTATGCAAGTTGTCGTCGTTACGCAATTTCTTTCAGGCTTTAACACAATTAAGTTTGTAATGTACCCCCGCGAAGTGTGCCTTTATTTTCCTTAATCTTTTGATGGAATCTGAGTTTGATCAAGAAAGTTCTAATTTATTTGCCAATATATTTGATGGGGTTGGTGGTACATGACCTAACCCTGATAGAAGAGCACATCTATTTGATGTAGAACTCAGGTAGAGCATTGGTTCTTTTCTTTCAGTTGATCAATTAGCCGTGACAAGATCTTATCTTTCTCATGGTCTCACGCATTTACGCTGCCCACTGTCTTTGTACTGTTTTCAGGGGGCCTCTAGATTCAGGAATCTCATGCCCACTGTTAAGAGTGTCTCGCCGCTGCATCTTAACAATGAATCACTCCTACATCGTGGCAGGGATGTTTTTAGTAATGTTGTCAACTAATTGTTGCTATAATGTAACACGTACGACTGATATCAAGTTTCTAAAGAATGAAAATTTTAATTTCTAAGAATGAGGTGGCTATTTATTTCTGTGCGATATATTGAGAAGCTTCTTCCCAATTGGTAATTTGTATTTTGTCCTTAAAGTTTCAACACATATGGCTTTTGTGCCTATAAGATTATTTTAGGGATTTATTCTGAATATTTTGTGTTTGCAAGTTCTACGATCACCTAGCACCGAATTATTATTTCCCCATGAACTCATTAAATTCTGATCTTTGGTAACCAATAAATATATGTGTAACTTTATGAAAATTTAAGTCCCATGTTTTATGTGTACTTGCAACAACCATTCTATTATAAAAATGGATGAGCGTGGCAACGCGCGCCTTCCATTATCTAGTATACTTGATTACTTGAGAGCCAAGGAATTCGAGAGTTACCTTAAAAAAAAAGAAATTGGAGAGCTGTCTTGAGGGCCAAGTACAGTACGTGGGTTAATAAACATCTTCTACTGTTAACAAATCTTACGCCGTGCCGAGCTCTGCGAGGACCCCCAGATCCCATCATTTCGCCTCCTCCCGTCAAGCGGCGGCTCGCACCGAACCGCCTGATTTGCCGTGCGGACGTGCCGTCCAACCCATGGCAGCCTCCTCCTCCTCCGCCTCCGCCTCCGTGGCCGGAAACGCGGGCGAGCAGCGGCTCCTCGACCGCTGCATCGATGCGGCGGCGCGCTGCCCGGCCTCCGTGGAGGCCTGGCGCCGCCAACGCCGGTCCCTCGAGCGCCTGCCCTCGCAGCTGGCCGACGCGCTCCTCCGCCGCCTCGCCGCTCGCCGCCTCCTTTTCCCCTCCCTCCTCGAGTAAACGCCCCACCTTCTCCGCCCAGACATGCCAGATCTTTTTCTTTGTTTTCTCCACCATGAGACGGTTTTTGCGCTGCTCCGTTTCTGGATCTGTTGCTTCCTGCCGCGTCTGGATGGATGAATCGTGCTTTTGTGCGCAGGGTTTTCCGGCACTCGGTGCAGGAGATCGACTTGAGCGGCGACATCGCCGTAGATGCGGAGTGGCTGGCTTACCTCGGCTCGTTCCGGTACCTGGGCGTCCTCAAGCTGGCCGACTGCAAGAAGGTCGACCACTCCGCGATCTGGTCACTCTCAGGTACAACTCTCGAGCCTATCTATTTCTATAAGGAAAACCATGATTTCAGTACGTGTTTTCGAAACATGACCTGGTTCGGTTGAATAAATCAATCGCCTTGCTAGTTTTAACAATATTGCTCTGATGATTCAGGCATGAGTATGCTAAAAGAATTGGACCTGTCGAGATGCTCTAAGATAACTGATGCCGGCATCAAACATATAGTCTCCATTGATAGCCTGGAGAAGCTACACTTATCTGAAACTGGATTGACTGACAATGGGGTGATGCTCATCTCAGCACTAAAAGGTTTAATTTTGCTAGATTTGGGAGGAATTCATATGACCGACAAAGCATTACGGTCATTACAGGTACATACCCTCATGATGTGCGACCATTTTTTTCCCCATTAACAGATGCAGAGAGATTCTCCTGTGCTAACCTTGTCTCATCTAGTAATGTTTATATTTTCCGATAGCATATATACACATCAGTATGCCACTACTTTGCTCATTTCTTTTTGAGTGACGCGTAATGGAGTATTAATTTATAGTTGTTACTGTTCCAGGTATTGACACAACTTGAGCACCTTGATGTATGGGGTAGTGAAATTACTGATGAGGGAGCTTCCGTCCTTAAGGCGTTTACAGGATTGAGGTTCTTAAATGTTTCTTGGACACACGTGACTCGTTTACCACATCTTCCAAACATGAAATATCTTAATATGAGCAACTGTACAATTTATTCTATTTGCGGCGGTGATTCTGAAGTTCATATTCCTCTGCAAAAGTTTACGGCCTCTGCAGCCTCATTTGGTGACATTGATGAAGTGTTCTCTAGCATCGTAGCAAGCTCATTTTCATTCTTGGACATGTCTGGTTGTTCTTTAAGCAATTTATATGGCCTGCAAAAGATGAAAAGTCTAGAGCATTTGGACATTAGCTTGAACAGAGTAACTGATGATGCAATGGAGTATGTTGCAAATATTGGAATGAAGCTGAGATATCTAAGCCTCAAGAATACTGGAATAACCTCTCAGGCACTATGTATTTTGGCAGGAACAGTTCCAAACCTGGCTTCACTGTCTTTAGCTTATACAAAAATCGATGATTCTGCTCTAGTATATATCAGCATGATGCCTTCATTGAGAGTGATAGATCTAAGTCATACAACTATCAAAGGTTGCTCTTTTGCTTTGCATTTATTTGTTTTTCTTGATTAAATAAACATGCTTTCTCTTTGAGAAACTGAATTCTATCATATGACAGGGTTCACTCGTGTTGAAGCAAACTCAGAGAAAATACCGTCTCTGCCTCTACTTGAGCATCTCATATATCTTGAAAGTCTAAATCTGGAGGATGCACCACTATCAGATGAAGTTATACCTCCCATGGCATCGTTTAGAGCACTAAAATATTTGTACCTGAAAAGTGATTTCTTGTCTGATCCCGGATTGCATGCCCTGTCTTCTGCCTCAAATTTGATACATCTTGGATTTTGTGGGAGTGTATTATCAAACTCTGGGCTTCTGGAATTTGTGCCCCCTGCCCAGCTACATGTGTTGGATTTAAGTGGCTGCTGGATCTTAACAGGGGATGCCATCTCAACATTTCGTAGGCATCACCCGTCGATAGAGGTGAGACATGAACTAACGCAGGAACTTCAACCAAATCGTGGCAGTACTTCACAAGTTCACAAGTCTAGGCAACTTCCACGTGCAAAAACAAAAGTTGTTAATAGCTCGGCTGATTCTAGAAGGCATTCTGGTATCTTCTTCGTAGGTAAGGCCGGGGTGATGTAGCTTCAATCTGTTTTATTCTAACTGTGATGTAGCTTCAATCTGTTTTATTCTCTTTCAGTTAGAAGAAATATAATCTGAGTGAGCTATGTGCTTTATAACATATGATAACAAGTTTGCCTTTTGATTTAAACAGATCAAAGGATAAAATACAGCAGGGAGGAAATGATGGAGATCCAAGAGCATACCCAACCGAATTCTGTGTTGCATGTTGTGCCGCTTCCACCAGAACTGCGAAGGATGGAATGAGCCAAGTTCTGGTTTACATTTCTCACCCGTTTCAGTCTCGTTATTTGATTAAACAGTTTAGCCATTCTATTTTCTTGAGGGACGTGACAATTTTGTGTTAGCTAAAGACAGCTGGTGCCTCTCTCACTGTATGCTGGAAACTTTCCGAGTTGTAATATGAAGAATTAGCTTGTACTATGATTTATATGCTTTTGTGATCCTGAAATATGTATTCAGTCAGTTCATCTGTTTTAACAGAGGGCATTTGTGTTATGTTGTCAGATCTGACCATGGGTTCAAATGGTTGATGCTTCCGGATGTAGGATGATTTTTTGTCTTCGACATGTGTATGCATTTGCTATTGATCACACTCAACCTTATTACCTATGAGCAATACATGGTAAACGAAGGAGGGTCCATGAGGTGCAGCATTTTCCATGTAAATGTGTGGACTAAATGGATCATTTTGTTCCCTCCTTGGTGGAAAATAACTAAGTTCACCCCCCTACTGGGAATCAAATGGATCATTTTGTTCCTTCCTTGGTGGAAAATAACTAAGTTCATCCCCCTACTGGGAATCAAATGGACGTGTTTGTTCTTCTAACCAGCTACCACCTATGGACTCCCGGAAGTTATGCAACTAATGCAAGTATGCACAAAAAACATGCTGCTGGTGAAGTTGCATTGTTGGTATAATACGATAAACTAACTATACAGAAACAATTTAGGAAGCCAAAAATGCAAACACCAGCAAACTGCTGGTGAAGTTGCATTGTTGGTATAATACGATAAACTAACTATACAGAAACAATTTAGGAGGCCAAAAATGCGAACACCAGCAAAAGGCCCAGAAACCTGCAGTTTCTTAAGCAAAAAACCCTGACCTGCTCATCAATAGCCATTCACAACTCACCGGTATTCTCCGCATGAACATTTCCCATCTTTCGTCCTATGGAACCTGTTGGTATCTCTCAATATTATCTCCCTTCCAGTGGATTTGGAGATGTACGCACACACGAAGATACTTAAAGGTCCTTGTTGGTTTTGTTGGTGATGTAGTAATCAAACCAAATGCCACATCAATCTTCTCGCTGAGCTGAAGCAGACACTCCTTGAGGTCATCCGACAGAGCACAATGCTTGTGTGTACTAGCCATTGTCTTTAATTTCTCTGATCGATGCAACCAACTTTGCATAGATCTCTTGTGATTGTGGATGGCCGGTGTCACCAGCTCGGAACTCATGAATGGTGTTTCCAACATCTATCCAACTCAAGCCAGTTAAGTTCTTGTGCCTTACCAGATTCCTTATTCTTGCAACTTCGTTCCATAAACCAACACAGGCATACTAATTTGAGACAAGCACAAATGGAGCTGGATCTCATTGCAACTTCGTTCCATAAACCAACACAGGCATACTAATTTGGGACAAGGACAAATGGAGCTGGATCTCACGGCTCCGGACCTATTTTTTGAAACGCGGTCCCTTAATAAACGGAAAACCGGACTAAAACCGTCATAATATGCCCGTCAAAACAAGGCACATAGGACAACCTGGTAACCCACACAAGAACGCATACACGTCGCCAATGAGAAGAGCGTTGTCGAGGTTGCAATCCGGCGTCATCGTCATCACACCTCTGCGAGGGCAGCTCCGACTTCACCATAGACGACCATCGATGTAGCCTCCACCACAGGCAAGCGCAGAGGCCTGCGTCAGCCAACGCCAAACATTCCACCACACGCGCTCTCGATCAGGCAGCTCCGACTCTGTCGCCGAGCATTGTAGGATATAAAGTGTTGGACCTGCGTCGAGCCAGCACCAATGACGACCCCTCGAACACGCCGGGTGAGACCGACTACCAGAACACAACTGCAAATCCTACTCCGCTTGAAGCCGCCATCGTTGCCACACAAGAAGCCGCACAAGGCATTCACATTGCCGGACGGGCACCAGCTGACCGCAATGTCGCGAGCGTCTAGCCCATGGAGCGTGCAAACGAGATCCAAAACTCTTCAAGACGACGCCCCCAAGAAGGAAGCGACAACGCCGACGCCGTCGTCCGACCCAATCGGGTCTAAGGTTTTCACCCGAAGAACTGGATCCGAGGGTGTGCAGGGAGAGAACTCCTCGACGGTGCCTCCAAGGAGGTGAGACGACATCCACAGACGCTGACACCGTCGGCCGGCAAAGCTATCGCCCGACAAGCTTTCACCCGTAGCACCGCCTAACACCACAACCCCGCGCATAGCACCTCCGCTAGCCCGCACACCTCCCATAAAGTCATCACGCCATGACCACGCAGAAGCCACCACAAACCCCGTCGCCGGCCAGAAGAACCAGCGAGCCGAAACCAGCCTATCCCGACTGGATCTGGGAGCCTCCTGAGTCAAGCCATCGACGAAGAGCCGCAGCCGGCGCTACGCACACCACCAAACCAGAGCCACCATGCAAGGAGCACGGGCTGCCACCCCAAAGCTCCGGATCCAGCGACAAGAGGATGTCACCACCAGATCCACCCGAAGCTGCCAGCCAAGCTCCAGCTTCAGATCTGCCCGACGCAGCCACGAGGACCAGAAGGAGAGGGCCGCTAGGGAGTCACACGAGTCGCCGTCCCGCTGGAGAAGGTCGCCGGTGATGAAGTCGGGGTGCTCCTACCGCCAGCTTGCCGAAGTTGCGTCGCCTGACCACAAGGGGCCTAGCCTCCCCAGCCACCTCACCGCACCGAGGCGCCGACCCTCGCGACCACCGCAGCCGTCCCCACCGCAGATCGAATCCGTGGCCGCCGCCCCGGCACCCAGCCTCGCCGAGAGCGCCGAGCCGTCGAGGGCCGGTCTCAAAGCGCGTCAGCGTGAGAGAGGCCCGCCGCCGCCGGCTAGTGCACATGCTTTGCCCGACAGCGACGCGCACCGGTGGCGGGGGGCAGGAAGGAGCAGGAGAGGTGGTGGCGGCGGCGCTAGGTCACGCTCGGGTTTTTGCACTGTTTTGATCCTTTCAGCAATCTTTGCCACAAACTGAACTCGATCTGAAAGTATTTCACTATCTGACCCTTTTTAGAAACACCACAACCCGTGGCGTTGCTGCTGCACGTAGAAACGTCAGTCTAGTTGGGCATTTCTGCCCCATATTCAAACGCCGAACTAGGCCCCGTCCCTGATCCACATAAAAACGTCGTGCTATCTGGCGTTGTTGTCCTTGTTGCCAACGCCATATACGATGGCGTTACTCCCTGTTGCCTCAAGTCAGTCTCCTCTCTCTCTATACACAATGTTTCTGTCCACTCCATCAATCTCCTCTCTCTCTCTTGGCTGCCTCTCGCAATGTCTCTGACAAACAGAAGTAATAGTCAAGGAAAGCAGTAGAATACTCTCTGTGGGTGAGTGACAACAACTTCAATGCCCTCTTCCTCTGTGATTCCTCCTCCTCCCTCTCTCTCCAACTCTGTGGCTTCCTTCAGGCCCGAGCCTTTGCTGGCCATCGCCCACCTTGGACAACGTGTTTTCACTGTGTATGCCGATGTTAAAAGCCATTTTCCTTGACCACCGCCCCAACCCTAGCAAGACGATAATTCGTCATTAGAGCGTGTAGTAGGTTGTAGATTTTGTATTAAGTCTTTTCTGTTGACTTTTTCCCTGTGTTCTTTACGAAAAAGGCAAAGGTGTCTATCGTCGTTTGGGGAATAATTAAACATGTTGCTGGAGTGGACGTATTGATGCACTGTGTTTCTTACTTGGTGAGAGAAGGCGTATGAGAGAGCTCTCTCACGCTTGAGTGCAGCGTCTTTCCTCGTCTGAAGCATCACTTGAATCTCCTCTATCGTCCACGGCCGGTCGTCCCAGTCTTCGGCGGCGAAGTTGCTGCCGTCTCGCGACCGCGACTGCCCATACAGCAGAAACGCCTCTATTGTGGCGTTTTTGCCTTGGGCAGCAACGCCATCTAGTGTGGCCTTTTGGCCTGGACACTAACACGAGCTAGTTTGGCATTTCGGTCTGGGCAACAATGCCAATGTGGACAGGCGTTTCTACGTGCAACAGCAACGTCACGGATTGTGACGTTTCTAAAAAGGTCAGATTGTGAAATAATTACGTACATAGTTCATTTTGTTCTATACTTTCAGATTAAGGTCAGAATAGAGAAAAAGTCTGTCACGCTCGGGCCACTCCCCTGAAGAGCGACGCGGGCGGGGGGAGGTAAGGGGGCTCCAGTTCTATGACATGATTGGCCGTTTCATCAATCTTGTTAGTCCTACAAGCACCGAGGACCCTGCACAAGCGGGAGCTACGTGCATCGGGCTGTCCCCTACAAGCACTAAGGAGAGTCTTCCAAACCAATGCATCCACTTTTGAGGGCCTTCCATTAACCAACTCTAGAGCTTCTTGAACAAGACCCGATAGTGCAAGTAAATCCATCATGAAAGCATAATGTTCCATCCTCTGTATGAGTTTGCGATCTTACTGGATTGATCTGAAGTATCCCTTTCCTTCTTTAATTTCACGAGACCAACATGGCTACATGCAAATAACACAATAATGTATGTGGCATCATTTTATTTGACACTTGCTCTGTCATAGCCTCCAGTATCCATTTATTCCAAGTGTTAAAAGGCAACAATTACCATGGCATTAGTGTGCTATTATCTATCTATCTACGATGATCACTATGGACAAGTACCATTTGACATTACTACGAAAGAACAAGTTGTTCAAGAATAGGACTTGTAACATCACTTTTCCATCTTCTTTATGTTGTGCAAATTCAACATATAATGACTTTCCAAATGTCATTTTGAAACAACCTTGCAGCGTGAGATGCTTCCACACAGGTAGAAAAATGCAAAAAACCTAGACCCGTTGCTAAACATTTTGATCACGCATTACCTATTAAATACATGTGTTCAGCTATGATCATACATCATGACGCAGAGAACAAATTTATGATTTGAAAACATGAAAGCACCTTGCACGAGTTAGTTTTGCAGAAGTTGGAGAACAATTTACATAGCTGACCATCTCAAATGCCACCATTAGAATTCTTTAAGTACATGCTTTGTCCTTGGTATTTATCAGCTCCGTGTTTCATGATTTGCTCAAAGATTCTCTCCAACTCCATCTCTCTTTTAGATTCTTCCGAGCTCTGCCAATATACCACTCTTTGTCATTAATTTCCTTTCCATTCATTTCCACAAGCATCACTTGTACTCTAAAATTTGTTGAATCCAAAGCACCTTGATTTACCATCCATCCAAATCATGACAACAACATGGAGGTGTGAACAATTGTGGATAATTAAAGAATATAAGATCTACACATCAAACAAAACTTTACATGTGTTCCCAACAGAGCGGTGTAGATACAATATTGCAGAACAAGTAGCTCACCGTATGTCCGGCGAGGTGGCTGTGGGAGTGATATGTTATAAACATATCTATATACTTTTATTGTCTCATGCTAAATTTCTATAATTATTGCATGCTTTTGCCATCAACCTTTTCTTTCTAGACTACCTATTAATTCAGTGCTCAATGCAAGTTGTTGTTTTCTGCTATTTTTAGACCTTCTAGGAAAATCAATTATACGGAGCACAAACAAATCGGTAAAAAATCATATACGCAAGTTCCGAGACAAGAGGAAGCTAGGGGCACCTGATCCTACCTCAAGGGCCCCACCCATTTCCCACGCGGGCATGCCACGCGCCCATGGAGGTGGTCGCATGGCGCCCATGGACCTCCATTCTACCACCTCTCTGTCCCCGTGGCTCCGAATATACTCAAAACACCTCCCATATCTTTACCCTATTTTTTCCGCTCTCGCCAGTTCTCGGTAAAGGGAATCTTCGTTTTAGCCCTTTTTGGCACCATATCGGATGGGCGAATTAATCTTCATCGACCTCTCGACCCTCCCTTTCTACTCCTATGATGACCAAGGAGTAGTCCACCCTTGAGGCCAAGGTTTTTACAAGTAGCTATGTGATCCATCTCCCTCTCTCCCTTGATTATGTTCGTTTTTATGATGATGGTGATTATAGGCTTTGTTAATAGAGTGGGATTATGTGATGTATCCCTTCATACTATGTTTATGGTGAATTGAATCTTGCTCTCTTTTATATTGGATTGAATCTTTAAGAATCATTGAGATTATATAATGCAAGCCTAGTATATCTTCCAGAGATGCACGTAGTGACATTAGGGTGACTATGTATAATTGGTTAAAACGATAAAGACCATGAGGTGATTCGTTACTATGATTTTTGGAGGTGCCTCACGTACATTGGGATGTGACTTATAGATTAGAACAATCTTAGTGTTGTGCCTAGCCATATATATATCATCTCATCTTTTTTCGATCTAATAACAAGAGGAACTTTGTAGTTATTATTTACCAGACTATTTGAGGGTTTATCACGTTATTTAACTATGTCACTGATGTTGAGAGTTGTCACTAGCGGAAGTATGAAATGAAAGTGCATTGTCACACTATTACGATTTTGGTGTTGATTACAATATGATTAGCAAGAACTAATGTCTGTTGTCAAGTTTATCTTAGGACATTGGTTTCTCTCAGTGGTCTGCATACTTTGGTGACCCCTCCTTATTTAAAAAGGGTAAAATACGATGTTCTGTGGTGGTTTGGAATTTTTTCTGATTGTTTTTGAGTCATAGGAGAAATCGTACAATCAAGAGGGCTTGCAAAGATTAGGGAGTTGGGGAACTGTCACGCCCAAGATGCGCCCTATCCTCAATTTGGCACGAAGGCCTCGTCAGGGATAGAAGCGCATCTCGTCGTGTCGCAAGAATGGATATCGTTACAAGTACATGTACTGAAAAGAAGATATATATATATATATATAGAATTGGCTTACACTCGCCACAAGCTACATCAGAGTCACATCAGTACATTACATATTCATCAAGAGTAAGAGCAGGGTCCGACTACGGACGAAAACAAATGAGAAAAGAAGAACGACGTCCATCCTTGCTATCCCAAGCTGCCAGCCTGGAACCCATCCTAGATTGATGAAGAAGAAGAAGAAGAAGCAACTCCAAATGAACAATCAACGCGCTCGCGTCAAGTAATCTTTACCTGTACCTGCAACTGGTGTTGTAGTAATCTGTGAGCCACAGGGGACTCAGCAATCTCATTTCCAAAGGTATCAAGACTAGCAAAGCTTAATGGGTGAGGTATGGTTAAGTGGTGAGGTTGCAGCAGCGGCTAAGCATATATTCGGGTGGCTAAACTTACGAGTACAAGAAATAAGAGGGGGAAGATCTACGCATAACGGACGTGAACTACTGTTGATCAAATGAATGATCCTGAACACCTACCTACGTCAGACATAACCCCACCGTGTCCTCGATCGGAGTAAGAACTCGCGAAAGAGACAGTCACGGTTACGCACATAGTTGGCATATTTTAATTAAGTTAACTTCACGTTATCTAGAACCAGTGTTAAACAAAGTTTCCACGTTGCCACATAACTGCGGGCACGACTTTCCGAAAGATTTAACCCTGCAGGGGTGCTCGAACTAGTCCATCACAAATTACCACAAGCCGCATATAAATCCTCAATCATGAAGCTCGCGATCTCGTCGGATTCCCTAGTGGAAAACCTCAACTCTGAGATTACCCAAAGCATCACCGGAATCCCGATGCACAAGATATCTCATCAAAGGTAAAACTAATCCAGCAAGGCCGCCCGACGTGTCGACGATCCCGATAGGAGCCGCGTATCTCGTTCTCAGGACACGACGGATGTAACTAGCTACGGGTGCCAAACCTCGAGTTTCCCCGTGGTGGCCCCGCAGGCAGACCGTTTGGGACCAACACCATCAGCACTGGCCCCCCCTGTTTATGTAAAATTACTCCTCGGGTTCATGACGCCCTATGCATTTCAATATTAACAAAATTATTATGTTGGGCAAATGTAGAACCAATGTTGGGCCTTGCGAGACCAGCTTTAATCTAGAACGAATTATCAAGGGGGTCCCCATAACAACCCCGATCGTGTTAGGAGCGCTCAATTATGAAACATAACACCGGTAGCCGAAACTAAGGGGGCAAAGGTGGAACAAAACACCAGGCTAGAAAGGCCGAGCCTTCCACCTTTTACCAAGTATATAGGTGCATTAAATTAAATAGCATTTAATAGGGTGATATAACAAAGAACCCATGTTTTCACATGGAAGCATCTGCACCTGCAACTAGCAACACCAACAATAGGATTAAGCAAGCAGTAACATAGCCAATCAGTGGTTTGCTAGGTTAAACAGGTTGAAGGTTTTCATGGCATTGTTGAGAGGCTGATATTTAACATGTGGTAGGAAACGAGACATAATCGGTAGAAGCGATAAAACTAGCATGACAATGATAGTAATGGTATCTGGGGAAATGGTCATCTTGCCTGAGATCCCGCTTGGAAGAAGAATGACTCCGAGATGTCGGCGAACCAACGTAGTCGAACGGGTCCTCACATTCCGACACGCTTGCGGAACTCTATCGAGACGGGCAAACCGGAAACAAACATCAACACAAATATTCACCATGGCAAATGCACGACATGCAACACAACCTAAGATGATGCATGATCAGTTCAAAGATGCAAGGGATGGCATGGCAATTCACCTCACGCAAACTCTACACATTAAGTGAAGCTCGATATGCAACGGGTTGCATATCGACGAAACTCCACGATTGATTATTTAATTCACTCCCATTATTTACACGGTAATATTAAATCGTTGTTAGCATGGCAAGGGGTGAAGCGAGTGATTCTACCTGACATCCTAGTCGGTTAACACGAGGGGCTTAGAATGGAGCTACGACACGAGAGACATGCAACACAAGATCATATGCCATGAATGCCATGCATGCGAGTTCAAACATCACGGGAAAGAAGAGAAAGAAACAGGTGTCGCCACGGCGAGCGAGAGGGAACCATGGCAGCAAGACGGAAACGATGCCACGACAACATTCCTATCCCGATAACTCGTCGAGATATCGTGCCAACGAACTGGAAGCGTGTGCGGGAACGCTAAATAACGATGGGGTGATCCCGCTACCGGGTTCCCATGTGTCGGGGCACAACATAAGAGGGACAATGTGCAACAGACAACATACGGTGCATACATACATACATTCATACATCACTTGTACACGGTACATGACATGTCCCATCGGTATACCTTCGACGCGTGCGACTCGAAGCGGTTTGGAGAAGGAGAAGGAGACCAACGATCATCGTGGAAGTCGTGGAAGTAGAGGTACTCGGTCTCGTCGACGGTAGTCGTTCGCTCGGCGTTGTGGTTCTCGGGTCTTCGGTGTCGGTTCATGGTCTTTGGCGATGGTAGTCGAACTCGTTCCGAAGATGGTCAGGGTCGTCGAGGATGCCGTTGTACTCGTGAACTTGGTGATCCCACGCGGCGGGGACGGTCTAAGAGATGATGACAAGCGGCAGCACAAGCATCAAAATGCAAGCCTCACGCAAGGCAACAGCAAGCGGCGTCGACATGCAGCTATCACACTAGCATCGGCTAGCAGCAACAACAACTAAGCAACCTAGCATCATCTAACAGCAAAAGCAACTAAGACTAGCTATAGCGGCTAGCTACCTACAGCAAGAGCAACAACAACTAAGCTACGACAACCAAGCACAGGCAGCAGCAAGCTACAGCATGCAACAGCAAATCGGGTAGGGGACCTCGGGACAGCAGCAAGCTACAACACGAAGCAGCCTAGCAGCATGAACAACAACAGCAACGTGCAGGCACAACCACGAGAGCATGAGCAACAATATAACCTCAGCAACATCACGCATCGGCAGTGGAGCAAGCAAGCAACGCAGGATGCCAACAGCAGCAGCACATCGGGCAGGGGAACGGCGGCCATGGTGTGACAGCCCGATGCCGACGTTCCAGAAGATTCCCCTCTCTTTTCGTTTTCGTCGTGTGTCTATTTTATTTGCCACATCATCATCGCATCATGCGCATCATCTGCATTGCATTGGCGTCTCTGTTGCCGCCCGTTTTCAAAACTTGCATCCGTTAGTAGTTGCCGGTTCTCGTCGTTGCCCGTTCTCAGCCCGACCGCACACGCACGCGCCCGCGGTACCGTCGAAACCCTGTTTTTAAAGTGCGTTTAAAACTTTCTCTGATCGGGTTGAGATTTGACGTGCGGTCGTGTTTAGTTATAGCGAGACCGCCTGTCGAATGTCGTCGCGATCGGAGACCGTCTGGTACCCGAATGGTCGACCGTAGCGGCACCGTATTCGGTTTACCGTCGGACGTGTTCCGGTGTTCAAAACTGTGTCGCCGCGCCGCCCGTTCTCCCTCTCGTCTCCGGTTATCCCCTCCACAGCCGCGTACCCATACCCACGTTCGGAATCGTCCGAATCCGACCCCGCGGTTGGATCCGGAGCGCGATTCCGGTTAACCGAGCCCCCCCGTTTGTCTATATATAGCCCCCATGCCTTAATTAGACAGCCTCCCTCTAATCCTGCCTCGTTTTCCGCGCCCGAAACCCTAGCCGCCTCCCACCAGCTCCCTCCTCCTCCCTCCAGCCGCCGGGACCGCGAAGCCCATCCGGGGCCCGCCGGGCCCATCTGCGCGCCGCCGCCCCGCTCTTCGTGCCCGAGCCGCGCCTCCTCATGGCTCCCTCTCCCGCGTCGCCGCGACGGCCCTTGCCTTGTCAGCCCCGCCGCCTTGCGCCTCCAACCGCCGCCAGCCGCGCCGCCTACATCAGGCGGCCGGCTCGCGCCTCCCGCCGGCCTGCCCCGCTGCCCGCACCATTCCCCGCCGCGAGCTCACCGGCTGCCTTGCCCGCCGCCCCTCCGGTCGCCGTCGTCTCCAACGGCCAGATCCGGCGCTGGCCAACGGGATCCGCCGGATCTCCTCCCCGTCGTGGCCCTGCGCCCCGTGGTGGCCCCTCCCTCGCCGGCCGCCCGACGGCGGGTCCCCAGCGCCGCCGCTCGGGATCGAGCACGGGACGGTCAGCGCCCGCGTGGGCCTCTCCTCCCGCACTGGCCGAGCCGGCCCAGCGGCCCGAGGCCCAGGCCAGCAGCCGTGGCCCATCTCCGCCCCAGCCGGCCTCCGGGCCGAGGTGAGCCAATCTCCCAAACCCTTTTATATGTCGCCCTGGGCGTATGATATTATCTTGCGCTACTAGTTTCGGCCCGATTAGGATTTTCTTATTATCTGCTAATATAAGTTTCAGAAATATATTAGAATTTAAAACGCCCGTAACTTATTAACCGTGATTCGGTTTGAGACGTGTAGCATATGGTTTTGTGGTAGATTCGCGCGTAGAATATGATTTTGGAACATGCATAATTGTTTGACGCCGTTTAGCGTGCCGAATGCATAGTTTTACTTGCTGTCCTAATTTGTTTTACCCGTAGTTTATTTTTCGCGCGTGACCGGATTGCCCGTATGCCGCATTAGAAATGCCCATGTGTTAGGGACCATTTTTCCATGCATTTTTAGAGCTGTCATTTGTATTTTTACGTATAGGGAATTGCCTCTAATTTATTTTCCCGTATCTAGGTGTTAATCTAGCATTAATGTGTGACATTATTTTGTGTTGCAAACCCCACATATTTTATATGTTTCCGGGGTAGAAAAATCCCATGGATTTTTCTGTGCAATTAGTTTTGGCTTTTGAGGAAGTTAGTTCGCGAGATATTTTGCTAAGTTGCCCTTTTGTTTAATTCGTAGGATTTATTCCGTGCCTCGTTTGAGTTAGTTGTCAACTAGTGATTTGATCTTGGATGTTTTGCAAAGCCTCTGGTATTTTTAGTTGCAATAGAAATGCATGTTTAGTTGTTGTTTGCTCGCTCCCAAGTTGCTAGAAATAGTGCTGATTTGGAGGAGCTAAAATATTTCTAAGTCTGGAATCTGTTATATTTTGTTGCTGTCTTGTCTTGCTTGCATCTTGTGACCTCTAGCTTTTTTGAGGTTGGTCCAATGGAGTTAGTTGTACCCCTTATGTTTCTCTAGCATGCTGTTAATTTTAATGCCATTTGGAGACCTGTAGCTTAGGATTTTGCTGCTGTCAATATGCCTTCAGGCTGAAAATTGCACTTTCATGAGGTGTAATTTTCACTAAGTCTGAAATAGTGTGTGAGATGCCATTTTGTGTCTTCTTTTCCTAGTGATCCATGATGCCATGATAGTTGTTGTTAGTTGTTTGTAGTAGTGCGTCTTGCCCTCTTTCATGCCATGCCTTGCTTGAGTTTATCGGAGTTGTGTAGCCGAAGTTGTGAGGCGTAGAAAATGCTATGTGGCTGATTTTGGCAGATTGTAGCGTTTTCTTGTTTTGCTCGTAGTTTTCGAACCGTAGCTCCGTTTTGATCGTGTCCTACATGAAACTTGCTTAGAATCTCGTGTAGCTTCATTTTCTCTTGCTGTTCGAATGTTTTGAAGTGTTTCTAGCCGCCGTTGCACACATTTTGCATACATGCCATCATATCTGGCGGTGCTTGTATCTTTTGAACCGTAGCTCCGTTGGAGATGTTCTTTACGTGTAGGTTGCTTGCCTTGACGCGTAGAATCACGTGAACCTATTGGTTTTGCTGTTTAAAAACTAATTAAAGGTGTTAATTCAGATCTGGACAGATTTGTAAATTAACATGTGAGGTCGTTTTGGAGGTGTTATATGTCATTTCCGACCTCATTTAAAATGCCTAGATAGGTAGTTTAATTTCCGCTTCACCTCTTGCATGTTTGACAACATTATTATTGCCGTGTAGATAACCGGGAGAGAACTAAATAATTAACGTGGAGTTTCGTCAATATGCAACTCGTGCATATTGAACTTCACTTAATGTGTAGTGTTTGATTGTGTGATTTGTCATGCCGTGACTTGCATGTATTCAGTAGCTCATGCATCATATGTGTAGTGCATCGTGTGGTGAATTTTGTGTGTTGATTTGTGTTTCCGGTTTGCTTCGTCTCGATAGAGTTCCGCAACGTGCCGGATTGTGAGGACCCGTTCGACTACGTCGGTTCGTCTGCTTCACGGAGGCATTCTTCTTCCAAGAAGGATCTCAGGCAAGATGATCATTTCCCCAGATACCATTACTATCATTGCCATGCTAGTTTTATCGCTTCTATCGATTATGTCTCGTTGCCTACCACCTGTTAAATATTAGCCTCTCAACAATGCCACGATTACCTTCAACCTGTTCAACCTAGCAAACCACTGATTGGCTATGTTACTGCTTGCTTAACCCTGTTGATAGCGCTGCTAGTTGCAGGTGCAGATGCTTCCATGCAAAAGCATGGGTTCCTTGTTATATCACCATATTAAATGCTATTTAATTTAATGCACCTATATACTTGGTAAAAGGTGGAAGGCTCGGCATTTTCTAGCCTGGTGTTTTGTTCCACCTTTGCCCCCTTAGTTCCGGCTACCGGTGTTATGTTCCATAAATGAGCGCTCCTAACACGATCGGGGTTGTTATGGGGACCCCCTTGATAATTCGTTTTAGATTAAAACTGGTCTGGCAAGGCCCAACTTTGGTACTACATTTGCCTAAACACCTAATAAAATTGCATAGGGACTTTCCGGACCCCGAGGATAACTTAATCAACCCCCGGGCCAGTGCTCCTCATGAGTGTTGGCCCCACCCGAGCGATGTCCGGCGCCCCTCTGGTCACCCGGAGGTTTAGCGATCCCGACGTCTAGCTCATCCGCCGTGTCCTGAGAACGAGGTACGCGACTCCTATCGGGATCGTCGACACGTCGGGCGGCCTTGCTGGATTAGTTTTACCTTTGACGAGATATCTTGTGCATCGGGATTCCGGTGATGCTTTGGGTAATCTCAGAGTTGAGGTTTTCCACTAGGGAATCCGACGAGATCACGAGCTTCGTGATTGAGGATTTCTATGCGGCTTGTTGTAATTTGTGATGGACTAGTTGGAGCACCCCTGCAGGGTTAAATCTTTCGGAAAGCCGTGCCCGCGGTTATGTGGCAACGTGGAAGCTTTGTTTAACACTGGTTCTAGATAACTTGAAGTTAACTTAATTAAAACTTGCCAACTGTGTGCGTAACCGTGACTGTCTCTTTCGTGAGTTCCTTCTCCGATCGAGGACACAGTGGGGTTATGTCTGAGGTAGGTAGGTGTTCAGGATCATTCTTTTGATCATCAGTAGTCACGTCCGTTATGCGTAGATCTTCCCCCTCTTACTTCTTGTACTCGTAAGTTAGCCACCAAATATATGCTTAGGCGCTGCTGCAACCTCACCACTTAACCATACCTCACCCATTAAGCTTTGCTAGTCTTGATACCTTTGGAAATGAGATTGTTAAGTCCCCTGTGGCTCACAGATTACTACAACACCAGTTGCAGGTACAGGTAAAGGTTACGTGACGCGAGCGCGTTGATTGTTCATTTGGAGTTGCTTCTTCTTCTTCTTCTTCATCGATCTAGGATGGGTTCCAGGCCGGCAGCCTGGGATAGCAAGGATGGACGTCGTTCTTCTTTTTGTCTTTTGTTTTCGTCCGTAGTCGGACCCTGCTCTTACTCTTGATGATTATGTTATGTACTAATGTGACTCTGATGTAGCTTGTGGCGAGTGTAAGCCAATTCTTTATATATCTCATCTTTTCAGTACATGTACTTGTAACGATATCCATTCTTGCGACACGACGAGATGCGCTTCTATCCCTGACGAGGCCTTCGTGCCAAATTGAGGATAGGGACGCATCTTGGGCGTGACAAGTTGGTATCAGAGCAAGGACCGACCTAGGAGCCCCCTTGATTGATCGAACTTGGCCGAGTCGAGTCCAGTGAAAAACTATTTGAGTCTTAGTTATATATCTGAGAGTATGATTCTTTTTTCTCCTCTTCTATGCTCTAGTGAGGAATCGTGACATAATAATTTACTCTATTCCTCTTCTCACTCAAATTTTTTTTAGGATCACGCGGATATTGTTGGAATCTATATGATGCCGATGTGAGGGAGTTCTGTCTTGGTGCCTCCTGTCTGACTTGATTTTCTTCCGGGGAGTTGAGCTCCAGGGGATTCTTGAGCACATCGTTATCAGTCAGATTTCTTAGTATCTCAGAACGAAGGATGTTCGTAATTGCTTCAATACGAGTAGTGGCGAGATAACCCCGATGTCCCCAGTACTGGTGCAGATTGTTCGGGAGTACTGCCATACTTTGTATCGTTGTGATCACGAGGGTCTGTTGTAGATGAAGGTCCGAGATTCTGGTCGTGTGTTGATGGATGTGATACAAGTGACGGTTTAGTATAGGAGTTGTGTGATATTACTCCTTGTATCCGTGTACCAGATTGCATGACCAGATATTTCGGGAATTCATAGGTGGGAATTCAAGTAGTTGCTTATAGGACAATCTTCCAACAAATGCATGATGTTAGGTTGGGGTTCGACATCTAGTGGATTCGTTTGTTCATGGTCGACTTACAGCAGTACACTTTGCGTCTTAAAGAGTCCTTGTAGCTTGCTACGACTCGGGGACGCTTCGTATGTCGGGTGCACTGTCTTGCACTTGATGGCTACTGTAAATCGTGCCCGTGCGATCCTGTCCATGAAAATATCGGACGAAATCTTTCTCGTGAGTTTGTTCTGGCTTGTTTCGTAAGCCACACCCTTTGTTTTGTTGAACTATGGTAATTCAAGTTGCTTCGATGTCAAGTGGTGATTTCAGATCTTTCCTAATCTGTGTTCTCATATTTTTATGGGAATGCAAATTCTTTGCTCAGTCAGATCGTCGTATCAATTCCATTCAACCGGTGTGTTTCTCTCCAAGTGGATTCAATCCTCTCCAATTTTTGCAAGATCGTTCTCTTTTCATCCGGAGTTCGTCTCTTCTGTCTCAAGTAGTCTTGTTTTTCCCCGCCCTCCCGCCCTTTTTCTTCGGTGATTGGATTTCATCCAAGCGCATTCATTTCATTGTGCTTCCGCTATCTCTTCTTCCTTTCGTAGCCGGTGATTCACCGTGAAGATTCTCAGGAGCTTCATGTTCATCTTTATTCATTCTTGGTATCTTTTCCGGTGAATTCAATTTAGTTCTCCGTGTCATCATATCCATTCATCCCTGTAATTCTTTCCTATGTTGGAGATTCGTTTCAACCTATTTTTTTTATTATTCAGTTATCGCTATTCCACCCGGA
Organism: Hordeum vulgare subsp. vulgare; assembly: GCF_904849725.1. NCBI lineage: Eukaryota > Viridiplantae > Streptophyta > Magnoliopsida > Poales > Poaceae > Hordeum > Hordeum vulgare. The sequence goes on from NC_058520.1 coordinate 541,360,581, forward strand.
GCGTTGGAGATACCTCAAACTTTCTTGTTCAGGTCTTTCATTATTTCAAGGTTCTCAACCTCATCTAGTTTTCTTATTCCGGTGCAATATCTCTCGTTCTAGCTATTGTTTCAACGGTGATTTTCTTTGAGTGGGCCCATAACCCACAGGTTCTTCCCAGGATCCTACCTGGCTCTTTAATCTTTTCCGGAGGTCCTTAACTCTTTTCAACTATGACGTAAGTATGATTTTCATCAGTCATATTCCTTCTTCAAGATCAATTTGGGTTAATTCTCTTATTTGGCTCAACCAGGCATCCTTCTTTATTCCGGAGTGTCTCATTAATTCTTGGTGGCGTTCTCCTCCTCATTCTCAGCTTGCAATTCGAAGGAGTGTTTCTCTCAGTCTTTTTCCATTCTTGTGAAGATATCATCTCAGCTTGTGTTATCCTTTCAATTGTTTCCATTCATGAGAATCTGTTTCTTGCTATCCGGTGCATTTCTGAGTTGTTTTCTTTCTCGATCCTCCGAAGGCCACCATTTCAGAAGATTCTTCGTTCTCAGCTTTCAGCTTTCATCCTCAATTCTTCTCCATTGTTGTCTCTCCGTTCGTCTCTCGGTTATTCCGGGCTTTGTTCAAGTTTTTCTCTCAGGTGGCTCATGATCTCTTCATTCTCATGTTTCTCCATTAATTCGTGGTGTTCCCATTCAATTGTGAATTCTAACCGGTGCTTCCTTCAATTATGCTTCAAGTGGTGCTTATTTCTCTGTCTCTTCAAGATCATTTCAAGAAGAATAAGTGGTATGTTAAATCCGTTGCTTGTCATCAATTAAACTTGATGAAGGATGAGCTTAACATAATTCTTATTCTTACTTCATCAAGTGATTTCAATCTTTCTTCCGGAGTGGCTCATGGTTTCAATTCTTTTCTCATGTGTTCTTCAACATTCCTCTTGGAGTACCTCAAGTATTCTTTCTCTTCCATTTTCGGTGCATTTGTTCTTCCTTTATCCTTGAGGTGGTATTATAGCCTTCTTGTTAGTGTAGGAGCCTCAAAGAGTTTTCCTCTCACGAATGAGATAATTAAAACCACCAATTGTATGATCATGAGATATTTCAACCCATGATTCCTTCATTGAGCTATCTTGGTTTGGATTTCACCTAACGCTTTTCCTATGGAATGTTGCTATCATGGTGCTTGTCTTTAATCCAAGTTCTCGATGTATCCTCTTGGTGTACGAAATTGTTCACATCTTGTTTCTCCCAATCAATCCTTGTTTCTTTAGTGGTTGGTTGTCACCTCACATGTGTTGAGAAGGTTTTCATAAGCCCACTACTGTCTTGTTCTTTTCGTTGTTGTTTTTCCAACAACTTCGTTCAATTCTTCTTGCAAGGATGCTTGTCAAGTTCAATGGAGTTGATAATTGTCATTCTTTTCTTCATTCTCTCCTTCCGCTTGAGCTAGTTCCTATTCTCTTGTTCCGGAGGCATGGTGATGTTGCTCTTTGGGGTCTATCGTCTTGTTCTGTCAAGATCATGGTGTTCCCTTGCTCTATTTAGTTGTTTGTTATGAATATTGTCTATTTCTTCTACCGTTTCGATTTTTCTGTCCCTTTTTCCTACCGAAGTGCTGCCGAAATTTTCCGTGAATTCTTGCTTCCTTCTCATATCAGTCCTCATCTCTTTGCAACCTTCAAGGATTGTTGTTTTCACTCGTTGTAAAGGAAGCGACTAAGTTTTTACCTCTTGTTCTTTCTCACCCCCTTCCCCTTTCATTCTTGGATCTCGGAGCGAGATCCTCTTGTAGTGTAGGAGTGTTGTGACAGCCCGATGCCGACGTTCGAGAAGATTCCCCTCTCTTTTCGTTTTCGTCGTGTGTCTATTTTATTTGCCACATCATCATCGCATCATGCGCATCATCTGCATTGCATCGACGTCTCCGTTGCCGCCCGTTTTCAAAACTTGCATCCATTAGTAGTTGCCGGTTCTCGTCGTTGCCCGTTCTGAGCCCGACCGCACACGCACGCGCCCGCGGTACCGTCGAAACCCTGTTTTTAAAGTGCATTTCAAACTTTCTCTGATCGGGTTGAGATTTGACGTGCGGTCGTGTTTAGTTATAGCGAGACCGCCTGTCGAATGTCGTCGCGATCGGAGACCGTCTGGTACCCGAACGGTCGACCGTAGCGGCATCGTATTCGGTTTAGCGTCGGACGTGTTCCGGTGTTTAAAACTGTGTCGCCGCGCCGCCCGTTCTCCCTCTCGTCTCCGGTTATCCCCTCCATGGCCGCGTACCCATACCCGCGTTCGGAATCGTCCGAATCCAACCCCGCGGTTGGATCCGGAGTGCGATTCCGGTTAACCGAGCCCCCCCCCCCCGTTTGTCTATATATAGCCCCCATGCCTTAATTAGACAGCCTCCCTCTAATCCTGCCTCGTTTTCCGCGCCCGAAACCCTAGCCGCCTCCCACCAGCTCCCTCCTCCTCCCTCCAGCCGCCGGGCCCGCGAAGCCCATCCGGGGCCCGCCGGGCCCATCTGCGCGCCGCCGCCCGGTCCCGAGCCGCCGCCGCCCCGCTCTTCGTGCCCGAGCCGCGCCTCCCCATGGCTCCCTCTCCCGCGTCGCCGCGACGGCCCTTGCCTTGTCAGCCCCGCCGCCCTGCGCCTCCAACCGCCGCCAGCCGCGCCGCCTACATCAGGCCGCCGCCTCGCGCCTCCCGCCGGCCTGCCCCGCTGCCCGCACCATTCCCCGCCGCGAGCTCACCGCCTGCCTTGCCCGCCGCCCCTCCGGTCGCCGTCGCCTCCAACGGCCAGATCCGACGCTGGCCAACGGGATCCGCCGGATCTCCTCCCCGTCGTGGCCCTGCGCCCCGTGGTGGCCCCTCCCTCGCCGGCCGCCCGACGGCGGGTCCCCAGCGCCGCCGCTCGGGATCGAGCACGGGACGGTCAGCGCCCGCGTGGGCCTCTCCTCCCGCACTGGCCGAGCCGGCCCAGCGGCCCGAGGCCCAGGCCAGCAGCCGTGGCCCATCTCCGCCCCAGCCGGCCTCCGGGCCGAGGTGAGCCAATCTCCCAAACCCTTTTATATGTCGCCCTGGGCGTATGATATTATCTTGCGCTACTAGTTTCGGCCCGATTAGGATTTTCTTATTATCTGCTAATATAAGTTTCAGAAATATATTAGAATTTAAAACGCCCGTAACTTATTAACCGTGATTTGGTTTGAGACGTGTAGCATATGGTTTTGTGGTAGATTCGCACGTAGAATATGATTTTGGAACATGCATAATTGTTTGACGCCGTTTAGCGTGCCGAATGCATAGTTTTACTTGCTGTCCTAATTTGTTTTACCCGTAGTTTATTTTTCGCCCATTAAGCTTTGCTAGTCTTGATACCTTTGGAAATGAGATTGTTAAGTCCCCTGTGGCTCACAGATTACTACAACACCAGTTGCAGGTACAGGTAAAGGTTACGTGACGCGAGCGCGTTGATTGTTCATTTGGAGTTGCTTCTTCTTCTTCTTCTTCATCGATCTAGGATGGGTTCCAGGCCGGCAGCCTGGGATAGCAAGGATGGACGTCGTTCTTCTTTTTGTCGTTTGTTTTCGTCCGTAGTCGGACCCTGCTCTTACTCTTGATGATTATGTTATGTACTGATGTGACTCTGATGTAGCTTGTGGTGAGTGTAAGCCAATTCTTTATATATCTCATCTTTTCAGTACATGTACTTGTAACGATATCCATTCTTGCGACACGACGAGATGCGCTTCTATCCCTGACGAGGCCTTCGTGCCAAATTGAGGATAGGGACACATCTTGGGCGTGACACATGGCGAGCTGTTGGTGACCGGAGGCGCAGGAGAAGAGGCGGGCAACCGGCGAGCACGCGGGGAACGGCAGCGCCTCGGGCAGGGGCTGGCGAACCAAGGCGGAGCACCACGGGTGACGCCGGCGGCTCGGCAAGCCGGCGCGTGCACGGGGCTAGGCCGAGGCCAGGAACCCGCGGGGCTGGGCGGCACGGCGAGGCAGAGGAGGCGGCCGACGTCGCGCTCGGGTCGAGGGGCGAGCACTGGCGAGGGCTCGCGCGAGGGCACGGCGAGGAGAGGCCGTGGCTCGCGGGGTGGAGCACGGCGGGGCGCCATGGGGAGGCGAGCACGGCGGGGAAGAGGTGGCGCGCGGGGGCAACGGGGGCGACGCGCGGCGGGAGCGACTGCTGGTGGCGCGGGGAGGCGAGGAGAAACAGAGGGGATCGAGGGGAGGGAAGGCTGACGGCGCACGGGGGGGGGGGGGGACGAGGAGCAAGGGGAGACTCCCGTGTGCTAGGGTTGGGCCGGTGGCCTGCTGGGCCTGGGAACTCCCTCCCCCTTTTTTGCCTTTTTGTTTTTTTCTCTTTTAAAACAGAAAACACACACACACACACAAATAGAATTTTACAAAATAAAATAAAATACTTTTGACATCTTTTAAAACAAACCCCAACTATAAAATAGATTGGGCATTTCTTTTAAAAGAATAAAAATGAAACCTTTTTTTGAAGAATAAAATAAAACCCTTTTTACAAAAGAATAAAATAAAACCCTTTTTATAAATAAAAGAGTCTCTAGTTTTAAGAATAAACAAAAGGGAAAAAATAAAGGAAACCCACGGGGTTGCCCGTCATTTAATAAAATGACCTTTTTTATTGAAAAGAAGAAAACGAACCCTTTTTAAATAGGGGTTTAAAACGGGAAACTTTAGCAAACCGCAAAAACGAAATAAGAGTGGAGAGGGGGAGTTCCTATCGCACTAAGACTCGGTGATCACTCGAAGCACAACACTCAAAACACCACATGAAACAAACGATGCAAGATGCCATGCATGATGCGACGATGCAAACTAAATGACGATGCAACAAATAAAACTAATCACACGACGGAAATGGAAATAAAAGGGGGAATCTTCTGGGCGTCGGTCTCGGGCTGTCACAGGAACTTAATCATATTACATACAAAATTTCTCCCAAATATTTCTATCATCTTGAAAGGTATTTTCTAAGATGTATTGTGATCCCAATAAGAGGTTCGGGTGGCCAGAGGCGTTCTTGCCCTGGTGCCCAGAGTCTTCGGACCCACGGGTGCCCGGAGTTAGTGGGCAATTCTTGGGTCGGTCCGAGTGCCTGGAGTCCTGGACCCTTGGGTGGCCGGAGCCCCCTAGTGTCTGGCTATTGTGTGGTTCAGGTGCCCAGACATACCCAGAGAGTCTCTGAGTAGTATGGGTGCCCGGAGCTGTCGGCTGGAAAATAGTCACTTTGCCTCTTGGGGGTATTTATACCTCCCTTCTTCCACCTCCAATACCTAATCTTCATCAAGCTTTTTGCCGCCATTGCCAAACCCTAAAAGCTCAAAATCTCCATCCTTGTCCACCCAAACAACTGATACTTTGGGGATTGGAGGACATTCACCCGATCTACAATCCTACTAAAACAATTTGTGTCTCGACTCTTTCATATTAACTAACTTGTTACTCTTGGAGCTTGGGCTCCTAGACAGTTAGAGGTTCCTCCGAAAGCTTTCTTGCATGTAGTGTGCTTCGGAGACGTATGTAAATGTGTGATTGCCGCCTTCAAGATCAACCTGAGTGATTCGAGGCCCATTTGTTGGGGGTCACTCGAGGAGAATATGGTGGGCCTTTCATGGCGTTCCACAAGATTTGGCTCCGATGCCGCTCCAGAGTATATTACCTCTTTCCCAAGGAAGAATTAAATTGGGGATAAAATCTCCGCGTCATCGACTAACTTGTGCTTAATCCTTCCCCGCACCTTGCTTTCCTTTGTATATGTGTTGGCTTGCTATCTATATTGTTGCCTAGCATACCTTGCTTTAATTTTCCTTTCCATATATGTTGTGTTCACCTAGTTGCATTTATAGAGAACCTTACTTATCCACTTATAACCTAAAAATTCGCAACTAAGTTTAAAATTTGTAGTCTTCTATTCACCCCCTCTAGTCAACCGTAACGATCCTTTCAATTGGTAGCGGAGCCTCCTGCTTTAATATAAGGTTTAATTGCCTTAAAGGATATGGAACATTGAGAGGATGTGGGTGATACATAGTTGGAGTTGGGTTTTGCCGCTCCAACTCGCTCCCGTGTTGTTCGTAGGGTGACACCAGGGCGTCCCCAACCCTAGCCACTACGGATCTGCACCACCACAGTCACGTTGCCGTCGCGAAGGAGGGCTGCCGGCAGCAACAAATATGGCTCCTCAAAGCATGTGGTGCATCTCTCGTTCAAATCCAGGTCCGCCAGGTGGCGTATCTCCACCCCTCGACCCCATCCCCGCCTATGCTCGTGGTGGCCCTTAGGTGGCCTCCCACCGACGGACGATGATACATCTCCAACGTACCTATAATTTTTGATTGTTCCATGCTATTATATTATCATTCTGGGATAATTCTTAGGCATTTACTTGCTGATTTATATTAGTTTTGAGCACTAACCTATTAAATCAGTGCCAAGTGTCAGTTACTGTTTTCTGCATGTTTTTGGCTTTACAAGAATAATGTACCAAACGAAGTCCCAATATCCTGAAACTTTTTGATGTTTTTTCTGGACAAAATAAGGACCTAGAAGCTTTGGAAGGAGACCAGAGGCCCCATAAGGTGGTGCCAACCAATAGGGCACGCCCAGGGGGTGGACGCGCCCTCATGGCTTGGGACCACCTACCTTGGACTCTGGCCCTCCTCGCTGTCCTATAAATTCATATATTCCCCCAAATCCCTAAGGAGCCTGCCGAAACACTAGTTCTGCTGCTGCAAGTCTCTGTTCGACCGTGTGCCCATCTTGAGCCCTGTTTCGGCACCCCGCCGGAGGGGGATCAATCACGGAGGTCCTCTACATCAACCTTGCTACTCCCATGGTGATGTGTGAGTAGTTCACCACAGACCTACGATTCTCTATTTAGTACCTAGATGGACATCTTTCTCTCTATATTGCCATGATCACCGCGATTCCCGCGGTGATCTATCTTCTGTAAACACACTTGTGTGGTGCATTTGTTGTGATCCGATGAATTGTGGGTTTATGTTCAAATTATTCATGAGATTATATTGAGTTACTTGCTGGTCTTTTCATAAATATGCATGATATTATGATAGCTTCGGAATTCTCTACCTATTGATTTGGTTTGGCCAACTAGATTGATTTATCTTCAGCAGGAGAGGTACGTTGTAGTGGGTTCAATCTTGCGGTGCTCAATCCGAGTGATAGAAAGGGACATGACACGTATTGTATTGATCCCACTAAGGGTAAAACAATGGGGTTGATTCATATTAATTGGATTTACTTTATCTACGTCATGTTATTGTTCTCCAAGCATTGCTATGATTTCACTTAATACTCTAGATGCATGCTCGATAGCGGTCAATGGGTTCAGTAATAGTAGTAGATGCAGACATGAGTCGGTCTACTTGCTTACAAATATGTGATACGTCCATTTTGCATCATGCTTTTATGTTGATATTTATCGCTTTATGGGCTGTTATTACACTTCACGGTACAATACTGATGCCTTTTCTCTCTTATTTTACAAGGTTTACATGAAGAGGGAGAATGCCGGCAGCTGAAATTCTGGTCTGAAAACGGAGCAAGTTTGAGATACCTATTATGCGCAACTCCAAAAGCCGTGAAAATCAACGAGGAATTATTTTGGTATTTATAAAAAATATTGGGCGGAAGAAGTACCAGAGGGGAGCCACCAGGAGGCCACAAGCCTGCTAGGCGCGGCCTACCCCCCTGGCCACGCCTAGGGGGCTTGTGCGCTCCCTATTGGCCCTCTGGCTCCCCTCTTTTTCTATAAGGAGGGTTTCGTTCCAAAAAAATAAGAGGAGGTTTTTGGGAGGATTCGCCGCCGCCATGAGGCAGAACTTGAGCAGAACCAATCTAGAGCTCCGGCAGGGCCGTCTTGCCGGGGAAACTTCCCTCCCGGAGGGGGAAATCGTCGCCATCATTATCACCAACACTCCTCTCATCGGAGGGGACTCATCACCATCAACATCTTCATCATCACCATCTCATCTCCAAACCCTAGTTCATCTCTTGTAACCAATCTCCGTCTCGCTACTCCGATTGGTACTTGTAAGGTTGCTGGTAGTGTTAATTACTCTTTGTAGTTGATGCTAGTTGGATTACTCAGTGGAAGATTATATGTTCAGATCCTTGATGCTATTCAATACCTCTCTGGTCATGAACATAATTATGCTTTGTGAGTAGTCACTTTTGTTCCCAAGGACATGGGATAAGTCATGCTATAAGTAGTCATGTGAATTTGGTATTTGTTCGATATTTTGATGCGTTGTATGTTGTTTTTCCTCTAGTGGTGTTATGTGAACGTCGACTACATAACACTTCACCATTATTTGGGCCTAGAGGAAGGCATTGGGAAGTAGTAAGTAGATGATGGGTTGCTAGAGTGACAGAAGCTTAAACCCTAGTTTATGCGTTGCTTCGCAAGGGGCTGATTTGGATCCACTAGTTTAATGCTATGGTTAGACTTTGTGTTAATTCTTCTTTCGTAGTTGCGGATGCTTGCGAGAGGGGTTAATCATAAGTGGGATGTTTGTCCAAGTAAGGGCAGCTCCCAAGCACCGGTCCACCCACATATCAAACTATTAAAGTAGCGAACGCGAATCATATGAACATGATGAAAACTAGCTTGACAGAAATTCCCATGTGTCCTCGGGAGTGCTTTACCTCCTATAAGAGTTCGTCCAGGCTCGTCCCTTCCTACAAAAGGGATTGGGCCACTTTGCTGCACCTTTGTTACTATTGTTACTTGCTACTTGCTACGAATCATCTTATCACACAACTATCTGTTACCGATAATTTTAGTGCTTGCAGAGAATACCTTGCTGAAAACCACTTGTCAGATCTTTCTGCTCCTCGTTGGGTTTGACACACTTACTTATCGAAAGGACTACGATAGATCCCCTACACTTGTGGGTCATCAAGACTCTTTTCTGGTGCTGTTGCCGGGGAGTGAAGCGCCTTTGGTAAGTGGAATTTGGTAAGGAAACATTTATATAGTGTGCTGAAATTTATTGTCACTTGTCACTATGGAAACTAATCCTTTGAGGAGCTTGTTCGGGGTATCTTCACCTCGAACGGAAGCACAAGGAGTTACTCCTCAACCTGCTGCACCTACTGAAAATACTTGTTACGAAATTCCTTCAGGTATGCTAGAGAAGCTGTTGGCTAATCCCTTTACAGGAGATGGAACATCGCATCCCGACTTGCATCTAATCTATGTAGATGAAGTTTGTGGTTTATTTAAGCTTTCAGGTTTGTACGAGGATGAGGTCAAGAAGAAGGTATTTCCCTTATCTTTGAGGGATAAAGCATTGACATGGTATAGGCTATGTGACGATACTGGATCATGGAACTACAACCGATTGAAATTGGAATTTCATCAAAAGTTTTATCCTATGCATTTGGTACATCGTGATCGGAATTAGATTTATAATTTTTTGGCCTCGTGACAGAGAAAGTATAGCTCAAGCTTGGGGGAGGCTTAAATCAATTTTATATTCATGCCCCAACCATGAGCTCTCGAGAGAAATTATCATTCAGAACTTCTATGGTCGGCTTTCTCATGATAATCGCACCATGCTTGACACTTCTTGTACCGGTTCTTTTATGAAGAGAGATATTGACTTCAAATGGAATTTGTTGGAAAGAATTAAATGCAACTCTGAAGATTGGGAGTTTGATGAAGGTAAGGAGCCATGTATGAATCTTAAGTTCGATTGCGTTAAATCCTTTGTTGAAACAAATAATTTTTGTGATTTTAGCGCTAAATATGGACTTGACTATGAGATAGTAGCTTCATTGTGTGAATCATTTGCTGCTCATATTGATCTCCCTAAAGAGAAGTGGTTTAAATATCATCCTCCCTTAGAGGTCAATGCAGTTAAACCCAATCCAGTTGAAGAGAAAGTCATCGCTTATAATGATCCTATTGTTTCTAGTGCTTACATTGAGAAACCACCTTTCCCTGTTAGAATAAAGGATCATTCTAAAGCTTCAACTGTGATACGTAGTGGCTACATTAGAACACCTACACTCCCTGAGAAAATTAGAGTTGAACCTAGCATTGCTATTATCAAAGATCTCCTATCTGACGATGTTGAGGGCCATGATATCCACTTCTCTGAAGATGCTGCTAGAATTGCTAAACCTCATGCTAGAGACAAACATAGGCATGTTGTTGGCACACCTGTTGTTTCTGTTCAGATAGGAGATCATTGTTATCATGGTTTATGTGACGTGGGTGCTAGTGTCAGTGCAATACCTCAATCTCTATATGATGAAATTAAAGACGATATTGCACCTGTTGAGATGTGATACGTCTCCAACGTATCTATAATTTTTGATGGTTCCATGCTATTATCTTGTACAACTTTGGATGTTTTGTATGCCTTTTATATCTTTTTTGGGACTAACTTATTAACTCAGTGCCAAGTGCCAGTTCCTGTTTTTTCTGTGTTTTTGACCATTTTCACAGGAGAATATCAAACGGAGTCCAAATGGAATAAAACCTCCGAAAAGATTTTTCCGGAACAGAAGATACACAGGAAGCTTGAGAACCAAGGAAAAGGGCACCATGGGAGGCCACAAGCCCCCTAGACGCGACCTCGGGGGCGCCTAGGAGGCTTGTGGGCCCCCTGTGGCTCCTCCGCCCTACTTCTCCGCCTATAAATTCCCAAAAATTCCAAAACCACGGGAGAGAGCCACGAAAATACTTTTCCGCCGCTGCAAGCTTTTGTCTCCGCAAGATCCCATCTGGGGCACGTTCTCGAACCCTGCCGGAGGGGGATTCGGATACGGAGGGATTCTTCATCAACACCATTACCTCTCGGATGATGCGTGAGTAGTTCACCATAGACCTTCGGTGCATAGCTAGTAGCTAGATGGCTTCTTCTCTCTCTTGGATCCTCAATACAAAGTTCTCCATGATCTTCATGGAGATCTACCCGATGTAATCTTCTTTTGCGGTGTGTTTGTTGAGATCCGATGAATTGTGGATTCATGATCATATTATCTATGAATCTTATTTGAGTTTCTTTTGATCTCTTATATGCATGATTTCATATCCTTGTAATTCTCTTCGAGTTGTGGGTTTTGTTTGGCCAACATGATCTATGATTCTTGCAATGGGAGAAGTGCTTGGTTTTGGGTTCATACCGTGCGGTGACCTCACCCAGTGACAGAAGGGGTAGCGAGGCACGCATCGTGTTGTTGCCATCAAGGGTAAAAAGATGGGGTTTATATCTATTGCATGAATTTATCCCTCTAAATCATGTCATCTTGCTTAAGGCGTTACTCTATTTGTCATGAACTCAACACACTAGATGCATGCTGGATAGCGGTCGATGTGTGGAGTAATAGGAGTAGATGCAGAAAGTATCGGTCTACTTGTCTCGGACGTGATGCCTATATGTATGATCATTGCCTTAGATATCGTCATGACTTTGCGCGGTTCTATCAATTACTCGACAGTAATTCGTTCACCCATCGTAATATTTGCTATCATGAGAGAAGCCTCTAGTGAACACTATGGCCCCCGGGTCTACTTCACATCATATTTTCAGCCCTACATTTTTTACTTTGTTGCACTTTCCGCCTTCAGATCTCACCTTGCAATCAATCGTGAAGGGATTGACAACCCCTTTGTAGCGTTGGGTGCAAGTTTGCTGTTTTTGCGCAGGTACTTTAGAGACTTGGCTTGATACTCCTACTAGATCGATACCTTGGTTCTCAAACTGAGGGAAATACTTACTGCTACTATGCTGCATCACCCTTTCCTCTTCAAGGGAAAAAACCAACGCAAGCTCAAGAGGTAGCAAGAATTTCTGGCGCCGTTGCCGGGAGCATCAAGTGAGGCTTATCCAAGTAAGTGTCGCAAACTCATCTCTTTCATTTACTTTTTTGCCTCTCGTTTTCCTCTGTCCCACTTGTGAAAAAAAATTTACAAAAATATTTGCCTTTTTCGTTCGCCCTTTTATTTCGCTTGCTTTCTATTCACTTGTGTGCTTGTCTGCTTGCTGAAGTCACCATGACTGAAAACACCAAACTTTGTGAATTCTCGAATACTAATAATAATGATTTTATTAGTACTCCGATTGCTCCTGCCACTAGTGCGGAATCATATGAAATCAATGCTGCTTTGCTGGATCTTGTTATGAAAGAGCAATTCTCCGGCCTTCTTAGTGAAGATGCCGCATCCCATCTTAATACCTTCATTGAGTTATGCGATATGCAAAAGAAGAAAGATGTGGATAATGATGTGATTAAATTGAAGCTATTTCCGTTCTCATTGCGAGATCGAGCAAAAACTTGGTTTTCATCTTTGCCCAAAAATAGTATTGATTCTTGGAACAAGTGCAAAGATGCGTATATATCCAAGTATTTTCCACCGGCTAAGATTATCTCTCTCTGTAATGATATCATGAATTTTAAGCAACTAGATCATGAACATGTTGCACAATCTTGGGAGAGAATGAAATGGATGATTAGAAATTGTCCCGCTCATGGCTTGAGTCTTTGGATGATTATACAAATCTTCTATGTTGGTTTGAATTTTGCTTCTAGAAATATCTTGGACTCCGCCTCCGGTGGAAATTTCATGGAAATCACATTAGGAGAAGCCACAAAACTCCTAGACAATATCATGACAAACTATTCTCAGTGTCACACTAAAAGGTCACCTACTAGTAAAAAAGTGCACGCTATAGAAGAAATTAACTCGTTGAGTGCTAAGATGGATGAGTTAATGAAATTGTTTGCTAGTAAAGGTGCTCCATTAGATCCAAATGATATGCCCTTGTCTTCCTTGATTGAGAGTAGCATTGAAAGCTTGGATGTTAATTTTGTTGGTAGGAATAATTTTGGCAACAACAATGCTTTTAGAGGAAACTATATTCCTAGGCCTTTTCCTAGTAACCCCTCTAATAACTTTGGCAACTCCTACAACAAAGCTCATGGAAATTACAATAAATTACCCTCTGATCTAGAGAGTAATATTAAAGAGTTTATCAACTCGCAAAAGATTTTCAATGCGTCCATAGAAGAAAAACTACTCAAAATTGATGATTTTGCTAGGAGCGTTGATAGAATGTCTCTTGATATTGATGATTTGAAAGTTAGATGTGCTCCTCCCAAGATCAATATGGATGAAACTTTGAAAGCTATGCGTGATTCCATGAATGAGAGTAAAGAAAGAACCGCCCAAATTCGTGCTAGACATGAATGGCTTAAAAAGGCGTGTTCTCGAGATGAGAATCACGAAGATCATAAAGTGCTTGGTGTGACTCCCATTGAATCCTTTTTTTCTAGTGTCAAACCTAATGATGATGGGGCTGGATATGAATCCACTTTGGATGAAAAACACCCCAATGATTCAGAGTCCATCTATCTTGATGCTAAAAGCATTGAAAGTGGAGTAGAGGATATGAAAATTTGAGTAGTAATGAAACTACTACTTTGGATTTCAAGGAATTCAATTATGATAGTTGCTCTTTGATTGAATGTATTTCCTTGATGCAATCCATGCTAAACTCTCCACACGCTTATAGCCAAAACAAGGCCTTTGCCGATCATATCGTTGATGCTACGATGAAATATCTTGAAGAGAAACTTGAATTGGAAGTTTCTATTCCTAGAAAACTTCATGATGATTGGGAACCTACTATCAAAATCAAGATCAAAAACTATGAATGCAATGCTTTGTGTGATTTGGGTGCTAGTGTTTCCGCGATTCCAAAGTCTCTATGTGATGTTCTAGGCTTGAATGAGATTGATGAGTGCTCTCTTAATTTGCATCTTGCAGATTCTATTGTTAAGAAACCTATGGGAAGGATCAATGATGTTATTATTATTGCAAATAGGAACTATGTACCCGTAGATTTCATTGTGCTTGATATTGATTGCAATCCTACATGGCCTATCATTCTTGGTAGACCTTTCCTAAGGACTATTGGTGCTGTCATCGATATGAAGGAAGGGAATATTAGATTTCAGTTTCCATTAAAGAAGGGCATGTCACATTTTCCTAGAAAGAAAATAAGATTGCCTTATGAATCCATGATGAGGGCTACTTATGGTTTGAGCACCAAAGACGACGATATGTGATTCTATCGCCTTATGCCTAGCTAAGGGCGTTAAACAATAGCGCTTGTTGGGAGGCAACCCAATGAATTTATCTTTACTTTTTGCTTTCTGTTTTGTTGCGTCCACACCATCATAATTCTGTTATGATTGTGTTTTTTGTGTTTCTTTTTGTGTTTGAGCCAAGTAAAACCTTTATGACTAGTTTTGGTGATGGTTGTTTGATCATGCTGGAAAAAGCCAGAAACTTTTCGCTCACGAAATTATTTTTCATTTTTATCCAGAAAGAGATTTTGAGTTGATTCTTTTTTGCTTCTGGTTGATATGCCAATTGACCAATTTTTCATAATTGTTCAGAATTTTTGAGATACCAGAAGTATACGAAGTATACAGATTGCTACAGACTGGTATGTTTCTGACAGATTCTGTTTTTGTTGTGTTGATTGCTTATTTTGATGAAACTATGGATAGTGTCGGGGGGGGGGGGGTACTAGCCATGGAAAAGTGAGAATACAGTAATCTAACACCAATATAAATAGAAATCAAGTTTTCTACAGTACCTAAAGAGGTGGTAGTTTGTTTTATCTTTTGAGCTAGATAACTTTGCTCTAAGTGCTTCACTTAGATCTTTTAGAGCATGGCGGTGTCATATTTTGGAGAAATAAGAACTCTCGATCTTCACTTATATCTTTTTGGGAGTGCTCTCTCTGAGTAACTTGTTAGTTGGCTTGTGCTATGAAAGTAGTCCTAAATATGATAGGCATCTAGAGAGGATACAATAAAACTTCCATATTCATGTGCATTGATTAGAAAGAGAAGTTTGATTCCTCTCAATTAGTTTTGAGACATGGATTTGGTAATATTAAGAGTCATGTTAGTAGGGTGTTGTGAATCTAGAAATACTTATGTTGAAGTTAGTGATTCCCGTAACATGCACGTATGGTGAACCGCTATGTTAGGAAGTCGGAGCATAATTGATTTATTGATTGTCATCCTTTGTGTTGCGGTCGGGATAGCGTGATGGTTAACACCTACCAACCCTTCCCCTAGGAGTATGCGTTTAGCACTTTGTTTCGATTCCTAATAAAAACTTTCGCAATAAGTATGTGAGTTCTTCATGACTAACGTGAGTCCATGGTATAGATGCACTTTCACCTTCCACCATTGCTAGCCTCTCTAGTGCCGTGCAATTTCGCCGGTACACAAAAACACCACAGACCTTCCTCAAAACAGCCACGATAACTACCTATCATGGCCTTTTCATAGCCATTCCGAGATATATTGCCATGCAACTCCCACCGTTCCGTCTCATGACTTGTGCCGTCACTTACATATTGCCATTGCATGATCGTAATATAGCTAGCAAGTCATATGCTAAGCTAGATCGTTGCACATCCCGGTACACTGCCGGAGGCATTTCCTATAAGAGTCATCATTGTTCTAAGCTTTGAGCTGTGAGTAAATAAAAGTGTGATGATCATTGACTCCATGACAACAGACCTTCCCCCGCAACGGCACCAGAAGAATGCTGCTAGCACTCCCCGGCAACAAAACTAGAAGAATGTTGTTGATGGCCCACCAACGCGTGGGTTCGCAGCAGTTTTTGAGGGTAGAGTATTCGACCCAAATTTGTTGATACGCCAGACAGGAGGTGAGAGGATACTCTCAAGTATTAGCAGCTGATTGTGTCAGATTCAACCACACCTGAAAGATTAGTATCTGCAAGCAAAGAGTCAGCAACAAAGTAGTATGATAGCAACAGTGTCAGAAACGATCTGTTGACGGTAGACTATTCCTAATGATTGTATCAATGGCGCTTGAAGTTGCCCGTTGACGGAAATTGTTTGTTCCCGTCAACAACCAGCGAACCAAATTGTAGCAGGTAGCAGCAGTGTAACGAGTAATAACAGTGGCAAGGAACAGAAGTAGTGACAACAGTAGCAAGTAGCAGCAGTAGCAAGCGATAGTAGTAACAGCAGAAGCAAGTAGCAACAATAGTAACAACAGCAGAGCAAAGCAAGTAACAGCAGCAGTGGGACAAACTCGTAGGCAATGGGTCGGTGATTCTTTTGGATGATATTCATCATGCAACAGTTATAACACGAGAGATATGTGGCTAGCTCCCGTTCGTCAATGTGATGTAGTCATGCATTCCGTGTGTAGTCATACGTGCTTAGGGAAAAGAACTTGCATGCCATCTATTGTCCATCCCTCCCGTGGCAGCGGGGTCCAAAAGGATACTACGGGATATTAAGGTTATCCTTTTAATAAAGAACCGGAACAACGCATTAGCACTTGGTGAACACATGAACTCCTCAAACTATGATCATCACCGGGAGTGGTTCCGGTTATTGTCACTCCGGGGTTGCCAGATCATAACACATAGTAGGTAACTACAACTTGCAAGATCGGATCTAAAACACACATATATTGGTGACAACATAATTATTATAGATCTGAAATCATGGCACTCGGGCCCTAGTGACAAACATTAAGCATGGCAAAGTAGTAGCAACATCAATCTCAGAACATAGTGGATACTAGGGATCAATCCCCGTCAAAACTAACTCGATTACATGATAGATCTCATCCTACTCATCACCGCCCAGCGAGCCTACGAACAGATTACTCACGAACGATGAAGAGCTTCATGGAATTGGAGAGGGAAGAAGGTTGATGATGACGATGGCGACGATTTCCCCTCTCCGGAGCCCAAAACGGACTCGAGATCTGTCCTCGAGATGAAGAACAGGATGTGGTGGCGCCTCCGTATCGCGAACACGATGAAATCTTCTCTTCTGATTTTTTTCTGAGCGAAAGTGAATTTATAGAGCTGAGATTGGGGCGGAAGAGCCACGTGGGCCCCACAAGCTTGGTTGCCGCGGCCAGGGGGGTGGCCGGGGCAACAGGGCTTGTGGCCCACTGGCCCACCCCCTCTGGTGGATCTTTGCGCAGGTATTTTTCATATTTTCCAGAAAAATTCTTCGTAAATTTTCAGGACGTTCCGAGAACTTTCATTTGTGCACAAAAACAACACCATGGCAATTCTGCTAAAAACAGCGTGAGTCCGGGTTAGTTCCATTCAAATCATGCAAATTAGAGTCCAAAACAAGGGCAAAAGAGTTTGGAAAAGTAGATACGACGGAGACGTATCAAACTCCCCCAAGCTTAAAACCTTGCTTGTCCTCAAGCAACTCAGTTGACAAACTAAAAGAGAAAGAAAAACTTTGACAAACTCTCTTTGATCTTGTTGTTGCAACTATGTCTAACTCATAACCAGAATTTCACCCAAATCACAAGTTAGCCACATAAGCAAGTGACACAAAGGTCTCACGGTAAACTAATATCAATGGCATAATCAGCTAGCGAGCAAATAATAATGAGTTTCAGATACGAAAAATTCAATCAAAACAAGCATGAAGCAATATGAATAGGTGGTATCTCGCTAGCTCTTTCTGAGACCGCAAAACATAAATACAGAGCACTTTCAAAGATCAAGGGCTGACTAAACATTGTAATTCATAGCAGCGAAGATACAGTCATAGTCATACTCAATATCAATCAAAAGCAAAACATAAAAATGACAGAGGTGCTCTCTAATTGGTGCTTATATAGGAGGAGGATGACTCAACAGGAAAATAAATAGACAGACCCTTCGCAGAGGGAAGCATTGATTTGCAAAGGTGCCAGAGCTCAAGCTTTGAAAACAAACATAATAATTTTGGGTGGCATGCTTTCATTGTCAACGCAATGACCAAGAATTCTCAATATCTTCCATGCTACTCATGCTATAGGCGGTTCCCAAACAGAAAAGTAAAGTTTTAACTCCCCCACCACCAATCAATCACACTCCACGCCTAGCCGAATCCTCGGGTACCGTCCATACTAACATCAATCCGGGGGGAGTCTTGTTTTACATTTATGTTTTCGATTTAAGCGTGGAACTGGGCATTCCAATTACCGGCCCCTTTCTCGTGAATGGAAGTGAATTAACACATGTCGAGGATAACACGCCTAGCATGGAAGATACCTATAGCCCCTTGTCACCACATGAGCGGTTCGGGCATGCAAAACAGATTATTTCTTGAAGGTTTAGAGAATGGCACATGCAAATTTACTTGGAACGGCAGGTAAATACCGCAAATAGGTAGGTATGGTGGACTCTCATGGAAAAACTTTTGGGTTTATGGAAGTGGATGCACAAGCAGTATTCCGCTTAGTACAAGTGAAGGCTAGCAAAAGACTGGGAAGCGACCAACTAGAGAGCGACAATAGTCATCAAGATGCAATGAGTTTGACTAACATGGAATGCAAGCATGAACAGGATATAAATCACCATGAACACGAACATCATAGAGGCTATGTTGATTTTGTTTCAACTACATGCATGAACATGCACCAAGTCAAACCACTTGAATCATTCAAAGGAGAATACCATCCTATCATACTACATCATAGTCATCTCAATATCTATGTTAGTATTCAAGACAAACCATTAGCTTCTAGCTAAATAAGCATGGCATCAGAAACTATGATCTCTAAGTTGTCATTGCAAACATGGTTCTCTCACAAAAAAGCTGAATCTAGGACGACAAGCTAGTCATATTTACAAAAACAAAATAGATAGAGTTCATACCAGCTTTTCCAGTCTCAGTCACTTCATCATATATCATCATTATTGCCTTTCACTTGCACGATCAAACGATGTGAACAATAATAAGCGTGCTCGTGCAATGGACTAAGCTGAATCTGCAGGCAAACACAAAGGAGAAGACAAAGTAATATGTCTCTTTGAAAGCTAAACAGGTATGCATGCAAGAGCCACTAAACATTGTAACCAATATCTTCTACCTTGACCCAAAGAAAAAGAAAACTATTTACACGGGAAAGCTCCCAACAAGCAAAAGAAGAAAGGAAAATCTTTTTGGGTTTTCTCAAAAGGACACAAAACAAGAAAACAAGAAAACAAAAATAAACTAGCATGGATCATATAGTGGCAAAGTGTAAGCACCGACTAACAAAGTAAAAGCATAAGCATGAATTTAAGGTCGGTGAGAACACGTACTCCCCCAAGCTTAGGCTTTTGGCCTAGCTTGGTCGACTCCCAAGGACTGTCCTGGCGAAATCTAAAATCATAATCGGGGTTATACGGGAGCGCTGCAGCCACTGCCTGAATAGCTGCCTCATGAAGACGAGCAACCATCGCCTCCCTCTCGTACTCCTCTGCCTATCCTATAGTTATGTAGTATCTCAGTTTAACCTGAAAGTCAAAGAAAGTAGGAGCAGGAAGGGTAATATGAAAAACACGCTGCCGGTTAAATATCAATCGGTATAGGAGGGATTCATCATCCCTCTCAAGAAACTGGTAGCGTGTCAAAGCGACGCGGTCAAGGAAAGCTGTATGGAGCGGGGGATCTCCTGCGCGGATGGGTACTCCAAGAAAATTTGCTATGCGAGTGGCATAGATGCCGCCAAAGGAATCTCCCTCAATAGCGTTTTTATTCAGCCTCCTTGCTATAATAGCTCCCATGTTGAAGATTTTGTCACCCGTAAATGCGCTCTTAAGGATAGTAAGGTCGGATGCGCACAGGTGACAATGTTCAACCTTACCGTTAATGCATCTACCTATAAAGAGGGCAAAGTAGTGCAAGGCAGGAAAATGAATGCTTCCTATGGTAGCTTGCGTGATGTCTCTAGTTTCTCCAACAGATATACTAGAGAAAAAAATCTCTAACCGAAGATTTAGCAGGATCTTCAAGATTACCCCCATCGGGTATTTTGCAAATCCTATTGAAATCCTCCAATCCATGGCATAGGATTTATCATACAAGTCAAAAAGTATGGATGAGTCACGACCAACTGAAAATTTAAATCTACGCACGAAAGAGGCAGTGAGCATAGCATACTGTTCACATTTATCTGAGAGGAACTCTTCTAACCCGGCATTGCGAACAAGTGTATCAAACTCATCCTTGAAGCCTGCTTCGATGATGAACTCATCCAAAGGCCATTCACATGGTTGTACCGGTGCGTCCCTTAGTTGATAAGGATCGGGCTCCCGAAAAGAAAGACGGGGACCCTTCTTACTTGAGGAACCACCATGAAACTTCCTCCTGAACATAATTCCTTTTGTTGAAATTTTTGAAGTTCAAGAGAAAAGTGAATAAAGACCAACCACACCTAGTAGCAACTACTCCTACTAGTGCCTAGAGACCGTATCACGCGCTAAAACTACTTGGGACCAGCTAAAATCAACATTTCAAGCTCAAGAACAGGTCACCAAGGTAGCAAGAATACGCGAAGGATAAAGCACTAGAGCAAAAACTAATTGGACCAATGGAGGGGTCACTTACCAAGGAATAATTTCCCCAAAACGGTTTGAAGAATGGTGCTTTGAGCAAGGAGATCGAAAATCACAGCCAAATGAGCAAGAACCCGGGTTTGAGCTGCGAAACAATTTTTTCTGGAGGAAGAAGAAGAGGATAGGAGCTGGAATGAGTGGAGGGGGCCCCTGTGGGCCCCACAAGCTTGATCCCCGTGGCCAAGGGGGTGGCCCGCGGTGACAGTGCTTGTGGCCCACTGGGATGGCCCCCAGGCCAGCTCTGTGTCCGAGTATTTTTCAAATATTCCAAAAAAATCATACTAGATTTTCAGGACCATCGGAGAACTTCTATTTTCGAGGTATTTTTCTCCGGGATGCTAAAACAGAAAACAGGGAAAACTAAACTAAATCTATCATTTTTCTTCTAAGCAAAAGAAAATGAAAGCTTAAAACAAAGGTATGTGACTCTTTGGTTCATCCATTTCATGGTCATCGAAAGAAATCCGTCAATGGGGTTGATCAAATCCTTATGACAAAACTTTCTCGAATCGCAAGAGAACGGAGAATTTTCGAATAGCCACTAAGTCACCTCAATGGGGATATGTATCTCCCCAACAAGCAATTCATACTTCATCTTGACACGAGGAATAGGGCATTCAAAGCTCCCAATAAGAATCGATGAAGTTTTTTTGATAGCATTGATGCAATGTACTTGATATCGTTTCTTCGGAAAGTGCACGGTATGCTCATTATCGTTAACGTGGAAAGTGACATTGCCTTTGTTGCAATCTATAACAGCCCCTGAAGTGTTTAAAAAGGGTCTTCCGAGGATGACAGCCATGACATCGTCCTCGGGAATATCCAAGATAACAAAGTATGTTAAGATAGTGGTGTTAGCAACCACAACAGGCACATCCTCGCAAATGCCAACAGGGAAAGCAGTTGATTTGTCGGCCATTTGCACAGAGATTTCAGTGGGTGTCAACTTATCCAGTTCAAGTCTACGATACAGAGAGAGAGAGGCATAACACTAACTCCGGCTCCAAGGTCACATAAGGCAGTTCTTACGTAGTTTCCTTTAATGGAGCAAGGTATAGTGGGCACTCCGGGATCACCAAGTTTCTTAGGAGTTCCACCTTTGAAACTGTAATTGGCAAGCATGGTGGAGATCTCAAGATCTGGTATCTTCCGTTTATTGGTCACGATATCTTTCATGTACTTGGCATATGGAGGCATTTTGAGCATATCAACTAACCGTATTTGCAGAAAGACGGGTCTTATCATTTCAATAAAGGGCTCAAAATCCTCATCATCCTTTTTCTTGGATGGCTTAGGAGGAAAGTGCATAGGTCTCTAAACCCATGGCTCTCTTTATTTACTATGCTTCCTAGCAGTGAAGTCATTCTTATCGTATCTCTTAGGTTGTGGGTTATCAGGATTAACCGTAGGTTCAATCTCCACATCCTTATCATTGCTAGGTTGAGCATCATTTTGAACATCGCTGTCCATATTGTCACCAGGTTCATGTTCATCACCAGATTGTGTTTCTGCATGAGACGTAGAAATATCATTTGGTTCTTCAGGTGTGACAGTATTTGGTGAACCAACATGCAGGTTTCTATCATCCTTCTTCTTCTCCTTAGGATGACTGGGTGTATGTGCATTAATTCCTTGAGAATCTTTATCAATTCTCTTGGGATGACCCTCAGGATACAAAGGTTCCTGAGTCATTTTGCCTCCTCTACTAATGACTCTGACAGAGTTGCCATTTAATTCATTGAGCAAGTCATTCTGAGCAATAAGTACTTGTTCTACCTGAGTAGTAATCATAGAGGCATGTTTACTCAGAAGCTTCAGATCGTTGACATTTCTGTCTACACAAGCACTTAAGTGACTAAGCATACGAGTACTTTGTTCCAAATGTCTGCTAACATAATCATTGAAACTCTGTTGTTTGGCAACAAAGTTGTCAAATTCATCAAAGCATAGGCTAGCAGGTTTATCAAAAGGAATATCACTCTCATCAAACCTACGCAGAGAATTTACTTCTACTACCTGTATCGGGTTATCGAGACCATGGATCTCTTCGATAGGTGGTAGATTTTTGACATCTTCAGATCTAATGCCTTTCTCTTGCATAGATTTCTTGGATTCTTCCATATATTCGGGACTGAGGAATAGAATAGCTCTTTTCTTCGGAGTTGGCTTAGGAGGTGGTTCGGGAATAGTCCAAGCATTATCGTTGATCAAGATGTTATTCAGTAGAGTCTCAACTTGTTCTACAGTTCGTTCCCTAAAAACACAACCGGCACAACTATCTAGGTGGTCTCTAGAAGCCTCGGTAAGTCCGTTATATAAGATATCAAGTATCTCCTTCTTCTTAAGAGGGTGATCAGGCAAAGCATTCTGTAGCTGGACGAGCCTCCCCCAAGCTTGTAGGAGACTCTCTTCTTTGAGTTGAGCAAAGTTGTATATTTCCTGCAAGGCAGCTTGCTTCTTATGGGCAGGGAAATATTTCTCACAAAAGTAATAGATCATATCCTGGGGACTACTCACACATCCAAGAGCAAGAGAAGTGAACCAGGCTTTAGCGTCATCCTTTAGAGAGAAAGGAAACAACTTAAGGATATAGTAGTGGCGGATCTTCTCCTCACTAGTGAAAAGGGTGGCTATATCGTGAAGTTTGGTAAGATGGGCTACGACCGTCTCAGACTCATAACCGTGGAAAGGATCAGATTTGACTAGAGAGATTATCCTAGGATCGACAAAGAATTCATAATCCTTATCGGTGATAAAGATAGGTGAAGTCGCAAACTTCGGGTCATATTTCATCCTAGCTTTCAGAGATTTTTCCTTCCACTTGAGATGTAATTTCTCAGCGTCATAGGCATCCTTACACGCAAGAAAATCCTCAGCTATCTCTCCCTCCATAACGTAACCCTCAGGTATATCAGGCAATTCATATCTAGGAGAGCTAGATCTAGCAGGAGCAAAAGCATGTTCTATCTCAATAGTATCGGCAGTTTTAGAAGCATCACGAGCATTGGCAGTAACTCTAGCAATATGAGCATCAAGGAACACTCCTAGTGGCACATCAGGCAAAGTAGGATCTCTAGAAGTATCAAGCATAGAATCATCAGGCAAAATAGCATCTCTAGCATCATCAGGCAAAGCAGTATCAAACATATCATCTCTAGTAGTATCAGGCATAGTATTTCTAGCAGTATCAGGCATAGCATCAGGCATAGTATCAAGGATAGCATCATCAGGCATAGTATCAAGCATAGTATCTCTAGCAGTAGCATCATAAGCATCATCAAGCACAGGCGACATATCAAGATTTCTAGAAGGAGGTGATGTTGCAAACTTACTCATAACTGAAGGTGAATCAAGTGCAGAGCTAGATGGCAGTTCCTTACCTCCCCTCGTAGTTGAGGGCAAGACTTTGGTTTTTGGATCCTTCAGATTCTTCATAGTGATCAGCAGATATAAATCCCAAGTGACTCAGAGAATATAGCAATTACCTCCCCGACAACGGCGCCAGAAAAATGCTGACTCCATGACAACAGACCTTCCCCTGCAACGGCACTAGAAGAATGCTGCTAGCACTCCCCGGCAACAAAACTAGAAGAATGTTGTTGATGGCCCACCAGTGCGTGGGTTCGCAGCAGTTTTCGAGGGTAGAGTATTCGACCCAAATTTGTTGATACGCCAGACAGGAGGTGAGAGGATACTCTCAAGTATTAGCAGCTGAATGTGTCAGATTCAACCACACCTGAAAGATTAGTATCTGCAAGCAAAGAGTCAGCAACAAAGTAGTATGATAGCAACGGTGTCAGAAACGATGTGTTGACGACATACTATTCCTAACGATTGTATGAATGGCGCGAGAAGTTGCCCATTGACGGAAATTGTCTGTTCCCGTCAACGACCAGCGAACCAAATTGTAGCAGGTAGCAGCAGTGTAACGAGTAATAGCAGTGGCAAGGAACAACAGTAGTGACAACAGTAGCAAGTAGCAACAGTAGCAAGCGATAGTAGTAACAACAGTAGCAAGTAGCAACAATAGTAACAACAGCAGAGCAAAGCAAGTAACAGCAGCAGTGGGACAAACTCGTAGGCAATGGGTCGGTGACTCATTTGGATGATATTCATCATGCAACAGTTATAACACGAGAGATATGTGGTAGCTCCCGTTCGGCAATGTGATGTAGGCATGCATTCCGTGTGTAGTCATACATGCCGAGGGAAAAGAACTTGCATGACATCTATTGTCCATCCCTCCCGTGGCAGCGGGGTCCAAAAGGATACTACGGGATATTAAGGTACACCTTTTAATAAAGAACCGGAACAACGCATTAGCACTTGGTGAACACATGAACTCCTCAAACTATGATCATCACCGGGAGTGGTTCCGGTTATTGTCACTCCGGGGTTGCCGGATCATAACACATAGTAGGTAACTACAACTTGCAAGATCGGATCTAAAACACACATATATTGGTGACAACATAATAATTTCAGATCTGAAATCATGGCACTCGGGCCCTAGTGACAAGCACTAAGCATGGCAAAGTAGTAGCAACATCAATCTCAGAACATAGTGGATACTAGGGATCAATCCCCGTCAAAACTAACTCGATTACATGATAGATCTCATCCTACTCATCACCGCCCAGCGAGCCTACGAATAGATTACTCATGAATGACGAAGAGCTTCATGGAATTGGAGAGGGAAGAAGGTTGATGATGACGATGGCGACGATTTCCCCTCTCCGGAGCCCAAAACGGACGCCATATCTGTCCTCGAGATGAAGAACAGGATGTGGCAGCGCCTCCGTATCGCAAACGCGATGAAATCTTCTCTTATGATTTTTTTCTGGGCGAAAGTGAATTTATAGAGCTGAGATTGGGGGCGGCAGATCCACGTGGGCCCCACAAGCTTGGTTGCCGCGGCCAGGGGGTGGCCGCGACAACAGGGCTTGTGGCCCACCCCCTCTGGTGGATCTTTGCGCAGGTATTTTTCATATTTCCCAGAAAAATTCTCCGTAAATTTTCAGGACGTTCCGAGAACTTTCAATTCTGCACAAAAACAACACCATGGGAATTCTTCTGAAAACAGCGTCAGTTCGGGTTAGTTCCATTCAAATCATGGAAATTAGAGTCCAAAACAAGGGCAAAAGAGTTTGGAAAAGTAGATACGACGGAGACGTATCAATCATCATTATTAGAGGATTGTCCCATGTGAGGAAAAAAAGAGAGGCCAAAGTTTCCCACAAAAAAATATATATGGAAAGAGGCCAAAGATCCCAAATAAAAAACAGAGAGAGAAAACAAGAGCAGGGACAATGCTACTATCTTTTTCCACACTTGTGCTTCATAATAGCACCATGTTCTTCATGATTGAGAGTCTCTTGTTTTGTCACCACCATATACTAGTGGGAATCTTCATTATGTAACTTGGCTTGTATATTCCAATGATGGGCTTCCTCAAAATTGCCGTAGGTCTTCGTGAGCAAGCAAGTTGGATGCACACCCACTAGTTCTCCTTTTGAGCTTTCACATATTTATAGCTCTAAGTGCATCCATTGCATGGTAATCCCTACTCTTTCACATTGATATCTATTGATGGGCATCTCCATAGCGCTTTGATACGCCGAATCGATGTGACCATCTCCTCCTTTTTGCCTCACAACCTCCACCACACTCTATCCCAACTATAGTGCTATATCCATGGCTCACGCTCATGTATTGCGTGAGAGTTGAAAAAGGTTTGAGAAAATAAGAGTGCGAAAACAATTACTTGGCCAATACCGGGATTGTGTATGATTTAAATTCGGTGTGTGGGGATGATGGAGCATAGCTAAACTATATGATTTTGTAGGGATAACTTTCTTTGGCCTTATTATTTCGAAAGTTCATGATTACCTTGCTAGTTTGCTTGAAGTATTATTGTTTTCATGTCAATAGAAAACTATTGTTTTGAATCTTTACGGATCTGAACATTCATGTCACATGAAAGAAGTTACAAAGGACAAATATGCTAGGTAGCATTCCACATCAAAAATTTAGTCTTTATCACTTCCCTACTCGAGGACGAGCAGGAGTTAAGCTTGGGTATGCTTGATACGTCTCCAACGTATCTATAATTTTTGATGGTTCCATGTTATTATCTTGTCAAACTTTGGATGTTTTGTATGCCTTTTTTTGGGACTAACTTAATAACTCAGTGCCAAGTGCCAGTTCCTGTTTTTTCCGTGTTTTTGACCTTTTTTAGAGGAGAATATCAAACGGAGTCCAAACGGAATAAAACATGCGGAATGATTTTTTCCGGAACAGAAGATACGGAGGAAGCTTTAGAACCAAGTCAGAGGGCACCAGGGGAGGCCACAAGCCCCCTAGCCGCAGCCTCGGGGGGCGCCCAGCAGGCTTGTGGGCCACCTGTGGCTCCTCTACCCTACTTCTTCCGCCTATAAATCCCTGAAAAATCCAAAACCATGAGAGAGAGAGCCACGAAAATACTTTTCCACCGCCGCAAGCTTCTGTCTCTGCAAGATCCCATCTGGGGCACGTTCTGGTGCCCTGCCAGAGGGGGGATTTGGATACGGAGGGCTTCTTCATCAACACCATTGCCTCTCCGATGATGCGTGAGTAGTTCACCATAGACCTTCGGGTCCATAGCTACTAGCTAGATGGCTTCTTCTCTCTTTTGTATCCTCAATACAAAGTTCTCCATGATCTTCATGGAGATCTATCCGATGTAATCTTCTTTTGCGGTGTCTTTGTCGAGATCCGATGATTTGTGGATTTATGATCAGATTATCTATGAATTTTATTTGAGTTTCTTCTGATCTCTTATATGCATGATTTCATATCCTTGTAATTCTCTTCGAGTTGTGGGTTTTGTTTGGCCAACTTGATCTATGATTCTTTCAATGGGAGAAGTGCTTTGTTTTGGGTTCATACCATGTGGTGACCTCAGCCAGTGACAGAAGGGGTAGCAAGGCACGCATCATGTTGTTGCCATCAAGGGTAAAAAGATGGGGTTTATATCTATTGCATGAATTTATCCCTCTACATCATGTCATCTTGCTTAAGGCGTTTCTCTGTTTGTCATGAACTCAATACACTCGATGCATGCTGGATAGCGGTCGATGTGTGGAGTAATAGTAGTAGATGCAGAAAGTATCGGTCTACTTGTCTTGGAGGTGATTCCTATATGTATGGTCATTGCCTTAGATATCGTCATGACTTTGCGCGGTTCTATCAATTGCTCGACTGTAATTCGTTCACCCACCGTAATATTTGCTATCATGAGATAAGCTTCTAGTGAACACTATGGCCCCCGGGTCTACTTCACATCATATTTTCAGCCCTACACTTTTACTTTGTTGCACTTTCCGCCTTCAGATCTCACCTTGCAATCAATCGTGAAGGTATTGACAACCCCTTTGTAGCGTTGGGTGCAAGTTTGTTGTTTTTGCGTAGGTACTTTAGAGACTTGGCTCGATACTCTAATGGATTGATACCTTGGTTCTCAAACTGAGGGAAATACTTACTGGTACTGTGCTGCATCACCCTTTCTTCTTCAAGGGAAAAACCAACGCAAGCTCAAGAGGTAGCAAGATGGAACCTATTGATGTCACTATTTAGTTTGCCAATAGAGATACTATCTTCCCTTTGGGAATTGTTAGGGATGTTGAAGTTTTGTGTGGTAAAACTAAGTATCCTGCTGATTTTCTCGTTCTTGCTACCACACAAGATAGCCTTTGTCCCATCATATTTGGCAGACCTTTCCTCAATACTGTCAATGCTCATATTGACTGTGAGAAGCAAACTGTCACTGTTGGCTTTGAAGGTGTGTCACATGAGTTCAATTTCTCCAAGTTTGGTAGACAACCTCATGAAAAAGAGTTGCCTAGTAAGGATGGAATTATTGAGCTAGCTTCTATTGCTGTGCCTCCTACTGATCCTATAGAGCAATACTTGGTTGAGCATCAAAATGATATGCATATGGATGAAAGGAATGAGATAGATAGAGTTATCTTTGAACAACATCCTATCCTTAAGAATAATTTGTGTGTTGAACTGCTTGGAGATCCACCCCACCAAAGGGTGATCCTGTGTTCGAGCTCAAACAGTTGCCTGATACTCTTAAGTATGCTTATCTCGATGAAAAGGAGATATATCCTGTTATAATTAGTGCTAGCCTTTCAGAGCATCAAGAAAAGAAGTTACTAAAAACTCAGAGAAAGCACCGTGCTGCTATTGGATACACTCTTGATGATCTTAAGGGCATTAGTCCCACTCTATGCCAGCACAAAATTAAAACCGATCCTGATTTCCAAACCAGTTGCCGATCATCAACGGAGATTAAATCCTAAGATGAAAGAGGTGGTAAGAAAGGAAATACTAAAGCTCCTGGAAGCATGTATTATCTATCCTGTTGCTCATAGTGATTGGGTAAGTCTGGTGCATCGCATCCCTAAGAAGGGAGGTATTACCGTTGTCCCTAATGATAAGGATGAATTGATCCCTCAGAGGATTATTACTGGCTATAGGATGGTGATTGATTTTTGGAAATTGAATAAAGCCACTAGGAAAGATCATTACCCTTTGCCTTTTATCGACCAAATGCTAGAAAGATTTTCTAAACACACAGACTTCTGCTTTCTAGATGGTTATTCTGGTTTCTCCCAAATACCTGTTTCACAATCTGATTAGGAGAAAACCACTTTCACCTGCCCTTTTGGTACCTTTGCTTATAGACGTATGCCTTTTGGCTTATGTAATGCACCTGCTACCTTTCAAAGATGTATGATGGCTATATTCTCTAACTTTTGTGAAAAGATTGTTGAGGTTTTCATGGATGACTTCTCCGTTTACGAGTCTTCTTTTGATGATTGCCTCAGCAACCTTAATCGAGTTTTGCAGAGATGTAAAGATACCAATCTTGTCTTGAATTGGGAGAAGTGCCACTTTATGGTTAATGAAGGCATCGTCTTAGGACATAAAATTTCTGAAAGAGGTATTGAAGTCGATAAGGCTAAGGTTGATGCGATCGAGAAAATGCCATGCCCTACAGATATCAAAGGTATAAGAAGTTTCCTTGGTCTTGCTGGTTTCTATAGAAGGTTTATTGAGGACTTTTCTAAGATTTGTAGTCCTCTTACCAATCTCTTGCAAAAGGATATTCCTTTTGTTTTTGACGATGATTGTGAGGAAGCCTTCGAAATACTTAAAAAGCCCTTGATAAATGCGCCTATTGTTCAACCACCTGATTGGAACTTACCTTTTGAAATCATGTGTGATGCTAGTGATTATACTGTTGGTGCCGTTCTTGGACAAAGAGTTGATAAGAAGTTGAACGTCATTCATTATTCTAGTAAAACTCTAGAAAGTGCCGAAAGAAACTATGCTACTACTGAAAAGGAATTTTTAGCAGTCGTATTTGCATGTGAAAAGTTCAGGTCTTACATTGTTGATTCCAAGGTGACTATTCACACTGATCATGCTGCTATTAAGTATCTTATGGAAAAGAAAGATGCTAAACCTAGACTTATCAGATGGGTTCTCTTGCTACAAGAATTTGATTTGCATGTTGTTGATAGGAAGGGTGCTGAGAACCCCGTAGCAGATAACTTGTCTAGGTTGGAGAATGTTATTGATGACCCACAACCTATTGATGATAGCTTTCCTGATGAGCAATTGAATGTCATCAATGCTTCACGTAGTACACCGTGGTATGGTGATTATGCAAATTATATCGTTGCTAAATATATACCACCTAGTTTCACATACTAGCAAAAGAAGAAATTCTTCTTTGATTTGAGACATTACTTTTGGGATGATCCTCACCTTTATAAGGAAGGAGTAGATGGTGTTATTAGACGGTGTGTACCTGAACATGAACAGAGACAGATCCTACAGAAGTGTCACTCCGAGGCTTACGGAGGACACCATGCGGGAGATAGAACTGCACACAAGGTATTGCAATCAGGTTTCTATTGGCCCACTCTCTTTAAGGATGCCCGTAAGTTTGTCCTATATTGTGACGAATGTTAAAGAATAGGTAATATCAGTAAACGTTAGGAAATGCCTATGAATTATTCACTTGTCATTGAACCATTTGATGTTTGGGGTTTTGATTATATGGGACCTTTTCCAAAGTCCAACGGGTATACTCATATCCTAGTTGTTGTTGATT
This sequence comes from Hordeum vulgare subsp. vulgare, assembly GCF_904849725.1. NCBI lineage: Eukaryota > Viridiplantae > Streptophyta > Magnoliopsida > Poales > Poaceae > Hordeum > Hordeum vulgare. Next base: position 541,391,218 of record NC_058520.1, read on the forward strand.
ACGTTACTAAGTGGGTAGAAGCTATCCCAACTAGTAGTGTTGATCATAACACCTCTATTAGGATGCTTAAAGAAGTTATTTTCCCTAGATTTGGAGTCCCTAGATATCTAATGACTGATGGTGGTTCACATTTTATTCATGGTGCTTTCCGTAAAACGCTTGCTAAGTATGATGTAAACCATAGAATTGCATCTCCCTATCATCCTCAGTCGAGTGGTCAAGTAGAGCTAAGTAATAGAGAGATTAAACTAATTCTGCAAAAGAGTGTTAATAGGTCTAGAAAGAATTGGTGTATGAAGCTTGATGATGCATTGTGGGCTTATAGAACTGCTTATAAGAATCCCATGGGCATGTCTTCGTACAAAATGGTTTATGGTAAAGCATGTCATTTACCTCTTGAGCTAGAGCATAAGGCTTATTGGGCAATCAAAGAGCTCAACTTTGATTTCAAACTTGTTGGTGAGAAGAGGTTATTTGATATTAGCTCACTTGATGAATGGAGAACTCAGGCCTATGAAAATGCCAAGTTGTTCAAAGAAAAGGTTAAGAGGTGGCATGATAAAAGGATACAAAAACGTGAGTTCAATGTAGGTGATTATGTCTTGCTATATAATTCTCCTTTAAGATTTTTTACAAGCAAGCTTCTCTCTAAATGGGAAGGTCCTTACATTGTTGAGGAAGTATATCGTTCTGGTGCCATCAAGATCAACAACACAGAAGGTAATTTTCCGAGAGTGGTAAATGGGCAAAGAATCAAGCATTATATCTCAGGTACTCCCATAAATGTTGAAAGCAATATTATCAATACCATAACTCCCTAGGAGTACATAAGGGATATTTATCAGCCTGTTTTAGACTCCGAAAACGAAGAGGTGTGTGATTCGGTAACTAAACCGACTCCAAAACTTTCCCAGTAGTAATTTTTCTTTGTTCTGGAATTTTTAGAAAAATAGAAAAATTTAAAGAAGTCCCGAAAGCGCACGAGGAGGCGACAAGCCTGCCAGGCGCGTGCCACCCCCTGGCCGCGCCTGGGGGGCTTGTGACCACCTCGTGTGCCTCCCGGACTCTGTTTTCTTGCGGAGTACTCCTTTTGGTCGGTAAAAAATCATTATATATTCTCCCGAAAGGTCTGACCCTCGTATCACGCAATTTTCTTCTCTTTTCATTTCGAGCTATTGTGCAGACAGATCTAGATCGCTATGGCGTCCCCAAAAGCTCCGAAGGACAAGTTCTTGGAGAAGGTCATCAATCCCTACCGCGCGGGAGTGCTGCAACACCCTCAATCTATCGAGATGCATGAGGGGGTGCTGCACATCCGTGATGTTGAGGGGACCAAGAAGACTGGAAGCATGGAGGCGAGGCTCGAAGCAATGGAGCAACATGTCTTCAAGTGCCAAGGGATGGTGGAACACGGACTCAACGCCAACCACATGATGATCACGGAGTTTACCAACAAGCAAAAGGTCGATGCCAATGACATCGGGAAACACCTCTCCAGGTTCTATGACAGAATTGATCACCTTCAAGCCGAGATCTATGACCTGCAAAACCAAAATTGTGAGTATGAGTATAGATTTAAATCAATAAGGTTGGCTGTAGATTTGAGGATTCCGGAGACTCGATCATGTTTCCATGATGGAGCACCTATGCCTTGGAAGACGGAGGATCAAACCCAGGTCGCAACAACTCCACCACCATCACCTCCGAAGGAAGACAACTAAGCACGGGTATGGTCAATCCCCTTGGCTTGTGCCAAGCTTGGGGGATTTGCCCCAGTATCGTATCATCATCACACATTTTGCCTTTACCTTTTCTTAGTTCGATCCTTTTTGGTTTTATCTTTCTCTAGTAGAATAAAGTTCTTAGTATTCTAGGTTTGAGTTTTGCTTAGTGTCACCCCCAATATATTTGAGTTCGTGAGTCTTATAATAAAGAGTGTTTTAGTTAAGGGCCTTGCTTCATGCCATGATCTAAAGAAAAGAATGATAAAAGAACAAAAGCATGAAAGATCATGTAATGATCTTATGGGAGGTGATGACTTCACATATAAAAAGAATGTTGATTGAAACTTGTTGTGGGTGGACAAACGTTGACCTTGGTCATTGCTGTAATTAATAGGAAGTAATAAATAAAGAGAGGTTCACATATAAATATATCATCTTTGACACCGTCTATGATTGTGAACACTCATTGAACTATTACATGCTTAGAAGTAGATGTTGGACAAGGAAGACAACATAATGAATTATGTTTGCTTGGTTCTGAACAATGTTTTATGACTAGAGATCCCTTAGCATGTGACGGTTGCTTACACCTCATATCAGCCAAAACTTCCGCACTAAGTAGAGATACTACTTGTGCATCCATAAACCTTCAACCCAGTTTTGCCATGAGAGTCCACCATACCTACCTATGGATTGAATAAGATCCCTCAAGTAAGTTGTCATTGGTGCAAGCAATAAAAATTGCTCCCTAAATATGTATGATCTATTAGTGTGTGGAAAATAAGCTTTGTACGAACCTGTGATGAGGAAGACATAAAAGTGACAGACTGCATAATAAAGTTCTTTATCATAGGAGGCAATATAAAGTGACGTTTGATGACCCACAAGTATAGGGGATCAATCGTAGTCCTTTCAATAAGTAAGAGTGTCGAACCCAACGAGGAGCAGAAGGATCTCACAAGTGGTTTTCCGCAAGGTAAAATCTGCAGGCACTGAAATTGTCGGTAACAAGTGATTGTGTGGTGAGATGATTCGTAGCAAGCAACAAGTAACAAAAGTAGCAACAGTGCAGCAAAGTGGCCCAATCCCTTTTGTATCAAGGGACAAGCCTGGACAAAGTCTTATAGGAGGAAAAACGCTACCGAGGACACACGGGAATTTCTGTCATGCTAGTTTCATCATGTTCATATGATTCGCGTTCGTTACTTTGATAGTTTGATATGTGGGTGGACCGGCGCTTGGGTAGTTCCCTTACTTGGACAAGCATCCCACTTATGATTAACCCCTCTCGCAAGCATCCGCAACTACGAAAGAAGAATTAAGACAAAGTCTAACCATAACATTAAACTAGTGGATCCAAATCAGCCCCTTACAAAGCAACGCATAAACTAGGGTTTAAGCTTCTGTCACTCTAGCAACCCATCATCTACTTACTACTTCCTAATGCCTTCCTCTCGGCCCAAATAGTGGTGAAGTGTTATGTAGTCGACGTTCACATAACACCACTAGAGGAAAAACAACATACATCATATCAAATTACCGAACGAATACCAAATTTACATGACTACTATTAGCATGACTTATCCCATGTCCTCAGGAAACTAAGTAACTACTCACAAAGCATAATCATATTCATGACCAGAGAGGTAATGAGTAGCATCAAGGATCTGAACATAAACTCTTCCACCAAATAATCCAACTAGCATCAACTAGAAAGAGTAATTAACACTACTAGCAACCTTACAAGTACCAATCAGAGTCGCGAGAGGGAGATTGGTTACAAGTGATGAACTAGGGTTTGGAGATGAGATTGTGCTGATGAATATGTTGATGGTGACGAGTCCCCTCCGATGAGATGAGTGTTGGTGATGACGATGGCGATGATTTCCCCCTCCGGGAGGGAAGTTTCCCCGGCAGGATCGTCGCGCCGGAGCTCTAGATTGGTTCTGCTCAAGTTCCACCTCGTGGCGGTGGCGAATCCATGAAAAAGCTCCTCCTTGATTTTTCCTGGATGAAACCCTTCATATAGCAAAAGAGGGGAGCAAGTGGGCCAGTGGGCTGCCCACAAGCCCCCACGGCGCGTCCTGGGGGGGGGGGGGTGGCCGTGCCGTGCAGGCTTGTGGGCACCCCCTGGTGCCCCTCTAGCAATTCTTCGGCCCAGTATTTTTGATAAATCGGAAAAAAAATCCTCGTTGATTTTTACGGCGTTTGGAGTTGCGCAGAATAGGTATCTCAACTTTGCTCCACTTTCAGGCTAGAATTCCAGTTGCCGGTATTCTCCCTCTTCATGTAAACCTTGCAAAATAAGAGAGAAAAGGCATAAGACTTGTACCGTGAAGTGAAATAATAGCCAAAGAAGCGATAAATATCAACATGAAAACATGATGCAAAATGGACGTATCAACGTTCCTTCACACAAAGAGGTCACACATCCAAACCTCAAAAGCGCATGACAGCCTCTGCTTCCCTCTGCGAAGGGCCTATCTTGTACCTTTACTTTTTGCCCTTGAAAGAGTCATGGTGATCTACACCAATCCCTTATTTCGCCTTTATCTTGGCTAACGTCATATGCTAGGGAAAGATCTATATTCATATGTCAACTTGGAACTAAGTATTCATGAACTATTATTGTTGACATTACCCTTGAGGTAAATAGTTGGGAGGCGAAACTATAAGCCCCTATCTTTCTCTGTGTCCGACTGAAACTTTGATCTCATGAGTACCACGTGAGTTGTAGCAATTGTAGGAGACGAAAGGATGATTGAGCATGTGGATTTGGTCTACAAGCTCTTATTTGACTCTTTCCGATGTTATGATAAATTGCAATTGCTTCAATGACGAAAGGCTATTGGTTGTTAATTCTCAATAAGGTTCTTGATCCATACTTTACTTTGTGAAGGAATTGTCTCTTTAGCATGAGAGATTATATGATGTGATTGTTGTTCTATTTATGATCATGATGCCTGCATGTCCATATCTTGTTTTGTCGACACCTCTCTCCCTAAACATGTGGGCATATTTATTGATCTCGGTTTCCGCTTGAGAACAAATGAAGTCTAAGCTTGGCGGAGTTGATACGTCCATTTTGCATCATGCTTTTATGTTGATATTCATCACTTTATGGGCTGTTATTACACTTCACGGTACAATACTTATGCCTTTTCCCTCTTATTTTACAAGGTTTACATGAAGAGGGAGCATGCCGGCAGCTGGAATTCTGGTATGAAAAAGGAGAAAGTTTGAGATACCTATTCTGCGCAACTCCAAAAGCCGTGAAAATCAATGAGGAATTATTTTGGAATTTATAAAAAATACTGGGCGGAAGAAGTACCAGAGGGGAGCTACCAGGAGGCCACAAGCCTGCTAGGCGCGGCCTACCCCCCTGGCCGCGCCTAGGGGGCTTGTGGGCTCCCTGTTGGCCCTCTGGCTCCCCTCTTTTGCTATAAGGAGGGTTTCGTTCCAGAAAAAATCAAGATGAGGCTTTCGAGAGGATTCATCGCCACCACGAGACGGAACTTGAGCATAACCAATCTAGAGCTCCGGCAGGGCCGTCCAGCCGGGGAAACTTCCCTCTCGGAGGGGGAAATCGTCGCCATCGTCATCACCAACACTCCTATCATCGGAGGGGACTCATCACCATCAACATCTTCATCAGCACCATCTCATCTCCAAACCCTAGATCATCTCTTGTAACCAATCTCCGTCTCGCGACTCCGATTGGTACTTGTAAGGTTGCTAGTAGTGTTAATTACTCTTTATAGTTGATGCTAGTTGGATTACTCGGTGGAAGATTATTTGTCAGATCCTTGATGCTATTCAGTACCTCTCTGGTCATGAACATAATTACGCTTTGTGAGTAGTCACTTTTGTTCGTGAGGACATGGGATAAGTCATGCTATAAGTAGTCATGTGAATTTGGTATTCGTTCGATATTTTGATGCGTTGTATGTTGTTTTTCCTCTAGTGGTGTTATGTGAATGTCAACTACATAACACTTCACCATTATTTGGGCCTAGAGGAAGGCATTGGGAAGTAGTAAGTATATGATGGGTTGCTAGAGTGACAGAAGCTTAAACCCTAGTTTATGTGTTGCTTCGCAAGGGGCTGATTTGGATCCACTAGTTTAATGCTATGGTTAGACTTTGTCTTAATTCTTCTTTCGTAGTTGTGGATGCTTGCGAGAGGGGTTAATCATAAGTGGGATGTTTGTCCAAGTAAGGGCAGCACCCAAGCACCGGTCCACCCACATATCAAACTATCAAAGTAGCGAACGCGAATCATATGAACATGATGAAAACTAGCTTGATAGAAATTCCCATGTGTCCTCGGGAGCGCTTTACCTCCTATAAGAGTTCGTCCAGGCTTCTCCCTTGCTACAAAAGGGATTGGGCCACTTTGTTGCACCTTTGTTACTATTGTTACTCGCTACCTGCTACGAATCATCTTATCACACAACTATTTGTTACTGATAATTTTAGTGCTTGCAGAGAATACCTTGCTCAAAACCACTTGTCAGATCCTTCTACTCCTCGTTGGGTTCGACACTCTTACTTATCGAAAGGACTACGATAGATCCCCTACACTTGTGGGTCATCAATGTGATCCCTATATTTAATGATCCTTGCCATGAATAAATATTGCATAACTATGTGATTTTCCATCAATTTCCCAACAGTAATTCGTCTATCCATAGTATGCTTTCTACGAGAGAGAAGCCTCTAGCGAAAAGTATGGCCCTTGGGTCTATTCACAAATATAAATAAAAAAACCCAAAATACCTTGCTACAATTATTGACTTTTAATTTATTTTCTATTTTTTATTTACCAAGCTATCCATCTACACTACTTATTACTTGTAAGTAACGAGTTCAAGGGGATTGATAACCCTCTTGCCCACGTTGGGTGCGAGTGTGTGCTCTTTTGTGTGTAGGCGCCGAGGATGGGAAATTGTGTGGTCCTCTTACTGATTTGATAACCTTGGTTCTCACTGAGGGAAATACTTATCTATGTTGTGCTGCATCAGCACATATCACAAGTATCAGGAAGGATGTTTGGCGCCGTTGTTGGGGAGTATCATCAATTTCCTATCAAGTACCTTCTCACAAATTATCATTCACTTGTTCTACTTTTTATTTGCTGTTATATTTTTCTTTGTATAAAAGCAAAAATACAAAAATATTTATCTTTGCTAGTTTACTTGTTTGCTTGCTAGTTTACTCATTTTTCTTGTTACTTTGCTTGCTTGGTCACCATGTCTCAAGATATATTATATAATATTTGCTATTACCAAAGGATGATTGAAATTCAAAGCTCCATGAAACTTTTATGACTACTCAACATGAGAACAATAAGTTCTTTCCTATTGAAGTTAAGGAAGACTCAACCTTGATAGATGCTATTAGCAAGCAACTTGATGAATTCAATAGGGAAGTATCTAGCCTCCAATCCCAATTTGTGCAAACTGAAGAGTTGGTAGGAAAGATATCTGATAAGCAAACCAATATTGGTAATCGTTATGAAGGTATTAAAATGATTGGTACTTATCCCATTAAGTATTTTTTTACTAATATGAAAATAGATGATAGAGGGACTGTAGACGAGTTAGCTTTAGCTAGAAGGCGCCCCGTTTGTTTGGAGGTGGATGATTCTAATGATAAAAATGAAAAAGTGAGTTTGGAGAGGTCAAAACTTTAAATAGTGATGTGCCCACTATCTTGGATTACAAGAACTTTAATTATGAGAATTTCTCTTTAGTAAAATGGATTTCTTGCTGCAATCCATTATTAGCTCACCCAATGCCTATGAACAAAATAAAGCTTTTACTAAACATATAGTAGAAGCAATGATAAAAGCTTATGATGAGAAACTTGACCTAGAAGTTTTTATACCTAGAAAGTTGCATGATGAATGGGAACCTACTATAAAAATAAATCTTAAAGAATATGAATACAAAATGATGTGTGTGACCTTGGTGCTAGTGTTTCAACTATACCTAAATATCTATGTGATGTGCTTGGTCTCATCGATATACATGAGTGTTCCCTTAACTTGCATCTTGCGGATTATACTATTAAGAAAAGTTTGGGTAGAATAAACGATATGCTTATGGTTTCTAATAGAAATTATCTACGTGTAGATTTCATTATGCTTGATATTGAATGCAATCTGTCTTGTCCAATAATACTTGGAAGACCTTTCTTACGAACTATAGGTGCCATTATTGATATGAAAGAGTGAAACATAAGGTTACAATTCCCATTAAAGAAAGGGATGGAACACTTCCCTAGGAACAGAATTAAACCACCTTATGAATTTATCATGAGGGATACTTGTTGGTGGAGTGTCAAGGATGACAACACATGAAACTATGCATTATGCCCAAGTAGGGGCGTCAAATGACAACGCTTGTTGGGAGACAACCCAATAGTTATCTTATTTTTCTTTTTATACTTTCTGTTTGTGTGAGATAATACAATTATTTATACCGTAATGATTTTTTATGTTTAAATTAGTGTTTGTACCAACTAAAGCCTTTGGGATGATTTGAATGATAATTAGAATTGATACAGTGCAAAAACTAAAACTTTTGTGTCCAGTACATAATTTCTATGATTTTACTCGAATGTATTTTTGATCTGAAGTTTTTATGAAGTATTGGTATAAAAATTACTCAGGTTTTCCTAATTTTTCAAAATCTGTGGAGTTACATTAGTAGGGTGTTTTTGCTGATCACTAGAGACTGTTCTGTTTTAGACATATTTTGTTTTTTGCTTGCATAGTTTGCTTGCTTTGATGATGCTATGGATTATATCAGGGGGTATAAGTCACGGAGAAGTTATAATACAATAACTTATGCTAAAATAAAATATGAATCAATTTATAACATTACCTAATGTTTATGGTTCACCTATCCTACTAACGGATCTCAAGAGTCTTTTGTTAAGTTTTGTGTGCTGAAGTTTTCAAATTTTGGGTGTTATCACGATGGATGAAGGAATAAGCAGCGGAAAAGAGACTAAGCTTGGGGATGCCAAAGGCACCCCAAGTCAAATTCTAGGAAGACTTAAGCGTCTGAGCTTGGTATGCCCCGGAAGGCATCCCCTCTTTCGTCTCAATCCATTGGTGTGTCACTTGGAGCTACATTTTTATTCATCACATGATATGAGTTTTGCTTGGAGCATCGTTTGCTTTAGTTTTTAGTTTTCCACAATCATTGTTTTCTGGACACACCCACTTGAGAGAGACATATGTTCACCATGATTTGTTAGAATACTTTGTGTGCTTTACTTATATCATTTGAGCTAAGCAGTTGTTCAAGTGCTTCACTTATATCTTTTGGAGCATGGTGGCGTATATATTTTATAGAAATAATTACACTCCTGTTTCTCACTCAAATTTGTTTGAGAGTTAATAAATAGTGACGGTAATTTGCATGGGTTATAAGACTAGTCCAAAAATAATAGGTATTCAAGGAGTGCATAATCAAAACCTTCATGTAGCACATAAAAGAGAAATTGTAGGTTAATGATATTGATGTGATAATATGAAAGGGCATGAGTACATGGTTGTTGGTTAGTAGAAATATCGATACTTAAACAATGTTAATTTGTTGTTGATGACGAGTTGATGGATATACTTCTCGCCCCTCGTTGGTTACCCCAAGTGGAAGGTGGAGATATAGTCAGCAACAGATTTACCTTACACGGAGACTGTAAGGTTTATCGACCCAGGAGGACTCCAAGGATCAACAAGTAGGTGTCCGCTGCTCTGGCGCTAGCAGAAGATGTGGACCAGCACACACAACAAATAACTTTGCTCCCAACAAGTACAAAGAGGTTGTCTATCTCTCTGGCCTTGTAGTTTGCAAAGTATCAAAACACAAGCGGGAAAAGTGATAGTGGTTGCAACAGAAAAGTAAATGAAAGCAGTAAATGGTGGAGGTCTAAGCAATGGTGGTAATATGGACCCGAGTCACATGATGTTCACTAGTGATGTCTCTCTCCCAAAAGACGATAAAAAATTATGCATGGGTAAACAAATTACAGCTGGGCAATTGACAGAATTACAAACGCACCGCAATGCTAATTATGCTACTTGAAAGTTAGAGGGTCAATAGTAATGGGAAGTACGCCAAGACAAGTAGACCGTTTATTCATCGACATCTACTTACTAATCATCCACCTTGAGATATCTATCTAGAACATCTCGTTGGTATTAAGTTGCGAGCCCCACCCAAAGTGTAAACTCAAAGCAACAGACAACTGCATTAACGAACTTTGCGTAAGGTAAACAATCCTTGCAACCGCGGTCACAAGCACCGTTGTTTTCTCCCTGGTGGCAACATCACATCCCCTAGTCTCATGTTTCTGTCACTCAAGCTAGACATCAGGGGGCATGAACCCACAATCATGCATAACGCTCCCTCTTGGAGTTACAATCTACTACTCGGCCAAAGCAATAAAGAGCAACGGAGAACATGCATGAATCACTAAAGAAGATAATATAAAAGGATAATCAAATATATAACTCATCACAATCTTAACATAATCTCATAATCCATCGGATCCCAACAAACCAAGCATAGCAATAGCAGGAAAATTACATAGGTGCCTTGATCATGTAGGGAAGCTCACAAGGGCTAATCATTGAAGCACAAGATTGGAGAGAAGACATCACATAGCTACTGGTCATGGACTCATGGTCCAAGGAGGACTACTCACGGCACGTTCGGGAATCGTCCATGGCGGTGGATAAGCTCCCGGAGGTCAATCCTCCCTCCGGCAGGGTGCCGGGAAGAGATCTCGTGACGCTCCCGATCTCGGAAGCGCTGCGGTGGAGGAATGATGGAGAATTTCGTGATTCTGGATATGATTCAAGGGTTTCTGATCGGAGGGGTAAATATAGGCCAAAGGAGGGCGTCACAGGAGGTGGGGCCCACCCAGGCGACCTGTGGGCGCGGCCAGGGGCCAGGCCGCGTAGGGAGGCCACATCGGCAGCCCTTGGCTCCCCTCTGGCCCATCTTCGGTGCCCTGGAAGCTTCTGTCACACTGATTTTTATATATTTTTCTCGGGATTTTTGGGACTCTGGAAATTTGGGTAAAGGTCCCTGCAAAAAAGACATCAGCTGACAGAAAGTGGCACTCGGTGCACCGAGTTAGTAGGTTAGTCCAAATATGTGTAGAAAGGTATGAAAGTGTAGCAAAACATATAACAATGTCACCCAAAAGATCATGGAACAAGCAGAAATTATAGATACATTTGGGACGTATCAGTTGTTCATGTAAATATTGGTTATGGCATGGCATGATGTGTGAGTATCCTTATTCCTCTTTGAAATCCTAGTGTTGTTTAGGTCAGGGGCGCGCAATGGTTTACTCCTACCAACCTCCTCCCTAGGGGCATGCGAGTAGTACTTTGCTTCGAGAGAGCAAAGAAAACCTTGCAATAAGTACATGAGTTCTTTATGAGTAATGTGAATCCATGGAGTATGCGCTCCCACTTCCTCATATTTTCTAGCCTGTTAAGTACCATGCATTGTCCATTCTCACCTTGAGGATCGGTGCAAACTTCACCGGTGCATCCAAACCCCGCGACATGATACACTTTGTTGCACATAAGCCACCTTATATGTTTCTCAAAACAACCATCATACCTACCTATCATAGAATTTCTAAAACCATTCCGAGATATATTGCCATGCAACTTCCACCATTATATCATATGACTAGTACAACCATTGTTATATTGCTTTGCATGATCATGTAGCTAACATAGTAATTGTGGAAAAGCCACCGCCCATCATTATTATACATGTTACGCTAGATAATTGCACATCCTGGTACACTGCCAGAGACATTCGTATAAGGTTGTATTGTTGAGTAATTTTCATATCGAGTTGTAAGAAAATAGAAGTGTGATGTTTGTCATTATTAGGGCACTTTCTAAGTGAGGAAAGTATGATGGAGACAATGATTCCCCCACAAGTCGGGATGATACTCCACATGAAAGATAAAAGAAAAAAAGGAAAAAAGGAAGAAAAAGAAGAAAAAATAAGAAAAAAGAAGAAAAAGAAGAAGAAAAAGAGAAAAAGAAAAAGAAAAAAATCAGAGAAAAGAGAGAAGGGACAATTCTACTACCTCCTTTTCCACACTTGTGCTACAAAGTATCACCATGTTTTTCATATATAGTCTCATGTTTTGTCACTTTCATATGCTAGTGGGATTTTTTCATTATATAATATGACTTGTATATTTCAATGAAGGGCTTCCTCAAATGCCCGAGGTCTTCATGTGCAAGCAAGTTGGATGCATACCCCTTAGTTTCAGTTGAGCTTTCGTAAACTTATAGTTCTAGTGCATCCGTTGCATGGCAATTCCTACTTCTTGCATTGATATTGATTGATGGGCATCTCCATAGCACGTTGATCTGCCTAGTTGATGCGATACTTTCTTCTCCACTTTTACCCCATTGAAACCTACCACCACATTCTATTCCACCTATATGTTGTGTCCATAGTTCACGCTCATGTATTGAGTGAGGAATAAAAAGCTGAAGCGCGTTCAAAAGTACGATCCAATTGCCTAACTTAACACCATGGTGCTTGATACGTCCATTTTGCATCATGCTTTCATGTTGATATTTATCGCTTTTTGGGCTGTTATTACACTTCACGGTACAATACTTATGCCTTTTCTCTCTTATTTTGCAAGGTTTACACGAAGAGGGAGAATGCCGGCAGCTGGAATTCTGGCCTGAAAAAGGAGAAAGTTTGAGATACCTATTCTACGCAACTCCAAAAGCCGTGAAAATCAACGAGGAATTTTTTTGGGATTTATAAAAAATACTGGGCCGAAGAAGTACCACAGGTGCGCCAGCAGGAGGCCACAAGCCTGCTAGGCGCGGCCTCCCCCTGGCCGCGCCTAGGGGGCTTGTGGGCTCCCACTTGGCCCTCTGGCCCCCCTCTTTTGCTACAAGAAGGGTTTCGTTCCAAAAAAAAATCAGGAGGAGGCTTTTCGGAGGTTTCGCCGCCGCCACGAGGCGGAACTTGAGCAGAACCAATCTAGAGCTCCGGCAGGACGATCCTACCGGGGAAACTTCCCTCCCGGAGGGGGAAATCGTCGCCATCGTCATCACCAACACTCCTCTCGTTGGAAGGAACTGGTCACCATCAACATCTTCATCAGCACCATCTCATCTCCAAACCCTAGTTCATCTCTTGTAACCAATCTTCGTCTCACGACTCCGATTGGTACTTGTAAGGTTGCCAGTAGTGTTAATTACTCTTTGTAGTTGATGCTAGTTGGATTACTTGGTGGAAGAGTTTATGTTCAGATCTTTGATGCTACTCATTACCTCTCTGGTCATTAATATGATTATGCTTTGTGAGTAGTTACTTTTGTTCCCGAGGACATGGGAGAAGTCATGCTATAAGTAGTCATGTAAATTTGGCATTCGTTCGATATTTTGATGTGTTGTATGTTGTTTTTCCTCTAGTGGTGTTATGTGAACGTCGACTACATAATACTTCACCATTATTTGGGCCTATAGGAAGGCATTGGGAAGTAGTAATAGATGATGGGTTGCTAGAGTGACAAAAGCTTAAACCCTAGTTTATGCGTTGCTTCGTAAGGGGCTGATTTGGATCCCCTAGTTTAATGCTATGGTTAGACTTTGTCTGAATTCTTCTTTCGTAGTTGCGGATGCTTTTCCAAGTAAGGGCAGTACCCAAGCGCCGGTCCACCCACATATCAAACTATCAAAGTAACGGACGCGAATCATATGAACATGATGAAAACTAGCTTGACAAAAATTCTCATGTGTCCTCGGGAGCGTTTTACCTCCTATAAGACTTTGTCCAGGCTTGTCCCTTGCTACAAAAGGGATTGGGACACTTTGCTGCACCTTTGTTACTTTTTCTACTTGTTGCTTGCTACGAATCACCTTGCCACACAACTACTTGTTACCGATAATTTCAGTGTTTGCAGATATTACCTTGCTGAAAAGCACTTGTCAGATCCTTCTGCTCCTCATTGGGTCTAACACTCTTACTTATCGAAAGAACTATGATAGATCCCCTATACTTGTGGGTCATCAAGACTCTTTTCTGGCGCCTTTGGTAAGTGGAACTTGGTAAGGAAACATTTATATAGTGTGCTGAAATTTATTGTCATTTGTCACTATGGAAACTAATCCTTTGAGGGGCTTGTTCGGGGTATCTTCACCTCGAACGGAAGCACAAAGAGTTGCTCCTCAAGTTGCTGCACCTACTGAAAATATTTTCTATGAATTTCCTTCGGGTATGCTTGAGAAACTGCTGGCTAGTCCTTTTATAGGATATGGAACATCATATCCCGACTTGCATCTAATCTATGTAGATGAAGTTTGTGGTTTATTTAAGCTTGCAGGTTTGCCCGAGGATGAGGTCAAGAAGAAGGTCTTTCCCTTATCTTTGAGGGATAAGGCGTTGACATGGCATAGGCTATGTGATGATACTGGATCATGGAACTACAATCGGTTGAAATTGGAATTTCATCAAAAGTTTTATCCTATGCATTTAGTATATCATGATTGGAATTATATTTATAATTTTTGGCCTCGTGGCAGAGAAAGCATCGCTCAAGCTTGGGGGAGGCTTAAATCAATGTTATATTCATGCCCCAACCATGAGCTCTCGAGAGAAATTATCATTCAGAACTTCTATGCTCGGCTTTCTCATGATGATCGCACCATGCTTGACACTTCTTGTACCGGTTCTTTTATGAAGAGAGATATTGACTTCAAATGGAATTTATTGGAGAGAATTAAACACAACTCTGAAGATTTAGAGCTTGATGAAGGTAAGGAGTCAGGTATGAATTTCAAGTTTGATTGTGTTAAATCCTTTGTCGAAACAAATACTTTTTTTGATTTTAGCGCTAAGTATGGACTTGACTCTGAGATAGTAGCTTCATTGTGTGAATCATTTTCTGCTCATATTGATCTCCCCAAAGAGAAGTGGCTTAAATATCATCCTCCCTTAGAAGTCAATGTAGTCAAACCCAATCCAGTTGAAGAGAGAGTCATTGCCTATAATGATCCTATTGTTCCCAGTGCTTACATTGAGAAACCACCTTTCCCTGTTAGGATAAAGGATCATTCTAAAGCTTCAACTGTTATACGTAGAGGCTACATTAGAACATCTACACCCCCTGAGCAAATTAGAGTTGAACCTAGCATTGCTATTATCAAAGATCTCCTGTCCGACAATGTTGATGGCCATAATATTCACTTCTGTGAAGATGCTGCTAGAATTGCTAAACCACACGCTAGAGACAAACATAGGCCTATTGTTGGCACGCCTCTTGTTTCTGTTAAGATAGGAGATCATTGTTATCATGGTTTATGTGACGTGGGTGCTAGTGTTAGTGCAATACCTCAATCCTTATATGATGAAATTAAAGACGAGATTGCACCTGTTGAGATAGAACCCATTGATGTCATTATTCAGCTTGCCAATAGAGATACTATCTGCCGTGTGGGAATTGTTAGGGATGTTGAAGTCTTGTGTGGTAAAACGAATTATCCTGCTGATTTCCTCGTTCTTGCTACCACCCAAGATAGCTTTTGTCCCATCATATTTGGCAAACCCTTCCTTAATACCGTTAATGCTCATATTGACTGTGAGAAGCAAACTGTCACTATTGGCTTTGAAGGTGTGTCACATGAGTTCAATTTCTCCAAGTTTGGTAGACAACCTCATGAAAAAGAGTTGCCTAGTAAGGATGAAACTTTTGCCTTAGCTTCTATTGTCGTGCCTCCTACTGTTCCCTTAGAGCAATACTTTCTTGAGCATGAAAATGATATGCATATGGATGAAAGGGATGAGATAGATAGAGTTTTCTTAGAACAATATCCTATCCTTAAGAACAACTTGCGTGTTGAACTGCTTGGGAATCCACCCCCACCAAAAGGTGATCCTGTGTTCGAGCTTAAACAGTTGCCAGATACTCTTAAGTATGCTTATCTTGATGAAAAAGAGATATATCCTATTATAATTAGTGCTAGCCTCTCAGAGCATGAAGAAAATAAGTTACTAAAAACTCCGAGGAAGCATCGTGCCGCTATTGGATATACTCTTGATGATCTTAAGGGCATTAGTCCCACTCTATGCCAGCACAAGATTAAAACTGATCCTGATTCCAAATCAGTTGCTGATCATCAACGGAGATTAAATCCTAAGATGAAAGAGGCAGTAAGAAAAGAAATAGTAAAGCTCCTGGAAGCAGGTATTATCTACCCTGTTGCTCATAGTGATTGGGTGAGTCTGGTGCATTGCGTCCCTAAGAAGGGAGGTATTACCGTTGTCCCTAATGATAAGGATGAATTGATCCCACAGAGGATTATTACTGGCTATAGGATGGTGATCGATTTTAGGAAATTGAATAAAGACACTAGGAAAGATCATTACCCTTTTCCTTTTATCGACCAAATGCTAGAAAGACTGTCTAAACATACACACTTTTGCTTTCTAGACGGTTATTCCGGTTTCTCCCAAATACCAGTTGCACAATCTGATCAGGAGAAAACCACTTTCACTTGCCCTTTCGGTACCTTTGCTTACAGACGTATGCCTTTTGGCTTATGTAATGCACCTGCTACCTTTCAAAGATGTATGATGGCTATATTCTCCGACTTTTGTGAAAAGATTGTTGAGGTTTTCATGGATGACTTTTCCGTTTACGGGTCTTCTTTTGATAATTGCCTCAGCAACCTTGATCGAGTCTTGGAGAGATGTAAAGACACTAACCTTGTCTTGAATTGGGAGAAGTGCCACTTTATGGTTAATGAAGGCATCGTCTTAGGACATAAAATTTGTGAAAGAGGTATTGAAGTTGATAAGGATAAGGTTGATGCAATCGAGAAAATGCCATACCGCACATATATCAAAGGTATAAGAAGTTTCCTTGGTCATGCTGGTTTCTATAGAAGGTTCATTAAAGACTTCTCTAAGATTTCTAGGCCTCTTACCAATCTCTTGCAAAAGGATATTTCTTTTGTTTTTGACGATGATTGTGAGGAAGCCTTCGAAATACTTAAGAACGCTTTGATAACTTCAGCTATTGTTCAACCACCTGATTGGAACTTACCTTTTGAAATCATGTGTGATGCTAGTGATTATGTTGTTGGTGTTGTTTTAGGGCAAAGAGTTGATAAGAAGTTGAATGTTATTCACTATGCTAGTAAAACTCTAGAAAGTGCCCAAAGAAACTATGCTACTACACAAAAGGAATTTTTAGCAGTCGTGTTTGCATGTGAAAAGTT
Source organism: Hordeum vulgare subsp. vulgare (assembly GCF_904849725.1). Lineage (NCBI taxonomy): Eukaryota > Viridiplantae > Streptophyta > Magnoliopsida > Poales > Poaceae > Hordeum > Hordeum vulgare. Next base: position 541,408,242 of record NC_058520.1, read on the forward strand.
CAGATTTTACATAGTTGATTCCAAATTCACTATTCACACTGATCATGCTGTTATTAAGTACCTCATGGAGAAGAAAGACGCTAAACCTAGACTTATAAGATGGGTTCTCTTGATACAAGAATTTGATTTGCACGTTGTCAACAGGAAGGGTGATGATAACCCAGTAGCAGATAACTTGTCTAGGTTGGAGAATGTTCTTGATGACCCACAACCTATTGATGATAGCTTTCCTGATGAGCAATTGAATGTCATCAATACTTCATGTAGTGCATCGTGGTATGCTGATTATGCAACCTATATCGTTGCCAAATATATACCACCTAGTTTCACATACCAGCAAAAGAAGAAATTCTTCATTGATTTAAGACATTACTTCTGGGATGATCCTCACCTTTATAAGGAAGGAGTAGATGGTGTTATTAGACATTGTGTACCTGAACATGATCAGGGACAGATCCTACAGAAGTGTCACTCCGAGGCCTACGGAGGACACCATGCGGGAGATAGAACTGCACACAAGGTATTGCAATCAGGTTTCTATTGGCCCACTCTCTTCAAGGATGCCCGTAAGTTTGTCTTGTCTTGTGACGAATGTCAAAGAATAGGTAATATCGATAAACGTCAGGAAATGCCTATGAACTATTCACTCGTTATTGAACCATTTGATGTTTGGGGCTTTGATTATATGGGACCTTTTCCAAAATCCAACGGGCATACTCATATCCTAGTTGCTGTTGATTATGTCACTAAGTGGATAGAAGCTATCCCCACTAGTAGTGCTGATCACAACACCTCTATCAGGATGCTTAAAGAAGTTATTTTCCCTAGATTTGGAGTCCCTAGATATCTAATGACCGACGGTGGTTCACATTTCATTCATGGTGCTTTCCGTAAAACGCTTGCTAAGTACGATGTCAACCATAGAATTGTGTCCCCCTATCACCCTCAGTCTAGTGGTCAAGTAGAGCTAAGAAATAGAGAGATTAAACTAATTCTGCAAAAGACTGTCAACAGGTCTAGAAAGAATTGGTCTAAGAAGCTCGATGATGCACTGTGGGCTTATAGAACTGCCTATCAGAATCCCATGGGCATGTCCCCGTACAAAATGGTGTACGGTAAAGCATGTCATTTACCTCTTGAGCTAGAGCATAAAGCTTATTGGGCAATCAAAGAGCTCAACTTTGATTTCAGACTTGCTGGTGAGAAGAGGTTATTTGATATTAGCTCCCTTTATGAATGGAGAACTCAGGCATATGAGAATGCCAAGTTGTTCAAGGAAAAGGTTAAGAGGTGGCATGATAAAAGGATACAGAAACGTGAGTTCAATGTAGGTGATTATGTCTTGCTATATAATTCTCGTTTAAGATTTTTTGCAGGCAAGCTTCTCTCTAAATGGGAAGGTCCCTATATTGTTGAGGAAGTATATCGTTCCGGTGCTATCAAGATCAACAACACGGAAGGTAATTTTCCGAGAGTGGTAAATGGGAAGAGAATAAAGCATTATATCTCAGGTACTCCCATAAATGTTGAAAGCAATATTATCAATACCATAACTCCGGAGGAGTACCTAAGGGATATTTATCAGCCTGTTTCAGACTCCGAAAACGAAGAGGTGTGTGTTTCCGTAAGTAAACAGACTCCAAAACTTTTCTAGTAAGATTTTTTTTCTCCGTTTTGGAATATTTAGAAAAATAGAAAAAATTGAAGTAGTCCGGAAAGCGCACGAGGAGGCGACAAGCCTGCCAAGCGCGGGCCACCCCCCTGGCCGTGCCTGGGGGGCTTGTGGCCACCTCATGTGCCTCCCGGACTCCGTTTTCTTGCGGAGTACTCCTTCTGGTCTGAAAAAAATCATTATATTTTCTCCTGTAAGGTCTGACCCTCGTATCACGCAGATTTCCTCTATTTTCGTTTCGAGCCTGTTTTCTGCCGCAGATTTAGGGCGAGGATGTCTTCTCAAGATTCAGAGGGGGAGGGCTATGTGGTAGATTACCTTGCTAACCCCAAGATATATGGGGACTTGGATCCTTATGGCTGGACCACTGATGAGGAAGAAGATTATGATCCCAAGGGGACAGAAGGAACAAGTTCCGATGAGGAGGAGGCTCCTCTACCTCAACTTGGAGACACGCATGTGGAGTTCAAGAAGTCGAGCCTCCCTGACTCAGGAAGAAGCCTAAGATTTTGTTTATCCCTTCTCGTCTTTTGCAGGAGAGTAAGCAGGAATTATGCCAAAGGGTGTTGAGGCTTGAAGAGGAAATTAATAATCTGAAGGAGCAGAATTTTATGCTCAAGAGGAAATTAAACAAGTTCAAGACCTCTGCAACAACTCCACCACCATCACCTCCAAAGGAAGACAAATAAACACGGGTATGGGCAATCCCCTTGGCTTGTGCCAAGCTTGGGGGAGTTGCCCCGGTATCGTATCACCATCACATCTTTTGACTTTACCTTTGTTTTAGTTTGTTCCTTTTGAGTTTTCTCTTTCTCCAGTAGATTAATAGTCTTAGTGTTTTACGCTTGAGTTTTGCTTTGTGTCACCCCTGATGTATTTGAGCTCGTGAGCCATATAATAAAGAATGTCTTAGTTAAGGGCCTTGCCTCATGCCATGATCAAAAGAATGAGAAAAGAACAAAAACATGAAAGATCATGCAATGATCTTATGGGAGGCTTCACATATAAAAAGAATGATGATTGAAACTTGTTGAGGGTAGACAAACGTAGACATTGGTCATTGTTCCAATTAATAGGAAGTGATAAAGAAGGAGAGGTTCACACAAAAATATACCATCTTTGACACCATCTATGATTGTGAACACTCACTACACTATTACATGCTTAGAATTAGATGTTGGACAAGGAAGACAACATAATGAATTGTGTTTGCTTGGTTCCGAACAATGTTATATGACTAGAGATCCCTTGGCATGTGACGCTTGCTTCCACCTCATATTAGCCAAAACTCCCACACCAAGTAGAGATACTACTTGTGCATCCATAAACCTTCAACCCAATTTTGCCATGAGAGTCCACCATACCTACCTATGGATTGAATAAGATCCCTCAAGTAAGTTGTCATCGGTGCAAGCAATAAAAATTGCTCCCTAATATGTATGATCTATTAGTGTGTGGAAAATAAGCTTTGTACGAACATGTGATGAGGAAGACATAAAAGAGATGGACTACATAATAAAATTCTTTATCACAGGAGGCAATATAAAGTGACGTTCCTCCACACTAAGAGGACACACATCCAAACCTCAAAAGCGCATGACAACCTCTGCTTCCCTCTGCGAAGGGCCTATCTTGTACCTTTACTTTTTGCCCTTGAAAGAGTCATGGTGATCTTCACCAATTCCTTGTTTCGCCTTTATCTTGGCTAACGTCATATGCTTGGGAAAGATCTATATTCATCTGTCAGCTTGGAAATAAGTATTCTTGAATTATTATTGTTGACATTGCCCTTGAGGTAAATGGTTGGGAGGCCAAACTATAAGCCCCTACCTTTCTCTGTGTCCAACTGAAACTTTGATCTCTTGAGTACCACGTGAGTTGTAGCAATTGTAGAGAACGAAAGGATGATTGAGTATGTGGATTTTCTTTACAAGCTCTTATTTGACTCTTTCTCATGTTGTGATAAATTGCAACTGCTTCAACGACTAAATGCTATTGGTTGTTAATTCCCGGTAAGGTTCTTGGCCCATACTTTACTCTGTGAATGAATCATCACTTTAGAATGAGAGATTATATGTTGGTATTGCTGTTCTGACAATGATCATGATGCCTGCATGTTCGTATATTGTTTTGTCGACACCTCTCTCCCTAAACATGTGGTTGATCTCGGCTTTCGCTTGAGGACAAGCGAGGTCTAAGCTTGGGGGAGTTGATACGTCCATTTTGCATCATGCTTTCATGTTGATATTTATCGCTTTTTGGTGTTGAGTAACGTCGCATGGGAAACAAAAATTTTCCTACGCGCACGAAGACCTATCATGGTGATGTCCATCTACGAGAGGGGATATTCGATCTACGTACCCTTGTAGACCGCACAGCAGAAGCGTTAAGAAACGCGGTTGATGTAGTGGAACGTCCTCACGTCCCTCGATCCGCCCCGCGAACCGTCCCGCGATCAATCCCACGATCTAGTGCCGAACGGACGGCACCTCCGCGTTCAGCACACGTACAGCTCGACGATGATCTCGGCCTTCTTGATCCAGCAAGAGAGACGGAGAGGTAGATGAGTTCTCCGGCAGCGTGACGGCACTCCGGAGGTTGGTGATGATCTTATCTCGGCAGGGCTCCGCCCGAGCTCCGCAGAAACGCGATCTAGAGGTAAAACCGTGGAGATATGTGGTCGGGCTGCCGTGGCAAAGTTTTCTCAAATCAGCCCTAAAACCTCCGTATATATAGGGGGAAGAGGGGGAGCCTTGCCTTGGGGTCCAAGGACCCCAAAGGGCTTTGGCCGAGCCAAGGGGGGCAACCCTCCCCTTCCAAACCGAGTCCAACTATGTTTGGAAGGAGGAGTCCTTCCCCCTTTTCCCACCTCCTCTTTTTTTTCTTTCTTTTCTCTTTGATTTTCTTCCTATGGCACATAGGGCCTTCTAGGGCTGTCCCACCAGCCCACTAAGGGCTGGTGCGCCACCCCCAAGGCCTATGGGCTTCCCCGGGTGGGTTGCCCCCCCGGTGAACACCCGGAACCCATTTGTCATTCCCGGTACATTCCCGGTAACTCCGAAAAACCTTCCGGTAATCAAATGAGGTCATCCTATATATCAATCTTCGTTTCCGTACCATTCCGGAAACCCTCGTGACGTCCGTGATCTCATCCGGGACTCCGAACAACATTCGGTAACCAACCATATAACTCAAATACGCATAAAACAACGTCGAACCTTAAGTGTGCAGACCCTGCGGGTTCGAGAACTATGTAGACATGACCCGAGAGACTCCTTGGTCAATATCCAATAGAGGAACCTGGATGCCCATATTGGATCCTACATATTCTACGAAGATCTTATCGTTTGAACCTCAGTGCCAAGGATTCATATAATCCCATATGTCATTCCCTTTGTCCTTCGGTATGTTACTTGCCCGAGATTCGATCGTCAGTATCCGCATACCTATTTCAATCTCGTTTACCGGCAAGTCTCTTTACTCGTTCCGTAATACAAGATCCTGCAACTTACACTAAGTCACATTGCATGCAAGGCTTGTGTGTGATGTTGTATTATCGAGTGGGCCCCGAGATACCTCTCCGTCACACGGAGTGACAAATCCTAGTCTCGATCCATACTAACTCAACGAACACCTTCGGAGATACCTGTAGAGCATCTTTATAGTCACCCAGTTACGTTGCGACGTTTGATACACACAAAGCATTCCTCCGGTGTCAGTGAGTTATATGATCTCATGGTCATAGGAACAAATACTTGACACGCAGAAAACAGTAGCAACAAAATGACACGATCAACATGCTGTGTCTATTAGTTTGGGTCTAGTCCATCACGTGATTCTCCTAATGACGTGATCCAGTTATCAAGCAACAACACCTTGTTCATAATCAGAAGTGTTGGAATTATGCCCTAGAGGCAATAATAAATATAGTCATTATTATAATTCCTATATCAAGATAATCGTTTATTATCCATGCTATAATTGTATTGAATGAAGACTCATTTACATGTGTGGATACATAGACAAAACACTGTCCCTAGCAAGCCTCTAGTTGGCTAGCCAGTTGATCAAAGATAGTCAGTGTCTTCTGATTATGAACAAGGTGTTGTTGCTTGATAACTGGATCACGTCATTAGGAGAATCACGTGATGGACTAGACCCAAACTAATAGACGTAGCATGTTGATCGTGTCATTTTGTTGCTACTGTTTTCTGCGTGTCAAGTATTTGTTCCTATGACCATGAGATTATATAACTCACTAACACCGGAGGAATACTTTGTGTGTATCAAACGTCGCAACGTAACTGGGTGACTATAAAGATGCTCTAGAGGTATCTCCAAAGGTGTTCGTTGAGTTAGTATGGATCGAGACTGGGATTTGTCACTCCGTGTGACGGAGAGGTATCTCGGGGCCCACTCGGTAATACAACATCACACACAAGCCTTGCAAGCAATGTGACTTGGTGTAAGTTGCGGGATCTTGTATTACGGAACGAGTAAAGAGACTTGTCGGTAAACGAGATTGAAATAGGTATACGGATACTGACGATCGAATCTCGGGCAAGTAACATACCGAAGGACAAAGGGAATGACATACGGGATTATATGAATCCTTGGCACTGAGGTTCAAACGATAAGATCTTCGTAGAATATGTACGATCCAATATGGGCATCCTGGTCCCGATATTGGGTATTGACCGAGAAGTCTCTCGGGTCATGTCTACATAGTTCTCGAGCCCGCAGGGTCTGCACACTTAAGGTTCGACGTTGTTTTATGCGTATTTGAGTTATATGGTTGGTTACCGAATGTTCTTCGGAACCTCGGATGAGATCACGGACGTCACGAGAGTTTCCGGAATGATCCGGAAACGAAGATTGATATATAGGATGACCTCATTTGATTACCGGAAGGTTTTCGGAGTTACCGGGAATGTACCTGGAATGACGAATGGGTTCCGGGAGTTCACCGGGGGGGCAACCCACCCCGGGGAAGCCCATAGGCATTGGGGGTGGCGCACCAGCCCTTAGTGGGCTTGTGGGTCATCCCAAAAGAGCCCTATGCGCCATAGGAAGAAAAATCAAAGAGAAAAGAAAAAAAAGAGGAGGTGGGAAAAGGGGGAAGGACTCCTCCTTCCAAACCTAGTTGGACTCGGTTTGGAAGGGGAGGGCTGCCCCCCTTGGCTCGGCCGAAGCCCATAGGGGTCCTTGGACCCCAAGGCAAGGCTCCTCCTCCTCCCCCTATATATACGGAGGTTTTAGGGCTGATTTGACACAACTTTGCCACGGCAGCCCGACCACATATCTCCACGGTTTTACCTCTAGATCGCGTTTGTGCGGAGCTCGGGCGGAGCCCTGCTGAGACGAGATCATCACCAACCTCCGGAGCGCCGTCACGCTGCCGGAGAACTCTTCTACCTCTCCGTCTCTCTTGCTGGATCAATAAGGCCGAGATCATCGTCGAGCTGTACGTGTGCTGAACGCGGAGGTGCCGTCCGTTCGGCACTAGATCGTGGGACTGATCGCGGGACGGTTCGCGGGGCGGATCGAGGGATGTGAGGACGTTCCACTACATCAACCGCGTTCACTAACGCTTCTGCTGTACGGTCTACAAGGGTACGTAGATCACACATCCCCTCTCGTAGATGGACATCACCATGATAGGTCTTCGTGCGCGTACGAAATTTTTTGTTTCCCATGCGACATTCCCCAACAGTGGTATCAGAGCTAGGTTCATGCGTAGATGTCTTCTCGAGTAGAACACAAAAGCTTTTGTGGGCGGTGATGTGCGTTTGCTGCCCTCCTTAGTCTTTACTTGATTCCGCGGTATTGTTGGATCGACGCGGCTCAGACCGACATTACTCGTACGCTTACGAGAAACTGGTTTCATCGCTACGAGTAACTCCGTTGCTCAAAGATGACTGGCGGGTGTCAGTTTCTCCAACTTTAGTTGAATCGGATTTGACCGAGGAGGTCCTTGGATGAGGTTAAATAGCAACTCATATATCTCCGTTGTGGTGTTTGCGTAAGTAAGATGCCATCCTACTAGATACCCATGGTCACCACGTAAAACATGCAACAACAAAATTAGAGGACGTCTAACTTGTTTTTGCAGGGTATGCTTGTGATGTGATATGGCCAACGATGTGATGTGATATATTGGATGTATGAGCTGATCATGTTGTAATAGATAATATCGACTTGCACGTCGATGGTACAGCAACCGGCAGGAGCCATAGGGTTGTCTTTATACTAATGTTTGTGCTTGCAGATGCGTTTACTATTTTGCTAGGATGTAGCTTTAGTAGTAATAGCATGAGTAGCACGACAACCCCGATGGTGACACGTTGATGGAGATCATGGTGTGGCGCCGGTGACAAGAAGATCGTGCCGGTGCTTTGGTGATGGAGATCAAGGAGCACGTGATGATGGCCATATCATGTCACTTATGAATTGCATGTGATGTTAATCCTTTTATGCACCTTATTTTGCTTAGAACGACGGTAGCATTCTGAGGTGATCTCTCACTAAAATTTCAAGACGAAATTGTGTTCTCCCCGACTGTGCACCGTTGCTACAGTTCGTCGTTTCGAGACACCACATGATGATCGGGTGTGATAGACTCAACGTTCACATACAATGGTGCAAAACAGTTGCGCACGCGGAACACTCGGGTTAATCTTGACGAGCCTAGCACGTGCAGACATGGCATCGGAACACATGAGACCGAAAGGTCGATCATGAATCATATAGATGATATGATTAGCATGGGGATGCTTACCACTGAAACTATGCTCAACTCACGTGATGATCGGACTTGAGCTAGTGTAAGTGGATCATGAACCACTCAAATGACTAGAGAGATGTACTTTTTGAGTGGGAGTTTAGCGAATAATTTGATTAAGTAAAACTCTAATTATCTTGAATATAGTCTAAGTCCACTTTGAATATATTTGTGTTGTAGATCATGGCTCACGCGACAGTCACCCTGAATTTTAATACGTTCCTAGAGAAAGCTAAGTTGAAAGATGATGGAAGCAACTTTGTAGACTGGGCTCGTAATCTTAAGCTAATCTTACAAGCTGGGAAGAAGGATTATGTCCTTAATGCTGCGCTAGGAGATGAACCACCCGCTACGGCTGATCAGGATGTTAAGAACGCTTGGTTAGCACGTAAGGAGGACTACTCAGTAGTTCAATGTGCAGTCTTGTATGGCTTAGAACCGGGACTTCAACGTCGCTTTGAGCGTCGTGGAGCATTTGAGATGTTCCAGGAGTGGAAGTTTATCTTTCAGAAGAATGCCCGGATCAAGAGGTATGAGACCTCCGATAAATTGTATGCTTGCAAGATGGAGGAGAAATCGTCTGTCAGTGAACATGTGCTCAAAATGTCTGGGTACTCAAACCGTCTAGCTGAGCTGGGGATTGAACTCCCGCAAGAGGCTATAACTGACAGAATCCTTTGATCACTGCCGCCAAGCTATAAAGGCTTTGTGTTGAACTACAACATGCAAGGGATGAACAAGTCTCCCGGCGAGTTGTTTGCGATGCTGAAAGTCGCAGAGTCTGAACTCCGTAAAGAGCATCAAGTGTTGATGGTGAATAAGACCACTAGTTTCAAGAGAAACGGCAAAGGCAAGAAGGGTAATTCAAAGAAGAGCGGCAAGCCTGTTGCCAATCCGACGAAGAAACCCAAAGCTGGACCTAAGCCTGAAACAGAGTGTTACTATTGCAAGGGTATGGGTCACTAGAAGCACAATTGCCCCAAGTATCTGGCTGATAAGAAGGCGGCCAAAGAAAAATCATGTATATTTGATATACATGTTATTGATGTGTACTTAACCGGCTCTCGTAGTAGTGCCTGGGTATTCGATACCGGTTCTGTTGCTCATATTTGCAACTCGAAACAGGAACTGCGGAATAGACGAAGGCTGGCGAAAGATGAAGTGACGATGCGCGTAGGAAATGGTTCCAAGGTTGATGCAATCGCCGTCGGCACAGTTTCACTTCAGTTACCATCAGGATTAGTTATGAACTTGAATCATTGTTATTTAGTGCCTGCGTTGAGCATGAACATTATATCTGGATCTTGTTTATTGCGAGACGGTTACTCTTTTAAGTCAGAGAATAATGGTTGTTCTATTTCTATGAGTAACATCTTTTATGGTCATGCACCCAATGTGAGAGGATTGTTCATATTGAATCTTGATAGTGATACACACATACATAACATTGAGACCAAAAGAGTTAGAGTTAACAATGATAGCACCATATTTTTGTGGCACTACCGCTTAGGTCATATTGGTGTAAAGCGCATGAAGAAACTCCATGCCGATGGACTTTTGGAGTCACTTGACTTTGATTCACTTGACACGTCGAACCATGCCTCATGGGCAAGATGACTAAAACTCCGTTCTCCAAAACAATGGAGCGTGCAAGTGACTTGTTGGAAATGATACATACCGATGTGTGTGGTCCGATGAGCTTAGAGGCACACGGCGGATATCGTTATTTTCTCACCTTCACTGACGATTTGAGTAGATATGGTTATGTCTACTTAATGAAGCACAAGTCTGAAACATTTGAAAAGCTCAAGCAATTTCAGAGTGAAGTTGAAAATCATCATAACAAGAAGAGCGAGTTCTTACGGTCTGATCGTGGGGGTGAATATCTGAGTTTCGAGTTTGGTGCTCACTTAAGACAAGGTGGAATTGTTTCACAGTTGACACCGCCTGGAACACCACAGCGTAATGGTGTGTCCGAACGTCGTAATCGTACTTTATTAGAGATGGTGCGATCTATGATGTCTCTTACCGATTTGTCGTTATTGTTTTGGGGCTATGCATTAGAAACAACTGCATTCACTTTAAATAGGGCACCATCAAAATCCGTTGAGACGACACCATACGAACTGTGGTATGGCAAAAGGCCAAAGTTGTCGTTTCTTAAAGTTTGGGGATGTGATGCTTATGTCAAAAAGCTTCAGCCTGAAAAGCTGGAACCCAAAGTGGAAAAGTGCATCTTCATAGGTTACCCAACAGACACAGTTGGGTACACCTTCTATCTCAAATCCGAGGGCAAAGTGTTTGTTGCTAAAAACGGAGCTTTTCTCGAGAAGGAGTTTCTCTCAAGAGAATTGAGTGGGAGGAAGATAGAACTTGACGAGGTTGTCGAATCTCTCATCCCTCTGGATGGTGGCGCAGGGAAAGGGGAAACCTCTGTCGTTGCGACGCCGGTTGAGGAGGAAGTTAATGATGATGATCTTGAAACTCCGGTTCAAGTTTCTGTCGAACCACGCAGGTCGACGAGACCACGTGCTGCTCCAGAGTGGTACGGTAATCCCGTCTTATCAATCATGTTGTTGGACAACAATGAACGTGCAAATTATGAAGAAGCAATGGTGGGCCCGGATTCCAACAAATGGCTAGAAGCCATGAAGTCCGAGATAGGATCCATGTATGAGAACAAAGTGTGGACTTTGGAAGTACTGCCTGAGGGCCGCAAGGCTATTCAGAACAAATGGATCTTTAAGAGGAAGACGGACGCTAACGGCAATGTGACCGTTTATAAAGCTCGACTTGTGGCAAAGGGTTTTTCACAAGTTCAAGGAGTTGACTACGATGAGACATTCTCACCCGTAGCGATGCTTAAAGTCCGTCAGAATCATGTTAGCAATAGCTGCATTTTTCGATTATGAAATCTGGCAGATGGATGTCAAAACGGCGTTCCTTAATGGTTTCCTTAAGGAAGAGTTGTATATGATGCAACCCAAGGATTTTGTCGATCCTAAGAATGCTAACAAGGTGTGCAAGCTCCAGCGATCCATTTATGGAATGGTGCAAGCATCTCGGAGTTGGAACAAACGCTTTGATGAGGTGATCAAAGCATTTGGGTTTATACAAGTGGTTGGAGAATCTTGTATTTACAAGAAAGTGAGTGGGAGCTCTGTGGCATTTCTAATATTATATGTGGATGACATATTGCTGATTGGAAACAACGTAGAGTTTTTGGAGAGCATAAAGGATTACTTGAATAAAAGTTTCTCTATGAAGGACCTAGGAGAAGCTGCTTACATTCTAGGCATTAAGATCTACAGGGATAGATCAAAACGCCTGATAGGACTTTCAAAAAGCACATACCTTGATAAAGTTTTGAAGAGGTTCAAAATGGAACAGTCCAAGAAAGGGTTCTTGCCAGTTTTACAAGGTACGAGATTGAGTAAGACTCAGTGCCCAGCAACTGATGAGGATAGAGAGCATATGCGCACCGTCCCCTATGCTTCAGCCATAGGTTCTATCATGTATGCAATGCTGTGCACTAGACCGGACGTTAGCCTGGCCATAAGTATGGCAGGTAGGTTCCAGAGTAATCCAGGAGTGGATCACTGGACGGCGGTCAAGAATATCTTGAAGTACCTGAAAAGGACTAAGGAGATGTTTCTCGTGTATGGAGGTGACGAAGAGCTCGCCGTAAAAGGTTACGTCGATGCAAGCTTTGACACAGATCCGGATGACTCTAAGTCGCAAACCGGATATGTATTTATTCTTAATGAGGGTGCGGTAAGCTGGTGCAATTCCAAGCAAAGCGTCGTAACAGATTCTACATGTGAAGCGGAGTACATGGCTGCCTCGGAGGCGGCTAAGGAGGGTGTCTGGATGAAGCAGTTCATGACGGATCTTGAATTGGTGCCAAGCGCACTGAAACCAATAACCTTGTTCTGTGACAACACGGGTGCCATTGACTTAGCAAAGGAACCACGGTTTCACAAGAAGTCCAGACACATCAAACGGCGCTTCAACCTCATCCGCGACTACGTCGAAGGGGAGGACGTAAATATATGCAAAGTGCACACGGATCTGAATGTAGCAAACCCGCTGACTAAACCTTTTCCACGGGCAAAGCATGATCAACACCAGAACTGTATGGGTGTTAGATTTATTACAATGTAATTCCCATGATGATGTGAGGGCTAGATTATTGACTCTAGTGCAAGTGGGAGACTGTTGGAATTATGCCCTAGAGGCAATAATAAATATAGTTATTATTATAATTCGTGTATCAAGATAATCGTTTATTATCCATGCTATAATTGTATTGAATGAAGACTCATTTACATGTGTGGATACATAGACAAAACACTGTCCCTAGCAAGCCTCTAGTTGGCTAGCCAGTTGATCAAAGATAGTCAGTGTCTTCTGATTATGAACAAGGTGTTGTTGCTTGATAACTGGATCACGTCATTAGGAGAATCACGTGATGGACTAGACCCAAACTAATAGACGTAGCATGTTGATCGTGTCATTTTGTTGCTACTGTTTTTTGCGTGTCAAGTATTTGTTCCTATGACCATGAGATCATATAACTCACTAACACCGGAGGAATGCTTTGTGTGTATCAAACGTCGCAACGTAACTGGGTGACTATAAAGATGCTCTACAGGTATCTCCAAAGGTGTTCATTGAGTTAGTATGGATCGAGACTGGGATTTGTCACTCCGTGTGACGGAGAGGTATCTCGGGGCCCACTCGGTAATACAACATCACACACAAGCCTTGCAAGCAATGTGACTTAGTGTAAGTTGCGGGATCTTGTATTACGGAACGAGTAAAGAGACTTGCCGGTAAACGAGATTGAAATAGGTATACGGATACTGACGATCGAATCTCGGGCAAGTAACATACCGAAGGACAAAGGGAATGACATACGGGATTATATGTGGCACTGAGGTTCAAACGATAAGATCTTCGTAGAATATGTAGGATCCAATATGGGCATCCAGGTCCCGCTATTGGGTATTGACCGAGGAGTCTCTCGGGTCATGTCTACATAGTTCTCGAGCCCGCAGGGTCTGCACACTTAAGGTTCGACGTTGTTTTATGCGTATTTGAGTTATATGGTTGGTTACCGAATGTTGTTCGGAGTCCCGGATGAGATCATGGACGTCACGAGGGTTTCCGGAATGGTCCGGAAACGAAGATTGATATATAGGATGACCTCATTTGATTACCAGAAGGTTTTCGGAGTTACCGGGAATGTACCGGGAATGACGAATGGGTTCCGGGAGTTCACCGGGGGGGGGGGGGGCAACCCACCCCGGGGAAGCCCATAGGCATTGGGGGTGGCGCACCAGCCCTTAGTGGGCTGGTGGGACAGCCCAAAAGAGCCCTATGCGCCATAGGAAGAAAAATCAAAGAAAAAAAAAGAGGAGGTGGGAAAAGGGGGAAGGACTCCTCCTTCCAAACCTAGTTGGACTCGGTTTGGAAGGGGAGGGCTGCCCCCCTTGGCTCGGCCGAAGCCCTTAGGGGTCCTTGGACCCCAAGGCAAGGCTCCCCCTCCTCCCCCTATATATACAGAGGTTTTAGGGCTGATTTGACACAACTTTGCCCCGGCAGCCCGACCACATATCTCCACGGTTTTACCTCTAGATCGTGTTTCTGTGGAGCTCGGGCGGAGCCCTGCTGAGACGAGATCATCACCAACCTCCGGAGCATCATCATGCTGCCGGAGAACTCTTCTACCTCTCCGTCTCTCTTGCTGGATCAAGAAGGCCGAGATCATCGTCGAGCTGTACGTGTGCTCAACGCGGAGGTGCCGTCCTTTCGGCACTAGATCGTGGGACTGATCGCGGGACGGTTCGCGGGGCGGATCGAGGGACGTGAGGACGTTCCACTACATCAACCGCATTCACTAACGCTTCTGCTGTATGGTCTACAAGGGTATGTAGATCATACATCCCCTCTCGTAGATGGACATCACCATGATAGGTCTTCGTGCGCGTAGGAAATTTTTTGTTTCCCATGCGACGTTCCCCAACAAGAAGACCCTGACTATCTTTGATCAACTGGCTAGCCAACTAGAGGCTTGCTAGGGACAGTGTTTTGTCTATGTATCCACACATGTATACAAGTCTTTATTCAATACAATTATAGTATGGATAATAAACGATTATCTTGATACATGAATTATAATAATAACTATATTTATTATTGCCTCTAGGGCATAATTCCAAAAGTCTCCCACTTGCACTAGAGTCAATAATCTAGCCTTCACATCATCATGCGAATTACATTGTAATAAATCTAACACCCATACAGTTCTGGTGTTGATCATGCTTTGCCTGTGGAAGAGGTTTAGTCAGCGGGTCTGCTACATTCAGATCCGTGTGCACTTTGCATATATTTACGTCCTCCCCTTCGACGTAGTCGCGGATGAGGTTGAAGCGTCGTTTGATGTGTCTGGACTTCTTGTGAAACCGTGGTTCCTTTGCTAGGGCAATGGCACCTGTGTTGTCAGAGAACAAGGTTATTGGATTCAGTGCGCTTGGCACCACTCCAAGATCCGTCATGAACTGCTTCATCCAGACACCCTCCTTAGCCGCCTCCGAGGCAGCCATGTACTCCGCTTCACATGTAGAATCTGCTACGACGCTCTGCTTGGAGCTGCACCAACTTACCGCACCCCCATTAAGAATAAATACGTATCCGGTCTGCGACTTAGAGTCGTCCGGATCTGTGTCAAAGCTTGCATCGACGTAACCTTTTACGGCGAGCTCTTCGTCACCTCCATACACGAGAAACATCTCCTTAGTCCTTTTCAGGTACTTCAGGATATTCTTGACCGCCGTCCAGTGATCCACTCCTGGATTACTCTGGAACCTACCTGCCATACATATGGCCAGGCTAACGTCCGGTCTAGTGCACATCATTGCATACATGATAGAACCTATGGATGAAGCATAGGGGACGGTGCTCATATGCTCTCTATCCTCATCAGTTGCTGGGCACTGAGTCTTACTCAATCTCGTACCTTGTAAAACTGGCAAGAACCCTTTCTTGGACTGTTCCATTTTGAACCTCTTCAAAACTTTATCAAGGTATGTGCTTTGTGAAAGTCTTATCAGGCGTTCTGATCTACCCCTGTAGATCTTAATGCCTAGAATGTAAGCAGCTTCTCCTAGGTCTTTCATAGAGAAACTTTTATTCAAGTAATCCTTTATGCTCTCCAGAAACTCTACGTTGTTTCCAATCAGCAATATGTCATCCACATATAATATTAGAAACGCCACAGAGCTCCCACTCACTTTCTTGTAAATACAAGATTCTCCAACCACTTGTATAAACCCAAATGCTTTGATCACCTCATCAAAGCGTTTGTTCCAACTCCGAGATGCTTGCACCAGTCCATAAATGGATCGCTGGAGCTTGCACACCTTGTTAGCATTCTTAGGATCGACAAAACCTTCGGGTTGCATCATATACAACTCTTCCTTAAGGAAACCATTAAGGAACGCCGTTTTGACATCCATCTGCCAGATTTCATAATCGAAAAATGCAGCTATTGCTAACATGATTCGGACGGACTTAAGCATCGCTACGGGTGAGAATGTCTCATCGTAGTCAACTCCTTGAACTTGTGAAAAACCCTTTGCCACAAGTCGAGCTTTATAAACGGTCACATTGCCGTCAGCGTCCGTCTTCCTCTTAAAGATCCATTTGTTCTGAATAGCCTTGCGGCCCTCAGGTAGTACTTCCAAAGTCCACACTTTGTTATCATACATGGATCCTATCTCGGACTTCATGGCTTCTAGCCATTTGTTGGAATCTGGGCCCACCATTGCTTCTTCATAACTTGCAGGTTCATTGTTGTCTAACAACATGATTGACAAAACGGGATAACCGTACCACTCTGGAGCAGCACGTGGTCTCGTCGACCTGCGTGGTTCGACAGGAACTTGAACCAGAGTTTCATGATCATCATCATTAACTTCCTACTCAACCGGCGTTGCAATGACAGAGGTTTCCCCTTGCCCTGCGCCACCATCTAGAGGGATGAGAGGTTTGACAACCTCATCAAGTTCTATCTTTCTCCCACTCAATTCTCTCGAGAGAAACTACTTCTCGAGAAAAGCTCCGTTTTTAGCAACAAACACTTTGCCCTCGGATTTGAGATAGAAGGTGTACCCAACTGTCTCTCTTGGGTAACCTATGAAGATGCACCTTTCCGCTTTGGGTTCCAGCTTTTCAGGCTGAAGCTTTTTGACATAAGCATCACATCCCCAAACTTTAAGAAACGACAACTTTGGCCTTTTGCCATACCACAGTTCGTATGGTGTCGTCTCAACGGATTTTGATGGTGCCCTATTTAAAGTGAATGCAGCTGTTTCTAATGCATAACCCCAAAACGATAACGGCAAATCGGTAAGAGACATCATAGATCGCACCATCTCTAATAAAGTACGATTACGACGTTCGGACACACCATTACGCTGTGGTGTTCCAGGCGGTGTCAACTGTGAAACAATTCCACGTTGTCTTAAGTGAGCACCAAACTCGAAACTCAGATATTCACCCCCACGATCAGACCGTAGGAACTTGATCTTCTTGTTACGATGATTTTCAACTTCACTCTGAAATTGCTTGAACTTTTCAAATGTTTCAGACTTGTGCTTCATTAAGTAGACATAACCATATCTACTCAAATCGTCAGTGAAGGTGAGAAAATAACGATATCCGCCGCGTGCCTCTACGCTCATCGGACCGCACACATCGGTATGTATGATTTCCAACAAGTCACTTGCACGCTCCATTGTTCCGGAGAACGGAGTTTTAGTCATCTTGCCCATGAGGCATGGTTCGCACGTGTCAAGTTAATCAAAGTCAAGTGACTCCAAAAGTCCATCGGCATGGAGTTTCTTCATGCGCTTTACACCAATATGACCTAATCGGCAGTGCCATAAAATATGGCGCTATCATTGTTAACTCTAACTCTTTTGGTCTCAATGTTATGTATGTGTGTATCACTATCAAGATTCAATATGAACAATCCTCTCACATTGGGTGCATGACCATAAAAGATGTTACTCATAGAAATAGAACAACTATTATTCTCTGACTTAAAAGAGTAACCGTCTAGCAATAAACAAGATCCAGATATAATGTTCATGCTCAACGCAGGCACTAAATAACAATGATTCAAGTTCATAACTAATCCTGATGGTAACTTAAGTGAAACTGTGCCGACGGCGATTGCATCAACCTTGGAACCATTTCCTATGCGCATCGTCACTTCATCTTTCGCCAGCCTTCGTCTATTCCGCAGTTCCTGTTTCGAGTTGCAAATATGAGCAACAGAACCGGTATCGAATACCCAGGCACTACTACGAGAGCCGGTTAAGTACACATCAATAACATGTATATCAAATATACCTGATTTTTCTTTGGCCGCCTTCTTATCTGCCAGATACTTGGGGTAGTTGCGCTTCCAGTGACCCATACCCTTGCAATAGTAACACTCTGTTTCAGGCTTAGGTCCAGCTTTGGGTTTCTTCGTCGGATTGGCAACAGGCTTGCCGCTCTTCTTCGAATTACCCTTCTTGCCTTTGCCGTTTCTCTTGAAACTAGTGGTCTTATTCACCATCAACACTTGATGCTCTTTACGGAGTTCAGACTCTGCGACTTTCAGCATCGCAAACAACTCGCCGGGTGACTTGTTCATCCCTTGCATGTTGTATTTCAACACAAAGCCTTTATAGCTTGGCGGCAGTGATTGAAGAATTCTGTCAGTGATAGCCTCTTGCGGGAGTTCAATCCCCAGCTCAGCTAGATGGTATGAGTACCCAGACATTTTGAGCCCATGTTCACTGACAGACTAGTTCTCCTCCATCTTGCAAGCATAGAATTTATCGGAGGTCTCATACCTCTCGATCCGGGCGTTCTTCTGAAAGATGAACTTCAACTCCTGGAACATCTCAAATGCTCCATCACGCTCAAAGCGACGTTGAAGTCCCGGTTCTAAGCCATACAAGACTGCACATTGAACTACTGAGTAGTCCTCCTTACGTGTTAACCAAGCGTTCTTAACATCCTGGTCAGCCATAGTGGGTGGTTCATCTCCTAGCGCAGCATTAAGGACATAATCCTTCTTCCCAGCTTGTAAGATTAGCTTAAGATTACGAGCCCAGTCTACAAAGTTGCTTCCATCATCTTTCAACTTAGCTTTCTCTAGGAACGTATTAAAATTCAGGGTGACTGTCGCGTGAGCCATGATCTACAACACAAATATATTCAAAGTGGACTTAGACTATGTTCAAGATAATTAGAGTTTAACTTAATCAAATTACTTGCTAAACTCCCACTCAAAAAGTACATCTCTCTAGTCATTTGAGTGGTTCATGATCCACTTACACTAGCTCAAGTCCGATCATCACGTGAGTTGAGTATAGTTTCAGTGGTAAGCATCCCTATGCTAATCATATCATCTATATGATTCATGATCGACCTTTCGGTCTCATGTGTTCCGAGGCCATGTCTGCACATGCTAGGCTCGTCAAGCTTAACCCGAGTGTTCCGCGTGCACAACTGTTTTGCACCCGTTGTATGTGAACGTTGAGTCTATCACACCCGATCATCACGTAGTGTCTCGAAACGACGAACTGTAGCAACGGTGCACAGTCGGGGAGAACACAATTTCGTCTTGAAATTTTAGTGAGAGATCACCTCATAATGCTACCGTCATTCTAAGCAAAATAAGGTGCATAAAAGGATTAACATCACATGCATTTCATAAGTGACATGATATGGCCATCATCACGTGCTTCTTGATCTCCATCACCAAAGCACCGGCACGATCTTCTTGTCACCGGCGCCACACCATGATCTCCATCAACGTGTCGCCATCGGGGTTGTCATGCTACTCATGCTATTACTACTAAAGCTACATCCTAGCAAAATAGTAAACGCATCTGCAAGCACAAACGTTAGTATAAAGACAACCCTATGGCTCCTGCCGGTTGCCGTACCATCGACGTGCAAGTCGATATTATCTATTACAACATTATCATCTCATACATCCAATATATCACATCACATCGTTGGCCATATCATATCACAAGCATGCCCTGCAAAAACAAGTTAGACGTCCTCTAATTTTGTTGTTGCATGTTTGACGTGGTGACCATGGGTATCTAGTAGGATCGCATCTTACTTACGCAAACACCACAACGGAGATATATGAGTTGCTATTTAACCTCATCCAAGGACCTCCTCGGTCAAATCCGATTCAACTAAAGTTGGAGAAACTGACACTTGCCAGTCATCTTTGAGCAACGGGGTTACTCGTAGCGATGAAACCAGTCTCTCGTAAGCGTACGAGTAATGTCGGTCCAAGCCGCTTCAATCCAACAATACCGCGGAATCAAGAAAAGACTAAGGAGGGAAGCAAAACGCACATCACCGCCCACAAAAACTTTTGTGTTCTACTCGAGAAGACATTTACGCATAAACCTAGTTCTGATACCACTGTTGAGTAATGTCGCATGGGAAACAAAAATTTCCTACGCGCATGAAGACCTATCATGGTGATGTCCATCTACGAGAGGGGATATTCGATCTACGTACCCTTGTAGACCACACAGCAGAAGCGTTAAATAATGCGGTTGATGTAGTGGAACGTCCTCACGTCCCTCGATCCGCCCCGCGAACCGTCCCGCGATCAGTCCCACGATCTAGTGCGGAACGGACGGCACCTCCGCGTTCAGCACACGTACAGCTCGACGATGATCTCGACCTTCTTGATCCAGCAAGAGAGACGGAGAGGTAGATGAGTTCTCCAGCAGCGTGACGGCACTCCGGAGGTTGGTGATGATCTTATGTCAGCAGGGCTCCGCCCGAGCTCCGCAGAAACGCGATCTAGAGGTAAAACCGTGGAGATATGTGGTAGGGTTGCCGTGGCAAAGTTTTCTCAAATCAGCCCTAAAACCTCCGTATATATAGGGGGAAGAGGGGGAGCCTTGCCTTGGGTTCCAAGGACCGCAAAGGGCTTCGGCCGAGCCAAGGGGGGCAACCCTCCCCTTCCAAACCGAGTCCAACTATGTTTGCAAGGAGGAGTCCTTCCCCTTTTCCCACCTCCTCTTTTTTTTCTTTCTTTTCTCTTTGATTTTCTTCCTATGGCGCATAGGGCCTTCTTGGGCTGTCCCACCAGCCCACTAAGGGCTGGTGCGCCACCCCCAAGGCCTATGGTCTTCCCCGGGGTGGGTTGCTCCCCCCCCCCCCGGTGAACACCCGGAACCCATTTGTCATTCCCGGTACATTCCCGGTAACTCCGAAAAACCTTCCGGTAATCAAATGAGGTCATCCTATATATCAATCTTCGTTTCTGGACCATTCCAGAAACCCTCGTGACGTCCGTGATCTCATCCGGGACTCCGAACAACATTCGGTAACCAACCATATAACTCAAATACGTATAAAACAACGTCGAACCTTAAGTGTGCAGACCCTGCGGGTTCAAGAACTATGTAGACATGACCCGAGAGACTCCTCGGTCAATATCCAATAGCGGGACCTGGATGCCCATATTGGATCCTACATATTCTACGAAGATCTTATCGTTCGAACCTGAGTGACAAATCCCAGTCTCGATCCATACTAACTCAACGAACACCTTCGGAGATACCTGTAGAGCATCTTTATAGTCACCCAGTTACGTTGCGACGTTTGATACACACAAAGCATTCCTCCGGTGTCAGTGAGTTATATGATCTCATGGTCATAGGAACAAATACTTGCACGCAGAAAACAGTAGCAACAAAATGACACGATCAACGTGCTACGTCTATTAGTTTGGGTCTAGTCCATCACGTGATTCTCCTAATGACGTGATCCAGTTATCAAGCAACAACACCTTGTTCATAATCAGAAGACCCTGACTATCTTTGATCAACTGGCTAGCCAACTAGAGGCTTGCTAGGGACAGTGTTTTGTCTATGTATCCACACATGTATACAAGTCTTTATTCAATACAATTGTAGCATGGATAATAAACGATTATCTTCATACAGGAACTATAATAATAACTATATTTATTATTGCCTCTAGGGCATAATTCCAACATTTGGTCTGTTATTATACTTCACGGTACAATACTTATGCCTTTTCTCTCTTATTTTGCAAGGTTTACATGAAGAGGGAGAATGCCAGTAGCTGGAATTGTGGCCTGAAAAAGGAGCAAGTTTGAGATACCTATTCTGCGCAACTCCAAAAGCCGTGAAAATCAACGTGGATTTTTTTTGGGATTTGTAAAAAATACTGGGCCGAAGAAGTACGGGAGGGGCGACAGCAGGAGGCCACAAGCCTGCTAGGCGCGGCCTCCCCCTGGCCGCGCCTAGGGGGCTTGTGGGATCCCACTTGGCCCTCTGGCCCCCCTCTTTTGCTACAAGAAGGGTTTCCTTCCAGAAAAAAATCAGGAGGAGGATTTTCGGAGGATTTGCTGCCGCCACGAGGCAGAACTTGAGCCGAACCAATCTAGAACTCCTGCACGACAATCCTGCCGGGGAAACTTCCCTCCCGGAGGGGGAAATCGTCGCCATCGTCATCACCAACACTCCTCTCGTCGGAGGGGACTCATCACCATCAACATCTTCATCAGCACCATCTCATCTCCAAACCCTAGTTCATCTCTTGTAACCAATCTCCGTCTCGCGACTCCGATTGGTACTTGTAAGGTTGCTAGTACTGTTAATTACTCTTTGTAGTTGATGCTAGTTGGATTACTTGGTGGAAGAGTTTATATTCAGATCTTTGATGCTACTCATTACCTCTCTGGTCATGAATATGATTATGCTTTGTGAGTAGTTACTTTTGTTCCTGAGGACATGGGATAAGTCATGCTATAAGTAGTCATGTGAATTTGGTATTCGTTCGATATTTTGATGTGTTGTATGTTGTTTTTCCTCTAGTGGTGTTATGTGAACGTCGACTACATAACACTTCACCATTATTTGGGCCTAGAGGAAGGCATTGGGAAGTAGTAAGTATATGATGGGTTGCTAGAGTGAGAGAAGCTTAAATCGTAGTTTATCATAAGTGGGAGTGCTTCACAATTGTATTTACGTGGTGAAGATGGAGCCATGCCATTCTAATATGATAAAATGAATGGGAGGGGGCGGGGGGTTAAACATTCTTTAAGGATCATATATTTTAAAAATTGATGATTATGTTACTTATGTTTATGCATATTACTATGTTTATGTTTGTTAATTAATCATTTGTCAATGATCATATCTGCAAGAGATTACAAGTTGGGTAGCATGTCACATCAAAAATTTCGTATTTATCATTTACCTACTTGAGGACGAACAAGAATTAAGCTTGGGGATGGTGATACGTCTCCAACGTATCTATAAGTTTTGATTGTTCCATGATATTATATTATCATTCTAGGATGCGTTTTAGGCATTTACTTGGTGATTTATATTATTTTTGAACACTAACCTATTAACCAGTGCCAAGTGTGAGTTGCTGTTTTTTGCTTGTTTTTTGGCTTTTCAGGAATACTGTACCAAACAAAGTCCAAATATCTCGAAATGTTTTGATTATTTTTTTCTGGACAAAATACGGACCTGGAAGCTTCAGAAGGAGATCGGAGCCCCCATGGGGTGGCGCCAAGCCAACAGGGCACGCCGAGGGGGGTGGTCGCGCCCTGATGGCTTGAGGCCACCTCCCTTGGCCTCTGGCCCTCCTCTTTGCCCTATAAATTCATGTATTCCCTAAAAAAACTAAGGAGCCTCCCGAAACACTTTTTCTGCCGCCGCAAGTCTATTTTCTGCCGTGTGCCCATCCGGAGTCCTGTTGCGGTGCTCTGCCGGACGGGGATCAATCATGGAGGGCCTCTACATCAACCATGCTGCTCCCATGATGATGTGTGAGTAATTCACCATAGTCCTATAGGTCCGTAGTTAGTACCTAGATGGCTATCTCTCTGTATACTCTTTGTTGCAATGATCACCGTGATTCCTGCGGTGATCTATCTTATCTAATCACTCTTGTGCGGTGTGTTTGTTGGGATCCGGCGAATTGTGGGTTTATGTTCGGATTATTCATGAGATTATATTGAGTTCCTTGTTGGTCTTTTCATATATATGCATTATTATGATAGCTTCATAATTCTCTCTGTTCTATTGATTTAGTTTGGCCAACTAGACTCATTTATCTTCATCGGGAGAGGTGTATTATAGTAGGTTCAATCTTGCGGTGCTCAATCCCAATGACAGAAAGGGACATGTCACATATTGTATTGCTGCCACTAAGGGTAAACTGATGGGTTTATTCATACTAGCTGGACTTACTTTGTCTTCATTATGTAATTTTTCTGCAAGTATTACTCTCTTTTCACTTAATACTCTAGATGCATGTTGGATAGTGGTCGATGGGTGGAGTAATAGTAGTAGATGCAGGCAGGAGTCGGTCTACTTGCTTAAGGACATGATGCCTATATGTAATGATCATTTCCATGAATAAATATATCATAACTATGCGCTTTTCTATCAATTTTCCAACAATAATTTCTTTACCCACCGTATGCTTTCTACAAGAGAGAAGCCTCTAGCGAAAACTATGGCCCTCCGGTCTATTCAAAAATATAAATACAAAAAACCCAAAATATCTTGATGCAATTATTTACTTTTTATTTATTTTCTGTTTTATACTTATCAAACTATCCATCTACACTACTTATTACTTGCAAGTAATGAGTTCAAGGGGATTGATCACCTTCTAGCCTGCGTTGGGTGCAAGTGTGTGCTATTTTGTGTGTAGGTGCTGAAGACGGGAAATTGCATGGTCCTCCTATTGGTTCGATAACCTTGGTTCTCACTGATGGAAATACTTATCTATACTATATTGCATCATCCCCTCCTCATCGGGGAAATACCCAACGCAAATCACAAGTATCAGCCGACTCGATCTGCAAGTGCTCGAGTGCATGTATGACATATCTACCCCCCTCACCACTTTGAGCCTCTATTGCTGATGTCTAACCTAATTCTACCTTCATAAATTCTCTAAAATCAAGAAACCAACAAAGAGCCACCCAAACACTTTTTCCGCCGCCGCAAGTCTCTGTTCCGCTGTGATCCCATCTGGATATCTTTTCCGGTGCCCTCCTGGAGGGGGAATCGATTAGGCAGGACATCTACGTCAACCTTGTGCCTCGATGATGATGTGTGAGTAGTCAACCAAGCCCTACAGGTCCATAGCTAGTACCTAGATGGCTTCTTGTCTCTCTTTGATCTTCAATACAAAGTTCACAATGATGTGATCTACCGATGTAATCCCCTTTTGCGGTGTGTTTGTTGGGATCCGTTGAATTGTGGGTTTATGATCAGATTATTGATGAACATATATCGAGTCTTCTCTAAATTCTTTTATTCATGATTATTGTAGCTTCGTATTTCTCTGTGATCTATCGGTTTGGTTTGGCCAACTAGATTGATTTATCTTTAGTGGGAGTGTTGTGTTGTGATGGGTTCAATATTGCGGTGTTCAATCCCGATGACTGAAAGGGACATGCCCAAAGTTGTCAGAATCAGGATTTTGAATCGGATCGGAGCTCCGTTGGTAGGATCGTGAATCGTAGAATCATAACTACCACGATCGTAGAAACTTAGATTCTATGAGCAAAATCGTAGAATCACAGGGGCTAGTTTGGATCGCAAGGTTGTAAGATTCTAAGATTTGAGTCGCGATTGTGACAACTTTGGACATGACACGTATTGTATTGTTGCCATTAAGGATAAATCGACGTGGTCAGAACATATTTCTTGTCTTAATTTGTCTATAGCATGTCACCTTGCTTCAAACATTACTCTATTTCATACTTAATACTCTAGATGCATGCTGGATAGTGGTCAATGAGTGGAGTAATAGTAGTAGATGCAGGTAGGAGTCGGTCTACTTGTTTATGAAAGTGATGCCTACATACATGTGGCAGCCTGATGCCGACGTTCCAGAAGATTCCCCTTTCTTTCCGTTTTCGTCGTGTGGGTATTTACATTTGTCGCATCATCATCGCATCAGGCGCATCATCTGCATTGCATCGGCATCTCCGTTGCTGCTAGTTTTCAAAACTTGCATCCGTTGTTAGTTGCCAGTTCACGTCGTTGTCCGTTCTGAGCCCGACCGCACACGCACGCGCCCGCGGCACCGTCAAACCCTGTTTTAAAAGTGCGCTTAAAACTTTCTCTGATGGAGGTGAAACTTGGCATGCGGTCGTGATTAGTTATAGGTAGGCCGCTTGTCGAATTTCGTCGCGATCGGAGTCCGTCTGGTACCCGAACGGTCGACTGTAGCGGCACCGTCTTCGGTTATTCGTCGGACGTCTGTCAGTGTTTTAAAATTCGTTGCCGCGCCGCCCGTTCTCCCTCTCGTCTCCGGTAAACCAGCCTACATGGCCACGTACCCATTCCGCGTGCGGAATCGTCCGAATCCGACTGCACGATTGGATCCGGAACGCGATTCCGGGTAACCTAGCCCCCTTTTCTCTATAAATACCCACCCAGTGCATTTTAGACAGCCTCCCTCTAATCCCTCCTTGTTTTCCGCGCCCACCTACCCCTAACCCTAATTCTTCCACCTCTCTCTCCTCCCCCAGCCGCCGGGCCCGCCCGAGCCCGCGCGTGGCCCATCCCGATTGGCCGTATACCGTAGATTAAATGCCCATGTTTTAGGAACCATTTTTCCATGTATTTTAGAGCAGTCATTTGTATTTTTGCGCGTAGGGATTGCCGCTAGTTCATTTACCCGTGTATTGGTTATTTTCCCGCATTTACGTGTGGTATTATTTTTGTTGTGCAACCCCACATATTTTATATGTTTTCGGGGTAGAAAAATCCCATGGATTTTTATGTGCAATTAGTTTTAGCATTAGAGCAAGTTAGTTCACGCGATATTTTGTCGTGATGCTCTTTTCTTTAATTCGTAGGATTTGTTCCGTGCTTCGTTTGACGGAGTTGTCAACTAGAGAGTTAATCTTTGATGTTTTGTCTAGCCCCTGGTATTTTTAGTTGCAATAGAAATGCATGTTTAGGTGTGGTTTGCTTGCTCTCAAGTTGCTAGAAATAGTGCTGATTTTGAGGTGCTGAAATATTTCTAAGTCTGGAATCTGTTATATTTTGTAGCTGCCTTGTCTTGCTTGTATCTTGTGATCTGTAGCTCTTTTGATGTTGGTCCAATGGAGTCAGTTGTAGTACTTGTGTTTCTCTAGCTTGCTATGAATTTCCATGCCATTTGGAGTCCTGTAGCTATTGGTTTTGCTGCTGTCAATATAGCTTCAGATCGAAAACTGCACTTTCAGGAGGTGTAATTTTCACTAAGTCTGAAATAGTTTGTGAGATGCCATTTTGTGTCTTCTTTCCTTAGTGATCCATGATGCCATGTTAGTTGTTGTTAGTTGTTTGTAGTAGTGCTTCTTGCCCTCTTTTGTGTCATGCCTTGCTTGAGTTTATCGGAGTTGTGTAGCCCGTAGCTGTGGGGTGTAGAAAATGCTATGTGGCTGATTTTGGCAGATTGTAGTCATTTCTTGTTTTGCTCGTAGTTTTTGAACCGTAGCTCCGATTGGATCGTGTCCTACGTGAAACTTGCTTAGAATCTCGTGTTGTTTCCTTTTCTCTTACTTTTTGTATGTTTTGAAGTGCTCGTGACCGTCGTTGCACACATTTTGCATTCATGCCATCATATCTTGGGGTGTCCGTATCTTTTGATCCGTAGCTCCGTTGGAGATGTTCTTTATGTGTAGATTGCTTGAAATGACGCGTAGAATCACGTGAACCTATTTTTCTTGCTATTTAACAACCAATTAAATGCGTTAGTTCAGATCTGGACAGAATCATAAATTAACATGTGAGGTCGTCCCGGAGGTGCTATATGTCATTTCTGACCTCATTTAAAATGCCTAGATAGGTAGATTAATTGCGCTTCACCTCTTGCCATGTTTAATCACATTTAATATTGCCGTATATCTACTCGGGATAGAACTAAATAATTAATGTGGAGTTTCGTCAATATACAACTCGTTGCATATTGAACTTCACTTAATGTCTAGTGTTTGATTGTGTGATTTGTCATGCCGTGACTTGCATGTATTCAGCTCCTCATGCATCATTTGAGTTGTGCATCGTGTGGTGAATTCCGTGTGTTGATTTGTGTTTCCGGTTTGCTTCGTCTCGATAGAGTTCCGCAGCGTGCCAGATTGTGAGGACCCGTTCGACTACGTCGGTTCGTCTGCTTCACGGAGACATTCTTCTTCCAAGCGGGATCTCAGGCAAGATGACCATTTCCCCAGATACCATTACTATCATTGCCATGCTAGTTTATCGCTTCTATCGTTATGTCTCGTTGCCTACCACCTGTTAAATATCAGCCTCTCAACAATGCCATGATTACCTTCAACCTGTTCGACCTAGCAAACCACTGAATGGCTATGTTACTGCTTGCTTAACCATGTCGATAGCGTTGCTAGTTGCAGGTGCAGTTGCTTCCATGTGATAACATGGGTTCCTTGTTATATCACCATATTAATGTTATATAATTTAATGCACCTATATACTTGGTAAAAGGTGGAAGGCTCGGCCTTTCTAGCCTGGTGTTTTGTTCCACCTTTGCCCCCTTAATATCCGGGTACCGGTGTTATGTTCCATAATTGTGCGCTCCTACCAGGAACGGGGTTGTTATGGGGACCCCCTTGATAATTCGTTTTAGATTAAAGCTGGTCTGGCAAGGCCCAACATTGGTACTACATTTGCCTAATCACCTAATAAAATTGCATAGGGACGTTCTGGACCCCGAGGATAATTTAATCAACCCCTGGACCAGTGCTCCTCATGAGTGTTGGTCCAAAACAGAGCAGCTTATTAACGCTACCCGGGGCAACTCGGCGTTTGGCGTGGTAACCTTCGCTCATCCGTCGTGTCCTGAGAACGAGGTACGCGACTCCTATCGGGATCGTCGACACGTCGGGCGGCCTTGCTGGATTAGTTTTACCTTTGACGAGATATCTTGTGCATCGGGATTCCGGTGATGCTTTGGTTAATCTCAGAGTTGAGGTTTTCCACTAAGGAATCCGACGAGATCGCGAGTGGCGTGATTGAGGATTTCTATGCGGCTTGTGGTAATTTGTGATGGACTAGTTGGAGCACCCCTGCAGGGTTAAATCTTTCGGAAAGCCGTGCCCGCGGTTATGTGGCAACGTGGAAACTTTGTTTAACATTGGTTCTAGATAACTTGAAGTAACTTAATTAAAACTTGCCAACTGTGTGCGTAACCGTGACTGTCTCTTTCGTGAGTTCCTTCTCCGATCGAGGACACGGCGGGGTTATGTTTGACGTAGGTAGGTGTTCAGGATCATTCTTTGATCATTAGTAGTTCACGTCCGTTATGCGTAGATCTTTCCCCTCTTATTTCTTGTACTCGTAACTTTAGCCACCAAATATATGCTTAGCCGCTGCTGCAACCTCACCACTTAAACATACCTCACCCATTAAGCTTTGCTAGTCTTGATACCTTTGGAAATGAGATTGCTGAGTCCCCTGTGGCTCACAGATTACTACAACACCAGTTGCAGGTACAGGTAAAGGTTACTTGACGCGAGCAGATTGATTGTTCATTTGGAGTTGCTTCTTCTTCTTCTTCTTTATCGATCTAGGATGGGTTCCAGGCCGGCAGCCTGGGATAGCAAAGATGGACGTCGTTCTTATTTTCTCGTTTGTTTTCGTCCGTAGTCGGACCCTGCTCTTACTCTTGATGTATATGTAATGTATTGCTGTGACTCTGATGTAGCTTGTGGCGAGTGTAAGCCAATTCTATATATCTCTTCTTTTCAGTACATGTACTTGTAACGATATCCATTCTTGCGACACGACGAGATGCGCTTCTATCCCTGACAAGGCCCCGGTGCCAAATTAAGGATAGGGTCGCATCTTGGGCGTGACAAGTTGGTATCAGAGCAAGGACCGACCTAGGACCCACCGTGTGCTATGTTCAAGAGAGAAGCCTCTTGCAAAAACTATGCCCCCGGGTCTAATTAAGCATATTTACTAAAACTCCAAAAATACTGTGCTTCAACTTTTTTATTGTTATCTACTTTTATATATTTATATTATCTATCTATCTGTATTTAATCCTCGCAAGTAACGAGTTCAAGGAGCTTGATAATCCTCTTGCCCACGTTGGGTGCAAGTGTTTGGTTCTGTGTGTGTAGGTGCTATCGAAGGCGGTTTGCATGATTCTCCTATTGGTTCGATAACCTTGATCCTCACTGAGGGAAATGCATATCTCTACCATGTTGCATCTCCTCTCCTCATTGGGGGAAAATCCAACGCACTACAAGAAATATTCTCTTTTATGACAAAAAATAATGACGGCGGTTTTATTGGTCATAGATCTATGACTAAAATTTACAAAAAGGTCATGAGGTGTCTAAGAGGGTCCAAACCCTTGAAAATTTTGACCATCTCTATCAGGAAGGTCATAATCCCAATGCACAAAATGGTCAATGACATGTGTAGCTCTATTTATGCCCGCATTGTAGGTCCTCCATGACAAAATTAAGAAGGTCATTGGCTTAAATAGAGGTGACTCGACAGAAAACTCGACAATTTTGCCTACGTGTCTTGTATAGGTGTCGACAAGGCCACAAAGTATAAGTACGTTGACATGTCGGAATTTATATTTCCCTCCATATTTTTGTGCTCTCTTTCCTACCCAAACTATCACGCAACTGCACTTCAAATTTGACAAGGTTCCACCTGAATCGGTGGAAATTTGTTTTTTTCACGAGAGGTGGATCAAAGATTTTAACACCCAACCATTTTTTCAATTGGACATGAAATATGACCTAGTATTTTAGAAAAGTAATATGGTCTAATTTTACAAAAATATATGGTAGGCCCTTCACAACAATGAAAACTCCTTTTAACAACATTGTTTGCCATTCCAATATGCACCCTTGTGCAACATTGTTTGACCGCTTTCCTTCTGATTCCTTCTGATTTCTCTGTGATTCGGCAGAAAACCGTTTACATGGCAAAAATAGCTTTAAAGATCAAATTCAAATAAGTTGGTTATCGTCCATTAAATGTGGTATTCTTGAGTGAAACATTTAGTGGTGTCATTTGGCAAAATATTTTTGCTAGATTTTTCGCAAACCCCCTCTATTTTTAGCACTTAGAAATTATTTTAGATTAGATAACACCTTTCTCCAACCAATCAGGACGCATAATCCCTCTCCCACGGATCACACCACTGCACGCGATCTGAGCCGTTCACGCTATACATATCCAACGCCTTCCACGCCTCTCACCCCTAAAAAAACCAACCTCTCCCTCTTTCCCCTTCGTTTCCATGAACGCACGCCCCGCCGCCTCCCTCCCTCTCCCTCTCCTTGATCCAGATCCATGATGCCGCCTCTTGCATCTCGCCAGAAGTTCCCTCCGCGACCGCCCCCTCTACCCACCCCGGTCATCCTCCCTTCCGCCACCTGCTACTATCCCAGTCGGCCCCCTTCGTCCTCCCCCAGCAGAACAAGCATGGTCCTCAAAACTCACCGACGACAGATGCACCACTGCCTACCCTTCCCTCCCATTCCAACACAGCCGCCCCTCCCCTTAAGCGCCGTCCACCGGCAGGGTGGCGCGAGCAGCGGCCAGTCCAGCTAGCGCCTCAAGGCCCACACGCTCGCCCGCAGCTAGGGTTTCTTCGCCGGAACCCGCCACAACCGGCGATGGCGAGGCCAGAGCTCGCCGGATCCGCAACCACCATTGCCTAGGTACACACTTCCCATTCTTAATCGCCCCGGGTACACCCTCTCCTTCTCACCTCACCCTCTCCTAAGATCTGCCCCTTTGTTATAGGTCACCGTGGCGTGGAGACGACGATGACGACGGAAGGAGTGTGCCGGCCTTTCCCTGCTTGAGGAGGAGGAGGAGCAGGAGACTCCTAGCCACCGGCCCTGCTGTGCTCAAGGAGGAGGGGCATGAGGGTTCTACTCCTAGGGCGACCAAGAGACCTTGCCCGTTATGAAGCACGGCCACGACAACCCATTGCAGCAGGTATCATCTCCCTCTCCCTCTTCCTCCGCTCTCTAATGATGTTAAGTTAAGGAATATTCGATGCAAATCCTGGTTGTGTCATGGAATTCAAGAGGAATTTGTATGAGCAAGCCCAGTTTTTTTTATTTAGTTAGTTAGTACCACAAACAGAGAGAGAAGATGAGGTCCATATTGGTCATTTTTGCTGCCACCACATGGATTTGTATCTACGCAACCATCTCCCTGCTGTTTGTACTGTTTGGATTGCAAGAAATTCAGTTTTGGATGACCTGCACTTAGCTTAACTTATCTGAATAATGAACCATCTTGTTAAAGTCCAGTTGGGTGAACTGTCTATAGCACCCAAGCTAGCAAGCTCATGAGTTGACTTGTTAAAGTTACACTTATAATGCATTTCGGCATGAGATAGGAGAGCTGGAGAAGACATCGAACATCACGGAATAAGACCCCTAGTGCAGCATCATCGAACACAATACTAGTAGTGGCATGTTGGATATTCAGGCAATCTGTGAATAACATGGCCCATGCCCATATGTTCTACCACTCTAATTCCTTGAAAGAAGCCAAACATTCAGCATGCAAAGGACCTTGAACTTGGGTGCTATAGACAGTTCACCCAAGTTAGCATTATGTGCTTAATAAGACAGTCCTACACAAGCTCGATGTTTGTTATATGAATTTTGTTGATGTAGCGGCATGCACTTTAGTGACCTATAATCTTAAGTTGCTAACTATGCTACAAATTTTACCTTTCCTGTCTGTTCATTAGTGTAGATTTAAAACTGTTAGTTCCTAACTACTAAACCTGCAATTTATTTGGTCCCTCCATTTTGTTCAGATCTAGCCGGCAGCAATGGCAAGTGAGAGAAGTGGTGACAGAGATCGAGTTTTGTGTCGCGTACTGCTATGTAGCTTTTCTCTTCTATTCCTCTTATTTGTATCATAATAACAAAGGAGATATGTTGTCGTTGGTTGTCATGTTTTCTGTGCAGCAATCACTATGTGTTTTGTTGGAGTTTGTATGTAAGAGGGAAAGGCAAATACAGTTGGACTGAGCTGGTTTTGACTTCTTGATGTCTGCAGTTTGTGACATACTTCTGCTACTGATGGACTGGTCTGAAGTCTGAACCTCATGGAGACCGCTTCGACGAATGAGGACACCGGCAAGGGGGCGATGTGGGAGCTGGAGAAAAGCCTTGATCAACCCATGGACGCAGAGGCCGGGAGACTAAGGAACATGTACAGAGAAAAGGTGATTGATGCTATCATCATGCAAGTATTTGTCAGTTTTCTACTTATATCTGAAGCTTAGCTAATAGGATACAGAACTAATGTGCTGTGTTAAGAACATAGCTTTACCATTGAGCATCACGGTTTTGCTATTATCTACAGAAACTAGCAGGTGATCCGCGATTTTGTGCGGCTAGAATTTCAATATTTTTCTAAATTTGCTGATTTTATCTACCTATGTTTTGTCTTTTCATTCCTTGCTAGCTATATCACATATTAAATAAAGGCACTACAGAGAAACAATCATGTGATTTTTCTCTCCGAAGAGCTGATGTGTTTTCCGCTCCCCTTGGAACTTCAACGTGGATGTGTTTTTTGTTCATTGGTTGCACGTGGGGCTTTGATCTTTTTTCTTTTACTTGATCAATTTTGGATGTGGGGCTGATAATTATTTTTCTATGTGATCGTTTTCAAATTTATGTGTTGGAACTTGACAGTGGGTGTGGAGGACTCTTCTTTGTACATATACGCAGTGTCTTTTATTTCTACTGTTATTGCACATTGGTGCTAAGGAGTTTTTTAACTCACGCATTACTTTTTTTTGCATGATTGATTCTTTTATTTTCTGGGACTTGGACGTGGTGTAGGGGGTGTTTTCTGTACATGTATGCAACGTATTTACTCTTTAATTTGTGGGCGTGGATGCTGAGAATTTCTTTTACATGATGGATTTCATTTTTATTGATGCACCTTGGAGCGTGGGTGTGCAGGACTCCGCTTTTTACATGTACCTAGTGTTTTGTTTATAAATAGAGACTTGGTTCTGTTTTTTAGGGGGGAGGGTCATAGGTGTTGAGTACTCCTTTTTATTTACGTGATTGATTTTATTTTTATTTTTGCTTGAACTTTTTGCTGGAGTACATAGGTGTCGTGGACCTCTTTTTTTTACTCGTAGATCTATTTCCTTTTAGTGTATGTATGTACGTGCTGATTTTATTTACAAATAAATAGGTAACGTTGTTTTAATAGATCATAACCATTAAATTACTAATCTAAGGACTCATCTAATCTTGCTGATGTGTCAGGCTCCTCTTTTCTGCTGCTTCCATGCAACGGTGGCGGCGGCGGTGCTGTTTGGCATCGGCTACAAAAACAGCCACGGTGAGCTCCTTCCCTTAATCTTCTTCTTGCGTCTGGTGGTTGGTCTGAGCTTGTCGTTTTCACGGAACCACGACTATGGTGGTTGCTCTGTGTTCATGTCCATTGTGTCATGTGTATGTCTGGTTAGGCTGCTACAGTCCGTCCTTGCATGATGTTGCTGTTCTTTTTATCTGTATTTTCGTTTGTCTGCGTGGTTGGTAATTATCATGCTATCAATAAGCCTGCCTATGCAAACTTGCTGAATATAAAATTGAAATGCCATAGAGAATATTGAAGAGAACGTTGAAGAGATATATATATTTTCCTAAATTGAAATGCATCACTCTATTTTTTCCGTGTGGGTCAAACTGACAAGATATACGTTGGTTATGTGTTGGTCATGAATCGCGCCTTCTTGCAGGCGTCAATGGCAAATAATCATTTTCTTCTTGCAGGCGTCAATGACAAGAATGGCATATTGTTTAGAGGAAGAGGATGAGAAGAAACTTGTGCATTTGTAAAATTATTTTGATGTGTAGAGGAGCCGCTGGGTGATGTATTGTATTTCATGTGATGTACTAGAGAAATGAAATATACAATTTATCTGCAATCTTTTATTCTGTTATTGTACTTGTTTTTTAATGGGCCTATCTTGAAATTTGCGTGCTTCTAGCAAAATAATGCTTCAAACAAAACAAATCATACATTTTCAATTGTAAAAGAGGTATTGGGCCAGACCCATGTAGGCTAGATTGGTCGAATGAGCTTTAAAATTTATGATGATTTCATTTGGTCACTAGCAATGCCACGCCAGCTTGGCCACGTCAGATTCTACGTGGCTCACACAAATGGATAATGACCAAATTATTTTTTTGGTCAATAGAGACCTATGACCAAAATTTTAGAAAGGTCATGTTTGTTCATTCTTGACGGCCAACTGTTGACCTTGTAAATTTGGTCAAAGAAAGGTCAATAAATGACAACAATGACGAATCAACGACCCATATAGGGAGTCATAATCGACCTTATTTCTTGTAGAGGCAGTTTACAAGTAGCTAGTGGCCCTCGGCTGGTCACCTACCTCTTGTGAGGCATGCTCTCGCACGCCCATACGTGTCATCACCAGGGTCTCTGCGGACCCTTAGATCCAAAAAATGCATTCACCCCTCACTTCCATTGGCTTTGCTTCGTGATGGTTTTGGTGTAAAATCCTCTGACCACTCTATCTCTGAGAGAAATCCCTCTGCTAGCTCCATGTTAGCGACAACAACAATGTCATTTTCTCGACACCGCTTCCCTTCTTGGAGGCGTTGTTGTGGCGCCCTAGTGCAGTAGTGGGTTCGTGCGAAAGCCCTAGTGCAGTAGTGGACGTCATTCAACCTTCCTGAAGGCACCATAAG
This sequence comes from Hordeum vulgare subsp. vulgare, assembly GCF_904849725.1. Lineage (NCBI taxonomy): Eukaryota > Viridiplantae > Streptophyta > Magnoliopsida > Poales > Poaceae > Hordeum > Hordeum vulgare. The sequence goes on from NC_058520.1 coordinate 541,443,558, forward strand.
AATCCATGCGTCAATCCACTCATCTCCCTCCTATCCACCCCGTATTGCCGTCAACATTGCATCTTCTTCAAGCACTTCGCCATGACCCATCCGCCCCTTCCCAATGTCTGGTGGGCCGTCTATATTGTTGTGCATGCTCAAGTCTGTCCCATGATTGCCATTTTCGTGCATCAAGCTTCATGCTCTTGGTGTTGTCTCAGTTGTTCTTTGCTCAATGATGATGCAAGACGCCTCCCCAACTAGCTAATCGTTCTAAATTCCTGTGGTGGAGCTCACATCCAAGGTTCATGGTCATGTAGCACTCATTGCTCGTGGATGCTCCTGTGTTATGCCGCGAGGTTCGGTACACACGCCGGTGCGGTGCATTGGGCTGCTTGCAAGTATTGGTATTGTGACCTCTTGACGGCACCCACATCTCCTCGTGCCTCTCATGGTGATGGTCCTTCAATCTACTATCTAGGACGAGTCGTGTTTTGGGTGTCCATTTTTGTCATCTTCACTTGTTCAGGTTTTCGATCTGGTTCGCTTATAAACTGGATCAAGTTTTCTTTGAGTGAGAACAAATTCACGTGTGGAATTCCTCCTCCACCCCCTAAGGTACGGTTGAAAAAAGAGAGGATGTGGGTGGTGCACTACTTCTTGTGGTGGATGGAAATGACGATGTCGAGGAGAAGGGAAGAGGCGAGGGTAGAAGGACGAGAAGGTTGCGTGTGGGCAGAGGGAAAGAGGAAACATGAGGAAGGCATCATATTCACCGGGCTTGATGTGCAGACAACTTCCAGGAACCTTCCTCCCCCCAGTCAGCGTACGATAGATGGTCCAATCAGAATGATGAAGGCGATGGGGATGAGTGAGCAGACCTGTGCATGTTTTTACTGTCCATCTCTAAACATTATTGATGATGACATGCATCGCTTAGAGGGTGGCCAAGAAATCACATTTAATGGGTTCAACTCGGTGTTTTGGTGCGCCTTTATTGACGATATGATTATGTGATATATGTAATCAATTTATACTTGACTTATGTTGGTGAGGGGTGCACGTGTGCAAATCATTAATGTAGACCAAATCCAAATCAAACACCTGGCTCGATTGGGAGATTTCCAAACTTAGGAACCAATTTTAAAAATTAATGACAACCGTCTTTACACGTCTCGCAATGTTGGACGTGCGCTCACGGAAATCAGATAATCTTTGACCAATGAACACTGAAGCGTGAGACGAACAACATTTTCTAAAGGACTGATCACGCGAATTACACCCTTCGATTTCCTCACCCCTCGATGGAAAAGAACATTCCTCCCTGCCGTTGGCAAATCAGATGTTTGCAATAGTCTTCATCAAGCTTATAATTTCATCAAACTGGTTCGTCAAAAAGAAAAACAAAAAAACCACCCTGTCAGGCAGAAGAACCGTGTGAAATGAAGCGGGTTTGCGCGGAGGAGGAAGACCCCGTCAACCGTCGAACGCCACCCCGCCAACTCAAACCTGGGGCGGACCCCCCGTCCCCACTGGTCAGCGTGAGGGGTGCGCCCGGCCGGGATGCGATCATGCGAAGCGGGCGATGGTCCCGCAATCAATGGCCAGTGTGCCCACTCGTCAGTTAGCCTTCCGCTGCGCGCTGGCTATATAGGAGGCGCCTCCCCCTCCGGCCGATACGGTGGCCTCCCCCCTCCCTCCTAAAACCCACGCTGCGAGCCGCTGAGACGCTCGAGATGTTCGGCGGCGGCCGGCCTCCCGGCAACGACGGCACCGGCAACGGCACCGGCAACCCTGGAATGGCTGCTCGCGGAAGAGGTGAGGTGTTTTCCCGTACTTGTAGCCGTCCTCGCTGTTACCTTTTTCCCCCCAGTTGCCCGTTCGTCTCCTTCGCAAAAGATGCTTCGTTGCTCCGGGGATCGCGTTCCCCCGTTTCGTTGCTTCGGGGATCTTAGGTGCGGAATTGGATGTTTCGTTCTGCCGGGCGTTTGGTTCATCTGGCTGGGAGTTGTATGTAGATTAACCGGTTTCTCTGTGCTTGCCGATTATGGGGTTTTCGGCAATGATATCTAGCCAGTTATCGCCATTGCTGGTATGCAATTGAACACCGCCGGTCTGTGCCTCCTCTGTCGTCTGCTCCGGCGACTAGAGGGGGTGGGGACCCCGGTGGTTTGGTTGCCGCCGTAGATAGGGTAGACATCGTGTGTGCGGCGGCGCCGCTGCTGTCGGTGACGGCAGCGGTGCATTCAAGAATAATGCTCTCACTCGTCTTGACGGCTGTGGCGATGAGCCGGTGGGCTCAACCTCCCATCGACTCTTCGGGTGTGAGGGTTGAGGTCATCGGCCGGTGGCTGTTGTGGCTGACATTGTTACGGTTGGACGAGAGAGGGATAGCAGTTTCAGATCTGGGCTTGAGGATCGATGGCGGCGGATTGGGTCTTGAGGATTGATGGCGGCGGATCTAGGTCTTGGGATTAATGACGGCGGATCTGGTGCTCGACCTTGACGGTGTGGACGCAATGCCGGTCCTAACACTTCGGGGGCCCTAGTGCGAACCGAATGAAGAAGATGATAAAATGGTGATAAAATCAAAAAAATCATTAATTCCATCGATGGGGCCTGGCTTCCTTCGGGACTTGTGGTAATCAATGGAGAGATGAAAGGAGACGGATACTGAAGAAGAAGGAAAGATTGTGCATTTTTATACTAGAAAGAATCCATGGCTGGATAATAACTGTAATATATACAAAGGAGTATACACATACACAAGATATGGGTCCCTTCCCTGGCCGGGCCCTAGGCGGTCGCACTCCTTGCCTAGGCCAAGGGCCCGCCCTGTGTGGACGATTTCCGGTGGCTACATATTTTCAACACGCCGGTCCATGTCTCATCTGTTGTCTGCTCCAGGGAACAAACGGGGTGGGGACCCTGGTGGTTTGGCTCCAGTCGTAGAAAAGGTAGGCTTTGTGTCTGGAGTGACGCTGCTTATGTGGTGACGACAACTATGCATCCAAGAATAATGCCGCAGTTCAAGTCTCATCTTAACGGCGTCCATAGCGGCGACAATGGGACGGTGGGCTCATTCTCCTATCGACCCTTCGGGTCTGCTGATTTAGGTCTTCGGCTGGTGGCTGTCGTCTTTGGCGTTTTTGCTGGTGGGTGAGAGAGGATAGAGGTTCCAGGTCTGGGCTTGAGGATTGATCGTGGCGGATCTGGCGCTAGGCCTTAATGACGTCATTGGTTGATGGTGGCTACGGGACTCGTGGAGGGTGGGGATGATCCTGGTCGACGCACCACAACGATAAAGGACTTGCCTACAGTTGGCTTCATCTACTCACAACGCCCTTGTGGGCTAGTGCTTTCCTAGTATAAGGGTGGTAGTCGACTCTCTTCGTTACTACAAGAAATTATCTATTATCTAAGAAAACAAAAAAATGTCTTATTGGCATTTTTACTTATTTAGCATTTTTACTTTATTTGCTACTGGGCAAAAACAGAAACTGTGTTATTGACACATCCGAAAGCTAAATAGAAACTGTAAGGTAATTGTTAGACTCATATGTGCTATCATAATTTAGCAATGAGATTGGGTGATACAATTTTATATTTTCTTATAAAATTGTTAAATTAAAATAAGTATGTTTTTGCACCAAACTAGGCATAATACAGAAAGGAGTCTGTCGCATAAATTTCGCAAAAACCATGGTGTCAGTGCTTGTTTTAGTAGTCATGGTCCTAGTTGATATTTAGCTTAGTTTTGGCACACGTTGATACAGAATTAATTCACAAATGAGCACAAGAATATGGTTGTTGTTTAATTATCACTCCATCGAATGTTTACATCATTTTCAACATGGGAGTCCAGAGACCAATTCCTGTACCAGGTTCCTATAGTAAAACTTTGATTACAATTATGTTTTCCACACTTTTTGAATTGTTGTCCCAAAAAATATGTATAGATTGTTCTATCTAATCATGCTTGCATAATCATGTCCTTCATCCAGGGGGTATTTGGAAGAAGAAATCAGGCCAAGCAGTTGGGAGGGGACAATGGCCACCATCAGGCTCCTCCTCAAATGCTTCACATACTACAGCATGGCAAGCTTGCAATGGAAGTGGAGGATCTTCACTTCCTTTGAGGAATTATAGAACTCAACCTTCTGATCATAAGCCTGGTGCCGGAGACAATCGCTGGCTATCATCACAAACATATCCTAGAGAAAACCCAGTTGTGAGGCCACCTCTCGCAAATGGTTCGCAGTTGGCATCCAGGTCTCATCCATATGGCCCTGAAAGCAACAAGGACGATGTTCCTTCATCTAGTTTTGACCCTGAGGACAGTTCTGAAGTTGAGGATTCGTCAGATGATGACATTGATGATGATATGAGTGAGGACAATGATTCTGATGCAAGCGAAAAAAGTTTCGAGACCCGAAAAAAGAATAAGTGGTTTAGAAAATTCTTTGAAGTCATTGATACCTTAAATGAGGAACAAATACATGATCAGGCTAGGCTATGGCATTGTCCGGCATGCCAAAAAGGACCTGGGGCAATTGACTGGTTCCATGGGCTACAGCGTTTGGTGATACATGCTAGAACAAAGGACTCCAGAAGGGTTAAGCTCCACAGAGAATTTGCCACATTGCTAGAACAGGAGTTAGGAACTACACTGGTACCATCTGGTGAGCAATTTGGGAAATGGGAAGGATTGAGAGGAAGCACTGATCGCGCAATAGTATGGCCACCAATGGTTATTGTCATGAACACTTTACTGGAACAAGATGACGATGACAAGGTGATGTATTTTCTTCCTTCTGGTCATGAACCTCTTCCACATTAAATACAAATATGTGTTTCTACTTTATTTATATGGTAGAGTTGGTGAATCAGCTGTAGTTCATGTATGTGTGTTCGATTGGTTGCAATTTTAATAAAACATCACTTTCTCTCGAAACAGGCTTCACTTTAATATATAATCTTTCAATGTTCAGTGATGATGATTATTGTGTTCTGACCTTGCTATTCTTTGATGCTCTCTAGTGGTTAGGCATGGGTAACGTTGAGCTTCTCAAATATTTCCATGAATATGGTGCAATGAAAGCACGCCATGCCTATGGTCCAGGTGGCCACCGTGGCATGAGCGTGTTAATATTCGAAAGCTCTGCCGTGGGTTATATGGAGGCTGAGCGTCTGCATAAGCACTTCGTCGGTGAAAGAACAGACCGGGAAGCATGGCAAGCTCCTTCTAAGCGCCGGTTCTTACCTGGCGGCAAAAGACTGTTATATGGTTTCTTAGCGAACAAAGATGATATGGAGACTTTCAATAAGCACCACCCAGGTATACTGTTTTAACTTCTTTTCATGCATTTAATGCTTTTGCTTCCATACAATTGCTCAGTTATATGGTAGCTCGGGCTAAGCTCCACGTCCGGTAAATACTTAGTTGTTACTGAAATATTGTAGCCCTGCGGATGCAATATGATACACATGTCAAGTTGCATATTTCTGTTCTTTACTGTATTGACATGCTGAATTTTTGAAGGAACTTGACATTTTTTATTTATGTTTTGTAATGACAATACATAGACTTCGTCCGGACTTAAGAACGTGTATTTGAAGCAGCATATATACACCCGAGCTGTTAAGTTTTCTGATGTATTTGATTATTAACTTTTGGGTCTGTTTAGCATTTGCATTATGGTACTAGATCATGTGATGGTTCAGACTTCAGAGGGCATGTTTTCTTCATTATATTAGTAATTAGAAGCCAGTATGCCATGGGTAACTTGGGATAATTTGGAGAAAATGAGGGATATATAGATCCCTGTCACTCTTTGTTCACCTATGCATTTACAGTTTTTTCTCTGATCATGGCATCCTTTCGCTTCTAATTTTTTTATATAATATGCATGGATTCTGCATCCCTGTGGCAATTCATAGCTCATCTATATCATTTCTTTGTGTGTACTATATATATGGATACCTGCACTAATGTCGAGGGCCTGGTTCATTGTATTAGTAGCTATTAGTAACAAGAAGTCAATTACATCGTAAGAAGAAACAAAGGTAGCTTTATTCTGTTTATGAAGACGTGTCCTGCAAGTTGAATACACACTGAAGCACTGTAAAACAATGTGTCACCCACACAACCTGCTATGCATCTACTGAACATGACCTTAAATACTTGATGATGTTCTCAGCAGATACATTGCCTATTGTACTATACTTTTAACATAAGTGCTTTATTATATTTTCAGGACAAAGTTGCCTGAAGTATGATATGAAATCTTATAATGAAATGGTAGTGGTAGCTATGAAACAAATGAGCCTAGACAATCAGCAACTGAATCGTATGAAGAACAGGGTGGTGAAGACAGAGAAACACTCTAAAGTTGTAGAAGACTCGCTTGGTGTCATGACTCAGAAATATCGAGAGACTAGTGAAGAGAATACCGTGCTGATGCGTAGGATTAAAGAGAAGCACATGGAGCATGAGGAAGAGGTAAATGGTTTCTCAACGGTTACACCAGTATATATGACTGAGCGCAAATTTTCGTATTTCTAGTGGGATATACAACCGTATTAATTTAAAGTTCACATTATTTATGTCTGGCAGTATGCAGCATTATGCTGTCTGTGATAAAGCAATCCATATTTAGGTTGGATTCCCCTAAAATTCTTCCCCCTTTTTTTTTCGAATTTGTGTTTGTTACACTTTTCCTCGTTATGATTTCATCACCTTTTTTCACCTTGTGTTTCCTACACTTTGCAGATGACATCCCAAGAGAAATTTTTCGATGACCAGATAGAAAACCTTTACAAGGCCATGGAGGAGAAAGAAAGTGAATATGAGAAGAGACTGCAAGAGGAGCGTGCAAAGGCTAGACAGTATGATGTGGATTCTGGGACTACCGAAAATCGCATGCTAAGGTGCGTAACTGGTACTGCTTGACATGACAAGACGCTTTTTTTTTTGTCGGTCCGCGTGCATGATTCTTATTAGGATATAATACGAAAATTGTTTGGATGAAACACCCGCATTCCATTTTTGACACAGCGAGATCAATTTTCAAATGTGTGTTTGTGGATAGAAATTCTCCAGACTAACCATGTCATGTATTCTTGGCTTCTTCTACCTATCTCAAAGTTGCAAAACGCTATCTATTTTTAATCCATGTCACCCTCTGCAGGAAGGAGGAAGTACAGCGTTTCATAGATTGCCAGGCTAAGGGCGTGGAGGAGTTTATGTCAGGAAGGGACGAGCTGATAAAGGCACACGAGAAGAAGAAGCTGCAGCTCAAGAGAGAGTATATGGAGAAGGAGGTGGAACTCGAGAAGGAGCTCGATGCCGGTCTCACGGTTCTGATGGATAAGCACAAGCCTGACACCTTCAAGGCTTCTAGCTCCAGCTCGTGAAGATTGCCGTACAATTTCAGCTCAGAACATTTTAGGGCCGATAAGAATACCTGGACCTATGTGGGTGTCATATGGCCAATATCATGAAGCTTGAACGTGCATGAGTGTCAAGATCAGTAGCATGTCGTACCAACATGTAGTGACTGCGTCGAAACTTGCATGTGTATGGATTATGAAACTTGAACATGCATGTGTATGGATTATGTTGTCACCTTGCTCCGCTTCCACCCTCTGCCTCAAAACCAAATCTGCCCTCATTTCTTAATAAACTAGACCATGCCTCGCGCGTTGCGGCTGAAATCTTGTTAAAAATGTACGAATAAGTGATAGGAGACTAAAATAAATGCAAAAACAAATATAAAACTTTCTTGCATGACTTAATTCCCTAGGAAAAAATAATGCATGAGGTGATATATTTTGTATGAAGATATTAATGAAAAAAGTAACTTATGACTTCATACATGACTTGATGACGTGGCATTGTTGCATGAATAGAAAAATTAGCTAGTGGGTTATAACTATTTAAGAATAAAGGATCAGCCGCCTCCCACACCTAAAAGGCCAAACGAGAGGCGGAGAGAAGCGAAGCAAGCGACGAATTGGCACCGGCGACAGGATGTGCACACACATGACGACGCTGTAGCCAGCCGCAGCCCCTTTATTGATCGAGGGCGGCACACCGCGGAGGTGCAAAGCTAGACGACCGCTTTCCGTCGACCAGGCGACTCCCAACGCTTCGTGGTGCTGCAACAGGCAGGCGGCTGTAGGACGCGGCACCGAACGCTCAAAGCACTTCTTCGTCACATAAGAAGGAAATAAAATCAAGCGATTTGCTCATATTATTATCTTGTTATAACCAATGCACTCACGTGGCGGCGAGCCGATGCCCGAGGCCACCACAGCGTGTGTCTGCTAGGACCGGCGACCCCTCGAGGCCGCTCGCGACAACGGTTAGAAAAATCCCCATCGCGGAACCGCACATGAGAAAGAGTGGAGGCAATCTAAGGGATGCGTTTAATCCAGTTTCTGCCGAATTCTAAAATTTCAGAAATGTGTGGCTGTTAATGCTTAGCATGTTTAATATGCTTATTTAGTAATATCTATAACTTGTTTCTATTTGTACAACAACCACAGCTTTTTGCGATTGAGAATATTATTATCATTTGGTTGAATTATATTGCAAACTTGAGGCATGCATAACGATGTGTAATGCTGAATAATTTGAGATCTACACAATTATAGTTTTTCAACTGAGCATCAAATTTGCAACATATTTACATGTATTATTTGCAACTGAGATTTTCAATTTCTTGCCAATAAAAACCAATTCACCTTAAGTGATACTTTTTGGCTTAATACGAGCATTGATATGCAAAATTCTAATTGATTTCTTCACATTGATATTTTGAGATCACCAGATACAGTGTAAATCTACTGCATTGCAAATTATCTACCTTTACTTTAAGCATACTTTTGTCTTTTTGTACATTATAATGGCCATACTGTTTTCCCATACATTTTATTAAGTTGTGACACAGGGCATTTGAAGTGTGAGAATCTACCAATTCCATCGGATTATACTCCTCTAATAATGTTGTAGATCTACTTCAATTTGTTTGGAGATTATGTGCAAAGTGTTATTTTAACAATTTGAAGTTCACACTAATGATTTCAAGCCAACTTCTTGAAATTTCATTAATATTACAAAGTTCATTACAACATCAATCATAATGGTCCTTATTTTAGTGCCTACAAATTAATTATCTTTAGTTTACCCATGTAAGTAACTCATGTCTAAAGAATTTGAGGCACTCATCCTTAACGGACACAACTACACTAAATGGGTCAGCGACATCAAGATCATTTTTTCTCGTGGGATAATGACAATCCCAGGATGCATAGCACCTCAAGGGAAAATGTTTGATTCCAACTTCAACCTTCACCCACATCGTGCAAATGAAACTGCTTCTTCATACGATGTTCCTCCTGGACCGAGCAACACCATGACTTTCCATCAGCGAAAGGACCTTACTGCCACAGTGTAACACCCCCGATTTTGATCGTACGCTAAACATACACGTAATGCGGACGACCAAGATTAGGGATTCACGGAAAGATATCACAACACAACTCTAGACACAAATAAAAACATACAAGTTTCATATTACAAGCCAGGGGCCTCGAGGGCTCAACTACAGAAGCTAGAGAAAGACATGAGTGAGCGGAAGCAAATAATATCTGAGTACATACATAAAACAAGGTAATGCCTTATAGAAGGCTAGCAGAAAAGTTACATAGATCGAACGAGGCGAGGCCTCCTGCCTGGGAGCCTCCTCGACTACTACTGGTCGTTAGCGGCCTCCACGTAGTAGGCACCGTCGGGGTAGTAGGCATCGTCGGCGGGATACGCCATCTCCTGGGATCCATCGTCTGGTCGCGACAACCATATCAAGGAGAAAAGGGGTATCAAAGCAACAGGGAGTATTTATCCAAATTACTCGCAAGACTGACATTAGAACTATGCTGAGTACGCACTAGTATCAAGGGAAAGGGGGTTATATCTGGACTGGCTGCAGTAATGCGAGAATAGGGATAACGGACTACTCCTATCAAAGACTAACATGCTCAGGGTCTTGCAACATTAGAAGAGAGTAGAGAAAAACACATATATAGTCATATTGTTGTAGCAAATTTAATTAAGTCACGCCCAGAGATTCTTCCTTGACTCCCTGTGAGAAAGCAATCACGGAGCCAAACATTCCAGTTAAGTAACAGTTCTAGTTGTATTAGATCAGGATACAATTCCAAGTCGTCCTGTAATCATGGACATGACTATTCGAATAATTAATTTTCATCCCTCCACGGGTGCACCATATTACCAAACACGCTTTATAAACTATGTCCGAACACACTTTCTTGGGTCATTCCCGACCTCAGAACATCAACACGTCGCAACCCTACCTAGGATCAACAGAGAGGCCAGGTCGCCGATCTAAATCCTAAGCACGCAGGAATCATGGGCTCATCACCCTTTGTACTCTTGGACGATGCAAGGGTGGCCAAGGTTAGTTCTGGCACCTCTTATACAAGAACGATGCTTACGTGGACCACTCGGGCGGGCGCTACTCCATTGCTGACGTCTGAAGAGCTTCGGCTGATACCACGACGTCGAGTACCCATAACTTCTCCCACGTGAAGGTTAGTGCGAAAAGGTCTATGATCAACTCAGATCAAATACCCAAATCCCATTAGCATTTTAATTAACACTGCGGTGACAGTCAGCAATCCACGACATGTGGTCATGTCGCCCCGTCTCAAGGATGTGTGGCAAGGGCCAAGAATGCACGGCCATGCCTCGTCACATCCACACGAAAGTCCACCCGCAACACACATCATCATCTTCCGAGTGGTGAGGTCGAGTATCTATGTGGCTGTAACATCAAAAGTACCTGAGGTATCATCCTTGATGGACTCCTAACAATGTAACCATAAGGTGACCAGGGAGGAATCACCCTCGATGGTCCATGTTTGAGGGGTTGTAAGACAGATTTGTTTTTGGAAGTGGTGAAGGAGGAATCTGTTGGAATTATGCCCTAGAGGCAATAATAAATATAGTTATTATTATAATTCCTGTATCAAGATAATAGTTTATTATCCATGCTATAATTGTATTGAATGAAGACTCATTTACATGTGTGGATATATAGACAAAACACCATCCCTTACATGCCTCTAGTTGGCTAGCCAGTTGATCGATGATAGTCAGTGTCTTCTGATTATGAACAAGGTGTTGTTGCTTGATAACTGGATCACGTCATTAGGAGAATCACGTGATGGACTAGACCCAAACTAATAGACGTAGCATGTTGATCGTGTCATTTTGTTGCTACTGTTTTCTGTGTGTCAAGTATTTATTCCTATGACCATGAGATCATATAACTCACTGACACCGGAGGAATGCTTTGTGTGTATCAAACGTCACAACGTAACTGGGTGACTATAAAGGTGCTCTACATGTATCTCCGAAGGTGTTAGTTGAGTTAGTATGGATTAAGACTGGGATTTGTCACTCCGTGTGACGGAGAGGTATCTCGGGGCCCACTCGGTAATACAACATCACACACAAGCCTTGCAAGCAATGTAACTTAGTGTAAGTTGCGGGATCTTGTATTACGGAACGAGTAAAGAGACTTGCCGATAAACGAGATTGAAATAGGTATGCGGATACTAACGATCGAATCTCGGGCAAGTAACATACCGAAGGACAAAAGGAATGACATACGGGATTATGCGAATCCTTGGCACTGAGGTTCAAACGATAAGATCTTCGTAGAATATGTAGGATCCAATATGGGCATCCAGGTCCCGCTATTGGATATTGACCGAGGAGTCTCTCGGGTCATGTCTACATAGTTCTCGAACCCGCACGGTCTGCACACTTAAGGTTCGACGTTGTTTTATGCGTATTTGAGTTATATGGTTGGTTACCGAATGTTGTTCGGAGTCCCGGATGAGATCACGGACGTCACGAGGGTTTCCGGAATGGTCCGGAAACGAAGATTCATATATAGGATGACCTCATTTGATTACCGGAAGGTTTTCGGAGTTACCGGGAATGTACCGGGAATGACGAATGGGTTCCGGGAGTTCACCGGCGGGGGGGGGGGGGGGGGGGCAACCCACCCCGGGGAAGCCCATAGGCCTTGGGGGAGACACACCAGCCCTTAGTGGGCTGGTGGGACAGCCCACAAGTGGTCTATGCGCCAAGAGAAGAAAAATCAAGAGGAAAGAAAAAAAAAGGGGAGGAGGTGGGAAGAGAGGAGGACTCCCTCCCACCAAACCTAGTCCAACTCGGTTTGGGGGGGGGAGAGTCCTCCCCCTTGGCTCGGCCGACCCCCTTGAGGGTCCTTGGACCCCAAGGAAAGGCCCCCTCCCTCCCACCTATATATACGGAGGTTTTAGGGCAGATTTGAGACGACTTTTCCACGGCTGCCCGACCACATATCTCCACGGTTTTTCCTCTAGATCGCGTTTCTGCAGAGCTCGGGCGGAGCCCTGCTGAGACAAGGTCATCACCAACCTCCGGAGCGCCGTCACGCTGCCGGAGAACTCTTCTACCTCTCCGTCTCTCTTGCTGGATCAAGAAGGCCGAGATCATCGTCGAGCTGTACGTGTGCTGAACGCGGAGGTGTCGTCCGTTCGGTACTAGATCGTGGGACTGATCGCGGGATAGTTCGCGGGGCGGATCGAGGGACGTGAGGACGTTCCACTACATCAACCGCGTTCTCTAACGCTTCTGTTGTACGGTCTACGAGGGTACGTAGATCACTCATCCTCTCTCGTAGATGGACATCACCATGATAGGTCTTCGTGCGCGTAGGAAAAATCTTGTTTCCCATGCGACGTTCCCCAACAGTGGCATCATGAGCTAGGTTCATGCGTAGATGTCTTCTCGAGTAGAACACAAAATTTTTTGTGGGCGGTGATGTGCGTTTTGCTGCCCTCCTTAGTCTTTTCTTGATTCCGCGGTATTGTTGGATTGAAGCGGCTTGGACCGACATTACTCGTACGCATACGAGAGACTGGTTTCATCGTTACGAGTAACCCCCTTTGCTCAAAGATGACTGGCAAGTGACGGTTTCTCCAACTTTAGTTGAATCGGATCTGACCGAGGAGGTCGTTGGATGAGGTTAAATAGCAACTCATATATCTCCGTTGTGGTGTTTGCGTAAGTAAGATGCGATCCTACTAGATGCCCATGGTCACCACGTAAAACATGCAACAACAAAATTAGAGGACGTCTAACTTGTTTTTGCAGGGTATGATTATGATGTGATATGGCCAACGATGTGATGTGATATATTGGATGTATGAGATGATCATGTTGTAATAGAAATATCGACTTGCACGTTGATGGTACGGCAACCGGCAGGAGCCATAGGGTTGTCTTTAAACTAACGTTTGTGCTTGCAGATGCGTTTACTATTTTGCTAGGATTTAGCTTTAGTAGTAATAGCATGAGTAGCACGACAACCCCGATGGCAACACGTTGATGGATGATCATGGTGTGGCGCCGGTGACAAGAAGATCGTGCCGGTGCTTTGGTGATGGAGATCAAGAAGCACGTGATGATGGCCATATCATGTCACTTATGAATTGCATGTGATGTTAATCCTTTTATGCACCTTGTTTTGCTTAGAACGACGGTAGCATTATGAGGTGATCTCTCACTAAAATTTCAAGACAAAATTGTGTTCTCCCCGACTGTGCACCGTTGCTACAGTTCGTCGTTTCGAGACACCACGTGATGATCGAGTGTGATAGACTCAACGTTCACATACAACGGGTGCAAAACAGTTGCGCACGCGGAACACTCGGGTTAAGCTTGACGAGCCTAGCATGTGCAGACATGGCCTCGGAACACATGAGACCGAAAGGTCGATCATGAATCATATAGATGATATGATTAGCATAGGGATGCTTACCACTGAAACTATTCTCAACTCACGTGATGATCGGACTTGGGATAGTGTAAGTGGATCATGAACCACTCAAATGACTCGAGAGATGTACTTTTTGAGTGGGAGTTTAGCATATAATTTGATTAAATTGAACTCTAATTATCTTGAACATAGTCTAAGTCCACTTTGAATATATTTGTGTTGTAGATCATGGCTCACGCGACAGTCATCCTGAATTTTAATACGTTCCTAGAGAAAGCTAAGTTGAAAGATGATGGAAGCAACTTTGTAGACTGGGCTCGTAATCTTAAGCTAATCTTGCAAGCTGGGAAGAAGGATTATGTCCTTAATGCTGCGCTAGGAGATGAACCACCCGCTACGGCTGATCAGGATGTTAAGAACGCTTGGTTAGCACGTAAGGAGGACTACTCAATAGTTCAATGTGCAGTCTTGTATGGCTTAGAACCGGGACTTCAACGTCGCTTTGAGCGTCATGGAGCATTTGAGATGTTCCAGGAGTTGGAGTTTATCTTTCAGAAGAACGCCCGGATCGAGAGGTATGAGACCTCCGATAAATTCTATGCTTGCAAGATGGAGGAAAACTCGTTTGTCAGTGAACATGTGCTCAAAATGTCTAGGTACTCAAACCGTCTAGCTGAACTCGGGATTGAACTCCCGCAAGAAGCTATCACTGACAGAATCCTTCAATCACTGCCGCCAAGCTACAAAGGCTTTGTATTGAACTACAACATGCAAGGGATGAACAAGTCTCCCAGCGAGTTGTTTGCGATGTTGAAAGTCGCAGAGTCTGAACTCCGTAAAGAACATCAAGTGTTGATGGTGAATAAGACCACTAGTTTCAAGAGAAACGGCAAAGGCAAGAAGGGCAATTCAAAGAAGAGCGGCAAGCCTGTTGCCAATCCACCGAAGAAACCCAAAGCTGGACCTAAGCCTGAAACGGAGTGTTTCTATTGCAAGGGTATGGGTCACTGGAAGCGCAATTGCCCCAAGTATCTGGCAGATAAGAAGGCGGGCAAAGAAAAATCAGGTATATTTGATATACATGTTATTGATGTGTACTTAACCGGCTCTCGTAGTAGTGCCTGGGTATTCGATACCGGTTGAGTTGCTCATATTTGCAACTCGAAACAGGAACTGCGGAATAGGCGAGGGCTGGCGAAAGATGAAGTGATGATGCGCGTAGGAAATGGTTTCAAGGTTGATGCAATCGCCGTCTGCACAGTGTCACTTCAGCTACCGTCGGGATTAGTGATGAACTTAAATCATTGTTATTTAGTGCCTGCGTTGAGCATGAACATTATATCTGGATCTTGTTTATTGCGAGACGGTTAGTCTTTTAAGTCAGAGAATAATGGTTGTTCTATTTCTATGAGTAACATCTTTTATGGTCATGCAGCGAATGTGAGAGGATTGTTCATATTGAATCTTGATAGCGATACGCATATACATAACATTGAGACCGAAAGAGTTAGAGTAAACAATGATAGCGCCATATTTTTGTGGCACTGCCGCTTAGGTCATATTGGTGTAAAGCGCATGAAGAAACTCCATGCTGATGGACTTTTGGAGTCACTTGACTTTGATTCACTTGACACGTGCGAACCATGCCTCATGGGCAAGATGACTAAGACTCCGTTCTCCGGAACAATGGAGCGTGCAAGAGACTTATTGGAAATCATACATACCGATGTGTGTGGTCCGATGAGCGTGGAGGCACGCGGCGGATATCGTTATTTTCTCACCTTCACTGACGATTTAAGTAGGTATGGCTATGTCTACTTGATGAAGCACAAGTCTGAAACATTTGAAAAGTTCAAGCAATTTCAGAGTGAAGTGGAAAATCATCGTAACAAGAAGATCAAGTTCCTACGGTCTGATCGTGGGGGTGAATATCTGAGTTTCGAATTTGGTGCTCACTTAAGACAATGTGGAATTGTTTCATAGTTAACACCGCCTGGAACACCACAGCATAATGGTGTGTCCGAACGTCGTAATCGTACTTTGTTAGAGATGGTGCGATCTATGATGTCTCTTACTGATTTGCCGTTATCATTTTGGGGTTATGCATTAGAAATAGCTGCATTCACTTTAAATAGGGCACCATCAAAATCCGTTGAGACGACACCATACGAACTGTGGTATGGCAAGAGACCAAAGTTGTCGTTTCTTAAAGTTTGGGGATGTGATGCTTATGTCAAAAAGCTTCAGCCTGAAAAGCTGGAACCCAAAGCGGAAAAGTGCGTCTTCATAGGTTACCCAAATGAGACAGTTAGGTACACCTTCTATCTCAAATCCGAGGGCAAAGTGTTTGTTGCTAAGAACGGAGCTTTTCTCGAGAAGGAGTTTCTCTCGAGAGAATTGAGTGGGAGGAAGATAGAACTTGACAAGGTTGTCGAACCTCTCATCCCTCTGGATAGTGGCGCAGGGCAAGGGGAAACCTTTGTCGTTGCAACGCCGGTTGAGGAGGATGTTAATGATGATGATCATGAAACTCCAGTTCAAGTTTCTGTTGAACCACGCAGGTCGACGAGATCACGTACTGCTCCAGAGTGGTACAGTAATCCCGTCTTATCGATCATGTTGTTAGACAACAATGAACCTACGAGTTATGAAGAAGCAATGGTGGGCCCAGATTCCAACAAATGGCTAGAAGCCATGAAATCCGAGATAGGATCCATGTATGAGAACAAAGTGTGGACTTTGGAGATACTACCTGAGGGCCGCAAGGCTATTCAGAACAAATGGATTTTTAAGAAGAAGACGGACGCTGACGGTAATGTGACCGTTTATAAAGCTCGACTTGTGGCAAAGGGTTTTTCACAAGTTCCAGGAATTGACTACGATGAGACTTTCTCACCCGTGGCGATGCTTAAGTCCGTCAGAATCATGTTAGCAATAGCTGCATTTTTCGATTATGAAATCTGGCAGATGGATGTCAAAACGGCGTTCCTTAACGGTTTCCGTAAGGAAGAGTTGTATATGATGCAGCCCGAAGGTTTTGTCAATCCTAAGAATGCTAACAAGGTGTGCAAGCTCCAGCGATCCATTTATGGACTGGTGCAAGCATCTCGGAGTTGGAACAAACGCTTTGATGAGGTGATCAAAGCATTTGGGTTTATACAAGTGGTTGGAGAATCTTGTATTTACAAGAAAGTGAGTTGGAGCTCTGTGGCGTTTCTAATATTGTATGTGGATGACATATTACTGATTGGAAAAGACGTGGAGCTTTTGGAGAGCATAAAAGGTTACTTGAATAAAAGTTTCTCTATGAAGGACCTAGGAGAAGCTGCTTACATTCTAGGCATTAAGATCTATAGGGATAGATCAAAACGCCTGATAGGACTTTCACAAAGCACGTACCTTGATAAAGTTTTGAAGAGGTTCAAAATGGAACAGTCCAAGAAAGGGTTCTTGCCAGTTTTACAAGGTACGAGATTGAGTAAGACTCAGTGCCCAGCAACTGATGAAGATAGAGAGCATATGCACTCCGTCCCCTATGCTTCAGCCATAGGTTCTATCATGTATGCGATGCTGTGCACTAGACCGGATGTTAGCCTGGCCATAAGTATGGCAGGTAGGTTCCAGAGTAATCCAGGAGTGGATCACTGGACAGCGGTCAAGAATATCCTGAAGTACCTGAAAAGGACTAAGGAGATGTTTCTCGTATATGGAGGTGACGAAGAGCTCGCCGTAAAAGGTTACGTCGATGCAAGCTTTGACACAGATCCGGACGACTCTAAGTCGCAAATCGGATACGTATTTATTCTTAATGGGGGTGCAGTAAGCTGGTGCAGTTCCAAGCAAAGCGTCGTAGCAGATTGTACATGTGAAGCGGAGTACATGGCTGCCTCGGAGGCGGCTAAGGAGGGTGTCTGGATGAAGCAGTTCATGACGGATCTTGGAGTGGTGCCAAGTGCACTGGATCCAATAACCTTGTTCTGTGACAACACGGGAGCCATTGCCTTAGCAAAGGAACCACGGTTTCACAAGAAGACCAGACACATCAAACGACGCTTCAACCTCATCCGCGACTATGTCAAGGAAGAGGACGTAAATATATGTAAAGTGCACACAGATCTGAATGTAGCAGACCCGCTGACTAAGCCTCTTCCACGGCCAAAACATGATCGACACCAGAACTGTATGGGTGTTAGATTTATTACAATGTAATTCGCATGGTGATGTGAGGGCTAGATTATTGACTCTAGTGCAAGTGGGAGACTGTTGGAATTATTCCCTAGAGGCAATAATAAATATAGTTATTATTATAATTCCTGTATCAAGATAATAGTTTATTATCCATGCTATAATTGTATTGAATGAAGACTCATTTACATGTGTGGATATATAGAAAAAACACCATCCCTAGCATGCCTCTAGTTGGCTAGCCAGTTGATCGATGATAGTCAGTGTCTTCTGATTATGAACAAGGTGTTGTTGCTTGATAACTGGATCACGTCATTAGGAGAATCACGTGATGGACTAGACCCAAACTAATAGACGTAGCATGTTGATCGTGTCATTTTGTTGCTACTGTTTTCTGCGTGTCAAGTATTTATTCCTATGACCATGAGATCATATAACTCACTGACACCAGAGGAATGCTTTGTGTGTATCAAACGTCACAACGTAACTGGGTGACTATAAAGGTGCTCTACAGGTATCTCCGAAGGTGTTAGTTGAGTTAGTACGGATTAAGACTGGGATTTGTCACTCCGTGTGACGGAGAGGTATCTCGGGGCCCACTCGGTAATACAACATCACACACAAGCATTGCAAGCAATGTAACTTAGTGTAAGTTGCGGGATCTTGTATTACGGAACGAGTAAAGAGACTTGCCGATAAAAGAGATTGAAATAGGTATGCGGATACTGCCGATCGAATCTCGGGCAAGTAACATACCGAAGGACAAAGGGAATGACATACGGGATTATACGAATCCTTGGCACTGAGGTTCAGACGATAAGATCTTCGTAGAATATGTAGGATCCAATATGGGCATCCAGGTCCCGCTATTGGATATTGACCGAGGAGTCTCTCGGGTCATGTCTACATAGTTCTCGAACCCGCAGGGTCTGCACACTTAAGGTTCGACGTTGTTTTATGCGTATTTGAGTTATATGGTTGGTTACCGAATGTTGTTCGGAGTCCCGGATGAGATCACGGACGTCACGAGGGTTTCCAGAATGGTCCGGAAACGAAGATTGATATATAGGATGACCTCAGTTGATTACCGGAAGGTTTTCGGAGTTACCGGGAATGTACCGGGAATGACGAATGGGTTCCGGGAGTTCACCGGGGGGGGGGGGGGGCAACCCACCCCGGTGAAGCCCATAGGCCTTGGGGGAGACACACCAGCCCTTAGTGGGCTGGTGGGACAGCCCACAAGTGGTCTATGCGCCAAGAGAAGAAAAATCAAGAGGAAAGAAAAAAAAGGGGAGGAGGTGGGAAGAGAGGAGGACTCCCTCCCACCAAACCTAGTCCAACTCGGTTTGGGGGGGGGGGGAGAGTCCTCTCGCTTGGCTCGGCCGACCCCCTTGAGGGTCCTTGGACCCCAAGGCAAGGCCCCCTCCCTCCCACCTATATATACGGAGGTTTTAGGGCAGATTTGAGATGACTTTTCCACGGCTGCCCGACCACATACCTCCACGGTTTTTCCTCTAGATCGCGTTTCTGCAGAGCTCGGGCGGAGCCCTGCTGAGACAAGGTCATCACCAACCTCCGGAGCGCCGTCACGCTGCCGGAGAACTCTTCTACCTCTCCGTCTCTCTTGCTAGATCAAGAAGGCCGAGATCATCGTCGAGCTGTACGTGTGCTGAACGCGGAGGTGCCGTCCGTTCGGTACTAGATCGTGGGACTGATCGCGGGATAGTTCGCGGGGCGGATCGAGGGACGTGAGGATGTTCCACTACATCAACCGCGTTCTCTAACGCTTCTGCTGTACGGTCTACGAGGGTACGTAGATCACTCATCCTCTCTCGTAGATGGACATCACCATGATAGGTCTTCGTGCGCGTAGGAAATTTTTTGTTTCCCATGGGACGTTCCCCAACAGAATCGCCCTCCTTAAACCACCGCCGGTTAACTACACTACACAACAAACATCAGGAGTACGTAACGAGGTGTCACTCTCGGTACTCGTTAGTTGTTGGGGAACGTTGCATGGGAAACAAAAATTTTCCTACGTACACAAAGCCCTATCATGGTGATGTCCATCTACGAGAGGAGATTAGATCTACGTACCCTTGTAGATCACTAAGCGGGAAGCGTTAAGAAACGCGGTTGATGTAGTGGTACAACTTCATGATTCAAATCACCGTCGTCCCATGATCCGTCCCACGGACGGTTCCGATCTAGCGCCGAACGGATGACACCTCCGCGTTCAGCACACTTACAGCTCGATCACGATCTCGGCCTTCTTGATCCAGCAAGAAAGACGGAGAAGTAGATGAGTTCTCCGGCACGGTGATGGCGCTCCGGTGGTGGTGATGATCTACTCCTGCAGGGCTCTGCCCGAGCTCCGCAGAAATCCGATCTAGAGGTAAAAATATGTGTAATAGGCTAGAGTTGCACGTGGCAAAGTTATGTCTCAAAAATCCCTAAACCACCAATATATATAGGAGGAGGGGAGGGGCTAGCCTTGGGGGACAAGGGCCCCAAGGGTGCTCCGGCCGAAGGGTGGAGGAGGACTCCTCCTCCAATTCGGTTTGGGAAGGAGGAGTCCTCCTCCTCCTTCCCACCTCCCTCTTTCCTTTTTTTTCTTCTTTCCTTTGGTATTTACTTGTGGCGCCATAGCCCTCTTGGGCTGACTCCACCAGCCCATTAACGATTATCTTGTAACAGGAAATATAATAATACCCATTTATCATTGCCTCTAGGGCATATTTCCAAGAATAGTAGCTCTGCAGAGTCGTACAACAAGGGAGGGGGGGAGTGTGAGTGATGTGATGGGTCTTGGCTCGTCGATCAGAAGATCGAAAATTCGATGAGAAAGAGGGGACAACTGGGACTAAGGGGGTCAATGGGGATCACTGCTCCACCTATACTAAACATTTAATATGTAGTAGAGTATAACAACAGAGTATCAAAAATAGGCTATGCATCAGAACAGGAGCCATCTACAACAGTAGCAAAATCTAATGCAAGCATGAGGGAGAAAGAATGGCGATATAGGAATGATCAAGGGGGGGGGGGTTGCTTGCCTTGTTGCTCTGCACACAGATACCGACCCTCGACGGTGAAGTAGTCGATCACCAGATCAACATCGGTCCCGGGGTCTACCGGAAAAGAAGTAATGAAGGGGGGGGGAACAATTAAGTAACGCATCAATCAAATGCAGCACAAATGCAAGGGCACGGCAAGATGTGTGGGTGACATGCTCTTTTGCACCCCTAAGCATTTTAAAAGAAGGAGAAGATATCTGGAAAATTTTCCCGGCTCGAGGTATTTTTCGGACAAATGATCCTAATACAAAATGTCCATGTTCACTATGTTAGAGGGGGCTCAAGGACATGTGAATGACATAATCAGATTCGTCATAATTTTTCCGATCATTTTTCCTATGTAACTTATTTTAATCCGAGTTAAGGTTTATTTTATATGATTTTGAAAGTTTTATCGAATGTAATGCCCCAAGTGTAGCCTTCTCTATTTGGAACCTATCTCATGTGGGTCCACCTTGTCTTTGATATGAGTATGTCATATTGCTTCTATGATTTCATGTGACACTTATGTTCTTCCTTGTTTGCATGCATCTGGGTTCATACCATGTCTTCTCCTTGAGTTGCATTGTGTTCTTGTGATTCCATGTGGTGCCTTGTGTTGTTGTTCATGTGATGTATAACTTGTGTGGGGTGATGCATGTGATAGTATATGCTTAGGTTTCAAAACCATCTTCACCCTCCCTCTCTATTTCTTCTCTATGTCAAGATTCTCTTCTTCCTTCCCTCTTTTAAAATTGCTCATGTTTTAGCTTAGAATTGTGGTGGATGAGATGTGTGATTTGCTGGTTTTGAATGGGTGTTCAAAAGGTGTAAGAAATTACAAAACAGTCCCTACCATGGCTGTTTTGTAAAATAACTACTTGATCCTAAATTCTTGTTCTCATTTTTATTAATTAGGACTTGATTTTACATGTCCAATGCAAGTGCCATTTTTATTTTTGCACTTGTAGTTTTTCTTGTGCTTTTCTTTTACTCCCTATTGTTTCTGTAAATAGAAAAGTACAGGGAGTGTTTCCTCTTAAATGGCACCACCTGTGGGCTCACTCCCACAGGCCGTCCCATCCCTTCCTCTCCCCGTGCGCACAGGAGCCCACATGCGTCCCTTCTTCCTCCTGGACGCCGTCTCCCCCCTCTCTGCCCCCTTTCCGCCAGTCCAACAGAGGAGGACGCGTTGTCGCCGTGAGGGCACTAAAGTCGAGGTCCCCCTATTTTAGTGGGCGTCCGTGCCCTCTCTCTCCTAGGGTTCCCTCTTTCCCATCCGCCGCCACCGCTCCATTCCCCATCTCCTTCCCATCTCTCTTCTCCTCCCCCTGGTAAGAATTCTGTAGATAGGAGCAGTGAGAGAGAGCAGCCCGTCGGCGTCATACCCCCGCTCTCGTAGACGGCCCGCGCCATCCGCCATGTCCAGGAGCGAGGGGATGCTTCCTGCGCTCCATTCCCGCCATCGCTGAGGTCGAGGAGCGACCTCAACGATGGCCAGGAGCTCGTCCACGCCGTGGCTCCCCGGTGAACTCCAAGCTCTTCTTCGATTCTGCAGCAGGAATTCTTGGATCGGCGTCAAGGCGTCTCCAACCCTCTTCTTCCCCTCAGATCCGGCCTCCTCCACCGTGCGGCCCTCTTCCTTCCCCCAAGGTGAGCCGGCCACCTTCCTCCCTTCACCCTCGAGTGGATCCTGGTGGTGTTCATCCCTGTCCCGAGCAGTAGCAGCAGGTGTTGGTGCGGCGTGTTGTAGTGATGTGTTGTGCAGTAGCAGTAGCTTGGTGCGGCAGCGAGTAGATGTGGGTAGGAGGCGTGCAGTAGCAGAGGGGCATTTCCCCTCCTGGTGCAGCAACATCAGCAGAGAGTACGGCGACCTCCCTGTCGTCGGCGACCCTGTGCGCTGTGCAGAGCACCGAGTGCTCGCGTTAGTTCTCTTCGTTTCAGACCCATCCTCTGTCAGATGTCGCTGCGGTAGCACAGTGGTCAGTAGCGAGGGTGTGTTGCACCAGGTCGTGGGTTCGATCCCCCTTCGACCCCTTTTGTTATTTGTTTCCCTGTTCCGTCTGTAGGTAGCACATTAGTAAGGTTTAACCTGCTAGCTGCTCTGTTTCTATCGAGCACATGGCACTAGCAGGGTGGTTTGCACCACATGGCAGATCCATCAAGTCTGGGGTTTGACCCGAGCACCCCCCTTTTTATTATTGTGTCCCTTTGTTTCCTTTATTTTTCCTCTTTACTGTTTTAAAATATGTGCAGCTCCTATTCTGGTAGCCTTGTAGTGATTTGTGTTTGTGGCTTTATTTTTTCCCTTCTCTCAGTCCAGCAAGGGTGTGTGATAGTTGTTGCTAGCTATGTGACCACATATTTGCATATGTGTGTGTGTAGTCTACTTGGTAGGATTCCATATGTATGTGGTTGTCTTCTTGAAAGTTTGCTAGCTTATTCTTGTTTATGTGGCTGCACTAGTAGTTCTTGTGATATGCATCTTATAAGATTTAGTGGAGTAGGTGCATGTGTTCTAGTATATTTCATGTGCTTGTAGAGTCATGAGTTTGTGGAGATTGTTTTCCTTTTGTTATGCATGAGTTGGGGTGTAGTGTGTGTGTTGACACATATGCATGTGTATGTGTGTGGTTGGTTTCCCCCTCACCTCATATTTGGGTGTGTGTGTTGCACTATTGGTGCATGCCATGTTTAGCATGTGTAGGGGGTGTTGTGTCTATATCATGTGTAGCTAATATTATTTACTGTGCTTGTTGCTAGTGATGATGTGGTGATCTACCACATGCACATAGACATGAGGTCTAGCCCTCATGTAACCCCCTTGATGTTGTGATCATGTGATTATGCTTATGTAGGTTTGATATAGTGAATAGCACATGTAATGATGCACTATTCACTATATATATGTTTCTTTGTAGATTTTCTACCCTAGTTTGTGCTCACTTGCTCCAACCAAGTGCACATGTATTTTATATGATTTTGGGGTATAATCTCCTAAGGAATCTATTGGTGAACCTAGTTTTGCCATTGGAACACTTTTTGGAGATGACATATTCAGATTTTTTCTAAGTTTAGTCCTTGTTTCCATGGAGTGTGATGAGCCCAAGGGCATGTTATTTTGTTGTGGAAGTAGAGGGTGATCCCCTCTATAGCTTGTTGGTGTCATTTCTCACTTAGGGTATCTTGTGTGCAAGTTGTGCCTAGACAAAGTGGGCATGTGGCTGAAATTCCAGATTAGTGAAAATCTGAGATTTTCACAAAGTGTGAGAATCTATTTATATATTTTCTTCTCCTGTTGATGAGGTTGTGCAGGTTAGTGTGTTGGGATCTGGCCTTAGCTTCCAACTAGAAAGTTGGAGCTGATATGTTTGTCTAGCTCCCTGTAAAATTGCATTCCATTTGGAGTCCTGTAGATATTGTTTTGGCTGCTGTCAAAATGCTTCAGAGCATAGACAGATAGTGAGAATCTAGAATTTTCACGAAGTCCCTGAAATATCATATTTTTGGGCAAGTTTGCAGCATTGTAACTTTCTGTGTTTAATTTCTTTGTGTGTGAATCTTGCTAGTGCTTGTAGTACTCTTGGATAGATACATCCACATATATTATTTGTCATATTTGGGTGGTTGTAGGTGCTTTGCATGTAGCTCACAAAGTGCTATGATGCAATTTATGGCAGATTGTGTAGTTTTGTCATTTTGATGTTTGTGAGTGCTTAGTTGATGATGTGGTGTTATTCCTTGCTCCACCCCATCCATGTTGGTTTGTTTTAAGTCTTGGTAACCGGGAAATACCAGAGTTGTGCCAATTGAGTGTGTGGTGATGATTTTGACACGTAGGGCTTCATATCTTGTTTCGTTGATTCCCGTTGATCCGTAGCTCCGATTGTAATGTTCTTTATATGGTTTTGCATCATTTTCACGAGATGCATCTGATCATGTCATTCTCATGCATGTCTAAATAGCTTAGGATGCAGTTCTGTCCAGGAACATGTATTTACTCCTTATGCTTGTGTTAGTGATAGAAATAGTGATGCATGCTCATATTCATCTCATGCATCATGTGCTTGTTGCATCTTGAGGTGATGTTGTTCATTGGATGTTATTCTTATGTTGGGTAGCACCGAGATCGGAGAATGAATAAGTGGATTCGGGAGAGTACGTGCAGGACGAACAAGAACCATTCTAAGCTGAGGATATCACATGCAAGATGATATGACCTTGATTCCATGTCTAGACTTGTTATGCTAGATTACGTTTCCTTGTCATATGCTCGCTGCCTACCACTGAAATAATTGCCTCCTGTTATGCCATGAAACCAAACACATATCCCTTCCTAGCAAACTTGAATGGCTAAGTAGGCTTTGCTCAGCTACTAATGTTAGCGTTGCTAGATGCAAGTGCTTTTTCTCATGTGGTAACATGAGCTTGATATCATTATCTTAACATGTGCCTAGCCTTTTGCCGGGTGCTTTGTTCCATTATTTCCGCCTTATTTACCGTCTACCGGTGTTTGATTCCATTTTGATCGCTCCTAACACGTTCGGGGTTGTTATGGGGACCCCCTTGATAAATCGCGTAGTGTTAAGACTTGTCCGGTAGGACCCAACATTGGTGTTAATTTGCTAATCACTTAATAATAATCTACATAGGGAATAGCAACCCCGAGGAATTTAATCAACAACCCGGGCCAGTGCTCATCATGAGTGTTGGTCCAAACTGGGCACTGCTCGGGGCCAACTCAGGGCAACTTGAGTGATTTCTATCAGGCCATCGTGCGCGTAGCTCATCCGTCGTGTCCTGAGACTTAGATACGCGGCTCTTATCAGGGTCGTCGACACGACGGGAGGTCCTGCTAGTCTTGTCTTACCTTAGCGATATATCTTGCGTATAGGAATGCCGGTGAAGCTTTGATTCTCCCTAGAGTTGAGGTTTTCCTCTAAGGAATCCGACGAGATCACGAGATTCGTGATAGAGGATTACTTTGCGGCCTGTGTACGTTGGTGATGGACTAGTTGGAGCACCCCTGCAGGGTTTAATCTTTCGGAAAGCCGTGCCCGCGGTTATGTGGCAACTTGGAATATTTTGTTAACATCCGGTAATAGATAACTTAAACATAAGCTAATAAAATTGCCAACTGTGTGTGTAACCGTTACTGTCCCCTCAAAGATCTCTCTTCGATCGGGAACACGGTGGGGTTATGATTGATGTAGGTAGGTGTTCAGGATCACTTTGTGATCATCTATCATATAGACCGCTAGTATAGACCACCTTCATATATGTTCTACGTAAGTTAGCCACCATATCAAGCTCAGGATGCTGCAACCTAAATACTCCACCTATCCAACCTAATACTTGAGTAGTTCTGGCACCGAGGTCATAGATTGCTGAGTCCCCGTGGCTCACAGATTCCTTCACAACACCAACAGGTTCAGGTACCCCAGAGACAGGTTATCCCGACGGCACGCAGTTGGCGTGGCAGTACAATGAGGAGAACGACCGCCTGTACGTGAACTATCCAGAAGATTGAGGCGTGGTCGTGATCGTGGGCCAGCAGGCAGGGTAGCATAGCCATTTCCCTTGTTTTGTAGTTCGTAGCGGAACTACTTTGATTGTATGCGTGATGTACTTTGATATATTTATGAGATGGCAATTGAATCCCTTATTGGCATTCTGTTGATATTACGTATGTGCAATGATACCTGGTTTGCGAGACGCTTAGATGCGCTCCTTTCCAATTCGGGGCCTCGATCCCCAGATCGGAAAGGACCGCATGTTAGTCGTTACATCGAATTTCTAAAATTCTATGTATTTATTTAATCCGAATTGACCAAGTCAATTTTACTGGTCAAAAGGGGGAATAGTGATCGTAGAACCTGAATGTGAGTGACATATTTTAGTTGAAAGGTTATTTTTTGCAATGGGATCCACATGTCATTGACACACTAACTAAACTAGCACTAGTTAACTCCTAACTACTAAGGGAAAGTCTTACCTTCCACCGACTCATCCGTGTGATCCATCCGCCGCCCGCTTGTCCGTTGGATCTGGCCTCGATCTGATCGCGAACTGTTTCCTAAAACTGGATCGTTGTTTCAGAAACTGGGCAGTTGTTTCACAAAACTGCCCATCCGTGCCTCCACCTCGGCCCCGACGACCTCGCCGCCGCCGGCCTGCTGCATCTCGCCGCCCCTCCACCGCCGGCCTGTTGCGGCCCCGTCGCCCCTCCGCTGTCGGCCTGCTCCGGCCCCGCCGCCCCCTCCGTCGCCGACCTGCCTGCCGCCCTTCGCCACCCCTGCTCGCCCTCCGCTGCCGCCCCGCGCCACGACCCCGCCCCGTCGGCCTGCATCGCGGCCCTCCGTCGCCGTCCTGCCTGCCGCCCTCCGTCGCCCCTGCTCGCCCTCCGCCGCTACCCCACGCCACGGCCCCGCCCCGTCGGCCTACACCGCGGCCCTCCGTCGCCGGGCTGCCCGCCGCCCTCCACCGTCGGGGCAGCTCCGCAACTGGCCTGCAACATTTCTGCAACAGGGTCGTGGTTTCTGCAACTCGGCCATTGTTTCGGGAGTTACGTAAATTATTTTCTGCAACGCGATCGTTGTTCTAGGAATTTTTTTGAAGCACGATTGTTGTTTTTGCAACGCGGCTATAGTTTCTGCAACCCGACCTCTGTTTCAAGAACTATTGGATGCGGGGACGTAGATCGGACGGCTGCATCGATAATCCAACGACCCTTGAGGTGACGGATGTTTACTAAACATCCGTCGGTGGACGCGTAGCAGCTCCCAACTACTAATAGAAAATTAGTCCAAACTAATTGTACACACACTCTCATCCTCACACATAGCACACACACACTCACGCTCACGCACATAGCCATGGCCTTGGCTAGCAACATCGGCAAGCAACATCAAAGCATAGTAGCTAGGAGCAGCCGCCAGTGGCATTAGCATACAACAACAGCGAACATCGAACGGCCGAGCAGTAAGCATCAACAATAGAAGAGCAACAGAGAGCAGAGATAGCAACAGCTGGAGGCAGCGGCGGCCATAGCAATCAAAGCAGCATCAGCCAACAACAATAGCAAGCGAGCAACAACAACATAGGAGGCAACTGTAGTAGCAAGAAAGTGACAAATTGAACTACTGAGTAGTCCTCCTTGCGTGCTAACCAAGCGTTCTTAACATCTTGGTAAGCCGCGGGGGGTGGTTCATCTCCTAGCGGAGCATTAAGGACATAATCCTTCTTCCCAGCTTGCAGGAGCAACTTAAGATTATGAGCCCAGTCTACAAAGTTGCTTCCATCATCTTTCAACTTAGCTTTCTCTAGGAACGTATTAAAATTCAGGGTGACTGTCGCGTGAGCCATTGATCTACAACACAAATATTTTCAAAGTGGACTTAGACTATGTTCAAGATAATAAGAGCTTAACTAATCAAATTACTTGCTAAACTCCCACTCAAAAAGTACATCTCTCTAGTCATTTGAGTGGTACATGATCCAAATTCACTAACTCAAGTCCGATCATCACGTGAGTTGAGAATAGTTTCAGTGGTAAGCATCTCTATGCTAATCATATCAACTATACGATTCATGCTCGACCTTTCAGTCTCATGTGTTCCGAGGCCATGTCTGCACATGCTAGGCTCGTCAAGCTTAACCCGAGTGTTCTGCGTGTGCAACTGTTTTGCACCCGTTGTATGTGAACGTTGAGTCTATCACACCCGATCATCACGTGGTGTCTCGAAACGACGAACTGTAGCAATGGTGCACAGTCGGGGAGAACACAATTTCGTCTTGAAATTTTAGTGAGAGATCACCTCATAATGCTACCGTCATTCTAAGCAAGATAAGGTGCATAAAAGGATTAACATCACATGCAATTCATAAGTGACATGATATGACCATCATCATGTGCTTCTTGATCTCCATCACCAAAGCACCGACACGATCTTCTTGTCACCGACGCCACACCATGATCTCCATCATCATGATCTCCATCAACGTGTTGCCATCGGGGTTGTCGTGCTACTTATGCTATTACTACTAAAGCTACGTCCTAGCAATATAGTAAACACATCTGCAAACACAAACGTTAGTTTAAAGACAACCCTATGGCTCCTGCCGGTTGTCGTACCATCGACGTGCAAGTCGATATTAACTATTACAACATGATCATCTCATACATCCAATATATCACATCACGTCATTGGCCATATCATATCACAAGCATACCCTGCAAAAACAAGTTAGACATCCTCTAATATGTTGTTGCATGTTTTACGTGACTGCTATGGGTATCTAGTAGATCACATCTTACTTACGCAAAAATCACAACGGAGATGTGCACATGTGCAAACCTCTCAAAACCAATTCAACTAAAGTTGAAGAAACCGACACCCGCCAATCATCTTTATGCAACGAGGTTGCATGTCAATTGATGAAACCAGTCTTTCGTAAGCGTACGAATAATGTCGGTCCGGGCCGCTTCAATCCAACAATACCGCCGAATCGAGAAAAGACTAAGGAGGGCAGCAAATCGAACATCATCGTCCACAAAACCCCTTGTGTTCTAGTCAAGATAACATCTACGCATGAACCTAGATCATGATTCCACTGTTGGGGAACGTTGCATGGGAAACAAAAAAATTCTACGCACATGAAGACCTATCATGGTGATGTTCATCTACGAGAGGAGATTTGTATCTAGGTACCCTTGTAGATCGCACAACGGGAAGCGTTAAGAAATGCGGTTGATGTAGTGGAACGTCTTCACATCCCTCGATCAGCCCCACGAACCGTCCCACAAACCGTCCCACGATCCGTGCCACGATCCGTTCCGATCTAGTGCCGAACGGACGGCACCTCCGCGTTCAGCACACGTACAGCTCGACGATGATCTCGGCCTTCTTGATCCAGCAAGCAAGACGGAGAAGTAGATGAGTTCTCCAACAGCGTGATGGCGCTCCGGTGGTGGTGAGGATCTACTCCTGCAGGGCTCCGCCCGAGCTCCGTAGAAATACGATCTAGAGGTAAAACTATGGTGTCTAGATCTGAGTTGCACGTGGAAAAAGTTGTCTCAAATCAGCCCTAAATCACCACTATATATAGGAGGGAGGGGGAGGAGGCTTGCCTTGAGGGCCAAGCCCTCATGGGTGCGCCAGCTGTTGGGGATATTACCTGCAGTTGTGACCCGCCAAATATGGGCAGGGTCACCGTTAAGGCGATTCATCCTTTAAAGCTAGTTGGGCTTCTGTCCAGGCGGTTTGGAGTCGTAAGATGGTTATGATTTGTAAAAGGACTCTGGGTTCGACAAGACGGCGACTTAGAGACCGCGGTGGTCACGATTTGTAAACCGGCTGGGACTCTTGTAAACCCTAAGGCTTCGACCTATATATAAAGGCGAGTCTGGAGGGGAAGAGGCAGGTTAGGAATCATCGAGTGCTAGGTTAGGGCGAATTAGCCTTCCTTGTAATCGAATCCACATCAATACACACAAAGCAGGACGTAGGCTATTACCTCTTCTCGAGGGGCCGAACCTGGGTAAAATCGTCGTGTCTCTCCCGCTTAACCCCTTTGAGTCGCCACCAAAGTGCGATGGCTCCAGTACTAAGTCCTTTCACGAGGACATCTGCCGTGACAAAACCACGACAGTTGGCGCCCACCGTGGGGCCTGCGCACGGTGGAGTTGAGTTCTCAAAGGGAGCCCTACCAGGGCCTGGGAGTTACGCGACGGCGCTCATGACTTGGAGCCGACGCGGCATAGCCTACATCGACAACAGGCGATGGGGACCTGAAGCAAATTCTCTCGAGTGAGGCTACAGGGTCCCCTTCGGCAAGATCAACGTTTTCGTCGGCATGATCGGGTCACCCGTTCCCGAACCGGACACCTCCTCCGACATCGTCGAGCCGGCCAGGTACGTCCGACCAGTCATCACCCGGAAACTGACCCGCCCGGTCTTTGTGGGCTTCACACAGGGATTGGAGGAACCAGAGCGCGCGGCGGCTCCGGAGGTCACCCCCGTCAACTCTGACGACGAGTCATCCATGGGCGAGTCCAACTCCATCCAGTCCCTCCACGGAGACGGACTTGGGGGCTTGTCGTTGGCCATGGATCCGGAAATCCTCGATCGAACCCGTCGCCAGATCGCCATCTACATGGCTGGGGCGACTCAACCCACGCCAAACCCCGCCGGGGGCGATGGAACCGGCGGGACGTCCAGGAGTGCGTCAGCAGTCCTAGTGGAGTTAGCGGCGGAAATCACCAGGCTAATGTCAACCCCCCTCACGCCGGAGAACCAAGGGGAGATAAATGCGGAGCTAGCAAAACTGAGGGAGGCGGTGGAAAAGGCCCATCAGGATGCTGAGACGGAGTCCGCCAGGATGGAAACTCGACAGGCCCAGATTACGGCCGAAAGGATGCGGTTGAGTACCGACAATTGGCGGCTCGAAAGGCAGCAGCGCGCATCCGATGCTGTCCATCAGCGGAGGCACCAAGGACGCCTACCCCATGATCTCAATCCGACTCGCCTGTTCGACACTCCCCAGACGCCCGTGACGGGAGCCGCTCCAGCAGGAGGGATGGGCCGCCCTCCTAACCCGCCGATTCAGTCGACTGAGGGTCAAATCCCTCGGTTCCGCACCCCCCGAGGCCACTTCTCTAACCCGGTGGATAACGTGCTCGCCACAACTCGCCATCTGGAGTCCCTCCCGATCCACGGCAACACCCCAGCTGAGATCGAAGCAAGGAACGCCATCGAAATGTTGAAAACAGCGGTGGTACAAAACGCGCAATTCTCACACAGCCCCGAGCGATTGCACTCCACCCCCCAGGCGAGCTATACCAGGGGCTGGCCGGAGGATCAGCCGGCCGTGAACAGCACCCCACGACGCCCCCCGCAGGACAACCCGCCCGAGCGTGACCCGCCGGGAAGAGACCCACCCAACACTGAGGAGGCTCAGACTCCTCCCGTGGGGACCGGAGGGCGAGTCGGGGTGCCCTGCTTGTCCCTGGCCCTTCGAAACGAAAGAATGCCCAAGGATTTCAAAGGACCAAGAAAGGTGCCAAACTACACGCCAGATCTCGAACCGACATCTTGGATCGAGGGCTATGAGATCGCCATGGACATGCTCGACGTAAACGAGGCGGTTTGCGCCAGATATTTCACCATGATGCTTGAGGGATCGGCACGCACCTGGTTAAAAAATTTACCGCCCAACTCTATACAGTCCTGGGCCGAGTTAAAGGAGCGTTTTATCAAAAACTTCCGGGGAACCTGTAAACAGCCGATGACAATCGTCGACTTACAACACTGCGTGCAACGCCCGGATGAGTCGGCGCATCATTGGTCGCGGCGAGTCGCGGAAATTATCCATTCATCAGATGGCATCACGGCAGCGCAAGCCGTGCTTATCCTCGAGCACAACTGCCACTACGAACCGCTGGTCCAGAAGCTGGGGCGACTCAAACGGAAAGTTCAGGATATGGGCGAGCTGATGGATACCCTCACTAGGTACGCCGAAGACGACGATACCAAGGATCCCGGCGAAGATGGCAAGGGTAGCTCGCCCAAGAAGGGCGATCCAACGAATAAGCATGCCCGCCTCCAGGGCCGCAACCGTCACAACCAGGGGACCAACGGCAAACGTAGGCCGCACGAGGAGCCTTCGGATCTGGTTGCCAACACCAACGCCAACGACGGCAAAAAGAAGAATCGAGGCTTCAGCGGGAAAAGACCGCGCAACTACGAAGAACTACTCAAAGGCCCTTGCCCGCACCACGCCACGGCCGATGGCCCGGCGGGTCACTCCTGGGAGAACTGCTTCGTGATGCGGGAGTTCCGGGCCGAGGCAATCAAGAAGAGCCAGAGCGAAGACCCGAACCGTCGCCAA
Organism: Hordeum vulgare subsp. vulgare; assembly: GCF_904849725.1. Lineage (NCBI taxonomy): Eukaryota > Viridiplantae > Streptophyta > Magnoliopsida > Poales > Poaceae > Hordeum > Hordeum vulgare. Next base: position 541,476,526 of record NC_058520.1, read on the forward strand.
GACCAACTCGCCGCGCCCAACCAAAGGCACAACCCCTTCGGCGGTTTTTCCGAACAGGAGGCTCAGGGGGGGCCGCAGCCAGGCGGCGGCCAGTACCCGGTACACCACCACCGGCGGTACAACCCGCCGGGAGTCTTCCAGCCGCAACCCCCGCAGGGGGCTCCGCAGGACCGGGATGACCATGGGGGCTTCCGTAACAATCCCAAACAGTTAAGTAATGGGCAATATCATGTTTTCACCACTAATGCTTGCAGACGAGATAAAAAGGTAAATCACCGGGCATACAACGTAATTGAGCCGGCAGTTCCCAGATATCTCCACTGGTCCGAACAGACCATAACATGGAGCAGAGAGGATCACCCGCCGAGAATAGATAACCCGGGCAACCTGGCCTTGGTCGTGGCTCCCCAAGTGGTGGGTTACACTCTATCGAAGGTACTAATGGATGGCGGTAGCAGCATTAATATCCTATACTTCGACACCTTCCGGAGGATGAATCTATTAGAGAAAGACTTGATGCCTTCAACCACAGTTTTCCACGGCATCGTCCCGGGCAAATCCGCTTATCCGATTGGCCGAGTCAGGCTCTCAGTAGTGTTTGGAACTGCACAGAACTACAGGTCGGAGTCTCTGGTCTTCGAGGTGGTCAAATTAAAAAGCCCGTACCATGCGCTGTTCGGACGACCGGCTTACGCTCGCTTCATGGCCCGCCCATGCTACGTCTACCTCAAGCTCAAAATGCCCGGCCCTAAAGGGCCTATCACGGTCGACGGAGATAGGAGGATTGCAAAAGAGTGTGAGGAAGGAGACGCAGCCTACGCGGAAGTCGCCTGCACGGCGGAAGAGCTCAAAAACCACCGGGCCAATGTTGACCCGGCGGACATGACACCACTCAAGAAACCGACTACAGACTCCGAGTCGCCCCTCAAGTTCAAACCAACGGATGACACGAAGACAGTCGATTTCGTCCCTGGCGATTCGTCCAAGCAGTTTACCATTGGGACGGGTCTGGACCCCCAATAGGAAAGCGCGCTCATCGAATTCATCCGTGAGAATCGGGACATCTTCGCATGGAAACCCTCTGACATGCCGGGTGTACCGAGAGAATTCGCTGAGCACCATCTTAATATTGACCCAAAATGCAAACCTGTTCAACAATACCTCCGCCGGTTTAACGAGGAGGGAGGAAAGGCGATTGGAGAGGAAGTCGCCCGTCTGTTAGCCGCCGGGTTCATCGTGGAAGTCTTTCACCCCAAATGGCTAGCTAACCCGGTGTTAGTACTCAAGAAGAATGGCACCTTCCGTATGTGCATTGACTATACGGACCTCAACAGAGCTTGCCCCAAGGATCCTTTCGCTCTTCCCCGCATCGACCAAATCATTGACTCGGTGGCGGGATGCGAACGATTGTGCTTTTTGGACGCCTACTCAGGCTATCATCAGATCAAAATGGCTGTGGAAGATCAAGAAAAGACTGCTTTCATAACTCCCTTCGGGGCCTTTTGCTATGTGTCCATGCCGTTCGGGCTCAAGAGCGCAGGGGCGACCTACCAACGTTGCATCCAGAATTGCCTCCATAGCCAAATTGGCCGCAACGTCCATGCTTATGTTGACGACATTGTTATCAAGACCGGCCGGGAGGAGACACTTCTGGAAGACCTTAAGGAAACCTTTGATAATTTACGGGTATACCAGATGAAGCTAAACCCTGCCAAGTGCGTTTTCGGCGTACCCGCGGGGAAACTACTGGGTTTCTTGGTATCGGAGCGCGGCATCGAGGCTAACCCGGACAAAATCGAAGCGGTTGCCTCCCTCGGCAAGCCGACGAACGTTAACCAAGTCCAGCGTTTGGCGGGTCGTATCGCGGCTCTCAGTCGTTTTGTAAGCCGCCTTGGAGAAAAGGCGATTCCGCTCTATCAATTGTTGAGGAAGTATGACCGATTCGTGTGGACAGAGGAAGCCGACGAGGCACTTCAGGCCTTGAAACGTCAGCTGGTTAACCCGCCGGTCCTGGCGGCCCCGACTGAAAAGGAGCCCATGCTCCTGTATATTGCCGCGAACTCCAAAGCGGTCAGCGTGGCCGTGGTCGTCGAAAGACAGGAGGAAGGAAAGGAATACCCGATGCAACTCCCGGTGTACTTTATCAGTGAGGTGTTAACTCTCTCCAAACAACGATACCCCCATTGGCAAAAACTGGTCTATGGGGTGTTCATGGCGAGTCGGAAACTTAAACATTATTTCCAAGAACACCCAATCACCGTGGTAAGTTCCGCGCCCCTCGGCGACGTCATCCAAAACCGCGAGGCGACAGGGCGAATCGCCAAATGGGCGATAGAACTTGGGTCACATCACATCCAGTATACCCCCCGCACGGCCATCAAGTCCCAGGCGCTGGTTGATTTCGTCAATGATTGGACGGAGCTTCAGGCTCCGGAAGATCGCCCCGACCTCACCTATTGGACTATTTATTTTGATGGATCCAGGCAGTTGGAGGGCTCGGGGGCTGGTGTGGTGTTGATATCCCCCCAAGGAGATAAATTCTGCTACGTCCTCAGGCTCATGTTCCCTTGTACAAATAATGCGGCGGAGTATGAAGCCTTGCTCCACGGTTTGCGACTAGCAAAGGAGATGAACCTAACCCGAGTCAGATGTTTTGGGGACTCAGATCTGGTGGCACAACAGGTTTCGGGCACCTGGGATTCTCGAGATCCTATGATGGCGGCTTACAGACGAGTCGTATCTGATGTGGCGGGCTATTTTCATGGATACCAGGTTGATCATGTTGATCGACGACTCAATGAAGCAGCTGATGCCCTCTCGCGACTCGGCTCACAGAGAAAACCGGTCCCCCCTAATGTCTTCTTGGATATCTTGCATAAACCATCCGTGGCTGTACCTACGGAGGAAGAATTGGCAATTCCAGATCCCGAGTCTCAGCTGGTGGCGGCTCTCCATATCGCTCCGGATTGGGCTCTTCCTTATCTAGCTTACCTTGCCCGTGGCGAGTTACCCACTGACGAAGTCTTAGCTCGCCAGATTGTTCGGCGTAGCAAGTCCATGGTCATCATTAATGGCGAGCTATATAAACGAAGTGCTTCAGGGGTCTTTCATCGTTGCGTCTCTTCCGAGGAAGGATGCACGATCCTTAATGACATCCATTCTGGAGACTGCGGGCATCACGCCGGGTCACGCTCTTTGGTGTCAAAAGCCTTTCGACACGGTTTCTTCTGGTTGACGGCTCACGCAGATGCGGAGATATAGTACGGCGGTGTGAGGGATGCCAACGTTACGGGAGACAGGCTCATGTGCCGGCTCAAGAATTAAGGATGATCCCCATCACTTGGCCTTTCGCGGTCTGGGGGCTGGACATGGTCGGTCCCTTTAAGATGTCCTCCAACAAGAAAACTCACTTGTTGGTGGCGGTTGATAAATTCACTAAGTGGATTGAGGCGGAGCCAGTTGGGGCTTGCGACGCGGAGACTGCGTTAAAATTTCTGAAGAAGCTGATTTTCCGTTTTGGATATCCGCACAGTATCATCACAGACAATGGTACTAACCTATCCCAAGGAGCGATGCTGGATTTCTGTCGCCGTGAACATATCCGGCTTGATATCTCTGCGGTTGCTCACCCGCAGTCAAACGGACAGGCCGAGCGGGCGAATCAGGAAGTTTTGCGAGGGATCAAACCTCGGCTCATGGTTCCCCTGGAAAGAACTCCAGGATGTTGGGTGGAGGAGTTACCTTCGGTATTATGGAGCATCCGAACCACCCCAAATCGGCCCACGGGGTTCACCCCTTTCTTCTTGGTCTATGGTGCGGAGGCCGTTCTCCCTACTGACATAAGGCATGATTCTCTTAGAGTCGCCGCATATGTGGAGCATGACAACGAGCTGGCGCGTCAGGACTCTTTGGACGCCTTGGAAGAAGCACGTGACTTAGCAGCGGCTCGTTCGGCGATCTATCAGCAAGATCTGCGGCGTTATCATAGTCGCCGGGTGAAGAGTCGTACCTTCCAGGAAGGCGATCTGGTGCTTCGACTGATACAAGATCGGACAGGCATGCACAAACTTTCGCCCCCTTGGGAGGGACCTTTCGTTGTCAGCAAAAACCTCCGCAATGGTTCTTACTACTTGATGGATCTTCGGTCTGATCAACCGACTACGGGGGCTGAGTCAACTCGCCCTTGGAATATTGCCCATTTGCGGCCTTATTACACTTGAGTTCTTAAAACTCCATGCTTTGTAAGTTTTTCAGTTTTTCTTATGGAATAATACAATGTTTCCCTGACTCGGGGGGATTTCTTCTTTAAAAGAAAGAGCAATTTTTCATGATACCCTGTTGCGACCTTATGAGCCGACAACACATGCATTAAGGGTGGGTGCACGAGCTTTCTGACTCGCCTCCCCCTGTCGCGACCGTATGAGCCGACGAAACCTGCATTAAGGGTGGGTGCACAAGCTTTCTGACTCGCCTCCCCCTGTCGCGACCGTATGAGCCGACGAAACCTGCATTAAGGGTGGGTGCACGAGCTTTCTGACTCGCCTCCCCCTGTCGCGACCGTATGAGCCGACGAAACCTGCATTAAGGGTGGGTGCACGAGCTTTCTGACTCGCCTCCCCCTGTCGCGACCGTATGAGCCGACGAAACCTGCATTAAGGGTGGGTGCACGAGCTTTCTGACTCGCCTTCCCCTGTCGCGACCGTATGAGCCGACGAAACCTGCATTAAGGGTGGGTGCACGAGCTTTCTGACTCGCCTCCCCCTGTCGCGACCGTATGAGCCGACGAAACCTGCATTAAGGGTGGGTGCACGAGCTTTCTGACTCGCCTCCCCCTGTCGCGACCGAATGAGCCGACGAAACCTGCATTAAGGGTGGGTGCACGAGCTTTCTGACTCACCTCCCCCTGTCGCGACCGTATGAGCCGACGAAACCTGCATTAAGGGTGGGTGCACGAGCTTTCTGACTCGCCTCCCCCTGTCGCGACCGTATGAGCCGACGAAACTTGCATTAAGGGTGGGTGCACGAGCTTTCTGACTCGCCTCCCCCTGTCGCGACCGTATGAGCCGACGAAACCTGCATTAAGGGTGGATGCACAAGCTTTCTGACTCGCCTCCCCCTGTCGCGACCGTATGAGCCGACGAAACCTGCATTCAGGGTGGATGCACGAGCTTTCTGACTCGCCTCCCCCTGTCGCGATCATATGAGCCGGCAAAATTGCTCGTGTTATGATTTGACTTTGAAAAGTTTTTTATCCCTCGCTGCTTACTCATTGAAACTGTTTCTGACTCTTTATTTTCACAGATAATGTGCTCAAGGTTTTCATCCTTGGCGGGTTGAGCATTTCAGGCGATTCTAATAAAGGTTAACCAAATATTTTAAACCGCTTTAAAAGTGGTATAAGGGTTTTTTGCAGAAGATGTCGTCAAAAGATAGTACTGACTATTACATGGCTCTTGGGCCAAAGTCAAGGAAAATCTATTCTACTAAGTTCTGGCGTGAGCTTTGACCGGCTTCGATTTGTAAATCGCCCAAGACCCAGTTGCATCGGGACAAAGAGGCGAAGTCGTCTTCATCAGTCAAGATTGATGCCAGGTCCGTTTCCCAGTCAAAGGGATTCTTGGGTCGCCGAGGGATAAGGTTGGTCACCACGAAGGTTGGCGGGCTGATTTTCTTATTCTTGTCATCGTAAGCCGCCTGATATTTTGTCAACTCAAGGCTGGCGGCAAGTTGGGTCGCGGCCAGTCGAGAATCCTTGACAACCTTCTGGTAATCTTCCTCCACGAACTCCGAGCCGTCATCTTTGAGCTGAGGAAAGCCGGCAGCTACTTCTTCCAAGTTGATTTCTGAAGCATACGCCAGGCAGCGACTCAGAGCTGTCAGGACACCCTTCCGGGCGGCTGATCGGGTTAACTCGCCGATCTGGGGAGGCAGTGTGGATAGATATCCAAGCACCTTCTTGATAGAGGTTATGGGCTCCTTGGCACCAATCATAACTTTGACGGTTAGCACACTGCCTGTGTATAGTTGTTCCGTCAGCGTATAGATCGCCTTCAACATCAACACGCTGTCATCTTGCAGATTGGCGACTCTCGAGCCTGTGATCAAATAACCGGTAAGTTAAACATTGAGGAATTTTGCCTAAGAAAGAGGATAAGATTGGCGAGTGAGGTAAAGCTTACCAAAGATGGCTTGAGTCATATTGGAAATATGGCGCTTCAAGCCGGATAGCTCCTGCTGCACAGTTGCCAGCTTTGCTTCTGCTTTTTCGGCTCTTGTCAGAACCGCGCTGTGGTTAGCCTGAGTTTTTTCTAACTCGGCTTTGAGTTTTTCCAGTTCAACCAGAGCCAGTTTATATTTGTCTTCCGACTGAGCTCGAGCATCTTGTTGGTCAGCCAAGTTCTTCTTTAAGTCGTCCAGGGCCAGTTCGGTCTAGGCAAGGCTTTCCTGTTCAAAATTTAAAAACAGAGACAAGTCTCAGAATTATTGCAAGGCAATACCCCTGACACTTGGGGGCTAATGTATAATTTTTGAGGGAAATTATACAGATGTCAAGACCCGGCTCATCATTTTACTGATGACCCGGCCCTTGGGGGTTACTGGTCACGATGCTTTTAAAAGACCCGGATCATCATTTTACTGATGACCCGGCCCTTGGGGGTTACTGGTTGCGATGCTTTTAAAAAGACCCGGATCATCATTTTACTGATGACCCGGCCCTTGGGGGTTACTGAGGATAATATAAAGTATGAAATTTTACCTCATGTTTGTTATTTAACATCTTCAGCAGATTCTTTTCCATCTCGTAACTCGCTTCCAGGCGACTTGAGAAGCCAGAACAGAGTTCTTTAAACTCCAGACCTGCATAGTCCGAAAGTTTCGCCTTGGAAGGCCCAGACTCGAGAATTGATGGAGAAGGGGATGCTGTATGCTTGGAAAGGATTGTATCTGCCGGCTTGGAGAAACCAACACCAGTAATGACCACAGCATCTGGGTCATCAGTTGTCGCTATTACGACTGGTGATCTAGGGACATCCGTCGAGCCTTTGGGCGACTCAGGAACGTTTGCTTGAGTTATCAGCTCGTTTTGACTCGGATCCTCTTGAGTCGGAGTAGCTTTCCTTGGAGGTTCAGGAGTGGCGTCGGGTTTTGACCCACTGGTCTTCCTCTTTTTGGCTTGCGCCCTAATGAAAGTGATAGGCGTGTTTAAAAGAAATTATTATTAAAAAAAAGAGTGTTATTCTCAAGGATCAGCACAAGGAACTTACCCCGGGACTCGGATCATTGGTGGAAGGGTCGACATCACTGAGTCGCCAGAAGTGGGGGGAGAATCCTGCAGAATTGGTACACCGATCATACTGGCGAGTTAGGACTGTGATCCAAAGCAGTCCGAACGATGGTTGTTTAAATAAGAAAGGGAGGTACCTCGCTCGGTTTTATTTTGTTCCTTGTTGGCAAGCCAGGTGTCAAGTCGCCAGAATGACTTCGTGTCTTCCTTTTTAAGGCGTGCTGCGTTTTCTTCAGTAAGAAATTTGGGTCCAAAGAGGCATTTGGATGTGAGAGAGGCACTTTTCCACATATTCGCCGGGCTGGCTTAGGTGGAGGAGATGAATCGGAAGAGAAAGAAATTACCTCGACAGAGTCTTCCTGGCTCTTGTTGTCTTCATTCTGTAATAGAAGGAGCGAGAGATAAGTAAAAGATAAAAAGGCGATGAATGGCGAGTGAAGATGAGGACGGATTGATACCTCTGAGAGGGCGTCGCCGGCTTGAGATTCGTCGACTTCAGATGGTTCGGCCGCGGCCGATTTGCTTTTGCCTTTATTTTTCTTGGAAGGCGGCTTAACACTCTTTATGGCTTGTTTCTTAGGTCTTCTAGACCAGAACTTGTCACCTTTCTGGAAGGGGAAATGGCGTGAAGTCATGATGACCGTAAACCAGATGAAGTAAAAATTGAGGACGAGTTAGCTTTGGGGTACCTTGGGTGCCGGGTTGATCTTGCAGAAGGGATTAAGGCCGATTTGGCCGCATTTCGCTGCAGGTTCGCCGGTCAGTTTCCTGATGATGGTGACTATGTCTTTTTCCGTCAACGCTGTGTGAAAGTAGCATTGGGGATGATCCAGGGTACCGTCAAAATCGCACATCAGGCCGTCTCGGCGGCTCAGAGGAAGGATCCGCCATTCGACCCAGCAGCGAATCAAGTCAACCCCGGTGAGACCGTTATTTGTCAAAGATCTCAGTTCGGACAGAATGGGGACGAATTCCGACTCTTCTTCCTCGGTGAGCTTGTCAGGGAGCTTGAAGTTGACCGGGAGGCGGCTTGGCCTGTAACCTTGAAGTTTGTTTTCGCCGGCGGGGGATGTTTCCTTGCAGTAGAACCAAGATTCACCCCAGCCCTTGGGATGACTAGGCATGGTGAGCGCAGGGAACGGACTGTCTCGGCGACGCTGGACATTGACCCCGCCAAGTTCCAGACTGGGGCCGTTGTGGAATTCCGTCTGGCGATTCAGGTGGAAGAAGTACCAGAACAGGGGGACGGAAGGCTCAATCCGCAAATAAGCTTCGCAAAGGACTTGGAATTGACTCAGGTTGCTTATGGAATTGGGTCCCAAATCCTGAAGTCGGACGTTCATAAAGTTCAAGGCGTCTCTAAGGAATTTAGATCCGGGCGGTTTAAAACCCCGTTCTAAGTGTTCCACAAAAACTACTATCTCTCCTTCCTTAGGGTTGGGTAGGTCTTCTCCTAACCCGGTGCGCCATCCAATGACGTCTTGAGGATCCAAGCAGCCCGCTTTCACATAATTCGCCAAAACAGCGTCGTCAACTTTCGTGGGGAGCCAATCACTCTTGAAAACGGCACCCATGCTACAAGTAGGCAAGAAAATGGTATTACGTGTCTCGAGCATTTATTATGTAAGTCGGAATTAGCGTCTGTTTAACCCGCCGAATTGGGAGGCCGGTTTGGATTGATGTGGCGACTTATCGGAGCGGGGCTGTTTTCAGAAGCAATGTTGCTATGGGTGGTAATGTTTATTCTTGTCCGAAACGCTAAGGGAAGAACGAGGTTCCCAAACAGCTTTTTGCAAAACAGTAAAAGAGGAGAGGATCTGTCCAACAGATATAACATCTTACGGACCTGGCTAAAATATGAGCGGTGTGTGAACAGGATGGTGTCTCATGTTCAAAAAGACTAGTCTGTTGCGAAAATCCGCAAGGGCATAGATGGATGGCATTGTCCGAGACACTGGGTGCCCTAATGGCGCTCTAATTAATCAGTTCAACAGCTAAAATGGTGGCAAACGTAGAACTTCGAAGCTACGGCAATGGCGGCGGCAAGAACAAGGACTGAATCTACCCTTCGAGAAGGAGGCAGTGGCCTAACCTGAAGATCTTGGTCGAAGAAGGTTGGTGGCAATGGAGCCTGGCGACGGTGACGACGTGCGGGCGGTGCTGGAATCCCTCGAACGGCGCCGGAGCTCTTCGAAACGGCAGCAACTTGCAGGCGGCGCCGGAGTTCTTCGGACGGCAGCGGCTTGCGGGTGGCGCCGGAGCTTCTCAGGCGGCGACGGCCTGTGGGCAGCACCGGAGGTCTCGGGCGGCGGCGGCCTGCGGGCAGCACCGGAGTTCTTCGGACGAAGGCAGAGATTGCGGCCGGCGGCGGAGCTTTCGGGATATGGCGCGTTTTTTCCTCGCTGTGATGATGGTAGAGAAGTCGACGGGACTGGTAGGTGGACGGTGTCAGCCCTGTCCCTTCGGCCTATTTATAAGGATGGGCGCGGGGATCGAGGCGCCGTGAGCGGGAACCATTGAGAAAGACAAGATTCGCCATGATGACATCCGAAATTTTTGGGATAATGATGCGCCCAAAAGATCCGTTGAGATTGTGTTGGAGTTTCCGAAAATCGAGGACTAAGGAGAATACTGATGGGAAGTGCGTAGGCGACTCAGAGACTTTTTCCGGCACCAATTGGCGAGTTAAGATTTTCTGGTGCAGGGAGGAACGCAGAAGAGTGAATCGCCTTTGACTAAAATGAAGGTATTGGCATGAAAATTCAAGTCAATTTGGGGCCTAATGTTGGGGATATTACCTGCAGTTGTGACCCGCCAAATATGGGCCGGGTCACCGTTAAGGCGATTCATCCTTTAAAGCTAGTTGGGCTTCTGTCCAGGCGGTTTGGAGTCGTAAGATGGTTATGATTTGTAAAAGGACTCTGGGTTCGACAAGACGGCGACTTAGAGACCGCGGTGGTCACGATTTGTAAACCGGCTGGGACTCTTGTAAACCCTAAGGCTTCGACCTATATATAAAGGCGAGTCTGGAGGGGAAGAGGCAGGTTAGGAATCATCGAGTGCTAGGTTAGGGCGAATTACGCCTTCCTTGTAATCGAATCCACATCAATACACACAAAGCAGGACGTAGGCTATTACCTCTTCTCGAGGGGCCGAACCTGGGTAAAATCGCCGTGTCTCTCCCGCTTAACCCCTTTGAGTCGCCGCCAAAGTGCGATGGCTCCAGTACTAAGTCCTTTCACGAGGACATCTGCCGTGACAAAACCACGACACCAGCCAAGCGAGAGGAGGAGTCCTACTCCAATCCTACTCCAACTAGGATTGGAATGTGGAGTCCTTCTCTTCCTTGCCACCTATTCTTTTTTCTTTGGTTTTCTTTCCTTGGCGCCAAGGCCCTCTTGGGCTGTCCCACCAGCCCACTAAGGGATGGTGCACCACCCTTAGGTCCATTGGGCTTCACTCGGGTGGGTTGCCCCCCTCCCGGTGAATTTCCGGAAGCCATTCGTCAATCCCGGTACATTCCCGGTAATGCCCGAAAACCTTCCGGTAACCAAATGAAGCCATCCTATATATCAATCTTTGTTTCCGGACGATTTCGGAAACCCTCGTGACGCCCGTGATCTTATCCGGGACTCCGAACAACATTAGGTAACCACACATATAACTCAACTATACTAAAACATCGCCGAACCTGAAGTGTGCAGACCCTGCGGGTTCGAGAACTATGTAGACATGCCCCGAGGTACTCCTCGGTCAATATCCAATAGCGTGACCTGGATGCCCATATTGGATCCTACATATTCTCTGATGATCTTATCGGTTGAACCTCAGTGTCAAGGATTCATATAATCCCGTATGTCATTCCCTTTGTCCTTCGGTATGTTACTTGCCCGAGATTTGATCGTCGGTATCCGCATACCTATTTCAATCTCGTTACATGCAAAAGTCTCTTTACTCGTTCCGTAATACAAGATCCCGTGACTTACACTTAGTCACATTGCTTGCAAGGCTTGTGTGTGATGTTGTATTACCGAGTGGGCCCCGAGATACCTCTCTGTCACACGAAGTGACAAATCCCAGTCTTGATCCATACTAACTCAACGGACACCTTCAGAGATACCTGTAGAGCACCTTTATAGTCACCCAGTTACGTTGTGACGTTTGATGCACACAAGGTATTTCTCTAGTGCCAGTGAGTTATATGATCTCATGGTCACATGAACAAATACTTGACACGCAGAAAACAATAGCAATAAAATGACACGATCAATATGCTACGTTCATAGTTTGGGTCTAGTCCATCACATGATTCCCCTAATGATGTGATCCAGTTATCAAGTGACAACACTTGCACATAGTCAGAAAACCTTGACTATCAATGATCAACTGGCTAGCCAACTAGAGGCTTGCTAGGGACATTGTTGTGTCTATGTATCCACACATGTATCTATGTTTTCATTCAATACAATTATAGCATGGATAATAAACGATTATCTTTAAATATGAAATATAATAATAACTATTTATCATTGCCTCTAGGGCATATTTACAACAGCGTCTTTATGTTGCTGCTACTAAGGACAACATGATGGGGTTTATTCATATTGCTTGAGTTCACTTTGTCTACATCATGTCATCGTTCTCCATGCATTACTCTGTTTTACTTAATACTCTAGATGCTTGTTGGATAGTGGTCGATGAGTGGAGTAATAGTAATAGGTGCAGGCTGGAGTCGGCCTATTAGTTTATGGATGTGATGCCTATACACATGATCATTGCCATGAATATCACATAACTATCTGCTTTTCTATCAATTGCCCAACAGTAATTTTTTTACCCACTATATGATGTTTTCATGAGAGATGCCATTAGGGAAAACTATGGCCCGTGGGTCTATTCACCATATATTTAGAAAACCTTCAATACTTTCCTTCCATTTACTTGTTTTCATTTTATTTTTCAATTTACAAGTATCTACACATCTCACTTGCTTGCAAATAACGAGACCAAGGGGATTGACAACCCTCTTTACCGCGTTGGGTGCAAGTTTTTTGTTCTTTTGTGTGCAGCCACTGAAGACGGTTGTTGTTGATATTACTATTGATTTTATAAACCTTGGTTTCATAACTCATGTAAATACTTACCCATATTCTGCTGCGATAACCCGTTCCTCTTCACAGGAAACCCAACGCAAATCACAAGTATCATGGCACCCTCCTCCATCGCCTGCTTCCCACACTCCCACTTCGCTCCACGGGTAGCACTGGCGGCGTAGCTCTGATCGGAGCTGTGCAGAACTGTGCCTTCTGACAACGTTCGACCTCCATTGGCTTTCCCGAGGATCTTCGCTTGTCACCTGCCTCCTGTGAGGCATGCTCTCGCACGCCCATACGTGTCATCGCCAGGTTCTCTAGAGACCCTTACAACCAAAAATGCGTCTACTCGTCACTTCCATTAGCTCTGTTGCATGATGGCTTAGGTGTAAAAACCTTCAGCCACTCTATCTTCGAGAGAAATCCCTCCTCTAGCTCCTTGCTAGTGACAATAGCGACGTTGCTTCCCTTCTTGGAGGCGTTGTTGTGGATCCCTAGTGCAGTAGTGGGCTCGAGCGAAGCCCTGCGATGATGGCGCCTGTTGGCGTCATTCAACCTTCCTGAAGGCATCACAAGAATCCATGCGTCAATCCACTGATCTCCGCCCTATCCATCCCGTATTGTTGTCAACATTGTATCTTCGTCAAGTACTTCGCCATGACCCATCCGCCCCTTCCCAATGTCTGGTGGGTCCTCCATATTGTTGTGCATGCTCAAGTCCCTCTCATGGCTGTTGTTGTGGTGTTGCAAGCTTTGTGCTCTTGGTGTTGTCTTCTTCTTTGCTCAATGATGATCCTAGATGCCTCCCCAACTAGCTAATCATTCCAAATTCCTCTGGCGGAGCTCGTAGTCAAGGTTCGTGTTCATGTAGCACTCATTTATCATGGATGCTCCTGTGTTATGCTGCATGGTTTGGTACACATGCCGGTGCAGCGCGTTGGGCTGCTTGCAATGTATTGGTATTGTGTCCCCTTGATGGCACCCACATCTCCTTGTGCCTATCATGGTGATGGTCTTTCTGTCTGATAGCTAGGACGATCTGTTTTTTATGCGTCAATTTTTCTCATCTTCACTTGTATGATTTTCGACCAGGATTCCCTTTTAAACGGGTCAACTTGTTTAGATTTTCGATCTGGTTTCCCTTATTAACTGGACCATTTTTTTCTTTGAACAAGATAAAATTCAGGTGGGGAGCTCCCCCTGGTTGATAGTTGAAAAAAGAGAGGATGTGGGTGGTGCACCACTTCTTATGGTGGATGGAAATGACGATGTTGAGGAGAAGAAGGGGAAGAGGCGAGGGGTAGAACGAGAAGGTTGCGTGTGGGAGGAGCGGAAGATGAAACATGAGGAAGACATCATGTTCACTCGGCTCAATGCACATACAACTTCCAGGAACCTTCCTTTTCCCCCTCACCGCGAGTGTACGACAGATGGGCCAATCAGAATGATGAATGCGGTAGGGATGAATGAGCAAACCCATGCATGTTTTTACTCTCCATATCTAAACATTATTGATGATGATGTGCATCGCTTAGAGGGCGTCCAAGAAATCACATTTAATGGGTTCAGTGTGGTGCTTTGATGGGGCTTTCTTAGCGGTGCGATTATGTAATATCTTTTAATCAATTTACACATATATGGAGAAATTTCTTGCACGTATACAACTCATTAATGTAGACCATGTTCAACTCAAACACCTCGATCGACTGGGAAAGCTCTAAACTTAGAAAGCATAGTGAATTTTAGAACATAGTGACAACCATCTTGACATGCATGCCAATGTTGAACACGCGCTTGCCAAACTTAGATACTCTTTGACCAATGGGCACTAAGCATGAGACGAGAAACATTGCCCGAAGAATTGATCACAAGGATTACACCCTTCAATTTCCTCACCAACTCAATGAAATTCAAAAGCGCGATGGAAAAGAAAATTCCTCCTTGTCGTTGGCGAATCACATGTTTGCAATAGTCTTTATTACGCTTAAATTTATCAAACTGGTTAATAAAAAAATCACCAAACTATCAGGCAGACGAACAGTGTGAAATGAAGCTTGTTTGCGTGGAGGAGGAAGACCCCATCAACCGCCGAACACCAACCCGCCAATTGAAACCAGGGGTGGATCCCCCATCCCCACTGGTCAGCGTGAGGGGTGCATCCAACCGAGATGCGATCATGCGAAGCGGACGAGGGTCCCGCAATCAATGGGCAATGTGCCGACTCGTTAGTTAGCCTTTTGCTATGCGCTAGCTATATAGGAGGTGCCTCCCCCTCTGGATGCTATGGTGGCCTCCCCCTCCCCCCTAAAACCCACACCGCGAGCCGCTGAGACACTCAAGATGTTTGGCGGCGGCCGGCCTCCCGGTGATGATGGCACCGACAACGAAAACCCTCCAATGGTTGCTCGTGAAAGAGGTGAGGTGTTTTCCCGTACTTGTAGCCATCCTTGCTGTTACCTTTTTTCTCAATTGCTCATTCATCTCCTTCGCAAAAGATGTTTCGTTGCTTCGGGGATCGCGTTCCCTCGTTTCGTTGCTTCGGGGATCTCCGGATGTGGGTCGATTTCGCTGGTGGGGCGGGCGAATTGTTCGAGTAGGGGACTTGGTTTCGCTCGATTGTGGTGAGCACTAAGGAGGAAGGGAGGGGCTCGGTAATGCGGTTTCATGTAGGTGCATAGTTTTTTTTAATAGAAAGGGGTTTTCCCCTACCCCACTTTTATTAAATGAGGCATAGATCTCAAACCATAACAAATCAAGTTGAAAGCATCTAGAAAGACACAAACCCACGTGGGGAAGGTAGGAAACAAATACAAACATCACCACGATAGTAGAGTCCTCCCAGCCTAACAACAAATTTTATTGCATACCCAAAAACAACAATGAAGACCACTACAAATCACTAGGACTCCCGGATCATCTCCATGCGATCCTCAAGACTTCACCTTGTTTTTTGTCGAGAAGGCGAATGCATCTCATCACCAAAATAGCCTGAGTGTCGACGGAGAGAACTTTCCATTCCTGCAAATGAAAACTGAGCTTGGCAAGGACACAATTCATGCTTCTCCATTTGCGCCCCTGAAAACAAAAGTCATTCCTTAATTTCCAAATACTCCACAAGGAGGCATCAATAACCATGCTCAAAACAGAATTTTTCTTTTTTGAATGCCAAAAACCATAAACATCCTTAAACCTGGTAATGATATCAAATCAAAGCACTCAGAAACAAAGGACCAACCATGCTTAGCAACCACATAATCAAACAACAATTGCGGAAGAGATTCGTTCTCCCACAAAACAAACATGTTAAATCAGCAACCTCCCCCCTTTTCGCTAGATTATCCCTCGAAAGGACCTTGTTATATATGCATAACCATAAGATCACATGAATTTTCTGTGGGCACAATTTTTTTCGAAAGTTTACCCCCCATAGCAAAACCTACACCCACAAAATTGATTTTATCATAAAAGGATTTGAGTGAACAGATCCCATTTGATTCCAAGGTCGAAAGAGAGTATCACGATCAATAGTAATAGGATATTGCCTCACCAAGGTAACCAATTGTTCCCACCTGTCCATCCCATCATGGTCAACACATCTCCTAAAAGACAATTTAAGATCTCTCCCATCCCACAATTGGGCAACACTGAAGTCAGCTTGGTTACAAATATCAAACAAGTCCAAGAATTAAACCTTAAGGGAACATTCCCCTGCCCAAGTGTTTTGCCAAAAACTGATGTTAGCACCATTACCCAAGTTCCATTTGTAAAAAGTTCTAGTGGCATTAAGAGCCCATGTAAGACTTTTCCAAAAGGTAGATCCTCTACCACTTTTAGCACAAAGGATGTTTGGAGAACCCACATCATATTTATCAAAAATAATCTTCTTCCAGTCACTATTTTTGTTGTTAAAAAATCTTTTGCCCCAAGAAGATAGCAGGACCATATTCAATTCTCTAATATTAGGAACCCCCATACCCCCAAATTCTTGCCTAAGCTTGTCATAGTGCACAGACAATCCTAGATATTTGATAGGGAAATCCCCAATCTTACAAGAAAAGATTTGAGCAAAAAGGTTGTCTACATCCTCCTCCACATTCCTGGTCATAAGATCACTTTTGTGAATATTAATTTTCATGCCAGATAGGCATTCAAAACAGGATAAAATCCATTTAAAGTTCCTGGCTTTATCAACAGAGTTCTCGAGAAATAGGATGGTATCATGAGCATATTGCAGGCTGATAACCCCACCTGGAATAATATTAGGTAGAAGCGCAGAAACTAAATCTTGGGAAGCTTCCTTCTTGAGCATTTTTGTAAAGACATCACCTACAAGATTAGAAAGCAAAGGAGATGAAGGATGTCATTGTTTAAGCCCTCTACCCCCCGCCCTACCAAAGTGAGGACCATTAGTGTCATTAAGTCTAACACTGAAAGTACTATTAACCAAAGTGCTTTTGTTCCAAGAGATCCATATTGGGCCAAAGCCTCTAGAATGAAGCATCTCAAAAAGGAAATCCCAGCCGACCCTGTCATAAGCTATCTTATAGTCTAACTTAAGCACCAGACGAGGATTCCCAGATTTTTTCACCTCATGAGCCGTAATTACAATTTCCAAAATGCATCAGCCTTTAATAAAAGCAGTCTGATTAGAGGAAATAATCATGTGCCCAAAAAGGGAAACCCTATTGGTCATGGCTTTAGAAATAATTTTCACTCCGCAGTTACTCAATCTAATAGACGTGAATTTCTTCATATCTTTAGCATCCCGTTCCTTAGGAATCAACACAATTAAAGCAAAGTTTAACCTATGAAGATCCCAAGTACCTTCCTCAAAATCCCTAACTAAATCCATGAAATTAGTTTCAATATCTTCCCAAAAGGTCTGATAACACATAAAGGACAATCCATCTGGCATAGGGGTCCTGTGGGCATACGAGTCAAAAACTGATGCTTTAATTTCTTCCTAAAAAGGATTTCTGCAACATATCATTCTCTTCTTGTGTAATCATCTCATCCTCCTCCCAAAAGGTAGGACAAAAGCTAATATTATGTTTTGGTTCATACCCAAAAAGATTCTTGTAAAAAGAGGTGGCTATGTCTAGCATCTCTTTAGTGGTATGAATAGGTCCATTTTCCCCATTCAACTCAACAAGGTGGTATTTCCTATGTCTATGATTAGCCAATGCATGGAAATATGTATTATTTTTTTCTCCATATCTAATTTTTCTATCTCTGATTGTTGCCATAAGGCAATTTCCTCTTTATGCCAAATCTCTTGGAGGTCCTTTTTGATGTCACTCATCCTGGATCTATCCACATCATCTAATTAATTTTTTCACAGAAAACATCAAGGGTATCAAACTCTAGCAACAATGTTTTTTTTATTTTTCTTAATAGCTACTTCAATATTAATACTCCAACCTTTCATTATTTTCCTTAAGATTCTGGTTTTATTAATCAAAACATCCATGGCAGAGTTCTCCTCAACAGGAAAGTTCCAATTTTTCCAACCAGACCCTTAAAGTCAGTTTGGTTAAGCCACCATTTTTCAAAACGAAATAATTTCTGGGAGGTAACCCTCCGAGCCCCTGTACCTAGAATGAGAGGGGTATGATCACTTCCAATCCTAGGCAGGGCTGATAAAACACACAAAGGATATTTCATATTCTAGGAACAAGACACAAAAACTCTGTCAGTCATAGAAAATATAGGATTATTCTGGTTTTTACTCCATGTAAAACTCCTATTTGCAATGAAAATCTCCATTAAAGACCACTTATTGATCCATTCGTTAAATAGATAAGAAAAACGAATGTTAATTATACCATTATTCTTATCAGCAATAGATCTAACCAGGTGAAAGTCTCCTCCTCATAGAGCTGGGTAAGTCAAAGTAGACATTACCTCACGCGGTTCAGCAATGAACTCTAGCTTGTATTCGCGGTAGGAAGTTCCATATACAGCAATAAGGTGACAAACAAAACCATCGTTCTTATTCTCCATAATGACTATAACACAATATTTTTTAATGATAACTCCTATAACCTCATATAAATCTCTCTTCAGACCCACAAGGATCCCCCAGCAGTGTTAATCGCAGGTAATACAAACCATTCAAAGTCCTTTCTATCAGAAATACATTAGAGAATATTATTATCTATGATCTTTCTCTTAGTTTAAAATAAACCAACAAAGTCTACGTAATTACTATTAAGGAAATCTCCTAGGCACTATATTTTACTAGGTTTACCTAACCCATGAACATTCCAAAACGCTCCAATCATTTTACTTTAAAGGGGCGAGACAGACCACAAGGCCTACTTTTAGTGTTGAGGACAAGACTACAAACATCCAGGTTAGCAGTGCCCCCTGACCTAGGAGGTTGAACATCCCCAACTTTATCATTAATAAGAATGAGATCAACATTTTCAGATTCTAAATCCACTAGGAGAAAATCTCCGGGTTCGAATCAGCAAACTGGGACATTTAACTTTCTCAGAAAATACCAAGTCCCTAATAATATCTTTTTTTCCCTTCAGTATTACCAACACATAAGTCCAATTTAACAGTTTGAGAAGCAAGTTCATAAGGATCAATGTTAGCAAATGATTTACCTTTAAATGTTGGAGGAACCTCGAGATTCTTCTTCTACATATAAGTAGTCGCCTTGTCCATAATCTTGACATTCTCATGGTTTGTGGTCACTTGTCTCCTAGCAAGTTAACACCCCAAGAGGTAGATGCACTAGTACCGTGTTTCATTTTCTTCTCTAATTCAGACTTTTCCAAAGTTTCCAACAGAGATCTCTTAACAGAGCCCAAAGCTGTAGCAAGATCCTTAGGCAAACAGTGTAACTTAGTAATCATATCTTGATATTCCTCATCTGATTCCACCATTTCAATTTTTCCCAATTGTTCAGAGCAGTATGCAAGGTGAACTGAATAGGTGTATCATCAACAGGTTCAATCAAGTTGTCCCTATGGTCAGGCACATGTACGTCTGTGTTTGGAGTAATGCACCTCAGCTCCTAAATAAATTCTTCATGATTTGAGTTATCCATCATGTGAGGGTGATAATCCACTTCAGAAAAAACAACTCTCTGGGAAGTTTTTACTACCATTAGTGAATCCATTATTCTTTTCAGAGAAATTGGCCTTATCCAACTCATCTATAGCCCCATCATCATTCTCATCATTATCCATTTTATCCTGTCCAGAAGGATCATCACCATTATGTTTGTTCAGTTCTCCATTATCCATATCAAGATCATCCTCTTCTCCTTCAAAATCTTCACCCACTTGTTCAAATCCCTCTACTGCAAGCAACAACAGATAAGTTTTTTATTCATTTCCACTAGCCTCTCTAATGAAATTTTAGTTTGATCCCTGGACACCACCTTGATTCTGATATTTTCATAAAAGCTATTAAAAATGCCATCCGAATCCACATCCACCAGGATGCCAAAGCAAGATGCAACCTGAGCAAAAACTTTCCAAGCACACCACTTGGGAGGAATTCCATCTATTTGCAGCCAGGCCTCTTTAAGTTCTCCAAATTCATCCAACATTCTTTCCCATTCGCATAATTTAACAGACACACCATCAATAGGCAGATTAAATACATGGGATTCAATTAGGTCTTCAACATTCTTCCAATGGAGATACCTCACCAAAAGTTCTTGCTTTCTATCTCTCTGATCTGCAAAGGCCACTCCTTGTTCTTGCAAAAGATGCCATTAAGTTGGATCACCAGCTCCTCACCAGAAACCTCTCCATTGACAACTTTCAGCATAGTAGAGTTTTTGTAATTCAGCCAACATGACCCAGCTGCAACAGGTATATCCACATGGTAAAATCCCAACGGAACTGTTGCACTTCCAAAGTAAGTAGCTGTGGGATGAGGTTTCTAGCCGATGCCAAATAGTTATTCACATTGTGAAATCCAGAGCAAATGAAGCATTTCTTTGGCTCAATATAGTTTCCAACATAGTGAGCAGGCCAACTACACTTAAAGCATGTCATCTCTTTTTATTTGGGATCGAGGATTTATACCATAAGAACTAGAGGAGGAAGCTATGTCAGAAACCTCGACCACAGAAAACTTATGATCTCCTCGGGTTCCTGGTGGAAAACCGCAACCTCGAGATAGCCCAAAGTATCCTCAGAATCGCTCGCACCAGACGTTCGAGAAAGGTACAAAAATTCCATCAAGGCCACCCGACGCATCGATGATCCCGATAGGAGCCGTATCTCGTTCTCAGGAAACGACGGATGAGCTATGGTTACCACACCAAACACCGAGTTGCCCCGAGTAGTGTTAGTAAGCTCCTCTGGGTTGCACCAACACTCACGAGTAGCATTGGCCCCGGGGGGTCGATTAATTATCCACGGGTGTAGACAGGTTCCCTATGCAAGTTTAGTAGTTATTAGGAAAATGTAGTACCAATGTTGGGCCTTTCTAGAAGAGTTTTAACCCAAAACGAAAGTCAAGGGGGTCCCCATAACAACCCCAAACATGTTAAGAGCGCTTAATATGGAACATAACACTGGTACACAAGTAACTAGGCGATGAAGGTGGAACAAAACATCAAGCTAGAAGGACAAGCCTTCCGCCCTTTACCAAGTATATAGGTGCATTAAATTAAATAGCAATACTATGGTGATATTCAAAAGAATCCATGTTGTCATATGGAAGGAACTTCACCTGCAACTAGCAATGCTATAAGAAGGCTAAGCAAGCGGTAACATAGCTAAACAGTTGGTTGCTGGGATGTGGAGGGGTTGGAGGCTTTTCATGGCAATGTTGGGAGGCTGACATTTAAGTGGTGGGTAAAGATACATAGTGATAGAAACGAGACAACTAGCATAGCAATGATAGTAGTGGTATATAAGAAAATGATCATCTTGCCTGTGATCCCGCTTGGAAGAAGAACAAATCCATAAAGTAGACGAACCACGTAGTCCAATGATCATCACACTCCGAAGCGGTTCGGAAATCTATCGAGAAGAAACAATCTAGAAACAATGATCAACACATAATAAACACCACAACATATTCATGAAAAGATGCACAATCAAATATGATGCATGTCCATTTCAATTATGCAAGGCATGACAAAGCACATCAATCAAATATTACACATTAAGTGAAGCTCAATATGTAACGAGATGCATATTGACGTAACTCCATGTTCAAATATTTAGTTCACTCTCGTTTAGGTACACGACAATGTTAAATGTTGTTAAACATGGCAAGAGGTGAAGCATAAATAAACTACATTATCTAGGCATTTTAAATGAGGTCGGAACAACAAACAACATTTCCAAAATGACCCATATGTTAATTTCGAAATTGGTCCAGACCTGTATAAACACATTTTATATTTATTAAACAGCAAAATAAAGTGGGCCATGTGATTCTGCATGTCATTCTAGTCGATTTACATATATAGATCATCTAAAATTAAGCTACGATCTAAAAGATATGATCATCACAAGATAATATGCCATGAATGCAAAATATATGCAATGGCAGCCAGAAACATGTTAATCACGGATGCAACAAGACGTTGTGAAGCTACACGAAATTCTTGGCAAGATTAAATGAGCCGGACAACGAATAACAATTCCGGAAAGTCCCCATATACAAATTAAGATTTCGGTACTGTTCTGCATATAAAACAATTTTAGAGTTGTTAAACTGAAAAATAAATGCTACCATATTATTGTACACATTTTTATGGTCAAGTTAAATATGTGGATCGTTTTAATCGAAGGTACGGTTAATTAGTTATGAAACAAATCATTTTAACATGACATTTATGCAATTTAAATGAAAACAACAAGTTAAATGTTTCTAACAATGTTGAAAGTTGGATATTGTGAAACTACACAAAATTCTAAACATTTTCCATGTATAAAGTTTTTAAATGAGATGAACGGTTATTTTGCTAAGAGTTAAATCTTTTTAACATTACATCATGCAAAACAATGCAAACATCAGTTTAAACATTTTTAAACATGCATGAAAGTTAGATATTATTAATCTATATGAAATTCTCAACATTTTACATATCTAATTCATCTTAATCTGATGCACGGCTATTTAGACATTATCAATGCAAAATGATGCAATTTTCTGTAATTAGAAAATTCCCTCGAAATTAGATAAATTTGCGGAACCTAAAAACTACGGAGTTGCCGAAATTGATGGGCGCATGATAGCCATAGCGTGCACACGCGAGGGATAGCGCTATAGCGCTCACCTGAGTGGGATCTCGCCCATGCAGGTGTGGTCAACCGGCTTGGGGCCGAGGCTCGGCCTCGCAAGGCAGGCCGGACGAGGGTGCGGCTGGCGACGTGGCTTGTCCTTGGCTACGCGGTGGCCCATGAGGCGAGGTAGAGGTGAGCTGGGCCAGCGAGGAGCAGCTCTGCTTGCTGGCTGGGGACGGGGCCGGCTGGTTTAGAGAGGAGGGATGGGCCGACTGTGGCTGGGCCTTGGCGACGCGGCTCGGCCCAGCTGGCGAGGCGGCCTAGGCGCACGAGCACATTGCTCGTTGTCTCGTTCTCCCGATCGGACGAAGGTAGGGGCTGATGATGGTTACCAAGCGCTACAGCGGGGCATGGCAGGCGACGGAACGAGCCGGGGGCGGCCAGAGTCACCGGATCCGGTCATCCTGCACGAGATCCAGGCAACCATGGTGGCGGGCAGAGCTCAGAAGCGGCGCTATGCCGAGGTGCATGGCGGGCGGCTCCTCCACAAAGAGAGGGGGAGAGAGATCCGAAAGAGAGAGAGATAGAGGTCTTGGGGAACGTCGCATGGGAAACAAAAAATTTCCTACGCGCACGAAGACCTATCATGGTGATGTCCATCTACGAGAGGGGATTTCCGATCTACGTACCCTTGTAGATCGCACAGCAGAAGCGTTAGTGAACGCGGTTGATGTAGTGGAACGTCCTCACGTCCCTCGATCCGCCCCGCGAACCGTCCCACGAACCGTCCCGCGATCCGTCCCACGATCTAGTGCCGAATGGACGGCACCTCCGCGTTCAGCACACGTACAACTCGACGATGATCTCGGCCTTCTTGATCCAGCAAGAGAAACGGAGAGGTAGATGAGTTCTCCAGCAGCGTGACGGCGCTCCGGAGGTTGGTGATGATCTAATCTCGGCAGGGCTCCGCTCGAGCTCCGCAGAGACGCGGTCTAGAGGTAAAACCGTGGAGGTATGTGGTCGGGCTGCCTTGAAAAGTTGTCTCAAATCAGCCCTAATTGCTCCATATATATAGGAGGAGGGAGGGGAGGCTTGCCTTGAGGCTCAAGGAGCCCCAAGGGCTGCGCCACCAAGGGGAGGAGGAGTCCTCCTCCAATCCTAGTCCAACTAGGATTGGAAGGTGGAGTCCTTCTCTCTTTTCCCACCTTTCCTTTTTTTTCTTTCTCTTCTTTTGGTTTTTTCTTTATCTTGCGCAAGACAGCCTTGGGCTCACCCCACCTACTTGGTGCACCACCCCCAAGGTCCTTGGGCCCTCCCGGGTGGGTGGTCCCCCCCTCCCGGTGAAGATCCGGAACCCATTCGTCATTCCCGGTACATTACCGGTAATGCCCGAAAACCTTCCAGTAACCAAATGAAGTCATCCTATATATCAATCTTCGTTTCCGGACCATTCCGGAAACCCTCGTGACATCCGTGATCTCATCCGGGACTCTGAACAACATTCGGTAACCAACCATATAACTCAAATACGCATAAAACAATGTGGAACCTTAAGTGTGCAGACCCTGCGGGCTCGAGAACTATGCAGACATGACCCGAGTGACTCCTCGGTCAATATCCAATAGCGGGACCTGGATGCCCATATTGGATCCTACGTATTCTACGAAGATCTTATCATTTGAACCTTAGTGCCAAGGATTCATATAATCCCGTATATCATTCCCTTTGTCCTTTGGTATGTTACTTGCCCGAGATTCGATCGTCAGTATCCGCATACCTATTTCAATCTCGTTTACCGGCAAGTCTCTTTACTCGTTCTGTAATAGAAGATCCCGCAACTTACACTAAGTCACATTGCTTGCAAGGCTTGTGTGTGATGTTGTATTACCGAGTGGGCCCCGAGATACCTCTCCGTCATACGGAGTGACAAATCCCAGTCTCGATCCATACTAACTCAACGAACACCTTCGGAGATACCTGTAGAGCATCTTTATAGTCACCCAGTTATGTTGCGACGTTTGATACACATAAAGCATTCCTCCGGTGTCAGTGAGTTATATGATCTCATGGTCATAGGAACAAATACTTGACACGCAGAAAACAGTAGCAACAAAATGACACGATCAACATGCTACGTCTATTAGTTTGGGTCTAGTCCATCACATGATTCTCCTAATGATGTGATCCCTTTATCAAGTAACAACACTTGCCTATGGCCAGGAAACCTTGACCATCTTTGATCAACGAGCTAGTCAACTAGAGGCTTACTAGGGACAGTGTTTTGTCTATGTATCCACACAAGTATTGTGTTGCCAATCAATACAATTATAGCATGGATAATAAACAATTATCATGAACAAAGAAATATAATAATAACTAATTTATTATTGCCTCTAGGGCATATTTCCAACAGTCTCCCACTTGCACTAGAGTCAATAATCTAGTTCACATCTCCATGTGATTTCAACGAATCCAACACCCATGTAGTTCTGGGGTCTGATCACGTCTTGCTCGTGAGAGAGGTTTTAGTCAACGGTTCTGAAACTTTCAGATCCGTGCGTTCTTTACAAATCTTTATGTCATCTTATAGATGCTGCTACTACGTGCTAGTCGGAAATGCTCCAAATATCTACTCTACTATACGAATCCGTTTCACTACTCATAGTTATTCGGATTAGTGTCAAAGCTTGCATCGACATAACCATTTATGATGAACTCTTTAACCACGTAAAAATTCCTTAGTCTATTTAGTTACTAAGGATAACTTTGACCGCTGATCAGTGATTCAATCCTAGATCACTCTGTGTACCTCTTAACAGACTTGCTGCAAGGCACACATCAGGTGCGGTACTTAGCATGGCATACTTTAGAGTCTACGGCTAAGGCATAGAAGACGACCTTCGTCTATTCTCTTTATTCTGTCGTGGTCGGGTTTTGAGTCTTACTCAAATTCACACCTTACAACACAGTCAAGAACTCCTTCTTTGCTCATCTATTTCGAATTCCTTCAAAAACTTGTCAAGGCATGCATCTTGTTGAAACTTCTATTAAGCGTTTTGATCTATCTCCATAGATCTTAATGCTCAACGTTCAAGTAGCTCAATCCAGGTATTCCTTTGAAAAACTCCTTTCAAACAACCTTTTATGCTTCACATAAATTCTACATTACTTCTGATCATCAATATGTCGACCACATATACTTATCAGAAACTCTACAGTGCTCCCACTCACTTCTTTGGAAATACAAGTTTCTCATAAACCTTGTACAAACCCAAAATCTTTGATCATCTCATCAAAGTGTATATTCCAAGTCCGAGATGCTTGCACCAGTCCAATGAAGGATCGCTGGAGCTTGCATACTTGTTAGTATCTTTAGGATCGACAAGACCTCCTGGTTGTATCACATACAATGTTTGCTCAGGGAAACCGTTGAGGAAACAATGTTTTGTCTTCCTATGTGCAATATTTCACAAATAATGCAACAACTACTAACATAATTCCAATAGACTTTTAGCATCGCTATGAGTGAGAAAGTCTCATCATAGTCAACTATTTGATCTTGTCAGAAAAATCTTTGCGACAAGTCGAGCTTTTCTTAATAGTGACTTATCACCATCATCGTCTGTCTTCCTTACAAATGTCCATCTTTACTCAATAGTCTTACTACCATCAAGTAGTTCCTCCAAAGTCTACACTTTGTTTTATATATGGATCCTCTCTCGGATTTCATGGCCTCAAGCCATTTGTCGGAATCTGGGCCCACCATTGCTTCTTCATAACTCGTAGGTTCACTGTTGCTCAACAACATGACCTCCAAGACAGGGTTACCGTACCACTCTGCAGTAGTACGCGACCTTGTCAACCTACGAGGTTTGTAGTAACTTGATCCGATGCTCGATGATCACCATCATCAGCTTTCACTTCAATTAGTGTAGGCGCCACATGAACAACTTCATGCGCCCTGCTACACACTGGTTGAAGTGATGGTTCAAAAACCTCATCAAGTTCTACCACCCTCCCACTCAATTCTTTCAAGAGAAACCTTTCGTCGAGAAAGGATCCGTTTCTAGAAACAAACACTTTACTCTCGGATCTGAGATAGGAGATGTACCCAACTGTTTTGGATATCCTATGAAGATGCATTTATCCACTTTGGGTTCGAGCTTATCAGACTGAAACTTTTTCACATAAGTGTCGAAGCCCCAAACTTTCAAGAAACGACAGTTTAGATTTCTCTAAACCTCAGTCCATACTGTGTCATCCCAATGGAAATACGCGGTGCCCTATTTAAAGTGAATGCGGTTGTCTCTAATGCATAACCCATAAACGATAGTGGTAATTCGATAAGAGACATCATAGCATGCACCATACCAAATAGTGCGTGGCTATGACATTCAGACACATCATCACACTATGATGTTCCAGATGGCATGAACTGCGAAACAATTTCCACATTGTCTTAACTGCGTACCAAAACTCGTAACTCAGATATTCATTTCTATGATCATATCGTAGACAGTTTATCCTCTTGTTATGACGAACTTCAATCCGAAACAGAATTGAACTTTTTCAATATTTTAGATTTGTGATTCATTAAGTAAATACTCTTGTATCTACTCAAATCGTCATTGAAGTAAGAACATAATGACATCCACTGCGCGCCTCAGCACCCATTGGACTGCATACATCAACATGTATCACTTCCAACAAGTTACTATCTTGTTTCATATCAATGAAAACAAGGCCTTGCTCATGTGGTGTGATTTGCATGTCACTAGTGATTCAAAATCAAGTGAGTATAAAGATCCATTAGCATGGAGCCTCTTCATGCAATTTATACCAACATGACTCAAGCGGCAGTGCCACAAGTAAGTGGTACTATCATCATTACCTCGTATATTTTGGCACCAATATCATGAACATGTGTAACACTACAATCGAGATTCAATAAACCATTGAAGGTGATTATTCAAGCAAATAGAGTAACCATTAGTCTCTTTAAATGAATAATCGTATTGCAATAAACACGATCCAATCATGTTCATGCTTAACACAAGCACCAAATAACAATTATTTAGGTTTAACACCAATCCCGATGGTAGAGGGAGCGTGCGACGTTTGATCATATCAACCTTGGAAACACTTCCAACACGTATCGTCACCTTGCCTTTAGCTAGTCTCCGTTTATGCCGTAGCTTTCATTTCGTGTCACTAATCACTTAGCAACCGAACCGGTATCTAATACCCTCGTGCTACTAGGAGTACTAGTAAAGTACACATCAACATCATGTATATCAAATATACTTCTTTCGACTTTTGCCAGCCATCTTATCTACCAAGTATCTAGAGTTGCTCCGCCTCAGTGACTATTCCCCTCATTACAGAAGCACTTAGTCTCGGGTTTGGGTTTAATCTTAGGTCTCTTCATTAGTGCAGCAACTGTTTTGCCGTTTCACGAAGTATCCCTTCTAGCCCTTGCCTTTCTTGAAACTTAGTGGTTTTACTAACCATCAACTATTGATGCTCCTTCTTGATTTCTACTTTCGCAGTGTCAAACATCGCGAATCGCTCAAGGATCATTGTATCTATCCTTGATATGTTATAGTTCATCACGAAGCTCTCACAGCTTGGTGGCAGTGACTTTGGAGAACCATCACTATCTCATCTGGAAGATTAACTCCCACTTGATTCAAGCGATTGTCGTACTCAGATAATCTGAGCACATGCTCAACGATTGAGCTTTTCTCCTTTACTTTGTGGACAATGAATCTTGTCGGAGGTCTCGTACCTCTTAACAAGGGCACAAGCATGAAATCACAATTTCATCTCTTTAGAACATCACTTATGTTCCGTGACGTTTCAAAACGTCTTCGGCGCCTTGCTTCTAAGACATTAAGTATTTTGCACTGAACTATCGTGTAGTCATCAGAAACGTGTATGTCGGATGTTCACAGCATCCACAGACGACGCTCGAGGTGCAGCACACCGAGTGGTGCATTAAGGACATAAGCCTTCTACGCAGCAACGAGGACAATCCTCTGCAAAGTTTGCTACTATCACCTTTCAACTAAATTTTCTCTAGGAACATATAAAAACAGTAGAGCTATAGCGCAAGCTACATCGTAATTCGCAAAGACCATTAGAATATGTTCATGACAGTTAGTTCAGTTAATCATATGACTTAAGAACTCCCACTCAAAAATTACATCTCTCTAGTCATTTGAGTGGTACATGATCCAAATCCACTATCTCAAGTCTGATCATCACGTGAGTCGAGAATAGTTTCAGTGGTAAGCATCTCTATGCTAATCATATCAACTATACGATTCATGCTCGACCTTTCGGTCTCATGTGTTCCGAGGCCATGTCTGCACATGCTAGGCTCGTCAAGCTTAACCCGAGTGTTCCGCGTGTGCAACTGTTTTGCACCCGTTGTATGTGAACGTTGTGTCTATCACACCCGATCATCACGTGGTGTCTCGAAACGAAGAACTGTCGCAACGGTGCACAGTCGAGGAGAACACAATTTCGTCTTGAAATTTTTAGTGAGAGATCACCTCATAATGCTACCATCGTTCTAAGTAAGATAAGGTGCATAAAGGATTAACATCACATGCAATTCATAAGTGACATGATATGGCCATCATCATGTGCTTCTTGATCTCCATCACCAAAGCATCGGCACGATCTTCTTGTCACCGGCGTCACACCATGATCTCCATCATCATGATCTCCATCAACGTGTCGCCATCGGGGTTGTCGTGTTACTCATGCTATTACTACTAAAGCTACGTCCTAGCAATATAGTAAACGCATCTGCAAGCACAAACGTTAGTTTAAAGACAACCCTATGGCTCCTGCCGGTTGCCGTACCATCGACGTGCAAGTCGATATTATCTATTACAACATGATCATCTCATACATCCAATATATCACATCACATCGTTGGCCATATCACATCACAAGCATACCCTGCAAAAACAAGTTAGACGTCCTCTAATTTTGTTGTTGCATGTTTTACGTGGTGACCATGGGTATCTAGTAGGATCGCATCTTACTTATGCAAACACCACAACGGAGATATATCAATTGCTATTTAACCTTATACAAGGATCTCCTCGGTCAAATCCGATTCAACTAAAGTTGGAGAAACTGACACTTGCCAGTCATCTTTGAGCAAAGGGGGTTACTCGTAGCGATGAAACCAGTCTCTCGTAAGCGTACGAGTAATGTCGGTCCAAGCCGCTTCAATCCAACAATACCGCGGAATCAAGAAAAGACTAAGGAGGGCAGCAAAACGCACATCACCGTCCACAAAAACTTTTGTGTTCTACTCGAGAAGACATCTACGCATGAACCTAGCTCATGATGCCACTGTTGGGGAACGTCGCATGGGAAACAAAAAATTTCCTACGCGCACGAAGACCTATCATGGTGATGTCCATCTACGAAAGGGGATTTCCGATCTACGTACCCTTGTTATACACACTTCTAAAAATAATATTTTAAAGATGTCAGGGGCACGTGCGTGTGTGGTTGGTCTCGAAACGGTCGACGACAAAAATGGAACCGACAATTAACAAGGGATGCAAGTTTGGAAAATAGACGACAAAGGACTGTCGATGCAATGCGAATGATGTGCATGATGCGACGATGAATGCGACAACCAAACAATTAACATGATGACAACAAAATAAAAGGGGAATCTTCTTGAGCGTTAATTCTAGGCTGTTACACAGTGGATGGGTATGGCCTCGGGAAGTAGAAGGGGGAAGACCGCCATTAATGGACACCTTCGTCGCCTTTTTGCCGCCCCGAGGGGACGGGGTCAGGCGGCGAATTGGATGTTTCGTTCGGGCCTTTGGTTCATTTGGCTGGGAGTTTTATGTAGATTAATTGGTTTCTCTCTGGTTGCCGATTATGGGGTTTTCGGTGATGATATCTAGCTAGTATTTAGTTGAACATCGATGGTCTGTGCCTCCTTTGTCGTCTGCTCTAATGACTAGACGGGGTGGGGACCCCGGTGGTTTGGTTCCCACTGTAGATAGGGTAGACCTCTTGTGTGCGGCGGCACGACAGCGGTGCATCCAAGAATAATGCCCTGACTCGTCTTGACGGCGGCAGCGATGAGCCAGTGGGCTCAATCTCCCATTGACTTTCCGGGTGTGAGGGTTGAGGTCTTTGGCCAGTGGTTGTTGTCGCTGACATTGTTACAATTGGATGAGAGAGGATATCGGTTTCATATATGGGATTGAGGATTGATGGCGGCAAATCTTGGTCTTGAGGATTTATGGTGGCGCATTTGGCGCTTGAGGATAGATGCCGGCAGATCCGATGCTCGACCTTGAAGGTGTCGAAAATTGCCGGTGGCTACATAATTTCAATGCCGCCGGTCCATGCCTCATCCATTATCTGCTCTGGGGAATGGAGGGGGTGGGGACCCTGGTGGTTTGGCTCCAGTCGTAGAAAAGGTAGGCTTCATGTCTAGCCCGACACTGCTTGTGCGGTGATGACATCTACACATCCATGAATAATGCCTCGGTTCAAGTCTCGTCTCAATGGCGTTCATAGCGGTGTCGAAGGGACGGTGGGCTTAGTCTCCTATCGACCCTACGGGTCTGCCAATTTAGGTCTATGGCTGGTGGCTATAGTCTTTGGCATTTTTACCGATGGGCGAGAGAGGATAGGGATTCCAAATCTGGGCTTGAGGATTGATTGCGACGGATCTGGCGCTCGACCCCAACGAGGTCATCGGTTCATGTTGGCTACGAGACTCCTGGAGGGTGGGGACGATCCGGGTCGACGCACGACAACGACAAAGGCCTTGCCAATGGTTTGGTTCATCTACTCACAACGCCCTGGTGGGCTAGTGCTTTCCATATGAGTCCAACAACGGTTAGCAGCGACAATGGTAGTTACAGGATTACCTAAGGACTCATTTGTACTTTCCTTTTTTTGGAGAGGTTTTTTCGCAAAATTATGTGGACACGTGTTCTCCTGAACCTTTTGGTTGGTCCCGTTTTTGTGTTGAGGTTACCCTAAAAAAGGTAAATGTAAATAATGCTTTCCTATGAATTTGGTGACGGTTAGCAGTGGAAATGGCAGTCGTAACATTACATAAGGACTCCTTTGTACTTTCTTTTCCTTGGAGAGATTTTTCTATAATGTTTTTTGGACATGTGTTATCTCTGGAACCTTCTGGTCGGCACCACATTTGTGCGGTTACCATAAGAAAAAGAGCACATGTAAAGAATCCTGGTACGGTGGTACTGCCTCGTTTGGGGAAACTACCAGCATACTTTGATTCTGTTTTTGACTCGTGCTGGGCAAAAAAATGCTAAAAATCTTCAAAGATTTGGTGCATTTACTAGTAAAATCATCCAATACAATCTATGAAGCACCTCTAGAGAAGGGCCACCACATTCAAGGTGTTAAACAAAAAAGATCTTCCATAATCTTCTCTTTTCTGTAAACTAATCTATGCTATTTTAATTTTGGTTTCTTTAAAATCAATGGCGTAGGTCTTCCCTTTATAAGATTAGTGTGTGGGCAAAGTTTTATTTTCTTGAAAAGTTTGACCAACACCAATTAGAGTGTTTTTCCGGCCTAGACCTACCAATATTGGGGTTAGTATAAGGGTGATAATCAACCCTCTTCGTTACTACAAGAAATCATCTATTAGCTAAGAAAACAAAAAATCTATTATTGGCATTTTTACTTATTTTGCATTTGTACCTTATTTGGTATTCTTTACTTTATTTGCTACTAGGCAAAAATAGGAACTATGTTATTGACACATCCAGAAGTTAAATAGAAATTGTAAGGTAATTGTTAGACTCATATGGGCTATCATAATTTAGCAATAATATTGGGTGATACAATTATATATTGTCTTATAAACTATTAAATTAAATTAAGTATGTTTTTGCACCAAACTAGGAAAAATACAGAAAAGTGTTTATCGCATAAATTTTGCAAAAATCATTGTGTGAGTGCTTGTTTTAGTAGTCATGGTCTAAGTTGATATTTTGCTTAGTTTAGCATGCGTTGATATAGAATTAATTCACAAATGACCACAAGAAAATGGTTTTTTAATTACCATTCCATCAAATGTTTACATCATTTTCAACATGGAAGGTCCACAGACCAATTCCTGTACCAGGTTCCTATAGTAAAACTTTGATTACATTTATATTTTCCACATTTTTTAATTGTTGTCCATATATATATATATATATATATATATATATATATATATATATATATATATATATATATATATTGTTCTATCTAATCATGCTTGCATAATCATGTCCTACATCGCGGGGATATTTGGAAGAAGAAATCAGGCCAAGCAGTTGGGAGAGGACAATGGCCACCATGAGGCTCCTCCTCAAATGCTTCACATACTATCGCATGGCAAGCTTGCAATCGAAGTGGATGATCTTAACTTCCTTTGAGGAACTATAGAACTCAGCCTTCTGATCGTAGGCCTATTGCCGGAGATAATCGCGGGCTACCATCACAAACATATAAGAGATAAAACCTAATTGTGAGGCCACCTCTCGCAAATGGTTCGCAGTTGGCATCCAGTATTGGAATTATGCCCTAGAGGCAATAATAAATACAGTTATTATTATAATTCCTGTATGAAGATAATCGTTTATTATCCATGCTATAATTGTATTGAATGAAGACTTATATACATGTGTGGATACATAGACAAAACACTGTCCCTAGCAAGCCTCTAGTTGGCTAGCCAGTTGATCAAGGATAGTCAGGGTCTTCTGATTATGAACAAGGTGTTGTAGCTTGATAACTGGATCACGTCATTAGGAGAATCACGTGATGGACTGGACCCAAACAAATAGACGTAACATATTGATCGTGTCATTTTGTTGCTACTGTTTTCTGCGTGTCAAGTATTTGTTCCTATGACCATGAGATCATATAACTCACTGACACCGGAGGAATGCTTTGTGTGTATCAAATGTCGCAACGTAACTGGGTGACTATAAAGATGCTCTACAGGTATCTCCGAAGGTGTTCGTTGAGTTAGTATGGATCGAGACTGGGATTTGTCACTCCGTGTGACGGAGAGGTATCTCGGGGCCCACTCGGTAATACAACATCACACACAAGCCTTGCAAGCAATGTGACTTAGTGTAAGTTGCGGGATCTTGTATTACGGAACGAGTAAAGATACTTGCCAGTAAACGAGATTGAAATAGGTATGCGGATACTGACGATCGAATCTCGGGCAAGTAACATACCGAAAGACAAAGGGAATGACATACGGGATTATATGAATCCTTGGCACTGAGGTTCAAACGATAAGATCTTCGTAGAATATGTGGGATCCAATATGGGCATCCAGGTCCCGCTATTGGATATTGACCGAGGAGTCACTCGGGTCATGTCTACATAGTTCTCGAACCCGCAGGGTCTGCACACTTAAGGTTCGACGTTGTTTTATGCATATTTGAGTTATATGGTTGGTTACCGAATGTTGTTCAGAGTCCCGGATGAGATCACGGACGTCACGAGGGTTTCCGGAATGGTCCGGAAGGAAGATTGATATATAGGATGACCTCATTTGATTACCGGAAGGTTTTCGCAGTTACCGGGAATGTACCGGGAATGACGAATGGGTTCCGGGTGTTCACCGGGGGGGGGGGGGGGCAACCCAACATCCAGGTCTCATACATATGGCTCTGAAAGCAACAAGGACGAGGTTCCTTCATCTAGTTTTTACCCTGAGGATAGTTTTGCAGGTGAGGATTCGTCTAATGATGACACTGATGATGATATGAATAAGGACAATGATTCTGATGCAAGTTAAAAAGTTTTGAGACACGAAAAAGAATAAGTGGTTCAGAAAATTCTTTGAAGTCATTGATACCATAAATGAGGAACAAATACATGATCAGGCTAGGCCAAGGCATTGTTCGACATGCCAAAAGGACCTGGGGCAATTTACTGGTTCCATGGGCTACAATCTTTGGTGAAACATGCTAGAACAAAGGGTTCTAGAAGGGTTAAGCTCCACATAAAATTTGCCACATTGCTAGAACAGGAGTTATGAACTACACTGGTACCATCTCATGAGCAATTTGGGAAATGGGATGGATTGCGAGGAAGCACTGGTCGCGAAATAGTATGACCGCCAATGGTTAATGTCATGAAAACTTTACTGGAACAAGATGACGATGACAAGGTGATGCATTTTCTTCCTTCTGGTCGTGGACCTATTCCACACT
Organism: Hordeum vulgare subsp. vulgare; assembly: GCF_904849725.1. Lineage (NCBI taxonomy): Eukaryota > Viridiplantae > Streptophyta > Magnoliopsida > Poales > Poaceae > Hordeum > Hordeum vulgare. Next base: position 541,511,375 of record NC_058520.1, read on the forward strand.
AAATATGAATATGTGTTTCTGTTGTGTCTATATGGTAGATTTGGTGAATCAGTTTTAGTTCATGTATGTGTGTTCGATTGGTTGCAATTTTAATAAAAAAATCACTTTCTCTAAAAACAGGCTTCACTTTAATATATAATATTTCAATGTTGAGTGATGATGATTATTGTATTCTAACCTTGCTATTCTTTGATGGTGTCTAGTAGTTAGGAATGGGCAATTAAGAGCTTCTCGATTATTTCCGTGAATATGATGCAACCAAAGCACGCCATGCATATGGTCTAGGTGGCCACTGTGGCATGAGCGTGTTAACATTCGAAAGCTCTCCTATGGGTTATATGGAGGCTGAGCGTCTGCATAAGCACTTCTTCAATGAAAGAATAGACCGGGAAGCATGGCAAGCTCCTTCTAAGCATCGGTTCTTACCTGGTGGGAGAAGACTACTGTATGGTTTCTTAGCAAACATAGATGATATGGAGACTTTCAATAAGCACCACACAGGTAAACTGTTTGAACTTCTTTTCATGCATTTAATACTTTGCTTCCATACAATTGCTTAGTTATATGGTAGCTCGGGCTGAGAAGCTCCACGTTTGGTAAATACCTGGTTGTTACTAAAATCTTGCGGATGCAACATGATACACATGTCAAGTTCCATATTTCTATTATTTATTGCGTTGACATGTTGAATATTTGAAGGAACTTGACATTTTTTATTTATGTTTTGTAATGACAATACATGGACTTCGTTCGGACTTAAAAACGTGTATTTGAAGCAGCATACAACAACCTGTTAAGTTTTCCTGATGTATTTGATTATTAACTTTTGGGTGTGTGTAGCAATTGCATTATGGTCCTAGATCATGTGATGGTTCAGAGGGCATGTTTCGTTCATTATATTAGTTAGTAGAAGCCAGTATGCCATTGGTAGCTTGGGATAATATGGAGATAATGAGGGAAAGATCCATGTCCCTCTTTCCTCACCCTTGCACTTGCAGTTTTTCTATGATCATGGCATCCTTTTGCTTTTAGTTTTTGTATAATATGCACGGCTTATGCATTCCCGTGGAAATTCATAGCTCATTTATATTATTTTTTTGTGTGTACTATATATATGGATACCTGCTCTAATATCGAGGGCCTGGTTCATTATATTAGTAAGAGTTATTAGTGAGAATAAATCAATTACATCGTAAGAAGAAACAAAGGTAGCATTTTTGTGTTTATGAAGATGTGTCCTGCATGTTCAATACACATTGAAGCACTGTAAAAGAATGTGTCACCCACACAACGTGTTGTGCATCTACTGAACATGACCTTAAATACTTGATGATATTCTGAAGAGATACATTGCCTATTTTACTATACTTTTAACATAAGTTCTTTATTATATTTTCAGGAAAAAGTTGCCTGAAATATGATATGAAATCATATAATGAAATGGTAGTGGTATCTATGAAGAAAAAGAGCCTAGACAATCAGTAACTGAATCGTATGAAGAATAGGCTGGTGAAGACACGGAAACACTCTAAAGTTGTAGAATACCGTGTTGATGCGTAGGATTAAAGAGAAGCACATGGAGCATGAGGAAGAGATACTCGTTTCTCAATGGTTACACTAGTATAAATGACTAAGCACCAATTTTCATATCTCTACTGGGCTATACAACCGTATTATAAAGTTCACATTATTTATGTCTTGGGCAGTATGGATCATTATGCTGTTTGTGATAAAGCAATCCATATTTAGGTCGGATTCCCCTAAAATACTTCCCCATTATTTTTGAATTTGTCTTTGTTACACTTTTCCTCATTATGATGTCATCGCCTTTTTTCACCATGTGTTTCCTACACTTTGCAGAAGAAATCCCAGGAGAAATTTTTCAATGACCAGATAGAAAACCTTTACAAGGCCATGGAGGAAAGAAAGTGAATATGAGAAGAGACTAAAGGAGGAGCGTGCAAAGGCTAGACGGTATGATGTGGATTCTGGGACTGCTGAAATTTGCATGCTAATGTGCGTAACTAGTACTGCTTGATTGGATGCCTTTTTTCGGTCTGCGTCACATGATTCTTATTAGGATGTAATACAGAAATTGTTTGGATGAAACACCCGTATTCCATTTTTGACACAATGAGATAAACTTTCAAATGTGTGTTTGTGGATAGAAATTCTCCAAACTAACGTTATCTATATTTAATCCATGTCACCCTCCACAGGAAGGAGGAAGTACATCATTTCATAGATTGCCAGGCTAAGGGCGTGGAGGAGTTTATGTCAAAAAGGGACGAGCTGATAAAGGCACACGAGAAGAAGAAGCTGCACCTCAAGAGAGAGTATATGGAGAAGGAGGTGGAGCTCAATGCCGATCTCACAGTTCTGATGGATAAGCACAAGCTAGACACCTTCAAGGCTTCTATCTCCAGCTCTTGAAGATCGCCATACAGTTTTAGGTCAGAATATTTCAGGGCCGATAAGGATACCTGGACCTATGTGGGTGTCATAAGGCCAATATCATGAAACTTGATCATTCATGAGTGTCAAGATCAGTAGCATGTCATACCAACATGTAATCACTGTGTCGAAACCTGCATGTGTATGGATCATGAAACTTGAACATGCATGTGTATGGATTATGTTCGGTAAAGTTTATTTGTAGCTCGTCCTACACAGAGCCCCTTATCCTCACCCTCCAACAATTTCTTTGAGATCTCTTCTCTTCATCTAACTTACTACGAGAAAATTTCGCTTTTTTTGTTTCTTTCAAACGAAAGAACATATGGACTTCAAACTTTGCAGGTCAAACAACCTTTCTAATAAGAATGTGTGAATTTTTTTTAGATTTTTTGGTTTGACATAAATATACAAAAATGAGATTTTTTTGATTGAAAAATTGCTCTAAGCATTTAAAATGCATGAAAAAATCCGAAAGTTTTTCTCCCATTCGTATTAGAAAGTTCTGTTGTCTTGCCAAATTTGAAGTTTATATGTTGTCTTGTTTGAGAGAAAGAAAAAAGACAAATGTATCTGCATAGATCTTGATGCTAAAATGAATGGCTTAGATAAGGGGTACCATGGAGGTCGAGCTATAGAAAACCACACTCTGTTGGGTATCACCTACTCCGCTTCCACCCTTTGCTTCAAAACCAAATCTACCGTCATTTCTTAATGAATCAGTCGCCTCGCACACCTAAAAGGCCAAACAAGAGGCGTATAGGAGCGAAGCATGAGACGAATTGGCACCGGCGACAGGATTTGCACACACATTACGACAGTGTAGCCAGCCATGGCCCCTTTATGGATCGGCTGCGACACATCACGGAGGCGCAAAGCTAGACGACCGTTTTCCATCGACCACGTAACTCCCAACGCCTCGTAGCGCTGCAACATGTAGGCGGTTGTAGGACGCGGCACTGAACACTCAAAGCACTTCTCCGTGAGATAAAATGGAAATAAAATCAAGCGATTTGCTCATCTTTCACCTTGTTGTAACCAATGCACTCATGTGGCGGCGAGCCAATGCCCGTGGCCACCCCAGCGTGTGTCTTCTAGGACCTGCGATCCCTCGAGGCCGGTCGCGACAATGATCAGAAAAACCCCTATCGCGAAACCGCACACGAGAAAGAGTGGAGGCAATCTAAGTGATGCGTTTAATACAGTTTCTGTTGAGTTCAAAATTTCAAAAATGGGTGTCTATTAATGCTTAACATGTTTAATATGATTGCTAATTTATTAATATCTATAACTTGTTTCTATGTGTACAATAATCACATTGTTTTGCGATTGAGAATATTATTATCATTTGGTTAAATTATATTGCAAACTTGAGGCACAATGATGTGTAATGCTGAATAATTTGAGATCTACACAATTATAGTTTTTCACCTGAGCATGAAATTTGCAGCCTATTTACATGTATTATTTTCAATTGAGATTTTCAATTTCTTATCAATAAAAATCAATTCATCTTAGGTGATACTTTTTGGCTTAATACGAGCATATATGCAAAATTATAAGTGATTTCTTCAAATTGATTTTCTGAGATCACTAGGTAGAGTGTACATCTACTTCATTGCAGATTATCTACCATTACTCTTTCAGCATACTTTTGTATTTTTGTACATTATAATGGCCAAAGTGTTGTACCATACATTTCATTAAGTCGTGACACAAGGCATTTGAAGTGTGAGAATCTACCAATTCCATCGGATTATACTCCTCTAATGATGCTGCTAGATCTACTTCAAATTATTTGGAGATTATGTGCCAAGTGTTATGTTAACAATTTGAAGTTCATACTAATGATTTCAAGCCAACTTCTTGAAATTTCATTAATATTGCAAAGTTCATTACAACATCAATCATGATGGTCCTTATTTTAGCGCCCGTAAATTAATTATCTCTAGTTTACCCATGTAAGTAACTGATGTCTAAAGAATTTGAGGCACTCATCCTAAACGGCCACAACTACAATATATGGGTCCTGGACCTCAAGATCATTTTTTTCTCGTGGGATAGCGACAATGCGTGGATGCAAAAGGTTTGAATCCAACTTTAACCTTCAGCCACACGGTGCAAATGCAACTGGTTCTTCACACGATGTTCCTCCTGGACCGAGCAACACCATGACTTTCCATCAGCGAGAGGACCTTACTCCCATGGAGAACATGTTGGTTGAGTAAGCCTAAATTGACATGTTTGGAGACTTCAACTAGTCTCTCAATCTCCTAAGTGATTTATTTATTTTTGTCCATTTGTGATATTGTAATAGCAATATAAGCATTGTTGTCATCATATATTGTACATCACAATATATTGTATCGACATTTTGATATAAATTCATATATATGTGTATCTAATTGAGATTTTCATACTTAGAATCTTCATGTCTATATATAGATTTCTACGGGGGGTCAATCCCATGAAAGAAGATAAGTGCCTTGTGGACATATGCACCACAAACTCTATAATAGGGGAAGTAAATGTTTTCACTCTTACTAAGAGAAAATGAGGCATTTTTAACAATCACAATGTGATGATGTAATTGTTGACTCAAGTATAGTCATAATTACTATACCTATGGGCCTTGAGCAACATCGATGAAGCTTTATTACATCACATTCAACTTGTACCCTAATATACAGGTATCCGTAAAAATAGTTTCCATACCAAAATTTATGATGACAACAAAGAGAAAATTTTCTCTTCACCATATACCGATATGGAAAACAAATTATCTCCTTATCATATAGGTTGTATTACACATAATACAAAACCCATAACACCTGTTGCGTATAGGATAGTATTTCAAAATGTATTTTACATGACAAACTTCCATACTCACCTTAATCATTCTGACATTGGGTTAAAATAGAAACTATGAGTAATTCCATTTGTTTATGACCAATATGATGCTAAATTCTGACAATATTTGGATTTTATGTGTACTACATTTGACACAAGTAAACTAATTTTAAGGCTTGCGCAATTTAAAGTCTACGCTGAAACACTCAGACTCCTTCAGCGCATCAAGTCGGGTTAAGTGTCTCTTCCCAACCATTGACTAGACTATTCAGGTATTCCATGGTTCTAGAAGACACATCTATACTATGGTCTCACATGTGATTTTTCCACACTAAACCATTGGCTCATTGTCGAGACATCAATTTTAATCGAAATTGAATGGACAATGTTGCAAATTCTCCCTGTGTGCCTTCATTATGGCTCTAGGATTGAATTTTAGGACTTTGTCCTATATGTGTAGAATAAAAATGGTTTGCTAGAATCCATTATACAAATTGTTAAGCTCATTGCATGATCTTACTTTAGAACTGCAACTTACTAACTTCACGTTGGAGTCATGCAGTTTTGCATGCCCATAAACAAACTGCATAACATTATTCCCCTCTATCTTTGTTACAGTAATTCGGTTACATACCGATATCACCGCCCCGTCATACATCAATGCCCCCTCAATTTTATTTGGGATCTATGTGAGCAATAACTGTATTTCCTTCAATATCTCAAGCTCCTCACATGGGTAATTATTTATGGCCAATATGTTGATTCAATGGGTAACATTTACATGCATTAGTGGGAGACTACAAGTACCATAAAGAATGCCAGGAAATTAGTGGAATGTTCAACACATTTCCACCTCAAATTCACGTACTCAAAGATGTGAACCACACATACAAAAGATTTGAAACACATCAAAAATAACCTACCAAATTCATTTACTGAATATAAAGGTGTCACACAATCCTGCAAAAAGATGACAGAAAAAGTGGAGGTACTAACTGAAACCGCTCAAATGTACGTTCAAAGCAAGAGAGGGAGAAGAACAACAACAGTACTTTAGGATTTAGCTTCTCACAAGCAAGGATACTGAGGCTTCTGAATGAGTAAATAGAGTCAACTTCATGTTGACAGACACCTAATGGGTAGTATACACCGAGTGCATGGGAAACCTCCACCAACCCAACTCACAGTGCACACAATGACTAGGAGATTGGAACACCCGACTCAGCCACATTGGAAATTGTGAATAGTCACCCAATTCTAGAGAGACATATAACTGAAAGTCTACAATTCTCGACATACATTTCTCAACTTTACTGCAAACAAACCTTTCAAATGATTCAAATCCAAAGACCATGGACATGGCGAAGTGTGAAAAACACCCAAGACTAAGCTCGAGCAAAGTGTGCAATCCAGGTAGTAATAATCTTGCTTAATAATGGAAAGGTATCACAAAAGCAATACCTACCCACTTCTCTTACAAAAACGACATGAGAACAACGAGGTGGTGAGACATATAGCAAGTCTTTTAGCACAAGGGTTCACGTAGATACCCAAACTATTCTCTAGAGGTGGAATCTCTTTTCGATACATTATACCATTGGTTGTACAAAATCATCTTTCTATGCAGTTGATAGATGTAGTTATTACATATCCATTTAGATCACTAGATGCAGACATAGATGGTTCCGAGTGGAATCTCACTTTCTGAATCGAGATGCAAAACGCAACATAAGTGTGTAAAATAGACAAGTCACTATACAACTTATTGATGTCAGTACATTTTTATACTACTCACATTTTGAGTTCCTTATTCACAAGGATTACTCCTACAATGATGATTACACATCCATGTTAAACACGTGATTATTCTAATGATGGAATTTTATATGAAGGATTTAGTTTAAACCTTGAGCACCTTCACTCATACATTATGCTACCGGTGTTGTCTATATCTAGAATATATTGGAGAAATTCATTATGGATAAGTATTATTCATCTACAATTATAATAGTTACTGAATCTCTAGACGTAGATAAAGATCCATTAAAACCATAGATGATGGAAATGCAAAATTAAGACACAAAGTTCCATATCCTAGTGCCATTGGACCCACCCACGATTGGTTGGGACTCGAGAATATCTTTTGATATCTCCAAGGCATCAAACATCTTGTCCTAGTTTTTAGTTCTAGAGAAATATGGACACCAATATTGTTGGATAAATTAATCAGATCCCACTACGTAGATCATAGAGAAGCTTTGTGTTCCTACTAGGTGTGGTAGCTGATACGTCCCAAGCATATCTACTTTTACAAACACTTTTGCTCTTGTTTTGGAATCTAATTTGCATAATTTGAATGAAACTAACTCGGACTAACGCTATTTTTAACATAACTACCATGGTGTTGTTTTTGTCCAGAAATAGAAGTTCTCAAAATCCGACGAAACTTTTTGAGGACTTTTATGGAATAAATACAATAAATACTGGAACGGAGACATGGAGGAGGGGGCCAAGAGGTCGTTTACAAGATGCAGGGCGCATCCCTGCTCTTGTGGTCCACTCACAACTTGGTTTGACCTACTTCCTACTCCATATGTATTGTCTCGCCCAAAAAATAATACAGGAAGTTTCATCACGTTTTATGATACAGAGCTGCCACCACCTCATGTTCTTTGTCGGGAGGCCAAAGCTCGAGCCACTTTTGAGCTTTGGAGAGGGCAAATCATTGTTGTCCTCATCATCGACAACCTCATGATGCTCACCACCGGGAGTGAGTAATTTCATTCTAGGCATACTCGAGGTAGATGAAGATGGATGAGATCGAGCATGTAATCGTGTAAATTTTTTAGGCCTTAATCCTTAGTATTCACTATGTTCTGAGATTGATGTTGCTATGAATTTGCTATGCCTAATGCTTGTCACTAGGACCCGAGTGCCATGATTTCAGATCTGAACCTATTATATTTTCATGAACGTAAGTATCTTTTAGATCCTATCTTGCAAGTTGTATGCACCTACTATGTGTAATGATCCGGATACCCCAAGTTGACAATAATTGGGATTATTTCCGGTGATGACTATAGTATGAGATGTTCATGTATTCAGTATGTGTTAATGCTTTGTTCTTGTTCTCAATCAGAAGGAGGCCTTAAGTACCCTTAGATTTCAAATAAGACCCAGGAGCCATGGGAGGGTTGGATGAAAGATGTTATGCAAGCTCTTATTATAAGCATGTATTACTATATACGGAATACATCCTTACATATGATTATGTAGCTGGTTGTGTGTCGCTCTAGGTTGTGACTGTTACATAGTTACCGTCATCCAAATATCCATCGATTCTCGATGCCTCCACTTTTCTCATATTGTGCTTCCTAAGTTACTACTATTGCTCTTACTATTGTTCCGAAAACAACAAAACTTCTATTTCTACTGTCACTGTTACCATTGTTACTATTACTACTGCTAACAAAACTATCAAACTATTGTGTCACTAACACTTTCCTGCAGAGAAATAATATTCCAGTTGTGGTTGAATTAACAACTCAACTGCTAAGGCTTATAAATATTCTTAGGCTCCTCTTGTGTTGAATCAATAAATTTGGGTAAATACTTCCCTTGAAGAATGTTGTGATCCCCTATAGTTGGCGGTCATCAATATATTTTTCAGGCACCGTTGTGGGGGATCTCAGCTCCCATTATTAAGTTCACTTGGGAATTATCTACCTACTTATCACTATGAAGAATCTCAGAGATACCAAAACCAAGATTGTACCCTCTAAGACGAGGGGAGGTAAAGAACTGCCATCTGATACGTCTCCAACGTATCTATAATTTTTGATGGTTTCATGCTATTATCTTGTCAAACTTTGGATGTTTTGCATGCCTTTTATTTATTTTTCGGGACTAACTTATTAATCCAGTGCCAAGTGCCAGTACCAGTTTTCCCATGTTTTTGACCCCTTTCAGAGGAGATTTTGAAACGGAGTCCAAACGGAAGAAAATCCCCAAAAAGATTTTTTCTAGAACGGAAGAAGATCGGGGGACTTGGGAGCCAAGCCAGAAGAGCTCCAGGGGCCCCACAAGCCCCCACCCTGCAGCCAGGGGGCGGGCCATGCAGGCTTGTGGGCCCCCTGGAGGTCCCCTAACCTAGATCTTGCGCCTATAAATTCCCAGATATTCCCAAAACATCAGGGGAGCATCGTAATCACTTTTCCGCCGCCGCAAGCTTCTGTCTCTACAAGATCCCATCTGGGCACGTTTTGGTGCCCTGTCGGAGGGGGGATTCGGTCACAGAGGACTTCTTCATCAACAACATGACCTCTCCTATGATGCGTGAGTAGTTCACCATAGACCTACGGGTCCATAGCTAGTAACTAGATGGCTTCTCTCTCTTGGATCTTCAATACAAACTTCTCCATGATCTTCATGGAGATCTATCCGATGTAATCTTCTTTTGCGGTGTGTTTGTCGAGATCCGGTGAATTGTGGATTTATGATCAGATTATCTATGAATCTTGTTTGAGTTTCTTCTGATCTCTCTTATGCATGATTTCACATCCTTGTAATTCTCTTCGAGTTGTGGGTTTTGTTTGGCCAACTAGATCTATGATTCTTGCAATGGGAGAAGTGCTTGGTTTTGGGTTCATACCGTGCGGTGACCTCACCAAGTGACAGAAGGGGTAGCGAGGCACGTATCGTGTTGTTGCCATCAAGGGTAAAAAGATGGAGTTTTCATCATTGGTTTGAGATTTATCCCTCTACATCATGTCATCTTGCTTAAAGCGTTACTCTGTTCGTCATGAACTCAATACACTACATGCATGCTGGATAGCGGTCGATGTGTGGAGTAATAGTAGTAGATGCAGAAAGTATTGGTCTACTTGTCTCGGACATGATGCCTATATGCTAGATCATTGCCTTAGATATCGTCATGACTTTGCGCGGTTCTATCAATTGCTCGACAGTAATTTGTTCACCCACCGTATTACTTGCTATTTTGAGAGAAGCCTCTAGTCAACACTATGGCCCCCAGGGTCTACTCCACACCATATTTTCAGCCTTACACTTTTTACCTCGTTGCACTTTCCGCCTTTAGATCTCACTTTGCAAAAAATCTTGAAGGGATTGACAACCCCTTTGAAGCATTGGGTGAAAGCTTGTTTGTCTTTGCGCAGGTACTCTGGACTTGACGAGACCCTCCTTCTGGATCGATACCTTGGTTCTCAAACTGAGGGAAATAGTTACTGCTCATGTGTTGCATCACCCTTTCCTCTTCAAGGGAAAAACCAACGCAAGCCCAATCTCCGTCAACGTGTCAATTTATGGCGCTGTTGTTTGAGAAGTAGCAGAAGGATTTCTGGCGCCGTTGCCGGGGAGGAAGATCAAGTCAAGAACTCATCCAAGTAAGTGTCGCAAACTCATATTTTGCATTTACTTTGTTTGCCAGTTGCCTCTCGTTTTCCTCTCCCCCACTTCACAATTTCCCTTTTTCGTTTGCCTTTTTCGTTCGCCCTTTTCTCTCGCTTGCTTTCGGTTCGCTTGTGTTGCCATGTGCCTTCAATATGCTTGCATCTTCGCTTGCTGAAAATCTATTGATATGGATCTTCATCCACTTGCTAATCTCTTTAAGAGATCCAATTATGTTGATCCAATTGCTAGTGAGTTGAGTGCACTTGACTATCTTTATGGAGTTTTTCTTGAGATGCGTGCATCTGAAAATTGTGAGGAAGAAATTTATGAAGTGATTCACGAGGGCTCCTTGGATGAAAAGCATGATTGCAATGGTTTCACTATAAATTCTATTAGTGACAATCATGCTAAAAATATGCAAAACCCTAAGCTTGGGGATGCTAGTTTTGCTATGTCCACTACTTGTTGCAATGATCATGAGTGGGGTGATGATTTTTCTTATGATCTTGAAAAAAAATTAAGCCTCATGATGAATATGATATTTGCAATATTATTGAAAGTGGGTTTGGAGAAGTCATGACTTTAGTTGATGATAATCCCATTATTTTTAAAGAGCGTCAACTTTGCATGCATGTGGATCATGAAAAGAATATCCTATGTGATAGTTACATTGTTGAATTTGATTATGATCCCACATGTAATTACTATGAGAGAGGAAAATATTGTGGTAGAAACTTTCATGTTGCCAAATTACCTCTCGTTCTGTGGAGATTGCTATTGTCTCTTTCTTCTTCCTTGCATTTGGTAACTATTGGTTGTCTTGCCAATTTGTTTTCCTATAAAATGCCTATGCATAGGAAGTATGTTAGACTTAGATATAATTTTCACATGCTTTATGATGCTCTCGTTGTGCTTCAATTCTTGTCTTTTGTGTGAGCATCATTGAATTATCAATGCCTAGCTAAGGGCGTTAAACAATAGCGCTTGTTGGGAGGCAACCCAATGATTTTATTCTTTTTCTTTCTGTTTTGTTTCATCCACACTATCATAATTCTGTTATGATTGTGACTTTTGTGTTTCTTTTTGTGTTTGAGCCAAGCAAAACCTTTATGATTAGTCTTGGTAATGGTTGTTTGATCCTGCTGGAAAAAGAAAGAAACTTTTCGCTCACAAGATGATTTTTCATTTTTATTGAGAAAGAGCTTTTGAGTTGATTCTTTTTGCTTCTGATTGATATGATTTTTCCCCAGACCGTAGTAATTTATCAGAGTTTTTGAGGTACTAGAAGTACACGAAGTATACAGATTGCTACAGACTGGTCTGTTTTTGACAGATTCTGTTTTTGTTGGGTTGGTTGCTTGTTTTGATGAAACTATGGTTAGTATTGGGGGTGTACTAGCCATGGAAAAATGAGAATACAGTAGCCCATCATCAATATAGATAGAATTCAAGTTTGCTACAGTACCAAAAGAAGTGGTAGTTTGTTTTCTTGTACTAATGTTATCACAAGTTTCTGTTTAAGTTTTGTGTTGTGAAGTTTTCAAGTTTTGGGTGATGTTCTCATGGAGAAAGAGATAAGGAGTGGAAAGAGCTCAAGCTTGGGGATGCCCAAGGCACCCCAAGCCAAACTCAAGGACACCAAAACGCCTAAGCTTGGGGATGCCCCGGGAAGGCATCCCCTCTTTCGTCTTCAATCCATCGGTAACATTACTTGGAGCTATATTTTTATTCACCACATGATATGTGTTTTGCTTGGAGCGTCTTGTATCTTAGGAGTCTTTTCTTTTTGTTGTGTCACAATCATCCTTGCTGCACACCTTTTTGAGAGAAAGAGACATGCACTCATCGTGATTTTGCTAGAATGCTCATAGTGCTTCACTTATATCTTTTGAGCTAGATACTTTTGCTCTAGTGCTTCACTTATATCTTTTGAGCTGGATACTTTTGCTCTAGTGCTTCACTTATATCTTTTTGAGCTAGATACTTTTGCTCTTGTGCTTCACTTATATCTTTAGAGCACGGTGGTGCGTGATTTGGTAGTTGGATTATGCTATGAAAGTGGTCCCATGTGCTAGGTACCCAAAGAGGATGCAAAAACCCCCATCTTCATGTGCATTGAGTAGAAAGAAAAGTTTCGGTTCCTCTCAATTAGTTTTGAGACATGGATTCAGGAATATTAAAAGCTATGTTAGTAGGGTGTTGTGAATCTAGAAATAATTGTGTTTAAGTTAGTGATTCTCGTAGCATGCACGTATGGTGAACCGCTATGTTAGGAAGTCGGAGCATAATTGATCTATTGATTGTCATCCTTTGTGTTGGGGTCGGGATTGCGCGATGGTTTACACCTACCAACCCTTCCCCTCGGACTATGCGTTTAGCACTTTGTTTCGATTACTAATAAAAACTTTTGCAACAAGTATGTGAGTTCTTTATGACTAATGTTGAGTCGATGGTATAGATGCACTTTCACCTTCCACCATTGCTAGCCTCTCTAGTGCCGCGCAATTCTCACCGGTGCACAAACCCACCAAATTCCTTCCTCAAAACAGCCACCATACCTACCTACTATGGCATTTTCATAGCCATCACGAGATATATTGCCATGCAACTACCACCGTTTCGTCTTATGATTTGTGCCGTCACACTCATATTGCCATTGCGTGATCATACTAGATCGTTGCACATCCCGGTACACTGCCGGAGGCATTTCTTATGGAGTCATCATCATTGTGATCATTGAGCTTTGAGTAACTAAAAGTGTGATGATCATCATTATTAGAGCATTGTCCCATGTGAGGAAACAAAAAAAGAGGCCAAAGAGCCCAAAAAAAGTGAGAAAAGAAAAAAAGAGGCCCAAGAGCCCAAATAAGAAAAAGAAATGAGAGAAAAAGAGAGAAGGGACAATGCTACTATCTTTTTCCACACTTTTGCTTCATATTAGCACCATTCCTTCATGATTGAGAGCTTCTTGCTTTGTCACTACCATATGCTAGTGGGAATCTTAGTTTTATAACTTGGCTTGTATATTCCAATGATGGGCTTCCTCAAAATTGCCCTAGGTCTTCGTGAGCAAGCAAGTTGGATGCACACCCACTAGTTTTCCTCTTGAGCTTTCACATAGTTATAGCTCTAGTGCATCTTTTGTATGGCAATCCCTACTCATTCACATTGATATCTGTTAATGGGCATCTCCATAGCCTATTGATACGCCGAGTCAATGTGACCATCTCCTCCTTTTTGGTCTCACAACCACCACCACACTCTATTCCACCTATAGTGCTATATCCATGGCTCGCGCTCATGTATTGCGTGATAGTTATAAAAAGTTTGAGAAAGTACGAGTGCGAAAACAATTACTTGGCCAATTCCGGGGTTGTGCATGATTTACATTAATTGTGTGAGGATGATGGAGCATAGCCAGAATATATGATTTTGTAGGGATAACTTTCTTTGGCCTTGTTATTTTGAAAGTTCATGATTACTCTGCTAGTTTGCTTGAAGTATTACTATTTTCATGTCAATAGCAAACTATTGTTTTGAATTGCACGGATCTGAACATTCATGCCACGTGAAAGAAGTTGCAAAGGACAACTATGCTAGGTAGCATTCCACATCAAAAATTCATTCTTTATCACTTCCCTACTCGAGGACGAGCAAGAGTTAAGCTTGGGGATGCTTGATATGTCTCCAACGTATCTATAATTTTTGATGGTTTCATGCTATTATCTTGTCAAACTTTGGATGTTTTGCATGCCTTTTATTTATTTTTTGGGACTAACTTATTAATCCAGTGCCAAGTGTCAGTTCTTGTTTTTTTCCATGTTTTTGACCCCTTTCAGAGGAGATTTTGAAACGGGGTCCAAACGGAAGAAAATCCCCAAAAAGATTTTTTCTGGAACGGAAGAAGATCGGGGGACTTGGGAGCCAAGACAGAAGAACCCCAGGGGCCCCACAAGCACCCACCCCGCGGCCAGGGGCGGGCCATGCAGGCTTGTGGGCCCCCTGGAGGTCCCCTGACCTAGATCTTGCGCCTATAAATTCCCAAATATTCCCAAAATAACAGGGGAGCATCGTAATCACTTTTCCGCCGTCGCAAGCTTCTGTCTCCGCAAGATCCCATCTGGGGCACGTTCTGGTGCCCTACCGGAGGGGGATTCGGACACGGAGGGCTTCTTCATCAACACCATGACCTCTCCGATGATGCATGAGTAGTTCACCATAGACCTACGGGTCCATAGCTAGTAACTAGATGGCTTCTTCTCTCTCTTGGGTCTTCAATACAAAGTTCTCCTTGATCTTCATGGAGATCTATCTGATGTAATCTTATTTTGCGGTGTGTTTGTCGAGATCCGATGAATTGTGGATTTATGATCAGATTATCTATGAATATTATTTGAGTTTCTTCTGATATCTCTTATGCATGATTCATATCCTTGTAATTCTCTTCGAGTTGTGGGTTTTGTCTGGCCAACTAGATCTATGATTCTTGCAATGGGAGAAGTGCTTGGTTTTGGGTTCATACCGTGCGGTGACCTCACCGAGTGATAGAAGGGGTAGCGATGCACGCATCGTGTTGTTGCCATCAAGGGTAAAAAGATGGGGTTTTCATCATTGGTTTGAGATTATCCCTCTACATCATGTCATCTTTCTTAAGGCGTTACTCTGTTCATCATGAACTCAATACACTAGATGCATGCTGGATAGCTGTCGATGTGTGGAGTAATAGTAGTAGATGCAAAAAGTATCCATCTACTTGTCTCGGACGTGATGCCTATATGCTAGATCATTGCCTCAGATATCGTCATGACTTTGTGCGGTTCTATCAATTGCTTGACAGTAATTTGTTCACCCACCGTATTACTTGCTATTTTGAGAGAAACCTCTAGTGAACACTATGACCCCCAGGGTCTACTCCACACCATATTTTTAGCCTTACACTTTTTACCTCGTTGCACTTTCCGCCTTTAGATCTCACTTTGCAAACAATCTTGAAGGGATTGACAACTCCTTTGAAGCGTTGGGTGCAAGCTTGTTTGTGTTTGCGTAGGTACTCTGGACTTGAGGAGACCCTCCTTCTGGATCGATACCTTGGTTCTCAAACTGAGGGAAATACTTATTGCTCCTGTGTTGCATCACCCTTTCCCCTTCAAGGGAAAAACCAATGCAAGCCCAATCTCCGTCAACGTGTCAATTTCTGCCGCTGTTGTTTGAGAAGTAGCACAATCTAGCTCTGTATTTAATTCACCGTCTATTTTAAGTCAACTTGAACACCACCACCTTCTATCCAATCTGATATGTCGCAAGTAAAATACACTATTTCCACCATGGATGCTATTTATGATTATGCTACTACTATGCTTGATAATACTACTGTGCCACTAGGTAAATTAATTACTTGATCCTCATATTACTAAAACTAGAGAACTTGAAAACTATGAAAATGATGAAAATATTGGATCACCTGTTACACCTAGCACTCCTACTAAAACTAAGATGCTTGATATACATAAATGTTATGTTATGACTGAGCAGATTGCTAAGAAATTTCTTACTTGTAAGGATAGAGATGATCTTAAGATTTTGATGAAGAAGTTAAAACAAAAATCTATGAACAAAATGATGAAGTATGATCCTAAATTTGTTACCTCTCCTATTTTTGTTGATGATAATGATTATGAATTATCATTTAACACCGAAATAATTACTTTAGTAGAATCCAGTACTTTTTATGGTTATGAATCTAAAAATATTTGTGGCACATCTTCATAAGTTGAATGAAATAGCTACCCTTTTCCCTCATGATAAAAATATATCATATCCTTAAGTTATTTCCTTTGTTGCTAAAGGTTGAAGCTAAAGATTGATTTAATACACGTGCTCCTGGTTGTGTGTGTAGTCCCCAAAATATGATGAACTATCTCTCTTCAAAATATTTCCCTACACATAAGAAACAAGTTGCATTGAAGGAGATATTTAACTATGTACAACTTGAGGAAGAGCATCTCCCTCAAGCTTTTGTCATATTGGTGCAAAGAGCATGAATAAACTCCATGCTGATGGACTTTTGGAAACAACCAATTTTCATCGCTTGAGACATGCAAGTCATACCTCAAGGACAAGATGACTAAGACCCCGTTTTCCAGTTCAATGTAGCGGGCAAATGACTTGTTGGAAATTATACATACTGATGTTTGTAGTCCAATGAGTGTCGAAGCACATGACATTTATCATTATTTACTTGATGAAGCATAGATGATTTGAGTAGATACATGTATATTTACTTGATGAAACACAAGTCTGAAACTTTTGAATAGTTCAAGCAATTTTAGAGTGAAGTTGAAGATCATCATGATAAGAAGATAAAATGTCTATGATATGATCGTGGAGGGGAATATGTGAGTTACAAGTTTGGCATGATTTTCAGACAATGTGGAAATTATTTCACAACTCATGCCACCTCGAACACCATAGTGTAATGGTGTCTCTGAACATCGTACGTGATATGTCTCCAATGGAGCTATAATTGTTTATTGTTCCGATGCTATTATATTATCAATGTTGGATGCTTTATATGCATTTATGTGCTATTTTATATTATTTTGAGAAATAACCAATTAATCGAGTGCCTAGTGCTAGTTGCTATTTTTTGCATGTATTTTTCTTTTGAGGAAATCATGACCAAACAAAGTCCACATGCAACGAAATTTTTTGGTGATTTTTTGGGACACAAATAAGACCTGGAAGCATAAGTGGGAGACATGGCGCCACACAAGGTGACGCCAAGCCAACAGGGTGCGCCCCCGGGGGGGTGATGAGGACATCGATACCATTGTTACACCTGCTATACCTAATGGACCAGTTACTAGAGCTCGTGTACGCTAATTGAATTACCAAGTACTTTTGTTTCTTGGAAATCCTTCTAATGTTCATGAACATATGATGCTGCCTAAATTAGATACTTTTGTTTTTCTTATGAATGAAGGAACTAGCATGGACAAGGAGGATAACCATTGGAGTGGGATCAAGCATGGAGGGGAAGGTGCACACCAGGGAAAGAACAAGGGAGCTTCCAGTGCTGATTTTCGGACTTTGAAGCCACCATAAGGAAAGCATGAAGGCTTGGATGAAATATACAAGATGTCACTTCATAAATTTTGTCCATAGGTTATTATAGGTGCTGCGTCACCTTATTTTTGGGCCAGGCCCATGTAATTTCGAAATACTACCGTGTAGGCTGTTTTTAGAGTCCGTGTGTGTGGGGAAACTGAGTTTAGGGTCGTTTTTCGGACCTCTCCTCCAAGGGTGACGAAAATCCCTCTCTATTCCCTCATATATACAGCCATTAGGATACCATTTAGACTTCATTTTTTTTTAGATTATAAGTTCGCCATATTTGCAACTTCGCGTTCTTCGTTTGTGTTCTACGACCAGACCAAGACATCACGGAACCCCACTTTCATCAATAAAGCTTTCCTCTTATATTTGCAATATCCAGATTGCAATTTCAGTTTCTTGCTTGTTCTTTGTTTGCGTGGAGGAAACATGCCCTCATGGTCAGGTTGATCATACTCCGGCATGATCAATAACCTCTCGGAGTTGGTTTAGCGATTGCTAAAATGATAGCCACCATCTCATTGAAAGTTGGGACAACTTTGCTTCTATCAAGTGGTATCAGATTTCCAGGTTGCTCTGTGAGATTTTTACTAGTTTTTCGTAGTTTAGTTCGATTTGTTCTTCATACCTATAGTCCATGCAAAAAAAGCCAAAAAAATTAGGGTTAGTTCATCCTATCCGAGCCAATGTCAGCCTTTTGCAATTTTCTGTTCAGTATTTTGCTTTGTTGAACTTGAAGTTGCATCATCGTGTCGAGTTGCTGGTCTTAGAGTCTATTCCGTTAGAGTTTTGAGTTCTATTCACAAGTTGTCACGCCACCGCCACCCCCATCTTCGATCAGGCTGCCACCCACCACTATCATCACCTCTACCATATAGCATCACCCATTATTATCGTCATCATTACCATCTATCCCACCACATATGTGCCATCAATCCGAGTCATTTACATATTAGGTGTTGTTTCGAGATTCGTTTGTTTTTGGTTTCTCGTTTCCTTGCGTGAGTAGGTTTCAGGAAAAAAAGCAAAAAAAATAAAATAAAATCAGAGTGGCTCTTCCCTTGATTACGTGTCGTGATTTTATTGGTGTTCTAGGCTCACATCTCTAGTATGGTCTAGCCTAGGACTAGCACGGTACCATCATTGAGCGTCCTTACAACTTTGCATCTCTGAAATGATTATTGTTGCCCTTTTTGCTACCATATTATAAGCCTTCCCAGGTCCACATACATCTACATCGTGTGTTTGACACCACCTGGAAACCGCTCTATCCAAGTTTTGAGAGTTTTGACTACACCGGTTGCCGATCACCACCTGCTGTTGGGTAAAAACTGGTAAGAATGTGAGATTTTCTTGACGAATTTGTGACACACCACCAACACCAACACCAACACCACTTCCTAGTAGTCTGTAGGTTCATATTCTTCTGTGTTCATATTGCTGCTAACCATGCCAGGATCACAAACCGACGAGATCGACTGGGAGAGCTTGACCAACCAGGACCACCATGATAAATTTCAGCAAATGATGGCTTACCACGTACAATTCTTCGTTACTTGCCTTGGGGAGGCCATGGAGAAGCTAGACGGTTTGGAGAAGACATTCGACACCAAGATGGACGCAAAGTTCAATGAGGTGCTTACCCGTCTACCACCACCAGTTGCAGCTTCCGTCCCTCTCCATCAACAACAACAATGACACCAATGAGGCCCGGATTTTGTGGGACGAGCGCGATGTGTGCCTTTCGGCCAAGCACATAATTCTGGTATTGTTGCTCCTGGTGTTGCTCCTGCTACTACTACCAAGGTTTCTGTGGCTGAACAGAATGAGGATTATGATGGTGATTATGATGATGAGGGAGAGGTTGCTCCAAATCAGCACCAGGGACAACAACCACCACCACAAGCACCGTGTCGTCCACATGCATACAATCGCAATGGTAGGGCAACGCCACCCCCTCAGGTACAGGGTCATGACCATATCCCTAAATTTAAATTAAATATTCCTACATTTGATGGTCTATATGTTCCTGATATATATCTTACTTGGGATTTAGAAACAGAGCAACATTTTACATGCTTACAATTTCCTGAGGATAGACGTGTTCCTGCTGCTATTTGTTCATTCACTAGTTTTGCTTGTGTTTGGTGGTCTGAACATTGTCGAATACATCATGCTAATATTCCAACTACTTGGGCTGTTGTGAAAACTTCTATGCGTACTCGTTGGGTCCCACCATATTATCAACGTGAATTACTTCAAAAATTGTAGCGTTTAAGACAAGGAAAAAAATACTATAGAAGAATATTATTAGGAATTACAAACTGGCATGATTAGATGTGGTATAGTTCAGGATAATGAAGCTATGCTTGCATGTTTTATGGGTGAATTGAATAGAGATATTCAGACATTTTAGAGTGCAAGAAGTATAACACTATCACTCGTTTATTCCATCTTGCTTGCAAAGCTGAACGTGAAGTGCACAATGAACATGCATTGGCCAGAACTAATTTTTTCTGCAGGTCGCACTTCATCATGGATGCCACGAACCTCATTTACTTCCACATGTCCTACTGCGGCACCACCTATTTCAACCACTAACTCGAGCTGAGATAGCAGGAAATAGGCACCTCCACCACCTTCTGCCAAGAGCACACCTTCCGGGCTTGCATAGAGCGCGTCTTCATTCGTTGCATCCACAGGGTGAACACATAAGGTTATATGTCGTTGCTTCCAGGGTGGAGGTCACTATGAGAGAGAGTGTCCATCCAAGTGTGTGATGATTGTTACTGAGGATGGTGGATATGACTCTGATAGTGATAATGATGAGGAGACTTTGGCTCTTCTTGCTAGTGACAAACAGGGTGTCGACGATACTGAATAGGAAACATAATACATGGTCGTTGACTACGCCGACATGTATGAAAGTTTATTTGCTCAACGTGTTTTGAGTGTGCAGATAACACAGGTTGAGGAAAATCAGCGGCGAAATTTGTTCCATACAAAGGGAGTTGTGAAGGAATGTTCTGTTCGCGTCATCATCGATGGAGGGAGTTGGAACAACTTGGCTAGCATGGATATGATGCAGAAGTTATCACTCATCGCCAAACCACATCATCATCCTTATTGCATCCAATGGTTCAATAATAGTGGCAACGTTAAGGTAACACATACTGTTCGTGTGCATTTTAGAATTGCTACATATTCTGATTATGTTGATTGTGATGTGGTACCCATGCAAGCATGCTCTGTTTTACTTGGCAGACCATGGCAATTTGATAAACAATATGTACGCCATGGTAGGACAAATCAGTATACTCTTGTTCATAAGGATCACAATATAACCTTGCTTCCTATGTCTCGTGAACATATTATGAAGGAGGATGTTGCTAGAGCTAGTAAATCAAAACATGAGCTAAATAAGAGTGAAAATCAGATTGTGGCAAAGGAATTTGAGCAACACAATAAACCTAATAAACCATCATCTAGCGTTGCATCTAAATTAAAATTCAAGAGTGGATGTTTACTTGTTACTAAATCTGATATTACTGATCTGGATTTTACAATATCTATTTGCTATGCTTTTGTGTGCAAAGAGGTATTATTTTCTTTCGAGGATGTGCCTCCCTCTCTACCTCCTGCTGTCACTAACATTTTGCAGGAGTTCGCTAACATCTTTCCACAAGACGTGCCATCGGGATTATCACCTATTAGAGGGATTGAGCATCAGATTTATTTAATTCGTGGTGCATCGCTACCCAACCGTCCTCCGTACCGTACCAATCCAAAGGAGATGAAGGAGATTATGCCTCAACTACAAGAGCTACTCGACAAAGGTTATATACGCGAATCCCTTAGTCCTTGTGTTGTTCCTATTATTCTAGTGCCAAAAAAGGATGGTACATCGCGAATGTGTGTTGATTGTGGAGGCATCAATAATATTACTACTCGTTATCGTCATCCTATTCCTAAGTTAGATGATATGCTTGATGAATTAAGTGGCTCTACCATTTTCTCCAAAGTTGATTTGCATAGTGGATACCATCAAATTCGTAAGAAATTGGGAGATGAATGGAAAACAACATTTAAAACTAAGTTTGAATTATATGAGTGGTTAGTCAGGCCTTTTGGGTTAACTAATGCACCTAGCACTTTCATGAGATTAATGAAAGAGGTTTTACATGCTTTCATTAGACGATTTCTGGTAGTCTATTTTGATGATATACTGATTTATAGTAGATCTTTGGAGGAACATTTGGAACATTTGCATGCTATTTTTCTTGCTCTACGCGATGCACGTTTGTTTGGTTAGCTTGGGAAGTGCACCTTTTTCACCGACGGAGTATCTTTTCTTGGCAATGTTATTACTCCATGGGGAATTCAAGTTGATAAAGCCAAGATTGAAGCTATTGAGATTTAGCCACAGCCGAAAACGGTCACACAAGTGAGGAGTTTTCTTGGCCTCGCTGGTTTTTATAGGCATTTTGTGAGACATTTCAGCATCATTGCTACACCTCTCAATGAGCTTACAAAGAAGGATGTCCCTTTTTCTTGGGGTACCGCAATGAAAGAAGCCTTCACGGTATTGAATGATAAGTTAACACGGACTGCTTTAGATCGCAAATGATGCACCGTATTTGACCGAAACTCCTCTGTTTCTTGTCCCGGCAGAGTGCCGGACAGAACTTATACTCAGCTTGAAGCACCCTCGACGACGGGTAATGATATGCTTTGAAGTACACCCGGGCATGGACAGCCCAGCCCAAAAGCCCGACATCCGGGCCGGGCTAGGGCTCAACTTTTTTGTCCGAAACCCAACCCAAAAATATTCCCAAACAGGATAAATCATTATTTTATAAGAAATGTAGGTATAATATATATTTTAGATATTGGAAAAAAATATTTTAACAAAAAGGCACTGTTCATATGTTTCGGGACACGCTTGGGTTTGGGATTTTGAGGTCGGGCTTTACAAAGACCGGTCCTAACTAGTCCTTTTGCTTAGTTGTTGATTTGAACGAGTACAAAAATCACCTAATTATTTAAAAACATTTGCCATTCCTACCTTTATAATAAACCTGGGCATTCTTCAGCGTCGCCAATGACCGTGGGTCTCTCACGTATGTCATGGCATGTCTTCTGTGCTTCTTCTCTCTCAGTTGCTAGAGGGTTTAATAGTGTACGTTTGTGCGTGTCGTGGGTATAAGTCTGACAGTAGATGTATGGGGTAAGAAAGGATGGGCAGAGCCTTAGCTACGGCGAGGTTGTATGAGTTCAGGCCCCTCTACGGTGGAGGTAAAAGCCCTACGTCTCAGTGCTCTTTGGAGCTTGATGTCGAGTGGAATATGGATTACACTGAATTGCTAACCCCTGCACCAGTGGGGAAGGGCGACTTATATAGAGTGCGCTGCCCTTCACAATGGTTCGGTGCACAGGGGTGGAGTAGTGGCGATTAAATGTCTATGTTACAGGTAACATATGCCTTAAATGCTAATAAAGGTACATGAAAACGTATGACCGTTGCCCTCCAGGGGGTTACGGTGTACAGAGTGCAATCCAGTCGGTAAGTTTGATACGCTCCGAATGCTCATTTCCGACTGGATGATGGAGGAATCGTCACCGACTAGATGATGGGAAGTCCTTAATTCAGTCGGAACTGACTAAGGGCCTTGTCCCTTATGAAGGGTAGTCCTTGGGTAGGACCTATAGGGAAGGCCTATGACCCTACCCTAGGACTATAACCCCATCATTAGTCCCCGAATGGATCGGGGTTGGAACGACGAAGCGACGCTTGGAGTACGGATCCGACTGGTATGGATGCGACTTTGGCGTTGTTTGCCTCGATCCATTTTATCCTCTTGACCAGTGATCCGAGTGGATATATCTGTGAAACGAACCGTCAGAGACCGAGTGCTTCCGTGGAATCTTTTGACGTGACCGGTCAACTGACAGCGGCGGATTTTTTGGGATCCTCAAATTTCAGTTGCCGCGCGCTCAGCGGGGATGACGACATCGTCATCGAGTAGTATCTGCCGCCTCGATTTCCACGCCTTCATCTCCTCCACTAATATCGCAGCAACCGGTCAGGGGATAAGATTTCAGGGCCACCTGCTAGTGACCCAGTCGGAACCTTATTTAAACCTCCCCAGCGAGGGTTTCTCGTCGAACTCGCCTGATAACTCGCACTCGCCCCGCCTCTCCCGTGGCTTCCTGCGCACCCCAAGCTCCCTCCTTCTCCTCCTCCTCCACGGATCTGCAGCCTCCACCATGACGAAGGGGCAGGCGAGCAAGCTCAAGGCATGGAAGAAGAAGAAGACGGCGGCTCCCGCTCAACAGCGATAGCGGGCACTGCCGGCGGGGTGGATCCAGGGGGATTTCCTCCCCTCCACGATGACGAAGAGCGACATGCTGGAGCTGGTGGAGCAAGGCCTGATCGAGAACAAGACGTGGAGGCTGCCGGAGGAGGGCGAGACAGAGCCGGCGCCCTAGGAGGGGGAGCGCGTCTTGCTTCTCAGTCACGTGTACCGAGGCTTCTCTCTGCCTTCTCATCCCTTCTTCAGAGGTATAATGAACCACTTTGGGGCGCAGCTCCACCACTTTCCTCCCAACGCAATAGCTCATCTCTCTGCCTTCGTCGTGCTTTGCGAGTGTTTTATCGGTTGTCCTCCTCATTGGGGGCTCTTTAAGCACATCTTCTCTGCTAGATCCCAAACCATCAAAAGACTTAGCCAGTCGGACGACAAAACTCATCTCCTCCAGCTCAGCGGAGGCTTAGGCTTCCAAAAGAAAAGCAAAAGTAGATATCCCGCTCTTCAGTTGTCTGAATCCGTTAGGAACTGGCAGTCGACTTGGTTCTACTGCCAGGACGTCGCTTGTCCGAATGCCGCAATTGGGCTGCCACCTTTCAGTCTAGACCGACCGGCTCCGCCTAGGCAGCTTGCGCTTACGAAGATGGAAAAGATCCAGATTCAGCCTCTGGTTGACGCGCTGGTAGATGTCGTCTGCAAGGGAGTCACCGGCATAGATTTGCTGGAGGTTTTTCTGGGTCGGCGTATCCAGCCTTTGCAAACTCGACATCACGCCATGTGGCACTACACGGGGCCTGAGGACTCTACTCGGACTCACCCCGAGTGCGTGACCGGGGAGGTTGTGACGGCGTGGGTCCGCGGCATTACAGGTGCCTGCGATAACCCCAGAGGAGCCCAGCGAGTGAAGCCCTTCCGCGCGGAAAACCCTCCTCCGAATGAGGTGAGAATACCTTGCCGAGTGCTTACAATTCCCTTGGGTTTGCCGCTTTTTCTTGAATAGCTGTCTGACGTCTGATGTTGTCGACTGTATCTTGTGCAGGCGTGGACCAACTGGTATTCCCCCGTCTCGAACGGGAATTCGGCTGAGGAAGAGGAAGGCAGCCATGAAGGCAGCATGGAGAGCGCCGAGTATGTCTCACATAGCGAGGAGACGGAGGAGGAGTCCGAAGAAGAGGAGGGGGAGGATGAGGAGCAGAGCTCGCCAGCCCCACCACCAGAGCCTCGAACTAAGCGTCGTCACGAACCCGTGACTCCGTCGGCTCCTCCAGCGGCCCCGAGTGCCCCGTCAGCTCCCGTGACTCCGTCGGCTCCTCCAGCGGCCCCGAGTGCCCCGTCAGCTCCTCCCGTGGTTCCGAGCGCCTTGCCAGCTACTCCCGTGGCTCCGAGTGCTCGGAGCACAAAGAAGACCAGGGACGTTGCTGCTGAGCCTGCGGGCCAACCTTCCAAGGTCGCCAAACCGAGTGGATCCAAACCTCGGAAGGCTTTGCCGCGGATGAGGATCTCCGTTCCCGTTTCCTCAACGTGACTGTATTGTTCTCCTATCTTATTCTAGTATTTGATTGAACTCATGCTTATTGGTCGAGTGAATTTTACTCGACAGAGCTGCCACCTCCACCACTTCTCTGCCACGCCAGGAAGACGATCACATGGATACGGACAACGTTGCCACATCCCAGCAAGGTATGTCGTGGCGACTCCGAGAGCTTACATTATTGTTTCACGAATTCCATCTTTGATCTTGCCCTTGTTCCTGTGGTCTCACGTCATTCGGTCGGGCTTCCTTCAGAGGTGATTCATGTGGAGGAGGACGACCAGAAGAGGTCCGAGCAAGCTGCGGTGCCTGTCCTTGAGGCTGTTCCATCTGCTACTACTCCCGCCATGGATGCGCCGCCAGCCGAGACGATGTCATCGACTGAAACGGCGCTCATCGCTGCTGAACCGACTGGAGCAGGACTTGGGATGCCCAAGGAGTCTCTTGTGGTGCCAGGTCCGTCGATCGTCCAGTACGACGCCCAACGCCTCCCAGAAGATCAGGTCGGAGCTACCAAGGGGGCCATGGTGCAGGCGGAGTTGATGGCGGGTGATGCCAAGAGAGCGTACGACTCCATCGCGTCTGTGTACAAGCGAAGCTTGGAACTCCGGGATGATATCCGAGTAAGTGGGCTAGTAAGTATTTACTTTCCTCTTGTAACCCAGTGGGTGTTTAAGCAATATACTCGGATGCAGTATGGTTATTTTGCAGTGGGTTCACTCTTAGTGAACCCAGTGGGTGTAGTCCCCGAGACTTCTGTCGAGTGCTTGCACCGGCAGTTGTCTTTATATACATTTTCTTTAACTTGATCAGATCAAAACCAATCTGTTCGAATGTTACCGGTGGGGGCACTCCGAGTGCACCTACTGGAAGTAGTCCCCGAGAGTAATTTTACTCAGGTCGGGTAGTAGTAGCCTCATAGGCTTGTTTTTGTTATTTAACTCAATAGGGCGGACCTGTTTGACCTTCATGGCAATGGGGTCACTCTCAGTGAACCCACTGGGTGTAGTCCCCGAGGCCGCTGTCGAGTGCTTGCGTCGGCAGGGGTCTGAAGAACTTCGAACTTTTATTATTTCCCTTGTTGAATTTGTCTGATCTTCTCTTCGCGCTGATTTGCAGAAGACTTGCGAGATGGGATCAGCGTACAATGCTCCGAAGGCTGAAAAGATTCAGCTTGCTGCGGAACTGGAGGCAGCTGTTCATGACTTGGCTGGTGTGAAGGGCGCTCTAGCTGAACGAGAGAAGTCCTTGGAGGAGTCCCATGAGGCAAACAAGGCATTGGTGGCCGAAATGGAAAAAATGGGGAAACAAAGAACCGAGCTCATGGGATAGATGAAGGTGATGAACAGGCGGTGCATATCACAGGAAAAGTACGTCAGTGACTGGGCAAGGAAGATGATTGCGCTTCTCGGTGGTAAGTTTTGTTTTTCCGAGTGCTTCTTGACTGTGTATTTCATTCTGCGCTTACTTTCTGCTCGTCTTTTCTTTGCAGATTTTTGTATGGACGCTGAAACTCAAGCAGTTGACGTTGAGCGGTCGGTTATTCCGAACGTTCCACTCGGCGACGACGCCAATCGAGACAAGCTCCGAGCGCACATTCGCCTGGGCAAAGTGGGACCTTTCATCGGTCGACTGAGAGAGGTCGTCGGCCGAATCGACAAGGAGCTGTGGCCCGAAGACGAGTCCCGGCAAGAGCTGGAAGGGTTGATGACTCGGCTGGAGGACGTCCCGAACCGAGTGCAGGCGTGGAAGAAGTCTGCTGCTCGCTGTGGTGCGGACGTGGCGCTGTCGCTGGTCCGAGTGCACTGCAAGGAGGCTCGCGAAGAGAAGCTGAAGAGTTGCAGGTCGCCAACACCAAGAAGCTTCGATTCGAAGATTTCATGGAGACCTTCCTTGAGAGCGCCACTCGCATCGCAGACAGGATCGACCTCGACACTTTTGTGGAGCCTGCCAGTCCCAGTGCCAGTCCTGACGACGCTTGAGAAAACTTTTACCTTGGTATGCCGAGTGTTACTTGTATCAAACTTTGCCCACTTCTGTTGGCCGTCACATTTGTGGTTCGGTGTGGATAAGCTTGATCTAAACCGAACCAACTATCTTTAAACCAACTTTGAATTGGAACCGAATATTTTTCTCTTCTTTTGCCAAAGAATTGTTGACACGATTTTGGCTCGTGGTTTTTGTTTGGCGTTTCTTGGTGAAGCTAATGGCAAACATGCGGAGCATGTAATTGTCAGTTGTCTTGACATCTGCATGAGCCTCAATGAGGGTCTGCTAAGCCTCCGAGTGGATATCTAGGATACACTCGAAGGGAGTTCTTTACTTAGGCGATTCGTTATCGCAGCTAAGTCTTAAAGCGCGACCGTAAGGTCGCACTCGGAGTGAGTTGCTACTCATGTAATTGTCAGTTCTCTTGACATCTACATGAGCCTCAATGAGGGTCTGCTACTCATGTAATTGTCAGTTGTCTTGACATCTACATGAGCCTCAATGAGGGTCTGCTAAGCCTCTGAGTGGATCTCTAAGATACACTCGAAGGAAGCTTTTTACTTAGGCTATTCTTGATCACAGACAAGTCTCCGAGTGAGACGTTTAGAGCACACTCGGAGAAAGTTGTTGCTTAGGCGATTCTGGATCGCAGCTAAGTCGCCGAGTGTGACGTTTTAGTGCACACTTGGGAAAATTTTGTACTTAGGCGATTCTTGATCGTAGCTAAGTCCCCGAGTGCGATGTTTAGAAAATTATTACTTAGGCGATTCTTGATCGCGGCTAAATCCCCGAGTGCGACGTTTAGTGCACACTCGGAGAAAGTTTGTACTTAGGCGATTCTTGATCGCAGCTAAGTCCCCGAGTGCGACGTTTAGTGCACACTCGGAGAAAATTAGTACTTAGGCGATCCTTGATCACAGCTAAGTCCCCGAGTGCGACGTTCACACTCGGAGAAAGTTTGTACTTGGGCGATTCTTGATCGCAGCTAAGTCCCCGAGTGCGACGTTTAGTGCACACTCGGAGAAAGTTAGTACGGCGATTCTGGATTGCAGCTAAGTCCCGGAGTGCGACGTTTAGTGCACACTCGGAGAAATTTTGTACTTAGGCAATTCTTGATCGCAGCTAAGTCCCCGAGTGCGACGTTTAGTGCACACTCGGAGAAAGTTTGTACTTAGGCGATTCTTGATCGCAGCTAAGTCTCCGAGTGCGACGTTTAGTGCACACTCGGAGAAAGTTAGTACTTAGGCGATTCTGGATCGCAGCTAAGTCCCCGAGTGCGACGTTTAGTGCACACTCGGAGAAAGTTAGTACTTAGGCGATTCTGGATCACAGCTAAGTCCCCGAGTGCGACGTTTAGTGCACACTCGGAGAAAGTTTGTACTTAGGCGATTCTTGATCGCAGCTAAGTCTCGGAGTGCGACGTTTAGTGCACACTCGGAGAAAGTTAGTACTTAGGAGATTCTGGATCGCAGCTAAGTCCCCGAGTGCGACGTTTAGTGCACACTCGGAGAAAGTTAGTACCTAGGTGATTCTGGATCGCAGCTAAGTCCCCGAGTGCGACGTTTAGTGCACACTCGGAGAAAGTTTGTACTTAGGCGATTCTGGATCGCAGCTAAGTCCCCGAGTGCGACGTTTAGTGCACACTCGAAGAAAGATTGTACTTAAGCGATTCTGGATCGCAGCTAAGTTTTTTTTTTTAGACCGGAGTCTGCCAACATGGAAGAAATTTGAATCTGCAAAAACTCAATCTGCTTTGTATTACTTCAACGATACTTGTTCTTTACATTGCTTTAGTCGACGGTCACGTGTAGAAGCGCTTCAGGAGATCTCCGTTCCATGCTCGCGGCTCGTCCATTTCCTTGTCGAGGTTGTAGAGTCGATATGCTCCGTTGTTCAGCACCTTGGAGATTATGAAGGGTCCTTCCCAGGCGGGAGCTAACTTGTGAGGTCTCTGCTGATCCACTCGGACCACCAGGTCGCCTGCTTGGAATGTACGACTCCTGACGTGTCGCGCGTGAAAACGCCGCAGATCTTGTTGATAAATGGTTGAGCGAGTCAGTGCCATCTCGCGCTCCTCCTCTAGAAGATCCACTTCGTCTTGCCTTGCTTGCTCTGCTTCGGCTTCGGAGAAGAGTTCAACTCGTGGAGCGTTGTGAAGCAAATCACTCGGAAGGACCGCCTCTGCTCCGTAAACGAGGAAGAACGGGGATCGCCCTGTAGATCTATTTGGGGTTGTGCGGAGACCCCACAGCATCGAAGGCAGTTCGGTGACCCATGCGCCGGCAGCATGTCCCACTTCTCGCAGGAGTCGAGGCTTCAAACCTTGCAGAATAAGTCCATTTGCCCGCTCTGCTTGCCCGTTTGTTTGGGGATGTGCCATAGATGCAAAATCCACTCGGATCCCTTGGCCTGTACAGAAACCTTTGAATCTGTCCGAGTCAAAGTTTGTGCCATTGTCAGTGATTATGTTGTGCGGTACCCCGTATCTGGAGATGATGTCCCTGACAAACTTGATGGTTGTAAGGGCGTCGAGCTTCTTGATGGGCTTGGCTTCAATCCACTTTGTGAACTTGTCGACTGCCACCAACAGATGTGTGAATCCCCCTTGGTTTGTCCTGAATGGACCGACTGTATCTAATCCCCACACTGCAAACGGCCAAACAAGAGGGATTGTCTTCAACGCGGATGTTGGCTTGTGGGATTTGTTCGAGTAGAACTGACAGCCTTCGCATCTGTCGACCATATCCTTCGCCATTTCATTCGCCTGCAACCAGAAGAAGCCAGCACTGAATGCTTTGTCGACGATAGCCCTTGAGGAGGCGTGATGACCATAGGTTCCCGAGTGACTTTCTTCCAGGATTAACTGTCCCTCCTCAGGGGAGATGCATCGTTGAAGGACGCCTGAAACACTTTCCTTGTACAACTGGCCATCAATGACGGTGAACGACTTTGACCTGCGGACGATCTGTCTGGCTTGGACTTTGTCTTCTGGTAATTCTTTCCTCAGAATGTATGCAATGAACGACATAGTCCAATCGGGGATGATAGCAAGAATCTCCATGATCAAATCAACCACAGCAGGGACTTCGACTTCAGTCGGATCTGTCGAGCTCTTTGGTTGTACTGGTTCCTCTGTGAAAGGATCTTCTTTAACTGAGCGAAGGTGAAGGTGCTCGAGGCATACGTCACTCGAGACTGGTCTCCGAGTGGATCCAAGTTTCGCCAATTCATCAGCTGCTTGGTTTTTCAGTCGCAGAACATGGTGGAGTTCCAGACCTTCAAACTTTTTCTCGAGCTTCCTTACTGCATTGCAGTATGTGGTCATGGTGGGGTTCCTTACGTCCCACTCCTTCATCACTTGATTGACTACCAAATCTGAATCGCCGTAGACCATCAGGCGACGGACGCCGAGTGCGATGGCCATGCGCAATCCATAAAGGAGAGCCTCATACTCTGCCTCATCGTTGGAGGAATCAAAGTGTATCTGCAACACATACTTGAGCTTGTCACCCTTTGGCGATATGATCACAACGCCAGCGCCGGAGCCATTCAACATCTTGGACCCATCGAAGAACATTGTCCAATGAGCCGAGTAGATGTGGGTCGGTTACTGTTGTTCTACCCATTCTGCTATGAAGTCAGCCAGAGCTTGAGACTTTATAGCTTTCTTGGCCTCGAACTTGATGTCGCAGTATAACATCTCCATCGCCCACTTCGCCACTCGGCCCGACGCGTCCCGATTGTGGAGGATTTCCGACAACGGAGCATCAGAAACGACAGACAGCGAGTGGTCTTGGAAATAATGAGCCACCTCCTTTGCAGTCATGTAAATCCCGTACATAAGTTTTTGATAGTGGGGATACCTCTGCTTGGAAGGAGTCAGGACTTCGGAGACATAATACACTGGCCGCTGAACCATGTATGCTTTGCCTTCTTCTTCGCGTTCGACTGTGAGAACAGTGCTGACGACTTGATTTGTAGCCGCGATGTACAGAAGAAGGGGTTCTTTACTAAGCGGAGCAGTAAGAACCGGCTGGGTGGAAAGTAGGACTTTGAGGTCGGCGAATGCGATTTGGGCTTCGTCTGTCCACTCGAAAGTATCTGATTTCTTCATGAGTCGGTACAGAGGAAGTGCCTTCTCGCCGAGTCGACTGATAAACCTGCTCAAAGCCGCTAGGCAACCTGTGAGCCTTTGAACATCGTGTATTCTGACCGGCCGCTCCATTCGAACGATGGTCCAGGTCTTTTCGGGGTTGACATCGATCCCTCGTTCGGAAACGAAGAAACCGAGTAACTTTGCGCTGGGAACACCGAATGAACACTTGGCTGGGTTGAGCTTGATATCGTACCTACGAAGGTTGGAGAATGTTTCTGCCAAGTCAGTCAGCAGGTCGGAACCTTTGCGTGACTTGACTACGATATCATCCATATACGCCTCCACATTTCGACCGATCTGGTCAAGGAGGCATTTTTGGATCATGCGCATAAAGGTTGCTCATGCATTCTTCAAACCAAATTGCATAGTGATGTAGCAGAAGCACCCGAATGGGGTGATGAAGGATGTTTTTAATTCATCGGGGCCATACAGACGAATCTGATGATAGCCCGAGTAGGCATCAAGGAAAGACAAACGCTCGCAACCCGCAGTCGAATCGACAATTTGATCGATGCGAGGGAGCGGGAAATGGTCTTTCGGGCAGACCTTATTGAGATGCTTGAAGTCGATGCACATTCGGAGAGACTTGTCCTTTTTGGGCACCATGACAACATTGGCGAGCCACTCGGAGTGGTGTACCTCGCGAATGAAGTTGGCTGCCAAAAGCTTAGTCACCTCTTCTCCGATTGCCTTCCTCTTGTGCGCGGCGGACCGACGCAGGCGTTCTCGGACGGGCCGAGCAGCAGGATCCACATGCAGTCGGTGCTCAGCCAACTCCCTGGGTACACCTGGCATGTCAGCGGGCTTCCATGCGAAAATGTCCCAGTTCTCACGGAGGAATTGGATGAGCTCGGCTTCCTATTTAGGATCGAGGGTGGTGGAGATGTTCGTCGGGGCAGCGGCATCGTCTGTCGGGTGGATGCTGACCTTCTTCGTTTCTCCCGCCGACTGGAATGCAGATTCCAAAGCTGGCTTCTTCGAATGCATCAAGTCAGCGGGGTCGACTGTCTTCTTGTACTCGTCAAGCTCGAGGACAGCCATCTGCTGATTGGCGATCCTCGATCCATGCTGCAGACACTCCTCGGCCCGCTGCCGATTGCCTGTGATAGTGATCACACCTTTTGGGCCTGGCATCTTCAGCTTCAGGTACACGTAACATGGACGGGCCATGAAACGCGCATACGCCGGGCGGCCCAGAATCGTGTGGTACGCACTCTGGAAGTCCACCACCTCGAACGTCAGTTTTTCCTTGCGGAAGTTTTTGTCGGAGACGAAGACGACGTCCAACGCGATCTGGCCGAGTGACTTGGCCTTTCGTCCGGGGACGACTCCATGGAACTGCATGCTGCTCTCGCAAAGTTTGGACATCGGAATGCCCATCCCCTTGAGAGTGTCAGCGTACATGATGTTCAAGCCGCTGCCGCCGTCCATGAGGACTTTGCGCAGTCGGACTCCTTCCACCACCGGGTCGACGACCAGGGCCTGCCTCCCTGGGGTGGGTACGTGTGCTGGATGATCCGACTGGTCAAAAGTGATCGCAGTCTGAGACCATTTGAGGAACGTGGGGTTGGTCGGGGTGGCCATGTTCACCTCCCTGTTCACCAGCTTCAGTCCACTCTTGCTTTCAACGTCAGCAAAAATCATGAGTGTTGCATGGACTTGGGGAAAGGATCCTCCTTGTCCTCCTCATCCTGTTCATTGTCCTTTTCACTCGGCTGCCCTTCGCCGAACCCCTGGATCAGGAGGCGACATTGCCGAGTGGTATGCTTCAGAAATATGGCGTTGCCCTCTTCATCCATCTTCGTGCAGATTGGACATAGCTGGTCCAGGATGTGGTTTACGAACTGCTTCTTCTTGGGGGTGAACTGAGCCTTCCCCTTGCCCTTGAACTTGGCATTGGTAACGGCTGCGGCCTCTGCCTACGGAGTGGATCGAGCTTTCTGCTTCTGCTTCTGAGTGTTGTTCCCATCTCCATCGGCGGCTGCCTTGTGCTTGCCGCTATGAATGCGGTCCTCTTCTTCACCATTTGAATAGCGTGCCGCTATCTCCATCATCTTGCTCATGGATGTCGCCTGTTCGACCGAACTTCAGGTACAGATCTTTGTACCGCACGCCTGCCTTGAAGGCGCAGACTGCTTGGTGCTCTGTGACGTTCTCCACCGTGTGGTAGAGGGTTGTCCAACGCTGGATGAAATCGCGCAGGGGCTCATTCTGCTTCTGGACACAGTGCTGGAGCTCCACGAGACCAGCAGGGCGTTTGCACGTCCCCTCGAAGGTCCTGATGAAGACTCGGGCCAGATCTGCCCAGCTGTAGATGCTTGAAGGAGCCAACTGGTTCAGCCACGCTCGTGCCGAGCCGTCGAGCATCAGGGGGAGATGTTTCATGGCGACCTGGTCGTCTCCACCGCCGATCTGGACTGCAATTCGGTAGTCGTCCAGCCACGTTTCTGGCTTGGATTCTCCTGTAAACTTGCTGATCCCCGTCGCCAATCGAAAGTTGGGAGGGATATCAGCCGAACGGATGGCTCGACTGAAACACTCGGGGCCAGAGACGATGGTCCTGCTTCCACTCGGACGGTCTATAACATGACCATCGCGGTGGGCTCGGCCCCTGTCGACCCTCCTCTGGGCAATATATCCTCTTGCGTCAGGCCTTGGATCATAAGTGTCACCGACCGAGCGCCGATCATCATGATGTCGGGGCCCGTAGGGCCCACCCCGCGGAGGGGTGCGTGAACGGCGACGATCTTCGGGATCCATGGAACGGCTGCCTCCCCTATGTCGCTGATGAGAACCGGGGCTGTGAACTGACCGATGCATGTTCGCGCGAACAGAACTATTGTGGATCCTGTTGTGCGACTGGGAGACCGCCGAATTTTGCTGCTGCGCCGTGTGCAGCATGGCACGGATCAGCTCGATCCCTCTGCCAGCCTCTGAAACGGTCGGCTGGAGGGAATCGGCTATCTTAGCGGCGGCGGCCAGGTTGAGGACGGGTGTGCGGAACACCTCCACGTTGCTTTGACGAGTGCGCCGACTGGCAGAACGGTGGGGCTGACGACGAGCACCGGATGTTTCGCCGACCTCGTGCTCGTTCCAGCCGGTTTGGCGGGGACTTTCATGGGAGTTGGCCATGTGCACTTCGGCTGCAGGCCCGCGACCCAAGTACTCGGAAGGAAACTCAGTCGGAACTGAGTCCGAGCGCTGGGACGGCGGCGCAACTACAACCGACTCGAGGACCGCCACTTGTGAAGACGCGTTCTGGCGCGCCTGGGTGTGTTGCACCCAACGCTGGAGCCGCAGACGGCGGGACCGCTTGTTGCGGCGCGCGATAGGAGCGTAGATCGACACCGGAGCCGACTGCTAGAGAAGAAGGATGCCGCGGGCGCCAGCACGGAACTGCGTAGCCCCGCGACGGGGGAGCGCCTCGACGTCGAGAGGGGCATCCCGAAGCCATGCCGAATCGTCGACGATGAAGGAGAGAGCGCCGAAGAGGATCTCATGACCCATGCACAAATCTCCACCGGATGACATGATGAAAAGATGTAGTCGCAAACTCGCGGGAAGTCGCTTAGACGCCTGCCCCAAGGTGGGCGCCAACTTTCGTGGGTATAAGTCTGACGGTAGATGTATGGGGTACGAAAGGATGGGCAGAGCCTTAGCTACGGCGAGGTTGTATGAGTTCAGGCCCCTCTACGGTGGAGGTAAAAGCCCTACGTCTCAGTGCTCTTCGGAGCTTGATGTCGAGTGGAATATGGATTACAGTGAATTGCTAACCCCTGCACCAGTGGGGAAGGGCGACTTATATAGAGTGTGCTGCCCTTCACAACGGTTCGGTGCACAGGGGTGGAGTAGTGGCGATTAAATGTCTACATTACAGGTAACGTATGCCTTAAATGCTAATAAAGGTACATGAAAACGTATGACCGTTGCCCTCCAGGGGGGTTACGGTGTACAGAGTGGAATTCAGTCGGTAAGTTTGATACGCTCCGAATGCTCATTTCCGACTGGATGATGGAGGAATCGTCACCGACTGGATGATGGGAAGTCCTTAATTCAGTCGGAACTGACTAAGGGCCTTGTCCCTTATGAAGGGTAGTCCTTGGGTAGGACCTATAGGGCAGGCCTATGACCCTACCCTAGGACTATAACCCCAAGAGTGCGCTTCTTTTAGGGTTTTTTGGCCAGTTTGTTTGTGTACATCGTTTGATCAGCTTCGAAGGACTTCTTCGATACCTCATAATATTTGGTCATTCGGCTTTATTTATTCAAAGATGGATGAAAGTCTACTTTAAGAGAACCATTTTTTAATTTATATGCCTTAGAACCAAGTTCAATAGATATCATGCCACAATTAATTAAATTAACTTATGGCCTATTTCAGCAAAGCATTATTTAATATTTATTTCTGCAGTTTGGCTTTATTTATATAAAGATTGATGAAAGCCTATTTCAAGATATATCATACGGAAATTAATTTGAAGAAAAGACTACTTGCTCGAAAAGATATGGTCCAAGTGTCAATGATGATATGTTCTTTTTGCATTCTTCTTTCATGTACCATGTGTGCCCTAGCCAATCTTTAATCATGTGCCAAATACTCAATGCTAGCAGCATTGGTAAAGGAGGTTGGCCGCCATTTTCGACATTCTTTTGCAAAAGGCACAAAGACAACAAATATAGGCCACCCTTGGTGTTCGAGCGAGTCCACCGTCCAAACATGATTTTTGGATGATTAACATAGAGCAAAAAATTGCCCAAATCCTCCAAACTATGTCATTCATACAAGTCAAGGTTGCTCTAAAAATTGCACATTGTAGGATGAGGCCGCTGGGTATTGACCAGAAGGTGAAATCTTCAAATGAAAAGAGCCACATCTATCCGCATTTTGTTGAGTTTCTTTGTGAGCCGATGTTTAGTTAAACTAGATGATACCCCGCACATTATTGCGAGAATGATTTGTAATATTTCAATGAGTTTTGGTTGTATTGAACATAAATATTTGGATTTATAATACAAAACAAAAACATGCATATGATTTATTGTGTTTCATTGTTGTATAGCAGTAAAACTATGTAACAAATATAAATAGCATAATAGAATGGCAAGCGCCCAGCATGTTAGCATGTTGAGGTACACTTTTTTCTATGTCCAGGTGCATATTTTATCATGCATATTTCATGGTGAGGTGATATGCTTGAATACTAAGAGAAATAGGTTAGAGCCCAGACTAGCTATTTAGATATAAAATATTTGGAAAGTGGTAACACATAGGAAATGTCATCATACATGATTGCCTCTAGGGCATATCTTCAACAGTCTCCCACTTGCATTGGAGTCAACCAAATAGACATCAAATGCCCATAGCTCTAACGTGCCCCTCATGCTTGGGTTGTGGAAGCGGACGGATCTGCGACATTTGAATCCGTGTGAATCTTTAAATTAGTATCACCATTTTGTACGATCTTTCGTATCAAGTCATACTTTCGGCAATGTTCCTGGTCTTGTGGCATTGTCTGGGCTCCTTGGCGTGTGCGATGGCACCTGAATTATCGCAATAAAGTTCAAAAGGTTTTGACCATCCCAGGAACACACCAAGATCCTCCAGAAACTTCCCAATCCAAACACCTTCCTTTGCAGCTTGACAAGCCGCAATGTATTCGGCCTTTGTTGTGGAGTCGGCCACCGTATCTTGCTTGGAACTCGTCCCGCTCAGTGCTTCTCCATTCATGACATACACGAGTTCAGTTTGCGATGGACAATCATCCCTGTCTGTTTGGAAACTAGCATCAAAGTAACCCTTTATGCTGAGCTACTCCTCACCTCCATAAACTAGAAACATATCTTTAATCCTTTTCAGCTACTTCAAGATAGATTTCACCGTTGCCGAGTGAATGTCACCTGGGTCGGCCTGGTATTTGCTTGTTAAGCTTATTGCATAGGCAATATCAGATCGTGTACATAGCATGGCATACATGATGGATCCTATTACCGAAGCATATGGAATCCTACTCATCCGGTTTCGCTCATCAGAAGTCGTAGGCCATTGAGTCTTGCTTAGCCTTATAGCATAT
This sequence comes from Hordeum vulgare subsp. vulgare, assembly GCF_904849725.1. Classification (NCBI taxonomy): domain Eukaryota; kingdom Viridiplantae; phylum Streptophyta; class Magnoliopsida; order Poales; family Poaceae; genus Hordeum; species Hordeum vulgare. The sequence goes on from NC_058520.1 coordinate 541,549,259, forward strand.
GAGACGGGCAAGAACCCTTTCTTGGCCTCACTCCTGTTGAACCGCTGCAACACTTCGTCTATGTACGTGCTCTGGCTTAAGCGAAGCAGACTCCACGACCTATCTATATAGATCTTGATGCCGAAAATGTACAATGCCTCTCCAAGGTCCTTCATGGAAAACTTTCCATTCAACGATTCCTTGATTGAGTTTAGCATCAAAACATCATTTTCGATCAGTAGTATGTCATCCACATACAAAATAAAAAATACTACCAAGCTCCCACTAGACTTCTTGTATAAACAATTGTCCTCTTCATTCTTGATGAAACCAAGGTCAAAAATGACTTCATCAAAACAAATATTCCAACTTCGGGCTGATTGCCTTAGTCCATAAATGGATCTCTTGAGCTTGCATATTTTACTAGCGTTAGTTGGATCGACAAAACCTTCGGGTTGTATCATGTATACATCCTCTTTTAAATTTCCATGAAGGAAAGCCGTTTTGACATTGATGACCCACAAGTATATGGGATCAATCGTAGTCCTTTCGATAAGTAAGAGTGTCGAACCCAACGAGGAGTAGAAGGATCTGACTAGTGGTTTTCAGCAAGGTAGAATCTGTAGGCACTGAAATTGTCGGTAACAAGTGATTGTGTGGTGAGATGATTCGTAGCAAGCAACAAGTAACAAAACTAGCAACGGTGCAGCAAAGTGGCCCAATCCCTTTTGTAGCAAGGGACAAGCCTGGACAAAGTCTTATAGGAGGAAAAACGCTCCCGAGGACACAGAGGAATTTCTGTCATGCTAGTTTCATCTCGTTCATATGATTCGTGTTGGTTACTTTGATAGTTTGATATGTGGGTGGACCGGCGCTAGGGTACTGCCCTTACTTGAACAAGCATCCCACTTATGATTAACCCCTCTCACAACCATCCGCAACTACGAAAGAAGAATTAAGACAAAGTCTAACCATAACATTAAACTAGTGGATCCAAATCAGCCCCTTACGAAGCAACGCATAAACTAGGGTTTAAGCTTCTGTCACTCTAGCAACCCATCATCTACTTACTACTTCCCAATGCCTTCCTCTAGGCCCAAATAATGGTGATGTGTTATGTATTCGACTTTCACATAACACCACTAGAGGAAAAACAACATACAACATATCAAATTACCGAACGAATACCAAATTCACATGACTACTATTAGCAAGACTTATCCCATGTCCTCAGGAACAAAAGTAACTACTCACAAAGCATAATCATGTTCATGACCAGAGAGGTAATTAGTAGCATCAAGGATCTGAACATAAACTCTTCCACCAAATAAATCAACTAGCATCAACTACAAAGAGTAATCAACACTACTAGCAACCTTACAAGTACCAATCGGAGTCGCGAGACGGAGATTGGTTACAAGTGATGAACTAGGGTTTGGAGATGAGATGGTGCTGATGAAGATGTTGATGGTGACGAGTCCCCTCCGATGAGAGGAGTGTTGGTGATGACGATGGCGACGATTTCCCCCTCCGGGAGGGAAGTTTCCCCGGCAGGATCGTCCTACCGGAGCTCTAGATTGGTTATGCTCAAGTTCCGCCTCGTGGCGGCGGCGAAACCATGAAAAAGCTCCTCCTTGATTTTTTCCTGGACGAAATCCTTCATATACCAAAATAGGGGGCAAGTGGGCCTGCGGGGTGCCCACAAGCCCTCATGGCGCAGCCTGGGGGAGTGGTCGCGCCATGCAGGCTTGTGGCCACCTGCACGCCCCCCCTCTGGCACTTCTTCGGCCTAGTATTTTTGATAAATCAAGAAAAAAATCCTCGTTGATTTTTACGGTGTTTGGAGTTGCGCAGAATAGGTATCTCAACTTTGCTCCACTTTCAGGCCAGAATTCCACTTGCCGACATTCTCCCTCTTCATGTAAACCTTGCAAAATAAGAGAGAAAAGGCATAAGAATTGTACCGTGAAGTGAAATAACAGCCAAAGAAGCGATAAATATCAACATGAAACATGATGCAAAATGGACGTATCAACTCCCCCAAGCTTAGACCTCGCTTGTCCTCAAGTGAAAGCCGAGCTCAATAAATATGTCCACATGTTTAGGAAGAGAGGTGTCGACAAAACAAGATACGAACATGCATGCATCATGATCAAGATCAGAAGAGCAATACCAACATATAATCTCTCATGCTAAAGTGATAATTTCTTCACAAAGTAAAGCATGGATCAAGAACCTTACCGAGAAGTAACAACCGATAGCCTTTAGTCATTGAAGCAATTCCAATTTATCACAACATCAGAAAGAGTCAAACAAGAGCTTGTAAAGCAAATCCACATACTCAATCATTCTTTCGTTCTCTACAATTGCTACAACTCATGTGGTACTCATGAGATCAAAGTTTTAGCTGGACACAGAGAAAGATAGGGGCTTACAATTTTGCCTCCCAACTGCTTACCTCAAGGGTAATGTCAACAATAATAATTCATGAATACTTACCTCCAAGTTGACATATGAATATTGTTCTTTCCCTAGCATATGACGTTAGCCAAGACAAAGGCGAAATAGGGAATTGGTGAAGATCACCATGACTCTTTCAAGGGCAAAAAGTAAAGGTACAAGATAGGCCCTTCGTAGAGGGAAGCAGAGGTTGGCATGCGCTTTTGAGGTTTGGATGTGTGTCCTCTTAGTGCGGAGGAACGTCACTTTATATTGCCTCCTGTGATAAAGAACTTTATTATGCAGTCTGTCGCTTTTATGTCTTCCTCATCACAGGTTCGTATAAAGCTTATTTTCCACACACTAATAGATCATACATATTAGAGAGAAATTTATATTGCTTGCACCGATGACAACTTACTTGAGGGATCTTATTCAATCCATAGGTAGGTATGGTGGACACTCATGGAAAAACTGGTTTGAAGGTTATGGATGCACAAGTAGTATCTCTACTTGGTGCTGGAGGTTTTGGCTAATATGAGGTGGAAGCAATCGTCACATGCTAAGGGATCTCTAATCATATAACATTGTTCAGAGCCAAGCAAACACAATTCATTATGTTGTCTTCCTTGTCCAACATCTACTTCTAGGCATGCAATAGTTTAGTGAGTGTTCACAATCATAGATGGTGTTAGAGATGATATATTTATATGTGAACCTCTCCTTCTTTGTCACTTCCTATTAATTGCAACAATGACCAAGGTCTACGTTTGCCTACCCTCAACAAGTTTCAATCCTCATCCTTTTTATATATGAAGCCATCACTTCCCATAAGATCATTACATGATCTTTCATGCTTTTGTTCTATTCTCACTCTTTTGATCATGGCAAGAGGCAAAGCCCTTCAACTAAGACACTCTTTATTATAAGGCTCACGAGCAAGAATACATCGGGGTGACACAAAGCAATACTCAAAACTAAAACACTAAGACTTTTAAACTACTAGAGAAAAAGAAAACTGAAAAGGAAAACTTAAAACAAAGGTAAAGGCAAAAGATGTGATGGTGATACGATACCAGGGCAACTCCCCCAAGATTGGCACAAGCCAAGGGGATTGCCCATACCAATGCTCAGTTGTCTTCCTTTGATGGTGATGGTGGTGGAGTTGTTGCAATCTTTGACTCCAAGAGGGTCATTACTCTTTGATTTATACCTTGGAGATTTGCGATATGTTTTTCCAGCAAAACAACTTCACGAGTGAGACAAGTATTGCGAGCACGAGTTGTTTCACAAAACCTCAATCAAAGATGGAGACAGTAGGTGGAGGTAGGGTTGGAGGAAATCCACTTCTTCAACTTCTTCTTTGTTGAGCACAGATTGCACTTTGTCCCATGCCTCATCGTTCTCCTTAGCTTTGCCCTTGGTTTCTTTAGGTAGCCTTTCCTTAGCCTCCATGACCTCCATCCTTTTCAGATCAGCATGAACTTCTCCATAGATTTGACGGAGATTGTTCTCCCCCATAGATTCCTGGGACGACATCTTGACCTAGATCTACGGCAGAAAACAGGCTCGAAACGAAAAACAGAGGAAATCTGCGTGATGCAAGGGGCAGACCAAACGGGAGTATATATAATGATTTTTTCCAGACCAGAAGGAGTACCCTGCATGAAAACGGAGTCCGGGAGGCGCACGAGGTGGCCACAAGCCCTCACGGCGCGGCTAGGGGGTGGGCCCGCGCCGAGCAGGCTTGTCGCCTCCTCGCGCACTTTCCGGACTACTTCCAATTTTTGTATTTTTCAAATATTCCAAAACGGAGAAAATTTCCTACTGGACAAGTTTTGGACTCTGTTTTCTTACCGAATCACATACCTCTTCGTGTTCGGAGTCTGAAATAGGCTGATAAATATCCCTTAGGTATTCTTCCGGAGTTCTAGTATTGATAATATTGCTTTCAACATTTATGGGAGTACCTGAGATATAATGCTTGATTCTCTACCCATTTACCACTCTCGGACAATTACCTTCCGTGTTGTTGATCTTGATAGCACCGGAACGATATACTTCCTCAACAACATAGGGACCTTCCCATTTAGAGAGAAGCTTACCTGCAAAGAATCTTAAACGAGAGTTATATAGCAAGACATAATCACCTACATGGAACTCACGCTTTTGTATCCTGTTATCATGCCACCTCTTAACCTTCTCTTTGAACAGCTTGGCATTCTCATATGCGTGAGTTCTCCACTCATCAAGCGAGCTAATATCAAATAACCTCTTCTCACCGGCAAGTTTGAAATCAAAGTTGAGCTCTTTGATTGCCCAATAAGCTTTATGCTCTAGCTCAAGAGGTAAGTGACATGCTTTCCCATACACCATTTTGTACGGAGACATGCCCATGGGATTCTTATAGGCAGTTCTATAAGCCCACAATGCATCATCGAGCTTCTTAGACCAATTCTTTCTAGACCTGTTGACAGTCTTTTGCAGAATCATTTTAATCTCTCTATTACTTAGCTCTACTTGACCACTGGACTGAGGGTGATAGTGAGACACAATTATATGGTTGACATCGTACTTAGCAAGCGTTTTACGGAAAGCACCATGAATGAAGTGTGAACCACCGTCGGTCATTAGATATATAGGGACTCCAAATCTAGGGAAGATAACTTCTTTCAGCATCCTGATAGAGGTGTTGTGATCAGCACTACTAGTGGGGATAGCTTCTACCCACTTAGTGACGTAATCAACAACAACTAGGATATGAGTATACCCGTTGGATTTTGGAAAAGGTCCCATATAATCAAAGCCCCAAACATCAAATGGTTCAATGACAAGTGAATACTTCATAGGCATTTCCTGACGTTTGCTAATATTACCTATTCTTTGACATTCGTCACAAGACAAGACAAACTTACGGGCATCCTTGAAGAGAGTGGGCCAATAGAAACCTGATTGCAATACCTTGTGTGCAGTTCTATCTCCCGCATGGTGTCCTCCGTAGGCCTCAGAATGACACTTCTGCAGAATCTGTCCCTGTTCATGTTCAGGTACATAACGTATAATAACACCATCTACTCCTTCCTTATAAAGGTGAGGATCATCCCAAAAGTAATGTCTCAAGTCAAAGAAGAATTTCTTCTTTTGCTGGTACGTGAAACTAGGTGGTATGTATTTGGCAACGACATAGTTTGCATAATCAGCATACCACGGTGCACTACATGAAGCATTGATGACATTCAATTCCTCATCGGGAAAGCTATCATCAATAGGTTGTGGGTCATCAAGAACGTTCTCCAACCTAGACAAGTTATCTGCTACGGGGTTATCAGCACCCTTTCTGTCGACAACGTGCAAATCAAATTCTTGTAGCAAGAGAACCCATCTGATAAGTCTAGGTTTAGCGTCTTTCTTCTCCATGAGGTACTTAATAGCAGCATGATCAGTGTGAATAGTGACTTTGGAATCAACTATGTAAGACCTGAACTTTTCACATGCAAACACGACTACTAAAAACTCCTTCTCCATAGTAGCATAGTTTCTCTGGGCACTGTCAAGAGTTTTACTAGCGTAGTGAATAACATTCAACTTCTTATCAACGCTTTGCCGTAGAACAGCACCAACAGCATAATCACTAGCATCACACATGATCTCAAAAGGTAAGTTCCAATCAGGTGGTTGAACAATAGGTGCAGTTATCAAAGCCCTCTTAAGTATTTCGAAGGCTTCCTCACAATCATCGTCAAAAACAAAATGAATATCCTTTTGTAAGAGATTAGTAAGAGGCCTAGAAAACTTAGAGAAGTCTTTAATGAACCTTCTACAGAAACCAGCATGACCAAGGAAACTTCTTATACCTTTGATATTTGTGGGGTATGGCATTTTCTCGATTGCATCAACCTTAGCCTTATCAACTTCAATACCTCTTTGAGAAATTTTATGTCCTAAGACGATGCCTTCATTAACCATAAAGTGACACTTCTCCCAATTCAAGACAAGATTGGTGTATTTACATCTCTGCAAGACTCGATCAAGGTTGCTGAGGCAATCATCAAAGGAAGACCCGTAAACGGAGAAGTCATCCATGAAAACCTCAACAATCTTTTCACAAAAGTCATAGAATATAGCCATCATACATCTTTGAAAAGTGGGAGGTGCATTACATAAACCAAAAGGCATACGTCTATAAGCAAAGGTACCGAAAGGGCAGGTGAAAGTGGTTTTCTCCTGATCAGATTGTGCAACTGGTATTTGGGAGAAACCAGAATAACCATCTAGAAAGCAGAAGTGTGTGTGTTTAGACAGTCTTTCTAGCATTTGGTCGATAAAAGGCAAAGGGTAATGATCTTTCCTAGTGGCTTTATTCAATTTCCTAAAATCGATCACCATCCTATAGCCAGTAATAATCCTCTGTGTGATCAATTCATCCTTATCATTAGGGACAACGGTAATGCCTCCCTTCTTAGGGACACAATGCACCGGACTCACCCAATCGCTGTCAGCAACAGGATAAATGATACCTGCTTCCAGGAGCTTTAGTATTTCTTTTCTTACTACTTCTTTCATCTTAGTATTCAATCTCCTTTGGTGATCAGCAACTGGTTTGAAATCAGGATCAGTTTTAATCTTGTGCTGGCATAGAGTAGGACTAATGCCCTTAAGATCATCAAGAGTATATCCAATAGCAGCACGGTGCTTCCTCAGAGTTTTTAGTAACTTCTTTTCTTCATGCTCTGAGAGGCTAGCACTAATAATAACAGGATATATCTCTTTTTCATCAAGATAGGCATACTTAAGAGTATCATGCAACTATTTAAGCTCGAACACAGGATCACCCTTTGGTGGGGGTGGATCCCCAAGCAGTTCAATAGGCAGGTTATTCTTAAGGATAGGATATTGTTCTAAGACAACTCTATCTCTCTCATCCATTTCATCCATATGCATATCATTTTAATGCTCAAGCAAGTATTGCTCTAAGGGATCAGTAGGAGGCACGACAATAGAGGCTAAGGCAATAGTTTCATCCCTACTAGGCAACTCCTTTTCATGAGGTTGTCTACCAAACTTAGAGAAATTGAACTCATGTGACACACCTTCAAAGCCAACAGTGACGGTTTGCTTCTCACAATCAATATGAGCATTGACAGTATTGAGAAAAGGTCTGCCAAATATGATGGGACAAAAGCTATCTTGTGCAGTAGCAAGAACGAGGAAATCAGCAGGATACTTAGTTTTACCACACAAGCCTTCAACATCCCTAACAATTCCCACACGGTAGATAGTATCTCTATTGGCAAGCTGAATAGTGACATCAATAGGCTCTATCTCAACAGGTGCAATCTCGTCTTTGATTTCATCATATAAGGATTGAGGTATTGCACTAACACTAGCACCCACGTCACATAAGCCATGATAACAATGATCTCCTATCTTAACAGAAACCAGAGGCATGCCAACAACAGGCCTATGTTTGTCTCTAGCGTGAGGTTTAGCAATTCTAGCAGCATCTTCACAGAAGTGAATATTATGTCCCTCAACATCGTCGGACAGAAGATCTTTGATAATAGCAATGCTAGGTTCAACTCTAATTTTCTCAGGGGGTGTAGGTGTTGTAATGTAGCCTCTACGTATCACAGTTGAAGCTTTAGAATGATCCTTTATCCTAACAGGGAAAGGTGGTTTCTCAATGTAAGCACTGGGAACAACAAGATCATTATAGGCAATGACTTTCTCTTCAACTGGAGTGGGTTTAACTACATTGACTTCTAAAGGAGGATGATATTTAAACCACTTCCCTTTGGGGAGATCAATATGAGCAGCAAAGGATTCACACAATGAAGCTACTATCTCAGATTCAAGTCCATACTTAGCGCAAAAATCACTAAAGGTATTTGTCTCAACAAAGGATTTAACGCAATCAAACGTGAAATTCATACATGCCTCCTTACCTTCTTCAAGCTCCCAATCTTCAGAGTTGCGTTTAATTCTCTCCAATAAATTCCATTTGAAGTCAATATCTCTCTTCATAAAAGAACCGGTACAAGAAGTGTCAAGCATGATGCAATCATCATGAGAAAGCCGAGCATAGAAGTTCTGAATGATAATTTCTCTCAAGAGCTCATGATTGGGGCATGAATATAGCATTGATTTAAGCCTCTCCCAAGCTTGAGCGATGCTTTCTCTGTCACGAGGCCAAAAATTATAAATATAATTCCGATCACGATGTACTAAATGCATAGGATAAAACTTTTGATGAAATTCCAATTTCAACCAATTGTAGTCCCATGGTCCGGTATCATCACATAGCCTATACCATGTCAACGCCTTATCCTTCAAAGATAAAGGAAAGACCTTCTTCTTGACCTCATCCTCGGGCACACCTGCAAGCTTAAATAAACCACAAACTTCATCTACATAGATTAGATGCAAGTCTGGATGTGATGTTCCATCTCCTGTAAAAGGATTAGCCAGCAGTTTCTCAAGCATACCCGAAGGAAATTCAAAGCAAATATTTTCAGTAGGTGCAGCACGTTGAGGAGCAACTATTTGTGCTTCCGTTCGAGGTGAAGATACCCCGAACAAGCCCCTCAAAGGATTAGTATCCATAGTGACAAGTGACAATAAATTTCAGCACACTATATGAATGTTTCCTTACCAAGTTCCAATTACCAAAGGCGCTTCACTCCCCGGAAACGGCGCTAGAAAAGAGTCTTGATGACCCACAAGTATAGGGGATCAATCGTAGTCCTTTCGATAAGTAAGAGTGTCGAACCCAACGAGGAGCAGAAGGATCTGACAAGTGGTTTTCAGCAAGGTAAAATCTGCACGCACTGAAATTGTCGGTAATAAGTGATTGTGTGGTGAGATGATTCGTAGCAAGCAACAAGTAACAAAAGTAGCAACGGCGCAGCAAAGTGTCCCAATCCCTTTTGTAGCAAGGGACAAGACTGGACAAAGTCTTATAGGAGGAAAAACGCTCCCTAGGACACACGGGAATTTATGTCATGCTAGTTTCATCATGTTCATATGATTCGCGTTCGTTACTTTGATAGTTTGGTATGTGGGTGGACCGACGCTTGGGTACTACCGTTACTTGGACAAGCATCCCACTTATGATTAACCCCTCTCGCAAGCATCCACAACTACGAAAGAAGAATTAAGACAAAGTCTAACCATAGCATTAAACTAGTGGATCCAAATCAGCCCCTTACGAAGCAACGCATAAACTAGGGTATAAGCTTCGGTCACTCTAGCAACCCATCGTCTGCTTACTACTTCCCAATGCCTTCCTCTAGGCCCAAATAATGGTGAAGTGTTATGTAGCCGACGTTCACATAACACCACTAGAGGAAAAACAACATACAACATATCAAATTACCGAACGAATACCAAATTCACATGACTACTATTAGCATGACTTATCCCATGTCCTTAGGAACAAAAGTAACTACTCACAAAGCATAATCATGTTCATGACCAGAGAGGTAATGAGTAGCATCAAGGATCTGAACATAAACTCTTCCACCAAATAATCCAACTAGCATCAACTACAAAGAGTAATCAACACTAATAGCAACCTTACAAGTACCAATCGGAGTCGCGAGACGGAGATTGGTTACAAGTGATGAACTAGGGTTTGGAGATGAGATGGTGCTGATGAAGATGTTGATGGTGACGACTCCCCTCAGATAAGAGGAGTGTTGGTGATGACGATGGCGACGATTTCCCCCTCCGGGAGGGAAGTTTTCCCAACAGGACCGTCCTGCCGGAGCTCTAGATTGGTTCTGCTCAAGTTCCGCCTCGTGGCGGCGGCGAAACCACGAAAAAGCTCCTCCTTGATTTTTTTTCTTGGACGAAACCCTTCATATAGCAAAAGAGGGGGGCAAGTGGGCCTGCAGGGTACCCACAAGCCCTCATGGCGTGGCCTGGGGGATGGCTGCGCTGTGCAGGCTTGTGGCCACCTGCACGCCCCCTCTGGCACTTCTTCAGTCCAGTATTTTTTATAAATCGGGAAAAAAATCCTCGTTGATTTTTACGGCGTTTGGAGTTGCGCAGAATATGTATCTCAACTTTGCTCCACTTTCAGGCCAGAATTCCATTTGCCGACATTCTCCCTCTTCATGTAAACCTTGCAAAATAAGAGAGGAAAGACATAAGAATTGTACAGTGAAGTGAAATAACAACCAAAGAAGCGATAAATATCAACATGAGAACATGATGCAAAATGAACGTCAGATATCCATGTGCCATATCTCATAATCGAAATATGCAGCTATAGCTAGTATGATCCTCACTGACTTCAGCATCGCTACCGCGAGTTGTTCTCGTCGTAGTCAAATCATTGAACTTGTCCATAACATTTATCGAGAAGCCGAGCTTTGTGGATCTGAACATTTCCATCCACATCGGTTTTCTTCTTAAAGACCTATTTGCAACCAATGGCTAATATGCTAGGTGGAGGATCAACCAAGTCCGAGACTTTATTACCATCCATGGACTTTAACTCGGATCTCATGGCCTCAAACCATGGGTCCATCCTTCGCTTCCTTCGTGTAGGTGTCCTACGCGGCAGTGACACCGCCAACCACCTATGTGCGCGCCCCACTGACAGAGCTGTCCGACAAGTCAAGAAAATGCGCCAACCGCCGACAACCGCGCTGCTGCTGCCAGGGACGTCCCACACGTTAGTGACACCGCCAAACACCTAAGAGTGTGCCCCGCTCAGAAAGGTGACCCACAAGTCAGTATACGCGCCCACCATAGACGACCGCAATGTCGCTGCCGTGGGTGTCCCACGCGTTAGTGACAGCGCCAACCACCTACGAGCACGCCCCGCTGAGAGAGGTGTCCCACAAGTTAGTAACTGCGCCATCCATCGACTACCGCACTGTCGTTGCCGGGGGCGTCCCGCACGTGAGTGATACCACCAACCAGCTACGAGTGCGCCCTGCTAAGAGAGGTGTCCCACAAGTCAGTATAAATATCCACGACAGACGGCCGCTGCCAGGGATGTCCCACGCGTTAGTGACACCGCCAACCACCTGCGAGCACGCCCCGCTGAGAGAGGTGGCCCACAAGTTAGTATAAGCGCCCACCATCGATGATCGGGTTGTCGTTGCTAGGGGTTTCCCACAGGTCAGTGACACCGCCAACCACCTACGATCGCGCCCCGCTGAGATAGATGTCACATAAGTCAGTTCATACGCCCACCACCAACGACCGTGCTGTCGCTGCCAGGGGTGGGGTGTCCCACGCGTGAGTAACCACGCCAAGTAACGGTCAAAGGCTTTGACCCAACGGCAAACCCCCGTTTGGGCTTTTGTGAGGATAGGCCGCTCGGTGGAGGGTGGAAATTAGGACGGCCAAAGAGCATGTGCAAAACTGGGTCGAACTAAGCAAGGAGGGACCCAGAAATAAAAATTCTACAACGATCTTTTTACCCAATTTCACCAGGTAAAAATACTAACATTTCCATACTCCATACGACGTGTCATTAAAAAAAAGGTAAGGTAACATCACTAACATCTAATTCCAACACAAGAATCACACTTCCGGTAACAAATTCGAGATATGAACACACAAATACATAACCACAAATTTGAAAATACCAAAGAACATCGTACTTACAAAGATACCCACACCACATAACCACACTGCTCGGGTGAATATATTAGCGAGAATCACACGTCGCTCTTGATGACGGAGCTGTAGCCCGTACGGTCGTCATAGAACTTGGACCATAGCATGACACCACCGTACCTTGGAGAGCCCTTGACGAGGGGAAGCACACGTGAGGTGAGCTCTCCGGCAGGGACGAACCCCGTACCCGCCGCATCCTTGGAGGCCGGTAGCCCCAGGAAGATCTTCCCGGCCGGCACTGACTCCCACTTCTTCCATGCGTCCATGAATGCTCCGCGTCCCGCGCTGAACTGGCATTCCTCGTTGTTGTAGAACTGCACCCACACAAAGTCAAACAGTCCCGTGCTGATCGCACCGCCGTCCCATTCATCTGGGAATGGGCACTGCGGTGCCGCGCTCAGCAACACGGTCTTGCCTCCGTTCTTTCCTAAGTTCTTCAGATCCGTGGCGAGATCGTTCCAGAACTTAGCGCTGCCAAGCTCGATATCGAAGTCGATGCCGTCAAGCACGATGTCACCAAGGGGGCCGGACGAGGACGCGCCGCCCAGGTAGTTGTTCCAAAGATACATGGCAACCTGCCGTGCATCGCCAGGAGACGAGAGACCGTAACTACCGTCGCCGCCGCCGATGGAGAGCAGGACTTTCACGCCGCGGCTCTGGCACTCTTTGATGTCCTTGCTCTGGCTTCTGCAGCCACCTGACGAAGGGTCGCAGTGGCTGGCTAGGTTCAGCTGCGGCGTCTGCCCCTTACCGAATTTTGGAAGAAAAGCTAGGATGACGAACTCGTAGTTCCCGGAAGCGCACGTCTCGGCTAGCGACGCCTCGCCGTCATTCTGGCCCCAGTACACGGCGATGCTGCCGGCGTGGCACGTGGCAAGGAGTGCTACAAAGAGGGTCGCAGTGAGCTGGAAGGGAGTGAAGGAACGGCTCGCCATTGCTGGAATCAATCGGCCCGTGCGTGTGCAAGTAGCGTAGCCTAGTACAGGAAACGGTGGAGACTAGTGAGGAAACGTGCTGCGTGTTTTGAGTTGTAATGGCTATTGCGTTGCCTATGGATTTTATAGTGGTTTTGGAACCGCCAGTGATGCTTTTTTACTCGCTTTCGTGCCGGCCATTTCACGTCCGCTTCTGCGTCTGAATGGTTACGGTTATTAAGAAAAGGTGAGAGTAGAAAATTTCCCGTTTGCGGTGGATTGTGTTCTTGCTTAATTTACTCGGACGGATTAGTGAAACGGACTGCTTTAGATCGCAAACGTTGCACCGTATTTGACCGAAACTCCTCTGTTTCCTGTCCCGGCAGAGTGACGGATAGAACATCTACGCAGCTTGAAGCACCCTCGACGACGGGTAATCCTATGCTCTCGGAGGGTGCTTGATACGTTTTAGTCCCATGACTAAAAGTAATGAGACTAAAATTTGCTAGCCTCATCCATGCTTGGATTCAAGTACTAAAAAGACTAAAATCAAGTTAATGAGTATTTATTATCTTCCAAACCCTCCAATCCAAAACTTGCATGACGAGTTAAATGAGGAGAGAGATGACTAATGCACATTTTAGTAGGGGTACCCCTGACTAAAAGATTTTAGCTTCAAGACTAGTTTTAGCCTCTATTTAGTCAGGGGTGCTTGGAACTTTAGCCTCTTAAAAAGACTAGTTTTAGTCAGACTAATTTTAGTCTCTTGGATCCAAACATCCTCTGAAGTATACCCGGGCATGGACAGCCCAGCCCAAAAGCCTGACATCTAGCCGGGCTAGGGCTCAGCTTTTCTGTATGTAACCCAACCCAAAAATAATCCCAAACAGGATAAATCATTATTTTATAAGAAAGGTAAATATATATGTTAAATATTCTGGAAAATTTTATTTTAACAAAAAAGAACTGTTATTATGTTGCGGGTGAGGCTTGGGTTTGGGGTTTTGAGGTCAGGCTTTACAAAGACCGGTCCAAACCAGTCCTTTTGCTTAGTTGTTGATTTGGACGAGTATAAAAATCACCTAATTAATTTAAAAAAATTACCATTCCTACCTTCAGAATAAACCTGGGCATTCTTTAGCGTCGTCAATGACTGTGGGTCTCTCGCGTATGTCATGACATGTCTCTTGTGCTTCTTCTCTCTGACTTGCTAGAGGGTTCAATAGTATACGTTTGTGCGCTTCTTTTAGGTTTTTTGGTCAGTTTGTTCGTGTACTTCGTTTGATCAGCTTCAAAGGACTTCTTCGATACATTGTAATACCGTGTACAAGATCAGCTTCGACTCAGATCCGACTACGTCGAATCTGATCAGATCTTTCCAAGTCCATATTATCCGGCTAGCATCTAATGCTACATGGTTAGTGAGACCGGATCATCCATCGTATTATATGCTAGTCTAGTTGGTTACGCGTCCACACAACTATTTTGACTAGGGACCATTTAGGACACTCATCATACAATGTATAGTCTCACAAACAAGTCATGTACTTGTTAATACACATCATTAATAATGTTCAAGGACTATCTTTATTCATAAACACATAGGAAATATCGTCATACATGATTGCCACTAGGGCATATCTCCAACAGTCTCCCACTTGCACTAGAGACAATCAAATAGACACTGAATGCTCATAGCTCTAACGTGCCCCTCGTGCTTGGGTTGTGGAAGCGGACGGATCTGCGACATTTGCATCCGTGTGAATCTTTAAATTAGTATCACCATTCTATACGATCTTTCGTATCAGGTGATATTTTTGGTCTATGTGCTTGGTCTTGTGGTGTTGTCTTGGCTCCTTGGCGTGTGCGATGGCACCTGAATTATCGCAATAAAGGTCCAACGGTTTTGACCAGTCCGGGGACACACCAAGATCCTTCAGGAACTTCCTAATACAAACACCTTTGCAGCTTGACAAGCCGCAATGTATTCGGCCTCTGTTGTGGAGTCGGCCATCGTATCTTGCTTGGAACTCATCCAACTCACTGCTCCTCCATTGATGAAATACACGAGTCCAGTTTGTGATCGACAATCATCCCTGTCGGTATGGAAACTAGCATCAACATAACCCTTTATACTGAGCTCCTCCTCACCTCCATAAACTAGAAACATATCTTTAGTCATTTTCAGGTACTTCAAGATAGATTTCACCGCTGCCTAGTGAATCTCACCTGGGTCGGCCTGGTATCTGCTTGTTAAGCTTATTGCATAGGCAATATCAGGTCGTCTACGTAGCATGGCATACATGATGGATCCTATTGCCGAAGCATATGGAATGCTACTCATCCGGTTTCGCTCATCAAAAGTTGTAGAACATTGAGTCTTGCTTAGCCTTATACCATGTGAGACGGGCAAGAACCCTTTCTTGGCCTCACTCATGTTGAACCGCTTCAATACTTTGTCTATGTACGTGCTCTAGCTTAAGCCAAGCAGCCTCCTCGATCTATCTCTATAGATCTTGATGCCTAAAATGTACACTGCCTCTCCAAGGTCCTTCATGGAAAACTTGCCATTCAATGATTCCTTGACTGAGTTGAGCATCGAAACATCATTTTCAAACAGTAGTATGTCATCCACATACAAGATCAAAAATACTACCGAGCTCCCACTGGACTTCCTGTATAAACAATAGTCCTCTTCGTTCTTGATGAAACCAAGGTCAACAATGACTTCATCAAAACGAATATTCCAACTCCGAGATGCTTGTCTCAATCCATAAATGGATCACTTGAGCTTGCATATTTTACTAGCGTTAGTTGGATTGACAAAACCTTCGGGTTGTATCATGTATACATCCTCTTTTAAATTTCCATGAAGGAAAGTTGTTTTGACATCCATTTGCCATATCTCATAATCAAAATATGCAGTTATAGCTACTATGATCCTCACGGACTTCAGCATCGCTACCGGCGAGTAGGTCTCGTCATAGTCAATTCATTGAACTTGTCCATAACCTTTATCGACAAGCCGAGCTTTGTGAATCTAAACATTTCCATCCACATCGGTTTTCTTCTTATAGACCAATTTGCCACCAAAGGCTACTAAGCCAGGCGGCGGATCAACCAAGTCCCAGACTTGATTATCATCCATGGACTTTAAATCGGATCTCATGGCCTCAAACCATGGGTCCATCCTTCACTTCCTTCATGTAGGTGTCCTACGCGGCAGAGACACTGCCAACCACCTATGTGCGCGCCCCGCTGACAGAGTTGTCCAACAAGTCAGTAAAATGCGCCAACCGCCGACAACCGCGTTGCCGCTGCCAGGGGCGTCCCACACGTCAGTGACACCGCCAAACACCTAAGAGTGTGCCTCGCTCAGAAAGGTGTCCCACAAGTCAGTATAAGCGCCCACCATAGATGACCGTGTTGTCGCTGCCATGGGTGTCCCACGCGTTACTCACAGTGGCAACAACCTACGAGCGCGCCCCGTTGAGAGACGTGTCCCACAAGTCGGTAACTGCACCCACCATGGACGACCGCACTGCCGCTGCCAGGGGCGTCCCACACGTCAGTGATACCACCAACCACCTACGAGCACGCGCTGCTAAGAGTGGTGTCCCACAAGTCAATATAAACATCCACCACAGACGTCCGCTGCCAGGGGTGTCCCACGCGCCAGTGACACCGCCAACCACGTGCAAGCACGCCCCGCTGAGAGAGGTGCCCCACAAGTCAATATAAGCATCCACCACAGACGTCCGCTGCCAGGGGTTTCCCACGGGTCAGTGACACCGCCAACCACCTACGATCGCGCCCTGCTGACAGAGATGTCCCATAAGTCGTTTCATACGCCCACCACCAACGACCGTGTTGCCGCTACTAGGGGTTTCCCGCGGGTGAGTGACACCGCCAACCACCTACGATCGCGCCCCGCTGACAGAGATGTCCCATAAGCCAGTTCATACGCCCACCACCAACGACCGTGTTGCCGCTGCTAGGGGAGGGGTGTCCCACGCGTCAGTAAACACGCCAAGTGACGGTCAAAGGCTTTGACCCAACAGCAAACCCTCGTTTGGGCTTTTGTGATAGGCCGCCCGGTGGAGGGGGCGAATTAGGACTGGCAAAGAGCATGGGCAAAAGTGGGTCGAACTAAGCAACGAGGGACACAGAAATAAAAATCCTTCAACGATCTTTTTACCCAATTTCACAAGGTAAAAATACTAACATTTCCTCCATAAGACATGCCATTAAAAAAAGGTAAGCTGCCATCACTACCATCTAATTCCAACACAAGAATCACACTTGCGGTAACAAGTTCGAGATATCGACACACAAATACATAACCACACAAATGAAAAGACCAAAGAACATCGTACTTACAAAGATACCCATATGACCACACTGCTCGGGTGAATATATTAGCGAGAATCACACGTCGCTCTTGATGGCGGAGCTGTATCCCGTACGGTCGTCATAGAACTTGGACCATAGCATGACACCACCGTACTTGGGAGAGCCCTTGATAAGCGGCAGCACACGCGAGATGAGCTCGCCGGAAGGAACGAACCCCGTGCCTGCCGCGTCCTTGGAGGCCGGTAAACCCAGGAAGATCTTCCCAGCCGGCACTGACTCCCACTTCTTCCACGCGTCCATGAATGCCCCGCGTCCCGCACTGAACTGGCATTCCTCGTTGTTGTAGAACTGCACCCACACAAAGTCGAATAGCCCCGTGCTGATCGCGCCACCGTCCCATTCATCCGGGAACGGGCACTGCGGTGCCGCGCTCAGCAGTACGGTCTTTCCTCCGTTCTTGCCCAAATTCTTCAGATCCGTGGCAAGATCGTTCCAAAACTTGGCGCTGCCGAGCTCAATGTCAAAGTCAATGCCATCGAGTACGACGGCGCCGAGTGGACCGGACGAGGACGCGCCGCCCAGATAGTTGTTCCAAAGGTACAATGCCACCTGTCGTGCGTCGCCAGGGGACGAGAGGCCGTAACTACCATCACCGCCGCCGATGGAGAGCAGGACTTTCACGCCGTGGGTCTGGCACACTTTGATGTCCTTGCTCTGGCCTCTGCAGCCACCAGACGAAGGGTCGCAGTGGCTGGCAAGGTCAAGCTGCGGCGTTTGGCCCTTGCCAAATTTCGGTAGGAAAGCAAGGATGACGAACTCATAGTTCCCGGATGCGCACGTCTCGGCTAGCGACGCCTCGCCGTCGTTCTGGCCCCAGTACACGGCGATGCTGCCGGCGTTGCACGTCGCAAGTAGCGCCACCAAGAGGGTGGCAGTGAGCTGGAGGAGAGGGAGAGCTCGGCTTGCCATGACTGGGATCAAGCGGAGCGTACCCAGCTAGCTGCTTCCAAGGTAGTTGTGGTGAGGAGGTGTGCTCTGTATTTTGAGTTGTGATGGATATTGGATAGCATGTTTGGATTTTATAGTGTCCTGATGGAGCGTCATGGACGCTTTCTTTAGTGTCTTTCGTGCCGTCGCTTGTCCGCTCCTGCGTCTAAACTTACCGGCAATGTTTGCGGTAAGTAAGGCTGAGGTGTAGTACAAAATTTCGTAGATGCCGGTATGTTTCCTTGCTAATTAATTTTATACTAGGACTGATCAACGGTTCATCAAAGGTTAGTTAGTGAAGGAGAGTGCGTCCATATCAGAAATGCTCCACCGTACTCAACGAAAACATCAACAATATGTGTGATAAAAACTGTGCCTTCTACTCTCTTTTCTGAGCGCATATACAAAATCTTACTATACTGATTATGGACTAGTTTATTGTGACACGGATGCACGAACATAGTTTAAGTTATTGACCAGTCAAAACGTTCCTACCGAATATTTTGACAGCTTCAAGAGCACGAGTGTGCCGTGCGTTACCCGAACGGACAAAAATATCAATCCCATAAAGTTGGTGGCACTGTGTCGATGTTGTAGTGTCAAGTATCAAGTGGTAATTGGCAGTTTGGCACCTATACATCCAGTTACATAGATAGTTGGGCATCTCTAACCGATTCCTTATAAGTTAACGGGGTAAAACTTATAGTGAATTATATATACTTCATTAATCTTCTGTTAATTCTAGCCGATCCTCTAAACTTAACTGAGTAAACTTCAATTTGATCAAATTTAAAGCAATTTAAACTAAAAGTAGCATGCATTCAAACATAAACATAGATAAATCTTGACTAAACTTCTTCCTGTCAAATGTGAGGTTGAGTCAATCCTTCCTTGTCACGTATGGTGTGCCGCGACTTGGGTCAGGGCCGGTGCCATCGTCTTTGTCATCGGGAAAGACACTCCTCCACTCGTCAATGTTGATCTTCTCGTCCTCCCCGCCCACCTCACTGTCGTCCTTGTCGCCTTCGACCTCGTCAGAGGAAGAGATAATGATAACCTCGTCGTCGGCGTCGGCAAAGATCATCCGCTCCGCCTCCACTAGCTTCGGGTACTGTCGGTGAAGCTCTTGCATGTAGGCCTCAGCGGCGGCATCGGCCTCGAGGCGCTCCCTCACCTCGCGGCCCTGCTGCGCCATAGTCAAGCTCACCACCCTCGGCTCTGGTGGGACGAGGTGGACCGGAGCCATGCCGAAGGGGAAGTTCAGCCGGACTGCCGCGTCGTGGTAGCTGACCTACCAGCGGTCGTACTCCATAGCCGCAAGCTCGGCCGTATGAAAGTTCCCGAGTCACCGCCGGGTGTGGGTCTCTCAATCTGTGATTTCGGCCACCCACATCCCCCACCACCGCTGTCGGGCCCCGAGGTAGGCCCTTGTCAGCGGCCGGGGCGGAGAGAGGACAAGGAAGTCCTCGAACCGACATAGGGACGTGGCGGTGGGCGGATCGGGCGAGCGACGACAACGGCTCGATGAAGCGCCCACGGAGGACGACCCACGCGCGTGGCGGCGCGGATCCGCGCTGCGGATCGGCGGTGCTGACTGGAGGCCACCACGTCCGGCCATCGGAGAGGCGGGGTGCACGCCGGGGATGGTGCGGGGGAGGGGGGTGGAGTGGAGGCGGGGAGAAGAGAACCGATTTGATTCAGCCGCGGAGAGAAGGAGTAAATACACTCTGTTGGATAGGGAAGGAGTAAAAAAATATACTCCATTAAGCCATTTTGGGGATTGGTAAGTCAAACTTACTGTAGTAAAAAAACAAAATATACTTCACCAAGTTAATATAGGGGGTCGGTTAGAAATGCCCTTAACACAACTATAGTAATTATAATCTGGGCAGCTGGGTAAGTTCATCGGTGTCAGAATGATACTTTAAGCTGGACATCAAGATAATTACACCAGTGCGTTGGTGGTAACCGTGATCTTAGCATTTCGTAACTAATCAAATTTTAGCGTGATGAGTACTTAATAAAAAGCTTGATTACTACATTGTCATTACGATGATAACGGATCACGGAATAACTATAACTCTGCTCTTGAACTAGGCTTTCGTCCCGCTTAAGAGTAAAGCCAGCATCACATCCATACAATGGTTCAAGTTCATCAAAATAACAAAGTCAGCTAGGGCACCAGCACAAACACGTTCAAGAAAAACATAAGATAAATGAGGAAAAAAAAAGACTGGCCAGACAACCATGAAGCCTGCTGCGAGGAGAGCCGCCAGGTGGTCGCATGCAGCGCATCCAACATAAGATCCAGATGCGCACGGTGACACTGCCTAGATATGTTAGTAATTTCCTAATATCGAGGTAATTATATCACCAGCATGTCTATAGTTTTTTTTTCCGAGAAAGCATGTCTATAGTCGGTTACCCTGATAAAGGTATGATAACATTTAATTGAATAGCTTTGCGATCTTTGGTTTCAAGCTCACTAGTTACTATGAGGTGGGAGATCTAACCTTTGTTTCTTTGATCATTAATTATTCAGATTGGTTAAATGTAAAAGAATGGTTTGTGGTCATGTAATGGGTGAGTGCATTGGGGGTTTAGGTACTCGATTGTGCATCTTAATTTTTTTTCTCAAAAG
This sequence comes from Hordeum vulgare subsp. vulgare, assembly GCF_904849725.1. Classification (NCBI taxonomy): domain Eukaryota; kingdom Viridiplantae; phylum Streptophyta; class Magnoliopsida; order Poales; family Poaceae; genus Hordeum; species Hordeum vulgare. Next base: position 541,570,208 of record NC_058520.1, read on the forward strand.
GTTTCATAATCGTTCGCTTACATATGTACTTATACAAATATTGTGGCCAATAAGAAAGCCTATGTTACCATGATTTGGTTGCATAACCTATCTTAAACAACACTTTCTCCAAGCCATTATAAAAGTTGACCTATCATATGTTGAAAGCCAGAAGAGTTTTTGGCACATATAACAAATACTTTCTAGATGAATATCATAGGCGTACTTACAGTTTTAAGACATGATGGAATATTTAGTCTCACCCCGTGAGTGATGAATAGTTTGGCCCAACATATAGTTAAACCCCTTTCACATCCATTCAGGCGTTGCAGAGACCGATCTCCAGTAAACCCGGTATATTAAAAAAGAAAAATATTTAAAAGCTTCAAAAAATACCATTTTTTATACAAGTACATATACATGGTAGTTAAGTATGTAAAAATTTCATCAGGTAATTCAGTTGTTTGCGTGCTACACAAAAAAAAATCTGGCCCAAACACAACAAAAAAAGGCCCATTTTAATCTATGTATTTGTCTTTTTTGTATACACTACCTAAGAACATAAATATTAGTAAAACTTTATACGCGTGTATTACGAATATGAACCTATGTATATACTTTTTTCAGATTTTTTTAGTGTGTGAAAATAGTATTTTGGCAAAAAAAAAGGTCTCACTAGAGCCAGGGAGCTGCAATGCTTTAGCGAAGTCGACTCCTCCTGTGCCACTAGTCCCTCCTCGCCAGTCCATGCCGAGCTTAGACATCTGCCATCTGCTTTCTCGCACACATGTGCATGACCATACGGGAGAGAAGGCCTCCGGAGCCATGCCCTCGTCCTTTCAAATCCTGCACTGGAAGAAGGGGATGCAGTTTTTGGGGAGCGTCTCGGCTCTATCGCTCGCTCGCATCCATCATCCAGTATATCGTCTAATTCCTCGGCGGCCTCGACCACACATGGTACTTTCTTCGTTCCTAAATATTTATTTAAAAAAAATAATAATACGGACTACATACGGATCTATATAAACATAATTTAGATTAAATGTTTATTTATTTTGTTTCGTATGTAGTCTGTAGTTGAATCTTTAAAAAAATAAATATTTAAGAGCCGACGAAGTAGAAATTAGTGATGTCCCGAAACAGGCTGTTGATGCCATTGTTCCCGCCGCCACGACCCTGATTTTTCTCTTACCAAAAGGTATGATATGTTTATTCCATTTTTATTAATCAATGTGCTTGTAGTACTAGTTGTGTTCATCGATACCTATGTTATGTGCGAATATGTCTATGCCTAACTGGTTACGCGCGCAACTCCAATCTCATCGTTGCTCCTTTCCATGGATGCGAGCCCTTGGCATGTGCATGATTCTTCTCTCTCCCTCTTGCTGGGTAGACACTAACACATGCATGCCTACTTTATGTTCCCTCTCTCCTCTAACTCCATCACTTTTTATATTTTTTTGACAATTTTGATGGCTCATATCTTTTAAACCAAAAACACGTTTTCCAAACTTTTTACATATTTGAACTCATGACGCCAAGCCCTTTAGAGCAAGATCAGTCTTGGATACATTTGAAATAAATTTTTGGTTGAAACAGTGAAGAACTTTCTGAATACCGAGCCTGCACTTTGTTAGAAATATGAAAGAACTTTGTTACAAAATGTATTTAAAACTGAAGAACTTTATAAATAGCTTGCCAGAACTTTGATGAAAAGTTTACGGAACTTTTTTAAGCCACACACAATATTAAAGAATGTATTTATGGTAAACTCAAATGAAAAAATTCAAACTAATTCAAATATAGTCAACATTGGTCTTGTTGTAAAGGTCTTTACTCCAGAAGTTCAACTATATATATAAATAAATTTGAAATATTGGTTTAGAAGATATAAACTTTTTAAGTTTACAAAGGGATAATAAAATGATTGGTTTGTTTGGGAGAGAGAAGAGAAAGGTACATAAAGCCTGTTTATATGACATGCATGTAGAAATGTTGATTTGACATGTATGTAGGATGAGTGAACAGGATATGGGTTACGCGCACAATGAGTTAGACAAAATCCGCGCCCATGACTAGTACATGCTCACATATTAGCTTACAACATGAGATAAATAATTGTTAGCATTGTCGGCATGTGGTTTACTTATGGATTAAAATGATTGAAAAATGGTTAATACATTTGATATGACGCGGAGAGATTATTCTAAAAGAAATGAACGATATTTGGGATATGATCACCATGTATGTCCATCGATCATTTCTTCGGATGAAAGGCGAAATGAATGGACAACGAGTAATACGATTCCGAAGAGAAGAAAAGAAGTGACATGGTCTTAAGCCTTGGAAGATGGGACTTGACAACTTGTTGCATTACATGGTTAAACTCAGCCATGTGAGGATGGATTTATCCAATTTCACGATGAAGTGGCCGGAGCAAGGCTGAGATCGAGGTCGAGCCCCATCGCCGACGCTTCCTCGGTGCTGTCATCCGCTGGAGAGCAGGCACGAGCACCACTGCCGGTGCTGACGGCGGCGCTGCCGCAGTCCCTTGGGTCCTGGAGCAGCCGCGGCTCGGCGTGGCACCCGCCTCCGGCTGGCAGAGCATGGAACGGCAGGCCCGCCGTTGACTGGTGCGCGAGGTAGACCCATCGGTGGAAGGCGTCCCGCTCCCGCGTGTAGGCCGCCGACCCCGCGTGTCCCACGGCGATCAGGTGCCCTGGCGGTGGCGCGAAGTAGCTCATCCTGGCGTCGACGTGCAGGCGCGCGCGCTTGTGCTGCTGCCGCTCCTTTTTGTGTGCGTTCTGATGCCCGCCCAGCGCCTGCGAGTTGGCGAACTCGCGAGAGCAGTACTGGCACCCGAACCTCCGCGCGTCGGCCCGTGGTGTCGGCGGCGGAGTCAGCACGGCGTCGGTGGCGCCGCCGGGCACGTCGTAGCCGAAGATCCTTAGGGACGACGGGCTCGGCGTCATCTTGGGCTGGTCGCACCGTATGTCCGCCATGGATGAGCTAGCTTGCTTCCAAGGTAACACGTAAGCGTAGTGTTAGCGAATAGCGACGCATGAGGTGAGAGATTATGTAGCGCGCGGGGAGCGGGCGGAAGTCGCACCTGCATGGAGAAAATGGAGTCATGGGATGGGAAGAAATTGGAGGACATGCATGCCTAGCAAGATTGGAGGTTGGTGAGTTAACATTGAGCAAATGGTCACACGCAACGCCAAAGCTTCCAGATGAGACATCAAAGTAGCATCGTTCTAGAACAGCAAAGTACATATATCTGCTTGTGCGCTACGCTCGCGGCTCGCCTTCCGGGATGCCATTCTCGTACCGGCTCCATGTATGGGTGTGAATGACATCTTTATCGATTGTGTCGTCTGTAGATGGTGACATGAAGGTTCCATGAGCTCCGCGCAAGTAGGACGTACGGAAAAGACCTATTAGCTTACCTGCACCTTTCCCTTCTTGTCAACCAACCAAGAAGAATTTTTTTCACTGTATATAAGAGCAGTCTGGGGAGGGGCATTTTGGCTCTCAGGTCCAAATTCTCCATATATCCTGGACGTCTAGCTGTGCATGGGGATCCGTGCTGCAGGTTGTTTAATGGCATCTACTGTCTGGTGGAAATCTGAAATACAGAGAGCATGGCGTATGTATGTAGCGTACTGTGGTGGGTGCGTCCAACGGATACATAGCGGCGCCACACGAATTTCCACGGTCGTCAGACGGATGGTTTGGGGCACAGGCTGTGCTGACCAAACATGACACGGAGATCCATCTATACATGGTACAGAAACTTGACGACGGCTCACTTGCCTGCAGAAACGAGTGAATGTAGTCGACCTACCACCTCCGCGGCCGATGGAACAGTGGGGGCGCGACAATGAAACGATGTGTCGGGGAAAAGGAAAGATCTGGACACCTTTGGGCGATTTCTCTGGTTCCTGCGGTGGTGGCGTCAATGGATTTCCCGGTGACCTGGTTGTGAAGCTCCAGCCATTTTTATTACGGGGGTGGTGCTCCAGCCATGAGGAAGCCTGTGCAGTGGAGGCAAGGGCGGTGGCGAATGAGGCCGATAGCATAGCCCGGAAATGGACCCCTGATTGGAGACCCGAGGAGTCTGGAGGCAGAGATCTACGCGCTAGCGGCGGGAATTGAGTGCAAAGCAGACAATGCAGAGCTTGTTGCAACAGCAGAGACGCGTCGTTCAGTGGGTGCAGACCAGCTTGCCGTGATTCATGAGCTTTCGAAGAGTGATGAACTGATGATACAACTTTGGCACAATCAAATGGGAAGATGGAGCCAAGGGAGTATTTTACTTGATTGAGTCGTGATTATTTTTAAATGACAGAATTTTTTGAAAGAAAGGGGTTACCCCTGCCTCATTTTATTAAATGAAGCAGCAAAGCAACCAAGTTACAGATCAACTGGTCACCACCATCTAAACCAAAAGCATCCAATCCAGACATAACACTCAGGAAATGTGGACTGAGACGACAACCAAACGACAGGAAAAAGAGAAAACCACAAACAGTCTGGGCAACTACCAGCAACATAGTTTAACTTTTATTATTACAACACCAAGGAAGATGATCAGATGCTCAGATCCATGCTATCCGCATGAGTTCCCCCCGGTGCTTGTCCAGCATAAGGATGAATCGCCTTAGAGTGTCCGCTTGTACAGTGTCGCAGAGAACCATCCATTGCTGCAATATCCCTTTTAGCTTGGCAAGGCTGCAACCCAGCCCTTTTCATGCGCGCCTCTGGAAACAGAATTCATTTCTCAATCTTCATATGCTCCATAAGGAGGCGGGAGTTACCAGAGCACATGTCTTTTTTGTTTAATTTCCACATGGAGGAGATATCATCAAAGCACTGAATTCTATGAATATGGAAAAACTCAAAACGACCATATACTACTAGCATTGACACAGTCAAAGAACAGGTGTTGAATAGATTCAGCTTCATTACAAAACAAGCAGGATAGGTCATCCACTATTTTCCTTTTAGCCACATTATCCCTAGTTTAGATTTTATTGTACAGATACAACCACAGAAAGACATGAATATTTTGAGGACACAAAGTTTTCCAAAGAGTATCTCCAAAAAGAGAGACCACACCACCAAAATTAATGCATTTGTAAAAGGATTTCACCAAATATTTTCCATTAGGTTCTAGGAGCCAAACATGCAAGTCCTGGGGTTCCGACAAAGGAGAACTTTTTATATGTTTAATAAGTTGTTCCCATCTCACCATAACCTTGTGTTCCACACAGCACCTAAAGGGGAGTTTAAGAGTTATTCCATCCCAAACCTGAGACACCGAGCATTCCTGCTGGTTGTAGATATCAAACAGCTCTCAAAATCTGACTTTAAGGGAACAATGCCCAACCCAAGTATCATGCCAAAAACTAATATTATTATCGTTATCAATTTTCCAGGGATAAAAGTTTTTGGCAGCTTGTAAAGCCCAGGATACACTCTTCCAAAGGGGCAACTTACTTGTTGCCTAGACCACAGAATATTTTGACATACACATTATACTTATAAGCAATCAATCTTTTCCAGTCACTATTGTTATTATCAAAGAACCTCTTTCCCCACGAAGCGAGAAGGGACATATTAAATTCCCTCAAATTGGGTACACCCAAACCTCCAAAGTCTTTTTTCCTAGAGACCAGCCCCCAATGAGCTAAATGGTACTTATGTTGGTATCCCACATTCCCCCAGAAAAAATGTGTCATTTGGAAGTTAATAGCATTAATCGCCCACTTGGGGAATTTCATCACTCCCATCAGGTAAGCAGGAATACTTACAATGCAAGCACAAAGCAGAATTATTTTACCTCTATATGTAAGGTATCTCCCAAGCCAACCCAAAATGTTCTTAATAATTCTATCAATTATGGGTTGTAAATCCTCCCTCTTTAGCTTGTCATAGTGCAGACGCACTCCCAGATATTTAATACGAAAGGAACCTAGGTTACAGCAAAATATTTGGGCAAAGAAGTTCAACCTCTCTTCATCTACATTAATGGTAATCAGGTCACTTTTATGAAAATTTATTTTCATACCCGATAAGCTCTCATAGCAGGATAAGATCCATTTAAAATTCCTAGCTTTCTCGTAGGAATCCTCTAGAAATAGGAGAGTATCATCTGCATACTGAAGACTAATTACACCACCCGGTATTGCATTTGTTAGAAGCCCCAAAATCAGACCATGATTGGAGGCTTTAACCAGCATCTTAGAGGAAACATCAGCCACTAGATTGAACAGAAGGGGGATATAGGGTCTCCATGTTTAAGACCTTTTCCACCCACGAAATAAGGACCAGTGGTGTCATTAATACGCATACTAAAGGTGCCTTGAAACAGTAATCTCTTGATCGAGGAGATCCACTTGGACCCAAAACCCCTGGATTCAAGCATCTCAAATAGGAATTCCCAGCTAACTTGATCATAGGCTTTTTCATAATCAAGTTTGAGCACAAGCCCAGGGGAGTTAGATTTCTTCACCTAACGAATCACTTCATGAGCAAGAACCACACTTTCAAGAACATATCTCCCTTTGATACAAGAAGTATGGTTAGTGGAGATCAATCGGTTACTAACAGGAGACAACCTATTAGTACGCGCTTTGGAGAACAAAATTACAGCACAGTTGCTAAGACTGGTAGGTCTGAATTTCTTCATAATCTTAGCATGAGGCTCCTTGGGAATTAAAATGATCAGCGTGAAATTAAGTCTATGGATATCTAATCTACCATCCTCAAAATCTCGCACCATCGCCATAAAGTCTAATCTGAATGACTGAATGTTTGTGGATGATGATCGAGACAAAAATCTAGGACTGAATTTTGGTAAGCACGTTAAGGTTTAGCACCGACGGATACATTAATGACCGCACTGAGATCTCTCGTTGTTTATGGAGGCAATTCATCACAAAGCAAACTGTAATGAAATATACTAGGAAGCACGATATGGTTCGAACTAAATGAAATCAAGGGCTAGTCATTGTACCGCTTTTGTACAATCTGGTTAACATAGAAATCATCTAACCAAATTGTAGGAAGTACCATTAGGTTTGCTTTGTTGATTGAATGCCGAGATTGTGGATATCTTATAGTCAGCTGTACACTTGGTTTGAAGGATCATACATAGATGGGTAGCCATCTTAGAGGACAAAGATGACAATCCATGGATAATTTAATAGTCCTTGATGGTGGAGCGGTCAGCTCCGTCGCGCTCTGTCTTGAGTAACAAAGGGGTAACGGGCATACATGAATTTAATGGTGACCAGACGTGGGTCGTGGAACTATTCCATAATTAGAAAACATCAATGAATACTATGCATAATACAAAAGGGGGCACATATCACAATAGGCAAAGGGTGGTTCGAATTTTAGGAGCATTTGGACCCTAGAGCTAAAATGAATTTCTCCAATCGGATGCATCAAGCACCCATAATACGCCCGGGCACAGCCAAAAAACCTGATTTACGCGGACGCCTCAAACCAGACTGAAACGTCTGAGCTGACCCGCACCTCTCATATCCAGTCTAATTATAGGACGGACATGGGAGGTATGGGCTTAACAGGGCGCGCCCGCCACGTCAATCCCGGCCCATGTTGGCCCACCCAAACCCACATTGATTCGTCCACATCCACTTTCCCGACCAAACCCTAGTCACTCCACTGTACCCCCAAGCTCCAGCCTAGCGATATTTGGCCTCCTCCGTCATGGTAGGCAGCAGATCCGAGTCCTACACCTCAAAATCCATTGACCACGAGCGCATCTCACGCGGTCCTAAGAGGGAGATGACCATCCGGCTTGCGTCCAGCCGCTCTCGGGAGGAGGCCACCCGACAACAACGCTCGAACTCCTTCCGTGGTGAATCCATTGTGTTCGCATAAATGGCTCATGGATCCACAGCTAGGTGTACCTTCGCTGCCTCACCGGAGGCGGTGTGATCCATCTGGCATCCGTAATTGGTGGCGGGCACGCAACCCCTCCTTTGGTGCGTCGAGATGGAGTAAACACCATGGGCGTCGTCCGATACAAACATGGCGCAGCATGCTCACCATGTGAGGTAGTGGGTGTGGGAGGCGGTGGCAGCTTTCATAGAGGTGGACATTGGTGAGGCAAAATCGCATTCTCTGGCGCCCCGTATGGTGCAACACTTTGGGCGCCACAACTGCATCATGGTGGACGTCGTCGGCTCCTCCCATGACGGGTCCATCATTGATCACACGTCCACTGGCACAATAAGGGATCTGAGCCCCGACGAGGAAGAGTAGGGCATGGGAGTTGGTGGCGCCTCGAATCCCATGAGCCGGCTCATGTCCCATGTACTACTCTGGACCGAACCAACACTCTAGGGAGCGCAACCGGCCACCTGGGCATGACAGAGTCGGACGAGCTAAGATTAGGTTTACGTTGCATGTAATACTATGGATTTGAGATTCCTAATTTAAGGTATCCAGTTGTAGAATGGATTATTTAAGGCTTGAACGGTCACTATCCAAGCGCGTCCACGGATGTTTGAGGGGCCAAATTTGCCAACTTTGGTTGTAGATGCTCTAAAACTTTAGAATAGATTGGTAGAGAAAATGTTAAAAATGGATTTGTTTCTCTCTATTAGTCTCTGGACAACAAAGTAAGAGGATTCACGTAGTAAAGACATTGTTTAGATATAACAACCAATACTCAATACCAACCAAGAAGAATTTTTTCACTATAAGAACTTCGAAATAGGAAAGTAGTGGTTTCATGCAACTTCGATGGACCCATACGGTGAACAATAAATAAATAAAAAATAAAAAATGGAAACTTCATGGATGTGATTATGAGCATATGTTTTAGGACCTTGCAAAGTTTGGTCACAAAAATACATCAAATGACCTCCATACAAACGCTGCTCTACACCAAGTTTATTGCATGTTTCAGCACAAACTTCGTTTTTTCTCTAGTGAGCTCCTCGGATGTCATTTGACCGCCAAATTAAGCAAGCCTCTAAAACATTTGGTCATAATAACGTACACAAAGTTTCAGATTATTTTGAAATGTTTTTCTAAGTTTTTTATCGTGAGTTCACCGGACGTGCAAAGTCCATGAGTGCCCAAAAACCACCCTCCTTCGGAATAGAATGGTAGGGGCAAATTAAGAACGGGTTTTTTCTCTCTGTTAGTCTGTGTAGGATCCGAAGTATGTCTAAGGGGGTGATTAGACTACTTGACCAAATAAAAACTTAGCCATTTCACAATTTCAATAGTTGGCAAGCTTTAGCAATTATACCAAGTCAAGCACACCCTACACATGCAAGTCTAAGAGTATCACATCGGAAAGTAAAGACATGCACGTGTAAGTAGAGGGCAGGGACAGGAATATCAAATGCAATGGGGACATGAAGATTTTTCTCGTGGTTCCGATGGGTGGTGGTATCATACGTCCACGCTGATGGAGACTTCAACCCATGGAGGGTAATGGTCACGAGATTGCACGGAGGGCTCCACCCACAAGGGGTCCACGAGGAAGCAACATTGTCTATTCCACCATGTCTTACATCCAAGAAGGACTAGCCTCACTCGGGGTAGATCTTCATGAAGTAGGCGATATCCTTTCCCTTACAAACTTCTTGTCTCAACCCACACGAAGTTAGAGGCTCCCAAGCGATACATAACCAATCTAGGAAACACCAGTCTCCAAAAGGTAATAGATGTGGTATGGATGATGAACTCCTTGGTATTGTGCTTCAAAGATAGTCTCCTCAACACTGAATCACTCTCTCATAGATTTGGCTTTGGTAGAAGAGATTGATTGGGTGGAAAGCAACTTCGGGAGGCTAGAAATCAAGATTCATATGGTCGGAGTGGAATATCTTGATATCTACACATGAGTAGGTGGTTCTCTCTCAGAAAATAGATGGGGCAAGTGTTGGCTTGTTCTAAGTGCTCTCTCTGCGAATGAGAGTGAGTTGGATGGGTATATATAGGCATATCCAAAAATACAACCGTTACAACATTATTTCCAAACTCGGTGAAACTGGAGAAAAAACTCGGTTGCACCGATTAGTGCAAAATGTGCCAACTTTTGGCGTTTTGATGAGACCGATATATAATTCTCGGTGAGCCCGGTTTGGATGGCCTGGGCAGTTACCCAAACACGATGGCACCGATTTGCAAAAAATGGAAACTCTATTTTTTAGCAAATGGACACCATGGAGTTGGTCACTGTTTTTTGGTTGCACTGAAATCAAACTTGGTATCACCTAGAAGGATAGGGTTTGGCTTTGGATTTGTCTAGGATGAAACTCGGTAGGGATGATTTGGAATAGTTGGTGGCACCAAATTTGGTTGTTAGGCTTTGGACATAATATTTTGTGGGAGAATTTCATGAGGGTTCTTGGTGGCTAACTCTAGGCACTTGAGCAACCAGATCATCATACATACCTCATTCCCTTTTCATAGTATTGGCTTTCCTATGGACTCAATTGTGATTTCTCACATAAAACAAAACTGTAGAGTCTTGAAGCTTCTTGCCATTTAATGTTCCTTGCATCTAGGGGATCACCCCACAATCATTTGCTAATCCATTCATTGAACCTTTCATGAGATATACTTGGTAGAATCATTAATCCAATGAAATGTATGTTGGTTATTAATTACCAAAACCACCTAGGGAGAATTGTGCTTTCAATCTCCCCCTTTTTGGTAATTGATGACAACATATAGATCAAAGCTTTGATAGGGATATAAACAAAGAATAGCATCATCGCTTTGAGAAGTATGTGATAAGCAAGAGCTCCCCCTAAATTTGTGCATTATTTTAAATTTGTGTTTGAATGTAAATGCACAATTAATCCGGATCATGGGGTACTCTTCCATGCCATATACATCTTGGTGGTACGCATGAATGATATGAATGGATTACAATGCACATAACACCAAACATGAGAAAATGATCATCATATAAACATCACAAGGATATAAGAGATAGTATCAACAATGCGTATGATCAAACACCATGAAGTTTCAAGACAAACAAAAGATAAACCATATGTTTTTAAAATGAGAGGAACAAACAAAATGCAACACACACTCTCTCTCTCCCTCGAAGCCCTATGATCTATAACACTTCTCCCCCTCTGGCTACAAGTTACTAAAAAGCTCAAAGGTATAGATCTAAGCATCGCTCTGGGCATGGTTTCCTCCATGGGGCGATGAAGTTGCACCAGTAGTCATGGAAGGAGTCGATAAGAGAGCGTTGGCAAATGCTTGTGCTGAAGTCCTCTAAGGTGGTGGAGTTGACACTGAAGGTGTTGAAGGGGGTGATGGAGCTGATGCAGGTGCCGATGAACATGGTCCCGTCTCTCTAACTAGCATGGCAGAAGATATGGCATGTGTCCTGAACTGAGTGTGAGTCTGGAGAGGAGGACTGCCATCATAATCACTAGAGCTGGGGCTTGGCACAACATTCACTTCATACATCAGTTGGTTGACCGTGGTGGTGAGCTCAGTCACCTTGACATTAAGGTCATGGAATTTGCTTTCCACTATCCTCTCAAGCTTCTTCTAGTTCTTCAGGATCTCACTTATGTTATTTTCTATACCTTGAATAGTGCTGATGAGATATGCCATTTGGTCACCCTTTGTCCTTGGCATCTGAGCACTAATGGCTTTGCCTGACTCTGCCCGGGCCTCAGCCGCAATCTCAGCCTGTGCAGTAGCTAAAGTGGGATGACTTGGATCCATCATCATGACATTATCCTCAAACTCTGGCTGTAGGAGTAGGTTTTGTCGATCAAGAAGATGTTGGTTGTTTTGAACTTTGGAATAAGTAAGCATCTTGATGTACAGAGCATATCCACATGACCTTTTTCTGGTCAGTACATGTTCTCTTGATTGTCTCAACAATTAGATCCATCACTCTAAATTTGGTGTGGCTATCCACATGATGGAAAATGTTAATGGAATAACCTCAAACCATCTTATAATCACCTGACTTGGGCATCAAAGTATGCCTCAAAATACTATTTGGGGTAGGCAGACTTGCTTGCAAGAAGTAAACTGAGCCTAGCTTGTGGGTCTTTAGATACTCATTGGGAATTGGCTGATAGATATTTGCCATTGAGTTGTGATTCATCTTGGACTCAGTATACACATCAAGATCTCATTCTTGCACCTTGGGGCTCCTAAGATGGCAGCCCACTCATCGATTAACGACTGGTACCTGGTGCCTTCAGTCATCCACACAATCTTCCCATTTGGATAAAAATGAGGCATGCAATAGAAGTACATAATCATCTCATCATTCCAAGCTATCATCTCTTTGCCAACAAATTCATCAATGTCAATGGCATTGAAGTTTTCTAGCACATGAGAGAAGTAGTCTTCATTCTCCTTGATGAACTTCCAATCAACATATCTCATGTCACTTACAGTTGGACTCTTGTCTAGCAACACAGTCTCATAAAAATCTTGTTTCTCCTTAGTGTGCAAGTGAGCATCAACAGTTGTTCTTCTCCTCGTAGCATAGGGATCTTCAGCTCTCCGCTTTCTGAGTCCTAGATCCGTTCTTTCCTTCATATTCTCTGCAACTGGATGATCATTGTTGTGGTCTCGCAGACTCTAGAATTTTTCTGGTTGCTACCCTTTCTTTCCTTTCACACTATTTCTGGAAAGTATCATCATTAGGAATAAAGTATGCACCCTCTTCATGTGAGTTCATCTTCTTCCTGGTCCTGGTGGCTGCCTTGGGTAGACCATGTGAACTAGGGGTGCGAGGGTCTGAAGAGCTAGCTTCTGGACTAGTGCCAGCATCAAGATCTGCACTTGGCTCTCTGAAAGCATTCTGATTGTCTTCTAGATCTGACATAGGTGAGAACTAACCCTGTGAAGAGATGTAGAGGAGTGGAGAATATGATCATCACAAAATTGAGATGTTTTGCAAAATTTGAACTCAAAAACTTAGTTGTAGATTTCCACTATAAGGGTTTCGGTTCCACAGAGTTTCATTTTTTGGATCATCCGAGACAGATAACCTCTTTAACAAAGACTTGGTCACAATTTTTGGTTTCACTGAAAAGTGATTCGGTCTCGCCGAGATTGTTCTCAAAAACCCTAAAACCCAGAACGGTGACACCAATCCGTTTCCACTCAGTGACTCCGAGACGCGTACGGCGGAAACCTAAACCTAAAAGTTTTTGTTTGCCTAATCTTACGAGATTTTCTTGTGGATAAGAACATTGCAAATCATGGCAATATATTGAACAAGGCCTAATGCACATGAATTAGACAAGGAGCACAAGAGGGGATGGAGATTTACCCTAGCTTAGTGAAATCTCCCTACGGAGGCAATGGCGGGGAAGAATCAGTTGATGGTGGTGGATTCCATTGGCGAGGGCGCACTCGAGGCAATCAGCAAAGTCCTGAGGATGAGGGCGGAGGCAGCACTGGGGTGCGATTGGCCTAGTATTCGAAGAATTTTCCAAGTTCGGGCCCGTGGGATATATGTAGCCACACATTGTCGATGACACCGAACCGAAAATTTCGGCTCCACTAAGATGCTTAACCGCGTGAGAAGAGGGCAACTCGATGGCACCAGAATTTTGAGACTGGTGGTACCGAGATTGAAATCCAGATCAACCCTAGTGCTTCGGTGGAACCGAGTTTTGAAAGTTAGTTGCACTGAGTGGCACATGGGAGGTTTTGGCAGTCAGTCCTTGTCGAAACGGAACTTGGAGTTCTCCTCACACACAGGATCCGAGAAGTGCTTTCTCAAATCATGTGATGAAGCATGAAGAGAATTTGAGATGAAAAATCATAGATAGCTAGAGGGGGTACTTAGGCATTCTTGTGCATCCAATTGGCCAAAGAAAATGAAAGACAAATAACAACAATTGGATATCCTCGAATGAAGAAAAATATGCATACCAACATGCTCACACATTAAGATGTCAAATAAAACATGTCAAACATGCAAAACCACTCTAGTATCAACCAAGCACTTTTGTGATGCCGAAGTCATCTATATATGAGTATATTGACTTAGGTCATACTCATCGTTTAAGCACAAGTGGGGTTGCCACTTTTACATGAAGCTTTTAATGTGTTCACATCTTGTGAGATGCTGTGACTCAAGTATTAGAGTAAATCTACCCCTTGATGTGACATCAGCCTAAGAGGTATAAACTAACCTTAGGTTTATCGTTCAAGACTTCATGTAGGTGTTGTAGTTGTGGATGCTCATAGTTGATGAAGATCATCTTGAGTTGGGAGCAATCCTTGTTGTTTTGTACTCTTCTAACCTACATGGGTTAATCCCACACAAGGAACAAATACAAGGATATCTATGGACATGGAGTGAAACATATGAAGGATGATGTCCATTGATACATTAATTACCTTATCCCTTGCTTACCTATGAGGGAATGTGTGACTCCTTGAACTATTGCATAAGGTTGAAGTTGATTGCAAATAGTTCTTGCAAATGATGAATGTGTGTGAATTTTGTTGGCGGAGTTGATACTTGTGGTGTGCGTTGGGTTTTCGATGAAGGGGAACAGGTTATCGCAGCACAATGTGGGTAAGTATTGTTGGGGAACGTCGCATGGGAAACAAAAAAACTTCCTACGCTCAACAAGATCAATCTGTGGAGATCAACATCTACGAGAGTAGGGAGTGCATCTACATACCCTTGTAGATCGCTAAGCGGAAGCGTATATGACGCGGTTGATTCCGCGATCCAATCACGATCCGTCCCGATCTAGTGCTGAACGGACGGCACCTCTGTGTTCAGTACACGCACAACTCGATGACGTTCTCTGCCTCCTTGATCCAGCAAGCGAGGATAGAGAGGTTGATGAGTTCTTCGGTAGCGCGACAGCGTGACGGTGGTGGTGGTGTTGCTGTCCCAGCAGAGCTACGCCTAGCGCTACCGAAACCGCGAACGGAGGAGAAAACGATCTAGGGAAAGAGAGGGGTGCCAAGGGCCGTGTCCTCTTGGGGCACTGCTACGACGACATAAATCTTCTGTCGACTCTTGAGCTTGCGTTGATTTTTCCCTTGAAGAGGAAAGGGCGATGCAGCACAGGAGCAGTAAGTATTTCCCTCGGTTTGAGAACCAAGGTATCAATCGAGTAGGAGAATCACGTCAAGTCCAGAGTACCTGCGCAAACACAAAAGAGCTTGCACCCAACGCTATAAAAGGGTTGTCAATCCCTTCAAGATTGACTGCAAAGTGAGATCCGAAGGCGGAAAGTGCAATGAAGTAAAAGAGTAAGGTTGAAAATATGGTGTGAAGTAGACCCGGGGGCCATAGTGTTCACTAGAGGCTTCTCTCAAAATAGCAAATAATACGGTGGGTGAACAAATTACTGTTGAGCAGTTGATAGAACCGCGCAAAGTCATGACGATATCTAAGGAAATGATCATACATATAGGCATCACGTCCGAGACAAGTAGACCGATACTTTCTGCATGTACTACTATTACTCCACACATCGACCGCTATCCAACATGCATCTAGTGTATTGAGTTCATGACGAACAGATTAACGCCTTAAGCAAAATGACATGATGTAGAGGGATAAACTCAAACCAATGATGAAAACCCATCTTTTTACCATTGATGGCAACAACACGATGCGTGCCTTGCTACCCCTTCTGTCACTGGGTGAGGTCACCGCACGGTATGAACCCAAAACCAAGAACTTCTCCCATTGCAAGAATCATAGATCAAGTTGGCCAAACAAAACCCACAACTCGAAGAGAATTACAAGGATATGCATAAGAGAGATCAAAAGAAACTCAAATAAGATTCATAGATAATCTGATCATAAATCCACAATTCATCGGATCTCGACAAACACACCGCAAAATAAGATTACATCGGATAGATCTCCATGAAGATCATGGAGAACTTTGTATTGAAGATCCAAGAGAGAGAAGAAGCCATCTAGCTACTAGTTATGGACCCGAAGGTCTATGGTGAACTACTCACGCATCATTGGAGAGGTCATGGTGTTGATGAAGAAGCCCTCCGTATCCGAATCCCCCCTCCGGGAGGGCACCAGAACGGAATCCAGATTGGTTTTTGGTGGCTACAGAGGCTTGCGGCGTCGGAACTCCCGATCTAGGTTTCTTTCTGGGTTTTCTGAATTTATAGGAATTTATGGCGGTGGAATTACGTAGGTTGGGCCCATGAGGAGGTCATAAGCCTGGTAGGTGCGGCCTAGGGGGGGTCGCGCCTCACGGGCTTGTCACTCCCTTGTGGCTCTTTTGGCCTTCTTCCAAACCTTCGGGGGTTTCTTTTGGTCCAAAAAAAATCATCGTAAAGTTTTATTCCATTTGGACTCCGTCTGAAAAAGGGTCAAAAACAAGGAAAAAACAGGAACTCGCACTTGGCACTGAGTTAATAGGTTAGTCCCCAAAAAGATATAAAAGGCATACAAAACATCCAAAGTTTGACAAGATAATAACATGGAACCATCAAAAATTATAGATACGTTGGAGACGTATCAAGCATCCCCAAGCTTAACTCATGCTCGTCCTCTAGTAGGGAAGTGATAAAGACAGATTTTTTGATGTGGAATGCTACCTAGCATAGTTGTCCTTTGTAACTTCTTTCATGTGACATGAATGTTCAAATCCGTAAGATTCAAAACAATAGTTTGCTATTGACATGAAAACAATAATACTTCAAGCAAACTAGGAAGGTAATCATGAACTTTCGAAATAACAAGGCCAAAGAAAGTTATCCCTAAAAAGTCATATAGTGTGGCTATGCTCCATCATCCTCACACAACTAACTTAAATCATGCACAACCCCGGTATTGGCCAAGTAATTGTTTTCGCACTCTTACTTTCTCAAACCTTTTTCAACTATCACGCAATACATGAGCGTGAGCCATGGATATAGCACTATAGGTGGAATAGAGTTTGGTGGTGGTTGTGAGACAAAAAGGAGGAGATAGTCACATTGACTCGGCGTATCAAAGGACTATGGAGATGCCAATTAATAGATATCAATGTGAATGAGTAGGGATTGCCATACAAAGGATGCACTAGAGCTATAAGTATGTGAAAGCTCAAAAGGAGAACTAGTGGGTGTGCATCCAACTTGCTTGCTCACGAAGACCTAGGGCAATTTGAGGAAGCCCATCATTGGAATATACAAGCCAAGTTATATAATAAATATTCCCACTAGTATATGGTGGTGACAAAACAAGAGGCTCTCAGTCATGAAGAACATGGTGGTATTATGAAGCACAAGTGTGGAAAAAGATAGTAGCATTGTCCCTTCTCTCTTTTTCTCTCTTTTTTTTATTTGGGCTCTTTGGCCTCTTCCATATCTCTTTTTTTTTATTGTGGGCAACTTTGGCCTCTCTTTTTTTTCCTCACATGGGACAATGCTCTAATAATGATAATCATCACACTTTCATTTACTCACAGCTCAAAGCTTAGAACAATGATGACTCTATAGGAAATGCCTCGGGCAGTGTACCGGGATGTGCAACGATCTAGCTTGGCGTATGACGTTGAAACATCTTGCTAGCTATCTTACGATCATGCAATGGCAATATGAGAGTGAAGGCACAAGTCATCAGACGGAACGGTGGGAGTTGCATGGCAATATATCTCAGAATGGCTATGAAAATGCCATAGTAGGTAGGTATGGTGGCTGTTTTGAGGAATGCATATGGTGGGTTTGTGCACCGGCGAGAATTGCGTGGTACTAGTGAGGCTAGCAATGGTGGAAGGTGAAAGTGCATATATACCATGGACTCACATTAGTCAAGAAGAACTCACATACTTGTTGCGAAAGTTTTTATTAGTAATCGAAACAAAGTGCTAAACGCTTACTCCTAGGGGAAGGGTTGGTAGGTGTAAACCATCGTGCGATCCCGACGGCAACACAAAGGATGACAATCAATAGATCAATTATGCTCCGACTTCCTAACATAGTGGTTCACCATACGTCCATGTTACGTGAATCACTAGCTTCAACACAAGTATTTCTAGATTCACAACACCCTACTAACATAACTCTTAATATTACCAAATCCACGTCTCAAAACTAATTGAGAGGAATCAAACATTTCTTTCTACTCAATGCACATGAAGATGGAAGTTTTTGTATCCTCTTTGGGTACCTATCACCTTTGGGACTACTTTCATAGCACAAACCAACTACCAAGTCACGCACCATCGTGCTCTAAAAGATCTAAGTGAAGCACATAGAGCAAAATTATCTAGCTCAAAAGATATAAGTGAAGCACAATGAGCATTCTAGCAAATCACGATGAGTGCATGTCTCTCTCAAAAGGTGTGCAGCAAGGATGATTGTGACACAACAAAAAGAAAAGACTCCTACGATACAAGACGCTCCAAGAAAAACACATATCATGTGGTGAATAAAAATATAGCTCCAAGTAATGTTACCGATGGATTGAAGATGAAAGAGGGGATGCCTTCTCGGGGCATCCCCAAGCTTAGGCTTTTTGGTGTCCTTGCATTTTGGCTTGGGATGCCTTGGGCATCCCCAAGCTTGAGCTCTTTCCACTCTTTATCCATTTGTCCATGAGAACATCACCCAAAACTTGAAAACTTCACAACACAAAACTTAAACAAAAACTCGTGATATCATTAGCACAAGAAAACAAACTACCACCTCTTTAGGTACTGTAGCAATCTTGAATTCTATTCATATTGGTGTTAGATTACTGTATTCTCACTTTTCCATGGCTAGTACCCCCCTATACTATCCGTAGTTTCATCAAAACAAGCAACCAACTCAACAAAAACAGAATCTGTCAAAAACAGACGAGACTGTAGCAATATGTATACTTCGTATACTTCTGGTACCTCAAAATTTCTGAACAATTACGACTGCCTGGGCAAAAGGCATATCAACCAGCAGAAAAAAGAATCAACTCAAAAGCTCTTTCTGAATAAAAATGAAAAATAATCTCGTGAGCGAAAAGTTTATGTCTTTTTCTAGGACGATCAAACAACCATCACCAAGACTAGTCATAAAGGTTTTGCTTGGTTCAAACACAAAAAGAAACACAAAATACACAATCATAACAGAATTATGATGGTGTGGACACAACAAAACAGAAAGAAAAAGATAAATTCATTGGGTTGCCTCCCAACAAGCGCTATTGTTTAACACCCTTAGCTAGGCATTGATAAATCAATGATGCTCACACAAAAGACAAGAATTGAAGCACAACGAGAGCATCATAAAGCATGTGAAAATCGCATCTAAGTCTAACATACTTCCTATGCAAAGGCATTTTATAGGAAAATAGATTGTCAAGACAACCAATAGTTGCCATATGCAAGGAAGAAGAAAGAGACAATAGCCGTCTCCACATAACGAGAGGTAATTTGGTAACATGAAAGTTTCTACCACAATATTTTCCTCTCTCATAGCAATTACATGTGGGATCGTAATCAAATTAAACAAAATAGCTACCACAAAGGATATTCTTTTCATGATCTGTTGGGGATATTGCCTGTTAAGTGACCCGCCGAATATGGGCCGGGTTACTGTTAAGGCGATTCATCCTTTATGGCTAGTTGGGCCTCAACCCGGGCGTTTCCAAGTCGCATGATGGTTATGATTTATGGAAGGACTCTGAGTTTTGCAAGACGGCGACTTAGAGACCGCAGTGGTCACGATTTGTAAAAAGGAAGGGACTCTTGTAAACCCTAAGGCTTCGACCTATATATATAAAGGCGAGTCTGGAGGGGGGGGGGGTTAGGTTAGAAATCATCGAGAGCTAGGTTTAGGCGAGTTACGCCTTCCTTGTAATCGAATCCACATCAATACACACAAAACAGGACGTAGGCTATTACCTCTTCGTGAGGGGCCGAACCTGGGTAAATCGCCGTGTCTCTCCCGCTTAACCCCTTTGAGTCGCCACCAAGGTGCGATGGCTCCAGTATTAAGTCCTTTCACGAGGACATCTGCCGTGACAAAACTACGACAGTTGGCGCCCACCGTGGGGCCTGCGCACGGTGGAGTTTAGTTCTCAAAGGGAGCCCTACCAGGGTCTGGGAGTTATGCGGCGGCGCTCATGACTTGGAGCCGACGCGGCCTAGCCTACATCGACAACCGGCGATGGGGACCTGAAGCAAATTCTCTCGAATCAGGCTACAGGGTCCCCTTCGGCAAAATCAACGTCTTCATCGGCATGATCGGGTCATCTGTTCCTGAGCCGGACATCTCCTCCGACATCGTCGAGCCGGCCAGGTACGTTCATCCAGTCGTAACCCGGAATCTGACCCGCCCGGCCTTTGTGGGCTTCACGCAGGGGTCGGAGGAGCCAGAGCACGCGGCGGCTCAGGAGGCTACCCCCATCAACTCTGACGACGAGTCATCTATGGGCGACTCCGATTCCATCTAGTCCCTCCACGGAGACGGTCTCGGGGGCTTGTCATTGGCCATGGATCCGGAAGTCCTCGATCGAACCCGCCGCCAGATCGCCATCTACATGGCCGGGGCGACTCAACCCGCACAGAATCCCGCCGGAGGCGATGGAACCGGCGGGACGTCCAGAAGCGCATCAGCAGTCCTGGTGGATTTAGCGGCGGAAATCACAAGACTAATGTCAACCCCCCTCAAGCCTGAGAACCAGGAAGAGATAAATGCGGAGTTAGCAAAACTAAGGGAGGCGGTGGCGAAGGCCCATCGAGATGCTAAGACGGAGTCCGCCAGGATGGAAACTGGACAAGCCCAGATTACGGCCGAAAGGATGCGGTTGAACACCGACAATTGGCGGCTTGAAAGACAGCAGCGCGCATCCGACGCCGTCCATCAGCGGAGGCACCAGGGACGCCTGCCCCATGATCTTAATCCAACCCGCCTGTTCGACACTCCCCAAACACCCGGGATGGGAGCCGCCCCGGCAGGAGGGCTTGGCCGCCCTCCTAACCCGCCGCTTCAGACGACGGAGGGTCAAATTCCTCGTTTCCGTACCCCTCGGGGCCACTTCTCTAACCCGGTGGATAATGTGCTTGACGCAACTCGCCATCTGGAGTCTCTCCCGATCCACGGCAACACCCCGGCTAAGATCGAAGCAAGGAACGCCATCGAGATGTTGAAAACGGCGGTGGTCCAAAACGCGCAGTTCTCACACAGCCCCGAGCGATTGCACTCCACCCCCAGGCGAGTTATACCAGGGGCTGGCCGGAGGATCAGCCAGCCGTAAACAGCGCCCCGCGACACCTCCCGCTGGACAACCCGCCCGAGCGGGACCCGCCGGGAAAAGGTCCACCCAACATTCAAGAGGCTCAGACCCCTCCCGCGGGAACCGGAGGGCGAGTTGGGGTGCCGTGCTTATCCCTGGCCCTTCGAAACGAAAGAATGCCCAAGGACTTCAAAGGACCAAGAAAGGTGCCTAATTACACACCAGATCTCAAACCAACATCTTGGATCGAGGGCTATGAGATCGCCATGGACATGCTCGACGTAAACGAGGCGGTTTGCGCCAGATATTTCACCATGATGCTCGAGGGATCGGCACGCACTTGGTTGAAAAATTTACCCCCCAATTCTATCCAGTCCTGGGCCGAGTTAAAGGAACGTTTCATCAAAAACTTCCGGGGAACCTGTAAACGACCGATGACAATCGTCGACTTGCAACACTGCGTGCAACGCCCGGATGAATCGGCGCATCATTGGTCGCGGTGAGTCGCGGAAATTATCCATTCATCGGATGGCATCACGGCAGCGCAGGCTGTACTTATCCTCGAGCACAACTGCCACTACGAACCACTGGTCCAGAAGCTGGGGCGACTCAAACGGAAAGTTCAGGATATGGGCGAGCTAATGGATACCCTCACTAGATACGCTAAAGCCGATGACACCAAAGATCCCGGCGAGGATGGCAAGGGTAACTCACCCAAGAAAGGCGATTCAACTAATAAGCATACCCGCCTCCAAGACCGCAACCGTCATAACCAGGGGACCAACGGCAAGCGTAGGCCGCATGAGGAGCCCTCGGATCTGGTTGCCAACACCAACGCCAATGACGGCAAAAAGAAGAATCGAGGCTTTAGTGGGAAAAGACCGCGTAACTACGAAGAGCTGCTCAAAGGCCCTTGCCCGCACCACGCCACGGCCGACGGCCCGACGGGCCACTCCTGGGAGAACAGCTTCGTGATGCGGGAATTTCGGGCCGAGGCAATCAAGAAGAGCCAGAGCGAAGACCCGAACCGTCGCCAAGACCAACTCGCCGCGCCCAACCAAAGGCACAACCCCTTCGGCGGCTTTCCCGAACAAGAGGCTCAGGGGGGGCCGCAGCCAGGCGGCGGCCAGTACCTGGTGCACCACCACCGGCGGTACAACCCGCCAGGAGTCTTCCAGCAGCCGCCCCCACCGGGGGCTCCGCAGGACCAGGATGACCATGGGGGCTTCCGCAACAATCCTAAACAGCTAAGTAACGGGCAATATCATGTTTTCACCACTAATGCTTGCAGACGTGATAAAAAGGTAAATCACCGGGCGTACAGCGTAATTGAGCCGGTGGTTCCCAGATATCTCCACTGGTCCGAACAGACCATAACATGGAGCAGAGAGGATCACCCGCCGAGAATAGATAACCCGGGCGACCTGGCCTTGGTCGTGGCTCCCCAAGTGGCGGGTTACACTCTATCGAAAGTACTAATAGATGGCGGCAGCAGCATTAATATCCTATACTTCGACACCTTCCGGAGGATGAATCTACTAGAGAAAGACTTGATGCCTTCAACCACGGTTTTCCACGGCATCGTCCCAGGCAAATCCGCTTATCCGATCGGCCGGGTCAGGCTCTCAGTAGCGTTCAGAACTGCACAGAACTACAGGTCGGAGTCTCTGGTCTTCGAGGTGGTCAAATTAAAAAGCCCGTACCATGCGCTGTTCGGGCGACCGACTTACGCTCGCTTCATGGCCCGCCCGTGCTATGTTTACCTCAAGCTCAAAATGTCTGGTCCTAAAGGGCCCATCACGGTCGACGGAGATAGAAGGATTGCAAAGGAGTGTGAGGAAGGAGACGCGGCCTACGCGGAAGTCGCCTGCGCGGCGGAGGAGCTCAAAAACCACCGGGCCAATGTTGATCCGGCAGACATGTCACCGCTCAAGAAACCGACTACAGATTCCGAGTCGCCCCTCAAGTTCAAACCAACGGATGACACGAAGACAGTCGACTTCGTCCCTGGCGATTCATCCAAGCAGTTTACCATTGGAACAGGTCTGGACCCCAAATAGGAAAGCGCGCTCATCGAATTCATTCGTGAGAATCGGGACATCTTCGCATGGAAACCCTCTGACATGCCGGGTGTACCGAGAGAATTCGCTGAGCACCATCTTAATATTGACCCAAAATGCAAACCTGTCTAACAATACCTCCGCAGGTTTAACGAGGAGCGACGGAAGGCGATTGGAGAGGAAGTCGCCCGTCTTTTAGCCGCCGGGTTCATCGTGGAAGTCTTTCATCCCAAATGGTTAGCTAACCCAGTGTTAGTACTCAAGAAGAATGACACTTTCCGTATGTGTATTGACTATACGGACCTCAACAGAGCTTGCCCCAAGGATCCTTTCGCTCTTCCCCGCATCGACCAAATCATTGACTCGGTGGCGGGATGCGAACGATTGTGCTTTTTGGACGCTTATTCGGGTTATCATCAGATCAAAATGGCTGTGGAAGATCAAGAAAAGACTGCTTTCATAACCCCCTTTGGGGCCTTTTGCTATGTGTCCATGCCGTTCGGGCTCAAGAGCGCAGGGGCGACTTACCAGCGCTGCATCCAGAATTGTCTTCATAGCCAAATTGTCCGCAACGTCCATGCTTATGTTGACGACATTGTGATCAAGACCCGCCGGGAGGAGACACTTCTGGAAGACCTTAAGGAAACCTTTGATAATTTACGGGTATATCAGATGAAACTAAATCCTACCAAGTGCGTTTTCGGCGTACCTGCGGGAAAACTACTGGGTTTCTTGGTATCGGAGCGCGGCATCGAGGCTAACCCGGACAAAATTGAAGCGGTTACCTCCCTCGGCAAGCCGACGAATGTTAACCAAGTTCAGCGATTGGCGGGTCGCATTGCGGCTCTCAGTCGTTTTGTAAGCCGCCTCGGAGAAAAGGCGATTCCGCTCTATCAATTGTTGAGAAAGTCTGACCGATTCGTGTGGACAGAGGAAGCTGACGAGGCACTTCAGGCCTTGAAACATGAATTGGTTAACC
Source organism: Hordeum vulgare subsp. vulgare (assembly GCF_904849725.1). Taxonomy (NCBI): domain Eukaryota; kingdom Viridiplantae; phylum Streptophyta; class Magnoliopsida; order Poales; family Poaceae; genus Hordeum; species Hordeum vulgare. Next base: position 541,594,419 of record NC_058520.1, read on the forward strand.
CGCCGGTCCTGGCGGCCCCGGCTGAAAAGGAGCCTATGCTCCTGTATATCGCCGCGAATTCCAAAGCGGTCAGCGTGGCTGTGGTCGTTGAAAGAAAGGAGGAAGGAAAGGAATACCCGGTACAACGCCCGGTGTACTTTATCAGTGAGGTGTTAACTCTTTCCAAACAGCGATACCCACATTGGCAGAAACTGGTCTATGGGGTGTTCATGGCGAGTCGGAAGCTTAAACATTATTTCCAAGAACACCCAATCACCGTGGTCAGTTCCGCGCCCCTCGGCGACGTCATCCAAAACCGCGAGGCAACAGGGCGAATCGCCAAATGGGCAATAGAACTCGGGTCACATCACATTCAGTATACCCCCCGCACGGCCATCAAATCCCAGGCGCTGGTTGATTTCGTCAATGATTGGACGGAGCTTCAGGCTCCGGAAGATCGACCTGACCTTACCTATTGGACTATTTATTTTGATGGATCCAGACAGTTGGAGGGCTCGGCGGCTGGTGTGGTGTTGATATCCCCTCAAGGAGATAAGTTCTGCTACGTCCTCTGGCTCATGTTCCCTTGTACAAATAATGCGGCAGAGTATGAAGCTCTGCTTCACGGTTTGCGACTAGCAAAAGAGATGAACCTAACCCGAGTCAGGTGTTTTGGGGACTCAGATCTGGTGGCGCAACAGGTTTCGGGCACCTGGGACTCTCGAGATCCTATGATGGCGGCTTACAGGCGAGCCGTATCTCACGTGGCGGGCTATTTTCATGGGTACCAGGTCGATCATGTCGATCGGCGACTCAACGAAGCAGCTGATGCCCTCTCGGGACTCGGCTCACAGAGAAAACCGGTCCCCCCTAATGTCTTCTTGGATGTCCTGCATAAACCGTCCGTAACTGTATCCACGGAGGAGGAGTTGGCGATACCAGATCCCGAGTCTCAGCTTGTGGTGGCTCTCCATATCGCTCCGGATTGGGCTCTTCCTTATCTAGCTTATCTTGCTCGTGGCGAGTTACCCACTGACGAAGTTTTGGCTCGCCAGATTGTTCGGCGTAGCAAGTCCATGGTCATCATTAATGGCGAGCTATATAAACGAAGTGCTTCAGGGGTCTTTCAGCGGTGCGTTTCCTCCGAGGAAGGATGCACAATCCTTAATGACATCCATTCTGGAGACTGCGGACATCACGCCGGGTCACGTTCTTTGGTATCAAAAGCCTTTCGACACGGTTTCTTCTGGTTGACGGCTCACGCAGATGCAGAAGATATAGTACGGCGGTGCAAGGGGTGCCAACGATACGGGATACAGGCTCATGTGCCAGCTCAAGAATTGAGGATGATCCCCATTACTTGGCCTTTCGCGGTCTGGGGGCTGGACATGGTCGGTCCCTTTAAGATGTCCTCCAACAAGAAAACCCACTTATTGGTGGCGGTTGATAAATTCACTAAATGGATTGAGGCGGAGCCTGTTGGGACCTGCGACGCGGAGACTGCGGTAAAATTTCTGAAGAAGCTGATTTTCCGTTTTGGATATCCGCACAGTATCATCACAGACAATGGTACTAACTTGTCCCAAGGAGCGATGCTGGATTTCTGTCGCCGTGAACATATCCGGCTTGATATCTCTGCAGTTGCTCACCCGCAGTCAAACGGACAGGCCGAGCGGGCGAATCAGGAAATTTTGCGAGGGATCAAACCTCGACTCATAATTCCCCTGGAAAGAACTCCAGGATGTTGGGTGGAGGAGTTACCTTCGGTATTATGGAGCATCCGAACCACCCTGAATCGGTCCACGGGGTTCACTCCTTTCTTCTTGGTCTATGGTGCAGAGGCCGTCCTCCCTACTGACATAAGGCATGATTCTCTTAGAGTCGCCGCATATGTGGAGCAGGACAACGAGCTGGCGCGTCAGGACTCTTTGGACGCCTTGGAAGAGGCACGTGACTTAGCAGCGGCTCGCTCGGGGATCTATCAGCAAGATCTGCGGCGTTATCATAGTCGCCGGGTGAAGAGTCGGACCTTCCAGGAAGGCGATTTGGTGCTTCGACTGATACAAGACCGGGCAGGCATGCACAAGCTTTCGCCCCCTTGGGAGGGACCTTTCGTTGTCAGCAAGAACCTCCGCAATGGTTCTTACTACTTGATGGATCTTCGGTCTGATCGACCGACTACGGGGGCTGAGTCAACTCGCCCTTGGAATATTGCCCATTTGCGGCCTTATTACACTTGAGTTCTTAAAACTCCATGCTTTGTAAGTTTTTTGGTTTTTCATTACGGAATAATATAATGTTTCCCTAACTCGGGGGCTTCTTCTTTAAGAAAAAGAGAGCAATTTCATGACATCCTGTTGCGACCTTATGAGCCGACAGAACATGCATTAAGGGTGGGTGCACGAGCTTTCTGAATTCGCCTCCCCCTGTCGCGACCGTATGAGCCGACGAAACCTGCATTAAGGGTGGGTGCACGAGCTTTCTGACTCGCCTCCCCCTGTCGCGATCGTATGAGCCGACGAAACCTGCATTAAGGGTGGGTGCACGAGCTTTCTGACTCGCCTCCCCCTGTCGTGACCGTATGAGCCGACGAAACCTGCATTAAGGGTGGGTGCACGAGCTTTCTGACTCGCCTCCCCCTGTCGCGATCGTATGAGCCGACGAAACCTGCATTAAGGGTGGGTGCACGAGCTTTCTGACTCGCCTCCCCCTGTCGCGACCGTATGAGCCGACGAAACCTGCATTAAGGGTGGGTGCACGAGCTTTCTGACTCGCCTCCCCCTGTCGCGACCGTATGAGCCGACGAAACCTGCATTAAGGGTGGGTGCACGAGCTTTCTGACTCGCCTCCCCCTGTCGCGACCGTATGAGCCGACGAAACCTGCATTAAGGGTGGGTGCACGAGCTTTCTGACTCGCCTCCCCCTGTCGCGACCGTATGAGCCGACGAAACCTGCAATAACGGTGGGTGCACGAGCTTTCTGACTCGCCTCCCCCTGTCGTGACCGTATGAGCCGACGAAACCTGCATTAAGGGTGGGTGCACGAGCTTTCTGACTCGCCTCCTCCTGTCGCGACCGTATGAGCCGATGAAACCTGCATTAAGGGTGGGTGCACGAGTTTCCTGACTCGCCCCCTCCTGTCGCGACCGTATGAGCCGACAAAATTACTCGTGTTATGATTTGACCTTGGAAATCTTTATCCTCACTGCTTACTTGTTAAAACTGTTTGTGGTTCTTTTCACAGATAAGGTGCTCAAGGCTTTCATCCTTGGCGGATTGAGCATTTCAGGCGACTCTGATAAGGATTAACAAAATATTTTAAACCGCCTCAAAGGCGATATAAGGGTTTTTTGCAGAAGATGTCATCAAAAGATAGTACTGACTATTACATGGCTCTTGGGCCAAATTCAAGGAAAATCTATTCCGCTAAATCCTGGCGTGAGCTCTGACCAGCTTCGATTTGTAAATCGCCCAAGACCCAATTGCATCTGGACAAAGAGGCAAAATCGTCTTCATCGGTCAAGATTGATGCCAGGTCTGTTTCCTAGTCAAAGGGATTCTTGGGTCGCCGAGGGATAAGGTTGGTCACCATGAAGGTTGGCGGGCTGATTTTCTTATTCTTGTCATCGTAAGCCGCCTGATATTTTGTCAAGTCAAGGCTGGCGGCGAGTTGGGTCGCGGCCAGTCGAGAATCCTTGACAACCTTCTGGTAGTCTTCTTCCACGAACTCCGAGCCGTCATCTTTAAGCTGAGGGAAGCCGGCAGCTACTTCTTCCAAATTGATTTCTGGAGCATACGCCAGGCAGCGACTCAGAGCCGTCAGGACACCCTTCCGGGCGGCTGATCGGGTTAACTCGCCGATCTGGGGAGGCAGTGTGGATAGATATCCAAGCACTTTCTTGATAGAAGTTATGGGCTCCTTTGCACCAATCACAGCTTTGACAGTCAGCACACTGCCTGTGTACAGCTGTTCCGTCAGCGTATAGATCACCTTCAGCATCAACACGCTGTCATCTTGCAGATTGGCGACTCTCGAGCCTGTGATTAAATAACCGGTAAGTTAAACATTGAGGAATTTTGCCCAAGGAAGAGGATAAGATTGGCGAGTTAGGTAAAGCTTACCAAAGATGGCTTGAGTCATGTTGGAAATATGACGCTTTAAGCCGGATAGCTCCTGCTGCACAGTTGCCAGCTTTGCTTCTGCTTTTTCGGCTCTCGTCAAAACCGCGTTGTGGTCAGCCTGAGTTCTTTCTAACTCGGCTTTGAGCTTTTCCAGTTCAACCAGAGACAGCTTATATTTGTCTTCCGACTGAGCTCGGGCATCTTGTTGGTCAGCCAAGTTTTTCCTTAAGTCGCCCAGGGCCAGTTCGGTCTGGGCAAGGCTTTCCTGTTCAAAATTTAAAAACAGAGACAAGTCTCAGAATTATTGCAAGGCAATACCCCTGACACTTGGGGGCTAATGTATAATTTTTCAAGGGAAATTATACAGAAATCAAGACCCGGCTCATCATTTTACTGATGACCCGGCCCTTGGGGGTTACTGGTAGCGAAGCTTTTAAAAGACCCGGCTCATCATTTTACTGATGACCCGGCCCTTGGGGGTTACTGGTCGCGAAGCTTTTAAAAGACCCGGCTCATCATTTTACTGATGACCCGGCCCTTGGGGGTTACTGAGGATAATATAGAGTATAAATTTTTACCTCATGTTTGTTATTTAACATCTTCAGCAGATTCTTTTCCATCTCGTAACTCGCTTCCAGGCGACTTGCGAAGCCAGAACAGAGCTCTTTAAACTCCAGACCTGCATAGTCAGAAAGTTTCGCCTTGGAAGGCCCAGACTCGAGAATTGATGGAGAAGGGGATGATGTATGTTTGGAGAGGATTGTCTCTGCCGGCTTGGAAAAACCAAAACCAGTAGTGACCACAGCATCTGGGTCGTCAGCTGTCGCCATTATGACCGGTGATCTAGGGACATACGTTGATCTTTTGGGCGACTCAGGAGGGTTTGCTTGAATTGTCGGCTCGTTTTGACTCGGATCCTCTTGAGTCGGAATAGCTTTCCTTGGAGGTTCAGGAGTGGCGTTAGGGTTTGATCCACTGATTTTCCTCTTTTTGGCTTGCGCCCTAATGAAAGAGATAGGCGTGTTAAAAAATTATTATTAAAAAGAGTATTATTCTCAAGGATCAGGACAAGGAACTTACCCCGGGACTCGGATCATTGGTGGAAGGGTCGACATCACTGAGTCGCCAGAAGTGGGGGGAGAATCCTGCAGAATTGGTACGTCGATAATACTGGCGGGTTAGGACTGTGATCCAAAGCAGCACGAACAATGGTTGCTCAAATAAGAAAAGGAGGTACCTCGCTTGGTTTTCTTTTGTTCCTTGTTGGCAAGCCAGGTGTCAGGTCGCCGGAATGACTTCGCGTTTTCCGTTTCGAGGCGTGCTGCGTTTTCTTCAGTAAGAAATTCGGGTCCAAATGGGCATTTGGATGTGAGAGAGGTACTTTCCCACATATTCGCCGGGCCGGCTTAGGTGGAGAAGGAGATGAATCGGAAGAGACGGAAATTACCTCGACAGAGTCTTCCTGGCTCTCGTTATCTTCATTCTGTTATAAGAGGAGCGAGAGATAAGTAAAAGTTAAAAAGGTGATGAGTGGCGAGTGAAAATGAGGATGGATTGGTACCTCTGAGAGTGCGTCGCCAGCTTGAGATTCGTCGACTTCAGATGGCTCGGCCGCAGCCGATTTGCCTTTGCCTTTGTTTTTCTTGGAAGGCGGCTTAGCACTCTTCATGGCTTGTTTCTTAGGTCTCCTAGACCAGAACTTGTCGCCTTTCTGGAAGGGGATATGGTATGAAGTCATGATGACAGTAAACCAGATAAAATAAAAGTTGAGGGCGAGTTAGCTTTGGTTACCTTGGGTGCCGGGTTAATCTTGCAGAAGGGCTTAAGGCCGATTTGGCCGCATTTCGCTGCAGGTTCGCCGGTCAGCTTCCTGATGATGGTGACTATGTCTTTTTCCGTTAATGCTGTATGGAAGTAGCATTGGGGATGATCCAGAGTACCGTCAAAATCACACATCAGACCGTCTCGGCGGCTCAGAGGAAGGATCCGCCATTCGACCCAGCAGCGAATCAAGTCAACCCCGGTGAGACCGTTCTTCGTCAAGGATCTCAGTTCGGACAGAATTGGGACGAATTCCGACTCTTCTTCCTCGGTGAGCTTGTCAGGGAGCTTGAAGTTGACTGGGAGGCGGCTTGGCCTGTAACCCTGAAGTTTATTTTCGCCGGCAGGGGACGTTTCCTTGCAGTAGAACCAAGATTCACCCCAGCCTTTGGGATGGCTAGGCATAGTGAGTGCAGGGAACGGGCTGTCCCTGCGACGCTGGACGTTGACCCCGCCGAGTTCCAAACTGGGGCCGTTGTGGAACTCCGTCTGGCGATTCAAGTGGAAAAAGTACCAAAACAGAGGGACGGAAGGCTCGATCCGCAAATAAGCTTCGCAAAGGACTTGGAATTGACTCAGGTTGCTTATGGAATTGGGTCCCAAATCCTGGAGTCGGACGTTCATAAAATTCAGGGCATCTCTAAGGAATTTAGATCCGGGCGGTTTAAAACCCCGTTCTAAGTGTTCCAGAAAAACTACTATCTCCCCTTCCTTAGGGTTGGGTAGGTCTTCTCCTAACCCGGTGCGCCATCCAATGACGTCTTGAGGATCCAAGCAGCCCGCTTTCACGTAATTCGCCAAAATAGCATCGTCAACTTTGGTGGGGAGCCAATCGCTCTTGAAAACAGCACCCATGCTACAAATAGGCAAGAAAATGGTATTACATGTCTCGAACATTTATTATGTGAGTCGGGACTAGCTTCTGCTTAACCCGCCGGATTGGGAGGCCGGGTTGGGCTGATGTGGCGACTTATCGGAGCAGGGCTATTCTCAGAAGCGATGCTACTGTGGGTGGTAAAATCTATTCTTTCCGAAACACTAAGGGAAGGACGAGGTCTCCAAACAGCTTTTTGCAAACAGTGAAAGAGGAATGGATCTATTCAACGGATATAACAGCTTACGGACGTGGCTACAACATGAACGGTGCATGATCAGGATGGTGCCTCATGTTTAAAAAGACTAGTCTGTTGCGAAAATTCGCAAGGGCACAGATGGGTAGCACTGTTCGAAACACTAGGTGCCCTGATGGCGCTCGGACTAATCAGTTCAACAGCTAAGATGGTGACGAGCATAGAGCTTCGAGGCTATGGCAATGGCGGCAGCTAGAACAAAAAAGTAAATCTATCCTTAAAGAAAGGGAAACAGCGGCCTAACCTGAGGATCTTGGTCGAAGAGGATCGGCGATGATGGAGCCTGGCGACGGCGACGACGTGCGGGCGGCACCGGAGCTCTTCGAAACGGCAGCGGCTTGCGGGCGGCGCCGGAGCTCTTCGGAACGGCAGCGGCTTGCGGGCGGCGCCGGAGCTCCTCGAACGGCGACGGCTTGCGGGCGGCGCCGGAGTTCCTCGAACGACAGCGGCCTGCGGGCAGCACTGGAGTTCTTCGGACGGTGATGGAGCTTGCGGCCGGCGGCGGAGCCTTCGCGATGCGGAGCGTTTTTTCTTCTTGCTGAGATGATGGTGGAGGTATTGACGGGACTGGTAGGTGGCCGGTGTCAGCCCTGTCCCTTCCGCCTATTTATCAGGACGGGCGCGGGGATCGAGGCGCTACGAGCGGGAACCGTCGAGGAAAGGAAAGATTCGCCATGATGGCGCCCGAAAATTTCGGGATAATGACGCACCAAAGGATCCGTTGGGATTGTGTTGGAGTTCCCGAGAATCAAGGGCTGAGGAAAGCACTAATGGGAAATGCGTTGGCGACTTAGAGACTTTGTCCGGTACCAGCTGGCGAGTTAAGATTTCTGGTGTACGGAGGAGCACAGAGGAGTGAATCGCCTTCGACTAAAATGGAAGCATTGGCATGAAGATTCAAGTCAATTTGGGGCCTAATGTTGGGGATATTGCCTGTTAAGTGACCCGCCGAATATGGGCCGGGTTACTGTTAAGGCGATTCATCCTTTATGGCTAGTTGGGCCTCAACCCGGGCGTTTCCAAGTCGCATGATGGTTATGATTTATGGAAGGACTCTGAGTTTTGCAAGACGGCGACTTAGAGACCGCAGTGGTCACGATTTGTAAAAAGGAAGGGACTCTTGTAAAACCCTAAGGCTTCGACCTATATATATAAAGGCGAGTCTGGAGGGGGGGGGTTAGGTTAAAAATCATCGAGAGCTAGGTTTAGGCGAGTTACGCCTTCCTTGTAATCGAATCCACATCAATACACACAAAACAGGACGTAGGCTATTACCTCTTCGCGAGGGGCCGAACCTGGGTAAATCGTCGTGTCTCTCCCGCTTAACCCCTTTGAGTCGCCACCAAGGTGCGATGGCTCCAGTATTAAGTCCTTTCACGAGGACATCTGCCGTGACAAAACTACGACATGATCCACATGCATGCAAATTTGACGCTCTTCAAAAATAGTGGGATTATCATCAACTAAAGTCATGACTTCTCCAAACCCACTTTCAATATTATTGCAAATATCATTGCAACAAGTAGTGGACATAGCAAAACTAGCATCCCCAAGCTTAGGGTTTTGCATATTTTTAGCATGATTGTCATTAATAGAATTTATAATGAAATCATTGCAATCATGCTTTTCATTCAAGGAGCCCTCGTGAATCATTTCATAAATTTCTTCATCATGATTTTAATATTCACGCATCTCAAGCAAAACTCCATAGAGAAAGTCAAGTGCACTCAACTCACTAGCAATTGGTTCCACATAAGTGGATCTCTTAAAGAGATTAGCAAGTGGGTGAGGATCCATATCACTAGATTTTCAGCAAGCAAAGATGAAAGCATATTGAAGGCACATAGCACACAAGCAAAGGAAAGGCAAACAAAAAAGGCAAACAAAAAAAGGCAAAAAAAATTGTAAATTTTTTTCAGAAGTGGGGGAGAGCAAAACGAGAGGCAAAAAAACTAAATGCAAGACATGAGTTTGCGACACTTACTTGGATGACTTCTTGACTTGATCCTCCCCGGCAACGGCGCCAGAAATTCTTCTGCTACGGCGACAAAAATCTTCTGTCGTCTCTTGAGCTTTCGTTGGTTTTTCCCTTGAAGAGGAAAGGGCGATGCAACACAGGAGGAGTAAGTATTTCCCTCAGTTTGAGAACCAAGGTATCAAACCAGTAGGAGAATCGCGTCAAGTCCAGAGTACCCGCGAAACACAAAAGAGCTTGCACCCAACGCTATAAAGGGGTTGTCAATCCCTTCAAGATTGATTGCAAAGTGAGATTTCAAGGCGGAAAGTGCAACGAAGTAAAAGAGTAAGGCTGAAAATATGGTGTGAAGTAGACCCGGGGGCCATAGTGTTCACTAGAGGCTTCTCTCAAAATAGCAAATAATGCGGTGGGTGAACAAATTATTGTCGAGCAATTGATAGAACCGCACAAAGTCATGACGATATCTAAGGCAATGATCATACATATAGGGATCACGTGCGAGACAAGTAGACCGATACTTTCTGCATCTACTACTATTACTCTACACATCGACCGCTATCCAGCATGCATCTAGTGTATTAAGTTCGTGACAAACAAAGTAACGCCTTAAGCAAGATGACATGATGTAGAGGGATAAACTCAAACCAATGATCAAAAGCCCATCTTTTTACCCTTGATGGCAACAACACAATGCGTGCCTCGCTACCCCTTCTGTCACTGGGTGAGGTCACCACACGGTATGAACCCAAAACCAAGCACTTCTCCCATTGCAAGAATCATAGATCAAGTTGGCCAAACAAAACCCACAACTCAAAGAGAATTACAAGGATATGAAATCATGCATAAGAGAGATCAGAAGAAACTCAAATAAGATTCATAGATAATCTGATCATAAATCCACAATTCATCGGATCTCGACAAACACACCGCAAAAGAAGATTACATCGGATAGATCTCCATGAAGATCATGGAGAACTTTGTATTGAAGATCCAAGAGAGAGAAGAAGCCATCTAGCTACTGGATATGGACCTGAAGGTCTATGGTGAACTACTCACGCATCATCGGAGAGGTCATGGTGTTGATGAAGAAGCCCTCCGTATCCGAATCCCCCCTCTGAAAGGGCACCAGAAAGGCTCCAGATTGGTTTTTGGTGGCTACAGAGGCTTGCGGCGGCGGAAATCCCGATCTAGGTTTCTTTCTGGGGGTTTCTGAATTTATAGGAATTTATGACGGTGGAATTACGTCGGTTGGGCCCACGAGGAGGTCACAAGCCTCGTAGGTGCGACCTAGGGGGGTCGCGGCTCACGGGCTTGTGACTCCCTCGTGGCTCTTCTGGCCTTCTTCCAAACCTTCGGGGTTCTCTTTTGGTCCAAAAAAATCATCGTAAAGTTTTATTCCATTTGGACTCCGTCTGAAAAAGGGTCAAAAACACGGAAAAAAACAGGAACTGGCACTTGGCACTGAGTTAATAGGTTAGTCCCAAAAAAGATATAAAAGGCATACAAAACATCCAAAGTTTGACAAGATAATAGCATGGAACCATCAAAAATTATAGATACGTTGGAGACGTATCAGGCACCCCCTCCCCTCTATATATAGGTGGAGAGGTGTGGGCAACAACCCCTCCAAGCCCTAGGGCGTAGCCAAGGGGGAGGAGGTGGAATCCTAGTCCCCTTCCTTCCTTCCATACAAAGGTGGACTTTTCACCTTTCCCAACTGCATGGGCCTTGAGGGACTTGTGCGCTAGGCCCAATAAGACCACAATGTCTCCCCTCAGCCCATGCAAACCCTTGGGATTTGGTAGAAACCTTGGTGGACTTACGGACTCCTCCGGAAGTTTGTAGATCCTTCTGGAAGCTTCCCGATAAAATACCGAAAAAACGTGAAACTTTTCCGGTAGCCAAAATATGACTTCCCATATATAAATATTTACCTCCGAACCATTTCGTAGATCCTCGTGATCCTGGTATCTCATCCGGGACTCCGAACAACCTTTGGTAACCCACGCATATAAGTCAACAATACCGAAATGTCATCGAACCTTCAGTGTGCACACCCTGCGGGTTCGAGAACTAAGCAGACATGGCCTGAGACACTCTCCGGCCAATAACCAATAGTAGGACCTGGATGCTCATATTGGCTCCTACATATTCTATGAAGATCTTTATCGGTCGAACCACGATGTCAAGGATTCAATCACTCCCGTATACTGTTCCCATTGTTCATCAGTATGTTACTTGCCCGAGATTCGATTGTCGGTAACTCCATACCTAGCTCAATCTCATTGCCGGCAAGTCTCTTTACTCGTTTTGTAATACACGATCATATGACCAAATCTTTAGTCACATTTCTTGCAAGCTCATTGTGATGTTGTATTACTGAGTGGGCCCTAGAGATACCTCTTCGTCATACGTAGTGACAAATCCCATTCTCGATTCACGCCAACCCAACATACACCTTTGGAGATACCTATAGAGCACCTTCATAGTCACCCAGTTACGTTGTGATGTTTGATACACACAAGGCATTCCTCCGGTGCCCGAGAGTTGCATGATCTCATGGTCATAGAAACAAACACTTGCCATGCATAAAAACAATAGCAATGAATGGACACGATCAAATGCTACATTCATAGTTTGGGTCTTGTCCATCACATCATTCTCCTAACGTCTATGGTCAGGAAACCTTGACCATCTTTGATCAACGAGCTAGTCCTTAGAGGCTCACTAGGGACAGTGTGTTCTCTATGTATCCACACATGTATTTGATTTTCCAATCAATACAATTCTAGCATGGATAATAAATGATTATCATGAACAAGGAAATATAATAATAACTAATTTATTATTGCCTCTAGGGCATATTTCCAACAGTCTCCCACTTGCACGAGAGTCAATAATCTAGTTCACATCACTATGTGCATTACACCTAATAAGTTCTGGGGTTTATCATGTTTTGCTTGTGAGAGAGGTTTTAGTTAACGGATCTGAACCTTTCAGATCCGTCTGTTCTTTAGAGATGTCTATGTCATCCTGTAGATGGTGCTACCACAATCCATTTCGAACTATTTCAAATGATTGCTCCCTTATATGATTTCGGGTTGCTACTCAGAGTCATCTGGATTGGTGTCAAATCTTACACGAACGTAACCCTTTACTATGAACTCTTTTATGACCTCCAATATCGAGAAACATTTCCTTAGTCCTAAAGTTACTAAGCATAATTTTGACCATTGTATAGTAATCCATTCCTCGATCACTCTTGTACCCCTTGACAGATTCATGGCAAGGCACACATCACGTGCGGTACACAGCACAACATACTATAGAGCCTACGGCTAAGGCATAGGGGATGACCATCATCCTTTCTCTTTCTTCTGAAGTGGTCAATCTTTGAGTGTTACTCAAATTCGCACTTTACAACACAGTAAAGAACTCTTTCTTTGACTAATCCATTTTGAACTCCTTCAAAATCCTGTCAAGGTATGTATTCATTAAAAGTTCTATCAAACGTCTTGATCTATTCCTATAAATCTTGATGCTCAATGTTTAAGTAGCTTTATCCAGGTTTTCCTTTCAAAAACACCTTTCAAAAAACCCTGTATGCTTTACAGAAATCCTACATCATTTCCGATCAACAGTATGTCAACCACATATACTTATCAGAAATTCTATAGTGTTCTCACTCACTTTATTGGAAATACAAGTTTGTCATAAACTTTGTAAAAACTAAAAAGCTTTGATCATCTCATAAAAGCGTATATTCCAATCTAAGATGCTTTCTCCAGTTCATAGAAGGATTGTTGGAGCTCGCATACTTGTTAGCATCCTTAGGATCGACAAAACCTTCTGGTTGTATCATATACAACCTTTCCTCAAGGAAACCGTCGAGGAAACAATGTTTTGACATCCATCTGCAAGATTTCATAATAAAAAATGCAGCAATTGTTAACATAATTCCAACAGACTTTTAGCATCGCTACGGCTGAGAAATTCTCATCGTAGTCAACTCCTTTGAAATTGTCGGAAACCTCTTTGCGACAAGTCGAGCTTTCTAAATGCTGACATTTACCATCATCATATGTCTTCCTTTTTAAATATCCATCTATACTTAATAGCCTTACGACCATCAAGTAGTTCTTACAAAGTCCTCACTTTGTTTTCACATATGGATCCTATCTCAGATTCCATGGCCGCTAGCCATCTGTCAGAATCCTGGCCGAGTATCGCTTCTCCACATCTCGTAGGTTCATTGTTGTCCTACAGCATGACCACCAAGACAGGATTACCGTATCACTCTACTTCAGTACGTGTTGTTGTCGACCTACGAGGTTTGGTAGTGAGTTGATCTGAAACTTCATGATCACCATCATTAGCTTCCACTTCAACTGGTTTAGGTGCCATAGGAACAATTTTTTGCGCCCTTCTACTCTCTGATTGAAGTGAAGGTTCAAAAAACCTCATCAAGTTACACTATCCTCCCACTCAACTCTTTCGAGAGAAACTCTTTGTCGAGAAAGGACCCGTTTTCATCAACAAATATTTTGCTATCGGATATGATACAGGAGGTATACACAACTGATTCCTTTGGGTATCCTATGAAGATATAATTATCCGCTTTGGGTTCGAGCTTATCAGGCTGAAGCCTTTTGATGTAAGCAACGCAACCCCAAACTTTAAGAAACGGCAACTTAGGTTTCTCCAAACTATAGTTCATGCAGTGTCATCACAAAGGAATTACGTGGTGCCCTATTAAAGTGAATGTGGTTGTCTCTAATGCCTAAACCCAAAATGATGGTGGTAATATGATAAGAGACAGCATAGTATGCACCATATCCAATACAACGCGGCTATGACGTTTGGACACACCATCACACTATGGTGTTCCACGTGACATGAGTTCTAAAACAATTTCCAAATTGTCTTAAATGTATACCAAACTCGCAACTCAGATATATATTTACCTCCACGATCACATCGTAGACATATTATCCTCTTGTCACGACGATCTTCAACTCCACTCTGAAATTGCTTGAACTTTTCAATATTTCAGACTTGTGATCCATCAAGCAAATACACGTGTATCTACTGAAATCATGAGTGAAGTAAGATCATAACAATATTCACTGCGTGGCTCAGCACTCATTGGACTGTATACATCAAAATATATTATTTCCAACAAGTCACTTGCTCGTTCCATCTCACTGGAAAAACGAGGCCTTCGGTCATCTTGCCCATGTGGCATGATTTGCATGTCTCAAGTGATTTAAAATCAAGTGAGTCCAAAAGATCCATCTGCATGGAGTTTCTTCATGCGTTTACACTAGTAGGCATGGTTCGCATGTCTCAAACGATTCAAAAATGAGTGAGTCCAAAGATCCATCAGTATGGAGCTTCTTCATGCGTTTTACAGCAATATGACTTAAGCGGCAGTGCCACAAGTAAGTGGTACTATCCTTACTACTTTGTATCTTTTGGCATCAATATTATGAACATGTGTATCACCACGATCGAGATTCAATAAACCATTCATATTAGGTGCATGAGCATTGAAGGTATTATTCAAGTAAACAAAGTAACTATTATTCTCCTTAAATGAATAATTGTATCGCAATAAACATGATCCAATCATGTTCACGCTCAACGCAAACATCAAACAACATTCAGGTCTAATACTAATCCCGAAGGTAGAGGGAGCGTGCGATGGTGATCTTATCAACCTTGGAAACACTTCCAACACACATCGTCACCTCTCCGTTAGCTAGTCTCTGTCTATTCCATAACTTTTATTTCGTGTTAGTAACATTTAGCAACTGAACCGGTATCGAATACCCAGGTGCAACTAGGAGTACTAGTAAAGTACACATCAATAACACGTATATCTAATGTACTTTTGTTGACGTTGCCAGCCTTCTTTTCTACCAAGTGTCTAGAGCAGTTCCACCTGAGTGATTATTCCCCTCATCATAGAAGCACATAGTCTCAGGTTTGGGTTCAACCTTGAGTTTCTTCATTGGAGTGACAACTGACTTGGCATTCTTGAAGTTTCCCTTCTTTCCCTTGCCTTTCTTGAAACTAGTGGTTTTACTAACCATCAACACTTGATGCTCCTTCTTGATTTCTACCTTCATAGTGTCAAACATCGCAAACAGCTCAAGGAACATCTTCTTCATCCGTAGTATGTTATAGTTCATCAAGAATCTCAGTAGCTTGGTGGCAGTGACTTTGGAGAACTATGCCAATCACTATGTCATCTAGAAGATCAACTCCCACTCGATTCAAGTAATTGTAGCACCCAGACAATCTGAGCACATGCTCAACGGTTGAGCTTTTCTCCTTTACTTTGTAGGCAAAGAATCCTGTCGAAGGTCGCATACCCCTCAACACGGCCACGAGCCTAAAATCCTAATTTTAGCTCTTGGAACACCTCATATGTTCCACGACGTTCAAAACGTCTTGAGCGCCTCAATTCTAAGCCGTAAAGCAAGACGCACTGAACTATCATGTAGTCATCAAAACGTGTATGTCAGATGTTCACAACATCCACAAATGACGTTTGGGGTAGCTCACTAAAGGTGCATTAAGGACATAAGCCTTCTGCGCAGTAATGAGGATAATCCTCAGTTTGCGAACCCAGTCCACATAATTGCTACTATCATCTTTCAACTTAGTGTTCTCTAGGAACATATCAAAAACAGAGGAGCTACAGCACAAGCTAATCATCTACAACATAATTTGCAAAATCATTTTGACTATGTTCATGGTAATGAGTTCAATTAATCATATTACTTAAGAACTCCCTCTCAAATTGACATCCCTCTTGTCATTCAAGTCGTACATGATCCATATCCACCAACCCAAGTCCGATCATCACGTGAGATTAGTTGGCTTCAATGGTGGACATCTCTATGTTGATCATATCTACTATATGATTCATGTTCGACCTTTCGGTCTGTTGTGTTCCGAGGCCATGTCTATACATGCTAGCCTCGTCAAGTTAAACCCGAGTGTTCCACGTGTGCAAAACTATCTTACACCCGTTGTATGTGAACGTAGAGTCTATCGCACCCGATAATCACGTCGTGTCTCAAAACGACAAACTTTCGCAACGGTGCACACTCGGGGAGAACACAATTTTATCTTGAAATTTTAGTGAGGGATCACCTTATAATGCTACCGTCGTCCTAAGCAAAACGAGGTGCATAAAAAGGATTAACATCACATGCAAATCATAAGTGACATGATATGGCCATGATCTTGTGCTTTTGATCTCCATCTCCAAAGCACCGGCATGATCATCACCGGCACAACACCATGATCTCCATCATCACGGTCTCCATCATTGTGCTGCCAGCGAGGTTGTCGCGCCAACTATGTTTGTAGTACTATAGCTACTGATTTAGCAATAAAGTAAAGCATCACCAGGCGCCAAAATAAATTAAAGACAACCCTATGGCTCTTGCCGGTTGCCGTAGCATCAACATGCAAGTCGATATTAACTATTACAACATGATCATATCAGAGCATCTCCAACAGCCGCGCTAAAACAGCGATGTGCCGCAAAATTCGCCTTTTTAGTGCGCGTGCAATAGCAAAAAGTGCTGCCAGCGGACGCGCGATAAACGTGCGCACAACATATAGAGTACAACATGCTATCTGAATCGCCATCGCGCGCTGCTTTTTGTGTGCGCCCGCTTCCACGCGCTGCACACTCGAGCGCTCGCGCCACACTCTCTCCACCGCGCCACCTTCGCCCTACCATGGGCCGTCGCCGGCGAACTGGCCCGATGTACGCCCCCGCCGGCACCCCCCTCACCCCTTCCTACACCCACGACCCCTCCGCTGCAGCCACCACTGCCGCCGCCGCCGCAAACCCTAGCGTGGGGAGCTTTGACTTCGCCTCCGTCGGCGCTCCTCCAAGCACCGGCTTCGCGCGTGCCTTTTCATGCCGCCACAGATGACCTCGGTGGCGGGTGGCCTCGTGCCGGCGCCCGCCGTGAACCCAGGTGCCCCCCTCTCGGAGGAGAGGAAGGTGGGCATGGAGGAGCGATCTAGGTTGTTGGAATGGGAGTAGTACTTGTTCTTATTGGACACATCTACTCTCAATGAGGCACAATAGGTATATCAATCTTACCCGTGAAGAAGTCTTGATCCAAACAAAGATCCATGATTCGTGGCATGGGTGGCAGTGCCATTGGCAGCATGGGTCGCGATGGCATAGGCGGCATGGGTGGCTGTGGCATTGGTAGCATGAGTGGCGGTGGCATTGGCAGCATGGGTGCCATGGGTGGCTTTGGAGCTACCATGGAGACCATGGGAGGCATGGATGGCTTTGGAGCATCTCCAGGCGCGATGGGCGGCATGTCTTCTAGTGTGCGAACACCTTTGCATGATGCCGTTGAAGATCTTGCCAACACCGCGCGCAACAATGAACAGGAGGAGGAAGAATCCGCTTCGGATGATGAATCAGAGGAAGAGGAAGATGAAGATAAATATGAGGAAGAGGCTTGATTCTTGATGGGCCATTCGTTGGTGTGAACTTTTTATGTGGGCATGAATTTGAACTTGTTGGCATGAACTTGGTTGTATGATCTTGTGGGCATGAACTTGGTTGGATGATCTTGTGGGCATGAACTTTTTATGTCATCATGAACTTGTTTGTGTGATTTAAATTATGCCATGAATTTGTTTTGATGTTTGAAATTCATTTTATGTTCGAAATGTGTCTAAAATGCATCATATGGCAAGCGTCGGCTGCTCGCGCATGCTGCATTTTAGCGCGCCTGCTGGAGCTACGCGCGGACGATGCATTTTAGCGCGCCTGCTGGAGCGAGCGTTGGCCGCCGCGCCAAAACAGGCAAACGGCACGCTGCAAACTGTATTTTAGCGCGCCGCAGGTTGGACGGCTGTTGGAGATGCTCTCATACATCATATCTTTGTCCATATCATATCACAACATACGCAGGTTGGAGACGCCCTCTAATTTTTTGTTGCATGTTTTACGTGGCTGTTATGGGTATCTGGTAAGAACGCTTCTTAACTATGCAAAAACCACAACGATGATATGCAAGTTGCTATTGACCCTTCTACAAGGACCGCCTGTGTAAAATCGGATTCAACTAAAGTAGGAGAGACAGACAGCCATCAACCATCTTTATGCAACAAGTTACGTGTCAGTTAATGGAACCGGTCTCTCATACGTGGACGAGTAAAGTTGGTCCAGGACGCTTCATCCCATAGTACCGCTTAACCAAGAAAATACTAAGGAGTGAAGCAATCTGAATATCAATGCCGACAAAATCCTTTCTGTTCTACTCGTGATGTCATCTACGCATAGACCTAGCTCTGGTATCACTGTTGGGGAACGTCACATGGGAAACAAACAAATCCTACGCTCACCAAGATCAATCTATGGAGATCTACATCTACGAGAGGGGGGAGTGCATCTAAAAACATTGTAGATCGCTAAGCGTAAGCATATATAATGCGATTGATGTAGTCGAACGTCTTCGCAATCCAAATCGCAATCCGTCTCGCGATCCCATCACGATCCATTCCAATCTAGTGCCGAACGGACCGCACCTCCGCGTCCAGCACACATATAGTTCGATGAATTTCTCCACCTCCTTGATCCAGCAAGCGAGGATGAAGAGGTTGATGAGTTCTCCGGTAGCGCGACGGCGTGACGGTGGTGGTGGTGTTGCTATCTCCACAGAGCTACGCCTAGCGCTACCGAAACCGCGAACAAAGGAGAAAACGATCTAGGGAGAGAGAGGGGCACCAAGGGCTTCGTGTGTCCTCTTGGGGCGCCCCTCCCCTCTATATATAGGTGGAGGGGCATGGAGAACATCCCCTCCAAGACCTAGGGCGCACTCATGGGGGGAGGAGGTGGAATCATTGTCCCCTTCCTTCCCTTCCATATAAAGGTGGACTTTTCACCTTTCCCAACTGCATGGGCCTTGAGGGACTTGTGCGCTTGGCCCAATAAGGCCACAATGTCTCCCCTCACCCCATGCAAACCCTTGGGACGTGTTAGAACTCTTGGTGGACTTACGGACACCACCGGAAGTTTTCGGAACTTATAGAAGCTTCTTGGTACAATACCGGAAAAACCCAAAACTTTTCCGATAGCCAAAATATGACTTCCGATATATAAGTCCTTACCTCTGGACCATTCCGGAGCTCCTCGTGATGCCTCGGATCTCATCCGGGACTCCAAACAACCTTCGGTCACCCACATACATAACTCAACTATACCAAAATATCACTGAACCTTAAGTGTGCAGACCATGCGATTTCGAGAACTATGCAGACCTGACCTGAGACATTCTCCGTCCAATAACCAATAGCGGGACCTGGATGCCCATATTGGGTCCTACAAATTCTACTAAGATCTTTATCGGTCGAACCACGATGTCAAGGATTCAATCAATCCTGTATAATGTTCCCTTTGTTCATCGGTATGTTACTTGCCCGAGATTCGATCGTCGGTATCTCCATACCTAGCTCAATATCATTGGCAGCAAGTCTCTTTACTCGTTCCATAATACAAGATCCCATGACCAAATATTTAGTCACATTGCTTGCAAGCTCATTGATGTTGGATTACCGAGTGGGGCCTAGAGATACCTCTCCATCATACGGAGTGACAAATCACATTCTCGATTTACGCCAACCCAACAGACACCTTTGGAGATACATGTAGAGCACAATTATTTCCTCTAGAGCATATTTCCAACTAGTATTTCCCTCAGTTATGAAACCAAGGTTTATCGAACCAATAGGAATGTCAACCACAACCGTCTTCAACGGTTGCACACAAAAACAAACAACTTGCACCCAACACTGGAAAGAGGGTTGTCAATCCTCTTGTTCTTGTTATTTGCAAGCGAGTGAGGTGTGTCGATAATTGTAGAGAGCAAGATAAAATAAAATAAAGTAACTGGCAGCAAGGTATTGAAGGTTTTTTAATATGTCGTGAATAGAATGAGGGGCCGTAGTTTTCCCTAATGGCGTCTCTCATGAAAAATAGCATACGGTGGGTAAACAAACCAACAATTGGGCAATTGACAGAAAAGCAAATAGTTATGCGATATTCACGGCAATGATCATGTTTATATATGCATCACATCCATAAATAAATAGGTTGACTCCTATTTGCACCTAGTACTATTAGTCCTCTCATCGACTGCTATCGAGCATGCATCTAGAGTATTAAGTAAAACAGAGTAATGCATGGAGAATAATGACTTGATGTAGACAAAGTAAACTCAAGAAATATGAATAAACCCCATCGTTTTATACTTAGTAGCAGCAACACAAAGACGCATTTTGTCCCCTTCTGTCACTAGGATGTATAAATTCGCCACGTTGAACCTACTACAACGCACCTCTCTCACCGAAGAAAAATCAATCTAGTTGGCCAAACTATTTCAATAGATGGGAGAGAATTACAAAGCTATCATAATCATGCACATAAGAATCATATAAGTATTCATAGGAGACTCAAATATTTATTATGAATAATTTGAACAAAAACTCACAATTCATCGGATCCCAACAAACGCACCGCACAAAAGGAATTACATCATGTGGATCAAAGCGAAGATGTGATGATCTGTATTGAAGATTAAGAGAGAGACATTACCATCTAGGTACTCGCTATGAACCCATAGGTGTGTGGTCAACTACCCACACATCATCGTGAGGGCACCAAGGTTGATTAAGAGGCCCTCCGTGATCGATCCCCCCTCCACGAGGGTGCCAAAATGGAATTCCAAATGGCCTCCCATCGGAACAGAGACTTGCGGGAGTGTAAAAAAGTGTTTCGGCACTCCTTCTGGTGTTTTTAGTGTATATGAGGATTTATAAGCAAGAGAACAGAGTCGGGAGGTCCTCAAGGGGCCCATAGGACAAGGGTGCCCCCCAACCCGTGTCGGGTTGGCTTGTGGGTCCCTCGTGTGGCCCCCAGCCTTCCTTCGATGCTTGTTGTTTTTCTTTTGTTCCAGAAAAATCACCAAAAAATCTCAGGTCAATTGGACTTTGTTTGTTTTGGAAAACCTAAAAAGTGAAAAACATGCAAAAAAATATAGCAACTAGCATTAGGTACTGATCAATAGGTTAATGACAAAAATAATATAAATTTTTAAATAAATACCCTAAAAGTATTCTAGAATGATAATATATCAGCATGGAACAATCTAAAATTATAGATACGTTGGAGACGTATCAGGAGTCACCCCTCAATAACTTATATAGTTCTTATTATTGGGGACCCACATCAACTTGATTTGGATCCTTGGAGTTGAGGTAGCACTTGATGAAGTAGAGCTAGTGATGGCCTTGGGAACCCACTAGACATTGTCTTGGGATTCTTCTTCAAATGAGTCAATTTCTTCTTGAAGCTTGTCATTTCCCTTGATCTTGTGGTCATTTGGTGGAAGGTTATCCTGAGCATTTGCTCCCTTGGGGATAGTAGGATCATACTTCTCCTTTGAGGGAACAAACTTCATCTTGGGTATTTTATTGGAAATATGCCCTAGAGGCAATAATAAATTAGTTATTATTATATTTCCTTTTTCATGATAGTCGTTTATTATCCATGTTAGAATTGTATTGATTGGAAACTCAAATACATGTGTGGATACATAGACAACACATTGTCCCTAGTGAGCCTCTAGTTGACTAGTTCATTGATCAAAGATGGTCAAGGTTTCCTAGCCATGGACAAGGGTTGTCACTTGATAACGGGATCACATCATTAGGAGAATGACGTGATGGACAAGACCCAAACTATGAAAGTAGCATATGATCGTATGAGTTTATTGCTACTGTTTTTTGCATGTCCATGTATCTGTTCCTATGAACATGAGATGATGCAACTCTCGGACACTGAAGGAATACCTTGTGTGTGTCAAACCTCGCGACGTAACTGGGTGACTATAAAGGTGCTCTACAGGTATCTTCTGAAGGTGTGTGTTGGGTTGGCGTGAATCGAGACTGGGATTTGTCACTCCGTGTGACGGAGAGGTATCTCGGGGCCCACTCGGTAATACAACATCACAATAAGACTTGCAAGCAATGTGACTAAGGAGTTAGACATGCGATATTGTATTATGGAACGAGCAAAGAGACTTGTCGGTAATGAGATTGAACTAGGTATGGAGATACCGACGATCGAACCTCGGGCAAGCAGCATACCGAAGGACAAAGGGAACAACATACGAGATTAACTGAATCCTTGATATAGAGGTTTAACCGATAAATATCTTCGTAGAATATGTAGGAGCCAATATGGGCATCCAGGTCCCGCTATTGGTTATTGACCGGAGTGTGTCTCAGGTCATGTCTACATAGTTCTCGAACCCACAGGGTCTGCACACTTAAGGTTCGATGACGTTTCAGTATAGTTGAATTATTGATGTTGGTAACCGAATGTTGATCGGAGTCCCAAATGAGATCCCGGACATCACGAGGGTTTCCGGAATGGTCCGGAGACGAAGATTGATATATAGGAAGTATCCATTTGGCTTTGAGATGGTTTTTGGGCATTACCGATAAAGTACCGGGAGTGACGAATGGGTTTCGGAGTTCCACCAGGAGGGGCCACCCACTCGGGAGAGAACCAAACAGGCCCAAGGGTGGCACACCAGCTCTAAGTGGGCTGGTGGCTAGCCCAAAGGAGGCCTATTCTGGCCAAGGGGGAAAAGGAAAGGAGGGTGGGCCAAAACCGAATTAGGGAAGGAGGACTCCTCCTTCCAAGTTGTATTGGAGGAGGACTCCTGCTCCTCCTCTTGGTTCGGCCGAACCCTAGGGCCTTGCCGTAGGGTGCCACCCCCCTCGTCCCTCCTATATATAGTGGAGGCGAGAGAGGCTTTTGGCACCTCAGGCCAAGGCGCAACCCTCTCTCCCTCCGCCACTTTATGTCACCTTGTAGCTAGTTCGGTACAGTACGGCGAAGCCGTGCCGGAGTAGCTCCACCACCATCACCGCCATGCCATCGTGCTGCCTTAGAATTCATCTACCTCTTCGTCTCCCTTGGTGGATCAAGAAGGCGGAGATCATCATCGAGCTACACGTGTGCTGAACGCGGATGTGCTGTCCGTTCGGCACTAGGTCGGGATGGATCGGGATGGGATCGCGGGACGGTTCGTGATGAGATCGTGGGACAGACTGAGATTTGGATCACGAAGATGTTCCACTACATGAACTGCATTATATATGCTTCCGCTTAGCGGTCTACAAGTGTATGTGGATCCGAACTCTCCTCTCGTAGATGATCATCACCATTGATAGGTTTTGCATGTGTGTAGCAAAATTTTTGTTTCCCATGCAATGTTCCCCAACATATTTACCTTCATTCCATTCAATTCCATTCGCATTGAAATAGCCAATGCATTGGTTCTTCTGGTGCCATCTTTGCTTGTGTACAATCTCCTCAAATTACTTACTTCCGACAAGACTCTTGTAGGCACCTTTTCCTATAATTCCTTTCAATAAATTGTTTGCTTGCTCAAGTGTAACTTGTCCAAGAGAATCATTACTGGAATCAATAGAATTAATAGAATTTGATTTAGCATTTTTATTGTTGCTACCAGATGAAGAACCTTTCTTGGGTTTGTTACTAGTTTTCTTAGATTTAACTTATGGAACAAAAGTAGACAAGAGTACTTTTTGGCTAGATAAGAAGAACTCTTCTTTCAAAGTTTGTCATGGATAGCTTTAAGAAACTGATGTTCTTGCTCTAAATTTAGCTTCTCAAAGCGTAGCTTCTCATGAGTTCTTAGAAGCTCTCTATGATCTTCTTGAGTAGATTCGTGAGCTAACTTAAGAGTGTTTAGTTCCTTACTTAGACATTCAATCTCCTTATTATCATCATGACACGACTTATCTTGACTAGTATGATTATTATCAAGTTTATTTTGACAAACATCACTAGTTTTATCAAAGAGCAAGTCATCATCTCCTAGTAAGTCATCCTCATCACTATTAAAGTCAAAGTATTCAGGGTGTGATACCTTGGGGCCTTTAGCCATGAAGAAACTTCGAATTCCTTCCTTTGGTGAATCAAATATGTCACAGGAATTGGAGGATACGAGTGCTAGTCCGGCAAGACCTTCATCTTGACTATGGTTGGAGTTGGAGTGGTAGATTATCTCGGATTTCTTGTCGAATTCGGAGCCATATACCCATTCACCGAATGAGCTTGATGTCTTATTCTTGAGTATCTCTTGGTGTACTTGTGCTTCTTTTTTGAGTCCTTGCTTCTCCGGGAGGGTCTTCATTCATAGTGATCTTATGTACTCCTTCTCTCTCTTCGAGGTGACTCGTCTCATGAGCTTATTCTTCTAGGTGACTCTTCTCATCTTTTGAAGGGCTCGTGCACTCATTTGAATAGTGGCGGGGTCTTCCATAATTCTAACAATTCCGGTCAATACTAGATGAACGCTTCTCTTCATGTCTTGAGTTGGAGCTTCTCTCTTTGCCTCTACTATTGTAGAACTTGTTGAATTTCTTGACCATGAGGCTTATCTCTTCATTGGTAACAAGTTTATCAGTTGAGGTAGTGGGAGTGTTACTTGAAGCTTTGTATGCACCGCTTGACTTGTTGTGAAGCTCGTCTTTGTCTTTGAGTGACATTTCATGAGCAACAATCCTTCCAATGACTTCCATAGGCTTGAGATCTTTGTAGTTTGGCATCATTTGGATCAATGTGCACACGGTGTCATACTTCCCGTCCAAGGTTCTAAAGATCTTCTTGATAATGAATTTATCATTCATCTCTTCATTTCCTAAGCCAGCAATCTCATTGGTGATGAGAGCGAGCCTAGAGTACATTTTAGCGACTCCTTGACCATCCTTCATCTTGAACTTGTCAAGTTGAATTTGCAGCACCTCCAACTTAGATTCCCTGACGGATTTAGTACCTTTGTGCATAACAACCAAATTATCCCAAATTTCCTTTGCATTCTCAAGACGGCTAATATTGTTGAACTCTTCGGGGCATGGCCAGTCGAATAGAATGATGCATGCTTGAGCATTGTATTGCAACATCTTCAATTCTTCTGAACTTGCTTCACGATCCGGTTTCTTTCCAACACCAAAGAATTCATCATGCAATCCAACATGAACAACAGCCCAAACGGCGGGGTTATGACCAAGAATATGCATTTTCATCTTATGCTTCCAACTAGCAAAGTTTGTAGCATCAGAATATGGACCTCTACAATGATAATTTCCCTCACTAGAAGCCATACTATCATAGGTTGTGAAACCAATGCAATGAAGACCAAATCTCAAATAGCACTTGTAGGATCCAAAGTATGTCTTGAGGGGCGTGATTAGACTACTTGACCAAATAAAAACTTAGCATTATCCCAATTTTAATAGTTGGCAAGTTTTAGCAATTACACCAAGTCAAGCACACCCTACACAAGGAAATCTAAGAGTATAGCACCGGAAAGTAAATGCATGCACATGTAAGTAGAGGATAGGATAGGAGGATCAAACGCAAGGGAGACACAAAGATTTTTCCCGTGGTTTAGATAGTTGGCGCTATCGTACGTCTAGGGCTGGACGTTCGGTTTATATGGTTAATACGGTTCGGTTTATTCGGTTCTATATAATTTCGGTTTTGAAGGAATAGAAACCGAAATAATCATTTTAAATTTAAAAACCGAACCATATTAACCATAATATATCGGTTCGGTTTGTTCGGTTAACCGAAAAACCAAAATTCATGCACTTGTCAGTATAAGTGTAATGAATCGAGATCACTGATTTGGATTGTATAATATGCAAAAAGATAATCACAAGTTCTAGCAACCTTAATATCATTCTATGTTTTATTCGGTCAAGCAAACTAGTAAGCATAATTAAGTAGAAAAATCACATGAAACATGAAATGTATTATGTGCGGAGAAATGTGTGATGCCTTCATATTGTTGCACTTTTGGAAACAAGGTATTACATGTGGTATTCCACATATTGGTTTGTTCGGTCTATTCGGTTTTTGGGCACCAAAATCCGAACAAAAACAAAACATCGAACAACCTTAAAATTTCCCACCGAACCAAAAATCAAACCACCAAATAGACCGACAAATCGGTTAACACGGTTCGGTTCGGTTTGGTTTTTCGGTTTTCGGTTTTATAGTGCCCACCCCTACGTACGTCCACGCTGATGGAGACTTCAACCGATGGAGGGTAACGTCGCGAGATTCCATGGAGGGATCCACCCACAAGGGGTCCACGAAGAAGCAACCTTGTCTATTCCACCATGGCTTGCGTCCACAAAGGACTGGCCTCACACAGGGTAGATCTTCATGAAGTAGGTGACCTCCTTGCCATTACAAACTTCTTGGTTCAAATCCACATGAAGTCGGAGCCTCCCAAGTGATACCTAACCAATCTAGGAGACACAACTCTCCAAAAGTTAATAGATGTCGTATGGATGATGAACTCCTTGGTCTTGTGCTTCACAAGATAGTCTCCTCAACAGTCAATCACTCTCTCATAGATTTGGCTTTGGTAGAAGAGATTGATTGGGTGGAAAGCAACTTGGGGCAGCAAGAAATCAAGATTCATATGGTTGTAGTAGAATATCTTGATCTCAATGCATGAGTAGGTTGTTCTCTATCAGAAAATAGATGGGGCAAGTGTTGGCTTGTTCTGAGTGCTCTCTCAGCGAATGAGAGGGAGGTGGATGGGTATATATTGGCATCTCCAAAAATCCAGTCCATACAGCATTATTGCCCAACTCGTTGAAACCGAAGCAAAAAATCGGTTGCACCGGCTAGTGCAAAATGTGCCCACTTTTGGCATTTCGGTGAGACTGGTATATAATTCTTGGTGAGTCCGATTTGGATGGCCTAGGGAGTTACCCAAACTCAATGGCACCGATTTGAAAAATGAAAAAATCCATGTTTTAGCAAATGGACACTAGCGAGTTGGTCAGTGGTTTTCGGTTGCACCGAAATCAAACTTGGTATCAAAGAGAAGGATAGGGTTTGTCTCTGGATCTATCTAGGATGAAACTCCGTTGGGCCGATTTGGAATATTTGGTGGCACGGAATTTGAGTGTTAGGCTTTGTACAGAATATTTGCTGGGAGAATTTCATGAGGGTTTTTGGTGGCTAACTCTAAGCACTTGAGAAACCAGATCATCATGAATACCTCATCCTATTTTAATAGTATTGGCTTTCCTATGGACTCAATTGTGATCTCTCACATAAAAGCAAGATGTAGAGTCTTGATGCTTGTTGTCAATTAATATTCCTTGCATCTGGGGGATTTCCTCACAATCCTTCGCCAATCCTTTCATTGAACCTTTAATGAAATATACTATGTAGAATCATTAGTTCAATGAAATATATGTTGTTATTAATTATTAAAACCACCTAGGGAAAAGTTGTGCTTTGAGTCTCTTGCAAACGAATTAAGAGATTTCATGTAGTAAAAAACAATGTTTACATATAAAACAAGATTCATGCATTTATTGCATTGTTTGATAAAAAGCTTCTCGGCGTCCGACTTTGCATTTGAAGGAGCAATAATTAGTTTGATATTATTTCTCTAGCATGGGTCGAACGTGTAGGGGTCTTGCAATGTTATGGGGGCAATATTTTTCGTGTGCATGTTGCGGTGACTTTTTTAGAGAAATAAGGGGAGAGATAATGTGCATTGGAAGCAAGTTATGATAGAGAAGAGAGGGTTTGGTCCGATTCCGTATAGGCGACACTTAGGGCGAATTTAGGCCGAGCTTAAAGGGTGATGTAGCACAGCGATGGAAAGTATTTCCCTTAGTTATGAAACAAAGGTATCAATCCAGTAGGAATATCCACAAGACTATGTAAGCGGTACCTACACATAAATAGCAAATCCCCGCAACCAAATGCATGTAGGGGTTGCCCATCCCTCGTGGTTAAAGTAAAAGTATAGATTAATAGATGCAAATAAAGTGATGACAAATAAAACGCAGCAAGGTATTTTTGTTTTTTTGGATAATATAGATGTGAAAATAAAAGAGCAAATAAAATGGAAACGCGAATAGAAAAAATAGATGATGTAAAATAGACCCGGGGGCTGTAGGTTTCACTAGTGGCTTCTCTCGAGAAAATAGCAAACGATGGGTAGACAAATTATTGTTGGCAATTGATAGAAAATCAAATAATTATGACGATATACAAGACAATGATCATGTATATAGGCATCAAGTCCAAGACAAGTAGACCGACTTCTGTCTGCATCTACTTCTATTACTCCACACATCGATCGCTATCCAGCATGCATCTAGAGTATTGAGTTCATGGAGAAACAGAGTAATGCTTTAAGAATGATGACATGATGTAGACAAGATCTATTCATGTAGGAATATACCCCATCGTTTTATCCTTAATAGCAACGATACATGCGTGGCATGTCTCCTTCTGTCATTGAAATTGAGCACAGCAAGATCGAACACATCACAAAGCACCTCTTCCCATTGCAATATGAAAAGATCAAGATGGCCAAACAAAACCCAAATATCGGAGGAGAAATACGAGGCTATAATTATAAATAATACATATAATTTCATACACCTCATCATAAACTCACAATTCATCAAATCTTAACCAACACACCGCAAAAGAATGAGTTAAATCATATGGATCTCCAATAGACCATTGTATTGAGAAGCAAAACGAGAGAGAGAAAGCCATCTAGCTACTGTCTATGGACCTGTAGGTCTACTATGAACTAATCAGGCATCATCAAAGGAGCACCAATAAGGATGATGAACCCCTATGTGTCTGTCCTCCTCTCCGGAACAGGCTCTAGATTGGATTTCGTGGCTTCTGGAACTTGTGGCGGCTGAAACAATTTTTCGTCGACTCCTCTAGGGTTTTTGGAATATTGGGGTATTTATAGAACTCAGAGGTGGTGGATGATACGTCGATTCTGCATCATGCTTTTATATTGATATTTATCGCTTTATGGGCTGTTATTACACTTCACGGTACAATACTTATGCCTTTTCTCTCTTATTTTATAAGGTTTACATGAAGAGGGAGAATGTCGGCAGCTGGAATTCTGGTCTGAAAAAGGAGCAAGTTTGAGATACCTATTCTGCGCAACTCCAAAAGCCGTGAAAATGAACGAGGAATTATTTTGGATTTTATGAAAAATACTGAGCGGAAGAAGTACCGGAGGGGAGCCACCAGGAGGCCAGAAGCCTGCCAGGCCCGGCCTACCCCCCTGGCCGGGCCTGGGTGGCCTGTGGGCCCCCTGTTGCCCCTCCGGTGCTCATCTTTTGCTATATGGAGGGTTACGTTCCAGAAAAAATCAAGACCAGGCTTTCGGGAGGAGCCGCCGCCGCCACGAGGCAGAACTTGAGCAGAACCAATCTAGAGCTCCGATAGGGCTGTCCTGCCGGGGAAATTTCCCTCCCGGAGGGGGAAATCGTCGCCATCGTCATCACCAACACTCCTCTTGTCGGAGGGGACTCATCTCCATCAACATCTTCATCAGCACCATCTCATCTCCAAACCCTAGTTCATCTCTTGTAACCAACCCTAGTTCATCTCTTGTAACCAATCTCCGTCTCGCGACTCCGATTGGTACTTGTAAGGTTGCTAGTAGTGTTAATTACTCTTTGTAGTTGATGCTAGTTGGATTACTTGGTGGAAGATTATATGTTCATATATTTGATGCTATTCAATACCTCTCTGGTCATGAACATAATTATGCTTTGTGAGTAGTCACTTTTGTTCCTGAGGACATGGGATAAGTCTTGCTATAAGTAGTCATGTGAATTTGGTATTCGTTCGATATTTGATGCGTTGTATGTTGTCTTTCCTCTAGTGGTGTTATGTGAACGTCGACTACATAACACTTCACCATTATTTGGGCCTAGAGGAAGGCATTGGGAAGTAATAAGTAGATGATGGGTTGCTAGAGTGACAGAAGCTTAAACCCTAGTTTATGCGTTGCTTCGTAAGGGGCTGATTTGGATCCACTAGTTTAATGCTATGGTTAGACTTAGTCTTAATTCTTCTTTTGTAGTTGTGGATGCTTGCGAGAGGGGTTAATCATAAGTGGGATGTTTGTCCAAGTAAGGGAAGCAACCAAGCACTGGTCCACCCACATATCAAACTATCAAAGTAGCGAACGTGAATCAAATGAACTTGATGAAAACTAGCTTGATAGAAATTCCCATGTTTCCTCGGGAGCGCTTTACCTCATATAAGAGTTTGTCCAGGCTTTTCCCTTTCTACAAAAGAGATTGGGCCATCTTGCTGCACCTTTCTTACTATTGTTACTTGCTACTCGCTACGAATTATCTTATCACACAACTATCTGTTACCGACAATTTCAGTGCTTGCAGAGAATACCTTGCTGAAAACCACTTGTCAGTTCCTTCTGCTCCTCGTTGGGTTCGACACTCTTACTTATCGAAAGGACTACGATAGATCCCCTACACTTGTGGGTCATCAAGACTCTTTTCTGGCGCCGTTGCCGGGGAGTGAAGTGATACGTCCATTTTGCATCATGTTTTCATGTTGATATTTATCGCTTCTTGGGCTGTTATTTCACTTCACGGTACAATTCTTATGCTTTTCTCTCTTATTTTGCAAGGTTTACATGAAGAGGGAGAATGCCGACAACTGGAATTCTGGTGTAAAAGTGGAGCAAGTCTGAGATACCTATTCTGTGCAACTCCAAACGCCGTAAAAATCAACGAGAATTTTTTTCCGGATTTATAAAGTGTGCTGAAATTTATTGTCACTTGTCACTATGGATACTAATCCTTTGAGGGGCTTGTTCGGGGTATCTTCACCTCAAACGGAAGCACGAAGAGTTGCTCCTCAACCTGCTGCACCTACTGAAAATATTAGCTTTGAATTTCCTTCGGGTATGCTTGAGAAACTGCTGGCTAATCCTTTTACAGGAGATGGAACATCACATCCAGACTTGCATCTAATCTATGTAGATGAAGTTTGTGGTTTATTTAAGCTTGCAGGTTTGCCCGAGGATGAGGTCAAGAAGAAGGTCTTTCCTTTATCTTTGAAGGATAAGGCGTTGACATGGTATAGGCTATGTGATGATACTGGATCATGGGACTACAATCGGTTGAAATTGGAATTTCATCAAAAGTTTTATCCTATGCATTTGGTACATCGTGATCGGAATTATATTTATAATTTTTGGCCTCATGACAGAAGCATCACTCAAGCTTGGGGGAGGCTTAAATCAATGTTATATTCATGCCCCAATCATGAGCTCTCGAGAGAAATTATCATTCAGAACTTGTATGCTCGGCTTTCTCATGATGATCGCACCATGCTTGACACTTCTTGTACCGGTTCTTTTATGAAGAGAGATATTGACTTCAAATGGAATTTATTGGAGAGAATTAAATGCAACTCTGAAGATTGGGAGCTTGAATAAGGTATGGAGTCAGGTATGAATTTCACGTTTGATTGCGTTAAATCCTTTGTTGAGACAAACACTTATTGTGACTTTAGCGCTAAGTATGGACTTGACTCTGATATAGTAGCTTCACTGTGTGAATCATTTGCTGCTCATATTGATCTCCCCAAAGAGAAGTGGTTTAAATATCATCCTCCTTTAGAAGTCAATGTAGTTAAACCCACTCCAGTTGAAGAGAAAGTCATTGCCTATAATGATCGTGTGGTTCCCAGTGCTTACATTGAGAAACCACCTTTCCTGTTAGGATACAGGATCATTCTAAAGCTTCAACTGTGATACGTAGAGCCTACACTAGAACACCTACATCCCCTTAGCAAATTAGAGTTGAACCTAGCATTGCTATTA
This sequence comes from Hordeum vulgare subsp. vulgare, assembly GCF_904849725.1. NCBI lineage: Eukaryota > Viridiplantae > Streptophyta > Magnoliopsida > Poales > Poaceae > Hordeum > Hordeum vulgare. Next base: position 541,626,262 of record NC_058520.1, read on the forward strand.
TCAAAGATCTTCAGTCCGACGATGTTGAGGGACATAACATTCACTTTTGTGAAGATGCAGCTAGAATTGCTAAACCTCACGTTAGAGACAAACATAGGCCTGTTGTTGGCATGCCTGTGGTTTCTGTTAAGATAGGAGATCATTGTTACCATGGTTTATGTGACGTGGGTGCTAGTGTTAGTGCAATACCTCAATCCTTATATGATGAAATCAAAGATGAGATTGCACCTGTTGAGATAGAGCCTATTGATGTCACTATTCAGCTTGCCAATAGAGATACTATCTGCCATGTGGGAATTATTAGGGATGTTGAAGTCTTGTGTGGTAAAACGAAGTATCCTGCTGATTTCCTCGTTCTTTCTACTGCACAAGATAGCTTTTGTCCCATCATATTTGGCAGACCTTTTCTCAATACCGTCAATGCTCACATTGACTGTGAGAAGCAAACTGTCACTGTTGGCTTTGAAGGTGTGTCACATGAATTCAATTTCTCCAAGTTTGGTAGACAACCTCATGAAAAGGAGTTGCCTAGTAAGGATGAAATTATTGCCTTAGCTTCTATTGCCGTGCCTCCTACTGATCCCTTGGAGCAATACTTGCTTGAGATTGAAAATGATATGCATATGGATGAAAGGCATGAAATAGATAGAGTTGTCTTAGAACAATATCCTATCCTTAAGAATAACTTGCCTGTTGAACTGCTTGGGATCCACCCCCACCAAAGGGTGATCCTGTGTTCGAGCTTAAACAGTTGCCAGGTACTCTTAAGTATGCTTATCTGGATGAAAAGGAGATATATCCGGTTATTATTAGTGCTAGCCTCTCAGAGCATGAAGAAAAGAAGTTACTAAAAACTCTGAGGAAGCACCGTGCTGCTATCGGATATACTCTTGATGATCTTAAGTGCATTAGTCCTACTCTATGCCAGCACAAGATTAAAATTGATCCTGACTTCAAACCAGTTGCTGATCATCAAAGGAGATTAAACCCTACGATGAAAGAAGTAGTAAGAAAAGAAATACTAAAGCTGCTGGAAGCGGGTATTATCTATCCTGTTGCTCATAGCGATTGGGTGAGTCCGGTGCATTGCGTCCCTAAGAAGGGAGGCATTACTGTTGTCCCTAATGATAAGGATGAGTTGATCCCACAAAGGATTATTACTGGCTATAGGATGGTGATTGATTTTAGGAAGTTGAATAAAGCCACTAGGAAAGATCATTACCCTTTGCCTTTTATCGACCAAATGCTAGAAAGGTTGTCTAAACACACACACTTCTGCTTTCTAGACGGTTATTTTGGTTTCTCCCAAATACCAGTTGCACAATCTGATCAGGAGAAAACCACTTTCACCTGCCCTTTCGGTACCTTTGCTTATAGACGTATGCCTTTTGTCTTATGTAATGCACCTGCCACCTTTCAAAGATATATGATGGCTATATTCTCTAACTTATGTGAAAAGATTGTCGAGGTTTTCATGGATGACTTTTCCGTTTACGGGTCTTCTTTTGATGATTGCCTCAGCAACCTTGATCGAGTCTTACAGAGATGTAGAGACACCAATCTTGTCTTCAATTGGGAGAAGTGTCACTTTATGGTTAATGAAGGCATCGTCTTAGGACATAAAATTTCTGAAAGAGGTATTGAAGTCGATAAGGCTAAGGTTGATGCAATCGACAAAATGCCATACCCCACAGATATCAAAGGTATAAGAAGTTTCCTTGGTCATGTTGGTTTCTATCGAAGGTTCATTAAAGACTTGTCTAAGATTTCTAGGCCTCTTACCAATCTATTGCAAAAGGATATTCCTTTTGTTTTTGACGATGATTGTGAGGAAGCCTTCGAAATACTTAAGAGGCTTTGATAACTGCACCTATTGTTCAACAACCTGATTGGAACTTGCCTTTTGAGATCATGTGTGATGCTAGTGATTATGTTGTTGGTGTTGTTCTAGGGCAAAGAGTTGATCAGAAGTTGAATGTTATTCACTATGCTAGTAAAACTCTACACAGTGCCCAGAGAAACCATGCTACTACGGAAAAGGAATTTTTAGCAGTCGTGTTTGCATGTGAAAAGTTCAGGTCTTACATAGTTGATTCCAAAGTCACTATTCACACTGATCATGCTGCTATTAAGTACCTCATGGATAAGAAGGACGCTAATCCTAGGCTTATCAGATGGGTTCTCTTGCTGCAAGAATTTGATTTGCACGTTGTCGACAGAAAGGGTGTTGATAACCCAGTAGCAGATAACTTGTCTAGGTTGGAGAACGTTCTTGATGACCCACAACCTATTGATGATAGCTTTCCCCATGAGCAACTGAATGTCATCAATGCTTTACGTAGTGCACCGTGGTATGCTAATTATGCAAACTATATCGTTGCCAAATATATACCACCTAGTTTCAGGTACTAGCAAAAGAAGAAATTCTTCTTTGACTTGAGACATTACATTTGGGATGATCCTCACCTTTATAAGGAAGGAGTAGATGGTGTTATTAGACGTTGTGTACCTGAACATGAACAGGGACAAATCCTACAGAAGTGTCACTTCGAGGCCTACGAAGGACACCATGCGGGAGATAGAACTGCACACAAGGTATTGCAATCAGGTTTCTATTGGCCCACTCTCTTCAAGGATGCCCGTAAGTTTGTCTTGTCTTGTGACGAATGTCAAAGAATAGGTAATATTAGCAAACGTCAGGAAGTGCCTGTCGGGACCCCGATCCTAAGCCATAGGAATCCAGCTTGTAACACATCGCATCCCTTTGTGGTCTCACGCACGGTTAACTCCACGGCTGCAGCCTTACCTTAGCCGGGACCGTTTGCGTCTTTTGACTCACGTATGCGATAGTGTCGCTAGCAATCCAATGTCAAAGAACCTGGATCGACATGTCTAGTCATAAACCAAAGTGGCAGTACCGCACAAGGACAGGCATACATGACCCAACAGAGCAGGTGTCGATCATCAGCGAATGTAGACGAGTCGTAGCAAGCTACAAGGACTCCATTACATCGCGTGACATTTCCCCAAAGGGGACAAACACAGCAGCTAAGAAGGACACATGCCGGTCAACCAATGTGTCCGGAGCAGTAGCGAACTACCAAGGCTCGTTGGATCACAAAGGGGCATTTCCTTGTAAGGAGTGCTACTAAAGTTCACGACTAGGTAATCGAACCCCATACATATCAAGTACGACACACGTACGCATGGCATACCGATATATATAGATACATCGATGGCATCACAACATAACCATAAACATACAACCTTTATTTAAGAGGCTCGGAAGAGCCACACACATAATATTACACATTAAGGGTCTCACGACCCATAATAACAGTCATTCAGTTACAAGCCAGCGGAAGAGTTTAAACTGTCTGAGTACAGACAGGGCAACTAGAAGGCACATGGCCTGGCTGTACTACAGAGCCGACGTAGGGCCAGATCGTAGTTGGGACACCAGCTACTCGTCGTCGTCGATGTCTACGAAGAACCCTCCATTAGGGTCATTAGCAACCTCTGCAACATTTATTAAGCAAACATGAGTACGAAGGTACTCAGCAAGACTTTAGGATGACTAACTACTCATGCAAGGTATCAAAAGGTATTGTGGGGTTTCATGCGGGAAGCCAGCATATGACTAGTGTCTAGACACTTACATTTGTAAATAATTTTGACAACTTGATTTCTCGCACACGAGTCCACTACCACCACAACAATACACTATCGTGGAATCATTCCGTCTCCGTACGGAAATGCCGTCCACGACACTCACGCTTATCTTGGCAATTTTATGAGTAGCCATTGAAGTTATCTATGAACAACATATGTCTCCAAGTAGTCCATATCCACGGACGCGGCTATTCGAATAGATCATAACCCTGCAGGGGTGTACTTCGTCACACACGCTCTCGCCACTTATCGCCATGTGCACGTCATGCACCTCGGCAACCTTCAAGTGGAAGCCCAGCGAGGGAGTCGGCCACGACCGTTAACCACACTAGTATCTAGTCCAGGTTTATCGCCTATCTGAGAGTAACCCGTACGGAAGTCCGGCCGAGGTTTCCGACACGGCCTCAAACGATGTGCGCAGGGTTCCCAAGCCCACCATCCGGGTGCCACTTGGTACACCGTGCCACTGCCTACCGCATCAGGGCCCACCTCTCAGGTCAGCACCATGCACGGTCTCCAGCATTACTATAAACACCAGAAACTACTTGCAACTCCTGGACCGGGTACTACGCGATTAATAGGCCGAGCGGGGTCATATTTCAGGGCCCAGCATGTGGTAGTATCTAGTCTTGGAATACATACACGGAACTCAGTTCCTAAGGACGGTTCCAATGAAACAACCCGCCATGTACTCCTACACGGCCTTTCACCGGTACCTTTACCAACTCAAGTTCAACACACAACCTTTGCTCACCAAACACGTTCCACAATTCTGTTCATCTCCCAGATGACAGACCATACACAACTCTAAGCATAGCATGCATAGCAGGATAAGGCACATCATAGCTCAAGCAACTACCAGGTATGCTAGGTTGCAAGGTTTGGCTATTTACTGTGACAAGGTTAAGTCATGCAAAGGAAGTGGGTTCAACTAACGTGGCAAAAGCAGTTGAAGCATTTGATCTTAAATGCAATAAATAGGTGCAGGAGCAAGAACAAGGGATTTATCGGGATGATCAAAAGGGTTGCTTGCCTTGTTGCTCAGAGGAGGAACGATATCCGTCAGACGGATATTCGGTGGAATCCGGGGGTGCGAAGCCTACCGAAATAAATGGTAACATTCAATAACAATCATATGCAATCAAAATGATGCATGAGCATGGCATGAGAATGCAAAGTGATAAGTTATTATTTTCAACATGTATTAGGTTTAGAGTTGATTTGAATCACATTCGAATAGCAATTCAAACGGGGTATTCTCGGATACCGGTTTAATTGATTCGACCTAATGCTCAGATCAACTCGATGTTAACATGCATGAAATGTCATGTTATGGTACTGATTTGTAATTAGGACAGTGGTGAACATTGTATATATAATGAAATTTGAATATTTTTGCAAATTCCATTTAAAAAGTGATTATAAGAATTGAATTATTCCTTATTCCACAATTTAGGGTTCTGTAACTTTCTCAAACATAGTTGAAAATAGCATAATCAGAATCCTTGAATTTTTCTGATACTTTTTCATATATAAATTATTTTCATTGGAGTTACAGATTAATTTCTATAATTTTTACAAGTTTTAGCAATTTCCTGGAATTAGTTTTATACTGGAAATTCTAATTATTGCATCAGACTGACGTCAGCAGGTCAGCCGACCTGTTTAGGTCAAACCTGACAGGGGGGCCCCACTGGTCAGCCTCTCTGGGACTAATCCCGCGCTGACCAGCCCTAATTGAGGTTTGACTTGGCCTTGGGCCCACTTGTCAGCGAGTGATTAAGTCCTGAGCTGCTGGGTTAGCTTTGCCACGTCGACCCCCACCGGAGGGTGGTCGCCGGCGACCAGGCCCGCGGCGGAGGGCTCGCCGGAGGCGACCTAAACGGCGCTGCACAGCACCAAAACGCACGCGGTTTGCAGCTACGGCACGCTGGCGAAGTGGCCGATCTGGCAGGGGCATCAGGGGAGGCTAGGGTCGCCGGAAGAGGCGCCGGCGACGAGACGGAGCGGCGGCCGAGGCTCGGCCTTCTATGAGGGACGGCTCTAGGGCACGGGGAGGGCAGCTGGAGGGCTCGACACGCTCCTGGAGGCTCCAGGAGCTCGAATCCTAGCTCGAGCGCGTGGATCGGACATCACAGCGACGGCTACGACATGACCGGCGGCGAGAAGCTCTCGGCCTTGGTGGGGAACTAGGCTACGATGCACGGGAGAGCGTGGAGCGAGAGGGGAAAACGACGATGAGCTCACGGCGGTTCCGATGGTGCTGAAGAGGGGCTCGGGGATGCGCCGGAGGAAGCGAATCGACGGGAGAGGTCCGGCGGCCGGAGGTGGAAGACGACGGCGTTGGGGGCGATGCAGAGCTTGGGGAAGCTTCGGCTTCTGCAAAGATGACCAGGGCGACGAGGCGGAGCTAACAGACTACTCGGAGGCGGGATCCCATGGCTAGAGGGGCTGCGGCTCGAGCTCGAGCTCGGCTTCCAATGGCGGCAGCAGGAGGGGGGCTAGATCCGAGAGGAGGGAGAGAGTTAGCGCTGGGAATGGATAGCGGTGGCCGCGGGGAGCTTATCCCTGGCCTTGCCAGCGCGAGGCGACGGCCAGGCAGGCGCACAGGTGCGTGGCCGCGCCGGAGGAGGCGGCGGCCACCTCCTGCTGCCTACTAGCGCGAGGGAGGGGACGAGCGAGGGAGATGGGCCGGGCCAGGCTAGGCGACGGGTAAGGGTTTCCCATTTTTTTTTCTGTTTTTGTTTTTTCTGTTTTGCTAACTATTGTTTTGCTAATTATTTCAGCTCCAAAACAAAAAGTAAAACTATTTTAGACCTCGTGAAATATTGTTATAACATTCCCAACTATTTCCAAAGTTTTCAACATTTTTGGAAATTTATAGATTCTGATTTCAAATTTAAAACTTGAAACCAGTAGCCTTTTGCATTTATTTAAAATGCTTAAAGTGTCAAGAAAATAGTTTTCTCCAATGCTCATTTACTTTCATGAATTATCAGAAAGTTTGAACATTTCTTGAGGCCATTTTGGGTTCATTGATTTGAACTAGTTTGAGATTTTCTTTAATTGAAATAGTGGCTAGGGTTTTGACTTTTTCCTTTGCCACTTTGTTGTTTTTGTTTAAACTTCTTAGATGCAAATGCAAAGAAGACATGAGCACAAGACTAACTTGCTTAAGGGTTAGGGATGTGACAACTCACCCCCACTCAAAAGAATCTCGTCCCGAGATTTAGAAGTCGTCGGGAATAACGCAGGGTATTCAAGTCGGAGACGATCCTCTCTTTCCCAAGTTGCCTCCTTTTCAGAATGATTTGACCATTGAAGTTTAAGAAACTTGAGGTTTCGACGTCGAGTGGTACGCTCAGCTTGATCAAGAATATGCACGGGGTATTCTCGGTATGAAAGGTTATCCTGGAGATCAAGCGTTTCGTGGTCCACTTCACGGATAGGATCCGAAAAGCAACGCGTGAGTTGCGAGACGTGGAAAACATCATGAACCTTGGAAAGATGCGGAGGAAGTTCCAACTGGTAGGCAACTTCTCCTCGTTTGGCAAGAATGCGAAAAGGACCAATGTAACGAGGAGCCAATTTGCCCTTGATACCGAATCGATGGGTACCCTTCAAAGGTGTAACCCGAAGGTAAGCCTTCTCGTCAACTTCAAAGGTCACAGCCTTATGATGACGATCATATTGGCTCTTTTGACGAGACTGGGCTGTTTTCAACTTTTCACGAATAATGCGAACCTGCTCTTCTGCATCCTGGATCATATCCTGGGCTAATTATTTCAGCTCCAAAACAAAAAGTAAAACTATTTTAGACCTCCTGAAATATTGTTATAACATTCCCAACTATTTCCAAAGTTTTCAACATTTTTGGAAATTTATAGATTCTGATTTCAAATTTAAAACTTGAAACCAGTAGCCTTTTGCATTTATTTAAAATGCTTAAAGTGTCAAGAAAATAGTTTTCTCCCATGCTCATTTACTTTCATGAATTATCAGAAAGTTTGAACATTTCTTGAGGCCATTTTGGGTTCATTGATTTGAACTAGTTTGAGATTTTCTTTAATTGAAATAGTGGCTAGGGTTTTGAGTTTTTCCTTTGCCACTTTGTTGTTTTTGTTGAAACTTCTTAGATGCAAATGCAAAGAAGACATGAACACAAGACTAACTTGCTTAAGGGTTAGGGATGTGACAGTGCCTATGAACTATTCACTTGTCATTGAACCATTTTATGTCCGGGGCTTTGATTATATGGGACCTTTTCCAAATTCCAACGGGTATACTCATATCCTAGTTGTTGTTGATTACGTCACTAAGTGGGTAGAAGCTATCCCCACTAGTAGTGCTGATCACAACACTTCTATCAGGATGCTTAAAGAAGTTATCTTCCCTAGATTTGGAGTCCCTAGATATCTAATGACCGACGTTGGTTCACACTTCATTCATGGTGCTTTCCGTAAAACGCTTGCTAAGTACGATGTCAACCATAGAATTGCGTCTCCCTATCACCCTCAGTCCAGTGGTCAAGTAGAGCTAAACAATAGAGAGATTAAACTAATTCTACAAAAGACTGTCAACAGGTCTAGAAAGAATTGGTCTAAGAAGCTCGATGATGCACTGTGGGCTTATAGAATTGCCTATAAGAATCCCATGGGCATGTCTCCATACAAAATGGTGTACGGTAAAGCATGTCATTTACCTCTTGATCTAGAGCATAAAGCTTATTGGGCAATCAAAGAGCTCAACTTTGATTTCGAACTTGCCGGTGAGAAGAGGTTATTTGATATTAGCTCGCTTGATGAATGGAGAACTCAGGCATATGAGAATGCCAAGTTGTTCAAAGAAAAGGTTAAGAGGTGGCATGATAAGAGGATACAAAAGCGTGAGTTCAATGTAGGTGATTATGTCTTGCTATATAACTCTCGTTTAAGATTCTTTGCAGACAAGCTTCTCACTAAATGGGAAGGTTCCTATGTTGTTGAGGAAGTATATCGTTCCGGTGCTATCAAGATCAACAACACGGAAGGTAATTGTTCAAGAGTTGTAAATGGGCAGAGAATCAAGCATTATATCTCACGTACTCCCATAAATGTTGAAAGCAATATTATCAATACCATAACTCCGGAAGAATACCTAAGGGATATTTGTCAGCCTGTTTCAGACTCCGAAAACGAAGAGGTATGTGATTCGGTAAGAAAACAGAGTCCAAAACTTTTCCAGTAGGAAATTTTCTCCGTTTTGGAATATTTGAAAAAATACAAAAATTGGAAGTAGTCCGGAAAGTGCGCGAGGAGGCGACAAGCCTGCACGGCGCGGGCCCACCCCCTAGCCGTGCCGTGAGGGCTTGTGGCCACCTCGTGCGCCTCCCGGACTCTGTTTTCGTGCAGGGTACTCCTTCTAGTCTGAAAAAAAATCATTATATATACTCCCGTTTGGTCTGCCCCCTGCATCACGCAGATTTCCTCTGTTTTTCGTTTCGAGCCTGTTTCTGTAGGAGATCTAGATCGCTATGACTTCTCCAAAAGCTCCGAAGGACAAGATCTTCGAGAAGGTCATCAATCCCTACCTCACGGGAGTGCTGCAACACCCTCAATCTATTGAGATGCGTGAGGGGATGTTGCGCATCCGTGATGTGGAGGGGCCCAAGAAGACCGGAAGCGTGGAGACGAGGCTCGAAGCAATGGAGCAACAAGTCTTCAAGTGCCAAGGGATGGTGGAGCGTGGACTCAACGCCAACCACATGATGATCACGGAGTTCACCAGCAAGCACAAGATTGATGCCAATGACATTGGGAAGCACCTCTCCAGGCTCTATGACAGGATTGATCAACTCCAGGGCCAGATCTATGACCTGCAGAACCAAAACTATGAGTATGAGTATAGATTTAAATCAATACGGTTGGTTGCATATTTGAGGATTCCGGAGACTCGTTCATATTTACATGATGGGGCACCTATGCCTTGGAAGACGGAGGATCAAACCCATGTTGCAACAACTCCTCCACTACCACCAAAGGAAGACAACTGAGCATTGGTATGGGCAATCCCCTTGGCTTGTGCCAAGCTTGGGGGAGTTGCCCCGGTATCGTACCACCATCACATCTTTTGCTTTTACCTTTGTTTTAGTTTTCCTTTTCTGTTTTCTCTTTCTCTAGTAGATTAAAAGTATTGGTGTTTTAGTCTTGAGTTTTTCTTTGTGTCACCCCCGATGTATTCGAGCTCGTGCGCCAGATAATAAAGAGTGTCTTAGTTGAAGGGCTTTGCCTCTTGCCATGATCAAAAGAGTGAGAATAGAACAAAAGCATGAGAGATCATGTAATGATCTTATGGGAAGTGATGACTTCACATATAAAAAGAATGAGGATGGAAAATTATTGAGGGTAGGCAAACGTAGACCTTGGTCATGGTTGCAATTAATAGGAAGTGATAAAGAAGGAGAGGTTCACATGTAAATATATCATCTCTGACACCATCTATGATTGTGAACATTCACTAAACTATTACATGCCTAGAAGTAGATGTTGGACAAGGAAGACAACATAATGAATTGTGTTTGCTTGGCTCCGAACAATGTTATATGATTAGAGATCCCTTAGCATGTGACGATTGCTTCCACCTCACATTAGCCAAACCTCCCGCACTAAGTAGAGATACTACTTGTGCATCCATAAACCTTCAACCCAGTTTTGCCATGAGTGTCCACCATACCAACCTATGGATTGAATAAGATCCCTCAAGTAAGTTGCCATCGGTGCAAGCAATAAAAATTGCTCTCTAATATGTATGATCTATTAGTGTGTGGAAAATAAGCTTTGTACGAACCTGTGATAGGGAAGACATAAAAGCGACAGACTACATAATAAAGTTCTTTATCACAGGGGGCAATATAAAGTGACGTTCCTCCGCACTAAGGGTGTGTTTGGTTGGAGGGATAGGCTAGGGTGGTTGTGGGTATCCCCAACCAGGTGGCTGGGGATAGCCCTTTTTTTGTTTGGTTGGAAGGGTAGGGTTTTCCCTTTTTTTTGTTTGGTTGGGAGGATGGAATCCTGCCGCGTCGGCCTCCTCCTGCGCCACCCGCGCCGGCCGCCTCCACCCGCGTCGGCCGCCTCCACCAGCGCCGGCCGCCTCCCCCCGCACCGGCCGCTCCTCCCGCGCCATCCGCCTCCTCCCGTGCCGGCCGCGCCGGCCGCCTCCCGCGCCCTGCCGCGTCGGCCGCCCCAGAGTGATTGCCACCGCCCGCCCGTTTTTGGCAGTTGGCCACATCCCTTTTTTTGGAGAATATTCCCAGCATCTGGTTGACTCTATCCCTCCTCGCCCCAGATCCAAACGCATGGCAACCACAGAAAAAAGTGGTTATCCCTGTCCCTAGGAGGATATCCCTCCAACCAAACACACCCTAAGAGGACACGCATCCAAACCTCAAAAGCGCATGACAACCTCTGCTTCCCTCTGCGATGGGCCTATCTTGTACCTTTACTTTTTGCCCTTGAAAGAGTCATGGTGATCTTCACCAATTCCTTATTTCGCCTTTATCTTGGTTAACGTCATATGCTTGGGAAAGATCTATATTCATATGTCAACTTGGAAGTAAGTACTCATGAATTATTATTGTTGACATTACCCTTGAGGTAAGCAGTTGGGAGGCAAAACTATAAGCCCCTATCTTTCTCTGTGTCCAGCTAAAACTTTGATCTCATGAGTACCACGTGAGTTGTAGCAATTGTAGAGAACGAAAGAATGATTGAGTATGTGGATTTGCTTTACAAGCTCTTATTTGACTCTCTCTGATATTGTGATAAATTTCAATTGCTTCAATGACTAAAGGATATCGGTTGTTACTTCTCGGTAAGGTTCTTGATCCATGCTTTAATTTGTGAAGGAATTATCACTTTAGCATGAGAGATTATATGTTTGTATTGTTGTTCTGATCATGATCATGATGCATGCATGTTCGTATCTTGTTTTGTCGACACCTCTCTCCCTAAACATGTGGACATATTTATTGAGCTAGGCTTTCGCTTGAGGACAAGCGAGGTCTAAGCTTGGGGGAGTTGATACGTCCATTTTGTATCATGTTTTCATGTTGATATTTATCGCTTCTTGGGCTGTTATTTCACTTCACGGTACAATTCTTATGCCTTTTCTCTCTTATTTTGCAAGGTTTACATGAAGAGGGAGAATGCCGGCAACTGGAATTCTGGCCTGAAAGTGGAGAAAGTCTGAGATACCTATTCTGTGCAACTCCAAACGCCGTAAAAATCAACGAGGATTTTTTCCAGGATTTATAAAAAATACTGGGCCGAAGAAGCGCCAGAGGGGTGCCAGGGGTTGGCCATAAGCCTACACGGCGCGGCCACCCCCCCCCCCCCCCCAGGCCGCGCCATGAGGGCTTGTGGGCAACCTGCTGGCCCACTTGCCCCCTCTTCTGCTATATGAAGGGTTTCGTCTGGAAAAAAAATCAAGGAGGAGCTTTTTCGTGGTTTCGCCGCCGCCACGAGGCGGAACTTGAGCAGAACCAATCTAGAGCTCCGGCAGGACGATCCTGCCGGGGAAACTTCCCTCCCAGAGGGGGAAATCGTCACCATCGTCATCACCAGCACTCCTCTCATCAGAGGGGACTCGTCATCATCAACATCTTCATCAGCACCATCTCATCTCCAAACCCTAGTTCATCACGTGTAACCAATATCCATCTCGCGGACTCCGATTGGTGCTTGTAAGGTTGCTAGTAGTGTTGATTACTCTTTGTAGTTGATGCTAGTTGGATTACTTGGTGGAAGAGTTTATGTTCAGATCCTTGATGCTACTCATTACCTCTATGGTCATGAATATGATTATGCTTTGTGAGTAGTTACTTTTGTTCCTGAGGACATGGGATAAGTCATGCTAATAGTAGTCATGTGAATTTTGTGTTCGTTCGGTAATTTGATATGTTGTATGTTGTTTTTCCTCTAGTGGTGTTATGTGAATGTCGACTACATAACACTTCACCATTATTTGGGCCTAGAGGAAGGCATTGGGAAGTATTAAGTAGATGATGGGTTGCTAGAGTGACAGATGCTTAAACCCTAGTTTATGCGTTGCTTCGTAAGGGGCTGATTTGGATCCACTAGTTTAATGATATGGTTAGACTTTGTCTTAATTCTTGTTTTGTAGTTGCGGATGCTTACGAGAGGGGTTAATCATAAGTGGGATGCTTGTCCAAGTAAGGGCAGTACCCAAGCGTCGGTCCATCCACATATCAAACTATCAAAGTAACGAACGCGAATCATATGAACATGATGAAAACTAGCATGACAGAAATTCCCATGTGTCCTCGGGAGCGTTTTTCCTCCTATAAGACTTTGTCCAGGCTTGTACCTTTCTACAAAAGGGATTGGGCCAATTTGCTGCACCGTTGCTACTTTTGTTACTTGTTGCTTGCTACGAATCATCTCACCACACAATCACTTGTTACCGACAATTTCAGTGCGTGCATATTTTACCTTGCTGAAAACCACTTGTAAGATCCTTCTGCTCCTCGTTGGGTTCGACACTCTTACTTATCGAAAGGACTACGATTGATCCCCTATACTTGTGGGTCATCATGAAGCGCCTTTGGTAAGTGGAATTTGGTAAGTAAACATTTATATAGTGTGCTGAAATTTATTGTCACTTGTCACTATGGAAACTAATCCTTTGAGGACCTTGTTCGGGGTATCTTCACCTCGAACGGAAGCACAAGGAGTTGCTCCTCAACCTGCTGCACCTACTGAAAATATTTGTTATGAAATTCCTTCAGGTATGCTAGAGAAACTGTTGGCTAATCCTTTTACAGGAGATGGAACATCACATCCGGACTTGCATCTAATCTATGTAGATGAAGTTTGTGGTTTATTTAAGCTTGCAGGTTTGCCCGAGGATGAGGTCAAGAAGAAGGTCTTTCCTTTATCTTTGGGGGATAAAGCATTGACGTGGTATATCCTATGTGATGATACTGGGTCATGGAACTACAACCGACTGAAATTGGAATTTCATCAAAAGTTTTATCCTATGCATCTAGTACATCGTGATCGAAATTATATTTATATTTTTTGGCCTCGTGATAGGGAAAGCATCGCTCAAGATTGTGGGAGGCTTAAGTCAATGTTATATTCATTCCCCAACCTTGAGCTCTCGAGAGAAATTATTATTCAGAACTTCTATGCTCGGCTTTCTCATGATAATCGCACCATGCTTGACACTTCTTGTACCGGTTCTTTTATGAAGAGAGATATTGACTTCAAATGGAATTTATTGGAAAGAATTAAACGCAACTCTGAAGATTGGGAGTTTGATGAAGGTAAGGAGTCAGGTATGAATCTTATGTTCGATTGCGTTAAATCCTTCGTTGAAACAAATACTTTTTGTGATTTTAGCTCCAAACATGGACTTGACTCTAAGATAGTAGCTTCTTTGTGTGAATCATTTGCTGCTCATAATGATCTCCCTAAAGAGAAGTGGTTTAAATATCATCCTCCCATAGAAGTCAATGTCGTTAAACCCAATCTAGTTGAAGAGAAAGTCATTGCTTATAATGATCCTATTGTTCCTAGTGCTTACATTGAGAAACCACCTTTCCCTGTTAGAATAAAGGATCATTCTAAAGATTCAACTGTGGTACGTAGGGGCTACATTAGAGCACCTACACCCCCTCAGCAAATTAGAGTTGAACCTAGCATTGCTATTATCAAAGATCTCCTGTCCGACAATGTTGATGGGCATGATATTCACTTCTGTGAAGATGCTGCTAGAATTGCTAAACCTCATACTAGAGACAAACATAGGCATGTTGTTGGCATGCCCATTGTTTCTGTTAAGATAGGAGGTCATTGTTATCATGGTTTATTGACGTGGGTGCTAGTGTTAGTGCAATACCTCAATCTTTATATGATGAAATTAAAGACGAGATTGCACCTGTCGAGATGGAACCTACTGATGTCACTATTCACCTTGCCAATAGAGAAACTATCTGCCCTTTGGGAATTGTTAGAGATGTTGAAGTCTTGTGTGGTAAAACTAAGTATCCTGCTGATTTTCTCGTTCTTGTTGCCCCACAGGATAGCTTTTGTCCCATCATATTTGGCAGGCCTTTCCTCAATACTGTCAATGCTCATATTGGCTGTGAGAAGCAAACTATCACTGTTGGCTTTGAAGGTGTGTCACATGAATTCAATTTCTCCAAGTTTGGTAGACAACCTCATGAAAAAGAATTGTCTAGTAAGGAAGAAATTATTGCCCTAGCTTCTATTGTTGTGCCTCCTACTGATCCTTTAGAGGAATACTTGCTTGAGCATGAAAATGATATGCAAATGGATGAAAGGAATGAGATAGACAGAGTTATCTTTGAACAACATCCTATCCTTAAGAATAATTTGCCTGTTGAACTGCTTGGAGATCCACCCCCACCAAAGGGTGATCATGTGTTTGAGCTTAAACAGTTACCTGATACTCTTAAGTATGCTTATCTTGATGAGAAAGAGATATATCCTGTTATTATTCGTGCTAGCCTTTCAGAGCATGAAGAAAAGAAATTATTGAAAACTCTGAGGAAGCATTGTGCCGCTATTGGATATACTCTTGATGATCTTAAGGGCATTTGTCCCACTCTATGCCAGCACAAAATTAAAACCGATCCTGATTCCAAACCAGTTGCTGATCATCAACGAAGATTAAATCCTAAGATGAAAGAGGTAGTAAGAAAAGAAATACTAAAGCTCCTCGAAGGAGGTATTATCTATCCTGTTGCTCATAGTGATTGGGTAAGTCTGGTTCATTGCGTCCCTAAGAAGGGAGGTATTACCGTTGTCCCTAATGAAAAAGATGAATTGATCCCGCAGAGGATTATTACTGGCTATAGGATGGTGATTGATTTTAGGAAATTGAATAAGGCCACTAGGAAAGATCATTACCCTTTGCCTTTTATTGACCAAATGCTAGAAAGATTGTCCAAACACACACACTTCTACTCTCTAGACGGTTATTCTGGTTTCTCCCAACTACCTATTGCACAATCTGATCAGGAGAAAACCACTTTTACGTGCCCTTTCGGTACCTTTGCTTATAGACGTATGCCTTTTGGCTTATGTAATGCACCTGCTACCTTTCAAAGATGTATGATGGCTATATTTTCTGAATTTTGTGAAAAGATTGTTGAGGTTTTCATGGATGACTTCTCCATTTACGGGTCTTCTTTTGATGATTGCCTCAGCAACCTTGATCGAGTTTTGCAGAGATGTAGAGATACCAACCTTGTCTTTAATTGGGAGAAGTGCCACTTTATGGTTAATGAAGACATCATCTTAGGACATAAAGTTTCTGAAAGAGGTATTGAAGTCGATAAGGCTAAGGTTGATGCGATCGAGAAAATGCCATGCCCTACAGACATTAAAGGTATAAGAAGTTTCCTTGGTCATGTTGGTTTCTATAGAAGGTTCATTAAAGACTTCTCTAAGATTTCTAGGCCTCTTACCAATCTCTTGCAAAAGGATATTCCTTTTGTTTTTGACGATGATTGTGAGGAACCTTCGAAATACTTAAGAAGGCCTTGATAACTGCACCTATTGTTCAACCACCTGATTGGAACTTACCTTTTGAATTATGTGTGATGCTAGTGATTATGATGTTGGTGTTGTTCTAGGACAAAGAGTTGATAAGAAGTGGAATGTTATTCACTATGCTAGTAAAACTCTAGACAGTACCCAAGGAAACTATGCTACTACCGAAAAGGAATTTTTAGCAGTCGTGTTTGCATGTGAAAAGTTCAGGTCTTACATTGTTGATTCCAAGGTGACTATTCACACTGATCATGCTTCTATTAAGTATCTTATGGAAAAGAAAGATGCTAAACCTAGACTTATCAGATGGGTTCTCTTGCTACAAGAATTTGATTTGCATGTTGTTGATAAGAAGGGTGATGAGAACCCCGTAGCAGATAACTTGTCTAGGTTGGAGAATGTTCTTGATGACCCACAACCTATTGATGATAGCTTTCCTGATGAGCAATTGAATGTCATCAATGCTTCACGTAGTACACCGTGGTATGCAGATTATGAAAATTATATTGTTGCTAAATATATACCACCTAGTTTCACATACCAGCAAAAGAAGAAATTCTTCTTTGATTTGAGACATTACTTTTGGGATGATCCTCACCTTTATAAAGAAGGAGTAGATGGTGTTATTAGACGTTGTGTACCTGAGCATGAACAGGGGAAGATCCTACAGAAGTGTCACTCCGAGGCTTATGGAGGACACCATGCGAGAGATAGAACTGCACACAAGGTATTGCAATTAGGTTTCTATTGGCCTACTCTCTTCAAGGATGCCCATAAGTTTGTCTTGTCTTGTGATGAATATCAAAGAATAGGTAATATCAGTAAACGTCAGGAAATGCCTATGAATTATTCACTTGTCATTGAACCATTTGATGTTTGGGGTTTTGATTTTATGCGACCTTTTCCAAAATCCAACGGGTATACTCATATCCTAGTTGTTGTTGATTACGTTACTAAGTGGGTAGAATCTATCCCAACTAGTAGTGTTGATCACAACACCTCTATCAGGATGCTTAAAGAAGTTATTTTCCCTAGATTTGGAGTCCCTAGATATTTGATGACTGATGGTGGTTCACATTTCATTCATGGTGCTTTCCGTAAAATGCTTGCTAAGTATGATGTCAACCATAGAATTGCATCGCCCTATCATCCTCAGTCCAGTGGTCAACTACAGCTAAGTAATAGAGAGATTAAACTAATTCTACAAAAGATTGTTAATAGGTGTGGAAAGAATTGGTCTAAGAAGCTTGATGATGCATTGTGGGCTTATAGGAGTGCTTATAAGAATCCCATGGGCATGTCTCCGTACAAAATGGTTTATAGTAAAGCATGTCATTTACCTCTTGAGCTAGAGCATAAGGCTTATTGGGCAATCAAAGAGCTCAACTTTGATTTCAAACTTGCTGGTGAGAAGAGGTTATTTGATATTAGCTCACTAGATGAATGGAGAACTCAGGCATATGAAAATTCCAAGTTGTTCAAAGAAAAAGTTAAGAGGTGGCATGATAAAAGGATACAGAAACGTGAGTTCAATGTAGGTGATTATGTCTTGCTATACAATTCTCGTTTAAGATTTTTTGCACGCAAGCTTCTCTCCAAATGGGAAGGTCCTTACATTGTTGAGGAAGTATATCGTTCCGGTGCCATAAAGATCAACAACACGGAAGGTAATTTTCCAAGAGTTGTAAATGGGCAAAGAATCAAGCATTATATCTCAGGTACTCCCATAAATGTTGAAAGCAATATCATTAATACCATAACTCCGGAGGAGTACATAAGGGATATTTATCAGCCTGTTCCAGACTCCGAAAATGAAGACGTGTGTAATTCGGTAAGTAAACCGACTCCAAAACTTTTCCAATAGCAATTTTTCTCAATTTTGGATTTTTTATAAAAATAGTCCGGAAAGCACACGAGGAGGCGACATGACTGCCAGGCCCGGCCTACCCCCCTGGCCGGGCCTGGGTGGCTTGTGGGCACGTCGTCTGCCTCCCGGACTCCGTTTTCTTGCGGAGTACTCCTTTTGGTCGGGAAAAATTCATTATATATTCTCCCGAAAGGCCTGACCCTCGTATCACGCAAATCTCCTCTGTTTTTGTTTCGAGCTTCTGTGCAGACAGATCTAGATCGCTATGACGTCACCAAAAGTTCCGAAGGACGAGTTCTTTGAGAAGGTCATCAATCCCTACCTCGCGGGAGTGCTGCAACACCCTCAATCTATCGAGATGCATGAGGGGGTGCTGCACATCTGTGATGTTGACGGGCTCAAGAAGACTACAAGCATGGAGGCAAGGCTCGAAGCAATGGAGAAGCAAGTCTTCAAGTGCCAAGGGATGGTGGAACACGGACTCAACGCCAACCACATGATGATCACGGAGTTCACCAACAAGCACAATCGATGCCAATGACATCGGGAAGCACCTCTCCATTCTCTATGACAGAATTGATCACCTCCAAGCCCAGATCTATGATCTGCAAAACCAAAACTGTTAGTATGAGTGTAGATTTAAATCAATATGGTTGGCTGCAGATTTGAGGATTCCGGAGACTCGATCATCTTTCCATGATGGAGCACCTATGCCTTGGAAGACGGAGGATCAAACCCAGGTTGCAACAACTCCACCACCATCACCTTCAAAGGAAGACAACTGAGCACGGGTATGGAAAATCCCCTTGGCTTGTGCCAAGCTTGGGGGAGTTGCCCCGGTATCGTATCACCATCACATCTTTTGCTTTTACCTTTTTCTTAGTTCGGTCCTTTTTGTTTTTATATTTTTCTAGTAGAATAAAGCTCTTAGTATGTTCTGGGCTTGAGTTTTGCTTTGTGTCTCCCCCGATGTAATCAAGTTTGTGAGTCATATAATAAAGAGTGTCTTAGTTAAGGGCCTTGCCTCATTCCATGATCTAAAGAAAAGAATAATAAAAGAACAATAGCATGAAAGATCATGTAATGATCTTATGGGAAGTGATGACTTCACATATAAGAAGAATGTTGATTGAAACTTGTTGCGGGAGGACAAACGTAGACCTTGGTCATTGTTGCAATTAATACGAAGTAATAATGAAGGAGAGGTTCACATATAAATATATCATCTTGGGCACCATGTATGATTGTGAACACTCATTAAACTATTACATGCTTAGAAGTAGATGTTGGACAAGGAAGACAACATAATGAATTATGTTTGCTTGGTTCCGAACAATGTTATATGACTAGAGATCCCTTAGCATGTGATGCTTGTTTCCACCTCATATCAGCCAAAACTTCCGCACTAAGTAGAGATACTACATGTGCATCCATAAACCTTTAACCCAGTTTTGCCTTGAGAGTCCACCATACCTACCTATGGATTGAATAAGATCCTTCAAGTAAGTTGTCATCGGTGCAAGCAATAAAAATTGCTCCCTGAATATGTATGATCTATTAGTGTGTGGAAAATAAGCTTTGTACGAACCTGTGATGAGGAAGACATAAAAGCGACAGACTGCATAATAAAGTTCTTTATCACAGGGGGCAATATAAAGTGACGTTCCTCCACACTAAGAGATCACACATCCAAACCTTAGAAGCGCATGACAACCTCTGCTTCACTCTGCGAAGGGCCTATCTTGTACCTTTCCCTTTTATCCTTAAAAGAGTCATGGTGATCGACACCAATTCCTTATTTCGCCTTTATCTTGGCTAACGTCTTGTGCTAGGGAAAGATCTATATTCATATGTCAACTTGGAAGTAAGTACTCATGAATTATTATTGTTGACATTACCCTTGAGGTAAGTCGTTAGGAGGCGAAACTATAGCCCCCTATCTTTCTCTGTGTCCAACTGAAACTTTGATCTCATGAGTACCACGTGAGTTTTAGCAATTGTAGAAGACGAAATGATGATTGAGTATGTGGATTTGCTTTACAAGCTCTTATTTGACTCCTTCTGATGTTATGATAAATTGCAATTGCTTCAATGATTAAGGGCTATTGGTTGTTAATTCTCAATAAGGTTCTTGATCCATACTTTACTCTGTGACGGAATTGTCACTTTAGCATAAGAGATTGTATGACGATATTGTTGTTCTAATTATGATCATGATGCCTGCATGTCCGTACTTTGTTTTATCGACACCTCTATCTCTAAACATGTGGGCATATTTGTTGATCTCGGCTTCCGCTTGAGGACAAGCGAGGTCTAAGCTTGGGGGAGTTGATACGTCCATTTTGCATCATGCTTTTATGTTGATATTTATCGCTTTATGGGCTGATATTACACTTCACGGTACAATACTTATGCCTTTTCTCTCTTATTTTATAAGGTTTACATCAAAAGGGAGAATGCCGGCAGCTGGAATTCTGGTCTGAAAAAGGAGCAACTTTGAGATACCTATTATGCGCAACTCCAAAAGCCGTGAAAATCAATGAGGAATTATTTTGGATTTTATGAAAAATATTGGGCGGAAGAAGTACCCGGGGGGAGCCACGAGGAGGCCACAAGCCTGCCAGGCCCAGCCTACCCCCATGGTCGGGCCTGGGTGGCTTGTGGGCCCCCTGTTGCCCCTCCGGCGCTCATCTTTTTCTATATGGAGGGTTTCGTTCCAGAAAAAATCAAGAGGAGGCTTTCGGGACGAGTCGCCGCCGCCACGAGGCGGAACTTGAGCAGAACCAATCTAGAGCTTTGGCACAGCCGTCCTGCCGGGGAAATTTCCCTCCCGGAGGGGGAATCGTCGCCATCGTGATCACCAACACCCCTCTTGTCGGAGGGGACTCATCTTCATCAGCACCATCTCATCTCCAAACCCTAGTTCATCTCTTGTAACCAATCTCCGTCTCGCGACTCCGATTGGTACTTGTAAGGTTGCTAGTAGTGTTAATTACTCTTTGTAGTTGATGCTAGTTGGATTACTTGGTGGAAGATTATATGTTCAGATCTTTGATGCTATTCAATACCTCTCTAGTCATGAACATAATTATGCTTTGTGAGTAGTCACTTTTGTTCCTGAGGACATGGGATAAGTCTTGCTATAAGTAGTCATGTGAATTTGGTATTCGTTCGATATTTTGATGCGTTGTATGTTGTCTTTCCTCTAGTGGTGTTATGTGAATGTCGACTACATAACACTTCACCATTATTTGGGCCTAGAGGAAGGCATTGTGAAGTAATAAGCAGATGATGGGTTGCTAGAGTGACAAAAGCTTAAACCCTAGTTTATGTGTTGCTTCGTAAGGGGCTGATTTGGGTCCACTAGTTTAATGCTATGGTTGGACTTAGTCTTAATTCTTCTTTCATAGTTGCGGATGCTTGCGAGAGGGGTTAATCATAAGTGGGATGTTTGTCCAAGTAAGGGCAGCAACCAAGCACTGGTCCACCCACATATGAAACTATCAAAGTAGCAAACGCGAATCATATGAACTTGGTGAAAACTAGCTTGACAGAAATTCCCATGTGTCCTAGGGAGCGCTTGACCTCATATAAGAGTTTGTCCATGCTTGTCCCTTGCTACAAAAGGGATTGGGCCATCTTGCTGCACCTTTCTTACTATTGTTACTTGCTACTCGCTACGAATTATCTTATCACACAACTATCTGTTACCGACAATTTCAGTGCTTGCAGAGAATACCTTGCTGAAAACCACTTGTCAGTTCCTTCTGCTCCTCGTTGTGTTCGACACTCTTACTTATCGAAAGGACTACGACAGATCCCCTACACTTGTGGGTCATCAGTGGAGGAGGTTCCCGAGCCCCCACTAGCCACCAGGCCGCTCCAAGGGCCCTGGGCATGCCATGGTGCCTAGTGGGCCGCCTGGGCCTTCTCTGCTCATCATCCTTGATGCCCATGTTGGTCCAGCAAAAATCTCCAAAAAGTTTCATGGCATTTGGACTTCATCTGGTATTGTTCTGCGAAGGAAAAAAACAACAAAAACAGCAACTGGCACTATGTCAATAGGTTAGTCCGGTAAAATGATATAAAGTTGCTATAAAATGATCATAAAGAATCCAAGAATGATAATATAACAGCATGGAACAATCAAAAATTATAGATACATTGAAGACGTACCATATATCACTTCGTAAAAACTTTGCCTCCTCCATGAGCAAACGCGTCTTCTCTTTGTGTAAATCCTAGCTCTGTCCCACAAAGCAACAACCTACCTAGATCCTAGGTAGCCATAAAGCTCAAAACATCGAGTCAAACCCTTGTTTTGAAGCACCGACAATCCTACAAATGCTCCCGCATGGGTCAGAACTAGGCACACATCTCAGTGTTCAGCAATGGATGGGATAAGTAGTGTGGGTAATCCTAGAAGTAGTCACGATGTTCCCTATTTATCATAAAAAAGTGGAATTCCTACCCTTAGGTGTGGGTGCCCTGTATCTACACCGTTCACCATGGTTTGATGTTACCTCGTGATCTGGACATTGTGCCTATGGTCGGGGTTTTGCAGTGTCATGCGAACAACATTTTGCATGTGCATAGGTGTTGTTCACCGAGTGGAGATTCCTCCTCTGTGATTGTTTCTTCTTCATGTGCATGTTGCTCAAAACGAGAGTGTATGTTGCATCAAAATTTAGATAGAGAGATAGAGCATGTTGTTGAATTGACACTTTTAGACAAAGAGCATGAGAGATAATGTGTATTGTAAGCAAGTTGGAGAATAGAGAGCCCGGTCTGGTACCATGTGGGCGGCAAAGCAACAACCTCCGTACAACCTAGCTAGCCAATAGACTGAAAACATTGAATCTACCCATGTTTTGAAGCACCCACAACCTGCAAACACTTTGGCATGGCTCATAACTACACACACATTTCAGTGTTCAACAATGGCTAGGATAAGTGGTGTGGATAAGCTTAAGGGCATGTACAGTGGTGGCATATGGATACAAATGCCACATGAAAAAAGTAGGGTGAGGAATCTACATTGATATCATCTCTTCAATGCAAGTTATCACTAATGGCCCTCATCAAGAAAAAGGAAATAGAGATTCCAATACACATGCATCTCTACTTTTCACTCATAACTTTTTAGATTTTTGAATCGGACCACATTTTTTCTCCTGAAGCACCGGCCTCCTACTGAGGATCCCGCTACACCATATGAACCTACATAAGATCCTACATTGCATATGAAGCATCATCCTCGGGCTGTGCATTGGCCATGCCCTAAGATTAGTCACGCATTTCCCTATTTTTCAGAAAAAAAGGAATTGTGAACTTTCTACTCTTGGATGTGGTACACCCTCTATCCATGTTGTTCACCACAAGTTGTTGTTTCCACATGATCTAGACACTGTGAATGTGGTCGTGGTGATTTAAAAGGATGTGGGTGAACCTGCAGGAGTCTTGAAGTGTTATGCGAACAGTACTTTGCATGTGCATAGATTGTGTTGACCGAGTGGAGATTCCCATTCTCTGAAATGACAGTTTCTTGTTCACCCTCCCATGGCTCAAAATGAGTGTATGGTGGGTTGGTTATATATTACGCCTTCCTTCTTTAAACCTTTTGGTATGTATTGCCCCGTAACTATAGATCAGATCCATCGGACTGGAAACTCAATTCCGTCGAAACCCGAAAATTAAGAGAGAGAGGGAATGTGTTGTTGCACTCGCTCTTTCTTTGCGCCAGGAATGGGATAGAAAATGTGTGTTGCAACAAGTTAGGAGAGAGAATCAAGAGCCTGATCTAGTCCCATGTGAACCACAAAGCAACGGTCCCCCTTGAGCCTAGCGAGCCACCAGGCTCAAAGCATCGAGTCAACCCCTTCTTTTATTCTTCCACTATCAAAAATATGACCTAGAGGCATTAATAAATTTATTAATTTATTTTTTATGTTCATAATTAAGTTTATATTTCTTTGTTATATAACTTTGATGATTCTTTAATGTGAGATTCAGAGAAAAACTTAGTTGCATGGGTGAAAAATAAATATCAAACTAGAAGGAGTTTAAAGTTCATCATTTGCTATGCATGAGCGATTCTTTGGGATTTATTTAGGTATTATTATGTTTCGGCCGAGGCAACTCAAGATATCAAACAAAATAATGAAATTCTATGTTCTTTTTAGGAAGGAGGCTGCCGCCAGGCTATAAATTAATGAAGTCTTTACAACCAACAAAACAATACAACACCATAACACAAACAAAAGCAAAAGGAAGAAAAAGAATGACAAGATACAAAGGTGATGTGCATCAACAACAACAAAGCACCATAGACTATAGGCACAAACAAGCGGAAACTTGGAGCACTACCTGGAGTCAGAGGAGCCCTCCGTCGTGATCGAGCAGCTGGAGCAAGGAACAGAGCAAACTCAAGAAGGAGACTAGCTGGCAAACGCAGTCATTCCATCGCCATCACCCTACCAATGAGCAAACCAGTGGCGATCATCTTCATCACCGAAAGGAGCCTCCTGCCCCCTCACCCTGGCTCAAAGGGCGCCACACCGTCGGACAATGAAGGCGCTCATCCCAGAGCTAGACAGGAAACTAATGCCAGGACAAGGAGACCTCCGAACACCACCCCTCGACAAAACTAGCACACCTATAGAGCATCACTGTCAAGGTGTGAGTACCGTAAGCAGGAAGAAAAGGATTTGTTGTCCATCGACCCCATCAACCACTAGTAAATGGGGACCTTGCTCATAGACGAAGCCTCCAAGAAGGTAACGACGCCATCGCGTCCCCGCCACCTGGACCGACATGTCGGACCAAGGGTTTTCACCCAGGCATTAAGATAGGAAAGCACAACCCATGATGACACCTCCAAGGAGGAAAGCGGTGCTCGGGGCCGTTGCCGACACCGACACTCACAGCATCAAGCAGAGCTTTCGTTCGGGAATAATGACCTTCCATCATCAAAATTCACTATCCAAACAAGCATAGCCCTCACCTTGCAAGCAGAGGTAGTTGATTGCCAAGAAGACGACGCCCAAAACACTGTCGCTGCTGCATGAGCCACCTCGTCGCCCAAATAGCCAAGGCCGCCAACCAGCACCCACATGGAGACCCTTCTGCAAGGGAGCCACCATGCCCACCACCCGAAGCCGCCACTCGAGAGCCCAAAGACGCCAAATCTTATCCGCCTCCTACCAAGATACGGGTCGTCGATATGCATTCGGCCAGCCCCGCTACCGCACCGACCCATCACCACACCTGCACCCACAACCACACCTAACAGTGACCACCCACAGCAACACACTTCTGAGCACTTTAGAGCCCTGCTACGGCAACAAAAGACCTTCCCCGGCAACGGCGTCAGAGGTCCTTCTGCTGCTGGCTACGCCTATAGGGATTTCCTTGGCAAATATGCAAAGGATTCCCCCACGGCCTTGGAGCCTTACGTTGGTGTTCCCTTGAAGAGGAAAGGGTGATGCAGCATAGAAGGAGTAAGTATTTCCCTCAGTTTGAGAACCAAGGTATCGATCCAGTAGGAGGATCGTGTCAATTCACAAGTACCTGCACAAACACAAAGAGCTTGCACCCAACGCTATGAAGGGGTTGTCAATCCCTTATAGATTGTTTGCAAAGTGAGAACTGAAAGCAAAAAAGTAAACAAAACAAAGTAAAAGTAAAAGTGGAGATGGTAGTTGTGAATAGACTCGGGGGCCGTAGTGTTCACTAGTGGCTTCTCTCATGAAAGCAAGTAGATGGTGGGTGAACGAATTACTGTCGAGCAATTGATAGAACCGCGCAAAGTCATGACGTTATCTATGGCAATGATCATATCTATAGGCATCACGTCCAAAACAAGTAGACGGATACTTTCTACATCTACTACTATTACTCCACACGTCGACCGCTATCCAACATGCATCTAGTGTATTGAGTTCATAAGAACAGAGTAACGCCTTAAGCAAGATGACATGATGTAGATGGACAATCTCAAATCTATGATGAAAGCCCATCTTGTTACCCTTGATGGCAACAACATGATGCGTGCCTTGCTGCCCCTTCTGTCACTGGGAAAGGTCACCGCACGGTATGAACCCAAAACCAAGTACTTCTCCCATTGCAAGAATCATAGATCTAGTTGGCCAAACAAAACCCAAGACTCGGAGAGACTTACAAGGATATCAAATCATGCATATAAGAAATCAACAAAGACTCAAATATAATTCATAGATAATCTGATCACAAATCCACAATTCATCGGATCTCGATAAACACACCGCCAAAGAGGATTACATCGGATAGATCTCCATGAAGATCATGGAGAACTTTGTATTGAAGATCCAAGAGAGAGAAGAAGCCATCTAGCTACTAACTATGGACCCGTAGGTCTGAAGTGGACTACTTACGAGTCATTGGAGAGGCGATGATGTTGATGTAGAAGCCCTCCAACTCCAAAGTTCCCTCCGGCAGGGCACCGGGAAGGGTCTCCAGATGAGATCTCGCGGAAATGGAAGCTTGCGGCGGCGGAAAAGTGTTTTCGTGGATGCCCTGATTTTTTTTCTAGGATTTTAGGAAATTTATAGGCCAAAGAGCTAGGGCAGGGGAGCGCCAGGGAGGCCACAAGCCTGGTTGACGCGCCCCCCGTGGCCGTGGCAACAGGGCTTGTGGGCTCCCTATGGGTCTCCTGCCTTGGCCCTCAAGTCCCCCGATCTTCTTCTGTTCTGGAAAAATTTTATTTCGGGGATTTTATTCCGTTTGGACTCCGTTCCAAAATCAGATCTGAAAAGAGTCAAAAACACAGAAAAAACAGGAACTGGCACTTGGCACTGAATTAATAAGTTAGTCCCAAAAAAGATATAAAAGGTATATAAAACATCCAAAGTTGACAATATAACAGCATGAAACCATCAAAAATTATAGATACGTTTGAGACGTATCAAGCATCCCCAAGCTTAACTCCTGCTCGTCCTCGAGTAGAGAAGTGATAAAGAATGAATTTTTTATGCTTTCATGCTACCTAGCATAGATGTCCTTTGTAACTCCTCTTATGTGACGTGAATGTTCAGATCCATTAGATTCAAAACAATAGTTTGCTATTGACGTGGAGATAATAATACTTCAAGCAAACTAGCAAGGTAATCATGAACTTTCAAAATAACAAGGCCAAAAGAAAGTTATCCCTACAAAATCATATAGTCTGGCTATGCTCTATCATCCTTGCACAACGAATTTAAATCATGCACAACCTCGGTATTGGCCAAGTAATTGTTTTCACACCTTAACTTTCTCAAACTTTTTCAACTCTCACGCAATACATGAGCGTGAGCCATGGTTTTATCACTATAAGTGGAATGGAGTGTGGTGGAGGTTACAAGGCAAACAAGGAGAAGATGGTCACATTGACTAGGCATATCAATGAGCTGTGGAGATGCTCATCAATAGATATCAACGTGAATGAGTAGGGATTGCCATACTAATGATGCACTAGAGCTAAGAGTATGTGAAAGCTCTTACAGAAAACTAGTGAGTGTGCATCCAACTTGCTTGCCCACAAAGACCTAATGCAATTTTGAGGAAGCCTATCATTGGAATATACAAGCCAAGTTATATAATGAAAACTTTCCACTAGCTATATGGTGGTGACAAAACGAGAGACTCTCAATCATGAAGATCATGGTGCTTAATAAGCACAAGTGTGGAAAGATAGTAGCATTGTCCCTTCTCTCTTTTTCTCTCATTTTTTTGGTGGGCTCTTTGGCCTCTTTTTTTATTTTATTTATTTTATTTTTATTTTTGGTGGGCATCTTTGGCCTCTTTTTGTAAATGGGCTTCGCTGACCTCTTTTATTTCCCCACATGGGACAATGCTCCATCAATGATGATCATCACACTTACAACTCAAAACTTAGAGCAATGATGACTCTATATGGAATGCCTTCGGTAGTGTACCGTGACAATGATCTAGCATGGCATAGACATCCATCATGCTAGCTATCTTATGATCATGCAATGGCAATGTAGAAGTGGTGGCACATGTCATGGTGGTAGTTGCATGGCAATATATCTCGGAATGGCTTTGAAAAAGCCATAGTAGGTAGGTATGGTGGCTTTTTGGAGGGAGGCTATATGGTGGGTTTTGTGCACCGGCGAAAGTTGCACGGCACTAAAGAGGATAGTGATGGTGGAAGGTGAAAGTGCATCTAAACCATGGACTCAACATTAGTCATGAATAACTCATATACTTGTTGCAAAAGTTTTAGTTGTAATCGAAACAAAGCATTCCACGCATACTCCTAGGGGAAGGGTTGGTAGGTATAAACCATCACGCGATCCCGACCGCCACACAAAGGATGACAATCAACGAACTAATCATGCCCAGACTTCATCACACAGCGGTTCACCATACGTGCATGCTACGGGAATCCCTAACTTCAACACAAGTATTTCTAGATCCACAACACCTTACTAGTATAACTTCAATATTACCACAACCACAACTCAAAACTAATTGAGATGAATCAAACTTCTCTAACTATTCCATGCACATGAAGGTGGAAGTTTTCATATCCCTTTGGATAACTACCCCTTTTGAGACTACTTTCATAGCATAGATCAACTACCAAGCCACGCGCTTCCGTGCTCTAAAAGATAGAAGTGAAACACACAGAGCAAAATCAACTAGCTCAAAAGATATAAGTGAAGCACATGTGAGCTGAATTGTCTAACCAAAAGATATAAGTGAAGCTCGACAAAATCACGGTGAGTGCATGTCTCTCTCTCTCTAGGTGTGCAGCAAGGAAGATTGTGACACTACAAAAATAAAAGACTCCTACGATACAAGACGCTCCAAGCAAAACACATAACATGTGGTGAATAAAAATATAGCCCCAAGTAACGTTACCGATGGATTGAAGACGAAAGAGGGGATGCCTTCCCGGGGCATCCCCAAGCTTAGGATTTTACGGCATCCTTGAATCAACTTGGGGTGCCTTGGGCATCCCCAAGCTTGAGCTCTTGCCGCTCTTTATCTCTTTGTCCATAAGAACTTCACCCAAAACTTGAAAACTTCACAACACGAAACTTAAACAGGAACTCGTGATAACATTAGTATAAGAAAGCAAACCACCAGTTCCTTAGGTACTGTAGCAAACTTAAATTCTACTTATATTGATGTTGGGTTACTGTATTTTCAATTTTTTGGCTAATACCCCCCGATACTATCCATAGTTTCATCAAAATAAGCAACCAACTCAACAAAAACAGAATCTGTTAACAGCAGACCAGTCTGTAGCAATCTGTATACTTCGTACACTTCTGGTACTTCAAAAATTCTGAAAATTTACGAAAGTATGAATAATTTGCATAGCACTCAGAAGCAAAAATAATCAACTCAAAAGCTCTTACAAAAAAACAAAATTCTTTTCGTGAGCAGAAAGTTTCTGTCTTTTCCACCATGACCAAACGATCATCCCCAAGACTAATCATAACGGTTTTACTTGGCACAAACGCAAAAGAAACACAAAAAAGCAAAATCATAACAGAATTATGAAAGTGTGTAAAACACAAAACAGAAAGAAAAAGGATAGATTCGTTGGGTTGCCTCCCAACAAGCGCTATTGTTTAACGCCCTTAGCTAGGCATTGATAATTGAATGATGCTCACACAAAAGACAAGAATTGAAGCACAACGAGAGCGTCATAAAGCATGTGAAAATCACATCTAAGTCTAACATACTTCCTATGCATAGGCATTTTATAGGAAAACAGATTGTCAAGACAACCAATAGTTACCATATGCAAGGAAGAAGAAAGAGACAATAGCAATCTCAATATAACGAGAGGTGATTTAGTGATATGAAAGTTTCTACCACCATATTTTCCTCTCTCATAATAATTACATGTGGGATCATATTCGAATTCAACAATGTAACTATCACATAGGATATTATGTTCATGATCCACATGCATGCAAAGTTGACGCTCTTCAAAAATAGTGTGATTATCAACAACTAAAGTCATGACTTCTCCAAACCCACTTTCTATAATATTGCAAATATCATATTCATCATGAGGCTTAAACAAATTTTCAAGATCATAAGAAAAATCATCGCCCCACTCATGATCATTGCAACAAGTAGTGGACATAGCAAAACTAGCATCCCCAAGCTTAGGGTTTTGCATATTCTTAGCATGATTGTCACTAATAGGATTTATAGTGAAACCATTGCAATCGTGCTTTTCATTCAAGGAGCCCTCGTGAATCACTTCATAAGTTTATTCATCACGATTTTCAGATTCACGCATCTCAAGCAAAACTCCATAAAGATAGTCAAGTGCATTCAATTCACTAGCAATTGGTTCCACATAAGTGGATCTCTTAAAAAGATTAGCAAGTGGATGAGGATCCATATCACTAGATTTTCAGCAAGCGAAGATGCAAGCATATTGAAGGCACATAGCACACAAGCAACAGAAAGGCAAACGAGAGAAAAGGGTGAACGAAAAAGGCAAACGAAAAAGGCAAAGGAGAAAGGCAAATGAAAACGGCAAATGTGAAGTGGGGGAGAGGAAAACGAGAGGCAACTCGCAGAAAAGGTAAATGCAAGAGATGAGTTTGTGACACTTACTTGGATAGATCTTGACTTGATCTCTCCCCGGCAACGGCGCCAGAAATAAGCGTGTTGACGGGAGATTATTATTGTCTTGATACTCCTCGGCAAGCGATCCTCCCCGGTAACGGTGCCAGAAATCCTTCTGCTACGGCAACAAAAGACCTTCCCCGGCAACGGCGTCAGAGGTCCTTCTGCTGCTGGCTACGCCTATAGGGATTTCCTTGGCAAATATGCAAAGGATTCCCCCGCAGCCTTGGAGCCTTGCGTTGATGTTCCCTTGAAGAGAAAAGGGTGATGCAGCACAGAAGCAGTAAGTATTTCCCTCAGTTTGAGAACCAAGGTATCAATCCAGTAGGAGGATCGAGTCAAGTCACAAGTACCTGCACAAACACAAAGAGCTTGCACCCAACGCTATGAAGGGGTTGTCAATCCCTTATAGATTGTTTGCAAAGTGAGAACTGAAAGCAAAAAAGTAAACAAAGCAAAGTAAAAGTAAAAGTAGAGACGATAGTTGTGAATAGACGCGGGGGCCGTAGTGTTCACTAGTGGCTTCTCTCATGAAAGCAAGTAGATGGTGGGTGAACGAATTACTATCGAGCAATTGATAGAACCGCGCAAAGTCATGATGTTATCTATGGCAATGATCATATCTATAGGCATCACATCCAAAACAAGTATACCGATACATTCTGCATCTACTACTATTACTCCACACGTCGACCGCTATCCAGCATACATCTAGTGTATTGAGTTCATAAGAACAGAGTAACGCCTTAAGAAAGATGGCATGATGTAGATGGACAATCTCAAATCTATGATGAAAGCCCATCTTGTTACCCTTGATGGCAACAACATGATGCGTGCCTTGCTGCCCCTTCTGTCACTGGGAAAGGTCACCGCACGGTATGAACCCAAAACCAAGCACTTCTCCCATTGCAAGAATCATAAATCATAGATCATGTTTTATATACCTTTTATATCTTTTTTGGGACTAACCTATTAACTCAGTGCCAAGTGCCAGTTTCTGTTTTTTCCGTGTTTTTGACCCTTTTTCAGACGGAGTCCAAATGGAATAAAACTTTGCAATGATTTTTGTTGGACCAAAAGAGACCCCCGGAGGTTTGGAAGAAGGCCAGAAGAGCCACGAGGGAGTCACATGCCCGGGAGGCGCGACCCCCCCCCCCTAGGTCGCACCTACCAGGCTTGTGACCTCCTCGTGGGCCCAACCGACGTAATTCCACCGCCATAAATTCCTATAAATTCAGAAACCCCCAGAAAGAAACCTAGATCGGGAGTTCTGCCGCTGCAAGCTTCTGTAGCCACCAAAAACCAATCTGGAGCCTGTTCCGGCACCGTGCCGGAGGGGGAATCCATCTCCGGTGGCCATCTTCATCATCCCGGTGATCTCCATGACGAGGAGGGAGTATTTCACCCTCGGGGCTGAGGGTATGTACCAGTAGCTATGTGTTTGATCTCTCTCTCTCGTGTTCTTGAGATGTCTTGATCTCGATGTACCCTGGGCTTTGCTACTATAGTTGGATCTTATGATGTTCTTCCCCCTCACCCTTCTTGTAATGAATTGAGTTTCCCCTTTGAAGTTATCTTATCGGATTGAGTCTTTGAGAACACTTGATGTATGTCTTGCACGTGTCTATCTGTGGTGATCAACTTGCGGGTTTCGTGACATTGGGAACCTATGCATATGGGTTGGCACACGTTTGGATATTCATGTGAGTACTTGATGTATGTTTTGGTGATCAACTTGCGGGTTTCGTGACATTGGGAACCTATGCATATGGGTTGGCACACGTTTTGACTCTCCGGTAGAAACTTTGGGGCACTCTTTGAAGTTCTATGTGTTGGTTGAATAGATGATTCTGAGATTGTGTGATGCATATCGTATAATTATGCCCACGGATACTTGAGGTGACAATGGAGTATGTAGGTGACATTAGGGTCTTGGTTGATATGTGTCTTAAGGTGTTATTCTAGTACGAACTCTATGATGGATCGAATGGAAAGAATAGCTTCATGTTATTTTACTACGGACTCTTGAATAGATCGATCAGAAAGAATAACTTTGTGGTGGTTTCGTACCCGACAATAATCTCTTCGTTTGTTCTCCGCTATTAGAGACTTTGCAGTGACTCTTTGTTGCATGTTGAGGGCTAGTTATATGATCCAATTATGTTATCATTGTTGAGAGAACTTCACTAGTGAAAGTATGAACCCTAGGCCTTGTTTCCACGCATTGCAATACCTTTCGTGCTCACTTTTACTATTAGTTACCTTGTTGTTTTTGTAGTTTAACATTACAAAAACCTATATCTACCATCCATATTGCACTTGTATCACCATCTCTTCGCCGAACTAGTGCACCTATACAATTTACCATTGTATTGGGTGTGTTGGGGACACAAGAGACTCTTTGTTATTTGGTTGCCGGGTTGCTTGAGAGAGACCATCTTCATACTACGCCTCCCACGGATCGATAAACCTTAGGTCACCCACTTGAGGGAAAATTGCTATTGTCCTACAAACCTCTGCACTTGGAGGCCCAACAACGTCTACAAGGAGAAGGTTGCGTAGTAGACATCAAGCTCTATTCTGGCGCAGTTGCCGGGGAGGCTAGGTAAGCGGCACTCACCTCCCGTCAACGAAGCTCTTTTCTAGCGCCGTTGTCGGGGAGGTTAGCGCTTGAAGGTATATCTTTAGATCTTGCAATCGAATCTTTTTGTTTCTTGTTCTTTCTCTAGAAAACTACAAAAAAATGGAATTGAGGATGCCTCATATGCTCCATCTTTTCAATGTCTTTCGTGAGCATGATGGGAAGGAAAATTGTGCTCAAGTGCTCAAAGAAGAATTACATAGAATTCTTGGCATAGAATATGTGAATGATGAGCATGATTGCAATTTTGTTAGCATGAATTCTTTGAATATCCATGATGCTAATGATATGCAAAGCCACAAGCTTGGGGATGCTATATTTGATGAAGCTGATCTTTTTAGTTCTTCCACTTTGAATGATCAAAATCATTTTGATGAAAGCATGCCCCCTATCTATGTTAATTATTGTGAGGATACTTATGCTATAAAGAAGAGGGATGATAAAACTTGTCATACTCTCGAGAACCCCTTTGCTAAACCTTGCTTTTTCATTGTGGACACAATTTGTAGTGCTCAAGTCTTTTACGATACTCCCACTACTATTCTTGAGAATAGATTTCCTTATGTGGAGAGTAGTAAAATTCCTATGCTTGTAGATCATGAAAAGAAAGCCTTAGGTGCTGGTTATATTTTTTAATTCATTCATGATGCTACTTAAAATTACTATGAGAGAGGATCATATTCTTCTACTTATTTCAATAGTATCAAGCTTCCTCTCCATGTGTTGAAATTTTTGAAGCTATGCTTGTTTTGGCTTCCTATGCTAGTTGATTCTTGCTCCAACAAGTTGTTTGTTCACAAAATCCCTATGCATAGGAAGTGGGTTAGACTTAAATGTTCTAGCCATATGCTCCATTATGCTCTCGTTGTGCTTCAATCCTTATCTTTTATGTGAGCATCATTGAAATCATCATGCCTAGCTAAGGGTGTTAAACAATAGCGCTTGTTGGGAGGAAACTCAATGAATTTATTTTTGCTTTTTGCTTTCTGTTTTTTTCCACACCATAATAATTCTGTTATGATTGTGTTTTTTGTGTTTTAATTAGTGTTTGTGCCAAGTAAAGCCTTTATGATTAGTTTGGGTGATAGCTGTTTAATCATGCTGAAAAAGACAGAAACTTTCTGCTTACAAAATTAATTTTTATTTCTATCCAGAGAGATATTTTGAGTTTATTATTTTTTCTGCTGATTGATACGCAAAGTTTCCTAATTTTCATGATTTTTCAGAATTTTTGGAGGTGAAGAAGTATGGTTCTCATTCGGATCATTACAGACTGTTCTGTTTTTGACAGATTCTGTTTCAATGCATAGTTTGTTTGTTTTGGTGTTTCCATAGATTATTTTGAGTAATATAAATTGTGGAAATAGTAAGATAGAGTAGGAATTGTGTGAAAATAATTATGAGTCTTGTTTTGACAGTACCCAAGTGATTGATTTGCTCGTTATCATACTAACCCATCTCACGAAGTTCCGTTAAGTTTTGTGTTGTGAAGTTTTCAAGTTTTGGGTAGAGTTTCGATGGACTATGGAACAAGGAGTGGCAAGGGCCTAAGCTTGGGGATTCCCTAGGCATCCCAAGACATATTCAAGGATACCAAAAAGCTTAATCTTGGGGATGCCCCGGGAAGGCATCCCCTCTTTCGTCTTCAATCCATCGGTAACTTTACTTGGGGCTATATTTTTATTCACCACATGATATGTGTTTTGCTTGGAGCATCATTTTTATTTTGTTTGAATAAGTTACTTAGGATCTGAAATTCTTAGATGGGAGAGTCTCCACATAGCCAAATAGTTGTTCAACTACTCATTGAGCTCCACCTATATCTTTTGGAGTAGTTTGTCTTTTGCTCTAGTGCTTCACTTATATCTTTGAAGAGCATTGCAATGGTTCTATTTTATAGACTAGTTGAACTCTCGTGATTCACTTAGATCATTTTGAGAGTCTTAAACAGCATGGTACCTTGCTTAGGTTATGAATCTAGTCCTAATATGATAGGCATCCAAAGAGGATAAAAACCTTCATATTCATGTGCATTGATTAGTAAGAGAAGTTTGATTCCTCTGAATTGGATTTGAGATATGGATATGGTAATATTAGAGTTATTCTAGTAGGGTGTTGTGAATCTAGAAATACTTGTGTTGCACTTAGTGATTCCCGTAGCATGCACGTATGATGAACCGCTATGTTAGGAAGTCGGAGCATAATTGATTTATTGACTGTCATCCTTTGTGTGGCGGTCGGGATCGCGCGATGGTTAACACCTACCAACCCTTCCCCTAGGAGTATGTGTTTAGCACTTTGTTTCGATTACTAATAAAAACTTTCGCAATAAGTATATGAGTTCGTCATGACTAATGTGAGTCCATGGTATAGATGCATTTTCACCTTCCACCATTGCTAGCCTCTCTAGTACCGCGCAACTTTCGTTGGTGCACAAACCCACCATATACCTTCCTCAAAATAGCCACCATACCTACCTATTATGGCATTTTCTTAGCCATTCCGAAATATATTATCACGCAACTCCCACCGTTCCGTCTCATGACTTGTGCCGTCACTTTCATATTGCCATTGCATGATCGTAAGATAGCTAGCGAGATGTTTCAACGTCATACGCTAAGCTAGATCGTTGCATATCCCAGTACACTGCCGGAGGCATTTCATATACAGTCATCATTGCTTTAAGTATTGAGTTGTGAGTAAATAAAAGTGTGATGATCATCATTATTAGAGCATTGTCCCATGTGAGGAAATAAAAAAAATGCCAAAGATGCCCACCAAAAAAAATGAAAAGAGGCCAAAGAGCCCAAACAAAAAAAGAGAAAAAGAGAGAAGGGACAATGCTACTATCTTTTTCCACACTTGTGCTTCAAAAAACACCATGTTCTTCATGATAGAGAGTCTCTTGTTTTGACACTTCCATATACTAGTGGGAATTTTCATTATATAACTTGGCTTTTATATTCCAATGATGGGCTTCCTCAAAATTGCCCTAGGTCTTCGTGAGCAAGCGAGTTGGGTGCACACCCACTAGTTCTCCTTTTGAGCTTTCACACATATATAGCTCTAAGTGCATCCATTGCATGGTAATCCCTACTCTTTCACATTGATATCTATTAATGGGCATCTCTATAACCCGTTGATACACCGAGTCGATGTGACCATCTCCTCCTTTTTGCCTCACAACCTCCACCACACTCTATTCCACCTATAGTGATATATCCATGGCTCACGCTCATGTATTGCGTGAGAGTTGAAAAAGGTTTGAGAAAGTAAGAGTGCAAAAACAATTACTTGGCCAATACCAGGGTTGTGCATGAATTAAATTCGTTGTGTGGGGATGATGGAGCATAGCCAGACTATATGATTTTGTAGGGATAACTTTCTTTGGCCTTGTTATTTCGAAAGTTCATGATTACTTTGCTAGTTTGCTTGAAGTATTATTGTTTCCATGTCAATAGTAAACTATTGTTTTGAATCTTACGGATCTGAACATTCATGCCACAAGAAAGAAGTTACAAAGGACAAATATGTTAGGTAGCATTCCACATCAAAAATTCGGTCTTTATCACTTCCCTACTCGAGGACGAGCAGGAGTTAAGCTTGGGGATGCTTGATACGTCTCCAACGTATTTATAATTTTTGATGGTTTCATGCTATTATATTGTAAACTTTGGATGTTTTATATGCATGAATATGTTATTTTATATCTTTTTGGGACTAACCTATTAACTCGGTGCCAAGTGCCAGTTTCTGTTTTTTCCGTGTTTTTGACCCTTTTTCAGACGGAGTCCAAATGGAATAAAACTTTGCGATGATTTTTTTTGGACCAAAAGAGACCCCCGATGGTTTGGAAGAAGGCCAGAAGAGCCACGAGGGAGTCACAAGCCCGGGAGGCACGACCCCCCCCCCCCCAGGCCGGACCTACCAGGTTTGTGACCTCCTCGTGGGCCCAACCAACGTAATTCCACCACCATAAATTCCTATAAATTCAGAAACCCCCAGTAAGAAACCTAGATCGGGAGTTCCGCCGCCGCAAGCTTCGGTGGCCACCAAAAACCAATCTGGAGCCTGTTCCGGCACCCTGCCGGAGGGGGAATCCATCTCCGGTGGCCATCTTCATCATCCCGGCGATCTCCATGACAAGGAGGGAGTAGTTCACCCTCGGGGCTGAGGGTATGTACCAGTAGCTATGTGTTTGATCTCTCTCTCTCGTGTTCTTGAGATGTCTTGATCTCGATGTACCGCGGGCTTTGCTACTATAGTTGGATCTTATGATGTTCTTCCCCCTCTCCCTTCTTGTAATGAATTGAGTTTCCCTTTGAAGTTATCTTATCGGATTGAGTCTTGGAGAACACTTGATGTATGTCTTGCACGTGTCTATCTGTGGTGATCAACTTGCGGGTTTCGTGACATTGGGAACCTACGCATATGGGTTGGCACACGTTTGGATATTCATGTGAGTAGTTGATGTATGTTTTGGTGATCAACTTGCGGGTTTCATGACATTGGGAATGATGGGGTTATAGTCCTAGGTAGGGTCATAGGCCTGCCCTATAGGTCCTACCCAAGGACTACCCTTCATAAGGGACAAGGCCCTTAGTCAGTTCCGACTGAATTAAGGACTTCCTTTCATCCAGTCGGTGACTGTCCCTCCATCATCCAGTCGGAAATGAGCATTCGGAGCGTATCAAACTTACCGACTGGATACCACTCTGTACATCATAACCCCCCCTGGAGGGCAACGGTCATACGTTTTCATGTACCTTTATTAGCATTTAAGGCATACGTTACCTGTAACGTAGACATTTATTCACCACTACTCCACCCATGTGCACCGAACCGTTGTGAAGGGCAACTTACTCTATATAAGTCGCCCTTCTCCACTGGTGCACGGGTTGGCAATTCACTGTAATCCATATTCCACTCGACATCAAGCTCCCAAGAGCACTGAGAAGTAGGGCTTTTACCTCCACCGTAGAGGGGCCTGAACTCATACAACCTCGCCGTAGCTAAGGCTCTGCCCATCCTTTCGTACCCCATACATCTACTGTCAGACTTATACCCACGACAGTTGGCGCCCACCGTGGGGCAGGCGTCTAAGCGACTTTTCGGCGAGTTTGCGACTACATCTTTCCGTCATGTCGTCTGGTGGAGGTTTGTGCATGGGTCGCGAGATCCTCTTCGGCGCTCTCTCCTTCATCGTCGACGATTCGGCATGGCTTCGGGATGCTACTCTCGACGTCGAGGCGCTCCCCAGTCGCGGGGCTACGCATTTCCATGCCGGCGCCCGCGGCATCCTTCTTCTCCAGCAGTCGACTCCAGTGTCGACTTTCGCCCCCGTCACGCGCCGCAACAAGCGGTCTCGTCGT
Source organism: Hordeum vulgare subsp. vulgare (assembly GCF_904849725.1). Taxonomy (NCBI): domain Eukaryota; kingdom Viridiplantae; phylum Streptophyta; class Magnoliopsida; order Poales; family Poaceae; genus Hordeum; species Hordeum vulgare. The sequence goes on from NC_058520.1 coordinate 541,665,034, forward strand.
CCGCGGCTCCAGCGTTGGGTGCAACACGCCCATGTTGGAATATGCCCTAGAGGCAATAATAATTAGTTATTATTATATTTCTTTGTTCATGATTATCGTTTATTATCCATGCCATAATTGTATTGATTGGAAACACAATACTTGTGTGGATACATAGACAAAACATTGTCCCTAGTAAGCCTCTAGTTGACTAGCTCGTTGATCAAAGATGGTCAAGGTTTCCTGGCCATAGGCAAGTGTTGTTACTTGATAACGGGATCACATCATTAGGAGAATCATGTGATGGACTAGACCCAAACTAATAGACGTAGCATCTTGATCGTGTCATTTTGTTGCTACTGCTTTCTGCGTGTCAAGTATTTGTTCCTATGACCATGAGATCATATAACACACTGACACCGGAGGAATTCTTTGTGTGTATCAAACGTCGCAACGTAACTGGGTGACTATAAATATGCTCTACAGGTATCTCCGAAGATGTTCGTTGAGTTAGTATGGATCAAGACTGGGATTTGTCACTCCGTATGACGGAGAGGTATCTCGGGGCCCACTCGGTAATACAACATCACACACAAGCCTTGCAAGCAATGTGACTTAGTGTAAGTTGCGAGATCTTGTATTACAGAACGAGTAAAGAGACTTGCCGGTAAACGAGATTGAAATAGGTATGCGGATACTGACGATCGAATCTCACGCAAGTAACATACCGAAGGACAAAGGGAATGACATACGGGGTTATATGAATCCTTGGCACTGAGGTTCAAACGATAAGATCTTCATAGAATATGTAGGATCCAATATGGGCATCCAGGTCCCGCTATTGGATATTGACCGAGGAGTCTCTCGGGTCATGTATACATAGTTCTCGAACCCGCAGGGTCTGCACACTTAAGGTTTGATGTTGTTTTATGCGTATTTGAGTTATATGGTTGGTTACCGAATGTTGTTCGGAGTCCCGGATGAGATCATGGACGTCACGAGGGTTTCCGTAATGGTCCGGAAACGAAGATTGATATATAGGATGACCTCATTTGGTTACCGGAAGGTTTTCGTGCATTACCACAAAAGTTTCGGGCTCATCGGTAGTGTACTGGGAGTGTCGGGAGGGGTGCCCGGGACCATCAGGAGGGGTGTCACGCCCCAAGGGGTCTCATGGGCTATGGTAAGAGATAAACCAGCCCCTAGTGGGCTGGAATAAGTTCCCACTAAGGCCCATAAGGTTTGAGAAGGAAAAAACACAAGGTGGAAAGAGTTTCCAAGTGGGAAGGTGGAATCCTACTCCAAGTAGGATTGGAGTAGGACTCCTCCACCTCCAATTTCGGCCAAACCTTTAGGTTTTGAGGCTGCCTCCTCCCCTCCCTCCCTCCCTCCTATATATACTGAGGTATTAGGGCTGATTTGAGACAACTTTTGCCACGGCAGCCTGACCACATACCTCCACGGTTTTTCCTCTAGATCGTGTTTCTACGGAGCTCGGGCGGAGCCCTGCTGAGATTAGATCACCACCAACCTCCGGAGCGCCGTCACACTGCCGGAGAACTCATCTACCTCTCCGTCTCTCTTGCTGGATCAAGAAGGCTGAGATCATCGTCGAGCTGTACGTGTGCTGAACGCGGAGGTGCCGTCCGTTCGGCACTAGATCGGAGCGGATCGTGGGACGGATCGCGGGATGGTTCGTGGGACGGTTCGAGGGGCGGATCGAGGGACGTGAGGACGTTCCACTACATCAACCGCGTTCACTAACGCTTCTGCTGTGCGATCTACAAGAGTACGTAGATCGGAAATCCCCTCTCATAGATGGACATCACCATGATAGGTCTTCGTGCGCGTAGGAAATTTTTTGTTTCTCATGCGACGTTCCCCAACAGTGGCATCATGAGCTAGGTTCCTGCGTAGATGTAATCTCGAGTAGAACACAACAGTTTTTGTGGGCGGTGATGTGCGTCTTGCTGCCCTCCTTAGTCTTTTCTTGATTCCGCGGTATTGTTGGATCGAAGCGGCTCGGACCGACATTACTCGTACGCTTACGAGAGACTGGTTTCATCGCTACGAGTAACTCTGTTGCTCAAAGATGACTGGCGGGTGTCGGTTTCTCCAACTTTAGTTGAATCGGAATTGACCGAGGAGGTCCTTGGATGAGGTTAAATAGCAATTCATATATCTCCGTTGTGGTGTTTGCGTAAGTAAGATACGATCCTACTAGATACCCATGGTCACCACGTAAAACATGCAACAACAATTAGAGGATGTCTAACTTGTTTTTGCAGGGTATGCTTGTGATGTGATATGGCCAACGATGTGATGTGATATATTGGATGTATGAGATGATCATGTTGTAATAGTTAATATCGACTTGCACGTCGATGGTACGGCAACCGGCAGGAGCCATAGGGTTGTCTTTAAACTAACGTTTGTGCTTGCAGATGCGTTTACTATATTGCTAGGACGTAGCTTTACTAGTAATAGCATGAGTAGCACAACAACCTCGATGGCGACACGTTGATGGAGATCATGATGATGGAGATCATGGTGTGACGTCGGTGACAAGAAGATCGTGCCGGTGCTTTGGTGATGGAGAGCAAGAAGCACATGATGATGGCCATATCATGTCACTTATGAATTGCATGTGAAGTTAATCCTTTATGCACCTTATCTTGCTTAGAACGACGGTAGCATTATGAGGTGATCTCTCACTAAAATTTCAAGACGAAATTGTGTTCTCCCCGACTGTGCACCGTTGCGACAGTTCTTCGTTTCGAGACACCACGTGATGATCTGGTGTGATAGACTCAACGTTCACATACAACGGGTGCAAAACAGTTGCACACGTGGAACACTCAGGTTAAGCTTGACGAGCCTAGCATGTGCAGACATGGCCTCCGAACACATGAGACCGAAAGGTCGAGCATGAATCGTATAGTTGATATGATTAGCATAGAGATGCTTACCACTGAAACTATTCTCGACTCACGTGATGATCAGACTTGAGATAGTGGATTTGGATCATGTACCACTGAAATGACTAGAGAGATGTACTTTTTGAGTGGGAGTTCTTAAGTGATATGATTAATTGAACTAATTCTCATGAACATAGTCTAATGGTCTTTGCGAATTACGATGTAGCTTGCGCTATAGCTCTACTATTTTTATATGTTCCTAGAGAAAATTTAGTTGAAAGTTGATAGTAGCAAACTTTGCACGCTGAGTCTGTAAAACCGAGGATTGTCCTCGTTGCTACGCAGAAGGCTTATGTCCTTAATGCACCACTCGGTGTACTGCACCTCGAGCGTCGTCTGTAGATGTTGTGAACATCCGACATACACGTTTCTGATGATTACACGATAGTTCATTACAAAATACTTAATGGCTTAGAAGCAAGGTGCCGAAGACGTTTTGAAACGTCACGGAACATAAGAGATGTTCTAAAGAGATGAAATTGTGATTTCCTGCTTGTGCCCTTGTTAAGAGGTATGAGACCTCCAACAAGGTTCTTTGTCCACAAAGTAAAGGAGAAAAGCTCAATCGTTGAGCGTGTGCTCAGATTATCTGAGTACGACAACCGCTTGAATCAAGTGGGAGTTGATCTTCGAGATAAGATAGTGATGGTTCTCCAAAGTCACTGCCACCAAGCTGTGAGAGCTTCGTGATGAACTATAACATATCAAGGATAGACACAATGATCCTTGAGCGATTCGCGATGTTTGACACTGCGAAAGTAGAAATCAAGAAGGAGCATCAATAGTTGATGGTTAGTAAAACCACTAAGTTTCGAGAAAGGCAAGGGCTAGAAGGGATACTTCGTGAAACGGCAAAGCAGTTGTTGCATTAATGAAGAGACCCCAGATTAAGCCCAAGCCCGGGACTAAGTGCTTCTGTTATGAGGGGAACGGTCACTGAGGCGGAGCAACTCTAGATACTTGGTAGATAAGAAGGCTGGCAAAAGTCGAAAGAAGTAATTCGATATACATAATGTTGATGTGTACTTTACTAATACTCCTAGTAGCACGAGGGTCTTGGATACCGGTTCGGTTGCTAAGTGATTAGTAACACGAAATGAAAGCTACGGCATAAACGGATACTAGCTAAAGGCGAGGTGACGATACGTGTTGGAAGTGTTTCCAAGGTTGATATGATCAAATGTCGCACGCTCCCTCTACCATCGGGATTGGTGTTAAACCTAAATAATTGTTATTTGGTGCTTGCGTTAAGCATGAACATGATTGGATCGTTTTTATTGCAATACGATTATTCATTTAAAGAGAATAATGGTTACTCTATTTGCTTGAATAATCACCTTCAATGGTTTATTGAATCTCGATCATAGTGTTACACATGTTCATGATATTGGTGCCAAAAGATACGAGGTAATGATGATAGTACCACTTACTTGTGGCACTGCCGCTTGAGTCATGTTGGTATAAATTGCATGAAGAGGCTCCATGCTGATGGATCTTTATACTCACTTGATTTTGAATCACTAGTGACATGCAAATCATACCACATGAGCAAGGCCTTGTTTTCATTGAGATTAAACAAGATAATAACTTGTTGGAAGTGATACATTTTGATGTATGCAGTCCAATGGGTGCTGAGGCACGCAGTGGATATCATTATGTTCTTACTTCAATGATGATTTGAGTAGATACAAGAGTATTTACTTAATGAATCACAAGTCGGAAATATTGAAAAGTTCAATTCTGTTTCGGAGTGAAGTTCGTCGTAACAAGAGGATAAACTGTCTACGATATGATCATAGAAATGAATATTTGAGTTACGAGTTTAGGTACGCAGTTAAGACAATGTGGAAATTGTTTCGCAGTTCATGCCACCTGGAACATCATAGTGTGATGATGTGTCTGAACGTCATAGCCACGCACTATTTGGTATGGTGAATGCTATGATGTCTCTTATCGAATTACCACTATCGTTTATGGGTTATGCATTAGAGACAACCGCATTCACTTTAAATAGGGCACTGCGTATTTCCGTTGAGACGACACAGTATAGACTGAGGTTTAGAGAAATCTAAACTGTCGTTTCTTGAAAGTTTGGGACTTCGACACTTATGTGAAAAAGTTTCAGTCTGATAAGCTCGAACCCAAAGCGGATAAATGCATCTTCATAGGATATCCAAAACAGTTGGGTACATCTCCTATCTCAGATCCGAAAGCAAAGTGTTTGTTTCTAGAAACGGATCCTTTCTCGAGGAAAGGTTTCTCTCGAAAGAATTGAGTGGGAGGGTGGTAGAACTTGATGAGGTTATTGAACCATCACTTCAACCAGTGTGTAGCAGGGCGCAGGAAGTTGTTCCTGTGGCGCCTACACCAATTGAAGTGAAAGCTGATGATGGTGATCATCGAGCATCGGATCAAGTTACTACAAACCTCGTAGGTTGACAAGGTCGCGTACTACTGCAGAGTGGTACGGTAACCCTGTCTTGGAGGTCATGTTGTTGAGCAACAGTGAACCTACGAGTTATGGAGAAAGCAATGGTGGGCCCGGATTCCGACAAATGGTTGGAGGCCATGAAATCCGAGAGAGGATCCATGTATGAAAACAAAGTGTAGACTTTGGAAGAACTACTTGATGGTCATAGGACTATTGAGTAAAGATGGATCTTTAAAAGGAAGACAGACGATTATGGTGATAAGTCACTATTAAGAAAAGCTCGACTTGTCGCAAAGATGTTTCCGACAAGATCAAACAGTTGACTATGATGAGACTTTCTCACTCGTAGCGATGCTAAAAGTCTGTTAGAATTATGTTAGTAATAGTTGCATTATTCATGAAATATTGCACATAGGATGTCAAAACATTGTTTCCTCGACGGTTTCCTTGAGCAAACATTGTATGTGATACAACCAGGAGGTTTTGTCGATCCTAAAGATACTAGCAAGCATGCAAGCTCCAGCGATCCTTCAATGGACTGGTGCAAGCATCTCGGAGTTGGAATATACACTTTGTTGAGATGATCAAAGATTTTGGGTTTGTACAAGGTTTATGAGAAACTTGCATTTCCAAAGAAGTGAGTGGGAGCACTATAGAATTTCTGATAAGTATATGTGGTTGACATATTGTTGATCAGAAGTAATGTAGAATTTCTGTGAAGCATAAAAGGTTGTTTGAAAGGAGTTTTTCAAAGGAATACCTGGATTGAGCTACTTGAACATTGAGCATCAAGATCTATGGAGATAGATCAAAATGCTTAATAGAAGTTTCAACAAGATGCATGCCTTGACAAGTTTTTGAAGGAATTCGAAATAGATTAGCAAAGAAGGAGTTCTTGACTGTGTTGTAAGGTGTGAATTTGAGTAAGACTCAAAATCCGACCACGGCAGAATAAAGAGAATAGACAAAGGTCGTCTTCTATGCCTTAGCCGTAGACTCTAAAGTATGCCATGCTGAGTACCGCACCTGATGTGTGCCTTGCAGCAAGTCTGTTAAGAGGTACACAGAGTGATCCAAGATTGAATCACTGATCAGCGGTCAAAGTTATCCTTAGTAACTAAATAGACTAAGGAATTTTTCTCGATTATGGAGGTGGTTAAAGAGTTCATCGTAAAGGGTTACGTCGATGCAAGCTTTGACACTAATCCGAATAACTATGAGTAGTGAAACGGATTCGTATAGTAGAGTAGATATTTGGAGTATTTCCGAATAGCATATAGTAGCAGCATCTATAAGATGACATAAAGATTTGTAAAGAACACACGGATCTGAAAGTTTCAGAACCGTTGACTACAACCTCTCTCACGAGCCAAACGTGATCAGACCCCATAACTATATGGGTGTTGGATTCGTTGGAATCACATGGTGATGTGAACTAGATTATTGACTCTAGTGCAAGTGGGAGACTGTTGGAAATATGCCCTAGAGGCAATAATAATTAGTTATTATTGTTTTCTTTGTTCATGATAATCGTTTATTATCCATGCTATAATTGTATTGATTGGAAACACAATACTTGTGTGGATACATAGACAAAACACTGTCCCTAGTAAGCCTCTAGTTGACTAGCTCGTTGATCAAAGATGGTCAAGGTTTCCTGGCCATAGGCAAGTGTTGTTACTTGATAACGGGATCACATCATTAGGAGAATCATGTGATGGACTAGATCCAAACTAATAGACGTAGCATGTTAATCGTGTCATTTTGTTGCTACTGTTTTCTGCGTGTCAAGTATTTGTTCCTATGACCATGAGATCATATAACTCACTGACACCGGAGGAATGCTTTGTGTGTATCAAACGTCGCAACATAATTCGGTGACTATAAAGATGCTCTACAGGTATCTCTGAAGGTGTTCGTTGAGTTAGTATGGATCAAGACTGGGATTTGTCACTCCGTATGACGGAGAGGTATCTCGGGGCCCACTCGATAATACAACATCCCACACAAGCCTTGCAAGCAATGTGACTTAGTGTAAGTTGCGAGATCTTGTATTACGGAACGAGTAAAGAGACTTGCCAGTAAACGAGATTGAAATAGGTATGCGGATACTGACGATCGAATCTCAGGCAAGTAACATACCGAAGGACAAAGGGAATGACATACGGGATTATATGAATCCTTGGCACTGAGGTTCAAACGATAAGATCTTCGTAGAATATGTAGGATCCAATATGGGCATCCAGGTCCCGCTATTGGATATTGACCAAGGAGTCTCTCGGGTCATGTCTACATAGTTCTCGAACCCACAGGGTCTGCACACTTAAGGTTCGACGTTGTTTTATGCGTATTTGAGTTATATGGTTGGTTATCGAATGTTGTTCGGAGTCCCGGATGAGATCATGGACGTCACGAGGGTTTCCGGAATGGTCCGGAAACGAATATTGATATATAGGATGACATCATTTGGTTACCGGAAGGTTTTCGTGCATTACCACAAAAGTTTCGGGCTCATCGGTAGTGTACTGGGAGTGCCGGGAGGGGTGCCCGGGACCATCAGGAGGGGTGTCACGCCCCAAGGGGTCTCATTGGCTATGGGAAGAGATAAACCAGCCCCTAGTGGGCTGGAATAAGTTCCCACTAAGGCCCATAAGGTTTGAGAAGGAAAAAACACAAGGTGGAAAGAGTTTCCAAGTGGGAAGGTGGAATCCTACTCCAAGTAGGATTGGAGTAGGACTCCTCCACCTCCAATTTCGGCCAAACCTTTAGGTTTTGAGGCTGCCTCCTCCCCTCCCTCCCTCCCTCCTATATATACTGAGGTATTATGGCTGATTTGAGACAACTTTTGCCACGGCAGCCTGACCACATACCTCCACGGTTTTTCCTCTAGACCGCGTTTCTACGGAGCTCGGGCGGAGCCCTGCTGAGATTAGATCACCACCAACCTCCGGAGCGCCGTCACGCTGCCGGAGAACTCATCTACCTCTCCGCCTCTCTTGCTGGATCAAGAAGGCTGAGATCATCGTCGAGCTGTACGTGTGCTGAACGCGGAGGTGTCGTCCGTTCGGCACTAGATCGGAGCGGGTCGTGGGACGGATCGCGGGATGGTTCGTGGGACGGTTCGCAGGGCGGATCGAGGGACGTGAGGACGTTCCACTACATCGACCGCGTTCACTAACGCTTTTGCTGTGCGATCTACAAGGGTACGTAGATCGGAAATCCCCTCTCATAGATGGACATCACCATGATAGGTCTTCGTGCGCGTAGGAAATTTTTTGTTTCTCATGCGACGTTCCCCAACAGCCCAAGCACGCAAGAGCGCGTCTTCACAAGTGGCGGTCCTCGAGTCGGTTGTAGTTGCGCCGCCGTCCCAGCGCTCGGACTCAGTTTCGACTGAGTTTCCTTCCGAGTACGGGGGTCGCGGACCTGCAGCCGAAGTGCACATGGCCAACTCCCATGAAAGTCCCCGCCAAACCGGCCGGAACGAACACGAGGTCGGCGAAACCTCCGACGCTCGCCGTCAGCCCCGCCATTCTGCCAGTCGGCGCACTCGTCAGAGCAACGTGGAGGTGTTCCGCACACCCATCCTCAATCTGGCTGCCGCTGCCAAGATAGCCGATTCCCTCCAGCCGACTAATTCAGAGGCTGGTAGAGGGATCGAGCAGATCCGTGCCCTGCTGCACACGGTGCAGCAGCAAAATTCGGCGGTCTCCGAGTCGCACAACAGGATCCACAATAGTTCTGTTCGCGTGAACAAGCATCGGTCAGTACACGGCCCCGGTTCTCATCAGCGACACAGGGGAGGCAGCCGTTCCTTGAATCCCGAAGATCGTCGCCATTCACGCACCCCTCCGCGGGGTGGGCCATACGGGCCCCGACATCATGATGATCGGCGTTCGGTCGGTGACACTTATGATCCAATGCCTGACGCAAGAGGATATATCGCCCAGAGGAGGGTCGACAGGGGTCGGGCCCACCGCGATGGTCACGACATAGACCATCCGAGTGGAAGCAGGACCATCGTCTCTGGCCCCGAGTGTTTCAGTCGAGCCATCCGTTCGGCTGACATCCCTCCCAACTTCCGATTGGCGATGGGGATCGGCAAGTTTACACGAGAATCCAAAGCAGAAACGTGGCTGGACGACTAACGAGTGGCAGTCCAGATCGGAAGTGGAGACGACCAGGTTGCCATGAAACATCTCCCCCTAATGCTCGACGGCTCGGCACGAGCGTGGCTGAACCAGTTGGCTCCTTCAAGCATCTACAGCTGGGCAGATCTGGCCCGAGTCTTCATCAGGACCTTCGAGGGGACGTGCAAACGCCCTGCTGGTCTCGTGGAGCTCCAGCACTGCGTCCAGAAGCAGAATGAGCCCCTGTGCGATTTCATCCAGCGTTGGACAACCCTCTACCACACTGTGGAGAATGTCACAGAGCACCAAGTAGTATGCGCCTTCAAGGTAGGCGTGCGGTACAGAGATCTGTACCTGAAGTTCGGTCGAACGGGCGACATCTCCATGAGCAAGATCATGGAGATAGCGGCACGCTATGCAAATGGCGAAGAAGAGGACCGTATTCGTAGCGGCAAGCACAAAGCAGTCGCCGATGGAGATGGGAACAGCACTCGGAAGCAGAAGCAGAAGGCTCCGTCCACTCCGCAGGCAGAGGCCGCAGCCGTTACCAATGCCAAGTTCAAGGGCAAGGGGAAGGCTCCGTTCACCCCCAAGAAGAAGCAGTTCAGAAACCATATCTTGGACCAGCCATGTCCAATCCACATGAAGATGGATGAAGAGGGCAACGCCATATTTCCGAAGCATACCACTCGGCAATGTCGCCTCCTGATCCAGGGGTTCGGCGAAGGGCAGCCGAGTGAAAAGGACAATGAACAGGATGAGGAGGACAAGGAGGATCCGTTCCCCCAAGTCCATGCCACGCTGATGATTTTTGCTGACGTTGAAAGCAAGAATCGACTGAAGTTGGTGAACAAGGAGGTGAACATGGCCACCCCGACCAATCCCACGTTCCTCAAATGGTCTCAGACTGCGATCACTTTGACCAGTCGGATCATCCAGCACACGTACCCACCCCAGGGAGGCAGGCCCTGGTCGTCGACCCAGTGGTGGAAGGAGTCCGACTGCGCAAAGTCCTCATGGACGGCGGCAGCGGCTTGAACATCATGTACGCTGACACTCTCAAGAGGATGGGCATTCCGATGTCCAAACTTAGAGAGAGCAGCATGAAGTTCCATGGAGTCGTCCCTGGACGAAAGGCCAAGTCACTCGGCCAGATCGCGTTGGACATCGTCTTCGGCTCCGACAAGAACTTCCGCAAGGAAAAACTGACGTTCGAAGTGGTGGACTTCCAAAGTGCGTACCACGCGATTATGGGCCGCCCGGCGTATGCGCGTTTCATGGCCCGTCCATGTTACGTGTACCTGAAGCTGAAGATGCCAGGCCCAAAGGGTGTGATCACTATCACAGGCAATCGGCAGCGGGCTGAGGAGTGTCTGCAGCAGGGATCGAGGATCGCCGATCAACAGATGGCTGTCCTCGAGCTCGACGAGTACAAGAAGACAGTCGACCCCGCTGACTTGATGCGTTCGAAGAAGCCAGCTTCGGAGTCCGCATTCCAGTCGGCAGGAGAGACGAAGAAGGTCAGCATCCACCCGACGGACGACACAGCTTCTCCGACGAACATCTCCACCACCCTCGATCCTAAATAGGAAGCCGAGCTCATCCAATTCCTCTGTGAGAACTGGGACATTTTTGCATGGAAGCCCGCTGACATGCCAGGTGTACCTAGGGAGTTGGCTGAGCATCGACTGCATGTAGATCCTGCTGCTCGGCCTGTCCGAGAACGCCTGCGTCGGTCCGCTGCGCACAAGAGGAAGGCAATCGGAGAAGAGGTGGCTAAGCTTTTGGCAGCCAACTTCATTCGCGAGGTACACCACTCCGAGTGGCTCGCCAATATTGTCATGGTGCCCAAGAAGGACAAGTCTCTCCGAATATGCATCGACTTCAAGCATCTCAATAAGGTCTGCCCGAAAGACCATTTCCCGCTCCCCCGCATCGATCAAATTGTCGATTCGACTGCGGGTTGCGAGCGTTTGTCATTCCTTGATGCCTACTCGGGCTATCATCAGATCCGTCTGTATGGCCCCGATGAATTTAAAACAGCCTTCATCACCCCATTCGGGTGCTTATGCTACATCACTATGCCATTTGGTTTGAAGAATGCAGGAGCGACCTTTATGCGCATGATCCAAAAATGCCTCCTTGACCAGATCGGTCGAAATGTGGAGGCGTATATGGATGATACCGTAGTCAAGTCACGCAAAGGTTCCGACCTGCTGACTGACTTGGCAGAAACATTCGCCAACCTTCGTAGGTATGATATCAAGCTCAACCCAGCCAAGTGTTCATTTGGTGTTCCCAGCGGAAAGTTACTCGGTTTCTTCATTTCCGAACGAGGAATCGATGTCAACCCCGAAAAGATCGGGACCATCGTCTGAATGGAGCGGCCGGTGAGAATACACGATGTTCAAAGGCTCACAGGTTGCCTAGCGGCTTTGAGAAGGTTTATCAGTCGACTCGGCGAGAAGGCACTTCCTCTGTACCGACTCATGAAGAAATCAGATACTTTCGAGTGGACAGACGAAGCCCAAATCGCATTCGACGACCTCAAAGTCCTACTTTCCACCCAGCCGGTTCTTACTGCTCCGCTCAGTAAAGAACCCCTTCTTTTGTACATCGCGGCTACAAATCAAGTCGTCAGCACTGTTCTCACAGTCGAACGCAAAGAAGAAGGCAAAGCATACAAGGTTCACCGGCCAGTGTATTATGTCCCCGAAGTCCTGACACCTTCCAAGCAGAGGTATCCCCACTATCAAAAACTTATCTACGGGATTTACATGACTGCGAAGAAGGTGGCTCATTATTTCCAAGACCACTCGGTGTCTGTCGTTTCTGATGCTCCGTTGTCGGAAATCCTCCACAATCGGGACGCATCGGGCCGAGTGGCGAAGTGGGCGATGGAGATGTTATACTACGACATCAAGTTCGAGGCCAAGAAAGCTATAAAGTCTCAAGCTCTGGCTGACTTCATAGCAGAATGGGTAGAACAACAGCAACCGACCCACATCTACTCGGCTCATTGGACAATGTTCTTCGATGGGTCCAAGATGTTGAATGGCTCCGGCGCTGGCGTTGTGATCATATCGCCAAAGGGTGACAAACTCAAGTATGTGTTACAGATACACTTTGATTCCTCCAACAATGAGGCAGAGTATGAGGCTCTCCTTTATGGATTGCGCATGGCCATCGCAGTCGGCGTCCGTCGCCTGATGGTCTACGGCGATTCAGATTTGGTAGTCAATCAAGTGATGAAGTAGTGGGACGTAAGGAACCCCACCATGACCACATATTGCAATGCAATGAGGAAGCTCGAGAAAAAGTTTGAAGGTCTGGAACTCCACCATGTTCCGCGACTGAAAAACCAAGCAGCTGATGAATTGGCAAAACTTGGATCCACTCGGAGACTAGTCCCAAGTGACGTCTGCCTCGAGCACCTTCACCTTCCCTCAGTTAAAGAAGATCCTTTCATAGAAGAACCAGTACAACCAAAGAGCCCGACAGATCCGACTGAAGTCGAAGTCCCTGCTGTGGTTGGTTTGATCATGGAGATTCTTGCCATCACCCCCGATTGGACTGTGTCGTTCATTACATACATCCTGAGGCAAGAATTACCAGAAGACGAAGTCCAAGCCAGACAAATCGTCCGCAGGTCAAAGTCGTTCACTGTCATTGATGGCCAGTTGTACAAGGAAAGTGTTTCAGGCATCCTTCAATGATGCATCTCCCCTGAGGAGGGACAGTTAATCCTGGAAGAAATTCACTCGGGAACCTGCGGTCATCACGCCTCCTCAAGAGCAATCGTCGCCAAAGCATTCAGAGCTGGCTTCTTCTGGTTGCAGGCGAATGAAATGGCGAAGGATATGGTCGACAGATGCAAAGGCTGTCAGTTCTACTCGAACAAATCCCACAAGCCAACGTCCACGTTGAAGACAATCCCTCTTGTTTGGCCGTTTGCAGTGTGGGGATTAGATACAGTCGGTCCATTCAGGACAGGCCAAGGGGGATTTACACATCTGTTGGTGGCAGTCGACAAGTTCACAAAGTGGATTGAAGCCAAGCCCATCAAGAAACTCGACGCCCTTATGGCCATAAAGTTTGTCAGGGACATCATCTCCAGATTCGGGCTGCCGCACAGCATAATCATTAACAATGGCACAAACTTTGACTCGGACAGATTCAAAGGTTTCTGTACAGGCCAAGGTATCCGAGTGGATTTTGCATCTGTGGCGCATCCCCAAACAAACGGGCAAGCAGAGCGGGCGAATGGACTTATTCTGCAAGGTTTGAAGCCTTGACTCCTGCGAGAAGTGGGACATGCTGCCGGTGCATGGGTCACCGAACTGCCTTCAGTGCTGTGGGGTCTCCGCACAACCCCTAATAGATCTACAGGGCGATACCTGTTCTTCCTCGTTTATGGAGCAGAGGCGGTCCTTCCGAGTGATTTGCTTCACAACGCTCCACGAGTTGAACTCTTCTCCGAAGCCGAAGCAGAGCAAGCAAGGCAAGACGGAGTGGATCTTCTAGAGGAGGAGCGCGAGATTGCACTGACTCGCTCAACCATTTATCAGCAAGATCTGTGGCGCTTTCATGCACGACACGTCAGGAGTCGTACATTCCAAGCAGGCGACTTGGTGCTCCGAGTGGATCAGCAGAGACCTCACAAGTTGGCTCCCGCCTTGGAAGGACCCTTCATCATCTCCAAGGTGCTGAACAACGGAGCATATCGACTCTACAACCTCGACAGGGAAACGGACGAGCCGCAAGCATGGAACGGAGATCTCCTGAAGCGCTTCTACACGTGACCGTCGACTGAAGCAATGTAAATAACAAGTATCGTCGAAGTAATACAAAGCAGATTGAGTTTTTGCAGATTCAAAATTCTTCCGCGTTCGCAGACTCCGGTCTCAAAAAAAAACTTAGCCGCGATCCAGAATCGCCTAAGTACTAACTTTCTCCGAGTGTGCACTAAACGTCGCACTCGGGGACTTAGCTGCGATCAAGAATCGTCTAAGTACAAACTTTCTCCGAGTGTGCACTAAACGTCGCACTCGGGGACTTAGCTGCGATCAAGAATCGCCTAAGTACAAACTTTCTCTGAGTGTTCACTAAACGTCGCACTCGGGGACTTAGCTGCGATCCAGAATCGCCTAAGTACAAACTTTCTCCGAGTGTTCACTAAACGTCGCACTCGGGGACTTAGCTGCGATCAAGAATCGCCTAAGTACAAACTTTCTCCGAGTGTGCACTAAACGTCTCACTCGGGGACTTAGCTGCGATCCAGAATCGCCTAAGTACAAACTTTCTCCGAGTGTTCACTAAACGTCGCACTCGGGGACTTAGCTGCGATCAAGAATCGCCTAAGTACAAACTTTCTCCGAGTGTGCACTAAACGTCGCACTCGGGGACTTAGCTGCGATCCAGAATCGCCTAAGTACAAACTTTCTCCGAGTGTTCACTAAACGTCGCACTCGGGGACTTAGCTGCGATCCAGAATCGCCTAAGTACTAAATTTCTCCGAGTGTGCACTAAACGTCGCACTCGGGGACTTAGCTGCGATCAAGAATCGCCTAAGTACAAACTTTCTCCGAGTGTGCACTAAACGTCGCACTCGGAGACTTCTCTGCGATCAAGAATCGCCTAAGGAAACAGCTTCCTTCGAGTGTATCTTAGAGATCCACTCGGAGGCTTAGCAGACCCTCATTGAGGCTCATGTAGATGTCAAGACAACTGACAATTACATGAGTAGCAGACCCTCATTGAGACTCATGTAGATGTCAAGACAACTGACAATTACATGAGTAGCAACTCGCTCCGAGTGCGACCTTACGGTCGCGCTTTAAGACTTAGCTGCGATACCGAATCGCCTAAGTAAACAACTCCCTTCAAGTGTATCCTAGAGATCCACTCGGAGGCTTAGCACACCCTCCTTGAGGCTCATGCAGACGTCAAGACAACTGACAATTACATGCTCCGCATGTTTTCCATTGGCTTCACCAAGAAACGCTAAACAAAAACCACGAGCCAAAATCGTGTCTACAATTCTTTCACAAAGGAAGAGCAAAATATTCGGTTCCAGCTAAAAGTTGGTTTAAAGATAGTCGGTTCGGTGTAGATCAATCTTATCCACACCGAACCATGAATGTGACGGCCAACAGCAGTGGCCAAAGTTTGATACAAATCCACTCGGCATACCGAGGTAAAGTTTTTTCAAGCATCGTCAGGACTGGTACTGGGACTGGCAGGCTCCACGAACGTGTCGAGGTCGATCCCGTCTGCGATGCGAGTGGCGCTCTCAAGGAAGGTCTCCATGAAATCTTCGAATCGAAGCTTCTTGGTGTTGGCGACCTGCAGCGCCTTCAGCTTCTCCTCGCGAGCCACCTTGCAGTGCACTCGAACCAACGACAGCGCCACGTCCGCACCACAGCAAGCAGCAGATTTCTTCCACGCCTGCACTCAGTTCGGGACGTCCTCCAGCCGAGTCATCAACCCTTCCATCTCTTGCCGGGACTCGTCTTCGGGCCACAGCTCCTTGTCGATTCGGCCGACGACCTCTCTCAGTCGACCGATGAAAGGTCCCACTTTGCCCAGGCGAATGTGCGCTCGGAGCATGTCTCGATTGGCGTCATCGCTGAGTGGAACGTTCGGAATAACCGACCGCTCAACGTTAGCTGCTTCAGCCTCAGCGTCCATACAAAAATCTGCAAAGACACGACGAGCAGAAAGTTAGCGCAGAATGCAATACACAGTCAAGAAGCACTCGGAAAAACAGAACTTACCACCGAGAAGCGCAATCATCTTCCTGGCCCAGTCACTGACGTACTTCTCCTGTGATATGCACCGCCTGTTCATCACCTTCATCTGTCCCATCAGCTCGGTTCTTTGTTTGCCCATTTTCTCCATTTCGGCCACCAATGCCTTGTTTGCCTCGCGAGACTCCTCCAAGGTTTTTTCTCGTTCATCCAGAGCGCCCTTCACACCAGCCAAATCATGAACAGCTGCCTCCAGTTCCGCAGCAAGCTCAATCTTTTCAGCCTTCAGAGTGTTGTACGCTGATCCCATCTCGCAAGTCTTTTGCAAATCAACGTGCAGAGAAGATCAGACACACTCAACAAGGAAAACAATAAAAGCTCGAAGTTCTTCAGACCCCTGCCGACGCAAGCAGTCGACAGCGGCCTCGGGGACTACACCCAGTGGGTTCACTAAGAGTGACCCCACTGCCATGAAGCTCAAACAGGTCCGCCCTATTGAGCTAAATACCAAAAAAAAACCTATGATGCTACTACTACCCGACCTGAGTAAGGTTACTCTCGGAGACTACTTCCAGTAGGTGCACTCGGAGTGCCCCCACCGGTAACATTCGAACAGATTAGTTTTGATCTGATCAAGTTAGAGAAAATGTATATAAAGACAACTGCCGGTGCAAGCACTCGACAGAAGTCTCGGGGACTACACCCACTGGGTTCACTAAGAGTGAACCCACTGCAAAATAATCATACTACATACGAGTATATTGCTTAAACACCCAGTGGGTTACAGGAGGAAAGTAAATACTTACTAGCCCACTTACTCGGATATCGTCCCGGAGTTCCAAGCCTCGCTTGTACACAGACGCGATGGAGTCGTACGCACTCTTGGCATCATTCGCCATCAACTCCGCCTGCACCATGGCCCCCTTGGCAGCTCCCACCTGATCTTCCGGGAGGCGTTGGGCATCGTAATGGACAGTCGACGGACCTGACACCACAAGAGACTCCTTGAGCATCCCAAGTCCTGCTCCAGTCGGTTTAGCAGCGATGAGCGACGTTTCAGTCGACGGCATCATATCGGTTGGCGGCGCGTCCATGGCGGGAGTAGTAGCAGATGGAACAGCCTCAAGGACAGGCACCGCAGCCTGCTCGGTCCTCTTTTGGTCGTCCTCCTCCACATGAATCACCTCTGAAGGAAGCCCGACCGAACGACGTGAGACCACAGGAAAAAGGACAAGAACAAAGACAGAATTCGTGGAACAATATTGTAAGCTCTCAGAGTCGCCACGACGTACCTTGCTGGGATGTGGCAACGTTGTCCGCATCCATGGGATCATCCTCCTGGCGTGGCGGAGAAGTGGCGGAGGTAGCAGCTCTGTCGAGTAAAATCCACTCGACCAATAAACATGGGTTCAATCAAATACTGAAAGAAGATAGGAGAACAAGGCACTTACGTTGAGGCAACGGGAACGGCGATCCTCATCCGAGGCAAAGCCTTCCGAGGTTTGGATCCACTCGGTTTAGCCACCTTGGGAGGTTGGCCCGCGGGCTCAGCAGCAGCGTCCCTGGTCCTCTTTGTGCTCCGAGCACTCGGAGCCACGGGAGTAGCTGGCAGGGCGCTCGGAGCCACAGGAGTAGCTGGCAAAGCATCCGGAACCACGGGAGGAGCTGGCGGGGCACTCGGAGCCGCTGGGGGAGCCGACGGAGCCACAGGTTCGTGGCGGTGCTTAGTTCGAGGCTCTGGTGGTGGTGGTGGCGCGCTCTGCTCCTCATCTTCCCCCTCCTCCTCTTCAGACTCCTCCTCCGTCTCCCCACTGTCGGAGACGTACTCGGCGCTCTCCACGCTGCCCTCCTGGCTGCCTTCCTCTTCCTCAGTCGGATTCCCGTTTGAGACGGGAGAAAACCAGTTGGTCCATGCTTGCACGAGATACAATCGACAACATTAGGCGTCAGACAGTGATACAAGAAAAAGCGATAAATCTAAGACAATTGTGAGCACTCGACAAGTTATACTCACCTCATTCGGAGGAGGGTTGTCCGCGCGGAAGGGCTTCACTCGCCGGGCTCCTATGGGGTTATCACAGGCGCATGTGATGCTGCGGACCCACGCCGCCACAACCTCCCCGGTCACGCACTCGGGATGAGTCCGAGTGGAGTCCTCAGGCCCCGTGTAGTGCCACATGGCGTGGTGTCGAGCTTGCAGGGGCTGGATACACCGACCCAGAAAAATCTCCAGCAAATCTATGTTGGTGACTCCCTTGCGGACGACATCTACCAGCGCGTCGACCAGAGGCTGAATCTGGATCTTTTCCATCTTCGTGAGCGCAAGCTGCCTAGGTGGAGCCGGTCGGTCTAAGCTGAAAGGGGGCAGTCCAGTTGTGGCATTCGGACAAGCGTCGTCCTGGCAGTAGAACCAAGTCGACTGCCAGTTCCTAACGGATTCAGACAACTGAAGAGCGGGATAGCTACTTTTGCTTTTCTTCTGGAAGCCTAAGCCTCCGCAGAGCTCGAGGAGATGAGTTTTGTCATCCGACTGGCTAAGTCTTTTGATGGTTTGGGATCTAGCAGAGAAGATGTGCTTAAAGAGCCCCCAATGAGGAGGGCAACCGATAAAACACTCGCAAAGCACGAAGAGAGATGAGCTATTGTGTTGGGAGGAAAATGGTGGAGCTGCGCCCCGAAGTGGTTCATTATACCTCTGAAGAAGGGATGAGGAGGCAGAGAGAAGCCTCGGTACACGTGACTGAGCAGCAAGACGCGCTCATCCTCCCGAGGCGCCGGCTCCGTCTCCTCTCCGTCGGCAGCCTCCATGACTTGTTCTCGATCAGGCCTTGCTCCACCAGCTCCAGCATGTCGCTCTTCGTCACCGTGGAGGGGAGGAAATCCCCCTGGATCCAACCCGCCGGCAGTGCTCGCTGTCGCCGCTGAGCAGGAGCCGTCGTCTTCTTCTTCTTCCGCGCCTCGAGCTTGCTCGTCTGCCCCTTTGTCATGGTGGAGGCTGCAGATCCGTGGGGGAGGGGGGAAGGAAGGAGCTTGGGATGCGCAGGAAGTCATGGGAGAAGCGGGGCCAGTGCGAACTATCTGGCGAGTGCAACGAGAAACCCTCGCCGGGGAGGTTTAAATAAGGTTCCGACTAGGTCACTAGCAGGTGGCCCCGAAATCTTATCTCCCGATCGGTTGCTGCGATATTAGTGGAGGAGATGAAGGCGCGGAAATCGAGGCGGAAGATAATACTCGATGACGATGTCGTCATCCCTGCTGAGCGTGCGGCAACTGAAATTTGAGGATCCCAGAAAATCCGCCGCTGTGAGTTGACCGGTCACGTCAAAAGATTCCACGGAAGCACTCGGTTTCTGACGGTTCGTTTCACAGATATATCCACTCGGATCACTGGTCAAGAGGATAGAATGGATCGAGGCAAACAACGCCAAAGTCGCATCCATACCAGTCGGGTCCGTACTCCAAGCGTCGCTTCGTCGTTCCAACCCCGATCCATTCGGGGACTAATGATGGGGTTATAGTCCTAGGGTAGGGTCATAGGCCTGCCCTATAGGTCCTACCCAAGGACTACCCTTCATAAGGGACAAGGCCCTTAGTCAGTTCCGACTGAATTAAGGACTTCCCTTCATCCAGTCGGTGACTGTCCCTCCATCATCCAGTCGGAAATGAGCATTCAGAGCATATCAAACTTACCGACTGGATTCCACTCTGTACATCGTAACCCCCTGGAGAGCAACGGTCATACGTTTTCATGTACCTTTATTAGCATTTAAGGCATACGTTACCTGTAATGTAGACATTTATTCACCACTACTCCACCCCTATGCACCGAACCGTTGTGAAGGGCAACGTACTCTATATAAGTTGCCCTTCTCCACTGGTGCATGGGTTGGCAATTCACTGTAATCCATATTCCACTCGACATCAAGCTCCCAAGAGCACTGAGACGTAGGGCTTTTACCTCCACCGTAGAGGGGCCTGAACTCATACAACCTCGCTGTAGCTAAGGCTGTGCCCATCCTTTCGTACCCCATACATCTAATGTCAGACTTATACCCACGACAGGGAACCTGTGCATATGGGTTGGCACGCGTTTTGACTCTCCGGTAGAAACTTTGGGGAACTCTTTGAAGTTCTATGTGTTGGTTGAATAGATGATTCTGAGATTGTGTGATGCATATCGTATAATCATGCCCACGGATACTTGAGGTGACAATGGAGTATCTAGGTGACATTAGGGTATTGGTTGATATGTGTCTTAAGGTGTTATTCTAGTACGAACTCTATGATGGATCGAACGGAAAGAATAGCTTCATGTTATTTTACTATGGACTCTTGAATAGATCAATCAGAAAGAATAACTTTGTGGTGGTTCGTACCCGACAATAATGTCTTCGTTTGTTCTCCGCTATTAGTGACTTTGGAGTGACTCTTTGTTGCATGTTGAGGGCTAGTTATATGATCCAATTATGTTATCATTGTTGAGAGAACTTCACTAGTGAAAGTGAACCCTAGGCCTTGTTTCCACGCATTGCAATACCGTTCGTGCTCACTTTTACTATTAGTTACCTTGCTGTTTTTGTAGTTTAAGATTACAAAAACCTATATCTACCATCCATATTGCACTTGTATCACCATCTCTTCGCCGAACTAGTGCACCTATACAATTTACCATTGTATTGGGTGTTTTGGGGACACAAGAGACTCTTTGTTATTTGGTTGCATGGTTGCTTGAGAGAGATCATCTTCTTCCTACGTCTCCCACGGATTGATAAACCTTAGGTCACCCACTTGAGGGAAAATTGCTACTGTCCTACAAACCTCTGCACTTAGAGGCCCAATAACGTCTACAAGGAGAAGGTTGCGTAGTAGACATCAGCGTGCACCAGCGAGGTCCACGCACGAGGCATCCCCGAGGCGGTCGGTCGAGTCCATGGACTGACACCATGACAGATTCAGTGGAACTCCGGTGCCTTAAGATCTTGTGGCTGGGTCGACACCTAGCTACCCACGGCGCCCGACGCCTAGCATGAAATGAGGAGCACCACCACCACGACCCGACTAGACTGGCCGCAGGCCAGGAAGGAGGAGCAACGAGGCGCATCTGTTGCCGACGAGTTCGCAAATGGAGAGTTGTCCTTGGGAGGGGCGAGAGCAGAGGTGGGAAGAAGGAGGCGGGGGAGATCACGCGTCCATGTCGGCCCTGCCGGAGGCGGCAGCGACGGGACGCGGGGGAAGGTAGTGACGGATAAACAAATTCACTTGAGAGCCATTTTGATGGATAACATTTTTCAAATATATGTTTTATTCAAATGTATGTTGAACCCAAGCTATAGTTGATTGAAAAAAATTGTATTTATGCACAAACATCAACCGTGTACTGCATGATGTAGTATGTGGAGTTCTAAATTTGATGTTAATATGGGACTTAGCTTAAAAAGAAGTATATTAAAATTCTTTATAAATATTTACAGTGGATGCATATCTCCTTATGTACATGAATATGCCAGGTACCAATACGATGATATCTCAAACAATTAATGCACGATACTATGATACATGACAAGGGACACATAAATATATTAGGCAAGCACATCAAGGAGAATCACACATGGCTCTTGATGGCAGAGCTATATTCCAGTGCGATCATCGTAGAACTTTGACTACAGCATGACACCGCCGTACTTGGATGAGCCCTTGATGAGCGGAAGCACGTGTGACGTGAGCTCGGTGACAGACACGAACCCGATGCCCGCGGCGGCACGCATGTAAAAAATCTTCTAAATAAAACAACACTAATCGGTTTACCTCGAAGGCTGTCAGCAAACCACTGAAGGCTCCCTTAAGTCCGCTGTCAATGGATTGGACACTTTTCAGAATCACACCCATAAGGGTGCGATGTTCATCGGCGATGGATGAGCCGAATAGGGCCTCCCACATCATGGTAGGCCTCTCGGCCTTAGCCCATTCTATCACAGGCGGCTCCAGAGGCAACGTTGAAGACGTCGGAGGAGGAGGGCTCCTTGGAGCTGTATTCGGAGAGAGCTCAGACAAATCCAGGCTTCCCTCGCCCCTCGTCGGGAGAGGATCGACCTTCTGGGTCCCGGTGACCGAGGCATGAACCTCGGCTGGGACCTCTCGGTCTTTGGTGGCCGAGGTATTTATCTCGGCCATCACCACCTCGTCCCCCGTGTTCGCAGGAGCTTGGTGAGATATCACCTCCGCAGCATCGTCTGATGGTTCAGGGAGGGTAGTGCGGGATGCATTAACACTCTCCACCAGTTTGGTCGGTGGTGAACTCCCCTGTGAGACCTGGTCCGTCGGGAGGCCTCGGGCAGGGTTGCGTCAGAGAAAGGAGCATGTATGATTATCAATAAAATCTCAATATAATTTGTTAAATATAATTCGGATTTCTTACCTTTTGGACGGGGGCTTGGCCATGGGGGAACTTCGGGGAACCCTATAAATGGCCCCAGAGTCCTCCTTGGAATCCGGGCTGTCGTTGGGCAGGACGACCTTACTTCTGCACGGTCTCTTCGGTGCCTGGGGAGGCAAGCCCTCCTTGGCCTCCTCCGGCTCCGCCCTCTTCCTTGTTTGGAGGGAATCCTTTTCCTCTCCATCCTACGCCTCCTCTTCCTCTTAAACGGAGGAGGTGTGGGTGTCTCCGGACTTGGTATCCAGAGGACCCCTTGAGCAGAGACCCCCGCGGGTCTCCGTTTTCTTCTTCTCCTTTTTCTCTGGCGCTGTGTATGGCGCCACCACCAGCATCATGGTTAGCAGTTGCAACCTAGGATCCTCAGGCACGGGGGCTGGGCCATTTATTTTATTGGCCTTTTCCAGCCAGTCGTGTAGGGACGGTGGGGGAAATATGAGATCCCTGAGAAAGATTAAAAGCTTTAATAAAGAATACAGGCTTGGCCATACCTCCAAGGGAGGGTGGTCGATATCCAAGCCGACGTCTTCCTCCTCGGACGGCCATTCTTGTTGATGTTTGAACAACACTTTCCACAACTTCTCGAGGGTAGTGTGGTAGAATTGGGTCACGCTGCTAGGGTCACCGAGCTTGTAGGACCACATCGGAGTGTCCCGACGCTGGCAGGGAAGGATGCGGTGGCTGAGCTTGTCCTGAACCATGTCGGTCTACTCGACATTCGCCTCCACCATCTTCTTGATGTGCTTCTGCAGCGCTTTCACCTCCAAGGACGATCCCCAGTCGAGACACCTTCTCACCCACGAGGTTAGCCTCTTGGGGGTCCGGATCTAAACTCGACAGACGCCGACCAGCTCGCTTCCCGAGGTTCAATGATGTAAAACCACTCCTTCTGCCAGGCCTTGATGGTGTCGATTAAAGTGCCCCCTGGCCAATCAACCCGGGGGCGCTTGTTGATCACAGCTCGGTCGCAGTCAGCGTGTTGGCCGCTAACTGACTTTTTCTTGACGTTGAAAGTCTTCAGCCATAAGCTGAGGTGTGAATGAACCCGTAGGAAGGCCTCACAAAGGGCGATGAACGAAGAGATGTGCATGAATGAATTTGGGGGAAGATCGTGAAAATCTAACCTATAGTAGAACATCAGGCCCCTCACGAAGGGGTGGAGTGGGAAGCCTAGTCCCCGTATGAAGTGGGGGACGAACACCACTCTTTCACCTAGCCTTGAAGTGGGCACCTGGCCTTCCTCCGACGCACTATGAGCAATATCCGGCGTCCCTCAGCTCCCGGATGTCCTGGTCGGAGATGCACATGACCTCCCACTTGTCGTGAGAACCTGAGCCGGCCATGGCTGGGTTTGGGGGAGGACAGCTGGGAGAGGACAGAAAGTGAAATGGACCTGGGCGCTTGGAAGCTAGAATGGGTGGGGGTCGAGTCTGGAATGCCTATGGCAGCTCTGTGGATCTTTTTCCCTTTTATGGGGGGCGCTAGGCCAAGGCTTCTTGTTTATTGCGTCGCAGGCCCAGCCACTTCCCGAAACAACCACGCTGGTGAACACGCGTGGGATTACCCAGACCATTACCCATATCCCCTTGCGGGGCAGGATCTCCATGTTGACAAGATGCGTCCGTGAGAAAGCAGCCTCGAATCGCGAATCAAGTTTTTGTCATAGCTGGCTATCATGACTTTTCGTGAGAAAGGCTGTTAGATGAGGAATTGTTCACACTCGGGCCTTTGGTCTTCTGATTAACCAGTGCCTATTTTGAAGGCATGACATTGCCAAATGACCAAGTTTAAGCCAGCCGAATATGAGGGGAACTCACCTCGCAAGCCGATTATTCAGGATGCAAGAAGTTGTCGAACACCATGTACATCGGCATTGGATGCAGGTTCGAGGGTATTGAGGGAGTACGGGATTAAGGGGTCCTCGGATGGTCGATCCATCCCTTATAGGCCGGCCTAATGGGTCGTATTATGGAACACCGGACTGTTGATGACCTCACGGACAAGGAGGAAAGCTCTGAAAACTGGCGTGTCGTCCAAGTTGAGTTGGCTAGACTGGCGCATCTACCCCTGGCTGAAGGTCGGTTGTATGTAACCCTAGGAACCCCTGGTGTCTATATGAACCAGAGGGTTTCATCCGCATAGGCAAGTTGATTCATCTAGGGTTTTAGCTCATACGATTTCGAGGTGGATCAACTCTATAATCCTCATACATAATCAATATAATCAAGCAGGACGTAGGGTTTTAGCTCCTCAAGAGGTCTGAACCTCGGTAAATAGTGTCTCCTTCGTCTCCTGCAACCCATCGATTCAAGGTCCATAGTTTGGGACCCCCTACCCGAGATCAACCGGTTTGGACACCGACAGGGGGCACGAGGGAAGGTGGTGGCGGATAAACACATTCAGTTGAGAGCCATTTTGTTGGATAACAGTTTTCAAATGTATGTTGAACCAAAGCTATAGTTGATTGAAAAAAATTGTACTTTTGTAGAAACAGCAACGGTGTACTGCATGATGCAGTATGTGGAGTTCTAAATTTGATGTTAATATGGGACTTAGCTTAAAAAGAAGTATATTAAAATTCTTTATAAATATTTACAGTGGATGCATATCTCCTCATATACACCAGTATGTTAACTACCAATACGATGATATCTCAAACAATTAACGCATGATACTATGATACACGACAAGGGACACATAAATAGAGTATTAGGCAAGCACACCAAGGAGAATCACACATGGCTCTTGATGGCAGAGCTATATCCAGTGCGATCGTCGTAGAACTTTGACCACAGCATGACGCCGCCGTACTTGGGTGATCCCTTGATGAGCGGAAGCACGCGCGACGTGAGCTCGGCGGCAGGCACGAACCCGGTGCCCGCGGCGTCCTTGGAGGCCGGTAGTCCTAGGAAGATCTTCCCTGCCGGCACCGACTCCCATCTTTTCCATGCGTCCATGAACGCTCCATGCCGGCTGAACTGACACTCTGGGTTGTTGTAGAACTGTACCCAAACGAAGTCGAACAGCCCCGTGTTGATCGCGTTGCCGTCCCATTCGTCCGGGAACGGGCACTGCGGTGCCGCGCTCAGCAGCACGGCCTTGCCTCCGTTCGTCTTTCCAAACTTGTTCAGGTCCGTGGCGAGATCGTTCCAGAACTTGGCACCGCCGAGCTCGATGTCGAAGTCGATGCCGTCGAGTACGGCATCGCCGAGCGGGCGGAACGACGACGTGCCGCCCAGATAGTTGTTCCATAGGTACATGGCAACCTGTCGTGCATCGCCGGGTGATGAGAGCCCGTAGCTGCCATCTCCGCCGCCGATGGAGAGCAGGACCTTCACACCGCCGCGCTGGCACGAGTGGATGTCCTTGCTCTGGCTTTTGCAGCCGCCTGACGAGGCGTCGCAGTGGCTGCCGAGGTCCAGCTGTGGCGTCTGGCCCTTGCCGAACTTGGGGAGGAAAGCGAGGATGACGAACTCGTAGTTTCCGGACGCGCACGTCTCGGCCAGCGACGCCTCACCGTCATTCTGGCCCCAGTACACGGCGATGCTGCCGGCATGGCACGTCGCCAGAAGCGCCACGAGGAGGGTTGCAGTGAGCTGGAAGGGGGTCAGAGCTCGGCCTGCCATGGCTGAGATCAATTCAAGCGGAGCGTACGTAGCTGCTTCCGAGGTAGTGGTGAGGACGTGCGCTCTGTATTTCTAGCTGTGATGGATGCTGAGTATGTCTTCGATTTTTATAGTCTGTTTGATGGAGCGTCATGGGCGCTTTTTTAAGTGATAATAACTTTCGTGCCGTCGCTTGTCCGCTCCTGCGCCTAAAAACAGCGGCAATGTGTTGCGTTCCGTTTGCGGTAATTTACTCGGACTGATGAGCAGTTGATAAACGATTAGTGAAGCGGAGTGCGTTCAGATCACAAACGCCCTGCCGTGCTCAGCCAAAACATCAACAATACGTGCCATCAAAACTGGGCCTTCTCCTCTGTTTTCGTTTTCTACTCCAGCAGAGTACTACACAGAGCACATATGTTTTCGTTATAAAGTTGTTTTTCATAGTCTAAAACAATTTATCAAAATGATTAAAGGTAAAAATTAGGATAGTGCATAGCTATCATCATGGGTAGCAAATTATTTCCGTTACTTCAAATACTTCACCTATGTCTAGCACACCCCGTACAAGCGGTCAAATTTGTAAAAAAATTACATTTTATTATTTTGGTTGTAAAAAAGTGTGCAGAACAGAAACCGTAAAAGTGATCCAACCCGTAAATTTTTTAAGGGGCACGAAAAAGTCACATCCGAAACCCTTATTTTTGAAGGTTGGAAGACCGATCTAGGGAGGCGTATACCGGTCAAACCTCGTCGGAGCAAACACGCCGCTGAGGAGTTTGCCGGAATCCACCCTAAACTCGTCGGAATTCATCACCGCACGTCGAAAAAGGCCACTGGATGCCGCAATCGATCGCCGCCGGTTTGAATTGGACGAGCTCATCCTCGCCATGGCCTCCCATGGCCTCAACCTGGCCGCCGGAATCATCCTAGCGCGACAGGCAAAGGGGCATGGCTCAGCCAGCGCGGCTGGCAACAAAGCAAGGCGCTAACGACGGAGGCGACGGGGCATGGCCGGCGGGCGACAAGGCATGGCCGGCGAGGCTGGGCGCGACCGGCGTGATGATGGGGCGCATCTGACAGGGTTGGACGCGGCCGGCGTGGCCGGCTAGAGGAAGGGGCGGCGGCCGTCGGACCGGTGGAAGGAACTGTTTATCGCAGTTTTACAGTTTTTTACAGTTTCTGTTTAGGTGTAGCTAAAATAAACCCTTAAAATGTCTTTTTTCGACTTGTATTTCAGTTTTACGGTTTGCGTTTTTAAAGGATCTGTTAGAGATGCTCCAAGGCAGGTACAGGTTTTAACGTTTAAGGTCTTCAATTGAACTAGTAAAATGTGTTTATATGTCACTAAAAAAGTATCTATTCGTCAGTGGATGAATTTTCTAACAATATATTTCTTATGGCATATTACATGCATTTCATTAGTTAGATTGAAGCCCTGGCCACCTTAGAAACCAGTATACTGGCAAGGTAGGAACGACTCCTTTATTTTTAGACTCCACTGCAAATCTGATGTTGGATTTTTTACCATGGCAAATCACACATTTTTTGTGGCAATTTGTGTTTGCCGAGGATGAAAATTTTAGTTAGCAAACATGGTAAATTTATCTCAGTTTATTATTTTTTTTATGTCAGAAATTTTGTGCTCGTAAAATAATTTTGCCATCCCCACGCCAACTTTTTTTCCATCAAAAATATTCGAATTGCCATTCATAAAAATCTAACATCAAATTTTTAGCACTACCGTTCTTTCTTTAGGTTGGTTTGCTTTGCGGAAGAAGAATATTAACTGGGGGCAAAAATTACCTTTGTTCATTTAATAAGAAAAAGAATAGTGCAACATTTTATAAGACAACAAAAACAATAGAAGTCTACTCTCCCTCAAAATATGACCCTAAGTGTCTAGCGGCAGAGAAAACTCAATCTGTTGTCTCAATTTTATTACCGAAAAAATAAGGTGTGGAGCGTAGGGATGTTGGAGAAGACTCACACATTACATTTAGTTCAAATTTCCCGAGAGCAAAGCATGGTCAATGACATCATGATTTTTTTGTATTCTTCTTTCATGGATGATGTGCGTCCAGCATTCCTTAATGCAATCCATCCCAATCCATGAGTGGAAAAATGTTTTCCATCTAGTCGATTTCATGGACACGTGCATTTAGTTAAGGTGCATGATTAACACACTATTTTTCCCTATCAGTGATGACATAGATTGGTAGAGCCATGTCGCCAAGTCGTAGCCATTCCTGTATCGCATCCCAAAAGAAGGTGAGCCATGGACGCCCCCTCTAAAAATGCAAAATAGTTTACAGTATATGACTAACACTAATTATCTAACAGTTTAATGCTATTTTAAGACTATTTCTCAGAATTCTAATGATGATTACATGAAATTATGCTATTTGTAGTGTAAGTTTTACAAGTCTTGAACTGATTTATTATACTCCCTCCGTTCATAAATATAAGTCTTTTAAGCGATTTCACTATATGTCTACATACGGAGCAAAATGATTGAATGTACATTCTAAAGTATGTCTATATACATCCGTATGTAGTCCAATAGTGAAATCTCTACAAAGACTTATATTTAGGAACGGAGGGAGTAGTTGTGTTTTATATACATTATATATGCAAATTATGCCCCCCCCCCCACCCCCTACCCCACCCCCATGCTAAATTCCTAGGTCCACCACCGCCTCCCACACTATGTGAACAAATTGCTCATTTGGTCAAATAGCTGCCCAAAATCAGCTCGAAAATCTCTTCTTCATGATTGTGGGGTCTTGGTTGGTGGGTTCGGAATGTCAAACTTATCAATTTGTCCGGTAAACTACTTGGAGCTCACATAGCCCATGTTGGATTAATCATATTCGCTGTTGGAGCAATGAACCCATTTGAAGTGGCCCATGCTTTATCATAAAAGGTCATGTATGAAGAAGTGTTAATTTTACGTCCATGCTTAACTACTCTAGATTGGGGAGTAGGGTTTGGGTGTGGGGTGGGGGAGGGGGGGAGTTGTCGATATTTTTCGTACTTTATATCCGATGTATCTCACCTAATTTCCCTTGC
Organism: Hordeum vulgare subsp. vulgare; assembly: GCF_904849725.1. NCBI lineage: Eukaryota > Viridiplantae > Streptophyta > Magnoliopsida > Poales > Poaceae > Hordeum > Hordeum vulgare. The sequence continues at coordinate 541,694,408 of NC_058520.1, forward strand.
GGTCTTGGGCTTGGCATTTATCACGTCCTTCTGGGACCGGTGATGACTCTCTTGTCAGTAGCTTGTGTGGTTTTATTTGCTTATTTTATTGCTTTATTTTATTTTATTTTTGCTTTTGTTAGTTTCTTAGGTTGTATTCTAAACTATGCACAAGAAATTTTGTGAAATGGTTCAGGTTTGCTGTTTGTGCTCCATTCAACCAAAATATTGGTGCACACTGGTACCATATATTGAGTTGAGGCAGCCCAAGGTACACATTGGAAAAAGTGAGGAACTTATTTTCTTGGTTCATCGATTATGGTCCAAAAATACAGGCTCTGCAACTTGAATGCCAATACATGACCCATCAACCTTTTAACCGGAAAGGCTTGGGCCCTCTTCTGACCCGAGCCGGTTTGATGGATGATATTGAAGTGATTTCGTAAATGTGATAGCGAAGTCAAGAATATTTTTGAATTAAATTTAAAAAAATAGAATTACTTCTTCCATGTCACACATAAGTGACGCTTGGGAAGACCTTTGGTCAAAAAAAAACTTTGGATATCATTTTAATTTTTATATTAAGGTAAAAATACCATAGTATATATTTGTCTTAAAAAAATAAAATCTTATATTTTTTATGTTGTTTATACATATGTTACATTCGAACTTAGCGGTCTAACGCAAACTGTCACTTATTGTTATATGGAGGGAGTGGAAAATATAAGTAAAATTATGATACAAATGAAGAAAAAAAATAGGGGTACCACTTTACTTGATTTTTTTATTGACAGATTATCTGCACAATTCTAAAATGTCATTATTATTTTAATTCCGTTATCCAGTTTTCCTCATTTATCCATGGTTGTGATGTATTGAGAAAATGTTTAGTTTGCTACCACCTATGTGAAACCATTGCTCCGTCATCCATCAAACTGCTTCTAGCCATAAGAGAACCATAGTTATCCTGTATAAAATGTTGAGGGGTATATATCGTCAGGTAGTGGTATTCGAATTTAGGATCGATGTTGAACTCGAGCTACAGTTGATTAACCAGAAACTGTACTCTCCTCTTTCTTTTTTTTGAGGGTAGCCAGAAATTGCACTTTTATTTAGTAGAAATATCAACGGTGTAGTGCATAATGTAGCACGTAAGTTCCAAACTTGATGTGTTGTTTGGTACATGGCTTCAAAGAAACTACACCGTGATCCTTACATATTGGGACATATAGCTACCAATATGGTGTTATCTCAAACAATGAACAGGTGATACTATCATAGAGGAGCGGGACACATGTGTGACAGTACCAATCAAGCGGGAAAAACACAAGGGAGGATCACACGTGGTCCTTGATGGCGGAGCTGTATCCGGTGTGATCATCGTAGAACTTAGCCCACAGCATGACGCCGCCATACTTGGGCGAGCCCTTGATGAGCGGCAGTACCTTGGACTTGAGCACGCCGGCGGGCACGAACCCGGTGCCGGCCGCCTTCTTGGAAGCCGGCAGCCCCAGGAAGAGCTTACCTGCCGGCACCGACTCCCACCTCTTCCACGCGGCCATGAAAGCTCCACGGCCGGCGTTGATCTGGCACTCCGGGTTGTTGTAGAACTGCACCCACACGAAGTCGAACAGCCCCGTCTTGATTGCGCCGTCGTCCCACTCGTCGGGGAAAGGGCACTGCGGCGCCGCGCTCAGCAGCACCTTCTTGTGGCCCAGGTTCTTGAGGTCCCTGGCGAGGTTGCCCCAGAATTTGGCGCCGCCTTTCTCGATGTCGAAGTCGATGCCGTCGAGCACGGCGTCGCCGAGGGGACGAGACGACGACGACCTCGTGCCGCCGAGGTAGTTGTTCCAGAGGTACACGGCGACCTGCCGTGCGTCGCGGCGGGAGGAGAGGCCGTAGCTGCCGTCTGCGCCGCCGATGGAGAGGAGGACCTTGACGCCGCGGCGCTGGCACGAGCGGATGTCCTTGCTCTGGCTTTTGCAGCCGCCGGATGATGGGTCGCAGTGGCCGGCGAGGTTCAGCTCCGGCTTCTGGCCCTTGCCGAACTTGGGGAGGAAAGCAATGACGACGAACTTGTAGTTCCCTGACGCACACGTCTCAGCCAGCGATACCTCGCCGTCGTTCTGGCCCCAGTACACGGCTATGTCGCCGGCATGGCAGGTTGCGAGGAGACCCACGAGGAGGATGGCAGCGAGCTGGAAGGGAGTGAGAGCTCGGCTTGCCATTGCCGGTTCAGTAACCGGTGACGATGGAGTACGTTGTGTCTTTTGAGTTGGGATGGATGTGGGTTTTATAGCAGTTTTGTGGTTACTGACCACGGAGTTATCCGCGCTTGAAACTGAAACCAAAAAGGAATTTCGTGTAAAAACCAGGTGGATAACGTCGATACGCTCGAGAGAATTGGGCGAGATCGGAAGACAAAACTCGTCAGTGCAGACTCCAAAGAAATGGCTGGGATACTCCAAGGATACCCGCAGGGCAGCTCGGTTACACCAAGATTCCACCAACCCGACACACGGTAAAATAAGATTCTGACAGTCGTAAATATCAATGGACCAATGCTGAATCTAGCGTTAAGCTGATGATTGACAGCTAGCAGAACAGTAGGAAGGCACAGGGACAACGGATAAAATGTCATGAAGTTCCAGACAATAGAACAAACCATCTCAGTACAAGACAATAATTGTCACTCGACGCGCACGAAAATTTGATAATTGAGAAAGCAACAAAAGTTCCCAAGTTGTCAATCTCCTGGAAATCCTAGAAGACTAGAGTCTAGAACAACCGGTACACCTTTCCCATTGTGCTCTTCAGGTACAGGCACCGCACCTGCAACAAAACACAGATCAATCAGTACTATGATCACCAATGGTCAAATTTTCGATGAAAATACTCTAAGTGTAGCAGAGGGCACATCACATACGTTTTGCCAATTCTTCTTCAACAGAGAGACAAGGAAGTTCACGCTCATCTGCACGTTCTGGAAGATCTGCTTCTCCTCCATACCCAGGTGGCCAACGGCAACACCCATGCAAAGCACCTTTTTCAACTGGAACTTGACTGTGGCCTTGGTCTCATTAACCTTGGACTCAAGGGACTCCTGGTGAGACACCAAAGTTGGAAACTTTCCTGCAGTTGATTATCACTCACGTAAGAACAAGAATAGCAACAAGGTGGAAAACAACAGTTCAGTAATTAGAATAATTCAGAAGACAGCAACGTATGCATAATTGCATCATACCCTACGAAGTACATATAATCTAAACAATACATTGACATGACAATTAGCAATGTATAGTCCAGAAAACAACAGTTCAGTCATTAGTACAGTCCAGAAGATACATAAGCCAAAATGCATGTACAATCCTTCAAAATTTCAATTAAAAAATCCAAAGTATAATTGTAACATAGATTTGAGCATTTGTCACTGGACTAGTTCAGGCCAGTAAACCCTAAGCCTTTGCCGCAAACCCACAAGTTCACATATTTCTTACCCTTCAAAGACTTCCAGAAATATTACAAAGACAGAGTTTATATACTTGTGGAATTTACATTTAGGAAACAAGGACTTGCAGTGAATATGAAACAAAGGAGCATCTCCAAATATCATCCCCAATGATTTCTTAGGTAAGCTCTAAGTGCAAGGATGAATAGAGGAAGAACATTACAGATGCTCTCAACAAAAAAGGACGTTATGCCACCAAATATTGCACAGCACAACACCAACAGAGGGCAAAGATGCTATGATTTATTTCATAACATGGCCAACTTTAATAACCTATGCCTAAATGCAATATCAATGCAAATGAACTGACATCACACCAACAGTCTTCTAAAGCAGAACATGGAACAAGGAAGAAATACTTGCCTGCCTTGTTAAGACCAGGTCCAAGAAGTCGGGGAATCTGCTTAATGATAGCCTCAGATGCAAGGAAAGCATGATACTTCTTTGCAAGCTTCTTGACTAGCTTCTTGTTTTTGTTCATCTTCTTCAGCGATTCCACATCCATACAGTCAAGGCCCATTTTCCCTGCCTGCGGACAACATTGATAACAAGAGTACAACAGAAACATCAGGAAATGTAATGTAGAGAATTTCAGAACACCATACATCCAAAACTTGCTTACCATGAACAAATGATAAAACTAAATGTTACCAATGAAACATTACAAAAAGGAACCTATGGCTCTAGCAAAATACTTTGCATGTATGATAGGTTCTGACATGCAAAAAATCAATGGATGCAAACTGGGTTTTGAATGATCAAGGTATCGAGTCAGTCACTAAACACAATTGCAAACCAACAAGAAACTGAATTCTGTTTTCAACACAAGTGATATGGTACCTCTTCAACATGCTGGGCATCACCAAGCATGCAAACCCTCATCTTTGGGCGAGGGATGTGAGGAAGCTTAACAGAGCCACTGAAACGTTTGTCCTTTTGCGGGTCATAGTTCTTCAGACCAATTTGCAGCTCAATGGTTTCAACGAACTTGCGGTTCTTCTCACGGCAGTCATTGGTAATGTTTGTGATAGCCTCCCTCAGGGCATCGCTCTGCAACTTACTGAAATATGGAGGAAAAAGCAATTAGTTTGGATGGTAAGTGCATGCCAGTTGAGGTTAAGGTTCTATATCTGTTAAGGAGACACTAAAACATGTCCCATGTTTTGCTACAAGCAAGTACAGCTCTAATTAGCTTAGAAGACTAGAGACAGTAGCATCAGTAACTAAAATTGTTAAAAGATAAGCCATATGAAAAGTATGCTGCTAATTCACAGAACAGGTTAAATAAAAGCTGATGCACACAGCAATTGAACATTTAAAATTGCAGCATTGCGCAGCTCTAATTAGCTTAGGAGACTACAGACAACACCATCAGTAGCTAAAATTGTTAAAAGTTCAGCTATATGAAAAGCATGCTGCTAATTCGCAGAACAGGTTGAACAAAAGGACACAAAGGGGCGCCTTCAAACAGAAGGCCTACATTTGATCCAGACTTGTTCCTTCACTTTACGGAAACCGCTACACAAACATATATACAGCTGTCTATGTATAGCGCGCCATGCAACGAATTCATGGACCAGATTCTTCACTCATAAAGCTAATGTACCTAGCAAATGAGAAGATATAAAATGTAGATCTGCAGGACGCATCAGTGCTTACTCAAGCAAATAAAAGGGAAAACAAGCATGCTTTCTGATTAAAAAAGAAAAGCAATCGCGCCAAAGATGCGAAGCATGTAACAGGGCACGAAACAAAAAAATTGCTCTAAGCTAACAACCGCGCGGTAAATCCTAAGCACCGGGGAACAGATCAGTGGCCGCAACAGCAAACAAATTGACTAGCAACCAATGCTGGATCACGAAGCTAACAGAGTGGACACATCTCTCGGCTCTCAGAACCGAAAGCAACACGCAGATACGGTCGGAACCAGAGGAGAAGCGTGTCCGTACCTCATGGCGCCGGCGGTGGGAGCACTGTTCCTGCGCAGGGACGGGAGAGGGAGAAGAATGGGGGGGTCAGACGGAAGGAACAGCCGAGTCAAATCAAAGTACCAGAAGAAGAGAATGGCGAGGAGGAGGTGGCTTACCGCGACGATGCAGGGAGGGGGGAGGGGGCGGCGCGGCGGAGTGGAAACCCTAGAGCCTGGTTTTATATCGATGCCGGGAGCCTAAACCCTAAAACACTCGTGCCACTGGGGGGGGCAACGGTGCGGGCTGTGGGCTTGAACTTGATTTGGGCCCGTAGTTTGATACTGGGCCGTAGGTTTTCCTTCTCTTTCTTTTAGGCTGGCCCCTCTCACTCGCAATGCAAAGCTGAATGTGGACGCTGTTGTGTCCAAACATGGCTTTGGTGTAGTAGGGGTGGTTGGTCGAGATCACAACGGCATGTTTATGGGGGGCCTCGATTCTTGCCTTCCGAGATATTGTGGATGCCCTCGTCATTAGAAAAGCCCTTACCGTGGCAAACGATATGTATCTCATAAGAATTCAAGTGGCATCGGATTGTAAAGTGGTGGTGCAAGAGTTAACGAAAGATAATTCAGCTACCTACGAAGCCGTAATACATGAGATTGTGGAACATTCTGCATCTTTCGATTTTTGTACCTTTAGTCATGATTTTAGGAGCTTAAATTTGGAGGCTCACAACATAACAAAGCATGCCTTATCTTTCGTGGGTGGCCAGCATGTTTGGTTAGTACATCCCAGAAATTTTTCATACGGCCGTGTAAACATTGTGACGATTTAATATAGCTTTGCGATGTTGTCCCAAAAATAGGTTGGTATTTTTGGGGGAACTTTTGTTTTTCTATACTAGGTGGCTCGTGCCCCAAAAAAAGTACTTAGCTGATTTCAATAGGTTCTCCTTTTTTTAAGAGAAAAGTCTAAGATAAACCTTGAATTCCTACTTGAAGCCTGAATGGAACCCTCACCTTCTGATCCCTAGAATGAACACCTTCTATTTGTCGATCTCGGTCAATCTTCACCCTAAATTTTCTTGTCGCGTCGGGAGAAGAATTATCTTATCCCGGGTTACTCGCTTCTCTTGGGGCCACAGGTCATCTCCATCTTCACCCTTAATTATCCGTACATTTGAACACCTCCACCATGGATGATACCCGCGTTGCCACATGACTCTGCCGCTCGACCCCACACACGCACGCACAACACTTGCACCGAGCCACCAACCGCATTGCCAACCACATCACTGCCACCCTTGTCGATGCATGATCGCGCAATCTCTGGCGTTAGCTAGATGAATGCTTATGACAACAAACCTTCTCCTGCAACGGCACCAGAAGAATGCTGAAAACACTCCCCAGTAATGAAACTAGAAGAATGTTGTTGATGGCCCACCAGTGCGTGGGTTCGCAACAGTTTTCGAGGGTAGAGTATTCGATCCAATTTGTTGATAAGCCAGTCAGGAGGTGAGAGAATACTCTCAAGTATTAGCAGCTGAATTTGTCAGATTCAACCACACCTGAAAGATTAGTATCTGCAAGCACAGTAGTAACAACAAAGTAGCGAGCAACAGCAGTGTAACGAGCAATAGCAGCGGCGAGGAACGGCAGTAGCAACAGTAGTAGCAGCAGAGCAAGACAAGTAACAGCAGTAGCAACAGTAGTAGTAGCACAGCAAGTTAAGTAACAACAGTAGCAACAGTAGTACAAACTCGTAGGCAATGGGTCGGTGATTTGTTTGGATGATATTCATCATGCAACAGCTATAACACGGAGAGATATGTGGCTAGCTCCCATTCGTCAATGTGATGTAGGCATGCATTCCGTGTGTCGTCATACGTGCTTAGGGAAAAGAACTTGCATGACATCTATTGTCCATCCCTCCCGTGGCAGCGGGGTCCAAAAGGAAACTAAGGGATATTAAGGTTCTCCTTTTAATAAAGAACCGGACCAACGCATTAGCACTTGGTGAACACATGAACTCCTCAAACTATGGTCATCACCGGGAGTGGTTCCGGTTATTGTCACTCTGGGGTTGCCGGATCATAACACATAGTAGGTAACTACAACTTGCAAGATCAGATCTAAAACACGCATATATTGGTGACAACATAATAATTTCAGATCTGAAATCATGGCACTCGGGCCCTAGTGACAAGCATTAAGCATGGCAAAGTAGTAGCAACATTAAATCTCAGAACATAGTGGATACTAGGGATCAATCCCCATCAAAACTAACTCGATTACATGATAGATCTCATCCTACTCATCACCGCCCAGAGAGCCTACGAATAGATTACTCACGAACGACGAAGAGCTTCATGGAATTGGAGAGGGAAGAAGGTTGATGATGACGATGGCGACGATTTCCCCTCTCCGGAGCCCAAGACGGACTCCAGATCTGCCCTCCAGATGAAGAACAGGTGGTGGCGGCGCCTCCATATCGAAAACGCGATGAAAACTTCCCTTTTTATTTTTTCTGGGACGAAAGGCAACTTATATAGCTGAATTGGGGGCGGCAGGTGCCTGTGGGCCCCACAAGCCCGCCCACCGCCACCAGGGGGTGGTGGCGGAGCACGGGCTTGTGGCCCATTGGCCCACCCCGTGAGGTGGAACTTGGCGTAGATATTTTTGATATTTTCCAAAATTGTTCCCCGTGAATTTTCAGGACGTTTGGAGAACTTTGATTTCTGCACAAAAATAACACCAAGGAAATTCTGCTGAAAACAGCGTCAGTCCAGGTTAGTTCCATTCAAATCATGCAAATTATAGTCCAAAACAAGGGCAAAAGAGTTTGGAAAAATAGATACGTTGGAGACGTATCAACTCCCCCGAGTTTAAAACCTTGCTTGTCCTCAAGCAACTCAGTTGACAAACTGAGAGAGAAAGAAAAACTTTGACAAACCCTGTTTGATCTTGTTGTTGCAACTATGTCTAACTCATAACCAGAATTTCAGCAAGATCACAAGTTAACCACATAAGCAAATGACACAAAGGTCTCACGGTAAACTAATATCAATGGCATAACCAGCTAACGAGCAAATAATAATGAGTTTCAAATACCAACACTTCAATCAAAACAAGCATGAAGCAGTATGAATAGGTGGTATCTCGCTAGCTCTTTCTGGGACCGCAAAACATAAATGCAGAACACTTTCAAAGATCAAGGGCTGACTAAACATTGTAATTCATAACAACGAAGATCCAGTCATAGTCATACTCAATATCAATCAAAAGCAAAGCATAAAAATGATAGAGGTGCTCTCTAATTGGTGCTTATAAAAGAGGAGGATGACTCGACAGGAAAATAAATAGACAGACCCTTCGCAGAGGGAAGCATTGATTTGCAGAGGTGCCAGAGCTCAAGCTTTTGAAAACAGAGATAATAATTTTGGGTGGCATGCTTTCATTGTCAACGCAATGACCAAGAGTTCTCAATATCTTCCATGCTACTCATGCTATAGGCGGTTCCCAAACAGAAAAGTAAAGCTTTAACTCCCCCACCACCAATCAATCACACTCCACGGCTAGCCGAATCCTCGGGTACCGTCCATACTAACATCAATCCGGGGGGAGTCTTGTTTTACAGTTATGTTTTCGATTTAAGCATGGAACTGGGCATCCCAAATACCGGCCCCTTTCTCGTGAATGACTGTGAATAAACACATGTCGAGGATAACACTCCTAGCATGGAAGATACCAATAGCCCTCTGTCACCACATGAGCGGTTCGGGCATGCAAAACAGATTTATTTCTTAAAGGTTTAGAGAGTGGCACATGCAAATTTACTTGGAACGGCAGGTAGATACCGCAAATAGGTAGGTATGGTGGACTCTCATGGAAAAACTTTTGGGTTTATGGAAGTGGATGCACAAGCAGTATTCCCGCTTAGTATAAGCGAAGGCTAGCAAAAGACTGGGAAGCGACCAACTAGAGAGCGACAACAGTCATCAAGATGCAATGAGTTTGACTAACATTAAATGCAAGCATGAACAGGATATAAGTCACCATGAACACGAACATCATAGAGGCTATGTTGATTTTGTTTCAATTACATGCATGAACATGCGCCAAGTCAAGCCACTTGAAACATTCAAAGGCGAATACCATCCTATCATACTACATCACAGTCATCTCAAAATCTATGTTGGCAATCAAGACAAACCATTATAAGCTCTCAGCTAAATAAGCATGGCATCAGAAACTATGATCTCTAAGTTGTCATTGCAAACATGGTTCTCTCACAACAAAGCTAAATCTGGGTCGACAAGCTAGTCATATTTACAAAAACAAAATAGATAGAGTTCATACAGCTTTTCAGTCTCAGTCACCTCATCATATATCATCATTGTTGCCTTTCATTTGCACGATCGAACGATGAAAATGATAATAAGCGCATTGGACTAAGCTGAATCTGCAGGCAAACACAAAAGAGAAGACAAAGTAATATGGCTCTTTGAAAGTTAGACAGGTAAGCACGCAAGAACCAATAAACATTGTAACCAATATCTTCTACCTTGACACAAACAAAAAGAAAGCTATTTACACGGGAAAGCTCCCAACAAGCAAAAGAAGAAAGAAAAATCTTTTTGGGTTTTCTCTAAAGGACACAAAACAAGAAAACAAGAAAACAAAAATAAAATAGCATGGATAATACAGTGGCAAAGTGTAAACACCGGCTAACAAAGCGAAAGCATAAGCATGAATGTAAAGTCGGTGAGAACACGTACTCCCCCAAGCTTAGGCTTTTGGCCTAGCTTGGTCTACTCCCATGGATGATCCTGGCGAAACCCAAAGTCATAATGGGTGTTATACGGGAGTGCTGCAACCACTGCCTGAATAGCTGCCTCACGAAGTCGAGCAGCAGTCGCCTCCCTCTCATACTCCTCTGCCTCTCCTATGGTTATGTAGTATCTTCATTTAACCTGAAAATCAAAGAAAGCAGGAGCAGGAAGGGTAATATGGAAAACACGCTGCCGGTTAAATATCAAGCGGTATAGGAGGGATCCATGATCTCTCTCAAGGAACTGGTAGCATGTTAGAGCGACACGATCAAGGTAGGTTGTACGGAGAGGAGGGTCTTCTGGACGGATGGATACTCCAAGAAAATTTGCTAAGCGTGTAGCATAAACTCCACCAAATAAATTCCCATCACTAGCATTTTTATTCAGCCTCCTTGCTATAATAGCTCCCATATTGAAGCTCGTGTCACCTGTTACTGCGCTCTTAAGGATACTAAGGTCGGAAGCGCATAGGTGACAATGTGCACCCTTGCCGTTAATGCACCTACCTATGAAGAGGGCAAGGTAGTGCAAGGCAGGGAAATGGATGCTTCCTATGGTGGCTTGCGTGATATCTCTGGTTTCTCCAACAGTTATACTGGAGACAAAGTCTCTGACCGAAGACTTAGGAGGATCATTAACACTACCTCCATCGGGTATCTTGCAAATCCTATTGAAATCCTCCAGACCCACGGTATAGGATTTATCGTACAGATCAAACAGTATGGATGATTCACGGCCAACTAAAAATTTAAATCTACGCACGAAAGAGGCAGTGAGCATAGCATACTGTTCACATTTATCTAAGAGGAATTCTTCTAACCCGGCATTGCGGACAAGTGCATCAAACTCATCCTTGAAGCCTGCTTCGATCATGAACTCACCGGAAGGCCATTCACATGGGTGCACTGGTGTGTCCCTTAGTTGAAAAGGTTCGGGATCCCGAAAGGAGAGACGAGGACCCTTCTTACTTGAGGAACCACCATGAAACTTCCTCCTGAACATAATTTCCTTTTGCTGAAATTTTTGAAGTTCAAGAGAAAAGTGAATGAGGACCAACCATACCTTGTAGCAACTACTCCTACTAGTGCCTAGAAACCGTATCACGCGCTAAAACTACTTGGAACCAGCTAAAATCAACATTTATAGCTCAAGAACAGGGTCACCAAAGTAGCAAGAATTCACGAAGGATAAAGCACTAGAGCAAAAACTAATTGGACCAATGGAGGAGTCACTTACCAAGGAGCAATTTCCCCAAAACAGTTCGGAGAATGGTGCTTTGAGCAAAGAGATCGAAAATCACAGCCAAATGAGCAAGAACACGGGTTTGAGCTGCGAAACAATTTTTTCTGGAGGTGGAAGAAGAGGCTGGGAGCTGGAATGAGTGGAGGGGGTGCCAGTGGGCTCCACAAGCTTGCACCCCGCCCCCACGGGGGTAGGTGGCGGTGGGGGGGCTTGTGGCCCACTGGTCAGCCCCCCTGGCCAGCTCTCAGGCCCAGAAATTTTCAAAAATTCCAGAAAAAATCATACTAAATTTTCAGGACCATCGGAGAACTTTTATTTTCGAGGTATTTTTCTCCGGGACGCTAAAACAGAAAACAGGAAAAACTAAACTAATTATATCATTTTTCTTCTAAGCAACAGAAAAGGAAAACTCAAAATAGAGGTATGTGACTCTGTGATTCATCCATTTCATGGTCATCGAAAGAAATTCGTCAATGGGGTTGATCAAGTCCTTATGACAAAACCTTCTCGAATCGCAAGAGAGAACGGAGAATTTTCGAATAGCCACTAAGTCACCTCAATGGGGATATGAATCTACCCAATAAGCAAATGATACTTCATCTTGACACGAGGAATGGGGCATTCAAAGCTCCCAATGAGAATCGATGAAGTCTTTTCGATAGCATTGATGAAATGTACTGGATATCGTTTCTTCGGAAAGTGCACTGTGTGCTCATTACCGTTGACATGGAAAGTGACATTGCCTTTGTTGCAATCTATAACAGCCCCTGCGGTGTTTAAAAAGGGTCTTCCGAGGATAATAGCCATGGCATCATCCTCGGGAATATCCAAGATAACAAAGTCTGTTAAGATAGTGGTATTAGCAACCACAACAGACACATCCTCGCAAACGCCGATAGGGAAAGCAGCTGGTTTGTCGGCCATTTGCAGAGAAATTTCAGTGGGTGTCAACTTATCCAACTCAAGTCTACGACAAAGAGAAAGCGGCATAACACTAACACCGGCTCCAAGGTCACATAAGGCAGTTCTTACGTAGTTTCCTTTAATGGAGCAAGGTATAGCGGGTACTCCGGGGTCACCAAGTTTCTTAGGAGTTCCACCTTTGAAAGTGTAATTGGCAAGCATGGTGGAGATCTCAAGATCTGGTATCTTCCATTTATTAGTCACGATATCTTTCATGTACTTGGCATACGGAGACATCTTGAGCATATCAGTTAACCGCATCTGCAGAAAGACGGGTCTTATCATCTCAACGAAGCACTCAAAATCCTCATCATCCTTTTTCTTGGATGGCTTAGGAGGAAAGGGCATAGGTCTCTGAACCCATGGCTCTCTTTCTTTACCATGCTTCCTAGCAGTGAAGTCATTCTTGTCGTATCTCTTAGGTTGTGGATTATCAGGATTAACCATAGGTTCAATATCCACATCCTCATCATTGCTAGGTTGAGCATTATTATGAACATCACTGTCCATATTGTCACCAGGTTCATGTTCATCACCAGATTGTGTTTCTGCATCAGACGCAGAAATATCATTAGGTTCTTTAGGTGTGACAGTATTTGGTGAACTGACGTGCAGGTTTCTATCATCCTTCTTCTTCTCCTTAGGATGACTAGGTGTATCAGCATTGATTCCTTGAGAATCTTGATCAATTCTCTTAGGATGACCTTCAGGATACAAAGGTTCCTGAGTCATTTTGCCTCCTCTAGTAATGACTCTGACAGAGTTGTCATTTAATTCATTGAGCAGGTCATTCTGAGCTTTAAGTACTTGTTCTACCTGAGTAGTAACCATAGAGGCATGTTTACTCAGAAGCTTCAAAGCATTGACATTTCTGTCTACACAAGCACTTAAATGGCTAAGCATACGAGTACTTTGTTCCAAATGCCTGCTAACATAATCATTGAAACTCTGTTGTTTGGCAACAAAGTTGTCAAATTCATCAAAGCATAGGCTAGCAGGTTTATCAAAAGGAATATCACTCTCATCAAACCTACGCAGAGAGTTCACTTCCACTACCTGTATCGGGTTATCGAGACCATGGATCTCTTCGATAGGTGGTAGATTTTTGACATCTTCAGATCTAATGCCTTTCTCTTGCATAGATTTCTTGGCTTCTTGCATATCTTCGGGACTGAGGAATAGAATACCTCTTTTCTTAAGAGTTGGCTTAGAAGGTGGTTCGGGAATAGTCCAAGCATTATCGTTGAGCAAGAGGTTATTCAGTAGAGTCTCAGCTTGTTCTATAGTTCGTTCCCTAAAAACACAACCGGCACAACTATCTAGGTGGTCCCTAGAGGCATCGGTAAGTCCGTTATAGAGGATATCAAGTATCTCGTTCTTCTTAAGAGGGTGATAAGGCAAAGCATTCTGTAGCTGGACGAGCCTCCCCCAAGCTTGTGGAAGACTCTCTTCTTGGAGTTGAGCAAAGTTGTATATTTCCTGCAAGGCAGCTTGCTTCTTATGGGCAGGGAAATATTTCTCACAGAAGTAATAGACCATCTCCTGGGGACTACGCACACATCCAGGAGCAAGAGAGGTGAACCAGACTTTAGCGTCATCCTTTAGAGAGAAAGGAAACAGCTTAAGGATATAGTAGTGGTGGATCTTCCCCTCATTAGTGAAAAGGTTGGCTATTTCGGATAGTTTGGCAAGATGGGCTATGACCGTCTCAAACTCATAACCGTGAAAAGGATCAGATTCTACTAGAGAGATTATCTCAGGGTCGACAGAGAATTCATAATCCTTATGGTGACAAAGATAGGCGAAGTGGCAAACTTCGGGTCATTTTTCATCCTAGCTTCATGAGATTTTTCCTTCCACTTGAGAAGTAATTTCTCAGCGTCATAGGCATCCTTACACGCAAGAAAATCCTCAGCTATCTCTCCCTCCATAACGTAACCCTCAGGTATATCAGGCAATTCATATCTAGGAGAGCTAGATCTAGCAGGAGCAAAAGCAGGTTCTATCTCAATAGTATCGGTAGTTTCAGAAGCATCACGAGCATTGGCAGTAACTCTAGCAATATGAGCATCAAGGAACACTCCTAGTGGAACATCAGGCAAAGGAGTATCTCTAGCAGTATCAAGCATAGTATCATCAGGCAAAATAGCATCTCTAGCATCATCAGGCAAAGCAGTATCAAGCATAGCATCTCTAGCAGTATCACAAGCATCATCAAGCACATGCGACATATCAAGATTTCTAGCAGGAGGTGATGTCGCAAACTTACTCGTAACTGAAGGTGAATCAAGTGCAGAGCTAGATGGCAATTCCTTACCTCCCCTCGTAGTTGAGGGCAAGACTTTGGTCTTCGGATCCTTCATATTCTTCATAGCGATCAGCAGATATAAATCCCAAGTGACTCAGAGCATATAGCAATACCTCCCCGACAACGGCGCCAGAAAAATGCTGATCGCGCAATCTCTGGCGTTAGCTAGACGAACGCTTATGACAATGAACCTTTTCCTGCAACGGCACCAGAAGAATGTTGATAGCACTCCCCGGTAATGAAACTAGAAGAATGTTGTTGACGGCCCACCAGCGCGTGGGTTCGCAGCAGTTTTCGATGGTAGAGTATTCGACCCAATTTGCTGATAAGCCAGTCAGGAGGTGAGAGTATACTCTCAAGTATTAGCAGCTGAATTTGTGAGATTCAACCACACTTGAAAGATTAGCATCTGCAAGCACAGTAGTAACAGCAAAGTAGCGAGCAACGACAGTGTAACGAGCAATAGCAGCGGCAAGGAACAACAGTAGTGAAGGCGGTAGCAAGTAGCAACAGTAGCAAACGAGTAGTAGCAACAGTGGCAGCAGAGCAAGACAAGTAACAACGCTAGCAACAGTAGTAGCAGCAATAGAGCAAGACAAGTAACAACAGTAGCAACAGTAGTACAAACTCGTAGGCAATGGGTCGGTGATTTGTTTGGATGATATTCATCATGCAACAGCTATAACACGGAGAGATATGTGGCTAGCTCCCGTTCGTCAATGTGATGTAGGCATGCATTCCGTGTGTCGTCATACGTGCTTAGGGAAAAGAACTTGCATGACATCTATTGTCCATCCCTCCCGTGGCAGCGGGGTCCAAAAGGAAACTACGGGATATTAAGGTTCTCCCTTTAATAAAGAATCGGACCAACGCATTAGCACTTGGTGAACACATGAACTCCTCAAACTATGGTCATCACCAGGAGTGGTTCCGGTTATTGTCACTCCGGGGTTGCCGGATCATAACACATAGTAGGTAACTACAACTTGCAAGATCGGATTTAAAACACACATATATTGGTGACAACATAATAATTTCAGATCTGAAATCATGGCACTCGGGCCCTAGTGACAAGCATTAAGCATGGCAAAGTAGTAGCAACATCAAATCTCATAACATAGTGGATACTAGGGATCAATCCCCATAAAAACTAACTCGATTACATGATAGATCTCATCCTACTCATCACCGCCCAGCGAGCCTACGAATAGATTACTCACGAACGACGAAGAACTTCATGGAATTGGAGAGGGAAGAAGGTTGATGATGACGATGGCGACGATTTCCCCTCTCCGGAGCCCAAGACGGACTCCAGATCTACCCTCCAGATGAAGAACAGGTGGTGGCGGCGCCTCCGTATCGAAAACGCGATGAAAACTTCTCTTTTTATTTTTTCTGGGATGAAAGGCAACTTATAGAGCTGGAATTGGGGGCGACAGGTGCCTGTGGGACCCACAAGCCTGCCCACTACCACCAGGGGGGTGGTGGCGGAGCACGGGCTTGTGGGCCATTGGCCCACCCCGTGAGGTGGAACTTGGCGCAGATAATTTTGATATTTTCCAAAACTGCTCCCTGTAAATTTTCAAGACGTTTGGAGAACTTTGATTTCTGCACAAAAATAACACCAAGGCAATTCTGCTGAAAACAGCGTCAGTCCAGGTTAGTTTCATTCAAATCATGCAAATTATAGTCCAAAACAAGGGCAAAAGAGTTTGGAAAAGTAGATACGTTGGAGACGTATCAATACACATCATCCAAATATCGAACGAATACCAATTTCACATGATTACTTATAACAAGACTTCTCCCATGTCCTCAAGAACAATATTAACTACCCACACCTCATTAACATGTTCAATATGAGAGGTATAATAATGATGATCAATGATCTAAACATAACTTCTTCCACCAAGTAATCCAACAAGCATCAACTACGAGATGTATTCAACCCTACCAGTAACCCACACATATCAAGTTGAGGTTTTGAGACAAGGATCGAATACAAGAGATGAAGTAGGGTTGAAGATGAGATGGTGCTAGTAAAGATGTTGATGAAGATTGGTCCTCCCACGAAGTAGGAAGCGTTTGTGATGACGATGGCTTCGATCTCCTCCTCCCAGAGAGGAATTCCCCCGATAGAATCTCTTTGTTGGAGAGCAAAAGGGCCTCTGCCAAGGTTTCTTCCTCGAGATGGCGGCGCTTCGTTCCGAAAGTATGTTTATGAATTTTTTAGGTCAAAACACACCATATAGGAGAAGAGGGGGTCGAGACCTGCTGCCCCCTCAAGATCTGCCCCATAATACTACGTCAACAAGGGAAGCAAGATGCTTGCGTTAGGGTGTCGGGCTAGTGATGTGTGATGATGCGGGCTTCATAGAGGGCGGCGGGACTGGAAAATAGGTTGTTGTGTGGTAGAGGGGATGGTGGGGCTGGAAGAATGAGATTCTAGTTTTTTATCCATTTTAAGAGTAGTGTACAATGGAAGTGGGTGCAAACCTTTCATATCCGAGATGGCACAACTTTTGTTCGCTCTCTCCTTTTGTTGAAGAATTTAAAAGAATCATGTATTTAAAAATGTTTCCATATTTCAAAAATAAAAAATTATACAAAAGAAAAAATAAAAAAATAAAACAAAAATTAAAAAACAATAAAAAAAATAAAGGATAACAAAACATAGAAAAACAAGCAAAAGGGCATGTCCATTACGCGTAGGGAGGGCTGCGTGGTTGGTCGCTATCCCCCAATCCATGCGGGGAATAGATTCCGAAGAACTACGACTTTCCGCCAGCTTAGGTCCAGTTCTTTTGAGTAGTTCTATGGAAATAAGCTACTATGGAAATAAGCCCTAAGTAAGTTGTTGTGAAAATAAACCCATGAAAAGAAGCCTTCTAGTTCTTTTTCAGTTCGTGTCATCCAACTTATTTCCTCATATGTCACATGAATAGTCTGTAATACCCTCGAACGAGATGTTGCTCGGGCGGAAGGCCAATGCCTGGGTGGAGAGGAATCGGGTATGGCGGCTCACGGGATGGTCGGCGGTGACTGATGGAGACTTACGATGACAACGACTGCTGATGGGGGCCGACGACGGCTGCTCATGAGGGGCCCGAAGGCGGCTGGTGATGAGGGCCGACAGTTGCTGTTGATGAGGGGGCCGACAGTGGCTGCTGATGAGGGCCAACAGTTGCTGCTGATGAGGGGGCCGCCGTCGGCTGCTGATGAGGGGGCTCATGACCGCGGGTGCTGATGGGGTCCGAAGGCGTCTGCTGCTGATTGGGTCCAGTGAGGCGGGTGCTGACGGGGTCTGGCGGCGGGGTGACGAGTAACCCTAGCTATCAGTCGTGTGTGTGGACGTACGCGAGAGCAAGGGGATGAGGCGCAGTGGCATTCTCGGTGTAAAATGTGCGACAAACAGGGGCATTTCGTTGTATCCTTTTGATTGTAAGCGGGCTTTGATGTTTGCTGTGTATCCCTGGCAATTGCGCCAGAAATACTCCTACTACGGCACGTTGGTATTCCCTCGAAGCGGAAAGGGTGATGTAGCACAGCGACACTAAGTATTTCCCTCAGTTTGAGAACCAAGGTATCAATCCGGCGGAAGAGTATCTTAAGATCCTGCACAAACACAAAAGCTTGCACCCAACGCTATAAAAGGGGTTGTCAATCCCTTATAGATTGTTTGCCAAGTGAGAACTGAAAGTAACAAAGTAACAAAGCAAAGTAAAAGCGGAGTTGTAAACGATGGATGTGAATAGACCCGGGGGCCATAGTGTTTACTAGTGGCTTCTCTCATGAAAGCAAGTAGACGGTGGGGTGGACAAATTACTGCCGAGCAATTGATAGAACTGTGCAGAGTCGTGACGATATCTATGCAATGATTATTTCTATAGGCATCACGTCCGAAACAAGTAGACCGATACTTTCTGCATCTACTACTATTACTCCACACGTCGACCGCTATCCAGCATGCATCTAGTGTATTAAGTCCATAAGAACAGAGTAACGCCTTAAGCAAGATGACATGATGTAGAAGGATAATCTCAAACCAATTATAAAACCCCCATCTTTTTACCCTTGATGGCAACTGCTTGATGTGTGCCTTGCTGCCCCTACTGTCACTCGGAAAGGTCACCACGTGACAGAACCCAAAACCAAGCACTTCTCCCATTGCAAGAATCATAGATCTAGTTGGCCAAACAAAACCCAAGACTCGGAGAGACTTACAAGGATATCAAATCATGCATATAAGAAATCAGCAAAGACTCAAATATATATCATAGATAATCTGATCACAAGTCCACAATTCATCGGATCTTGACAAACACACCGCCAAAGAAGATTACATCGGATAGATCTCCATGAAGATCATGGAGAACTTTGTATTGAAGGTCCAAGAGAGAGAAGAAGTCATCTAGCTACTAACTACAGACCCGTAGATCTGAAGTGAACTACTCACTAGTCATTGGAGGGGCGATGATGATGATGAAGAAGCCCTCCACCTCCAAAGTCCCCTCCGACAGGGCGCCGAGAAGGGTGTCCAGATGAGATCTCGCGGAAACTGAAGCTTTCGGCGGCGGAAAAGTATTTTCGAGGCTCCCCCGATTTTTTGCGGAATATTTGGGAATATATAGGCGCAAAACCTAGGTCAGGAGGCGGCCAGGGAAGCTACAAGCTTTCCCACCGCCGCCTCCCCCTGGTGGTGTGGTGCAAGCTTGTGGGCTCCCATGGGCCCACCTGGCCTGGCCCAAAGGTTCCCTGGTCTTCTTTCGTTCGGGAAAAAATCATTTCGGGGATTTTATTCCGTTTGGACTCCGTTCCAAAATCAGATCTGAAAAGAGTCAAAAACACGGAAAAAACAGGAACTGGCACTTGGCACTGAATTCATAAGTTAGTCCCCAGAAAGATATAAAAAAGGTACATAATACATACAAAGAAGACAAGATAACAGCGTGAAACCATCAAAAATTATAGATACGCTTGAGACGTATCAAGCATCCCCAAGCTTAACTCCTGCTCGTCCTCGAGTAGGGAAGTGATAAGAATGAATTTTTGATGCTTTCATGCTACCTAGCATAGGTGTCCTTTGTAATTCCTCTTATGTGACGTGAATGTTCAGATCCATTAGATTCAAAACAATAGTTTTCTATTGACGTGGAAACAATAATGATTCAAGCAAACTAGCAAAGTAATCATGAACTTTCAAAATAACTAGGCCAAAAGAAAGTTATCCCTACAAAAGCATATAGTCTGGCTATGCTCTATCATCATTGCACAACGAATTTAAATCATGCACAACCTCGGTATTGGCCAAGTAATTGTTTCACACCTTTACTTTCTCAAACATTTTCAACTCTCACGCAATACGTGAGCGTGAGCCATGGTTATAGCACTATAGATGGTGTGGAATGTGGTGGAGGTTGCAAGACAAAAAGGAGAAGATAGTCACATTAACTAGGCATATCAATGAGTTGTGGAGATGCTCATCAATAGATATCAATGTGAGTGAGTAGGGATTGCCATACAAATGATGCACTAGAGCTACAAGTATGTGAAAGCTCTTAGAGAAAACTAGTGGGTGTGCATCCAACTTGCTTGCTCACGAAGACCTAAGGCAATTTTGAGGAAGCCTATCATTGGAATATACAAGCCAAGTTATGTAATGATAATTTCCCACTAGCTATATGGTGGTGACAAAACGAGAGACTCTCAATCATGAAGATCATGGTGCTCAAAATGCACAAGTGTGGAAAAAGTGGTAGCATTGTCCCTTCTCTCTTTTTCTCTTTTTTTATTTTGGTGGGATCTTTGGCCTCTTTTTTTATGGGCTTCTTTGGCCTCTTTTATTTCCTCACATGGGACAATGCTCCAATAATGATGACCATCACACTTTCAACTCAAAACTTAGAGCAATTATAACTCTATATGGAATGCCTTCGGTAGTGTACCGTGGCAACGATCTAGCATGGCATAGACATCAATGGAAACATCATGCTAGCTATCTTACGATCATGCAAAGGCAAGTAGACGTGGTGGCACATGTCATGGTGGTAGTTGCATGGCAATATATCTCGGAATGACTTTGAAAAAGCCATAGTAGGTAGGTATGGTGGCTGTTTTGAGGGAGGCTAATGGTGGGTCATGTGCACCGGCGAAAGTTGCTCGTCACTAAGAACATAGTGATGGTGGAAGGTGAAAGTGCATCTAAACCATGGACTCAACATTAGTCATGAAGAAACCATATACTTGTTGCAAAAGTTTTATTAGTAATCGAAACAAAGCATTCAACGCATACTCCTAGGGGAAGGGTTGGTAGGTATAAACCATCACGCGATCCCGACCGCCACGCAAAGGATGACAATCAATATACTAATCATGATCAGATTTCATCACATAGCGGTTCACCATACGTGCATGCTACGGGAATCACTAACTTCAACACAAGTATTTCTAGATCCACAACACCTTACTAGCATGACTTCAATATTACCATAACCACAACTCAAAACTAATTGAGATGAATCAAACTTCTCTAACTATTCAATGCACATGAAGGAGGAAGTTTTCGTATCCCTTTTGAGACTACTTTCAAAGCATAGATCAACTACCAAGCTACGCACCGCTGCGCTCTAAAAGATATAAGTGAAGCACATAGAGCAAAAGTATCTAGCTCAAAAGATATAAGTGAAGCACATGTGACCTGAATTGTCTACCAAAAGATATAAGTGAAGCTCGACAAAATCATAGCGTGTGCATGTCTATCTCTCTAGGTGTGCATCAAGGATGATTGTGACACAAAAAAAAGACTCCTACAATACAAGACGCTCCAAGCAAAAACACATAACATGCGGTGAATAAAAATATAGCCCCAAGTGACGTTACCGATGGATTGAACACGAGAGAGGGGATGCCTTCCCGGGGCATCCCCGAGCTTAGGCTTTTACGGCATCCTTGAATCTCTTGGGGTGCCTTGTGCATCCCCAAGCTTGAGCTCTTGCCACTCTTTATCTTTTTGTCCATAAGAACTTCACCCAAAACTTGAAAACTTCACAACACGAAACTTAAACAGAAACTCGTGATAACATTAGTACAAGAAAGCAAACCACCACTTCCTTAAGTACTGTTGCAAACTTAAATTCTCCTTGTGCTGATGTTGGGTTACTGTACTTTCAATTTCCATGGCTAATACCCCTCGATACTATCCATAGTTTCATCAAAATAAGCAACCAACACAATAAAAACAGAATCTGTTAACAGCAGACCAGTCTGTAGCAATATGTATGTTTCGTATACCTCTGGTACTTCAAAACTTCTGAACAATTACGACAGTTTGAATAATTTGCGTAGAAATCAGCAGCAAAAAGAATGAACTCAAAAGCTCTTACAGAAAAAAAATGAAAATTCTTTTCGTGAGCAGAAAGTTTCTGTCTTTCCTAGCATGACCAAACGATCATCCTCAAGACTAATCATAACGGTTTTGCTTGGCACAAACGCAAAAAGAAACACAAAAAACACAATCATAACAGAATTATGAAAGTGTGGAAAACACAAAATGGAAAGAAAAAGGATAGATTCGTTGGGTTGCCTCCCAACAAGCGCTTTTGTTTAACGCCCTTAGCTAGGCATTCAATGATGCTCTCACAAAAGACAAGAATTGAAGCATAACGAGAGCATCCTAAAGCATGTGAAAATCACATCTAAGTCTAACATATTTCCTATGCATAGGCATTTTATAGGGAAACAAATTGGCAAGACAACCAATAGTTGCCATATGCAAGGAAGAAGAAAGAGACAATAGCAATCTCAACATAACGAGAGGTAATTGGGTAACATGAGAGTTTCTACCACAATATTTTCCTCTCTCATAGCAATTACATGTGGGATCATATTCAAATTCAACAATATAGCTATCCCATAGGATATTCTTTTCATGATCCACATGCATGCAAAGTTGACGCTCTTCAAAAATAGTGGGATTATCATCAAATAAAGTCATGACTTCTCCAATCCCACTTTCAGTATTGTTGCAAATATCATATTCATCATGAGGTTTGAACAAATTTTCAAGATCATAAGAAAGATCATCACCCCAATCATGATTATTGCAACAAGTAGTGGACAAAGCAAAACTAGCATCCCCAAGCTTAGGGTTTTGCATATTTTTAGCATGACTGTCACTAATAGGATTTATAGTGAAATCATTGCAATTATGCTTTTCATCCAAGGGGCCCTCGTGAATCACTTCATGAATTTCTTCCTCACAATTTTCAGATTCACGCACCTTACGCAAAACTCCAAAGGAATAGACAATTTCCCTCAACTCAATAGCAATTTGTTCCACACGAGTGGGTCTCTTAAAGAGACTAGCAAGTGGATGAGGATCCATATCACTAGATTTTCAGCAAGCGAAGATGCAAGCATATTGAGGGCACATGGCACACAAGCGAACAGAAAGCAAGCAAGAGAAAAGGGCGAAGGAGAAAGGCGAATGAAAACGGCAAATGTGAAGTGGGGGAGAGGAAAACGAGAGGCAAATGGCAACAAAAGTAAATGCAAGAGAAGAGTTTGTGAGAACTACTTGGATAGATCTTGATTTCTCCTCCCTAGCAACGGCGCCAGAAATAGGCGTGTTGTCGGGAGAATATTCTTCACGATCCTCCTTGGCAAGCGATCCTCTTCCCCGGCAACGGCACCAGAAATACTTCTGATGTTTGTTGTGTATCCCTGGCAATTGCGCCAGAAATACTCCTACTACGGCACGTTGGTATTCCCTCGAAGCGGAAAGGGTGATGTAGCACAGCGACACTAAGTATTTCCCTCAGTTTGAGAACCAAGGTATCAATACGGCGGAAGAGTATCTTAAGATCCTGCACAAACACAAAAGCTTGCACCCAACGCTATAAAAGGGGTTGTCAATCCCTTATAGATTGTTTGCCAAGTGAGAACTGAAAGTAACATAGTAACAAAGCAAAGTAAAAGCAGAGTTGTAAATGATGGATGTGAATAGACCCGGGGGCCATAGTGTTTACTAGTGGCTTCTCTCATGAAAGCAAGTAGACGGTGGGTGAACAAATTACTGCCGAGCAATTGATAGAACTGTGCAGAGTCGTGACGATATCTATGCAATGATTATTTCTGTAGGCATCACGTCCGAAACAAGAAGACCGATACTTTCTACATCTACTACTATTACTCCACACGTCGACCGCTATCCAACATGCATCTAGTGTATTAAGTCCATAAGAACAGAGTAACGCCTTAGGCAAGATGACATGATGTAGAGGGATAATCTCAAACCAATGATAAAAACCCCATCTTTTTACCCTTGATGGAAACTGCTTGATGTGTGCCTTGCTGCCCCTACTGTCACTTGGAAAGGTCACCAGATGGCAGAACCCAAAACCAAGCACTTCTCCCATTGCAAGAATCATAGATCTAGTTGGCCAAACAAAACCCAAGACTTGGAGAGACTTACAAGGATATCAAATCATGCATATAAGAAATCAGCAAAGACTCAAATATATATCATAGATAATCTAATCACAAGTCCACAATTCATCGGATCTCGACAAACATACCGCTAAAGAAGATTACATCGGATAGATCTCCATGAAGATCATGGAGAACTTTGTATTGAAGATCCAAGAGAGAAAGAAGCCATCTAGCTACTAACTACGGACCCGTAGGTCTGAAGTGAACTACTCACTAGTCATTGGAGGGGCGATGATGATGACGAAGAAGCCCTCCACCTCCAAAGTCTCCTCCGGTAGGGCGCCGGGAAGGGTCTCCATCGTTTTCAGTTCTCACTTGGCAAACAACCTATAAGGGATTGACAACCCCTTCATAGTGTTGGGAGCAAGCTTTTGTGTTTGTGCAGGATTTTGTGGTACTCCTGTTGGAATTATGCCCTAGAGGCAATAATAAATATAGTTATTATTATAATTCATGTATCAAGATAATCGTTTATTATCCATGCTATAATTGTATTGAATGAAGACTCATTTACATGTGTGGATACATAGACAAAACACTGTCCCTAGCAAGCCTCTAGTTGGCTAGCCAGTTGATCAAAGATAGTCAGTGTCTTCTGATTATGAACAAGGTGTTGTTGCTTGATAACTGGATCACGTCATTAGGAGAATCACGTGATGGACTAGACCCAAACTAATAGACGTAGTATGTTGATCGTGTCAAGTATTTATTCCTATGACCATGAGATCATATAACTCACTGACACCGGAGGAATGCTTTGTGTGTATCAAACGTCACAACGTAACTGGGTGACTATAGAGATGCTCTACAGGTATCTCCGAAGGTGTTAGTTGAGTTAGTATGGATCAAGACTGGGATTTGTCACTCCGTGTGACGGAGAGGTATCTCGGGGCCCACTCGGTAATACAACATCACACACAAGCCTTGCAAGCAATGTAACTTAGTGTAAGTTGCGGGATCTTGTATTACGGAACGAGTAAAGAGACTTACCGGTAAACGAGATTGAAATAGGTATACGGATACCGACGATCGAATCTCGGGCAAGTAACATACCGAAGGACAAAGGGAATGACATACGGGATTATATGAATCCTTGGCACTGAGGTTCAAACGATAAGATCTTCGTAGAATATGTAGGATCCAATATGGGCATTCAGGTCCCGCTATTGGATTTTGACCGAGGAGTCTCTCGGGTCATGTCTACATAGTTCTCGAACCCGCAGGGTCTTCACACTTCAGGTTCGACGTTGTTTTATGCGTATTTGAGTTATATGGTTGGTTACCGAATGTTGTTCGGAGTCCCGGATGAGATCACGGATGTCACGAGGGTTTCCGGAATAGTCCGGAAATGAAGATTGATATATAGGATGACCTCATTTGATTACCGGAAGGTTTTCGGAGTTACCGGGAATGTACCGGGAATGACGAATGGGTTCCGGGAGTTCACCGGGGGGGCAACCCACCCCGGGGAAGCCCATAGGCCTTGAGGGTGGCACACCAGCCCTTAGTGGGCTGGTGGGACAGCCCAAAAGGGCTCTATGCGCCAAGAAAAGAAAATCAAGAGAAAAGAAAAAAAAAGGAGGAGGTGGGAAGGAAGGGGGACTCCCTCCCACCAAACCAAGTCCAACTCGGTTTGGGGGGGGAGTCCTCCCCCCTTGGACTCGGCCGACCCCCTTGGGGCTCCTTGAGCCCCAAGGCATGGTCCCCTCCCTCCCACCTATATATACGGAGGTTTTGGGGCTGATTTGAGACGACTTTTCCACGGCAGCCCGACCACATACCTCCACGGTTTTTCCTCTAGATCGCGTTTCTGCGGAGCTCGGGCGGAGCCCTGCTGAGACAAGGTCATCACCAACCTCCGGAGTGCCGTCACGCTGCCGGAGAACTCTTCTACCTCTCCGTCTCTCTTGCTGGATCAAGAAGGCCGAGATCATCGTCGAGCTGTACGTGTGCTGAACGCGGAGGTGCCGTCCGTTCGGTACTAAATCGTGGGACGGATCGCGGGACGGTTCGCGGGGCGGATCGAGGGACGTGAGGAAGTTCCACTACATCAACCGCGTTCACTAACGCTTCTTCTGTGCGATCTACAAGGGTACATAGATCGAAAATCCCCTCTCGTAGATGGACATCACCATGATAGGTCTTCGTGCGCGTAGGAAAATTTTTGTTTCCCATGCGACGTTCCCCAACAGTGGTATCAGAGCTAGGTTCATGCATACATGTCTTCTCGAGTAGAACACAAAAGTTTTTGTGGGCGGTGATGTGCGTTTTGCTGTCCTCCTTAGGCTTTTCTTGATTCCGCGGTATTGTTGGATCGAAGCGGCTCAGACCGACATTACTCGTACGCTTACGAGAGACTGGTTTCATCGCTACGAGTAACTCTGTTGCTTAAAGATGATTGGCGGGTGTCGGTTTCTCCAACTTTAGTTGAATTGGAATTGACCGAGGAGGTCCTTGGATGAGGTTAAATAGCAATTCATATATCTCCGTTGTGGTGTTTGCGTAAGTAAGATGCGATCCTACTAGATACCCATGGTCACCACGTAAAACATGCAACAACAATTAGAGGACGTCTAACTTGTTTTTGCAGGGTATGCTTGTGATGTGATATGGCCAACGATGTGATGTGATATATTGGATGTATGAGATGATCATGTTGTAATAGTTAATATCGACTTGCACGTCTATGGTACGGCAACCGGCATGAGCCATAGGGTTGTCTTTAAACTAATGTTTGTGCTTGCAGATGCGTTTACTATATTGCTAGGACGTAGCTTTAGTAGTAATAGCATGAGTAGCACGACAACCCCGATGGCGACACGTTGATGGGGACCATGATGATGGAGATTATAGTGTGACGCCGGTGACAAGGAGATCGTGCCGGTGCTTTGGTGATGGAGATCAAGAAGCACATGATGATGGCCATATCATGTCACTTATGAATTGCATGTGAAGTTAATCCTTTATGCACCTTATCTTGCTTAGAACGACGGTAGCATTATGAGGTGATCTCTCACTAAAATTTCAAGACGAAATTGTGTTCTCCCCGACTGTGCACCGTTGCTACAGTTCGTCGTTTCGAGACACCACGTGATGATCGGGTGTGATAGACTCAACGTTCACATACAACGGGTGCAAAACAGTTGCGCACGCGGAACACTCGGGTTAAGCTTGACAAGCCTAGCATGTGCAGACATGGCCTCGGAACACATGAGACCGAAAGGTCGATCATGAATCATATGGATGATATGATTAGCATAGGGATGCTTACCACTGAAACTATACTCAACTCACGTGATGATCGGACTTGAGATAGTGTAAGTGGATCATGAACCACTCAAATGACTAGAGAGATGTACTTTTTGAGTGGGAGTTTAGCGAATAATTTGATTAAGTTAAACTATAATTATCTTGAACATAGTCTAAGTCCACTATGAATATATTTGTGTTGTAGATCATGGCTCACGCGACAGTCATCCTGAATTTTAATACGTTCCTAGAGAAAGCTAAGTTGAAAGATGATGGAAGCAACTTTGTAGACTGGGCTCGTAATCTTAAGCTAATCTTACAAGCTGGGAAGAAGGATTATGTCCTTAATGCTGCGTTAGGAGATGAACCACCCGCTACGGCTGATCAGGATGTTAAGAACGCTTGGTTAGCACGTAAGGAGGACTACTCAATAGTTCAATGTGCAGTCTTGTATGGCTTAGAACCGGGACTTCAACGTCGCTTTGAGCGTCATGGAGCATTTGAGATGTTCCAGGAGTTGGAGTTTATCTTTCAGAAGAACGCCCGGATCGAGAGGTATGAGACCTCCCATAAATTCTATGCTTGCAAGATGGAGGAAAACTCATCTGTCAGTGAACATGTGCTCAAAATGTCTGGGTACTCAAACCGTCTAGCTGAGCTGGGGATTGAACTCCCGCAAGAAGCTATCACTGACAAAATCCTTCAATCACTGCCGCCAAGCTATAAAGGCTTTGTGTTGAACTACAACATGCAAGGGATGAACAAGTCTCCCGGCGAGTTGTTTGCGATGCTGAAAGTCGCAGAGTCTGAACTCCGTAAAGAGCATCAAGTGTTGATGGTGAATAAGACCAGTAGTTTCAAGAGAAACGGCAAAGGCAAGAAGGGCAATTCGAAGAAGAGCGGCAAGCCTGTTGCCAATCCGACGAAGAAACCCAAAGCTGGACCTAAGCCGGAAACGGAGTGTTACTATTGCAAGGGTATGGGTCACTGGAAGCGCAATTGCCCCAAGTATCTGGCAGATAAGAAGGCGGGCAAAGAAAAATCAGGTATATTTGATATACATGTTATTGATGTGTACTTAACCGACTCTCGTAGTAGTGCCTGGGTATTCGATACCGGTTCTGTTGCTCATATTTGCAACTCGAAACAGGAACTGCGGAATAGGCGAAGGCTGGCGAAAGATGAAGTGACGATGCGCGTAGGAAATGGTTCCAAGGTTGATGCAATCGCCGTCGGCACAGTGTCACTTCAGTTACCGTCAGGATTAGTGATGAACTTAAATCATTGTTATTTAGTGCCTGCGTTGAGCATGAACATTATATCTGGATCTTGTTTATTGCGAGACGGTTACTCTTTTAAGTCAGAGAATAATGGTTGTTCTATTTCTATGAGTAACATCTTTTATGGTCATGCACCGAATGTGAGAGGATTGTTCATATTGAATCTTGATGGCGATACGCATATACATAACATTGAGACCAAAAGAGTTAGAGTTAACAATGATAGCGCCATATTTTTGTGGCACTGCCGCTGAGGTCATATTGGTGTAAAGCGCATGAAGAAACTCCATGTTGATGGACTTTTGGAGTCACTTGACTTTGATTCACTTGACACGTGCGAACCATGCCTCATGGGCAAGATGACTAAGACTCCGTTCTCAGGAACAATGGAGCGTGCAAGTGACTTGTTGGAAATCATACATACCGATGTGTGTGGTCCGATGAGCGTGGAGGCACGCGGCGGATATCGTTATTTTCTCACCTTCACTGACGATTTAAAGTAGATATGGTTATGTCTACTTGATGAAGCACAAGTCTGAAACATTTGAAAAGTTCAAGCAATTTCAGAGTGAAGTGGAAAATCATCGTAACAAGAAGATCAAGTTCCTACGGTCTGATCGTGGGGGTGAATATCTGAGTTTCGAGTTTGGTACTCACTTAAGACAATGTGGAATTGTTTCACAGTTAACACCGCCTGGAACACCACAGCGTAATGGTGTGTCCGAACGTCGTAATCGTACTCCATTAGAGATGGTGCGATCTATGATGTCTCTTACTGATTTGCCGTTATCATTTTGGGGCTATGCATTAGAAACAGTTGCATTCACTTTAAATAGGACACCATCAAAATCCGTTGAGACGACACCATACGAACAGTGGTATCGCAAAAGGCCAAAGTTGTCATTTCTTAAAGTTTGGGGATGTGATGCTTATGTCAAAAAGCTTCAGCCTGAAAAGCTGGAACCCAAAGCGGAAAAGTGCGTCTTCATAGGTTACCCAAAAGAGACAGTTGGGTACACCTTCTATCTCAAATCCGAGGGCAAAGTGTTTGTTGCTAAAAATGGAGCTTTTCTCGAGAAGGAGTTTCTCTCGAGAGAATTGAGTGGGAGGAAGATAGAACTTGACGAGGTTGTCGAATCTCTCATCCCTATGGATGGTGGCGCAGGGCAAGGGGAAACCTCTGTCATTGCGACGCCGGTTGAGGAGGAAGTTAATGATGATGATCATGAAACTCCAGTTCAAGTTTCTGTCGAACCACGCAGGTCGACGAGACCACGTACTGCTCCAGAGTGGTACAGTAATCCCGTCTTATCAATCATGTTGTTAGACAACAATGAACCTACGAATTATGAAGAAGCAATGGTGGGCCCAGATTCCAACAAATGGCTGGAAGCCATGAAGTCCGAGATAGGATCCATGTATGAGAACAAAGTGTGGACTTTGGAGGTACTGCCTGAGGGCCGCAAGGCCATTCAGAACAAATGGATCTTTAAGAGGAAGACGGACGCTGACGGTAATGTGACCGTTTATAAAGCTCGACTTGTGGCAAAGGGTTTTTCACAAGTTCAAGGAGTTGACTACGATGAGACTTTCTCACCCGTAGCGATGCTTAAGTCCATCAGAATCATGTTAGCAATAGCTGCATTTTTCAATTATGAAATCTGGCAGATGGATGTCAAAACGGCGTTCCTTAACGGTTTCCTTAAGGAAGAGTTGTATATGATACAACCCGAAGGTTTTGTTGATCCTAAGAATGCTAACAAGGTGTGCAAGCTCCAGCGATCCATTTATGGACTGGTGCAAGCATCTCGGAGTTGGAACAAACGCTTTGATGAGGTGATCAAGACATTTGGGTTTATACAAGTGGTTGGAGAATCTTGTATTTACAAGAAAGTGAGTGGGAGCTCTGTGGCATTTCTAATATTATATGTGGATGACATATTACTGATTGGAAACAACGTAGAGTTTTTAGAGAGCATAAAGGATTACTTGAATAAAAGTTTCTCTATGAAGGACCTAGGAGAAGCTGCTTACATTCTAGGCATTAAGATCTATAGGGATAGATCAAAACGCCTGATAGGACTTTCACAAAGCACATACCTTGATAAAGTTTTGAAGAGGTTCAAAATGGAACAGTCCAAGAAAGGGTTCTTGCCAGTTCTACAAGGTACGAGATTGAGTAAGACTCAGTGCCCAGCAACTGATGAAGATAGAGAGCATATGCGCTCCGTCCCCTATGCTTCAGCCATAGGTTCTATCATGTATGCGATGTTGTGCACTAGACCGGATGTTAGCCTGGCCATAAGTATGGCAGGTAGGTTCCAGAGTAATCCAGGAGTGGATCACTGGACAGCGGTCAAGAATATCCTGAAGTACCTGAAAAGGACTAAGGAGATGTTTCTCGTGTATGGAGGTGACGAAGAGCTCGCCGTAAAAGGTTGCGTCGATGCAAGCTTTGACACAGATCCGGACGACTCTAAGTCGCAAACCGGATACGTATTTACTCTTAATGGGGGTGCAGTAAGCTGGTGCAGTTCCAAGCAAAGCGTTGTAGCAGATTCTACATGTGAAGCGGAGTACATGGCTGCCTCGGAGGCGGCTAAGGAGGGTGTCTGGATGAAGCAATTCATGACGGATCTTGGAGTGGTGCCAAGCGCACTGAATCCAATAACCTTGTTCTGTGACAACACGGGTGCCATTGCCTTAGCAAAGGAACCGCGGTTTCACAAGAAGACCAGACACATCAAACGACGCTTCAACCTCATCCGCGACTACGTCGAGGGAGAGGACGTGAATATATGCAAAGTGCACACGGATCTGAATGTAGCAGACCCGCTGACTAAACCTCTTCCACGTCCAAAGCATGATCAACACCAGAACTGTATGGGTGTTAGATTTATTACAATGTAATTCACATGGTGATGTGAGGGCTAGATTATTGACTCTAGTGCAAGTGGGAGACTGTTGGAATTATGCCCTAGAGGCAATAATAAATATAGTTATTATTATAATTCCTGTATCAAGATAATCGTTTATTATCCATGCTATAATTGTATTGAATGAAGACTCATTTACATGTGTGGATACATAGACAAAACACCGTCCCTAGCAAGCCTCTAGTTGGCTAGCAAGTTGATCAAAGATAGTCAGTGTCTTCTGATTATGAACAAGGTGTTGTTGCTTGATAACTGGATCACGTCATTAGGAGAATCACGTGATGGATTAGACCCAAACTAATAGACGTAATATGTTGATCGTGTCATTTTGTTGCTACTGTTTTCTGCGTGTCAAGTATTTATTCCTATGACCATGAGATCATATAACTCACTGACACCGGAGGAATGCTTTGTGTGTATCAAACGTCGCAACGTAACTGGGTGACTATAAAGATGCTCTACAGGTATCTCCGAAGGTGTTAGTTGAGTTAGTATGGATCAAGACTGGGATTTGTCACTCCGTGTGACGGAGAGGTATCTCGGGGCCCACTCGGTAATACAACATCACACACAAGCCTTGCAAGCAATGTAACTTAGTGTAAGTTGCGGGATCTTGTATTACGGAACGAGTAAAGAGACTTACCGGTAAACGAGATTGAAATAGGTATACGGATATTGACGATCGAATCTCGGGCAAGTAACATACCGAAGGACAAAGGGAATGACATACGGGATTATATGAATCCTTGGCACTGAGGTTCAAACGATAAGATCTTCGTAGAATATGTAGGATCCAATATGGGCATCCAGGTCCCGCTATTGGATATTGACCGAGGAGTCACTCGGGTCATGTCTACATAGTTCTCGAACCCGCAGGGTCTGCACACTCAAGGTTCGACGTTGTTTTATGCGTATTTGAGTTATATGGTTGGTTACCGAATGTTGTTCGGAGTCCCGGATGAGATCACAGACGTCACGAGGGTTTCCGGAATAGTCCGGAAACGAAGATTGATATATAGGATGACCTCATTTGATTACCGGAAGGTTTTCGGAGTTACCGGGAATGTACCGGGAATGACGAATGGGTTCCGGGAGTTCACCGGGGGGGGGGGGCAACCCACCCCGGGGAAGCCCATAGGCCTTGAGGCTGGCACACCAGCCCTTAGTGGGCTGGTGGGACAGCCCAAAAGGGCTCTATGCGCCAAGAAAAGAAAATCAAGAGAAAAAAAAGGAGGAGGTGGGAAGGAAGGGGGACTCCCTCCCACCAAACCAAGTCCAACTCGGTTTGGGGGGGGAGTCCTCCCCCCTTGGACTCGGCTGACCCCCTTGGGGCTCCTTGAGCCCCAAGGCAAGGTCCCCTCCCTCCTACCTATATATACGGAGGTTTTGGGGCTGATTTGAGACGACTTTTCCACGGCAGCCCGACCACATACCTCCACGGTTTTTCCTCTAGATCGCGTTTCTGCGGAGCTCGGGCGGAGCCCTGCTGAGACAAGGTCATCACCAACCTCCGGAGCGCCGTCACGCTGCCGGAGAACTCTTCTACCTCTCCGTCTCTCTTGCTGGATCAAGAAGGCCGAGATCATCGTCGAGCTGTACGTGTGCTGAACGCGGAGGTGCCGTCCGTTCGGTACTAGATCGTGGGACTGATTGCGGGATTGTTCGCGGGGCGGATCGAGGGACGTGAGGACGTTCCACTACATCAACCGCATTCACTAACGCTTCTGCTGTACGGTCTACAAGGGTACGTAGATCACTCATCCCCTCTCGTAGATGGACATCACCATGATAGGTCTTCATGCGCGTAGGAAAATTTTTGTTTCCCATGCGACGTTCCCCAACAACTCCTCCACGGGATTGATACCTTGGTTCTCAAACTGAGGGAAATACTTACTGTCACTGTGCTACATCACCCTTTCCGCTTCAAGGGAACACCAACGCAAGGCTCCAAGGCCACGGGGGAAATCCTTTGCATACTTGCCTAGGAAGTCCCTTAAGGCGTAGCCGCAGCTGAAGGATTCCTGGTGCCGTCGACACACCTGTTTCTGGCGCCAATGGAAGGACTTTTGTGCATTAGCATAGCTGACATCACATCACAATCACTTTTCCGCCACCGCAAGCTTCTGTCTCCGCAAGATCCCATATGGGCACGTTATGCTGCCCTGCCGGAGGGGGGATTCGGACACGTAGGGCTTCTTCATCAACACCATGACCTCTCCGATGATGCATGAGTAGTTAACCATAAACCTACGGGTCCATAGCTAGTAACTAGATGGCTTCTTCTCTCTCTTGGATCTTCAATACAAAGTTCTCCATGATCTTCATGGAGATCTATTCGATGTAATCTTCTTTTGCGTTGTGTTTGTCGAGATCCGATGAATTGTGGATTTATGATCAGATTATCTATGAACATTATTTGAGTTTCTTCTCATCTCTCTTATGCATGATTTCATATCCTTGTAATTCTCTTCGAGTTGTGGGTTTTGTTTGGCCAACTAGATCTATGATTCTTGCAATGGGAGAAGTGCTTGGTTTTGGGTTCATACCGTGCGGTGACCTCACCCAGTGACAGAAGGGGTAGCAAGGCACGCATCATGTTATTGCCATCAAGGATAAAAAGATGGGGTTTTCATCATTGGTTTGAGTTTATCCCTCTACATCATGTCATCTTGCTTAAGGCGTTACTCTGTTCATCATGAACTCAATACACTAGATGCATGCTGGATAGCGGTCTATGTGTGGTGTAATAGTAGTAGATGCAGAAAGTATCGGTCTACTTGTCTCGAACGTGATGCCTATATGTATGATCATTGCCTTAGATATCGTCATGACTTTGCGCGGTTCTATCAATTGCTCGACAGTAATTTGTTCACCCACCGTGATATTTGCTATTTTGAGAGAAGCCTCTAGTGAACACTATGGCCCCGAGGGTCTACTCCACACCATATTTTCAGCCTTACACTTTTTACTTCGTTGCACTTTCCGCCTTCACATCTCACTTTGCAAACAATCTTGAAGGGATTGACAACCCCTTTGAAGCGTTGGGTGCAAGCTTGTTTGTGTTTGCGCAGGTACTTTGGACTTGACGAGGCCCTCCTTCTGGATCGATACCTTGGTTCTCAAACCGAGGGAAATACTTACTGCTCTTGTGCTGCATCACCCTTTCCTCTTCAAGGGAAAAACCGACGCAAACCAGAGAAGTAACAAGAAGAATTCCTAAGCGCCAGGGAAGGACTTTTGTTGCCGCAGCAGAAGAATTTATGGCGCCGTTGCGAGGGAGGAAGATCAAGTCAAGAACTCATCCAAGTAGGTGTCGCAAACTCATCGCTTGCATTTACTTTGTTTGCTAGTTTCCTCTCGTTTTCCTCTCCCGGACTTCACCAATTTGCCTTTTTCGTTTGCCTTTTTCGTTCGCCTTTTCGTTCGCCCTTTTTCTCGCCTGCTCTTTGTTGCTTGTGTGCTTGCGTGCTTGCTGAAGTCACCATGAACGAGAACACCAAACTTTGTGACTTCTCGAATACTAATAATAATGATTTTATTAGTACTCCGATTGCTCCCGCCACTAGTGCGGAGTCATACGAAATCAATGCCGCTTTGCTGAATCTTGTTATGAAAGAGCAATTCTCTGGCCTTCCTAGTGAAGATGCCGCATCCCATCTCAATACCTTCATTGAGCTTTGCAATATGCAAAAGAAAAAAGATGTGGATAATGACGTGATTAAATTGAAGCTTTTTCCTTTCTCGTTGTGAGATCGCGCAAAAACTTGGTTTTCTTCTTTGCCCAAAAATAATATCGATTCTTGGGATTAGTGCAAAGTTGCTTATATATCCAAGTATTTTCCACCGGCTAAGATCATCTCTCTCCGTAATGATATCATGAATTTCAAGCAATTTGATCATGAACATGTTACACAAGCTTGGGAGAGAATGAAATTAATGATTAGAAATTGTCCCGCTCATGGCATGAGCCTTTGGATGATTATTCAAATCTTTTACGCTGGCTTGAATTTCGCTTCTAGAAATATCTTGGACTCTGCCTCAGGTGGAACGTTCATGGAAATCACGTTAGGATAAGCCACAAAGCTCTTAGACAACATCATGACGAACTACTCTCAGTGACACACTGAAAGGTCACCTACTAGTAAGAAGGTACACGCTATATAGGAAATTAACTCGTTGAGTGCTAAGATGGACGAGTTAATGAATTTGGTTGCTAGTAGAAGTGCTCCTTTGGATCCTAATGATATGCCTTTGTCTTCTTTGATTGAGAGTAGCAACGCTAGCTTGGACGTTAATTTTGTTGGTAGGAATAACTTTGGCAACAATAATGCTTTTAGAAGAAACTATGTTCCTAGGCCCTTTCCTAGTAACTCCTCTAATAACTTTGGCAACTCCTACAACAATACTCATGGAAATTACAATAGATTACTGATACGTCTCAAACGTATCTATAATTTTTGATGGTTTCATGCTGTTATCTTGTCAACTTTGGATGTTTTATATACCTTTTATATCTTTTTTGGGACTAACTTATTAATTCAGTGCCAAGTGCCAGTTCCTGTTTTTTCTGTGTTTTTGACTCTTTTCAGATCTGATTTTGGAATGGAGTCCAAACGGAATAAAATCCCCGAAATAATTTTTTCCAGAACAGAAGAAGATCGGGGGACTTGAGGGCCAAGGCAGGAGGCCCACAGGGAGCCCACAAGCCCTGTTGCCGCGGCCAGGGGGGCCTGCGGCGACCAGGCTTGTGGCCTCCCTGGCGCTCCCCTGCCCTAGCTCTTTGGCCTATAAATTCCCTAAAATCCCAGAAAAAATTAGGGCATCCACGAAAACACTTTTCCGCCGCCGCAAGCTTCCGTTTCCGCGAGATCTCATCTAGAGACCCTTCCCGGTGCCCTGCCGGAGGGGACTTTGGAGCTGGAGGGCTTCTACATCAACATCATCGCCCCTCCAATGACTGGTGAGTAGTCCACTTCATACCTACGGGTCCGTAGTTAGTAGCCCGTATAGGCGTAGCCCGTAGCAGAAGGATTCCTGGCGCCGTTGCCAGGGAAGGTCTTTTGTTGCCGTAGCAGAAGTATTTCTCGCGCCGTTGCCGGGGAGAGGTCAAGTCAAGATCTATCCAAGTAGGTGTCACAAACTCATCTCTTGCATTTACCTTTTTTGCCAGTTGCCTCTCGTTTTCCTCTCCCCCACTTCACATTTGCCGTTTTCATTTGCCTTTCTCCTTTGCCGTTTTCATTTGCCTTTCTCCTTTGCCGTTTTCTTTCACCTTTTGCCATATTCCTTTGCCAGTTTTCTTGCTTGCCTGTGTTCTTGTTTGTTTGTTGAAGTCATCATGGCTGAAAACACCAAACTTTGCGACTTCTCTAATACTAATAATAATGATTTTATTAGTACTCCGATTGCTCCCGCCACTAGTGTGGAATCTTATGAAATCAACGCTGCCTTGCTGAATCTTGTTATGAAAGAGCAATTCTCTGGCCTTCCTAGTGAAGATGTCGCATCCCATCTCAATACCTTCATTGAGCTTTGCGTTATGCAAAAGAAGAAAGATGTGGATAATGATGTTGTTAAGTTGAAGCTTTTTCCTTTCTCGTTGCGAGATCGCGCAAAAACTTGGTTTTCTTCTTTGCCTAAAAATAGTATCGATTCTTGGAATAAGTGCAAAGATGCTTACATATCCAAGTATTTTCCGCCGGCTAAGATTATCTCTCTACGTAACGATATCATGAATTTCAAGCAGCTTGATCATGAACACTTTGCACAATCTTGGGAGAGGATGAAATTAATGATTAGAAATTGTACTGCTCATGGCTTGAGTTTGTGGATGATTATACAAATCTTTTACGCTGGTTTGAATTTTGCTTCTCGCAATATCTTGGACTCCGCCTCAGGTGGAACGTTCATGGAAATCACGTTAGGAGAAGCTACAAAACTCCTAGACAATATCATGACCAACTACTCTCAGTGGCACAGTGAAAGGTCACCTGCTAGCAAAAAGGTACACGCTATAGAAGAAATTAACTTGCTTAGTGCTAAGATGGACAAGTTGATGAATTTGGTTGCTAGTAGAAATGCTCCTTTAGATCCTAATGACATGCCACTATCTTCTTTGATTGAGAGTAGCAACGCTAGTTTGGACGTTAATTTTGTTGGTAGGAACAATTTTGGCAACAACAATGCTTTTAGAGGAAACTATGTTCCTAGGCCTTTTCCTAGTAACTCCTCTAACAACTATGGAAATTCCTACAACAACACTTATGGAAATCATAACAAATTACCCTCTGAATTTAGAGAGTAATATCAAATAGTTCATCAACTCTCAAAAGATTTTCAATGCGTCCATAGAGGAAAAACTACTCAAAATAGACGATTTGGCTAAGAGCGTTGATAGGATGTCTTGTGATATTGATGCTTTGAAAGTTAGATGTGCTCCTCCCAAGGTCAACTTGGATGAAACTTCAAAAGCTATGCATGTCTCCATGAATGTGAGCAAAGAAAGAACCACCCAAATTCGCGCTAGGCATGAATGGTTTAAAATGGTGCGTTCTAGTGATGCAAATCACGAAGATCTTAAAGTGCTTGGTGTGACTCCTCTTGAATCTTTGTTTTCACGTGTCAAACCTATTGATGAAGGGGCTGGATATGAATCCACTTTGGTTGAAAAATGCCCCAATGATTCGGAGTCCACCTATCTTGATGATAAAGGTGTGGAGAGTGGAGTAGAAGAAATCAAAATATTGGGTAGTAATGAAACTCCCACTTTGGATTTCAAGGAATTAAATTATGATAGTTGCTCCTTGTTTGCATGCATTTCCTTGATGCAATCCATTGCAAACTCTCCACATGCTTATAGCCAAAGCAAGTCCTTTACCGCTCATATCGTAGATGCTATGATGAAATCTCTTGAATAGAAACTCAAATTAGAAGTCTCTATACCTAGAAAACTTCATGATGAGTGGGAACCTACTATCAAAATCAAAATCAAAAACTATGAATGCAATGCTTTGTGTGATTTGGGTGCTAGTGTTTCCGCGATTCCAAAGTCTTTATGTGATATTCTTGGTTTTCATGAGATTGAAGAGTGTTCTATTAATTTGCATCTTGCAGATTATACTGTCAAGAAACCCATGGGAAGGATCAATGATGTTCTTATTGTTGCAAATAAGAACCATGTACCCGTGGATTTCATTGTACTTGACATAGATTGCAATCCTTCATGTCCCATTATTCTTGGTAGACCTTTCCTAAGGACTATTGGTGCTATCATCGATATGAAGGAAGGGAATATTAGATTTCAATTTCCTCTAAAGAAGGGCATGGAGCATTTTACTAGAAATAAAATAATATTGCCTTATGAATCTATGATGAGGGATACTTATGGTTTGAGCAGCAAAGTGTTGGAAATATGCCCTAGAGGCAATAATAAATTAGTTATTATTATATTTCTTTGTTCATGATAATCGTTTATTATCCATGCTATAATTGTATTGATTGGAAACACAGTGCATGTGTGGATACATAGACAAAACACTGTCCCTAGTAAGCCTCTAGTTGACTAGCTCGTTGATCAAAGATGGTCAAGGTTTCCTGACCATAGGCAAGTGTTGTCACTTGATAACGGGATCACATCATTAGGAGAATCATGTGATGGACTAGACCCAAACTAATAGACGTAGCATGTTGATCGTGTCATTTTGTTGCTACTATTTTCTGCGTGTCAAGTATTTGTTCCTATGACCATGAGATCATATAACTCACTGACACCGGAGGAATGCTTTGTGTGTATCAAACGTCGCAACGTAACTGAGTGACTATAAGGATGCTCTACAGGTATCTCCGAAGGTGTTCGTTGAGTTAGTATGGATCGAGACTGGGATTTGTCACTCCGTGTGACGCAGAGGTATCTCGGGGCCCACTCGGTAATACAACATCACACACAAGCCTTGCAAGCAATGTGACTTAGTGTAAGTTGTGGGATCTTGTATTACGGAACGAGTAAAGAGACTTGCTGGTAAACGAGATTGAAATAGGTATGCGGATACTGACGATCGAATCTTGGGAAAGTAACATACCGAAGGACAAAGGGAATGACATACGGGATTATATGAATCCTTGACACTGAGGTTCAACCGATAAGATCTTTGGAGAATATGTAGGATCCAATATGGGCATCTAGGTCCCGCTATTGGATATTGACCGAGGAGTCACTCGGGTCATGTCTACATAGTTCTCGAACCCGCAGGGTCTGCACACTTAAGGTTCGACGTGCTTTTATGCGTGTTTGAGTTATATGGTTGGTTACCGAATGTTGTTCGGAGTCCCGGATGAGATCCAGGACGTCACGAGGAGCTCCGGAATGGTCCGGAGTTAAAGATTGATATATAGGAAGTCCTGTTTTGGTCACCGGAAAAGTTTCGGGCTCATCGGTAGTGTACCGGGAGTGCCGGGAGGGGTGCCGGGGACCATCGGGAGGGGTGTCACGCCCCAAGGGGTCTCATGGGCTATGGGAAGAGATAAACCAGCCCCTAGTGGGCTGGAATAATTTCCCACTAAGGCCCATAAGGTTTGAGAAGGAAAAAACACAAGGTGGAAAGAGTTTCCAAGTGGGAAGGTGGAATCCTACTCCAAGTAGGATTGGAGTAGGACTCCTCCACCTCCAACTTCGGCCAAACCTTGAGGGTTTGAGGCTGCCTCTTCCCTCTCCCTCCCTCCTATATATAGTGGGGTTTTAGGGCTGATTTGAGACAACTTTTGCCACGACAGCCCGACCACATACCTCCACGGTTTTACCTCTAGATCGCGTTTCTGCGGAGCTCGGGCGAAGCCGTGCTGAGATTAGATCACCACCAACCTCCGGAGCGTCGTCACGCTGCCGGAAAACTCATCTACCTCTCCGTCTCTCTTGCTGGATCAAGAAGGCCGAGATCATCGTCGAGCTGTACGTGTGCTGAACGCGGAGGTGCCGTCCGTTCGGCACTAGATCGGAGCGGATCGTGGGACGGATCGCGGGACGGTTCGCGGGGTGGATCGAGGGACGTGAGGAAGTTCCACTACATCAACCGCGTTCACTAACGCTTCTTCTGTGCGATCTACAAGGGTACATAGATCGAAAATCCCCTCTCGTAGATGGACATCACCATGATAGGTCTTCGTGCGCGTAGGAAAATTTTTGTTTCCCATGCGACGTTCCCCAACAGTGGTATCAGAGCTAGGTTCATGCATACATGTCTTCTCGAGTAGAACACAAAAGTTTTTGTGGGCGGTGATGTGCGTTTTGCTGTCCTCCTTAGGCTTTTCTTGATTCCGCGGTATTGTTGGATCGAAGCGGCTCAGACCGACATTACTCGTACGCTTACGAGAGACTGGTTTCATCGCTACGAGTAACTCTGTTGCTTAAAGATGATTGGCGGGTGTCGGTTTCTCCAACTTTAGTTGAATTGGAATTGACCGAGGAGGTCCTTGGATGAGGTTAAATAGCAATTCATATATCTCCGTTGTGGTGTTTGCGTAAGTAAGATGCGATCCTACTAGATACCCATGGTCACCACGTAAAACATGCAACAACAATTAGAGGACGTCTAACTTGTTTTTGCAGGGTATGCTTGTGATGTGATATGGCCAACGATGTGATGTGATATATTGGATGTATGAGATGATCATGTTGTAATAGTTAATATCGACTTGCACGTCTATGGTACGGCAACCGGCATGAGCCATAGGGTTGTCTTTAAACTAATGTTTGTGCTTGCAGATGCGTTTACTATATTGCTAGGACGTAGCTTTAGTAGTAATAGCATGAGTAGCACGACAACCCCGATGGCGACACGTTGATGGGGACCATGATGATGGAGATTATAGTGTGACGCCGGTGACAAGGAGATCGTGCCGGTGCTTTGGTGATGGAGATCAAGAAGCACATGATGATGGCCATATCATGTCACTTATGAATTGCATGTGATGTTAATCCTTTATGCACCTTATCTTGCTTAGAACGACGGTAGCATTATGAGGTGATCTCTCACTAAAATTTCAAGACGAAATTGTGTTCTCCCCGACTGTGCACCGTTGCGACAGTTCTTCGTTTCGAGACACCACGTGATGATCGGGTGTGATAGACTCAACGTTCACATACAACGGGTGCAAAACAGTTGCACACGCGGAACACTCGGGTTAAGCTTGACGAGCCTAGCATGTGCAGACATGGCCTCGGAACACATGAGACTGAAAGATCGAGCATGAATCGTATAGTTGATATGATTAGCATAGAGATGCTTACCAGTGAAACTATTCTCGACTCACGTGATGATCGGACTTGAGGTAGTGGATTTGGATCATGTACCACTCAAATGACTTGAGGGATGTACTTTTTGAGTGGGAGTTCTTAAGTAATATGATTAATTGAACTAATTGTCATGAACATAGTCTAATGGTCTTTGCGAATTACGATCTAGCTTGCGCTATAGCTCTACTATTTTTATATGTTCCTAGAGAAAATTTAGTTGAAAGTTGATAGTAGCAAACTTTGCAGACTGAGTCTGTAAAACCGAGGATTGTCCTCGTTGCTGTGTAGAAGGCTTATGTCCTTAATGCACCACTCGGTGTGCTGCACCTCGAGCGTCGTCTGTAGATGTTGTGAACATCCGACATAAACGTTTCTGATGACTACACGATAGTTCAGTACAAAATACTTAATGGCTTAGAAGCAAGGCGCCGAAGACGTTTTGAAACGTCACGGAACATAAGAGATGTTCTAGAGAGATGAAATTGTGATTTCATGCTTGTGCCCTTGTTAATAGGTATGAGACCTCCGACAAGATTCTTGGTCCACAAAGTAAAGGAGATAAGCTCAATCGTTGAGCGTGTGCTTAGATTGTCTGAGTACGACAATCGCTTGAATCAAGTGGGAGTTGATCTTCCAGATAAGATAGTGATGGTTCTCCAAAGTCACTGCCACCAAGCTGTGAGAGCTTCATGATGAACTATAACATATCAAGGATAGATACAATGATCCGTGAGCGATTCGCGATGTTTGACACTGCGAAAGTAGAAATCAAGAAGGAGCATCAATAGTTGATGGTTAGTAAAACAACTAAGTTTCAAGAAAGGCAAGGGCTAGAAGGGATACTTCGTGAAACGGCAAAGCAGTTGCTGCACTAATGAAGAGACCCCAGATTAAACCCAAGCCCGGGACTAAGTGCTTCTGTTATGAGGGGAACAGTCACTGAGGCGGAGCAACTCTAGATACTTGGTAGATAAGAAGGCTGGCAAAAGTCGAAAGAAATATATTTGATATACATGATGTTGATGTGTACTTTACTAGTACTCCTAGTAGCACGAGGGTATTGGATACCGGTTCGGTTGCTGAGTGATTAGTGACACGAAATGAAAGCTACGGCATGAACCGAGACTAGCTAAAGGCGAGGTGACGATACGTGTTGGAAGTGTTTCCAAGGTTGATATGATCAAACGTCGCACGCTCCCTCTACCATCGGGATTGGTGTTAAACCTAAATAATTGTTATTTGGTGCTTGCGTTAAGCATGAACATGATTGGATCGTGTTTATTGCAATACGATTATTCATTTAAAGAGAATAATGGTTACTCTATTTGCTTGAATAATCACCTTCAATGGTTTATTGAATCTCGATTGTAGTGTTACAGATGTTCATGATATTGGTGCCAAAAGATACGAGGTAATGATGATAGTGCCACTTACTTGTGGCACTGCCGCTTGAGTCATGTTGGTATAAATTGCATGAAGAGGCTCCATGCTGATGGATCTTTATACTCACTTGATTTTGAATCACTAGTGACATGCAAATCACCCCACATGAGCAAGGCCTTGTTTTCATTGAGATGAAACAATATAGTAACTTGTTGGAAGTGATACATTTTGATGTATGCAGTCCAATGGGTGCTCAGGCACGCAGTGGATGTCATTATGTTCTTACTTCAATGATGATTTGAGTAGATACAAGAGTATTTACTTAATGAATCACAAGTCTGAAATATTGAAAAGTTCAATTCTGTTTCGGAGTGAAGTTCGTCATAACAAGAGGATAAACTGTCTACGATATGATCATAGAAATGAATATCTGAGTTACGAGTTTTGGTATGCAGTTAAGACAATGTGGAAATTGTTTCGCAGTTCATGCCACCTGGAACATCATAGTGTGATGATGTGTCTGAACGTCATAGCCACGCACTATTTGGTATGGTGCATGCTATGATGTCTCTTATCGAATTACCACTATCGTTTATGGGTTATGCATTAGAGACAACTGCATTCACATTAAATAGGGCACCGCGTATTTAAGTTGAGATGACACAGTATAGACTGAGGTTTAGAGAAATCTAAACTGTCGTTTCTTGAAAGTTTGGGGCTTCGACACTTATGTAAAAAAGTTTCAGTCTGATAAGCTCGAACCCAAAGCGGATAAATGCATCTTCATAGGATATCCAAAACAGTTGGGTACATCTCCTATCTCAGATCCGAAAGCAAAGTGTTTGTTTCTAGAAACGGATCCTTTCTCGAGGAAAGGTTTCTCTCGAAAGAATTGAGTGGGAGGGTGGTAGAACTTGATGAGGTTATTGAACCATCACTTCAACCAGTGTGTAGCAGGGCGCAGGAAGTTGTTCCCGTGGCACCTACACCAATTGAAGTGAAAGCTGATGATGGTGATCATCGAGCATCAGATCAAGTTACTACAAACCTCGTAGGTTGACAAGGTCGCGTACTACTGCAGAGTGGTACGGTAACCTTGTCTTGGAGGTCATGTTGTTGAGCAACAGTGAACCTACGAGTTATGGAGAAAGCAATGGTGGGCCCGGATTCCGACAAATGGCTGGAAACCATGAAATCCGAGAGAGGATCCATGTATGAAAACAAAGTGTAGACTTTGGAAGAACTACTTGATGGTCATAGGACTATTGAGTAAAGATGGATCTTTAAAAGGAAGACACACGATGATGGTGATAAGTCACTATTAAGAAAAGCTCGACTTGTTGCAAAGATGTTTCCGACAAGATCAAACAGTTGACTATGATGAGACTTTCTCACTCGTAGCGATGCTAAAAGTCTGTTAGAATTATGTTAGTAGTTGTTGCATTATTTATGAAATATTGCACATAGGATGTCAAAACATTGTTTCCTCGACGGTTTCCTTGAGCAAACATTGTATGTGATACAACCAGAAGGTTTGGTCGATCCTAAAGATACTAGCAAGTATGCAAGCTCCAGCGATCCTGCAATGGACTGGTGCAAGCATCT
This sequence comes from Hordeum vulgare subsp. vulgare, assembly GCF_904849725.1. Classification (NCBI taxonomy): domain Eukaryota; kingdom Viridiplantae; phylum Streptophyta; class Magnoliopsida; order Poales; family Poaceae; genus Hordeum; species Hordeum vulgare. The sequence continues at coordinate 541,739,379 of NC_058520.1, forward strand.
CGGAGTTGGAATATACACTTTCATGAGATGATCAAAGATTTTCGGTTTGTACAAGGTTTATGAGAAACTTGTATTTCCAAAGAAGTGAGTGGGAGCACTATAGAATTTCCGATAAGTATATGTGGTTGACATATTGTGGATCAGAAGTAATATAGAATTTCTGTAAAGCATACAAGGTTGTTTGAAAGGAGTTTTCAAAGGAGTACCTGGATTGCGCTACTTGAACGTTGAGCATCAAAGATCTATGGAGATAGATCGAAAGCGCTTAATGGAAGTTTCAACAAGATCCATGCCTTGACAAGTTTTTGAAGGAGTTCAAAATAGATCAGCAAAGAAGGAGTTCTTGGTTGCGTTGTGAGGTGTGAATTTGAGTAAGACTCAAAACCCGACCCCGGCAGAATAAAGAGAATAGACGAAGGTCGTCTTCTATGCCTTGGCCATAGAATCTGAAGTATGCCGTGCTGGGTACCGCACCTGATGAGTGCCTTGACTCAAAGTTTGTTGAGAGGTACAGAGAGTGATCCATGATTGAATAACTAGCAGCGGTCAAAATTTATCCTTAGTAACTACTGGACTAAGGAATTTTTCTCGATTATGGAGGTGGTTAAAGAGTTCGTCGTAAAGGGTTACGTCGATGCAAGCTTTGTCACTAATCCGAATAACTATGAGTAGTGAAACGGATTCATATAGTAGAGTAGATATTTGGAGCATTTCCGAATAGCACGTAGTAGCAGCATCTATAAGATGACATAAAGATTGGTAAAGAACGCACGGATCTGAAAGTTTCAAAACCGTTGACTAAAACCTCTCTCACGAGCATGACGTGATCAGACCCCAGAACTATATGGGTGTTGGATTCGTTGGAATCACATGGTGATGTGAACTAGATTATTGACTCTAGTGCAAGTGGGAGACTATTGGAAATATGCCCTAGAGGCAATAATAAATTAGTTATTATTATATTTCTTTGTTCATGATAATCGTTTATTATCCATGCTATAATTGTATTGTTTGGAAACACAGTGCATGTGTGGATACATAGACAAAACACTGTCCCTAGTAAGCCTCTAGTTGACTAGCTCGTTGATCAAAGATGGTCAAGGTTTCCTGACCATAGGCAAGTGTTGTCACTTGATAACGGGATCACATCATTAGGAGAATCATGTGATGGACTAGACCCAAACTAATAGACGTAGCATGTTGATCGTGTCATTTTGTTGCTACTATTTTCTGCGTGTTAAGTATTTGTTACTATGACCATGAGATCATATAACTCACTGACACTGGAGGAATGCTTTGTGTGTATCAAACGTTGCAACGTAACTGGGTGACTATAAAGATGCTCTACAGGTATCTCCGAAGGTGTTCGTTGAGTTAGTATGGATCGAGACTGGGATTTGTCACTCCGTGTGACTGAGAGGTATCTCGGGGCCCACTCGGTAATACAACATCACACACAAGCCTTGCAAGCAATGTGACTTAGTGTAAGTTGCGGGATCTTGTATTACGGAACGATTAAAGAGACTTGCCGGTAAACGAGATTGAAATAGGTATGCGGATACTGACGATCTAATCTCGGACAAGTAACATACCGAAGGACAAAGGGAATGACATACGTGATTATATGAATCCTTGACACTGAGGTTCAACTGATAAGATCTTCAGAGAATATGTAGGATCCAATATGGGCATCCAGGTCCCGCTATTGGATATTGACCGAGGAGTCACTCGGGTCATGTCTACATAGTTCTCGAACCCGCAGGGTCTGCACACTTAAGGTTCGACGTGCTTTTATGCGTATTTGAGTTATATGGTTGGTTACCGAATGTTGTTCGGAGTCCCGGATGAGATCCAGGACGTCACGAGGAGCTCCGGAATGGTCTGGAGGTAAAGATTGATATATAGGAAGTCTTGTTTTGGTCACCGGAAAAGTTTCGGGCTCATCGGTAGTGTACCGGGAGTGCCGGGAGGGGTGCCGGGGACCATCGGGAGGGGTGTCACGCCCCAAGGGGTCTCATGGGCTATGGGAAGAGATAAACCAGCCCCTAGTAGGCTGGAATAAGTTCCCACTAAGGCCCATAAGGTTTGAGAAGGAAAAAACACAAGGTGAAAGAGTTTCCAAGTGGGAAGGTGGAATCCTACTCCAAGTAGGATTGGAGTAGGACTCCTCCACCTCCAATTTCGGCCAAACCTTGAGGGTTTGAGGCTGCCTCTTCCCTCTCCCTCCCTCCTATATATAGTTGGGTTTGAGGGCTGATTTGAGACAACTTTTGCCACGGCAGCCCGACCACATACCTCCACGGTTTTACCTCTAGATCGCGTTTCTGCGGAGCTCGGGCGGAGCCCTGCTGAGATTAGATCACCACCAACCTCCGGAGCGCCGTCATGCTGCCGGAGAACTCATCTACCTCTCCGTCTCTCTTGCTGGATCAAGAAGACCGAGATCATCGTCGAGCTGTACGTGTGCTGAACGCGGAGGTGCCGTCCGTTCGGCACTAGATCGGAGCGGATCGTGGGACGGATCGCGGGACGGTTCGTGGGACGGTTCGCGGGGCGGATCGAGGAACGTGAGGAAGTTCCACTACATCAACCGCGTTCACTAACGCTTCTGCTGTGCGATCTACAAGGGTATGTAGATCGAAAATCCCCTCTCGTAGATGGACATCACCATGAAAGGTCTTCATGCGCGTAGGAAAATTTTTGTTTCCCATGCGACGTTCCCCAATACAAAGATGACTATACGTGATTCCATCACCTTATGCCTAGCTAAGGGCGTTACAAAATAGCGCTTGTTGGGAGGCAACCCAACGAATCTATCTTTTTTCTTTATGTTTTGTGTTTTCCACACTTTCATAATTCTGTTATGATTGTGTTTTTTGTGTTTCTTTTGCGTTTGTGTCAAGTAAAACCGTTATGATTAGTCTTGGGGATGATCGTTTGGTCATGCTGGAAAAGACAGAAACTTTCTGCTCACGAAAAGAATTTTCATTCTTTTTTCTGTAAGAGATTTTGAGTTGATTCTTTTTGCTGCTTGCTACGCAAATTCTTCAGACTGTTGTAATTTGTCAGAATTTTTGAAGTACCAGAAGTATACGAAGTATACAGATTGCTATAGACTGGTCTGCTATTAACAAATTCTGTTTTTGTTGAGTTGGTTGCTTATTTTGATGGAACTATGGATAGTATCGGGAGGTATTAGCCATGGAAGATTGAAAATACAGTAACCCAACATCAAGATAAGTAGAATTTAAGTTTTCCACGGTACCTAAGGAAGTGGTGGTTTGCTTTCTTATACTAATGTTATCACGAGTTTCTGTTTAAGTTTCGTGTTGTGAAGTTTTCAAGTTTTGGGTGAAGTTCTTATGGACAAAGAGATAAAGAGTGGCAAGAGCTCAAGCTTGGGGATGCCCAAGGCACCCCAAGTTGATTCAAGGATGCCGTAAAAGCCTAAGCTTGGGGATGCCCGAGGAAGGCATCCCCTCTTTCGTCTTCAATCCATCGGTAACGTTACTTGGGGCTATATTTTTATTCACCACATGTTATGTGTTTTGCTTGGATCGTCTTGTATCGTAGGAGTCTTTTATTTTTGTTGTGTCACAATCTTCCTTGCTGCACACCTAGAGAGAGAGAGACATGCACTCACCGTGATTTTGTCGAGCTTCACTTATATCCTTTGGTTAGACAATTCAGCTCATATGTGTTTCACTTATATCTTTAGAGCTAGTTGATTTTTGCTCTATGTGCTTCACTTATATCTTTTAGAGCACGGAAGCGCGTGGTGTGGTAGTTGATCTATGGTATGAAATTAGTCTCAAAAGGGGTAGTTATCCAAAGGTATATGAAAACTTCCACCTTCATGTGCATTGAATAGTTCGAGAAGTTTGGTTCATCTCAATTAGTTTTGAGTTGTGGTTGTGGTAATATTGAAGTTATATTAGTAAGGTGTTGTGGATCTAGAAATACTTGTGTTGAAGTTAGTGATTCCCGTAGCATGCACTTATGGTGAACCGCTATGTGATGAAGTCTGAGCATGATTAGTTTATTGATTGTCATCGTTTGTGTGGCGGTCGGGATCGCGCGATGGTTTATACCTACCAACCCTTCCCTTAGGAGTATTCGTTGAATGCTTTGTTTTGATTACTACTAAAACTTTTGCAACAAGTATATGAGTTCTTCATGACTAATGTTGAGTCCATGGTTTAGATGCACTTTCACCTTCCACCATCACTATCTTCTTTAGTGCCGTGCAACTTTCGCCGGTGCATAAAACCCACCATTAGCCTCCCTCAAAACAGCCACCATACCTACCTACTATGGCTTTTTCAAAGCCATTCCGAGATATATTTCCATGGAACTACCACCATGACATGTGCCATGATACGTCTCCATCGTATCTATAATTTTTGATAGTTTCATGCCAATATTCTACAACTTTCATATACTTTTGGCAACTTTTTATACTATTGTTGGGACTAAAATATTGATCCAGTGCCCAGTGCCAGTTCCTGTTTGTTGCATGTTTTTTGTTTCATGGAATATCCATACCAAACGAAGTCCAAACGTAATAAAAACTTACGGGGATTTTTTTGGAATATTTATGATTTTTGGGAAGAAGAATCAACGCGAGGCGATGCACGGAGTGCCCACAAGCCCTGTCGCCGCGACCATGGGGTGGGCCCGCGACAGGCAGGCTTGTGGACACTTCTTAAGGCGGTTGGTGCCTTCTTTCGCACTAAGAAAGATAATATACGTAAGAAAATCCTGTTCAAATTTCAGCCCAATCGGAGTTACGGATCTCCGGGAATTTAAGAAATGGTGAAACGCAGAATCTCGGAGCACAGAAACAGAAGGACACACAGAGAGAGATCCAATCTCGGAGGGGCTCTCGCCCCTCCGCCACCATGGAGACCATGGACCAGAGGGGAAACCCTTCTCCCATCTAGGGAGGAGGTCAAGGAAGAATAATAAGGAGGGGGGCTCTCTCCCCCTCTCTCCCGGCGGCGCCGAAACGCCGCCCGGGACATCATCGTGTGACGGCGATTTACACCAACACCTCCGTCATCTTCACCAACATCTCCATCATCTTCCCCCATCTATATTCAGCGGTTCACTCTCCCACAACCCGTTGTACCCTCTACTTGAACATGGTGCTTTATGCTACATATTATTATCCAATGATGTGTTGCTATCCTATGATGTCTGAGTAGATTATCGTTGTCCTATCGGTGATTGATGAATTGCTATGATTGGTTTAATTTGCTTGTGGTTATGTTGCTGTCCTTTGGTGCCCATCATAGGATCGCACGCGTGGATCACACCGTAGGGTTAGTTGTATGTTGATAGGACTATGTATTGGCAGGCTAGAGTGACAGAAGCTTCAAACCTAGCATAGAAATTGATGCATATGGGATTGAAGGGGGACCAATATATCTTATTGCTATGGTTGGGTTTTACCTTAATGAACATTAGTAGTTGCGGACGCTTTCTAATAGTTCCAATCATAAGTGCATAGAATTCCAAGTAAGGGATGACATGCTAGCAGAGGCCTCTCCCACATGATACTTGCTATCGATCTAGTAACGTAGTCAATTGCTTAGGGACAATTATGCAACTCCTACCACCACTTTTCCACACTCGTTAGACACTCATAGTTGTTTCTTTATCTAACCAGCCCCTAGTTTTATTTACGTGTTCTTGACTTTCTTGCAAGCCTATCCTATCACTCCTACGAAGTACTTCTAGTTTCATACTTGTTCTAGGTAAAGCGAACGTAAAGTGTGCGTAGAGTTGTATCGATGGTCGATAGAACTTGAGGGAATATTTGTCCTACCTTTAGCTCCTCGTTGGGTTCGACACTCTTACTTATCGAGAAAGGCTACAATTGATGCCCTCTACTTGTGGGTTATCAAGACCTTTTTCTGGCGCCGTTGCCGGGGAGCAATAGCGTGGGGTGGATATCCTCGTGTGTGCTTGTTTGCTTTATCACTAAGTAGATTTATTTGCTGTTCTAAGTTGTTCTCTATCTTTAGTTATGGATATTGAACACGAAATACCAACAAAATTAGGTGTACTTGCTACTCATGGAGATGGGGAACCTCCTAAAACCCTCGAGGCTCGTTATGTGGAAAATATTATGCACTTCTTTAATAATCCTAAGAAAGCCCCATTCAATTATATAATGGGATACACATTGGATCAACGTGAATACTTTAGGGATTATCGCTTGACTCAAAAAGGGAAACTTTTATGGGATCAAATCCATTTGTTGAAATGGTATGCTTGGGAACTATGCAAGAGATATGGTGTAACTTGTTGCTCTAGGATGAAGGCTCCACACCTTCCCTTTTCTTGTGAATTTAATGATCATAGAACCTTGGCTTCTTATGCTAATGGTATATATGATTACTATGATGTGGATCAAATAGAAGAGTTTGTTGCTTTTATGGGTGCTTATGAAATTGAGGCTCTGTTTAAAAGGTGTGATGATAATGATGATGGTCCTTACCGATCTGAAAATTTGGCTATGCTTCGTTATTGTTATACTAATTATGAATATAATGCCCATATTGAACGATTTAAGGAGAAATCCTATGCTGTCCAAGAAGAGACTATTATTTTGCAGGAAACTATGGAAGAAGAAAATGCTGAAATTGTCAGCTCATTAGATGAAAAAGATGAAGAGGAGAGCGAAGAACAAAAGGAGGAAGAGCGGACTAGCTACTCGTGTCCACCTTCTAATGAGAGTAACTCTTCTACTCATACATTATTTACTTTCCCTTCGTTCTTACCGAAGGATGAATGCTATGATCCCTTGGATTCGTTTGAAATATCCCTTTTTGATGAACTTGATGCTTGCTATGCTTGTGGCCATGATGCCATTATGAATGATGCTTATGAAGATGAGCTAGCTATAGTTCCTTATGTTACACATGATGATTTTGATGAATATAATATGCATGTGCTTGCTTCTCCTACTTACAATTATTAGGAGAGAGGAACTACATCTCCACCTCTCTATGTTTCCAATACGATAAAATTGCAAAAAACTGCTTATGCTATGTATTGGCCTTTACTTGGTGTGCATGAATTGTTCTTTTATGACATCCAATGCGTAGGAAGAGAGTTAGACTTCGTCATTGCTTGATATATGTTACCTTGTGCTCACTACTAAATTTTAAATCATTGCTAATTAAAATTGGCTTTGATATACCTTGGGATCCGGGTGGATCCATTACTTGAGCACTTTATGCCTAGCTTAATGGCTTTAAAGAAAGCGCTGCCTGGGAGACAACCCGGAAGTTTTAGAGAGTCATTTATTTATGTTGAGTGCTTTTATTTAGTTTAAAAACAAAAAATATAGAGGGGAACTTAAAACTTTTTCAAAAAGAGAAGCGATTGAAAGGTGATGCATTGCGGAAGTGAGGGTCGACCTTGAACACTTGTGTTCATGCTCATGGAAACAATGTAGATTTTTTCATGGAAGTTTCTCACAAAAATAATTATCCCCTTGCACAATTCCTTTGTGTTTTTAAAAATAATGTGCCAAGTAAAGCCTTTACGATTAGTTTGGGTGATAGTTGTTTGATCACGCTGAGAAAAGACAGAAACTTTCTGCTCACGAAATTAATTTTAATTTTTATTATGGAAGAGATTTTGAGTTGATTCTTTTTGCTTCTGATTGATATGCAAAGTTTCCAGACGTTCATAATTTTTTAGATTTTTTGAGATATGAGAAGTATACGGAATATACAGATTGCTACAGACTATTCTATTTTGACAGATTCTGTTTTCTATGCATTGTTCTCTTATTTTGATGAATCTATGGGTAGTATCGGGGGGTATGAACCATGGTGAAGTTGGATTACAGTAGATATAATGCTAATATGAATTTATAATGAGTTCACAACAATACTTGAAGTGGTGATTTATTTTATTATACTAACGGATCTCACAAAGTTTTGTTGAGTTTTGTGTGATTGAAGTTTTCAAGTTTTGGGTGAGAGCACGATGGATGAAGGAATAAGGAGAGGCAAGAGCCTAAGCTTGGGGATGCCCGAGGCACCCCAAGGTAATATTCAAGGAAGACTCAAGCATCTAAGCTTGGGGATGCCCCGGAAGGCATCCCCTCTTTCGTCTACAATCTATCGGTAATTTTACTCGGAGCTATATTTTAATTCGTCACATGATATGTGCAAATGCTTGGAGCGTCTTTTGTGTTTATTTTTCCTTTTTCTTTTATGCACCATGCTGGTATGAGATAGTCCTTGGTTGGCTTTATAGAATGCTTCTTGTGCTTCACTTATATCTTTTGAAGTTTGGATTGCCTGTTTCCCTACACATAGAAAACCGCCATTTGTAGAATGCTCTTTTGCTTCACTTATATTTGTTAGAGCGGGGCATATCTTTTGTAGAAAGAATTAAACTCTCATGCTTCACTTATACCTATTTAGAGAGTTAAAAGGAGTTGGTCATTCACATGGTTAGTCATAAAATCCTACATAAAACTTGTAGATCACTGAATATGATATGTTTGATTCCTTGCAACAGTTTTGCGACATGAATATGTGATATTAGAATCATGCTAGTGAGTAATTGTGTTTTTTTAGAAATACTTGTGTTAAGGTTTGTGATTCCCGTAACATGCACGTATGGTGAACCGTTATGTGATGAAGTCGGAGCATGATTTATTTATTGATTGTCATCCTTTGTGTGGAGGTCGGGATCACACGATGGTTAACTCCTACCAACCTTTCCCCTAGGAGCATGCGTGTAGTACCTTGTTTCGATGACTAATAGACTTTTGCAATAAGTATGTGAGTTCTTTATGACTAATGTTGAGTCCATGGATTATACGCACTCTCACCCTTCCACCATTGCTAGCCTCTCTAAGTACCGCGCAACTTTCGCCGGTGCATTACACCCACCATATAAACTCCCTCAAAACAGCCACCATACCTACCTATTATGGCATTTTCATAGCCATTCCGAGATATATTGCCATGCAACTACCACCGTTCCATCTCATGACATGTGCCACCACTTCCATATTTCCATTGCATGATCGTAAGATATCTAGCATGATGTTTCCATGGCTTGTCCGTTTTTTATGTCATTGCTATGCTAGATCATTGTCACGGTACACTACCGAAGGCATTTCATATAGAGTCATCATTGTTCTAAGTGTTGAGTTGTAAGTGTGATGATCATTATTAATAGAGCATTGTCCCATGTGAGGAAATAAAAGGGGCCAACGAAGCCCATTTACAAAAAGAGGCCAAAGATGCCCACCAAAATAAAATTAAAAAAAGAGGCCAAAGAGCCCACAAAAAAATGAGAGAAAAGAGAGAAGGGACAATTGCTACTATCCTCTTTCCACACTTGTGCTTCAAATAGCACTATGATCATCATGACATAGAGTCTCCTATGTTGTCACTTCCATATACTAGTGGGAAATTTTCATTATATAACTTGGCTTGTATATTCCAATGATGGGCTTCCTCAAAATTGCCCTAGGTCTTCGTGAGCAAGCAAGTTGGGTGCACACCCACTAGTTTCTTTTGTGAGCTTTCATACACTCATAAGATCTAGTGCATCCGTTGCATGGCAATCCCTACTCACTCACATTGATATCTATTGATGGACATCTCCATAGCCCGTTGATACACCTAGTTGATGTGAGACTATCTCCTCCTTTTTGTCTTCTCCACAACCACCATATTCTATTCCACCTATAGTGCTATGTCCATGGCTCACGCTCATGTATTGCATGAAAGTTGAAAAAGTTTGAGAACACTAAAGTATGAAACAATTGCTTGGCTAAAACCGGGGTTGTGCATGATTTAAATACGTTGTGCGGGGAAGATGGAGCATAGCCAGACTATATGATTTTGTAGGAAAAACTTTCTTTGGCCATGATATTTTGAGAAGACATGATTGCTTTGTTAGTATGCTTTAAATATTATTGTCTTTATGTCAAATGATAGACTATTGCTTCGAATCACTCATGTTTTAGTATTCAAGCTACGATTAGATTATATGATCAAGATTATGCTAGGTAGCATTCCACATCAAAAATTATCTTTTTATCATTTACCTACTCGAGGACGAGCAGGAATTAAGCTTGGGGATGCTGATACGTCTCCATCGTATCTATAATTTTTGATTGTTTCATGCCAATACTCTACAACTTTCATATACTTTTGGCAATTTTTTATACTATTTTTGGGACTAACATATTGATCCAGTGCCCAGTGCCAGTTCCTGTTTGTTGCATGTTTTTTGTTTCACGGAATATCCATACCAAACGAAGTCCAAACGTAATAAAAACTTACGGGGATTTTTTTGGAATATTTATGATTTTTGGGAAGAAGAATCAACGCGAGGCGATGCACGGAGTGCCCACAAGCCCTGTCGCCGCGGCCAGGGGGTGGGCCCGCGGTAGGCAGGCTTGTGGCCACTCCTTAAGGCGGTTACTGCCCTTCTTTCGCCGCAAGAAAGATAGTATCCGGAAGAAAATCGTGTTAGAATTTCAGCCCAATCGGAGTTACGGATCTCTAGGAATTTAGGAAACGGTGAAACGCGGAATCTCGGAGCGCTGAAACAGAAGGACACAGAGAGAGAGAGATCCAATATCGGAGGGGCTCTCGCCCCTCCGCCGCCATGGAGACCATGGACCAGAGGGGAAACCCTTCTCCCATCTAGGGAGGAGGTCAAGGAAGAAGAAGAAGAAGAAGGGGGGGATCTCTCCCCCTCTCTCCCGGCGGCACCGGAACGCCGCCCGGGACATCCTCGTGTGACGGCGATCTACATCAACACCTCCGTCATCTTCACCAACATCTCCATCATCTTCCCCCATCTATATTCAGCGGTTCACTCTCCCGCAACCCGCTGTACCCTCTACTTGAACATGGTGCTTTATGCTACATATTATTATGCAATGATGTGTTGCTATCCTATGATGTCTGAGTAGATTATCGTTGTCCTATCGGTGATTGATGAATTGCTATGATTGGTTTAATTTTCTTGTGGTTATGTTGCTGTCCTTTGGTGCCCATCATATGATCGCGCGCGTGGATCACACCATAGGGTTAGTTGTATGTTGATAGGACTATGTATTGGCAGGCTAGAGTGACAGAAGCTTCAAACCTAGCATAGAAATTGATGCATATGGGATTGAAGGGTGACCAATATATGTTATTGCTATGGTTGGGTTTTACCTTAATGAACGTTAGTAGTTGCGGACGCTTGCTAATAGTTCCAATCATAAGTGCATAGAATTCCAAGTAAGGGATGACATGCTAGCAGAGGCCTCTCCCACATGATACTTGCTATCGATCTAGTAACGTAGTCAATTGCTTAGGGACAATTCTGCAACTCCTACCACCACTTTTCCACACTCGTTAGACACTCGTAGTTGTTTCTTTATCTAACCAACCCATAGTTTTATTTACGTGTTCTTTACTTTCTTTCAAGCCTATCCTATCACTCCTACAAAGTACTTCTAGTTTCATACTTGTTCTAGGTAAAGCGAACGTAAAGTGTGCATAGAATTGTATCGGTGGTCGATAGAACTTGAGGGAATATTTGTCCTACCTTTAGCTCCTTGTTGGGTTCGACACTCTTACTTATCGAGAAAGGCTACAATTGATCCCCTATACTTGTGGGTTATCATGCCACCACTTCTACATTGCCATTGCATGATCATAAGATAGCTAGCATGATGTTTCCATTGATGTCTATGCCATGCTAGATCATTGTCACGGTACACTACCGATGGCATTCCATATAGAGTCATCATTGCTCTAAGTTTTGAGTTGTAAGCACCATATAGCTAGTGGGAAATTTTCATTATATAACTTGGCTTGTATATTCCAATGATAGGCTTCCTCAAAATTGCCTTAGGTCTTCGTGAGCAAGCAAGTTGGATGCACACCTACTAGTTTTCTTTAAGAGCTTTCACATACTTTGAGCTCTAGTGCATCATTTGTATGGCAATCCCTACTCATTTACGTTGATATCTATTGATGAGCATCTCCATAGGTCGTTGATATGCCTAGTCAATGTGACCATCTTCTCCTTGTTTGCCTTGCAACCTCCACCACACTCCATTCCACTTTTAGTGCTAAAACCATGGCTCACGCTCATGTATTGCGTGAGAGTTGAAAAGGTTTGAGAAAGTAAAGGCGTGAAAACAATTACTTGGCCAATACCGAGGTTGTGCATGATTTAAATTCATTGTGCAAGGATGATAGAGCATAGCCAGACTATATGATTTTGTAGGGATAACTTTCTTTTCGCCTTGTTATTTTGAAAGTTCATGACTACCTTGCTAGTTTGCTTGAAGTTTTATTGTCTCCACGTCAATAGCAAACTATTGTTTTTGAATCTAATGGATCTGAACATTCACGTCACATAAGAGGAGTTACAAAGGACATCTATGCTAGGTAGCATGAACGCATCAAAAATTCATTCTTTATCACTTCCCTACTCGAGGACGAGCAGGAGTTAAGCTTGGGGATGCTTGATACGTCTCAAACGTATCTATAATTTTTGATGTTTTCATGCTATTATCTTGTCAACTTTGGATGTTTTATATACCTTTTATATCTTTTTTGGGACTAACTTATTAATTCAGTGCCAAGTGCCAGTTCCTGTTTTTTCTGTGTTTTTGACTCTTTTCAGATCTGATTTTGGAACGGAGTCCAAACGGAATAAAATCCCCGAAATAATTTTTTCCAGAACAGAAGAAGATCGGGGGACTTGAGGGCCAAGGCAGGAGGCCCACGAGGAGCCCACAAGCCCTGTTGCCCCGGCCAGGGGGGCCCGCGGCGACTAGGCTTGTGGCCTCCTTGACGCTCCCCTGCCCTAGATCTTTGGCCTATAAATTCCCTAAAATCCCAGAAAAAATTAGGGCATCCACGAAAACAGAATAAAATCCCCGAAATAAATTTTTCTCGAACGAAAGAAGATCAGGGGGCTTGAGGGCCAAGCCAGGAGGGCTATAGGGGGCCCACAAGCCTCCTATCCCCCATCAGGGTGTTGGAAATATGCCCTAGAGGCAATAATAAATTAGTTATTATTATATTTCTTTGTTCATGATAATCGTTTATTATCCATGCTATAATTGTATTGATTGGAAACACAATACTTGTGTGGATACATAGACAAAACAACGTCCCTAGTAAGCCTCTAGTTGACTAGCTCGTTGATCAAAGATGGCCAAGGTTTCCTGGCCATAGGCAAGTGTTGTTACTTGATAACGGGATCACATCATTAGGAGAATCATGTGATGGACTAGACCCAAACTAATAGACGTAGCATGTTGATCGTGTCATTTTGTTGCTACTGTTTTCTGCGTGTCAAGTATTTGTTCCTATGACCATGAGATCATATAACTCACTGACACCGGAGGAATGCTTTGTGTGTATCAAACGTCGCAACGTAACTGGGTGACTATAAAGATGCTCTACAGGTATCTCCGAAGGTGTTAGTTGAGTTAGTATGGATCGAGACTGGGATTTGTCACTCCGTGTGACGGAGAGGTATCTCGGGGCCCACTCGGTAATACAACATCACACACAAGCCTTGCAAGCAATGTGACTTAGTGTAAGTTGCGGGATCTTGTATTACGGAACGAGTAAAGAGACTTGCCGGTAAACGAGATTGAAATAAGTATGCGGATACTGACGATCGAATCTCGGGCAAGTAACATACCGAAGGACAAAGGGAATGACATACGGGATTATATGAATCCTTGGCACTCAGGTTCAAACGATAAGATCTTCGTAGAATATTTAGGATCCAATATGGGCATCCAGGTCCCGCTATTGGATATTGACCGAGGAGTCTCTCGGGTCATGTCTACATAGTTCTCGAACCCGCAGGGTCTGCACACTTAAGGTTCGACGTTGTTTTATGCGTATTTGAGTTATATGGTTGGTTACCGAATGTTGTTCGGAGTCCCGTATGAGATCACGGACGTCACGAGGGTTTCCGAAATGGTCCAGAAACGAAGATTGATATATAGGATGACCTCATTTGATTACCGGAAGGTTTTCGAAGTTACCGGGAATGACGAATGGGTTCCGGGTGTTCACCGGGGGGGGGGGGGCAACCCACCTCGGGGAAGCCCATAGGCCTTGGGGGTGGCGCACCAGCCCTTAATGGGCTGGTGGGACAGCCCAAGAAGGCCCTATGCGCCATAGGAAGAAAATCAAAGAGAAAAAAAAGGAGGAGGTGGGAAAGGGAAGAAGGACTCCACCTTCCAAACCAAGTTGGATTCGGTTTGGAAGGGGAGACCTTCCCCCCTTGGCTCGGCCGAAGCCCTTAGGGGTCCTTGGACCCCAAGGCAAGGCTCCCCCTCTTCCCCCTATATATACGGAGGTTTTAGGGCTGATTTGAGACGATTTTTCCACGGCAGCCCGACCACATACCTCCACGGTTTTTCCTCTAGATCGCGTTTCTGCGGAGCTCGGGTGGAGCCGTGCTGAGATAAGATCACCACCAACTTCCGGAGCACCATCATGCTGCCGGAGAACTCTTCTACCTCTCCGTCTCTCTTGCTGGATCAAGAAGGCCGAGATCATCGTCGAGCTGTACGTGTGCTGAACGCGGTGGTGCCGTCCGTTCGGCACTAGATCGTGGGACGGATCGCGGGACGGTTCGTGGGACGGTTCACGGGGCGGATCGAGGGACGTGAGGACGTTCCACTACATCAACCGCGTTCACTAACGCTTCTGCTGTGCAATCTACAAGGGTACGTAGATCGGAAATCCCCTCTCGTAGATGGACATCACCATGATAGGTCTTCGTGCGCGTAGGAAATTTTTTTTGTTTCCCATGCGACGTTCCCCAACAGTGGCATCATGAGCTAGGTTCACCATAGATGTCTTCTCGAGTAGAACACAAAAGTTTTTGTGGGCGGTGATGTGCGTTTTGCTGCCCTCCTTAGTCTTTTCTTGATTCCGCGGTATTGTTGGATTGAAGCGGCTTGGACCGACATTACTCGTACGCTTACGAGAGACTGGTTTCATCGCTACGAGTAACCCCGTTGCTCAAAGATGACTGGCAAGTGTTAGTTTCTCCAACTTTAGTTGAATCGGATTTGACCAAGGAGGTCCTTGTATAAGGTTAAATAGCAATTCATATATCTCCGTTGTGGTGTTTGCGTAAGTAAGATGCGATCCTACTAGATACCCATGGTCACCACGTAAAACATGCAACAACAAAATTAGAGGACGTCTAACTTGTTTTTGCAGGGTATGCTTGTGATGTGATATGGCCAACGATGTGATGTGATATATTGGATGTATGAGATAATCATGTTGTAATAGATAATATCGACTTGCACGTCGATGGTACGGCAACCGGTAGGAGCCATAGGGTTGTCTTTAAACTAACGTTTGTGCTTGCAGATGCGTTTACTATATTGCTAGGACGTAGCTTTAGTAGTAATAGCATGAGTAGCACGACAACCCCGATGGCGACACGTTGATGGAGATCATGATGATGGAGATCATGGTGTGACGCCGGTGACAAGAAGATCGTGTCGGTGCTTTGGTGATGGAGAGCAAGAAGCGAATGATGATGGCCATATCATGTCACTTATGAATTGCATGTGATGTTAATCCTTTTTGCACCTTATCTTGCTTAGAACGACGGTAGCATTATGAGGTGATCTCTCACTAAAATTTCAAGACGAAATTGAGTTATCCCCGACTGTGCACCGTTGCGACAGTTCTTCGTTTCGAGACACCACGTGATGATCGGGTGTGATAGACTCAACGTTCACATACAACGGGTGCAAAACAGTTGCACACGTAGAACACTCGGGTTAAGCTTGACGAGCCTAGCATGTGCATACATGGCCTCGGAACACATGAGACCGAAAGGTCGAGCATGAATCGTATAGTTGATATGATTAGCATAGAGATGCTTACCACTGAAACTATTCTCGACTCACGTGATGATGGGACTTGAGATAGTGGATTTGGATCATGTACCACTCAAATGACTAGAGAGATGTACTTTTGAGTGGGAGTTCATAAGTAATATGATTAATTGAACTAATTGTCATGAACATAGTCTAATGGTCTTTGCGAATTACGATGTAGCTTGCGCTATAGCTCTACTGTTTTTATATGTTCCTAGAGAAAATTTAGTTGAAAGTTGATAGTAGCAAACTTTGAAGAGGATTGTCCTCGTTGCTGCGCAGAAGGCTTATGTCCTTAATGCACCACTCGGTGTGCTGCACCTCGAGCGTCGTCTGTGGATGCTGTGAACATCCGACATACACGTTTCTGATGACTACACGATAGTTCGGTGCAAAATACTTAATGGCTTAGAAGCAAGGCACCGAAGACGTTTTGAAACGTCACGGAACATAAGTGATGTTCTAAAGAGATGAAATTGTGATTTCATGCTTGTGCCCTTGTTAAGAGGTAGAGACCTCCGACAAGATTCTTTGTCCACAAAGTAAAGGAGAAAAGCTCAATCGTTGAGCATGTGCTCAGATTGTCTGAGTACGACAATCGCTTGAATCAAGTGGGAGTTAATCTTCCAGATGAGATAGTGATGGTTCTCCAAAGTCACTGCCACCAAGCTGTGAGAGCTTCGTGATGAACTATAACATATCAAGGATAGATACAATTATCCTTGAGCGATTCGCGATGTTTGACACTGCGAAAGTAGAAATCAAGAAGGAGCATCAATGGTTGATGGTTAGTAAAACCACTAAGTTTCAAGAAAGGCAAGGGATAGAAGGGATACTTCGTGAAACAACAAAACAATTGCTGCACTAATGAAGAGACCCAAGATTAAACCCAAACCCAAGACTAAGTGCTTCTGTAATGAGGGGAACAGTCACAGAGGCGGAGCAACTCTAGATACTTGGTAGATAAGAAGGCTGGCAAAAGTCGAAAGAAATATATTTGATATACATGATGTTGATGTGTACTTTACTAGTACTCCTAGTAGCACAAGGGTATTAGATACCGGTTCGGTTGCTAAGTGATTAGTGACACGAAATGAAAGCTACGGCATAAACGGAGACTAGCTCAAGGCAAGGTGATGATACGTGTTGGAAGTATTTCCAAGGTTGATATGATCAAACGTTGCACACTCCATCTACCATCGGGATTGGTGTTAAACCTAAATAATTGTTATTTGGTACTTGCGTTAAGCATGAACATGATTGGATCGTGTTTATTGCAATACGATTATTCATTTAAAGAGAATAATGGTTACTCTATTTGCTTGAATAAATCACCTTCAATGGTTTATTGAATCTCGATCGTAGTGTTACACATGTTCATAATATTGGTGCCAAAAGATACGAGGTAATGATGATAGTACCACTTACTTGTGGCACTACCGCTTGAGTCATGTTGGTGTAAATTGCATGAAGAGGCTCCATGCTGATGGATCTTTATACTCACTTGATTTTGAATCACTAGTGACATGCAAATCATACCACATGAGCAAGGCCTTGTTTTCATTGAGATGAAACAAGATAGTAACTTGTTGGAAGTGATACATTTTGATGTATGTAGTCCAATGGGTGCTGAGGCACGCAGTGGATATCATTATGTTCTTACTTCAATGACGATTTGAGTAGATACTAAAGTATTTACTTAATGAATCACAAGTCTGAAATATTGAAAAGTTCAATTCAGTTTCGGAGTGAAGTTCGTCGTAACAACAGGATAAACTGTCTACGATATGATCATAGAAATGATTATCTGAGTTACGAGTTTTGGTACGGAGTTAAGACAATGTGGAAATTGTTTCGCAGTTCATGCCACCTGGAACATCATAGTGTGATGATGTGTCTGAACGTCATAGCCACGCACTATTTGGTATGGTGCATGCTATGATGTCTCTTATCGAATTACCACTATCATTTATGGGTTATGCATTAGAGACAACCGCATTCACTTTAAATAGGGCACCGCGTATTTCCGTTGAGATGACACAGTATAGACTGAGGTTTAGAGAAATCTAAACTGTCGTTTCTTGAAAGTTAGGGCCTTCGACACTTATGTGAAAAAGTTTCAGTCTGATAAGCTCGAACCCAAAGCGGATAAATGCATCTTCATAGGATATCCAAAATAGTTGGTGCTGGGGAACGTCGCATGGGAAACAAAAATTTTCCTACGCGCACGAAGACCTATCATGGTGATGTCCATCTACGAGAGGGGATGAGTGATCTACGTACCCTTGTAGATCGTACAGCAGAAGCGTTAGTGAACGCGGTTGATGTAGTGGAACGTCCTCACGTCCCTCGATCCGCCCCGCGAACAATCCCGCGATCAGTCCCACGATCTAGTACCGAACGGACGGCACCTCCGCGTTCAGCACACGTACAGCTCGACGATGATCTCGGCCTTGTTGATCCAGCAAGAGAGACGGAGAGGTAGAAGAGTTCTCCGGCAGCGTGACGGCGCTCCGGAGGTTGGTGATGACCTTGTCTCAGCAGGGCTCCGCCCGAGCTCCGCAGAAACGCGATCTAGAGGAAAAACCGTGGAGGTATGTGGTCGGGCTGCCATGGAAAAGTCGTCTCAAATCAGCCCTAAAACCTCCGTATATATAGGTGGGAGGGAGGGGACCTTGCCTTGGGGCTCAAGGAGCCCCAAGGGGGTCGGCCGAGTCCAAGGGGGAGGACTCCCCCCCCCAAACCGAGTTGGACTTGGTTTGGTGGGTGGGAGTCCTTCCCTTCCTTCCCACCTCCCTTTTTTTTTCTTTCTCTTTGATTTTTATCTCTATGGCGCATAGGACCCTTTTGGGCTGTCCCACCAGCCCACTAAGGGCTGGTGCGCCACCCTTATGGCCTATGGGCTTCCCCGGGGTGGGTTGCCCCCCCCCCCCGGTGAACTCCCGGAACCCATTCGTCATTCCCGGTAACTCCGAAAACCTTCCGGTAATCAAATGAGGTCATCCTATATATCAATCTTCATTTCCGGACCATTCCAGAAACCCTCGTGACGTCCGTGATCTCATCCGGGACTCCGAACAACATTCGGTAACCAACCATATAACTCAAATATGCATAAAACAACGTCGAACCTTAAGTGTGCAGACCCTGCGGGTTCGAGAACTATGTAGACATGACCCGAGAGACTCCTCGGTCAATATCCACTAGCGGGACCTGGATGCCCATATTGGATCCTACATATTCTACGAAGATCTTATCGTTTGAACCTCAGTGCCAAGGATTCATATAATCCCGTATGTCATTCCCTTTGTCCTTCGGTATGTTACTTGCCCGAGATTCGATCGTCAGTATCCGCATACCTATTTCAATCTCGTTTACCGGCAAGTCTCTTTACTCGTTCTGTAATACAAGATCCCGCAACTTACACTAAGTGACATTGCTTGCAAGGTTTGTGTGTGATGTTGTATTACCGAGTGGGCCCCGAGATACCTCTCCGTCACACGGAGTGACAAATCCCAGTCTTGATCCATACTAACTCAACTAACACCTTCGGAGATACCTGTAGAGCATCTTTATAGTCACCCAGTTACGTTGCGATGTTTGATACACACAAAGCATTCCTCCGGTGTCAGTGAGTTATATGATCTCATGGTCATAGGAATAAATACTTGACACGCAGAAAACAGTAGCAACAAAATGACACGATCAACATGCTACGTCTATTAGTTTGGGTCTAGCCCATCACATGATTCTCCTAATGATGTGATCCCGTTATCAAGTGACAACACTTGCCTATGGCCAGGAAACCTTGACCATCTTTGATCAACGAGCTAGTCAACTAGAGGCTTACTAGGGACAATGTTTTGTCTATGTATCCACACAAGTACTGTGTTTCCAATCAATACAATTATAGCATGGATAATAAACGATTATCATGAGATAGAAATATAATAATAACTAATTTATTATTGCCTCTAGGGCATATTTCCAACAGTTGGGTACATCTCCTATCTCAGATCCGAAAGCAAAGTGTTTTTTTCTAGAAACGGATCCTTTCTCGAGGAAAGGTTTCTCTCGAAAGAATTGAGTGGGAGGGTGGTAGAACTTGATGAGGTTATTGAACCATCACTTCAACCAGTGTGTAGCAGGGCGCAGGAAGTTGTTCCTGTGGCGCCTACACCAATTGAAGTGAAAGCTGATGATGGTGATCATCGAACATCGGATCAAGTTACTACAAATCTCGTAGGTTGACAAGGTCGCGTACTGCCGGAGAGTGGTACGGTAACCCTGTCTTGGAGGTCATGTTGTTGAGCAACAGTGAACCTACGAGTTATGGAGAAAGCAATGGTGGGCCCGGATTCCGACAAATGGATGGAGGCCATGAAATCCGAGAGAGGATCCATGTATGAAAACAAAGTGTAGACTTTGGAAGAACTACTTGATGGTCATAGGACTATTGAGTAAAGATGGATCTTTAAAAGGAAGACAGACGATGATAGTGATAAGTCACTATCAAGAAAAGCTCGACTTGTCGCAAAGATGTTTCCGACAAGATCAAACAGTTGACTATGGTGAGACTTTCTCACTCGTAGCGATGCTAAAAGTCTGTTAGAATTATGTTAGTAGTTGCTGCATTATTTATGAAATATTGCATGTAGGATGTCAAAACATTGTTTCCTCGACGGTTTCCTTGAGCAAACATTGTATGAGATACAACCATGAGGTTTTGTCGATCCTAAAGATACTAGCAAGTATGCGAGCTCCTGCGATCCTTAAATGGACTGGTGCAAGCATCTCGGAGTTGGAATATACACTTTGATGAGATGATTAAGGATTTTGGGTTTGTACAAGGTTTATGATAAACTTGTATTTCCAAAGAAGTGAGTGGGAGCACTATAGAATTTCTGATAAGTATATGTGGTTGACATATTGTGGATCAGAAGTAATGTAGAATTTCTGTAAAGCATACAAGGTTGTTTGAAAGGAGTTTTCAAAGGAATACCTGGATTGAGCTACTTGAACGTTGAGCATCAAAGATCTATGGAGATAGATCGAAAGCGCTTAATGGAAGTTTCAACAAGATGCATGCCTTGACAAGTTTTGAAGGAGTTCAAAATAGATCAGCAAAGAAGGAGTTCTTGGTTGCGTTGTAAGGTGTGAATTTGAGTAAGACTCAAAACCCGACCACGGCAGAATAAAGAGAATAGACGAAGGTCGTCTTCTATGCCTTAGCCGTAGACTCTAAAGTATGCCATGCTGAGTACCGCACCTGATGTGTGCCTTGACTCAAAGTCTGTTGAGAGGTACAGAGAGTGATCCAGGATTGAATCACTAGCAGCGGTCAAAATTTATCCTTAGTAACTAATGGACTAAGGAATTTTTCTCGATTATGGAGGTGGTTAAAGAGTTCGTCATAAAGGGTTACGTCGATGTAAGCTTTGACACTAATCCGAATAACTATGAGTAGTGAAACGGATTCGTATAGTAGAGTAGATATTTGGAGTATTTCCGAATAGCACATAGTAGCAGCATCTATAAGATGACATAAAGATTTGTAAAGAACACACGGATCTGAAAATTTCAAAACCGTTGACTAAAACCTCTCTCATGAGCAAGACGTGATCAGACCCCATGACTATATGGGTGTTGGATTCGTTGGAATCACATGGTGATGTGAACTAGATTATTTAATCTAGTGCAAGTGGGAGACTGTTGGAAATATGCCCTAGAGGCAATAATAAATTAGTTATTATTATATTTCTTTGTTCATGATAATCGTTTACTATCCATGCTATAATTGTATTGATTGGAAACACAATACTTGTGTGATTACATAGACAAAACACTGTCCCTAGTAAGCCTCTAGTTGACTAGCTCGTTGATCAAAGATGGCCAAGGTTTCCTGGCCATAGGTAAGTGTTGTTACTTGATAACGGGATCACATCATTTGGAGAATCATGTGATGGACTAGACCCAAACTAATAGACGTAGCATGTTGATCGTGTCATTTTGTTGCTACTGTTTTCTGTGTGTCAAGTATTTGTTCCTATGACCATGAGATCATATAAATCACTGACACCGGAGGAATGCTTTGTGTGTATCAAACGTCGCAACCTAACTGGGTGACTATAAAGATGCTCTACAGGTATCTCCGAAGGTGTTAGTTGAGTTAGTATGGATCAAGACTGGGATTTGTCACTCCGTGTGACGGAGAGGTATCTCGGGGCTCACTAGGTAATACAACATCACGCACAAGCCTTGCAAGCAATGTGACTTAGTGTAAGTTGAGGGATCTTGTATTACGGAACGAGTAAAGAGACTTGCCGGTAAACGAGATTGAAATAAGTATGCGGATACTGACGATCGAATCTCGGGCAAGTAACATACCGAAGGACAAAGGGAATGACATACGGGATTATATGAATCCTTGGCACTGAGGTTCAAACGATAAGATCTTCGTAAAATATGTAGGATCCAATATGGGCATCCAGGTCCCGCTATTGGATATTGACCGAGGAGTCTCTCGGGTCATGTCTACATAGTTCTCGAACCCGGAGGGTCTGCACACTTAAGGTTCGACGTTGTTTTATGCGTATTTGAGTTATATGGTTGGTTACCGAATGTTGTTCGGAGTCCCGGATGAGATCACAGACGTCACGAGGGTTTCCCGAATGGTCCGGAAACGAAGATTGATATATAGGATGACCTCATTTGATTACCGGAAGGTTTTCGGAGTTACCGGGAATGTACCGGGAATGACGAATGGGTTCCGGGTGTTCACCGGGGGGGGGGGGGCAACCCACCTCGGGGAAGCCCATAGGCCTTGGGGGTGGCGCACCAGCCCTTAGTGGGCTGGTGGGACAGCCCAAGAAGGCCCTATGCGCCATAGGAAGAAAATCAAAGAGAAAAGAAAAAAAAGGAGGTGGTGGGAAAGGGAAGAAGGACCCCACCTTCCAAACCAAGTTGGATTCGGTTTGGAAGGGGAGACCTTCCCCCCTTGGCTCGGCGGAAGCCCTTAGGGGTCCTTGGACCCCAAGGCAAGGCTCCCCCTCTTCCCCCTATATATACGGAGGTTTTAAGGCTGATTTGAGACGATTTTTCCACGGCAGCCCGACCACATACCTCCACGGTTTTTCCTCTAGATCGCGTTTCTGCGGAGCTCGGGCGGAGCCCTGCTGAGATAAGATCACCACCAACCTCCGGAGCACCGTCATGCTGCCGGAGAACTCTTCTACCTCTCCGTCTCTCTTGCTGGATCAAGAAGTCTGAGATCATCGTCGAGCTGTACGTGTGCTGGACGCGGAGGTGCCGTCCGTTCGGCACTAGATCGTGGGACGGATCGCGGCACGGTTCATGGGACGGTTCGCGGGATGGATCGAGGGACGTTAGGACGTTCCACTACATTAACCGCGTTCACTAACGCTTCTACTGTGCGATCTACAAGGGTACGTAGATCAGAAATCCCCTCTCGTAGATGGACATCACCATGATAGGTCTTCGTGCGCGTAGGAATTTTTTTTTGTTTCCCATGCGATGTTCCCCAACACAGGCGGCAGTGGCCAGCAGGCTTGTGGCCTCCCTGACGCCCCCCTGGACTAGCTCCTTTGCCTATATATTCCCTAAAATACAGAAATATCAAGGGATCCACAAAAATACTTTTCCGCCGCCGCAAGCTTCCGTTTCCGCGAGATCTCATCTGGAGACCCTTCCCGGTGCCCTGCCGGAGGGGACTTTGGAGCTGGAGGGCTTCTACATCAACATCATCGCCCCTCCAATGACTCGTGAGTAGTCCACTTCAGACCTACGGGTCCGTAGTTTGTAGCTAGATGGCTTCTTCTCTCTCTTGGATCTTCAATACAAAGTTCTCCATGATCTTCATGGAGATCTATCCGATGTAATCCTCTTTGGCGGTGTGTTTGTCGAGATCCGATGAATTGTGGATTTGTGATCAGATTATCTATGAATTATATTAGAGTCTTTGCTGATTTCTTATATGCATGATTTGATATGCTTGTAAGTCTCTCCGAGTCTTGGGTTTTTTTGGCCAACTAGATCTATGATTCTTGCAATGGGAGAAGTGCTTGGTTTTGGGTTCATACCGTGCGGTGACCTTTCCTAGTGACAGAAAGGGCAGCAAGGCACACATCATGTTGTTGCCATCAAGGGTAACAAGATGGGCTTTCATCATAGATTTGAGATTGTCCATCTACATCATGTCATCTTGCTTAAGGCGTTACTCTGTTCTTATGAACTCAGTACACTAGATGCATGCTGGATAGCGGTCGACGTGTGGAGTAATAGTAGTAGATGCAGAAAGTATCGGTCTACTTGTTTTGGATGTGATGCCTATAGATATGATCATTGCCATAGATAACGTCATGACTTTGCGCGATTCTATCAATTGCTCGACAATAATTTGTTCACCCACCGTCTACTTGCTTTCATGAGAGAAGCCACTAGCGAACACTACGGCCCCCGGGTCTATTCACAACTATCGTATCCACTTTTACTTTTACTTTGCTTTGTTTACCTTTTTGCTTTCAGTTCTCACTTTGCAAACAATCTATAAGGGATTGACAACCCCTTCATAACGTTGGGTGCAAGCTCTTTGTGTTTGTGCAGGTACTTGTGACTTGACTCGATCCTCCTACTGGATTGATACCTTGGTTCTCAAACTGAGGGAAATACTTGCCGCCGCTATGCTACATCACCCTTTCCTCTTCAAGGGAACACCAACGCAAGGCTCCAAGGCCGCGGGGGAATCCTTTACATATTTGCCAAGGAAGTCCCTATAGGCGTAGCCCGTAGCAGAAGGGTTCCTGGTGCCGTTGCCAGGGAAGGTCTTTTGTTGCCGTAGCAATTACCCTCTGATCTAGAGAGTAATATCAAAGAGTTCATCAACTCTCAAAAGATTTTCAATGCATCCATAGAGGAAAAGCTACTCCAAATTGGCGACTTGGCTAAGAGCGTTGATAGAATTTCTAGTGATGTTGATGCCTTGATAGTTAGATGTGCTCCTCCCAAAATCAACATGGATGAAACTTTGAAAGCTATGCGTGTTTCCATGATTGAGAGCCAAGAAATAACCGCCAAAATTCGTGCGAGACATGAATGGCTTAAAATGGCGTGTTGTCGTGATGAGAATCACGAAGATCTTAAAGTGCTTGGTGTGACTCCCATTGAATCTTTGTTTTCTTGTGTCAAACCTAATGATTATGGGGCTGGATATGAATCCACTTTGGTTAAAAAGTGCCCCAATGATTTAGAGTCCATCTATCTTGATGCTAAAAGCATTGAAAGTGGAGTAGAAGATGTTAAAACTTTGAGTAGTAATGAAATTACTACCGTGTATTTCAAGGACTTCAATTATGATAGTTGCTCCTTGATTGAATGCATTTCTTTGATGCAATCCATGTTGAACTCTCCACACGCTTATAGCCAAAACAAGGCCTTTACCGATCATATCATCGAAGCTATGATAAAATCTCTTGAAGAGAAACTTGAATTGGAAGTCTCCATCCCTAGAAAGCTTCATGATGAGTAGGAACCTACCATCAAAATCAAAATCAAAAGCTATGAATGCAATGCTTTGTGTGATTTGGTTGCTAGTGCGATTCCAAAGTCTTTATGTGATGTTCTGGGTTTTAATGAGATTGAAGAGTGTTCTCTTAATTTGCATCTTGCTGATTCTACTATCAAGAAACCCATGGGAAGGATCAATGATGTTCTTATTGTTGCAAATAGGAACTATGTACCCGTGGATTTCATTGTGCTTGACATTGATTGCAATCCTACTTGCCCTATTATTCTTAGTAGACCTTTCCTAAGGACGATCGATGCTATCATCGATATGAAGGAAGGTAATATTAGATTTCAATTTCCTTTAAGGAAGGGCATGGAACACTTTCCTATAAAGAAAATAAGATTGCCTTATGAATCCATGATGAGGGCCACTTATGGTTTGAGCACCAAAGACGATGATACATGATTCTATCGCTCTTATGCCTAGCTAAGGGCGTTAAACAATAGCGCTTGTTGGGAGGCAACCCAATGAATTTATCTTTTTTCTTTCTATTTTGTTGCATCTACACCATCACAATTCTGTTGTGATTGTGTTTTTTGTGTTTGAGCCAAGCAAAACCTTTATGACTAGTCTTGGTAATGGTTGTTTGATCCTGCTGGAAAAAGACAGAAACTTTTCGCTCACGAGATGATTTTTCATTTTTATTCAGAAAGAGCTTTTGAGTTGATTCTTTTTTATACTTATTGATATGCTTTTTGCCCAGGCCGTCGTAATTGCTCAGATTTTTTGAGGTACCAGAAGTATATGAAGTATACAGATTGCTACAGACTGGTCTCTTTTTGACATATTCTGTTTTTGTTGAGTTGGTTGCTTGTTTTGATGAAACTATGGTTAGTATCGGGGGGTACTAGCCATGGAAAAGTGAGAATACAGTAGCCCAACACCAATATAGATGGAATTCAAGTTTTCTACAGTACCAAAAGAAGTGGTAGTTTGTTTTCTTGTGCTAATGTTATCACGAGTTTCTGTTTAAGTTTTGTGTTGTGAAGTTTTCAAGTTTTGGGTGATGTTCTCATGGACGATGAGATAAGGAGTGGAAAGAGCTCAAGCTTGGGGATGCCCAAGGCATCCCAAGCCAAATTCAAGGACACCAAAAATCCTAAGCTTGGGGATGCCCCGGGAAGGCATCCCCTCTTTCGACTTCAATCCATCGGTAACATTACTTGGAGCTATATTTTTATTCACCACATGATATGTGTTTTGCTTGGAGCGTCTTGTATCGTAGGAGTCTTTTCTTTTTGTTGTGTCACAATCATCCTTGCTTCACACCTTTTTTATAGAGAGAGACATGCACTCATCATGATTTTTGCTAGAATGCTCATAGTTCTTCACTTATATCTTTTGAGCTAGATACTTTTGCTCTATGTGCTTCACTTATATCTTTTAGAGCACCACAGTGCGTGATTTGGTAGTTGGCTTATGCTATGAAAGTAGTCCCAAAAGTGATAGGTACCCAAAGAGGATGCAAAAAACCCTCCATCTTCATGTGCATTGAGTAGAAAGAGAAGTTTTGATTCCTCTCAAATAGTTTTGAGACATGGATTTGGTAATATTAAGAGTTATGTTAGTAGGGTCTTGTGAATCTAGAAATACTTGTGTTGAAGTTAGTGATTCCCGTAGCATGCACGTATGGTGAACCGCTATGTTAGGAAGTTGGAGCATAATTGATCTATTGATTGTCATCCTTTGTGTTGAGGTCGGGATCGCGTGATAGTTTACACCTACCAACCCTTCCCCTCGGAGTATGCGTTTAGCACTTTGTTTCGATTACTAATAAAAACTTCCGCAACAAGTATGTGAGTTCTTCATGACTAATGTGAGTCCATGGTATAGATACACTTCCACCTTCCACCATTGCTAGCCTCTTTAGTGTCGCACAATTCTCGCCGGTGCACAAATCCACCATATGCCTTCCTCAAAACAACCACCATACCTTCCTACTATGGCATTTTCATAGCCATTCCAAGATATATTTCCATGCAACTCCCACCGTTCCGTCTCATGACTTGTGCCGTCACTCTCATATTGCCATTGCATGATCGTAAGATAGCTAGCGAGATGTTTCAAAGTCATATGCCATGCTAGATTGTTGCCCATCCCGGTACACTGCCGGAGGCATTTCCTATGGAGTCATCATCATTGTGATCTTTGAGCTGTGAGTAAATAAAAGTGTGATGATCATCATTATTAGAGCATTGTCCCATGTGAGGAAATAAAAAAAAAGAGGCCAAAGAGCCCAAAAAAAAAGAAAAGAAAAAAAGAGGCCTAAGAGCCCAAATGAAAAAAAAGAAAAGAGAGAAAAAGAGAGAAGGGACAATGCTACTATCTTTTTCCACACTTGCGCTTCATGATAGCACCATGTTCTTCATGATTGAGAGCTTCTTGCTTTGTCACTACCATATGCTAGTGGGAATCTTCATTATGTAACTTGGCTTGTATATTCCAATGATGGGCTTCCTCAAAATTGCCCTAGGTCTTCGTGAGCAAACAAGCTGGATGCACACCTACTAGTTTTCCTTTTGAGCTTTCACATACTTATAGCTGTCGTGCATCCTTTGTATGGCAATCCCTACTCATTCACATTAATATATATTAATGGGCATCTCCATAGCCTATTGATATGCCGAGTCAATGTGACCATCTCCTCCTTTTTGTCTCACAACCACCACCACACTCTATTCCACCTATAGTGCTATATCCATGGCTCGCGCTCATGTATTGCGTGATAGTTATAATTTTTTTGAGAAAGTAAGAGTGTGAAAACAATTACTTGGCCAATACTAGGGTTGTGCATGATTTACATTAGTTGTGTGAGGATGATGGAGCATAGCCAGACTATATGATTTTGTAGGGATAACTTTCTTTGGCCTTGTTATTTTGAAAGTTCATGATTACTTTGCTAGTTTGCTTGAAGTATTACTGTTTTCATGTCAATAGCAAACTATTGTTTTGAATCTTACGGATCTGAACATTCATGTCACATGAAATAAGTTGCAAAGGACAACTATAGTAGGTAGCATTCCACATCAAAATTCATTCTTTATCACTTCCCTACTCGAGGACGAGCAGGAGTTAAGCTTGGGGATGCTTGATTCGTCTCCAACGTATCTATAATTTTTGATGGTTTCATGCTATTATCTTGTCGAACTTTGGATGTTTTGCATGCCTTTTATAGTTTTTTTGGAACTAACTTATTAACTCAGTGCCAAGTGTCGGTTCCTGTTTTTTCCATGTTTTTGACCCCTTTCACAGGAGAATTTGAAACGGAGTCCAAACGGAAGAAAATCCCCAAAAAGATTTTTTCTGGAACGGAAGAAGATCGGGGAGCTTGGGAGCCAAGGCAGGGGAGCCCCAGGGCCCCCAAAAGCCCCACCCCGCGGCCAGGGGGAGGCCGCGCCATACAGGCTTGTGGGCCCCCTGAGCGTCCCCTGACCTAGGGGTTGCGCCTATAAATTCCATAAAAATCCCAAAAAAATCAGGAGATCATCGCAATCACTTTTCCGCCACCGCAAGCTTCTGTCTCCGCAAGATCCCATCTGGGGCACGTTCTAGTGCCCTGCCGGAGGGGGGATTCGAACACGGAGGGCTTCTTCATCAACACCATGACCTCTCCGATGATGCATGAGTAGTTCACCATAGACCTACGGGTCCATAGGTAGTAACTAGATGGCTTCTTCTCTCTCTTGGATCTTCAATACAAAGTTCTCCATGATCTTCATGGAGATCTATCCGATGTAATCTTCTTTTGCGGTGTGTTTGTCGAGATCCGATGAATTGTGGATTTATGATCAGATTATCTATGAATCTTATTTGAGTTTCTTCTGATCTCTCTTATGCATGGTTTCATATCCTGGTAATTCTCTTCGAGTTGTGGGTTTTGTTTGGCCAACTAAATCTATGATTCTTGCAATGGGAGAAGTGCTTGGTTTTGGGTTCATATCATGCGGTGACCTCACCCAGTGATAGAAGGGGTAGCAAGGCACGCATCGTGTTGTTGCCATCAAGGGTAAAAAGATGGGGTTTTCATCATTAGTTTGAGATTATCCCTCTACATCATGTCATCTTGCTTAAGGCATTACTATGTTCGTCATGAACTCAATACACTAGATGCATGCTGGATAGCGGTCGATGTGTGGTGTAATAGTAGTAGATGCAGAAAGTATCGGTCTACTTGTCTCGGACGTGATGCCTATATGTATGATCATTGCCTTAGACATCGTCATGACTTTGTGCGGTTCTATCAATTGCTCGACAGTAATTTGTTCACCCACCGTGATATTTGCTATTTTGAGAGAAGCCTCTAGTGAACACTATGGCCCCCAGGGTCTACTCCACACCATATTTTCAGCCTTACACCTTTTACTTCGTTGCACTTTCCGCCTTCAGATCTCACTTTGCAAACAATCTTGAAGGGATTGACAACCCCTTTGAAGCGTTGGGTGCAAGCTTGTTTGTGTTTGCGCAGGTACTTTGGACTTGACGAGGCCCTCCTTCTGGATCGATACCTTGGTTCTCAAACTGAGGGAAATACTTATTGCTCCTGTGTTGCATCGCCCTTTCCTCTTCAAGGGAAAAACCGACGCCAACCAGAGAAGTAACAAGAAGAATTCCTAAGCGCCAGGGAAGGACTTTTGTTGCCGCAACACGTGCCAGGGCAGCGGCGACGGCAGGGGATTTTGGCTAGATCTGCCTGGCGGCTGTGGGCAGCACCGGCAGGGTGTTGCTGCTCTTGGCGCGGTGGTGGCTCCGGCTTGGCTACGACGACTAGAGGCACGGGTGCGTGCCCGACGGCTCCGACGCTTGGAGCTCATGAGGGGACGCGAGTTGGGCAGTAGTCCGGTGTGGCTGCTATTCCGTCCGTGAGCAGCCGCGCGTGGAGGGGTGGCCTTTGGGGGTGCGATGGATACATGGTGGCTCGACGGCTTTGTCCGTGGCGACGTTCGGCTTACTCCAGCGTCGGCTCGTCTGCGGGAGGACCGTATCGATCCTCACTTCACCCTTTGATCTGATACGTGCGCCAGATAGCTGGGCCTCTCCCAGCTACGGTCCATTCCTCATCTCGCATCCGGAGTAGCAGGACTGAGCTCATCTCGTGTGCGATGCAGCATGATCGAGCTCGTCTCGCACCCGGTGCTGCAGGACCGAGCTTGTCTCGCGATTGGTACGACAGGACGGGTCGATGGAGGCCAGTTTTGGCCGGCCTTTGGGTCATAGCGCCGGGGGCGTCCAGGGGTACGTAAGGCGGCTCCTTTCTCTCATCTCTTTGGTTGGGGTAGTGTTGGGGATATTACCCCGTTATAAGACCCGCCCTATGAGGTCGGGTCAGGATAATGGTGACTCTATTTCTATGAACAGGATGGGCCGCTCTCTAAGAAGCGGAAGGCGCCAGATGAGACGGTTGGCCCAAGACCCGGCATGGGCGACTTACGCCCCGTGTGAGGAAGGAGACACCAGAAGCTTCCTCACGTGGGAGACAAGGTGAGTTAGAGATAGACCGACTTACGAATTGTAATGAGAGTCGGACTCTTGTAAACCTAGAGCCTCGACCTGTATATAAAGGTGAGTCTCTAGGGTTGATAGGGTTAAGTTAAGATCAATCGAGAGCTAGGTCAGGCGATCTCGCACCCTTGTAATCGATTCCCACAACAATATACACATAGCAGGACGTAGGCTTTTACCTCAATCTGAGGGGCTGAACCTGGGTAAACTCGTCTCCCATTTCCCGATCAACCCCTTTGAGTCGCCACATAGTTGTGATGGCTTCACCACTAAGTCCTTTCACGAGGACATCTGCCGTGACAAAACCATGATAGTTGGCGCCCACCGTGGGGCCTGCGCACGGTGGAGTTGAGTTCTCAAACGGAGCCCTTCCAGGGTTCGGGAGCTATGCGGTCGGCCTTATGACGAAGAGCCGCCATGGAAAATACTACATCGACAATTCAAGCTGGGGTGCCGAGGCCGGATCAATCGAATCCGGGTACCGGGTCCCCTTCGGCAAGATACACATCTTTACCGGCAAGATCGGAACGCCGGTTCACGAGACAGACATCTGCACCGACCTCGTCGAGCCGGCTTGGTTCGCCCAACTCGCCACACATCAACTCGGACGACGTCGCGTCTTTGTCGGCTTCACGCAAGGAGCCGCCCTCCTAGAAGAGCCGGAAGCTGGCGGTGACACCCCCGTCAACTCCGATGACGAGTCGTTGATGGGAGACATCGATTCAATCTGTCCTCTCCATGAAGGGAGGCTATGTGGTTTTCCTGAGGCGGCGATCTCCGAAGAACCGCAGGGATGCCCCCGTCAAATCGCCATCTATATGGCAGGAGCCAAGGCGGCTCAAGGCCAGTCAAACGCGGCAAACGCCAATGGGGTCAGCGGGTCAGTGATGACGAGTTGATGGATATACTTCTCGCCCCTTGTTGGTTACCCCAAGTGGAAGATGGAAATGTAGCCAGCAGCAGATTTCTCTTACACGGGGACTATAAGGTTTATCGAACCAGGAGGACTCCGAGGATCAACAAGTAGGTGTCCGCTGCTCTCGCGCCAGCAGAAGACGTGGACCTGCACACACAACAAATAACTTTGCTCCCAACAAGTTCACACTGGTTGTCAATCTCTCCGACCTTGTAGTTTGCAAAGGATCAAAACACAAGCGGGAATAGCGATAGTGATTGCAATGGAAAAGTAAATAAAAACAGTAAATGGTGGAGGTGTAATGGCTCGTGATTCGTGAAGGTTATCGTGCGCTCATTTATATATATTTTTCTCAGAATTTTTCGGGCTTCGGAAAATTGGGTAAAAGCCCGTGCGAAATAGACATCAGCAAACAGAAACTGGCACTGGGTGCATTGACTTAGTAGGTTAGTACAAATATGTGTAAAATGATATAAAAGTGTAGCAAAACATATAACAATGTCACCCAAAAGATCATGGAACAAGCAAAAATTATAGATACGTTTGGGACGTATAAACATCCCCAAGCTTAATTTCTGCTCGTCCTCGAGTAGATAAATGATAACACAATAATTTCTGTGGTGACATGCTAACACACATATAAGAACTTCAAAGTAAAGAAAGTAAGATATGCAATTCAAGTCAAGATAATAACAAGCAAGAGTTTATATCTAATAATGAATTTAGCAAAGTAAGAACATAAAGGTGCAAGAGCTCTCGCTGTCCGTGACTCGAATGTCTCCAAATGGTGTTTGCGTGCAAGAAGTGGGAGATGGGTTGAGATTATAAAATATATATTTTAATTGAGAACTCAATCTACTAAAATTTCACACTTGGTCTCCTTCGGAATCTTATTTTGACTCATCCCCAGACCACTAGTCACGCACAAATCAAAATGATCCTCTCTCTTTCGACTTTGAGCACTGATGCAATGGATGAGCGTAAGCAAGATATGTTGGCACTTAGGATGGCAAATAGAATAATGATGGGAAAGGAAGACAAAAAGGTGTGAAAGGCTCACATCAATGAGGACAACCATAGGCGAGAGAAAGCCAAATGATAGATATGATGTGAGGAGTAGGTATTGTCATGT
Organism: Hordeum vulgare subsp. vulgare; assembly: GCF_904849725.1. NCBI lineage: Eukaryota > Viridiplantae > Streptophyta > Magnoliopsida > Poales > Poaceae > Hordeum > Hordeum vulgare. The sequence continues at coordinate 541,772,440 of NC_058520.1, forward strand.
AACGGATGCACATATGAGCTAAGGAAAGCTCTCCAATGGAACTAGTGGGGGTGTGATACGCCCATTTGGCATCATGATTTCATGTTGATATTTATCGCTTTTTGGGCTGTTATTTCACTTGATGGTACAATACTTATGCCTTTTCTCTCTTATTTTGCAAGGTTTACATGAAGAGGGAGAATGCCGGCAGCTGGAATTCTGGCCTAAAAAAGGAGCAAGTTTGAGATGCCTATTATGCGCAACTCCAAAAGACATGAAAAACAACGTGGATTTTTTTGGGATTTATAAAATATACTGGGCCGAAGAAGTGCCAGAGGGGCGCCAGCAGGTGGCCACAAGCCTGCTAGGCGCGGCCACCCCCCTGGCCGTGCCTAAGGGGCTTGTGGGCTCCCTGCTGGCCCGCTGTCCCCCCTCTTTTGCTACAAGAAGGGTTTCGGTCTGGAAAAAATCAAGAGGAGGCTTTTCGGAGGATTCGTCGCCGCCACGAGGCGGAACTTGAGCAGAACCAATCTAGAGCTCCGGCAGGACGATCCTGCCGGGGAAACTTCCCTCCCGGAGGGGGAAATCGTCGCCATCGTCATCACCAACACTCCTCTCATTGGAGGGGACTCATCACCATCAACATCTTCACCAGCACCATCTCATCTCCAAACCCTAGTTCATCACTTGTAACCAATCTCGCTATTCATTACCTCTCTGGTCATGAGTATAATTTTGCTTTATGTGTAGTTACTTTTGTTCCTGAGGACATGGGATAAGTCATGCTATAAGAAGTCATGTGAATTTGGTATTCGTTCGGTAATTTGATGTGTTGTATGTTGTTTTTCCTCTAGTGGTGTTATGTGAACGTCGACTACATAACACTTCACCATTATTTGGGCCTAGAGGAAGGCATTGGGAAGTAGTAAGTAGATGATGGGTTGCTAGAGTGACAGAAGCTTAAACCCTAGTTTATGTGTTGCTTCGTGAGGGGCTGATTTGGATCCACTAGTTTAATGTTATGGTTAGATTTTGTCTTAATTCTTCTTTAGTAGTTGCGGATCCTTGCGAGAGGGGTTAATCATAAGTGGGATGCTTGTCCAAGTAAGGGCTGTACCCAAGCGCCGATCCACCCACATATCAAACTCTCAAAGTAACGAACGCGAATCATATGAACATGATGAAAACTAGCATGACAGAAATTCCCGTGTGTCCTCGGGAGCGCTTTTCCTCCTATAAGAGTTTGTCCAGGCTTGTCCCTTGCTACAAAAGGGATTGGGCCACTTTGCTGCACCGTTGTTACTTTTGTTACTTGCTACGAATCATCTCACCACACAACCACTTGTTACCGATAATTTCACTGCTTGCAGATATTACCATGATGAAAACCACTTGTCAGATCCTTCTGCTCCTCGTTGGGTTCGACACTCTTACTTACTGAAAGGACTACAATAGATCCCCTATACTTGTGGGTCATCAGGGTGCATCCAACTTGTTTGCTCATGAAGACCTAGAGCTCATTTGAGGAGGCTCGTCATTGGAATATGCAAACCAAGTTCTATAGTGTAAGGGTCCCCACATAGTTATGCATGAATGATAATCTCAATGTAGTACAAATATAGCAATGGAGTACGAGTGTGGATCTTTCAAAAGGAAGAGTAGTGTTGCCCCTTCTCTCTCTTTTTATTTCTTTTTATTTCTTTTTTGTGGCCTCTTTGGCTCTTTCTTTTATCTCTCATTTGTCCTCTTTGGGATCTGTTGTTTGTCCTCTTTGGGATCTTTTCCTCACTTAAGGGCAACACTCTAGGTTTTACATGAATAAAAAGAAGATCATCACACTTTATAAGAAGTACTCAACCTAAATACAAGTGAAAACTATCATGATATATGCAAATGTATGCCTCTACTAGTGTAGCACGATATGCAATGATACTAGCGCGTCATGTAGCAATAATTGGGGCAAGGCCCAACTATCACGCGGCTCTACAATCAAGAAAAAGCATGTATGACATGAAGATCAAGTCATGAGATGGTGGATGTTGCATGGCAATGTATCTCAGAAAGGCTATGGAAATGCCTTAATAGGTAGGTATGGTGGCTGATGTCCCACAAGCGTATGGGATCGCAGCAGTTTTCGAGGGTAGAGTATTCAACCCAAATTTATTGATTCTACTCAAGGGGAGGCGAAATAATATTCTCAAGTATTAGCAGTTGAGTTGTCAATTCAACCACACCTGAAAGATTAGTGTCTGCAAGCAAAGTATTAGCAGCAAGGTAGTATGATAGCAACGGTGCGAGAAAAAGCCTTGGTTGACGGGATATTAGTACCGCTTACCTAGCCTTGGCTACGGCGCCAACAAAGTCTTGCAACAAGTAACATCGGGGTAGCAAGGAACAGTAGTAGTAGCAGCAGCAAAGTAACAAGTAACAGCAGTAGCAACAACAGCAAAGTAACAACAGTAGTGACAGCAGCAAAGTGGCCCAATCCCTCTTGTAGCAAGGGACAAGCCTAGGCAAAGTAACTTAGCGAGAACGAGTAGTAAAAGACTCGTAGGCAGTGGATCAGTGATGGATGAGTGTGACGGATGTGATTCATCATGTAACAGCTATAACATGGAGAGATATGTGGATAGCTCCCGTTCATCAATCTAATGTAGGCATGTATTCCGTATGTAGTCATACGTGCTTAGGGAAAAGAACTTGCATGACATCTATTGTCCATCCCTCCCGTGGCAGCGGGGTCCTAATGGAAACTACGGGATATTAAGGTTCTCCTTTTAATAAAGAACCGGACTAACACATTAACACGCGGTGAATACATGAACTCCTCATACTATGGTCATCTCCGGGAGTGGTTCCGGCTATTGTCACTCCGGGGTTGCCGGGTCATAACACATAGTAGGTGACTACAACTTGTAAGATAGGATCTAAAACACACATATATTGGCGACAACATAATAGGTTCAGATGTGAAATCATGGCACTCGGGCCCTAGTGACAAGCATTAAGCATAGCCAAGTAGTAGCAACATCAACCTAGAACATAGTGGATACTAGGGACCAACCCCCGTCAAGAACTAACTCGATTACATGATAGATCTCATCCAACTCATCACCGTCCAGCAAGCCTACGATGAGATTACTCACGAACTATGAAGAGCATCATGGAATTGTCGATGGAGAAAGGTTGATGATGACGATGGCGATGATTTCCCCTCTCCGGAGCCCGAAACGGACTCCAGATCTGCCCTCGAGATGAAGAACAGGATGTGGCGGCGCCTCCGTATCGCAAAACGCGATGAAACCTTCTCTCTGATTTTTTTTCCAAGGCGAAATGGAAGATATAGAGCTGAGATTGGTTGCGGTGGTGCTACATGGGCCCCACAAGCCTGCACGGCACGACCTAGGGGGGTGGCCGCGGCCTGTGGGCTTGTGGCCCACTGGCACGCCCCCTCCGATGGATCTTTGCGCAGGTATTTTTCTTTTATTCCAGAAAAAATCTCCGTAAATTTTCAGGACGTTCCAAGAACTTTTATTTGTGCACAAAAACAACACCATGGCAATTCTGCTGAAAACAACGTCAGTCCGGGTTAGTTCCATTCAAAACATGCAAATTAGAGTCCAAAACAAGGGCAAAAGAGTTCGGAAAAGTAGATACGACGGAGACGTATCAGTGGCTGTTTTGAGGAAAGATATAATGAGGCTTATGTATGACAGAGCGTATCATGTCATGGGTTTGGATGCACCGCCAAAGTTTGCACCAACTCTCAATGTGAGAAAGGGCAATGCACGGTACCGAAGAGGCTAGCAAAATATGGATGGTGGAAGTGCCAACAATCGAATACTCACATTAGTCCGAAGAACTCATACACTTATTATCGGTAAATATCTATCTAGTTAGAAAATTCACAAAGAGACAAGTACCTCGAGGAGGAGTGTTTGGGGGTTTGGTTATCCTTGCGCATCCTCGACTCATGGTAACGTGAGGGTACTCTATATATTCCAACCCCTCTAGAGTTTAGCGATAAATTTAGTAGCTAGAGTTCTCAACTAATTTTTAGTTTTTGAAAAACACACAGATTTCCCAAAATACGACACCTGTCACTAATAGGCTCAAGCTCTTGGCAGCAATAGTCCAAACATTACTCAAACCAATACCTCAAAACTATTGCAAGTTACTACTATACTTAAATAGCAACCTCAATTACCTACTCATGCAAGACACACAACTCAGTGCAACGAGCCAACTCTCTAAACAAGATAACCATGATTACTCAAGAGATTTCCAAAAGCAACCTAAATAAAAGCTCTTGAAAAGATATGCATGAAAACTAAGAGCTAAGCATGACAGTAGCTATGGAAAGATGAAGAACACACAAAAAAGATAAGCATGAAAACCTATGTTGTGTTCTAGAGTGGAATGGAGCGTGTGTCTCTCCCAAATAAGGTAGGCTAGGTTCCGAATTGTCATGAATAGAAAGCAAAACTAAAACAAACTAAAAAGTAAAGAGCGGGACGCTCCAAGGATAGCACATAACATATGAAGTGATAAAAATATAGCATGGAGATGGACGAAGTGATGATTGTTGATAGAGAAGGGGATGCACGGGGGCATCCCCAAGCTTAGACGCTTGAGTCTCCTTGAATATTTCTTGGGGTTGCATGGAGGCATCCCCAAGCTTGAGCGCTTGACACTCCTGTATCTTCTTTCATCACCTCCCGTCGCATACTTGAAAACTCCCGTCATACGAAACTCATCATAAGCTGATTAGAGTGGTTAGTACCCTTAATAAAATAATTTATTACCTGCTGGAAATAAATATTTTCATGAATATCTACTGTTTACCATGATTGCGAAAAGGTTTTTGCAAATAAAAAGTAAACTTAGGATTTGCAAAACAATGAAAACGCAAAACATGGTAGAATCTGTGAAAAACAGAACAACAGATAGTAAATAATTTATTCGGGGCACTTCTACAACTCAAATCAAAAAACTCAGAACAGATGCCAGAAAGGCAATTATATAGAGCATTCTATCAAAACAATTCACATAAAAAAGATGATCTAGTCATTTTTGGCGAATTTTTCTATCACGCAGACATAATCTGTTTCTGGACAACATGTCACCGTTTTTGAACTTTGTTGCAATCGGAGGCTATAACTTGGCACAAAGCTTAAAAATAAAGAAACAATGGTGTTTCTACAGTAGCAATGAGCATCAAGATCACTAGAACTGAAAGTAAAAACTCAAAGTAAAGATAAAAAGGGTTGTCTCCCTAGAGCTCTTTCTTTATAGCCATAAAGGTAGGCTTAAGATTTTAATGGCGCTCTCGTAGGAATAAGAGTTGTAGAACAAAATAGAGCATCAAGAAGCAAATACCAAACACATTTAAGTCTAACATGCTCTGTATGCATAGGAATATTGCAATAGAATAATTCATTGAAGCACAAAGCAATAAGCATAGGAAGGCAAAACAAGTGGAGCTTCAAAACCTTCAACATAAAGAGAGGGAACTTGATATTAAATTGAATATCTATAAGCATATGTTCCCTTCTCATAATAATTTTCACTGGGATCATGAATAAACTCAACAATATAAGTATCACATACAACATTGTTAGCATGATCCACATGGACTTCATGAAGAGGATAAAACTTGGAGTAAAAGAGAGACTGAATCTCTTCCCAATCCCGTAGGTGAGAATCATCTAGTAGCCTATAACATTCCAATGCTTTTCCTTTTAGTGACAAGGAAAATAATTTCCTCATGACTCCATCTCTTGTCAAACCTGAAATCTTAAACAACTCACAAAGTTCTGTAAGTTTCAATAAATGAATACTAGGATTGGCTGTTCCATCTCCTGCATAACAATCATTCCTAATTATTTTAATTATCCCAAGTGGTATTCTGAATGGGATACATTTAGTAGGTTGAGTAGATTTCTCTACGACGAGTGTGGTAAAGCGGCCTTCCCCAAGCAGCGAACTAAGAGTGCAGTTTTCCATAAGCCTAACTAGTGAAAACAAACTAAGATTGTGAAGCTTCTAGTGCGCTGCTTTTTATATATTTTTCTCGGAATTTTTCGGGCTCCGGAAAATTGGGTAAAAGCCCCTGCAAAATAGATATCAACAGAAAGAAACTGGCACTGGGTGCATTGAGTTAGTAGGTTAGTCCAAATATATGTAAAATGATATAAAAGTGTAGCAAAACATATAACAATGTCACCCAAAAGATCATGGAACAAGCAGAAATTATAGATACGTTTGGGACGTATCAGGGCGACTGTGGACATCACGCCGAGTCACGATCTTTGGTGTCAAAAGATTTTCGTCACGGTTTTTACTGGTTGACGGCTCATGCCAATGCTGAAGATATAGTGCGTCGATGCGATGGGTGTCATAAGTTCGGACGTCAGGCGCACGTGCCGGCCCAGGATTTGCGCATGATCCCCATTACATGGCCTTTTGCAGCTTGGGGGCTTGACATGTTTGGTCCTTTTAAAAGATCTTCGGACAAGAATACACATCTACTGGTCGCGGTTGATAAATTTACCAAGTGGGTTGAAGCGGAACCAGTCAGTAACTACGAAGCAGAAACGGCGGTCAAATTCCTGAGGAAGCTGATCTTTCGTTTTGGTTACCCTCATAGCATCATCACCGACAATGGTACTAATTTTTCTGAGGGGGCAATGAAGGAGTTTTGCCAGCGAGAGCACATCCGGCTTGATGTGTCTGCAGTAGCTCATCCACAATCTAATGGTCAAGCTGAGCGGCCTAACCAGAAGATATTGCGTGGAATCAAGCCCCGACTCATGGTTCCTTTCCAGTGAACTCCGGGTTGTTGGGTTGAAGAACTTCCCTCTATACTTTGGAGTATCAGGACAACACCTAACAGGTCTACCGGTTACACTCGTTTATTCCTCGTCTATGGGACAGAGGCGGTTCTTCCAAGTGATATGAAGCACGATTCCCCCAGAGTTGCCGCATATGTTGAAGCTTATAATGAGCAAGCACTTCAAGATTCTTTGGACGCCCTGGAGGAGTAGCGTGATTTAGCTGCTACTCGATCGACGATTTACCAACAAGACCTACGTCGTTATCATAGTCGACGTATCAAAAGCCGGGTCTTTCAGGAGGCCGACTTGGTGCTTCGTTTGATTCAAGATCATATGGGTATGCACAAACTTTCACCTCCTTGGGAGGGGCCTTGTGTCGTGAGCAGAAATCTCCGCAACGGCTTGTATTACCTGATTGATCTACGCCCCGACAAGCCAACCACGGAGGAAGAAACAACTCGCCCCTGGAACATTGCTCATCTGCGGCCCTATTATACTTAGAGCCATTGGCTCCTTATCCATGTACTCCCTCCGTCCCAAAATAACTGTCTCAACTTTGTACTAGAGCTAGTACAAAGTTGTATTAAGCTTCAGACACTTATTTTGGGACGGAGGGAGTACATACTTAGGTAATTGTGTACTCTTTACATTACAAAAATAAAGTCGGCGCCCATGAGATTCGGGGTCTGTGTCGTTTCAGCCCACATCTGAGCATGGGTCTTTATTGATTATTAAAATAAGTCGCCCAAGAGGATAAGTCGCCATTGGGGGGGGGGCTATTCAAACATGGACGCTACTGGTATCAAAGAGAGTAAGTCGCCTTGATGCAACCACTCAAACATAGGTACCAGTAAAGCCAAAGAGGATCAAGTGCCATGATGCACGGTTCAAACATAGGCGCCTATGTATGATCATGAACGATAAAAACTGGCTTACTTGGGGGCTAGTATCTCCGAAGTCGTTTAGTAGTAATAGCATTGTCTTATGCTATCCTATGCCTGTTTTTCCTTGATCATAGGTCATTTCGGGGCTTCTGACTCATTGAGTCCCGCCTTAATACCCTATTGGGCAGCGAAAAATTAACGCATTACTAAAATGGTTATACTGGACTGTATGTTTTGTGACTCGCCCTTAAGACCCATGTACTCTTGGCGAGTCAATCCAAGTATTGGACCCTCAACTCCCAAGGTTAAAACATTGAGGTACTTACGAGAGCCAGCATATGGAAAACAGACAAACCATGGGTTCACTGAAGCTTGACTTGAGCCGGATCAGTGATGACCCACAAGTGTAGAGGATCTATCATAGTCCTTTTGATAAGTAAGAGTGTCGAACCCAACGAGGAGCAGAAGGAACTGACAAGTGGTTTTCAGCAAGGTATTCTGTGCAAGCACTGAAATTATCGGCAACAGATAGTTGTGTGATAAGATGATTCGTAGCAAGTAGCAAGTAACAAAGGTGCAGAAAAGTGGCCCAATCCCTTTTCTAGCAAGGGACAAGCCTGGACAAACTCTTATAGGAGGTGAAGTGCTCCCGAGGACACATGGGAATTTCTGTCAAGCTAGTTTTCATCAAGTTCATATGATTCGCGTTCGCTACTTTGATAGTTTGATATGTGGGTGGACCGGTGCTTGGGTGCTGCCCTTACTTGGACAAACATCCCACTTATGATTAACCCCTCTCGCAAGCATTCACAACTACGAAAGAAGAATTAAGACAAAGTCTAACCATAGCATTAAACTAGTGGATCCAAATCAGCCCCTTACGAAGCAACGCATAAACTAGGGTCTAAGCTTCTGTCACTCTAGCAACCCATCATCTACTTATTACTTCTCAATGCCTTCCTCTAGGCCCAAATGATGGTGAAGTGTTATGTAGTCGACGTTCACATAACACCACTAGAGGAAGAACAACATACAACGCATCAAAATATCGAACGGATGCCAAATTCACGTGACTACTTATAGCAAGACTTATCCCATGTCCTCAGGAACAAAAGTGACTACTCACAAAGCATAATTATGTTCATGACCAGAAGGTATTGAATAGCATCAAGGATCTGAACATATAATCTTCCACCAAGTAATCCAACTAGCATCAACTACAAAGAGTAATTAACATTACTAGCAACCTTACAACTGCCAATCGGAGTCGCGAGACGGAGATTGGTTACAAGAGATGTACTAGGGTTTGGAGATGAGATGGTGCTGATGAAGATGTTGATGGTGATGAGTCCCCTCCGATGAGAGGAGTGTTGGTGATGACGATGGCGACGATTTCCCCCTCTGGGAGGGAAGTTTCCCCCGCAGGACGGCCCTGCCGGAGCTCTAGATTGGTTATGCTCAAGTTCCGCCTCGTGGCGGCGGCGATTCCTCCCGAAAGCCTCCTCCTGATTTTTTCTGGAACGAAACCCTCCTTATAATAAAAGATGGGGGCCATAGGGGCAATAGGGGGCCCAGAAGCCACCTAGGCGCGACTAGGGGGGTGGGCCGCGCCTAGCAGGCTTGTGGCCTCCTGGTGGCTCCCCTCTCGTACTTCTTCCGCCCAATATTTTTTATAAAATTCAAAATAATTCCTCGTTGATTTTCACGGCTTTTGGAGTTGCGCAGAATAGGTATCTCAAACTTGCTCCTTTTTCAGACCAGAATTCCAGCTGCTAGCATTCTCCCTCTTTATGTAAACCTTATAAAATAAGAGAGAAAATGCATAAGTATTGTACCGAGAAGTGTAATAACAGCACATAAAGCTATAAATATCAACATGAAAGCATGATGCAAAGTGGATGTATCAACTCCCCCAAGCTTAGACCTCGCTTGTCCTCAAGCGGAAGCCGAGATCAATAAATATGCCCACATGTTTAGAGAAAGTGGTGTCGGTAAAACAAAATACGGACATGCAGGCATCATGATCAAAATCAGAACAACAATATCGTCATATAATCTCTTATGCTAAAGTGATAATTCCTTCACAAATTAAAGTATGGATCAAGAATCTTATAGAGAATTAACAACCAATAGCCTTTAGTCATTGAAGCAATTGCAATTTATCATAACATCGGAAAGAGTCAAATAAGAGCTTGTAAAGCAAATCCACATACTCAATCATCCTTTCATCTTCTACAATTGCTAAAACTCACGTGGTACTCATGAGATCAAAGTTTCAGTTGGACACAGAGAAAGATAGGGGCTTATAGTTTCGCCTCCCAACTACTTACCTCAAGGGTAATGTCAACAATAATAATTCATGGATACTTACTTCCAAGTTGACATATGAATATAGATATTTCCCTAGCACATGATGTTAGCCAAGATAAAGGCGAAATAAGGAATTGGTGTCGATCACCATGACTCTTTTAAGGACAAAAAAGTAAAGGTACAAGATAGGCCCTTCGCAGAGGGAAGCACAGGTTGTCATGCGCTTTTGATCTTTGGATGTGTGACCTCTTAGTGTGAAGGAACGTCACTTTATATTGCCTCCTGTGATAAAGAACTTTATTATGCAGTCTATCGCTTTTATGTCTTCCTCATCACAGGTTCGTACAAAGCTTATTTTCCACACACTAATAGATCATACATATTTAGGGATCAATTTTTATTGCTTGCACCGATGACAACTTACTTGAGGGATCTTATTCAATCCATAGGTAGGTATGGTGGACTCTCGTGGCAAAACTGGGTTGAAGGTTTAAGGATGCACAAGTAGTATCTCTACTTAGTGCGGAAGTTTGGCTGAAATGAGGTGAAAGAAAGCGTCACATGCTAAGGGATCTCTAGTCATATAACATTGTTCAGAACCAAACAAACATAATTCATTATGTTGTCTTCCTTGTCCAACATCTAATTCTAAGCATGTAATAGTTTAAGGAGTGTTCACAATCATAGATGGTGCCCAAGATGATATATTTATATGTGAACCTCTCTTTCTTTATTACTTCCTATTAATTGCAACAATGACCAAGGTCTACGTTTGTTCACCCAAAACAAGTTTCAATCAACATTCTTTTTATATGTGAAGCCATCACTTCCAATAAGATCATTACATGATCTTTCATGCTTTTATTCTTATCTCAATCTTTAGATCATGGCATGAGGCAAGGCCCTTAACTAAAACACTCTTTATTATATGACTCACGAGCTCGAATACATTGGAGGTGACACAAAGCAAAACTCAAGCCTAGAACACTAAGAACTTTATTCTACAAGAAAAAGATACAACCAAAAAGGACCGAACTAAGAAAAAGGTAAAGGCAAAAGATGTGATGGTGATACGATACCGGGGCAACTCCCCCAAGCTTGGCACAAGCCAAGGGGATTGCCCATACCCGTGCTTAATTGTCTTCCTTCGAAGGTGATGGTGGTGGAGTTGTCCTGTCTTTTGATTCCAAGAGGGCCATCAATCTTTGATTTATACCTTGGAGTTCTGTGATATGTTTCTCTAGCAAAACAACTTCAGGGTGAGATAAGTATTATGAACACGAGTTATTTCACATAACCTCATGAGTTCGAACAAGGATGGAGGTAGAAGGTGGAGATAGGGTTGAAGAAAATCCTCTTCCTCAGCTTCTTCCTTGTTGAGCACAGATTGCCCTTTGTCCAACGCCGGATTCTCCTCCTTAGTTTTGCCCTTAGTTTCTTCAAGCAGCCTTTCCTTGGCCTCCATGACCTCCATTCTTTTTAGATCAGCGTTTACTTCTTCATAGACTTGAGGGAGATCGTTCTCCCCGACAGATTCCTGAGACGACATCCTTGCCCTAAATCTGCGGCAAAAACAGGCTCGAAACGAAAACAGAGGATATTTGCGTGATACGAGGGTCAGACCTTTCGGGAGAATATATAATGATTTTTTCTCGACCAAAAGGAGTACTCCGCAAGAAAACGGAGTCCAGGAGGCACACGAGGTGCCCACAAGCCACCCAGGCGCGGCCAGGGGGGTAGGCCTCGCCTGGCAGGCTTGTCGCCTCCTCGTGCGCTTTTCGGAGTACTTTAAATTTTTCTATTTTTCTAAAAATTCCAAAACGGAGAAAAATTGCTACTGGAAAAGTTTTGGAGTCGGTTTACTTACCGAATCACATACCTCTTCGTTTTTGGAGTCTGAAACAGGCTGATAAATATCCCTTATGTACTCCTCCGGAGTTATGGTATTAATAATATTGCTTTCAACATTTATGGGAGTACCTGAGATATAATGCTTGATTCTTTGCCCATTTACCACTCTCGGAAAATTACCTTCCGTGTTGTTGATCTTGATGGCACCGGAATGATATACTACCTCAACAATGTAAGGACCTTCCCATTTAGAGATAAGCTTGGGTGCAAAAAATCTTAAACGAGAATTGTATAGCAAGACATAATCACCTACATTGAACTCATGTTTTTGTATCCTTTTATCATGCCACCTCTTAACTTTTTCTTTGAACAACTTGGCATTTTCATATGCCTGAGGTCTACATTCATCAAGTGAGCTAATATCAAATAACCTCTTCTCATCAGTAAGTTTGAAATCAAAGTTGAGCTCTTTGATTGCCCAATAAGCCTTATGCTCTAGTTCAAGAGGTAAATGACATGCTTTACCGTAAACCATTTTGTACGGAGACATGCCCATGGGATTCTTATAAGCAGTTCTATAAGCCCACAATACATCATCAAGCTTCTTAGACCAATTCTTTCTAGACCTATTAACAGTCTTTTGCAGAATTAGTTTAATCTCTCTATTACTTAGCTCTACTTGACCACACGACTGAGGATGATAGGGAGATGCAATTCTATGGTTGACATCATACTTAGCAAGTGTTTTACGGAAAGCACCATGAATAAAATGTGAACCACCATCAGTCATTAAATATCTAGGGACTCCAAATCTAGGGAAAATAACTTCTTTAAGCATCCTAATAGAGGTGTTGTGATCAGCACTACTAGTTGGGATAGCTTCTACCCACTTAGTAACGTAATCAACAACAACTAGGATATGAGTATACCCGTTGGACTTTGGAAAAGGTCCCATATAATTAAAACCCCAAACATCAAATGGTTCAATGACAAGTGAATAATTCATAGGCATTTCCTGACGTTTACTGATATTACCTATTCTTTGACATTCATCACAAGATAGGACAGACTTACGGGCATCCTTGAAGAGGGTAGGCCAATAGAAACCTGATTGCAATACCTTGTGTGCAGTTCTATCTCCCGCATGGTGTCCTCCGTAAGCCTCGGAGTGACACTTCTGTAGGATCTGTCCCTGTTCATGCTCAGGTACGCAATGTCTAATAACACCATCTACTCCTTCCTTATAAAGGTGAGGATCGTCCCAGAAGTAATGTCTCAAATCAAAGAAGAATTTCTTCTTTTGCTGGTATGTGAAACTAGGTGGTATATATTTGGCAACGATATAATTTGCATAATCAGCATACCACGGTGTACTACGTGAAGCATTGATAGGTTGTGGGTCATCAAGAACATTCTCCAACCTAGAAAAGTTATCTGCTATGGGGTTCTCAGCACCCTTCCTATCAACAACATGCAAATCAAATTCTTGTAGCAAGAGAACCCATCTGATAAGTCTAGGTTTAGCATCTTTCTTTTCTATGAGATACTTAATAGCAGCATGATCAGTGTGAATAGTAACCTTGGAATCAACAATGTAAGATCTGAACTTTTCACATGCAAACACGACTGCTAAAAATTCCTTTTCAGTAGTAGCATAGTTTCTTTGGGCACTGTCTAGAGTTTTACTAGCATAGTGAATAACATTCAACTTCTTATCAACTCTTTGTCCTAGATCAGCATCCACAGCATAATCACTAGCATCGCACATAATTTCAAAAGGTAGGTTCCAATTAGGTGGTTGAACAATAGGTGCAGTTATCAAGGCCTTCTTAAGTATTTCAAAAGGCTTCCTCACAATCATCGTCAAAAACAAAAGGAATATCCTTTTGCAAGAGATTGGTAAGAGGCCTAGAAATCTTAGAAAAGTCCTTAATGAACCTTCTATAGAAACCACCATGACCAAGGAAACTTCTTATACCTTTAATGTCTGTAGGGCATGGCATTTTCTCGATCGCATCAACCTTAGCCTTATCGACTTCAATACCTCTTTCAGAAATTTTATGTCCTAAGACGATGCCTTCACTAACCATAAAGTGGCACTTCTCCCAGTTCAAGACAAGGTTGGTATCTTTACATCTCTGCAAAACTTGATCAAGGTTGCTGAGGCAATCATCAAAAGAAGACCCGTAAATGGAGAAGTCATCCATGAAAACCTCAACAATCTTTTCGCAAAAGTCAGATAATATAGCCATCATACATCTTTGAAAGGTAGCAGGTGCATTACATAAGCCAAATGGCATACGTCTGTAAGCAAAGGTACCGAAAGGGCAGGTAAAAATGGTTTTCTCCTGATCAGATTGTGCAACAGGTATTTGGGAGAAACCAGAATAACCATCTAGAAAGCAGAAGTGTGTGTGTTTAGACAATCTTTCTAGCATTTGGTCAATAAAAGGCAAAGGGTAATGATCTTTCCTAGTGGCTTTATTGAATTTCCTAAAATCAATCACCATCCTATAGCCAGTAATAATCCTCTGTGGGACCAATTCATCTTTATCATTAGAGATAACGGTAATACCTCCCTTCTTAGGGACGCAATGCACCGGACTCACCCAATCACAATGAGCAACAAGATAGATAATACCTGCTTCCAGAAGCTTTAGTATTTCTTTTCTTACTACCTCTTTCATCATAGGATTTAATCTCCGTTGATGATCAGCAACTGGTTTGGAATCATGATCAGTTTTAATTTTGTGCTGGCATAGAGTGGGACTAATGCCCTTAAGATCATCTAGAGTATATCCAATAGTTGTTGGAAATATGCCCCAGAGGCAATAATAAATTAGTTATTATTATATTTCCTTGTTCATAATAATCGTTTATTATCCATGCTAGAATTGTATTGATTGCAAACTCAAATACATGTGTGGATAGATAGACAACACACTGTCCCTAGTGAGCCTCTAGTTGACTAGTTCGTTGATCAAAGATGGTCAAGGTTTCCTGGCCATAGGCAAGTGTTGTCACTTGATAACGGGATCACATCATTAGGAGAATCATGTGATGGACAAGACCCAAACTATGAACAAAGCATATTTATCATGTCGTTTTATTGCTATTGTTTTATGCGTGTCAAGTATTTGTTCCTATGACCATGAGATCATATAACTCACTCGCACCGGAGGAATACCTTGTGTGCATCAAACGTTGCAACGTAACTGGGTGACCATAAAGGTGCTCTACAGGTATCTCCGAAGGTGTCCGTTGAGTTAGTATGGATCAAGACTGGGATTTGTCACTCCGTGTGACGAAGAGGTATCTCGGGGCCCACTCGGTAATACAACACCACACACAAGCCTTGCAAGCAATGTGACTAAGTGTAAGTCACGGGATCTTGTATTACGGAACGAGTAAAGAGACTTGCCGGTAATGAGATTGAAATAGGTATGCGGATACCGACGATAAAATCTCGGGCAAGTAACATACCGAAGGACAAAGGGAATGACATACGGGATTATATGAATCCTTGACACTGAGGTTCAACCGATAAGATCTTCGGAGAATATGTAGGATCCAATATGGGCATCCAGGTCCCGCTATTGGATATTGACCGACGAGTGTCTCGGGTCATGTCTACATAGTTCTCGAACCCGCAGGGTGTGCACACTTAAGGTTCGGTGACGTTTCGGTATAGTTGAGTTATAGGTGTTGGTAACCAAAAGTTGTTCGGAGTCCTAGATGAGATCCAGGACATCACGAGGAGCTCCGGAATGGTTCAGAGGTAAAGATTGATATATAGGAAGTCCTGTTTTGGTCACCGGAAAAGTTTCGGACTCATCGGTAGTGTACCGGGAGTGCCGGGAAGGGTGTGGGGGACCATCAGGAGGGGTGTCACGCCCCAAGGGGTCTCATGGGCTATGAGAAGAGATAAACCACCCCTAGTGGGCTGGAATAAGTTCCCACTAAGGCCCATAAGGTTTGAGAAGGAAAAATCACAAGGTGGAAAGAGTTTCCAAGTGGGAAGGTGGAATCGTACTCCAAGTAGGATTGGAGTAGGACTCCTCCACCTCCAATTTCGGCCAAACCTTGAGGGTTTGAGGCTACCTCCTCCCCTCCCTCCCTCCTATATATACTAGAGGTATTGATGGTTTTTGAGACACAACTTTGCCACGTGCTTCTCGACCCTATACCACACAGTTTTTCCTCTAGATCGTATTTCTGCGGAGCTTAGGCGAAGCCGTGCCAGAGTAGATCATCTCCACCACCGGCGCGCCGTCACGCTGCCGGAGAACTGTTCTACCTATCCGCCCCCTCTTTCTGGATCAAGAAAGTGGAGATCGTCATCGAGCTGTACGTGTGTTGAACGCGGAGGTGTCGTTCGTTCGGCACTAGATCGGAACGGATCATGAGACGGATCGCAAGATGGTTCGTGCAACGGATCGCGAGACGGTCCATGGGACGGATCGCGGGACGGTTCGTGCAACGGATCGCGAGACAGTTCATGGGACGGATCATGGGACGGATCGCGGGACGGTTCGTGGGGCGGTTCGAGGAACGTGAAGACGTTCCACTACATCAACCGCATTTCTTAACGCTTCCTGCTGTGCGATCTACAAGGGTACGTAGATCCAAATCTCCTCTCGTAGATGGACATCACCATGATAGGTCTTCATGCGCGTAGGAAATTTTTTGTTTCCCATGCGATGTTCCCCAATAGTGGCATCATGAGCTAGGTTCATGCGTAGATATTATCTCGAGTAGAACACACAAGTTTTTGTGGGCGTGATGTGCGATTTGCTGCCCTCCTTAGTCTTTTCTTGATTCCGCGGTATTGTTGTATTGAAGCGGCTCGGACCGACATTACTCGTACGCTTACGAGAGACTGGTTTCATCGCTACGAGCAACCCCGTTGCTCAAAGATGACCGGCGAGTGTCGGTTTCTCCAACTTTAGTTGAATCGGGTTTGACCGAGGAGGTACTTGGAGAGAGGTTAAATAGCAATTCATACATCTCCGTTGTGGTGTTTGCGTAAGTAAGATGCGATCCTACTAGATACCCATGGCAACCACGTAAAACGTGCAACAACAATTAGAGGACGTCTAACTTGTTTTTGCAGGGTATGCTTGTGATGTGATATGGCCAACGACGTGATGTGATATATTGGATGTATGAGATGATCATGTTGTAATAGTTAATATCGACTTGCACGTCGATGGTAGGCAACCGGCAGGAGCCATAGGGTTGTCTTTAAACTAACGTTTGTGCTTGCAGATGCATTTACTATATTGCTAGGATGTAGCTTAAGTAGTAATAGCTTGAGTAGCATGACAACCCCGATGGCGACACGTTGATGGAGATCATGGTGTGACACCGGTGACAAGAAGATCATGCCGGTGCTTTGGTGATGGAGATCAAGAAGCACATGATGATGGCCATATCATGTCACTTATGAATTGCATGTGATGTTAATCCTTTTATGCACCTTATTTTGCTTAGAACGACGGTAGCATTATGAGGTGATCTCTCACTAAAATTTCAAGACGAAATTGTGTTCTCCCCAACTGTGCACCATTGCTACAGTTCGTCGTTTCGAGACACCACGTGATGATCGGGTGTGATAGACTCAACGTTCACATACAACGGGTGCAAAACAGTTGCACGCGCGGAACACTCAGGTTAGACTTGACGAGCCTAGAATGTGCAGACATGGCTTCGGAACACAAGAGACCGAAAGGTCGAGCATGAATCGTATAGTTGATATGGTTAGCATAGAGATGCTTACCACTGAAACTATTCTCGACTCATGTGATGATCAGACTTGAGATAGTGGATTTGGATCATGTACCACTCAAATGACTAGAGAGATGTACTTTTTGAGTGGGAGTTCTTAAGTGATATGATTAATTGAACTAATTATCATGAACATAGTCTAATGGTCTTTGCGAATTACGATGTGGCTTGCGCTATAGCTCTATAGTTTTTATATGTTCCTAGAGAAAATTTAGTTGAAAGTTGATAGTAGCAGCTTTGCGGACTGAGTCTGTAAAACTGAGGATTGTCCTCGTTGCTGCGCAGAAGGCTTATGTCCTTAATGCACCACTCGGTGTGTTGCACCTCGAGGGTCGTCTGTGGATGTTGTGAACATCCGACATACATGTTTTTGATGAGTACGCAATAGTTCAATGCAAAATACTTAATGGCTTAGAAGCAAGGCGCCGAAGACGTTTTGAAACGTCACAGAACATAAGTGATGTTCTAAAGAGATGTAATTGTGATTTCATGCTCGTGCCCTTGTTAAGAGGTATGAGACCTCCGACAAGATTCTTTGTCCATGAAGTAAAGGAGAAAAGCTCAATCGTTGAGCGTGTGCTCAGATTGTCTGAGTACGACAATCGCTTGAATCAAGTGGGAGTTAATCTTCCAGATGAGATAGTGATGGTTCTCCAAAGTCACTGCCACCAAGTTGTGAGAGCTTCGAGATGAACTATAACATATCAAGGATTGATAAAGTGATCCTTGAGCGATTTGCGATGTTTTGACACTGCGAAAGTCGAAATGAAGAAGGAGCATCAATAGTTGATGGTTAGTAAAACCACTAAGTTTCAAGAAAGGCAAGGGCTAGAAGGGATACTTCGTGAAACGGCAAAACAGTTGCTGCACTAATGAAGAGACCCAAGATTAAACCCAAACCCGAGACTAAGTGCTTCTGTTTTAAGGGGAATGGTCACTGAGGCGGAGCTACCCTAGATACTTGGTAGATAAGAAGGCTGGCAAAATCGACAGAAGTATATTTGATATACATGATATTGATGTGTACTTTACTAGTACTCCTAGTAGCACGAGGGTATTGGATACATGTTCGGTTGCTAAGTGATTAGTAACTTGAAATGAAAGCTACAGTATAAACGGAGACTAGCTAAAGGCGAGGTGACGATACGTGTTGGAAGTGTTTCCAAGGTTGATGTGATCAAACATTGCACGGTCCCTCTATCATCAGGATTGGTGGTAAAACCTAAATAATTGTTATTTGGTGTTTGCGTTGAGCATGAACATGATTGGATCGTGTTTATTGCAATACGATTATTCATTTAAAGAGAATAATAGTTGTTCTATTTGCTTGAATAATTACCCTCAATGGTTTGTTGAATCTCGATCGTAGTGTTACACATGTTCATAATATTGGTGCCACAAGATACAAAGTAATAATGATAGTACCACTTAGTTGTGGCACTGCCACTTGAGTCATGTTGGTATAAAATGCATGAAGAAGCTCCATGCTGATGGATCTTTGTACTCACTCATTTTTGAAACGTTTGAGACATGCAAACCATCCCTGTTGGTATAAATGCATGAAGTAACTCCTTAGAGATGGATCGTTTGGACTCACTTGATTTTGAATCACTTGAGACATGCAAAACATGCCACATGAAACAAGAGAGTAACTTGTTGGAAGTAATGCATTTTTGATGTGTGCAGTCCAATGAGTGCTAAGGCACGCATTGGATATCGTTATGTTCTTACTTCACTGACGATTTGAGTAGATACAGGAGTATTTACTTGATGAATCACAAGTCTGAAATATTGAAAAGTTCAAAGCAATTTCAGAGTAAAGATCGTCATGATAAGAGGATAAATTGTCTACGATACGATCATAGAGATGAATATCTGAGTTACGAGTTTTGGTACGCAGTTAAGACAATGTGGAAATAGTTTCGCAGTTCATGCCACCTGGAACACCATAGTGTGATGATGTGTTTGAACGTCATAGCCACACCCTATTTGATGTGGTGCATACTATGATGTCTCTTATTGAATTACCACTATCGTTTATGGGTTATACATTAGAGACAACCGCATTCACTTTAAATAGGGCACCGCGTATTTCCGTTGAGATGACACAGTATAGACTATGGTTTGGAGAAACTTAAGATGTCGTTTCTTAAAAGTTTGGGGCTGTGATGCTTATGTGAAAAAGTTTCAGTCTCATAAGCTCGAACCCAAAACGGATAAATGCATCTTCATAGGATATCCAAAACAGTTGGGTGCATCTCCTATCTCAGATTCAGAAGCGAAGTGTTTGTTTCTAGAAACGGGTCCTTTCTCGTGGAAAGGTTTCTCTCGAACGAATTGAGTGGGAGGGTGGTGGAACTTGATGAGGTTAGTGAACCGTCACTTCAACCAGTGTGTAGCAGGGCACACGAAGATGTTCCTATGGCGCCTACACCAATTGAAGTGGAAACTGATGATGATGATCATTGAGCTTCAGATCAAGTTACTACAAACCTCGTAGGTCGGCAAGGTCGCTGATGTCAGCTATGCTAATGCAGAAAAGTCCTTCCAATGGTGCCAGAAACAGGTGTGTCGACGGCATGAGGAATGCTTCAGCTGCGGCTACGCCTTAAGGGACTTCCTAGGCAAGTATGCAAAGGATTTCCCCTGTGGCCTTGGAGCCTTGCGTTGGTGTTCCCTTGAAGCGGAAAGGGTGATGTAGCACAGTGACGGTAAGTATTTCCCTCAGTTTGAGAACCAAGGTATCAATCCGGTGGAGGAGTATCACAAGATCCTGCACAAACACAAAAGCTTGCTCCCAACGCTATGAAGGGGTTGTCAATCCCTTATAGATTGTTTGCCAAGTGAGAACTGAAAGCAACAAAGTAACAAAGCAAAGTAAAAGCGGAGGTGTAAACGATGGATGTGAATAGACCCGGGGGTCGTAGTGTTTACTAGTGGCTTCTCTCATGAAAGCAAGTAGACGGTGGGTGAACAAATTACTATCAAGCAATTGATAGAATCGCGCAAAGTCGTGACGATATCTATGCAATGATTATATCTATAGGCATCACGTCCAAAACAAGTAGACCTATACTTTCTGCATCTACTACTATTACTCCACATGTTGACCGCTGTCCAGCATGCATCTAGTGTATTAAGTCCATAAGAACAGAGTAACGCCTTAAGCAAGATGACATGATGTAGAGGGATAATCTCAAACCAATGATAAAAACCCCATCTTTTTACCCTTGATGGCAACTACTTGATGTGTGCCTTGCTGCCCCTACTGTCACTGGGAAAGGTCACCACATGGTAGAACCCAAAACCAAGCACTTCTCCCATTGCAAGAATCATAGATCTAGTTGGCCAAACAAAACCTAAGACTCGGAGAGACTTACAAGGATATCAAATCATGCATATAAGAAATCAGCAAAGACTCAAATATATATCATAGATAATCTGATCACAAATCCACAATTCATCAGATCTCGACAAACACACCGCCAAACAAGATTACATCGGATAGATCTCCATGAAGATCATGGAGAACTTTGTATTGAAGATCCAAGAGAGAGAAGAAGCCATCTAGCTACTAACTACGAGCCCGTAGGTCTGAAGTGAACTACTCACGAGTCATTGGAGGGGCGATGATGATGATGAAGAAGCCCTCCAACTCCAAAGTCCCGTCCGGCAGGGCGCCGGGAAGGGTCTCCAGATGAGATCTCGCGGGAACGAAAGCTTGTAGCGGCGGAAAAGTATTTTCGAGGCTCCCCTGATTTTTTGCGGAATATTTGGGAATTTATGGGCCAAAGACCTAGGTCAGGGGGCGGCCAGGGAGGCCACAAGCCTGCCCACCGCCGCCTCCCCCTAGTGGCGGAGTGGGGGCTTGTGGGCTCCCTGGATCCCACCTGGCTTGGCCCAAAAGCCCCCTGGTCTTCTTCCATTTGGGAAAAAAGCATTTCGGGGCTTTTCTTCTGCTTGGATTCCGTTCCAAAATCATATCCGAAAAGAGTCAAAAACACGGGAAAAACAAGAACTAGCACTTGGCACTGAATTAATAAGTTAGTCCCCAAAAAGATATAAAAGGTACATAAAACAACCAAAGAAGACAAGATAACAGCGTGAAACCATCAAAAATTATAGATACGTTTGAGACGTATCAGTCGCGTACTGCTGTAGAGTGGTACGGTAACCCTGTCTTAGAGGTCATGTTGTTGAGCAACAATGAACCTACGAGCTATGGAGAAGCGATGGTGGGTCCGGATTCCGACAAATGGCTGGAGGCCATGAAATCCGAGAGAGGATCCATGTATAAAACAAAGTGTAGACTTTGGAAGAACTACTTGATAGTAGTAAGACTATTAAGTAAAGATGGATCTTTAAAAGGAAGACACACGATCATGGTGATAAGTCACTATTAAGAAAAGCTCAACTTGTCGCAAAGATGTTTTCGACAAGATCAAAGAGTTGACTATGATGTGACTTTATCACTCGTAGCGATGCTAAAAGTCTGTTGGAATTATGTTAGTAGTTGGTGCATTATTTGTGAAATATTGCAGATAGGAAGACAAAACATTGTTTCCTCGACGGTTTCCTTGAGGAAAGATTGTATGTGATACAATGAGAAGGTTTTGTCGATCCTAAGGATACTAACAAGTATGCAAGCTCCAGTGATCCTTTTATGGACTGGTGCAAGCATCTCGGAGTTTGAATATACGCTTTGATGAGATGATAAAAGGTTTGGGGTTTGTACAAGGTTTATGAGAAACTTGTATTTCCAAAGAAGTGAGTGGGAGCACTATAGAATTTCTGATAAGTATATGTGGTTGACATATTGTTGATCAGAAGTAATGCAGAATTTCTGTGAAGCATAAAAGGTTGTTTGAAAGGAGTTTTTCAAAGGAAGACCTGGATAGAGCTATTTGAACATTGAGCATCAAGATCTATAGAGATAGATCAATACTCTTAATAGAACTTTCAAATGAAATGCATGCCTTGACAAGTTTTTGAAGGAGTTCAAAATTGATCAGCAAAGAAGGAGTTCTTGGTTGTATTGTAAGGTGTGAATATGAGTAAGACTCAAAAGTCCAACCACGGTAGAAGAAAGAGAAAGGACGAAGGTCGTCCCCTATGCCTTAGCCGTAGACTCTACAACATGCCATGTTGTGTACCGCACCTGATATGTGCCTTGCCACAAGTCTGTTAAGAGGTACAGAGAGTGTTCCAGGATTGAATCACTGAACAACGGTCAAAGTTATCCTTAGTGACTAATGGACTAAGGATTTTTTCCTCGATTATGGAGGTGGTTAAAGAGTTCGTCGTAAAGGGTTACGTCGATGCAAACTTTGACACTAACCCGAATAACTATGAGTAGTGAAACGGATTCGTATAGTAGAGTAGATATTTGGAGTATTTTCGAATAGCACGTAGTAGCAGCATCTATAAGATGACATAAAGATTTGTAAACAACACACGAATCTGAAAGTTTCAGAACCGTTGACTAAAACCTCTCTCACGAGCAACTCATATATCTCCGTTGTGGTGTTTGCGTAAGTAAGATGCGATCCTACTAGATACCCATGGTCACCACATAAAACATGCAACAACAAAATTAGAGGACGTCTAACTTGTTTTTGCAGGGTATGCTTGTGATGTGATATGGCCAACGATGTGATGTGATATATTGGATGTATGAGATGGTCATGTTGTAATAGATAATATCGACTTGCACGTCGATGGTATGACAACCGGCAGGAGCCATAGGGTTGTCTTTATACTAACGTTTGTGCTTGCAGATGCGTTTACTATTTTGCTAGGATGTAGCTTTAGTAGTAATAGCATGAGTAGCACGACAACCCCGATGGCGACACGTTGATGGAGATCATGGTGCGGCGTCGGTGACAAGAAGATCGTGCCGGTGCTTTGGTGATGGAGATCAAGGAGCACGTGATGATGGCCATATCATGTCACTTATGAATTGCATGTGATGTTAATCCTTTTATGCACCTTATTTTGCTTAGAACGATGGTAGCATTATGAGGTGATCTCTCACTAAAATTTCAAGACGAAATTGTGTTCTCCCCGACTGTGCACCGTTGCTACAGTTCGTCGTTTCGAGACACCACGTGATGATCGGGTGTGATAGACTCAACGTTCACATACAACGGGTGCAAAACAGTTGCGCACGCAGAACACTCGGGTTAAGCTTGACGAGCCTAGCATGTGCAGACATGGCCTCGGAACACATGAGACCGAAAGGTCGATCATGAATCATATAGATGATATGATTAGCATAGGGATGCTTACCACTGAAACTATGCTCAACCCACGTGATGATCGGACTTGAGCTAGTGTAAGTGGATCATGAACCACTCAAATGACTAGAGAGATGTACTTTTTGAGTGGGAGTTTAGCGAATAATTTGATTAAGTTAAACTCTAACTATCTTGAACATAGTCTAAGTCCACTTTGAATATATTTGTGTTTTAGATCATGGCTCACGCGACAGTCACCCTGAATTTTAATACGTTCCTAGAGAAAGCTAAGTTGAAAGATGATGGAAGCAACTTTGTAGACTGGGCTTCCCCCCTTGGCTCGGCCGACCCCCTTGGGGCTCCTTGAGCCCCAAGGCAAGGCTCCCCCTCTTCCCCCTATATATACGGAGGTTTTAGGGCTGATTTGAGACGATTTTTCCACGGGAGCCCGACCACATACCTCCACGGTTTTTCCTCTAGATCGCGTTTCTGCGGAGCTCGGGCGGAGCCCTGCTGAGACAAGATCATCACCAACCTCCGGAGCGCCGTCACGCTGCCGGAGAACTCTTCTACCTATCCGTCTTTCTTGCTGGATCAAGAAGGCCGAGATCATCGTCGAGCTGTACGTGTGCTGAACGCGGAGGTGCCGTCCGTTCGGCACTAGATCGTGGGACTGATCGCGGGACGGTTCGCGGGGCGGATCGAGGGACGTGAGGACGTTCCACTACATCAACCGCATTCACTAATGCTTCTGCTGTACGGTCTACAAGGGTACGTAGATCACACATCCCCTCTCGTAGATGGACATCACCATGATAGGTCTTCGTGCGCGTAGGAAATTTTTTGTTTCCCATGCGACGTTCCCCAACAAGAACTTGGTTTGCATATTTCAATGATGAGCCTCCTCAAATGAGCTCTAGGTCTTTATGAGCAAACAAGTTGGATGCACCACCACTAGTTCCATTGGAGAGCTTACCTTAGCTCATATGTGCATCCGTTACATGGCAATCCCTACTCCTCACATCATATATATCATTTGGCTTTCTCTCGCCTATGGTTGTCCCCATTAATGTGAGCCTTTTACACCCTTTTTGTCTTCCTTCCCCATCATTATTCTATTTTCCATCCTAAGTGCGAACATATCTTGCTTACGCTCATCCATTGCATGAGTGCTGAAAGTCGAAAGGGAGAGGATCATTATGACTTGTGCCTAACTAGTGTTCTGGGGATGAGTCAAAATAAGATTCCGAAGGAGACCAAGTGTGAGGTTTAGTAGATTGAGTTCTCAATTAAAAAGTATTTTGTGATCTCAACCATCTCCCACTTCTTGCACGCAAACACTATTTGGAGATATTCGAGCCACGGACAGCGAGAGCTCTTGCACCTTTATGTTCTTACTTTGCTAATCTCAATACTAGATATAAACTCTTGCTTGTTATTGTCTTGACTTGAATTGCATATCTCACTTGCTTTACTTTGAAGCTCTTATATGTGTGTTAGCATGTCACCACATAAATTATTGTGCTATCATTTATCTACTCGAGGACAAGCAGAAATTAAGCTTGGGGGTGTTGATACGTCCCAAACGTATCTATAATTTCTGCTTGTTCCATGATCTTTTGGGTGACATTGTTATATGTTTTGCTACACTTTATATCATTTTACACATATTTGGACTAACCTACTAACTCAGTGCATCCAGTGACACTTTCTGTCTGCTGATGTCTATTTTGCAGGGGCTTTTACTCAATTTTCTGAAGCCCAAAAAGTTTCAGGAAAATATATAAAAAATCAGCGTAACGGAAGCTTTCAGATCACCGAAGATGGGCCAGAGGGGGCCACGGGCCGTCCAGGCGACCTGCTGGCACGACCTACCCCCTCGCCGCGCCAGGAGGCTGCCTGGGTGGGCCCCACCTCCTCCGGTGCCCTCCTTCAACCTATATTTAGTCATTCGAGAGAAAACGCTTCCATAACTTCCAGAATCGCGAATTTCTCCATCGTTCCGCGACTGCAGCGCTTCCGAGATCGGGAGCGTGAGGTGACCTCTTCCCGGCACCCTGCCGGAGGGAGGATTGACCTCCGGGAGATTCTCCACCGCCATGGACGCTTCCCGGACGTGCCCTGAGTAGTCCTCCTTAGACCATTGGTCCATGACTAGTAGCTATGTGATGTCTTCTCTCCAATCTTGTGCTTCAATGGTTAGTTCTTGTGAGCTGCCCTACATGATCAAGGCATCTATGTAATTATCTTGCTATTGCTATGCTCGGTTTGTTGGGATCCGATGGATTATGAGATTATGTTCAGATTGTTATGAGTTATATATTTGATTATCCTTTTATATTATGTTCCTTAGTGATTCATGCATGTGCTCCGTTGATACTAATTGCTTTGGCCAAGTAGTAGATTGTAACTCCAAGAGGGAGCGTTATGCATGATTGTCGGTTCATGCCCCTCGATGTCTAGCTTGAGTTACAAAAACATGAGACTAGGGGATGTGTTGTTGCCACCAGGGAGAAAACAACGGTGCTTGTGACCACGATTTCAAGGATTGTTTACCTTACGCATAGTTTGTTAATGCAGTTGTCTGTTGCTTTGAGTTTACACTTTGGGTGGGGCTTGCAACTTAATACCGGCGGGATGTTCTGGATAGATATCTCAAGGTGGATGATTAGTAAGTAGATGCTGATGAATAAACGTTCTACTTGTCTTTGCGTACTACCCATTACAATTGAACCTCTAACTATCAAGTAGCATAATTAGCATTGTGATGTGTTCATAATACTGTCAATTGCCCAACTCTGATTTGTTTACCCAAGAATAGTTGTTTATCGTCTTTTGTGAGAGAGACATCACTAGTGAACATAATGTGACTCCGGTCCGTATCACCATCATTGTTTACACCTCCATCATTTACTGCTTTCATTTACTTTTCCGTTGCAATCATTTCTACTTTCCCGCTTGTGTTTTGATCCTTTGCAAACTGCAAGGCCGGAGAGATTGACAACCTCTTTTTACTCGTTGGGAGCAAAGTTATTTGTTGTGTGTGCAGGTCCACGTCTTCTGCTAGCGCCAGGGTGGAAGACACCTACTTGTTGATCCTAGGAGTCCTCCTGGTTCGATAAACCTTACAGTCTTCGTGTAAGGGAAAACTTGTTGCTGATTACATCTCAACCTTCCACTTGGGGTAACCAACGAGGTGCGAGAAGTATATACATCATCTCATCATCAAGCAAAGTTTTCTAGCGCCGTGTAGTGCCCCAAGTGTAAAGCTTTCCCTTTTTGTAACTTTCCATGTGGGACCACCTTGACATTGTTATGAGAGCTATCTATGCATGTATGATTTCATGTGTCACCTAGTATTCTTCTTTTGCATGCATGCATCCATGCCATACCATCCTTGCCATACCTTATGATTCTATGTCATGTTATGATTGCATGTGTTCTTGCTAGGTGTGATTTTGTGGTCTTGTAATTTCATGTGTTGATGCACATGTGATGTTGGTGTGTGGACTGTAGGAGTGGTTTCTATGTATTTCAAAGCTCCTTGCAATTCAAACCCTTTTTCTTTCCTTTTATCTCATGTTCAAAATTCCATCTTCCCAAAATCTGTTTTAAAATGTCTTGTGTTTAAAGTTTATTGTGGAGATGATGATGTGATGATTTGGAGTTTTATTCTTGGTCTTGAGGGTGAATATAAATCACAAAACAGAATAAATAAATGTTGTTTTGGATTTATGAAAGTAGCCCCATAAATGTTGGAAGTATTTTATTTAAATAGCTGGTTCATTTTCAGGTCCAGGGCAATTTTCCATTTGATTTTATCCCTTTTATTTTGTCCTGTGCCTATTATTCTTTCTCTGTTTTATTTTTAAAAGGAAATAGACAGGGGGCTCTATTTCTCTATCTGGCGCATTAAGTGGGCTTCCTCCCACCTAGCGGCCCATCTCTCCTTCCCCCCTCGCAGCCCGTCGCGCGTCCGTCGTCGTCCACCTCCTTTCCAGCGAGGCAGTGGGACCCTCCTGTCATCCTCTCTCTCCCGTTCCCCTCTGTTCCACCGGAGAGAGCACACGCACATGGCCACCGCGCGCCCCTCGCTTCCCCTCTCGCCCTATAAAGAGCCTTGGCGTCCGCGCCTCGGCTAGGGTTCCCCCTTCCGCCACCGCTCCACCCAGATCTCATCTCCCTCCTCTCTGCATCGTCGCAGCAAGGTAAGTGAGGCGGATCTGCCATGGCCGACGGTTGAAGGAGGTCGCCGTCGTCGCTGTGGTGCATCTTCCTCCTCGTCGAGAGGTCCAGGAGCTCGCGGGCCTATCCAGGGGCTCGTTCCCGCCGCTGGATCGTCTTCCCCGACCCTGCTTCGTCTTCTTCCCGGAGGCGCTCCTTCTCCGATGAGCTCCGCCGCTCCGCGCCCTTCTTCCTGCTACTTCCTCTACGGGCGCTTCTTCCTCGACCCGTACGTGAGGTAGTACTCCTCCTCCCTCCTCCCTGTGCTAGATCGAGCGCCGTTGCCGCGTAATCGAAGCGCGCGTTGCCTCTGTCGCCGGAGCCGCCGATCGCCGTCGTCACGCCGTTGTAGAGTCCCTCGGGAGTAGTTAGGACGTGAAATGGGTTCATGTGGATGTGGGCTTCCTCCCCTCCACGAGTCGGAGCTGTATTTGGCTCGCATCGCCGGCGAGACCCCTCCCCTGTTTCGGTCAGTCGTCGGTAGCAGAAGAGCAGGGAGGTTACCTCTTCTGTTTCGCAGCGCGTAGTGGTTCAGACACCGTTTCGTAGCCCAGTGGTAGCTAGCGTGGCGTGCCTGATGGAGGGCGCGGGTTCGATTCCCCCCTTCGCCACCTTTTTGTTATTTTTCGTTGCTCTGCACAGTAAGTCCCAGAGGCAGTTTAACCTGGTTGGGCTCCCCTCTTTGTCGAGTATGCTAGTGCAGCGCAGTGGTAGTGTAGGTGGCTTTGCACCAGAGGCACAGGGGTTCGATCCCTGGGGTGCCCCCTTTTTTTTCTTTTAACTCTTGTTTTTTTTTGCTGGATATGCTCTTTTGCTCTGTTTGTTGTTTTGTGCCTTAAACATAAGATGACAGATGGCATAATATTATTTTTGTTTCTCTGCTGCTATAGTAGACTAGATGCATGTGTATGTGTATGTTCTTGTGAGAAGTGATGTGTGTGTGTATGTGATCTTGCTAGTATATGTTGGTGGTATGATTGCAAGTAGGCATGTGTGCATAGGTGTTGTGAGTGATGATGTTGGTGTAGGTATGGAGATAAGTGTGTAGTGAGTGCACACCACATGTGGTACCTACTAGAAGTGTTTGAGAGGTGATGCTTCCATGTTACTTGCATAGTAGTTTTCCCCCTCATGTTGTTCTTGGGTTTAAGTGCTTGTGATGGGGTTTTTGGTGATGATATATGTGTGTGTGTGGAACTTCCCACCTTTGCAAACTATGCACCTTCACATGTCCATATGTGTGAGGGCATGGTGTTGTGTGTGTGGGGGTGACTTAGTGAGAAGTATCTGTGTTGTTGATGTGCATGACACAAACATGGGGTTCAAACCCCCATGTCACTTTGTCATTGTGCACATGAGCTCAACCTTTGTAGTAGTTGTCTTAGTAGGAACTACATGAAATGATGCCCATTCCCTAGGCACGATTTGGAGTAGTTTACTCTCCCTTAATTGTGGTCACTTGTTCCAAGTAAGTGCCACATATTATATATGATTTTGGGGCAGAATCTCCCAAGGAATCCAGTGGTGAAGTTTGTTTTTGCCATTAGGATACTTTATGGAGTTGACATATTCAGATTTGTTGCAAGTTTGATCCTTGATTCCATGGAATAGGTGGAGCCCAAGGGCATGAGTTTTTGTGTGATAGTAGTAGGGGTTTTGCTCTACACCACAGTGGTGTCATTTATCACTTGGTGTTATGGGTGTGCAAACTATGCCTAGACAAAGTGGGCATGTGGCTGAAAATTCCAGTTTAGTGAAAACTGGAATTTCACTAAGTCTGGGATTCTGGAAACATTTTCTCCCCTTATAGATGACGATGTTCTGGTCATTGTATTGATAACTAGCCTTAGTTCAGTGCTAGGATTTTGAACCTGATATGTTTGTGAAGCACCATGTCAAGTTTCAAGTCATTTGGAGTCCAGTAGGTTGTGTTTTGATTGCTGTCAAAAAGCTTCAGAACAAAGACAGAAACTCAGGTGCAGGAATTTTCACTAAGTCCCTGAGATATGATTGTTTTGGGAAAGTTTGTGGCCTTGTATATTCTAGAGTTTAATTCCTTTTGCTGTGATTCTTGCTGGTGCTTGTAGTGTTATTGGATGGCAACAGCCACATATATTATTTGTCATAGTTGGGTGGTTGTAGATGCTTTGCATGTAGCTCACAAAGTGCTATGATGCAGATTATGGCAGATTATGTAGTTTTGTCATTTTGATGATTGTGGGTGCTTATTGATGTTGTGGTGTTCTTCCTTGCTCCATTCCATTCATGTTGGTATAATACATGTCTTGGCAACCTGGGAATACCAGATTTGTGCCAATTGTGAGTGTGGTGTTGAATCTTCCACGTAGAGCTTCATATCTTGTTTCGTTGATTCCCGTTGATCCGTAGCTCCGTTCGCAATGTTCTTTATATGGTTTTGCATTGTTTTCACGAGCCGCATCGGTTCATGTCATCCTCATGCATGTAAAAATAGCTTAGTGTACAGTTCTGTCCAGAAACTTGCAGTAGTTTATTTCGCTTGTGCTAGTGATAGAAATAGTGGTGCATGCTCAATTTTCATCTCATGCATCATGTGATTGTTGCATCTTGTGGTGCTGATGTTCATTGGCTGTTATTATCATGTTGGGTAGCACCGGGATCGGAGAACGAATACGTGGAGTCAGGAGAGTACGTGCAGGACGAACCAGAACCATTCCAAGCTGAGGATATCACAGGCAAGATGATATGACCTTGATTCCATCTCTAGACTTGTTATGCTAGTTTCGTTTCCATGTCATATTGCTCGCTGCCTACCACTGAAATTAAATTGCCTCTTCATATGCCACGAGCCCAAAACACCGTTCTCCTTCCCAGCATAACTTGTATGGCTAAGTAGGCTTGCTCAACTACTAATGTTAGCGTTGCTAGATGCAGGTGCTTTCACTCATGCGATAACATGAGCTTTGATATAATTATCTTAAATGCTGTTATTTAATTAATGCACCTATATACTTGGTAAATGACGGGAGGCCTAGCCTTTTGCCGGGTGCTTTGTTCCGTTATTGCCGCCTTAGTTACCGGTTACCGGTGTTTGATTCCATAATGATCGCTCCTAACACGTTCGGGGTTGTTATGGGGACCCCCTCGATAAATCGCGTAGTGCTAAGGCTTGTCCGGCAGGACCCAACATTGGTGTTAATTTGCTAATCACTTAATAATAAACTGCATAGGGAATAGCTACCCCGAGGATTTTAATCAACAACCCGGGCCAGTGCTCCTCGTGAGTGTTGGTTCAAATTAGAGCACTGTGCGGGGCCAACTCAGGGCAACTTGAGAGATTTCTATCAGGCCACTGTACGCGTCGCTCATCCGTCGTGTCCTGAGACTGAGATACGCGGCTCTTATCGGGGTCGTCGACACGACGGGAGGTCCTGCTAGTCTTGTCTTACCTTAGCGGTATATCTTGCGTATAGGAATCCCAGTGAAGCTTTGGTTTCCCCCAGAGTTGAGGTTTTCCTCTAAGGAATCCGACGAGATCACGAGATTCGTGATAGAGGATGCCTTTGCGGCCTGTGTTCGTTTGTGATGGACTAGTTGGAGCACCCCTGCAGGGTTTAATCTTTCAGAAAGCCGTGCCCACGGTTATGTGGCAACTTGGAATATTTTGTTAACATCCGGTATTAGAGAACTCAAACATAAGCTAATAAAACTGCCAACTGTGTGCGTAACCATGACTGTCCCTTCGAAGATCTCTCTTCGATCGGGGACACGGTGGGGTTATGAATGCCGTAGGTAGGTGTTCGGGATCACTTAGTGATCAAGTAGTTCCGTCTGCTAGTGTAGACCACCCTCATTTCTACTTTGCGTAAGTTAGCCACTTAATCGAGCTTAGAATGTTGCAGCCTCATACACTTCACCCTTACCCTACCTAATAACATGACTAGTTCTGGCACCAAGGTCTTAGATTGCTGAGTCCCCGTGGCTCACGGATTCCTCCGAAACTCCCAGCAGGTACAGGTACCCCAGAGACAGATGATCCCGACGGCACCCAGCTGGCGTGGCAGTACGACGAGGAGACAGACCGCCTCTACGTGAACTATCTAGAGGACTGAGGCGTGGTCGTGATCGTGGGCCTGCAGGCAGGGTAACATAGCATTTCCATGTTTTGTAGTCCGTAGCGGAACTACCTTGATTGTATCTGTGATGTACTCTGAGTTATTAATAAGAAGACAGTTGAATCCCGAATTGTCTACTTTTATTATTATTTGTGCTATGTTACTTTCTTGCGAAACACTTAGATGCGCTTCTTTCCTATTCGGGGGCCTCGACCCACATATCGGAAAGGACCGCATCTTGGTCGTTACACGCCGTTGCCATGGACTCCAGTCTTCAAGATAGGGGAGTTGCACGCTATCCTTTACCTTTGTTTTTTAGTCTTGTTAGTTTGCTTTTTAGTTTTTGCTTTAGAGTCTTATACCAAAAACCACAAAAAAATTAGTTACTTTGCTTTGTTTAGTTAGTATGCCTAAGTCCTTTGCCTCTAGTTTTGCACCCGAAGGAGAGATTCTCACCTTCAAACAAAGGGTTGGAGAAAGTTTGAAAGATGCTTGGTATAGAATTAAAAATTCTCAAGATAGAGCCACCAAGAAGCAATCCACCACTATTTTGCTTAGAAATTTTTATGTTGGTATTACTTCTTGGCATAGGTTTGTTCTAGACACAACAATAGGATGGAATTTCTTGGAAGCCCCCGTTGGGGGGGGGGGGCTCTTAACATTATGGAAAATCTTGTCGGAATCCCACCTATTGTTGACATAAACGATGATATCACTTTATCTCATGTTATGAGTAAACTTGATAAGATAGATCAAGATATACCAAGCATGAGTAAAATTTATGAAGTAGATCTTAGGATTCAAGGGAACTTGAATAGACTTGATAGCTCCATGAACAAAATTTACAAATTTTTGGAGACCCTTAAATCCCATGATGTGGATCCTTCTAGGATTGATAAGATCGAGGATATTTTTGAAACT
Organism: Hordeum vulgare subsp. vulgare; assembly: GCF_904849725.1. Classification (NCBI taxonomy): domain Eukaryota; kingdom Viridiplantae; phylum Streptophyta; class Magnoliopsida; order Poales; family Poaceae; genus Hordeum; species Hordeum vulgare. The sequence continues at coordinate 541,805,562 of NC_058520.1, forward strand.
TTAGTAACTACTCTATCCTTCATCAAGACTAAAAAGGTAGAAACCCCCGCAAGGAAGGGACCTAGGTTCGTTAACGTACCAAAGGTTCCTCAACCCAAAACAAGTATACCTATTGCTGAGTGTGTTGAAACTGTGAAGACCTTGGAAGAGATACCTCTCTTAAATAGAATTAGAAATGAAATTCCAATTGGTCTTACTACCTTTGCTTTTGCTCCTAGAAGTGTTGCCACTAAGCCTCTCTTTGAGAGTCTTCTTAAGACTAGTTGTATTATTGAAGAGCTCTTTGATGATCTTGATGATGGTTCAATTGATACAACTTGATCTTCTTGCATTATGCCTAGCTCAAAGGCATAAAGGAAAGCGCCTGTTGGGAGGTAACCTAATTTGTTTTTACTTTCAGTTTTAGTGGTCTTGATGCTTGTTACTACTGTAGCAACATCATTGTATCTTTATTTTTAAGCTTTGTGCCAAGTTATAGCCTCCGATTGCAAGAAAGTTCAAAAATTGTGACATGCTGTCCAGAAACAGATTCTGTCTGCTTGACGGAAAAAATCGCCAAAAATCACCAGATCATATTTTTTATCTGAATTGTTTTTACAGCATTCTCTATATAATTTCCTTTCTCGCATATGTTCTGAGTTTTTTGATTTGAGTGGCATAAGTGTCCCGAATAAGTTATTTACTACCTGCTATTATGTTTTTCACAAATTCTGCTATGTTTTGCGTTTTCATTGTTTTGCAAATCCTAAGCTTACTTTTTATTTGCAAAAACCTTTTGGCAATCATGAGAAACGGTATATTTTCATGAAAAACTTTATTTCCAGCAGGTAATGAATTATTTTATTAAGGGTACTAACCACTCTAATCAACTTATGATGAGTTCCGTATGAAGGGAGTTTTCAAGTATGTGATGGGAGATGATGAAAGAAGATACAAGAGTGTCAAGCGCTCAATCTTGGTAATGCCCCCATGCACCCCAAGAAATATTCAAGGAGACTCAAGCGTCTAAGCTTAGGGATGCCCCCGTGCATCCCCTTCTCTATCGGCAATCATCAGTTCATCCATCTCCATGCTATATTTTTATCACTCATATGTTATGTGCTATGCTTGGAGCATCCCGCTCTTTACTTTTTAGTTTGTTTTAGTTTTGATTGATGTTCATAACAAGTCGAAACCTATCCTACCTTGTTTGGGACAGAGACACGCTCCATTCCACTCTCGAACACAACATAGGTTTTCATGCTTATCTTTTGTGTGTGTTCTTCATCTTTCTATAGCTACTGTCATGCTTAGATCTTAGTTTTCATGCTTATCTTTTTAAGAGCTTTTATTTAGGTTGCTTTTGGAACTCTCTTTAATTATCATGCTTATCTTGCTTAGAGAGTTGGCTCGTTGCACTGAGTTGTGTGTCTTGCATGAGTAGGTAATTGAGGTTGCTATTTAAGTATAGTAGTAACTTGCAATAGTTTTGAGGTATTGATTTGTGTAATGTTTGGACTATTGCTGCCAAGAGCTTGAGCCTATTACTCATAGGTGTCGTATTTTGGAAAATTCGTGTGTTTTTCAAAAACTAAAAATTAGTTGAGAACTCTAGCTACTAAATTTATCGCCAACCTCTGGAGGGGTTGGAATATATAGAGTACCCTCACGTTACCATGAGTCAAGGATGCGCAAGGATAACCAAACCCCCAAACACTCCTCCTCGGGGTACTTGCCTCTTTGTGAACCTCCTAACTAGATAGAGAGTTACCGATAATAAGTGTATGAGTTATTCAGACTAATGTGAGTATTCGATTGTTGGCACTTCCACCATCCATATTTTGCTAGCCTCTTCGGTACCATGCATTGCCCTTTCTCACATTGAGAGTTGGTGCAAACTCCGCCGGTGCATCCAAACCCATGACATGATACACTCTATCATACATAAGCCTCATTATATCTTTCCTCCAAACAACCACCATACCTACCTATTAAGGCATTTCCAGAGCCTTTCCGAGATACATTGCCATGCAACATCCACCATTTCATGACTTGATCTTCATGTCATACATGCTTTTGCTTGATCATAGAGCCGCATGATAGTTGGGCCTTGCCCCAATTATTGCTATATGACGCGCTAGTATCATTGCATATCCTGCTACACTCGCAGAGGCATACATTTTCATACATCATGATAGTTTTCACTTGTCTTTATGTTGAGTACTTCTTATAAAGTGTGATGATCTTATTTTTATTCATGTAAAACATAGAGTGTTGCCCTTAAGTGAGGAAAAGATCCCAAAGAGGACAAACAAAATATCCCAAAGAGGACAAATGAGAGATAAAAAGAAAGAGCCCAAGAGGCCACAAAAAAAAGAGAAAAATAAAAAAAAAAAGAGAAGGGGCAACACTATATTCCTTTTGAAAGATCCACACTGGTACTACATAGATATTACCATTCATGCATAACTATGTGGGGACCCTTACACTACAGAACCTTGTTTGCATATTCCAATGACGAGCCTCCTCAAATGAGCTCTAGGTCTTCATGAGCAAACAAGTTGGATGCACCCCCACTTGTTCCATTGGACAGCTTACCTTAGCTCATATGTGCATCCGTTACATGGCAATCCCTACTCCTCACATCATATCTATCATTTGGCTTTCTCTCGCCTACAGTTTTCCTCATTGATGTGAGCCTTTTACACCCTTTTTGTCTTCCATCCCCATCATTATTCTATTTACCATCCTAAATGTCAACATATCTTGCTTACACTCATCCATTGCATGAGTGCTGAAAGTTGAAAGGGAGAGGATCATTTTGACTTGTGCCTGACTAGTGGTCAGGAGATGAGTCAAAATAAGATTCTGAAGGAGACCAAGTGTGAGGTTTAGTAGATTGAGTTCTCAATTAAAAAGTATTTTATGATCTCAACCCATCTCCCACTTCTTGCACGCAAACACCATTTGGAGACATTCGAGTCACGGACAGCGAGATCTCTTGCACCTTTATGTTCTTACTTTGCTAATCTCAATACTAGATATAAACTCTTGCTTGTTATTGTCTTGACTTGAAATTCATATCTCACTTGCGTAACTTTGAAGTTATTATATGTGTGTTAGCATGTCACCACAGAGAAATTATTGTGTTATCATTTATCTACTCGAGGACGCGCAGAAATTAAGCTTGGGGATGTTGATACGTCCCAAATGTATCTATAATTTCTGCTTGTTCCATGATATTTTAAGTGACATTGTTATATGTTTTGCTACACTTTTATATCATTTTACACCTATTTGGACTAACCTACTAACTCAGTGCACCCAGTGCCAGTTTATGTCTGCTGATGTCTATTTTGCAGGGCTTTTACCCAATTTTCCGAAGCCCGAAAAATTTCAGGAAAAATATATAAAAAATGAGCGTAACGGAAGCTTCCAGATCACTGAAGATGGGCCAGACGAGGGGGGCACGGGCCGACCAGGCGACCTGCTGGCGCGGCCTACCCCTTGGTCGCGCGAGGAGGCTGCCTGGGTGGGCCCCACCTCCTCCGGTGCCCTCATTCGGCCTATATTTAGTCCTCCGAGAGAAAGCCCTTCCACAACTTCCAGAATCGCGAATTTCTCCATCGTTTCACCGCCGCAGCGCTTCCGAGATCGGGTGCGTTAGGAGACCTCTTCCCGGCACCCTACCGGAGGGAGGATTGACCTCCGGGAGCTTCTCCACCGCCATGGACGCTTTCTCGGACGTGTCGTGAGTAGTCCTCCTTGGACCATAGGTCCATGACCAGTTGCTATGTGATGTCTTCTCTCAAATCTTGTGCTTCAATGGTTAGTCCTTGTGAGCTGCCCTACAAGATCTAGGCATCTATGTAATTATCTTGTTATTGCTATGCTAGGTTTGTTGGGATCCGTTGGATTATGAGATTATGTTCAGATTGTTATGAGTTATATATTTGATTATCCTTTTATATTATGTTCCTTAGGGATTCTTGCATGTTCTCCGTTGCTATTTATTGCTTTGGTGGAGTAGTAGATTGTAACTCCAAGAGGGAGCGTTTTGCATGATTGTGGGTTCATGCCCCTCGATGTCTAGCTTGAGTGACAGAAACATGAGACTAGGGGATGTGTTGTTGCCACCAGGGAGAAAATGACGGTGCTTGTGACCACAGTTGCAAGGATTGTTTACCTTACGCATAGTTCGTTAATGCAGTTGTCCGTTGCTTTGAGTTTACACTTTGGGTGGAGCTCGCAACTTAATACCGGCGAGATGTTCTCGATAGATATCTCAAGGTGGATGCTAGTAAATATATGTTGATGAATAAACGGTCTACTTGTCTTGGCGTACTGCCCATTACTATTGAACCTCTAACTATCAAGTAGCATAATTAGCATTGCGGCGCGTTCATAATTTTGTCAATTGCCCAACTGTGATTTGTTCACCTAAGCATAGTTGTTTATCGTCTTTTGGGAGATAGACATCACTAGTGAACATCATGTGACTCCGGTCCATATCACCATCATTGTTTACACCTCCATCATTTACTGATTTCATTTACTTTTCCGTTGCAATCACTATTACTTTCCCACTTGTGGTTTGATCCTTTGCAAACTAGAAGGCCGGAGAGATTGACAACCTCTGTGTACTCGCTGGGAGCAAAGTTATTTGTTGTGTGTGCAGGTCCACGTCTTCTGCTAGCGCCAGGGTGGAAGACACCTACTTGTTGATCCTAGGAATCCTCCTGGTTCGATCAACCTTACAGTCTCCGTGTAAGGGAAAACTTGCTGCTGACTACATCTCAACCTTCTACGTGGGGTAACCAACGAGGTGCGAGAAGTATATACATCATCTCATCATCAGCAAGCCGCCAGTGTACAATTATTCCGTCAAAGTGAATATGCCCTTTAGCTTCAGATCCGGATCGTCTTGAATATTGGCGGATCGAGGGCCTATGAAAGAACAAGTGAAGTATAAGTCGTCGATCACCTTATGTCCTTTGCAAGAAGTGATAACGGATTTTATGAAGGACTTACCAAAGATAGCCTTGGTCATTTCAGAGATATGACGACGTAGACCAGTCAAATCTGTTGTGGCTTCTGCCAGTTGACCCTCAGCTTTTTCTGCTTGTTTTATAAGGGCGGCTTGTTCCGCTGAGGTTGACTCCTTAAAGTTCAGATAGTCAGCCCTGACCTGTCCAAGTTCGGTTGTCGTAGCCCGGAGTTTTTCTTCTACTATGGCCCTGGCGTCTTGCTGGAATCCCAAGCTTTTTCTCATTTCGCTTAGGTATACGTCAGCTTGACTAATAGTCTCCTACAAAATCAAGCAAGAAGGATCAGTGACCTCAAGCGGACAGTCAAGTCTCAAGCATAGTGCAAGTAATACACTCGACACTTGGGGGCTAATATATTTGCTTTTCTAAAGGGGAGGTAAGTTTCAGTTTATTAAGCAAGACCCGGCTCATCTTTAAAAAGATGACCCGGCCATTGGGGGTACAGGTTGAAGCTTTTCAATTTATTAAGCAAGACCCGACTCATCTTTAAAAAGATGACCCGACCCTTGGGGGCTACAGGTTGAAGCTTTTCAGTTTATTAAGCAAGACACGGCTCATCTTTAAAAAGATGACCCGGCCCTTGGGGCTACAGGTTTAAGCTTTTTAGTTTATTAAGCAAGACCAGGCTCATCTTTAAAAAGATGACCCGGCCCTTGGGGGCTTGATACGTCCCAAACGTATCTATAATTTCTGATTGTTCCATGATATTTTGGGTGACATTATTATATGTTTTGCTACACTTTTATATCATTTTACACATATTTGGACTAACCTACTAACTCAGTGCACCCAGTGCCAGTTTCTGTCTGCTGATGTCTATTTTGCAGGGGATTTTACCCAATTTTCCGAAGCCCGAAAAATTCCGAGAAAAATATATAAAAATCAGCGCACAAGAAGCTTCACGAATCACCGAAGATGGGCCAGAGGGGGCCAGGGGCCGCCCAGGCGACCTATGGGCGTGGCCTACCCCCTGGCCGCGCCAAGAGGCCGCCTGGGTGGGTCCCAGCTCCTCTAATGCCCTCCTTTGTCCTATATTTACTCCTCCGCAAGAAAACCCTTCCATCACATCCAGAATCGCGAATTTCTCCATCGTTCCGCAGCCGCAACACTTCTGAGATCGGGAGCGTCAGGAGACCTCTTCCCGGCACCCTGTCGGAGGGAGGATTGACCTCTCGGAGCTTCTCCACCGCCATGGACGCTTCACGGACGTGCCGTGAGTAGTCCTCCTTGGACCATGGGTCCATGACCAGTAGCTATGTGATGGCTTCTCTCCAATCTTGTGCTTTAATGGTTAGTCCTTGTGAGCTGCCCTACATGATCAAGGCATCTATGTAATTCTCTTGCTATTGCTATGCTCGATTTGTTGGGATCCGATGGATTATGAGATTATGTTCAGATTGTTATGAGTTATATATTTGATTATCCTTTTATATTATGTTCCTTAGTGATTCATGCATGTTCTCCGTTGCTATTTATTGCTTTGGCCGAGTAGTAGATTGTAACTCCAAGAGGGAGCGTTATGCATGATTGTGGGTTCATGCCCCTCGATGTCTAGCTTGAGTGACAGAAACATGAGACTAGGGGATGTGTTGTTGCCACCAGGGAGAAAACAACGGTGCTTGTGACCACGGTTGCAAGGATTGTTTACCTTACGCATAGTTCGTTAATGCAGTTGTCCGTTGCTTTGAGTTTACACTTTGGGTGGGGCTCGCAACTTAATACCGGCGAGATGTTCTGGATAGATATCTCAAGGTGGATGACTGGTAAGTAGATGCTGATGAATAAACGGTCTACTTGTCTTGGTATACTGCCCATTACTATTGAGCCTATAACTATCAAGTAGCATAATTAGCATTGCGGTGCGTTCATAATTTTGTCAATTGCCCAGCTGTAGTTTTTTTACCCAAGCATAGTTGTTTATCGTCTTTTGGGAGAGATACATCACTAGTGAACATCATGTGACTCCGATCCATATCACCATCATTGTTTTCACCTCCATCATTTACCGCTTTCATTTACTTTTCTGTTGCAATCACGGTTACTTTCCATCTTGTGTTTTGATCCTTTGCAAACTACAAGGCCGGAGAGATTGACAACCTCTTTGTACTCGTTGGGAGCAAAGTTATTTGTGTGTGTGCAGGTCCACGTCTTCTGCTACACAGGGGCAGTGGACACCTACTTGTTGATCCTAGGAGTCCTCCTGGTTCGATAAACCTTACAGTCTTTGTGAGGGAAAACTTGCTGCCGACTACATCTCAACCTTCCACTTGTGGTAACCAACGAGGTGCGAGAAGTACATACATCATCTCGTCATCAAGCAAAGTTTTCTGGAACCGTTGCCGGGGACTCCGGTCTTCATGATAGGGGACTTGCACGCTATCTTTTACCTTTGCTTTTTAGTCTCGTTAGTTTGCTTTTTAGTTTTTTGCTTTAGAGTCTTATACCAAAAACCACAAAAAATTAGTTGCTTTGTTCTTGCTTGTTGCCACTCCTATGGGTTCTACTGAGAACACCAAGTTGTGTGACTTCACTAGTCACAACAACAATGACTTTATCCGCACTCCTATTGCTGCTCCCGCCACTGGAGCCACGTCCTATGAGATTAAACCTGCTTTACTGAACCTTGTTATGAAAGATCAATTCTCCGGTGCTGGAGATGATGCTGCTTTGCACTTGAACAATTCCATCGAGCTTTGTGATATGCAAAAATATAAAGAAGTAGATGGTGATATTGTTAAACTTAAGCTTTTTCCTTTCTCCTTGAGAGGAGGAGCTAAAGTGTGGCTTCAAGCTTTGCCTAGGAATAGCATAGATTCTTGGGATAAGTGCAAAGATGCTTTTATTGGGAAGTATTACCTGCGTGCTAAGATTATCCACTTGAGGAGTAACATTATGAATTTTAGACAATTGGATAATGAACACGTTGCTCAAGCTTGGGAACGTATGAAATCTCTTGTTAAGAATTGCCTACACATGGTTTGACTACTTGGATGGTTATCCAAACTTTTTATGCAGTATTGAACTTTACCTCGCGGAATCTCTTAGACTCGGCCGCAGGAGGAACCTTTATGTCAACTACAGTTGGTGCTGCCACAAAGCTATTGGATGAGATGATGACAAATTATTCTCAATGGCACACCGAGAGAGCTCCAACAGGTAGGAAGGTAAACGTTGTTGAGGAGATCTCCTCCCTTAATGATAAGGTTGGCATGATCATGACTCTACTTACTAAGCAAGCTCCTATTGATCCTCATGATGTTCCTTTAAATTGTTTGGTTGCTCAAGAAAGAGAGCAAGTTGATGTTAATTTTATCTCTAGGAACAACTTTAATAACAATGCTTATAGGAGTAATTTTGGTAGCAATCCTAGACCGTTCCCATCCAACAACTATGGGAACAACAATAATTATCCTAGCACCAAAACTCCACTTCTGAATTAGAGAGCATGCTTAAAAATTTTATCACTTCTCAAAAAGCCTTTAACAAGAATGTATAAGAGAAACTAGAAAAAATAGATAGTCTCTCTTTGAAGGTGGACAACATAGCTCATGATGTAGAGATGCTTAAAATTAGAATTTCCCCACTTGAGGAAAGGAACACCACACCCATGAATGCTATCCAAGTCCAAATTAATGAGAACATAAGAATGCTAGCCAAACTTAAGGATAGATGGGCTAGAGAAAAAGAAGAGGAAAAGACAATTAAGAGCCTTCCTACACACATTACCATTGCTACTATACAGGTTGTTGAGGATCTCAAAACTTTTAGCACCCATCACACTCCTAGTCCCAATGGACCTATTAATGGTGATGCTAATACCTCAACTATAGGACAAGAAAGTCCTTTGAATTTAGATACTACCAAAAGAATGAGCTTAGATGACATTGCTACCACTTTTAATTAATGGTAGTAACCTTGATTTTGACAATTTTAGTCTTTCCGAAGTCATCACCTTTTTGCAAAGAATGGCTAAAGACCCCCACACTAGTACAATCAAATTGCCTTCACCGAACATATTACCAATGCTCTTATCAAAGCTAGGGAGGAGAAGCTAAAACTAGAGACTTCTATTCCTAGGAAACTAGAAGATGGTTGGGATCCTATGGTCAAGATTACATTGAATAATATCTCTTGCTTTGCTTTATGTGATGTTGGAGCTAGTGCCTCCGTTATGCCCAAAAGAATGTATGATATGCTTGATTGGAAACCTTATGATCCATGTTCTTTTGGTGTTCGTCTTGTTGATTCTTACATAACGAAACCTTTGGGGAGAATTGATGATGTGCTTATTGTTGTCAATAATAATTACGTGCCCGTTGATTTTCTTATAATGGACATTGAATGTGATCCTTCATGTCCAATTATTTTGGGACGTGCTTTTCTCCGCACCGTTGGTGCTATCATTTACATGAAAGAGGGAATCATTAAATTACAATTCCCCCTTAAAAAGGGAATGGAACACTTCCCTCGAAAGAAGATTAAGTTACCTTATGAGTCCATTACTCGGGCAAGTTATTCTTTCGGAGTTGATAATACTTAATCTTCTTGCATTATGCCTAGCTCAAAGTCATAAAAGAAAGCGCTTGTTGGGAGGCAACCCAATTTGGTTTTACTTTCAGTTTTAGTTGTCTTGATGCTTGTTACTACTGTAGCAACATCATTGTATCTTTATTTTTAAGCTTTGTGCCAAGTTATAGCCTCTGATTGCAAGAAAGTACAAAAATTGTGACATGCTGTCTAGAAACAGATTATGTCTGCTTGACGGAAAAATTTGCCAAAAATCACGAGATCATCTTTTTTATCTGAATTTCTTTGACAACATGCTATATATAATTTACTTTCTGGCATCTGTTCTGAGTTTTTTATTTTGAGTTGCAGAAGTGCCCCGAATAAATTATTTACTACCTGTTGTTCTGTTTTTCACAGATTCTGCCATGTTTTGTGTTTTCATTGTTTTGCAAATCCTAAGCTTACTTTTTATTTGCAAAAACCTTTTGGCAATCATGAGAAACAGTAGCTTTTCATGCAAATCATTATTTCCAATAGGTATTGAATTATTTATTAAGGGTACTAACCACTCTAATCAGCTTATGATGAGTTTCGTATGAAGGGAGTTTTTAAGTATGCGATGGGAGATGATGAAAGAAGATACGGGAGTGTCAAGCGCTCAATCTTGGGGATTCCCCCATGCACCCCAAGAAATATTCAAGCATACTCAAACGTCTAAGCTTGGAGATGCCCCCGTGCACCCCTTTTCTATCAACAATCATCACTTCGTCCATCTCCATGCTATATTTTTATCATTTCATATGTTATGTGCTATGCTTGGAGCGTCCCACTCTTTAATTTTTAGTTTGTTTTAGTTTTGCTTGCTGTTCATAACAAGTCAGAACCTAGCCTACCTTGTTTGGGAGAGAGATACACTCCATTCCACTCTAGAACACAACATAGGTCTTCATGCTTATCCTTTTTGTGTGTTCTTCATCTTTCCATAGCTAGTATCAAGCTTAGCTCTTAGTTTGCATGCTTATCTTTTTAAGAGCTTTTATTTAGGTTGCTTTCGGAACTCTCTTGAGTTATAATGCTTATATTGTTTAGAGAGTTGGCTTGTTGCACTAAGTTGTGTGTCTTGCATGAGTAGGTATTTGAGGTTGCTATTTAAGTATAGTAGTAACTTGCAATAGTTTTGAGGTATTGATTTGAGTAATGTTTGGACTATTGGTGCCAAGAGCTTGAGCCTATTAGTGATAGGTGTCGTATTTTGGGAAATCCGTGTGTTTTTCAAAAACTAAAAATTAGTTGAGAACTCTAGCTACTAAATTGATCGCTAACCTCTAGAGTGGTTGGAATATATAGAGTACCCTCACGTTACCATGAGTCGAGGATGCGCAAGGATAACCAAACCCCCAAACACTCCTCCACGGGGTACTTGTCTATTTGTGAATCTCCTAACTAGATAGAGAGTTACCGATAATAAATGTATGAGTTCTTCGAACTAATGTGAGCATTCGATTGTTGGCACTTCCACCATCCATATTTTGCTAGCCTCTTCGGTACCGTGCATTGCCCTTTCTCATCTTGAGAGTTGGTGGAAACTTCGTCGGTGCATCCAAACCCATGTCATGATACACTCTATCATACATAAGCCTCATTATATCTTTCCTCAAAACAGCCATCATACCTACCTATTAAGGCATTTCCATAGCCTTTTCGAGATACATTGCCATGCAACATCCACCATATCATGACTTGATGTTCATGTCATACATGCTTTTGCTTGATAGAGGAGCCGCATGATGATTGGGTCTTGCCCAAATTATTGCTACATGACGCGCTAGTATCATTGCATATCCTGCTACACTCGCAGAGGCATACATTTACATACATCATGATAGTTTGTCACTTGTCTTCATGTTGAGTACTTCTGATAAAGTGTGATGATCTTCTTTTTATTCATGTAAAACATAGAGTCTTGCCCTTAAGTGAGGAAAAGATCCCAAAGAGGACAAACAAAAGATCCCAAAGAGGAAAAATGAGAGATAAAAACAAAGAGCCAAAGAGGCCACAAAAAAAAAAGAGAGAGAAGGGGGCAACACTACTATTCCTTTTGAAAGATCCATGCTCGTACTCGATTGTTATATTTGTACTACATAGAGATTATCATTCATGCATAACTATGTGGGGACCCTTACACTATAGAACTTGGTTTGCATATTCCAATGACGAGACTCCTCAAATGAGCTCTAGGTCTGCATGAGCAAACAAGTTGGATGCACCCCCACTAGTTCCATTGGAGAGCTTTCCTTAGCTCATATGTGCATCCGTTACATGGCAATCCCTACTCCTCACATCATATCTATCACTTGGCTTTCTCTCGCCTATGGTTGTCCTCATTGATGTGAGCCTTTCATACCTTTTTTTCTTCCTTCCTCATCATTATTCTATTTGCCATCCTAAGTGCCAACATATCTTGCTTACGCTCATCCATTGCATGAGTGCTCAAAGTCGAAAGGGAGAGGATCATTTTGACTTGTGCCTCACTAGTGGTATGAGTCAAAATAAGATTCCAAAGGAGACCAAGTGTGAAATTTTAGTAGACCGAGTTCTAAATTTAAAAAATATTTTATGATCTCAACCCATCTCCCACTTCTTGCACGCAAACAACATTTGGAGACATTCGAGCCACGGACAGCGAGAGCTCTTGCACCTTTATGTTCTTACTTTGCTAAATTCTCTTGCACCTTTATGTTCTTACTTTGCTAAATTCAATACTAGATATAAACTCTTGCTTGTTATTGTCTTGACTTGAATTGCATATATTACTTGATTTACTTTGAAATTCTTATATGTGTGTTAGCATGTCACCACAGAAATTATTATGTTATCATTTATCTACTTGATGGCTTTGACATAATGTCCCAAGTCGGAAAGAGGTCAGTTGCATGGATGCAAATGGCGGGTTATTCTAATGATTAGCAAGAGGGGACATCGTAATGTTTTAAGTCGCCTAGGAATGATAGGGCGCATGATGATGGCGAGTCACGAAAAAGATTAAGCCGGTTCCATAATATACCGCCACTAGGTCATGAAGGGCCACAAAAGATTGAATTTGGCTAAGTGGTGAAGAAACATTTTTTTACCAAAAACTACAGAACAAGATGGATCGACGAGTGCTACCTCTTGAGCTTGCGTTGGTTTTTCCCTTGAAGAGGAAAGGGTGATGCAGCACAGTAACAGTAAGTATTTCCCTCAGTTTGAGAACCAAGGTATCAATCCAGTAGGAGTATCAAGGCAAGTGTCCAGAGTACCTGCACAAAAACAACAAACTTGCACCCAACGCTATAAAGGGGTTGTCAATCCCTTCAATATTGATTGCAAAGTGAGATCTGAAGGCGGAAAGTGAAACAAAGTGAAAGTGTAAAGCTGAAAATATGATGTGAAGTAGACCAGGGGCCATAGTGTTCACTAGAGGCTTCTCTCAAGAAAGCAAGTATTACGATGGGTGAACGAATTACTGTCGAGCAATTGATAGAACCCCGCAAAGTCATGACGATATCTAAGGCAATGATCATACATATAGGCATCACGTCTGAGACAAGTAGACCGATACTTTCTGCATCTACTACTATTACTCCACACATCGACCGCTATCCAGCATGCATCTAGTGTATTAAGTTCAAGACAAACGGAGTAACGCCTTAAGCAAGATGACATGATGTAGAGGGATAAATTCATGCAATAGATATAAACCCCATCTTTTTACCCTTGATGGCAACAACATGATGCGTGCCTCGCTACCCCTTTTGTCACTTGGTGAGGACACCGCACGGTATGAACCCAAAACCAAGCACTTCTCCCATTGCAAGAACTGTAGATCAAGTTGGCCAAACAAAACCCACAACTCGAAGAGAATTACAAGGATATGAAATCATGCATCTAAGAGATCAGAGGAAACTCAAATAACATTCATAGATAATCTGATCATGAATCCACAATTCATCGGATCTCGACAAACACACCGCAAAAGAGGATTACATCGGATAGATCTCCATGAAGATCATGGAGAACTTTGTATTGAAGATCCAAGAGAGAGAAGAAGCAATCTAGCTACTAGCTATGGACCCAAAGGTCTGTTGTGAACTACTCACGCATCATCAAAGAGGCAATGGTGTTGGTGGAGAAGCCCTCCGTGTCCGAATCCCCCCTCCGACAGGGCACCAGAACGTGCCCCAGATGGGATCTTGCGGAGACATAAGCTTGTGGCGGCGGAAAAGTATTTTAGTGGCTCTCTCCCGTGGTTTCAGATTTTTAGGGAATTTATAGGCGGAAGAACTAGGTCAGGGGAGACACAGGGGGCCCACAATCCTACTAGGACCTCCCCCTAGGCCGGGCCTGGGTGGCTTGTGACCTCCTCCGAGGTCCCGTGCCTTGGTTCTCAAGTCTCCTGCGTGTCTTCTGTTCCGGAAAAAATCTTTTTGGAGGTTTTATTCCATTTTATATTCTCCTGTGAAAAAGGTTAAAAACACGGAAAAACAGGAACTGGCACTTGGCACTGAGTTAATAAGTTAGTCCCAAAAAATATATAAAATGCATACAAAACATCAAAAGTTTGACAAGATAATAGCATGGAACCATCAAAAATTATAGATACGTTGGAGACTATTCTTGACTTGATCCTCCCTCATTTTGTTTGAAATTGAGAACTTCGCTCTCGGGAGTATCGTTCGAAGCGATGGGTCTAGCCATAAGGACAGGTAGACTATCCCACACAAGCAAACGGAAAGCAAGCGAAAGAAAAGAGCGAACGAAAAAGGCAAATATTTTTTTGTAATTTTTGTTTTTCAGAAGTGGGGGAGAGGAAAACGAGAGGAAAAAAAGTAAATGCAAGAGATGAGTTTGCGACAGTTACTTGGATAAGCTTCACTTAGAATAGTCACCGGTGCCAGAAATTGACACGTTGGAGGAAGACTATTCTTGACTTGATACTCCCGGGCAACGGTGCCAGAAATTGGCACGTTGACGGAAGACTATTCTTGACTTGATCCTCCCCGACAACTGCACCAGAAATTCTTCTTGCTACCTCTTGAGCTTGCGTTGGTTTTTCCCTTGAAGAGGAAAGGGTGATGCAGCACACTAGCAGTAAGTATTTTCCTCAGTTTGAGAACCAAGGTATCAATCCAGTAGGAGTATCAAGGCAAGTGTCCAGAGTACCTGCACAAAAACACCAAACTTGCACCCAGCGCTATAAAGGAATTGTCAATCCCTTCAAGATTGATTGCAAAGTGAGATCTGAAGGCGGAAAGTGAAACAAAGTGAAAGTGTAAAGCTGAAAATATGATGTGAAGTAGACCCGGGGGCCATAGTGTTCACTAGAGGCTTCTCTCAAGAAAGCAAGTATTACGGTGGGTGAACGAATTACTGTCGAGCAATTGATAGAACCGCGCAAAGTCAGGATGATATCTAAGGCAATGATCATGCATATAGGCATCACGTCCGAGACAAGTAGACCGATAGGCATCTACTACTATTACTCCACACATCGACTACTATCCAGCATGCATCTAGTGTATTAAGTTCAAGACAAACGGAGTAACGCCTTAAGCAAGATGACATGATGTAGAGGGATAAATTCATGGAATAGATATAAACCCCATCTTTTTACCCTTGATGGCAACAACACGATGCGTGCCTCGCTACCCCTTGTCACTAGGTGAGGACACCGCACGATATGAACCCAAAACCAAGCACTTCTCCCATTGCAAGAACTGTAGATCAAGTTGGCCAAACGAAACCCACAACTCGAAGAGAATTACAAGGATATGAAATCATGCATATAAGAGATCAGAGGAAACTCAAATAACATTCATAGATAATCTGATCATGAATCCACAATTCATCGGATCTCGACAAACACACCGCAAAAGAGGATTACATCGGATAGACCTCCATAAATTTCATGGAGAACTTTGTATTGAAGATCTAAGAGAGAGAAGAAGCCATCTAGCTACTAGATATGGACCCGAAGGTCTGTGGTGAACTACTCACACATCATCGGAGAGGCAATGGTGTTGATGGAGAAGCCCTCCGTGTCTGAATCCCCCCTCCGGAAGGGCACCAGAACGTACCCTAGATGGGATCTTGCGGAGACAGAAGCTTGCGGCGGCGGAAAAGTATTTTCGTGGCTCTCTCCCGTGGTTTCAGATTTTTAGGGAATTTATAGCCGGAAGAACTAGGGCAGGGGAGCCACAGGGGGCCCACAAGCCTGCTAGGCCCGCCCCCTAGGCCGGGCCTGAGTGGCTTGTGACCTCCTCCGAGGTCCCGTGCCTTGGTTCTCAAGTCTCCTGCGTGTCTTCTGTTCCGGAAAAATCTTTTTGGAGGTTTTATTCCATTTGTACTCCGTTAAACAGCAAAGAAAACACGAAAAAAATAGGAACTAGCACTTGGCACTGAGTTAATAAGTTAGTCCCAAAAAAGATATAAAATGCATCCAAAACATTCAAAGTTTGACAAGATAATAACATGGAACCATAAAAAATTATAGATACGTTGGAGACGTATCAACGAGCAGTGCAGAAAAGAAAAATTAATGGCCATATTAAACAGCAAAGAACAGAGGCGACAACAACTACATGGCGATGGATCTTCACATAAAGATATTAGTCAAGTTCATGCGAGATTCATCTCGCATCAATTCCGCTACCTATTAAGGGAGTTTTGCTATATTAAAAGGAGTGCACCACTCACGCCGCAAATGCCAGAGCTACGAACCCTGGAAGAACTCCGGTGAACTACAACATGCGACCTGAGCAAGATCTATTACAAGGAGATGAGGGCGTACCTAACAGCGTCAACCGACGGAGGAAGAAGACCAAGGGTTGACGAAGGAGGTGAACGAAGACGGAATCCGTGCTTCGGAGAGGTTCGCCGGAAAGGATGCAGTGGCGGTGCATCAAGGGTCGAACAGCTCGAGGAGGAAGAAGACGAGCTAGGGTAAGAAGTAAAAAAAGATTCCCTGTCGGTATTTAAAGACCGAAGGGGGGAAATGGAAACGGCAGGCGCGGGAAATTAGGAGGCGTTGTAAATCCGGAATTGATGGCGCCTCGATTTTTGGGCTGAACAGATAAGATCGAAAAGAGTCATTGGGTGACATCATGAAGATTCCTGGAATTTTGGAGTAAGTGGCGTCATTACTCCACGTGGCGGAAAAAACAAGAGAAAGTTCACAAGCCGACAATTTTTCCGTTGGGAACAAGATGACGTTTAAATTGAGTCGCCAAAGGATAAAATAAGTTTATTGACATGAATAAATTCAAGTCAATCTGGAGCCTAATGTTGGGGATGTTACCCCGTTATAAGACCCGCCCTATGAGGCTGGGTCAGGATAATGGCGGCTCTATTTCTATGAACAGGATGGGCCGCTGTCTAAGAAGCGGAAGGCGCTAGATGAGATGGTTGGCCCAAGACCCGACATGGGCGACTTACGGCCCACGTGAGGAAGGAGACACCAGAAGCTTCCTCGCATGGGAGACAAGGCGAGTTAGAGATAGACCGGCTTACGAATTGTAATGAGAGTCGGACTCTTGTAAACCTAGAGCCTCGACCTGTATATAAAGGCGAGTCTCTAGGGTTGATAGGGTTAAGTTAAGATCAATCGAGAGCTAGGTCAGGCGATCTCGCACACTTGTAATCGATTCTCACAGCAATATACACATAGCAGGACGTAGGCTTTTACCTCAATCTGAGGGTGACGGGGATATAGCCCTAGGGTAGGGTCATAGGTCTGACCAATACGTCCTACCCAAGGGCACCTCATTATTAGTTTAAGGACTACAAGGGAAATTCCTACTGGATCGTGACAACATCTAATCCACTCGGTACGGATCCACTCAGACAAGTACATTTCATCCACTCGGATGACAGTCAACCACTCGGCCGTATGACTCACTCGGTCATGCGAATACCAATAGTCGGCAAGACATCTGTAGTAGGCTGACATTATGGCATCAATGCCTCATCTTGTAACATAAGAGGTGAGGGGGTGGCACACTCTATATAAGCCACCCCCTCCACATAGCTAGACATCTTCTTCTCCCCCAGCGGGCTCATTCCTTCTCTGGAGCTCTGGCTCTCTCTATACCTTGTAACTCATGTCCATGACAGATAAAACAAAGCCTCTCCGGAGCACGAGACGTAGGGTTGTTATCTCCACTGTGAGAGGCCTGAACTCGCTAAAACCACCGTGTCACCCATGTGCATCTTGATAGATCATGCTCCGTTATCCTACCCTCTTTCTATTGTCGGAATCGTTACCACGACAGTTGGCGCCCACCGTGGGGCATAGTGTCTATTGAGCCATGATGCATATGGTTATTTTTCTTCAACCGCAAGTGGCAAATCGATTTCTCGCCGCCGCCGGCGTCCGCTTCATCGTCGCTTTGCGCGGCCTCTGGTGCCAGCCGCTTCATCATCGCCACGCATGGCTCTGGCACCTCCCGCTTCGTCATTGCCATGTGCGGCCTCCGGTGCCAGCCGCTTCATCGTCGCCTTGCGCAGCCTCCGGTGCCGGCCGCTTCATCGTCGCCACGCGCGGCTCTGACACCTCCCGCTTCGTCGTCCCATGCACGGACTCCGGTGTCGGCCGCTTCATCGTCGCCATGTGCGGCCTCCGGTGCCAGCCGCTTCATCGTCGCCATGTGCGGCCTCCGGTGTCGGCCGCTTCATCGTCGCCACGCGCGGCTCGGGCACTGCCCGCTTCGTCGTCGCCACGCGCGGCCTCCGGCGTCGGCCGCTTCATCGTTGACACGCGCGGCTCTGGCACCGCCCGCTTCGTTGTTACCATACGTGGCCTCCGGCGTCGTCCGCTTCATCGTCTTCTCCAACTTCGTTGTTATTGAGCACACACACGGCCGTCAATGCCGTTCGTCTCGTAGTCGACTCTGGCCTCGTGTTATCGGCTGCTCGGCGGCGACCTTCGCGGTTGAGGCTCAAGGCTGAGCCGGCGCAGGCACACAACGCTCCTTCCTCCTTCACCGGTCGTCGACAAGGGTCTCCTGAGTCGAGGCGCGCTGTGATGACAACCTACGAATCAGCCTTGATCTGTAACGGGTAGCCGGTCAATGCCTTGTAAGTGCATGCATTACGTGGGTCTTTTACTTGATTAATTCACCGCATGCAGAAAAATGATAACGGAACGACGTGGTCGTTCAATGCCTCGTAATGGGCCTAATGGCCTCATTAAATGACTCATAAGCTGAGGTACGATCGCATCAATTTAGTAATTGCTGCATGCAAAACTTCCATCACACTGTTTTCAGGAATGGTTAACATTGCATGCATGCAAGTATAACCATCCGTGGTATTTATTCCTTGTAAAATAGCATCTATTCTGGCACGTTTTGGTCCAGCAAAATATATATTCGTAGCTATACTTGCTACTAACTTGCAGGGTCACTCGTTCGTCATCGTCTCCGAACAACAGTTTATTTGAACGGACTGACTATTCGAGTCAGACGCGTCATCATCACTCGGTCGCCCTGCATGCCGTCGCTCAGTCGAAAGCATCATCATCACTCGGCCGCTCTACGCGTCGTCGCTCAGTCGGACGCGCGTCGTTGCTTGGTCGGACGTGCGTCGTCATCACTCGGCCGTCCTGCACATCGTAGCTGAGTCAGACGTGCGCCGTCATCATTCGGCAGCTCCGCACATCGCCACTCAGCCGGATGCTCCATCGTCACCCGGCCACTCCGCGCGCCGTCACTCTACTGGACGCGTCATCATCACTCGGTAGCTCCGCACATCGCCACTCAGCCGGACGCTCCATCGTCACCCGGCCACTACGCGTGCCGTCACTCTACTGGACGCGTCGTCATCACTCGGTAGCTCCGCGCATCGCCACTCAGCCGGACGCGTCGTCATCACTCGGCGGCCCTACATGTTGTCACTCAGTCGGACGCGTCGTCAGCGCTCGGCCGCCCTGCGCGCCGTCCCTCAGTCGGACCCGTCGTCAGCACTCGGTAGCTTCGCGCATCGCCAGTCAGCAAGACACGCCATCCTCACTCGGTTGGAGACTCCTTTGTCACTCGGCAGCTCCGTGTGCCGCCACTCGATTGGACGCTCCTTCGTCACTCGGCAGCTTCGCGCGTCGTCACTCGGCTGGAGGCTCCTTCGTCACCTGGTTGCTCTACGCGTCGTCACTCGGCCGCCCCGCGTGTCGCCACTCAGATAGACGCGTATTCATTGCTTGACCACCCAACACGTCGCCACTCAGCCGGTCGTGTCTACTTCGCTCGACCGCCCCACGCGTCGTCAGGCAGCTAAGTCATTTTTCACAGACTGCATTCTATTAAATAATCATTCCTACATTACCGAGTGTCGAGGAAGTCGCACATGACGTTCACTCGGAGGCCACGCCACCGAGTGTACCTCTGCACTAGGTTGTTTATTTTTATGTGTGAACACTTCACTTCCGCTTCGTTTTGGTCCAGTACTCAAACGAGTTCAATCGAATCCTTCACTTGCATAAGTACAGTCGGATCCTGCACAAGTACAACCACCTGGCACACCCAGTGGGTGTCTATGGGTGTTATTTACACAAACTATTTCAGAAAAGATCATATTACTTTGATAATTTTTTATGCTGGCTTGTGCTATTTTTCATACACAGGTTACTCGACGCATCCGTGCGCCATCCTTGTCGTTGCTCAGGCTCAGTCGCCGCAACGATCATTCATACGTTTTCACGTGTACGGAAGCTCCTTCGATGACGTAGTGGACACGGCCGCCCCACGTGCCGTCAGTGGGTCGGACGCCTCCTCGACATACATCACTTGGACGCTCCGCGCGTTGCCACTTAGTCGGACTCGTCTACCTCACTCGGATGCCATGCGCATCGCCACTCCGTGTGGCACGTCTTCATCATTCGGCTGTCCCGCACGCCACCACTCAGCTTAGTTGCGACTCCGTGTCGCCTAAGTTAAAAATACTTCGAGTACGGACACGCTCCACACTCGGGGACTTAGCTGCGACTCCGTATCGCCTAAGTAAAAAACAACTCCGAGTGCGGACATGCTCCACACTCGGGAACTTAGCTGCGACTCCGTATCGCCTAAGTTAAAAACAACTCCGAGTGCGGACATGCTCCACACTCGGGGGCTTAGTTGCGACTCCGTATCGCCTAAGTTAAAAAGCAACTCCGAGTGCGGACACGCTCCACACTCGGGGACTTAGCTGCGACTCCGTATCGCCTAAGTTAAAAACTACTCCGAGTGCGGACACACTCCACACTCGGGGACTTAGCTGCGACTCCGTATCGCCTAAGTTAAAAACAACTCCGAGTGCGGACATGCTCCACACTCGGGGACTTAGCTGCGACTCCGTATCGCCTAAGTTAAAAACAACTCCGAGTGCGGACATGCTCCACACTCGGGGGCTTAGTTGCGACTCCGTATCGCCTAAGTTAAAAAGCAACTCCGAGTGCGGACATGCTCCACACTCGGGGACTTAGCTGCGACTCCGTATCGCCTAAGTTAAAAAATACTCCGAGTGCGGACACGCTCCACACTCGGAGACTTAGCTGCGACTCCGTATCGCCTAAGTTAAAAACAACTCCGAGTGCGGACATGCTCCGCACTCGGGGACTTAGCTGCGACTCCGTATCGCCTAAGTTAAAAACAACTCCGAGTGCGGACATGCTCCACACTCGGGGACTTAGCTGCGACTCCGTATCGCCTAAGTTAAAAAATACTCCGAGTGCGGACATGCTTCACACTCGGGGACTTAGCTGCGACTCCGTATCGCCTAAGTTAAAAACAACTCCGAGTGCGGACATGCTCCACACTCGGGGACTTAGCTGCGACTCCGTATCGCCTAAGTTAAAAAGCAACTCCGAGTGCGGACATGCTCCACACTCGGGGACTTAGCTGCGACTCCGTATCGCCTAAGTTAAAAACAACTCCGAGTGCGGACATGCTCCACACTCGGGGGCTTAGCTGCGACTCCGCATCGCCTGAGTTAAAAACAACTCCGAGTGCAGACATGCTCCACACTCGGGGACTTAGCTGCGACTCCGTATCGCCTAAGTTAAAAAACAACTCTGAGTGCGGACATGCTCCACACTCGGGGGCTTAGCTACGACTCCGTATCGCCTAAGTTAAAAATAACTCCGAGTGCGGACATGCTCCACACGCGGAGGCTTAGTTGCGACTCTGTATCGCCTAAGTTAAAACTACTCCGAGTACAGACACCCTCCACACTTGGGAACTTAGCTGCGACCCCGTATCGCCTAAGTTAAAAAATACACTCGGAGACTTGACTTTGATCCAGAAATCATTTATGCAGATTCAACAAACATTCAACATGACAAGCACTGGAAGTCTTAAACCCTCTGCCAGACTCATCTAGTCCGACAGAGGCTCGGGGACTACACCCAGTGGGTGCACTGAGCGTGCCCCCACAGGAAGAGAAATACAAAAAAGAAACATTCTGCTTGGTCAGGTCCACCAACAACATCCAAGTTCAACAGATTCAACAGATTCCAACCGACTACCAGCAGTCAGTGAGACTCTCAAGATTCTGTTGGTCACTCGGATCTACTTCAATTCTTAAGTTCACTCGGACGTATTACTCAGCGGAATCGATCAGGGCGAATGATGAAGACTTCAATCAACGCATAATTTTACAAGGCCCTGAAGCACGTTCAAGTTCGGTCTGCTGCTACAAGATTTACATCGACACCTTCACCACTCGGACCCTGATCCATTCGGGGGCTAATGACGGGGATATAGCCCTAGGGTAGGGTCATAGGTCTGACCAATACGTCCTACCCAAGGGCACCACATTATTAGTTTAAGGACTACAAGGGAAATTCCTACTGGATCATGACAACATCTAATCCACTCGGTACGGATCCACTCAGACAAGTACATTTCATCCACTCGGATGACAGTCAACCACTCGGTCGTATGACTCACTCGGTCATGCGAATACCAATAGTCGGCAAGACATCTGTAGTAGGCTGACATTATGGCATCAATGCCTCATCTTGTAACATAAGAGGTGAGGGGGTGGCGCACTCTATATAAGCCACCCCCCTCCACATAGCTAGACATCTTCTTCTTCTCCCCCAGTGGGCTCATTCCTTCTCTGGAGCTCTGGCTCTCTCTCTATACCTTGTAACTCATGTCCATGACAGATAAAACAAAGCCTCTCCAGAGCACGAGACGTAGGGTTGTTATCTCCACTGTGAGAGGCCTGAACTCGCTAAAACCACTGTGTCACCCATGTGCATCTTGATAGATCATGCTCCGTTATCCTACCCTCTTTCTATTGTCGGAATCGTTACCACGACAGAGGGGCTGAACCTGGGTAAACTAGTCTCCCGTTTCCCGATCAACCCCTTTGAGTCGCCATATAGTTGCAATGGCTTCACCACTAAGTCCTTCCACGAGGACATTTGCTGTGACAAAATCACGACGGGTAGCGGCGTGTCTCGTGTGCGGTGGTGTTAGGGTCCTTGAAGCCGGGGCGGGGGCCTTGGGGGTGATAGCGCGGTGCTCATGGGCAAAGCGCGTTCTCGGTGTTGCATGGTGACCATTGCCGTGTGGGCGGCGTGGTAGCCGGGGTGTGGCGTTCGGTGGCGGTGAGTATTGGCGGGGGTGAAAACATGTTCTATCTTCGGATGGTCCGGCAGCGACGAAGCTCGTTCCCTTCCTGAAGGCGTCGTCGCGGCTCTCATTGCCCGTTGTCGTGCTCCAGGGGAAACTTTGATCCTCAGATCAGGCGGTGGCGGCACTCCGGTGTTATAACCTTCCTGAAGGCGCCGCTTTGGAGCCCACCGTTCGTCGTATGCAGCTTCATCTCTTCGAAGTGGCGTGTTCATGATTGAGTTTCCCGGTTGCTCTTGTAGTGCTAGGGGTGGTGTTGCTACGCTCAACACCTATGTATCTTGCCATAGGTGTGTGCGTGTGTTATGATGGCGTGCGTTTGTACCGAAATATTGTTGATGGTTGCTTTATATATAAAGCGGAACGAAAGTTTTTTTTATATGATAATCAATCACCTTAATTGACTTATGTGCTGAACCAATTACACTTCAATTTATTTGTCAAACTACATGTTAAATCACGGTCAGGATTACACAATCGCGTTTATATGTAAAGGTAAATCATAAGCTAGCGTATTAAAGTATTTATCCCATAACAGCATATGGACATCCTTTATTTTTAAATAGCTATAACCCGCTACCTAATTTTCCTAGCCATGCAACCATGACACATAAGCAAGTATGCATGCAAGATATAAATAACATCTTTTGCATTATTCTATGCATGCAATGATGACACATCATCAATTCATGCATATTAGTCATAACTAGTTTTTTACATTAGAGTTCATCCTTTATATTTTGTTCCTCTATTCCTAAATAGCTATAACCCATTACCTAATTTCTCTAGCCATGCAACCATGACACATAAGCAAGCATGCATGCAAGATACAAATAACATCTTTTGCATTACTCTATGCATGCAATGGTGCCACATCATCAATTCATGCATATTAGTCATAAGTAGTTCTTTGCATTAGAGTTCATCCTTCATATTTTGTTAGAAATTATATTTTAACTACAATTTTTACTCTCTGTTTGTATTCTTTATATTTTATTGTTTTTAAGCTTACATTCGCTTTTCATTAGTTTTAGATTTTTTGTAACAATTATTTATCATTTTTTAGAAATGTCCCCGTAACAAGGGGCAAGCATAAAAAAACTGCCAAAAACGAGAGAAGAACTATACTGTTGCTACTGTGATAAATGGGTCGACCCGTTTCGATTTGGTAGGATTCGCTCCCTTTTGGTGTCCTTCAAATTCTAACATATTGTAGAAAACCGAGAGACCAAGTAGTTGGCGAGCGTTTTTTGAAAAGCCTTTCAATGTTCATTCTCAGGCGTTGTTACTTAACGCGTTTTTAGCCGCCGTCACATGTCGTGTTCTGAGTGTTTTCTTCAAATTTTATTTTATTTTATTTTTTCATGCATTTTTTTTTCTTTTTTGGGTTTCATCTGTTTTTCTTAGTTTTTGGATGAAAAATATACGTGTTTTTTCCTTTCTCGAAAAGCATGGTTTTTCTTTCGCGAGAGGTATGGATTTTCTTTTGCAAGAGACACAACAGTGCCTCTTGAAAATGAAAATAAAAAACATGTTTTCTATTATTATTTTTGCGAGAGGCACGATTTGTTTCCACAAAAGGCATGAATTACTTTTATGGAAGACACGTCCATTTTAAAAATAATGAATTTTTTTAAAAAAACTTTTAAGTTCCAATAAATGACAAACATGTAATACGCCACCTATCTTAACATGGAAAAATAGGAATCTATACCTACTAATAAAGCACTTATTGCTTCTGTGGTACGTCATTAAATTTGCCCCTAAAGTTCGCTAAAATTACCTACCAATGCCACCCGTAAGTGACAAAAACGATTCGTTTTTGAACTTCAATTGGGCTCTTTGTTTCTCATTCTAAAGGCTAACGTTCCCGTATTTTACCACAACAACAGGCTAGGCCAATCGGTTTGATGCGCCCCGCCCCACCCAGGAGACCCAGATTCGATCCCGATTGCAACCCTTTTCTTCTATTTCACATTTTTTCTATTTTTTTTTCTCTTTTGTCTTTATTTCGATAAACTTTGCACATATGTTATCACGGATTAAAGAAATATCAAATTTGTAGACACAAAAGTTCCCACATATACAAAAAAATGTACAATGCGTATGGACAATAAAAAAATGTACAAACCTTTTTGTTCTTCTATTTCGCACTTTTTCTATTTTTTTTCCTCTTTTGCCTTTATTTCGATAAACTTTGCACACATGTTAATCATGGATTAAAGAAATGTCAAATTCGTAGACAAAAAAATGTACAATGCGTATGAACAATAAATAATATATTTTTCTTTTATTTTAAAAATATTGATCGTGTATTTAAAAGATTTTAAATGTGCATAGGAAAATGTTTCCGATGTATAAGAAAACATATACAAAAATATATAATGTGTATGGAACAAAGTAGACATAGAAAATAGAACTTTTCAAAAATAAAACATGTATATGAAAAATATTTATGATGCATACAAAATATGTAAAATGCATATTAAAAAATTAGACATCAAAACTCAATAATGTTTGTGATGTCACACGCAAAAAAATGTTTCTAATATATAAAAAATATACAATGTTGTTTATACAAGCTTTACATAAAAAATGGCTGAGCTTTGATTTTTCATATATATAAACTGTTTTGCTAATTATTATTTTAAAAATATCGATATTGATACGCAACCTGGAACATTTGGTATGTATGTACTTATAAATTGATTGTTTTCGATGTAGCTGTCTAATATGTTTGCAACCAAATTAAGACTCACTTCGATTACAAATGCAAACACATATATCAGCAAGATAAAAATAATGTTCTAATGCATATGCTATCATTAATTAACAAAATAAAACTGCAAATGAAACTATTAGTCATATAAATTAATTAATTATAAAAAAATTTATAAGGGTCAACTTCTATTACATTTATAGCCCGTTGTAACGCACGGGCATTTGTACTAGTGGTATTTAAAAGGAGTAGTGCTCGATCAGTGATTTCGGAAACCTGGGCTAGGCGCACGCTTGTGCAGATGAAAACGAAATCTGCAGTTTACGTTCATACCTGGCCAAACGGACCGTGCCACGCGGGCCGGCCTGACTGCCCACAGGCCAGGCACGACATGGGTCGGGCCCAGCACAGGCTAATCGTGCCCGGGCCAGGCACGAGCACGCCATGGCTGTGCCCGGGCTGCCACCCCGAGCCCGCGTGCCGGCACGGCCCGACATGATTAGGAGGGAGCGAGGCGGCCGATAGATCTGGGCTGGCGGGGGCGCGGTCAGCGGGAGCGGGGGCGCGGGTAGGGTGCGCGGGAAAGGGAGGGGAGGGCGGGAAAGGGAGGTGGGAGCGCGGGAAAGGGAGGGGAGGGCGCAGGAAAGGGAGGCGGGGCCTGATTTTTTTGCCTTTTTTATTTTTTTAAATCAACATAGCCAGCGTGACGTGGGCCTAGCGTGTCGCGGGACGGTCCGATTAGGCCTGCGTGTCGTGCTTGGGCCTGGAAGGCTGGCACGCGGGCCGGCACAGGTGGCCCGTATATTAATCAGGCCCAGGCGGGCCGTGCTGTGCCTGGCACGATTACGGCGGGCCGTGCCGTGCCGTGCCGTGTCGTGCCGGGCCGGTCCGTTTGGCCAGGTATGCAGTTTGAGCATCCAGCCCGGCCCATAGCCCCTGATTCGCAGACGCGTTCGTTCTTCTTTTTAGTTGGAAAAAATTCCCCATCCCGATCCCCCGGAAAATCCCCAACCCAGACCGCCGCACCTGACCAGACCAGAAGCACCGGGCACCGTCTCCCGTCGGCCGTCGCGATCCCTACACCCGCCGCTGCTGGGATCGGAGTGAGAGCCCCCGATCCGTTCCCCACCGTTTCTCCCTAGGAGGTACTATATTGCTCCCTGTTCAGACCGCTACATAGGATTTACGGCGTAGCTTTGCTGTTGAATCCGGGGCGATGGATTGGAGATTTCCCATGCGCAAGCGGCAAGAAAAAAGTACCATAGCCAACCCAGGAATAGCCAGAACACTGCAATTGTTCGGTGACAATGCCGGCGGGTGGTGGTTGGGGGGTTGGGGTTGGGGGGGGGGGGGGAGGGTTTCTCGTTTGCTGCTAATCAGTACAGTATCGCTTTGTACGCCGCAATTTGATTTGTTCGAACCGTAAAGGCGTAGCTTCCTCTTAGCTGGAACTGGGTACTATCCCTCCCGATTCAGGTTTGTTGACATTTTATCTTTGATGTCAGGGTTCAGTTGAAGGCTTGTGAAGATGGGTTGGGGGATATCCCGGTTGATTGGACTCAAGGCGGCTGTCTTGCTCACTGCGGCGTACTTCGCTCATGGACTGGGCATGAAAGTGCTCTCATTGCCCCTCATATACGCCTGCCTGATTGCCGTGCTTATCTCCATTGCTTCCCATCCGTCGGTCGACCTCCCGTTGCTCCTCGGCAAGGCATCCAATGGAAGCTTTCCCCTATGGTCATGGGTCATATTCTCGCCCTTTCTCTTTTTCATCCATCTGTTTGTGCTGTTGCGGAGATTTGTGAAAAATGAGCCCTTGTACACCGAGATAGCGGACGGAGTGTATGTTGGAGGCTGGCCTTCTTCAGTTGAACGCCTGCCACCTGGCGAACCCGCAGTCATTGATTGTACGTGCGAGCTGCCAAGAAGCTCAACTATATCCGAGAATTCATATTTGTGTGTCGCTACATGGGATACAAGGGCGCCTCAGCCACCTCAGATTGAGTCAGCTGTGCGATGGGCTGTGAGAAAGCGGTCACAGAACAAACCTGTGTATGTCCACTGTGCCTATGGTAAGTTTTCATCTGTTAGTTTGTTATTCTAGATTTAGGAACAGCCTTGTGTTTTATTATGTTTTGAAAATAATAGTGGTCGTCTACTTGTCTTCATGCATCTGAATTCACTATTCAGCTTACTACTTATATTAGATATTTGTTGTTGATAGAGGAGACACATCTACTGCCTTGAGGTGGATAAACTGTTGAGCTGTATTGTAGGTGTGCTGATGTGCATTTCTGTCCTGTGGTTATTCTTAGCATTTCTGATCTATCTTTCGATATCTGTCAGAGTTAAACTGCCTCTCATACATTATAGGATAAATTTAATGACGTATAACATTCTTCACTAATTGCCATCATATATGGGTCAAGATATACCCATATGTGCGACTACAAGGTGTCCCGTGGTTCTTCTAGCATTCTAATTTATCTTTCCATATCTATCAAAGTTAAACTGCCTCTCATACATTATAGGCTAAATTTAATATATGACAATCTTCAGTAAATTGCCATCATATAGAGATCAAGATATACCCTCATGCGTGAATACAAGGTTTGCGCATACATAACGAATATTACAAATGTAATTGTAATGTCATCTACTGTCTCAAGAGCCCGTTTGGCCTGATTTAGACTTAGGACTAAAAATGAAGCTTGATCAGGAGCTGTGAGGCCAGTTAATTTGTTTGTTTAGCTCATATTCATTATAAGTTTACAGCGGTTTGTACAATTGGGTTATGAATACAAAGTTGTGTGTATTGAGCTCTTAGTACACTAGTTATAGACGGTTTGCAGCCATGCAATACTTAAGTTTAAGTTACCTTATATCTCGATAGTTATATTGTTTTAAAAGCACCGATACAGGGACACGGACATGGGGATACGCATACGGGGACACGTAATATTACATTTTCCAAAAACAGCCATACAGGGATACATTGTGTATATATTTAAAAAAACATGCCATGTAATAAAAGAAAGATAATGAGATGAGATCAAAATACTACCCCATTTGTTGCCTCCATGCCTCCCTTTTCAAGTCCTTGAATGATTGAACTGAATGATCCTCAATTTCCTCATACTGAGGTCCTTCCAACTTGCAAAATAGTGAAATACACCATATGCTAGTATTAGAACATAAGCCCACATAGGATATTTAGGATCTGGAATACCAGGCCTCTTCACTGTCACCCACTGCCATGCCGCTGCCCCCAGATGCCATGCTCAGAGCCAGCAAGAAGTCAGCACCAGCAGCCACAAGACATCAAGCTGCGGCAGGCAAGAATGGCAGAGAGGGGGAGGGGGGAGGGAAGGCCGTGCCTTGCTACTGAGAGGAAAGGTGGCTGGAGATTCCAAAGTTTCCTCACTTTTAAAATCCTTGAATGATCGCCACTTTCCTCATACTGAGGTCTTCCCAACTTGCAAAATACACTGTATGCTAGTATTAGAACATAAGCCCACATAGGATATTTAGGATCTGGAATACCAGGTCTCTTCACTGTCACCCACTGCCATGCCGCTGCCCCCAGATGCCATGCTCCCTACCCAGCAAGAAGTCAACACCAGCACTAACAAGACAGCAAGCTGCGGCACCGGCGGCAGGGAAGAACGGCAAGTGGGGGGAAGGAGAGTGGGGAGAGATGAGGGGAAGCCGTGCCCGTACCTTGCTACTGAGAGGAAAGCTGGCCAGAGATTTCCACATGTCAGAGGCGCCGGCTGTGGCACAGTCGCAGGAATGTGGACTCGAGTGGAGAACTGGAGATGGGGTGCTTGATTGATGCCTGTTTGGGTTAAGTATGTGGGCTGACTGGACCTTCTCGTGTCCGTGGCGTATCCCAGTTGTTTAAGCCGTGCTGGTATATTTTCCCCCTTTAATCGGAAATTACGGGATACTCCACGTGTCCTGAGCTCCCGCGTGTCCCCGTGTTGTACACATATTATACGGGGATACAGCGAATTTTGACGTGTCGGTACTTTCTAGGTAAACAGTCAGTAATATTTTGAGGTCAAATTGTGCATTACAGTTTTTCATTTTCCTATATGGAAGTAGAAATGATGTAGGACATGGTCATGTGGGATCAAGGGTTAACTGCTAAGCATCAAGTCATATGATGCGTGCCTTTGTCCTTTTCACAACTAGGAAGTAATATTTCTTTCTTCCCTTTATATTTTTGTCCATCCAGTCAAGCAAAAGAGCATCAGTGAAGTAGCCTGTAAATTAGCCATTTGGTTGATGTAAGGCAGGATCCAAACAGCCTAATCCATGTGATAAGCTACTCTAGTACTCCTATCTATACGAAGCACGCCATTAACCATTACAGAGAACACATTTTCCTTTCCTGGTGCATTAAGCTCTTCGAAGCTCATCATTTAAGAGGTTTGCTAAATTGTTAACAGGCCACGGCAGAAGTATCTGCGTGATGTGCGCACTTCTTGTTGCACTGGGATTAGCTGATGATTGGAAAGCTGCTGAGCAAATGATTCGCGAGAAACGACCTTCTATCAGCATGAATACTCTTCATCGCAAAAGCTTAGAGGAATGGTCAAAACACTTGCTTTCTCCCTCAAAAAGAAGTGGGGAATCCGATGTGAGTTCTGTGATTCTTTCGGACTACACCCGAAGAAAGCATTGAACTCGCAAGAAACATACTTGTTCAATAACTGTGATAATTGAGATGACTTCATGCTTTGGTGTTATCTCTACTGCTGTCCCAGTAAATGTCCAAGGCGTTTCATTCTCTTAGTTAACTATTATCGACTATGTTGTATGGATATGATGATTGTTACTGTGGCTTACAGTGCTGCTCTTTTTATGGACACTGTTCGGTGATCCTTCCTATCATTGAATGCTCTCAAGACAAATTGTTTTGTGGGATTTTCTTTCTGAAAATAGAGGTCCCTGCTAGCCTGCTAGATTCTCATTTATAACTGAGTGTAGTATGTTTCTCATCCGTACCTTGCATTTTTAAGGCAGTACCTTGCATTCAATATCTCTGCTAGGTACCCTGTGTTTGGTTCAAAAGTAAATGCTCAGCTATTCATAGCTTGTGCTGTACAAGCCCGTCGCGTAACCATTTCATTATGTCAAAATTTTCTTGTTTTGAATTTCCTGACTTACCTATGTTGATTGAGGTTATGCTGAAGTGTGCTCATTTTGGTATTCTTTTTATGGAGGTTATGCTGAAGTGTGCTCATTTTGGTATTCTTTTTATGGAGGTTATGCTTAAAGTGTGCTCGTTCTGATTTTTTTTGTATGATCACTTGGTTTTTCATCCTTTTTGCCATCTGTCTGTCGTGTTAATGGGTGGCTTTCGAGTTAGAGATTGAATTCTGAGCTGCATCATTGGAATTATCTTCATCTGATGGCAAGTTTCACGCCTGACAACAGTTCCTGCTAGATGGTACGATGGAACTGATGTTGAGGTCCTGACTCCCTTGATCTGATATTTACGGAGCATCCACAGAGCTTTTTTTTTTTCATTTGTTTATCAATCAATAGATGTGAACTTCCATCTTCTTTTCATTGTTTTATTTATTATGTAAGGTTCCTTCCGCTGTTTCAACATGTATTGCTTAACATTTTTGTTGATTAGCAGTGACACATTTTGGCTGGTTGTTTCAGACATTTACGGTTTCCATGTAATCTTCTCCCATTTTCCATCTGTGATATCGGTATCATCTGTTTTCTGCAGCAGTTGTCCTTAATTGTTTGTTGATATGCTGCTGTAGCCGTTTTCTATTGATTTGACAGTCGATCTTAAACTATTGGCCAGCTCTGTCTTGGGGTGTTATCTCTAAAGGTATCCTTTTCGAAAATAAACTTGCAGTAACCTACTAGTATAGATGATAAGGGATTGTTTAGCAAGAATATTCGAATTTGTATTATTTTTGTGCCTGCCTTTGTAAAGTGGAATTTGTCTGCTCGGGTCCCTGAGCAGCCACGCATCTGCTGCCTTGCTTTGCCCTGCTGCGAGCCAAAATTTGATCTACTAACTCTTCAGTCAGTTCAGGAGCCATGGGAACAGGTGAGAGCCACTCAGCATTGCACCCCAACAATTCCTCCCCTCCCTTTTCTCTAGTGATGTTGCTTTCTCAAATACTTTAATCAATGATAGAACATTACAATCCCTCCTTGTCTTCTCCTCTCTTTCTAACATGACTGACCCCTACGTTACACCCTCCAGGAGAGCATCAAAATCCGGAGAACTGATTCTGTTGCGGTTGGTGGTGCTGCTGCATGCCTTGCAGCTCGGTTCCTGTTGGGCTAAGGCTCTCGGTCCCAATGAAGTTGCTGTTACAGGAGAAAATAAGAGGTGCAAGTCATCTATTTATGTTTCTGAAAACACACAAAAATTATGCGAAAAATACATTTTTATGCACATGTGTTGAATCTCTATAATGAACAAGTAATAAGTGACGGCCGAATGGATTTCACGTAAGTTTTTCTTCTTCTGAAACTTGGGAAAAACTAAGAATACAGTGTGCAGTTTTGGCAGCTGAGCAAATGAATCTTACTCGCGAGGACGGGAAGCCCAGAGACTGCTGAGAGCTCGGAGCCGGCGGTAGTACTCCCCGATGGAGAGGAAACACCGAGCCGCCTGTCGGGTTGTTAGAATCCGGCGCATCTGATGCAACGTTTGCTGCCTCAGATTGTCAGCCTGCAACATTTGCAAGTAAGTCACCCAAGACAACGAGATGGCATGTTATACATTTTTGTATCTTGGCTTGGCTAGGAATTCAACACGACACAGAATGCCGGCACTATATATACTTAGTGATGGGGGATTATAACATTATGCAGAGTGCATACTCTAATGCTAGGTTGTTTTCACTTCTACATTCTGCTTTCGATGCTGGTTCAGATCTTCTTGCAAGGGCTTATTCTAATGTGACATTCTTTTCTGATAGGATCGCGTGGGACTTAACATGGCATATATAACAGAGAAAATCTGAAGAGAATGAAAACCAATGGAAAAAATAGAACCTATGATTAGTATAAAAAAAATTGCCAGCCTTTCCCGAGCAACCAAGAACAAGAAGTCTCTGATGTGATCATGTTTATTTGAGCCATTCTTGTGGTAGTACTTCTAACAAATCATTATTATTATGCATACTACTTTCTCTGATGCAACTATATCTAAGTCTATTCACCATCTTTTCATAGAAGACTTTATGCAGAATGATTGCCCCAATCATGATCCTAGAATTATTAATTGGCCGCATACCTTAATACCTTTCAAATATCTACATCCACAAACCGCAATCAACATATCTCAAAAGGAACCAGGGTTCAGAAAAAGGCAGGGGAAAAAAACAAGGAACGAAATGGAGGTCTCAATCTTGTTTTATCCCTTGATGAGGCCCTGAGAGAGACAGACAGACAAGATAACCCATAAAAAGTCTAGATGATTGTTTTTCCTACACTTGCGATGGAACAGCAACACAGCATCGGCCCAACCTTTCTTCAAGGCTCCTGTCCACGGAGCTGAAATTTAGGTGGTGTCCGTGTGTCCTTTTCCTCGCTGCCACTGATGGTTTTCCTGTAGGGGGCACTATTCATGGGTAGGAACCCTTGCAACTTTTGCAAGGCATGGAGCATCATAAATGAGACCTCCATGGATTTTTCTCGCCATGATTGTGGGCCTCAGCTGTGGTACTACTATACTAGCAGCAAACAGAGGAGGGAATAAAACAAGAGAGGAGATATGTGGCTGGCACAAGAGAGGGTAGGGAGGCACAAGGAACATAGTTTATGCACAGTCGCAACCGTATGTATTCGTCCATTGACTTTATGTAGAAAGAGACATGTATATATTGTAGTACTGGATATGCAGGTACACGTACACATGTCATGTGTGATCAGGAATAAACATTTCCTGCCCCAGGGCCCCCACCAACTTGTCTAGCTAGAAAACGTACAATAATTGGCTGCACCAGAAGCATTAGCTTGATAGTAGTAGTATGGTTTTTATAATAACAGGCTGATTATGCATGCTAGAGAGACCTAATAATGCTTATCCACAGGTTTAATCCGCTGGTTTCTGACGAAAAGTTGGCCTGTCATTCATTCATGGAGAAAGTAGGACATGGCTCCGTAGGGCCGAACCAGCAGCTATCGTTTCTGACAGAAAAAAAGGACCACTTGCACTATACACTGTAGCATAAAAATTTTACTCTATTTCGGTAGGTTTTATTTTTTGTATCGTTGGATTCAAGAGAGGTTGTTCCTGGTGTAGATGATGATCTAACGGCAGCAAGTTTGATGATGATGCAGTCCATGTCCAAGAATAGGAGGAATTGATGCGTGCATGCTGACCTGCTGGTAGAAGCTCTCGAGGCTGGCGAGCTTCTCGAGCGCCATGGCCATGATGCCCATGTAGTTGGGGCCGGGGGTGCCGTCGCTGAGCGTGCCGGCGGCGACGGTGTCGGCGAGCGACTGGTGCAGCTGCTGCAGCCCCTGCGCGAGCGCCTCCTCCGCCTGCTCCGACGAGTGCTGCAGGCCGCAGATCCCCATCATCTGCTGCTCCGTCAGCGGATCCAGCTGCCCGATCAGGATCTGCATGATAGCAAGACGGCTTCTAGCCTCGGTTGGTACGGGACGCAACGGCCGTCCGTGCGGCGCGTGCGTGCATGCATGCATGCACGGACCATCCTTCATGGATGCGGATGCAAATGCAAATGCAAATGCAGTGCATGGGAGGAAGATGATAGCAAAATATACGGAGTGGCAATAACCTTGAGGAGCTCGGATGGCCGGAAGCCGCCCATCCAGAAGAAGCAGCGCTCGGCGGGGGTGGCCCAGGCGCCGGTGAGGAGGTGGAAGACGTCGGAGCGCGCCAGCTCCGCCTTGAGCTGGAACAGCTCGTCGTAGTGCTGCATGCACTCCTCCACCACGGCGCCCAGGTTGCTGTCGGCCAGGTGCGCCTGCAGGCCGCCCCGGAGCTCCGCCAGCCGCTTGCCGTCGTCGTCCAGCCACCGCGCGTACTCCATGTCGAACATGGCGGCCCCTACGAGACGAGATGCACGGACCACGGTGTTACTACAAGTCAGTCATTACCATCAATCACCACGGGTAAAAAGGTAAAAGTAAAAAAAAAAGGTCTCAGGCTTTTGCAGTCGTCGTCGTTGGAGTAAAAAAAGTTCAGACGGACGGGCGCTGATTACCAGGGCTCATGTCACCGCCTGCGCCGCACCCTCCGAGAAATATCCCCTGGAACAAGCAAGCAAGCAATTTTGTGAGAGGAGAAAGGCATCAAATGGACTGCACGGAGAGAAGGCGAGAGCTGTGATAACAACCTGCGACCGTGCTCTCTGGAGCTCTTGCTCCATCTGCTGAAGCCTGACCCTGCTAGTCTCCAGATTCTGCACATAAGCCTGCGAAAAGAGAGGGCACTCAAATTCAGGCAATCAACCGTAAGCACCAGTCATCATCATCAGAGGCACCATGTTTATGGATCTTTTGAGTGAGCACCTTCTTCCTCAGCCTGCTCTTCTTTGCGGCCTCCCTGTTCTGCGCTAATCGCCTTTCGGTCTGCAAAACCAAAACGATTAGTTTAAATGATGACATGCCACGGCTCCAAGAGACATGAATCAAGCCATGAGTGGATGAAGAAGCAAACAAACAGTAGCTAGCCATCCCACCTTGGAATCTACCAACTTGCCATCTTTCCTCGTGGATCCATGTTTCCTCTGTGCAAAGTACGCCAAGAAGAAGAAGAAGAAAAAACAAGGGTACGGAGTTAGAGCGAAGGTTGTGTGCATAGTGGCATGGTTCCTTCCTCTCCTATGCGCAGCACAGTGCCACACCTCAACATCAACATCAAAGAAAGCAGGAGCAGCTACAGGGAACAGGATAGTGCATCGGAGCCAAAAGTTGCTGCCCGTTGCTCGATCCCACGGCAAGCTCAACACAGTAACTTCTTTTGGCTGTAGCTGTCCCTGTTGACACCGATGGCTCGGAGCTGGCTGGCTATCACGGCTCCGTAACCATCACTGCCGCTTTGCCAAGGAGCAGCAAGGAGATAAGGCGGGGGTTAATTAATCATGTGATATGATCCTGCTTTTGTATCTGTGTCTATACCATCTACCCTGGGAGAGACAGAAAGGCAGTCCAAGGCGACCCGGCCGGCCGTTCCATCGTCCATCATTATGCATGGTAACCAGATGTAGCATCGACCAGATGCCATTAGTCCAATCAGCCATCGTCCATCATGGAGAGTTATAGAGGCTAGCTGTTCCCTCCCGAACAAGCATGCATGGCCTTTTCTCCTCTATCTAGTCTATGCAAAGGGCACATGTCTCGTGCTTACTGCTGGAGGAGGAGTACTTGTGGTGGTACTTAAGACACTAGCATCATAGAGAGACATAATCTAGCCAGATAGCTAGACAGGTTTTGCGCCTGTCCGTGACTACGCGAACACAAACGGACGTACTACACTCTTGGCCGTGCACTTTGGGTAGCCCCGGGAGGGACGGTGACGCGACAGAGCGACGCTGCATGCATGCATGCTTGCACGACGAATTCTAACAGTTTGGCATCCTCTGTCGACGGGCCAAGAACTGTTTTTCTCTATGGATATTTGATTTGACGGTATCATTCTAGCTAGTAGGAGAGTAACAAGGACGAGCTAGTGAGCGGCGAGGCGATGTGTCATGTGCTGTACGTGATAACTCTTTGGGACGGGGCGGTGGTACTGGTACGATTATCTAGCTAGCTGCTCTGGTCTGGTACGTATGATTGATAGGAAAAGGTCAAGAAAGGGGGAGCGTTGTACCTTGTCATGGTCTCCTCCTCCGTGCAGCTGCAGCTGGTGCTGGTGGTGCGGCTGAAAGCTTGGGGCGGCGGCAGCGAGGCCAGCGGCGGCAGGTGGAGGGAGGCCTGGCTTGTAGCTGTAATCATCAGTGGTCACCATCATCACCTCCTGCCGTTGCTGCTGCTGCTGCTGCTCGGAGGTGGTGGAGGAGGGCGAGGGCCTGACGCTGCCGGCCGGGCCTGCTGGGGACACCAGCTCCATCTGCGCCATTGTGTTCCGGGCTGAGCTCGAGTCAGTGGTGCTCCCGACTGACTGCGAATTCCCCTGTTCAGCAATTAACCCAGGCAAACAGTGAGCCGAGCGAGAGTGGTCACACGCGCATGCATGCATGCAGGGTTAATGTGCCTCTGTGACGAGCTGGCCGGGGGAGGGGAACACGTTTTCGCCCCCCTTGCAGGCCCTCTTTACTCGTGACCGGCTGGCCGGCCGGCCGGCGGTGGCACGCAGTACGGACCCCCCGATTCCGATCGGAGCCAAGCGGAGGAGGAACATGGACATCTTTTTCCTCGGGTTCAGCGACAACGACGACTGAGGCGAGCCAGTAAATGAATGCATGGGGGTGAAGGTGAATGATCATGGGAAGCGGGTCCTTACACCACTGTGCAGCTGCTGTGGGTGCGGCATTGGCCACGAAGGGAAGATCTCCAGCGTGGGGGGCCTGCCCGCCCCCGCCCCCGCCTGCAGGTACCCTCCTCCTCCTCCTGCCGCTGCCGCTGCCGCTGCATGCATAGATAGATAGATACAAAGAGGATTCAATCATATCGGTCTCGTGTTGGTGTTCCTGTTCCCCTAGCTAAAATAACAGCTGTTCCTGCGTGCATCCTCCTCCCCCCCTCACAGGGTGAGAGATAAAAGCTGTAGCTGTAGCTAAACATGGCGGAGGGAGGAAGAAGCTCCTGCTGCACTGTTGGCTGCTGGTGCTAGTGTAGGCGACGGGTGGAGGAGGGGAGGTCAACCCAGCCCAAGCCCAAGGACGGCGACATGCTTTCCCTTCCTTGTCTCACCATTTATGCCGCGCCGAGCTTGCTGCATGTGGCGACTGTTTGCGGGAATGCAAAAGGCGAGGCATGTCTCACTGCTGCCTCCCCCAGGCTACCCCTCGCCATGTGTGCCGAACAACAGCAGCCAACGATCCTTTTTGGTAGGTGGCTAAGGTTTGGGACTTGGTATAGGAGGTGCATGGAGGAAGAAGAAGAAGAAGAAGAGGGTACGTAGGTTAGGTAGCTTACACTTGGCGTGCGCGTCGCCTGCGATCATGCCGCCGGGGTTGTGGTGGAGGTGGTCTGCGACGCCGGCGTTGGCGCCGTGGATGAGGGCCTCCTCCAGCTCCCCGAAGTAGGCGGCGGCCGCTGCCGGCTGGAAGTCCCTGCCCAAGCAGTGGCGCACAGAACTCGTCATCTCATCAATCACCAGCGAGTGATATGCCAACTTATTACGCTAGCTGTAGCAGCTGCTATAGGAAATCAAACAGGATAAAAGCTTTTCGAGAATGGAAAGGCGGGCGGAGGCTACTAAAGATCGTTGGAGCAGATAAGGATGAGGCCGGGGGCCGAAAAAGATGGTGCCCGGATCACTCTCGTGGTACGGTTAAGGCCTTCGGCATTAAGAAATGGAGCTGGTGCGCGCTGGCGGAGGTGTAATCCAATGGAGGGAGCATAAGCATATCTCTGTGTGTGTGTGACTGTGCGTCGAATAAGTTTGTTAAAAAGATGATGGATAAAAGGATGCACACGATCGAGATTTAAAAACGACTTAATTAAACACAAGTAGCCCTGCCCACTGAGACTGGGGGATTTGCAAACTGCTACTGGTTGCGAGAAAAAGCTGGCCTGATCTTGCTAGTTAGCTCCTGCTCCTGTTGCATGAGCCGGTCAGCTGGAGCACGGATGCATGGATATCTAGCTGGTAGCTAGCACAAACCTCGAATTAAAGAGAATGGAAATTTTGCAAGGGGAATGGGAAAAGGGGGCTGAGTGGGAGTGGGAGCAGTACAAGAAGCTGGCGGACGGCGCGGCGGAGGCGGCATGGTGATGGGGTTGGAGCTGGAGTCCGCCATGGTAGGCGAGCGCTGCTTGGTGGCTGAGGTGCACTGCATGGTCGTGGGCGCTCGCCATCCTCCACGAACAGCTCGCCTCCTCACCTTGCACCATGATCACCACCTCTGCTGCCGCTGCCGCTGCCAAGGAGAGACCAGACCAGAGGCCAGAGTGAAGTTAGTAATACTGGAGAGGAGAGAGAGGGAGAGGGAGGACCAGAGAGATAAAGAGGGAGGAAGAGAACATGTGTACATACCATCCTGGAGCAAGCATGCGAGGGGAGGCAGAGGGAGAGAGAGGAGAGAGGAGGGGGGGGGGGATGGATGAATGAATGAATGAATGAGTGATGGGATTGGCGCCCCTTTGCTTCTCGGTTCGCGCACACTGGCAAATTGAATCCGCCTTGGAGTTTCCTCCACTGTACTGCAAAGAAGATCTTGTCCTCTTCAACACGTCCCACGACCCTGTCTTTCTTTTTCCTCACACTCACATCACAGGCTAGAGAGAGAGAGAGAGAGAGTTGTCTTTGTGTGTGTGCGTGAGGAGAGCTGGACTGACTGAAGAGAAAGAGAGAGTATAGATAGAGAGAGAATAGAGAGCTGCTGGAGAGGGTGTGAGTGTGTGTGTGTGTGTGGTAGGCCTTTGCTGTCAGCGTTTCTGTCTCCTCCTGCTCCACTCCTTGCAACCACCTTTGATCCCCCATTGGCCGCGCTCCTCTGAGACGGCAAGTACTCGACCAAAAGGAGCATTGAATAGAGAGAAAAAAACCGTTTCTGAAAAGGAATAAATGGAGAGGAAAAAGGCTCACAACCTTTTTATATTTTTCAAAAAGAGGGGGGCTTGAGAAGTTGTTCTACCCCTCCATCAATCCCAATCTCCTCTGCTGAAAGCAGAGACGCATTGACACACACAGGCGGGGCTGATTTGTCAACCATGTATGTTCTCTCACTCCACATATCATCAACAATTCTAGTTTACTCGTGTGGCCACTCCCATTCCCAACCAAAGCACCACCAGGCATATATGTATATCAGATATGATATGATGCACCGCCGATCCAGTGTGAGGAAAAAGAAAGAAACCACTTGGGTCGAAAAAAAACATGGAGTTTTCGGGGGCGCTCCCCGTGGAAAATGGGCTGGTCTGGGACTTGTCGTCTGTCTCCGTGCTCCGGTTCTTCAATCCGGAGGTCAACATCGGTGCCTTGTCATACACCAAATACATACTGGAAAGATTCTTTCCTGTATGAGAAAATATGTTTGTTCGATCCTGAGAAGAGCCTTTGCACCCCCTGACATGTTGTGGATCGCTCTAGCTTGGTAGGGGGGGCACAGGACACTTGTCGCCGGCTGATTAGTGGCCAGGTTTGTTTAGATTGATCTGAGGCCAAGTTGCTCGCTCGCTGGCTAGATACTGCTAGTGCTTAATCCTCTTTATCTCAAGTAGGGCCCTCAAGGCCGGTGTGTAAACTAGGGCGGCTGAAGAACAAAGTGCTCGTGGCGCGGCGACGATGGAGAGAAGATGCGTTCATACTCGCTGCCCACAAATTCCTTCTCCGGTAAACCTTTTTATCTCTCACTCTCAAGTCCTGTTGTAGTACTACTGCATGTAAAAAAAGAAGACTTGTCATACACTAGGTAGAGTTGGTCAAAGACGGGATGAGAAAGAGTCTCTCGTTCACGTGCCGGAGCCTGCCCGCTGCCCAGTCCACTCCAGCGGAATACGGAGCAGTACACAGCCTAGGAAAGGAAATATGAACTCCAGTAGTATAGTACGTGTACGTACTACTACGTAGTAGCCAAGGTCAAAGCCTGATTTTTTTTATTTTGAGAGAGAGAGAGAGAGAGATTTGATGGATCGATCTCTCGGGAAGGATGGGCCTGTAGTAAGTGTCAAGTCGTCGCAGCTTTTTTTAAGAGGGAGGGAGGAATGTATAGGCAGATCACCAAGTGAACTGGCATCCATGCATGTTTTGACGAATGGTTCTTCATTTTTCTCCCGCCGTGCTACCATGGTAAATCACCGAGGTACAAAACGACGCGTCACAGGAAGCCAGTTTTTCTTTTTTGCCTTTTTGAAATTCAGAATGCCAGCTCCTGGATTGTACTATTAGAGAAAATTATATGTTTGTACCATATTTGACATGGTGGCGACGATTTGATATCAAGATTTTTAATTTTTATGTGTCGGTGTCAAGTTTCGGGCTCCACGTTGCAACTCGAGCTAAACATAGTATTTCGATGTATTGACGCGGAAACTGATCACCGGGCCCGCGCTTTAGGCCCCACGCTGGCCGACCAGCATGGGACCACACGCTGACTAGGATTGGTCCGGCTCGAGTCGTGCATGGCTTTAAGCATGTCCGATCGGCCTCCTCGCTCATGTCTCCCCCCCCCCCCCCCCCGCCACTCCTCTCTTCCTCCTCGCTCGTGTCTCCCTCCCCGTCGTCCGCACAGCCGCCCGCAACACCGCCCCATCAGACGGTCGCCATGGGTTTTGAAGACGAAAGCAGTGACGCCACCTCTAGCTCGTACATGCACTCGAGTGGTTCCGATGACGGGCTTAACCCGGCCAGTTCACTTGAACTAGGGTTAGGGTTTCAGATTTGTTTTTTTTTATTTGGGTGATTTAGCTGGGTTTTGATTTGGGATTGCGTTCGTACGAGCTTCTGCAAGTCCCTTTTAGACTTGAAGGTCCCGATTACAAGGGGCTCGAGCTCGTTATGATGGTCTTCTGTGAGGATTTGGGCATTGTGTTACTACTTGCTCTTGTTTTGTAGCTGAGTACCAAAATGTAGTTGAAGTCTTTAGTTGAATGATGTTGTAATTTTTAGGATGCACATGTTGTTATTTTGTGGGTAGGTACAATTAGTAATGTAGTGCTGGTACTGTTAATTTGTAGTGTTCTTGCTCTTTTTGTTTGATAGCCCCTGGGGTATAAACTCACTTGTTCTTCTTGCTCTTTTTGCAGGAAGGTGATAATTATGGGTTTGTTGAATGGGTTGATCAGCACTGGCCCC
Organism: Hordeum vulgare subsp. vulgare; assembly: GCF_904849725.1. Taxonomy (NCBI): domain Eukaryota; kingdom Viridiplantae; phylum Streptophyta; class Magnoliopsida; order Poales; family Poaceae; genus Hordeum; species Hordeum vulgare. The sequence goes on from NC_058520.1 coordinate 541,847,394, forward strand.
CAACAATGGAGAATGCATTGTTGAAGCTATGAACAATGGTTGGAGATAGCAAGAGTGCTAGGGTGACTCATAATCTTGAAAGTGCTTTAACTATTCACCATGTGACAGTTCAGAAGAACAATCTTGAGGCCAACTACGACAAGTTAGTTAAAGATGTGCATGAACTTATGAATTTCGAGGAGGAAAGGGTGTTGGATTTCAGTTATCTGCACTCTAACTTCAGCAGAAATGGAGAAGTGAACTGGTGGCTAATATGAAGGGAGAGATGGCAAAGAAAGATGCAGATCACCAACATCTTAATGACAAGTATCAACTCCTGGTTAACCTGACAAGAGCTCAAGCAACTGTCATCCAAAACCTGAAGTTGAAGCATATGAAAGAGAAGGAATTGCTGAGTGGAGCTAGGATGAAAGTTGAGTCTCAGAATGCAGAGCTCACAAAGTGTGAGGAGAAGCTCACCCAAGAGAAGCTAGAGTTGAAGCTTCATACTCCTGATGTGCTTAAGGGAAAGGAAAAGGCATTTTGAAGAGAAGGGCCAGCTAAAGCTTCAGACCGCTGAGCTCGTGGATGGGGAGGAGAAGCTCAAGCAGAAGATCAAGGGGATCGAGACCATCCTATAGAAATGAACAAGATGAATATGAGATTAGTGGGCATTGTTGACCTTTCGGGTAGGATCGTTGTGTAATGACCTAGTAACTTTGAATTATGGTTGTGTATTGTACGGTTGTAGTAATTGTGAACTTTGGTTGTGTATGTATCTAGTAGTTATGTTAGTTATTCATCCTTTCGTGACCAAAGGATGAAGTATGCATTTGAGATCTCTCTGCATTGTTGAACTCCACCATGTTTTGTTGAACTCCACTATGTATTGTGTATTATGACTGCTAGTCTGAAATTTATGACATATCATGCTTTGGGTTATGGAATTAGTTGTTTATAGTGTCTCAGTATTATGGTTATGGGAGTAGCATCAAACCATAATAAAACACATTGTAGCATTAGCAAAAGTTTACATGCTACAACAGGACATTCAATGGTATCCACTAGACGAGAAATAGGCCATCCAGCTAGTGTGTGTACCACCACTAGGTGGAGGGCCACTAGAAGTTGAGGCAGCATACTGCCTTGGGGCAGAGAAGGGCCTTGAAGTACATACAACACCTCTCTGAGTAGCACATGTTGCAGTCTTGAAGATTGAGCCACAATATCACATGTTGCTCTTCTTGTTCCTCTTCCACCAGTAGCTCTTCTTCCACCACCTCTACCAGCACCACTTCTAGTTCCTCTTCAAGATCTTGCAGCAGGAGGAGCTCTTGGTGTTGGATTTGCAGCAGCACTACCAGCACCACTTCGAGTTCCTCTTCCAGCAGGAGGAGCTCTTAGTGTTGGATTTGCAGCACCACTACGAGCTAGAGGAGCTGCGAGTGTTGATGCACGAGCTCTTTCTTATGAATCCCTTGCAGGCTTGGAAAACAATTGAAAGGACAAACAGTTAATAATACTACAAGTAAGAAATGAACAAGGAAATCAAACTGAAGTACTAGTTCAAAGGGAATTACCACATGTTTGCTCTTTCTCAAGGCCAACTAGGTTTCAACTGTTTCAGGCAGCTTGTATATCTATGCCCTTGTAATACATAATTACTACAAGTTATAGTCCCCATTCTTGAAGTGACCTTTGGCTTTGGAACTTCAAATTTTCCCTTGATCCTCTTCTCTTTCCTTCTAGGTTTCTTCACTTTAAATGTTGGTGGGTCTATGTCTCGATGAGGGGTCTTTGTCCAATCATGCTCACGAGGGACTGGATATATCATGGGTTCATATGCAACTAAGTACAATGGTTTCTTGAAGAATTTACCAACATAGTCCTCTTGAAACCTTTTTCCCTTGTTAATTGCTGAGATGGCATAGTTGCATCGGATGCCACTCAGGTCCCACTTTCTGTGACCACAAGTGTGATTTTCCAAAGTCACAACATATGTTTGTTGCCCACTAGTAACTTTTCATAGGTTAACACCTGCTTGAATAGTTTTGCAGTACTTGACCCTTTCCTTTTCAATCTCTAACTTTTCTGCATAATGTGGTGTGATTACCCATAAAACCAGTCTTTCCACTCTCTCTATTCTCGTGCCACCTAACCATCATATTATCCTTTATGCCATCACACATTGCCCTTATAGGATTTTTTTCCTAACATCTAGGATGTACTTGTTAAAAACCTCAGACAAATAGCTAACTACCAAGTTAGACTTGCAGCTTGTGTCAAATGCATGCCTAGCCCATGTTTTCCTCGGTATTGCACTCAGCCACTCCCAAGCTCACTCACTCTCACATTTGAGATCATCCATTGCAATATTAAATTTGTGTTCATTATAGGCATACCTAGCATTATCTATGCACCTCTTAAGATCTTCACCCCTAAACCCAACATATTGAAAGTTTGAATATATGTGTCTTAGGCAGAATATTTGGTGGCAGTTGGGAAATATTGCATTCACTGCAATTAGTAGCCCCTAGTGCACAAATTTAACAAGGTAAGCTATTGATAACAACTATGTTTGGAAAAAAGATATATGAAACATACAATGGAAGATACATTCATATACCTTATGTCTATCAGACATTATAGTATATGGACCAAACTGTCCAACCTCTCCTCCTAGACAGATTTTTAGTTGGTGTAAAAACCAGCACCAGTTAGGTGTGTCCTCTTGTCCAACAATTCCAAATGCACGTGGGTAGAAGTTGTTATTTCCATCTCTACCAGTGGCAGCAAGGATTTGTGCACCAGTTGTTAGTTTAAGAAAACACCCATCAAGACCTGAAAGAGCAATTAAAGAGAGAACATTCAAAACAGATAAGTATCAAATGCATTCATATGTGCAATCAACTCAAAATAACATTGATACAGTAAAACATGACAATTAAAAAAAGGAACTTACCAATGAATGGTATAGAGCCCTTTAGAAAGCCCTCCCTTGCACCATTGAGGCAGAAAAACATGGCATGGAATCTTGGTCCCGGATAAGGAATTTTCTCATTTAGTGTTGGAGTTACTGTAGTGACTACAACTCTGCTCCTAGGGTTAGTATCCATGATAGTATGTGCATAATATATTAGCCTTGGGTATTGCTTCCTATGATCTCCCAATTGGAAATATGCCCAAGAGGTAATAATAAATTGGTTATTATCATATTTCCTTGTTCATGATAATGATTTATTATCCATGTTGTAATTGTATTGATTAGAAACTCAGATACATGTGTGGATACATAGACAATATAGAGTCCCTACTAAGCCTCTTCTATACTAGCTCGTTGATTAAAGATGGTTAAGGTTTCCTAACCATAGACATGAGTTGTGATGGACAAGACCCAACCTTAAGCATAGCATGTGATCGAATGACTAAGTTTATTGCTATTCCTTTCTGCATGTCAAGTATCTGTCCCTAAGACCATGAGATCACACAACTCCCTCACACCGGACGAATTCCTTGTGTGTATCAAACATCACAATGTAACTGGGCGATCATAAAGATGCTCTACATGTATCTCACAGGGTGTCTGTTGGGTTGGCATGGATCAAGACTCGGATTTGTTACTCCGTATGATGGAGAGGTATCTCTCGGCCCACTCGGTAATACAACATCACAATAAGCTTGTAAGAAATGTGACTAAGGAGTTAGTCATATGATTTTGCATTACAAAATGATTAAAGAGACTTGCCGATAACGAGATTGAACTAGGTATGGAGATACCGACGATCGAATCTCGACCAAGTAACATGCTGCTGGACAAAGGGAACTACATACGGGATTGATTGAATCCTTGGCATCATGGTTCGACCAATAAAGATTTTCGTAGAATATGTAGGAACCAATATGGGCATCCAGGTCTTGCTATTGATTATTGAACGTAGAGGTGTCTCGGTCATGTCTACATAGTTCTTAAACCCACAGGGTCCGCACGCTTAATGTTCGACGACGAGACATTATTGTTGAGTTATACATGTTGGTTATCGAAGATTGTTTGGATTCGCAGATGAGACCCTGAATATGACGAGGAGTTTCGAAATGGTCTGGAGGTAAAGATTGACATATGGGAAGTTGGTATTCAAGTTCCGGAAAAGTTTCGGGACTTACCCATTTTATGATGGGGTTGTCGAAATTGTTTCACGGGTCCATCGGGAGGGTCCACCTGCCCCGGAGGGCCCCATGGGCTGAGAGAGGTGGAACACCAGCCCCTGGTGGGCTGGCCACCCCTCCCACCAAAGGCCCATGCGGCCAAGGGCTTGGGCTGGCCCTCACCCCTCTCCTTGGGGGCCAAGGCAGCCCCTTGGCCGCCGCCCTAGTCCTAGGGGAAACCCTAGGGAGGCCACCTCTCCACTCTCCTCCTATATACATGAGAGGAGAGGGAGGCAGCCAAAACACGAATATTTGGCAACGCCCTCCCTCTCCCTCTCTAGTAGTTCTACTCCTCCGTCGTGTCGCGGCAGTGCTTGGCGAAGCCATGTCGAGATCGCACCATCACCACACCGTCGTGGTACCGGAGAACTCAGCTACTAATCCACCTATGCTCGCCGGATCGAGGCGGTGGAGACGTCATCGATCCATACTTTTGCTGAACACGGAGGTGCCATCCGTTCGACGCTAGATCAAGACGGATCATGAAGACGTTCGACTACATCAACCGCGTTTCTTAACGCTTCCGCTTAGCGATCTACAAGGATATGTGGATGCACTCCCCCTCTCGTGGCTATACATCTCCATAGATAGATCTTGGGTGCATGTAGGAATTTTTTTTGTTTCCCATGCAACGTTCCTCAATAGTGGTATCAGAGCTAGGTTTATGTGTAGATGATATGCACAAGTAGAACACAAAGTGTTTGTGGGCGTTGATGTTAAAATTGCTTACTTCCTTAGTATTATCTTGATTCGGCGATATTGTGAGATGAAGAGGCCTCGACCAACTTTACTTGTACACATACAAGAGAGCGGTTCCACCGACTAACGTGTAACTTGGTTGCATAAAGGTGGCCGACGGGTGTGTGTCTCTCCCACTTTAGTTGAATCAGATTCGACAGAGGCAGTCCTTGTATAAGGTTAAATAGCAACTTGAATATCACCGTTGTGGCTTTGTGCAGGTAAGAACGGTTCTTGCTAGTTGCCCATAGCAGCCACATAAAACTTGTAACAACAAAGTAGATGACGTCTAACTTGTTTTTGCATGGCATGTTATGATGTGATATGGCCAAAGACATGATGTGATATATGTGGTGTATGAGATGATAATGTTTTGTATAGATTATCATGACTTGCATGCCGATGAGTACGGCAGCCGGCAGGAGCCATAGGGTTGTCTTTAATTCATTTGTGCCATTTGCTTTACTTTATCGCTATGAGTTAGCAATAGCTGTAGAAGCAATAGTTGGCGCGACAACTACATGACAACACAAAGATGGAGATCATGGTGTCATGCCGGTGACAATGGAGTTCATGCCGGTGCTTTGCAGATGGAGATCAAATGCACAAGATGATGATGGCCGTATCATGTCACTTATATGATTTTCATGTGATGTTTGTCTTGTATGCATCTTATTTTGCTTAGGACGACGGTAGAATTATAAGATGATCCCTCACTAAAATTTCAAGATAAAATTGTGTTCTCCCCAAGTGTGCGTCGTTGCGAAGGTTCGTTGTTCCAAAGCACCACGTGATGATCGGGTGTGATAGACTCTATGTTCGCATAGAACGGGTGTAAGCCACTTTTGCACATGTAGAACACTTGGGTTAAAGTTGACGAGCCTAGCATGTATAGACATGACCTCGGATCAGAGGAGACCGAAAGGTCAAACATGAGTCATATAGTAGATATGATCAAAATGGAGATGCTCACCATTGAAAACACCTCATCTGTCGTGATGATCAGACTTGGGTTGGTGAATTTGGATCATGTTACACTCGAACAACCTGAGGGGTGTTAATTTGAGTGGGAGTTCTTTATTAATATGATTAATTGAACTCATTATCATGAACATAGTCAAAATGTCTTTGCAAATTATGTTGTAGATCAATAGCTCGTGTTGTCACTCCCCTGTATTTTTGATATGTTCCTAGAGAAAACTAAGTTGAAAGAGGATGGTAGCAATTTTGCGGACTAGGTCGATGATCTGAGGATTGTCCTGAGTTGATGTACAAAAGGCTTATGTCCTTAATGCACCGCTCGATACGCCACCCCCTCAAGTGCCGTTTGTGGATGTTGAGAACATCAGACAAGCACTTTTTGATGACTACTTGATAGTTCAATGCATCATGCTATACGGCTTAGAAATGAGGCTCCAGATACGTTTTGAACGTCATGGAGCATATGAGATGTTCCAAGAACTGAAATTAGATTTCAGGCTCGTGCCCGTGTTAAGAGGTATGAGACCTCCGACAAGATTCTTTGCATGCAAGGTGAAAGAGAAGATCTCAATCGATGAGCATGTGTTCATATTGTGTGGGTGCTATAATCGCTTGAATCAAGTGGGAGTTAATCTGCCATATGAGATAATGACTGAGAGAATTCTCCAAGTCACTGCCACCAAGACTAGAGCTTAGTGATGAACTATAAAATGCAAGGGATGGAGAAGATGATCCCTGAGCTATTCGCGGTGTTTTACACCGCGGAGGTAGAAATAAAGAAGGAGCATCAAGTGTTGATGGTTAGTAAAACAACTAGTTTCAAGAAGGGCAAGGGAAAGAAGGGAACCTTTGAGAATGGCAAGCAAGTTGTCGCTCTAGTGAAGAAACCCAAGGTTAGACCCAACACAGGTGCAACGACGTGTTGTACAAACGGTTTTTAACCCCTTTCCGTGACGACATTTTATACCGTCGCCTAGTAGTGTGGGTGATAAGGGGGTCCTTCCCACATGACCCAAAACCGTCGGGGATAGGGTGTGGGAATGCATAGGTTTTGCATAACTAAGCGTATGCGATGCCGACATCTATCCCAAATGCGAGTCTTCAAACAATTATTTCTGATATCTGCAATATCGCAAATGCTCCATGTCACGCCCAAGATGCGACCCTATCCTCAATTTGGCACGAAGGCCTCGTCAAGGATAGAAGCGCATCTCGTCGTGTCGCAAGAATGGATATCGTTACAAGTACATGTACTGAAAAGAAGAGATATATAAATAGAATTGGCTTACAGTCGCCACAAGCTACATCAGAGTCACAGCAGTACAATACATCAACATCATGAGTAAGAGCAGGGTCCGACTACGGACGAAAACAAACGAGAAAAGAAGAACGCCGTCCATCCTTGCTATCCGAGGCTGCCGGCCTGGAACCCATCCTAGACCGATGATGATGAAGAAGAAGAAGCAACTCCAAATGAACAATCAATGCGCTCGGGTCAAGTAACCTTTACCTGTACCTGTACCTGCAACTGGTGTTGTAGTAATCTGTGAGCCACAGGGGACTCAGCAATCTCATTTCCAAAGGTATCAAGACTAGCAAAGCTTAATGGGTAAGGTATGGTTAAGTGGTGAGGTTGCAACAGCGGCTAAGCATTTATTTGGTGGCTAAACTTACGAGTACAAGAAGTAAGAGGGGGAAGATCTACGCATAACGGACGTGAACTACTGTTGATCAAATGAATGATCCTGAACACCTACCTGCGTCACACATAACCCCAGCGTGTCCTCGATCGGAGAAGGAACTCACGAAAGAGACAGTCACGGTTACGCACACAGTTGGCATATTTTAATTATATTAACTTCAAGTTATCTAGAACCAGTGTTAAACAAAGTTTCCACGTTGCCACATAACCACGGGCACGGCTTTCCGAAAAGATTTAACCCTGCAGGGGTGCTCCAACTAGTCCATCACAAATTACCACAAGCCGCATAGAAATCCTCAATCACGAAGCTCGCGATCTCGTCGGATTCCCTAGTGGAAAACCTCAACTCTGAGATTACCCAAAGCATCACCGGAATCCCGATGCACAAGATATCTCGTCAAAGGTAAAACTAGTCCAGCAAGGCCGCCCGGCGTGTCGACGATCCCGATAGGAGCCGCGTATCTCGTTCTCAGGACACGACGGATAAGCGACGCGTACGAGTGCCAAACCTCGAGTTTCCTCGCGGTGGCCCCGCACAGTGCTCTGTTTTGGACCAGCACCATCAGCACTGGCCCTCCCTGTATTATGTGAAATTACTCCTCGGGTTCATGACGCCCTATGCTTTTAGTATTAACAAAATTATTATGTTGGGCAAATGTAGAACCAATGTTGGGCCTTGCCGGACCAGTTTTAATCTAAAATGAATTATCAAGGGGTCCCCATAACAACCCCGATCGTGTTAGGAGCGCTCGTTTATGGAACATAACACCGGTAGCCGAAACTAAGGGGGCAAAGGTGGAACAAAACACCAGGCTAGAAAGGCCGAGCCTTCCACCTTTTACCAAGTATATAGGTGCACTAAATTAAATAGCATTTAATAGGGTGATATAACAAAGAACCCATGTTATCACATGGAAGCAACTACACCTGCAACTAGCAACGCTAACAACAGGGTTGAGCAAGCAGTAACATAGCCAATCAGTGGTTTGCTAGGTTGATCAGTTGAAGGTAATCATGGCATTGTTGAGAGGCTAATATTTAACAAGTGGTAGGTAACGAGACATAATCGATAGAAGCGATAAACTAGCATGGCAATGATAGTAATGGTATCTAGGGAAATGATCATCTTGCCTGAGATCCCGCTTGGAAGAAGAACAACTCGGTGGAGTCGGCAAACCATCGTAGTCGAACGGGTCCTCACATTCCGACACGCTTGCGGAACTCTATCGGAACGGAGCAAACCGGAAACAAACATCGACACAAATATTCACCACACGATGCACAACATGATGCATACCCTAATATGATGCATGATCAGATCAAAGATGCAAGGGATGGCATGGCAATTCACCTCACACAAACTCTACACATTAAGTGAAGCTCGACATGCAACGGGTTGCATATCGACGAAACTCCATGATTAATTATTAGTTCAGTCCCGTTAATTTACCGGCAAGGTTAAATGTTTTTAACATGGCAAGGGGTGAAGCGACGGTTCTACGTGTCATCCTAGTCGGTTTAACTCGCGGAACAAGAGCGGAGCTACGACACGAGAGACATGCAACACAAGATCATATGCCATGAATGCTTTATGCATGCAAGTACAACATCACGGCAAGAAGGGAAAGAAGCATATGTCGCCACGGCGAGCGAGAGGGAACCAAGGCGGCAAATCGGAAACGATGCCACGACAACGTACCTATCCCGATACTCAACGAACAATCGTCCCAACGTACTGGGAACGCGCGCGGGAACGATAAATAAAGATGGGGTGATCCCGTATATCGGGTTGCCATCTGTCGAGGCACAACATAGAGGGACAACGTGCACGGTTAACATACGATGCATACATACATATATTCATACATCACTTGTACACGGTCACGACAACGTCTCAACGTTATACCTTCGAAGCTTGCTATTTGAAGCGGTTCGGGTCGTAGCGGACCAACGGTCGTCGTGGAAGTCGTGGTCGTCGTGGAAGTAGTCGCACACGCGCCGGTAGTTGAAGTAGTGGTACACGGTCTCGTCGACGGTAGTCGTTCGCTCGGCGTCGTGGTTCTCGGGTCTTCGGCGACGTCGAGGAAGACGAACTCGTTTCCGGGGGTCGTCGAGGGCGTCGTGGTACTCGCGGCGAACTTGTCGTCGACCCACAACATGCGGGGATGGTGCTCGCGGCGACGACACGCGACACAACATCAACATCAACTAGCAAAGCGGCAACTAGCACTAGCATACTACGGTGACTAGCAGCAAGCAAGCAACATTGCACCAAGCGGCAAGCAAACATCTAACCAGCAGCAGCAATCGGCAGCAGTGGTTACCTACTAGCAGGCAAGCAAGCATCAGCATAGGCAACGACTAGCAGCAACTAACAAATAATACGAGCAACACCTACAGCAAGCAGCTAGCATCCAGCAAGCTCGGCAAGGCATTGCTAGCAAGCAACAACAACTAACTGGCAGCTACAGCCAGTAATAGCAACAGGGCAGCAGCATGAGCAAATCATCGACATCACGAGCGACTAGCAGCTAAGCAGTATCAAGCAGCAACGACAGCAAGTAACAACAGGCAACACATGCAGGCTCGGCAACAGCAGCAACAAACTACCTAGCAAGCGCGGCCAGCAACTAAGTAGCTAAGCAGCGACATCAGCACTAGCCGCAACTCTGCAAGGCCAGCAGCTATGGTACAGCAAGGCAGGCAGCATGCATCTGGCAAATAGCAAGCGGCAACAGCTACATCAAATAGAAACAAAAGGCATCGGCATGCACGCACCAGGCCAGCAAAGCAGCGGCTACAGCTTCGGCAGGAGGGGCTCACGAGAGGAGGAGGCCAGACGAGGGCGAGGCCATGGCGAGCAGGGAGCCACGGTGGCTGCTGAGGCCGACCGACGACGAGGCTCGCGCGGGAGAGGGGCTCCGGCAAGGACGCTCCTCGCAGCAGGAGGCGGGCGGCGGCGTGCTCGGGTCAAGGGAGCGTGGAGGGGATCCTCGAGGGGAACGGCGTGTCTGCACGACGCAGGCCATGGCGGGGCGCGGGAGCCGCGGAAGATGGCGGCCGCGCGAGCTCGGTCTGTGGCAGGGAGCTTGGCGCGGGGAGGGGCGAGGCGTATGACGGCTCATGGGGGTTGGCGGCGGCGACCGGGGACAGCCATGGCGGCGGAGGAGCTGCTGGCGAGCCGAGGCCATGGGGAAGCCGGTGGCGGGCAAGGGGAGGAGCACTGCGGGGCGGAGCAGGTGCGCGCGGGGGGGGGGGGGGGGGAAGAGGCGGCGCGCGGGATCGGCGAAGGGCGAGGGCAAGGCCATGGCGCGGGGAGGTGCAGGCCGGCGACGGGGACTGCTGGCGCGGGGTGGAACCGAGGGGATGACGGCGCTGGGAGGATGAGACAGGGGACGAGGGCTCCTGTGGCGCTAGGGCAAGGGAGGGGGGCTGGCTGGGCCTCGGCCTGGCCGGCTGGGCTCCCCCTCTCTCTTGAGTTTTTTTAAACCTTTGTTTTTTTTCTTTTAAAACAGAAAACGCCACACCCAAAAAATAGAAATAAAAATAAAAAGGATTTAACAAAATTAAAAGAAATTCCTTTGACTCCTTTGGAAATAAAACCCCAACTATAAGAAATAGGTTGGGCATTCTGAAAAAAATAAAAATGAAACCCTTTTAAGAATTAAAATAAAATCCTTTTAACACGAGAATAAAATCGAACTCCATTTATTCAAAGAATAAAATAAAAACCCTTTAAAAGAGAAAGGAAAATGAGACGGTTTTAAAATAAAACAAAAGGAGAATTAAAATAAAAACCCAAGGGTTACCCCCACATTTAATAAAAGGACCCTTTTATTGAAAAGAAGAAGACGAACCCTTTTTAAATACAGGTTTAAAACAGGAAATCTTAGCAACCGCAAGAACAAATAAAAGAGGAGAGGAGGGGAGTAAAGGTTTTAGGTCCTCGGTGCAAAAGGGTTTAGCGGTGGCTCTCACGCACGCATTCTCATCATGCCAACAAACGACGTCACACTCACAAAGCACGAACACCTAACAACACGGAGCAACAAGCAACACCGACAAAACACAGATGACATGATGCCATGCATGATGCGATGATGCAAACTACATGATGATGCAACAAATAAAACTAATCACACGACGGAAACGGAAATAAAGGGGGAATCTTCTGGGGCGTCGGTCTCGGGCTGTCACAACTGTCCTACACTACAAGAGGATCTCGCCCCGAGATCCAAGAATGAAAGGGGGAGAGGATGAGAAAGAACACGAGGTAAAAACTTAATTGCTTCTTTGACAAAGGAATGAGACCAACGATCTTTGAAGGTTGCAAGACGATGAGGAATGATATGAGAAAGAAGCAAGAATTCACGGAAAATTTCGGTAGCACTTCGGTAGGAAAATGGGACAAAACAATTCGATAAGAAGAGAGAATTAAACAATATGCACAACAAACAACTAAGTAGAGCAAGGGAACACCATGATCTTGATAGAACAACAAGATTGACCCAAAAGAGCAATATCACAAAGCCTCCGGAACAATAGAATAGGAACTAGCTCAAGCGGAAGAAGAGAATGAATAAAATAATGACAACTATCATCACAATAGAGTTGAAGAGCCTCCAGACAGAGAATTGGCATAGTAGTTGGAAAACCAACAATGAAAAGAACAAGATAGTAGTGGGCTTATGAAGATCATCTCAACATATATGAGGTGACAACCAACCACTAAAAGAAAGAAGGATAGATGAACGCAAAGATATCAAAACTTCTTACACCGAGGGTGCATTGAGAACTTGGGTAAATGACAAGCACCATGATAGCACAATCCATAGGAAAAGCTTTAGGTGAATCCAAACCAAGATAGCTCAATGAAGAAATCATGGATTGCAAATATCTCATGATCATAGAATTGGTGGGTTTAATTATCTTATTCTTGAAAGGAAACTCTTCGAGGCTCCTACACTAACATAATCCCACCTCAAAGGATAAAGGAAGAACAATTGCACATATAAATGCAAGAGAAAGGATACTTGAGGTTCTCCAACAAGAATCTTGAAGAACACTTTGAGAATGAATAGAAACCTTGATGAACCACCAGGAAGGACCTCCGTATACAAATGAACGATGCAAAGATAACAAGGTAGAAAAGAATAAGATTATGACCTTGCCAGGATTAAGATGAAGCCTCTCAAAGAGATACTTAAAAGAACTTGGAACTCCGGAAAAAGAAAGATAAGCAGACGAGAAAGAATTGATATCACGGGCCACTCCGGAAGAAAGATTAAAATCACTATGAAATAGGAATAAGAATTATGTTATGCTTATCCTTCATCAAGTTTAATTGATGACAAGCAATGGATTAGCGTAGCACTTATTCTTGAAAGAATCTTGAAGAGGCATAGAGATAAGCACCATTTGAGGCAAAATTGAAGGAAGCACCGGTAAGAATTCACAACTGAATGGGAAATTCCAAGAATACATGGAAACACCTGAGAATGAAGAGATCATGAGCCACCTGAGAGAAAACTTGAACAAGGCACCGGATAACCGAGAGACGAACGAAGAGACAACAATTGAGAAGAATTGAGGATGAAAGCTGAAAGCTGAGAACGAAGAATCTTCTGAAATGATGGCCTTCGGAGGATCGAGAATGAAAACAACGCAGAAATGCACCGAATAGCAAGAAAGGGATTACTAACAATAGAAACAATTGAGAGGATAACCCGAAGCTGAGATGACAATCTTCACAAGAATGGAGCAAGATTTACGAGGAACACTCCTTCGAATCTTCAAAGGAGAGAATGACGAGAAGTACATCACCAAGAATACTGAGGCACTCCGGAATAAAGAAAAATGCAAAGTTGAGCCAATATGAGAATTAATTCGAATAGGCCTTGGAGAAGGGATATGACTGATGAAAATCATACTTACGTCATAGCTGAAAAGAATTAAATATCTTCAGAAGATTGCAAGAGCTATAACAGATCCTGGGACAAACCTGTGGGTTATGGGCCCACTCAAAGAAACCACCGTTAGAAAAGATTGCTAGAACAAGAGATATAGCACCGGTATGAAGAGAACTAGATGAGGTTGAGAACCTCGAAATAATTAAAAGAATTGAGAACAAGAATTCTGAGATAACTTCAACGCTCCGGATAGAATAGAGAGAAACGACAACAAGAAGATAGACTGATAAAAATTTCCAACCTAGGAAAGAATTACAGGGATGAATAGGATATAGTGAACACGGATAGTTTGAACTGAATTCACCGAGTAAGAGAGAAAAGAACAGATAGCGGAAGCACAATGAAAAGAAAACTCTTGGAAGAAAATTGAATCACTGAGAAAAAGGGCGGGAGGGTGGGAAAAACAAAGACAACATGGGACAGATGAGATGAACTCCGGAATAAATGAGAGAATGATCTGCAAAAATTTGAGAGGATTGAATTCACTGAAGAGAATCACACCGGTTGGAAAAGAATTAACATGACGACTCCGGTTGACAAGAATTGATAAGACGATCTGGTTGAGCAAAAGAATTAGCACTCTCATAAAAATATAAGAACACCACTTAGAAAAGATCTGAAATCACCACTTGACATCGAAGCAACTTGAATTACCATATTCAACAAAACAAAGGATGAGGCTTATGAAATAAGCCAGAACAAACTCATGAGAAAGATTTCTCCGATATTTTCGTGGACAAGATCGCACGGGCTCGATTTTACAGTAGCCATCAAGTGCAAGGCAGTGCACCCGACATACGAAGTGTCCCCGAGTGGTAGCAAGCTACAAGGACTCTTTAAGACACAACGTGTACCGCTGTAAGTCGACCGTGAACAAATGAATCCACTAGATGTCGAACCCCAACCTAACATCATGCATTTGTTGGAAGATTGTCCTATAAGCAATTACTTGAATTCCCGCCTATGAATTCCTGAAATGTCTGGTCATGCAATCTGGTACACGGATACAAGGAGTAATATCACACAACTCCTATACTAACCCGTCACTTGTATCACATCCGTCAACACACAACCAGAATCTCGGACCTTCATCTACAACAGACCCTCGTGATCACAACGATACAATGTATGGCAGTACTCCCGAACAATCTGCACCAGTACTGGGGACATCGGGGTTATCTCGTCACTACTAGTATTGAAGCAATTACGAACATCCTTCGTTCTAAGATACTAAGAAGTCTGAATGATAACGATGTGCTCAAGAATCCCGTGGAGCTCAACTCCCCTGAGACTTAAAGCAGATAGGAGGCACCAAGACAGAACTCCGTCACATCGGCATCATATAGATCTCAAAAATATCCGCGTGATCCTAAAAAATTTTTGAGTGAGAAGAGGAGTAGAATTAAATTATTACATCAAGATTCCTCACGAGAACATAGAAGAGGAGAAAAAAGAATCCTACTCTCCGATATATAACTAGACTCAAATAGTTTTTCACTAGACTCGACCCGGCCAAGTTCGATCAATCAAGGGGGCTCCTAGGTTGGTACTGCTCTGATACCAACTTGTCACGCCCAAGATGCGACCCTATCCTCAATTTGGCACGAAGGCCTCGTCAGGGATAGAAGCGCATCTCGTCGTGTCGCAAGAGTGGATATCGTTACAAGTACATGTACTGAAAAGAAGAGATATAGAAATCGAATTGGCTTACACTCACCACAAGCTACATCAGAGTCACAACAGTACAGTACATCAACATCATGAGTAAGAGCAGGGTCCGACTACGGATGAAAACAAACGAGAAAAGAAGAACGACGTCCATCCTTGCTATCCGAGGCTGCCGGCCTGGAACCCATCCTAGATCGATGATGAAGAAGAAGAAGAAGCAACTCCAAATGAACAATCAACGCGCTCGGGTCAAGTAACCTTTACCTGTACCTGCAACTGGTGTTGTAGTAATCCGTGAGCCACAGGGGACTCAGCAATCTCATTTCCAAAGGTATCAAGACTAGCAAAGCTTAATGGGTAAGGTATGGTTAAGTGGTGAGGTTGCAGCAGCGGCTAAGCATTTATTTGGTGGCTAAACTTACGAGTACAAGAAGTAAGAGGGGGAAGATCTACGCATAACGGACGTGAACTACTGTTGATCAAATGAATGATCCTGAACACCTACCTGCGTCAGACATAACCCCAGCGTGTCCTCGATCGGAGAAGGAACTCACGAAAGAGACAGTCACGGTTACGCACACAGTTGGCATATTTTAATTATATTAACTTCAAGTTATCTAGAACCAGTGTTAAACAAAGTTTCCACGTTGCCACATAACCGCGGGCACGGCTTTCCGAAAAGATTTAACCCTGCAGGGGTGCTCCAACTAGTCCATCACAAATTACCACAAGCCGCATAGAAATCCTCAATCACGAAGCTCGCGATCTCGTCGGATTCCCTAGTGGAAAACCTCAACTCTGAGATTACCCAAAGCATCACCGGAATCCCGATGCACAAGATATCTCGTCAAAGGTAAAACTAATCCAGCAAGGCCGCCCGGCGTGTCGACGATCCCGATAGGAGCCGCGTATCTCGTTCTCAGGACACGACGGATAAGCGACGCGTACGAGTGCCAAACCTCGAGTTTCCTCGCGGTGGCCCCGCACAGTGCTCTGTTTTGGACCAGCACCATCAGCACTGGCCCTCCCTGTATTATGTGAAATTACTCCTCGGGTTCATGACGCCCTATGCTTTTAGTATTAACAAAATTATTATGTTGGGCAAATGTAGAACCAATGTTGGGCCTTGCCGGACCAGCTTTAATCTAAAACGAATTATCAAGGGGGTCCCCATAACAACCCCGATCGTGTTAGGAGCGCTCGTTTATGGAACATAACACCGGTAGCCGAAACTAAGGGGGCAAAGGTGGAACAAAACACCAGGCTAGAAAGGCCGAGCCTTCCACCTTTTACCAAGTATATAGGTGCATTAAATTAAATAGCATTTAATAGGGTGATATAACAAAGAACCCATGTTATCACATGGAAGCAACTACACCTGCAACTAGCAACGCTAACAACAGGGTTGAGCAAGCAGTAACATAGCCAATCAGTGGTTTGCTAGGTTGATCAGTTGAAGGTAATCATGGCATTGTTGAGAGGCTGATATTTAACAAGTGGTAGGTAACGAGACATAATCGATAGAAGCGATAAACTAGCATGGCAATGATAGTAATGGTATCTAGGGAAATGATCATCTTGCCTGAGATCCCGCTTGGAAGAAGAACAACTCGGTGGAGTCGGCAAACCATCGTAGTCGAACGGGTCCTCACATTCCGACACGCTTGCGGAACTCTATCGGAACGGAGCAAACCGGAAACAAACATCAACACAAATATTCACCACACGATGCACAACATGATGCATACCCTAATATGATGCATGATCAGATCAAAGATGCAAGGGATGGCATGGCAATTCACCTCACACAAACTCTACACATTAAGTGAAGCTCGACATGCAACGGGTTGCATATCGACGAAACTCCACGATTAATTATTAGTTCAGTCCCGTTAATTTACCGGCAAGGTTAAATGTTTTTAACATGGCAAGGGGTGAAGCGACGGTTCTACGTGTCATCCTAGTCGGTTTAACTCGCGGAACAAGAGCGGAGCTACGACACGAGAGACATGCAACACAAGATCATATGCCATGAATGCTTTATGCATGCAAGTACAACATCACGGTAAGAAGGGAAAGAAGCATATGTTGCCACGACGAGCGAGAGGGAACCAAGGCGGCAAATCGGAAACGATGCCACGACAACGTACCTATCCCGATACTCAACGAACAATCGTGCCAACGTACTGGGAACGCGTGCGGGAACGGTAAATAAAGATGGGGTGATCCCGTATATCGGGTTCCCATGTGTCGAGGCACAACATAGAGGGACAACGTGCACGGTTAACATACGATGCATACATACATATATTCATATATCACTTGTACATGGTCACGACAATGTCTCAACGTTATACCTTCGAAGCGTGCTATTCGAAGCGGTTCGGGTCGTAGCGGACCAACGGTCGTCGTGGAAGTCGTGGTCGTCGTGGAAGTAGTCGTACACGCGTCGGTAGTTGAAGTAGTGGTACACGGTCTCGTTGACGGTAGTCGTTCGCTCGGCGTCGTGGTTCTCGGGTCTTCGGCAACGTCGAGGAAGACGAACTCGTTTCCGGGGGTCGTCGAGGGCGTCATGGTACTCGCGGCGAACTTGTCGTCGACCCACGACATGCGGGGATGGTGCTCGCGGCGACGGTACGCGACACAACATCAACATCAACTAGCAAAGCGGCAACTAGCACTAGCATACTACGGTGACTAGCAGCAAGCAAGCAACACTACACTAAGCCGCAAGCAAACATCTACCCAGCAGCAGCAATCGGCAGCAGTGGTTACCTACTAGCAGGCAAGCAAGCAGCAGCATAGCCAATGGCTAGCAGCAACTAACAAATAATACGAGCAGCACCTACAGCAAGCAGCTAGCATCCAGCAAGCTCGGCAAGGCATTGCTGGCAAGCAACAACAACTAACTGGCAGCTACAGCCAGTAACAGCAACAGGGCAGCAGCATGAGCAAAGCATCGACATCACCAGCAGCTAGCAGCTAAGCAGTATCAAGCAGCAACGACAGCAAGTAACAGCAGGCAACACATGCAGGCTCGGTAACAGCAGCAACAAACTACCTAGCAAGCACGACGAGCAACTAACTAGCTAAGCAGCGACATCAGCACTAGCCGGAACTCTGCAAGGCCAGCAGCTATGGTACAGCAAGGCAGGCAGCATGCATCTGGCAAATAGCAAGCGGCAGCAGCTACATCAAACAGCAACAAAAGGCATCAGCATGCACGCACCAGGCCAGCAAAGCAGCGGCTACAGCTTCGGCAGGAGGGGCTCACGAGAGGAGGAGGCCAGACGAGGGCGAGGCCATGGCGAGCAGGGAGCCACGGTGGCTGCTGAGGCCGACCGACGACGAGGCTCGCGCGGGAGAGGGGCTCCGGCAAGGACGCTCCTCGCAGCAGGCGGCAGGCGGCGGCGTGCTCGGGTCAAGGGAGCGTGGAGGGGATCCTCGAGGGGAACGGCGCGGCTGCACGACGCAGGCCATGGCGGGGCGCGGGAGCCGCGGAAGATGGCGGCCGCGCGAGCTCGGGCTACGGCAGGGAGCTTGGCGCGGGGAGGGGCGAGGCGGACGACGGCTCACGGGGGTTGGCGGCGGCGACCGGGGACAGCCATGGCGGCGGAGGAGCTGCTGGCGAGCCGAGGCCATGGGGAAGCCGGTGGCGGGCAAGGGGAGGAGCACTGCGGGGCGGAGCAGGTGCGCAGGGGGGGGGGGAGGAAGAGGCGGCGCGCGGGATCGGCGAAGGGCGAGGGCAAGGCCATGGCGCGGGGAGGTGCAGGCCGGCGACGGGGACTGCTGGCGCGGGGTGGAACCGCGGGGATGACGGCGCTGGGAGGACGAGACATGGGACGAGGGCTCCTGAGGCGCTAGGGCAGGGGAGGGGGGCTTGCTGGGCCTCGGCCTGGCCGGCTGGGCTCCCTCTCTCTCTTGAGTTTTTTTAAACCTTTGTTTTTTTCTTTTAAAACAGAAAACATCACACCCAAAAAATAGAAATGAAAACAAAAAGGATTTAACAAAATTAAAAGAAATTCCTTTGACTCCTTTGGAAATAAAACCCCAACTATAAGAAATAGGTTGGGCATTTTTAAACAAATAAAAATGAAACCCTTTTAAGAATTAAAATAAAATCCTTTTAACACGAGAATAAAATCAAACCCCATTTATTTAAAGAATAAAATAAAAGTCCTTTAAAAGAGAAAGGAAAATGAGACGGTTTTAAAATGAAACAAAAGGAGAATTAAAATAAAAACCCAAGGGTTACCCCCACATTTAATAAAAGGACCCTTTTATTGAAAAGAAGAAGACGAACCCTTTTTAAATAGAGGTTTAAAACGGGAAATCTTAGCAAGCGCAAAAAAAAATAAAAGGGGAGAGGAGGGGAGTAAAGGTTTTAGGTCCTTGGTGCAAAAGGGTTTAGCGGTGGCTCTCATGCACGCATTCTCATCACGCCAACAAACGACGTCACACTCACAAAGCACTAACACCTAACAACACGGAGCAACAAGCAACACCGACAAAACACAGATGACATGATGTCATGCATGATGCGATGATGCAAACTACATGATGATGCAACAAATAAAACTAATCACACGACGGAAACGGAAATAAAGGGGGAATCTTCTGGGGCGTCGGTCTCGGGCTGTCACACTCCATCCTTGCTACTCATTTGTGATTGCATTACCATCGTAGTTGGACTTCTGTGGTTTTAACTTATACCAGGCGCGGTCCAAGCACAATCCATGCACGAGATTTCTCTAGGCACATACCAAACTGGCTCTACGTTTATGATGCGCGCCACATCACAAATAGTTCATGATTGTAAAGCGTGTATGATAAGTCAATAATCACACACATTTAGTTTTCTCGCACCGTTTGTGATATTGTCTAATACCACACATGCTTTGCAAATGGCAACTCTGTGCATGGTTACACACGTTTCCTCTCCGTGAACTGTGTCAAATTATGATGTATATCACACACGTTGTGCTTTATAGACCTTGTGCGCTGTAATGACCTGCATAGCATATTTCACCCTAATTTAATTGGTTCTATTTAAAATTGTACCGAATTTTGCAAACCGTGTGGAGGGTACTCGCCTCCATAACATAATTTCTCCCTAGTTTAATCCCTGCATTTTAAAATCACATATATTGAATTTGAAAGTAGGCAATCACCTATTTCATATCGAACCATGTTTGCTACAAATATAGGTTCAAGCATGAATGCATATTTCATATCGAACAATGTTGAAGCACCAACTAAAGAATGATGAACCGCTGTTGTACCAAAGACTGTAAAGAGAGGCGAAAGACATTCTGGTTGCTGGAAAAGGTGAAGCAAAATGCCCATATTGTGCCCTTCTCCTTGCGTAATGCACGCACGACTCTAGGCCAACCCCTTGTGATGGCTGCCCGCCCATCCTTCACTGTCTTCATTAGGACTTCTCAATGCTCATTGTAGTCTCGTTGAAATACTTTAACCTTTATTGCATGTCAACCAATCATGTACTTTGCAAGGTAATCTTGAGTAAACCACTTTGGTAACCACTGCAAATGAAAAAGATTGAGACATTGATGTGTAACAACTCATTATGGGCAGTAAAAATAGAAGGCTTCACAGTTCGTAGTTACCATCCTACAACTCACTCTTATGTTGGATAGAGCGTAAACAAATAATGTGATTGCCATCATTCGTATATTTTTGCTAATAATCTTCATTAGTTTCCGCACTTGATGCTGGTTCATGAATATATCATTGCTCCATATCCAAAAGGGTTGATGGGTCGATATTTGCCAAGGACATATGTACCTACAAACAACAAGTCAATATTAGAAGCTAAAAAGTGTCCAGGCACGGATCTATATACACTACATTATGGAACGACAAGGGAAGTACAAGCCGAGGGATGAAACTAACCTCGGCGGAAAATGCTGGTATGTCTCGTTGTTGTCCTGCATAAGTAGTGAAAAGGCATGATAAGTACAACAACCTTAACATCAAAAAAATATAGCCAAGGTAAACAACATCATATTCAAATGATAAAGTGGATATAAAATGGAAGAGAATGTTAACTACAACAGGCTTAACAACCACCAGATATTGTAATTCAAACTGGTATTGTTGAAAATGAATAGCACGTTGCTTATGCTTAAACATTACACTGGATAAATGTGTAAAACTAAAATAAATATCGTGTGTAGTATATGCTTGAAAACTGGACAAATGCTCATTGCAATTATATGAGGAACCAAATATAGTCGTTCGAACTGGTATTGATGAAATCAAACTGCACAGTTCCGACTTGCACATAATGAACATCACATTGTGAATAACTGAAATAAACAAGGCATATATGATCGGTATAACGATCAAATATAGCCATTGAGAACTGGACAGAGGCTCACTACAACCAACCTAACAAGCAAATACAGATAAACAGGGCATATGCTTGAAAACTGGACAAATGCTCACTTCAACCAGCCTAACAAGCAAATAGAGATAAAAGTTATCTGCTTGAAAACTGGAAAAATGCTCACTGCAACCAACCTAACAACCAAATACACATAAACAAGGCATCAACTCACTATAAACAACAAAATATAGCCATTCGTGAAACTGAAGTGGACAATTCATGCTTAAACATCACAAAACCCTATTGAACATAACATTTTTGCATAACTGAAATAATTAAACATGGCACAGTTAAAACACTGCATGGCAAAACCTACTACAACAAAGGGTACGGTTTGGCTAGTTAGAAAAAGTAAGATATGCTCATAGGATGTTGCCTCACTTGTCATGGATGGGATCCTTCCAGTTGGAAGAGTACAGACCCATTGTGCGCTCTCTCATGTCACAGATGCGCCATTTCACCTTGGAAGACCCTTTGTGGGTGCCCTCCTCGTGGGCGTGGTCGATGAGACCTGACTTGGCAATTGAGCATCCCAAGCCGTCGCCGCACAACGTGTCCTTTAGAAATGACAAAATAGGCCCGATGGCATACAAGGATCGCAAATCCTTGACCGCGTGGCGGAGGTATGATCAGTGGCAGGGCCTTCAAAGAGATCGATGGTAGTTGAACCAGAAGGATTAGGGATGGACCACATAACGTGTGACATGGACATTGTGAAGTCATCGTTGTCAACGAGCTTTATGTAGTAGATAGCTTTCCGCTGACATGAAGCCTTCGTCATGGCAACGTAGTCAACGTCCTCACCGACTTCTGTGGCGAGGTGTTGCTCCGGGATCGACCTATCAGGATGAACGGCGGTCAGCTCGCCAACATCCGCTGGAGAGGCCATTATAAACCTATTTTTGGCTGAACGCTCGTCGGGCTCCCCGGATATGTGGTTGGGCTTAGGCTGCGACTTTGCGGAGTAGGGGATATGGATCTAGCAGGGAGGGACACCGCATGCCTCATCTAAAAACTCAGAGGGGGCAATAGTATGAGAATCGCTGGGTAACCTGAACTTTATTATATAAGCTAGGAGGCATGGGTAGACCGGTAGGGGTTGGAGGCGCCGGCGGTGGCGGTGTCGACGATCTAGGGTTCGAGCGGTAGGGGGGACTGTGGAGGGGGTTGTTGTTTGAAGATAAGCCGCGGGTACTGAAAATTTTAGTAATGGTGGGTGGAGATGGTGGCGGACGAGGGAGGGCGGCGGTTCAAATGCCTCGGCTATTGGAATTTTACTATAAGGCCGGTGGTGGAGAGGAGTGGGGGCAACGGTCGAAATACTGCGGCAACTAAAATTTGGGTAAAGGAATTGAAGTGGGGGCGGGAGTAACCAATATCACACACGATCAAAAACGGATATGCGTGTATGATAATAAGGAAAAGCAAAAGAACAACGATTTTTTGCATCGCTCAAGGCCGGTAGTATGTTTTTTGATTTTTAGCTAGATGGTCTATTGCACATGGTTCGTCGTGTGATAATAAAGAAACTGTGTCTAGTCTTTACATGGCCGGTGTGTCGCCGCCTAGCCTTCTATGAGCATTGACACTGGCAGCAGGAAACCGATGGGAAAGAGGCGGGAACCCGATGGGAGGAGTGGCGGGAAATGGTAGCGTGTTTGGATATGTAACACTAATAATATGGAAAACTTAGTAAAGAAGGAAGCGCGAGCTAGCACGACGCATGCGCATAGTGCTTACCCGCTGGTGCTAGACAGTTGACGAGAACCCGTGCAGATATTCAGGGTTCGTTTGGCCTTTTTTATACATTATAAGTAAGTGTTCTAAGCATTAATTTAATGTGAATAATTCAAAATTGAAC
The DNA here is from genome assembly GCF_904849725.1 of Hordeum vulgare subsp. vulgare. Taxonomy (NCBI): domain Eukaryota; kingdom Viridiplantae; phylum Streptophyta; class Magnoliopsida; order Poales; family Poaceae; genus Hordeum; species Hordeum vulgare. The sequence continues at coordinate 541,870,904 of NC_058520.1, forward strand.
TACAAATGCATGCCCCAGTGCACCAAAATGGCTACAAAAATCATACATGTGTCCTTCGATGCTTGTTTAGATCCCACGCAAAGAATGGGAATGAAATACAACCGTCTCGGCGTCTCGCTCGACCTTGAACATTGAAAATCTCGATTTTTAAATACCCATAAAACCAAAACTCATTCTAAAATTGTGAAACATGGCATGGTGTCACGACATGGCACATATCTGACATAGAAATTTTTATGTCCATTTTGGGGCAAGCTTTATTACAAGCCTCTTACAAATCGGAGCTTCTCTCTCAAGAAGCGTCGTGATTCTGATAGGAAAATGTGTCCACCTTGTGGGCGAAACGATAAACACTCTCTCTTCTCACCTTGTATTTTTTTCTACAGGCAACATGAGACAACATGAGATTCGTGCTGAAATTTGAAATTATTCAGGGTTCGTTTGGCCTTTTTATACATTAATTAAGTTTTCTAGGCATTTAATGTCCATACTTCAAATCTGAACTATAACTACATGCTCAAGTGCATTAAAATGTCTAGAAAAATAATACATATGTGCTTGGATGCATGTTTAAGTCCCATGCAAGGAATGAGAATGGATTAGAATCGTATGAGTGTCCTCGCTCAGCCTCAAACACTCGAAATCTTGGTTTTTATGTCCCCGTAAATCCAAAACTCACCAGAAAATCATGAAACACGGTATGCTGACACAACATGGCATATATATGTCGTGGTAAAAGAATTGTCTAATTTTGGCCAATCTTCATTACAAACCTCTTACAAACCGGAGCTTATCACAAGAACCCTCGTGGTTCCGATAGGGAAACGTGCCCCCCTTGTGGGCGAGACGATAATTGTTGCCGCTTCTCGCCTTGTATTTTTTTCTACACGCAGCATGGGACAACACGAGATTCATGCTGAAATTTGAAATTATTCAGGGTTCCTTTGGCTTTTATATATATTAATTGAGTTTTCTAGGCATTTGATGTCCATGATTCAAATCTGAACTACAAATACATGCTCGAGTGCATTAAAATGTCTATAAAATCGTACATGTGTCCTTGGGTGCATGTTTAAGTCGCATGCAAGGAATGGGAATGGAATACAACCATGTGAGTGTCCTGGCTCGGCCTCAAACACTTGGAATCTCGATTTTTATGTTGTCGTAAATCCAAATTTCACTAGAAAATCATGAAACTTGGTATGGTGTCACAACATGGCACATATATGTCATGGTAAAAGAATTATCCAATTTGGGCCAATCTTTATTACTAACCAGAGCTTATCGCAAGAACCCTTTTGGTTCCGACAAGGAAACATGCCCCTGTTGTGGGTGAAACACTAATTGTTGTCTCTTCTCGCCTTGTATTTTTTTCCACACACAACATGGAACAACATGAGATTCGTGGTGAAGTTTGAAATTGTTCAGGGTTCGTTTGGCATTGTTTATACGTTAACTGAGTTTTCTATGCATTTAATGTCAATAATTCAAATCTGGATTACAAATACATGCTCTAGTGCATGCAAATGCCTAGAAAAATCGTACATGCGTCCTTGGGTGCATGTTTAAGTGCCATGCAAGGAATGGGAATGGATTACAACCATATTAGTGTCCTCGCTTGGCCTCAAACAATGGGAATCTCGGTTTTTATGTCCTCATAAATCCAAAACTCACCAAAACATCATGACACTTGGTATGGTGTCACAACATGGCACATATATGTCGTGGTAAAATAATTTTCCAACTTGTGTCAATCTTTATTACAAACCTCTTATAAACTGGAGCTTATCGTAAGAACCCTCGTGGTTCCGATACGGAAACGTGCCCCCCTTGTGGGCGAAATCATAATTGTTGCCTCTTCTCGCTTTATATTTTTTCTACACGCAATATGGAAAAACATGAGATTCATGCTGAAATTTGAAATTATTTAGGGTTTGTTTAACCTTTTTATACATTAATTAGTTTTCTAGGCATTTAATGTCCATAATTCAAATCTGAACTACAAACACATGCTCCTATATATTAAAATGTCTAGAGAAAACATACATGTATCCTTGGTTGCATGTTTAAGTCCCATGAAAAGAATGGGAATGGATTACAACCGTATGAGTGTCCTCGCTCGGCCTCAAACACATGGAATCTTGGTTTTTATGTCCCCATAAATCCAAATCTCACCAGAAAATCATGAAACTTGGTATGGTGTCACAACATGGCACATATATGTCATGGTAAAAGAACTACCCAATTTGGCCCAATCTTTATTACAAACCAGAGCTTATCGCAAGACTCGTGGTTCCCACACGGTAACATGCCTGCCCTTGTGGGCGAAATGATAATTGTTGTCTCTTCTCGCGTTGTATTTTTTTCTACAGGCAACATGGAACAATATGAGATTCGTGCTGAAGCTTGAAATTGTTCAGGGTTCGTTTGGCATTTTATACATTAACGAGTTTTCTACGCATTTAATGTCCATAATTCAAACCTAAACAATAAATGCATGCTCAATTGCATAAAAATGTCTAGTAAAATCGTACATGTGTCCTTGGGTGCATGTTTGAGTGCCATGTAAGGAATGGGAATGGATTACAACCATATGAGTGTCATGGCTCGGCCTCAAACACTGGGAATCTCGATTTTTATGTCCTCGTAAATCCAAAACTCACCAGAAAATCATGAATCTTGGTATGGTGTCATGATACGTATCCAACGTATCTATAATTTTTGAATTTTCCATGCTATTATATTATCTGTTTTGGATGTTTTATATGCATTAATATGCTATTTTATATTATTTTTGGGACTAACCTATTAATCTAGAGCCTAGTGCCAGTTTCTGTTTTTTCCATGTTTTTGAGTATTGCACATAAGGAATATTAAACGGAGTCCAAAAGGAATAATATCTCCGGAATGATTTTTCTTGGACTAGAAGAAACCTGCCAGACTTGGAGAAGGGGGCATGAGACCTACCGGGAGACGACAAGCCTGCAGGGCACGCCCTAGGGGGGGCTGGCTTGTGGGACCCCTGTAGGCCTCCTAACCCTAATATTCGTCCTATAAAGTCCTAAATATTCCCCAAATACCAATAGGAGAGAAAAAAATACTTTTCCGCCGCTCGGAGCCTCTGTTCCCGTGAGATCCAATCTGGGAGCCTTTTCTGGTAATCTGTCGGAAAGGGAATCGATCACGGAGGGCATTTTCATCAACTCCATTGCCCCTCCGATGATGCGTGAGTAGTTCACCACAGACCTATGGGTCCATAGCTAGTATCTAGATGGCTTCTTCTCTCTCTTTGTTCTTCAATACCGTGTTGTTCATGATCTTCATGGAGATCTATCCGATGTAATACTCTTTTGCGGTGTGTTTTTCGAGATTCGATGAATTGTGGGTTTATGTTCAGATTATCTATGAATATTATTTTAATCTTATCTGAATTCTTATATGCAAGATTTCATATCTTAGCAAGTCTCTTCGAGTTATTGATTTGGTTTGGCCAACTAGATTGGTAATTCTTGCAATGGGAGAAGTGCTTAGTTTTGGGTTCAATCTTGCGGTGTCCTCACCGAGTGACAAAGTAGGGGTAGCGAGGCACATATTGCATTGTTGCCATCGAGGATAAAAAAGATGAAGTTTTTATCATATTGCTTGAGTTTACCCCTCTACATCATGTGATCTTACCTAATGCGTTACTCTGTTCTTCATAAACTTAATACTCTAAATGCAGGCACGAGTCTGTCGATGTGTGGATTAATAGTAGTAGATGCAGAATCGTTTCGGTCTAATTAACACGAACGTGATGCCTATATGCATAATCATTGCCTTGGATATTTTCATAATTATTCTCTTTTCTATCAATTGCTCGACAGTAATTTGTTCACCCACTATATTATTTTCCTTCATGAGAGAAGCCTCTAGTGAAACCTATGGCCCATGGGTCTATTTTCCATATTATACTTTCACATCTGTAAACCAAAAATACTTAAATATATTGCTTCCATTTATTTAATTTTGTTTTACTTTTAGTTCTAGCAATCTTTTATCTACCTCTATCAGATCTCATCGTCGCAAATAACCGTGAAGGGATTGACAACCCCTTTTTAGCGTTGGGTGCAAGTATTTGATTGTTTGTGTAGGTGCTAAGATTGGGGCCTTGCTTGTTCCTCCTACTGGATTGATACCTTGGTTCTCAACAAACTGAGGGAAATACTTATCTACTTTGCTGCATCACCCTTTCCTCTTCAAGGGAAAACCAACGCAAGCTCAAGAAGTAGCGTGTCACAACATGGCACATATATGTCATGGTAAAAGAATTTTCCAATTTGGGTCAATCTTTATTACACGAGCTTATCGTAAGAACCCTCGTGGTTCCGATAGGTTAACGTGCCCCCCTTGTGGGCGAAACAATAATTGTTGCCTCTTCTCCCCTTGTATTTTTTACTACAGGCAACATGGGAAAACCTGAAATTCATGCTGAAATTTGAAATTATTCAGGATTTGTTTGGCATTTTTTATATGTTAACTGAGTTTTCTATGCATTTAATGTCCATAATTCAAATCTGGACTACAAATACATGCTCTAGTGCATTAAAATGTCTAGAAAAATCATATGTGTGTCCTTCGATGCATGTTTAAGTCCCATGCAAGGAATGGGAATGGATTACAACCGTATGAGTGTCCTCGCTCGGCCTTAAATACTGGGAATCTTGGTTTTTTATGTCCGCGTAAATCCAAAACTCACCAGAAAATTATGAAACTGGGTATGGTGTCACAACATGGCACATATATGTTGTGGTAAAATAGTTTTCCAATTTGAGCCAATCTTTATTATAAACTGGAACTTATCGCAAGAATCTTGGTGGTTCCTATAGGGAAATGTGCCCCCTTGTGGGTCATACGATAATTGGTGGCTCTTCTCGCCTTGTATTTTTTTCTACACGCAACCCGAGACAACATGAGATTCATGCTAAAATTTGAAATTATTGAGGTTTCGTTTGACCTTTTTATACGTTAATTAAGTTTTCTAGGCATTTAATATCCATAATTCAAATCTGAACTACAAATACATGCTCGAGAGCATTAAAATGGCTAGACAAATCCTACATGTGTCCTTGGGTGCATGTTTAAGTCGCATGCAAGGAATGGGAATGGATTATAACCGTATTAGTGTCCTCGCTCGGCCTCAAACACTGGAAATCTTAGTTTTTATGTCCTCGTAAATCAAAAACTCAACAGAAAATCATGAAACTTGGTATGGTGTCACAACATGGCACATATATGCGTGGTAAAACAATTGTACAATTTGGGCCAATCTTTATTACAAACCTCTTACAAATCGGAGCTTATCGCAAGAACCCTCGTGGTTCCTATGGGGAAACTCCCCCCCCTTGTGGGTGAAACGATAATTGTTGCCTCTTCGCGCCATATTTTTTTTCTATGGGCAACATGGAACAACATGAGATTCATGCTAAAATTTGAAATTATTCAGGGTTCGTTCGGCCTATTTTATACATTAATTGAGTTTTCAAGGCATTTAATGTCTATAATTCAAATCGAAACTACAAATACATGCTCTACTGCATTAAAATGTCTAGAAAAATCATACGTGTGTCCTTGGGTGCATGTTTAAGTCCCATGCAAGAAATGAGAATGGATTACAACTGTATCAGTGTCCTCGCTTGGCCTCAAACACTAGGAATCTCGGTTTGTATGTCCCCGTAAATCCAAAACACATCACAAAATCATGTAACTTGGTATGGCGTCACAACATGGCAAATATACGTCGTGGTAAAAGAATTTTCCAATTTGTGCCAATCTTTACTACAATCCCCTTACAAACCGGAGCTTACCGCAAGAACTCTCGTGGTTCCGATAGGGAAACATGCCCCCCTGTGGGTGAAACGATAATTGGTGTCTCTTCTCGCCTTGTATTTTTTTCTACACGCAACATGGAACAACATGAGATTCATGCTGGAATTTGAAACTTTTTAGGGTTCGTTTGACCTTTTTATACATTAATTGATTTTTCTAAGCATTTGATGTCCATGATTCAAACCTGAACTACAAATACATGCTCGAGTGCATTAAAATGTCTAGAAAAATCCTACATGTGTCCTTGGGTGCATGTATAAGTCCCATGCAAGGAATGAGAATGGAATATAACCGCTGTCCTGGCTCGGCCTCAAACACTTGGAATCTCAGTTTTTATGTTCCCGTAAATCCAAAATCACCAGAAAATCATGAACCTTAGTATGGTGTCACAACATGGAAAATGTATGTCGTGGTAAAAGACTTGTCCAATTTGGGACAACCTTTATTACAAACATATTACAAACTGGAGTTTATCATAGGAAAGCTCGTGGTTCCGATAGGGAAACTAGCCCCCCCCCCCCGGTTGTAGGCGAAGCGATAATTGTTGCCTCTTCTCGCCTTATATTTTTCTACAGGCAACATGGAACAACATGAGATTCGTGCTCCAATTTGAAATGATTCATGATTCGTTTGGCCTTTTATACAATAATTTAGTTTTCTAGGCATTTAACGTCCATAATTCAAATCTGAACTACAAATACATGCATGAGTCCACCAAAATGGCTAGAAAAATAGTACATGTGTCCTTAGGTGCATGTTTAGGTCTCATTGAAGGAATGTGAATGAAATACATAGGTCTCGTCATCCTGAAACCTTGAGAATCTTGGTTTATAAATCCCAGTAAATCGAAAACTCACCCAAAAATCATGAAACTTGGCATGGTTTCATGACATCGCACATATATGTGCGGTAGAAAAATCGTCCAATTTGAGAGAAGGCGCACACATTAATACCCAACGCGGTCCTTTGGAACAAATAGCTGACACGTTACAATCGCAAATGATTGTATTATGTGAAACGTGTGCGGCCACGCGTCCCTCTTTTTATTGGAGAGTACTACCTCGGTCCTGGTTCATTGGTCCTCTTTGTAATTTGTGCAAAAAGTTAACCATAGTCGGTGGCGTACATGCAACTGTTGGATTTGATGGGACGAGCGCGAGCAGTCCGCCGCGTAGGCTCGACGGGACGCGTGCGAGCAGTCCGAGCCACTTTTTAACATGCGGTTAATTAAAGCACCTGGACAGAGGGTGTTTGCTTGTGATCCCGTGGTCCTGCTCAACGTTAAGCATTTGCTTTGTTCGTGCCTCGCTGAGAACGTGATTTTAGCTTGTTTTCTACTCGTATTCCGGATAATTTAAAATGCCAAATGTGGCAATGGATAATACGACGACGAAATAAAATGGAAACGGATAATACAAGGACAAATTTACCATGACGCGGATAATAATTGTCTTACATATTCCAGATAATTTTAAATGCCACACGCGGCAAGGCACGAAAGACACACGGGCAAGAGAATAAGAAAATCGCAGACAACGATCTGGGTCGCTACTCTCTCTACTCTTCGATGAATCCCCGGGTGACGAGTTCCTCGAGCTCCTTCTTCAAATCACGACTTTGCTTGACACGTGCCATGGATTCCTCCACCTCCTGCTCGCGCTCGAAGCGGAGCTTCCTCAAGTCACCAATAAGTTCCTTGACGACCGCTTTCAGCGCCATCCCCGAGGCACTGCTCTGCTCATGCAGCTTCTTCCAGCCGGCGGCCTCCTCCTCCTTCTTGGCAAGCTCCTTGAGGAGATTTGCATTGTCACCCATGAGTCATTTGATGAGGTCGGCCGCCTTCTCAGTCGAGGCATCGCTAATCTTGAGAAGATTTACCAATCCATCGACCAGCTCCTCCTACCTAATTAGGCCCATGAGACTAGCATTGTCGATGGCGAAGGACTTCAGCATCACCATTTCTTCGCGTTAGTCGACGTGGCGAGTGCACTTGCGAGAGCCCTCGTCTGCCGGTGAGAACTCATTTGAGGGCTTCGCGACGCGCCAGGACACCTTTGTTGCATCTGTCGTGCAGTGGCGAGACCTCTCTAGTGCTTCCGCGGCTTTGGTCTTTGCTCCCTTGTTATATGTCGACCCGAAACTCCTCCTACCGATCATGACGGAACGACTTGATAGGAAAGACCTGTTTTGCGGGAGATGAGGAGAGAAAATGAGAAGAAATTTTCGAGTGGGTAGTTTTTATAGCACGGTGCTAAGTGTGAACACATTTAGGTTTCATCGGTGTGAATAGATTTGCAATTACTTATTGCGTGGTAATCTAGAATGTGACAAGAAACAAGCTCAAAATTTATTGATGGTTATGGGCTCAAAGCCGGAAACACACCTTCATATGGCTATGTTCCACAGCTATATGCAATAATTATGCATTTGCTTGCTCGCCGTTTAGGCGGTCGCGGCACGCTCTGCTCACATCCCTCTGCATGCTCTGCTCGCCGTTTAGGCGCCAAGGCGCACTCAGGTCGCGTCCCTCCGCGCGCGCTGTGCTAGCGGTTGGGGCTGGCGCACAACCCATCTTGTTAATTTGAACCATTTCTGTTGTGTTCTGCTTATTCTCAAACAACAGCGCCAGAAATTGACACGTTGATGAAGACTGGGCTTGCGTTGGTTTTTCCCTTGAAGAGGAAAGGGTGATGCAGCACAGGAGCAGTAAGTATTTCCCTCAGTTTGAGAACCAAGGTATCGATCCAGAAGGAGGGTCTCGTCAAGTCCAGAGTACCTGCGCAAACACAAACAAGTTTGCACCCAACGCTTCAAAGGGGTTGTCAATCCCTTCAAGATTGTTTGCAAAGTGAGATCTGAAGGCGGAAAGTGCAACGAAGTAAAAAGTGTAAGGCTGAAAATATGGTGTGGAGTAGACCCTGGGGGCCATAGTGTTCACTAGAGGCTTCTCTCAAAATAGCAAATTTCACGGTGGGTGAACAAATTACTGTCGAGCAATTTATAGAACCGCGCAAAGTCATTGTTAGCAAATAAGCTAGTGTTACAAGGTTTAGGGTTTTAGTCGCAGGCTGGATGTGTTGTTCCTTTTTACTTGAGGATTCAGTTTCGCCAGTTAAAACAGCCCCGTAGTTTCTTCAGGCTCGATCTTGTTTTCTCTCGGCTGAGGACGCGGCATGTGCGCTCCCAGCCCGTAGCTTGCGGCGAACGTTGCCCATGATCGTGGGATGGCACGATCCAGTAGACTGGGCACGCCTCGTTCCGTTTTTCCCATTTCCAAAGTGAATAATAGAGGAAGGAGAAAAGCAGCAGAAAGTTGCACTGCACAAAAGACTGTCGTCTCTCTCTCACTCTCATCGCCATTGACAAAAGCTCTTCCCCTCTCTCTCGATCAGGGTTAGGGTAGAGATTACAATTGGCATCAGAGCCTTCGTTAGGTCCGAGACATGGCCGGGGACGACACCGGGAGCAAGACGCCATCGACGCCGCGCGCGAGAATCTCCGACGGTTCATACACGACCGTGGCAGAGAGATCATCGGCGCGGGTGATGCGTGACACGGGCGGCGTGTCATGGCCAATACTGACGAGGACCAACTACACCTACTGGGCGGTCCTCATGCAGTTCATGATGGAGGGACGGCACCTGTGGGACGCCGTGAAAACAGGCACGGCGTAGCGGAGCGACGATCGGCTCGCACTCGAGACGATTCTGCGCGGGGTGCCGCCTGAGATGGCACCCTCTCTCGCCGGCAAGGCCACGGCGAAGGAGGCGTGGGATGCGGTGAAGACGATGCGCCTTGGAGTGGCGCGCGTCCGCGAGGCAAAACTCGCGATGATCACCAAGCAGTACAGCGATATTCGGTTCACCGACGGCGAGACGGTGGACGACTTCGCCATGAGGATCACCAGCATGGTGGCCGAGATGGCGCAGCTCAGCGAGGAGGTGCCGGAGAAACGCGTGGTGAGGAAGTTCCTCTCCGTTGTCCCGAGAAGTTATTCACAAATCGCCCTCTCCATAGAGACTCTGGTAGATCTTGACACACTCACGGTGGAGGAGCTCACCGGGCGCCTCAAGGCCGCCGAGGAGCTTTATGATCTCGAGCAGGCGGAGACGGGGATTGATCGTCTCCTCATGACGATGGAAGAGTGGAACAAGTGCATGAAACGCACTGAAGCCGACGGATCCAGTGGCTCCGGATCTGGTGGTGGCCGCGGAGGCGGCCGTCGCGGTCGCGGGCGCGGACGTGGCGGTGGGCGCGGCAACAACAGCCGTGCTAAACCCACTGACATATGTCGGCACTGCAAGAAGGCAGGGCACCGGGCGCGGGAGTGCCGCACGCGCCTCCGCGAGGAGGCTAACCTCGTCGAGCAGGGCGGCCACGCCACGAACGGACAAGATGACGACCCGACGCTCCTGATGGCGGTGATCGCCACCGACCCATCACAGAGCGCGGGGGAGCACATCATGCTCAACGAAGAGCGCGCAGAGGCGAACCTGGGCGCGGAGGAGGCACCGTGCAATGGCCGGTGGTTCCTGGACAGAGGCGCGTCGAACCATATGATGGGCGATCGCGCGTCGTTCGCCGAATTGGACGTGGGCGTCACTGGGAGCGTCAGGTTCGGCGACGGCTCCACCATGGCGATCTGCGGCCACGGTGTGATCACCTTCACCGTGCGAAGCGGGGACCAACGTGTGCTCACATATGTCTACTTCATTCCGACCAGCATCATCAGCCTCGGATAGCTGGACGAGCAGGGATGCACCACCAAGATCCATGGTGTCTTCCTAACCCTGTACGATCGCCGCAACCTTGAGCTAGCCCAAGTGAGGAGAAATGGCAAGTGTCTCTATGTGGTGCGCCTAGACATCACGCATCCCGTCTGCCTTTCTGCTCGGAGCGGCGACGAGGCGTGGACCTGGCACGCAAGGCTGGGACACCAGCACTTCGACGCGCTCCGTCGCATGGGGCGTGCCGGGCTGGTGCGCAGGATGCCAGTGGTGGATCACGTGGAGGAGCTCTGCGACGCTTGTCTGGTAGGGAAGCAACGACGCTCTCTGTTCCCAAACCAGGCACGCTACCGTGCGGAGAGACAACAGGAATTGGTGCACGCCGACCTCTGCGGACCCATCACTCCGGCCACACCCGGTGGTAAGAAGTATTTTATGCTCATTGTTGATGATCATAGTCGCTACATGTGGGCTGTGATGCTGCCAGCCAAGGATGCCGCTGCGTACGACATCAAACACTTCGTCACCATGGCCGAAGCAGAGCAGGGGGTGTGTCTCCGGACGTTCTGCACAGATCGCGGCGGAGAGTTTACCTCTGGGGCGCTCGGTGACTACTTCGCTGAGCAGGGTGTGCAGAGGCACCTGACAGCATCGTACTCACCTCAGCAAAACGGCGTCGTGGAGCGATGAAACCAGACGGTCGTCGGCATGGCATGGAGCATGCTCAAGGCCAAGAAGCTGCCCAGCTAGTTCTGGGGTGAGGCTGTGGCGACTGCTGTGTTCATTCTGAACCAGTCGTACACACGCAGCATCGACGGCAGGACGCCATATGAGGCCTGGCATGGCAAGAAACCGACCGTGCACTACTTGCGCGTGTTCGGCAGCATCGCCTATGTCAAGAGAACACGCCCAGGGCTCAAGAAGTTGGATGATCGCAGCACCAAGATGATCTTCATCGGCTATGAGGAGGGGTCGAAGGCTTACAGGGTCTATGATCCACTGACACGGCGAGTGTACGCCACTCGAGATGTGGTGTTCGACGAAGGCGCGAGATGGGACTGGGGCTCGACGAGCGAGGGCCAGGATGTGCAACCTGCTTTCTGCTTCCAGCTCCCGCTCGCCACTGGCGCAAGCCCGCCACCCCCACCTGCATCAGCATCGTCGGAGGCGGGGCAGACGCCAGGAACGCTGCGGGCACCTTCGCCACCAGCCACCCCTGTCAGCACTGGAGGACCTGCAATGCCAGCCTCTCCGTCAGACATGACGGCTACACCCAGCAGTAGCAAGACCAAGGGACAGGACCGGGGGGAGTGGAGTTTGCGTCGCCACCAGCAAACATCCTAGACATCTTTGATGCGGACGATGATCTGTCAGTGGCAGGCCATCGATTCAGAAGGATGTCTGATATCCTACGAGGCCCAGCAAAGCAGCCGTCAGAACACTTGATGCTGACAGAAGAGGAGCCGACTAGCTTTCTTGAAGCTGAACCCCATGAGAGCTGGCGTAGGGCAATGCTGGAGGAACTAGCAAGCATCGAGGAGAACGGAACGTGGACACTAAGTGATCTTCCTCCGGGTCATCAAGCAATCGGGCTCAAGTGTGTGTTCAAGATCAAAAAAGATGCAGAAGGAGTCATTATCAAGGACAAAGCAAGGCTGGTAGCAAGGGGTTTTGTGCAGAAGGAGGGGGTAGACTTTGATGATGCATTCGCACCCGTGGCGCATTTGGATTCTGTTCGTGTCATGATCGGCACGGTGGCACAACACGGCTGAAGCTTGCATCACCTCGACGTTAAGTCAACATTCTTGAACGGTGACCTCAAGGAGGAGGTTTACGTTGCTCAACCACCTGGATTTGCTCGGAGGGGAGAAGAACAGAAGGTCTACCGCCTGCACAAGGCGCTCTATGGCTTGCGGCAAGCACCGCGGGCGTGGAACGTGAAGCTCGACGCCACTCTGAAGGACTTAGGGTTCTCCTGCTGCCCAGCGGATCATGCCCTGTATGCTCGTGGCAGAGATAAGACACGGCTCCTGGTCGGCGTCTACGTTGATGATCTGGTCGTCACGAGGGCTGACAACGAGTGCGTCAGCAGGTTCAAGGCGGAGATGATGGCAAAATTCCACATGAGCGATGTTGGACTGCTTAGTTTCTATCTCGGCATCGAGGTGAAGCAAGGAGCAGGAGCTATTACTCTCTCCCAAGCGGCGTATGCAGGAAAGCTGCTGGAGCGCGCGGGCATGGGAGATTGCAACCCGGCGCATGTCCCCATGGAACCACGGCTCCGTCTGAGCAAGACGAGGCAAGAGCCACTGGTTGACGCCACGGACTATCGGAGTGTCATCGGAGGACTGCGGTATCTCACCCATACTCGACTGGATATTGTGTTTGCGGTGGGATACGTCAGTCGATTCATGGAGGCGCCAAACACTGCGCATCTCGCTGCTGTCAAACACCTGCTCCGCTACATTGCAGGAACACGGCGATTCAGCTGCAGATACACCAAGGGCGGAGACAGTCAGCTTGTCGGATATAGCGACTCCGACATGGCCGGGGATGTGGACGATCGAAAGAGCACCTCTGGGAACCTCTTCTTTCTCGGGGGTGCGACAATCTCCTGGCAATCTCAGAAGCAGAACATCGTCGCCTTATCCTCGTGTGAGGCCGAATACGTAGCAGCAACAACAACAGCTTGTCAAGCAGTCTGGTTGAGCAGACTCATGGACGACCTGCTGATAAAGGAGCACGAAGCTGTCACCATCTACGTCGACAACAAATCGGCTATACAGCTGTGCAAAAACCCAGTCTTTCATGATCGGAGCAAGCACATAGATGTGCGATTTCATTTCATCAGGAGATGCATTGAGGAAGGGAAGATCAGGGTTGAACACATTCCCACTGGTGATCAGCTCGCAGACATGTTCACGAAGTCACTCGGGCGCACTCATTTCCACTAGTTGCGCGCATGCATAGGTATGATGGAAGTTTAATCATCCTGTTACTACTAGTTTAGGGGGAGATTGTTAGCAAATAAGCTAGTGTTACAAGGTTTAGGGTTTTAGTCGCAGGCTGGATGTGTTGTTCCTTTTTTCTTGAGGGTTCAGTTTCGTCAGTTAAAACAGCCCCGTAGTTTCTTCAGGCTCGATCTTGTTTTCTCTCGGCTGAGGACGCATCATGTGCGCTCCCAGCCCGTAGCTTGCGGCGAACGTTGCCCATGATCGTGGGATGGCATGATCCAGTAGACTGGGCACGCCTCGATCCGTTTTTCCCATTTCCAAAGTGAATAATAGAGGAAGGAGAAAAGCAGCAGAAAGTTGCGCTGCACAAAAGACTGTCGTCTCTCTCTCACTCTCATCGCCATTGACAGAAGCTCTTCCCCTCTCTCTCGATCAGGGTTAGGGTAGAGATTACAGTCATGATGATATCTAAGGCAATGATCATACATATATGCATCACGTCTGAGACAAGTAGACCGATACTTTCTGCATCTACTACTATTACTCCACACATCGACCGCTATCCAGCATGCATCTAGTGTATTGAGTTCATGACGAACAGAGTAATACCTTAAGCAAGATGACATGATTTAGAGGGATAATCTCAAACCAATGATGAAAACCCCATCTTTGTACCCTTGATGGCAACAACACGATGCGTGCCTCGCTAACCCTTCTGTGACTGGGTGAGGTCCCCGCACGGTATGAACCCAAAACCAAGCACTTCTCCCATTGCAAGAATCATAGATCTAGTTGGCGAGACAAAACCCACAACTCCAAGAGAATTACAAGGATATGAAATCATGCATAAGAGAGATCAGAAGAAACTCAAATAAGATTCATAGATAATCTGATCATAAATCCACAATTCATCGGATCTCGACAAACACACCGCAAAAGAAGATTACATCGGATAGATCTCCATGAAGATCATGGAGAACTTTGTATTGAAGATCCAAGAGAGAGAAGAAGCCATCTAATTACTAGCTATGGACCCGTAGGTCTGTGGTGAACTACTCATGCATCATCGGAGAGGTCATGGTGTTGATGAAGAAGCCCTCTGTATCCGAATCTCCCCTCCGACAGGGCACCAGAACGTGCCCCAGATGAGACCTTGCGGAGACAGAAGCTTGCGTCGGCGAAAAAGTACTTTCGATGGTCTCCTGATTGTTTTGGGATTTTTAGGGAATTTATAGGCGCAACCCCTAGGGCAGAAGGCGCCAAGGGGACCCACAAGCCTGTGGGCCGCAGCCTCCTCCCTGGCCATGGGGCGGGGGCTTGTGGGCCCCCTGAGGCTCCCCTGCCTTGGCTCTCAAGCTTCCCGATCTTCTTCCGTTCCGGAAAAAATCTTTTAGGGGATTTTCTTCCGTTTGGACTCCGTTTCAAAATCTCCTCTGAAAGGGGTAAAAAATATGGAAAAAACAGGAACTGGCACTTGGCACCGAGTTAATAAGTTAGTCCCAAAAAATATATAAAAGGCGTGCATAACATCCAAAGTTTGACAAGATAATAGCATGAAACCATCAAAAATTATAGATACGTTGGAGACTATCAAGCATCCCCAAGCTTAACTCCTTCTCGTCCTCGAGTAGGGAAGTGATAAAGAATTAATTTTTGATGTGGAATGCTACCTAGCATAGTTGTCCTTTGCAACTTCTTTCACGTGACATGAATGTTCAAATTCGTAAGATTCGAAACAATAGTTTGCTATTGACATGAAAACAATAATACTTCAAGCAAACTAGCAAGGTAATCATGAACTTTCAAAATAACAAGGCCAAGGAAAGTTATCCCTACAAAATCATATAGTCTGGTTATCCCTACTCTTACTTTCTCGAACTTTTTATAACTATCACGCAATACATGAGCGCGAGCCATGGATATAGCACTATAGGTGGAATAGAGTGTGGTAGTGGTTGTGAGACAAAAAAGAGGAGATGGTCACATTGACTCGGCATATCAAAGGGTTATGGAGATGCCCATTAATAGATATCAATGTGAATGAGTAGGGATTCACATACAAGAGACGCACTAGAGCTATAAGTATGTGAAAGCTCAAAAGGAGAACTAGTGGGTGTGCATCCAACTTGCTTGCTCACGAAGACCTAGGGCAATTTTGAGGAAGCCCATCATTGGAATATATAAGCCAAGTTATATAATGAAGATTCCCACTAGCATATGGTAGTGACAAAGTAAGAAGCACATGGTGCTATCATGAAGCATAAGTGTGGAAAAAGATAGTAGCATTGTCCCACTACAATATTGTTGGAAATATGCCCTAGAGGCAATAATAAAACGGTTATTATCATATTTCCTTGTTCATGATAATCGTCTATCGTTCATGCTATAATTGTATTAACAGGAAACAGTAATACATGTGTGAATGAATAGATCACAATGTGTCCCTAGCAAGCCTCTAGTTGGCTAGCTCGTTAGTCAATAGATGATCATGGTTTCCTGATCATGGGCATTAGATGTCATTGATAACGGGATCACATCATTGGGAGAATGATGTGATGGACAAGACCCAATCCTAAGCCTAGCACTAGATCGTATTGTTCGTATGCTAAAGCTTTTCTAATGTCAAGTATCTTTTCCTTCGACCGTGAGATTGTGCAACTCCCGGATACCGTAGGAGTGCTTTGGGTGTATCAAACGTCACAACGTAACTAGGTGACTATAAAGGTGCACTACGGGTATCTCCGAAAGTGTTTGTTGGGTTGGCACGAATCGAGATCGGGATTTGTCACTCCGTGTGACGGAGAGGTATCTCTGGGCCCACTCGGTAGAACATCATCATGAGCTCAATGTGACTAAGGAGTTAGTCACACGATGACGTGCTACGGAACGAGTAAAGAGACTTACCGGTAACGAGATTGAACAAGGTATAGGTATACCGACGATCGAATCTCGGGCAAGTTCTATACCGACAGACAAAGGGAATATTATACGGGATTGATTGAATCCTTGACATCGTGGTTCATCCGATGAGATCATCGTGGAGCTAGTGGGAGCCACCATGGGTATCCAGACCCCGCTGATGGTTATTGGCCAGAGAGGTGTCTCGGTCATGTCTGCCTGTCTCCCGAACCCGTAGGGTCTACACACTTAAGGTTCGATGACGCTAGGGTTATAGGGAATTGTTGTACGAGGTTACCGAAAGTTATTCGGAGTCCCGGATGAGATCCCGGACGTCACGAGGAGCTCCGGAATGGTCCGGAGGTAAAGATTGATATATAGGACCGATGGTTTTGGACACCGGAAGTGTTTCGGGCGTCACCGGTAACGTACCGGGACCACCGGGACCACCGGAGGTGGTCCCGGGGGACCACCGAAGGGGGGCAACGACCCCGGGAGGCTAGATGGGCTAAGTGGGGAAGAGAACCAGCCCCTAAGTGGGCTGGTGCGCCCCCCACCCAGCCCATGCGCACCAGAGAAAGGGGGAAGGGGGGGAACCCTAGCATAGGTGGGCCTAAGGCCCACCAGAGGGGTGCGCCACCCCTCCTCCCTGCCCTGGCCGCCGCCCCCTCTTCCATCTGGGGCTGCCGCACCCCTTAGGGGTGGGAACCCTAAGGGCTGTGCCCCTCCCTCTCCCCCTATATATAGATGAGGGTTCGAGGCTGTTTGGGACACGGTTTTCCCACTCCCTCGGCGCAGCCCTGCACTTCTTCCTCCTCCTCTCTGCCGGCGCTTGGCGAAGCCCTGCCGGGAGACCTCGTCTCTCCATTGACACCACGCCATCGTGCTGCTGGAGTTCTTCCCCAACCTCTCCCTCCTCCTTGCTGGATCAAGGTGCGGGAGACGTCACCGGGCTGCACATGTGTTGAACGCGGAGGTGTCGTAGTTCGGCACTAGATCGGAATCGCTGCGAGTACGACTCCATCAACCGCGTTCTAGCAACGCTTCCGATTGGCGATCTTCAAAGGTATGAAGATGCTCTCACCCCTCTCTCGTTGCTGGTCTCTCCATAGGAACATCTAAATATGCGTAGGAAAATTTTGAATTTATGCTACGTTACCCAACAGTGGCATCAGAGCCAGATTTTCTATGCGTAGATTTTATGCACGAGTAGAACACAAAAGTTGTGGGCGATGGTTTGCCAATTTGCTTGCCGTTACTAGTCTTATTCTTTTCCGTCGGTATTGTGGGATGAAGCGGCCTGGATCGACCTTACACGTACGCTTACGTGAGACTGGTTCCACCGACAAACATGCACATCGTCCATAAAGGTGGCTAGCGGGTGTCTGTCTCTCCTACTCTAGTCGGATTGGATTTGATGAAAAGGGTCCTTATGAAGGGTAAATAGGTTTGGCATATCATCGTTGTGGCTGTCACGTAGGTAAGAAGGCGTTCTTGCTAGAAACCCAAATCAGCCACGTAAAACTTGCAACAACAATTAGAGGACGCCTAACTTGTTTTTGCAGGGTTTGACATGTGATGTGATATGGCCAAAGTTGTGATGTTGCATGTATGATGTATGAGATGATCATGTTATTGTAATAGGTTTCACGACTTGCATGTCGATGAGTATGACAACCGGCAGGAGCCATAGGAGTTGTCTTAATTTATTGTATGAGATGCAACGCCATGTGCTTACTATTTTACTTCATTGCTAACGGTTAGCCATAGTAGTAGTGATAGTAGTAGTTGGCGTGACGACTTCACGGAGACACGATGATGGAGATCATGATGATGGAGATCATGGTGTCACGCCGGTGACGATGATGATCATGCGATGCCTGAAGATGGAGATCGAAAGAGCAAAGATGATAATGGCCACATCATGTCACTATATGATTGCATTGTGATGTTTATCATGTTTTACATCTTATTGCTTAAAACGACGGTAGCGTAATAAGATGATCCCTCTTAAAATTTCGAGAGCGTATTCCCCTAAGTGTGCACGGTTGCGAAGGTTCGTTGTCTCGAAGCACCACGTGATGATCGGGTGTGATAGATTCTAACGTTCGCATACAACGGGTGTAAGCCAGATTTACACACGCGAAACACCTAGGTTGACTCGACGAGCTTAGCATGTACAGACATGACCTCGAATACAAGAGACCGAAAGGTCGAACATGAGTCGTATGGTTGAATACGATCAGCATGAAGTTGCTCACCATGGTGACTAGTCCGTCTCACGTGATGATCGGACACGGGTTAGTCAACATGGATCATGTATCACTTAGATGACTAGAGGGATGTCGATTTAAGTGGGAGTTCATACTTAATTTGATTAAATGAACTTAATTGTCATGAACTTAGTCTAAAAGTTGTCTTTACAAATATTGTAGATGTCCAACGTCAACCTCAACTTCAACGCATTCCTAGAGAAAAACAAGCTGAAAGATGATGGTAGCAACTATGCGGACTGGGTTCGCAACCTGAAGCTCATCCTTGAAGCAAGTAAAAAGGCTTATGTCCTTAATGCGTCGCTAGGTGACCCTCCCGCTCCCGCAGCAGCCCAGGACATTCTAAACGTCTGGCAAGCGCGGAGTGATGACTACTCTCTGGTCAGTTGTGGCATGTTATACAGTTTAGAAACGGGGCTCCAAAGACGTTTTGAGCAACACGGGGCATATGAGATGTTCCAAGAGCTGAAGCTAGTTTTTCAAGCTCATGCCCGTGTCGAGAGATATGAAGTCTCCGACAAGTTCTTCAGCTGTAAGGTTGAGGAGAACACCTCTGTCAGTGAGCACATACTCAAAATGTCTGGGTTACACGGTCGTCTGACTTCACTTGGAGTCGAACTTCCGAATGATGCTATCATTGACAAAATCCTCTAGTCCCTCCCACCAAGCTACAAAGGCTTTGTGATTAACTACAACATGCAAGGGATGGAGAAAACCATTCCCGAGTTGTACTCGATGCTCAAGTCTGCAGAAGTAGAAATCAAGAAGGAGCATCAAGTGTTGATGGTCAACAAGACCACTAGTTTCAAGAAAGGCAGGGGTAAGAAGAACTTCAAGAAAGACGGCAAAGCTGTTGCCGCGCCCGGTAAGCCAGATGCCGGGAAGAAGAAAAAGAACGGACCCAAGCCTGAGACTGAGTGCTTCTATTGCAAGGGAAAGGGTCACTAGAAGCGGAACTGCCCCAAATACTTAGCGGACAAGAAGGCCGGCAACGTTAAAGGTATATGTGATATACATGTTATTGATGTGTACCTTACCAGCGCTCGTAGTAGCTCATGGGTATTTGATACCGGTGCTGTTGCTCACATTTGCAACTCAAAGCAGGAACTGCGGAATAAGCGGAGACTGGCCAAGGACGAGGTGACGATGCGCGTCGGGAATGGTTCAAAGGTCGATGTGATCGCCGTCGGCACGCTGCCTCTACATCTACCGTCGGGATTAGTTTTAAACCTTAATAATTGTTATTTAGTACCAGCTTTAAGCATGAACATTGTATCAGGGTCTTGCTTAATGCGAGACGGCTACTCATTTAAGTCAGAGAATAATGGTTGTTCTATTTATATGAGTGATATGTTTTATGGTCATGCTCCGCTGGTGAATGGTTTATTCTTGATGAATCTCGATCGTGATGTTACACATATTCATAGTGTGAGTACCAAAAGATGCAAAGTTGATAATGATAGTCCCACATACTTGTGGCACTGCCGCCTTGGTCATATCGGCGTTAAGCGCATGAAGAAGCTCCATACTGATGGACTATTAGAGTCTCTTGACTTTGAATCATTTGACACATGCGAACCGTGCCTCATGGGCAAGATGACTAAGACTCCATTCTCAGGAATAATGGAGAGAGCAACCGACTTATTGGAAATAATACATACTGATGTGTGTGGTCCAATGAACGTTGAAGCTCGCGGTGGTTATCGTTATGTTCTCACTCTCACCGATGATTTGAGTAGGTATGGGTATATCTACTTGATGAAGCACAAATCTGAGACGTTTGAAAAGTTCAAGGAATTTCAGAGTGAGGTTGAGAATCAACGTGACAGAAAAATTAGATGTCTACGATCTGATCGTGGAGGAGAATATTTGAGTCACGAGTTTGGCACACACCTAAGGAAGTGTGGAATCGTTTCACAACTGATGCCGCCTGGCACACCGCAGCGCAACGGAGTGTCTGAACGTCATAATCGTACTTTATTAGATATGGTATGATCTATGATGTCTCTCACCGACTTACCGCTATCATTTTTGGGATACGCATTAGAAACTGCAGCATTCACTTTAAATAGGGCACCGTCAAAATCCGTTGAGACGACACCGTATGAACTATGGTTTGGCAAGAAACCCAAGTTGTCGTTTCTTAAAGTTTGGGGCTGCGATGCTTATGTGAAGAAACTTCAACGAGAGAAGCTCGAACCCAAAGCGGAGAAATGCGTATTCATAGGATACCCTAAGGAAACTATTGGGTATACCTTCTATCTTAGATCCGAAGGTAAAACCTTTGTTGCCAAGAACGGATCCTTTCTAGAGAAAGAGTTTCTCTCGAAAGAAGTAAGTGGGAGGAAGGTAGAACTTGATGAGGTAATTACACCCCCTCTCGAACAGGATAGTAGCGCAGCGCGGGAAGTTGTTCCTGTGACGCCTACACCAACTGTAGAGGAAGTTAATGATGATGATCATGAAGCTTTGGATCAAGTTACTACTAAACCGCGAAGGTCCACAAGGGCACGCTCCGCACCATAGTGGTACGGCAACCCTGTGATGGAAATCATGTTGTTAGACAACGGTGAACCTTCGAACTATGAAGAAGCGATGGCGGGCCCGGATTCCAACAAATGGCTTGAGGCCATGAAATCCGAGATAGGATCCATGTATGAGATCAAAGTATGGACTTTGGTGGACTTGCCCGATGACCGGCGAGCCATAGAAAATAAATGGATCTTCAAGAAGAAGACTGATGCAAACGGTAATGTAACCGTTTACAAAGCTCGACTTGTCGCAAAGGGTTTTCGACAAATTCAAGGAGTTGACTACGAAGAGACTTTCTCTCCCGTAGTGAAGCTGAAATCAGTCCGAATCATGTTAGCAATTGCCGCCTTTTATGATTATGAAATTTGGCAAATGGACGTCAAAACAGCGTTCCTTAACGGGAACCTTAAGGAAGAGTTGTATATGATGCAACCAGAAGGTTTTGTCGACCCTAAGGGTGCTAACAAAGTGTGCAAGCTCCAGCGCTCCATCTATGGGCTGGTGCAAGCATCTCGGAGTTGGAACATTCACTTTAATGAGGTGATTAAAGCGTTTGGGTTCATAGATGTTTACGGAGAAGCCTGTCTCTACAAGAAAGTGAGTGGGAGCTCTGTAGCTTTCCTCGTACTATATGTGGATGACATATTATTGATGGGGAATGATATAGTGATGTTGGAGAGCATAAAGGCCTATTTGAACAAGAGTTTGTCAATGAAGGACCTTGGAGAAGCTACATACATATTAGGTATCAAGATCTATAGAGATAGATCGAGACGCCTCATAGGTCTTTTGCAAAGTACATACCTTGACAAGATATTGAAGAAGTTCAATATGGAAAACTCAAAGAAAGGGTTCTTGCCAGTTTTGCAAGGTTAGAGATTGAGTAAGACTCAGTCACCGACCACGGCAGCAGATAGAGAGAAGATGAGTTCTGTCCCCTACGCTTCAGCCGTGGGCTCTCTAATGTATTCCATGTTGTGTACCAGACCTGATATAAACCTTGCCATAAGCTTGGTAGGGAGGTACCAAAGTAATCCCGGTGCGGAACACTGGACATCGGTCAAGAATATCCTTAAGTACCTGAAAAGGACTAAGGAAATGTTTCTCGTTTATGGAGGTGACGAAGAGCTCGTCGTAAAGGGTTACGTCGACGCTAGCTTCGACACAGATCCGGATGACTCTAAGTCACAGACCGGATACGTATATGTGTTGAATGGTGGGGTAGTGAGCTGGTGCAGCAGCAAGCAAGAAGTCGTGGCAGCATCTACATGTGAAGCGGAGTACATAGCTTCTTCAGAAGCGGATCATGAAGGAATTTGGATGAAGGAGCTCATCACCGACCTTGGAGTGGTTCCAAGCGCGTCGGGTCCTATGACACTCTTCTGTGATAACACTGGAGCCATTGCCATAGCCAAGGAGCCCAGGTTTCACCGGAAGACGAAGCACATCAAGCGCCGCTACAACTCCATCCAGGACCATGTCCAGAGTGGAGTGATAGATATTTGTAAAGTACACACGGATCTGAATATTGCAGACCCGTTGACTAAACCTCTTCCACGAGCAGAACATGATCAACAACATAATGCTATGGGTGTTCGATACATCACAATGTAACTAGATTATTGACTCTAGTGCAAGTGGGAGACTGTTGGAAATATGCCCTAGAGGCAATAATAAAACGGTTATTATCATATTTCCTTGTTCATGATAATCGTCTATCGTTCATGCTATAATTTTATTAACAGGAAACAGTAATACATGTGTGAATGAATAGATCACAATGTGTCCCTAGCAAGCCTCTAGTTGGCTAGCTCGTTAGTCAATAGATGATCATGGTTTCCTGATCATGGGCATTAGATGTCATTGATAACGGGATCACATCATTGGGAGAATGATGTGATGGACAAGACCCAATCCTAAGCCTAGCACTAGATCGTATTGTTCGTATGCTAAAGCTTTTCTAATGTCAAGTATATTTTCCTTCGACCGTGAGATTGTGCAACTCCCGGATACCGTAGGAGTGCTTTGGGTGTATCAAATGTCACAACGTAACTGGGTGACTATAAAGGTGCACTACGGGTATCTCCGAAAGTGTCTGTTGGGTTGGCACGAATCGAGATCGGGATTTGTCACTCCGTGTGACGGAGAGGTATCTCTGGGCCCACTCGGTAGAACATCATCATGAGCTCAATGTGACTAAGGAGTTAGTCACACGATGACGTGCTACGGAACGAGTAAAGAGACTTACCGGTAACGAGATTGAACAAGGTATAGGTATACCGACGATCGAATCTCGGGCAAGTTCTATACCGACAGACAAAGGGAATAGTATACGGGATTGATTGAATCCTTGACATCGTGGTTCATCCGATGAGATCATCGTGGAGCTAGTGGGAGCCACCATGGGTATCCAGACCCCGCTGATGGTTATTGGCCAGAGAGGTGTCTCGGTCATGTCTGCCTGTCTCCCGAACCCGTAGGGTCTACACACTTAAGGTTCGATGACGCTAGGGTTATAGGGAATTGTTGTACGAGGTTACCGAAAGTTATTCGGAGTCCCGGATGAGATCCCGGACGTCACGAGTAGCTCCGGAATGGTCCGGAGGTAAAGATTGATATATAGGACCGATGGTTTTGGACACCGGAAGTGTTTCGGGCGTCACCGGTAACGTACCGGGACCACCGGGACCACCGGAGGTGGTCCCGGGGGACCACCGAAGGGGGGCAACGACCCCGGGAGGCTAGATGGGCTAAGTGGGGAACGGAACCAGCCCCTAAGTGGGCTGGTGCGCCCCCCACCCAGCCCATGCGCACCAGAGAAAGGGGGAAGGGGGGGAACCCTAGCATAGGTGGGCCTAAGGCCCACCAGAGGGGTGCGCCACCCCTCCTCCCTGCCCTGGCCGCCGCCCCCTCTCCCATCTGGGGCTGCCGCACCCCTTAGGGGTGGGAACCCTAAGGGCTGCGCCCCCTCCCTCTCCCCCTATATATAGATGAGGGTTCGGGGCTGTTTGGGACACGGTTTTCCCTCTCCCTCGGCGCAGCCCTGCACTTCTTCCTCCTCCTCTCTGCCGGCGCTGGGCGAAGCCCTGCCGGGAGACCTCGTCTCTCCATCGACACCACGCCGTTGTGCTGCTGGAGTTCTTCCCCAACCTCTCCCTCCTCCTTGCTGGATCAAGGTGCGGGAGACGTCACCGGGCTGCACGTGTGTTGAACGCGGAGGTGCCGTAGTTCGGCACTAGATCGGAATCGCTGCGAGTACGACTCCATCAACCGCGTTCTAGCAACGCTTCCGCTTGGCGATCTTCAAAGGTATGAAGATGCTCTCACCCCTCTCTTGTTGCTCGTCTCTCCATAGGAAGATCTGAATATGCGTAGGAAAATTTTGAATTTATGCTATGTTACCCAACAAATATATCTCGGAATGGCTATGACAATGCCATAGTAGGTAGGTATGGTGGCTGTTTTGAGGAAGGAATTTGGTGGGTTTGTGCACCGGCGAGAATTGCGCGGCACTAGAGACGCTAGCAATGGTGGCAGGTGAAAGTGCATCTATACCATCGACTCACATTAGTCATGAAGAACTCACATACTTGTTGCGAAAGTTTTTATTAGTAATCGAAACAAAGTGCTAAATGCATACTCCGAGGGGAAGGGTTGGTAGGTGTAAACCATCGCGCAAGCCCGGCCTCAACACAAAGGATGACAATCAATAGATCAATTATGCTCGGACTTCCTAACATAGCGGTTCACCATACGTGCATGCTAAGGGAATCACTAACTTCAACACAAGTATTTCTAGATTCACAACACCCTACTAACATGGCTCTTAATATTACCGAATCCACGTCTCAAAACTAATTGAGAGGAATCAAAACTTCTCTTTCTATTCAATGCACATGAAGATGGAGGTTTTTGCATCCTCTTTGGTTATCTATCACCTTTGGGACTACTTTCATAGCATAAGCCAACTATCAAATCACGCACCGCCGTGCTCTAAAAGATATAAGTGAAGCACTAGAGCAAAAGTATCTAGCTCAAAAGATATAAGTGAAGCACTATGAGCATTCTAGCAAAATCACGATGAGTGCATGTCTCTCTCTCTCAAAGAGGTGTGCAGCAAGGATGATTGTGACACAACAAAAGGAAAAGACTCCTAAGATACGAGACGCACCAAGCAAAACACATATCATGTGGTGAATAAAAATATAGCTCCAAGTAATGTTACCGATGGATTGAAGACGAAAGAGGGGATGCCTTCCTGGGGCATCCCCAAGCTTAGGCTTTTTGGTGTCCTTGAATTTGGCTTGGGATGCCTTGGGCATCTCCAAGCTTGAGCTCTTTCCACTCCTTATCTCATCGTCCATGAGAACATCACCCAAAACTTGAAAACTTCACAACACAAAACTTAAACAGAAACTCGTGATAACATTAGCACAAGAAAACAAACTACCACTTCTTTTGGTACTGTAGAAAACTTGAATTCTATCTATATTGATGTTGGGCTACCGTATTCTCACTTTTCCATGGCTAGTACCCCCCGATACTAACCATAGTTTCATAAAAACAAGCAACCAACTCAACAAAAATAGAATCTATCAAAAACAGACCAGTTTGTAGCAATCTGTATACTTTGTATACTTCTGGTACCTCAAAAAATCTGAAACAATTAGGACGGCCTGGGAAACAAGCATATCTACCAACAGCAAAAAGAATCAACTCAAAAGCTCTTTCTGAATAAAAATTAAAAATCATCTCGTGAGTGAAAAGTTTCTGTCTTTTTCGAGTAGGATCAACAACCATTACCAAGACTAGTCATAAAGGTTTTGCTTGGCTTAAACACAAAAAGAAACACAAAAACACAATCAAAATAGAATTATGAAAGTGTGGACGCAACAAAACAGAAAGAAAAACATAAATTCATTGGGTTGCCTCCCAACAAGCGCTATTGTTTAACGCCCTTAGCTGGGCATAAAAGTGATAGAATCACGTATCGTCGTCTTTGGTGCTTAAACCATAAGTGGCCCTTATCATGGATTCATAAGGCAATCTTATTTTATTTCTAGGAAAGTGTTCCATGCCCTTCCTTAAAGGAAAATCAAATCTAATATTCCCTTCCTTCATATCGATGATAGCACCGATAGTAGGATTGCAATCAATGTCTAGCACAATGAAATCCACGGGTACATAGTTCCTATTTGCAATAATAAGAACATAATTGATCCATCCCATGGGTTTCTCGACAGTAGAATCAGCAAGATGCAAATTAAGAGAACACTCTTCAATCTCATTAAAACCCAGAACATCACATAAAGACTTTGGAATCGCAGAAACACTAGCACCCAAATCACACAAAGCATTGCATTCATAGTTTTTTATTTTGATTTTGATGGTAGGTTCCCACTCATCATGAAGCTTTCTAGGGATAGAGACTTCCAATTTAAGTTTCTCTTCAAGAGATTTTATCATAGCTTCGACGATATGATCGGTAAAGGCCTTGTTTTGGCTATAAGCGTGTGGAGAGTTTAACATGGATTGCATCAAAGAAATGCATTCAATCAAGGAGCAACTATCATAATTGAATTCCTTGAAATCCATGGTAGTAATTTCATTACTACTCAAAGTTTTAACATCTTCTACTCCACTTTCAATGCTTTTAGCATCAAGATAGATGGCCTCCGAATCATTGGGGCACCTTTCAACCAAAGTGGATTCCTATCCAGCCCCATAATCATTAGGTTTGACACAAGAAAACAAAGATTCAATGGGAGTCACACCAAGCACTTTAAGATCTTCGTGATTCTCATCACGAGAACACGTCTTTTTAAGCCATTCATGTCTACCACGAATTTGGGCGGTTCTTTCTTGGCTCTCAATCATGGAAACACGCATAGCTTTCAAAGTTTCATCCATGTTGATTTTGGGAGGAGCATGATTGCAATCTCTGGCGATGGCTAGACGAATGCTGATGACAACAAACCTTCCCCTGCAACGGCACCAGAAGAATGCTGCTAGCACTCCCCGGCAACGGAACTAGAAGAATGTTGTTGATGGCCCACCAACGCGTGGGTTCGCCGCAGTTTTCGAGGGTAGAGTATTCGACCCAAATTTGTTGATTCGCCTATAAGAGGTGAGAGGATACTCTCAAGTATTAGCAGCTGAATATGTCAGATTCAACCACACCTGAAAGATTAGTATCTGCAAGCAAAGTATCAGTAGCAAAGTAGTATGATAACAACAGTGTCAGAAACGATCAGTTAACGGTAGACTATTCCTAATGATTGTATCAATGGCGCCGAGTTGCCTCGTTGACGGAAATTGTCAGTTCCTGTTAACGATCAGCGAATCAAGATTGTAGCAGGTAGCAGTAGTGTAACGAGCAATAGCAGCGGCAAGGAACAACAGTAGTGACAACAGTAGCAAGTAGCAACAGTAGCAAGCAACAGTAGTAGCAACAGTAGCAGTAGCAGCAGAGCAAAACAAGTAACAGCAGTAGGACAAACTCGTAGGCAATGGGTCGGTGATTTGTTTGGATGATATTCATCATACAACAGCTATAACACGGAGAGATATGTGGCTCGCTCCCGTTCGTCAATGTGATGTAGGCATGCATTCCGTGTGTCGTCATACATGCTTAGGGAAAATAACTTGCATGACATCTATTGTCCATCCCTCCCGTGGCAGCGGGGTCCAAAAGGAAACTACGAGATATTAAGCTTCTCCTTTTAATAAAGAACCGGACCAACGCATTAGCACTTGGTGAACACATGAACTCCTCAAACTATGGTCATCACTGGGAGTGGTTCCGGTTATTGTCACTCCGGGGTTGCCGGATCATAACACATAGTAGGTAACTAAAACTTGCAAGATCGGATCTGAAACACACATATATTGGTGACAACATAATAATTTCAGATCTGAAATCATGGCACTCGGGCCCTAGTGACAAGCATTAAGCATGGCAAAGTAGTAGCAACATCAATCTCAAAACATAGTGGATACTAGGGATCAATCCCCATCAAAACTAACTCGATTACATGATAGATCTCATCCTACTCATCACCGCCCAACGAACCTACGAATAGCTTACTCACGAACGACGAAGAGCTTCATGGAATTGGAGAGGGAAGAAGGTTGATGATGACGATGGCGACGATTTCCCCTCTCCGGAGCCCAAGACGGACTCCAGATCTGCCCTCGAGATGAAGAATAGGTGGTGGCGGCGCCTCCGTATCGAAAACGCGACGAAAATTTCTCTTTTTATTTTTTCTGGGACGGAAGGGATCTTATAGAGCTGGAATTGGTGCGGTAGAGCCGTGTGGGCCCCACAAGCCTGCCCATCGCCACCAGGGGGGTGGTGGTGGAGCCAGGGCTTGTCGCCCACTGGCCCACCCCGTGAGGTGGAACTTGGCGCAGATATTTTTCTTATTTTCCAAAACTGCTCCCCGTAAATTTTCAGGACGTTTGGAGAACTTTGATTTCTGCACAAAAATAACACCAAGGCAATTCTGCTAAAAACAGCGTCAGTCCAGGTTAGTTCCATTCAAATCATGCAAATTAGAGTCCAAAACAAGGGCAAAAGAGTTTGGAAAAGTAGATACGATGGAGACGTATCAACTCCCCAAGCTTAAAACCTTGCTTGTCCTCAAGCAACACAGTTGACAAACTGAGAGAGAAAGAAAGACTTTGACAAACTCTGTTTGATCTTGTTGTTGCAACTATGTCTAACTCATAACCACATAAGCAAAATGACACAAAGGTCTCACGGTAAACTAATATCAATGGCATAATCAGCTAACGAGCAAATAATAATGAGTTTCAAATACCAACACTTCAATCAAAACAAGCATGAAGCAATATGAATAGGTGATATCTCGCTATCTCTTTCTGAGACCGCAAAACATAAATGCAGAGCACTTTCAAAGATCAAGGGCTGACTAAACATTGTAATTCATAGCAACGAAGATCTAGTCATAGTCATACTCAATATCAATCAAAAGCAACACATAAAAATGACAGAGGTGCTCTCTAATTGGTGCTTATATAAGAGGAGGATGACTTGACAGGAAAATAAATAGACATGCCCTTCATAGAGGGAAGCATTGATTTGCAGAGGTGCCAGAGCTCAAGCTTTGAAAACAGAGATAATAATTTGGGTGGCATGCTTTCATTGTCAACGCAATGACCAAGAGTTCTCAATATCTTCCATGCTACTCATGCTATAGGCAGTTCCCAAACAGAAAACAAAAGTTTTAACTCCCCCACCACCAATCAATCACACTCCACGGCTAGCCGAATCCTCGGGTACCGTCCATACTAACATCAATACGGGGGGAGTCTTGTTTTACAGTTATGTTTTCGATTTAAGCGTGGAACTGGGCATTCCAATTACCGGCCCCTTTCTCATGAATGACCGTGAATAAACACATGTCGAGGATAACACTCCTAGCATGGAAGATACCAATAGCCCTCTGTCACCACATGAGCGTTTCGGGCATGCAAAACAGATTATTTCTTGAAGGTTTAGAGAATGGCACATGCAAATTTACTTGGAACGGCAGGTAGATACCGCAAATAGGTAGGCATGGTGGACTCTCATGGAAAACTTTTGGGTTTATGGAAGTGGATGCACAAGCAGTATTCCGCTTAGTACAAGTGAAGGGACTGGGAAGTGACCAACTAGAGAGCGAGAACAGTCATCAAGATGCAATGAGTTTGACTAACATTAAATGCAAGCATGAACAGGATATAAATCACCATGAATACGAACATCATAGAGGCTATGTTGATTCTGTTTCAACTACATGCATGAAGATGCGCCAAGTCAAGCCACTTGAAACATTCAAAGGAGAATACCATCCTATCATACTACATCATAGTCATCTCAAAATCTATGTTGGCATTCAAGACAAACCATTATAAGCTCTCAGCTAAATAAGCATGTCATCAGAAACTATGATCTCTAAGTTTTCATTGCAAACATGGTTCTCTCACAACAAAGCTAAATCTGGGTCGACAAGCTAGTCATATTTACAAAAACAAAATAGATAGAGTTCATACCAGCTTTTCAGTCTCAGTCACTTCATCATATATCATCATTGTTGCCTTTCATTTGCACAATCAAACGATGTGAACAATAATAAGCGCATTGGACTAAGCTGAATCTGCAGGCAAACACAAAGGAGAAGACAAAGTAATATGGCTCTTTGAAAGCTAAAAAGGTAAGCATGTAAGAACCACTAAACATTGTAACCAATATCTTCTACCTTGACACAAAGAAAAAGAAAACTATTTGCACGGGAAAGCTCCCAACAAGCAAAAGAACAAAGAAAAATCTTTTTGGGTTTTCTCAAAAGGACACAAAACAAGAAAACAAGAAAACAAAAATAAACTAGCATGGATAATACAGCGGCAAAGTGTAAACACCGGCTAACAAAGTGAAAGCATAAGCATAAAGGTAAAGTCGGTGAGAACACGTACTCCCCCAAGCTTAGGCTTTTGGCCTAGCTTGGTCTACTCCCAAGGTGGGAAATAACTAGCTCCGGGATACTCTGGAGCAGATTGTGGCTCCCACTGCTGTGTGAGCTCCTCTGGCTCCCACTGATAAACTGGCGTCTGGTACTCGACTGGCGGCACGGGCACGTGCGCCTGTGGTTGGGCCAAGCCCCAATATGCGTAGATGTCCGCGGGCATAATAGTGTACCTGCCTGCATGAAGATCGAACAAAGAAGGAGCAGGCAAAGTAATAGTCTCTCGAGTACCCTGACTAAACACTAGGTTATAAATCATCCGTCTACTAGCATCTCTATCCAGAAAATCATGGCGAACCATGCTGTCATAATCCAGATATCTCTGAGGGAGAAGCATCTCTCCATCCTCTCCCAGTCTAATGGGTATCTCAAAGTGTCTGGCAAGATGGGTAGCATAGATACCTCCATAGACAACACCTTTAGAACAGTTCAGGTTCAACCGTTGAGCTACTATTGTGCCCAGGCTATAAGTCTTATCGTTATAAAGGCCTTCGCGCAGAACCGCAAGGTCTGGAGAACTAAGTGATCCAGCCTCCCCACGGCCAATCAAACATTTTCCCACAAATAGTGAGAAGTACCGAACAACAGGAAAATGTATGCTAGCAATTCTAGCGCGAGACACTCCTCTCTCCTCTCCAACAACAATAGAACCAATGAAATCCTCCAAGTCCCGTGGACGAGGGTCACGGATATCCCCAACATAAGGTAATTTGCATACGTTGCAAAAGTCCTACAACGTCATGCATTGGGGGACATCGTAAATCATGAACTCAACCATGGGAGGATTCTTCCTCGGATAAAAGTTGAAGCTTTGAACAAAAATATTGGTGAGGAGGTGGTATTGTGGGCACTTATCTTCAACGAACGCAGTAAGACATGTGTTCTCCACCAAGTAATAAAAGTCTTCATAAAGTCCAGCGGCGCGCAAAAATTCATCACTTGTCCACTCGCACGCTCGAACTTCTGTGACTCGAGGGACTACGTACTTGGGGTGATTCTTCTCATCCTCCTTGGGGTTTTGGCTTGAAGAGCCTCTCAAGAACCTCCTCATCTCTTCCCTTTTCTAGCTCTGAAAAATTCTAAAATTTTTAGAGACTTTGAAAGAAAAGTGAATGAAGATTAACCCAACTTGTAGCAACTACTCCTACTAGTGCCTAGAGACCGTACCACGCGCTAAAACTACTTGGGACCGGCTAAAATTAACCTTTCTAGCTCAAGAACAGGGTCACCAAGGTAGCAAGAATTCGCGAAGGATAAAGCACTAGAGCAAAAACTAATTGGACCAATGGAGGAGTCACTTACCAAGGAGTAATTTCCCCAAAATGGTTCGGAGAATGGTGCTTTGAGCAAGGAGATCGAATATCACAGCCAAATGAGCAAGAACACGGGTTTGAGTTGCGAAACAATTTTTTCTAGAGGTGGAAGAAGAGGCTCAGAGCTGGAATGAGTGGAGGGGGTGCCTGTGGGCCCCACAAGCTTGCACCCCACCACCAGGGGGGTAGGTGGCGATGGCAGGGCTTGTGGCCCACTGGTCAGGCCGCCAGGCCAGCTCTCAGGCCCAGAAATTTTTAAAATTTCCAGAAAAAATCATACTAAATTTTCAGGACCATCGGAGAACTTTTATTTTCGAGGTATTTTTCTCCGGGACGCTAAAACAGGAAACAGGAAAAACTAAACTAATTCTATCATTTTTCTTCTAAGCAAAAGAAAATGAAAGCTTTAAAACAGAGCTGTGTGACCCTTTGATTCATCCGTTTCATGGTCATCGAAAGAAATCCGTCAATGGGATTGATCAAGTCCTTATGACAAAACCTTCTCGAATCGCAAGAGAGAACAGAGAATTTTCGAATAGCCACTAAGTCACCTCAATGGGGATATGTATCTCCCCAACAAGCAAATCATACTTCATCTTGACATGAGGAATAGGGCATTCAAAGGTCCCAATGAGAATCGATGAAGTCTTTTCGATAGCATTGATGCAATGTACTGGATATCGTTTCTACGGAAAGTGCACTGTGTGCTCATTACCGTTGACATGGAAAGTGACATTGCCTTTGTTGCAATCTATAACAGCCCCTGCAGTGTTTAAAAAGGGTCTTCCGAGGATGACAGCCATGGCATCGTCCTCGGGAATATCCAAGATAACAAAGTCTGTTAAGATAGTGGTGTTAGCAACCACAACAGGCACATCCTCGCAAATGCCGATAGGGAAAGTAGTTGATTTGTCGGCCATTTGCAGAGAAATTTAAGTGGGTGTCAACTTATCCAATTCAAGTCTACGATAAAGAGAAAGCGGCATAACACTAACACCGGCTCCAAGGTCACATAAGGCAGTTCTTACATAGTTTCGTTTAATTGAGCAAGGTATAGTGGGCACTCCGGGATCACCAAGTTTCTTAGGAGTTCCACCTTTAAAAGTGTAGTTGGCAAGCATGGTGGAGATCTCAAGATCTGGTATCTTCCGTTTATTAGTCACGATATCTTTCATGTACTTGGCATACAGAGACATCTTGAGCATATCAGTTAACCGCATCTGCAGAAAGACGGGTCTTATCATCTCAACGAAGTGCTCAAAATCCTCATCATCCTTTTTCTTGGATGGCTTAGGAGGGAAGGGCATAGGTCTCTGAACCCATGGCTCTCTTTCTTTACCATGCTTCCTAGCAGTGAAGTCATTCTTGTCGTATCTCTTAGGTTGTGGATTATCAGGATTAACCGTAGGTTCAATCTCCACATCCTCGTCATGGCTAGGTTGAGCATTATTATGAACATCACTGTCCATATTGTCACCAGGTTCATGTTCATCACCTGATTCAGTTTCTGCATCAGACGCAGAAATATCATTATGTTCTTCAGGTGTGACAGTATTTGGTGAACTGGCATGCAGGTTTCTATCATCCTTCTTCTTCTCCTTAGGATGACTCAGTGTATCAGCATTGATTCCTTGAGAATCTTGATCAATTCTCTTAGGATAACCTTCAGGATACAAAGGTTCCTGAGTCATTTTGCCTCCTCTAGTAATGACTCTGACATAGTTGTCATTTAATTCATTGAGCAGGTCATTCTAAGCTTTAAGTACTTGTTCTACCTGAGTAGTAATCATAGAGGCATGTTTACTCAGAAGCTTCAGATCATTGACATTTCTGTCTACACAAGCACTTAAATGGCTAAGCATACGAGTACTTTGTTCCAAATGTCTGCTAACATAATCATTGAAACTCTGTTGTTTGGCAACAAAGTTGTCAAATTCATCAAAGCATAGGCTAGCAGGTTTATCAAAAGGAACATCACTCTCATCAAACCTACGCACAGAATTCACTTCCACTACCTGTATCGGGTTATCGAGACCATGGATCTCTTCGATAGGTGGTAGATTTTTGACATCTTCAGATCTAATGCCTTTCTCTTGCATAGATTTCTTGGCTTCTTGCATATCTTCGGGGCTGAGGAATAGAATACCTCTTTTCTTAGGAGTTGGCTTAGGAGGTGGTTCAGGAATAGTCCAAGCATTATCGTTGATCAAGAGGTTATTCAGTAGGGTCTCAGCTTGTTCTACAGTTCGTTCCCTAAAAACACAACCGGCACAACTATCCAGGTGGTCTCTAAAGGCATCGGTAAGTCCGTTATAGAGGATATCAAGTATCTCGTTCTTCTTAAGAAGGTGATCAGGCAAAGCATTCTGTAGCTGGACGAGCCTCCCCCAAGCTTGTGGAAGACTCTCTTCTTGGAGTTGAGCAAAGTTGTATATTTCCTACAAGGCAGCTTGCTTCTTATGGGTAGGGAAATATTTCTCACAGAAGTAATAGACCATCTCCTGGGGACTACGCACACATCCAGGAGCAAGAGAGGTGAACCAGATTTTAGCGTCATCCTTTAGAGAGAAAGGAAACAACTTAAGGATATAGTAGTGGCGGATCTTCTCCTCATTAGTGAAAAGGTTGGCTATTTTGGATAGTTTGGCAGGATGGGCTATGACCGTCTCAGACTCATAACTATGAAAAGGATCAGATTCGACTAGAGAGATTATCTCAGGGTCGACAGAGAATTCATAATCCTTATCTGTGACAAAGATAGGCGAAGTGGCAAACTTCGGGTCATTTTTCATCCTAGCTTCCCGAGATTTTTCCTTCCACTTGAGAAGTAATTTCTCAGCGTCATAGGCATCCTTACATGCAAGAAAATCCTCAGCTATCTCGCCCTCCATAACGTAACACTCAGGTATATCAGGCAATGCATATCTAGGAGAGCTAGATCTAGCAGGAGCAAAAGCAGGTTCTATCTCAATAGTATCGGCAGTTTCAGAAGCATCACGAGCATTGGCAGTAACTCTAGCAATATGAGCATCAAGGAACACTCCTAGTGGAACATCAGGCAAAGGAGTATCTCTAGCAGTATCAAGCATAGCATCATTAGGCAAAATAGCATCTCTAGAATCATCAGGCAAAGCAGTATCAAGCATAGCATCTCTAGCAGTATCAAGCATAGCATCAAGCATAGTATCAAGCATAGTATCATCAGGCATAGTATCAAGCATAGCATCTCTAGCAGTAGCATCATAAGAATCATCAAGCACACGCGACATATCAAGATTTCTAGCATGAGGTGATGTCGCAAACTTACTCATAACTGAAGGTGAATCAAGTAAAGAGCTAGATGGCAATTCCTTACCACCCCTCGTAGTTGAGGGCAAAGACTTTGGTTTTCAGATCCTTCAGATTCTTCATAGTGATCAGCAGATATAAATCCCAAGTAACTCAGAGAATATAGCAATACCTCCCTAGCAATGGCACCAGAAAAATGTTGATTGCAATCTCTGGCGATGGCTAGACGAATGTTGATGACAACAAACCTTCCCCTGCAACGGCACCAGAAGAATGCTGCTAGCACTCCCCGGCAACGGAACTAGAAGAATGTTGTTGATGGCCCACCAGCGAGTGGGTTCGCAGCGGTTTTCGAGGGTAGAGTATTCGAGCCAAATTTGTTGATTCGCCTATAGGAGGTGAGAGGATACTCTCAAGTATTAGCAGCTGAATATGTCAGATTCAACCACACCTGAAAGATTAGTATCTGCAAGCAAAGTATCAGTAGCAAAGTAGTATGATAACAACGGTGTCAGAAATGATCTGTTGACGGCAGACTATTCCTAACGATTGTATCAATGGCGCCAAGTTGCCTCATTGACGGAAATTTCCAGTTCCCATCAACGATTAGCGAATCAAGATTGTAGCAGGTAGCAGCAGTGTAACGAGCAGTAGCAGCGGCAAGGAACATCAGTAGTGAGAGCAGTAGCAAGTAGCAACAGTAGCAAGCGATATTAATAGCAACAGTAGCAGCAGCAGCAGAGCAAAACAAGTAACAACAGTAGGACAAACTCGTAGGCAATTGGTCGGTGATTTGTTTGGATGATATTCATCATGCAACAGCTATAACACGGAGAGATATGTGGCTAGCTCCCGTTCGTCAATGTGATGTAGGCATGCATTCCGTGTGTCGTCATACGTGCTTAGGGAAAAGAACTTGCATTGCATCTATTGTCCATCCCTCCCGTGGCAGTGGGGTCCAAAAGGAAACTACGGGATATTAAGGTCCTCCTTTTAATGAAGAACCGGACCAACGCATTAGCACTTGGTGAACACATGAACTCCTCAAACTATGGTCATCACCGGGAGTGGTTCCGGTTATTGTCACTCCGGGGTTGCCGGATCATAACACATAATAGGTAACTACAACTTGCAAGATCGGATCTAAAACACATATATATTGGTGACAACATAATAATTTCAGATCTGAAATCATGGCACTCGGTCCCTAGTGACAAGCATTAAGCATGGCAAAGTAGTAGCGATCTCAAGAATCGATACTATTTTTGGGCAAAGAAGAAAACCAAGTTTTTGCGCGATCTCGCAACGAGAAAGAAAAAAGCTTCAATTTAATCACGTTAATATCCACATCTTTTTTGTTTTGCATATCGCAAAGCTCAATGAAGGTATTGAGATGGGATGCGACATCTTCA
Organism: Hordeum vulgare subsp. vulgare; assembly: GCF_904849725.1. Taxonomy (NCBI): domain Eukaryota; kingdom Viridiplantae; phylum Streptophyta; class Magnoliopsida; order Poales; family Poaceae; genus Hordeum; species Hordeum vulgare. The sequence goes on from NC_058520.1 coordinate 541,907,693, forward strand.
CTAGGAAGGCCAGAGAATTGCTCTTTCATAACAAGATTCAGCAAAGCAACATTGATTTCGTATGACTCCGCACTAGTGGCGGGAGCAATCGGAGTACTAATAAAATCATTATTATTAGTATTCGAGAAGTCACAAAGTTTGGTGTTTTCGTTCATTGTGACTTCAGCAAGCAAGCAAGCACACAAGCAAACAAAGAGCACGTGAGAAAAAGGGCGAACGAAAAAGGCAAACGAAAAAGGCAAATTGGTGAGGTGGGGGAGAGGAAAACGAGAGGAAACTGGCAAACAAAGTAAATGCAAGAGATGAGTTTGCGACACCTACTTGGATGAGTCCTTGACTTGATCTTCCTCCCGGCAACAGCGCTAAAAATCCTTCTGCTACTTCTCAAACAACAGCGCGAGAAATTGACACGTTGACGGAGGCTGGGATTGCGTTGGTTTTTCCCTCAGTTTGAGAACCAAGGTATCGATCCAGAAGGAGGGTCTCGTCAAGTCCAGAGTACCTGCGCAAACACAAACAAGCTTGCACCCAACGCTTCAAAGGGGTTGTCAATCCCTTCAAGATTGTTTGCAAAGTGAGATCTGAAGGCGGAAAGTGCAACGAAGTAAAAAGTGTAGGGCTGAAAATATGGTGTGGAGTATACCCTGGGGGCCATAGTGTTCACTAGAGGCTTCTCTCAAAATAGCAAATATCCCGGTGGGTGAACAAATTACTGTCGAGCAATTGATAGAACCGCGCAAAGTCATGACGATATCTAAGGCAATGATCATACATATAGGCATCACGTCCGAGACAAGTAGACCGATACTTTCTGCATCTACTACTATTACTCCACACATCGACCGCTATCTAGCATGCATCTAGTGTATTGAGTTCATGACGAACAGAGTAATGCCTTCAGAGATGACATGATGTAGAGCGATAATCTCAAACCAATGATGAAAACCCCATCTTTTTACCCTTGATGGCAATAACATGATGCGTGCCTCGCTACCCCTTCTGTCACTGGGTGAGGTCACCGCACGGTATGAACCCAAAACCAAGCACTTCTCCCATTGCAAGAATCATAGATCTAGTTGGCCAGACAAAACCCACAACTCGAAGAGAATTACAAGGATATGAAATCATGCATAAGAGAGATCAGAAGAAACTCAAATAAGATTCATAGATAATCTGATCATAAATCCACAATTCATCGGATCTCGACAAACACACCGCAAAAGAAGATTACATCAGATAGATCTCCATGAAGATCATGGAGAACTTTGTATTGAAGATCCAAGAGAGAGAAGAAGCCATCTAGTTACTAGCTATGGACCCGTAGGTCTGTGGTGAACTACTCACGCATCATCGGAGAGGTCATGGTGTTGATGAAGAAGCCCTCCATATCCGAATCTACCCTCCGGCAGGGCACCAGAACGTGCACCAGATGGGATCTTGCGGAGACGGAAAATAACTTTCGATGATCTCCTGATTGTTTTGGGATTTTTAGGGAATTTATAGGCGCAACCCCTAGGGCAGAGGGCGTCCAGGGGGGCCACAAGCCTGTGGGTCGCGGCCTCCCCCTGGCCGTGGGGTGGGGGCTTGTGGGGCCCCTGAGGCTCCCCTTCCTTGGCTCTCAAGCTTCCCGATCTTCTTCCGTTCCGGAAAAAATCTTTTCGGGGATTTTCTTCCGTTTGGACTCCGTTTCAAAATCTCCTCTGAAAGGGGTCAAAAACATGGAAAAAACAGGAACTCGCACTTGGCACTAAGTTAATAAGTTAGTCCCAAAAATATATAAAAGGCATGCATAACATCCAAAGTTTGATAAGAAAATAGCATGAAACCATAAAAAATTATAGATACGTTGGAGACGTATCATGTTCCTTAATCAAAAACAGTTCGTTCGAGTGAACCGTATGACGCCGTGCCAACGGTTGGGGCCTGCCTATGATCATGTTCGGGGCTCCATATGCATGCGGTTACGCCACGAACGTCGCCCCATATCATTTTTCCAGGATGTCCAGCCCCCATTTATACCCGCGGCCATTAATCACAGTGTCTTCACGCTTTCAATCGTGCCCCCACAACACAATAAGCACACCCTCTATGATGCATACAAAGAGGATATCGAGCGGGGCGGCAATGGAGTTTGGTGTGCATCTTGTGGAGACCCACATGAGGAAGATGGACCTAACGGTGGTGTACACCAACGACCCGGTCATGGTCGAGGACTCCATCAACACTATGGAGCGGTTGCTTGGTGAGGATGGCAAGCACAAAGTGGTCGGCTTCGACCTTGCTTACACCGACGATCGTGCCATGCATGATCAGAAGGTTCCATTGACCAGTTGTATGTGCACCATCATGTTCACCTCTACTACTACTGCGTGACCACAATGCCTTGTGGGCATTTCACGAGGTTTGTCAACAGCCTAGGCTACACGTTTACTACGGTGGACACCACCATTGATCGAAAGGTGCTCAAGAATTCAGGCTTGGCCTGCCAGAAGCTTGTCGGCATCCGCGACCACTACAAGATCTGGGGCAGCAAGAAGTACATGGACTCACTTGTGGACCTGGCTAAGGCCATCATCGACACCTACTACGGAGGCATGAAGGCTGAGTGCGACAAGAACTAGCATGTCTATCACATGGCGTGGGTGAATAGACTGGATCAGAACATCACCTCCAGACCACTACCAAGGAAGCGTACACATGCTACGAGATTTCATGCAGATTGTTGACATAAGGAACTGCCTCCTACGTGAATACATCGAGGGATCGAGCCAAAAGCAGAGCGGTGGCGACAAGCATCACATGAAATAGATGATGTGTTGATCATTTCCCATACTCACTCTATGCCAAAATATTTATACTTTTAGTAGGCTAAGTTTATGATGCATGTAATAGTGTATTGAGGTGTGCGCCAATGTTATATGTGTAGTCACTTAATTAATGGTAGTAACCATTTGTGTTATATTTTCTCATCGCAAATTGTTTGTGTTTTTTTGGCTCATCGCCAACAGTTCAGCTATGTGAAATGTATGTCGCGTATCACACATATCTTGTTAAACTAACAATTTTTGTTGTGTTTCTTAATCAAAAATAGTTTGTCTGAGTGAACTGTATGTCGTATATCGCACACACCTTGATCTGACTGGCCGTTTCAATTGTGTTGCCTAATCACAAACATTTCATACGAGTGAACAATATGTCATATATCACATGCACCTTCATCTGGTTGCCTGTTTCTATTGTTCTGCCTCATCGCAAACAGTTCATTGGAGTGAACCGTATGCCACACATCGGACACACAACTCTAATTTGAATAGTGTTTGATGTCTCCGCCATCGCAAACATTTTGAATTTTTTGACGAGTTTTACATCACCATTTGGCATTAATGCGTCGCACACAGTTTCATTGAAGTGTCTCTCATTGTAGTGTCACGTTTGGACCATCCTATAGTAGTGCAAACCCGAGACTCGGTACTTCTGTTATGAGGGGAACAGTCACTGAAAACAGAATTACCCCAGATACTTGGCAAATAAGAGGGCTGGCAATGCAACAAAAGTATATTTGATATACATGGTATTGATGTGTGCCTTAATTACTAGTGCTCGTTGTAGCCTGGGTATTTGATACCGGTTCAGTTGCTAATATTAGTAACTCGAAACAAGATTTGCAAAATAAACGAAGACTAGCTAAGGGCGAGGTGACGATGTGTGTTGGAAGTGTTTCCAATGTTGATGTGATCACCATCGCATGCTCCATCTACCTTCGGGATTAGTGTTAGACATAAATAAATGTTATTTGGTGTCTACGTTGAGCATGAACATTATATTGATTTTGTTTATTGCGATACGATTATTGATGTAAGTTAGAGAATAATGGGTTATTACGTTTACATGAATAGTATCTTTTATGATCATGCACCCAATGTGAATGGTTTATTGAATCTCGATTGTACTGATACACATGTTCATAGTATTGATCCCAAAAGGTGTAAAGTTAGTAACGATAATACCACTTACTTGTGGCACTGCCACTTAGGTCATATTCAGGGACGAAGCTAGAAAAAATATTTACTAGGGTCATGCCTATGGCAGTGGTGTCATCTTCAATAAAAACATAGTGTTTAGTACTAAATTAATGAAGGATTGCCTAATTTCATTGGGGTCAATTGACCCCAATGCCCACAAGCCAGCTTCGTCCCTGGTCATATTGGTGTATAATGCATGAAGAAACTCCATGATGATGGATCTTTGGACTCACTTGATTTTGAATCGCTTGAGACATGCAAACCATCTCTCATGGGCAAGATGACTAAGACCCCATTTTCTGGTAAGATGGAGACGAAAGTGACTTATTGGAAATAATACATTTTGATGTATGCAGTCCAATGAGTGCTGAAGGATGTAGAAATTGATATTGTTTTTTTCTTAACTTCGCAGATGCTTTGAGTAGATTCGGGTATATTTACTTGATGAAACACAAGTACGAAATGTTCAAAAGTTCAAGCAATTTTATTGTCGGGGGGATAACCTCGGGGTAGGCTCAATGAGCCTGCTCCTTTACCTTCAGCCCAGAAGGAATGACCAAAACAATTCTACAAAGCTAAGTCCTCTGGCCGGCTAGGAAGCACCTACCGGCTGGGGGCGAGGCAGCCAATTCTCTGGCCGGCCAGGAAGCACCTGCCTGCTAGAGGCTAGACGACTACCTCTCCCTCGCCGCCTAGGCCAAGCGAGCCGACTAGGGACGAGGCGACCGTGCCCAAGCCGGCTAGTCAAGCAGGCTAGCCGGCTGGGGATCTCAAGTCACATCAGATCGTAGGTCATGGCAAGACCCTACGGTTAAAGGTGGCTACGCGTCAGCAAAGGTACTGGATCGGAGTGCACGGCGGGTACCAGCGTAGGCGGCCACGTCGCTGACCTCCCCCGGCTCTGATCCATCACCCTGCACAGTGTCGGCCGTCAAACTTCCACTCCATTACTACACTCGGCGTGGGAACAGTGGAGGCAGCCGTACTGTCTACCCATGACGAATCTCGCTGGACGACGCCGGACGTACCATACGTGTCCTGCGTCAACCTTACGCGAGAGCTTCATTGGCTAGCCGGTGGGTGATACGTCCATTTTGCATCATGCTTTCATGTTGATATTTATCGCTTTTTGGGCAATTATTACACTTCATGGTACAATACTTATGCCTTTGATCTCTTATTTTGCAAGGTTTACATGAAGAGGGAGAATGCCGGCAGCTGGAATTCTGGCCTGAAAAAGGAGCAAGTTTGAGATACCTATTCTACGCAACTCCAAAAGCCGTGAAAATCAACGAGGATTTATTTTGGAATTTATAAAAAATACTGGGCCGAAGAAGTACCACAGGGGAGCCACCAGGAGGCCACAAGCCTGCTAGGCGCGGCCTACCCCCTGGCCGCGCCTAGGGGGCTTGTGGGCTCCCTGTTGGTCCTCTGGCTCCCCTCTTTTGATATAAGAAGCGTTTCGTTCCAAAAAAATCAAGAGGAGGCTTTCGGGAGGAATCGCCGCCGCCACGAGGCGGAACTTGAGCAGAACCAATCTAGTGCTCCGACGCGGTCGTGCTGCCGGGGAAACTTCCCTCCCGGAGGGGGAAATCGTCGCCATCGTCATCACCAACACTCCTCTCATCAGAGGGGACTCATCACCATCAACATATTCATCAACACCATCTCATCTCTAAACCCTAGTTCATCTCTTGTAACCAATCTCCGTCTCGCGACTCCGATTGGTACTTGTAAGGTTGCCAGTAGTGTTAATTACTCTTTGTAGTTGATGCTAGTTGGATTACTCGGTGGAAGATTATATGTTCAGATCCTTGATGCTATTCAATACCTCTCTAGTCATGAATATGATTATGCTTTGCGATTAGTCACTTTTGTTCCTGAGGACATGGCATAAGTCATGCTATAAGTAGTCATGTGAATTTGGTATTCGTTCAATATTTTGATGCGTTGTATGTTGTTTTTCCTCTAGTGGTGTTATGTGAATGTCGACTACATAGCACTTCACCATTATTTGGGCCTAGAGAAAAGCATTGGGAAGTAGTTAATAGATGATGGGTTGCTAGAGTGACAGAAGCTTAAACCCTAGTTTATGGGTTGCTTCGTAAGGGGCTGATTTGGATCCACTAGTTTAATGCTATGGTTAGACTTTGTCTTAATCTTCTTTCGTAGTTGCGGATGCTTGCGACAGGGGTTAATCATAAGTGGGAGGTTTGTCCAAGTAAGGGCAGCACCCAAGCACCGGTCCACACACATATCAAACTATCAAAGTAGCGAACGCGAATCATATGAACATGATGAAAACTAGCTTGACAGAAATTCCCATGTGTCCTCGGGAGCGCTTTACCTCCTATAAGAGTTTGTCCAGGCTTGTCCCTTGCTACAAAAGGGATTGGGCCACTTTGCTGCACCGTTGTTACTATTGTTACTTGCTACTTGCTATGAATCATCTTATCACACAACTATCTGTTACCAATAATTTCAGTGCTTGCAAAGATTACCTTGCTGAAAACCACTTGTCAGATCCTTCTGCTCCTCGTTGGGTTCGACACTCTTACTTATCGAAAGGACTACGATAGATCCCCTATACTTGTGGATCATCAGCGGGTCCCACAACCAGACGGGACCTCGTAGCCGGCGGGCCCCTCAAGCAACAAGACAAGACCCCCGTGGGCCCCCTGGCCGGCCGGCGAGGCTGTCAGCCGGGTCCCACTCTTGTAACCTTTATCCATATTGTAGGCCGTTGGGTTCGTCTATAAAACCCCCGGCCCCCTCCATGTAGAGGGTCGGTCAACTTAGCACACACACCAACCACATAGGAAAGGCAGACGCGAGCTGGCAGCTCCTTCTTCCTCCTCCACATACAGCTCCAAGAGCACTTTGTAGTCCCATTCTTACATCATACATTCCGGCAGGATTAGGGGTGTTATCTCTACGGAGAGCCCTGAACCTGGGTACATCGTGCATTCCATGCGTGTACCAACCTCGTTTCCAACGCCCTCCGGTGCCACTTCGGTTCCCACCATCTTTAGCCTACCCATGGCTTATGTTGTGAGTATTCACTGACATTTGGCGCCCACCGTGGGGTCGTCCGCAGCATTGGCTGGCTTCACGCGCTGGGAGGAGCCCCGCACTTACGCCACGGGATGCATCGCGTCCAGACAGATCTACATGCCTGTGGAGCCTGCCTTCGATGACGATTCACCGATGATGATCGACGTCCCTGTCCGTCACGCGGATTCAGATGGGGAGTCCAATGACGAGGCGCTTCCCAGCGTCGTCGTCGCTGCTATGGAGAACCTCAGCGTTCTCTTTAGTGATCTGCGCCTCAGCGATGGTCATCCCTACTTTGGTGAGGACTTTGATGTCGAGGCGTTATGCGCCAGCTTCAGTAGGCTCTCTATCGCTGAGACGCCTACCTTCGGCGTGAACCCTAGCAATGTACTCGTCTTCGACGGTCCTCCGCCGTCTGTGGGGTTCTTCACCCCGTATCATGTCGCCACCGTCTCCAACATCATGGAGGTGATGGTCATAGGCGCTGGCACCAGCACGGCTCATGGCAAGGCATCAGCAGACGCTGGTGAGCCTGCTACTGTCACCGCTGACACTCTTCAGGCTGTGCTTACTGGCCTAAAGACGCCCATCTCCGCCTCCACAAAACCCAGCGACGCGCGGGCCTCGCTGGAGGAGGCTCGCAGGTAGATCTTGGAGGAGGGCATCGCCATCGCCTCAGCTAAACACCGGATGGAGGCCACGCAGCGCGAGTATAACTCCGCATACGGACTCACTCCGGTTTCCGAGGCCCCTAGCCGGCTTGGCTCAGTCCGCGGTTGCGGACTGGTCATCGCCGAGGTTCTAGGCGCCAAGCAGCCCATCTACGAGACTCCTGCAGCCAACTTACGGGCGGCCCAGGTGGCCATGGCAGAAATGCCAAGTTTGGAGGGCGAGGAGCGCGCCTTCCATGAGAAGCAGGTCAAGGATCTCCTTGACACCACCAACGAGCAGCAGACATAGCTTGACCCTGGTCAAGCTCAATCAGAGTCTCCGAGACCCAACCCCGGAGCGCGCCGTAACCCTAGCGGTCATCAACAAGCCGAAGGATCTTCCTCGCATCGCACTTCCGGTCGGAAGGGCGAGGGCAGCCACGACAGGCATTCCCAGCGCCAGAGCGAGCATACTTCGAGCCGGCGTCGTGGAGGTGATGAGAGTGACTCGGTGTATGAGGTTCCTCGTCCGGGGAGGACCCATGCCAGCGGCTCACAAGGCGCCCTTCCGATCGCGACTCGGATCGGCGTTTGCGTCCCCCAGGGCGACCACGACGCCCGCAGGCATCTCAACGCGCTGGCACAGTTAGCTCTTCTGGAGGAGGACGGTCCCATCGGTCCGGCGTGCTTCGGCCCGTGGATCCGAGGGGAGCCGTTTCCCCGAGGCTTCACTCTGCCTCGGGACACTCCCAAGTACAATGGCACCGTCAAACCAGAGGAATGCTGATCGACTACACCACTACTGTTGGCATTGCCAGGGGCAACAAGCGCGTAGCAGTCTGCTACATGCCACTCATGCTGGTCGGCTCAGCTCGGACATGGCTTAACAGCCTTCCAGCCGGCAGCGTCAACTCATGTGTTGACTTCAAGGAGGCGTTCGTCCGCAACTTCACCGGCACCTACAAGCGCCCTGGCCGGCCTCGCAAGCTGGCCATGTGCATCCAGAGGCCTGACAAACCCCTTCGCGACTACGTCACGCGCTGGACGGAGCTTCGCAACTCTTGCAAGGGAGTGCATGAGGTACAGGCCATCCAGTACTTCATCGACAATTGCCGAGACGGCACTCTCCTCAAGCACTAGCTCATGTGATCTAAGCTCACTTCTCTGGCGGTGCTCATGTCCAAGGCGGACAAGTACACCACGGCCGACTCCATGATGCGGGTCAAGGTGACCGCCTCGGACAAGGTTGTTTCCACACCGTCTGCTCCCAAGCCGGCTGGGGACAATCGAGGCGGCCAGAACAACAACAAGCGCAAGGCAGATCAGCTAGATTCGCGCTCCAACAACAAGCTGGTAGCCAATGTGGAGGGAGAGGCGCCGGCTACTCAATCCGGCTCCCAACGAAGGCGGGCCAACAAGGGCAACTGGCAGCCCAAGAAGACCTTCGAGCAGATGCTCGACGCGCCCTACAAAATGCATTCTGGGGCACAGCCCTCTACCCACACCCTTCGACACTGCAGCTTCGCACGCCGACTATCGCAAGGGGAGGGTCTGCCGGCTGCCCCAGGTGCACAGGCCACGCCTCAAGCGCCGGCTCTTGGTCCTGCTCCGGCTCCACCACCGCCACCTCGCGACGACGGCCGCCTCCACGACGACTACCCCCATCAAGACGGAGCATTCGTCGTCTTCACCAGTGAAGGCGACGAAAAGCATAGCCAGTGCCAGCGCCGACGTGAGGTGAATGCCACGGTCCCCCCGGTTCCGCAATACATGCACTGGTCTGAAAAGCCCATCACATGGAGCCGGGTCGACCATCATGCGGTGATGCCCAACCCGGGCTCATACGCGCTCGTCCTCGACCCTACCTTCGCCTCTCAGAGGCTCACCTGCCGGTTCTCCCGGGTGTTGGTCGACGGTGGCAGCAGCATCAACATCCTCTACCTCGACACCCTCCTAAAGCTCGGGCTCAAGGAGAAGGACGTCTTGCCGACCAGCACTGTCTTCCATGGCATCGTGCCGGAACAGTCCTGCTCGCTGATCGGCAAAATCCAGCTGGACGTCCTTTTCGGTGACAAGCCTCACTTTCGCCTTGAGTCCATATGGTTCGAGGTGGTGGATCTCAGCAGCCCGTATCACGCGCTGCTAGGCAGACCGGCTGTGGCCAAGTTCATGGCTATCCCCCACTACGCCTACGTGAAGATGAAAATGCCGGGTCCAAAGGGCATCATCACCATTGCTGGCGACTACAAGAAGTCACTCGAGTGCACACAGGACAGCAGCCGCCTGGCCGACGTCATGGTGATTGCGGAGGAGAGAAGGCAGATTGACCGGCTAGTGGCTCAGACTACCAAGCAGCCGTCGATCCCTACTCCTCCATCCCAGTCGGCCGGTGAAGGCTCCTTCAAGCCGGCTAAAGAAACCAAGCAGGTGCCACTGGACCCTGCAAACCCCAAGCAGTGCGTCTCCATCGGGGTTGGCCTTAGCCCCAAATAGGAAGGCGAGCTCGTCGACTTCCTCCATGAGTATCGGGACATCTTTGCATGGCCCCCAAAAGACATGCCGGGTGTTCCGAGGAAGTACGCCGAGCACAAAGTTCACGTGCGACCGGATGCAAAGACGGTGAAACAACCCTTGGGTCGCTTTACCGAGGGGAAGCGGCGCACAATCGGAGAAGAGATTGCCTGGCTCCTTGCAGCCAGCTTCATCATGGAGGTTTTCCACCCGGACTGGTTAGCAAATCCAGTCCTGGTGCTGAAGAAAAACAACACCCAGCGGATGTGTATCGACTACACAAGCCTGAATAAGGCATGCCCGAAAGACCATTTTGCGTTGCCCCAAATAGATCAAGTGATCGACTCCACAACCGGTTGCAAACTGCTGTCGTTTCTGGACGCTTATTCCGGCTACCATCAAATCAAGCTGGATCCAGCTGATCGCGTGAAGACCTCCTTCATCACGCCCTTCGGGGCCTACTGCTACACCACCATGATGTTCGGTCTGAAGAACGCTGGTGCGGCATTCCAACGCTGCATGCAGCAGTGCTTACTGCCACAGATTGGCAGAAACATCCACGTCTATGTGGATGACATCGTCGTCAAGACCAAGCAGCACTTCAGCCTCCTCGACGACCTACGGGAGACGTTCGCCAACCTGCGCGAGTACAAGATCCGGCTCAACCCGGAGAAGTGCGTCTTTGGAGTTCTAGGCGGCAAGCTCTTGGGGTTCTTCGTGTCCGCTCACGGCATCGAGGCGAACCCCGAGAAAATCAGCACCATCGAGCGGATGGTGAAGCCGACTCGAATCCTAGACGTCCAGAAGTTCGCTGGCTGCCTGGCGTCCCTTAGCCAGTTCGTCAGCCGGCTCGGCGAGAAGGCCCTTCCACTCTATCAGTTCATGAAGAAGACGACGAAGTTCGAGTGGAACAACCAGGCGGACGAAGCATTCCACGACCTCAAGCGGGTCATCTCGAGCCTACCAATCTTAGCAGCGCCGGCTGAAAGGGAACCCATTCTCATATACATTGCACCGACCACTCGCGTGGTTAGTGTAGTGCTGGTAGTTGAGCGCAAGGAGGAGGGCAAGGTACTATTAGTGCAACGCCCTATCTACTACCTCAGCGAGATCTTGTCCGCCTCCAAGCAAAACTACCCCCACTACCAGAAAATGTGTTATGGTGTTTACCTTGCTGCTAAGAAGTTGAAGCAATACTTCCAAGAGCATGCCATCATTGTGGTGAGAACTGCTCCTCTTTTAGAAATCATGGGATATCGTGACGCGAATGGCCGGATCGCCAAGTGGTCCATCTCCATGGACGACCACGACATCCGCTACGAGCCTCGCACTGCCATCAAGTCTCGGGTGGTGGCCGACTTCCTTGTCGATTGGGCCGAAACTCAGTTTGAGCCGCTGCCTCCAGATTCCACTCATTGGCGGATGCACTTCGACGGCTCGAAGATGCGAACTGGTATGGGAGTCGGCATTGCCTTGATGTCTCCGAAAGGAGACCAACTGAAGTATGCTCTCCAGATTCACTTCACCGCCTCCAACAACGTTGCCGAGTACGAAGCACTCGCTCATGGCCTCCGGCTTGCCAAGGAGATTGGCATCCGGCGGCTCCTCTACTTCGGCGACTCGGACCTTGTGGTGCAAAAAGTCTCTAGCAAATGGGACGCCAGGGACACCAACATGGAAAGCTACCCCTTCCTCATTCAGCAGCTCAGCGGCCCTTTCGAGGGTTGCGAGTTTCACTATGTTCCCAGGGCGGACAACGAGGCGGCCAATACATTGGCCAAGATTGGCTCCACAAGATAGGCCATTCTATCCGGCGTCTCCCTCGAGCAGCTGCACAAGCCATCTATCAAGCCGTCTCCAGAGTCGGCATCAATTTTCGTGCCGGCTGACCCCTGGGTGCAAGCGTCGTCGGCTACGCCAGCTGCGCCGGCTACAGCTCCTGTGTCGGCCGCGCTGGCTATGACGACTCCAATTGCGGCACCGACTACAACCACTTTCCCGGCTACGACTTCTTCACCGGCTACAACAACAAACCCGGCTCTGCCAAGCCTCGAATCCTGTCGTCTCGACACCCAGTGGGTGGACATCATGGAGGTAGATGGCGAGCCGGCTGCCACGACGGCATCAGAGACAGAGAGTCTCGAGCTTGCGTCTGCTTCATCAAGCGCGGGGGCTGGAGAAGCCGCCGACACTCAGGTTGAAACGGAGCCAGCCCTTGTGTCGGCTCCGTCATGGGCTCAACCCATCCTGGCCTTCCTTCTTCGCGGCGAACTTCCTCAAGAGGAGGTAGAGGCAAGGCAGATCCAGCGCCGATCTGCAGCCTACGCCATCATCAATCGCGAGCCGGTTCGGCATAGCGTGACTGGCGTGTTTCAGCGCTGCGTCGAAGCAGAAAAGGGACAGGAGATCCTCAGAGACATTCACCAGGGGAGTGCGGGCATCATGCCGCCTCTAGAACCCTGGTGGCCAAGGCATTCCGCCATCGATTCTACAGGCCCACGGCCCTCGAGGAGACCGTGGACATGGTCAACAAGTGCGAGGGCTGCCAACGCTTTGGCGCGCAGAGCCACATGCCGCCTTCGGCCCTCAAAACCATCCCCTTGTCATGGCCTTTTGCCGTCTGGGGGTTGGACATGGTGGGGCCATTCAAGACGGCTCACGGTGGCATGACTCGTCTCTTGGTGGCCATCGATAAATTTACCAAGTGGATCGAGGCTAGACCCATCAAGAAGCTTGACGGCCCCACGGCCGTCAGGTTCATCATGGACATCTCTGTCCGACACGGCGGCCCCCACAACATCATCACCGACAACGGCACCAACTTTCCAAGGGTGCTTTGGCGCTCTACTGCTCCAAGGTAGGCATCCGGCTCGACTTGGCGTCAGTGGCACACCCCCAGTCCAATGGCCAGGTGGAGAGGGCCAACGGCCCAATCCTGGCCGGCATCAAGCCAAGACTAGTGGCACCACTCGTTAGGTCAACGGGGTGCTGGATCGAAGAGCTGCCGGCAGTACTGTGGAGCCTCCGCACCACGCCCAACCGATCAACCGCCTTCACCCCATTCTTTCTGGTATACGGATCCGAGGCTATCATCCCTACGGATGTCGAGTTCGACTCGCCTCGGGTCACCCTATACACAGAAACAGAAGCGAAGGAGGCAAGGGAAGACGGCGTCGATCTGCTCGAGGAGGCATGGAATCTATCCTTGAGCCGGATGGCAATCTATCAACAGAAGCTGAGATACTACCACAACAAGAAAGTCAAGCCTCTCTCTTTCAGAGAAGGAGACTTGGTGCTCAGAAGAATCCAGCGAACAGCCGGCCAGCACAAGCTCTCATCCCCATGGGAGGGACCCTTCATCATCAGTAGGGCATTGCAAAATAATGCATACTACCTGAACGATGCCCAGAAGCCAAGGAAGCGCAAGAGGGACGACTCCGGCCAGGAGACGGAACGTCCATGGAACACGGCGTTGCTTCGCCTATTCTATTGCTAGAAGGCAAGTATAAAACATGGAAAGAGCATGCACATATGTATCTTTCCCCCTCTTTGGGATTTCTAATGAATGCAATGAAAAGAGCATGCACATATGCTTCTTTTTAGATTCATGACTAGAGTTTTCACTCATTCTGTGAGTTCCTTGGTCCGGCTCAAATGGGCTCGGGGGCTTGCTAGCCGCCCGAACGACTTCCTTAAATTGTAGAAGAACACATAGTGTACGCTAGACCGATCCCTGGTCGTCTCGTAACAGCTACACACTGGCTCCCGGCTGTCCGACTAGCGAGGCGACGCCAGGTAAGGCCGGATGCATGTTAAGTTCGACTACATAAAGGTTTCCGGCTCGGGTTGGTTCAATCTTTTTACGATCTTATTCTAGCCAGCCTCTGCTAGTTTATGTTTGAGTCTTTAAGTCTTGATGGCTTTGAAAAATCTAAGCCCAATATTCCCAAAGGCAGAAGCCTCGACCCAATCATAGACCGGCTCCCGGTTGTCGGGCTGGTGGGGTAGACACTAGAGGGAGTAAAGGGGTTGGAGAAAAAGAAGTCAAGTAGGAATCAAAAGATGAAAACATAAAGCAGCACGCATGGCATTATGAATATAATGCAGAATTCATACATTCAAAAGCATTGGCCCATGGCCGAATTTCATTTACCCCCCCCCCAATGGGTGGAACTGTTGGACTGACAATTCATTGCAAACAACCAAAAAAAAGACCGGCTAAGGGGTGGTGGCCTCGTCCATTGCCCCGGCTGCTGCTCTTGAAGTGGTGGCTTCACCATCGCACGCTGCTCCCGAGACGGTGGCGCCGTCTCCTTCGTGAGAGCTTTCGGCTCTGTCCTTGGCGGAGTCGGCATATGCCTCGCCGCTGGAGGCGGCGTCTTCCACCTCACGGGCCGCCTTGTCGGAGTTGCCTTCGGCATCATAGGGTTGAAGGTCGTGCAGATCCTCGGGGATCATGTTGCCCCTGCCAAGGGGAACAATGGGTTCGTTTCACAACCTGGCTCTTTGATCTTAATATTGATGCATACGAGGACTGGCTGATCCTGGGGGATTTCAACTACATTAGGGACCCGGCAAACCGCAATCTACCCGGAGGTGCTATTCAAGACATGTTCACGTTCAACAAATTCATCAGCGAGCAGGCGTTAACAGAGATCCCAATCAAAGGTCGAGCCTATACATGGTCAAATATGCAGCAAAAACCCCTACTAGAACAGCTAGACTGGTTCTTTACCTCTCTGAATTGGACCACTTCATTTCCCAACACCTTGGTACGTCCCTTGGCTCGCCCTGTCTTAGATCATATTTCCTGGTCAGTAGAGATTCAAACAAACATCCCACGAAACAAAATCTTCCGCTTTGAAACCTACTGGATTGCTCACCCAGGATTCATGGAAACGGTATCGCAAGCATGGAATAAACCCATTAAACATGGTAGGGATAATAATGCGGCTGTGATAATTCGTCAGAAACTCAAGGCAGTAAGATTTGCGCTAAAACGCTGGAGCAGCAGTATCTCCCGCCTCAAAGTAGCAACTATCAACACCAACAAGACATTGCTGGAGATAGATGCCATCGAAGACAAACGAACTCTCACAGCGCCGGAAAGAAACTTCCGGCGCATTCTCAAAACTCACCTTCTCAGATTGCTGCAATATCAGAAAGACTACTGGCGCAAGAGATGCACGATCAGATGGATCAAGTTTGGGGATGAAAATACCAAGTTCTTTCAAACGGTGGCGACTAAACGTTATAGACGCAACTATGTGGCCACGCTCAAAACTGCAGAAGGAGTCGTGGTTGAGACACATGCAAACAAGGAGATTCTCCTGTTTGACACTTACAGAACAAGGATGGGCACAGCAAGATCACCAGACATAAGATTTGATCTAACGCAGCTAAGGCGACAAGGGGTCGATTTTGAAGCTCTTACTGTCCCTTTTGCAAAGGAAGAAATTGATGCAGTAGTAATAGAGATGCTAGCTGACAAATCACCAGGGCCGGATGGGTTTAACGACGCCTTTCTAAAAGCTTGTTGGCACATCATCAAAAAGGACTTAAATGATCTGTGTGATGAGGTCCACCAAGGTAGTCTCAACTTAGAATCTCTCAATTATGGACACATCACGCTAGTCCCGAAAATGGCTTCGCCTGAGACAGTGAACGACTATCGTCCCATTACACTGCTTAACTGCTGCCTCAAGATGATCACCAAGATACTGGCACAACGGCTTCAGAAAATCATTCTACAGATTATGCATCGAAACCAGTACGGGTTCCTCCGTGGTAGATCAATTCATGATTGCTTGGCATGGGCTTTCGAGTACATTCACCAATGCCAAAGCTCCCGAAAGGAGGTGGTTCTTCTTAAGTTGGATTTCACTAAAGCGTTTGATACGGTTGAACATTCGGCCATGATCACCATCATGCAACATATGGGGTTTAATTCGAAGTGGATTCAATGGATCAAATGCATCTTCTCGTCAGGGAAATCATCAGTGCTACTGAATGGCATCCCTGGTAAACAGTTTCCCTGCAGATGTGGAGTAAGACAGGGAGAACCTCTCTCACCATTGATTTTTGTACTGGCGGCTGATCTCCTTCAAACTAAGATTAACAAACAGTTGAATCTTGGCCTATTATGGCACCCCATTGATCCTAGAGGTGATGCTGCATTTCCGGTAATCCAATATGCCGATGACACCATCATCATCATGCCGGTGTGTCCTGTCCAAGCTGCGAGAATGAAATGAATACTGGACAATTTCGCCACGACTATAGGTCTCAAGATTAACTATCAGAAATCAACCTTAGTTCCTATTAACGTGACGCCTGACGACTGCAACACCATCATATCGATCTTTGGATATGCACAAGCAACCATGCCATTCACCTATCTAGGGCTCCCGCTGGGTACGTCTAAGCCCACTCTATTGGACATGACGCCGCTTGTCTGTAAAGCAGAGAGGAAAATCACGGCTGCCATGTCGCTGATGTCGCATGCGGGCAGATTAGCTTTGATGAACTCACTCATCACGTCGCTGCTTGTGTTCTCAATGGGGACTCTCAGAATTCCCCCGACAATCGTGGAGCAATTTGATAAGATCCGGAGGAGGTGCTTGTGGAGGAAGAAGACTGCAGATGGGTTTAAGAGCAATGCCCTAGTAGCCTGGGAATCAGTTTGCCGCCCGAAAGAAAATGGGGGCCTGGGGGTCTTGAATCTCAAGCTGTAGAACGATGCCATGCTCCTGAAGATGCTACACAAATTCTACAACCGAAGGGAAATCCCATGGGTATCGTCGATTTGGAACACACACTACGGTGAAGCAATACCCCATGCGCGAGATCGGTGTGGCTCCTTTTGGTGGCGAGAACTGACTAAACTTATGTCGGTGTTCCGAGGGATAACATGAGTCAGGGTTAACAATGGCCTTTCATCGCTCTTTTGGAAGGATGACTAGAACAATGCCGTCTATGCAGAAAAGTTCCCCCATGCCTTCTCCTTCGCTAGAACTAAGGATGCTTCGGTTCAGACCTTCCTGGGGACAAACTCGCTGCAGGAAGCCTTCTCACTGCCGCTGTCGGAACAAGCGCATGAAGAGCTCAAGGTGATACAGCAGGAAATTAGAAGTGTCCGACTGAACCCTAGAGGAGATGACTGCGTATGTGCCTGGGGAGCTGATACTTTTACAACGGCAGCGTACCGTCGGTTCTACTTCGGAGGAGCCACGGTTCATGCGGCGTTTAACTGGCTGTGGAAAACAAAATGTGTCCCAAAGATTAAGCTGTTCGGATGGTTCTTGCTGATGGACAAGCTTAACATGAGGAATATGCTCAAACGAAGGCATTACAATATCGGGTCTACTTTGGACTGGATGCTATGTGACCAACACGTGGAGGAAACCCTTGAACATCTCTTCTTCGAATGTCGTTTTAGCCAACGCTGTTGGGATATGCTAAACATCAAATGGTCGGATCGACGACATAGGCTGGAGATACTGCAACATCAGAGGACGGCGCACCCCCGAAACATGTTCATGGAGATTTTCCTAGTGGCGGCCTGGAGTCTATGGAAGGAAACAAATAACAAGTGCTTTGAACATATAACTCCCTCTCTCGGGGCTTGGTGACGTAGATTTGTCACAGACTTCTCCAACCTTAGATACCATGTGCTTGCTAGCAAGGTGCAGATCATAGATAACATTGTTGCAACCCTAGCTGACGCCTCCTAATATGTAACTCTTCCCTACCCACCTCACCCCCCTCTCACCCCACACCCCCCATGTATATGTGTAATTGTTGGCTTTATATATACATGCAATAGGATCATATCCTACTGTCTTACATTCAAAAAAAGGGATCACGTTGCCGTCTTCACCCTGCTCCAAGTTGAGCTCATCCCAGGCGGCGTACGAGGCGATGTCGCTGGCCCTCACGCGTAGCTGCTCCTCCACGGCATGCACCCCCCCCTCCGAGCCGTCGCACTGTGCGACAAGCTTGCCCAAGTCCAGGTTCCGGTACCAGGACTTGGCCAAGCGCATGGCTATGTAGGCTCCAGCACACACGGCCGAGGCGCGCGAGGCGTCAAGGCGATCGTCGCCGACCGCAAGCCAGCAGGAGAGCCGGCTCGTTGACGTCGGCTCCATGACATCGGGCCATAGAGCCTATATCATCGACGAGCCTGCGCTCTGGAGCCGCTCCACGGACTCGATCAGGGCACGCACGCGGGCTCGGAGGCCCACACCAATCTCCTCCACGCTCCAGCCGGCAGTGACGTCTACCTCCTCCCGGCAACGCGGTGCTCCTCGCGGGTGACCACGACAACCGTATCAGCCGCTTCCCGTGTCTCAGGGAAGAAACCTGGGATAGGGGAAGGGGTGCGAAGAAGAATAAGAAGAGGAAGCGGCAAAGAAGAAGATTCAAGAGAAAATAAAGAGGACTTACGGTCGAAATGGCCGTCAGTCTCGTGGGCATTCTCCAGGGCTTCGAGCTCCCGCACCTTGCTCGCTTGAGTGGCACGGGAGACTTCTTCCTGGAGGGCCACGGCCGTCACCGGCGCCTTGGCCAGCTGCGCCTGCCTATGGATCAGGGCCTCCTCCTTCTCCTTCAAGGCAGCGTCCTTAAGCTTCATCTCCTCGAGATGTTCCGTCTTGAGACGCTCCGTGTCGGCAGCATAGGAGTCGTCCTTCTCCTGCAGGGTGGCGCGCAGCTGCTCTTGCTCGGCCTGGCGGGCCGCCTCGAGCTCCTTCTTCTCCGTCTGGAGAAGAGCCAGCTGCTGCTGAAGCCGCCGGTCCGCCTCGCGCAAGGCGTCCTACTCCGTGACGGCCTCGCCCAGCCGGACCTGAAGTTCGGCAACCTGGCCGTCAGTCGCCTGGTTCTGAGCCCACAGCACGTTATATGCCTGCACCTGGGCTTCGTAAAGATCCTACGAACAAAGCAAAGAAGAAGCAAAGTAAGATTCGGCCCGGTTAATTCATAACCGGCCCAATTCTCGGGGGCTACACCCAGTGGGTGCGCTAGCGCGCCCCCACTAAAAAAGCAAAGACAAGGAAAAAGCTCGAAGAGATTCGGCCCGGCCAATGCTTGCTCGGCCCGATTCTCGGGGGCTACATCCAATGGGTGCGTTGGCGCCCCCCCACTGATTCAAGAGAAGAAAAAATCAAAACCAAAGACAAGGAGGATGCAAAGGATGAAACACTCACCCTGGTGCGCTCCTCCACGCGCTCCATATCGCTGTCCGCCATGCGGGCTGCCTGCTCCACCTTGTACCGGCTGCTGGCAAATAGCGACACCAGCTCCGGGACGCCTTGGAATATGGTTCGAGCAGGCATCGTCTGGCGCTCAAGGTTGGCCACTCGCCAAGCCTTCATAGGCTGGCTCCCGGCTCTGGGCCGGCTCCGGGAGCCGCCGGGCTACGGTTAGAGATGACGATGGTGCCGTCTCCAGGCGTCGGTCTGGCGACCAGCTCCATCGACGTCCCAGTCGGCGCCGTCTCCGCAGCAGGAGGTGGATTGGCCGCTTCCGGCGCATCCATGGCCACCTCTGGCGCGTCCAGGTTCAGCTCTGGCGCGTCAGCCGTCGCCTCAGCCTCCGGCAACTCGGGGATCTCCTCGAGGTCCAGTGGCGCAGAGGCGTCCAGCTCGGACGGATTGGCCGCCTCGGCCCTCTGGGTACGCCTCGGGGCCGCCTCGCTAGCTGGCTCCTCCATGCGAGCACGCGTGGAGGGGACATGTCTAGCCTTCGTACGCCTCTCTGCAGGCTTCTTGGCCCGGCTGGGCCGAGATCGGCCCTCGGCCATCTTCTCCGCTGCCACCTCCCAGCAGCGGGCGAATTGTTCTTCGATTTCCTTCTGGGCAGTTTCAGCCGCTGCCCAGCCGGCTCGCTCAGCGGCGGAGGCGGTATCTTCCTCTACGTCCTCCGCCTCCCTACCAAGTGTTGTTTTGAGGAACAAGTCTTCACGCGAGACAAAGCAAAAAGGAATGTAAAGGAACCCTTACCCCGCAACGATGGGCACCTGCCTCCTGTCGGCACCAACATGACACTTCTTCGCGCCGCTTGCTTGTCCTCTGGCTGGAGGTCCTATTGCGACTCGCTTGGGAGCCGTCCGGGAAGCTGTGGATCCCTTGCCTTTCTTCCGGGCCGCCTCGCCAAGACCAGCCGTCTCGCCCGCATGGTGGCGACCACGCGTCAGGGGTGGGATGGTGACCTCCTCCACCTGGTCGGAGTCTTCCTCGAAGGCTGCATCAGATAGGGAGAGCGGAGTCTCATCATCATCCGTCCAATCAACAATGGAGGGCTTCAAATGATCACCAGACGGCTCCGAGCCCTCCGACTCCAGCACATCCTCCGAACCCTCGGAGCCGACAGAGTGCGACTCGATCATGCCCTCGTCCTCGACCTATGAGGCGTCGGACGTCACCACGTCGGCGGCAGGTGGGTTGAGTGCTTGCAGCTTCTCGAACATCTGTGCAATGGAGTCGGCGGCCGGCTAAAAAAGATGATCGACTACAAGAAAAATGACAAGAATAGCATCAACAAGAATGCTTACCATCAGAGGCGGATGGGCCCTGTCGTAAGGGACCAGCCCCCACTCCCAGTTCCCACCACCATCCATGCGGGCGAGGAAATTTGGTTCACACCCCGAGCCACCGCGTCAGCTATAAAGTTCTTTGTGGAGATCCGACAAGGATCATATCGGCCGCCCATCTGGCAAACCAGATGGGGCCGCCTCTGCACGGGCAGGATCCTGCGGGTGATCATGGTGGTAAGCAGGTCGCGGCCCAGGAGGCCGCGATTCTTCAAGCTGTCGAGGTAGGCGCCGATCTACGCCACCTCGGGAATCGGCTTCGGATACTTCACCTGCCAGTTCAACCTCGCCATCGCAGGCTCGATGTTGAATGGAGGCATGTTGAGGGCGTCGTGTGCGGGGCTGGCGTTCTTCACATAGAAGAAGCCTTTCTGCCACTGCTTGATGAATTCTTGCAGTGGCATCTGGGGGAAGCCGGACTTCGACCGATGGTGCACCAGTGCGGCTCCGCAAGGCATCATCGAGCGAGGGCCGTCGAGCTTCTCCAACTCGGCCTTGTCCATCTTTTTGAACTGCTGCTTGAGGAAGAATAAACTCTGCCAGAGGTCGAGGCGAGGCTCGATCCCGAGAAAGCCCTCGCACGGGACGATGAAGGAAGACAGTTGAAGAATGGCGTTCGGCGCCAGGTGGTGTGGCTGCAGGCCGAAAAAGGTAAGCCAATTAGAGAAGAAAGTGCTCGCCGGAAGCCCGAAGCCCCTGTAGAAGTGCTCATCGAACACGACGATCTCTCCCTCCTGCGCGTCAGGGCGGTCTCGGCGTCGGGGATCCGCACTGTCATGAGAGAGGCCGGAGGCAACATTCGGAGGTGGCGGAGCGCCTCGATGTGGCCGTCGCAAATCTCGCTGCCCAGCCAGGCTCCGTTGGACGAGCTCTTCTTCGAGGAGGAGCCGCTCTCCATTACTATGGGCAACGGGCGCTTGGGAAGACTGTCGGCAACTGGTGGCGCGACGGTGACGGAGAGGATGAAGACGAAGGCAGACGGTCTCTTTCTCTCTGGGCTCAAGGAGGAAGAGGGCGTCGATGCGGGGCGAGAGGGGGGCGAATGGCCTCCTCGGTACCCATGCGCTCCATTTAAACCCCACGAAGTATCATGGGGAGAGGATCCGGTGCGCACAAAGACCCCACTAATCCCGTTTATTACAGGCGGTAACGCTTCCCGAGACCCAACCGTCGCGGAGTAAATCCATAGAGGATCCTCCGCACGAGGGCCAAGGGGGTGTCATGGCGGGACCCAGGGCCTAGGCCTGGTCCCGTCACCTGCGTAAACCATCATCACGTCAGGCCGGGCCTAGCACATGGTGCGTTCTTCACGGCCTACGACGAAGCTGAGGCGTCGCTTGGAAGCCAGCCGGTCTTCGGGCCGGTGTCCCCTGCCGCAGGCGGCGACAGGAATACAACAACAAACAATCAAGCCGGTGAGGCCACCCGCTCCAAAGAGACGGGCCTCCCCAGCTTCGGGGACTACTGACGGGGGGATAACCCCGGGGTAGGCTCAACGAGCCTGCTCCTTTACCTTCAGCCGAGAAGGAATGATCAAAACAATTCTACAA
Source organism: Hordeum vulgare subsp. vulgare (assembly GCF_904849725.1). Classification (NCBI taxonomy): domain Eukaryota; kingdom Viridiplantae; phylum Streptophyta; class Magnoliopsida; order Poales; family Poaceae; genus Hordeum; species Hordeum vulgare. Next base: position 541,930,068 of record NC_058520.1, read on the forward strand.
AGTCCAAGTCCTCTGGCCGGATAGGAAGCACCTACCGGCTGGGGGGCGAGGCGACCAATTCTCTGGTCGGCCAGGAAGCACCTGTCGGCTAAAGGCCAGACGGCTACCTCTCCCTGGCCGCCTAGGCCAAGCCAACCGGCTAGGGACGAGGCGGACGTGCCAAGGCCGGCTAGTCAAGCAGGCTAGCCGGCTGGGGATCTCAAGTCACATCAGATCGTAAGTCATGACGAGACCCTACGGTTAAAGGTGGCTACGCGTCAGCAAATGTACTGGATCGGAATGCACGGCGGGTACCAGCGTCGGCGGCCACGCCGCTGACCTCCCCCGGCTCTGATCCATCACCCTGCATAGTGTCGACCGTCAAACTCCCCCTCCATTACTACACTTGGCATGGGAACAGTGGAGGCGGCCGTACTGTCTGCCGATGACGAATCTCGCTGGACGATGTCGGACGTACCATACATGTCCTGCATCAACCTTAAGCGCGAGCTTCATTGGCTAGCCGACAGGTCCCACAACCAGACGGGACCTCACAGCCGGCGGGCCCCTCAAGCGACAAGACAAGACCCCCATGGGCCCCGTGTCCAGCCGGGTCCCACTCTTGTACCCTTTATCCATATTGTAGGCCGGTGGGTTCGTCTATAAACCCCCCGGACCCCCCTCCATGCAGACGGCCGGTCAACTTAGCACACACACCAACCACATAGGAGAGGCAGACGTGAGCCGGTAGCTCCTTCTTCCTCCTCTGCATACAGCTCCAGAGCACTTTGTAGTCCCATTCATACATCATACACTCTGGCAGGATTAGGGGTGTTATCTCTATGGAGAGACCTGAACCTATGTACATCGTGCGTTCAATGCGTGTACCAACCTCGTTCCCAGTGCCCTTCGGTGCCACTTCGGTTCCCACCATCTTTAGCCTACCCATGTCTTATGTTGTGAGTATTTACCGATATTTAGAGTGAAGTTGAAGATCATCGTGACAAGAAGATAAAATGTCTACAATGTGATCGTGGAGGTTAATATTTGAGTTACGAGTTTGGTATACATTCAAGACATTCTGGGAATGGTTTCACAACTCATGCCACGTGGAAAACCATAGTGTAATGGTGTGTCCATGTGTCGTAGCCATGCTCTATTGGATATGGTGTGTACTATGATGTCCCTTACCGATTTGCCACTATCGTTTTGGGATTATGCATTAGAGAGAATCACATTCACTTTAAATAGGGAACCGTATAATTCCGTCGAGATGATATAGTGTAATGGTGTGTCCATACCTAAGTTGTTGTTTCTTAAAGTTTGGGACTGCGACACTTATGTCAAAAGGCTTCAGCCTGATAAGCTCGAACCCAAAGCGGAGAAGTGTGTCTTCGTAGTATACCCTAAGGAAATATTTGGGTGTACCTTCTATCTCAGATCCGAAGGCAAAGTATTGGTTGCCTGGAATGGATCCTTTCTGGAGAAAGAGTTTCTTTCGAAAGAACTGAGTTGGAGGAAGGTAGAACTTGATGAGGTTACTAGACCGTCACTTTAATTAGAGAGTAGAACGATATAGGAAGGTGTTTCTGTGATGCCTACACCAATTGAAGAGGAAGCTAATGATGGTGATCATGAAGCTTCATATCAAGTTACTACCGAACCTCGTAGGTCGACAAGGACACGTAGTGCTCCTGAGTGGTACGGTAATCCTGTCTTGGAGGTCATGTTGTTGGACGACAATGAACCTACGAGCTATGGAGAAGCGATGGTGGGCTCGGATTCCAACAAATGGATAGAGGCCATGAAATCCGAGATAGGATCCATGTATGAAAACAGAGTATGGACTTTGGAAGGAAGTACAAATGGACCTTTAAGAGGAAGACAAATGATGATGTTAAATGTCACCATTTATAAAGCTCGACTTGTCGCAAAGAGGTTTCTCACAAGTTCAAGGGGTTGACTACAATGAGACTTTCTCACTCGTAGTTATTCTAAAGTATGTTGGAATTATGTTAGCACTAGGTGCATTTTGCAATTAAGAAATATGGCAAATGGATGTCAAAACATCGTTTCCTTGAGGAAAGGTTGTATGTGATACAACCAAAAGGTTTTATCGACCCTAAGGATGCTAAAAGGCATGTGAGCTCCAGCGATCCATTTATGGACTGGTGTAAGCATTGCGAAGTCGTAATAAGTGCTTTGATGAGGTGATCAACGCTTTTGGGTTTATACAAAGTTTATGAAACTTGTATTTACAAGAAAGTGAGTGGGAACACTATAGAATTTCTGATAAGTATATGTAGATGACATATTGTTGATCATAAATGATGTATAATTTCTGGAAAGCATAAAGGTTGTTTGAAAGGAGTTTCTCAAAGGAAAACCTAGATAAAGCTACTTAAATATTGGGCATCAAGATCTATAGAGATAGATCAAGACGTTGGATAAAACTTTTAATGAATACATACCTTGAGATTTTGAAGGAGTTCAAAATAGATCAGTCAAAGAAGGAGTTCTTGGTTGTATTGTAAGGTGTCAATTTGAGTAAGACTCAAAGCTCGTCCATGACACAAGAAAGAGAAAGTATGAATGTCGTCCCCTATGCCTTAGCTGTAGGCTCTATAGTATGTCATGTTGTGTTCCGCACCTCGTGTGTGCTTTGCTATGAGTTTGTCAAGGGGTACAAGAGTGATCCAGGAGTGGATCATTGGACAGTGGTCAAAATTATCCTTAGTAACTAGAGGACTAAGGAAATGTTTCTTGATTATGGAGGTGAGAAAAGAGTTCGTCGTAAAGGGTTACGTCGATGCAAGCTTTGACACCCAGTAATGCTACACATACATAGGTTTACGGAAGTTTTACAGACAGGTTGATTTTAATTGGAGATTAAGGGGGGTGAGGCCCCACCCCCTTGAAAATTAGGGGGGTTAGGTTAGTTATAAATAAAAAAAAATCCTAGTCAGCGTGTAACCCTTTGTAAGTCTTTGTATGTTTAGCATTTTTGTTTGACACCAACCCGGATGAATCTGAGTAGCACACCGGATTCGTATAGTGGAGCGGTCATTTGGAACAGCTCCAAGTGGAGCATGGTAGCATCTACAATATGACATAGAGATTTTCAAAGTACACATGGATCTGAATGTTGCACAGCCGTTGACTAAAACCTCTCACAAGCAAAACATGATGAAACACCACAACTCATTGGGTGTTAATCACATGGTGATGTAAACTAGATTATTGACTCTAGTGCAAGTGGGAGACTCTTGGAAATATGCCCTAGAGGCAATACAAATTGGTTATTATCATATTTCGTTGTTCATGATAATTGTTTATTATCCAATGGATAGAGGCGAAGTTGTCCCTGTCTTTCGATGATATCGTGGATATCATTTTGGTGGAGTAGACTTTGACGATTGAACTACGAACGTGTGAGGACGTCGCGCCTTAGCAATCGCTAAACCAACTCCGAGAGGTTTTTGACCACGCCGGAGCACGATTAACCTGAGCACGAAGTTCTGTTTCCTGCACGCAAACGAAGAACAAGCAAGAAACTAAGATGCAATCAAGATATTGCGAATATAAGAGCAAAGCTTTATTGATGAAGGTGGGGTTCTGTGATGCCTTTGTCTGGTCGTCGAACACAGACAAAGAACGCGAAGTTGCAGCTATGGTGAACTTGTAATCTAAACAAAACCTAAGTCTAAACGGTGCCCTAAGGGCTGTATATATGAGGGAATAGAGAGGCAATTTCGTGACCCTTGGAGGAGGGGTCCGAAAACAGCCCTAAACTCGGTTTCCCCACACATACGGACTCTAAAAATAGCCTATATTATGGTATTTCGAAACTACATGGGCCTGGCCCAAAAATAAGGTGGTGCAACACCTATAATAGCCTATGGACGAAATTTGTAAAGTGGCGTCTTGAATATTTCGTCCAAAGCCTTCATGCTCTCCTTATGGTGGCTTTAGAGTGCGAAAATCACCAGTGGAAGCTCCATTGTTCTCTCCCGCGCGTGCACCTTCTTCTCCATGCTTGATCCCGCTCCAACCGATATCCTTATTGTCCATGCTAGGTCCTTCATTCATGAGCACAACAAAAATATCTAACTTAGGCAGCATCATATGTTCATGAACATTAGAAGTATTCCCAAGAAACGAAAGTACCTGATAATTCAATTGGTGTGCACGAGCTCTAGTAACTGGTTCAGTATGTATAGCAGTTGGGGCTGTGGGTGTAACAATGGTGTTGATGTCGTCATCATCCTCCCCTTCTTGAACTGAAGTCGTCCTCGACGGAAGCTCATCTTCCTCACCCAAATATGGCTTCAAATCTGCAATGTTAAAAGTGGGACTAACCCCAAAATCTGCAGGCAGCTCAAGTCTATATGCATTATCATTTATTTTCTCTAACACTTTCAAAGGACCATCAGCACGCGGCATTAGCTTTGACTTGCGCAAATCAGGAAACCTATCCTTACGCAAATGCAACCAAATAAGATCTCCAGGTGCAAAGACAACATGTTTTCTACCCTTATCTCCAGCAAGTTTATATTTAGCATTCATGCGCTCAATGTTTTCCTTAGTTAACTCATGCATCTTTAATATCAAATCAGCACGTTCTTTAGCATCAAAATTAACCTTCTCCGAAGATGGAAGAGGTAACAAATCAATAGGTGCACGAGGTAGGAAACCATACACAACTGCAAAAGGGACACATCTTTGTAGTAGAATGCAGTGAACGATTATAAGCAAATTCAATATGAGGCAAGCATTCTTCCCACGGTTTTAGATTGTTCTTCAAAACAGCCCTAAACATAGTAGACAAAGATCTATTGACTACTTCAGTTTGTCCATCAGTTTGGGGTGACATGTAGTACTAAAAAGCAATTATATCCCCAACTTAGCCCATAAACATCGCCAAAAGTGGCTAAGAAATTTAGCATCACGATCTGAAACAATCGTATTTGGCACACCATGCAAGCGAATAATTTCACAAAAGAACAAATCAGCCACATTAGCGGCATCATCACTTTTATGACATGGTATAAAGTGTGCCATTTTTGAAAATCTGTCCACGGCAACAAATATGCTATCCCTCCCCTTCTTTGTTCGAGGTAAACCTAAAACAAAGTCCATAGATATATCCTCCCAAGGAACACTAGGTACAGGCAAAGGCATATATAAACCATGAGGATTGAGTCGTGACTTAGCTTTTTGACATGTCGTGCAGTGAGCAACAAAACGCTCAACATCCCGTCGCATCTTTGGCCAAAAGAAATGTGTAGCAAGTATGTCCTCCATCTTCTTTACGCCAAAGTGTCCCATAAATCCTCCTCCATGCGCCTCTTGTAACAACAAAAGACGAACGGAGCTAGCTGGAATGCATAGCTTGTTAGCACAAAACACAAATCCATTATTAATGATGAAATTGTTCCATGTTCTCCCTTCTTTACAATTCTCCAACACATCTTTGAAATCAGCATCATGCACAAATTGATCTTTGATGGTCTCCAAACCAAATACTTTAAAGTCAAGTTGTGAAAGCATAGTATAACGACGAGACAAAGCATCAGCAATAACATTTTCTTTACCCTTCTTGTGTTTAATGACGTACGGGGAAGTCTCAATGAATTCAACCCATTTAGCATGTCTACGGTTCAGTTTTGCTTGACTTTTAATATGTTTCAAGGATTCATGATCAGAATGTATGACAAATTATTTGGGCCATAAATATTGTTGCCATGTTTCCAAAGTCTGAACAAGAGCATATAATTCCTTATCATAAGTAGAATAATTCAGACTAGGCCCACTTAATTTTTCAGAAAAGTATGCAACAGGTTTACCATCTTGTAATAACACAACTCCTAATCCAATTCCACTAGCATCACATTCAAGCTCAAAAGTCTTATTAAAATCAGGAAGTTGGAGTAAAGGAGCATGTGTTAACTTATCTTTCAAAACCGTGAAGGCTTCTTCCTGTGCGGTACCCCAAGAATAAGGCACATCCTTCTTTGTAAGCTCATTGAGAGGTGCAGCGATGGTGCTGAAATCTCTCACAAAACACCTATAAAACCCGACGAGTCCAAGGAAACTCCTCACTTGTGTGACCGTTTTGGGTTACGGCCAAGTCTCAATAGCTTCAATCTTGGCTTTATCAACTTCAATTCCCTGTGGAGTAACAACATAGCCAAGAAAAGATACCCGGTCTGTGCAAAAGGTGCACTTCCCAAGGTTACCAAACAAACGTGCATCACGTAGAGCAATAAAAACATCACGCAAATTATCCAAGTATTCCTCCAAAGATCTATTATAAATCAGTATATCATCAAAATAGACTACCACAAATCGTCCAATGAAAGCACGTAAAACCTCATGCATTAATCTCATGAAATTGCTAGGTGCATTAGTCAATCCAAAAGGCATAAGTAACCACTCATATAATCCAAACTTAGTTTTAAATGTCGTTTCCATTCATCTCCCAATTTCGTGCGAATTTGATGGTATCCACTACGCAAATCAACTTTGGAGAAAATTGTAGAGCCACTTAATTCATCAAGCATATCTTCTAGCCTAGGAATAGGATGACGATAACGAATGGTAATATTATTAATGCCTCTACAATCAACACACATACGCGATGTAACATCCTTTTTCGGCACTAGAATAATAGGAACAACACAAGGACTAAGAGATTCACGTATATAACCTTTGTCGAGCAGCTCATGTACTTGACGCATAATCTCCTTCATTTCCTCTCGATTGGTACAGTATGGTGCATGGTTGGGTAGCGATACACCGGGAATTAAGTCAATCTGATGCTCAATCCCTCTAATAAGCGGTAATCCCGGTGGCACGTCTTGTGGAAAGACGTCAGCGAACTCCTGCAAAATGTTAATGACAGCAGGAGGCAAACAGGGTGGCATGTCCTCAAATGAAAAGAAAACCTCTTTGCATACGAAAGCATAGCAAACAGATGTAGTAATATCCAAATCAGTAATATCAGATTTAGTGGCAAGTAAACAACCACTCTTCAGTTTGATTTCAGATGCAACACTAGATGATGATTTAGTAGGTTTATTGTGTTACTCAAATTCCTTCGCTACAATCTGATTTTCACTCTTATGTAGGTCCTGTTTTGCTTTACTAGCTCTAGCAATGTCATCTTCCATAAATGTTCAGGAGACATAGGAAGCAAAGTTATATCTTGATCCTTATGAATAAGAGTATACTGATTTGTTCTACCATGGTGTACAGAATTTTTATCAAATTTCCAAACGGAGCTTGCTTGCATGGGTACCACATCACAATCAACAAAATCAGAATATGTAGCAATGCTAAAATGCATATGAACAGTACATGTTACCTTAACCTTGCCAGTGTTGTTGAACCACTAGATATAATAAGGATGAGGATGTGGTCTGGTGGTGAGAGACAACTTCTCCACCATCTCCATGCTAGTTAAGTTGTTGCAACTCCCTCCATCGATGATGACGCGAACAGAATGTTCATTTACAACGCCCTTTGTATGGAACAAGTTGTGCCTCTGATTTTGCTCAGCCTGTGTTACCTGCACACTTAAAACATGTTGAGCAACTAAGCTTTCATAGCTATCAGCGTAGTCAGCAGCCATGTAGTTTGTCTCTTGTTCAGTATCAACGACACCCCATTCTTCACTTGCAATAAGAGCCAGAGTCTCCTCGTCATAATCACTAGCGGAGTCATATCCACCATCCTCAATAATAATCATCACGCGCTTGGATGGGCACTCTCTCGCATAATGACCTCCGCCCTTGCAACGACGACAAATAACCTCATGTGTTTGCCCTGTGGATGCCATGGATGTAGAAGGGCGTGTGGACGTAGATGTGGTTCATGGCGTCCATGAGGAAGTGCGACCTACAGAAAAATTAGTTCTCGCCAATGCGTGTCGATCCTGCACTTCACGTTCAGCTTTGCAAGCAAGATGGAACAAACGAATAGTTTGAATATCTCTATTTAATCCAGCCATAAAACGTGCAAGCATAGCTTCGTTGTCCTCAACAATACCACATCCAATCATTCCAGTTTGTAATTCCTGATAATATTATTCTACAAACTTTTTTCCTTGTCTTAAACGATGTAAGTTTTGAAGTAATTCACGTTGATAATATGGTGGAACCCAACGAGTACGCATAACAGTTTTCAAAAGCATCCCAAGTAGTTGGAATATTAGCATGATGTATTCGACAATATTCAAACCACCAAACACAAGCAAAACTAGTGAAAGAACAAACAACAACTCAGGAAATTGCAAGCATGTAAAACGTTGCTCTGTTTCTAACTCCCAAGTAAGATATATATCAGGAACATATCGACCATCAAAAGTAGGAATATTCAATTTAAGTTTAGGAAGATGGTCATGATCCCATACTTGAGGGTGTGGTGCATCCCTACCATTGCGATTGTATCCATGTGGACGACCGGCGGCTTGTCATGGTGGTTGTTGTTCCTGGTGCTGAACTAGAGCAACCTCTCCCTCATCATTGTAATCACCATCATAATCATCATCATAATCCTCACTCTGTTCAGCCATAGAAACCTCGGTAGTAGCAGCAGGAGGAGGAGCAGCAGCAGCAGTAGTACCAACAACACCAAAATTATGCACTTGGCCGACAGGCACACGTCACGCTCGTAGCTGTTGTGGTTGTGGTTGTGGTTGAAGAGGGACAAAAGATGCAGCAGGTGGGGGTAAACGGGCAAGCACCTCATTGAACTTGGCATTCATCTTGGTGTCGAATTTCTTCTCCATACCTTCGATCTTGTCCATGGCCTCTCCAAAGGTGGTCACGAAATCCTGTAACTGGTCAGACATCATTTGCTAAAATTTATCATGGAGCTCCCGGTTGGTCAGCTTCTCCCAGTCAATCTCCTCGTCGTGTGATCCTGGCATGGTTAGCAACAATAGGAACACAGAAGAAGATGAACCTACAGACTACTAGGAAGTGGTGGTGGTGGTGGTGGTGTGTCACAAATCCGTCAAGCAAATCCCAATTTCTTACCAATTCTTACCCAACAGCAGGTAGCGATCGGCAACCGGTGTAGTCAAAACTCTCAAAGCTTGGATAGAGCGATTGCCAGGTGGTGTCAAACACACGATGTAGATGTATGTGGAGCTGAGAAGGCTTATAATATGGTAGCAAGAAGGGTCGGTAATAATCAGTTCAAAGATGCAAAATTGAAAAGATGCTCAACAACGGTACCGTGCTGGTCCTAGACTAGACCGTACTAGAGACGCGAGCCTAGAACACCAACGAAGTCACGACGACACGTACTAATCAAGGAAAGAGACACTCTGCTTTTTTCTGCGCTTTTTCTTAGAAAATAACTATAATGGCGAGTGTCTCAAAACTCTTCTCAAGGACCAAAAACAGGATAGGCACGCAAAAAAATTGACAATTTTTTTTAATTTCTCGAGCAATTTGGGGCTGCGTTGACCAAAAATTGCGACAAAAATCACTATGATGGCGAGTATCTCAAAACTCTCTAAAAAGCCTAACAAAACGAGAGGGGAAAAAATTCACCCCTCGAAATTTTGGCCTAAAAAGTGCTCTGAAAAGCGTGCGAGACTCTTTTTTTCGAAACCTACTCAAGTAAGGAAACGCGAAACCGAAAGCAAAAGGATCTCAAAATTAACCTAGGCGAAAAGGATTGTGGTGGATATATGGTGGTGGTATATGGCAGCAAGGATAATGGTGGCGTGGTGGTGGTATATGGTAGCAGCAATGCTGGTAGCGTGGAGGTGGTATATGGCAGCGATGAAAGATGGTGTGGTGGCGGCGTGACAACCTGTGAACAGAACTCAAAACTCTAAATAACTAGACACTAAGACCAGCAACTCGACACGACGTTGTAACCGCAATTTCAACAAAGCAAACTACTGAAAAGACTATGCAAAGGCTCAGATTGGTTCGGATATGATGATCTAACCCTATTTTTTTATGGCTTTTTCATGGACTATAGGTATGAAGACAGATGCGATCTAACTACGAAAACTGGTAAAATCTCACCGAGCAACCTGGAAATCTGATACCACTTGGTAGAGGCGAAGTTGTCCCTGTCTTTCAATGAGATCGTGGGTATCGTTTTGGTGGAGTAGACTTTGACGATCCGACTACGAACGTGTGAGGACGTCGCGCCTTAGCAATCGCTAAACCAACTCTGAGAGGTTATTGACCACTCCGAAGAACGATCAACCTCACCACGAAGGTCTGTTTCCTGCATGCAAACGAAGAACAAGCAAGAAAGTAAGATGCAATCAAGATATTGCGAATATAAGAGGAAAGCTTTATTGATGAAGGTGGGGTTCTGTGACGCCTTTGTCTGGTCGTAGAACAAAAACGAAGAACGCGAAGTTGTAGCTATGGCGAACTTGTAATCTAAACAAAACCCAAGTCTAAACGGTGCCCTAAGGGATGTATATATGAGGGAATAGAGAGGCAATTTTGTGACCCTTGGAGGAGGGGTCCGAAAACAGCCCTAAACTCGTTTTCCCCACACATACGGACTCTAAAAATAGCCTATATTATGGTATTTCGAAATTACATGGGCCTGGCCCAAAAATAAGGTGGCGCAACACCTATAATAGCCTATGGACGAAATTTATAAAGTGGCGCCTTGAATATTTCGTCCAAAGCCTTCATGCTCTCCTTATGGTGGCTTTAGAGTGCGAAAATCACCAGTGGAAGCTCCATTGTTCTCTCCCGCGTGTGCACCTTCTTCTCCATGCTTGATCCCGCTCCAAGGGATATCCTTCTTGTCCATGCTAGGTCCTTCATTCATGAGCATAGCAAGAGTATCTAACTTAGGCAGCATCATATGTTCATGAACATTAGAAGTATTCCCAAGAAACGAAAGTACCTCGTAATTCAATTGGCGTGCACGAGATCTAGTAACTGGTCCAGTATGTATAGCAGCTGGGGTTGTGGGTGTAACAATGGTGTTGATGTCCTCATCACCATGTTATAATTGTATTGATTGGAAACTTAGATACATGTGTGGATACATAGACAACAAAGAGTCCCTAGTAAGCCACTACTAGACTAGCTCATTTATCAAAGATGGTTAAGGTTTCCTAACCATAGATATGAGTTATCATTTGATAATGGGATCACATCATTAGGAGAATGATGTGATGGAAAAGACCCAACCGTAAGCATAGCATGTGATCGTATGACTAAGTTAATTGATATTGCTTTCTGCATATCAAGTATTTGTTCCTAAGACCATGAGATCATGCAACTCCGTGACTCCGGAGGAATGCCTTCAATTTATCAAACATCACAATGTAACTCGATGATCATAAAGATGCTCTACAGGTATCTCCGAGGGTGTTTGTTGGGTTGGCATGGATCGATACTGGGATTTGTCACTCCGTATGACGGAGAGGTATCTCTAGGCCCACTCGGTAATATAGCGTCACAATAAGCTTGCAAGCAATGTGACTAAGCAGTTAGTCATGGGATCTTCTGTTATGGAATGAGTAAAGAGACTTGTCAGTAACGAGATTAAACTAGGTATGGAGATACCGACGATCGAATCACGCGAGAGTAATATACCGCTCGACAAAGGGAACTACATACGGGATTGATTGAATCCTTGGCATCGTGGTTCGACCAATAAAGTTATTCTTAGAGTATGTAGGAACCAATATGGGCATCCACGTCCTGCTATTGGTTATTGACCGCAGATGTGTCTTGGTCATGTCTGTATAATTCTCGAACCCGCAGGGTCCGCACACTTACGTTCGATGCCGAGATAATATTGATGAGTTATACATGTTGGTGACCAAAGGTTGTTCAGAGTCCAGGATGAGATCACGGACATGAAGATGAGCTTCGGAATGGTACAGAGGTAAAGATTGATATATGGGAAGTTGACATTCGAGTTCCAGAAAAGTTCCGAGACTTACCGGTTTTGTGACGATGTTGCCAAAATTGTTCCAAGGGTCCACCTGCCCCGAAGGGCCCCGTGGGCTCAAAGAGGCGGCACATCAGCCCGTGGTGGGTTGGCCGCCCCTCCCACCAAAGGCCCATGCGGCCAAGGGCGTCCACCTCTCCACCCTCCCCCTATATATATGAGAGGATAGGGAGGCATCCAACTCACAAATCTTTGGTGGTGCCCTCCCTCTCTCTTTCTAGTAGTTATTCTCCTCCATCACGTCGTGAGAGCACTTGGCGAAGCCATGCCGAGATCGCACTACCACCACCACTGTCACCACGTCGTTGTGCTACCGAAGAACTCAGCTACTACTCCGCCTACGTTCGCTGGATCGAGGTGGTGGAGACATCATCGAGCCGTACGTGTGTTGAACGCGGAGTTGTAGTCGGTTCGATGCTAGATCGGGACATATCGTGATTGGATCGTGAAGATGTTTGACTACATCAACCGCATTTCTTAACACTTCCGCTTAGCAATCTACAAGGGTATGTAGATGCACTCCCCCTCTCGTAGCTATACATCTCCATAGATAGATCTTGGGTGCACGTAGGGAATTTTTTGTTTCCCATGCAATGTTCCTCAACACTCCCAACACAACCTCAACAACAAGTTTTTTCCCTATATGCCATAGGCTTGGGCACATCCACTCCATACTTTTCCATGCAAGCATCTATCATAGTATGGATGCTTGTACTGACATCTGATCTAAACAGTGGTTCATAATGCTTTGCAAGCCACTTGGCACTTACCATGGTTGTCTTTGTAGTACTAGGGCAAGTGTGTTGTAGTCTCATTTTCTTAATTGCAAATGTTTTTTCACCTTTTATAACAACTGCCACAATATAAAAATTGCAAGTTTCTTGTTTGCAATGCACAATGATCATGTGATCTGAGTTCCTGTGGTACTTGAAGTCTCTCAACTGAGTGATGTGCAAACTCAACAAAGCTTCTCTAAATTGATGTTGATCCCTACAACACATTTGCAGTTGTAGTTGTTGGTGTGGTTGCTCCACATGCTCATTGTACCATACACTGGGATGCCTCTTCTTTTCCCTACTCTTCCTTTTTTGAGGTATCACAAATGCTAGTGGTTGATACCCATCATCTTCACTGTCCTTTTCAGTAAATCTTTCTCTTCTTCATCTGATGAGGGTTTCCAATCAGGTTGCACTTCTTCTAAAACACTGCTATGTTACCTTGTTGTTGGTCCTCTCCTAACTGGCAGCTTCTTCTTCTTCTTTGTTGTCAAATATACAAATTGTTCTTCTCGTGAAACAATTGTATCATCCTCATCTAGCTCAAATAAATCCTCAATCTCTATGTCACCCTCATAATTAAGCATTTCCCCTTCAGATTCTTCATCCTCCGTTTCTTCCTCTAAATTCTTTTAGTTCTCCCTCTCTGTTTATCCTCCCCTCCTCCATCTATATGTCCCCAGCAGCCGTGAACTGCCCCATATAATAAGGATTGTTGTCACTGTTATGATGCCCATCCTCTTCAGATGCAAAACTGCCATCATAGCCTGCCTTTTCTTCTTCCACAACAATTTTCAAGCTTGGATTTTTATCAGTCCTACTCTCTTGTGTTAAAACACCAGGTCCTACTAATGAAGTAGAGGAGCTACTCTGACCTTCAATCAGAACACCTTGCTGATCAACAACATAAATAGGGGGTTCACACAGATCATAAATAACAGGCTCAGGATAAACAATTAGATCTAATCAAACAAACACAAAACTCTCCTCATTATGCCTCTTGATCAACTGCAATTTCATATTACTATCAACTAATTCCAAGCCTTGCTCTCCTCGACCATCCATGTAATACAATTCATCATAAATAGTAAAGCCTTGTGTTTCCATCAGTGCAACAATGTTCAAATAAGTCACATCTGAACCACATAGCTTCCTCTCTAAAGTGTCCCGAGCATCAAAATGGATCCTAACATTCCAAATGTCTTCGTACAAACTACAAATCACATGCAATTTAACCTAATTAGTACTGCCTAACCGTAATCCCCAATTAGAAATGACATAGGAGGAAGGGAGAAACTTACAAGACACCGCAAACTCCATGAGTCAAATCCTGGCTAATGCTAGGGTTAGCCACCCATTGTTGCGCTAGTCGTACGCGCTGCTTCATGGAGATAGGTGGCTCCATGAATTCATCGATGTCACTCGAGTACTCAGAGGAGGTGGAGTAGCCGACGTCACGCTGTCGATTCCCCCTGGCGCAGCGCTCCCTAATCCCCAAATGGTTGCGGTGAAGTGGCCTCGACCTCCGTCGTCGCCGCTGCTACTGCCATCGGCACCACCGCTCGGGGTCGCCGCTGCCACCGCCGGAGCGGGAGAACTAGGGTTCGACGACACAGGAGGACGAGGACATGAGAGAATTGCCGAACGGTTCGAGCTGGACCGCTCCTAGTCAGCGCGTGACGCGTGCTGGTTGGCCAACGTGGCGCCTCACGCGCTGGGCCCAGTGGTTAGTTTCGGTGTCAATACGTCGAAATAGCTTCTTTAGCTCGATTTGCAACGTAGAGCCCGAAACTTGTTACTGACACATAAAAATTATCGATCCTGGTACCAATTCACCAGCAGTGCCCCAAATGTGGTACCACCATGTAATTTTCTCATTGTACTGGTGCCATTTGAAAACTAGCCCTCTTTTGTTATCGAAAGGTCGGTTTGTTTCAATGCAAACATGACAAGGGTTAAGACTTAAGATTGCTTAGGCCTGGTTTACTAGACATGGCAAGGGTTAAGATTTAAGATTGCTTAGGCCTAGTTTGGTAACACTGTTTTTCAAAACCATGGTATTCCAAAACCTCAATGTTTCATTACATGGGCAATGAGTACTTCTGTTTCTAACAATCTTAGTTCTTCCCAGTTTTCGTAAATCTGTTGTGGCATTTGGCAAATGATAGTTTTTCCAGTGTGTTTGGTTTTTATGGATTGTTAAGTTGTTCCATGCATACTAAGCTACACTCACGGACCAGCTTGTGCTAATGGTTTTTATGGATTGTTAGAGCATCTACAACCACACTTAGCAAATCCAGCCCATCAAACGTTCGCGAACGCGTCCGGGCACGTTCATGGACACTGATCGGTTACTCCTCAAATTGCGTTCTTCATTTCAGTGTATCTCATATCCGATCCTCAAGGCCGGAGTCGGAGTGGCTGCCAGAGCTCGACATGATCACTGGAGTCGTCGGACTAGATTGAATCAGAGAAATCAAAGGAGGAGCGAGTGTCGAGTGAGGTAGGGTTCTCAGATCGGGGATATTTCTGAGGACAGAGTGGGGTCGGGGTGGCCAAGCTGACGTGGCGGACCCGTCCGAACGCGCCCAGACCGCCTCATATACGTCCTAGATTTGAGCTGAATATGAAGGGCGTCAGACAACCCAGACGTTTGAGGCACATTGAAGACGCCCGCGTGGGTCGCATTTTCATGACTGAACAATGATCAAACCATACAAACATTTAGGTATAGAGGGAGTATTAATTTATGTGTCACATGCATTGATGACCAGAAGAAGATGGACTCCAAGAGACGAACGAGACAATGATTTCTCGGTTTTGAAGAAGAGGTCGAGACCTATTTTTTATATACCACCGAAAGACCATAGTTTTAAGGATCGGTTTTGCTGTAACTCAGCTAGCTGAGTTTTAATTATGGTCTCAATCACTTTTTAACCGTTCGATTGTTATTGTATTATCGCTACGAGTTGTGTCCTTCCAGCGACGCAGCTCTCGTCTCGTACAAAACCAGCTGCATGAGTGCTCAGTTTTGCTTTTTGTCTACAGAGTTGGCCATGTGAATAGTACAGGAGTCTGGCCATGTGAAACGTTCCTAGCTTGTTTACATGTTATGGTCATTTGCTTTATTTTCTTGAATCTTGTTATTGTCATTTGTTGACCGTAGCTGCCAAGGTCAGCTCTTTTGTAATGACTTCCCTTTTCAGATTTTTCTACTGATTAATTGTTGTTTTCTTAATTAATTGCTATTTTTATTTTTATTATTCACTATTAAGTAGAAATTTATTCCACTCTTTCCCTTTCCTAAATAAGTGTATTCATTTCATTTAACTTAATATTCATTTGTTACCATATACTCCCTCCGTCCGAAAATACTTGTCCTAGAGATGAATGTATCTAGACTTATTTTAGTTATAGATACATCCAATATATCCATTTTTAGGACAAGTATTTCCGGACGGAGGGAGTATTATAAAATTGTCTATTTAGGCTTTCATTATTTATTTATTTTTACTTTCTAGTTTTATTTTACTTTTTAGTCTTTGTTTTATTTAATGATTTGGTGTCTTCTTTTTGTTTTCCATTTTATATTAATGCCAATAATATTCATAATCGAATCGCAACTACAAGATTTAAAATATGGCCGCAACTGTAAGTATTTCAAAGTAGGATGCAATTGCATGTATTCGAAGTCAGGTCGCAGTTGCAAGTATTCATAGTCGAGTCGTAATTGCAAGTATTCATAGTCGGATGCATGTATTCGAAGTCAGGTCACAACTGCATGTATTCGAAGTTAGGTCGTAATTGCAAGTATTCATAGTCGGGTCGCTGTTGCAAGTATTCATAGTCGGGTCGCAACTGCATGTATTCGAAGTTAGGTCGTAATTGCAAGTATTTACAGTCGGGTCGCATTTGCAAGTACTCATAGTCGGGTCGCAAATGCATGTATTCGAAGTTAGGTCGTACTTGCAAGTATTTATAGTCGGGTCGCAATTGCAAGTATTCATAGTCGGGTCGCAATTGCAAGTATTCATAGTTGGGTCGCAACTACAAGTATTCACAGACGGGTCACAACTGCAAATCTTATTTGTGCAGCAATTAGATGGAAAAGCTAGAATCAAATTGTTTTTTACTAAGAAAAAAAATCATTACATCACGATTTATATAATAAAGACACGCTACTTCTTTGTACAAGAATGTTTAGTGGTCAGAGTAGTTGAAGCTAACAAGATATTACGTAAAAAAAAATTGCTTATTTTTTTTCTCTATCACTGATTTCTTTTAAAAAAATATAACGTACATCAATAAAAACTGAACGAGTAGTTATTGAACCGGTTAGATGGGACGCATAGCAACAACAACTAAAAATATGACATGTCAACCCAATAGAATAAAATGATGGGCTAAAGGAAACAAACGGGATATACACAAAATACAATGATATTATGTGAATGAGACCATAGAAAATCTCAGCTAGCTGAGTTCTAGGCACTTCCTTTAAGGATATTATGGTTTGTTCAACTGCAGTATTTGTTTCATCCAAACAACTCAAAGTATTGAAAATCAAAGTCTTTTTGAAAACCACAGTATTCCTTCAAAACTGCAAAAATACTTCAGCTCCCAAACGCACCCTTAGAGTGATAAACCGCATTTTTAGTTACTAGGAAAAATGCCCGTGCGTTGCAACGGGGAAAAATATATCTCATATTCATTCTATTTTAATCCCTAAAACTGCTTGATCATGAACATCCGCCTCAAGTCGTGCCTCCGCTACACTTTTTTATTCCCTTATTGTGCAATGTGATCGTCAACGCAAAACCGATGGAGCTGCCTCTCCTTATATTCGATAGGTACTTGAAGTGCGTCATGATGCGCCTCATGTGTAGCATCAATTGTCTAACCGCCGACATGTTGGAATCGGCGGCGCCTCGACGGTTTACATATTTATGAATTTCATATTTTAATACTTTTAATTCCATAATTTGACCCATGTCAAGTGGTATATGTATTTCTTACTGTCATTTATACGTCTGCTCCTGAGTGAAATTACTGATAATGACAGTTGATTATCTTGTGTTCTATAATGGTAAAGTTAAATTGGTAGTAACATTCAGTTTTTCTTGCACTGTGAGTACATTTGAACTCATTGTAACATAGTAGTAATTATAGAAAAGCCTAAAAAAATACTGATAATAATATGTCAATATTACATAATCAGTGTAAAAGTCAACCTACTCAATTTTATTAGATACAAATTTACACTTTTATCTTTTTTTTTAGTTTCCATCCAATGCATATGCTCCCAATCTTTTCCTATTTGGTTTGCTTTATTGCTTATCCATCCAATCTAGCACAAAAGCAGTAGCTTCATTTGAAGGCAACCAAGAGCAGCAAGAGCATATTGGCGAATCAACGGCAAAGTTCGGAGAGCCTATTTTGGATGCAGAGCTGCGGAGCTTCAGAAAATTCACAAGAACATCAAAGAGCAAACAAATGTTTGTACAATTTTCTTCTATCTTTAAATTGGAGAAAATATAGCACAAAATATCCTCCATCGTTAAACAATATTCAAGCATGGTCAGCCAAGTGCAAGAATACAAAGTATACATCTGAATCTGAAAGGATGTCTGACCATCTTAAATAATCAACAGTTGTACTGCTTCTAGATAAAATAATATTGTACATTTATATTTGGTGCAAGTCACATGTTTGTATTTGATCGGATACTTAGCTAAATATGCACAAAAAATATGGGTTACCATGAAGAACCATTTTACATAGGTGATGAAGGGCACAATATAATTGTTGGTCATCTTCCTATCCTGCTTTGAGCCTGCTCGGATCTGCATAACCATTTGACAGAAAAAGGTTATACGTTTCTAAAATAGATTATATGTTTACTAATCCATCTCTGAATCTGGATATAAACAAACCGGGTCTATGAACGAATTAGATGCAGAAACTGGGTAAACTGCAAGGATGCTTGTTGCTGTATTTTCTACAAATAGAAAACAAAATATACACAGGAGAGAAGAAGAGAACTTTGATTCCTTCTTCTCATATTGTATACAGTGTGAACAGGCATGAACTATCTCACCCCTTTCCAGTTTTAAATGAACAACATATCGTTTCCAGCTCAAGTGTGAAGATCAGTTAAGATACAAAATCCTCGAGCACACACACCAACAATTGATTTATAGCGATCAAAAGACATTTCATTCAAGAAAATATTATTGGAAGAATAGCAATGATCTATCTATCTGACGGACCCGGAGTGGTGAAATGATAGAAGTAAAAGTGAAAAAAGGGTAAGAGAAAAATAGGAAAAGTAAAAAACAATTCTAGTTACAGAGACTGATGTTGTGCCAGCAGAGGGACAGGAGTACAGTGATCTCGTAGGCAACCTAGTCCTCGAGCTCGGCGGTCAGGGCGGTGCTCCCCTCACGCTTGCTGACATCTCCCGTAGCGGCCACAGTAGACGCACTTGTTCATGGTGACCTCCCCTCAGGCTCACTGCCTCTGCTCCCAAGGATGACACTGCAAGTCGAGCGGGGAGGCGCTCCGGTGGTGACGACGGCGGGGCCTGGTCGGATCCGAGCGGATCTGGCCGGGATGGATCCATTTTCAGCGGATTTGTCGTGAAGGCACCCGGATCCGGCGAGATTGAGGGTCGACGGCTCCATAGAGGTCCATGTCCGCAAGAAAGAGGGAGACAGGTGAGAGGAGATCGAGAAGGAGGAGAAGGGAGAAGGGCGAGGCGACGAAGCGGCCAGAGGTCCGGAAGAAACCGGCGGCGGGGATGTGGGGTCGCTGGTGAGGCAGCTTGCGGGCACGAGGAGAGCGAGGGCATGAGGGAGCTACGGGCGCGGGGCGCGAACGACGCGTGCTCGGCCTGGATTAGGCCCAGGGCAGGGCGGGCCGGATCTGGGCCCAGGTGGGCTGTGCGGGAGGAGGGAGACGCGGACTCGATGACGGTGACTGCGGGTTGAATACAGAAAACATGAGGGGCTTTTTTGCAAAAATGGCAGCGACGGGTTTTCCGACAGAAGCAATAGCCACTTTATTATTATTAAGGTTAAGAAGTGGCTTTCACACTTTTTTTTTCAGAGAGAGGTGTACCTTCAATAAGAAATGCAGATGCTTTGCTTCCACAGCTTCATATTTTTAATCCACTTGAGAACGAAAAGCGACGCTATATATATGTATAAATAAACGCTAGCGATCCAAGACAATACGAAAGTCTCACCTCCAAACTTTAAAGCAATGGCAGCAGCAGCAACAGAAAGGTCAATGATGTGAACTTTTTGATTGATCGTGTCCGCGGTTGCGTGTTTCAAGGAACAGGTCGCAACCTTTTGTTCATGCTTCACCTGACAAATCCACCACACTCCCATACGTTGGCTACCATGAGTGAGTTCCTCACCTTATAGCAACCTAAATATTGGTTTAGCACTAATGAAGATATGAAGGGAGTTTAAGCAGATGGTTGATGTCACCAAAAGAAATAACAGAATCAAAGTAAGTATTCTATATACCCCCTCCATCCAATAATATAAAAGTGTTTTTCACACTAATGTCAGAAACGCTCTTATATTATGAAACAAATGGAGTATTTCTTAAAGTGTTGTATTTCTTAAAGTGTTGTTCATTTTCTGAACTAAACCAATCAACCGAATCAGCTCTGTGTTTTGCTAATGAGAAAGGAAAGTGCATATGTTGAGTGGAACTGTATTTACAGAAAGGAATGTCAATTTGGCAAGCCAACCCGTAGCCCTAATTTGATATGATAGCGAAGCAGAATATGGTTCTGCTGTAGTAAAGAACTGTAAAATAGAAAATGTAAGGGCAGATGGAATAATAGCAGCGATGCTGCCCTGAGATTATAAACACTCAGCTTGGGTGCTCAAGATTAGGTGGTGATGCTGCCATGCAATGGAGATCACCATGAGCAAGGAATATCATCAAGGTATAAAAGTGGCACACTGGACACTGGATACCCATTTCCGAGGAGAACCGCTGAGGGCATGCGATTGTAAGCTTTAAATGGTCTAGTTTACAAAAGTTGCACTTTGACAGCATATATCAAGAGAATCTCGGAACCAAATTCTAATCTCATGAATATCCAAAAGATGTTTGATATGATGTGCAGTTAAATCCCAACTGAATCATTCCACTACAGCTGAACAAATGAAGCAGGAGAAAAGGAGAGGGTTTCTGAGAAAAAGGAATCGCATCCGGTTCTGCCGTTTAATGCAATGAGCAAATACAGGAATCTGCAATTTTGTGAATAGGTGGTCTCAAGCTTTCTTTAACCATGTCCAATGGTACATGCAGCTGCGATTATAAACCATATGATCGTCATGAAGTAGGATCAGAAACAAAGCTGCAAGATACATAGAAAAACATTAGGCATGGGGTAAATTTGTAAGACACGTAAAACCTGATCTATGTACTATGATAGAGGCTCTTAACACTACTAGATTAGATCAATATAAGAACAAAACTTTGCAGGTTCAATATCATTTTATCCTGTTGTATTTAAGTCGAAGCGATGAAGTGATGTTGCTAAAAAAAACGTAAAGAAGCAAAAGTATTAAAAAAAGTGAAGCAATGATAGATGCCTAGAACTGTCACAGAATAGTTCATGTAAGAGCTGCTAGATTCCAGGTACACGGTTAACAAGTGAAACAACACAACACAGTTGATGACAGCAGGCAGTAATAGGACATGTAGGCTAGGAAGCTACTAATCCTTTAGAGAAGGACGGAGGTAAAAACAAGAAAAGGTTGGTCTGTCTGCCACCATTTCCTTGCAGAATCAGTGCTTCAGGAACATGTTACCACGAAAGATGGCTAGAATCTGACATAACCTAATGGTTTCCCTTTTACTGAATTAGCATATTGATTGTCCACAAAAGTAGACACATGAATCACTTGTTATTCCTAAATCCCGTAAAACCCTTAATTCATTAAGTGGTGAATTCCCAGTGCCATTCTAAAAAGAAGTGTATCTCCTCGAAACAACAACATTAAAATACACATATATCTTTGGGCATGCATAACCAAACTATGCACGTGACTATGCTAGTACAAATTATCTAGTGCTTAGCCACATGCAAGTGACACTTCACCTTAACATGTTTACACCATGGCATTGTGTTTAAACAACTAAATGTTCAAATAGACCTAACATGATTCTGAAAAAAAAAACAGTTCTTGCAGGAACTCCGTACTTTACTGACACAAGTGGCTATAATACTCCTCTGTATCAAAATACAAGACGTAGGCTTAAGCCTAAAAAACTTCTTGTATTTTGATACAGAGGGAGTAGCATACTAGTGAGCTGCTCAAGAAGAGCATTTGTTTGCCTAGTATTACATATATCTTACTCACCATGCCCACTTAAACTGCAATCACACGATTGCACGACGGTAGAAGCTAAGAGAAATTATAGTTAGCCAACGAGTACATTCACGAGTTTGACAAAGCCAATAGGAAGCCCCAGATACCGATCCTGGGCCATGCAAAAGCATGTGACCATATAAGAGTTGACAGCAGACGCATATGAACTAGGTACCATAAAATTAATATTGCATCACCAAATACAGAAATATTGTAGACTCAATAAGAGTGAAATTTTGCATCGCAGCAGCTTAAACCAAAATATCAGGCCAATAATTTGTGGTTCCTAAGCGATTTGGTCCGTGCTTGGTACATATGATTACTAAATATACATAAAAGTCTTCCTGGCTGTTAAGCAAGATACCATAGCATCAAATGACCAAATACAGAATTTCTTAAATTCGTTTAACGCAGTGTCTGTGTCAGTATCCACAATTTTCTGGACCAAGTTCCATCTGCATCTTAAACTGGTGTGATCATAAACTGAGTAGATTGCTGTTTTTCCCATGGAAGGTAGGGTGAGCAACCAGAAGGTAGCAAAAGTTCACGACATGGAAAATCAATACACAAGCACTAAAGCTACAAAAACTTTGAAAGTAGTTGTACACCTGATTGTGTGTCATGTACCTCCTGGGGCTCTTCTTTGAACAAAATCAGTATATACACTGATGGAACTAACATCTATTCAAAGCCATCTGTCCCTACCAGTCTGGCATTGAGGATTAAATCAAAATAACAAACATAACCTAGTATAGGCGCTCTAGTATAAGCATGTCATGGGCAAGATTTACCGAATAGAAAGAGCACAGATGCATGCCTACTGAATTTTATAGCTGTTTGCTAGTTACTACTGTATCGTCACGTAATTACATCAAATTTCCAAGATCTCGGATAGACTTTATCATGTCTTCAAAGGGTAGTGCTTGTCTACTTGATATAGAAACACTTTACTTTATCTCCAAATTGGGGGGGGGGGGGGGGGCGTCCACATCAACCAATTAGCTATGCCACGTTATAGCTTATAAGGGAATCCTCTTTTCTCTGGAAGAATGTGTTCCAGTTTAATATTCTATCATGACACATAATTGTGATCTGAATCCTAGAGGTGACAACATTATACTAACATAATTGTGATCTGAATACCCTTGATCGAGGCAGTCAGGCAGATATGCGCAAGGAAGTGGAAATGTGAAAAGGTAGCCTCTCTATTGTATAGGTATTGAAGTAACCATTGGTGACTACATGGATAACAGAGTTCCATAACGACCTATGGCAACAGCTACAACTATATCACCCTCAGCAGGAGCTGAAGAAGTCAGTTATGTTGTACCTACTTGTGATATACATTAACTTGCTTCAACACAGCATGAATCTGAAGGTTTCAAAGTTTTCCTTGAGTCATTTGACTGACTCACAGGTGAGGAACCAAGACTTCAGAGTAATTATTTAGATAAAAAAAGTTGACAAGGCAGCAACGAATTATGCAACAGATAAATAGCACCAACCAAGATTAATTTGACACGAAGATAGCCAGAGATGGGCCATTTCTATTAGACATTTAAAAAGGAAAGAAATTGCAGAAAGTGGAATTGCAATGAGGCTATGCTGGAATACATGCCAAAGTCCAAAATCCCCAAAAGATTACCTGATGGCAAGAGTTGAACTGAACAAGGATAATGAATGCCCACTCGACCTAGTGGCTGATCACTCATACTCAAATTGCACATCCACATGCACATACTTTCTCATGAGACAAACTATAAATGAGGTGAAGGTTGCTAACATCTTGCGCTCTTCGCGTGTTTTTGCCTCAGAAAGAACACCATGAATGACAAGTTTCTTGAGATTTGGACACCTTTCAATCATTCCAAACACCCAGGGTCCAAAGTGCTCACTTATTACTGTCCAACCAAGTTCCAGAACCGAAACATTCTCCAGTGGTGACAATCCATGCAGTAGTCCATCTCGTAATTCATAACTTAGTGAAAGATGCCTTAGAAGGGGAAATGCAACAGCAACAGTCTCCAAGTCCACAATCTCATCATCATCATCAAACGCAACACCCCAGAAACGTAGCATCCGCAAGTTGCATGCTCTACATATCATATTGTAGAACTTTGGCCAAACTATCATAAAGTTACTCACATCCACAACCTCCAGATGATCGGTACTCTCCCCGATATCCAAATGTGTAACACTCACATCATCAATCTTGAGATGCTTTAGTGTACCCTTCCCAGAGAGCTCAAACAAATCAAGGTTCAAAGCATTCAGGTGCAGGACCTCCAGATTATCTGCATCGAGTATGATCTTGTCCACACCAACTGTTTTTACAAAGATGCTTTTCAAGGTATGGCTTGTCAATTCCATTGTGGACTGCGAATCAGACGTGACAATCTCAAGGACATCAAGTGCCAGTGACTCAATCTTCGGGCAAGCAGCAACTAGAAGGCTCAAATCCAGGGCAGAAATGCTCACGTGCCTCAAATAAAGGGATTTAAGACAAGTGAACCTCTGGTAGCTTGGTTCAACACCGGTGATTGTGTTATGGTCCAAATCCAACACCTCCAGCTTCTGTCTCCCACACTTCTCCAGTATGTTTACATTAGGGTTGGTTTGGATGTTGTAATACAAGCACCGGAGTGTCTCCCTGGTATACATTAGCCATGCAATCACAGGTGCTGCAGAGAACTCATGTGTGTTATCTATATGAATAGAGAGGCACTGCAGTCCCATCGTCTGAAATATAGTCTGTGTGATGATGATCTCAAGTTGACGTGTGGTCATGTCCCGAGGGAAGTCGTCTGAATTGAAGGACAGTGAATGGAGATGCTTCCTGCAGGCCTCCCGCCACTTCCGGCAAACCGCAGAGGAAACCATGACATCTCGTGCAGCACTAAGATGTGCAAGAATGTTGCCAATAACTTCGACCGGGAGATGCTCCATAATTTGCAGCCAAGTGATGCCCAATTTTATCAGCAAAAATGTAATGCAGAACTTGCCCAATCACAGCCAACACACGTGTAGTACTCAACGTAATTCACGGGGCTGCAAACATTTCAGGATGTGCGATCGTCAATAGAAACCCTATGAATCATAAATTTCGATCCAATCACCCTCCTTCCCTGTGAAACAGCAATAGTAGGCAGTGATTAGCGCGGGGCGGATCTAGATGGCACACCCAAAAATTATGGGGGTAAGTGGGGTTTAACAGATCACTGGATGAAAAGATGCTCATACCTCAAACCCAATCGCCAAAGATTGTGGACGCAGTAGAGGTGGCAGGAACTCGATGAGGAAAAACAGGAACGACGACGCCAATGAGAACGGCACTGCGGCGGTAGATTTTAGGGCTTGTTTGATGGACGAAACACGCCCGAGCCTTGTTTGATTGACACCCTGGCCCAGGCAATCCGATCCAGGCTTGGGCACCAGGCGCAGTCTTTCCTCCCCTGATGACCGGATCTTTCGCCTCCTCCCTCCAGAACCGGCAGCCCGCGGGTTCCGCGGCCTCCTCCTCCTCCCACCCGCTGGAATCAGTCGACCGCCGCCCCGCGCGCCGTAATGGATTTGGCGCCGCCGCCGCCCGTGGAAGGGGTCCGCGACCCCAACCAGCGGCAACGGCGGGCTTGGAACTCCCCCGGCGCGGACGAGGGCGACGATCAGCGGGATCTCGGGGCGCGTTCCGCACGCTCCTGGATGCCGCCGCCGGGATCTCGTTGTCCGCGCGATGCGACTGAAGGTGGCCGTAGGGTCTCTTCCTGTTTTTTTTTCCTTCTTCCTATCTCTTTTCCGCTATAGCAAACCGATGGTGTGGCTGTTGATGGAAGCGTATCTCACGGAATTACGTTTGCTCTTTTCCAAAAACGAGTTCCCTTTGCTTCCGTCTTTCACTAGGAACAGGTTATCAGCCAAACAACACGTACGCCCCGGCCAGGTGAAAGTCACGGACTTTTTTCTTTTCTTTTTTGAATGAGGTAAAATATTTGTTTTTCTCATCTATTAAGAAAAAGAGAATTGTCCGGTTATTAATAGAAAACCAGACTTTAAAACGAAACAACCCAACTCATATGACACGACACGACATGAAACACAAAGCTGCAAAGAAGAAAGATATTCGTCAAAGAGTCGCAAGCGTCATCGTCATTATCGGTTGCCTCGAACAAACGACTCCGACTTCATCAGAGAGCTTCATCATCGAAGACACCCCTCAAACAGCAGCACATAAGCAGTGGCGGATCCAGGAATTCAATATTGGGGGTTCAAAAAAAGATAATTAGTTTAGTGTCTTTTACATTGTGTCCCTAACTCGAACTCACTATTCATATTTGTTCTTAATTTTCAAGCATGCTCAAATTTGTCCCTCTACCGTCAAATGCATTTATAGAAATGCCCTTTCATGTTGTTACCGTCGAGTCAAAGGGCTTTGACCGTTTTCTAGGCATTTGCTGAACATTTTTACCATTCTCTCCATGTGTCACTTGCATGTGGAACCCACTGTAAAAAAAAACCGTATCCACCCTCCCACTCACTTACATGTGGGCCACTCGAGAAAAAAAAAAACAAAGACCCCACATGTAAGTGCCTAGTTTTTTTTATTAACCGATTTAGCAATTTTGATAATCAGGAGGGCCCATAGATTAGTCTCAATAATAAGCATAACATTAACAATAGGTAGGATTAGTGCTAATCTAACTAGTGGGGCTAATATGTAATAACCATCGGCATTCAGTCGCTGCACGAGCATATGCCACGACAGAGGGTAGGGGAGCTCTCTTCCGGCGACAAAACGACCGCCGAAATCATCCTACGCGCTCCTCGGCTTGCTCCACGTCGAATGGAAGTGGTACGGCAAGCGAGGACGGCATGACTGTTGGGATTGGTCAAGGCCAACTATGGCGATGGTCAAAGATAGGTGGCAGGGGGCTAGAAAGCACGAGGAAGACGAGATAGAGGTGCATCGATTTCAGCGGGTCGCAGTGAGCAAGCCAGAATGGTCGAAGGAGCTGGGAGGGTGATACGTCTTCAACATATCTATAATTTTTTATTCTTTCATGCTATTATATTATCAATCTTGGATGTTTTATATACATTTACTAGCAACTTTATATCATTTTTTGGGACTAACCTATTAACTTAGCGCTCGGTGCCACTTGCTCTTTTTTGCTTGTTTTTTTACTTTGCAAAATATCAATACCAAACGAAGTACAAATGCCATGAAACTTTTTTGGAGATTTTTTTTTTGGCAAGAAGAGACCCTGGAAGCTTCTGTAGGCCACGAGAGGATGCATGTGGGGCCCACTAGGCACCAGGGCACGCCAGGGGCCTCCTGCATGCCCTGGTAGGTAGTGGAGCCCATGGGAACCGCCTTGACCTACCTCCGACTCTATAAATACTGTAAAATTCCAGAAACCCTAGAGGATTCGACGAAATACTTTTTCTCCCGCCGCAAGTTCGAGAACCACGAGATCCAATCTAGAGGCCTTTTCCGGCACTCTCCCGGAGGGCGCAACGATCACGGAGGGGTTCTTCATGAGGGATCGCTAGAAGAGATCTCTAGAGGCGGGTGAATAGACTACTTGACAAATTAAAACCTAGCCTTTTCCCAATTTTAATTGTGAGCAGATTTTAGCATTTAGAACAAGTCATACACACCCTACACATGCAAGTCTAAGAGTATAGTGATACTCGTGATTTGTATTGGGTTTTTCATGAAGAGGAGCGGGTTATCGCAGCACAAAGTGGGTAAGTATTTCCCTCAGCTATGAAACCAAGGTTTATTGAACCAATAGGAATATCAACCACAACCATCTTCAATGGCTGCACACAAAAGAACAAACAACTTGCACCCAATGCGGGCACGAGAGTTGTCAATCCTCTTGTCTTGTTATTTGCAAGCAAGTGGGGTGTCTATATAATTGTAGATAACAAGATAAAACAAAAAGAAGTAAATGACAGCAAGGTAATGGATGTTTTATTAATATGTTGTGAATAGACCCAGGGTCCATAGCTTTCCGTAATGCCATCTCTCATGGGAAAATAGCATACGGAGGGTAAACAAATTAATGTTGGGCAATTGACAGAAAAGTGGATAGTTATGCGATATTCACGGTAATGATCATGTGTATATAGGCATCACGCCCATAAACAAATAGGCTGACTCCTGCCTGCACCTATTACAATTACTTCACTTGAAGAGCGCTTCTATGGTTGCCTCTCTACGTATTATGCTTATGGCGAACGAAGTAATGCATGGAGTAAGATGACATGATGTAGACAAAATAAACTCAAGCAATATGAATGAACCCCATCGTTTTATCCTCAGTAGCAGCAACACAAAGACGCATCTTGTCCCCTTCTGTCACTGGGATATAAAAAATCGCAAGGTTGAACCTACCACAACACACCTCCCTCACCGAAGAAATATCAAACTAGTTGGCCAAACTATTTCAATAGATCAAAGAGAATTATGAAGTTATCATAATCATGCACATAAGAATCATATAAGTATTCAGAGGTGACTCAAATATTTATCATGGATAATCTAAAAATAAACCCACAATTCATCGGATCCCAACAAATGCACCGCACAAAAGGAATTACATCATATGGATCAAAGCAAAGATGCCATGATCATTGTATTGAAGATCAAAGAGAGAGATTGCCATCTAGGTAGTGACTATGGACCCATAGATCTGTGGTGAACTACTCACACATCATCGCGAGGGCAGCAAGGTTGATGAATAGGTCCTCCGTGATTGATCCCCACTCCGATAGGGTGCGAGGAACGAAGCTCCAGACGGCCTCCCGTCGGAACAGAGACTTGCGGTAGCGTAAAAGTGTTTCGGGACTCCCTCTAGTGTTTTTAGGGTAGGTGAGAATTTATAAGCCAAATAACAAAGTCGGGAGGGCCATGTGGGAGGCACAAGCTATCAGGGCGCGACCCCCCAGGCCGCGCCCTGTTAGCTTGTCGGCCCCTCGTGAGGCCTCCAGTCTTCTTCTGATGCTCGTTGGTCTTCTTTTGGTCCAGAAAAAATCATCAAAAAGTTTCAGGGTAATTGGACCTCGTTTGGTATGGAAAACCTGCAAGGTGAAAAACATGCAGAAAACAAAAACTGACATTAGGCACTGGGGTTAATAGTTTAGTACTAAAAAATAACATAAACTCATAAATAAATACCCAAAAAGCATACTAAAATGATAATATATGAGCATGGAACGATAAAAAATTATAGATACATTGGAGACGCATCAAGCATCCCCCTGCTCGTCCTCAATTAAGTAAATGATAAAAACAGAATTTGTGATGTGACATGCTATCCATTATGTGACCTTATGTATGTATGCTCATTGAGAAACGATGAATTAACAAACATTAACATAGCAACACTTATAGGTATAAGGAGCAAAGCATTAATCTTTCAAAGTATACGATCCTCAAAGATTGTTTTACCCCCATCCATCTTTATTATATTAGCAAGGCATGGCTCCATGTTCACCACATTAATACAAATGTCAAGCATCACGGTGTTCAAGTGAGACAATTGGATCGTACTTTTTCAGTATGCATCAACTTTTTATTCTTCACGCAATACATGAGCGTGAACCATTGGACATAGCATAATGGTGGAATAGAATATGGTGGTAGGTTTCAAAGGGGTAAAAGTGGAGAAGATAGTCTCACATCAACTAGGCATACCAACGAGCTATGGAGATGCCCGTTGATCGATATCGATGCGAGGAGTACGGATTGACATGCAAACGATGCACAAGAGCTATAAGTGTATGAAAGCTCCGCTGAAGCTAAGTGGGGCGTGCATTCAACTTGCTTGCTCATGAATACCTCAGGCATTTGAGGACGCCCGTCATCGGAATATACAAGTCAAGTTTATGAAAAGTGATTCCCACTAGCATAAGAATGATATAACATGAGACTCTCTCTATGAAGAACAAGGTGCCACCTTGAGGTACAAGTGTGGTAAAGGATAGTAGCAAAGTCCCTTCTCTCTTTTCCTCTCATTTTTTGGTGGGCTCATTTGGCCTCCCCGGTTTTTATTTCCTCACTGAGACAATGCTCTAATTTTATGATCATCACGCTTTTATTTACTTATAACTCATCATGAAAACTGATAGGATGATATGACTCTGAATGAATGCCTCTAGCAGTGTACCAGGATGTGCAAAGATCTAGCGTGACATGTATCAAAAACATGATGAACGGTGTCTTTGCCACAAATACTATGTCAGCTCTATATGATCATGCAAAGCATTATGATGATGAATGAACTAGTCATGTGAAGTGATGATGGCATTTGCATGGCAATATATCTCGGAATGGTTATGAAAATGCCATGATGGGTAGGTATGGTGGCTGTTTTGAGGAGGATATGAAAAGGTTTATGTGCAACGAAGCGTGTCATGTCATGGGGTTTGGATGCACCAGCGAAAGTTGCACCTATCCTCAAGGTGAGAACGGGCGATGCACGGTACCGAAGAGGCTAGCAAATATGAGGAGGTGAGAGTGCGTATGTCCATAATGTCAGATTAGTCATGAAGAACTCATATACTTATTCCAAAGTTTTATTATTTTTATCACAAATCAAAGTACTACTCGCCGAGGGAGAGGGTTGGTAGTAATTAACCACCGCGCAACTCCGACTCAAAATAACACACTATTTTCAACGAGGAATAGAGACGCTCACACATCATCACCATGCCTTTTTAATTTTTTTTAGATGAACAAGAAGTTTAAAATCTATGAATATCGACACCTATCTAAATTAATAATAATGCACTCACACCTTTTTCATATAAGCACATCAATATCATTAACCCACAATTTCTCTATATGTGCTACATGATGGTTTTTATCATCATTCATTGGATACTCATTATTTTTTATCTAGTTCTTATGACCCATGCAAATTACCGCCACTATTTGTCCAACACTCAAACAGATATAAGCGAAGAACGAGAGCATAATATTTCTATGAAATCTACATGCCACCATGCTCAAAAAGATATAAGTGAAGTACTACAGCAAGTGCTAAGCTCAAAAGATATAAGTGAAGCACAAAGAGTATTCTATAAAATTGTGTTGATGTGATCTCTCTATTAAATAGTTGTGTCCATCAAACAATGATTGTGGTATACTGAAAGTAGAAGCAAACATAATCAAACGATGCTCCAAGAAAAACTCATATCATGTGACGAATAAAAATATAGCTCCAAGTAACATACACATGGATTGAGACGAAAAGAGGGGATGCCTTTCGGGGCATCCCCAAGCTTAGACGTTTGAGTCTTCCTAGAATATTACTCTGGGATACCTTGGGCATCCCCAATCTTAGGATTTTTCTGCTTCTCAATCCTTTGTCAATCGGGACAATACCCAAAGTTTGAAAAGTTCAATCACATAAAACTCAGCAGAACTTTGTGAGATCCGTTAGTATAAGCAACATATCAAATACTTTCAGGTGTTGTTACATATTGATTCTTATTTTGTTTTAGCATAGGTTACTGTATATTAACTGAAAGGACATGGATGTCGCCTAGAGGGGGGTGAATAGGCGCTTTAAAATAATTAAGGTTTAGGCTTGAACAAATGCGGAATAAAACTAACGTTTAATATGTCAAGCACAAAACCTCAAACAACTAGGCTCACCTATGTGCACAAACAACTAGATATATGACAAGAGACAATATGGCTATCACAAAGTAAAGTACTACCGCCAACTCTAGCGGTACTACCGCTAGGTCCAGCAGTACTACCGCTCGCCACTGAAACAGCCATAACTTTTGCATACGAGCTCCGAATCGAGCAAACCCAAGCTTGTTGGATTCAAGACGACAAGAGCTATCCAAACAGCGACCTAAAAATGCCATGCAGATATGAAAATGCCAATGATATAGAGATGTGAGTCCTCTATGAATGAAGAACCGGCAAAAACTCCAACATCGAAAACATCATAGTAGATGCATATGGACTCCGTTTTCGATGAACTCGAGCTTGTCACGAAGATGACCATAAGCTCTAAAACTCACAAAGAGAAACACCAAACAAGAACCAAGAAGTATGATGCAAGGATGCAAATGGTTTGAGCTCTCAACGAACGATACGATCAAGCTACTCACTTGAGAGTCCCCCTTCATAGTACAACAATCTATCCTAAACAGAAAACCTATCAAGGGCAAACCTATACCTTGCACCTCGTCCTCTTGAGCTAGATGATGATGATCTTGGCTTCCTCAAGATGGGCCACCTTTCTTGATTGCGTTGGCTTGATGAAGACTAGTTGATTGCTCCCCCATACTCACTATGGGTGAGCCACTCTTCAGCATATCTTCACAAGTCCATTGCCACCACAATGGACAGCAAGCTTCAAGCATGATATCTTCGTGCTGATCCACTTGAACTTGCACATCGCAATCTTGATGACGATCACAACTTGACATCATACTTCATGGGTTGTATGAGATCTTCCCTTTGACGCAAGCCCATGGAAACACACCTAACCCCCACATAGAACTCTCACGAAGACCATGGGTTAGTACACAAACACGTAATGGACAATGCTTACCATACCATGGGATCACTTGATCCCTCTTGGTACATCTTGTATGCTTTGTGTGTTGATCATCTTGATTTACTCTTTGTCTGAGATCTTGATCAACCATGTGTCTCTATGACCATTCTTTGGATAACACCTTGAATACCATCTTGGTCATCATATAAACTCCTTGAACCCAACAGATGGACTTCAAGAAGTGCCTATGGACAAATCCTATAAATGTAACTTAAGGCAACCATTAGTCCATAGGAATTGTCATAAATTACCAAAACCACATATGGAGATATATGCTCTAAAATTAACTCCTCCATGGCTTATACCCCCTGATACAATCCATAGCATCATCAAAACAAGCAAACTATACATGCAAAAACAGAATGTGACTAAAACAGAATAGTCTATATTAATGTGTAATGAACCTATACTTATGTAATTCTAAAAATTCTAAAACATTAGGAAGACCTGAGGAATTTGTATAGAAATATTGTGTAAAAATTTAGCTTAAAAGACATTCCAGTAAAATCAGAGAAATTCTGCACTAGGCGTCAAAGTTTCTGTTTTTGCACCGTATCAATTCTACTCATCATGCAAATCATCCCAAAGGGTTTACTTGGCACAAACACTAATTAAAACATAAAAACATAATCATTATAGAGTAAATAATCATGTTATCACACACTAATATAAATAAAAATTAAAAATGAAAGATAACTATTGGGTTGCCTCCCAGCAAGCACTATTGTTTTATGCCCCTAGCTAGGCATATTGCATAGTTTCAAGTGTTCTCATCTTTGACACTCAAACCATAAGTATCTCTCATGATTGATTCATATGGTGGCATAATTATCTTTCTAGGGAAGTGTTTTATTCCTTCTTTAATGGAAAGTTGAACCTTATATTTCCCTCTTTCATGTCAATGATTGCACTTATAGTTCGTAAGAAGGGTCTTCCAAGTATAATTGGACAAGTAGGGTTGCAATAAATATCAAGCACAATGAAATCTACAGGAACATAAGTTTTATTTGCAATTATCAGCACATCATTTATTCTACCCAAGGGTTTCTTGATGGTAGTATCCGCAAGATGCAAGTTTAGGGAACATTCTTCAATATTGGTGAGACCAAGCACATCACATAAAATTTTAAGTATGGTTGAAACGCTAGCACCAAGGTCACACAAAGCATTGCATTCATATTTATTTATCTTAATTTTGATAGTAGGTTTCCACTCATCATGCAACTGTCTAGGAATAGAAACTTCAAGCTCAAGTTTCTCATCATAAACTTTTACCATAGCTTCCACTATATGTTGAGTAAAAGCTTTGTTTTGTTCATAAGAATTGGGTGACATAATAATGGATTGCAGCAAGTAAATGCATTATACTAAGGATTATTTATCATAATTAAAGTCCTTGTAATCCAAAATAGTGGGTACATCACTAGTTAAAGTTTTGACCTCTCCAAACCCACTTTTTTTAATTTTAGCATTAAAATCATCACCCTCCAAGCAAATGGGGCGTTCCTTTACTAGAGTTGACCCATCTTCAGTACCTTTATAGTTAACATTCAAATAAGTAAACAAAGATTCAATAGAAGAAGTACCAATCATTTTAACATCTTCATCATGATTCCGGTAAAAACCAGGTGGAACAGTTTTTCTAGGAATTCCCGCTTAGATTTCAACTTAGCGATTATCTCCTTACTTTCATCAATAGAAAATTAGATAGATTTAATAGTCTCATTAAAATAATTCTTAGGAGGCAAAGCTCTTTTAAGAGCTTCTACATCAAGAACAATCATATCCATGCTCTTAGCCAAAGTATCAACAACATGCAACTTTTCTTCTATCATGGTATTGAAAACTTTTTGAGAATTAATGAATTCCTTTATTGTGTTCTCAAGATCAGATGGTACCCTATTAGAATTTATAGAGGAATTTCTATAAGAATTATCATAACCATTAGGATTATTACCGGGATATGGCCTAGCATTGAAATTACCCCTATATGCATTGTTTTTGAAATTATTTCGCGAGACAAAGCTCACATCAATAGCATCATTATTTTGTTCAATCAAGGTAGACAAGGACATATCATTAGGATCAACATGAGTGTTTTCATTAGCAACCAAGTTCATAAGACAATCCACTTTTTCAAGGGTTTACTAGAGAAGTAACCAAATTATGTTTTGGACATTCTTAGGAGTTCACCATTGGCTATCTTACCATTGCGATTGCATAGGCAGAAAATATACATCTACTACAAGGGTAACTATAATATTGGTCATCTCACCATGTAAAACATCAGACGAAAATCTTTTGTGTGGTGTATAGCAGAAACACATGTCATTTTCAGCTATTACGGGGCAACTTTTTTGCTGATCTCAGACGGAAGAACATATACGTGTTTGTCCACACGGAACAGTAGATTCAACTTTCTAAGAGGACGACGACATCTCTATCCAAGTGCTACGAACATCTCTCTTTTTCTGCAATTGCAGTTAAGGTAGCAACCACCCTGTTTGACATAATATGCCACGGGTTTGGTGAACCTAAAAATTGCTGATTATCTTTGGCGTACCGTTGATTGAATTCTCCTTTTGTCATGATCAATACATGCAATCTTAACTAATTTCTTATTGCCACCATATATATTCTTTAGATATGAAGATTCTTCCTCGGGGACTGTTTGGATACAGAGAATTAAAGTTGGTTTATCCAAAAATAGGTTTTACGAGAATTTTTAGGAAAAGGAGTTTTGGTTAGTTATTCTGTTATGATGAGTTTACACAATTAGGATCAACATGAGTGTTTTTATTAGTTATATTTCAGAGGAGACTAGTGTTTGACAATGGTTATCCAATCTTCATTCGTTATGCTTTCCACTAGAGATGTTTGGGCAAGTTCATTGTTAGCCTTGCCTTCAAAGTGAGCTTTTTTCAAGTTATACCGATACTGCCACAGAGCAGACATGAAAACATGAGTGCATGCTTGTTTTGTTGCATCATCGTGGCGATCCAACTTGAACCTCATGTGTTGAAAATTATGGGAGTATCATTACCAGCAACCTAGTAAGTATGGGATAGAGCAAGATGGTATTACTAATTTCCATAAATAACAATACTTACAGTTAAATGGTTGAGGAAGGTGTTAAACAGGGTTTCGTCTTTGTCATTCTTGTAGAGAAAATCCATGTTAGGAGGATACATACCTTACGGCAACGATTGCCTCTGATACTAACTTGGCTGACTCTATAGCATCACACGGCCTTTTTAAACCCACCTAAGAATGATCTCCATTCTTCCTCCTTTAGATTTAGTTAACTTGTCGAGCATCACCCCCGATGTTTGTTTCCTCTTGCACCTAGGTGCTAGTTCAACAATAAACATGGGAATTGTTAGTGTACGTCAAACTGTGAGACTACATATAAAGAAGAATGCAACTGTAACTTGACTCGATCAAGTACCTTCTTGGTGTTGAAGCTCACAAGGTTCATGTGATCTTGCCAAGTCCTCTTGTGTCAAGAGTGCTTCGGAAGTAGTGTCAGGTGGCAAGGGAGCTTGGGAACTTGCCACAAATAGAGCTATCGAACGAGTAACTCATTCAAATCTTGGTACTGGGGAAGAAGGTGTTGGAACCACAAGGGTTGTCGTTTGCCCAATAGTAATTCGTTCAACCACTGTATACATGCTTATGAGAGATGCCTCTAGTGAAAACTATGGCCCCCGGGTCTACTTTAATCATATTACAAAAAGTAAAAATACCCCATTGCAATGAATTTACTTTAATTTTACTTTATAATTTATCACTCTATCACTATGAGATTTAATCCTTGCTACCAACAAGTACAAGAGGATTGACAACCCTCTTGCCTACGTTGGTTGTAAGTATTTGCTCTTTTGTGTGTAGGTGTTGTCGGCAGTTGTCTGCGTGACTCTCCTATTGGTTCGATAAATCATGGTTCTTAACCGGAGGAAATACTTGCTTTTACTATATTACTTCACCTTTCATCTTCGAGGAAAATCCTAACACATCACAAGTAGCACCGTGTGAACCCCACAACACGTACCTAGGGTTTACACATAGTTTGCTTACATCTAGGGTAATCATGGTGCAGACCATCTCTAAGCCTTGGAGTAAGCGTCAAGTCTTCAAAAACATCCATCTTGTTGTATATGGGCCCGACGAACATGGCCATTGGTAAATTATCATGGGGATCATTGGCTCGGCCCACCTGGGCGGGGGATGACATGGTGAACAACCCTTAGTCTGGAATACCATCAATGGGTCCTGATCTGCGGTGTAGGTTGGGGCACTGGTTGCACTGCAAAGTTATCGTCGTCAAGCCAATTGTCCACCTACAAGTATTCCCAAGCTTCTCCGTCGGCGCCCCCTTGGGATAGCCTGGCTTATTAGGGATGATGGATGATACGTCTCCAACATATCTATAATTTTTGATGGTTCCATGCTATTATCTTGTCAACTTTGGATGTTTTATATGCATGAATATGCTATTTTATATCTTTTTTGGAACTACCTATTAACTCAGTGCCAAGTGCCAGTTTCGGTTTTTTCCGTGTTTTTGACCCTTTTTCAGACGGAGTCCAAATGGAATGAAACTTTACGATGATTTTTTTGGACCAAAAGAGACCCCCGAAGCTTTGGAAGAAGGCCAGAAGAGCCATGAGGGAGTCACAAGCCCTGAGGCCGCCACCACCCCCTAGGCGGCGCCTACCAGGCTTGTGACCTCCTCGTGGGCCCAACCGACGTAATTCCACCGCCATAAATTCCTATAAATTCAGAAACCCCCAAAAAGAAACCTAGATCGGGAGTTCCGCCGCCGCAAGCCTCTGTAGCCACCAAAAACCAATCTGGATCCCGTTCCAGCACCCTGCCGGAGGGGGAATCCATCTCCGGTGGCCATCTTCATCATCCCGGCGATCTCCATGACGAGGAGGGAGTAGTTATCCCTCGGGGCTGAGGGTATGTACTAGTAGCTATGTGTTTGATCTCTCTCTCTCTCTCATGTTCTTGAGATCTCTTGATCTCGATGTACCATGGGCTTTGCTACTATAGTTGGATCTTATGATGTACTTCCCCCTCTCCCTTCTTGTAAGTAATTGAGTTTCCCCTTTGAAATTATCTTATCGGATTGAGTCTTTGAGAACACTTGATGTATGTCTTGCACGTGTCTATCTGCTGTGATCAACCTGCGGGTTTGTGACATTGGGAACCTATGCATATGGGTTGGCACACGTTTGATTAATGTGAGTACTCGATGTATGTTTTGGTGATCAACTTGCGGGTTCGTGACATTGGGAACCTATGCATAGGGGTTGGCACACGTTTTGACTCTGTGGTAGAAACTTTGGGGCACTCTTTGAAGTTCTATGTGGTGGTTGAATAGATGATTCTGAGATTATGTGATGCATATCGTATAATCATGCCCACGGATACTTGAGGTGACAATGGAGTATCTAGGTGACATTAGGGTCTTGGTTGATATGTATCTTAAGGTGTTATTCTAGTACGAAATCTATGATGGATCGAACGGAAAGAATAGCTTCATGTTATTTTACTACGGACTCTTGAATAGATCGATCAGAAAGAATAACTTTGTGGTGGTTTCGTACCTAACAATAATATCTTCGTTTGTTCTCCGCTGTTTGTGACTTTGGAGTGACTCTTTGTTGCATGTTGAGGGCTAGTTATATGATCCAATTATGTTATCATTGTTGAGAGAACTTCACTAGTGAAAGTATGAACCCTAGGTCTTGTTTCCACGCATTGCAATACCGTTCGTGCTCACTTTTGTTACTAGTTACCTTGCTCTTTTTGTAATTTCAGATTACAAAAACCTATATCTACCATCCATATTGCACTTGTATCACCATCTCTTCGCCGAACTAGTGCACCTATACAACTTACCATTGTATTGGGTGTGTTCGGCACACAAGAGACTCTTTGTTATTTGGTTGTAGGGTTGCTTGAGAGAGACCATCTTCATCCTACGCCTCCCGCGGATTGATAAACCTTAGGTCAGCCACTTGAGGGAAAATTGCTAGTGTCCTACAAACCTGTGCGCTTGGAGGCCCAACAACGTCTACAAGGAGAAGGTTGCATAGTAGACATCAAGCTCTTTTCTGGCGCCGTTGCCGGGGAGGTTAGCGCTTGAAGGTATATCTTTAGATCTCGCAATCGAATCTTTTTTTTTCTTGTTCTTTCGCTGAAAACTACAAAAAATGGAATTGAGGATGCCTCATATGCTCCATCTTTTCAATGTCTTTCGTGAGCATGATGGGAAGGAAAATTGTGCTCAAGTGCTGAAAGAAGAATGATATAGAATGCTTGGCATAGAATATGTGAATGATGAGCATGATTGCAATGTTGTTAGCATGAATTCTATGAATACCCATGATGCTAATGATATGCAAAGCCACAAGCTTGGGGATGCTATATTTGATGAAGATGATCTTTTTAGTTCTTCCACTTTGAATGATCAAAATCATTTTGATGAAAACACGCCCCTATCTATGATGATTATTGTGAGGATACTTATGCTTTAAAGAAGAGGGATGATAAAACTTGTCATACTCTCGAGAACCCCTTTGCTAAACCTTGCTTTTTCATTGTGGACACAATTTGTAGTGGTCAAGTCTTTTACGATACTCCCACTACTATTCTTGAGAATAGATTTCCTTATGCGGAGAGTAGTAAAATTCCTATGCTTGTAGATCATGAAAAGAAAGCCTTAGGTGCTGGTTATATTGTTGAATTCATTCATGATGCTACTGAAAACTACTATGAGAGAGGATCATATGCTTCTACTTATTGCAATAGTATCAAGCTTCCTCTCCATATGTTGAAATTTTTGAAGCTATGCTTGTTTTGCCTTCCTATGCTAGTTGATTCTTGCTCCAATAAATTGTTTGATCACAAAATCCCTATGCATAGGAACCGGGTTAGACTGAAATGTGCTAGCCATTTGCTCCATGATGCTCTCATTGTGTTTCAATCCTTACCTTTTATGTGAGCATCATTGAAATCAATGCCTAGCTAAGGGCGTTAAACGATAGCGCTTGTTGGGAGGCAACCCAATGAATAATTTTTTCTTTGCTTTTTGCTTCCTGTTTTTTTCTCCACACCATCATAATTCTGTTATGATTGTGTCTTTTGTGTTTCTTTTTGTGTTTGTGCCAAGCAAAACCGTTATGATTAGTCTTGGTGATGATTGTTTGATCATGCTGGAAAAAGACAGAAACTTTCTGCTCACGACAGGAATTTTCATTTTTATTCCGTGAGACCTTTTGAGTTGATTATTTTTGCTACTGATTTCTATGCAATTTCTTCAGACTGTCGTAATTTTTCTGATTTTTTAAGTACCAGAAGTATACAAAAGTATACATATTGCTACAGACTGGTCTGCTGTTAACATATTCTGTTTTTGTTGAGTTGGTTGCTTATTTTGATGAAACTATGGGTAGTATCGGAGGGTACTAGCCATGAAAAATTGAAAATATAGCAACCCAACACCAACATAAGTAGAACTTAAGTTTGCTACAGTACCTAAGGAAGTGGTGATTTGCTTTCTTATACTAATGATATCACGAGTTTCTGTTTAAGTTTTGTGTTGTGAAGTTTTCAAGTTCTCGGTGAAGTTCTTATGGACAAAGAGATAAAGAGTGGCAAGAGCTCAAGCTTGGGGATGCCCAAGGCACCCCAAGTTGATTCAAGGATGCCGAAAAAGCCTAAGCTTGGGGATGCCCCGGGAAGGCTTCCCCTCTTTCGTCTTCAATCCATCGGTAATGCGACTTGGAGCTATATTTTTATTCACCACATGATATGTGTTTTGCTTGGAGCGTCTTGTATCGTAGGAGTCTTTTATTTTTGTTGTGTCACAATCTTCCTTGCTGCACACCTAGAGAGAGAGACATGCACTCACCGTGATTTTGTCGAGCTTCACTTATATCCTTTGAGTTAGGCAATTCAGCTCACATGTGTTTCACTTATATCTTTTAGAGCACAGCGGTGCGTGGCTTGGTAGTTGGCTTATGCTATGAAAGTAGTCCCAAAAGTGGTAGTTATCCAAAGGGATACGATAACTTCCATCCTCATGTGCATTGAGTAGAAAGAGAAGCTTGATTCCTCTCAATTAGTTTTGAGATGTGGTTGTGGTAATATTTAAGTTATGTTAGTATGGTGTTGTGAATCTAGAGATACTTGTGTTGAAGTTAGTGATTCTCGTAGCATGCACGTATGGTGAACCGCTATGTGATGAAGTTTGAGCATGATTAGTTTATTGATTGTCATCCTTTGTGTAGCGGTCGGGATCGCGCGATGGTTTATACCTACCAACCCTTCCCCTAGGAGTATGCGTTGAATGCTTTGTTTCGATCACTAATAAAACTTCTGCAACAAGTATATGAGTTCTTCTTGACTAATGTTGAGTCCATGGTTTAGATGCACTTTCACCTTCCACCATCACTATCTTCTTTAGTGTCGTGCAACTTTCGCCGGTGCATAAAACCACCATTAGCCTCCCTCAAAACAGACACCATACATACCTACTATGGCGTTTCCAAAGCCATTCCGAGATATATTGCCATGCAACTACCACCATGACATGTGCCACAGCTTCTACATTGCCATTGCATGATCATAAGATATCTAGCATGATGTTTCCATTGATGTCTATGCCATGCTAGATCATTGTCACGGTACACTACCGAAGGCATTCCATATAGAGTCATCATTGCTCTAAGTTTTGAGTTGTAAGTGTGAGGTCATTGATGGAGCATTGTCCCATGTGAGGAAATAAAAGAGGCCAGCGAAGCCCATTTACAAAAAGAGGCCAAAGATGCCCACAAAAATAAAAAAATAAAAAAAGAGGCCAAAGAGCCCACCAAAAATGAGAAAAAAAGAGAGAAGGGACAATGCTACTATCTCCTTTCCACACTTGTGCTTCATATTAAGCACCATGATCTTCATGATCGAGGGTCTCTCGTTTTGTCACCACCATATAGCTAGTGGGAAACACCCACTAGTTTTCTTTCACATACTCTTAGCTCTAGTGCATCTCTTGCATGGCAATCCCTACTCATTCACATTGATATCTATTGATAAGCATCTCCATAGCTCATTGATATGCCTAGTCAATGTGACCATCTTCTCCTTTTTTGTCTCACAACCTCCACCACTCCATTCCACCTATAGTGCTATAACCATGGCTCACGCTCATGTATTGCGTGAGATTTGAAAAAGTTTGAGAAAGTAAAGGTGTGAAAACAATTACTTGGCCAATACCGAGGTTGTGCATGATTTTAAATTCGTTGTGCAAGGATGATAGAGCATAGCTAGACTATATGATTTTGTAGAGATAACTTTCTTTTGGCCTTGTTATTTTGAAAGTTCATGATTACCTTGCTAGTTTGCTTGAAGTATTATTGTCTCCACATAAATAGCAAACTATTGTTTTGAATCTAACGGATCTGAACATTCATGTCACATAAGAGGAGTTACAAAGGACATCTATGCTAGGTAGCATGAAAGCATCAAAAATTCATTCTTAATCACTTCCCTACTCGAGGACGAGAGGAGTTAAGCTTGGGGATGCTTGATACGTCTCCAACGTATCTATAATTTTTTATGGTTCATGCTATTATCTTGTCAACTTTGGATGTTTTATATGAATGAATATGCTATTTTATATCTTTTTTGGGACTAACCTATTAACTCAGTGCCAAGTGCCAGTTTCTATTTTTTCCGTGTTTTTGACCCTTTTTCAGACGAAGTCCAAATGGAATGAAACTTTACGATGATTTTTTGGACCAAAAGAGACCCCCGAAGCTTTGAAAGAAGGCCAGATGAGCCACGAGGGAGTCACAAGCCCTGAGGCCGCCGCCACCCCCCTAGGCGGCGTCTACCAGGCTTGTGACCTCCTCGTGGGCTCAACCGGCGTAATTCCACCGCCATAAATTCCTATAAATTCAGAAACCACCAAAAAGAAACCTAGATCGGGAGTTCCGCCGCCGCAAGCCTCTGTAGCCACCAAAAACCAATCTGGATCCCGTTCCAGCACCCTGCCAGAGGGGGAATCCATCTCCGGTGGCCATCTTCATCATCCCGACGATCTCCATGACGAGGAGGGAGTAGTTCTCCCTCAGGGCTGAGGGTATGTACCAGTAGCTATGTGTTTGATCTCTCTCTCTCTCGTGTTCTTGAGATCTCTTGATATCGGTGTTCCATGGGCTTTGCTACTATAGTTGGATCTTATGATGTTCTTCCCCCTCTCCCTTCTTGTAATGAATTGAGTTTCCCCTTTGAAGTTATCTTATCGGATTGAGTCTTTGAGAACACTTGATGTATGTCTTGCACGTGTCTATCTGCTCTGATCAACCTGCGGGGTTGTGACATTGGGAACCTATGCATATGGGTTGGCACACGTTTGATTCATGTGAGTACTCGATGTATGTTTTGGTGATCAACTTGCGGGTTCGTGACATTGGGAACCTATGCATAGGGGTTGGCACACGTTTTGACTCTCCGGTAGAAACTTTGGGGCACTCTTTGAAGTTCTATGTGTTGGTTGAATAGATGATTCTGAGATTATGTGATGCATATCGTATAATCATGCCCACGGATACTTGAGGTGACAATGGAGTATCTAGGTGACATTAGGGTCTTGGTTGATATGTATCTTAAGGTGTTATTCTAGTACGAACTCTATGATGGATCGAACGGAAAGAATAGCTTCGTGTTATTTTACTACGGACTCTTGAATAGATCGAGCAGAAAGAATAACTTTGTGGTGGTTTCGTACCCGACAATAATATCTTCGTTTGTTCTCCGCTGTTAGTGACTTTGGAGTGACTCTTTGTTGCATGTTGAGGGCTAGTTATATGATCCAATTATGTTATCATTGTTGAGAGAAATTCACTAATGAAAGTATG
Organism: Hordeum vulgare subsp. vulgare; assembly: GCF_904849725.1. Lineage (NCBI taxonomy): Eukaryota > Viridiplantae > Streptophyta > Magnoliopsida > Poales > Poaceae > Hordeum > Hordeum vulgare. Next base: position 541,973,699 of record NC_058520.1, read on the forward strand.
AACCCTAGGCCTTGTTTCCACGCATTGCAATACCGTTCGTCCTCACTTTTGTTACTAGTTACCTTGCTGTTTTTGTAATTTCAGATTACAAAAACCTATATCTACCATCCATATTGCACTTGTATCACCATCTCTTCGCCGAACTAGTGAACCTATACAACTTACCATTGTATTGGGTGTGTTCGGGACACAAGAGACTCTTTGTTATTTGGTTGCAGGGTTGCTTGAGAGAGACCACCTTCATCCTACGCCTCTCGCAAATTGATAAACCTTAGGTCACCCACTTGAGGGAAAATTGCTACTGTCCTACAAACCTCTGCGCTTGGAGGCCCAACAACGTCTACAAGGAGAAGGTTGCGTAGTAGACATCAAGCTCTTTTCTGGCGCCGTTGCCGGGGAGGTTAGCGCTTGAAGGTATATCTTTAGATCTTGCAATCGAATCTTTTTGTTTGTTGTTGTTTCGCTGAAAACTAAAAAAATTGGAATTGAGGATGCCTCATATGCTCCATCTTTTCAATGTCTTTCGTGAGCATAATGGGAAGGAAAATTGTGCTCAAGTGCTGAAAGAAGAATTACATAGAATGCTTGGCATAGAATATGTGAATGATGAGCATGATTGCAATGTTGTTAGCATGAATTCTGTGAATACCCATGATGCTAATGATATGCAAAGCCACAAGCTTGGGGATGCTATATTTGATGAAGATGATCTTTTTAGTTCTTCCACTTTGAATGATCAAAATCATTTTGATGAAAACACGCCCCTATCTATGATGATTATTGTGAGGATACTTATGCTTTAAAGAAGAGGGATGATAAAACTTGTCATACTCTCGAGAACCCCTTTGCTAAACCTTGCTTTTTCATTGTGGACACAATTTGTAGTGGTCAAGTCTTTTACGATACTCCCACTACTATTCTTGAGAATAGATTTCCTTATGCGGAGAGTAGTAAAATTCCTATGCTTGTAGATCATGAAAAGAAAGCCTTAGGTGCTGGTTATATTGTTGAATTCGTTCATGATGCTACTGAAAACTACTATGAGAGAGGATCATTTGCTTCTACTTATTGCAATAGTATCAAGCTTCCTCTCCATATGTTGAAATTTTTGAAGCTATGCTTGTTTTGCCTTCCTATGCTAGTTGATTCTTGCTCCAATAAATTGTTTGATCACAAAATCCCTATGCATAGGAACTGGGTTAGACTGAAATGTGCTAGCCATTTGCTCCATAATGCTCTCATTGTGTTTCAATCCTTACCATTTATGTGAGCATCATTGAAGTCAATGCCTTGGTAAGGGCGTTAAACGATAGTGCTTGTTGGGAGGCAACCCAATGAATAATTTTTTATTTGCTTTTTGCTTCCTGTTTTTTTTCTCCACACCATCATAATTCTGTTATGATTGTGTCTTTTGTGTTTCTTTTTGTGTTTGTGCCAAGAAAAACCGTTATGATTAGTCTTGGTGATGATTGTTTGATCATGCTGGAAAAAGACAGAAACTTTCTGCTCACGAAAAGAATTTTCATTTTTATTCCATAAGACCTTTTGAGTTGATTCTTTTTGCTACTGATTGCTATGCAATTTCTTCAGACTTTCGTAATTTTTCAGATTTTTTTAAGTACCAGAAGTATACAAAGTATACAGATTGCTACAGACTGGTCTGCTGTTAACATATTCTGTTTTTGTTGAGTTGGTTGCTTATTTTGATGAAACTATGGGTAGTATCGGAGGGTACTAGCCATGAAAAAGTGAAAATACAGCAACCCAACACCAACATAAGTATAATTTAAGTTTGCTACAGTACCTAAGGAAGTGGTGATTTTCTTTCTTATACTAATGATATCACGAGTTTCTGTTTAAGTTTTGTGTTATGAAGTTTTCAAGTTCTGGGTGAAGTTCTTATGGACAAAGAGATAAAGAGTGGCAAGAGCTCAAGCTTGGGGATGCCCAAGGCACCCCAAGTTGATTCAAGGATGCCGAAAAAGCCTAAGCTTGGGGATGCCCCGGGAAGGCTTCCCCTCTTTCGTCTTCAATCCATCGGTAATGCGACTTGGAGCTATATTTTTATTCACCACATGATATGTGTTTTGCTTGGAGCGTCTTGTATCGTAGGAGTCTTTTATTTTTGTTGTGTCACAATCTTCCTTGCTGCACACCTAGAGAGAGAGACATGCACTCACCGTGATTTTGTCGAGCTTCACTTATATCCTTTGAGTTAGGCAATTCAGCTCACATGTGTTTCACTTATATCTTTTAGAGCACAGCGGTGCGTGGCTTGGTAGTTGGCTTATGCTATGAAAGTAGTCCCAAAAGTGGTAGTTATCCAAAGGGATACGATAACTTCCATCCTCATGTGCATTGAGTAGAAAGAGAAGCTTGATTCCTCTCAATTAGTTTTGAGATGTGGTTGTGGTAATATTTAAGTTATGTTAGTATGGTGTTGTGAATCTAGAGATACTTGTGTTGAAGTTAGTGATTCTCGTAGCATGCACGTATGGTGAACCGCTATGTGATGAAGTTTGAGCATGATTAGTTTATTGATTGTCATCCTTTGTGTAGCGGTCGGGATCGCGCGATGGTTTATACCTACCAACCCTTCCCCTAGGAGTATGCGTTGAATGCTTTGTTTCGATCACTAATAAAACTTCTGCAACAAGTATATGAGTTCTTCTTGACTAATGTTGAGTCCATGGTTTAGATGCACTTTCACCTTCCACCATCACTATCTTCTTTAGTGTCGTGCAACTTTCGCCGGTGCATAAAACCACCATTAGCCTCCCTCAAAACAGACACCATACATACCTACTATGGCGTTTCCAAAGCCATTCCGAGATATATTGCCATGCAACTACCACCATGACATGTGCCACAGCTTCTACATTGCCATTGCATGATCATAAGATATCTAGCATGATGTTTCCATTGATGTCTATGCCATGCTAGATCATTGTCACGGTACACTACCGAAGGCATTCCATATAGAGTCATCATTGCTCTAAGTTTTGAGTTGTAAGTGTGAGGTCATTGATGGAGCATTGTCCCATGTGAGGAAATAAAAGAGGCCAGCGAAGCCCATTTACAAAAAGAGGCCAAAGATGCCCACAAAAATAAAAAAATAAAAAAAGAGGCCAAAGAGCCCACCAAAAATGAGAAAAAAAGAGAGAAGGGACAATGCTACTATCTCCTTTCCACACTTGTGCTTCATATTAAGCACCATGATCTTCATGATCGAGGGTCTCTCGTTTTGTCACCACCATATAGCTAGTGGGAAACACCCACTAGTTTTCTTTCACATACTCTTAGCTCTAGTGCATCTCTTGCATGGCAATCCCTACTCATTCACATTGATATCTATTGATAAGCATCTCCATAGCTCATTGATATGCCTAGTCAATGTGACCATCTTCTCCTTTTTTGTCTCACAACCTCCACCACTCCATTCCACCTATAGTGCTATAACCATGGCTCACGCTCATGTATTGCGTGAGATTTGAAAAAGTTTGAGAAAGTAAAGGTGTGAAAACAATTACTTGGCCAATACCGAGGTTGTGCATGATTTTAAATTCGTTGTGCAAGGATGATAGAGCATAGCTAGACTATATGATTTTGTAGAGATAACTTTCTTTTGGCCTTGTTATTTTGAAAGTTCATGATTACCTTGCTAGTTTGCTTGAAGTATTATTGTCTCCACATCAATAGCAAACTATTGTTTTGAATCTAATGGATCTGAACATTCATGTCACATAAGAGGAGTTACAAAGGACATCTATGCTAGGTAGCATGAAAGCATCAAAAATTCATTCTTTATCACTTCCCTTCTCGAGGACGAGCAGGAGTTAAGCTTGGGGATGCTTGATACGTCTCCAACGTATCTATAATTTTTGATGGTTCCATGCTATTATCTTATCGACTTTGGATGTTGTATATGCATGAATATGCTATTTTATATCTTTTTTGGGACTAACCTATTAACTCAGTGCCAAGTGCCAGTTTCGGTTTTTTCCGTGTTTTTGACCCTTTTTCAGACGGAGTCCAAATGGAATGAAACTTTACGATGATTTTTTTGGACCAAAAGAGACCCCCGAAGCTTTGGAAGAAGGCCAGAAGAGCCACGAGGGAGTCACAAGCCCTGAGGCCGCCACCACCCCCCTAAGCGGCGCCTACCAGGCTTGTGACCTCCTCGTGGGCCCAACCGACGTAATTCCACCGCCATAAATTCGTATAAATTCAGAAACCCCCAAAAAGAAACCTAGATCGGGAGTTCCACCGTTGCAAGCCTCTGTAGCCACCAAAAACCAATCTAGAGCCTGTTCCAGCACCGTGCCGGAGGGCGAATCCATCTCCGGTGGCCATCTTCATCATCCCGGCGATCTCCATGACTAGGAGGGAGTAGTTGTCCCTCGGGGCTGAGGGTATGTACCAGTAGCTATGTGTTTGATTTCTCTCTCTCGTGTTCTTGAGATCTCTTGATCTCGATGTACCATCGGCTTTGCTACTATAGTTGGATCTTATGATGTTCTTCCCCCTCTCCCTTCTTGTAATGAATTGAGTTTCCCCTTTGAAGTTATCTTATCAGATTGAGTCTTTGAGAACACTTGATGTATGTCTTGCACGTGTCTATCTGCTGTGATCAACCTGCGGGTTTGTGACATTGGGAACCTATGTATATGGGTTGGCACACGTTTGATTCATGTGAGTACTCGATGTATGTTTTGGTGATCAACTTGCGGGTTCGTGACATTGGGAACCTATGCATAGGGGTTGGCACACGTTTTGACTCTCCGGTAGAAACTTTGGGGCACTCTTTGAAGTTCTATGTGTTGGTTGAATAGATGATTCTGAGATTATGTGATGCATATCGTATAATCATGCCCACGGATACTCGAGGTGACAATGGAGTATATAGGTGACATTAGGGTCTTGGTTGATATGTATCTTAAGGTGTTATTCTAGTACGAACTCTATGATGGATCGAACGGAAAGAATAGCTTCGTGTTATTTTACTACAGACTCTTGAATAGATTAATCAAAAAGAATAACTTTCTGGTGGTTTCGTACCCAACAATAATATCTTCGTTTGTTCTCTGCTATTAGTGACTTTGGAGTGACACTTTGTTGCATGTTGAGGGCTAGTCATATGATCCAATTATGTTATCATTGTTGAGAGAACTTCACTAGTGAAAGTATGAACCCTAGGCCTTGTTTCCACGCATTGCAATACCGTTCGTGCTCACTTTTGTTACTAGTTACCTTGCTGTTTTTGTAATTTCATATTACAAAAACCTATATCTACCATCCATATTGCACTTGTATAAACATCTCTTCGCTGAACTAGTGCACCTATACAACTTACCATTGTATTGGGTGTGTTGGGGACACAAGAGACTCTTCGTTATTTGGTTGCAGGGTTGCTTGAGAGAGACCATCTTCATCCTACGCCTCCCGCAGATTGATAAACCTTAGGTCACCCACTTGAGGGAAAATTGCTACTGTCCTACAAACCTCTGCGCTTGGAGGCCCAACAACGTCTACAAGGAGAAGGTTGCATAGTATACATCAACATACCACTCATATCAATAAGGAATTCCTTCTTTTCCGGGAGCCCATTCGAACAGAACTCCTAGGTTAAGTGTGCTTGGCTTGGAGTAGTTGTAGGATGGGTGATCGACCGGGAAGTTGATCCCGGGTGCGCATGAGTGAGGACAAAGTGCGCAGGAAAGACTAGTATTGATATATGGGGCCAGTCTAGATCCCACCAGGAATAACGACCGCCGACGGGTGTGTCTGGGGCATTACAAGATTGGTATCAGAGCCGACCCTCGTGGTTACACGGATGTTTGCGGACATGTGTGTGATACGTCTCCAACGTATCTATAATTTTTGATGGTTTCATGCTATTATCTTGTCAAACTTTGGATGTTTTGCATGCCTTTTATTTATTTTCTCGGACTAACTTATTAACTCAGTGCCAAGTGCCAGTTCCTGTTTTTTTCCATGTTTTTGACCCCTTTCAGAGGAGATTTTGAAATGGAGTCCAAACGGAAGAAAATCCCCGAAAAGATTTTTTCTGGAACAGAAGAAGATCGGAGAGCTTGGGGGCCAAGCCAGAAGAGCCCCAGGGGCCCCACAAGCCCCCACCCCGCGGCCAGGGGGCCGCGCCATGCAGGCTTGTGGGCCCCCTGGAGGTCCCCTGACCTAGATCTTGCGCCTATAAATTCCCAAATATTCCCAAAAAAATCAGGGGAGCATCGTAATCACTTTTCCGCCGCCACAAGCTTCTGTCTCCGCAAGATCCCATCTGGGGCACGTCCTGGTGCCCTGCCGGATGTGGGATTCGGACACAAAGGGCTTCTTCATCAACACCATGACCTCTTCGATGATGCGTGAGTAGTTCACCATAGACCTATGGGTCCATAGCTAGTAACTAGATGGCTTCTTCTCTCTCTTGGATCTTGAATACAAAGTTCTCCATGATCTTCATGGGGATCTATCCGATGTAATCTTCTTTTGCGGTGTGTTTGTCGAGATCCGATGAATTGTGGATTTATGATCAGATTATCTATGAATCTTATTTGAGTTTCTTCTGATCTCTCTTATGCATGATTTCATATCCTTGTAATTCTCTTCGAGTTGTGGGTTTTGTCTGGCCAACTAGATCTATGATTCTTGCCATGGGAGAAGTGCTTGGTTTTGGGTTCATACCGTGCGGTGACCTCACCCAGTGACAGAAGGGGTGGCGAGGCACGTATTGTGTTGTTGCCATCAAGGGTAAAAAGATGGGGTTTTCATCATTGGTTTGAGATTATCCCTCTACATCATGTCATCTTGCTTAAAGCGTTACTCTGTTCGTCATGAACTCAATACACTAGATGCATGCTGGATAGCGGTGTGGAGTAATAGTAGTAGATGCAGAAAGTATCGGTTTACTTGTCTCGGACGTGATGCCTATATGCTAGATCATTGCCTTAGATATCGTCATGACTTTGTGCGGTTCTATCAATTGCTCGACAGTAATTTGTTCACCCACCGTAATACTTGCTATTTTGAGAGAAGCCTCTAGTGAACACTATGGCCCCCACGGTCTACTCCACACCATATTTTCAGCCGTACACTTTTTACTTCGTTGCACTTTCCACCTTCATATCTCACTTTGCAAACAATCTTGAAGGGATTGACAACCCCTTTGAAGCGTTGGGTGCAAGCTTGTTTGTGTTTGCGCAAGTACTCTGGACTTGACGAGACCCTCCTTGTGGATCGATACCTTGGTTCTCAAACTGAGGGAAATACTTACTGCTCCTGTGCTGCATCACCCTTTCCTCTTCAAGGGAAAAACCAACACAAGCCCAATCTCCGTCAACGTGTCAATTTCTGGCGCTGTTGTTTGAGAAGTAGCAAAAGGATTTCTGGCGCCGTTGCCGGGGAGGGAGATCAAGTCAAGAACTCATCCAAGTAAGTGTCGCAAACTCATCTCTTGCATTTACTTTGTTTGCCAGTTGCCTCTCGTTTTCTCTCCCCCACTTCACCAATTTGCCTTTTTCGTTCGCCCTTTTTCTCGCCCGCTTTTTGTTTGCTTGTGTGCTTTCTTGCTTTCTGAAGTCGCCATGAACGAAAACACAAAACTTTGTGACTTCTCGAATACTAATAATAATGATTTTATTAGTACTCCGATTGCTCCCGCCACTAGTGCGGAGTCATACGAAATCAATGCCGCTTTGCTGAATCTTGTTATGAAAGAGCAATTCTCTGGCCTTCCTAGTGAAGATGCCGCATCCCATCTCAATATCTTCATTGAGCTTTGCGATATGCAAAAGAAAAAAGATGTGGATAATGACGTGATTAAATTGAAGCTTTTTCCTTTCTCGTTGCGAGATCGCGCAAAAACTTGGTTTTCTTCTTTGCCCAAAAATAGTATCGATTCTTGGGATAAGTGCAAAGATTCTTATATATCCAAGTATTTTCCGTTGGCTAAGATCATCTCTCTCCGTAATGATATCATGAATTTCAAGCAACATGATCATGAGCATGTTGCACAAGCTTGGGAGAGAATGAAATTAATGATTAGAAATTGTCCCACTCATGGCTTGAGCCTTTGGATGATTATTCAAATCTTTTACGCTGTCTTGAATTTCGCTTCTAGAAATATCTTTGTTGGAATTATGCCATAGAGGCAATAATAAATGTATAGTTATTATTATAATTCCTGTATCAAGATAATAGTTTATTATCCATGCTATAATTGTATTGAATGAAGACTCATTTACATGTGTGGATACATAGACAAAACATCGTCCCTAGCATGCCTCTAGTTGGCTAGCCAGTTGATCAATGATAGTCAGTGTCTTCTGATTATGAACAAGGTGTTGTTGCTTGATAACTGGATCACGTCATTGGGAAAATCACGTGATGGACTAGACCCAAACTAATAAACGTAGCATGTTGATCGTGTCATTTTGTTGCTACTGTTTTCTGCGTGTCAAGTATTTATTCCTATGACCATGAGATCATATAACTCACTGACACCGGAGGAATGCTTTGTGTGTATCAAACGTCGCAACGTAACTGGGTGACTATAAAGATGCTCTACGGGTATCTCCGAAGGTGTTAGTTGAGTTAGTATGGATCAAGACTGGGATTTGTCACTCCGTGTGACGGAGAGGTATCTCGGGGCCCACTCGGTAATACAACATCACACACAAGCCTTGCAAGCAATGTAACTTAGTGTAAGTTGCGGGATCTTGTATTACGGAACGAGTAAAGAGACTTGCCGGTAAACGAGATTGAAATAGGTATACGGATACCGACGATCGAATCTCGGGCAAGTAACATATCGAAGGACAAAGGGAATGACATACGGGATTATACGAATCCTTGGCACTGAGGTTCAAACGATAAGATCTTCGTAGAATATGTAGGATCCAATATGGGCATCCAGGTCCCGCTATTGGATATTGACCGAGGAGTCTCTCGGGTCATGTCTACATAGTTCTCGAACCCGCAGGGTCTGCACACTTAAGGTTCGACGTTGTTTTATGCGTATTTGAGTTATATGGTTGGTTGCCGAATGTTGTTCGGAGTCCCGGATGAGATCACGGACGTCACGAGGGTTTCCGGAATGGTCCGGAAACGAAGATTGATATATAGGATGACCTCATTTGATTACCGGAAGGTTTTCGGAGTTACCGGGAATGTACCGGGAATGACGAATGGGTTCCGGGAGTTCATCGGGGGGGGGGGGGCAACCCACCCCGGGGAAGCCCATAGGCTTTGGGGAGACACAGCAGCCCTTAGTGGGCTGGTGGGATAGCCCCAAGGGGGCCTATGCGCCAAGAGAAGGAAATCAAAGGAAAAGAAAAAAAAAGAGGGAAGAAGTGGGAAGGGAGGGGGACTCCTCCCACCAAACCAAGTCCAACTCGGTTTGGGGGGGGAGTCCTCCCCCCCTTGGCTCGGCCGACCCCTTGAGGGTCCCTTGGACCCCAAGGCAAGGTCCCCCTCCCTCCTCCTATATATATGGGGCTTTTAGGGCAGATTTGAGACGACTTTCTCACGGCTGCCCGACCACATACCTCCATAGTTTTTCCTCTAGATCGCGTTTCTGCGGAGCTCGGGCGGAGCCCTGCTAAGACGAGATCATCACCAACCTCCGGAGCGCCGTCACGCTGCCGGAGAACTCTTCTACCTCTCCGTCTCTCTTGCTGGATCAAGAAGGCCGAGATCATCGTCGAGCTGTACGTGTGCTGAACGCGGAGGTGCCGTCCGTTCGGTACTAGATCGTGGGACTGATCGCGGGATTGTTCGCGGGGCGGATCGAGGGACGTGAGGACGTTCCACTACATCAACCGCGTTCTCTAACGCTTCTGTTGTACGATCTACAAGGGTACGTGGATCACTCATCCCCTCTCGTAGATGGACATCACCATGATAGGTCTTCGTGCGCGTAGGAAATTTTTTGTTTCCCATGCGACGTTCCCCAACAGTGGCATCATGAGCTAGGTTCATGCGTAGATGTCTTCTCGAGTAGAACACAAAAGGTTTTGTGGGCGGTGATGTGCGTTTTGCTGCCCTCCTTAGTCTTTTCTTGATTCCGCGGTATTGTTGGATTGAAGCGGCTTGGACCGACATTACTCGTACGCTTACGAGAGACTGGTTTCATCGTTACGAGTACCCCCCTTGCTCAAAGATGACTTGCAAGTGACGGTTTCTCCAACTTTAGTTGAATCGGATTTGACCGAGGAGGTCCTTGGATGAGGTTAAATAGCAACTCATAGATCTCCGTTGTGGTGTTTGCGTAAGTAAGATGCGATCCTACTAGATACCCTTGGTCACCACGTAAAACATGCAACAACAAAATTAGAGGACGTCTAACTTGTTTTTGCAGGGTATGATTGTGATGTGATATGGCCAATGATGTGATGTGATATATTGGATGTATGAGATGATCATGTTGTAATAGAAATATCGACTTGCACGTCGATGGTACGGCAACCGGCAGGAGCCATAGGGTTGTCTTTATACTAACTTATGTGCTTGCAGATGCGTTTACTATTTTGCTAGGATGTAGAGTAGTAATAGCATAAGTAGCACGACAACCCCGATGGCAACACATTGATGGATGATCATGGTGTGGCACCGGTGACAAGAAGATCGTGCCGGTGCTTTGGTGATGGAGATCAAGAAGCACGTGATGATGGCCATATCATGTCACTTATGAATTGCATGTGATGTTAATCCTTTTATGCACCTTATTTTGCTTAGAACGACGGTAGCATTATGAGGTGATCTCTCACTAAAATTTCAAGACGAAATTGTGTTCTCCCCGACTGTGCACCGTTGCTACCATTCATCGTTTCGAGACACCACGTGATGATCGGGTGTGATAGACTCAACGTTCACATACAACGGGTGCAAAACAGTTGCGCACGCGGAACACTCGGGTTAAGCTTGACGAGCCTAGCATGTGTAGACATGGCCTCGGAACACATGAGACCGAAAGGTCGATCATGAATCATATAGTTGATATGATTAGCATAGGGATGCTTACCACTGAAACTACTCTCGACTCACGTGATGATCGGACTTGGGATAGTGTAAGTGGATCATGAACCACTCAAATGACTAGAGAGATGTACTTTTTGAGTGGGAGTTTAGCATACAATTTGATTAAGTTGAACTCTAATTATCTTGAACATAGTCTAAGTCCACTTTGAGTATATTTGTGTTGTAGATCATGGCTCACGCAAGTGTCATCCTGAATTTTAATACGTTCCTAGAGAAAGCTAAGTTGAAAGATGATGGAAGCAACTTTGTAGACTGGGCTCGTAATCTTAAGCTAATCTTACAAGCTGGGAAGAAGGATTATGTCCTTAATGCTGCGCTAGGAGATGAACCACCCGCTACGGCTGATCAGGATGTTAAGAACGCTTGGTTAGCGCGTAAGGAGGACTACTCAACAGTTCAATGTGCAGTCTTGTATGGCTTAGAACCGGGACTTCAACGTCGCTTTGAGCGTCATGGAGCATTTGAGATGTTCCAGGAGTTGAAGTTTATCTTTCAGAAGAACGCCCGGATCGAGAGGTATGAGACCTCCGATAAATTCTATGCTTGCAAGATGGAGGAAAATTCGTCTGTCAGTGAACATGTGCTCAAAATGTCTGGGTACTCAAACCGTCTAGCTGAACTGGGGATTGAACTCCCGCAAGAAGCTATCACTGACAGAATCCTTCAATCACTGCCGCCAAGCTATAAAGGCTTTGTGTTGAACTACAACATGCAAGGGATGAATAAGTCTCCCGGCGAGTTGTTTGCGATGCTGAAAGTCGCAGAGTCTGAACTCCGTAAAGAGCATCAAGTGTTGATGGTGAGCAAGACCACTAGTTTCAAGAGAAACGGCAAAGGCAAGAAGGGCAATTCGAAGAAGAGCGGCAAGCCTGTTGCCAATCCGCCAAAGAAACCCAAGGCTGGACCTAAGCCTGAAACAGAGTGCTTCTATTGCAAGGGTATGGGTCACTGGAAGCGCAATTGCCCCAAGTATCTGGCAGATAAGAAGGCGGGCAAAGAGAAATCAGGTATATTTGATATACATGTTATTGATGTGTACTTAACCGGCTCTCGTAGTAGTGCCTGGGTATTTGATACCGGTTCTGTTGCTCATATTTGCAACTCGAAACAGGAACTGCGGAATAGACGAAGGCTGGCGAAAGACGAAGTGACGATGCGCGTAGGAAACGGTTCCAAGGTTGATGCAATCGCCGTCGGCACAGTGTCACTTCAACTACCATCGGGATTAGTGATGAACTTAAATCATTGTTATTTAGTGCCTGCGTTGAGCATGAACATTATATCTGGATCTTGTTTATTGCGAGACGGTTACTCTTTTAAGTCAGAGAATAATGGTTGTTCTATTTCTATGAGTAACATCTTTTATGGTCATGCACCGAATGTGAGAGGATTGTTCATATTGAATCTTGATAGCGATACGCATATACATAACATTGAGACCAAAAGGGTTAGAGTAAACAATGATGGCGCCATATTTTTGTGGCACTACCGCTTGGGTCATATTGGTGTGAAGCGCATGAAGAAACTCCATGCTGATGGACTTTTGGAGTCACTTGACTTTGATTCACTTGACACGTGCGAACCATGCCTCATGGGCAAGATGACTAAGACTCCGTTCTCCGGAACAATGGAGCGTGCAAGTGACTTGTTGGAAATCATACATACCAATGTGTGTGGCCCAATGAGCGTGGAGGCACGCGGCGGATATCGTTATTTCCTCACCTTCACTGATGATTTAAGTAGATATGGTTATGTCTACTTGATGAAGCACAAGTCTGAAACATTTGAAAAGTTCAAACAATTTCAGAGTGAAGTAGAAAATCATCGTAACAAGAAGATCAAGTTCCTACGGTGTGATCGTGGGGGTGAATATCTGAGTTTCGAGTTTGGTGCTCACTTAAAACAATGTGGAATTGTTTCACAGTTAACACCGCCTGGAACACCACAGCGTAATGGTGTGTCCGAACGTCGTAATCGTACTTTGTTAGAGATGGTGCGATCTATGATGTCTCTTACTGATTTGCCGTTATCGTTTTGGGGTTATGCATTAGAAACAACTGCATTCACTTTAAATAGGGCACCATCAAAATCCGTTGAGACGACACCATACGAACTGTGGTATGGCAAAAGGCCAAAGTTGTCGTTTCTTAAAGTTTGGGGATGTGATGCTTATGTCAAAAAGCTTCAGCCTGAAAAGCTGGAACCCAAAGCGGAAAAATGCGTCTTCATAGGTTACCCAAAAGAGACAGTTGGGTACACCTTCTATCTCAAAACCGAGGGCAAAGTATTTGTTGCTAAGAACGGAACTTTTCTCGAGAAGGAGTTTCTCTCGAGAGAATTGAGTGGGAGGAAGATAGAACTTGACGAGGTTGTCGAACCTCTCATCCCTCTAGATGGTGGCGCAGGGCAAGGGGAAACCTCTGTCGTTGCAACGCCAGTTGAGGAGGAAGTTAATGATGATGATCATGAAACTCCAGTTCAAGTTTCTGTTGAACCACGCAGGTCGACGAGATCACGCGCTGCTCCAGAGTGGTACGGTAATCCCGTCTTATCAATCATGTTGTTAGACAACAATGAACCTGCAAATTATGAAGAAGCAATGGTGGGCCCACATTCCAACAAATGGCTAGAAGCCATGAAATCCGAGATAGGATCCATGTATGAGAACAAAGTGTGGACTTTGGAGATACTACCTGAGGGCCGCAAGGCTATTCAGAACAAATGGATCTTTAAGAAGAAGACGGACGCTGACGGTAATGTGACCGTTTATAAAGCTCGACTTGTGGCAAAGGGTTTTTCACAAGTTCCAGGAATTGACTACAATGAGACTTTCTCTCCCGTAGCGATGCTTAAGTCCGTCAGAATCATGTTAGCAATAGCTGCATTTTTCAATTATGAAATCTGGCAGATGGATGTCAAAACGGCGTTCCTTAACAGTTTCCTTAAGGAAGAGTTGTATATGATGCAACCTGAAGGTTTTGTCGATCCTAAAAATGCTGACAAGGTGTGCAAGCTCCAGCGATCCATTTATGGGCTGGTGCAAGCATCTCGGAGTTGGAACAAACGTTTTGATGAGGTGATCAAAGCATTTGGGTTTATACAAGTGGTTGGAGAATCTTGTATTTACAAGAAAGTGAGTGGGAGCTCTGTGGCGTTTCTAATATTATATGTGGATGACATATTACTGATTGGAAACAACGTAGAGCTTTTGGAGAGCATAAAAGGTTACTTGAATAAAAGTTTCTCTATGAAGGACCTAGGAGAAGCTGCTTACATTCTAGGCATTAAGATCTATAGGGATAGACCAAAACGCCTGATAGGACTTTCACAAAGCACATACCTTGATAAAGTTTTGAGGAGGTTCAAAATGGAACAGTCCAAGAAAGGGTTCTTGCCAGTGTTACAAGGTACGAGATTGAGTAAGACTCAGTGCCCAGCAACTGATGAAGATAGAGAGCATATGCGCTCCGTCCCCTATGCTTCAGCCATAGGTTCTATCATGTATGCGATGCTGTGCACTAGACCGGATGTTAGCCTGGCCATAAGTATGGCAGGCAGGTTCCAGAGTAATCCAGGAGTGGATCACTGGACAGCGGTCAAGAATATCCTGAAGTACCTGAAAAGGACTAAGGAGATGTTTCTCGTGTATGGAGGTGACGAAGAGCTCGCCGTAAAGGGTTACGTTGATGCAAGCTTTGACACAGATCCGGACGACTCTAAGTCGCAAACCGGATACGTATTTATTCTTAATGGGGGTGCAGTAAGCTGGTGCAGTTCCAAGCAAAGCGTCGTAGCAGATTCTACATGTGAAGCGGAGTACATGGCTGCCTCGGAGGCGGCTAAGGAGGGTGTCTGGATGAAGCAGTTCATGACGGATCTTGGAGTGGTGCCAAGTGCACTGGATCCAATAACCTTGTTCTGTGACAACACTGGTGCCATTGCCCTGGCAAAGGAACCAAGGTTTCACAAGAAGACCAGACACATCAAACGACGCTTCAACCTCATCCGCGACTACGTCGAGGAGGAGGACGTAAATATATGCAAGGTGCACACGGATCTGAATGTAGCAGACCCGCTGACTAAACCTCTTCCACGGCCAAAACATGATCGACACCAGAACTGTATGGGTGTTAGATTTATTACAATGTAATTCACATGGTGATGTGAGGGCTGGATTATTGACTCTAGTGCAAGTGGGAGACTGTTGGAATTATGCCCTAGAGGCAATAATAAATGTATAGTTATTATTATAATTCCTGTATCAAGATAATAGTTTATTATCCATGCTATAATTGTATTGAATGAAGACTCATTTACATGTGTGGATACATAGACAAAACACCGTCCCTAGCATGCCTCTAGTTGGCTAGCCAGTTGATCAATGATAGTCAGTGTCTTCTGATTATGAACAAGGTGTTGTTGCTTGATAACTGGATCACGTCATTGGGAGAATCACGTGATGGACTAGACCCAAACTAATAGACGTAGCATGTTGATCGTGTCATTTTGTTGCTACTGTTTTCTGCGTGTCAAGTATTTATTCCTATGACCATGAGATCATATAACTCACTGACACCGGAGGAATGCTTTGTGTGTATCAAACGTCGCAACGTAACTGGGTGACTATAAAGATGCTCTACAGGTATCTCCGAAGGTGTTAGTTGAGTTAGTATGGATCAAGACTGGGATTTGTCACTCCGTGTGACGGAGAGGTATCTCAGGGCCCACTCGGTAATACAACATCACACACAAGCCTTGCAAGCAATGTAACTTAGTGTAAGTTGCGGGATCTTGTATTACGGAACGAGTAAAGAGACTTGCTGGTAAACGAGATTGAAATAGGTATACGGATACTGACGATCGAATCTCGGGCAAGTAACATACCGAAGGACAAAGGGAATGACATACGGGATTATACGAATCCTTGGCACTGAGGTTCAAACAATAAGATCTTCATAGAATATGTAGGATCAAATATGGGCATCCAGGTCCCGCTATTGGATATTGACCGAGGAGTCTCTCGGGTCATGTCTACATAGTTCTCGAACCCGCAGGGTCTGCACACTTAAGGTTCGACGTTGTTTTATGCGTATTTGAGTTATATGGTTGGTTGCCGAATGTTGTTCGGAGTCCCGGATGAGATCACGGACGTCACGAGGGTTTCCGGAATGGTCCGGAAACGAAGATTGATATATAGGATGACCTCATTTGATTACCGGAAGGTTTTCGGAGTTACCGGGAATGTACCGGGAATGACGAATGGGTTCCGGGAGTTCATCCGGGGGGGGGGCAACCCACCCCGGGGAAGCCCATAGGCTTTGGGGAGACACAGCAGCCCTTAGTGGGCTGGTGGGATAGCCCCAAGGGGGCCTATGCGCCAAGAGAAGGAAATCAAAGGAAAAGAAAAAAAAAAGAGGGAAGAAGTGGGAAGGGAGGGGGACTCCTCCCACCAAACCAAGTCCAACTCGGTTTGGGGGGGGAGTCCTCCCCCCCTTGGCTCGGCCGACCCCTTGAGGGTCCCTTGGACCCCAAGGCAAGGTCCCCCTCCCTCCTCCTATATATATGGGGCTTTTAGGGCAGATTTGAGACGACTTTCTCACGGCTGCCCGACCACATACCTCCATAGCTTTTCCTCTAGATCGCGTTTCTGCGGAGCTCGGGCGGAGCCCTGCTAAGACGAGATCATCACCAACCTCCGGAGCGCCGTCACGCTGCCGGAGAACTCTTCTACCTCTCCGTCTCTCTTGCTGGATCAAGAAGGCCGAGATCATCGTCGAGCTGTACGTGTGCTGAACGCGGAGGTGCCGTCCGTTCGGTACTAGATCGTGGGACTGATCGCGGGATTGTTCGTGGGGCGGATCGAGGGACGTGAGGATGTTCCACTACATCAACCGCATTCTCTAACGCTTCTGCTGTACGATCTACAAGGGTACGTGGATCACTCATCCCCTCTCGTAGATGGACATCACCATGATAGGTCTTCGTGCGCGTAGGAAATTTTTTGTTTCCCATGCGACGTTCCCCAACAATCTTGGACTCCGCCTCAGGTGGAACGTTCATGGAAATCACGTTAGGAGAAGCCACAAAGCTCTTAGACAACATCATGACAAACTACTCTCAATGGCACACTGAAAGGTCACCTACTAGTAAGAAGGTACACGCTATAGAAGAAATTAACTCGTTGAGTGCTAAGATGGATGAGTTAA
This sequence comes from Hordeum vulgare subsp. vulgare, assembly GCF_904849725.1. Classification (NCBI taxonomy): domain Eukaryota; kingdom Viridiplantae; phylum Streptophyta; class Magnoliopsida; order Poales; family Poaceae; genus Hordeum; species Hordeum vulgare. Next base: position 541,990,960 of record NC_058520.1, read on the forward strand.
TGAATTTGGTTGCTAGTAGAAGTGCTCCTTTGGATCCTAATGATATGCATTTGTCTTCTTTGATTGAGAGTAGCAACGCTAGCTTGGACGTTAATTTTGTTGGTAGGAATAACTTTGGCAACAACAATGCTTTTAGAGGAAACTATGTTCCTAGGCCTTTTCCTAGTAACTCCCCTAATAATTTTGGCAACTACTACAACAATACTCATGGAAATTAAAATAGATTACCCTCTGATCTAGAGAGTAATATCAAAGAGTTCATCAACTCTCAAAAGATTTTCAATGCGTCCATAGAGGAAAAACTACTCAAAATTGATGATTTGGCTAAGAGCGTTGATAGGATTTCTTGTGATGTTGATGCTCCGAAAGTTAGATGTGCTCCTACCAAAATCAACATGGATGAAACTTTGAAAGCTATGCATGTTTCCATGATTGAGAGCCAAGAAAGAACCGCCCAAATTCGTGCTAGACATGAATGGCTTAAAAAGGCGTGTTCTCGTGATGAGAATCATGAAGATCTTAAAGTGCTTGGTGTGACTCCCATTGAATCTTTGTTTTCTTGTGTCAAACCTAATGATTATGGGGCTGGATATGAATCCACTTTGGTTGAAAAGTGCCCCAATGATTCGGAGTCCATCTATCTTGATGCTAAAAGCATTAAAAGTGGAGTAGAAGACGTTAAAACTTTGAGTAGTAATGAAATTACTATCGTGGATTTCAAGGAAATCAATTATGATACTTGCTCCTTGATTGAATGCATTTCTTTGATGCAATCCATGTTGAACTCTCCACACGCTTATAGCCAAAACAAAGCCTTTACCGATCATATCGTCGAAGCTATGATAAAAGCTCTTGAAGATAAACTTGAATTGAAAGTCTCTATCCCTAGAAAGCTTCATGATGAGTGGGAACCTACCATCAAAATCAAAATCAAAAACTATGAGTGCAATGCCTTGTGTGATTTGGGTGCTAGTGTTTCTGTGATTCCAAAGTCTTTATGTGATGTTCTGGGTTTTAATGAGATTGAAGAGTGTTCTCTTAATTTGCATCTTGCTGATTCTGCTATCAAGAAATCCATGGGAAGGATCAATGATGTTCTTATTATTGCAAATAGGAACTATGTACCCGTGGATTTCATTGTGCTTGACTTTGATTGCAATCCTACATGCCCTATTATTCTTGGTAGACCTTTCCTAAGGACTATTGGTGCTATCATCGATATGAAGGAAGGGAATATTAGATTTCAATTTCCTCTAAGGAAGGGTATGGAACACTTTCCTAGAAACAAAATAAGATTGCCTTATGAATCCATGATGAAGGCCACTTATGGTTTGAGCACCAAAGACGATGATACGTGATTATATCGCTTCTATGCCTAGCTAAGGGCGTTAAACAATAGCACTTGTTGGGAGGCAACCCAATGAACTTATCTTTTTCTTTCTGTTTTGTTGCGTCCACACTTTCATAATTCTGTTGTGATTGTGTTTTTTGTGTTTCTTTTTGTGTTTGAGCCAAGCAAAGCCTTTATGATCAGTCTTGGTAATGGTTGTTTGATCCTGCTGGAAAAAGACAGAAACTTTTCGCTCACGAGATGGTTTTTCATTTTTATTCAGAAAGAGATTTTGAGTTGATTCTTTTTTTTGCTGATTGATATGCTTTTTCCCTAGACCGTCGTAATGTTTCAGATTATTGAGGTACCACAAGTATACGAAGTATACAGATTGCTACAGACTGGTCTGTTTTTGACAGATTCTGTTTTTGTTGAGTTGGTTGCTTGTTTTGACGAAACTATGGTTAGTATAGGGGGGGTACTAGCCATGGAAAAGTGAGAATACAGTAGCCCATCATCAATATAGATGGAATTCAAGTTTGGTATAGTACCAAAAGAAGTGGTAGTTTGTTTTCTTGTACTAATGTTATCACAAGTTTCTGTTTAAGTTTTGTGTTGTGAAGTTTTCAAGTTTTGGGTGATGTTCTCATGGACAAAGAGATAAGGAGTGGAAAGATCTCAAGCTTGGGGATGCCCAAGGCACCCACTCCAAATTCAAGTACACCAAAAAGCCTAAGCTTGGGGATGCCCCGGGAAGGCATCCCCTCTTTCGTCTTCAATCCATCGGTAACATTACTTGGAGCTATATTTTTATTCACCACATGATATGTGTTTTGCTTTGAGAGTCTTGTATCTTAATAGTTTTTTATTTTTGTTGTGTCACAATCATCCTTTCTGCATACCTTTTTGAGAGAGATAGACATGCACTCATCGTGATTTTGCTAGAATGCTCATAGTGCTTCACTTATATCTTTGAGCTAGATACTTTTGCTCATAGTGCTTCACTTATATATTTTGAGCTAGATACTTTTGCTCATAGTGCTTCACTTATATCTTTTTGAGCTAGGTACTTTTGCTCTTGTGCTTCACTTATATCTTTTGAGCTAGATACTTTTTCTCTTGTGCTTCACTTATATCTTTAGAGCATGGCGGTGTGTGATTTGGTAGTTGGCTTATGCTATGAAAGTAGTCCCATGTGCTAGGTACCCAAAGAGGATGCAAAAACCTCCATCTTCATGTGCATTGAGTAGAAAGAAAAGTTTCGATTCCTCTCAATTAGTTTTGAGACATGGATTCGGGAATATTAAAAGCTATGTTAGTAGGGTGTTGTGAATCTAGAAATACTTGTGTTGAAGTTAGTGATTCCCGTAGCATGCACGTATGGTGAACCGCTATGTTAGGAAGTCACAACATAATTGATCTATTGATTTTCATCCTTTGTGTTGAGGTCGGGATCGCGCGATGGTTTTCACCTACCAACCCTTCCCCTCGGAGTATGCGTTTAGCACTTTGTTTCGATTACTAACAAAAACTTTCGCAACAAGTATGTGAGTTCTTTATGACTAATGTTGAGTCCATGGTATAGATGCACTTTCACCTTCCACCATTGCTAGCCTCTCTAGTGCCGCGCAATTCTCGTCGGTGCACAAACCCACCAAATTCCTTCCTCAAAACAGCCACCTTACCTACCTACTATGGCATTTTCATAGCCATTCCGAGATATATTTCCATGCAACTACCACCGTTCCGTCTCATGACTTGTGTCGTCACTCTCATATTGCCATTGCATGATCATACTAGATCGTTGCACACCCCGGTACACTGCCGGAGGCATTTCCTATGGAGTCATCATTATTGTGATCTTTGAGCTTTGAGTAACTAAAAGTGTGATGATCATCATTATTAGAGCATTGTCCCATGTGAGAAAAAAGAGAGGCCAAAGAGCCCAAAAAGAAAAAAAAAGAGAAAAGAAAAAGAGAGGCCTAAGAGCCCAAATAAAAAAAAGAAATGAGAGAAAAAGAGAGAAGGGACAATGCTACTATATTTTTCCACACTTGTGCTTCATATTAGCACCATGTTCTTCATGATTGAGAGCTTCTTGCTTTGTCACTACCATATGCTAGTGGGAATCTTTTATATAACTTGGCTTGTATATTCCAATGATGGGCTTCCTCAAAATTGCCCTAGGTCTTCGTGAGCAAGCAAGTTGGATGCACACCCACTAGTTTTCCTTTTGAGCTTTCACATACTTATAGCTCTAGTGCATCTCTTGTATGGCAATCCCTACTCATTCACATTGATATCTATTAATGGGCATCTCCATAGCCTATTGATACGCCGAGTCAATGTGACCATCTCCTCCTTTTTGGTCTCACAACCACCATGTCGTGGTTTTGTCACGGCAGATATCCTCGTGAAAGGACTTAGTACTGGAGCCATCGCACCTTGGCGGCGACTCAAAGGGGTTAAGCGGGAGAGACACAACGATTTACCCAGGTTTGGCCCCTCGTGAGGAGGTAAAGGCCTACGTCCTGCTTTGGTTTGTATTGATGTGGTTTCGATTACAAGGAAGGCGTAACTCGCCAGACCTAGCACTCGATGATTTCTAACCTCTCCCTCTCCTTCCCTAGGGCTCTCCTTTATATACAGGTCGAACCCTTAGGGTTTACAAGGATACTTTCCTTTCTACAAATCGTGACCCCTGTGGTCTCTAAGTCGCCATCCTTCAGAGCTTGGAGACTTTCCAGAAATCATAAACCGCCATAGGACCTTCGTGCTGATAACGCTAAGGCCCAAATCATTGTTTAGGTGAATCGCCTGATTTGGTGACCCGGCCCAACTAGGGCGGGTTATTAACAGGTAATATCCCCAACATTAGGCCCCAGATTGACTTGAATTCTTTTCACGCCAATATTTCTGCTCAGTTAAAGGAGATTCATTCCTTTTTCTCCATACGTCAGAAATTGTGACCGGCCATCTGGCACTGAAATTTTTTTAAGTCGCCAAACCATTTCTCGTCGGCATCTTCTTATCCCTCGAATTTCAGGAAGACTGACATAATCCCAACGGATCCTGGCGCATCGTTATCCCAAAACTTTCGGAACGCCATTATGGCGAATCTTTTTATTCCCCAGCGGTTCCCGCTCACGGCGCCCCGATTCTAGCGCCCGCCCTGTTAAATAGATGGGAGGGGACAAGACTGGCGCTTCCCACCTACCAGTCTCGTCAACCTCCTCCCCATTATCACAGCGAGGAAGTCTCATCGCCTCCCAAGGGCTCCGCCGCTGTCCGTACTTCCCGTCTTTGCTCGAGAGGCTTCGACGCCGCCCTACAGATTTTCGCGGTCGTCAAGCTCCGTGCCGCGGCCGCCCCGTTCGCCACCATTGACCACTGCGTCATCGTCGAAAACCTCGCCGTCCGCCGAAAACTCCGTCGCCGCCGAGGATCTCCTTGCTCGACCGGACCTCCGCGCTTCTCCAACAACCTCCGTTGCTGTCAACTACTTCCGCCCGAAAGCATCAGGTTAGGCCACCGCCCATTTAAGAACAGATCTATTCTTTGTTCGAAGCTCCAACACTGCCATGTTCTTGATGTTCTTTGCGAGCATTCGTCGCCTCTCCTTGATTAATTAACACAAATGTCTACAAGACAGCCAATGCTTTGTATACCTTCATTTATCCGCTCCTACTTGCGAATTCGGAGTAATGTTTTTGTCAAGCGGAGGACATCGCCTTCCCCTGGTAGTAAATTGCGGCATCCAGCCATTTTTCTCATGTTTTTTCACCTGTCCAGTAGATCCATAATTTTCCTACTGATTGCAAAAAGCTGTTTGTAGTCTTCACACTTTGCCGTTTTGAACGAATGTTTCCGACACCTTTAGAACGCAGCTCTCGTGAAATAGCAAATCTTCGTAAGTCGCCATAGCAACCCAACTCGGCCCTTAACATGGCGGGTCAAGGTTTTCCCTTCAGTCCGCAAACAAATTTATTTGGTGAGTCAAATGAACTTATTTCACCTGTTACAGTAGATGTTTGAGGCGCGTAAATTCATCTGTACTTTACTTCTTTGTAGCATGGGCACCGTCTTCAAAAGTGAGTGGCTTCCCACCAAAGTCCACGACACCATACTAGCTGACTATGTGAAAACGGGCAACTTGGACCCTCAGAATGTTATCGGCTGGCGTACCGGGCTCGGAGAGGATCTCCCCAACCCCAAAGAAGGGGAGATAATCGTTTTTGTTGAACACCTGGAGCGAGGTTTTAAGCCGCCCGGATCAAAGTTTCTTAGAGACGCCATGGCTTTCATGAACGTCGCCTCCAAGATCTGGGACCCAACTCGATAAGTAACCTATGCCAATTCCAAGTGTTCTGTGAAGCTTATCTGCGGATCGAACCCTCGGTCCCCTTATTCTGGTACTTTTTCCACCTGAATCGCCAAACGGAATTTCACAATGGCCCCAGCCTGGAACTCAGCGGTGTCAATGTTTAGTGCCGCAGGGATAGCCCGTTTCCCTCACTCGCCATGCCAAGCCATCCCAAAGGTTAGGGCGAGTCTTGGTTCTATTGTCAAGAGACCTCTCCTGCGGGCGAAAACAAGCTTCTGGGCTATAGGAAACATCGCCTTCCAACAAACTTCAAGCTTCCACACAAACTCACCAAGGAGGAGGAATCAGACTTCATCCCAGTATTGTCCGAGTTAAGATCTTTGACAAACAACGGCCTTACTGGGGTTGACTTGATCCGCTGCTGGGTCGAATGGCGCATCCTCCCTCTGAGTCGCCGGGATGGGCTAATGTGCAAATTTGATGGCACTTTAGATCACCCTCAATGTTATTTCCATACGACTTTAACAGAAAAGGATATTGTCACCATCATCAAGAAGCTGACTGGCGAGCCTGCGGGAAAATGCGGCCAAATCGGCCTCAAGCCTTTCTGCAAAATTAATCCGGCGCCCAAGGTGAGCAAATCTAACCCGCCTTTTGTCTTTACTTCTTATGTTTCACTTGTATCGTGGCCTTTGTAACATATGCTATTTCAGAAAGGTGATAAATTTTGGTCCAAGAAACCCAAACGGCCAGCCATGAAGCAGGCTAGGCCGCCCCCAAATAAAACCAAGGGCAAGGGCAAAGCTGCTGCGGCTGAGCCATCCGAAGTCGATGAGTCTCAAGTCGGCGATGCACTTTCGGAGGTAAAAACCTATCCTCTTTTCACTCGTCATCCACTACTGTTAACTTTTGTATTTATATCTCTACTTCTATTGAATAGAATGAAGACAACGAAAGCCAGGAGGACTCTGTTGAGGTAATTTCTGTTTCCTCCGATTCATCTCCTTCTCCACCTAAGCCGGCCAGGCGAATTTGTGGGAAAGTTCCCTTCTCACACCCAAATGCTTGTTTGGACCCAAATTTCCTACTGAAGAAAGCACAACATACTTCAAATCGGAAGACCTGAAGTCATTCCGGTGATCTGCTGTTCGGCTTACCAGCAACAAACAAGAGGAAAACAAATGAGGTACTCATGAATAACAATTCTTCATGTTTCTTTGGATCATGTATCTAACCCGCCTATATTTTTGACGTATAATTCTTGCAGGACTCTCCGCCTACATCTGGCGACTCAGTGATGTCGACACTTCCGCCAATGATTCGAGTCCCTGGGTAAGTCTTTTGATAATCTTACTTTGAATCTGAAGGTAATAAACTTTCAGTTCTTTAATGCGCTTCTCCCCTCTTTTAGGGCACAGGCCAAGAAAAGGAAAACCAGCGGACCAACTCCTGTCATAATTTCAGAGCCCATCAAAGAGTCAGTGCTGATCCAAGATAACCCGGATCAACGCGAGCCCGAAAATCAAATTGATCTTCCAAACTCGCCCAAGGAAACAATGGATGCCCCTAAGCCGCCAAGTCCATTGATGACAGCAGAAGACCCGGATGATGTAGTTATTACTGGTACCGGCTTCTCCAAACCGGCGGCAACGGTTTTGTCAAAGCATGTGGCATCCTCCTCTCAAACCATTCCTGAGTCTGGACTCTCCAAGGCTAGGCTTTCTGAATATGAAAATCTGGAGTTCAAGGAACTCTGCTGTGGTTTTGCAAGTCGCCTGGAGGCGAGTTATGAGATGCAGAAAAGCCTGTTGCGGATGCTAAAAAACAAACATGAGGTAAGCTTTGTTATATTGTATTACTCCCATTAACCCCCAAGGGCCGGATCATCAGTAAAAAGATGAGCCGGGTCTTGATAAATTTAGAAAAAACTTTCGACCAGTAGCCCCCAAGGGCCGGGTCATCAGTAAAAAGATGAGCCAGGTCTTGATAAATTTAGAAAAAACTTTCGACCAGTAACCCCCAAGGGCCGGGTCATCAGTAAAAAGATGAGTCGGGTCGTGATATTGTATAATTTCATCTGAAAAGAAAAAAAATATACATTAGCCCCCAAGTGTCAGGGATATTGCTTGCAATAGTTCTGAGACTTGCCCCTTATTTTGTACTTTCAACAGGAAACTCTTGCTCAGACTGAATCGGCGCCTGATGATTTAAAGAAAAACTTATCTCGTCAGCAAGATGCCTGAGCTAAGTCGGAGGAGAAGTATCAATTGGTCCTGGCTGAGCTGGAAAAACTCAAAGCCGATTTCAAAAGAACTCAAGCTGACCAAGATGCTGCTACAAAAAGAGCAAAGAAGGCTGAAGCCAGGCTGGCTACCGTGCAACAAGAATTGTCCGACTTGAAGCGTCATATCTCAAACATGACGCAAGCCATCTTTGGTAAACTTACTCAAACTTTTGATCTTTTTCTCCCTTCTTTTATCAATAACTCTTATTGTAAGTCGCTGATTTATCATGACCCCTTACACAGGTCCGAGAGCCGCCAACCTTCAGGATGATTGCGTGCTGATGCTGAAGGCGGTTTACACGCTGACAGAACAACTATACACCGGCAGTGTTTTAACTGTCAATGCTGTGATGGGTGTCAAAGAGCCTATAACTTCCATAAAGAAGATGCTTGGCTGCCTATCCACGCTTCCCCCTCAGATTGGCGAGTTAACTCGGTCAGCCGCTCTGAAGGGGATTCTGACTGCCTTGAGTCGCTGTTTGGCATATGCTCCAGAGATCAACCCGGAAGAGGTAGCGGCAGGCTTTCCTCAACTCCAAGATGATGGTCAGAATTCGTCGAAGAGGATTATCAACGTGTTGTCAAGGACTCCTGGCTAGCAGCAACCCAACTCGCAGCAAGTCTGGATTTATCAAAGTATCAGGCTGCTTATGACAACAAGAACAAGAAGGTCAGCCTGCCAACCTTTGTGTCGGCCAGTTTAACTCCTCGGCGACCCAAGAACCCTTTTGACTTGGAAGCAGATCTGGCATCAATCCTGACCGATGAAGATGACTTCGCAGCTCTGGCCAAGTGTAACTGGGTACTGGGCGACTTGCAAATTGAGGTCGGCCAAAGCTCGCAGCAAAATGATCCGAAGGCGCCAACAGAGTAAACTTCATTGATTTGGCATAAGAGCCATGTAATAGGTCTTTTTCATAAGTCGGTACTGCTTTTGTGATACTCTCGAAAGAATCTTTACGTCGCCCTTAAGGCGATTTGAAATATTCGATCCGCCATTTGAGAATCCTTTAAAATGCTTAATCTGCCATGGATGAAGTGACTTTGATCATCAACCTGACTTAGGTTTTGAAAACAACATACGTGAAACCAAATAAATGATAACAAATATTTTCAAGATTAATCAAGAAAAAGATTTTGAAAACCTCGTGGTCATGCCATGAAGGAAAATAAAAACAGTAATTTTGTCGGCTCATAAGGTCGCGACAGGATGGGGCGAGTCAGAAAGCTCGAGCGCACACCCTAAATGATGGTTTCGTCGGCTCATAAGGTCGCGACAGGATGGGGCGAGTCAGAAAGCTCGAGCGCACACCCTAAATGATGGTTTTGTCGGCTCATAAGGTCGCGACAGGATGGGGCGAGTCAGAAAGCTCGAGCGCACACCCTAAAATGATGGTTTCATTGGCTCATAAGGTCGCGACAGGATGGGGCGAGTCAGAAAGCTCGAGCACACACCCTAAATGCTGGTTTCGTCGGCTCATAAGGTCGCGACAGGATGGGGCGAGTCAGAAAGCTCGAGCACACACCCTAAAATGATGGTTTCGTCGGCTCATAAGGTCGCGACAGGATGGGGCGAGTCAGAAAGCTCGAGCACACACCCTAAATGTTGGTTTCGTCGGCTCATAAGGTCGCGATAGGATGGGGCGAGTCAGAAAGCTCGAGCACACAGCCTAAATGCTGGTTTCGTCGGCTCATAAGGTCGCGACAGGATGGGGCGAGCCAGAAAGCTCGAGCACACACCCTAAATGCTGGTTTCGTCGGCTCATAAGGTCGCGACAGGATGGGGCGAGTCAGAAAGCTCGAGCACACACCCTAAATGCTGGTTTCGTCGGCTCATAAGGTCGCGACAGGATGGGGCGAGTCAGAAAGCTCGAGCACCACCCTAAGATGATGATGTTTTCGTCGGCTCATAAGGTCGCAACAGGATGGGGCGAGTTAGAAAGCTCACGCGCCACCCTAAATGATGATGTTTTCGTCGGCTCATAAGGTCGCGATAGGATGGGGCGAGTCAGAAAGCTCAAGCGCCACCCTAAATGATGATGATGTTTTCGTCGGCTCATAAGGTCGCGACAGGATGGGGCGAGTGAGAAAGCTCAAGCACCACCCTAAATGATGATGATGTTTTCGTCGGCTCATAAGGTCACGACAGGATAGGGCGAGTCAGAAAGCTCAAGCACACACCCTAAATGATGATGTTTTCGTCAGCTCATAAGGTCGCCACAGGATAGGGCGAGTCAGAAAGCTCAAGCGCCACCCTAAATGATGATGATGTTTTCGTCGGCTCATAAGGTCGCGACAGGATGGGGTGAGTCAGAAAGCTCAAGCGCCACCCTAAATGATGATGATTCTGTCGGCTCATAAGGTCGCAACAGGATGACAAAATTGTTCTTTAATGAAAAAGCCCCCAAGTCGGAGAGTATTTTTAACTTTATTACTTCATAACGAAACTGAAAAACTTACAAAATGCAGAGCTCAAAGCTCAAGTGTAATAAGGCCGGAGGTGGGCAATATTCCAGGGGCGAGTTGACTCAGCCTCCGTGGTTGGCCGGTTAGGCCGAAGATCCACCAGTTAATAAGAGCCATTGCGGAGATTCTTGCTGACGAAGAACGGTCCTTCCCAAGGCGGTGATAACTTATGCATGCCAGCACGATCTTGTATCAATCGAAGAACCAAGTCGCCTTCCTGAAAGGTCCGACTCTTAACCCGACGGTTGTGATAACGCCGTAGATCCTGCTGGTAGATAGCTGAACGGGCCACACCCAGGTCACGTGCCTCCTCTAAGGCATCCAAAGAGTCTTGACGCGCCAGCTCATTGTCTTGTTCCACATATGCGGCGACTCTAGGTGAGTCATGCCTTATATCAGTGGGAAGAACGGCTTCTGCTCCATAGACCAGAAAGAAAGGGGTGAAACCTGTGGACCGGTTCGGGGTAGTCCGAATACTCCACAGTACTAAAGGTAATTCTTCAACCCAACACCCTGGGGTCTTTTCCAGGGGAACCATGAGTCGGGGCTTAATTCCTCGCAAAACCTCCTGATTCGCCCGCTCCACCTGCCCATTAGATTGTGGGTGAGCGACTGCAGAAACATCAAGCCGGATACGCTCTCGACGGCAAAACTCCTGCATCGCCCCTTGGGACAAGTTAGTACCATTATCAGTAATGATACTGTGCGGATATCCAAACCGAAAAATCAGCTTTTTCAAGAATTTGACCGCTGTCTCCGCATCGCAAGCTCCAACAGGTTCTGCCTCAACCCACTTGGTGAACTTATCAACTGCCACCAGCAGATGGGTCTTCTTGTTAGAGGACATTCTAAAGGGACCGACCATGTCTAGCCCCCAGACCGCAAAAGGCCAAGTGATGGGGATCATTCTTAATTCTTGAGCCGGCACATGAGCCTGTCGCCCATAACGCTGGCATCCTTCGCACCGACGAACTATATCTTCTGCATCAGCATGAGCCGTCAGCCAAAAGAACCCATGACAAAAAGCCTTTGACACCAAAGAGCGTGACCCGACATGATGCCCATAGTCTCCGGAATGAATATCATTTAAGATTATGCATCCTTCTTCGGAGGAAACGCATCGCTGAAAAACTCCAGAAGCGCTCCGCTTATATAACTCGTCATTGATGATGACCATGGATTTGCTGCGGCGAACGATTTGATGAGCCGAAACTTCGTCTGTTGGTAATTCGCCCCTGGCGAGATAAGCCAGATAAGGAAGAACCCAATCTGGCGTGACGTGGAGAGCCGCCATGAGCTGAGACTCAGGATCTGGTATTGCCAACTCCTCCTCCGATGGTAGAATCACGGATGGTTTATGTAAAATATCCAGAAAAACATTGGGAGGAACTGGCTTTCGGTGGGAACCAAGTCGTGAGAGGGCGTCAGCTGCCTCGTTGAGGCGCAGATCAATGTGGTCCACCTGATAACCATGAAAATGACCCGCCACTTCAGACACAGCTCTTCTGTAAGCCGCCATCATGGGGTCCCGAGAATCCCAAGTACCCGAAACTTGCTGGGCCACCAAATCAGAGTCGCCAAAGCATCTGACTCGCGTTAAATTCATCTCCTTGGCGAGTCGCAAGCCGTGAAGCAAAGCTTCGTATTCCGCCGCATTGTTAGTGCATGGAAACATGAGTCGGAAGACGTAGAAAAATTTATCTCCTTGAGGGGATACCAACACCACACCAGCCTCCGAGCCTTCCAGCTGCCTAGATCCATCAAAATAAATAGTCCAATAAGTGAGATCAGGCCTGTCTTCCGGAGCCTGCAACTCCGTCCAGTCGTTGACGAAATCAACTAAAGCCTGAGACTTGATGGCCGTGCGGGGGGCATATTGTATGTGGTGCGGCCCAAGTTCAATTGCCCACTTGGCAATCCGCCCTGTTGCCTCCCGATTCTGGATGATGTCCCCAAGGGGGGCAGAGCTAACCACTATGATAGGGTGTTCTTGGAAGTAATGCTTAAGTTTCCGACTCGCCATAAACACCCCATATACCAACTTCTGCCAGTGTGGGTACCGCTGCTTGGAAAGGGTTAGCACCTCGCTGATAAAATACACCGGACGTTGCACTGGGTATTCCTTCCCCTCCTCATTTCTTTCAACGACCACTGCCACACTTACTGCTTTGGAATTTGCCGCGATATACAGAAGCATGGGTTCTTTTTCAGTCGGCGCAGCCAAGACCGGCGGGTTAACCAATTGGCGTTTCAGGGCTTCGAGCGCCTCGTGTGCCTCATTCGTCCAAACAAACCGATAAGATTTCCTTAATAACTGATAAAGAGGAATCGCCTTCTCACCCAGGCGAGTTATGAAACGACTTAGGGTCGCAATGCGACCCGCCAATCGTTGAACTTGGTTAACGTTCGCCGGCTTTCCAAGGGAGGTTACTGCTTTGATCTTGTCTGGGTTAGCTTCAATGCCGCGCTCCGATACCAGGAAGCCCAGTAATTTCCCTGCAGGCACACCAAAAACACATTTGGTGGGATTCAGCTTCATCTGATATACCCGTAGATTATCAAACGTCTCCTTGAGATCCTCTAGTAGTGTCTCCCCCTGGCGGGTTTTGATCACAATATCGTCGACATAGGCGTGGACGTTGCGACCGATTTGATTGCGTAGGCAATTTTGGATGCAGCGCTGGTAAGTCGCCCCCGCACTCTTGAGTCCAAAAGGCATGGACACATAACAAAAAGCCCTGAAGGGGGTTATAAAGGCTGTATTTTCTTGATCCTCCACGGCCATCTTGATTTGGTGATATCCTGAGTAGGCGTCCAAAAAGCACAATCGTTCGCATCCCGCCACCGAGTCAATGATCTGGTCGATGCGGGGAAGAGCGAAGGGATCCTTTGGACAAGCTCTGTTGAGGTCTGTGTAGTCAATGCACATACGAAAGGACCATTCTTCTTGAGTACCAAAACCGGGTTAGCCAGCCATTTGGGGTGAAAAACTTCCACGATGAATCCGACGGCTAAAAGACGGGCAACCTCTTCTCCAATCGCCTTGCGTCGCTCCTCGTTAAATCTGCGAAGGTACTGCTGGATGGGTTTTGCCTTTGGGTCCACATTAAGATGGTGCTCAGCGAATTCTCTCGGCACACCAGGCATGTCAGAAGGTTTCCATGCGAAGATGTCCCGATTCTCACGGATGAATTCGATGAGCGCGCTTTCCTATTTGGGGTCCAGACCCGTCCCAATGTTGAACTGCTTGGATGAATCGTCAGGAACGAAATCGATTGTCTTAGTGTCATCCGTTGGCTTGAACTTGAGGGGCGACTCAGCATCTGTAGTCGGCTTCTTTAGGGGTGACATGTCCGCCGGGTCAACATTGGCCCGATGGTGTTTGAGCTCCTCTGTAGCGCAGGCGACTTCCGCATAAGCCGCGTCCCCTTCTTCACATTCCTTTGCAATCCTTCTATCTCCATCAACCGTGATGGGTCCTTTGGGACCAGGCATTTTGAGCTTGAGGTAAACATAACACGGGCGAGCCATGAAGCGGGCATAAGCCGGCCGCCCAAATAACGCATGGTAGGGGCTTTTCAATTTGACCACCTCGAAAATCAGTGACTCCGACCTGTAATTCTGCGCAGTTCCAAACGCCACTGTGAGTCTGACTCGGCCTATGGGGTAGGCCGACTTGCCCGGGAAGATTCCGTGGAAGACCGTGGTTGAAGGCATCAGGTCCTTTTCCAATAGGTTCATCCTTTGGAAAGTGTCAAAATATAAGATATTAATGCTGCTGCCACCATCCATTAGCACTTTGGACAGGGTGTAACCCCCAACTTGGGGAGCCACGACCAACGCTAAATCGCCTGGGTTGTCGACTCTTGGCGGGTGATCCTCCCTGCTCCATGTTATGGTCTGCTCAGACCAATGGAGGTATCTGGGAAGCGCCGGTTCAGATACACTGTACGCCTGGTGACTCACCTTCTTATCGCGCCTGCAAGCATTGGTGGTGAAAACATGATACTGCCCATTACTTAACTGTTTGGGGTTGCTGCGGAAACCCCCGTTATCATCCTGACCCTGCGGAGCCCCCTGTGGGGGTGGCTGTTGAAAGGCTCCTGGCGGGTTATACCGCCGCTGGTGGTGCACCGGGTATTGGCCGCCGCCTGGCTGTGGACCTCCCTGAGCCCCCTGTTCAGGAAAGCCGCCGAAGGGGTTCTGTCGTTGGTTGGGTGCGGCGAACTGCTCCTGGCGCTGGTCCGGGTCATCGTTTTGACTTTTCTTGATCGCCTCCGCCCGAAATTCCCGCATTACGAAGCAATTCTCCCAGGAGTGAGTCGCCGGACCGTCTGCCGTGGCATGGTGCGGGAAAGGGCCTTTGAGTAGCTCTTCATAGTTATGCGGCCTCTTCCCGCTAAACCCCCTATTTTTCTTCTGGCGTTGGTTGCCATTGTTGGTGTTGGTATTGGCGACTAAGTCCGAGGGCTCCTCTTGCGGTCTTCGCTTGCTATTGGCCCCTTGATTGTGGCGGTTGCGTCCCTGGAACCGGGTATGGTTTTTGGATGACTCGCCCTTTTTGGGCGAATTAGCCTTACCGTCCTCACCAGGATCTTTGGTGTCATCTGCCTCAGCGTACCTAGTGAGGGTGTCCATCAGCTCTCCCATGTCTTGGACCTTTCGCTTGAGTCGCCCCAATTTTTGCACCAATGGTTCGTAATGGCAATTCTGCTCGACGATCAGCACTGCTTGAGCCGCCGTAAATACCATCTGACGAATGGATAATTTCTGCAACCCGCCGTGACCAATGGTGAGCCGACTCATCTGGGCGCTGAACACAGTGTTGTAGATCGACGATCGTCATCGGACGTTTGCAAGTTCCTCGGAAGTTTTTGATGAAACGCTCTTTTAACTCGGCCCAGGTTTGGATGGAGTTGGGAGGTAAGTTTTTCAACCAAGTACGTGCTGACCCCTCGAGCATCATCGTGAAGTATCTGGCGCAAACTGCCTCGTTTACGTCGAGCATGTCCATGGCGATTTCATAGCTCTCGATCCACGATGCCGGCTCAAGGTCCGGAGTGTAATTAGGCACCTTTCTTGGTCCCTTAAAAATCTTTGGGCATGCTTTCATTATGAAGGGCGAGGGCCAAGCATGGCACCCCAACTCGCCCTCCGCCCCCGATGAGGGGGGCCGGGGCGTCTTGGGTGTTCGGGAGATCCCGGCCTGGCGGGTTCCATCAGGCGGGTTGTCCTGTGGGACGTGTCGCGGCCCGCTGTTTACGGCGGGCTGGTCCTGTGGCCGGCTCCAGGTGTAGCTTGCCTGGGGAGTGGAATGCAAACTCTCGAGGCTGTGTGAGAACTGGGCGTTTTGAACCACCGCCGTTGTCGTGGGTATAAGCCTGACACTAGATGTGTAGGGTACGAATGAGATGGGCAGAGTCTTAGCTACGGCGAGGTTGTATGAGTTCAGGCCCCTCTGCGGTGGAGGTAACAGCCCTACGTCTCAGTGCTCTCGGAGCTTGTTGTCGAGTGTAATATGGACTACAATGATTTGCTAACCCCTCTACCAGTGGGGGAGGGCGGCTTATATAGAGTGCGCTGCCCTCCACAACGGTTCCGGTACAAGGGTGGAGTAGTGGGGATTGAATGCGTACGTTACAGGTAACGTATTCTCTAAATACTAATAAATGCACCCGGAAACGTATGGCCGTTTCCCTCCACAGAGGTTACGATGTACCGAGTGTATCCAGTCGGTTAGCTTGGTATCCTCCGAATGCTAGACTCCGACTGGATGATTGAGGACCTGTTACCGACTGGATGATGGGGACTCCTTAATTCAGTCAGGACTGACTAAGGGCACTGTCCTTTGTGAGGGGTAGTCCTTGGGTAGGACCTGCATGGCAGGCCTATGACCCTACCCTAGGACTATGACCCCATCATTAGTCCCCGAATGGATTGGGGTTGGAACGACGAAGCGATGCTTGAAGTTTGGATCCGACTGGATTAGATTTGGCTTGGGCGTTGCTTGCCTCGATCCATTTTATCTTTTCTGACCAACGATCCGAGTGGAAGCGCCCGCGAAACAGACTATCAGAAGCCGAGTGCTTCCGCGGCATCTTTTGACGCGACTGGTCAACTGACAGCGGCGGATTTTCCGGGATCTCAAATTTCGGGTTCCGCACGCTCAGCGGGGATGACGCGAGCGCACTTGAGTAGCGCCTGACGCCTCGATTCTCGCGCCTTCAACTCCTCCACTGATATCGCCGTGGCCGGTCGGGCGGATAAGGTTTTGGGGCCACCCGCCAGTAGCCCAATCGGATCCCTATTTAAATCTGGGCGGCGAGGCTTCTTCGTTACGCTCGCCGAATCTTTCACTCTCGCCTGCTCCGTCTTCCTCGCCACCTCCAGCGCTCCTACACTCCTTCCTTCTCCTTCCTCCCGAGGGTTCGCCGTCGCCTCCATGACCAAGGGTCATACCAGCAAGATGGAGCGAGGAAGAAGAAGGGCAAGGCGGCGGCGCCTGCTCAGCGGCGACAGCGGCCGCTGCCGGCGGGGTGGATTCAAGGTGATTTCCTCCCCTCCACGGTGACGGAGGGGGATCTGTTGCAGCTGGTGGAGCACGGAATGATCGTGCATAAGTCCTGGAGGCTGCCGGCGGAGAATGAGGTCGAGCCGGCGCCCCGGGAGGGGGAGCGCGTCTTGCTTCTCAGCCACGTCCATCGAGGTTTTTCTTTACCCCCGCATCCTTTCTTCAAGGGTATCATGAATCACTTCGGTGCCTAACTTCACCATTTCCCTCCGAATGCCATCGCCCAC
This sequence comes from Hordeum vulgare subsp. vulgare, assembly GCF_904849725.1. NCBI lineage: Eukaryota > Viridiplantae > Streptophyta > Magnoliopsida > Poales > Poaceae > Hordeum > Hordeum vulgare. The sequence continues at coordinate 542,008,162 of NC_058520.1, forward strand.
CTTTCTGCCTTTATAGTCTTGTGCGAGTGTTTCATTGGCTGTCCCCCCATTGGGGGCTGTTCAAGCACATATTTTCTGCTAGATCCTAGACCATCAAATGACTTAGCCAGTCGGATGATAAAACACATCTTCTCCAGCTCTGCGGGGGTATAGGTTTCCAAAAAAAGAGTCGGAGCAGTTATCCTACTCTCCAGTTATGTGAGTCGGTCAGGAACTGGCAGTCGACGTGGTTCTACTGCCAGGATATTGCCTGTCCGAATGCTTCGACAGGGCTGCCTCCCTTCAGTCTGGATCGGCCTGCCCCACCTAAGCAACTCGCGCTCACGAGGGCGGATAAGAACGACGTCCAGCCCTTGGTTGAGGCACTCGTGGACGTCGTCAGGAGGGGGGTCACCGGCATAGACTTGCTGGAGGTCTTTCTTGGTCGACGGATCCAGCCTATGCAGGCTCGCGACCATGCCATGTGGCATTACACAGGCCCCGAGGACTCCACTCGGACCAACGTGGTGGCCGTGACTGAGGAGAGGGTGATCTCGTGGGTGCTCCAAATCACGGGCCCCTGCGAGAATCCCAAAGGATCTCGGCGAGTGAGGCCTTACAGCGCGGATCATCCTCCACCGAATCAGGTGAGTGACATTGTCGAGTGCATTGAACTATCCCAATTCTTGTCGTTTGTCTATATCTCTGTGTGATGTCTGATATTGCCGACTGAAATTTATGCAGGAGTGGACCAACTGGTTCTCCCCCGTCTCGAACGGGAATCCGGCGGAGGAAGAGGAGGAAGGCAGCCAAGAGGGCAGCGTGGAGAGCGCCGAATACGTCTCCGACAGCGGGGAATCGGAGGAGGAGACCAGCGAGGAGGAGGAAGAAGACGAAGAGCAAGACTCGCCACCTCCGAACCCAGAGCACCGGACCAAGCGTCGACACGAGCCCGCCGTCCCCTCGGCTCCTCCCGCATCTTCGAGTGCTCCGCCTGCTGCTCCGGCGGCCCCGAGTGTTCGAAGCACTAAGAGGACCAGGGATGCCGCCGCTGAGCCTGCGTGTCAGTCTTCTAAGGTGGCCAAGCTGAGTGGGCCTAAGCCTCGGAAGGCTCTGCCGCGAATGAGGGTTGCTGTCCCCGTCACCTCTACGTAAGTGTACACAGTTTTCAATTCTTTCTGATATCCGAGTGAACTTCTGTTTACTGGCCGAATGGGTCTCACTTGACAGGGTCGCTACTTCTGCCACCTCTCCGGCGCGTCAGGAAGACGACCCCATGGACACGGACAACGTCGTCTCATCCCAGCCAGGTGCGTTGTAGGGACGTCGAATGTTTTATACTATCGTGTCCCAGTGAGGTGCTTCTTTCTTTTTCTGAGACCTCGTGTCATTCGGTCTGTCAGGGGCGATTTGTCTGGGTGAGGGCGACCAGGGGAGAGCCGACCCAGCTGTGGAGCCTGTTCTCGAGGCTGCTCCTCCTGCTGTCGCTCTCGCCGCCGACGTGCTGCCGACTGAGGCGCTGCCACAGACTGAACTAGTGCTGGTGGGTGAGGAGCCGACTGGGGCGGACCTTGGGATGCCTCAGGAACCTCCGACGATTCCAGGTTCGTCGAATGCTGAATTCAGCATCCAGCGTCTTCCGTAGGAGCAGGTGGGAGCGTCCAAGGGGGCTATGGTGGAGGCGGAGTTGATGGCTGGAGAAGCCAAGAGGGCCTACGACTCCGTTGCGGCCTTGTACCAGCGGAGCTTGGAGCTGCGCGATGATATCCGAGTAAGTGGTCTAGTAAGTATTTACTTTTCTCCTGTAACCCACTGGGTGTTCTTGAATAGCAGTTGTTGTTTGCAATGGGTTCACTCTTAGTGAACCCAGTGGGTGTAGTCCCCGAGACTTCTGTCGAGTGCTTGCACCGACAGTTGTCTTTATACATATTGTCTTTGCTTTGGTCGTGTCTGTAAATAATATGACCGACTGCTAGCAGTTGTGGCCCTCGGAGTGCACTTACTGTAAGAGTCTCCGAGAGTAAGTTGTAATCAGGTCGGGTAACATTTGCCTCGTGGGCATAGGTGATAACATGCATCTCAATAGGGCAGGCCTGCTTGAGCTGCATGCCAGTGGGGTCACTCTCAGTGAACCCACTGGCTGTAGTCCCCGAGACCGCTGTCGATTGCTTGCGTCGGCAGGGGTCTGAAGAACTTAGACTTTTAACTGTTGAACTTTCTGATTGTCTCTTGGTGTTTGGTGGCAGAAAACCTGTGAAATGGGATCAGCCTATGAGACTCTCAAGGCGGAAAGGAATCAGTTCGCTGGTGAACTTGATACAACCATGCTTGCAATGGCCGGCATGAAGGATGCTCTGGCGGAACGGGAGAAGTCATTGGAGCAGGCGCGTGAGGTGAACAAGGTGTTGACTGAGGAAGTGGAAAAGATGGGGAAACAGAGGACTGCGCTGATGAGTCAGATGGATGTGCTGAACAAACGATGCAGGGCGCAAGAGAAATATGTCAGCGACTGGGCTCGGCAGATGATGACGCGTCTGGCTGGTAAGTCCTGCTTTTTCCGAGTGGTTGTGCTATGCGCGTAACACTCGGCGCTTATTGTCTGTTTGTCCTATTGTCGTAGATTTTTGTTTTGACGCCGAAGCTGAAGCAACTGACGTGGAGCGTTCGATTCTTGAGAACGTTCCACTCGGCGACGACGCCAATCGGGATCTGCTCCGTGCGCACATCCGCGTGGGCAAAGTTGGTCCTTTCATCGGTCGACTGAGAGAAGTCGTCGGCCGAATCGACAAGGAGCTTTGGCCAGAAGATGAGTCGCGACAGGAGATGGAGAACCTGATGACCCGACTGGAGGAGATTCCCAAGAGAGTGCAGTCGTGGAAGAAATCTGCAGCTCGTTGCGATGCAGATGTTGCTCTGTCCTTGGTCCGAGTCCATTGCAAGGAGGTGCGTGAGGAAAAGCTGAAGACACTGAAGGTCGCCAACACGAAGAAGCTTCGATTCGAAGACTTCATGGAGACGTTCCTTGAGAGTGCTACCCGCATCGCCGATGGAATCGACTTGGACACCTTCGTTGAGCCATCTAGTCCTGGCGCTGACCCTGCTGACGCGTAAGAAAACTCTGTCCTCGGTATGCCGAGTGTTTTATCTGTAAGGTACTTTGGCCACTTCTGTTGGCTGTCACACTTTTAAATTGGTGCGGGTAAGCTTGATCCGCACCGAGTTCGCTATCTTTGCGAGAATTTTGGAATCCATTTTTTTGCTCTTTTGTTGCAATGTTGATTCGAGTTTTTGTTTGGCGTTTCTTGGTGAAGCCAAAGGCAAACAATCGATGCTGGATCGCGGCTAAGCCCCCGAGTGTGACGTGAAGTGCACACTCGGAGAAGGTTAATACTTAGGCGATGCTGGATCGCAGCTAAGCCCCTGAGTGTGACGTGTAGTGCACACTCGGAGAAGGTTAGTACGTGGGCGATTCTGGATCGCAGCTAAGCCCCCGAGTGTGACGTGTAGTGCACACTCGGAGAAGGTTAGTACGTGGGCGATTCTGGACCGCAGCTAAGCCTCCGAGTGTGACGTTAAGTGCACACTCGGAGAAGTTTAATACTTAGGCGATGCTGGATCGCAGCTAAGCCCCCGAGTGTGACGTTAAGTGCACACTCGAAGAAAGTTAATACTTAGGCGATGCTGGATCGCAGCTAAGCCCCCGAGTGTGACGTTAAGTGCACACTCGGAGAAAGTTAATACTTAGGCGATGCTGGATCGCAGCTAAGCCCCCGAGTGTGACGTTAAGTGCACGCTCGAAGAAAGTTAATACTTAGGCGATGCTGGATCGCAGCTAAGCCCCCGAGTGTGATGTTAAGTGCACACTCGGAGAAAGTTAATACTTAGGCGATGCTGGATCGCAGCTAAGCCCCCGAGTGTGACGTTAAGTGCGCACTCGGAGAAAGTTAATACTTAGGCGATGCTGGATCGCAGCTAAGCCCCCGAGTGTGACGTTAAGTGCACACTCGGAGAAAGTTAATACTTAGGCGATGCTGGATCGCAGCTAAGCCCCCGAGTGTGACGTTAAGTGCACACTCGAAGAAAGTTAATACTTAGGCGATGCTGGATCAAAGCTAAGCCCCCCGAGTCTGACGTTAAGTGCACACTCAGAGAAAGTTAATACTTAGGCGATGCTGGATCGCAGCTAAGCCCCCGAGTGTGACGTTAAGTGCACACTCGGAGAAAGTTAATACTTAGGCGATGCTGGATCGCAGCTAAGCCCCCGAGTGTGATGTTAAGTGCACACTCGGAGAAAGTTAATACTTAGGCGATGCTGGATCGCAGCTAAGCCCCCGAGTGTGACGTTAAGTGCACACTCGGAGAAAGTTAATACTTAGGCGATGCTGGATCGCAGCTAAGCCCCCGAGTGTGACGTTAAGTGCGCACTCGGAGAAAGTTAATACTTAGGCGATTCTGGATTGCAGCTAAGAAAGTTAATACTTAGGCGATGCTGGATCGCAGCTAAGCCCCCGAGTGTGACGTTAAGTGCACACTCAGAGAAAGTTAATACGTAGGCGATGCTGGATCGCAGCTAAGCCCCCGAGTGTGACGTTAAGTGCGCACTCGGAGAAAGTTAATACTTAGGTGATTCTGGATCGCAGCTAAGTTTTTTTTTGAGATCGGAGTCTGTGACCGCAGAAGAACTTTGAACCTGCAAAAAACTCAATCTGCTTTATATTATTTCGCCAATACTTGTTCTTTACATCGCTTCAGTCGACGGTCACGTGTAGAAGCGCTTCAGGAGATCTCCGTTCCATGCGCGCGGCTCGTCTGTCTCCCTCTCGATGTTGTAGAGTCTGTATGCCCCGTTGTTCAGCACCTTGGAGATGATGAAGGGTCCTTCCCAGGCCGGAGCCAACTTGTGAGGTCTTTGTTGATCCACTCGGAGCACCAGGTCGCCTGCTTGGAACGTCCGACTTCTGACGTGGCGTGCATGAAAACGCCGTAGATTTTGTTGATAAATGGTCGAGCAAGTTAATGCCATCTCGTGCTCCTCTTCCAGAAGATCCACTCCGTCTTGCCTTGCTTGTTCTGCTTCGGCTTCGGAGAAGAGTTCGACTTGTGGCGCATTGTGAAGCAAGTCACTCGGAAGGACCGCTTCTGCTCCATAAACGAGGAAGAATGGTGACCGCCCTGTAGATCTGTTCGGGGTTGTGCGAAGTCCCCAAAGCACTGAAGGTAGCTCGGTAACCCAAGCGCCAGCGGCATGTCCTATCTCTCGCAGGAGTCGGGGCTTTAATCCTTGCAAAATAAGCCCGTTTGCCCGCTCTGCTTGTCCATTGGACTGAGGATGTGCTACGGAAGCAAAATCCACTCGGATGCCTTGGCTTGTATAGAAACCTTTGAATCTGTCCGAGTCAAAGTTTGTCCCGTTGTCCGTAATTATGCTGTGAGGTACACCGAATCTGAAGATGATGTCCGTGACAAACTTGACGGCTGTCGAAGCGTCGAGCTTCTTGATGGGCTTCGCTTCGATCCATTTCGTGAACTTGTCGACTGCCACCAACAGATGTGTGTATCCACCTTGGCCTGTCTTGAATGGGCCGACTGTATCTAATCCTCACACTGCAAACGGCCACACCAGAGGGATCGTCTTTAACGCAGACGTTGGCTTGTGGGACTTGTTGGAGTAGAACTGGCAGCCCTCACATCGATCAACCATATCCTTAGCCATCTCGTTAGCCTGCAGCCAAAAGAAGCCAGCCCTGAATGCCTTGGCGACGATTGCTCTCGAAGAAGCGTGATGACCGTAGGTCCCCGAGTGAATATCCTCCAGAATCAGCTGCCCCTCCTCTGGGGAGATGCATCGTTGAAGAACGCCTGAGATACTTTCCTTGTACAATTGGCCATCAATGACAGTGAATGACTTCGACCTGCGGACTATCTGCCTGGCTTGTACTTCGTCTTCTGGAAGTTCTTGCCTCAAGATATATGCCATGATCGGCACAGTCCAATCAGGAATGACAGCCAGAATCTCCATCACCAGATCAACCACAACAGGTACATCGACTTCAGTCGGATCTGTTGTGCTCTTGGGTTGTACTGGTTCCTCTGTGAAAGGATCTTCTTTGACTGAGGGGAGGTGGAGGTGCTCGAGGCAGACGTCACTCGGGACTGGTCTCCGAGTGGATCCGAGTTCCGCTAACTCGTCAGTCGCTTGGTTCTTTAGTCTTGGAACATGGTGAAGTTCTAGACCTTCAAACTTCTTCTCAAGCTTCCTCACTGCATTGCAGTATGTAGTCATGGTGGGGTTTCTGACGTCCCACTCTTTCATCACTTGATTGACCACCAGATCTGAATCGTCGTAGACCATCAGGCGACGGACGCCGAGTGAGATGGCCATACGCATCCCGTAGAGGAGAGCTTCATACTCCACCTCGTTGTTGGAGGAATCGAAGTGTATCTGTAGCGTGTACTTGAGCTTGTCGCCCTTTGGTGATATGATCACAACGCCAGCGCCAGAGCCATTCAACATCTTGGACCCATCGAAGAACATTGTCCAATGGGCCGAGTAGATGTGGGTCGGTTGCTGTTGTTCTACCCATTCTGCTATGAAGTCAGCCAGAGCTTGAGACTTAATAGCTTTCTTGGCCTCGAACTTGATGTCACAGTACAGCATCTCCATCGCCCACTTCGCCACTCGGCCTGACGCATCTCAATTGTGGAGAATTTCCGACAATGGAGCATCAGAAATGACAGACACCGAGTGGTCTTGGAAATAGTGAGCCACCTTCTTCGCAGTCATGTAAATCCCGTAGATAAGTTTTTGATAGTGGGGATACCTCTGCTTGGAAGGAGTCAGGACTTCAGAGACGTAGTACACTGGCCGCTGAACTTTGTATGCTTTGCCTTCTTCTTCTCGTTCGACTGTAAGAACAGTACTGACGACTTGATTTGTAGCCGCGATATACAGAAGAAGGGGCTCTTTACTGAGCGGAGCAGTAAGAACCGGCTGGGTGGAAAGTAGGACTTTGAGGTCGTCGAATGCGACTTGGGCTTCATCTATCCACTTGAAAGTATCTGATTTCTTCATGAGTCGGTACAGAGGAAGTGCTTTTTCACCGAGTCGAGTGATGAACCTGCTCAAAGCCGCTAGGCAACCTGTGAGCCGTTGAACATCGTGTATTCTGACCGGCCTCTCCATTCATACGATGGTCCCGATCTTTTCAGGGTTAACATCGATCCCTCGTTCGGAAACGAAGAAACCGAGTAACTTTCCGCTGGGAACGCCGAACGAACATTTGGTGGGGTTGAGCTTGATATCGTACCTACGAAGGTTGGCGAATGTTTCTGCCAAGTCAGTCAGCAGGTCGGAACCTTTGCGTGACTTGACTACGATATCATCCATATATGCCTCCACATTCCGACCGATCTGATCGAGGAGACATTTTTGGATCATGCGCATAAAGGTAGCTCCTACATTCTTCTGACCGAATGGCATAGTGATGTAGCAGAAGCACCCGAATGGGGTGATGAAGGCTGTTTTTAATTCATCGGGACCATACAGACGGATCTGATGATAGCCCGAGTAGGCATCGAGAAATGACAGACGCTCGCAACCCGCAGTCGAATCGACAATTTGATCTATGCGAGGGAGCGGAAAATGGTCTTTCGGGCAGACCTTATTGAGATGCTTGAAGTCGATGCACATTCGGAGCGACTTGTCCTTCTTGGGCACCATGACAACATTGGCGAGCCACTCGGAGTGGTGAACCTCGCGAATGAAGTTGGCTGCCAGCAGCTTGGCCACCTCTTCCCTGATTGCCTTCCTCTTGTGCGCGGCAGACCGGCGCAGGCGCTCTCGGACAGGCCGAGCCATGGAATCCACGTGTAGTCGGTGCTCAGCCAACTCCCTGGGTACACCTGGCATGTCAGAGGGTTTCCATGCGAAGATGTCCCAGTTCTCATGGAGGAATTGGGTGAGCTCGGCTTCCTACTTAGGATCGAGGGTGGTGGAGATGTTCGTCGGGGCAGCAGTGGCGTCCGTCGGGTGGATGCTGACCTTCTTCGTCTCTCCCGCCGACTAAAATGCAGACTCTGAAGCTGGCTTCTTCGAGCGCATCAGGTCGGCGGGGTCGACTGTTTTCTTGTACTCGTCCAGCTCGAGGACGCCCATCTGCTGGTCGGCGATCCTTGATCCCTGCTGCAGACACTCTTCAGCCCGCTGCCGATTGCCTGTGATGGTGATCACACCTTTCGGGCCCGGCATCTTCAACTTCAGGTACACGTAACATGGACGGGCCATGAAGTGCGCATACGCTGGGCGACCCAGAATTGCGTGATAAGCGCTCTGGAAGTCAACCACTTCGAACGTCAGCTTTTCCTCGCGGAAGTTCTTGTCGGAGCCGAAAACGACGTCCAACGCGATCTGGCCGAGTGACTTGGCCTTCCGTCCAGGGATGACTCTGTGGAACTGCATGCTGCTCTCGCTGAGTTTGGACATCGGGATGCCCATCCACTTGAGGGTGTCGGCGTACATGATGTTCAAGCCGCTGCCGCCATCCATGAGAACTTTGCGCAGTCGGACTCCTTCTACCACCGGGTCGACGACCAGGGCCTGTCTCCCCGGGGTGGGTACATGTGCCGGATGATCCGACTGGTCAAAGGTGATCGCAGTTTGAGACCATTTGAGGAACTTGGGGTTGGAAGGGGTGGCCATGTTCACCTCTCTGTTAACCAGCTTCAGTCGGCTCTTGCTCTCGACGTCAGCAAAGATCATCAGGGTTGCATGGACTTGGGGGAATGGATCCTCCTTATCCTCCTCATCCTGTTCATGGTCCTTCTCACTCGGTTGCCCTTCGCTGAACCCCTGGATCAGGAGGCGACACTGTCGAGTGGTATGCTTCGCAAATATGGGGTTGCCTTCTTCGTCCATCTTCGTATGAACCGGACATGGCTGGTCCAGGATGGGGTTATTGAACTGCTTCTTCTTGGGGGTGAACTGAGCCTTCCCTTTACACTTGAACTTGGCATTGGTTACGGCTGCAGCCTCCGCTTGCGGAGCGGTCGGAACTTTCTGCTTCTGCTTCCGAGTGTTTCCCCCATCACCATCAGCGACTGTTTTGTGCTTGCCGCTTCGGATGCGGTCCTCTTCTTCGCCATTTGCGTAGCGTGTTGCTATCTCCATCATCTTGCTCATGGAAATGTCGCCTGTTCGGCCGAACTTCAGGTACAGATCCCTGTACCGCACGCCTGCCTTGAAAGCGCAGACTGCTTGATGCTCGGTGATGTTCTCCACCGTGTGATAGAGAGTTGTCCAGCGCTGGATGAAGTCACACAGGGGCTCATTCTGCTTCTGGACGCAGTGCTAGAGCTCCACAAGGCCAGCAGGGCGCTTGCACGTCCCTTCGAAGGTCCTGATGAACACTCGGGCCAGATCTGCCCAACTGTAGATGCTTGAGGGGGCCAACTGGTTTAGCCACGCTCGCGCCGAGCCGTCGAGCATCAGAGGGAGGTGCTTCATGGCGACATGGTCGTCCCCTCCTCCGATCTGGACCGCCACTCGGTAGTCATCTAGCCACGTTTCTGGCTTGGACTCTCCTGTGAACTTGCTAATTCCCGTCGCCAGTCAGAAGTTGGGAGGGATGTCAGCCGAACGGATGGCTCGACTGAAACACTCGGGCCCAGACACGGTGGCCCTGCTTCCACTCGGACGGTCGGTATCGCGACCATCACGGTGGGCTCGACCTCTGTCGACTCTTCGTTGGGCGATATGTCCTCTTGCGTCGGGTCTTGGGTCGTAAGTGTCGCCGACTGAACGCCGATCATCATGATGTCGGGACCCATATGGCCCACCCCGCGGAGGGGTGCATGAGCGGCGGCGATCTTCATGAATCATGGAACGACTGCCTCCCCTGTGGCGCTGATGGGAACCAGGGCTGTGAACCGACCGATGCGTATTCGCGTGGACGGAACTGTTATAGATCCGGTTGTGCGACTGGGAGACTGCCGAATTCTGCTGCTGCGCCGTGTGCAATAGGGCTCGGATCTGCTCGATCCCTCTACCAGCCTCTGAATCAGTCGGCTGGAGGGAATCGGCTATCTTGGCAGCTGCAGCCAAGTTGAGGAGGGGTGTGCTGAACAGCTCCACGTTGCTCCGCCGAGTGTGCTGACTAGCAGAACGGCGAGGTGGACGACGTGCGCCGGACGCTTCGCCGATCTCGTGCTCGTTCCGGCCAGCCTGATGGGGATCTTCATGGGAGTTGGCCATGTGTACTTCTGCTGCGGGCCCGTGACCCGCATACTCGGAAGGAAACTCAGTCGGAACCGAGTCCGAGTGCTGGGCCGACAGGGCAACCACAACGGACTCAAGAACCGCCACTTGCGAAGATGCGTTCTGGCGTGCATGGGCGTGTTGCACCCAACGCTGGAGCCGCGGACGGCGGGACCGCTTGACGCGGCGCGTGACGGCGGTGTAGGTCGACACGGGAGCCGACCGCTGGAGAAGAAGAATGCCACGGGCGCCGGCACGGAAGTGCGTAACCCCGCGATGGGGAAGCTCCTCGATGTCGAGGGGCGCATCCCGAAGCCACGCCGAGTCGTCGACGATGAAGGAGAGAGCGCCGAAGAAGATCTGGTGACCCATGCTCGAATCTCCACCGGACGACATGACGAAAAGAAGTAGTCGCAAACTCGCCGGAAGTCGCTTAGACGCCTGCCCCACGGTGGGCGCCAACTGTCGTGGGTATAAGCCTGACAGTAGATGTGTAGGGTACGGATGAGATGGGCAGAGTCCTAGCTACGGCAAGGTTGTATGAGTTCAGGCCCCTCCGCGGTGGAGGTAACAGCCCTACGTCTCAGTGCTCTCGGAGCTTGTTGTCGAGTGGAATATGGAATACAATGATTTTCTAACCCCTCTACCAGTGGGGGAGGGCGGCTTATATAGAGTGCGCTGCCCTCCACAACGGTTCCGGTACAGGGGTGGACTAGTGGGGATTGAATGCGTACGTTACAGGTAACATATGCTCTAAATACTAATAAATGCACCCGGAAACGTACGGCCGTTTCCCTCCACAGAGGTTACGATGTACCGAGTGTATCCAGTCGGTTAGCTTGGTATCCTCCGAATGCTAGTCTCCGACTGGATGATTGAGGACCTGTTACCGACTGGATGATGGTGACTCCTTAATTCAGTCAGGACTGACTAAGGGCCCTGTACTTTGTGAGGGGTAGTCCTTGGGTAGGACCTGCATGGCAGGCCTATGACCCTACCCTAGAACTATGACCCCATCAGCCGTCTTCAACATCTCGATGGCGTTCCTTGCTTCTATCTCGGCAGGAGTGTTGCCGTGAATCGGGAGAGATTCCAGATGGCGAGTTGTGGCAAGGACGTTGTCCACCGGGTTGGAAAAGTGGCCTTGAGGCGTCCGGAATCGGGGAATGCGATCCTCAGCCGGCTGACCCGGCGGGTTAGGCGGGCGACCCGACCCTCCCCCCGGGGCGGCTCCCGCCCCAGGGGTTCGTGGAGTGTCGAACAGGCGGGTCGGGTTGAGATCATGGGGCAGGCGACCCTGGTGTCTCCCTTGATGGACGGCGTCAGATGCGCGCTGTTGCCTTTCGAGCCGCCAGTTGTCAGTGTTTAAACGCATCCTTTCGGCCGCAATTTGAGCTTGCCGAGTCTCGATCCTAGCAGACTCCGCCTCGGCATCCCGATGAGCCTTTGCCACTGCCTCTCTGAGTTTCGCCAGCTCTGTGTTTATCTCCTCCTAGTTTTCTGGTGTAAGGGGAGTCGCCATCAGCCTTGTGATTTCTGCCGCTAAATCCACCAGGACTGCGGCCGGGCTTCTGGACGTCTTGCCGGCTCCATCGCCTCCGGTGGGGTTTTGTGTGGGTTGAGTCGCCCCCGCCATGTAAATGGTGATCTGACGGCGGGTTCGGTCAAGGACTTCGGGGTCCATGGCCAGCGACAAGCCCCCAAGACAATCCCCATGTAGAGACCGGATTGAATCTGAATCGCCCATGGATGATTCGTCATCAGAGTTGACCGGTGTAGTTTCCTGAGTCGCCGAGCGCTCTGGCTCCTCCGATCCCTGCGTGAACCCCACCAAGACCGGGCGAGTCAGATTTGGCGTTATTACTGGGCGGACGTACCTGGCCGGCTCGACGATGTCGGTGGAGATGTCCGGCTCAGGCACAGATGATCCGATCATGCCGATGAAGATGTTGATCTTGCCGAAGGGGACCCTGTAACCAGATTCAATCGAATCTGCTTCGGGCCCCATCGCTGGTTGTCGATGTAGGTTTTCCCGCGGCGGCTCCGGGTCATGAGCCCCGTCGCGTAACTCCCAAACCCTGGTAGGGCTCCCTTTGAGAACTCAACTCCGTCGTGCGCAGGCCCCACGGTGGGCGCCAACTGTCGTGGTTTTGTCACGGCAGATGTCCTCGTGAAAGGACTTAGTACTGGAGCCATCACACCTTGGCGGCGACTCAAAGGGGTTAAGCGGGAGAGACACGACGATTTACCCAGGTTCGGCCCCTCGTGAGGAGGTAAAGGCCTACGTCCTGCTTTGGTTTGTATTGATGTGGTTTCGATTACAAGGAAGGCGTAACTCGCCAGACCTAGCACTCGATGATTTCTAACCTCCCGCTCTCCTTCCCTAGGGCTCGCCTTTATATACAGGTCAAACCCTTAGGGTTTACAAGGATACTTTCCTTTCTACAAATCGTGACCCCTGTGGTCTCTAAGTCGCCGTCCTTCAGGGCTTGGAGACTTTCCAGAAATCATAAACCGCCATAGGACCTTCGTGCTGATAACGCTAAGGCCCAAATCATTGTTTAGGTGAATCGCCTGATTTGGTGACCCGGCCCAACTAGGGCGGGTTATTAATAGGTAATATCCCCAACACACCACCACACTCTATTCCACCTATAGTGCTATATCCATGGCTCGCGCTCATGTATTGCGTGATAGTTATAAAAGGTTTGAGAAAGTAAGAGTGCGAAAACAATTACTGGGCCAATTCCGGGGTTGTGCATGATTTACATTAGTTGTGTGAGGATGATGGAGCATAGCCAGACTATATGATTTTGTAGGGATAACTTTCTTTGGCCTTGTTATTTTGAAAGTTCATGATTACTTTGCTAGTTTGCTCGAAGTATTACTGTTTTCATGTCAATAGCAAACTATTGTTTTGAATCGTACGGATCTGAACATTCATGCCACGTGAAAGAAGTTGCAAATGACAACTATGCTAGGTAGTTTTCCACATCAAAAATTCATTCTTTATCACTTCCCTACTCGAGGACGAGCAGGAGTTAAGCTTGGGGATGCTTGATACGTCTCCAACGTATCTATAATTTTTGATGGTTTCATGCTATTATCTTGTCAAACTTTGGATGTTTTGCATGCCTTTTATTTATTTTCTAGGACTAACTTATTAACTTAGTGCCAAGTGCTACTTCTTGTTTTTTTCCATGTTTTTGACCCCTTTGAGAGGCGATTTTGAAATGGAGTCCAAACGGAAGAAAATGTTGAAAATATTTTTTTTGGAACGGAAGAAGATCGGAGAGCTTGGGGGCCAAGCCAGAAGAGCCCCAGGGGCCCCACAAGCCCCCACCCCGCGACTAGGGGGCCGCGCCATGCAGGCTTGTGGGCCCCCTGGAGGTCCCCTGACCTAGATCTTGCGCCTATAAATTCCCAAATATTCCCAAAAAAATCAGGGGAGCATCGTAATCACTTTTCCGCCGCCACAAGCTTCTGTCTTCGCAAGATCCCATCTGGGGCACGTCCTGGTGCCCTGCCGGAGGGGGGATTCGGACACGGAGGGCTTCTTCATCAACACCATGACCTCTCCGATGATGCGTGAGTAGTTCACCATTGACCTACGGGTCCATAGTTAGTAACTAGATGGCTTCTTCTCTCTCTTGGATCTTCAATACAAAGTTCTCCATGATCTTCATGGAGATCTATCCGATGTAATCTTCTTTTGTGGTGTGTTTGTCGAGATCCGATGAATTGTGGATTTATGATCAGATTATCTATGATTCTTATTTGAGTTTCTTCTGATCTCTCTTATGCATGATTTCACATCCTTGTAATTCTCTTCGAGTTGTGGGTTCTGTCTTGCCAACTAGATCTATGATTCTTGCCATGGGAGAAGTGCTTGGTTTTGGGTTCATACCGTGTGGTGACCTCACCCAGTGATAGAAGGGGTAGCGAGGCACGTATCATGTTGTTGCCATCAAGGGTAAAAAGATGGGGTTTTCATCATTGGTTTGAGATTATCCCTCTACATCATGTCATCTTGCTTAAAGCGTTACTCTGTTCGTCATGAACTCAATACACTAGATGTATGCTGGATAGCGGTCGATGTGGGGAGTAATAGTAGTAGATGTAGAAAGTATCGGTCTACTTGTCTCGGACGTGATGCCTATATGCTAGATCATTGCCTTAGATATCGTCATGACTTTGCGCGGTTCTAACAATTGCTCGACAGTAATTTGTGCACCCACCGTAATACTTGCTATTTTGAGAGAAGCCTCTAGTGAACACTATGGCCCCGAGGGTCTACTCCACACCATATTTTCAGCCTTACACTTTTTACTTCATTGCACTTTCCACCTTCAAATCTCACTTTGCAAACAACCTTGAAGGTATTGACAACCCCTTTGAAGCGTTGGGTGCAAGATTGTTTGTGTTTGTGCAGGTACTCTGGGCTTGACGAGACCCTCCTACTGGATCGATACCTTGGTTCTCAAACTGAGGGAAACACTTACTACTCCTGTGCTGCATCACCCTTTCCTCTTCAAGGGAAAAACCAACGCAAGCCCAATCTCCGTCAACGTGTCAATTTCTGGCGCTGTTGTTTGAGAAGTAGCAGTGTGCGGTCATGTTGTTCATGACGTTTGTGACCCGTCGTGACACACGGCATGGTACATGTACTGGACTGGATGCATAGACGTTTGTACCAAGAGGGACCGCTCCTATGGCCCGACGAGGACGTCGGTTCCACTGAGTGGTGGTGTATGGGATAACCTGGCTTATTAGGGATGATAGACCACTCATATCAATAAGGAATTCCTTCTTTTCTGGGAGCCCATTCGAACAGAACTCCCAGGTTAAGCGTGCTTGGCTTGGAGTAGTTCTAGGATGGGTGACCAATCGGGAAGTTGATCCCGGGTGCGCATGAGTGAGCACAAAGTGCGCAAAAAAGACTAGTATTGATATGTGGGGCCAGTCTAGATCCCGCCAGGAGTAACGACCGTCGACGGGTGTGTCTGGGGCGTTACACCCCTCCCCAACTGGGTCGCTGTCGTTGAGAGGTTCCGTCGCTACCGCCATCACCAAGGTCAAGGGGGGTGACAGAGAGAGAGGAGAGTGACCCAGCACGGGTCGTTTTGACCCGATCAGAATGGCCCGCGCTAACGGCGGTCACTTCATGCACCATCTTTCCTATCTGATGTGGACCCGGCGGATGGGCGAGGTCTGTCATAACATGGTTAGAACGTAACTATTCAGCAACTTATTTTTTTGAAACAACCAACCATAATATAGTATATTTCAAAGAAATTTGAAAAATGACCGTGTTCTGTAACTCTATCCCCAACTGTGATAGTTTTATGCTATTTACTCGCACCTTCTCATTTGGTTGTAGCTATACTCAACCCGTGTGTCATCTCCATTGACTCCACACAAACATCCAAAATGGACCACACACATAACAACGCATCCATGATTGACTACCATCACTGTAACGTGTGACAACCGTCAAGTCTCACAGGATCTCGCATGACCACTCATTCAATAGCTCAAATTTCACTCGATTTAAGAACTATTCGACAAGCTTAAATTTCACCGACACGACAAAGTGCGTCTGCTTATTTAGTTGCGACTCAACTCAACTCGTATGTCATCTCCACTTGTTCACAAGAGAGCAAAGGCAAATACTCTCATACATACATCTAAAATGGACCGCACACGTAACATCATGTGTGGGATTAACAACCCAAGCATTCTAAAGGGTGACTACCGTCGGGATCCGGCATGACCATTGATTAGAATAGCTTTCGCGTGTAATAAAGTTTATAGAAGATGTTTGAAATTGATGCAAACAGGGGGTGCTAGAGCCTTTGGCGAACCCGGGTATGAGGAACCGGCTGTCCATCTTTGCGGATGATGTGGTCCTGTTTGTCATGCCCAAGAAAATGGATCTCGAGATCTACAATCGCATCTTTCAAATGATTGGGGAGGCGTCGGGCCTACGAATTAACATGAGCAAGTCGGCAATGCTCCCAATCAGAGTAGGAGACTAACCTAGCAAGCACCAAGCCAGGCTTCCCTACAAGTGCATTCCCAATAAAGTATCTCGGTCTGCCGCTATATGTGAGGAAGCAATTAGCAGCACAAGTGCAGTACCTTGTGGATCAGATGGGAAACTGTTTGCCAAAGTGGAAGGCGGCTCTCATGCCAAAGAGTGGGAGGCTAACATTGTCTCAGTTAGTTTTGTGCACTATGCCAATTCATACGATGATGACCGTGGATCTTCCAATGAAAACAATTGCAGCAATGAACAAGATATGCAGGGGATTCTTGTGGTGTAGAAGGGCAGCAGCGAACGGTGGAAATTATGTTGTTGCATGGGACGCCGTGTGTGCCCTCAAGTAGGTAGGGGTTTGGGTCTTCCCAACCTATGATGGATGAATGCGGCCATCCAAGCCCGATGGCCTTGGCTTAAGCGAGTGGATACTAGCAGGCCTTGGAGCGAATTCAAAATAAAGGTACCTCCTGAATATATGCTTCTTTTCAAGGCGCAACAAGGTGTCAAGTGCACAATGACCTCACAACTCTGTTCTGGGAGGACCGATGGTTGGACGGGATGAGGATTTAGGAGCTCGCCCCGCACTATATGACATGATCCCACAAAGAGCTAGGTGCACACGGATGGTTCGTTCGGCTATGGAAGATGGGTCGTGGTCAATGGACATTGGCCCCAACCTTGGTACGGGCACTCTTCAGGAGTTCATCTCATTGTGGTAGAGGGTAGCCGTATGGAAGCCGATGGATAATAGGCTGGATACGATCGCTTGGTCTTGGGAAGCTAGCGGACAGTTCTTTGTGAAATCGGTGTATGCTGCCAAGTTCTAGGGAAGACAAGTTATACCCACGACAGAGCTGACGTGGAAATCGCGAGCCTCATCGCAATGCAGATTCTTCACTAGGTTGGCCTTGAGGGATATATGTTGGACCTCGGATCGGCTGGCACGACGTGGGCTGCCCCATGAGGATGCATGCATGTTTTGCGATCACGAGGAGAAAACGACCAACCATGTACTACTCACATGTGTGTTTGCTAGGACAGTATGGACAACAATCTGCATGGCTATGGACAGACCGGAGTGGGCCCCAACTCCACAAAACTCCCTCGAGTCATGGTTGTGTGACAAGCAAGGGACCAATGGCATGGGCCGAAAACGACTTCAAACGATCTTCGCGCTTATAACCTGGGAGTTGTGGAAGCATCGGAATGCCATCGTTTTTATGGAGTGTCCCCTTCAATTGTGATGCTAATCCGAAGAGTTGTGTCGGAAGGTATAATGTGGTCATCGACAGGCATCTTAAAAGGAAGCATGGACCCTTTCTTTAGTAGAGTAGAGAGGTGGGTGCGTAGCAAGGGGTAGCGTTGTATCCACACACTTGTAAACTTGGGTGGAGGCTTTCTTTGCCTTTTTTCTTTAATATACGATATGCACTCTCGTGCATATTCGAGATTTTTTTTAAAGTTTTAGCGTGTCACTGTAGCATTTTTATTGTGCGTTGACCAACATTGCCTTTTGAGATGCCAAAAACGCGTGCAAAAAGAACACGCGGTGCAAATTGTGAAAAACATGTGATCCGATGCCTCAAATTTAAAGCCTGGAAGGCAGCACACTCAACATTTGCAGCGCGGACGTTGACATTTTTTATGCGCGACATATTTTACACCCTTTGCTAGAGCACCATTTTTATCTCCGATGCACAAAAACACCAATTTTTAACACGCACGAATACTTTTTGGATGCCTGTTGAAGATGCTCTTATTTAATTGTGGCTAAATTCAACTCATGTGTCATCTCCACTTCTTTAGAAGGGAGCAAAGATGAAGACTCCCACACACACTTCCGAAATTCCAAATGACCACACATTTTATTTGAAAAATATAAATTTTATTAGCTTAAAATGAAGTATCACAAGAACACAACATAATAAACACACCCCGGTTCCGTATTGTTAAGATGCACAACCAACATCAACACACCCGTAAAAAAACGCGTCAAAAAATAATAAAGTCATATCTGACCAACCTATGTATACACGAGGAGAAAAAAATCGATTAGATTCGCGATCAATAAACTACAACAATGAACATATCCATACCAACTATCTCATGACATCACAAAGATGATGCGTTTCTTCAACAACAATGCCTGCAGAAAAAGAGGGACACTCAAATGTCGCTGTTTTTTTTCAAGAGTACGCGATGTACCGTATTTTTTTATAGAAGACAGAAATCAATTACAAAAACTACGACTTGTTGCGAAAAAACAAGTGTATTAGAAACTCCACACTCTACCACGACAATACAAACATAACGAAAAACGGCGTGCCCTAAGTCAATCATCTAGCCACGTCACAACAAAAGTCGGTCGCCTCGAAAAGCAACAACTCCAACGGGAATTTCCTTGCCAACGCACTACCCACCCTTGAATGCCTAAAAGGAGACAACGAGTACATAGCGGGACTCGATCAAACCCCGTTGTGATCGGATCCAAGGACACAATGCCAGAATTCTGGTTTTCATCGTGAAGTATCAGTTCAAGCATTTTTAAGCAATATCTCCAACAAAACAATGATGTAAAGACATCGTCATTGTTAGGTATGTAACCTATTTGGGTCGGACCAAAGCATTCACCCGAAATACCAAGGTTCCACCTCGGAACTCGAGACCGGTTGCTCAAGTAAGCATCATCATCGATGTCCACCATGGGTTGTCACCATCACTTTTACTCGACTCCAATAGCTATGTGTGACCACCTCCATTGCACAATCATTCCTCCATGTCACGCACCGAATCTAAAGATAAAAACCCTCACAAAGATCTTTTGGTGGCTACAACAGTTCGCAGCAATCCCTTCTCACGCGCTGCCCCCCCCCCCAATGCTTGAAGTACGCACCGGCTAGGGCATTCACCTAGGTTGTGAAGGCAAATTCGATGGGCAACCATCACTTTGCATCCTAACAATACAGTTAAATGTTGGCTGCCCGTCATAAGAATGCAGTTAACTACAAATGGTACGTGCAATAGTTAATGTACACTAACCATTTTCTGCAATCGATGCCCCAAACAGTAGCGTCATATATGACAAGCCTATGTGTAGATGAGGAGAAAAAAAATCTTCAAAATAGTTAGATCCGCGATCAACAAACTATGACAATGAACATATCCATACAAATTATCTCATGACATCACACAGATGATGCGGTTCTTTAACGACAATGCCTTCAGAAAAGGGGTGGCGCTCAAACGTCGTTATAACCGGATCCAAGGACACTGTTGGAAATATGCCCTAAAGGCAATGATAAAATAGTTATTATTATATTTCCTGTTTCAAGATAATCGTTTATTATTCATGCTATAATTGTATTGAATGAAAGCATAGATACATGTGTGGATATATAGACAAAACAATGTCCCTAGTAAGCCTCTAGTTGACTAGCCAGTTGATCAAGGATGGTTAAGGTTTTCTGACCATATGCAAGTGTTGTCACTTGATGACTGGATCACATCATTAGGAGAATGATGTGACGGACAAGACCCAAACTATGAACGTAGCATGTGATCGTGTCATTTTGTTGCTATTGTTTTTCTGCGTGTCAAGTATTCATTCCTATGACCATGAGATCATGTAACTCACTGACACCGGAGGAATGCCTTGTGTGTATCAAACGTCACAACGTTGAGTTAGCATGGATCAAGACTGGGATTTTTCACTCCGTGTGACGGAGAGGTATCTCGGGGCCCACTCGGTAATACAACATTACATATAAGCCTTGCAAGCAATGTGACTCAAGTGTTAGTCACGGGATCTTGTATTACGGAACGAGTAAAGAGACTTGCTGGTAATGAGATTGAAATAGGTATAGGGATACCAACGATCAAATCTCGGGCGAGTAACATACCGAAGGACAAAGGGAATGATATACGGGATTATATGAATCATTGGCACAGAGGTTCAACCGATAAGATCTTTGTAGAATATGTAGGATCCAATATGGATATCCAGGTCCCGCTATTGGATATTGACCGGGGAGTGTCTCAGGTCATGTCTGCGTAGTTCTCGAACCCGCACGGTCTGCACACTTAAGGTTCGGTGACGTTTCGGTATAGTTGAGTTATAGGTGTTGGTGATCGAAGGTTGTTCAGATTCCCGGATGAGATCACGGACGTCACGAGGGTTTCCGGAATGGTCCGGAAATGAATATTGATATATAGGATGGTTTCATTTTGTCTCCGAAAAGATTTCGGGCATTACCGACAGTGTACCAGGAGTAACGAATGGGTTCCCGATCTTTATCGGGAGGGGCCCACCCACCCGTGAGTGAGCCCAATAGTCCTAGGGTGGCGCACGAGCCCTTAGTGGGCTGGTGAGGGCAGCCCAGGTGGGCTATGGCGCTAGGAAAAGAAAACAAAAAGAAAAGGAAAAAAAAGAGGGAGGTGGGAAGGAAGAGGAGGACTGCTCCTTCTCCAAACCGAATTGGAGTCCTCCTCTCCACTTCGCCCGGCGCCCTAGGGGATCCCTTGAGCCCCAAGGCTAGCCCCTCCCCTCCTCCTATATATCTTAGAGGTTTTAGGGTTTTTGAGACACAACTTTGCCACGTGCAACTCAAACCTATACCTCGTAGTTCTTCCTCTAGATCGGCTTTCTGCGGAGCTCGGGCGGAGCCCTGCAGGAATAGATCATCACCATCACTGGCGCGCCGTCACGCTGCTGGAGAACTCATCTACTTACCCGTCTCTCTTGCTGGATCAAGAAGGCGGAGATCGTCATCGAGCTGTACGTGTGCTGAACGCGGAGGTGTCGTCCGTTCGGTGCTAGATCGGGACGGATCGTGGGACGACGATGATTTGAATCACGAAGCTATACCACTACATCAACCGCGTTTCTTAACGCTTCTCTCTTAGCGATCTACAAGGGTATGTGGATCCGATCTCCCTCTCGTAGATGAACATCACCATGATAGATCTTCGTGTGCGTAGGAATTTTTTTGTTTCCCATGCAACGTTCCCCAACATACACAATGTGAGAATTCAGGTTTTCCCCCTAAAGAACTAGTTCAAGCATTTTCGAGCAATGTCTCCAACAAAGTAATGATGTAAAAACATCATCATTGTTAGGTATATATAAACTACTCGGTCGAACCAAAGCATTCACCCGGAATACCAAGGCTTCCACCCTGGAACTCGAGACTCGTTGCTGAAGTAAGCACCATCACCATTGTCACCATCACTTTTACACGACTACAATAACTATACTAGGGAAAAGCTTATAGGTAGCCGCTTACTAGTAGCGTGCGTTTTTACCCCTCGCTACTGCTACTTACTAGTAGCGCTGGTTTTTACCCCTCGCTACTACTAAGTTGATTGTAGTAGCGCAAGTTTTTAACCCTCGCTATTACTAAGTGGTCTCAACCGTGTCCCCCTGGACATGCAATAGTAGTAGCGCGGGGTATAAACGAGCGGTACTACTAAGTTGATAATAGTAGCGCGGGGTATAAACGAGCGCTACTACTAAGTTGATAGTAGTAGCGCGGGTTTATACCCCTCGCTACTACTAAGTGGTCTCTACCGTGGCCCCCTGGGACAATGTCATAGTAGTAGCGCACGGTATACACCAGCGCTACTACTAAGTACAGAGTCTTTTAATAGCCTTGAAATCCCTATCTCCTCCCCTAAATCCTTCCTCTCTCCCGTCCCTCTCGCCCTTCTCTCTCCATAGGCTCTCACATGGACCTCCTGCCCAGGCGCGCCTCCTCCTCCATAGCTCATAAATAGGCCACCGCCTCGGCCGTCAGCGTTCACGAGCTGGACGGTCTTCCTGAGTGTCTCCATGCCATCACGCCAGAGCACCGCACCACCGACGACCAACCCCGTTGCTCCCTCCATCTCCTTCCTCTCTCCCTCATTTTCCTTTTTTCTCTCTCTCCCACTGGTTTGACTTACCCTCTCATGTCCATGCTCGTGCACGTCGTCGCCAAGGACGACCAAGAGCTCTCTCCCTTGGCTGCGAACAGAAGCCCCGCGCCACCGCCTTGCTCTGGCCTGAATCTAGGACATCTCGCTGGATCTGATCTGTCGCCGCACGTCGCGCCACAGGCGACTAGTATCGCCGCTGCATCGAACCAATGACACCATTGATAGCATGCATGGGATCGCCATTTTTTTGGTTTTTGAAATTAATAGTAGTAGCGCGGGTCACAAGTACGGGCTACACATAGATAGTAGTAGCGTTTGTGACATCCACCCTACTACTAATGGGTTCACCCGTACTACTACTATCAGTTAGCTGTAGCGCCATAGTAGTAGCACGGGCACCCGCGCTACTACTAGCTGTTTAACTAGCGCTACTGCTAGGTTTTTTTTAATAGTGATATGTGATGTGTGACCACATTCGTTGCACAATCATTCCTCCACATCCGGATGTCGTTTGTATTTTGCATCTCACCACCAAAATATACCACCGAATCTAAAGAGAAAAACCCTCACAAACACCTTTTGGTGACTACAACAATCCTGAGCGAGTCTGTCGGACTTCGCAGTCCGACATTGTCATCACAGGGACCGCGTCGTCGCTCCATCGCATCTTATCAAGGGCCAGTAATTTTAGCTTACTAGCAAAAAAGCCCGTGCGTTGCAACGGGAAAGAAAATAACACACGCTTTTCACTCAATAACCACGACTCAAGACCTTAATAGGCCCACGTATTTTAGTTTCACATGGAATCATATTTGTGTTGTCGACAGTGGCCTCAGTACTCACAGAACGATAATGTGTTTAAATGTGTTCAGTCCTAAGGTCTCTCTTTCTCTCTTTGAGCAAAACATTCAATATGTTATGTATGCTTAGTTACAGAGGGAGTATACACTAACTCGATGCATATATCATGAACAAATCAAAAAATAAAAGCATGAAAGAATATTGAGTACATGTATTTCAAACAATTTAAATTTATGTCTTGTGAACTTATATTATTAATGAACTGAGAATCACAAATGAATGCAAACACACTTAAGTAGCCAAAGATGTTTATTTAGGCTACACATCCAGATGCACACTATCGTACGTGAGTGGAAGAAATCAAGATAAACTAATCTAGAGGCCATCAGAGTAATCTTTTTTGTTCGCAGTCTAGTTTTACTAGTATCCGATGTATCCCATCATATATAATTGGCCTCTTCCACAAATATTCAATTTCATCTTCTCCCGATTCCTATCTTTATCTCTTGATTTGAATCAGTATAGAAGAGAAAAGGTAAAAAAAAAAAGCAAAATAAAAAATAAAAGAAATTCTTGTCTCTTGATGTGAACCAGCCTAATAGAAGAGAGAAGGTAAACAAAAAAATTTGTTGAAGAGAGGATTTGAACCTGGGTGTCCCAGGTAAGAGGGGCACGCTCTAGCCAGCAGACTATCGCAACATATGTGTTCATTTCCAGTTCACCCTCTTATAAACCAGAATCTTACGGAGTGACTTGTGATAAAAAACGATTCGTTGTGACTAAAGTCTGGACTGCGGGTTATTTAGCGTAAATGTCGGGGGGTTTTGCGTAAAATGCAAAAAACGGTTCAGAGCCACTTAAAGACGGACTGCGGGTTGATTTTGGGAAACTACAGGGTGTTTTTTGCAAAATGACCATGACGGATGACAGAAACCATCGGTGCTTTATTATTACTAGAAAAGGGCCCGTGCGTTGCAACGGGAGAAAAATATAGCACACGCTTTCAATTTTTTATAATCATTTTGATTTATTAAAATAATAAGCTAACTAACTAATGTAGTCAGTCCTATCCTATTTTGTTGAGAAATCAACCCGTCCACTGTTAATTCCACCATAATGAGAAATTGAGCGGGACAAGCAAAGCAAAACAAAGAGGCTACGTGAATTGATCAATGGACCGTTATCTTATTTCACTCATGGGGTAGAGAATGTGGGATCAGATGACAAACTGCAGGTGGTGTTCCATTCTCTCTCTCTACAACAATGCAATCTTACATTCAATACATTCATTCATCAGCAAACAAATTCCTACAAAACAAAATTTCTTGCCGGTGCTTGGCATACACTTGGAGGCATGGGAAGGGGATCTCACCAGATGATGAGTTCATGCCGGAGGAGGGGATACGATGAGGGGAGCAAGGGTTAGGCGCCTCTATCTGGTCATAAAGAGTCGCCGTTGCCGCGCCATAATCTCGGAGTTCCTCGTATGAGCCATGGACGCCCGCCTCCACCTGCAAGTACTTCGCTCCGCCGTGCCTTATCCGCGCGCCACCGCCGTTCTGCATCGAGCACACGCATCATTCCAAGTCTCTAGTAAGAGATGATACTACAACTCTTCTCACTTTGTTCCGAAAGTAAGCAAGTGGATTAATACGAAGAATGAGACGGCATACAACATCAACACGTACGTAGTCAAATCCGTATCCGATTGGTGTGAGAAGCACCGTGCACTCATCGAATCGGCCATGCAAGGAAGAAAGGCGGTGGGTGTACATACCGTGGACGGGGAAAGAGAGGCAGGCTGTAGCAACCAAGGAAACGGAACGTGGAGCGGTTGCGACTTGCTTTGTAAAGGCTCCTGGTTGGTTCGGCTCTTGCATGCACTTGTCCGCCTCCGTGTTGTAGATAAATGATTGAACGCGGGTTGAATAACAAAAATTACAGGGGCTTTTTTTTATAAAAATGTCGTGGTGTGTTTTCCAACGGAAGCAATAGCCGCTTTATTATTAGAGATTAGAGATATATATTCTAGCTTATTTGGATCTGTGGCAATAAACTGTTCCCTATCCAGCTTATTTTTGAAAGCCAAATTGAAATTTTATTTTACAAGTCTACTAATTAAAGATCAACTAGTATGCTTGTAAAATAAAATTTCAGTTTGGGTTTCTAGAATAAACTGTATAGTGGACAGCTTATTTTCACAAGCCAAAATAAGCTAAAAAAAACTGGCCCTAAAGCGGGCACACACATAAACATATTGCGAATTTTCTTTTTGCCCCATTTCTCTGAAGTTCCTTACAAACCCATCATCACCTATAAACAGTAACAGCAACACAAGTTCACTTGCTCGCCCAGATAAACACTGACAATTGGGCTTATGGGTTTTAGGTACTGCTAGTAAATTACTATACCACACCGCTCCGAAATGAAAAGGTAGCTACTATAAACACACAACTGTTGCTTCAGATACATCAAACGCATAAGACGGCCAGAATGCAAGCCCTCGTCCACCTGCCGCCATGAAGGATGAATGGCAGGTCGCCATTCACCAGCTGCAGCTGCCGCAGCGCCGCGACAGTGCGCCACCTTTCTTGGCGTTCACGTTCTCCTTGGACTGTTCCATCATCTTCTCCACCAGCTGTAAAAATAAATCACGATCACAAGGTACTTCCATCAGCTGCACGCGCGCGCACATTATAACTGTTTTAAGGCTTGTTACAGGCAATTTGCAAATGACGGTAAGTGTAGGAGGATTGTCACGTGATGGTGGAAAATGTACGTACCATTTGTTTCTTGGTCAGCAGAATCGTCTTCTGCAACAAAACAATCAAACAGTTTAGTAACAGTAAGAACTAAGAAGAAGAAGAAGAAGAAAAGTGAAATTTCTTATGCTTTTCACTGGTCAGCAACTCCGTACCTCCTCAGCTTTCAGACGAGCATTCTCCTCCTTGAGATGGTTCAGTTCAGCTTCAAGCTCCACGGTATAAGCCTGTAGGATCAAGAAAGACAGAGAGTGTGCGCGTCACCAACCTTGTTACCACCGTTGCAGAAATGGCATTGCATAAGAACCAACAATTTTGGCAGCAAGGTAACTTAGGCAAGTACCTGCTTCCTGGCACGCGATCGTGCGGCTGACTCGCGGTTCTTGATCATGCGGCGGTGGCGACGCTCGATGCTCCTCTCGCAGGACTGATCCCCCGGGGCGCCGCGTTTACGGGCGCCGCCGTTCTCCATCATCGCGCCGTCGGCCATGCAGTTCACCATGTCAGCCTGCGTCATGGCGCTCCTCCCGTCCGACGACCCGGGGCTCACGATACCCACCCCACCTTGAGAAGGTG
Organism: Hordeum vulgare subsp. vulgare; assembly: GCF_904849725.1. NCBI lineage: Eukaryota > Viridiplantae > Streptophyta > Magnoliopsida > Poales > Poaceae > Hordeum > Hordeum vulgare. The sequence continues at coordinate 542,034,488 of NC_058520.1, forward strand.
GTGGCGGCGGCACCACGGCCATCCCTGCATAACCGTTGGGGACGAACCCCATGCCGTCGCCCATCACCGGGAACATGCCGTTGGCCGGTGCCATCTGGTACATCATTGGGCCAGGCTGCTGCCCCTGCTGCATGGGGTTCATCTGTCCATGGACCATGCCGCCCGGCATAGGCGCCTGGCCGCCGGCCACAGATCCTCGGACCACGCCGGCCTTGACAAGGAACTGCTCCAGCGTCATCTCGCCTAGCGTCCCCTGCCGGCCGTTGGCCGCAACCGCACCGCCGCCGTTCCCCGCAGGTGGCTGCACAGGAGGCTGCGGTGAGGGTCGCGCGGCCTGAGGCTGGGCATGCACCGGGCGGGGCTCCCTATTGATCTCAGCCCACACCTCCTCCACCGTCTTGCGGCACAGCGGGGGAGGCAGGGAGAACGACCCCTGCCGGCATAGGGTGCTTCCTCCTGCATCTCCGCCACCTCCGCCGCTTCCACCACCACCCACCACAGGAACCTCCTCCATGCCCACCAGGCAACCGCCGGTCGCCGCTAGGAACTCCTCGGCATTCCAGATGTTGCTCATGAACTCGTCCATGTTCATGGACCCAAAATTGCGCCCTGGGTTACACACCGAGTTTTGCAGCTCGTCCAGCGTCAGCGCGAAGATGGAAGACTGCCGCGCCGGCCCAACCGTTTGCTCCTCACCTTCGCCGACGCGCGGGTGCGAGGTGACTTCCTCGTCGGAGAACTTCACGTCCTTGCTCATCTCCGACGCCATCCTATCTCAACACTGTGGTCTCTGCGGTCAGTATGCTTTTGTGCACTCTTGCTTGTGGTGTGTGGTTCTGTCTTGTGGGCGCCCCACCCCCCTTATTTATAGCCTGCCGCATGCAAGAAGATAAGCATCAATTAATGCACTAGATAGCCATTAAACCCAGGTGATTGATGAAAAAGGTGGGCTATTAAACTCAGGGAATAAATTTTCTTGTGCTTCTACGGGATAGAGATAGATAGTAGGAGTAGATAGATAGGGTACTGCCAAAGCGCCAACCGTGGCCGTGAGCAAAGCCTGATATACGAGACGAACTCGCGGCGCGTGCTAGCCGACGACGGCCGCCCGCCAAGAAACCTCAGTACCGACGGCTGAGAATTGCGCACGTTGGCGTGAGAGACAAGGATATGCGTAAACCGTGTGGCCGTTTGCTGCTGCCTACCGCTGCCAAGATCGCCGTTTCTAATTCCGGGGTTGCGTTAGTACAAGCAGTCTTACGGCACGACGCTCTTCAATTCAGAGAGGTGACAAAGGTGGTGTGGTGCCATCAAAAATGGAAAGATAGAAACAGGTGACAAAGGTAAAGTCAGTCATCCATGCATGTGAAAATGCGTGTCTGCCTTTTATTTTTGGGCCTGGACCATCTACAAGGAATCTAGGCCCAGAATTTGTCATGCACTAGCGGGCCTGTTAGAGGCCCATGAACAGATACACCTATTTAGGTGTAGTTTTTTTTGTCCCTAAAAAAAGTTTTCTTGACAGTTGACAGATTTTCTACTACTCTACTGAAGTACTGATCCTCTTTAGTCATAGTGATAGAAGAATAGTACAGTAGTAATCAGAGTTCGCTCAAGAAAATACATCAGACAGGACTCGACCTGCCGCAGGATGCGGATGCATTGAAAAGTAAAATCAGACAAGAGTCGAGGATGGTGTGGAAAAGAAGAATCAGACAGAGTCGACGGATCATAAGTTCATAACACATGGAGTTGTCATTGTCTGAAGCAAAGACATGGGCTCGCTTTCAGGCTTCAGCGGCAGACTGACGGGTCTCGGGCGCATATGATCGATGAATGGCTCGGCTCACATCGCAGCAACAATGGACACCCCCAAGCGAAACTGCTGTGACTAGTACAGCGCATGCAGGCGAGGCAAGAACTTGGCTTGTGGTTCCATGATTTCGAAGGATTCAGCTGATGAAAAGGTACCCGGCCTATACAGGATCCTCGCGGCATATAGTAAGCAGCAACCCTGGCGATTCAAGATTTGTCTATTGCTCGTGCTAGGCAATAATCAACCCCGGCCGGGCACCAAGAACTCCCCCTCCGTTCCGACCCCGAACATGAGACGGCGGCGAAATAAAGGCCCAAAGTTGCAAAAGCCGATACGATTGATGGAGATGCCACCGCAGGGCGCAGTCACCCTACGCTAAGTTGCCAAAGTTGACGGTTCCGAATGAAACGAGAGCAACGAGCGCTTGGCCGGAGTGCGCACGTACCTGCTCCTCCCGCTCCAGCGCCGGAGAGCCCGCGAGACGGCCGGCGGCGCCCGCCACCACCGCCGCGCAGATCAGCTTCGGGCACCGCCACAGCCGAGCTTATAATAGCATATGAATGCGTGCTGCTGCGTCGGGGAGGGAGCTAGCTGTGGCGAAACGGGAGGCAGCACCCCTCCTTCCTTACTAACTGGAGAGAGAGAGGGAGGGAGACGCATGTGCGTGCGTTGTTTATACTAGGAGTAGGAGGGCGGGAGCGGGATGCGTGCGGACGTGAGGAGAGGAGATGGTGCCGGTGGCTGTGCCGTAGCGCGGCATGCCTCCTGGCGTTGGATGTGTCGGGCGCGTCGGCACGTTGGGCTCTCCAGAGCCATCGCTATCCTTCCGAGACGGGCGCTCCGAGTTCCGAGGCCAAGGGAACGGGTAGCTACGAGCGACCTAGCTGTGCCCCTGCATGCTGCTTACTTCCGCCCCGGGTTTTGTCAGCTCTCCTGTTACTACTACTACCTATCTCGTCTCCCTTTTGGTCACCGTACATACGTGCTAGCCAGCTCCAGAGCGGCGCCAGTACGCGCACCCAAAGCTAGAGGGAGGAGGCCCATGCAGAATCTACTTGATGGTGGAGTATTTATACACACATAACCTACCTGCAGCTTGAGCCTTTGGCCTGAAGCTTGCTGGAAGAACAGGGGAACTTTGGGTGCTCTTTGGTGCAGTCGTGCAGAGATGTGGCTTAACTACTGGGTACTGGCGTGGCCCGTTCTCGCTCCACACGATCAAAGAGCTAGCTAGCTAACGCGGCCGCTTGCGAAGGAAAGACATGGCATGCATGTCAGCTGTGTCGTCGCAGAGAGGACGAGATAGGACCGGGCGTCCGGGTGAGGAGATGTCGACGCGTGCTGGGTACGTGCCTGGCAGAGATATCACCTGCTGCCTCCAGTCGCTGGCCTGGTTCTCTGTGGCAAATCTGCGACGGTTCCACAGTTGCCTTGGAGGAGATTTCACCTCCTGCTTGCAGTCGCTGATTCTTAGACAAATCTGCGAGACTGACAGTTCAACAGTGCAGTAAAGGGCAATGCGTCTCTCCGCTATCTTCAATAGTTTGTTGCTAAAATATGTCATTGTCATCAATCAATATCTTAACATATAACTACTCTAATAAGTTGTATCTAGTTTGCCTAATAAGATGTGAGATAATAAATAAGAGCATCTCCAACAACCACGCTAAAACAGCGTTGCTTTGCAAAAATCACGCTTTAGTGCGCGCGTAATATTTTTTTTGCTCCAACGGTCGTGCGATAAACGCATGCGCTGCAAAACCAGATCAATGCGGGCGAAAACGCTGTCCCGCGCCGTTTATTTGCTGCGTCCGCTTCGGCGCGCTGCACGCTCAAGCGCTTGCTCGCATCTTCACCTACCCACCGAGCTGCGCCGCCGCCGCCGCCCGCGCCATCCCATTTCTTCCGGCGACCGTTCTAGCACTTCCCCGGCCTATCCCGCGCCGTCGCTGCTTCGTCCTTCTCTCTCTAGTCACTGCCCCCTCCCCCCTCGCGGTCGTCGTCCGACGAACAGCGTCCGGGCGCCCACTACCGCTCGGCGCCAGTAAGGTGTTCGACAAAACGCCCGCAAGATATGTACTGGATTCAACTACACATTTTTTACATAAATTTGATGCATGTTGTTTGTAGTTTTATAGCTTGGTTTAAATTAAACACTGTAGATGAATTCCTCATATGATTCTTGGAAGAAGAATTTGATATGGAAGAGGAGGAGGATCTTGCAATGATCCTAGCTATGCACATAAATAAAAAACCGAAGCACGGTGGTTCGGTTATGGGTCGGAAGAAAATTTGAAGGGATAGGATCGATGCCCACAATAGATTGATCATGCACTATTTTACGGATAATTCCGTGTATCCCGAGTCGTACTTCCGGCGTCGGTTTAGAATGAGCACCGAGTTGTTCAGGCGCATTGCAGAGAAACTAGCGAGCCATGACCGGTTTTTTCAGCAAAGAAGAAATGCCGCTGGAGAGCTCGGGCATAGCACCTTTCAGAAGGTGACAACCGCTTTGCGTATGTTGGCATATGGTATCCCCGCTGATCTAGTTGATGATCACTTCGCTATGGGTGAGAGTCAAGCCATCATGTGTGTCAAGCGCTTCGCAGTCGGAATTGTGCAAGTGTTTGGCCCGGAGTATTTGAGATCTCCCAATGCTGAAGACGTCGCAAGGCTATTGGAGATGAACAAAGCTCGTGGCTTCCCAGATATGCTTGGCTCAATAGATTGCATGCATTGGAATTGGAAGAATTGTCCTAAGGCATGGCATGGGCAATTCCATGGCCAAAAAAAGGGTTCCACTATAATGCTCGAAGCGGTCGCCGATCAAGAGACTTGGATTTGGCATGCTTTTTTTGGAACGCCTGGATCTTTGAATGACATCAACGTTGTCAACCGGTCACCACTGATGAATAAGATTGCAAATAGGAAACTGCCACCGTTCAGTTTGTAGCAAATGACCGTACATACAACTATGGCTACTATCTTGGGGACGACATCTACCCAAAGTGGCAAACATTTGTGAAGCCGTTGAAAAAACCGGAAGGTAAGAAAAATCTTGATTTCTACAATGCTCAGGCGGCGGCTAGAAAAGATGTGGAGAGAGTTTTTGGGATTTTACAAGCCCAATTTTCTATTGTGAGAGGACCGGCTAGATTTTGGGATCAAAAGATGCTTTGGTACATCATGTATGCTTGTGTGATCATGCATAACATGATCATCGAGAATGAGCATGGCCAAGATTTAGACTACTCTCAGTGTGAGCTCTTGGGACATCCCGTGCGAGTGCGACGGAGGGCTGAAAGGGTGGCCCGTTTTGTTGCCTCTTGTCATGCCATTCAGCGTCCCGAAACACATGTTGATCTTCAGAAGGATCTCATCGAGGAATGGTGGGCACGGAATGGCCGAGAAAGAGCATCAAGATTTGTGCATTTGATGTTGTATTGTTGAATTATTTGTTGTATTTGAATGCTAAACTATTTGTTTGTGTTGCAAGAAACTATTTGTTTGAGTTGTAATAAACTATTTGTTTGAGTTGTAACAAAATTGAACTATTTATGTTGATTTTTTTGTTTGTGTTTGATTTTTTTCATAGTTTTGAAGTGCATATGTTGTTTGAAGTGATAGCGCGCGCGCTGCATTTTACAGTGCCTGCTGGAGCTAGCGTGAGCGCTGCATTTTACAGCGCCTAGTGGAGCCAGCGATGGCCGCCGTGCCAAAACAGACGAAGGGTGCGCCGCGCGTTGGGCGGCTGTTGGAGATGCTCTCTCATTCTCCATTAAAGCTTGTGCAAAGGTGTTGGTTAATTTGCATACAACCTTGCTCTCTTTCCTCATTTATTGCATGACACATCATAAAAAATTCTATGTGTCAAAATTTACCAACAGCTATCTTATAACCATTGGAGATGCCCTCATATAACCACTCACAAACCACACATCCCCGTTCAGAAAGAAAAAAAGAACGGTTCGTGGGAGAGGCGGGCCACTGAAACCCTAGCTACCATCTTGTGTCTTCTCCACTCTCGCCGCCATTAGCGTCCATCCCTAGGCAAAGCATGTGTGGCGTCGATGGAGAGGTTGCTAATTGTGGGCCTAAAATTTGGTGTTTTGAGACATTTGCAAAAGTTAAGTCTTATTTGACATGGGTTAATTTTTTTTTTTGGGATATGACCCTTTTTCTATCGCTGGGGTCGATGACGGTAGTGTATAACTGTCTACCACCGAGGTCCTTGGCAGTAGGGTCGTACGTCCTGTCATACTTATTTAAGTACCAAAAACAGTGCTTGTACATGCCTATCATCGGGCACGTCGGTTGTAGGGTTGTACATGCGACCGCCAGCCTGTTTGGTGGGAGCTGACTTGGATAAGTTCACTACCTCAAGGACCTTGGAGGTATGCTGTTATACCTTATCGTCATTGACCTAACGGTAGGAAAATGGTAAGATCTCGAATTTTTTCTGAACCAAGGTCAGAACTGCCCTAACTTTCACAAAAGGGTCAAAATATGAATTTTGGCCTCGTGAGGGGGGAGGGGGCTACTATAGATGAGTTTGCGGACTCTTGTGGGTCGGTGACGAGAAAAGTATTCGAGGTGCAATCTTGAATAGGCGATGCTCGACGGCGTCGCTTGTTATCCAGCATGGCCACCTTCAACGTTGACCCGACCTGGCTGGGACATCGAAGAAGAGAGTGTTAGGTGCACAGTCCTAGGCAGGGAAAACCTCGACATCCGATCTAGATCTCGCATGCGATGACATGGGTGATTTGGCTCAGGTTTTCTTTAGGGAGTCCTCATTGCTCGTTTGTGGTAGTGAGGCAGTGGCAATGTCCCGTTGTAGGAATAAATGTGCTCCACACTCTTCCCATTATGTTGGTGTTCTTATTGCCGACGGAGGGCGGGGTGAAGTTGTGTCTCCAAAGGTTCTTTCAGGATCTGATCGGTTTGGTTTCGGTGGATCCGTCAAGATTCGACCGGGTTTTGTCTTTTTCGTAGTTCACATGTGCTTTTTAGCGCCTTTATTCTCAGGGGCGGAGTTTTCTTCATGATTCGAAGTTGCATCTCGTGGTCCGGATCAATGACATTCTGATCACATCTTCTACAAGCTCATTGTTTTTGAACAATTTGATCGCCAACAAGTGGCGTTGTGTTATGCTCACACATTTTAGATGGATGCAGGAGAAAGAAAAATTCAACATATGCGGGGATATGTTTTATAAGGACATGTTATACTTAAGGATTGCCTTAGGCCATTTTGGAAAAATGCACATAAAGATAAAATATGAGCCCTCATATGTCCGCGAGCATGCCCGCCGCGTCGCAAACAGAGCGCGGTCACCTCTCATATTTCGCACAACCACACCTAAAATCCATACTAGCCACACACACACAAAATAACATATGTACTATTACATAGATATGACTAGACAACTAGTATTACTTGTCCTCGGAGATGTAGACGCCCTCCATGCGAGTGGAGCAAGACGGACTAATCTCCTACCCGTTGGATGCCTCGCACATGGCTTGTAAGTGTTCGTCGTGCTCCGCAGCCACCTAGCGAGGGAATGCTCATGCGCCTGCTCCTACTCCGGCGAGTCCAAAGGCAGCCCGACTACAATTCGAGCTTCACGCCTGGCCCAGATCTCCTCTAATAGCTCCAGTCATCAGTCTAGGATGAGCACATAATAAGTGTAGATTTGTTGTCGGGTCATGACTACTGATGGAGGGCAAGTAGATTGGTCGATGGCGATGCGGAGGGGGGAGCGTAAATGGGATGGCCTAGGGTTGGGGTGCCGTCGTCCGACTCATATAGTCGAACTTGGCACCTCGAACGGCGCGTCAAAATGATATACTCATCGAACATATGGGTTTTGAAGAGTATCCGGGTGAGTCCTAAACGTCGGTACAACATGGCCCATGCGCCCAGGAACCTCCGGGCCTTCGCATATCCGTCCAAGCTTTGAATTGGATATACAGAGAGTTAGTCGGCCAGACATATAGGGCCCGTTTGAGGAGCCTAGTTTGGTCACGTTTTTGTGACCGTCATTGATTGGGCCAGCCGCCCGGTCATATAGGAATGTTAACAAGCCCAGTTATAGATTCTTTTAGAGCCACATCCAAAGTTCCCCGACTGCTAATATAAATAAGCAATTGGGGTACCTTGAACAACTACAAATAGTAAAGAAGTGCATAGACCTTCGCGCTACCAGCATGACTTAGGAGCAACTCTAATCCACCCGACTTAATCGTTCCTTTTCTCCTCCCACCTTGAAGGTGTGTCCTAGACGATGTTGTCCAAGCTTGCCCAACTTCCCGACGAGGCTGGGGGCCCTTCTCCCTCCGTCTATTTCTCCAGCGACGAGAGGCGTGGGGACCCCATCGCTTTCTTTCGATGGTGGTAGGGTTAGAAATAAATCCAGTTTGTCTCGAGTCAACGATGACATTATGTTAGCATGGGATAAGTTCTTCCCACCGCACTAGGTATGGTTCTGGGGATCTAGCGTTTCTTTTGCAGATTTGTCGTCGGGAGGTGTGTGTTGGATCGTGTGTGTGCCTAGATATGGTTCTGGGGATCTGGCGTTTCTTTTGCAGATTTGTCATGGTGGTGTTGTCTAGTAGAGCGGATAATGTGGTTGTACATCATGGTTCTCCGACTCCAGTTATGACAGAGGATGTTGGCCATCCTTGACTACTCGAGAAGTGTGTGAGATTAGTGTTCCCAACTCCAATTCCAATCCAGCGAGAGCCACCAGAACAAGAGCGCTCGTGTAGGCACCGCCGCCGCCGACGGCTGATCTCCCTCCTCTGGCCACTTCCGGCCCAGCCAAGCATAGATCCGGGACCCTCCCAGCGTCCTCTCTCCATCCACCCTGAAGCCCGCCGCCGTCTTCATCGGTTCTCTCCCCGTGGAGGAGTTCGAGTCGGGCCCTCCCCTCTTCCTGTCCCGCTCCCGTGCGGCCGCGCCGGGCCGCACCGGGGCACCCCTGCGGGATCGAGCAGGTCCCCCGCGCCTTCCTCTCTGTTCGCCGCTGCCGAAGGCGTCGCCGGGCAAAGCCCTGGTGGCGCGGCGACGGCGGGACCCCTCATTCGCCGTTCTCGAGAGCGGGGGCGACGCTGATCCGCTGCTCCAGGAGGTGATGCTGCGGGTGCATGGTGGTGGCTGGCCGTGGCTGGGCGTGCTCGGCTGGACGTGGTGCTCAGCCGGGCGCCACTCCACGGGGGCATGGCGGGGCCTGTCATGGCTGCAAGAGGCGGCGGAGGAAGCCGAGGCGGCGACCCGGGGTGATGATTGCAGTGCTGGGGAGTGCGGCGGATTTGGCGGGACTGAGATCCCGTGTCGGGGGCGCGTTGCGGCTAGCTTAGGCTGGCGGCTGCTGGTCGTTCACGTGTCATGGGGAGGCTGGGCACTGCAGGTGGTCGGGCCAGATCTGGCCTCTGCCAGTTTGTGGCGTAGTGCATGGCGCAAGGTGGCTTCAGGCGCCATGGAACCATGGCTGCGTTGCGCGCCTCGTGCGGCTGCCTTTTCCGTGTGGTGGATGTAGTGGTGGTGTCGGGGATTGATGGTGGTGTCTCTCCTTCAAGCGCGTCCACGTCCGGCTCCTGGAGCTGTGGCGCCGTCCAGTTTGTCAGGTGTGGCAGGAGGCTCGACAGACCAGTTCCAGCACGAGTGGTCTTGTGCTTGCGCGCAGCAGCAAAAGCTGCGGAGTTTGGCTGGATCCCGCTTAGTTCCTGCACGCGGCGGTGCGGACCGGCTATGTCTAGCTCTTCTTCGACCTTTCCTGTGCGCTGTAGTGCGAAGGATCGCCCAATTCTGCGCATGGAGGTAGAAGAGAGCCTAATCCGACTTGGCTCGCCCATGTTCTGCGAGCGACAGTGCAGACGAGCCAGGTTGGTGCATGCTCGCCGAGTTTTCTACGAGCGGCTTTGACCATGTCGTCCTTGGTAGTGTTTGCATGGGCTTGTGCCGCTACCTCTTGTTGGTGGCCTCAGACCCCTGGATTGTTGGTGGAAGTCCTGACTCCGGATGAAAATCATGCATCGACTTGGTTGTTGCCGGCGGTAACGGCACCCACGGGTGTCGTCTCCCTCCTTGAAGGCATCGTTGTGGAGTCGTCGCCTCTTCCTACCAACTAGCGTGAGATCTTCGGGTGACAACCTAAGATAAGGCAGTGCCAGATCGGGTGACGACAGTGTCTTCAACACCATTTTCCTCCTTGGAGGCATCGCCTTGGAGATCTCAACGATGGGCTATCGTGGTGTTCTCGATTGTGGGTAGAGTGTGGGTTTGTGGTGCTGTCGACGGGTTCTTTTTCTTTCTTTTCTTCTTGCGCCGCCTTTTCCGGTGCTTTCCTCCTTGGAGGGCTCTTGTAACACCTTCTTCTGAGCAATGAATGTGGCAGTTCTACTGCCGACATTCAAAAAAAAACTTTATGTGGACGTGTGTGGTCTGTTCTACATGTCCTCTCCGGTGTTTTCTTTTTAGGGACGACAATTCACTATGCAGATTGCTGACGTCGGCATCTTCTAGTCTACATTGATGAATTCCCTGCCATTCATTTTAGGGAAACGTTTCCCTTCGGCGCGCCGACGGAAGCAACGCGCCGGTCGATTGCTGCCCACGCGCCTCGCGCGCGACCCGCGCATATGGCCATGCAACATTTTTCCCTGTGGTGATCGTTTAAATTTGCTACAACCGGTGTTTAAATTTGCTACATTTGTCCATTAAAAAGCTGTATATACGTTTAGTTGCAACCTCAGTTCGTCGGATTTTTCGCTACAACCGGTGTTTTTTTTGCTACAACCGTGTTAATTTTTGCTACAACCGATATCAGTTTTTGCTGCAACCATTCACCAAAAAAGTTGCATACACGTTCGTCAGAGTTGCAACATGAGTTTACCGGATTGTTTTGCTACAACCCTTATATTGTTTTCCTACCACGCATCATCAGCTTCGCTTTTTGTTACGACCACGTTGATATTTTTCTGCTACAACTATATTTTTGTTGCAACCGTGGACGAAAATTGCTGCATCGTGGATAAAATTTGTTGTATCAATTTTTTTTGCTGCATGAAGATATAACGGTGCGGTCCGCGTGCAGCTGGCGTATCGGATGGCCCACGCGCGGCCGGGCGAAAGTTTTGACCAGCACGCCGACGCAGAGCACCGCCCTTCATTTTGGAAGGGCGTGGATTTTAACGAGTTGACTCCACTAAGACACAGGCCCGAAGGTGCCAACGATCTTTGCTCATGACACGTCCTCGATGGATGCATGAGGAACAAGACTTCAACATCCTTACGAATCCATTTTTTTTACTTGTGTAATGGTGCTTTTGTAGGGATATGTGCTACTTGATACATGGACTTTGTCCTTTTGTCAAAATATATCAATACACACATTTTTTAAGGCAATGGATATTCATGAAGTAAATGTAATGCTATCCTTTTGAACAGTTAAAATGTTTTTCTATCCAACTTCTATACCTTAGTTTGAAAAAAATGAAAAGGTTGAGAATTTGGAGAACTGTATTCCCATACAATTCCTACCGTATCATTTGGAATAAAGAAATGGCTCAACGGATTATTTATGAATTGGGCAACCCCTAGGAAGTTTGGTGGAAATTACAGATGGAGTCTTACCTTATGTCTTTTTTCTACTTGTGTCTTGAATTCCTATATACTCCGTATTTCATATGTGGTATCATATAGCACTTTTTATTTATTTATGTTTTTGTTTTTTGCGAGAGTTCATATTGAACAACATTTATTATTCAACAAATTAAATGGCATAAAAAGTCATGTGATTTTTGCAATCCTACATTTTTAGTTAGTGTGTTTCAAGCAGGTATGTTATGACGCAAATATGGCATGATCGTAGGTTCATTGCCACATGGCGCGACGGATCACAAGCATGCTAAACTATCTTTGCGGGACATAATTGGTTCACAATGGAATGATTCACGAGCAAAGCCATGAGCATGCAAGAGCGAGATGTCTTGTGACAAGACTATTCAACATGCAAGCGTGAGCTTGAGGCCACCATATCTAAAATTCTACTTTAGGTTCATCCTGAGCTCGCGACGAGTTTCTCCCTCCTTTTGGATTTTTACTCCTCAAGAAACACACCCAAGCACTCCTTTCCCTCCCCAATCTATGTGGATTCTCATGTTGATATATCCCCATAGATTTTCCCGATACCCTCTTTGCAAAACAGTGTCATTTTAGCAACAACAACTTCCCCACTCCACCTGATTCCTTCTCCTTTGTAGACCCCCTTGCAGGGGAAAACGAAGAGAGCATATGCAACTATCGAGGATAATTTTAACGCGTGCCTGTTAGCAATACTGTAGCCACATGTTATTTGAGAGGTGTTGGGCTAGCAAATCAACGCAGGGCACAACTATTAACCTAGCCCCCCACCCTGCGCGTATTCATGCCTAAGAGCAACTCCAACGGACCGATCCAAACGAACGGCGTTTTTGTTCTCTTTTTGTCCGTTTGGGTCGCGAGCCCGTTCGGCGTCGGCTCTGTTTTAGATTTGGCTCGGCAGTGCGTCCAACGCGCCGAGCCATTTCATGTCCACACACAATTTTTAAAAAAGGTCCGCGGCCATATATCATGCCAGCACAATGCCAACACCAGCATACAATGCCGGCTTTAAAAAATATCATCACACATTTCATGCTAGCCACGACGACATTGACAAGGCCGTGCTGGCTAGGGTTTAACCCTAGCATATAGAGCGCCTCCCTCGCATAGTTTAAAAAACCGGATCTGACCGGCGGTTAGACCGGAAAAACCCGGAACCGGAGATCAAATCGGGTTTTTAAGCCCAGCAGACCGTTCAAGCAATCGAAATGGCAAAAACTGTGTGAACCGGCCGGTTTTTTGTGAAACCTATGAACCGGGCGGTTTACAGAAAACCAGGCGGTTCGATGTTGATTCCCGAAAAGCCCCCGGATCCACTTGTTTTCGTGTAGAGAAAGAAGGGGTAGAATTAGAAAGGTAAAAAAATCACTATTTTGGTAGGGTTTCGACTCAATCGTGAGGGTTTCCCTCAATTTCTCCAGAGGCCAAAGGGCAGCCGCCACGGTCACCATGGCACCACCGCTCTGCTCTGGCCTGGCGCCATCGGCCCGCCCCCCCTCCGCTGCCACCTCCGCTGCCCCGCCGCTGCACCACCAGTCCACCACACCACCTCTCCTCGTCGCCAGCGGCCAGTCGCGCCACCAGCCCACCACTCCGGTCCGCCACCAGCCTCTCGCAGTCTCCTAGCCAGGCCGCAACATCAGCATCTGCATCAGCAGTTCAGCACGCTGGCTCTCCATCTCGTTCTGCATCTGCACGAGGAGCCGAGGTCCATCCACATCCAGTTCCAGCCACGTCCAGGTCTCCACGACAACTCTGGTAAGAAAAATCTCCCGAATGGGATTGTATATTGGTTTGATATTCTTCATTTCGAGGATAAATAATTGCAGTGGGATTGTATTTTGTATATTGGTTTGATATTGTTGTGCATTAATTTGTCCATTGTAGGATTCCATTAGTAGGATGGGTTCTTGAGAGACGCCCATGAGAGGAACTGATGGCGGCACTGACAACTCATCATTTGAGGAGCAATCTTTACAGGCACAACCAAAGTCAAGAAGCAAAGCAAAAACTGATCCATCATGGGCACATTGTGTTGAAGTTCTTGACGAAGCAAATAAGAGGATGATCCGTTGTTTGTATTGCAATGACATGTTCAAAGGCGTTGGTATTCATCGTTTCAAGCGACATTTAGCCGAAGAAAAAGGTGATGCAAAGATATGCATGAAGGTTCCTGAAGAGGTTAGAAGTCAAATGAAGCAAAGCATTGCAACATTTGAGGAGAAGAAAAGGAAGTCACAAGATGTTGCTGTTCGCATATTGGACGATCGCGTGGAAGTTTCAGCTGAAGATGTTGCTAGTAGAGCAAAAAGAGGCAAAGCAAATCAATCGGTTGTTAGTGTTCCTACCAAAAGCAAAGGATCGGACAGATTCTTCATGTCTAGAACCTTTCCAGGTGATCAACCAACATTGAAGAGTGTTATTCAATCTCAGGAAGCATTAGAGAGAGTTGACTTGATTATAAACAAATGGTTTATTGATGCATCCATTCCTTTCAATGCAACAACATCTAGATTTTATCAGACCATGATTGATGCAATTGCTGGTGTTGGTTCTGGTTACAAAGGGCCAAGTATGTACAAAATGTGAGGCCCTTTGCTAGCCAAAAATGTGGAGAATACAAAGAAGTTTTCGGAAAGCTACCGCAAAGCATGGAAGCAGAGTGGTTGCACTGTTATGGCTGATGGGTGGACTGACAGGAAGAAAAGAACACGCATAAACTTTTTGGTCTATCGTCCATAAGGTATGGTCTTCCTCAAATCGGTTGATGCCACTGCTAGTTCCAAAACCGGTGATTTCTTGTTCAAACTGTTCAGCGATGTGGTCCGTTCTATTGCGGTAGAGAATGTGGTCCACTTTGTCACAAATAATGCCTCGAACATGGTTTTAGCTGGAAACAAGTTAGAGGCTGAATTTCCTTCACTTTATTAGTCTCCATGTGCGGTCCATTGCTTGAATTTTATCACAACTGACTTGGGAAAACTGCCAATAGTGCAATCAGTTGTAGACTATGCAACTAAAATCAACAAATATTTGTATAATCATTGCTTTCCACTTTACCTTATGAGAAAGTTCACTAATGGAAGAGAGATACTTCGTCCATTACCAACTCAATTTGCTACTAATTTTGTTGCATTGCAAAGTATCTATAAGCAAAAAAGATGCTCTTTGTGCTATGGTTATTTCAAAAGAGTGGAAATCGGCCCCAAATTCAAAGGAGTCAAAAGCAAAAAAAAAATATTGATTATGTACTTGACCAACATTTTTGGAAAGATTGTGCTTTGGTTCGCCAATTCTCGGAACCTTTAGTTCGTGTGCTAAGAATTGTTGATAGTGATGAAAGGCCAGCAATGGGGTATCTATTTGGAGCATTACATCTGCAATTGAGGAGATTGAGAAGAGGTTTCAAAGAAAGAAAAGAGACATTCAACAACCCGTTCCTAAAATTATAGAGGAGACGTGGGAAAAGCACTTGAATGAAAATCTGCATGCAGTTGGATTTTGGTTTAATCCGATCAACCAATATTATGAAGAGCTTATGTCAAAGTATCACACCACTACCTCCGGAGTTATAGATGTTATTGAGAGGTATGCATCAAATGATCCAGATTTGCGCAAAGCTTTGACACGAGAGATAAAGATTTTCAGAGGTGCCGAAGATGATTTTGGAAGAGTGACAACCATTAGTGACTGAGCTACAATGCTTCCTGGTATGTCTAATGCATTCCATTTTCCAATTTCAGCCTTAAGTGATTTTGAAATATGCATATGCTTTCCTTTCTCTAGATGAATGGTGGTTGAATTATGGTTGTAGTACTCCACACCTGCAAAAGTTTGCAATTCGTGTCTTGAGCCAAACTTGTAGTGCTTCGGGTTGTGAGATAAATTGGAGTCTATTTGAGAATATTCACTCCAAAAAAAGAAATAGACTTGAGCATCAAAGTATGAATGATATTGCTTATGTGCACTACAACTCAAGGCTGGAGAAAAGGTGCTCTCTTTATATTATCCCTACTCCTTTAGTTATTCTTTTTATTTGTGTGTTGTATGGTTTATAATTTCATTGCATGTTTAGGTGTATGTACCAAACTAGAAACTATGACCCAATTAGTTTGGAGGATATTGGCAAGTTTGATGAAAATTGGATTCTTGAAGATGGTCCCGTTGTACTAAGTGTGGAAGAGATAGAATTATTCTACAAAGGATGTTTACCAAATGACAATGACATCGAGATAAATTGCAATATGAATGGTAATGTTTTTATTCCCACACTTGGGCCTTTTTCTGTTTTTTACTCATTATTCCTGATTTTGAGCACAAAAACTTGTTCTGTTGTGTAGATGATGATCTTGTGATTGAGGATGATGAGGACAATGACATGGATGGTTCTCATTCTCAAGGAAATGATCATACAAACATGCCAACAGCCGATGAGGGTGCAAATGATGGACATGATGATGATGATGAGGAGAAGGACAATGGGATAGATTATGATGCGCCACGTGGACCGAGTACGATTGATTGGAACTTCCAATATCGCTAACTACTACTCTGCCTTCATTCTTGTTGGATGTTCTATTTGTTTGTGAGAAAGACTGTGTTTGAGAGTTTGAGACTTTCATTGCTACCGAACTATGTGAGACAGACTATGAATTATGCGATAAAGACTATGGTTATTGCCTCTTGTTGCTACCATTGCTACTGAACTATGTGAGAAAGACTATGAATTATGTTGCCGGCTTGCTGCTATGTTGGTTGTTACTATTTGTGATGTTGCTTGCTGCTCCTAGTAGATGTGTAGATGTGAATGTGATATTGTGAAAGTATTATGTATATGAAATTATGAATCAGATTTTAACATGTACTGGGTACTAAATTAGTGCTTACTCTGTCGTGTGATTTAATTTTTCTATTAATTGGTGTATTGAATAATAATAAAAATATTCTTTTATTGCTTAAAAAACCGACAATCGAACCGGTGAACCGGTGGTCCGACCGGTAAAAACCTGAACCGAGAGTGTGTCCGGTTTGATTTCCGGTTCAGTTTTTTAAACTATGCTCCCTCATTGCCGCCGTGACGCGGGTGTTGGTGACCTCCTGCTGCGTGACGGTGGCGATAGTGGCTGCCGCGATGGCTTCATCCCTCGCATCCGCCGCATGCCTGCGGCCCTTCCGCTTGGCCGACTCCCTTGCGTGTTGTTCGGGCGTCAACGTCTTCTTCGGCTTGGGAGCGGCAGTGGTCTTTCGGGGCGCGAGGCTTGCCTTTGCCAGAGGGGGCCGTCGTCATGCCGGACGAGGCGAGGTCGGCGGCTGCATCAAGGTAGTCGTCCATGGCGGGGGTGGGGCGGGAGCACACGTGGGCGGGAGGGTATTTGGGAGAAATGGAGGGAAATGGTTGAGGCTGCCACCAACCAGCGGGCTCGGGGGGTGGAGAAGGTGCGCACGCGCGTCCATCTCTTGTCCGCGTCGACGCCAGTCCGGCTCAAAAATGGGCCGGGAATGGATCGGCAGGCGGACGCCAAGCGGATGCGCGTCCGTTTGGGTGGCGCGTTGGGCCGACTTTTGTGTCCGCGCCGACCCAAGCAGACGCCAGCAGACGAAATGAGTCGCCCCATTGGAGTTTCTCTAATACATTCACTCTTTCTTATATGGCACTAATGCTGATAAAGATTATAATAAAGGTTTACATAAAACGTTTCGACAAGTTGAGAGGCAACCCATCAAGTTCCAGGGATCAATCTAGACAAGATGTCATAGATTGATGTGTGTTCTATGGGCTAATTGGGATGTGCGTAGATCTTTGTCATTCTTAGTGGTGCCATACGACCTTGTATATGCAAACCCCCTCACGAGCAGTGATGTTGGTCCTCCACCCCTCCATCCTCTCATATGTAAAACACATGACTGTTATATGAAAATTCTATTGGTTTGTGGTCTGAAGTTGCCGTTAAGGTTATGATAATTTCCACCCATCCCTAGAACTCGTTTAGAATGCAAAACATCATGCTTTTATGTCTCCATCCATGGATGATAATTCGCCACCCCTTTTAATTTCCCACGAGAAATCAGGAAACAAAAGGTTGTCATGTTGTTTTCTGAAAGTTGACATGTGTTTTGTGGTATAACGTAGGCATGTAAGCATGTGTCATATTGCCATCAACATAAGCCAATTAGGTTGCCATCCATTCTAACGCCAACCAGTAATGCTTGTGCTAGCAAAATTGCGATGTTTTGCAAATTAAAACTACCATATAGTGTGTGAGAGAATTGCCATGTGTCGTCGTTATTTTTGCAGTTGCGCACACAGTCCCCCAAAAAACACAAATATTAGGATGAGAGAGAAAACAAGCAAGATGACGCTTCAGAATGACACATGCCGAATGGTGCACTCAGAGGAAATGGATAAGGACATAAGACCAAATAATGTACCTTGGTAGAGCTAGTATGATCCGTATTGACTTCATTCCATCTCTTAAATCCTTATATCACCCAGAATAAGATGGAATTCGCTAGATCAACTGCGTAAAATGGACAAGATGGGGTAAACTTGTTTGCATAGAGAAATAATAGAAAGTTTACATTCTAAATTATGGAAAAGAACACTTAACGTGGAGCAGCAAATGTAACTTGTGGACAAGAATTAATGCTAATAGTCCATCTAAAGGTGCCATGATATGTGGACATGAACTATTGTATTATAAAGTATATGCTCCCATGGTAATTGTGTAAAGTGTTCCATGAACAACATGCATATTGTTCAAAGAGTCATCAACCTCTGTTTCTGCATCTGATAAATGAACTTATCTTTTTCATATGGATACAAAAAATTTGTTCAACAAGGTATATTGATATCAATTCACTCATGTCCAATGTCCAAGTGGTCAACATAAAGTAGCTGCATATTACAAACAAAATGCAGATGGTGTGCATGAAAAATTAGAAAAATCTTGGTGTCTGAAAGAAAACGTAAGTTGAACCACAAACAAGGCAATATATACCCTAAAGTATGTGTTTGTAGGAGATGATAGTTTCCATGAGGTGGAGGCGACAACAATGTTGAACACCATCTTGGGGAACACATTGTGTATGTGGTCAATGACAATATTGGATCAATCCATGACCTTTATGGAAGCCATGCTAATTTGCCATGAAATCAGAGAAGTTCCATTCCTACGCCTTTTAAAACTCCAAATGGTGGCAAGAAATTAAAATGTCCAACTAAGGGGCTAAAACAAGCATGTACGAAAGAATAATAACACCTATTGCTTGGTTGGGTGGATATCATTGGCTCCACTTTGATGCACATCATATACATCAACAACATAAACTTTTTTTTGCCATGGGATGTCATATTCCCCGCTATCATTCCTTGGTTTGATGCAAGACTTGTGCCAAAGTGTCCTCCGCCTTAGATTCCACCTTCTACACTACCTCCAACTTATCTCAAGGGGCCCTAAGGTTGTTGTACATATTCTCATTGAGCTTCATCATGCCTCTACCAGTGACGACTAGCGAGCGTGAGGGTTGATGGTATATCATACCAAAACCAATCAACAAGTAGATTTTTCATATTGGGGGATCTTATCATCATTTTACACATACCATTTGTAGTGTCATTTTTATGCTTTCTAAACTTTGTGTAAAGTTATTATAATTGTGTATGCAGAGAATGGCATTGTGTTTTACATAAAAAATTTACCACGCAACAAAAATAGTGTGAAATGTGTTTCACCGCATATAACATGAAATCAATATGTGCACAATAGAAGTTGTTAGGGGTGATGTGTTGCCACATAATAATAAGCAAATAAAAATGTTGGGCTGTACCAAGGAGATTACCATGGAATCTATGTAAAAAATGACTCAGATAATCAAAATAGTGATCTATGTAAGGTCACAAATAGTTTCTAGACACATGTCAACATACTTATTACCTTCGGTGTTGGGATATGTAGATGAGAATCTACCTTTATTTTTTCCATCACCTACCACCCCGTGCAACGATGTCGATAGGAAAAATTCATATGAAATACAAACTTGCAACCATATATGAATATCCCTTCAATGCGAGGCGAATCAATAGAAAATTGAAGTAGAAAAACACAATGGGTCACTATGGGGTCCCAATAGCAATCATGGTCATAGGAAACCGAGATGCATGTCCGGCCACTAGAGCACTTCCCCCGACTACCACACACACATGTGTCATCCTCAATCTCATGTTTTCCTTGCCCTATGAATTTGTGAATAAGAGCACACCTTTGCATGACTATAACCCGATGACTGATCCGCCCTAATTCCAAATCGAAAGCAACTTCACCATACGGGGTCAGATCCCACATCCTCCCACCCCTACCAACCAAACCCTAGCCCCCAAATCCTCGTAACACAGAGCGCACAGATGAAATCGATGGATCATAACATAAAAAATCAAAGCGCGAGAAACCACCTTGCAGAAAATTGAACTTGTAGTATTCCTTGAACCCAGATCTATCCCAGATCCACTCTTTGCAATCTCGCAAAAACCTTCCATAAAAACAACAGGCATCAAACTCGTCAATACCCGGACCAACAAGAAGGGGGGTGGATTCATGATTTGTACCTTGTATGAGTGAGGGAGTGTATGGATTCCGACTGAGGCGGTGCGGCGGTGAGTCAATCCGGCGGAAAACTCGAGGGCAAGGAGAGTCGATGTGGGAAAGAGGTGCGGGAGTGGGCGGTGTAAATGCAGCCCCTTAGCAAGCGTGGTTGAATGGGGAAAAGGGGCGTGGTTCCCGAAAGTAGCGAAACTGTCGGCCATGTGCCATCCCCCACCCCTAGATCATCTTCGCCCTTCATTTTGAAACATGTGGATTTCAATGCGTCTCACCAAAATGGATACACTGCAAAAGATGTATGTCGTATCATGTTATATTGTCCATCGTATTTGATCAACATAGCGTTTTTGTATGAGACAAAGAAGTTTGTGAGGTACAAATTTATTCAATATGACTTCCAAAGTTTTTTAAGTTCCTTTAGGTGTAAAATTAAGTGGTTAATTCCTCTACAATGCACTCTTGTGTCCCTAATTCCATGTCAATATTAACATGAACTCAATCCTTGTTTCCTTGTCCTTTCGGAAATATGAGTGCACTCACTTTTCTTTACTCATATTCTTTAAACATTCTTATTTTTTGTGCATTGCTGGAAATTCACCATGGGAAGAAATGATTGGGATCTTAATAAAAATAAATATGAGCCATCTTAATATCAGTTTGTTCCATGCTCACTTTTCCAAATTTATTTGGACCAGTTAGGCTAGGGCCTTTGTTGGCTTAGCCAATCATATGACAACAAATCTCCATTGAATTTAAGGCCATACAGGCTCATACTTAGGGAATGCAGAAAGTTAGTTAAATATATTGATGGCATACTATGGTAAAAATATAGACTTCATGTTATTTATCTCATGGAGAAATCATGGACAAAACATAAAATTATTAATATGTTTTTAGTTATAATATGTGAGTATGTATATGGATCATTGATGACGAGTTGATGGATATACTTCTCGCCCCTCGTTGGATACCCTAAGTGGAAGGTGCACATGTAGTGAGCAACAAATTTCCCTTACACGGAGACTGTAAGGTTTATCGAACCATGAGGACTCCTAGGCTGAACAAATAGGTGTCTCCTGCCTGGTCAACAGAAGACGTGGACCTGCACACACAACAAATAACTTTGCTTCCAACAAGTACAGAGAGGTTGTCAATCTCTCCGGCCTTGTAGTTTGCAAAGGATCAAAACACAAGCGGGAAAGTAATAGTGATTGCAACGGAAAAGTAAATGAAAGCGGTAAATGATGGAGGTATAAACAATGATGTTGATATGGACCGGAGTCACATGATGTTCACTAGTGACGTCTCTCTCCCAAAAGATGATAAACAACTATGCTAGGGGTAAACAAATCACAGTTGGGCAATTGACAGAATTCTGATCGCACCGCAATTCTAATTATGCTCCTTGATAGTTAGAGGTTCAATGGTAATGGGCAGTGTGACAAGACAAGTAGACCGATTATTCATCCACCTTGATATATCTATCCAGAACGTCTATCCGGTATTAAGTTGCGAGCCCCACCCAAAGTGTAAACTCAAAGCAATGGACAACTGCATTAACGAACTATGTGTAAGGTAAACAATCCTTGCAACCGTGGTCACAAGCACCGTTGTTTTCTCCCTGGTGGCAACAAGCACATCCCCTAGTCTCATGTTTCTATCACTCAAGCTAGACATCGAGGGGCATGAACCCAGAATCATGCATAACGCGCCCTCTTGGAGTTACAATCTACTACTTGGCCAAAGCAATAAAAAGCAACGGAGAACATGCATAAATCACTAAGGAACATAATATAAAAGTATAATCAAATATATAACTCATAACAATCTTAACATAATCTCATAATCCATCGGATCCCAACAAACCAAGCATAGAAATAGCAAGAGAATTACATAGATGCCTTTATCATGTAGGGCAGCTCACAAGGACTAACCATTGAAGCACAAGATTGGAGAGAAAACATCACATAGCTACTGGTCATGGACTCATGGTCCAAGGAGGACTACTCACAGCATGTCTGGGACGCGTCCATGGCGGTGGAGAAGCTCTCGGAGGTCAATCCTCCCTCCGACAGGGTGCCAGGAAGAGGTCTCCTGACGCTCCCGATCTCGGAAGCGCTGCGGCGGCGGAACGATGGAGAAATTCTCGATTTCAGAAAGTCTGCAAGGGTTTCCTCTCGGGACTCTAAATATAGGCCAAAGGAGGGCACCGGAGGATGTGGGACCCACCCAGGCGACCTCCTTGCGCGGCCTAGGACCTGGCCGCGCCAGCAGGTTGCCTGGGAGGCCCCTGCCCCCCTCTGGCCCTCCTTCGATGACCCAGGAGCTTCTGTTTCGCTATTTTTTTATATATTTTTTCTGGATTTTTTCGGGCTTCAGAAAATTGGGTAAAAGCCCGTGTAAAATAGACATAAGCAGACAGAAACTAGAATTGGGTGCATTGAGTTAGCAGGTTAGTCCAAATATGTGTAAAATGATATAAAAGTGTAGCTAAACATATGACAATGTCACCCAAAAGATCATGGAACAAGCAGAAATTATAGATACGTTTGGGACGTATCAACATCCCCAAGCTTAATTTCTGCTCGTCCTCGAGTAGATAAATGATAAACACAATAATTTCTGTGGTGACATGATAACACACATATAAGAACTTCAAAGTAAAGCAAGTGAGATATGCAATTCAAGTCAAGACAATAACAAGCAAGAGTCTATATCTAGTATTGAGTTTAGCAAAGTAAGAACATAAAGGTGCAAGAACTCTCGCTGTCCGTGACTCGAATGTCTCCAAATGGTGTTTGCTTGCAAGAAGTGGGAGATGGGTTGAGATCATAGAATATATATATATATTAATTGAGAAATCAATCTACTAAACCTCACACTTAGTCTTCTTCGTAATCTTATTTTGGCTCATCCCCAGACCACTAGCCAGACACAAATCAAAATGATCCTCTCCTTTTCGACTCTGAGCACTCATACAATGGATGAGCGTAAGCAAGATATGTTGGCATTTAGGATGGCAAATAGAATAATGACGGGGAAGGAAGACAAAAAGGTGTGAAAGGCTCACATTAATGAGGACAACCATAGGCGAGAGAAAGCCAACTGATAGATATGATGTGAGGAGTAGGGATTGCCATGTAATGGATGCACATATAAGCTAAGGTAATCTCTCCAATGGAACTAGTGGGGGTGCATCCAACTTGTTTTCTCATGAAGACCTAGAGCTCATTTGAGGAGGCTCATCATTGGAATATGCAGACCAAGTTCTATAGTGTAAGGATCCCCACATAGTTATGCATGAATGATAATCTCTATGTAGTACCAATATAGCAATGGAGTACGAGTGTGGATCTTTCAAAAGGAATAGTAGTGTTGCCCCCTTCTCTCTTTTTTTTTCTTTTTTTTTTCTTTTTTGTGGCCTCTTTGTCTTTTTCTTTTATCTCTCATTTGTCCTCTTTGGGTTCTTTCGTTTGTCCTCTTTGGGATCTCTTCCTCACTTAAGGGCAACACTGTATGTTTTACATGAATAAAAACAAAAATCACCACAATTTATAGGAAGTACTCAACATAAAGACAAGTGAAAACTATCATGATGTATGAAAACGTATGCCTGTGCCAGTGTAGCAGGATATGCAATGATACTAGCGCGTCATGTAGCAGTAATAAGGGCAAGACCAACCTAGCATGCGGCTCCTCGATCTAGAAAAAACATGTATGATATGAAGATCAAGTCAGGAGATGGTGGATGTTGCATGGCAATGTATCTCGGAAAGGCTATGGAAATGCCTTAGTAGGTAGGTATGGTGGCTGTTTTGAGGAACGATATAATGAGGCTTATGTATGACAGAGCGTATGATGTCATGGGTTTGGATGCACCGGCGAAGTTTGCACCAACTCTCAATGTGAGAAAGGGCAATGCACAGTACCGAAGAAGCTAGCAAAATATGGATAGTGGAAGTGCCAACAATCGAATACTCACATTAGTTCGAAGAACTCATACACTTATTATCGATAACTCTCTATCTAGTTAGGAAATTCACAAAGAGACAAGTACCCCGAGGAGTAGTGTTTGGGGGTTTGGTTATCCTTGCACATCCTCGACTCATGGTAACGTGAGGGTACTCTATGTATTCCAACACCTCCAGAGGTTAGCGATCAATTTAGTAGCTAGAGTTCTCAACTAATTTTTAGTTTTTGAAAAACACACGGATTTCCCAAAATACGACTAATAGGCTCAAGCTCTTGGCACCAATAGTCCAAACATTACTCAAATCAATACCTCAAAACTATTGCAAGTTACTACTATACTTAAATATCAACCTTAATTACCTACTCATGCAAGAAACACAACTCAGTGCAACGAGCCAACTCTCTAAACAAGATAAGTATGATCACTCAAGAGAGTTCCAGAAGCAACTTAAATAATATCTCTTAAAAATATAAGCATGAAAACTAAGAGCTAAGCACGACAGTAGCTACGAAAAAGATAAGCATGAAAACCTACGTTGTGTTCTAGAGTGGAATGGAGCGTGTCTCTCTCCCAAACAAGGTCGGCTAGGTTCCGACTTGTTATGAACATTAAGCAAAACTAAAACAAACTAAAAATCAAATAGCGGGACGCTCCAAGCATAGCACATAACATATGAAGTGATAAAAATATAGCATGGAGATGGACGAACTGATGATTGTTGATAGAGAAGGGGATGCACGGGGGAATCCCCAATTTTAGACGCTTGAGTCTCCTTGAATATTTCTTGGGGTGCATTGGGGCATCCCCAAGCTTGAGCGTTTGACACTCCTGTATCTTCTTTCATCATCTCTCCCATCGCATACTTGAAAACTCCCTTCATACGAAACTCATCATAAGATGATTAGAGTGGTTAGTTCCCGTAATAAAATAATTCATTACCTGCTGTAAATAAAGATTTTCATAAACCACTACTGCTTCTTATGAATGCCAAAAGGTTTTTTCAAATAAAAAGCAATCTTAGGATTTGCAAAACAATGAAAACGCAAAACATGGCATAATCTATGAAAAGCAGAACATCAGGTAGTAAATAATTTATTCGAGGCACTTCTGCAACTCAAATAAAAATACTCAAAACATATGAGAGAAAGACAATTATATAGAGCATGCTTTCGAAACAACTCAGATAAAAAATATGATCTGGTGATTGTTGGCGAATTTTTCCGTCAGGCAGACAAAATCTGTTTCTCGACAGCATGTCACAATTTTTGAACTTTCTTGCAACCGGAGGCTATAACTTGGCACAAAGCTTAAAAAATAAAGATACAATGATGTTGCTACAGTAGTAACACACATCAAGACCACTAAAATAGAAAGTAAAAACAAATTGGGTTGCCTCCCAACAAGCGCTTTCTTTTATGACTTTGAGCTAGGCACAATGCAAGAAGATCAAGTGTTATCAACTCCAAAATAATAACTTCCCGAGTAACGGACTCATAAGGTAACTTAATATTTTTTCTAGGGAAGTGTTCCATTCCCTTTTTAAGAGGAAATTGTAATTTAATAATTCCCTCTTTCATGTCAATGATAGCTCCAACGGTGCGAAGAAAAGGACGTCCCAAAATAATTGGACATGAAGGATCACATTCAATGTCCATAATAAGAAAATCAACGGACACATAATTATCATTGACAATAATAAGCACATCATCAATTCTCCCTAAAGGTTTCTTTATGGAAGAATCAACAAGACGAACACCAAAAGAACATGGATCATAAGGTTTCCAATCAAGCATATCATACATTCTTTTGGTCATAACGAAGGCACTAGCTCCAACATCACACAAAGCAAAGCAAGAGATATTATTCAATTTAATTTTGACCATAGGATCCGAACCATCTTCTAGTTTTCTAGGAACAGAAGTCTCTAGATTGAGCTTCTTCTCCTTAGATTTGATAAGAGCATTGGCAATATGCTCGGTGAAAGCAATATTGAGTGTACTAGTGTGGGGGTCTTTAGCCATTCTTTGCACAAAGGTGATAACTTCGGAGAGACTACAATTGTCAAAATCAAGATTACTACCATTAATTAAAGTGGTAGTAATGTCATCTAAGCTCATTCTTTTGGTAGTCACCAAATTCATAGACCTTCTTGTCCTATAGTTGAGGTATTAGCATCACCATTAATAGGTCCATTGGGACTAGGAGTGCGATGGGTGCTAAAAGTTTTGAGATCCTCAACAACTTGTATAGTAGAAATGGTAGTGTGTGTAGGAAGGCTCTGCTACTGCAACAAAAGACCTTCCAACGACGCCAGAAATAGGCGTGTTGACGGCACCAGGAATCCTTCTGCTACGGCTACGCCTTAAGGGACTTCCTAGGCAAATATGCAAAGGATTTCCCCCGTGGCCTTGGAGCCTTGCGTTGGTGTTCCCTCGAAGCGGAAAGGGTGATGTAGCGCAACGGTGGTAAGTATTTCCCTGAGTTGAGAACCAAGGTATCGATCCAGTGAAGGACTATCTCAAGTGCCTGCACAAACACAAAAAGCTTGCTCCCAACGCTATGAAGGGGTTGTCAATCCCTTATAGATTCTTCGCCAAGTGAGAACTGAAAGCAACAAAGTAACAAAGCAAAGTAAAAGCGAAAGTGGAAACGATAGGTGTGAATAGACCCGGGGGCCGTAGTGTTTACTAGTGGCTTCTCTGATGAAAGAAAGTAGACAGTGGGTGAACAAATTATTGTCGAGCAATTGATAGAACCGTGCAAAGTCATGACGTCATCTATGGCAATGATTATATCTATAGGCATCACGTCCAAAACAAGTAGACCGATACTTTCTGCATCTACTACTATTACTCCACACGTCGACCGCTATCCAGCATGCATCTAGTGTATTAAGTCCAAAAGACCAGACTAACGCCTTAAGCAAGATGACATGATGTAGATGGACAATCTCATATCTACGACAGAGCCCACCTTGTTACCCTTGATGGCAACTACACAATGTGTGCCTTGCTGCCCCTACTACACTGGGAAAGGTCACCACGCGGTAAGAACCCAAAACCAAGCACTTCTCCCATTGCAAGAATCATAGGTCTAGTTGGCCAAACAAAACCCAAGACCCGGACAGACTTACAAGGATATCAAATCATGCATATAAGAAATCAACAAAGACTCAAATATATATCATAGATAATCTGATCACAAATCCATAATTCATCGGATCTCGACAAACACACCGCCAAAGAGGATTACATCGGATAGATCTCCATGAAGATCATGGAAACTTTGTATTGAAGATCCAAGAGAGAGAAGAAGCCATCTAGCTACTAACTACGTACCCGTAGGTCTGAAGTGAACTACTCACGAGTCATTGGAGGGGCGATGATGTTGATGTGGAAGCCCTCCAACTCCAAAGTCCCCTCCGGCAGGGCACCGGGAAGGGTCTCCAGATGAGATCTCGCGGAAACGGAAGCTTGCGGCGGCGGAAAAGTATTTTCATGGATCCCCTGATTTTTTCTATATTTTAGGGAATATATAGGCGAAGGATCTAGGTCAGGGGCGCTAGGGAGGCCACAAGCCTGCTGGCCGCCGCCCCCTGGTGGCGGATAGGGGGCTTGTGGGCCCCGTGTAGCCCTCCTGGCTTGGCCCTCAAGCCCCCTGATCTTCTTCCGTTCGGAAAAAATCATTTCGGGGATTTTATTCCGTTTGGACTCCGTTCCAAAATCAGATCTGAAAAGAGCCCAAAACACACAAAAAACATTCAAATCCCTAGCTTGGCACTTGGCACTGAATTAATAATTTAGTCCCAAAAAAGATATAAAAGGTACATAAAACATTCAAAGATGACAAGATAACAACATGAAACCATCAAAAATTATAGATACGTTTGAGACGTATCAGGCTCTTAATTTTCTCTTCCTCTTCTTGAGGTACAACCACTTCGGGTTTGGCCGCCATTTGATTTATCAAAGTGGCCTATGTGTGAGACATATTGGAAACTTGGGACTCCGTGGTGGTGAGTCCAGTTTGGAGGTTGGAAGTCTCACTACCGAGGCTCTCAAGTTGTCTTCCAATGTTTTGCAAAATAGAAGAATGCTCATCTAATTGTCTAGAGAAGGCTTTGTTTTTTTCCTATTGGGTGTGCATATAATTCTTTTGTAGACTTCTCTATCTCTAAAAGTTTTTCATAACTAGGCATCCTTTTATCATTAGGAGTTTCACTATAGGTATCGCTATTCCCATAGTTGTTGGATGGGAACGGTCTAGGATTGCTACCAAAATTACTCCTATAAGCATTGTAATTAAAGTTGTTCCTAGAGATAAAATTACATCAACTTGACCTCTTTCTTGAGAAACCAAAGAATTTAAAGGAACATCATGAGGATCAATAGGAGCTTGCTTAGTAAGTAGAGTCATGATCATGTCAACCTTATCATTAAGGGAGGAGATCTCCTCAACAGAGTTTACCTTCCTACCTGTTGGAGCTCTCTCGGTGTGCCATTGATAATAATTTGTCACCATCTCATCCAATAGCTTTGTGGCAGCACCAAGTGTAGTTGACATAAAGGTTCCTCCCGCGGCCGAGTCAAACAAATTCCGCGAGGTAAAGTTCAATCCTGCATAGAAAGTTTGAATAACCTTCCAAGTAGTCAAACCATGTGTAGGGAAATTCTTAACAAGAAATTTCATACATTCCCAAGCTTGAGCAACATGTTCATTATCCAATTGTCTAAAATTCATAATGTTACTCCTCAACTGGATAATCTTAGCAGGCGGGTAATACTTCCCAATAAAAGCATCTTTGCACTTATCCCAAGAATCTATGCTATTCCTAGGCAAAGATTGAAGCCACTTTAGCTCCTCCTCTCAAGGAGAAAGGAAAAAAGCTTAAGTTTAACAATATCACCATCTACTTCTTTATATTTTTGCATATCACAGAGCTCAAGTGCAAGGCAACATCATCTCCAGCACCGGAGAATTGATCTTTCATAACTAGGTTCAGTAAAGTAGGTTTAATCTCATAGGACGTGGCTCCAGTGGTGGGAGCAGCAATAGGTGTGTGGTTATGTCATTGTTGTTGTGACTAGTGAAGTCACACACCTTGGTGTTCTCAGTGGAACCCACAACAGCGGCAACAATCAAGAACAAAGCAACTAACTTTTTTGTGGTTTTTGGTATAAGACTCTAAAGCAAAAACTAAAAAGCAAACTAACAAAACTAAAAAGAAAGGTAAAAGATATGGTGCAACTCCCCTATCTTGAAGACTGGAGTCCCCAGAAACGGCGCCAGAAATTCGCATGATGACGAGTTGACGGATATACTTCTCGCCCCTCGTTGGATACCCCAAGTGGAAGGTGGAGATGTAGTCAGCAGCAAATTTCCCTTACACGGAGACTGTCAGGTTTATCGAACCAGGAGGACTCCTAGGCTCAACAAGTAGGTGTCTCCTATCCTGGTCAGCACACACAACAAATAACTTTGCTCCCAATGAGTACAGAGAGGTTGTTAATCTCTGCGGCCTTGTAGTTTGCAAATGATCAAAACACAAGCGGGAAAGTAATAGTGATTGCAACGGAAAAGTAAATGAAAGCGGTAAATGATGGAGGTATAAACAATGATGGTGATATGGACCGGAGTCACATGATGTTCACTAGTGATGTCTCTCTCGCAAAAGACAATAAACAACTATGCTAGGTGATAACCCACAAGTGTAGGGGATCGCAACAGTTTTCGAGGGTAGAGTATTCAACCCAAATTTATTGATTCGCCACAAGGGGAAGCGAAAGAATATTCTGAAGTATTAGCAGCTGAGTTGGTCAGATTCAACCACACCTGAAAGATTAGGGTCTGCAAGCAAAGTAGTATGATAACAACGGTGTCAGAAAAGATCTGTTGACGACAGACTATTCCTAAGTGTTGTATCAATGGCGCCAGTAAGTTGCACGTGGACGGGTAACTATTCTTTCCCGGCAACGGTGTCGGAAAAGGGTCTTGCAACAAGTAATAGCAAAGTAGCAAGTAACAACAGTAGTGACAGAAGTGGCAAGGAACAACAGCAGCAGCAAAGTGGCCCAATCCCTTTTGTAGCATGATACGTCTCCGTCGTATCTACTTTTCCGAACTCTTTTGCCCTTGTTTTGGACTCTAATTTGCATGATTTGAATGGAACTAACCCGGACTGACGCTGTTTTCAGCAGAATTGCCATGGAGTTGTTTTTGTGCAGAAATAAAAGTTCTCGGAACGTCCTGAAAATTTACGGAGATTTTTTCTGGAATAAAAGAAAAATACCTGCGCAAAGATCCACCGGAGGGGGCATGCCAGTGGGCCACAAGCCCAAAGGTCGCGGCCACCCCCTATGGCCGCGCCGTGCAGGCTTGTGGGGCCCACGTGGCACCACTGCCCCCAATCTCAGCTCTTTATCTTCCGTTTCGCCTGGAAAAAAATCAGAGAGAAGGTTTCATCGTGTTTTGCGATACGGAGGCGCCACCACATCCTGTTCTTCATCTGGAGGCAGATCTGGAGTCCGTTTTGGGCTCCGGAGAGGGGAAATCGTCGCCATCGTCATCGTCAACCTTTCTCCATCGACAATTCCATGATGTTCTTCATCGTTCGTGAGTAATCTCATCGTAGGCTTGCTGGACGGTGATGAGTTGGATGAGATCTATCATGTAATCGAGTTAGTTCTTGACGGGGATTGATCCCTAGTATCCACTATGTTCTAGATTGATGTTGCTACTACTTGGCTATGCTTAATGCTTGTCACTAGGGCCCGAGTGCCATGATTTCAGATCTGAACCTATTACGTTGTCGCCAATAAATGTGTGTTTAGATCCTATCTTGCAAGTTGTAGTCACCTACTATGTGTTATGACCTGGCAACCCCGGAGTGACAATAGCCGGAACCACTCCCAGAGATGACCATAGTATGAGGAGTTCATGTATTCACCGCGTGTTAATGCGTTGGTCCGGTTCTTTATTAAAAGGAGAACCTTAATATCCCGTAGTTTCCATTAGGACCCCGCTGCCATGGGAGGGATGGACAATAGATGTCATGCAAGTTCTTTTCCCTCAGCACGTATGACTACATACGGAATACATGCCTACATTAGATTGATGAACGGAAGCTAGTTACATATCTCTCCGTGTTATAGATGTTACATGATGAATCACATCCGTTACACTCATCCATCACCGATCCACTGCCTACGAGTCTTTTACTACTGGTCCTCGTTACGTTACTTTGCCTAGGCTTGTCCCTTGCTACCAAAGGGATTGGGCCACTTTGCTGCTGCTGTCACTACTCCGCTGTTAATTGTTGCAAGACTTTGTTGGCGCCGTTGCCGGTCTAGGTAAGCGGCACTAACATCGTGTCAGCAAGGCTTTTCCTGGCACCGTTGCTATAATACTACCTTGCTACTGATACTTTGCTTGCAGACACTAATCTTTCAGGTG
Organism: Hordeum vulgare subsp. vulgare; assembly: GCF_904849725.1. NCBI lineage: Eukaryota > Viridiplantae > Streptophyta > Magnoliopsida > Poales > Poaceae > Hordeum > Hordeum vulgare. Next base: position 542,065,972 of record NC_058520.1, read on the forward strand.
TGGTTGAATCTGACACATTCAGCTGCTAATACTTGAGAATATTCTTTCGCTTCCCGTCGTGCGAACCAACAAATTTGGGTTGAATACTCTACCCTCGAAAACTGCTGCGATCCCATACGCTTGTGGGACATCAAGGCTTTTTCTAGCGCCGTTGCCGGGGAAGCACAACTATATTCTCTGAGTCACTTGGGATTGACGTGTGTGTTGGAATTATGCCCTAGAGGCAATAATAAATATAGTTATTATTATAGTTCCTGTATCAAGATAATCGTTTATTATCCATGCTATAATTGTATTGAATGAAGACTTATTGGATACATAGACAAAACACTGTCCCTAGCAAGCCTCTAGTTGGCTAGCCAGTTGATCAAAGATAGTCAGGGTCTTCTGATTATGAACAAGATGTTGTTGCTTGATAACTGGATCACGTCATTAGGAGAATCACGTGATGGACTAGACCCAAAGTAATAGACGTAGCATGTTGATCGTGTCATTTTATTGCTACTGTTTTCTGCGTGTCAAGTATTTGTTCCTATGACCATGAGATCATATAACTCACTGACACCGGAGGAATGCTTTGTGTGTATCAAACGTCGCAACGTAACTGGATGACTATAAAGATGCTCTACAGGTATATCCAAAGGTGTTCGTTGAGTAAGTATGGATCGAGACTGGGATTTGTCACTCCGTGTGATGGAGAGGTATCTCGGGGCCCACTCGGTAATACAACATCACACACAAGCCTTGCAAGCAATGTGACTTAGTGTAAGTTGCGGGATCTTGTATTGCGGAACGAGTAAAGAGACTTGCCGGTAAACGAGATTGAAATAGGTATGCGGATACTGACGATCGAATCCCGGGCAAGTAACATACCGAAGGACAAAGGGAATGACATACGTGATTATATGAATCCTTGGCACTGAGGTTCAAACGATAAGATCTTCGTAGAATATGTGGGATCCAATATGGGCATCCAGGTCCCGCTATTGGATATTGACCGAGGATTCACTCGGGTCATGTCTGCATAGTTCTCGAACCCGTAGGGTCTGCACACTTAAGGTTCGACATTGTTTTATGCGTATTTGAGTTATATGGTTGGTTACCGAATGTTGTTCGGAGTCCCGGATGAGATCACGGATGTCATGAGGGTTTCCGGAATGGTCCGGAAACGAAGATTGATATATAGGATGACCTCATTTGATTACCGGAAGGTTTTCGGAGTTACCGGGAATGTACCGGGAATGACGAATGGGTTCCGGATGTTCACCGGGGGGGGGGGGCAACCCACCCCGGGGAAGCCCATAGGCCTTGCGGGTGGCGCACCAGCCCTTGGTGGGCTGGTGGGACAGCCCAAGAAGGCCCTATGCGCCAAAGGATAAGAAATCAAAGAGAAAGAAAAAAAAGGGGAGGTGGGAAAGGAGAGAAGGACTCCACCTTCCAATCCAAGTTGGATTCGGTTTGGAAGGGGAGGACTTCCCCCCTTGGCTCGGCCGACCCCCTTGGGGCTCCTTGAGCCTCAAGGCAAGGCCCCTCCCCTCCCACCTATATATACAGAGGTATTGGGGCTGATTTGAGACAACTTTTGCCACGACAGCCCGACCACATACCTCCACAGTTTTTCCTCTAGATCGCGTTTCTGCGGAGCTCGGGCGGAGCCCTGCCGAGATCAGATCACCACCAAACCTCCGGAGCGCCGTCACGCTGTCGGAGAACTCATCTACCTCTCCGTCTCTCTTGCTGGATCAAGAAGGCCGAGATCATCGTCGAGCTGTACGTGTGCTGAACGCGGAGGTGCCGTCCGTTCGACACTAGATCGTGGGACGGATCGCGGGACGGTTCGTGGGACGGTTTGCGGGGCGGATCGAGGGACGTGAGGACGTTCCACTACATCAACCGCGTTCACTAACGCTTTTGTTGTGCGATCTACAAGGGTACGTAGATCGGAAATCCCCTCTCGTAGATGGACATCACCATGATAGGTCTTCGTGCGCGTAGGAAATTTTTTGTTTCCCATGCGACGTTCCCCAACAGTGGCATCATGAGCTAGGTTCATGCGTAGATGTCTTCTCGAGTAGAACACAAAAGTTTTTGTGGGCGGTGATGTGCGTTTTGCTGCCCTCCTTAGTCTTTTCTTGATTCCGCGGTATTGTTGGATTGAAGCGGCTTTGACCGGCATTACTTGTACGCTTACGAGAGACTGGTTTCATCGCTACGAGTAACCCCGTTGCTTAAAGATGACTGGCAAGTGTCGGTTTCTCCAACTTTAGTTGAATCGGATTTGACCGAGGAGGTCCTTGTATAAGGTTAAATAGCAATTCATATATCTCCGTTGTGGTGTTTGCGTAAGTAAGATGCGATCCTACTAGATACCCATGGTCACCACGTAAAACATGCAACAACAAAATTAGAGGACGTCTAACTTGTTTTTGCAGGGTATGCTTGTGATGTGATATGGCCAACGATGTGATGTGATATATTGGATGTATAAGATGATCATGTTGTAATAGATAATATCGACTTGCATGTCGATGGTACGGCAACCGGCTGGAGCCATAGGGTTGTCTTTAAACTAACGTTTGTGCTTGCAGATGCGTTTACTATTTTGCTAGGATGTAGCTTTAGTAGTAATAGCATGAGTAGCAAGACAACCCCGATGGCGACACGTTGATGGAGATCATGGTGTGGCGCCGGTGACAAGAAGATCGTGCTGGTGCTTTGGTGATGGAGATCAAGGAGCACGTGATGATGGCCATATCATGTCACTTATGAATTGCATGTGATGTTAATCCTTTTATGCACCTTATTTTGCTTAGAACGACGGTAGCATTATGAGGTGATCTCTCACTAAAATTTCAAGACGAAATTGTGTTCTCCCCGACTGTGCACCGTTGCTACAGTTCGTCGTTTCGAGACACCACGTGATGATCGGGTGTGATAGACTCAACGTTCACATACAACGGGTGCAAAACAGTTGCACACGCAGAACACTCGGGTTAAGCTTGACGAGCCTAGCATGTGCAGACATGGCCTCGGAACACATGAGACCGTAAGGTCGATCATGAATCGTATAGATGATATGATTAGCATAGGGATGCTTAACACTGAAACTATACTCAACTCACGTGATGATCGGACTTGAGCTAGTATAAGTGGGTCATGAACCACTCAAATGACTAGAGAGATGTACTTTTTGAGTGGGAGTTTAGCAAGTAATTTGATTAAATTAAACTCTAATTATCTTGAACATAGTCTAAGTCCACTTTGAATATATTTGTGTTGTAGATCATGGCTCACGCGACAGTCACCCTGAATTTTAATACGTTCCTAGAGAAAGCTAAGTTGAAAGATGATGGAAGCAACTTTGTAGACTGGGCTCGTAATCTTAAGTTGATCCTACAAGCTGAGAAGAAGGATTATGTCCTTAATGCTGCGCTAGGAGATGAACCACCCGCTACGGCTGACCAGGATGTTAAGAACGCTTGATTAACACGTAAGGAGGACTACTCAGTAGTTCAATGTGCAGTCTTGTATGGCTTAGAACCGGGACTTCAACGTCGCTTTGAGTGTCATGCAACATATGAGATGTTCCAGGAGTTGAAGTTCATCTTTCAGAAGAACGCCCGGATCGAGAGGTATGAGACCTCCGATAAATTCTATGCTTGCAAGATGGAGGAGAATTCGTCTGTCAGTGAACATGTGCTCAAAATGTCTGGGTACTCAAACCGTCTAGCTGAGCTGGGGATTGAACTCCCGCAAGAGGCTATCACTGACAGAATCCTTCAATCACTGCCGCCAAGCTATAAGGGCTTTGTGTTGAACTACAACATGCAAGGGATGAACAAGTCACCCGGCGAGTTGTTTGCGATGCTGAAAGTCGCAGAGTCTGAACTCCGTAAAGAGCATCAAGTGTTGATGGTGAATAAGACCACTAGTTTCAAGAGAAACGGCAAAGGCAAGAAGGGTAATTCAAAGAAGAGCGGCAAGCCTGTTGCCAATCCGACGAAGAAACCCAAAGCTGGACCTAAGCCTGAAACAGAGTGCTACTATTGCAAGGGTATGGGTCACTGGAAGCGCAACTGCCCCAAGTATCTGGCTGATAAGAAGGCGGCCAAAGAAAAATCAGGTATCTTTGATATACATGTTATTGACGTGTACTTAACCGGCTCTCGTAGTAGTGCCTGGGTATTCGATACCGGTTATGTTGCTCATATTTGCAACTCGAAACAGGAACTGCGGAATAGGAGAAGGCTGGCGAAAGATGATGTGACGATGCGCGTAGGAAATGGTTCCAAGGTTGATGCAACCGCCGTCGGCACAGTTTCACTTCAGTTACCATCAGGATTAGTTATGAACTTGAATAATTGTTATTTAGTGCCTACGTTGAGCATGAACATTATATCTGGATCTTGTTTATTGCGAGACGGTTACTCTTTTAAGTCAGGGAATAATGGTTGTTCTATTTCTATGAGTAACATCTTTTATGGTCATGCACCCAATGTGAGAGGATTGTTCATATTAAATCTTGATAGTGATACACATATACATAACACTGAGACCAAAAGAGTTAGAGTTAACAATGATAGCGCCATATTTTTGTGGCACTGCCGCTTAGGTCATATTGGTGTAAAGCGCATGAAGAAACTCCATGCCGATGGACTTTTGGAGTCACTTGACTTTGATTCACTTGACACGTGCGAACCATGCCTCATGGGCAAGATGACTAAAACTCCGTTCTCCGGAACAATGGAGCGTGCCAGTGACTTGTTGGAAATCATACATACCGATGTGTGCGGTCTGATGAGCGTAGAGGCACGCGGCGGATATCGTTATTTTCTCACCTTCACTGACGATTTGAGTAGATATGGTTATGTCTACTTAATGAAGCACAAGTATGAAACATTTGAAAAGTTCAAGCAATTTCAGAGTGAAGTTGAAAATCATCATAACAAGAAGATCAAGTTCCTACGGTCTGATCGTGGGGGTGAATATGTGAGTTTCGAGTTTGGTGCTCACTTAAGACAATGTGGAATTGTTTCACAGTTGACACCGCCTGGATCACCACAGCGTAATGGTGTGTCCGAACGTCGTAATCGTACTTTTTTAGAGATGGTGCGATCTATGATGTCTCTTAGCGATTTGCCGTTACCGTTTTGGGGTTATGCATTAGACACGGCTGCATTCACTTCAAATAGGGCACCATCAAAATCCGTTGAGACGACACCATACAAACTGTGGTATGGCAAAAGGCCAAAGTTTTCGTTTCTTAAAGTTTGGGGATGTGATGCTTATGTCAAAAAGCTTCATCCTGAAAAGCTGGAACCCAAAGCGGAAAAGTGCATCTTCATAGGTTACCCAAAAGAGACAGTTGGGTACACCTTCTATCTCAAATCCGAGGGCAAAGTGTTTATTGCTAAAAACGGAGCTTTTCTCGAGAAGGAGTTTCTCTCGAGAGAATTGAGTGGGAGGAAGATAGAGCTTGAGGAGGTTGTCGAACCTCTTATCCTTCTGGATGGTGGCGCAGGGCAATGGGGAAACCCCTGTCGTTGCGACGCCGGTTGAGGAGGAAGTTAATGATGATGATCATGAAACTCCGGTTCAAGTTCCTATCGAACCACGCAGGTCGACGAGACCACGTGCTGCTCCAGAGTGGTACGGTAATCCCGTTTTGTCAATCATGTTGTTAGACAACAATGAACCTGCAAATCATGAAGAAGCAATGGTGGGCCTAGATTCCAACAAATGGCTAGAGGCCATGAAGTCCGAGATAGGATCCATGTATGAAAACAAAGTGTGGACTTTGGAAGTACTACCTGAGGGCCGCAAGGCTATTCAGAACAAATGGATCTTTAAGAAGAAAACGGACGCTGGCGGCAATGTGACCGTTTATAAAGCTCGTCTTGTGGCAAAGGGTCTTTCACAAGTTCAAGGAGTTGACTACGATGAGACATTCTCACCCGTAGCGATGCTTAAGTCCGTCAGAATCATGTTAGCAATAGCTGCATTTTTTGATTATGAAATCTGGCAGATGGATGTCAAAACGGCGTTCCTTAAACGGTTTCCTTAAGGAAGAGTTGTATATGATGCAACCCGAAGGTTTTGTCGATCCTAAGAATGCTAACAAGGTATGCAAGCTCCAGCGATCCATTTATGGACTCGTGCAAGCATCTCGGAGTTGGAACAAACGTTTTGATGAGGTGATCAAAGCATTTGGGTTTATACAAGTGGTTGGAAAATCTTGTATTTACAAGAAAGTGAGTGGGAGCTCTGTGGCGTTTCTAATATTATATGTGGATGACATATTGCTGATTGGAAACAACATAGAGTTTTTGGAGAGCATAAAGGATTAGTTGAATAAAAGTTTCTCTATGGACCTAGGAGAAGCTGCTTACATTCTAGGCATTAAGATCTACAGGGATAGATCGAAACGCCTGATAAGACTTTCACAAAGCACATACCTTGATAAAGTTTTGAAGAGGTTCAAAATGGAACAATCCAAGAAAGGGTTCTTGCCGGTTTTACAAGGTACGAGATTGAGTAAGACTCAGTGCCCAGCAACTGATAAAGATAGAGAGCATATGAGCACCGTCCCCTATGCTTCAGCCATAGGATCTATCATGTATGCAATGTTGTGCACTAGACCGGACGTTAGCCTGGCCATAAGTATGGCAGGCAGGTTCCAGAGTAATCCAGGAGTGGATCACTGGACGGCGGTCAAGAATATCCTGAAGTACCTGAAAAGGACTAAGGAGATGTTTCTCGTGTATGCAGGTGACGAAGAGCTTGCCGTAAAGGGTTACGTCGATGCAAGCTTTGACACAGATCCGGACGACTCTAAGTCGCAGACTGCATACGTATTTATTCTTAATGGGGGTGCGGTAAGCTGGTGCAGTTCCAAGCAAAGCGCCGTAGCATATTCTACATGTGAAGCGGAGTACATGGCTGCCTCGGAGGCGGCTAAAGAGGGTGTCTGGATGAAGCAGTTCATGACGGATCTTGGAGTGGTGCCAAGCGCACTGAATCCAATAACCTTGTTAAGTGACAACACGGGAGCCATTGCCTTAGCAAAGGAACCACGGTTTCACAAGAAGACCAGACACATCAAATGACGCTTCAACCTCATCCGCGACTACGTCGAAGGGGAGGACGTAAATATATGCAAAGTGCACACGGATCTGAATGTAGCAGACCCGCTGACTAAACCTCTTCCACGGGCAAAGCATGATCAACACCAGAACTGTATGGGTGTTAGATTTATTACAATGTAATTCGCATGATGATGTGAGGGCTAGATTATTGACTCTAGTGCAAGTGGGAGACTGTTGGAATTATGCCCTAGAGGCAATAATAAATATAGTTATTATTATAATTCATGTATCAAGATAATCGTTTATTATCCATGCTATAATTGTATTGAATGAAGACTTATATACATGTGTGGATACATAGACAAAACACTGTCCATAGCAAGCCTCTAGTTGGCTAGCCAGTTGATCAAAGATAGTCAGGGTCTTCTGATTATGAACAAGATTTTGTTGCTTGATAACTGGATCACGTCATTAGGAGAATCACGTGATGGACTAGACCCAAAGTAATAGACGTAGCATGTTGATCGTGTCATTTTATTGCTACTGTTTTCTGCGTGTCAAGTATTTGTTCCTATGACCATGAGATCATATAACTCACTGACACCGGAGGAATGCTTTGTGTGTCTCAAACGTCGCAACGTAACTGGGTGACTATAAAGATGCTCTACAGGTATATCCGAAGGTGTTCGTTGAGTTAGTATGGATCGAGACTAGGATTTGTCACTCCGTGTGACAGAGAGGTATCTCGGGGCCCACTCGGTAATACAACATCACACACAAGCCTTGCAAGCAATGTGACTTAGTGTAAGTTGCGGGATCTTGTATTGCGGAACGAGTAAAGAGACTTGCCGGTAAACGTGATTGAAATAGGTATGCGGATAGTGACGATCGAATCTCGGGCAAGTAACATACCGAAGGACAAAGGGAATGACATACGGGATTATATGAATCCTTGGCACTGAGGTTCAAACCATAAGATCTTCGTAGAATATGTGGGATCCAATATGGGCATCCAGGTCCCGCTATTGGATATTGACCTTGGAGTCACTCGGGTCATGTCTGCATAGTTCTCGAACCCGCAGGGTCTGCACACTTAAGGTTCGACATTGTTTTATGCGTATTTGAGTTATATGGTTGGTTACCGAATGTTGTTAGGAGTCCCGGATGAGATCACGGACGTCACGATGGTTTCCGGAATGGTCTGGGAACGAAGATTGATATATAGGATGACCTCATTTGATTACCGGAAGGTTTTCAGAGTTACCGGGAATGTACCGGGAATGACGAATGGGTTCCGGATGTTCACCGGGGGGGGGGGGGGGAACCCACCCCGGGGAAGCCCATAGGCCTTGGGGGTGGCGCACCAGCCCTTGGTGGGCTGGTTGGACAGCCCAAGAAGGCCCTATGCGCCAAAGGATAAGAAATCAAAGAGAAAGAAAAAAAAGGGGAGGTGGGAAAGGAGAGAAGGACTCCACCTTCCAATCCAAGTTGGATTCGGTTTGGAAGGGGAGGACTTCCCCCCTTGGCTCGGCCGACCCCCTTGGGGCTCCTTGAGCCTCAAGGCAAGGCCCCTCCCCTCCCACCTATATATACAGAGGTATTGGGGCTGATTTGAGACAACTTTTGCCATGGCAGCCCGACCACATACCTCCACAGTTTTTCCTCTAGATCGCGTTTGTGCGGAGCTCGGCGGAGCCCTGCCGAGATCAGATCACCACCAAACCTCCGGAGCACCGTCACGCTACCGGAGAACTCATCTACCTCTCCGTCTCTCTTGCTGGATCAAGAAGGTCGAGATCATCGTCGAGCTGTACGTGTGTTGAACGCGGAGGTGCCGTCCGTTCGGCACTAGATCGTGGGACGGATCGCGGGACGGTTCGTGGAACGGTTCGCGGGGCGGATCGAGGGACGTGAGGACGTTCCACTATATCAACCGCGTTCACTAACGCTTCTGCTGTGCGATCTACAAGGGTACGTAGATCGGAAATCCCCTCTCGTAGATGGACATCACCATGATAGGTCTTCGTGCGCGTAGGAATTTTTTTGTTCCCCATGGGACGTTCCCCAACAGTGTGTTGATCACTATGAGGAATCCGAAAGATCCAAGAACTGAAATCCTACCTTCCACTATGAGGAGAGGTAAGGAACTGTCATCTAGCTCTGCACTTGATTCACCTTCAGTTTTGAGTAAGTTTGCGACTTCACCTCCTGCTAGAAATCTTGATATGTCGCCTGTGCTTGATGATGCTACTTCTGCTGCCCATGATGCTTATGATGATGCTATGCTTGATACTATGCCTAATGATGCTATGCTAGATACTATGCCTGATGATGCTATGCTTGATACTATGCCTGATGATGCTATGCTCGATACTATGCGTGATGATGCTATGCTTGATACTATGCCTGATGATGCTATGCTTGATACTATGACTCATGATGCCATGCTTGATACTTTGCCTGCTATGCCTGATACTGCTTTGCCACTAGGTGCATTCCTTGATGCACAAATTGCTAGAATTGGTGCTAGATGTGATGATACTTCTGAGACTGCTGATACTATTGAAGTAGAACCTGCTACTATGCCTGTTATGCCTGATACGCGCTATGTTATGGAGGGAGAGATAGCTGAGGATTTTCATGCGTGTAAGGATAGCTATGATGTTGAGAAACTTCTGCGCAAGTGGAAAGAAAAATCTCTGAACGCTAGGATGAAATACGACCCAAAGTTTGCCACTTCACCTATCTTTGTGACCGATAAGGATTATGAATTCTCTATCGACCCTGAGTTAATCACTCTGGTCGAATCTGATCCTTTTCACGGTTATGAGTCTGAAACGGTTGTAGCCCATCTTAACAAATTTGGGTTGAATACTCTACCCTCGAAAACTGCTGCGATCCCATACGCTTGTGGGACATCAAGGCTTTTTCTAGCGCCGTTGCCGGGGAAGCACAACTATATTCTCTGAGTCACTTGGGATTGACGTGTGTGTTGGAATTATGCCCTAGAGGCAATAATAAATATAGTTATTATTATAGTTCCTGTATCAAGATAATCGTTTATTATCCATGCTATAATTGTATTGAATGAAGACTTATTGGATACATAGACAAAACACTGTCCCTAGCAAGCCTCTAGTTGGCTAGCCAGTTGATCAAAGATAGTCAGGGTCTTCTGATTATGAACAAGATGTTGTTGCTTGATAACTGGATCACGTCATTAGGAGAATCACGTGATGGACTAGACCCAAAGTAATAGACGTAGCATGTTGATCGTGTCATTTTATTGCTACTGTTTTCTGCGTGTCAAGTATTTGTTCCTATGACCATGAGATCATATAACTCACTGACACCGGAGGAATGCTTTGTGTGTATCAAACGTCGCAACGTAACTGGATGACTATAAAGATGCTCTACAGGTATATCCAAAGGTGTTCGTTGAGTAAGTATGGATCGAGACTGGGATTTGTCACTCCGTGTGATGGAGAGGTATCTCGGGGCCCACTCGGTAATACAACATCACACACAAGCCTTGCAAGCAATGTGACTTAGTGTAAGTTGCGGGATCTTGTATTGCGGAACGAGTAAAGAGACTTGCCGGTAAACGAGATTGAAATAGGTATGCGGATACTGACGATCGAATCCCGGGCAAGTAACATACCGAAGGACAAAGGGAATGACATACGTGATTATATGAATCCTTGGCACTGAGGTTCAAACGATAAGATCTTCGTAGAATATGTGGGATCCAATATGGGCATCCAGGTCCCGCTATTGGATATTGACCGAGGATTCACTCGGGTCATGTCTGCATAGTTCTCGAACCCGTAGGGTCTGCACACTTAAGGTTCGACATTGTTTTATGCGTATTTGAGTTATATGGTTGGTTACCGAATGTTGTTCGGAGTCCCGGATGAGATCACGGATGTCACGAGGGTTTCCGGAATGGTCCGGAAACGAAGATTGATATATAGGATGACCTCATTTGATTACCGGAAGGTTTTCGGAGTTACCGGGAATGTACCGGGAATGACGAATGGGTTCCGGATGTTCACCGGGGGGGGGGGGGGGCAACCCACCCCGGGGAAGCCCATAGGCCTTGCGGGTGGCGCACCAGCCCTTGGTGGGATGGTGGGACAGCCCAAGAAGGCCCTATGCGCCAAAGGATAAGAAATCAAAGAGAAAGAAAAAAAAGGGGAGGTGGGAAAGGAGAGAAGGACTCCACCTTCCAATCCAAGTTGGATTCGGTTTGGAAGGGGAGGACTTCCCCCCTTGGCTCGGCCGACCCCCTTGGGGCTCCTTGAGCCTCAAGGCAAGGCCCCTCCCCTCCCACCTATATATACAGAGGTATTGGGGCTGATTTGAGACAACTTTTGCCATGGCAGCCCGACCACATACCTCCACAGTTTTTCCTCTAGATCGCGTTTGTGCGGAGCTCGGCGGAGCCCTGCCGAGATCAGATCACCACCAAACCTCCGGAGCACCGTCACGCTACCGGAGAACTCATCTACCTCTCCGTCTCTCTTGCTGGATCAAGAAGGTCGAGATCATCGTCGAGCTGTACGTGTGTTGAACGCGGAGGTGCCGTCCGTTCGGCACTAGATCGTGGGACGGATCGCGGGACGGTTCGTGGAACGGTTCGCGGGGCGGATCGAGGGACGTGAGGACGTTCCACTATATCAACCGCGTTCACTAACGCTTCTGCTGTGCGATCTACAAGGGTACGTAGATCGGAAATCCCCTCTCGTAGATGGACATCACCATGATAGGTCTTCGTGCGCGTAGGAATTTTTTTGTTCCCCATGGGACGTTCCCCAACAGTGTGTTGATCACTATGAGGAATCCGAAAGATCCAAGAACTGAAATCCTACCTTCCACTATGAGGAGAGGTAAGGAACTGTCATCTAGCTCTGCACTTGATTCACCTTCAGTTTTGAGTAAGTTTGCGACTTCACCTCCTGCTAGAAATCTTGATATGTCGCCTGTGCTTGATGATGCTACTTCTGCTGCCCATGATGCTTATGATGATGCTATGCTTGATACTATGCCTAATGATGCTATGCTAGATACTATGCCTGATGATGCTATGCTTGATACTATGCCTGATGATGCTATGCTCGATACTATGCGTGATGATGCTATGCTTGATACTATGCCTGATGATGCTATGCTTGATACTATGACTCATGATGCCATGCTTGATACTTTGCCTGCTATGCCTGATACTGCTTTGCCACTAGGTGCATTCCTTGATGCACAAATTGCTAGAATTGGTGCTAGATGTGATGATACTTCTGAGACTGCTGATACTATTGAAGTAGAACCTGCTACTATGCCTGTTATGCCTGATACGCGCTATGTTATGGAGGGAGAGATAGCTGAGGATTTTCATGCGTGTAAGGATAGCTATGATGTTGAGAAACTTCTGCGCAAGTGGAAAGAAAAATCTCTGAACGCTAGGATGAAATACGACCCAAAGTTTGCCACTTCACCTATCTTTGTGACCGATAAGGATTATGAATTCTCTATCGACCCTGAGTTAATCACTCTGGTCGAATCTGATCCTTTTCACGGTTATGAGTCTGAAACGGTTGTAGCCCATCTTACCAAATTGCACGATATAGCCACCCTATTCACTAGTGAGGAAAAAATCCGCCACTACTACATGCTCAAGCTATTTCCTTTCTCGCTAAAGGATGATGCTAAGACCTGGTTCACTTCTCTTGCTCCTGGTTGTGTGCGTAGTCCCCAGGATATGGTCTACTACTTCTCTGAAAATATTTCCCTGCCCATAAGAAGCAAGCTGCCTTGCAGGAAATATACAACTTTGCTCAATCTTAAGAAGAGAGTCTCCCACAAGCTTGGGGGAGGCTTATCCAGCTACTGAATGCTTTGCCTGATCACCCTCTTGAGAAGAATGAAATACTTGATATCTTCTGTAATGGACTTACCGATGCTTCCAACGACCACTTAGATAGTTGTGCCGGTAGTGTTTTTAGGGAACGAACTGTAGAACAAGCTGAGATTCTGCTGAACAACATCTTATGCAATGAGAATGCTTGGACTATTCCCGAACCACCTCCTAAGCCAACTCCAAAGAAAAGAGGTATTCTATTCCTCAATCCCGAAGATATGCAAGAAGCCAACAAATCTATGCGAGGGAAAGGCATTAAATCTGAAGATGTTAAAAATCTACCACCGATCGAAGAGATACATGGTCTCGATAATCCGATACAGGTAGTAGAAGTAAATTCTCTGCGTTGGTTTGATAGAGTGATATTCCTTTTCATAAACCTACTAGCTTATGCCTGGATGAATTTGATAACTTCGTTGCCAAACAACAAAGTTTCAATGATTATGTTAGCACACAATTGGAACATAATGCTCGTATGCTTAGTCATTTAAGTTCTTGTGTGGACAGAAACGTCAATGATCTTAAACTTCTGAGTAAACATGCCTCTATGGTTACTACTCAGGTAGAACAAGTACTTAAAGCTCGGAATGACTTTCTCAATGAGTTGAATGACAATTCCGTCACCGTCGTTACTAGAGGCGGTAGAATGACCCAGGAACCTCTCTATCCTGAGGGTCATCCGAAGAGAATTGAAAAAGATTCTCAAGGAGTTAGCACTGATGCACCTAGTCATCCTAGAAAGAAGAAGAAAGATGATAGGAACCTGCACGCTAGCAACCCTCTTGCTGCTACACCTGAGAGTCCAAACGATATCTCTGTCTCTGATGCGGAAACACAATCTTGTGATGAACATGAGCCAAATGATAATATCAATAGTGATGTTCATGTTGATGCTCAACCTAGCATTGAAAAGGATGTGGAGATTGAACCTAATGTTGATCTTGATAACCCACAGCCTAAGACTAGAAGATACGATAAGAATGACTTCACTGCTAGGAAGCACGGTAAAGAAAGGGAGCCATGGGTTCAGAAACCTATGCCCTTTCCTCCCGAACCATCCAAGAAAAAGGATGATGAGGATTTTGAGCGCTTCGTTGAGATGATCAGACATGTTTTTCTGCATATGCGTTTGATAGATATGCTCAAGATGTCTCCATATGCTAAGTACATGAAAGATATTGTGACTAATAAGAGGAGGATACCTGATTTTGAGATTTCCGCCATGCTTGCCAATTACACTTTCAAGGGTGGAACTCCGAAGAAACAAGGTGATCCCGGTGTGCCCACTATACCTTGCTCCATTAAAGGTAACTACGTTAGAACTGCGCTATGCGACCTTGGAGCCGGTGTTAGTGTTATGCCTCTCTCTCTTTATCGTAGACTTGAACTGGATAAGTTGACACCCACTGAAATCTCTCTGCAAATGGCCGACAAATCAACTCCTTTCCCTATCGGTATTTGCGAGGATGTGCCTGTTGTGGTTGCTAACAGCACTATCTTAACAGACTTTGTTATCTTGGATATTCCTGAGGACGATGCCATGGCTGTCATCCTCGGAAGACCCTTTTTAAACACTGCAGGGGCTGTTATAGATTGCAACAAAGGCAATGTCACTTTCCAAGTCAACGGTAATGAGCATACGGTGCACTTTCCGAAGAAACAATATCGAGTACATTGCATCAGTGCTATCGAAAAAACTTCATCGATTCTTATTGGGAGCTTTGAATGCCCTATTCCTCATGTCAAGATGAAGTATGATTTGCTTGTTGGAGAGGTACACATCCCCATTGAGGTGACCTAGTGACTATTCGGAATTCTCCGTCTTCTTTTGCGATTCGAGAAAGTTTTGTCGATGGGATTTGATCAACCCCATTGACTGATTTCTTTCGATGACCATGAGATGGATGAATCGAGGAGTCACAAACCTCTGTTCCAAGCTTTCACCTTTCATAGTTTAGAAGAAAAATGATAGGTTTAGTTTAGTTTTACCTGTTTTCTGTTTTAGCGTCCAGTGGAAAAATACCCTGAAAATCAAAGTTCTCCGAACGCTGTGAAAATCAAGTAAGATTTTTTCTAGATTTTTTGAAAAATACTGGGACAAAGAGTCTGTCTGGGGCCACACCAGTGGGCCACAAGCCCTAGGGGCGCGGGCACCCCCTGGCCGCGCCACCCAGGCTTGTGGGGCCCACAGGCACCCCTCCACTCATTCTTGCTCCCATCCAGTTCTCCTACCTCCAGAAAAAATCGTTTCGCAGCTCAAACCCGTGTTCTTGCTCCTCTTGCTAGGATTTTCGATCTCTTTTCTCAAATCACCATTCTCCGAACTGTTTTGGAGAAATTACTCCTTGGTAAGTGACTTCTCCATTGGTCCAATTAGTTTTTGCTCTAGTGCCTTATACTCCGCGTATTTTTGCTGCCTTGGTGACCATGTTCTTGAGCTTTGTATGCTGATTCTAGCTGGTCCCAAGTAGTTTTGATGCGTAATATGGTCTCTAGGCACTTTTTGGAGTAGTTGCTACAAGTTTAGTTGAACCTTGTTCACCTTCCCTTTGGGTCACTGAAAATTTCAGAAAAGGAAGATGTTCAGGAGAAGCTTTCATGGTGGTTCCTCAAGCAAGAGAGGTCCTCGTCTGGCGATTAGGGAGCCTGATCCTTACCAACCTAGGGATGCGCAGGTACAACCATGTGAATGGCCTTCTGATGAATTTATGATTGAGGCATGCTTCAAAGATGAGTGTGATGCATTTGTTCACAATGTCGGACTCGAATAATTCATCTCCGATAAATGTGAACAATATGTTTCTCTCACCGACTCTTTTGTTCGTAGATTCAAATTTTTAGCTGGCCGTGAGCCGTCGGTACTGTTCGATCTCTATGATAAATTGTATACCATGGACTTAGAGGATTTCAGTAGAATTTGCAAAATACCTACTTGGGGTAGCCTCAGTGATCCTCCTAAATCTTCGGTTAGAGATTTTTGCGCTGGTATTACGGTTGGAGAAACTAGAGACATTACGCAAGCTACCATGGGGAGTATTCATTTTCCTGCCTTGCATTACTTTGCCCTCTTCATAGGCAGATGCATTAATGGCAAGATTGACCATTGTCACCTCTGCGCACCCAACCTTAGTATACTTAAGAGCGTAGTGACGGGTGACAAAAGCTTCAACATGGGAGCTATTATAGCAAGGCTGCTGAATAAGAATGCTATTGAAGGGGATTTCTTTGGTGGGATCTATGCCACTCGTATAGCAAATTTTCTTGGAGTACCCATCCACGAAGGAGATCCCCCGCTCCATACAACTTTCCTTGACCGCGTCGCTTTGACACGCTACCAGTTCCTTGAGAGGGATGATGAATCCCTCCTATACCATTTGATTTCTAACCGGCAGCGTGTTGTCCATATTACCTTCCTGCTCCTGCTTTCTTTGACTTTCAGGTAAAAACAGAGATATTACATAACCAGAGGAGAGGCAGAGGAGTATGAGAGGGAGGCAAAGGCTGCTCGTCTCCGTGAGTCAGCTATTCAGGCAGTGGCTGCAGCGCTCCCGTGTAACCCCGATTATGATTTTGGGTTTCGCCAGGACCATCCTTGGGACTAGATCAAGTTAGGCCAAAAGCCTAAGCTTGGGGGAGTACGTGTTCTCACCGACTTTACATTCTGGCTTATGCTTCCACTTTGTTAGCCGATGTTCACACTTTGCCACTCTATCATCCATGGTAGTTTATTTTCTTTTTCTCATTTTGTTTTCGTGTGTCTGTCTAGTTTGACAAAACCCAAAAAGATTTTCTTTTTATTCTTTTGCTTGTTGGGAGCTCCCCCGTGTAGATAGTTTTCTTTTTCTTTGGGTCAAGGTAGAAGACCATGGCTACAATGTTTAGTGGCTCTTGCATGCATACCTGTTTAGCTTTCAAAGAGCCTTATTACTTTGTCTTCTCCTTTGTGTTTGCCTGCAGATTCCAGCATAGTCCAATGCATGAGCACTCTTATTATTGTTCACATCATTCGGTCGTGCAAGTGAAAGGCAATAATGACGATATATGATGAAGTGACTGAGCCTGGAAAAGCTGGTATGAACTCGATCTATTTTGTTTTTGTAAATATGACTAGCTCATCATGCCTGGTTCAACTTTGTTGTGAGAGAAGCATGTTTGCAATGACAACTTAGAGATCATAGTTTCTTATGCCATGCTTACTTAGCTAGGAGCTTATAATGGTCTGTCTTGGTTGCCCACATGAATGTTGAGATGACTATGATGTAGTATGATAGGATGGTATCCTCCTTTGAATGATTCAAGTGGCTTGACTTGGCGCATGTTCACGCATGTAGTTGAAACAAAATCAACATAGCCTCTATGATGTTCATGTTCATGGTGACTTATGTCCTACTCATGCTTGCACTCAATGTTAGTTACTCTCAATGCATTTTGATGACTGCTGTCGCTCTCTAGTTGGTCGCTTCCCAGTCTTTTGCTAGCCTTCACTTGTACTAAGCGGGAATACTGCTTGTGCATCCACTCCCATAAACCCAAAGTTGTGCCATATGAGTCCACCATACCTACCTATGTGTGGTACCTACCTGCCGTTCCAAGTAAATTTGCATGTGCCACTCTCTAAATCTTCAAGAAATAATCTGTTTTGCATGCGCGAACCGCTCATGTGGTGACAGGGGGCTATTGGTAACTTCCATGGTAGGCGTGTTATCCTCGATATGTGTTTATTCACTATCATTCACGAGAAAGGGGTCGGTAATTGGAATTCCCAGTTCCATGCTCAAATTGAAAATATAATTGCAAACAAAACTCCCCCAGGATTGATGTTGGTATGGACGGTACCCGAGGATTCGGCTAGCCGTGGAGTGTGATTGATTGGTGGTGGGGGAGCCAAAACTTTACTTTTCTGTTTGGGAACCGCCTATAGCATGTGTAGCGTGGAAGATGTTGAGAACTCTTAGTCATTGCGTTGACAATGAAAGAATGCCACCCAAAATTATTATCTCTGTTTTCAAAGCTTGAGCTCTGGCACCTCTGCAAATCAAAGCTTCCCTCTGCGAAGGGCCTGTCTATTTATGTTCCTGTTGAGTCATCCTCCTCTTAGAAAAGCACCAATTACAGAGCACCTCTATCATTTTTATGCTTTGATTTTAACTGTGTTGAGTATGACTGTGACTAGATCTTCATTGCCTTGAATTACAATGTTTAGTCAGCCCTTGGTCTTTGAAGGTGCTCTGCATTTATGTTTTGCGGTCTCAGAAAGAGCTAGCGAGATACCATATATTCGTACTGCTTCATGTTGTTTTGATTGAAGTGTTGACATTTGAGGCTTATCATTATTTGCTCGCTAGTTGATTATGCCATTGATATGAGTTTACCGTGAGACCTAGATGTCATTTGCTTATGTGGTTTGCTTGTGATCTTGCTGAAATTCTGGTTATGAGTTAGACATAGTTGCAACAACAAGATCAAACAGAGTTCGTCAAAGTTTTTCTTTTGTATCTTTCAGTTTGTCAACTGAATTGCTTGAGGACAAGCATGGCTTTAAGCTTGAGGGAGTTGATACATCTCCGTCGTATCTACTTTTCCGAACTCTTTATGTCTCATAGGTCTCATGGTAAACTCATATCAATGGCATAATCAACTAGCGAGCAAATAATGATAAGCCTCAAGTGTCAACACTTCAATAAAAAGAACATGAAGCAGTACGAATAGATGGTATCTCGCTAGATCTTTCTGAGACCGCAAAAGATAAATGCAGAGCACTTTCAAAGACCAAGGGCTGACTAAACATTGTAATTCATGGCAATGAAGATCCAGTCATAGTCATACTCAACACAGTTAAAAGCAAAGCATAAGAATGACAGAGGTGCTCGCTAATTGGTGCTTTTGTAAGAAGAGGATGACTCAACAGGAACATAAATAGACAGGCCCTTCGCAGAGGGAAGCATTGATTTGCAGAGGTGCCAGAGCTCAAGCTTTTAAAACAGAGATAATAATTTTGGGTGGCATGCTTTCATTGTCAACGCAATGACTAAGAGTTCTCAACATCTTCCACGCTACACATGCTATAGGCGGTTCCCAAACAGAAAAGTAAAGTTTTGACTCCCCCACCACCAATCAATCACACTCCACGGCTAGCCGAATCCTCGAGTACCGTCCATACCAACATCAATCCTGGGGGAGTTTTGTTTGTAATTATCTTTTCGATTTGAGCATGGAACTGGGAATTCCAATTACCGGCCCCTTTCTCGTGAATGATAGTGAATAAACACATATCGAGGATAACACGTCTAGCATGGAAGATACCAATAGCCCCGTGTCACCACATGAGCGGTTCGGGCATGCAAAATAGATTATTTCTTGAAGATTTGGAGAGTGGCACATGCAAATTTACTTGGAACGGCAGGTAGGTACCACACATAGGTAGGTATGGTGGACTCATATGGAACAACTTTGGGTTTATGGAAGTGGATGCACAAGCAGTATTCCCGCTTAGTACAAGTGAAGGCTAGCAAAAGACTGGGAAGCGACCAACTAGAGAGCGACAACAGTCATCAAAATGGATTGAGAGTAACTAACATTGAGTGCAAGCATGAGTAGGACATAAATCACCATGAACATGAACATCATAGAGGCTATGTTGATTTTGTTTCAACTACATGCGTGAACATGCGCCAAGTCAAGCCAATTGAATCATTCAAATGAGGATACCATCCTATCATACTACATCATAGTCATCTCAACATTCATGTTGGCAACCAAGGCAAACCATTAGAAGCTCCTAGCTAAGTAAGCATGGCATAAGCAACTATGATCTCTAAGTTGTCATTGCAAACATGTTTCTCTCACAACAAAGCTGAACTAGGAACAGTGAGCTAGTCATATTTACAAAAACAAAATAGATCGAGTTCATACCAGCTTTTCCAGGCTCAGTCACTTCATCATATATCGTCATTATTGCCTTTCACTTGCACGACGAATGATGTGAACAATAATAAGAGTGCTCGTGCATTGGACTAAAGCTGGAATCTGCAGGCAAACACAAAGGAGAAGACAAAGTAATATGGCTCTTTGAAAGCTAAACAGGTATGCATGCAAGAGCCACTAAACATTGTAACCAATATCTTCTACCTTGACCCAAAGAAAATTATTTACACGGGAAAGCTCCCAACAAGAAAAAGAAGAAAAAGAAAATCTTTTTGGGTTTTCTCAAACTAGAAACACACATGAAAAGAAAAAGAAAATAAACTAGCATGGATGATACAGTGGCAAAGTGTGAACACCATCTAACAAAGTGAAAGTACAAGCAAGAATGTAAAGTCGGTGAAAACACGTACTCCCCCAAGCTTAGGCTTTTGGCCTAAGTTGGTCTACTCCCAAGGAGGGAAATAACCAGATCCGTGGTACTCCGGAGTGGACTGAGGATGCCACTGCTGTGTGAGCTCCTCCGGATCCCACTGATAAACTGGCGTCTCGTACTCGACTGGCGGCCCGGGCACGGGAACCGGTGGTTGGGCTAAGCCCCAATATGCGTAGATGTACGAGGGCATAAAAATGTACATGCCTGCATGAAGATTGAACAAAGAAGGAGCAGGAAAAGTAATAGTCTCACGAGTACCCTGACTAAATACCAGGTTATAAATCATCCTTCTATTTATATCTCTATCAAGAAAGTCATGCCGAACCATGCTATCGTAATCTAGATATCTCTCGGGAAGAAGAATATATTCTTCCTCTTCCAGTCTAATAGGTATCTCAAAGTGTCTGGCAAGACGGGTTGCATAGATACCTCCATAGACAACACCTTTAGAACGGTTCAGTTTCAACCGTTGAGCTACTATAGCGCCCAAGCTATAAGTTTTATCATTATAAAGGGCTTCGCGCAAGACCGCAAGATCCGGGGAACTAAGGGACCCAGCTTTCCCACGACCAATCAAACATTTTCCCACAAATAATGAGAAGTACCAAAGCACGGGAAAATGAATGCTAGCAGCTCTAGCACAAGACACTCCTCTCTCCTCTCCTATAGCTATTGTATCGATGAAGGCTTCCAAGTCCCGTGGACGAGGTTCATGAATATCCCAAACGTAAGGTAATTTGCAAACATTGCAAAAATCTTGAAGTGACATGCGCTGGGGGATATCATAAAGTTTAAACTCAACCATAGGAGGATTCTTCCTCGGATAGAAGTTAAAGCTTTGTACGAAGATATTAGTGAGGAGGAGGTATTGCGGACACTTATCTTCAACGAAGGCGGTAAGGCCTGCGTTCTCCACCAAGTGATAAAAGTCCTCATAAATTCCAGCGGCGCGTAAGAACACGTCGCTTGGCCACTCGCACGCTCGAACTTCTGAGACTCGAGGGACTAGATACTTGGGCTTCTTCTGACTCCCATCATCCTTGGGGTCACGGCTTGAAGAGCATCTTAAGAACCTCCTCATCTTTTCCCTTTTCTATCTCTGAAATTTTGAGTGATTCTAAGGAAAAGTGAACAAGGTTCAACAAAACTGATAGCAACTACTCCCACAAGTGCCTAGAGGCCATATTACGCATCAAATCTACTTGGGACCAGCTAAAATCAGCATGCAAAGCTCAAGAACATGGTCACCAAGGCAGCAAAAATACGCGGAATATAAGGCACTAGAGCAAAAACTAATTGGACCAATGGAGGAGTCACTTACCAAGGAGTAATTTCACCAAAACAGTTCAGAGAACGGTGAGTTGAGCAAAGAGATCGAAAATCCCAGCAAGAGGAGCAAGAACAAGGGCTTGAGCTGCGAAACGATTTTTTATGGAGGTAGGAGAACCAGATGAGAGCAAGAATGAGTGGAGGGGGTGCATGTGGGCCCCACAAGCCTTGGTGGCGTGACCAGGGGGGTGCCCGCGCCATCAGGGCTTGTGGCCCACTGGTGCAACCCCCAGACAAGCTCTTCGTCTTAGTATTTTCAAAAATTCCAGAAAAAATCACACTTAGTTTTCAGGACGTTCGGAGAACTTTTATTTTCAGGGTACTTTTCTACCGGCCGCTAAAACAGAAAACAGGGAAAACTAAACTAAATCTATCATTTTTCTTCTAAGCAACCTAAAGTGAAAGCTTGGAACACAGGTTTGTGACTCCTTGATTCATCCATCTCATGGTCATCGAAAGAAATCCCTCAATGGGGTTGATCAAATCACCTCGACAAAACTTCTCGAATCGCAAAAGAAGACGGAGAATTTTCGAATAGTCACTAAGTCACCTCAATGGGGATGTGTATCTCCCCAACAAGCAAATCATACTTCATCTTGACACGAGGAATAGGGCATTCAAAGCTCCCAATAAGAATCGATGAAGTCTTTTCGATGGCATTGATGCAATGTACTCGATATTGTTTCTTCGGAAAGTGCACCGTATGCTCATTACCATTGACATGGAAAGTGACATTGCCTTTGTTGCAATCTATAACAGAACCTGCAGTGTTCAAAAAGGGTCTTCCGAGGATGACAGCCATGACATTGTCCTCGGGAATATCCAAGATAACAAAGTGTGTTAAGATAGTGACGTTAGCAACCACAACAGGCACATCCTCGCAAATGCCGATAGGGAAAGTAGTTGATTTGTCGGACATTTGCAGAGAGATTTCAGTGGGTGTCAACTTATCCAGTTCAAGTCTACGATAAAGAGGGAGAGGCATAACACTAACACCGGCTCCAAGGTCGCATAAAGCAGTTCTAACGTAGTTGCCTTTAATGGAGCAAGGTATAGTGGGCACTCCGGGATCACCTATTTTCTTAGGAGTTCCACCCTTGAAGGTATAATTGGCGAGCATGGTGGAAATCTCAATCTCAGGTATCCTCCTCTTATTAGTCATAATATCTTTCATGTACTTAGCATACGGAGATTTTTTCATCTTGAGCATATCCGTCAAACACATTTGTAGAAAGACAGGTCTGATCATTTCAACGAAGCGCTCAAAATCCTCATCATCCTTTTTCTTGGATGGTTTGGGAGGAAAGGGCATATATTTCTGAACCCATGGTTCCCTTTCTTTACCATGCTTCCTAGGAGTGAAGTCATTCTTATCGTATCTTCTATTCTTAGGCTGTGGGTTATCAAGATCAGGTTCAATCTCCACATCCTTATCATTGCTAGGTTGAGCATATTCATGAACATTACTATTGATATTATCATTAGGCTCATGTTCATCACCAGATTGTGTTTCAGCATCAGAGACAGAGGCATCATTTGGACTCTCAGGTGTAGCAGCAACAAGGTTGCTAGCATGCAGGTTCCTATCATATTTCTTCTTCTTTCTAGGATGACTAGGTGCATCAGTGCTAACTCCCTGAGAATCTTGTTCAATTCTCTTCGGATGACCCTCAGGATTCGAAGGTTCCTGGGTCATTCTACCGCCTCTAGAGATGACTCTGACAGAATTGTCATTCAACTCATTGAGCAAGTCATTTTGAGCTTTAAGTACTTGTTCTACCTGAGTAGTAACCATAGAGGCATGTTTACTCAGAAGTTTAAGATCATTGACGTTTTTGTTCACACATGCACTTAAATGACTAAGCATACGAGCATTCTGTTCCAATTGTCTGCTAACATAATCATTGAAACTCTGTTGTTTGGCAACGAAGTTATCAAATTCATCCATGCATAAGCTAGCAGGTTTATCAAAAGGAATATCACTCTCATCAAACCTACGTAGAGTGTTTACTTCTACTACCTGTATCGGGTTATCGAAACCATGGATCTCTTCGATAGCTGGTAGATTTTTGACATCTTCAGATTTAATGCCTTTCTCTCGCATATATTTCTTGGCTTCTTGCATATCTTCAGGACTGAGGAATAGAATACCTCTTTTCTTCGGAGTTGGCTTAGGAGGTGGTTCAGGAATAGTCCAAGCATTCTCATTGCACAAGATGTTATTCAATAGAATCTCAACTTCTTCTACAGTTCGTTCCCTAAAAACACTACCAGCACAACTATCTAGATGGTCTTTAGAAGCATCGGTAAGTCCATTATAGAAGATATCAAGTATTTCATTCTTCTCAAGAGGGTGATCAAGAAAAGCATTCAGTAGCTGGATAAGCCTCCCCCAAGCTTGTGCGAGACTCTCTTCTTCAGCTGGAGCAAAGTTGTATATTTCCCGCAAGGCAGCTTGCTTCTTATGGGCAGGCAAATATTTTTCAGAGAAGTAGTAGACCATATCCTGGGGGCTACACACACAACCAGGAGCAAGAGAAGTGAACCAAGTCTTAGCATCATCCTTTAGCGAGAAAGGAAACAGCTTGAGCATGTAGTAGTGGCGGATATTTTCCTCACTAGTGAATAGGGTGGCTATATCGTGCAGTTTGGTAATATGGGCTACAACCGTTTCAGACTCATAACCGTGAAAAGGATCAGATTCGACCAGAGTGATTAACTCACGGTCGACAGAGAATTCATAATCCTTATCGGTCACAAAGATAGGCGAAGTGGCAAACTTCGGGTCGTATTTCATCCTAGCGTTCAGAGATTTTTCTTTCCACTTGCGCAGTAGTTTCTCAACATCATAGCTATCATTACACGCAAGAAAATCCTCAGCTATCTCTCCCTCCATAACATAGTGCGTATCAGGCATAACATGCAATTCAGGCATAGTAGCAGGTTGCTACTTCTCAAACAACAGCGCCAGAAATTGACACGTTGACGGAGATTGGGCTTGCGTTGGTTTTTCCCTTGAAGAGGAAAGGGTGATGCAGCACAGAAGCAGTAAGTATTTCCCTCAGTTTAAGAACCAAGGTAACGATCCAGAAGGAGGGTCTCGTTGCTGATGCAACAAAAGACCTTCCAAAGACGCCAGAAACACGTGCTGACGGGAAACTATTCTTGTCTTGATTCTCCTCAGCAACGGCACCAGGAATCCTTCTGCTACGGCTACGCCTTTAGGGACTTCCTAGGAAAATATGAAAAGGATTTCCCCGTGGCCTTGGAGCCTTGCGTTGGTGTTCCCTCGAAGCGGAAAGGGTGATGTAGCACAACGGTGGTAAGTATTTCCCTCAGTTTTGAGAACCAAGGTATCGATCCAGTGAAGGAGTATCACAAGTACCTGCACAAACACAAAAAGCTTGCTCCCAACGCTATGAAGGGGTTGTCAATCCCTTATAGATTGTTTGCCAAGTGAGAACTGAAAGCAACAAAGTAACAAAGCTAAGTAAAAGCGAAAGTGGAAACGATAGGCGTGAATAGACCCCGGGGCCGTAGTGTTCACTAGTGGCTTCTCTCATGGAAGCAAGTAGACGGTGGGTAAACAAATTACTATCGAGCAATTGATAGAACCACGCAAAGTCGTGACATCATCTATGGCAATGATTATATCTATATGCATCATGTACAAAACAAGTAGACCGATACTTTCTGCATCTACTACTATTACTCCACACGTCGACCGCTATCCAGCATGCATCTAGTGTATTAAGTCCAAAAGAACAGAGTAACGCCTTAAGCAAGATGACATGATGTAGATGGACAATCTCTTATCTACGACAAAGCCCACCTTGTTACCCTTGATGGCAACTACACGATGTGTGCCTTGCTGCCCCTACTTTCACTTGGAAAGGTCACCACACGGTAAGAACCCAAAACCAAGCACTTCTCCCATTGCAAGAATCATAGATCTAGTTGGCCAAACAAAACCCAAGACTCGGACAGACTTACAAGGATATCAAATCATGCATATAAGAATTAGCAAAGACTCAAATATATATCATAGATAATCCGATCACAAATCCACAATTCATCAGATCTCGACAAACACACCGCCAAAGAAGATTACATCGGATAGATCTCCATGAAGATCATGGAGAACTTTGTATTGAATATCTAAGAGAGAGAAGAAGCCATCTAGCTACTAACTACGGACCCGTAGGTCTGAAATGAACTACTCACGAGTCATTGGAGGGGCGATGATGATGATGAAGAAGCCCTCCAACTCCAAAGTGCCCTCCGGCAGGGCACCGGGAAGGGTCTCCAGATGAAATCTCACGGAAACGGAAGCTTGCGGCGGCAGAAAAGTGGGAAGGGTCTCGAGATGAGATCTCCTAATTTTTTCTGTATTTTAGGGAATATATAGGTGAAGGAGCTAGGTCAGGGGGGCGCCAGGGAGGCCACAAGCCTGCTAGCAGCCGCCCCCTGGTGGCGGCTAGAGGGATTGTTGGCCCCGTGTAGCTCTCATGGCTTGGCCCTCAAGCCCCTTGATCTTCTTCCGTTCGGGAAAAAAATATTTCGGGGATTTTATTCCGTTTGGACTCCGTTCCAAAAGCAGATCTGAAAAGAGCCAAAAACACAGAAAAAACTGGAACTCGCACTTGGCACTGAATTAATAAGTTAGTCCCAAAAAATATATAAAAGGTACATAAAACATCCAAAGATGACAAGATAACAACATGAAACCATCAAAAATTATAGATACGTTTGAGACGTATCAAGCATCCCCAAGCTTAACTCCTGCTCGTCCTCAAGTAGGGAAGTGATAAAGAATGAATTTTTGATGCTTTCATGCTACCTAGCATAGATGTCCTTTGTAACTCCTCTTATGTGACGTGAATGTTTAGATCCATTAGATTCAAAACAATAGTTTGCTATTGACGTGGAAATAATAATAATTCAAGTAAACTAGCAAGGTAATCATGAACTTTCAAAATAACAAGGCCAAAAGAAAGTTATCCCTACAAAATCATATAGTATGGCTATGCTCTATCAACATTGCACAACGAATTTAAATCATGCACAACCCCCGTATTGGCCAAGTAATTGTTTTCACACCTTTACTTTCTCAAACCTTTTCAACTCTCACGCAATACATGAGCGTGAGCCATGGTTTTAGCACTATATGTGGTGTGGAGTGTGGTGGAGGTTGCAAGACAAACA
Source organism: Hordeum vulgare subsp. vulgare (assembly GCF_904849725.1). Lineage (NCBI taxonomy): Eukaryota > Viridiplantae > Streptophyta > Magnoliopsida > Poales > Poaceae > Hordeum > Hordeum vulgare. The sequence continues at coordinate 542,092,862 of NC_058520.1, forward strand.
AGGAGAAGATGATCACATTAACTAGGCATATCAATGAGCTATGGATATGCTCATCAATAGATATCAATGTGAATGAGTAGGGATTGCCATACAAATGATGCACTAGAGCTAAGAGTATGTGAAAGCTCTTTAAAGAAAACTAGTGGGTGTGCATCCAACTTGCTTGCTCACGAAGACCTAAGGCAATTTTGAGGAAGCCTATCATTGGAATATACAAGCCAAGTTATATAATCAAAATTTCCCACTAGCTATATGGTGGTGACAAAACGATAGACTCTCAATCATGAAGATCATGGTGCTTAATATGCACAAGTGTGGAAGGATAGTAGCATTGTCCCTTCTCTCTTTTTTCTCTCATTTTTTTTGGTGGGCTCTTTGGCCTCTTTGTTTTGGTGGGAATCTTTGGCCTCTTTTATTTCCTCACATGGGACAATGCTCCATCAATGATGATCATCACACTTACAACTCAAAACTTAGAGCAACGATGACTCTATATGGAATGCATTCGGTAGTGTACCATGGCAATGATCTAGCATGGCATAAATATTAAGGGAAACATCATGCTAGCTATCTTATGATCATGCAATGGTAATGTAGAAGTGGTGGCACACGTCATGGTGGTATTTGCATGGCAATATATCTCGGAATGACTTTGAAAAAGCCATAGTAGGTAGGTATGGTGGCTGTTTTGAGGCTAATGGTGGTTTTTTTGCACCGGCGAAAGTTGCACGGCACTAAGAAGATAGTGATGGTGGAAGGTGAAAGTGCATCTAAACCATGGACTCAACATTAGTCATGAAGAACTCATATACTTGTTGAAAAAGTTTTATTAGTAATCAAAACAAAGCATTCAACGCATACTCCTAGGGGAAGGGTTGGTAGGTATAAACCATCGCGCGACCCCGACGGCCACGCAAAGGATGACAATCAATAGACTAATCATGCTCAGATTTCATCACATAGCGGTTCACCATACGTGCATGCTACGGGAATCACTAACTTCAACACAAGTATTTCTAGATCCACAACACCTTAGTAGCATAACTTCAATATTATCATAACCACAACTCAAAACTAATTGAGATGAATCAAACTTCTCTAACTATTCAATGCACATGAAGGTGGAAGTTTTCATATCCCTTTGGATAACTACCCCTTTTGAGACTACTTTCAAAGCATAGATCAACTACCAAGTCACGCACCGCTGTGCTCTAAAATATATAAGTGAAGTGAAGCACATAGAGCAAAATCAACTAGCTCAAAAGATATAAGTGAAGCACATGTGAGCTGAATTGTCTACCAAAAGATATAAGTGAAGCTCGACAAAATCATGGTGAGTGCATGTCTATCTCTCTAGGTGTGCAGCAAGGATGATTGTTACAGAACAAAAATAAAAGACTCCTACGATACAAGGCGCTCCAAGCAAAACACATAACATGTGGTGAACAAAAATTTAGCCCCAAGTAACGGTATCGATGGATTTGAAGACGAAAGAGGGGATGCCTTCCCGGGGCATCCCCAAGCTTAGGCTTTTACGACATCCTTGAATCTCTTGGGGTGCCTTGGGAATCCCCAAGCTTGAGCTCTTGCCGCTCTTTATCTTTTTGTCCATAAGAACTTCACCCAAAACTTGAAAACTTCACAACACGAAACTTGAACAGAAACTCGTGATAACATTAGTATAAGAAAGCAAACCACCACTTCCTTAGGTACTGTAGCAAACTTAAATTCTACTTATGATGATGTTGGGTTACTGTATTTTCAATCTTCCATGGCTAATACCCCCTGATACTATCCATAGTTTCATCAAAATAAGCAACCAACACAACAAAAACATAATCTGTTAACAGCAGACCAGTCTCTAGCAATCTGTATACCTCGTATACTTCTGGTACTTCAAAAGTTCTGAAACATTACGACGGTCTGAAGAATTTTCGTAGCAATCAGCAGCAACAAGAATCAACTCAAAAGCTCTTACAGAAAAAAATGAAAATTCTTTTCGTGAGCAGAAAGTTTCTGCCTTTTCCAGCATGACCAAACGATCATCCCCAAGACTAATCATAACTGTTTTGCTTGGCACAAACGCAAAAAGAAACACAAAAAACACAATCATAACAGAATTATGAAAGTGTGGAAAACACAAAACAGAAAGAAAAAGCATAGATTTGTTGGGTTGCCTCCCAACAAGCACTATTGTTTAACGCCCTTAGTTGTTCATTGATAAATCAATGATGCTCACACAAAAGACAAGAATTGAAGCACAACCAGAGCATCATAAAGCATGTGAAAATCACATCTAAGTCTAACATACTTCCTATGCATAGGCATTTTATAGGAAAACAGATTGTCAAGACAACCAATAGTTGACATATGCAAGGAAGAAAGAGACAATAGCAATCTCCACATAACGAGAGGTAATTTGGTAACATGAAAGTTTCTACCACAATATTTTCCTCTCTCATAGCTATTACATGTGGTATCATATTCGAATTCAACAATGTAACTATCACAAAGGATATTCTTTTCACGATCCACATGCATGCAAATAGTGGGTTTATCATCAACTAAAGTCATGACTTCTGCAAACCCACTTTCAATGTCATTGCAAATATCATATTCATCATGAGGTTTAAACAATTTTTCAAGATCATAAGAAAGATCATCACCCCAATCATGATTATTGCAATAAGTAGTGGTCATAGCAAAACTAGCATCCCCAAGCTTAGGGTTTTGCATGTTTTTAGCATGATTGTAACTAATAGAATTTATAGTGAAACCATTGCAATCATGCTTTTCATCCAAGGAGCCCTCGTGAATCACTTCATAAATTTCTTACTCACAATTTTCAGATTCACGCATCTGAAGCAAAACTCCATAAAAAGAGTCAAGTGCCCTCAACTTACTAGCAATTGGATCAACATAATTGGATCTCTTAAAGGGATTAGCAAGTGGGTGAGGATCCATATCACTAGATTTTCAGCAAGCGAAGATGCAAGCATAATGAAGGCACATCGCAGACAAGCGAACAAAAAGCAAGCGAGAGAAAAGGGCGAACGAAAAGGCAAATGAAAAAGGCAAACGAAAATGGCAAAGGAGAAAGGCAAATGAAAACGGCAAATGTGAAGTGCGGGAGAGGAAAACGAGAGGCAACTGGCAAAAAAGGTAAATGCAAGAGATGCGTTTGTGAGACCTACTTAGATAGATCTCTCCTTCCCCGGCAATGGCGCCAGAAATACTTCTGCTGATGCAACAAAAGACCTTCCAACAGTGGCAGAAACACGTGCTGACGGGAGACTATTCTTGTCTTGATTCTCCTCAGCAACGGCACCAGGAATCCTTCTGTTATGGCTACGCCTTTAGGGACTTCCTAGGCAAATATGCAAAGGATTTCCCCGTGGCCTTGGAGCCTTGCGTTGGTGTTCCCTCGAAGCGGAAAGGGTGATGTAGCATAGCGGTGGTAATTATTTTCCTCAGTTTTGAGAACCAAGGTATCGATCTAGTGAATGAGTATCACAAGTACCTGCACAAACACAAAAAGCTTGCTCCCAACGCTATGAAGGGGTTGTCAATCCCTTATAGATTGTTTGCCAAGTGAGAACTGAAAGCAACAAAGTAACAAAGCTAAGTAAAAGCGAAAGTGGAAACGATAGGTGTGAATAGACCCGGGGGCCGTAGTGTTCACTAGTGGCTTCTCTCATTAAAGCAAGTAGACGATGGGTGAACAAATTACTGTCGAGCAATTGATAGAACCGCGCAAAGTCGTGACGTCATCTATGGCAATGATTATATCTATAGGCATCACGTCCAAAACAAGTAGACCGATACTTTCTGCATCTACTACTATTACTCCACACGTCGACCGCTATCCAGCATGCATCAAGTGTATGAAGTCCAAAAGAACAGAGTAACGCCTTAAGCAAGATGACATGATGTAGATGGACAATCTCATCTACGACAAAGCCCACCTTGTTACCCTTGATGGCAACTACACGATGTGTGCCTTGCTGCCCCTACTGTCAGTGGGAAAGGTCACCACACGGTAAGAACCCAGACCAAGCACTTCTCCCATTGCAAGAATCATAGATCTAGTTGGCCAAACAAAACCCAAGACTCGGAGAGACTTACAAGGATATCAAATCATGCATATAAGAAATCAGCAAAGACTCAAATATATATCATAGATAATCTGATCACAAATCCACAATTCATTGGATCTCGACAAACACACCGCCAAAGAAGATTACATCGGATAGATCTCCATGAAGATCATGGAGAACATTGTATTGAAGATCCAAGAGAGAGAATAAGCCATCTAGCTACTAACTACGGACCCATAGGTGTGAAGTGAACTACTCACGAGTCATTGGAGGGGCGATGATGATGATGAAGAAGCCCTCCAACTCCAAAGTCCCCCCCGGCAGGGCACCGGGGAGGGTCTCCAGATGAGATCTCGCGGAAACGGAAGCTTGCGGCGGGGGAAAAGTGTTTTCGTAGATTCCTTGATTTTTTCTGTATTTTAGGGAATATATAGGCGAAGGAGCTAGGTCAGGGGGGCGCCAGGGAGGCCACAAGCCTGCTAGCTGCCGCCCCCCTCATGGCGGCTAGGGGGCTTGTGGGCCCCCTCTAGCTCTCCTGGCTTGGACCTCAAGCCTCCTGATCTTCTTCCGTTCGGAAAAATTTTATTTCGGGGATTTTATTCCGTTTGGACTCCGTTCCAAAATCAGATCTGAAAAGAGCCAAAAACAGAGAAAAAACAGGAACTAGCACTTGGCACTGAATTAATAAGTTAGTCCCAAAAAAGATATAAAAGGTACATAAAACATCCAAAGATGACAAGATAACAGCATGAAACCATCAAAAATTATAGATACGTTTGAGACGTATCACTCGTCAAGTCCAGATTACCTGCACAAAGACAAACAAGCTTGCACCCAACGCTTCAAAGGGGTTGTCAATACCTTCAAGATTGTTTGCAAAGTGAGATCTGAAGGCGGAAAGTGCAACGAAGTAAAAAGTGTAAGGCTGAAAATATGGTGTGGAGTAGACCCTGCGGGCCATAGTGTTCACTAGAGTATTCTCTCAAAATAGCAAGTATTATGGTGGGTGAACAAATAACTGTCGAGCAATTGATAGAACCACGCAAAGTCATGACGATATCTAAGTCAATGATCATACATATAGGCATCACGTCCGAGACAAGTAGACCGATACTTTCTGCATCTACTACTATTACTCCACACATCGACCGTTATCCAGCATGCATCTAGTGTATTGAGTTCATGATGAACAGAGTAACGCTTTAAGCAAGATGACATGATGTAGAGGGATAATCTCAAACCAATGATGAAAACCCCATCTTTTTACCCTTGATGGCAACAACACGATTCGTGCCTCGCTACCCCTTCTGTCACTGGGTGAGGTCATCGCACGGTATGAACCCAAAACCAAGCACTTCTCCCATTGCAAGAATCATAGATCTAGTTGGCCAGACAAAACCCACAACTCGAAGAGAATTACAAGGATATGAAATCATGCATAAGAGAGATCAGAATAAACTCAAATAAGATTCGTAGATAATCTGATCATAAATCCACTATTCATCGAATCTCGACAAACACACCGCAAAATAAGATTACATCGGATAGATCTCCATGAAGATCATGGAGAACTTTGTATTGAAGATCCAAGAGAGAGAAGAAGCCATCTAGTTACTAGCTATGGACCCGTAGGTCTATGGTGAACTACTCACGCATCATCGGAGAGGTCATGGTGTTGATTGAGAAGCCTTTCGTGTTCGAATCCCCCCTCCGGCAGGGCACCAGGACGTGCCCCTGATGGGATCTTGCGGAGATAGAAGCTTGCGGTGGCGGAAAAATGATTACGATGCTCCCCTGATTTTTTTGGGAATATTTGGGAATATATAGTCGCAAGATCTAGGTCAGGGGACCTCCAGGGGGCCCACAAGCCTGCATGGCGCAGCCCCCCTGGCCGCGGGGTTGGGGCTTGTGGGGCCCCTGGGGCTCTTCTGGCTTGGCTCCCAAGTTCTCCGATCTTCTTCCGTTCCAGAAAAAATATTTTCGGGAATTTTCTTCCGTTTGGACTCCATTTCAAAATCTCCTCTCAAAGGGGTCAAAAACATGGAAAAAACAGGAACTAACACTTGGCACGGAGTTAATAAGCTATTCCCAAAAAATAAATAAAAGGCATGAAAACATACAAATTTGACAAGATAATTGCATGAAACCATCAGAAATTATAGATACGTTGGAGATGTATCACAGGTTTTACTTCAATAGTATCAGTAGTTTCAGAAGTATCATCACATCTAGCAGCAACTCTAGCAATATGTGCATCAAGGAATGCACCAAGTGGCAAGGTAGTATCAGGCATAGCATCATGAGGCATAGTATCAAGCATAACATCATCATAAGCATCATGGGCAGCAGAAGTAGCATCATCAGGCATAGGCGACATATCAAGATTTCTAGCAGGAGGTGATGTCGCAAACTTACTCATAACTGAAGGTGAATCAAGTGCAGAGTAGAAGGCAAGATTTTAGTTCTTGGATCTTTCGGATTCCTCATAGTGATCAGCAGACGTAAATCACAAGTGACTCAGAGAATAGAGTTGTGCTTCCCTGGCAACGGCGCCGGAAAAAGGTCTTGATAACCCACAAGTGTAGGGGATCGCAACAGTTTTCGAGGGTAGAGTATTCAACCCAAATTTATTGATTCACCACAAGGGGAAGCAAAAGAATATTCTCAAGTATTAGCAACTGAGTTTGTCAGATTCAACCACACCTGAAAGAATAGTGTTTGCACGAAAAGTATCAGTAGCAAAGTAGTATGATAACAACGGTGTTAGAAAAGATCTGTTGACGACAGACTATTCCTAACTGTTGTATCAATGGCGCTGGTAAGTTGCACATGGACGGGTAATTATTCTTTCCCGGCAACGGTGTCGGAAAAGGGTCTTACAACAAGTAACAGCAAAGTAGCAAGTAACAACAGTAGTGACAACAGTGGAAGGAACAGGAGTAGCAGCAAAGTGGCCCAATCCCTTTTGTAGCAAGGGACAAGCCTGGACAAAGTAACATAGCAAGGACCAATAGTAAAAGACTCGTAGGCAGTGGATCGGTGATGGATGAGTATGACGGATGTGATTCATCATGTAACAGCTATAACACGGAGAGATATGTAACTAGCTCCCGTTCATCAATCTAATGTAGGCATGTATTCCGTATGTAGTCATACATGCTTAGGGAAAAGAACTTGCATGACATCTATTGTCCATCCCTCCCGTGGCATCGGTGTCCTAATAGAAACTACGGGATATTAAGGTTCTCCTTTCAATAAAGAACCGGACCAACGCATTAACACTTGGTGAATACATGAACTCCTCATACTATGGTCATCTCCCGTAGTGGTTCCGGCTATTGTCACTCCGGGGTTGCCGAGTTATAACACATAGTAGGTGACTACAACTTGCAAGATAGGATCTAAAACACACATATATTGGCGACAACATAATAGGTTCAGATCTGAAATCATAGCACTCGGGCCCTAGTGACAAGCATTAAGCATGGCAAAGTAGTAGCAACATCAATCTCAGAACATAGTGGATACTAGGGATCAATCCCCGTCAAAACTAACTCGATTACATGATAGATCTTATCCAACTCATCACCGTCCAGCAAGCCTACGATGAGATTACTCACGAACGATGAAGAGCATCATGGAATTGTCTATGGAGAAAGGTTGATGATGACGATGGCGACGATTTCCCCTCTCCGGAGCCCAAAACGAACTCCAGATCTGCCCTCCAGATGAAGAACAGGGGGTGGCGGCGCCTCCATATCGCAAAACGCGATGAATCCTTCTCCCTGATTTTTTTTCGGGCGAGACGGAAGATATAGAGCTGAGTTTGGAGGCGGTGGTGCCATGTGGGCCCCAAATCCCTCACGGCGTGGACAGGGGGGTGGCCGCGGCCTGTGGGCTTGTGGCTCACTTGCACGCCTCCTCCGGTGGATCTTTGCGCACGTATTTTTCTTTTATTCCGGAAAAATTCTCCGTAAATTTTCAGGACATTCCAAGAACTTTTATCTCTGCACAAAAACAACACCATGGCAATTATGCTAAAAACAGCGTTAGTCCGGGTTATTTCCATTCAAATCATGCAAATTAGAGTCCAAAACAAGGGCAAAAGAGTTCGGAAAAGTAGATACAACGGAGACGTATCACTAGGGTAAACAAATCACAGTTGGGCAATTCACAGAATTATGATCGCAGCGCAATGCTAATTATGCTCCTTGATAGTTAGAGGTTCAATAGTAATGGGCAGTACGCCAAGACAAGTAGACCGATTGTTCAGCAGCATCTACTTACTAATCATCCACCTTGAGATATCTATCCAGAACAACTCTCCGGTATTAAGTTGTGAGCCCCACTCAAAGTGTAAACTCAAAGCAATGGACAACTGCATTAACAAACTATGCGTAAGGTAAACAATCGTTGCAACCATGGTCACAAGCACCGTTATTTTCTCCCTGGTGGCAACAAGCACATCACCTAGTCTCATGTTTCTGTCACTCAAGCTAGACATCGAGGGGCATGAACCCACAATCATGCATAACACTCCCTCTTGGAGTTGACCAAAGCAATAAAAAGCAATGGATAACATGCATGAATCACTAAGGAACATAATATAAAAGGATAATCAAATATATAACTCATAACACTATGAACACAATATCATAATCCATCGGATCCCAACAAACCGAGCATAGCAATAGCAAGAGAACTACATAGATTGCTTGATCATGTAGGGCAGCTCACAAGGACTAACCATTGAAGCACAAGATTGGAGAGAAGTCATCACATAGCTACAGGTCGTGGACTCATGGTCCAAGGAGGACTACCCATGGCACGTCCTGGAAGTGTCCATGTCGGTGGAGAAGCTCCCGGAGGTCAATCCTCCCTCTGGCATGGTGCGGGGAAGAGGTCTCCTAACGCTCCCGATCTCGGAAGCGTTGTGTGGCAGAACGATGGAGAAATCCATGATTCCAGAAAGTCTACGAGGGTTTCCTCTCGGAACTCTAAATATAGGCCAAAGGAGGGCACCAGAGGAGGTGGGACCCACCCAGGCGACCTCCTGGCGCGGCCTAGGGCCTGGCCACGCCAGCAGGCCGCCTGGGAGTCCCCTGGCCCTATAGCGACCCGACTCAAGACGAGTCAAGCCTCTGTGTTTCTGTGCCATCCCTGGATCAGTATGCTGGCACACACAGTACATCAATGTATATATCAAAGTGCAACCACATGTAAATAGCGTAAAACTGATATATACCTTAATTATCTCAGCGGAAGCAGTCAAGGGAGTGGAGTCCCAATAAACACCAACGGCAAGTTGAGTGTAGACCGTAATCCTGAATCGTACTCTTACTCGTCGAAGAAAAATATCTGCAACATAAGACGTTGCAGCCGTGTAGGTCAGCATATTGAATATGCCGGCAAGTCACATAAGAGAGGGGTGTAAAGTAATCATCTATACTATATGCATATATGGCAGGTGGGGCTATAAGTTTTTAGCGAAAAGCAAGTTTTCTCCTACATCAAGAGAGGGCTAAAAGCAAAATGTTACTACATTGTTGGTTGTTAATGAGATGGTTCCGCCAACCAATTCTCGTACCCGAGTTTTCAATAATTCCCACATCAATATTATTATTTGTGTTGAGAATTTCAGATAACTTCAGTTCCTTTGGCTCAAGTTGTCCATGACCGTGGACACGACTAATCGATTAGGTTTGAGTACTCTGCAGAGTTTTGCACACGTTCCCCACAAGATTTGATCGCCTCCGTGTATGTCCTCGCACTTCAGGGTGTTTGAAGACCGGATGATCAAAACATGGTCTTTCAACGGGTCCCTCTGAATCCGTGTCGGTGCCCATCCATTCCTATCGTTCTTCTACATCTGCTAGCACCGCCTGTCTAGAGTCGCCGCGTTGTCCAACCAAGCCAGAGCCCATAATGACTTGTGGCTGTGCAGGTAAGCCTTGGGTCTTGAAAATATCCGTCCGTCTCTTTGAGCCTGGGTGAAGCTTTCCGCAGGATGTCATGGCCTCTCCAGCATCCCGGGTCATCCACTGGGTTCTCCAGGGAGCCGATCAACCGTCCTTCACCCAGAGTTGCATTGCGTCCAAGGTCTTGAAAATCTTGTCTTAACCGGTCTTGATTATTTAATCAACCTCGCATCACTCGTGTTATGCACTCAACCGAAATCCCGTCTACTCAAGCATAGCAATATGAAATTTGTCGTCCCGGGTCCAAGTATCGGGGTTGTTGTGTGCCTACCACATGATACTACAATCTATACTAAAATTTCCAAGTACCTAAGCAGCATGCAATTGGGCATAGGATGGTAGAACTACGATGCATAAAACATAGGTGATAGTATGATCAAAGTGACTTGCCTGGTGATGTTGACGAAGAAGAATTTCTCGAGAAAATAACTTGATAGACTACTCGTCACTATCCGATGAAATCTATATAACAAACATATCATTCACATAAGCACTCATACTAGCAATCATTCTAGCAATCAAAACAAAAGAGAGAGCGAATAGGAATCCGAAGGAAACTTCAAATAAGACTAGGGAGTCTTCTACTACGTCAAACACTAAATAGTTTTTGTCTAACAGAAAATAAAATACTTAAATAACAGGGAACTAAGATATAAATTTAACTAAGATAAAGTAAAGTATTTTTCACAAAACTATTTGAAAGTATTTCCAAACGGGATTTGAAACAGTAGAGAAATCAATTTCAAGTTATTAGGAAACTAGAATTGATTTCATGATAACAAATAAAATAAAAATAAAAACTTGTTGAGAACCTACTCTTATCTAACAGAAAACCAAATATAAACTTTCTCAAATATAAAAGAAACTAATTTAAAAACAAATATAGAAAAATAAATAGCTATAATCCTAAAAGAACTAAAACAGAGTCTGTTTTGGAAAAAACCCCAATTAAAAATATTTTAAAAAATTGAAACTTAAACTACTGAAATATATGATCAATAGGAAGCAGCAGCAAAAAGAATCAAATTAAAAGCTATTTGAAACTCCCGGAATAAGCAAAACAAGCTTTAATTCAAATCTGATCTAACTCAATTTTTATAAATGCAAACATAGACAAATTATATGTTTTTAAAAACTACAAAAAAATTGGGATCTGCTCGAAAAAGAATCAACCTCATTGGACTACGGTATCAAAATCTATGGTCAAAACAAAACTGAAACTAAAAGGGAATAAAAAGGAAACAAATAAAATAATTAATATGGGGTATTATATACCAAAAAATCAGAAAAATATCCTCTACTCGATTAACATTTTTCCAAAGCAAAAATAAAAAAAAAAATTAAAAAAATGTTTTTTTTCAGAAAATCCCCTAAATGCTTTATTTCTTTTTGCGAATATTCTGACGATAAAACTTTGGATTTCTTGGCTCCAAATATTTCAGAAATGCCCCGCACTTTGGAGGGCCATTTTCCTCCGCTCTCTCTTTCTTGCGTGCAAGAGATTATTTTCCCGACATTTCTCGTGTGAGGAAAAAATGGAAATGCAAAAGCAAAAGTCGAAAGAATTCAAATGCAAACTTTATTTCAATCAATATGCATAGATGCTTAGCTACAATGTAAAACATTCCCAATTAGGAAAATTGGGATGTTACAGGCTCCCCTGTGTCCCTCCTTCGAAGATCCGAAAGCTTCTACTTCACTGATTTTTTATATATATTTTCTAGATTTTTTCGGGCTTCGGAAAATTGGGTAAACCCCCGCAAAATAGACATTAGCAGATAGAAACTGGCACTGGGTGCACTGAGTTAGTAGGTTAGTCTAAATATATGTAAAATGATATAAAACTATAGCAAAACATATAACAATGTCACCCAAAAGATCATGAAACAATCATGTCAAGTTTTAATTTAGGGTGTGGACAATTCTTGAATCCTCTTTGATTCATAAGTTTGGTGGAGGCTAACGTAGGAATAGGAAACAAAATCATGGTAATACTATTGAGTAATTTGGTTCAAAGGAAGGAGCCACAGAAACATGCCTTAGGTTTGGCTTTCATAGGAAAATAAAAGAATTTTTTATTCAACTCAAATCTTATTTCTGATTCATATACAAAAGGAACAAGGCAAAAATATACAAAGTACCATTTTACCGTTGCACGTGTTTTAGTCTTAACTTGACTATGTCTTTTTAGATCCATCTATTTTTTCCGCGCGAATCAAACATACAATTTTGTAACTTCCTATGTTTCCAAAATTCTCTATTTTGCATGTGCAATCCTATCATATTTCTTTAATTTTTCTATTCCTTTGTTTTTCAACTCCTGCTAACTAAAGAGGCCCTCCATGTTTTGGTCCAAAAACATGGAATTACAATGTCATGACAAGTGAATCCTACAGAAAAATAGAACATGCAAATTGGCATACACCGTTTTTGGATGCACCACATGGGATTTGCATGATTTGAAAAGAAGAAACTTCATGGAAAAAACATCAAAGCCTAACATCTTGTTTTTTTTGAGGGAAAACATCTTGTTAGAAACCATACAAAATTAGGTGGTAAGAATTAATATACGGAATTTCTGGCTATGTTTTCATTCTGACTTAATAACTCGTGATAAAAAAGTGTTGGTGCACGAAAAATAACATTAAGTAGGGTGGACACTCATTGTTGGTTGGGTTGACATGTTATGACGGTAGCAAACGTCATAATCGACAATTATAAGAAACACACACACACACACACACACATATATATATATATAAACTCTATTCATCATCCAGGGTGCGGAATATTTTATTCTTCACCCGAGATAATATTATGATCAATTTACAAATAAATTACATTTGAAATACAAATATTTACATTTATATTGAATCACTACGTAAATTTGATAGAAGAAAAACAAAAATATAGGTCACAAGACCAAAAAAATTAAGTTTATTGTATTTTTTTGCACTATTTTTGTATGGTCGTAATTTTACGTGACATAAAATATTTTTACATTGATTATATTTTTTTACGGTCTCTTTTTACATATAAAATAAGACAAAATTTACGAAACGTAAAATTACGGTGCATTGATGTTAAAATAGAGGGGGTGAAGAATAACTATTCCTCACCCAGGGTGACGAATAGCGCGACCCTATATATATATATATATATATATATATATATATATATATATATATGACAAATTTTATCTATCACCGGTGGTAGTTACCACCACTTGCGTTTTGGATGTTGTATGTCGTAGCTATCAAACCGGAGAGTATGTACGCGTAGTATGTAGTATATAATAATGTTTAGGTAGTATATATATACTATTTTTTTGGTAGTATGTATCATATTTTGTGTATGTTCTTTTTGACGAACAAAAATATATGTATTTCACGAATATAATAAAAACTATGGGCTAACTTGTAATTTTTCATGTAACTCACTTTGAAAAATCTTATATATAATATATAAACATAATAAAAATGATAAATTAATATATATACTACCGCATGGTAGTATACGAAACATGGGTGGTAGGATATATTTTTCCTATATATATATATATGTATATGTATATATATATATATGTATATGTATATATATATATATATATATGTAAGGGCCACACAATGGTTGCATTTGAGCTCGGGAGTAGAAACTCCTTTTATTAGGGATCATGAGTAGAAACTCCTTGTGGTCATCGAGGCCTCTCTCTCCCCGTCTTAGCTCAACCGGTATCTTGCCGACGAGGTTATTTGCCGAGGTCTCCCTCCCCCTCTCGCGCCCTAGCGCCGTATCCCGCAGAGGCGGTCGGGGCGCAGCGCAACCCCTTCCTTCCATCCCCTCCTCCTCCCTCTCCTTCGACCGCCGCTGGCAGGCGCCCCCTGCTCTAGCTTGGGTGGTGCTGGTGGCGGCGAGGCCTACTTTTCCAATGCGTGACCTTTTTTCCCGGGCACGGGGTGGTGGTGCGACTCAGTTGGTTGTGGCCCAGCGACCTAATGGCACGAGGCGGCGGCCACGTGGTGGTGGCGCTTCCCTTGCCGGTGGGGCAAACTGGTGGCGCGGGGTGGCCGGCGGCGTGTCCCCATCCCAGATCTGGGCCCTTAAGGCCTCATATGGGTCCTAACGGGCCGGCTCCGATGAGGCCACGATGCCTCCTGCGTGATGATGTGGGGGAGCGGCTTGGACCAGGAGCGGCGACGCCAACGATGTGCCTTTGATACGTCTCCAACGTATCTATAATTTTTTATTGTCTCATGCTATTATGCTATCATTTTAGAACACTTTTTATGAATTTATCTACCAATTTATATTATTTTTGATCACTAACCTATTGACCCATTGCTTAGTGTTAGTTGCTTTTTTTGCGTGTTTTTTCACTTTTCAGGTTCCAACACCAAATGAGGTCCAATTGACCTGAAAGTTTTTCTGATTTTTTCTGGACCAAAACAAGACCGTGCAGCATAGGAAGGAGTCTAGGAGGTGCATGAGGGCCACACAAGCCAACATGGCGCGGCCTGGGGGTGACGGCTTGTGCCCCCCTGTGGATCTCCCGACTCTTTTCAGTGGCCTATAAATTCTCATCTACCCTAAAAACATCTAGGGAGGTCCCGAACCACTTTTTACGCTGCCGCAAGTCTGTGTTCCAACAGGAGGCCATCTAGATCTCCGTTATGGCATTCTGCTAGAGGGGGGATCGATAATGGAGGGCTACTTCATCAACCTTGCTGCCCTCATGATGATGTGTCAGTACTGAGTAGTTTACCACAGACCTACGGGTCCATGGGAGTACCAAGATGGCAATCTCTCTCTCTTTGATCTTCAATACAATGATTATCGCATCTTCGTTTTGATCCATATGATGTAACTCTTTTGTACGCTGCGTTTGTTGGGATCTGATGAACTGTGGTTTATGTTCAGATTATTCATGGTAAATATTTGAGTTTCCTTTGATATATAATATGATTCTTATGTGCATGATTATGATAGCTTCATAATTCTCTCCGATCTATTGAAATAGTTTGTCCAACTAGATTGATATTTCTTCTGTGAGAGAGGTGCGGTGTAGTAGGTTCAACCTAGCGAATTTCTATATCCCAGTGACAGAAGGGGACAAGATGTATCTTTGTCTTGCTGCTACTAAGGGTAAAACGATGGGGTTTATTCATATTTGTTGAGTTTACTTTGTCTACATCATGTCATTTTACTCCAAGCATTACTTTGTTTGTCATGAACTTAATACGTAGAGAGGCAAGCATAGAAGTACTCTTGAAGTGAAGTTATAGTAATAGGTGCAGCAGGAGTTGGCCTATTATTTTATGGATATGATGTCAATATTTACATGATCATTGCCGTGAAAATCGCATAACTATCCACTCTTCTTTCAATTGGCCAACGGTGATTTGTTTACCCACCGTATGATTATTCTTATGAGAGATGCCACTAGAGAAAGCTATGGCCCCCGGTTCTATTCACAATATATTGCTAAGATCTCCAATACCTTGTCGCCATTTATTATTTTTCATTTTATTTTGCACTACAATTATCTATAAATATCTATACACCTAATTTTCTTGCAAATAACGAGACCAAGGGGATTGGCAACCCTCTTGCCCGCATTGCGTGCAAACTGTTTGTTCTTTGTGTGCAGCCGCTGAAGATGGTTGTGGTTGATATTCCTATTGGTTCGATAAACCTTGGTTTCATAACTGAGGGAAATACTTACCCACATTATGTTGTGATAACCTATTCCTCTTAACAAAAAACCCAGGGCAGATCACAAGTATCAGGAAGGATTGCTAGCGCCGTTGCCGGGGAATATCATCACCAACTATCAAGTAACTCCGCACAAAATTTCATTCACTTGTTCCTATTTTTATTTGATGGTATATTTAGTTTGTCTCATAAAATAATTAAGAATACAAAAATATTTACCTTTGCTTGTTTTGGTAGACACTGCAGTGCATCTTTGCTCTCTAGTTTACTTGCCTAGCTATGCTATCTTTATCTTTGTCACACCAAAACAGAAAGTAAAATGCAAAAATAAAGATAAATGGATCCTCATCTACTAGATAATCTTTTCAAAATACTCATTTATGTTGAAACAATTGCTAGTGAGAGTGCACTAGATTATCTTTATGAGGTCTTGCTTGAAAATCATGAATCTAAAAATTGTGAAATTTATAAAGTGATTCATGATAGTTCCTTGAATGAAAAGCATGCTTTCTATATTGTTGAATTTGAATATGATCCTACATGTAATCATTATGAGAGAGGCAAATATGGTTATAGAAATTCTCTTATTACTCACTTATCTCTCTTGATATTCAAATTGTTAATGCTTCATTCTTCCTACTTGCTTATGCTAGACACTTCTTTTCTTGTTAAATTGTTTGCTTATAAAATTCCTATGCATGGGGGGTATGGTATACTTAAATGTTCTTGTCACATGTTTTATGATGGTCTCTTTTGTGATTCAATCCTTGTCTTCTATGTGAGCATCATTGAAATTTCAAGTCTATCTTAATGGCTATAAAGAAAGAGCTTGTTCACCCGCAAAAAAAGAGCTTGTTGGAAGACAACCCAACAATCCTCATTTATTTATGTTAGTGTGGGATAACATAATCATTGTTGCTGTAATGATTGTGTTTTTATGTTTTAATTAATGTTTGTGCCAAGTAAATCCTTCCAGATGATTTGCATGATGAGTAGAATTGATACAGTGCAAAAACAGAATCATTAACGCCCATTGCAGAATTTCTCTGAATTTACAGGAATATCTTTTAATCTGATTTTTTTACAAAGTACAAATATACAAATTACTCAGGTCTTCCTAAGTTTTCGGAATTTTGGAGTTATAGAAGTATGGCAATTAAATATATTACTACAGACTATTCTGTTTTAAACATATTCTATTTTTGCATGCATAGTTTGCTTGTTTCGATTATGCTATGGATTATATCGGGGGGTATAAGCCATGGAGGAGTTAGAATACCGTACCTTATGCTAAAATAAAAGAAGAACAAATTTATAACAGTACCTAAAATTGTTTATTATGTTGCCTATACTAACGGATCTCATGAAGTTTTGTTGACTTTTGTGTGGTTGAAGTTTTCAAGTTTTGGCTATTATTTCGATGGACAAAGGAATGCGAAGTGGCAAGGGCCTAAGCTTGGGGATTCCCAAAGCACCCCAAGGTAAAATTCGTGGAAGACTCAAGCGTATAAGCTTGGGGGATGCCTTGGGAAGGCATCCCCTCTTTCGTCTCAATCAATCGTTATGTTACTTGGATCTACATTTTTATTCTGTAAGTCCATCTAGTGGCCCTTAGTGATTTTGGTGGTTTGTAGACTTATAGGTTAAGAGACTGATATGTTTGTGAGTGTACACACACCCTATAAATCGTTGAGGAGTTTGAGTTATTCAACTAATATCGACCCCTAAAAATGTATGTCTTCGGGTGAAGACTTTGGTCATTCCTAGAAGACTTTGATCGCGAAGAAATTGCTATGAAATTGATATTCCTCATGAAGATAATGAAGATGAGGAATTCACTGTGTCCCGAAGAAAATACTCTGAAGACTTTGAAGCTTGAAGATTTACTCTTTCTGTTTCATTTGCTTTATCCTTGAGTCATAGGAACAACATACTGTTAAAGGGGGTCGAGGTAAAACTATGGAACGAATTTCCTAATGATGCTCAACCCAAACCTACATCTACCAAATCCTCAAAGTGAGGAATATGAGAGACATGAGGACTTTTAGAGTTGAGAGTTCCGACCGTTGCCACGCCACACGCCACCTGTCACAGATCTTATCCACCCAACGATCATATTATTAAAGGGCATTTATGTAAAATCATGTCGGGATGCTCCCACGCTATAAATAGCCGCCCTCCACAAACACTAGTTGGTTGGCTGCTCCGAGAGAAACTAACACTAGTCATTTAGAGCAACCCAAATTCCTTAGAGCCTTTGAGTGAAAATCATCAAGTGAGGAAATACCCCAAACACCCAAACCCAAACCAAAACCCAAGTGATTGAGCATCACTCAAGAAGTTATTCCTGTGTGGAACCAACACTTGTTACCTTTTAGAACTATGCATCCTCTAGACGGCTAGGCGTCATGGTCTAGAGCATCCAGAAGTCAATTGTGGATCACCGGGTGACCGAGTTTGTGAGGGCTTGGAAGTCTGCCCTGAAGACTTACCACGAGTGTTGGGTGAGGACTGTGTGTCCTTAGCTCAAGGAGAATACGGTAGGTAATGTGTGTCCCGGGACTGTGTGTCCTTTGGTTTCAATACCAAGCCGCTCCAAACCAGATGTACAACTGTCACAATAGTTGGAACTGGGTCATCAACAACTGTCTTCATCAAGCTACTGGTTCTATTTCCTCAACTCTCTCAATTTCCTCAATTGCATGTTCAAGACTTTCATCTATACTGTTTGAAGAATTTGACTAAAGACTTTCCCTGAATTCCTCACCTCAAATTCTTCACCTCAGTTATTCTTCACCTTCTTATTATGTACTTGTGACATGTGCAAACCAAATCTCTGAAATCACGTTGAGTACTTTGTTGTAGACATTTTTGCACATATGAGTTTCTACTTTTTCCGCTGCACTACGTTTATGTTTCAGGACTTCCCTCACTAGGAATTTCCTCAGTGATGAAATTGTAAAAATCTCCTATTCACCCCCTCTAGTCGATATAACGCACTTTCAATTGGTATCAGAGCAAGGTACTCCCTTGTTCTATGTGATTTTGGTTTAACCGCATGGAGTTTTAGTTATGTCGACCGCACGTAAGATTAAGGATACTATAGGATATCCCATCTTTGAAGGAAAGGACTTCCCGTACTGGAAGACTAAGATGCAAATGCATCTTCAAGCAATTGGCAACGATCTCTGGTATATTGTGGAAAATGGTATTCCCTCCATCACTGCCACTATCTCTGCCGCTAATGTGAAGAAGTTCAAGCAACTTGACTCGCAAGCGAAGAATATCATCTGTGGCTACCTGAGCAAAGGTCGGTATGGCAGATTTAGTGCTTTGGGCACAACAAAGCTTATCTGGGATAGGCTGTCCAAAGTCAATGAGGGAGTCTTAACACAGCGTGACTCTCGTGTCGATGTTCTTCGCAATCTCCTCAATCGGTTCAAAAGGCTTGACAATGAAAGCTGCCAAGATACCTTTGATCGCCTCACTGACATCTCAAATGAATTGCAAGCTCTCGGAGCTAGAGACATCACTAACCGTGAAGTTGTGAAGAAACTGCTACAATCTCTTGATCCATCATTTTACACAGTGGTTCTGATGATCCAAGAACGAAGAGACTACAAGATGCTTAATCCTGCTGATATTCTTGAGAGACTCAATACTCATGAATTCCAACAATAAGAAAAGAGAGATCTATATGGGCCAAGCTATTCAAGACCTCGTGCGTTGAAGGCTAAGGTTGTTTTCTCATCTGATGAAGAAGAATCTGATTGAAGTCTTGGTGACCCTGAAGAACTTGGAGATGAACTTGCAATGTTCGTGAGGATATTCCTAAAGTTCACAAAGTGTGGAGAGTTCGGAAAATCTTCAAGAAAATATATGAGGAAATCAGAATCTTCATCCGAGGACTACAAGAAAAGAACCGGCCACAAATGCAAGAAACCTGGTCACTACATTGTTGATTGTCCTTGCTGGGTGAAAGAATCAAGGAAGAAGAAATACAAGGATGAAAGTTCTGATGACTCGAAGAAAAAGAAGAAATCATAAAAATCCTCATCTTCAAAGTACTCATCACACAAGAAGACCAATTTCAGAAAGGCTCGGGCACTCATTGGCAAGGAAATGGATTCTGAAGAAGAATATGAGGTATGTGATGAAGAGGAAGGTTCTGAAGTGGAGTCAAAATCTGGTGTGGCAAGTCTTGCACTTGCTACCACATTCGTCAGCAAGTCAATCTTCAACCTTGAGGAAAATGACAACGCCAACTACACTGATGATTATGCTGATGACTTCGCTCCAAGCTATTGCTTCATGGCAAAAGGTTCAAAGGTACCAAACCACACATCCTCCTCTGATTCTAGTGATTGGGAACCTGATGATTATCAAAAACCCAGTTACTATAAACTTGCCAACATTGCCACTAAGCAACAAAGTGCTATTGAAAAGCCTCAGAAACTGCTAGACAAAAGCGATGGTCTATTGAATGATGAAATGAATCGCACTCAAGTCCTCACTGAAGATGATCAAAGTCTTGAGTCTAGATTCGATAGTCTTCAAGATTGCTATGGCACACTCTTGACTGATCATGAGAAACTTTCCTATGAATTTCTTCAAAGGAAGCTTGATCTTGAGAAGTCTAGAATGTCTCATGATGATATTCGAATGGAAAATGATTCATTGCTTGTTCAATAGACCAGTACCGCTCAGGTTGAATTCATTCCACCTTGTTTGAAATGCATTGAGCGTGAAACTGCTAATTCTTCAGCTGAATCATGAAATGCTTCTATCATTACAAATTCTTCAACTGTTCCTGTGGTATCAAATTCGTCACTTGAGGAAACCACAAATGATACCAACGAAAATGCACGGTTGAAGGAATTGTATGTGAAATTATTATGTTCATAAGTCCTCAAAGAATTTCTCTGCTTATTCATTTGAGTACTCTAACCCCCCCTACTATGAAAAGAAGTGCATTAGCTTCAATGCCTCCATTCTCATATGGTTCTCGCAGTATGATGAACTCTTTGCCACCCCTTAATATGTGGGTGGTGCAGAAATCGAATTAATCACATCTGCAGGGCAGGTCTCGAGATGAAAGTCATCATCTGAAGAATTTGCTGGAGACTTGAGGAAATTGCTTGATTGGACGCAAGCTAAAACATGATGAAATGATCTAACATTTCACACGTCCTCAAATTTACTGCTTTTGATGAAATTCTTATATGATGAAATTGATATCATATTCTTCAAGTCTGAAGCATATGAGATGGTAAGCTGTACTAATTCATCTGCATGATGACAAACCCAATAATACAGAGTGGGTTCTTGATAGTGGTTGCACAAATCACATGACTGGAGAGAAAAGCTTATTGATGAATATACCACTGACTCCATCACCACTAAAGCAAATCACTTACGCTGATAAAGGTAAAAGCAAGGTATTGGGACTTGGTAAATTGGCTATCTCTAAGGATCGACACATGGACAAAGTCATGCTTGTCGAATCCCTTGGGTTTAACCTCATCTCAGTCTCAATGCTTTGTGATCTTGATATGATTGTCATCATTGAAAATATAGATGTGTAGTCATCATGGAATCTGACAAATCCAAAGTCTTCGGAGGCTTCAGGAGAGGAGACTTGTATATTGTTGATTTTTCCATAGGTCCTCAACCAACCACATGTTTACTAGCAAAAATCTCAGAAGGCTGGCTATGGGATCAATGACTTGGTCATGCAGGAAATGCCTCCGGGAGTGTACCGGGATGTGCAACAATGTAGCTTGGCGTATGATGTTGAAACATCTCACTAGCTATCTTACGATCATGCAATGGCAATATGAGAGTGATGGCACAAGTCATGAGACGAAACGGTGGGAGTTGCATGGCAATATATCATTGAATGGCTATGAAAATGCCATAGTAGGTAGGTATGCTGGCTGTTTTGAGGAAGGCATATGGTGGGTTTGTGCACCGGCGAGAATTGCGCGGCACTAGAGAGGCTAGCAATGGTGGAAGGTGAAAGTCATCTATACCATGGACTCACATTAGTCATGAAGAACTCACATACTTGTTGCGAAAGTTTTTATTAGTAATCGAAACAAAGTGCTAAACGCATACTCCTAGGGGAAGGGTTGGTAGGTGTTAACCATCGCGCGATCCCGACCGCAACACAAAGGATAACAATCAATAGATCAATTATGCTCCGACTTCCTAACATAGCGTTTCGCCATACTTGCATGCTACGGGAATCACTAACTTCAACACAAGTATTTCTAGATTCACAAAACCCTACTAATATAACTCTTAATATTACCAAATCCACGTCTCAAAACTAATTGAGAGGAATCAAAACTTCTCTTTCTACTCAATGCACATGAAGATGGACGTTTTGTATCCTCTTTGGGTACCTATCACCTTTGGGGACTACTTTCATAGCACAAGCCAACTACCAAGTCACGCACCGCCGTGCTCTAAAAGATCTAAGTGAAGCACATAGAGCAAAATTATCTAGCTCAAAAGATATAAGTGAAGCACTATGAGCATTGTAGCAAAATCACGATGAGTGCATGTCTCTCTCAAAGGGTGTGCAGCAAGGATGATTGTCACACAAGAAAAAGAAAAGACTCCTATGATACAAGACGCTCCAAGCAAAACACCTATCCTGTGGTGAATAGAAATATAGCTCCAAGTAATGTAACCGATGGATTGAAGACGAAAGAGGGGATGCCTTCTCGGGGCATCCCCAAGCTTAGACTTTTTGGTGTCCTTGAATTTGGCTTGGGATTCCTAGGGCATCCCCAAGCTTGAGCTCTTTCCACTCTTTATCTCTTTGTCCATGAGAACATCACCCAAAACTTGAAAACTTCACAGCACAAAACTTAAATAGAAACTCGTGATAACATTAGCACAAGAAAACAAACTACCACCTCTTTAGGTACTGTAGCAATCTTCATTTCTATTTATATTGGTGTTAGATTACTGTATTCTCACTTTTCCATGGCTAGTACCCCACGATACTATCCATAGTTTCATCAAAACAAGCAACCAACTCAACAAAAAACAGAATCTGTCAAAAATGGACCAGTCTGTAGCAATCTGTATACTTTGTATACTTCTGGTAACTCAAAAATTGTGAAAACTTACGACTGCCTGGGACAAAGTCATATCAACCAGCAGCAATAATAATCAACTCAAAAGCTCTTTCTGAATAAAAATGAAAAATAATCTCGTGAGCAAAACATTTCTGTCTTTTTTCAGCAGGATCAAACAACCATCACCAAGACTAGTCATAAAGGTTTTGCTTGGATCAAACACAAAAGACACAATCACAACAGGATTATGATGGTGTGGACGCAAAAAAAACAGAAAGAAAAAGATAAATTCATTGGGTTGCCTCCCAACAAGCGCTATTGTTTAATGCCCTTAGCTAGGCATAAGGTGATGGAATCACTTATCGTCGTCTTTGGTGCTCAAACCATAAGTAGCCCTCATCATGGATTCATAAGGCAATCTTATTTTCTATCTAGGAAAGTGATCCATTACCTTCCTTAAAGGAAATTGAAATCTGATATTCCCTTCCTTCATATCGATGATAGCACCGATAGTCCTTAGGAAAGGTCTACCAAGAATAATAGGGCATGTAGGATTGCAATCAATGTCAAGCACGATGAAATTCACGGGTACATAGTTCCTATTTGAAATAATAAGAACATCATTGATCCTTCCCATGGGTTTCTTGACAGTAGAATCTGCAAGATGCAAATTAAGAGAGCACTCCTCAATCTCATTAAAACCTAGAACATCACATAAAGACTTTGGAATCGCGGAAACACTAGCACCCAAATCACACAAAGCAGTGCATTCATAGTTTTCGATTTTGATTTTGATAGTAGGTTCCCACTCATCATGAAGCTTTCTAGGGATAGAAACTTCCAATTCAAGTTTCTCTTCAAGAGATTTTATCATATCTTCGACGATATGATCGGTAAAGGCCTTGTTTTGGCTATAAGTGTGTGGAGAGTTTAGCATGGATTGCATCAAGGAAATGCATTCAATCAAGGATCAACTATCATAATTGAATTCCTTGAAATCCAAAGTAGTAATTTCATTACTACTCAAAGTTTTAATATCTTCTACTCCACTTTCAATGCTTTTAGCATCAAGATAGATGGACTCCGAATCATTGGGGAGTTTTTCAACCAATGTGGATTCACATCCAGCCCCATCATCATTAGGTTTGACACAAGAAAACAAAGATTCAATGGGAGTCACACCAAGCACTTTAAGATCTTCGTGATTCTTATCACGAGAACACGCCTTTTTAAGCTATTCATGTCTAGCACGAATTTGGGCGGTTCTTTCTTTGCTCTCACTCATGGAAACACGCATAGCTTTCAAAGTTTCATCCATATTGATCTTGGGAGGAGCACATCTAAATTTCAAAGCATCAATATCACTAGACATTCTATCAACGCTCCTAGCCAAATCATTGAAAATCTTTTGTGAGTTAATAAACTCTTTGATATTACTCTCTAGATTAGAGGGTAATCTATTGTAATTTCCATGAGTATTGTTGTAGGAGTTGCCAAAGTTATTAGAGCAGTTACAAGGAAAAGGCCTAGGAACATAGTTTCCTCTAAAAGCATTGTTGTTGCCAAAATTATTCCTACAAAAAAAATTAACGTCCAAGCTAGCGTTGCTACTCTCAATCAAGGAAGACAAGGGCGTATCATTAGGATCTAAAGGAGCACTTCAACGAGTTAATTTCTTCTATAGCGTGTCCCTTCTTACTAGTAGGTGACCTTTCAGTGTGCCACTGAGAGTGGTTCATCATGATATTATCTAGGAGTTTTGTGGCTTCTCCTAACGTGATTTCCATGAACGTCCCACCGGAGGCGGAGTCCAAGATGTTTCTAGAAGCGAAATTCAAGCCAGCGTAGAAGATTTGTATAATCATCCAAAGACTCAAGCCATGAACGGGACAATTTCTAATCATCAATTTCATCCTCTCCCGAGATTGTGCAACATGTTCATGATCAAGTTGCTTAAAATTCATGATATCATTACGGAGAGAGATAATCTTAGCCGGCAGAAAATACTTGGATATGTAAGCATCTTTGCACTTATTCCAAGAATCAATACTATTTTTGGGCAAAGACTAAAACCAAGTTTTTGCTCGATCTCGCAACGAGAAAGGAAAAAAGCTTCAATTTAATCACATCAATATCCACATCTTTCTTCTTTTTCATATCGCAAAGCTCAATGAAGGTATTAAGATGGGATGCGGCATCTTCACTAGGAAGGCTGGAGAATTGCTCTTTCATAACAAGATTCAGCAAAGCGGCATTGATTTTGTATGACTCCGCACTAGTGGTGGGAGCAATCGGAGTACTAATAAAATCATTATTATTAGTATTCGAGAAGTCACAAAGTTTGGTGTTTTCAGTCATGGTGACTTCAGCAAACAAGCAAGCACACAAGCGAAGAGAAAGCAAACGAGAGAAAAGGGCGAACGAAAAAGGCAAACGAAAAAGGCAAATATTTTTTTGTAAATTTTTGTTTTTCAGAAGTGGGAGAGAGGAAAATGAGAGGCAAAAAAGGTAAATGCAAGAGATGAGTTTCCGGCACTTACTTGGATGAGTTCTTGACTTGATCCTCCCCGGCAACGGCGCTAGAAATCCTTCTGCTACAGCGACCGAAATCTTCTGTCGTCTCTTGAGCTTGCATTGGTTTTTCCCTTGAAGTGGAAAGGGCGATGCGACATAGGAGCAGTAAGTATTTCCCTCAGTTTGAGAACCAAGGTATCAATCCAGTAGGAGAATCTCGTCAAGTCCAGAGTACGTGCACAAACACAAAAGAGCTTGCACCCAACGCTATAAAGGGGTTGTCAATCCCTTGAAGATTGGTTGCAAAGTGAGATCTCGAGGCGGAAAGTGCAACGAAGAAAAAGTGTAAGGCTGAAAATATGGTGTGAAGTAGACCCGGGGGCCATAGTGTTCACTAGAGGCTTTTCTCAAAATAGCAAATATTACGGTGGGTGAACAAATTACTGTCGAGCAATTGATAGAACCGCGCAAAGTCATGACGATATCTAAGGCAATGATCATACATATAGGCATCACGTCCGAGACAAGTAGACCGGTACTTTCTACATCTACTACTATTACTCCACACATCGACCGCTATCCAGCATGCATCTAGTGTATTGAGTTCATGACGAACATAGTAACGCCTTAAGCAAGATGACATGATGTAGAGGGATAAACTCAAACCAATGATGAAAACCCCTTCTTTTTACCCTTGATGGCAACAACACGATGCGTGCCTCGCTACCCCTTCTGTCACTTGGTGAGGTCACCGCACGGTATGAACCCAAAACCAAGCACTTCTCCCATTGCAAGAATCATAGATCAAGCTGGCCAAACAAAACCCACAACTCGAAGAGAATTACAAGGATATGAAATCATGCATAAGAGAGATCAGAAGAAACTCAAATAAGATTCATAGATAATCTGATCATAAATCCACAATTCATCGGATCTCGACAAACACACCGCAAAAGAAGATTACATCGGATAGATCTCCATGAAGATCATGGAGAACTTTGTATTGAAGATCCAAGAGAGAGAAGAAGCCATCTAGCTACTAGCTATGGACCCGTAGGTCTATGGTGAACTACTCACGCATCATCGAAGAGGTCATGGTGTTGATGAAGAAGCCCTCCTTATCCGAATCCCCCTCCGGCAGGGCACCAGAACGTGCCCCATATGGGATCTTGCGGAGACAGAAGCTTGCGGCGGCGGAAAAGTACTTTCGATGATCTCATGATTTTTTCTGGAATTATTCGAAATATATAGGCGAAAGACCTAGGGCATAGGTGGCCCAGGGAGGCCACAAGCCTGGGAGGCGCGGGCCCCCTGGACGCGGCTAGGTGTCTTGTGGGGTCCCTGGTGGCCCCCTGCCTTGGTTCTCAAGCTTCCCGATCTTCTTTTGTTTTGGAAAAATCTTTTTGGAAGTTTCGCTCCGTTTGGGCTCCGTTTAAAATCCTCCTCTGAAAGGGGTCAAGAACACGGAAAAAACAGGAACTCGCACTTGGCACTGAGTTAATAAGTTAGTCCCAAAAAGATATAAAAGGCATACAAAACATCCAAAGTTTGACAGGATAATAGCATGAAACCATCAAAAATTATAGATACGTTGGAGACGTATCAACGCGCCGTGGTGTGTGGTGGGGGGCCATGTTGCTCCGTTTGATGCGTTTCCAACTCGGAAAATTCGTATATATACCCAAACCCTCTAAAATTAGGAGAGAACTTATGCTCCATCGCTCCAACTCTCAGTGTCGAAGAACAACCCATCTCGAGCCTTTCGAGTACCCTGCCAGAGGGGGAAATCGTCTTTGGTGTTCATCTCATCATCCCGACAGAGGCCGTTACTAGGAAGGAGTAGTTCACCCTCGTGGTTGAGGGTATGTACCAGCAGCTATGCGTTTGATCTCTCTCTCTCTATCTCATGTTCTTGAGATGTCATGATCTTGATGTATCACGGGCTTTGTTAATATAGTTGTATCATATGGTATTTGTCCCTTGCTATCTCAATGTGATCAACTGAATCTTTCCCTTTGGTACCTCGTTATGTTGGATTGAATATTTTGGGTTTGAGAACACTTGGTGTATGTCTTGCATGTGGATACCCATGGTGATAATGGGATATTCCATTAGTTCACTTGATATATGTTATGGCGTCAACTTGCAAATCCCGATGACCTTGGGATATACTCATAGGGATTGACTGCATGTTTTCATACTACTTTCTCCAATAGAAATCTTGGGGTACTCTTTGAAGTTCTTTGTGTTGGATTGAATATGATGAATCTTAAATTGTTTGAAGCATATCGAATAATTAACCCACGGATACTTGAGGTGGTATTGGAGTATCTAGGTGAAATTATGGTTGATTGATATGTATCATAGATGTCATTCTAGTACGAACTATACAGTTGTTTTTGTGACACCTATAGGAATAGCCCAAAATAATGATCGAAAGAATAACTTTGAGGTGTTCCACTTCCTACAACAACTTCTTATTATGTTCTCCGCTAAGAGGAACAGTGGAGTGATTATCTATTGCATGTTGAGGTATTACGATATGATTTTACTATGTTAGTGATACGTCTCCATCGTATCAATATTTTTTTATTGTTTCATGCCAATATTCTACAACTTTCATATATTTTTGGCAGCTTTTTATACTATTTTTAGGACTAACATATTGATCCAGTGCTCAGTGCTAGTTCCTGTTTGTTGCATGTTTTTTTCACAGAAAAATCATATCAAATGAAGTCCAAATGGGATAAAAACTTATGGAGTTTTTTTGGAATATATGTAAATTTTGGGAAGTGGAATCAATAGAAGGCGGTGCCCGAGGGTCCCACAAGCCAGAGGGGCGCGACCTGGGGCGTAAGGCGCGCTAGGCTGTCTTGCGGTCGCCCCGTATGGCGATTTGTGTCCTTCTTTAGCCGCAAGAAAGCTAATATCCGGATAAAAATCGTGTTAAAATTTCAGTCCAATCGGAGTTACGGATCTCCAGGAATATAAGAAATGGTGAAATGCCAGAATCTGGAACATAGAAAAACGCAGAAACATAAGGAAACACACAGAGAGATCCAATCTCGGAGGGGCTCTTGCCCCTCCGCCGCCATGGAGGCCAAGGACCAGAGTGGAAACCCTGCTCCCATCTAGGGGAGGCCAAGAAATAATAAGAAGGAGGGGAGCTCTCTCCCTCTCTCTCCCAGTGGCACCGGAACGCCGTCGGGGCCATCATCGTGACAGCGATCTACACCAACAACTTCGCCGCCGTCAACACAAAGTCTCTCCACCTCTATGCAGCGGTGTAACACCCCTCCTCCCCTGTGTAATCTCTACTTAAACATGGTGCTCAACTCTATATATTATTTCCCTATGATGTATGGCTATCCTATGATGTTTGAGTAGATCCGTTTTGTCCTATGGGTTTATTGATGATCATGATTGGTTTGACTTGCATGTTTTATTATTGGTGCTATCATATAGTGCTCTCCGTGTCGCGCAAGCGTGAGGGATCCCCGTTGTAGGGTGCTGCAATGTGTTCATGATTTGCCTATGGTGGGTTGCTTGAGTGACAGAAGCATAAACCCAAGTAGGTGGGTTGTTGCATATGGGAGTAAAAGAGGAGTTGATACCTTATAATGCTATGGTTGGGTTTTACCTTTATGATCTTTAGTAGTTGTGGATGCTTGCTAGAGTTCCAATCATAAGTGCATATGATCCAAGTAGAGAAACTATGTTAGCATATGCCTCTCCCTCATATAAAATTGCAATAATGATTACTGGTCTAGTTATCGATTGCCTAGGGACAAATAACCTTCTTGTGACAAAAATATCTCTACTAGCACTAACTTAGTTGTTTCTTTATCTAAGCAGCCCCTAGTTTTTGTTTACGTGTTCTTTATTTCCTTGCAAACCTATCATATCACAGCTACAAAGTACTTCTCGTTTCATACTTGTTCTAGGTAAAGCGAACGTTAAGCGTGCATAGAGTTGTATTGGTGGTCGATAGAACTTGAGGGAATATTTCTTCTATCTTTAGCTCCTCGTTCGGTTCGACACTCTTACTTATCGAGAAAGGATAAAATTGATCCCTTATAATTGTGGGTTATCAAGACCTTTTTTCTAGTGTCGTTGCCGGGGAGCAATAGCGTGGAGTGAATATTCTCGTGTGTGCTTGTTTGCTTTATCACTAAGTAGATTTTATTTTCTGTTTAGCTTGTTTTCTATCTGTAGATATGGGTAGGAAACGCAAAATACCAAAAAATTGATGTACGTGTTGCTCCAAAAGTTGAGGAACCACTAGTGTTTCTTACCACCGAAGAATATTACTTGGGTGATCTTCGATCCATTTGTGCTCGTCCAGAAACCCCAACTAGCCTAGTTGAGGGCAAATCATTAAATGAGCATGCTTATTATGTGCGACACCGCTTATCTCAAAAAGGAACTTTTATGGCATCATATTAATACTTTGCAATGCTATGCTTGGAATTTATGCAAAATTTATGATTTTACTTGTTGTTCTCAAGACCCTAAAAAACATCTTCCCTATGAATGTGAGTTTAACGATAATGGAATCAGATCTTCTTATGCCAAGGGTGTTTTCAATTTCTATGATATTGAGCAAATTGTAGAATTTGTTGCTTTTAAGTGTGCCTATGAAATTGGTTCTTTGATTGAGAAGTATGATGCTACTCTTTACAAATCTGAAAGTTTTGCCATACTTAAATATTGCTATGAAAACTATGCTTCTAATGCTTATGTTAATCCATATATTGAGGACTCCTCCGCTGTCCAAGAGGAGACTAATATTTTGCAGGAATCTATGGAAGAAAAATTGATGAAACTGTGAGCTCATTGTATGAAAAATATGAGGAGAGCGAAGAACAAAAGGAGGAAGAGCGGATTAGCTACCCGTGCCCACCTTCCAATGAGACTAACTCTTCAACTCATACATTGTTTAATTTCCCTTCGTGCTTAATTGCTATGATCCCTTGGATTCATTTGAAATATCCCTTTTTGATGAACTTGATGCTTGCTATGCTTGTGGCCATGATGCCAATATGAATGATGATTATGGATATGAACTTTCTATAGTTCCTTATGTTAAGAATAAAATTGTTGCTATTGTACCCACACATGATAGTCCTATTATCTTTTTGAATTCTCTCAACTACACTATATTGGAGAAGTTTGCACTTATTAAGGATTATATAGATGGGTTGCCTTTTACTATTACACATGATGATTTTGGTAGATATAATATGCATGTGCTTTCTGCTCCTACTTGCAATTATTATGAGAGAGGAACTACATATCCGCCTCTCTATCTTTCTAATACGATAGAATTGCAAGAAATTGTTTATACTATGCATTGGCCTTTACTTTGTGTGCATGAATTGTTCTTTTATGACACGCCGATGCATAGGAAGAGAGTGTTGGAAATATGCCCTAGAGGCAATAATAAATTAGTTATTATTATATTTCTTTGTTCATGATAATTGTTTATTATCCATGGTATAATTGTATTGCTTGGAAACACAATACTTGTGTGGATACATAGACAAAACACTGTCCCTAGTAAGCCTCTAGTTGACTAGCTCGTTGATCAAAGATGGTCAAGGTTTCCTGACCATAGGCAAGTGTTGTCACTTGATAATGGGATCACATCATTAGGAGAATCATGTGAAGGACTAGACCCATACTAATGAACGTAGCATGTTGATCGTGTCATTTTGTTGCTACAATTTTTCTGCGTGTCAAGTATTTGTTCCTATGACCATGAGATCATATAACTCACTGGCACCGGAGGAATACCTTGTGTGTATCAAACGTCACAACATAAATTGGTGGCTATAAAGATGCTCTACAGGTATCTTCAAAGGTGTCCGTTGAGTTAGTATGGATCAAGACTGGGATTTGACACTCCGTGTGACGGAGAGGTATCTCGGGGCCCACTCGGTAATACAACATCACACACAAGCCTTGCAAGCAATGTGAGTTAGTGTAAGTTGCGGGATCTTTTATTATGGAACGAGTAAAGAGACTTTCCGGTAAACGAGATTGAAATAGGTATGCGGATACCGACGATCGAATCTCGGGCAAGTAACATACCGAAGGACAAAGGGATTGACATACGGGATTATATGAATCCTTGGCACTGAGGTTCAAACGATAAGATCTTCGTAGAATATGTAGGATCCAATATGGGCATCCAGGTCCCGCTATTGGATATTGACCGAGGAGTCCCTCGGGTCATGTCTACATAGTTCTCGAACCCGGAGGGTGTGCACACTTAAGGTTCGATGTTGCTTTATGCGTATTTGAGTTATATGGTTGGTTACCGAATGATTGTTCGGAGTCCCAGATGAGATCACGGACGTCACGAGGGTTTCCGGAATGGTCCGGAGATGAAGATTGATATATAGGATGACCTCATTTGATTACCGGAAGGTTTTCGGAGTTACCGGGAATGTACCGGGAATGACGAATGGGTTCCGGATGTTCACCAGGAGGGGCCAACCCACCCGGGGGAAGCCCATAGGCCTTAGGGGTGCCACACCAGCCCTTAGTGGGCTGGCGGGACAGCCCAAGAAGCCCTATGCGCAGGAGAAAGAAAAATCAAAGAGAAAAAAAGGGGGAAGTGGGAAAGTGGAGAAGGACTCCACCTTCCAATCCTAGTTGGACTAGGATTGGAAGGGGAGGACTCTCCCCCTTGGTTCGGCTGAACCCCGCAAGTCCCCTTCCCTCCCACCTATATATACGGAGGTTTTAGGCCTGATTTGAGACAACTTTGCCACGGCAGCCCGACCACATACCTCCACGGTTTTTCCTCTAGATCGCGTTTCTGCGGAGCTCGGGCGTAGCCGTGCTGAGATTAGATCACCACCAACCTCCGGAGCGCCGTCACGCTGCCAGAGAACTCATCTACCTCTTCGTCTCTCTTGCTGGATCAAGAAGGCCGAGATCATCGTCGAGCTGTACGTGTGCTGAACGCGGAGGTGTCGTCCGTTTGGCACTAGATCGTAGCGGATCGTGGGACGGATCGCGGGACAGTTCGTGGGACGGTTCGCGGGGCGGATCGAGGGACGTGAGGACGTTCCACTACATCAACCGCGTTTATTAACGCTTGTGATGTGCGATCTACAAGGTTACATAGATCGGAAATCCCCTCCCGTAGATGGAGATCACCATGATAGGTCTTCGTCCGCCTAGGAATTTTTTTATTTCCCATGCGAGGTTCCCCAACTGTGGTATCATGAGCTAGGTACATGCGTAGATGTTATCTCGAGTAGAACACAAACGTTTTTGTGGGTGGTGATGTGCGATTTGCTGACCTCCTTAGTCTTTTCTTGATTCCGCGGTATTGTTGGATCGAAGTGGCTCGGACCGACATTACTCGTACGCTTATGAGAGACTGGTTTCATCGCTACGAGCAACCCCGTTGCTCAAAGATGACTGGCGAGTGTCGGTTTCTCCAACTTTAGTTGAATCGGATTTGATCGAGGAGGTCCTTGGATGAGGTTAAATAGCAATTCATATATCCCCGTTGTGGTGTTTGCGTAAGTAAGATGCGATCCTACTAGATACCCATGGTCACCACGTAAAACATGCAACAACAATTAGAGGACGTCTAACTTGTTTTTGGAGGGTATGCTTGTGATGTGACATGGCCAACGACGTGATGTGATATATTGGATGTATGAGATGATCATGTTGTAATAGTTAATATCGACTTGCACGTCGATGGTACGGCAACCGGCAGGAGCCATAGGGTTGTCTTTTAACTAACGTTTGTGCTTGCAGATGCGTTTACTATATTTCTAGGATGTAGCTTTAGTAGTAATAGCATGAGTAGCACGACAACCCCGATGGCGACACGTTGATGGAGATCATGATGATGGAGATCATGGTGTGACGCCGGTGACAAGAAGATCGTGCCGGTGCTTTGGTGATGGAGATCAAGAAGCACATGATGATGGCCATATCATGTCACTTATGTATTGCATGTGATGTCAATCCTTTATGCGCCTTATCTTGCTTATGTATTGCATGTGATGTTAATCGTTTATGCACCTTATCTTGCTTTATGAGGTGATCTGTCACTAAAATTTCAAGACAAAATTATGTTCTCCCCGACTGTGCACCGTTGCGATAGTTCGTCGTTTTGAGACACCACGTGATGATCGGGTGTGATAGACTCAACGTTCACATACAACGGGTGCAAAATAGTTGCACACGTGGAACACTCGGGTTAAGATTGACAAGCCTAGCATGTGCAGACATGGCCTCGGAACACATGAGACCTAAAGGTAGAGCATGAATCGTATAGGAGATATGATTAGCATAGAGATGCTTACCACTGAAACTATTCTCGACTCGCGTGATGATGGGACTTGAGATAGTGGATTTGGATCATTTATCACTCAAATGAGTAGAGAGATGTACTTTTTGAGTGGGAGTTCTTAAGTAATATGATTAATTGAACTAATTGTCATGAACATAGTCTAATGGTCTTTGCAAATTACGATGTAGCTTGCGCTATAGCTCTACTGTTTATTATATGTTCCTAGAGAAAATTTAGTTGAAAGTTGATAGTAGCAACTTTGCGGACTTAGTCTGTAAAACTGAGGATTATCCTCGTTGCTGCGCAGAAGGCTTATGTCCTTAATTCACCACTCGGTGTGCTGCACCTCGAGCGTCGTCTGTGGATGTTGTGAACATCCGACATACACGTTTCTGATGACTACGTGATAGTTCAGTGCAAAATACTCAATGGCTTAGAAGCAAGGCGCTGAAGATGTTTTGAGACGTCACGGAACATAAGAGATGTTCTAAAGAGATGAAATTTTGATTTCATGCTTGTGCCCTTGTTGAGAGGTATGAGACCTCTGACAAGATTCTTTGTCCACAAAGTAAAGGAGAAAAGCTCAATTGTTGAGCGTGTGCTCAGATTGTCTGAGTACGACAATCGCTTGAATCAAGTGGGAGTTAATCTTCCAAATTAGATAGTGATGGTTCTCCAAAGTCACTGCCACCAACCTGTGATAGCTTTGTGATGAACTATAACATATCAAGGATAGATACAATGATCCTTGAGCGATTCGCGATGTTTGACACTGCGAAAGTAGAAATCAAGAAGGAACATCAATAGTTGATGGTTGGTAAAACCACTAAGTTTCGAGAAAGGCAAGGGCCAGAAGGGATACTTCGTGAAACGGCAAAACAGTTGCTGCACTAATGAAGAGACCCAAGATTAAACCCAAGCCCGAGACTAAGTGCTTATGTTATGAGGGGAACGGTCACTGAGGCGGAGAAACTCTAGATACTTGGTAGATAAGAAGGCTGGCAAAGTCGAAAGAAGTATATTTGATATACATGATGTTGATGTGTACTTTACTAGTACTCCTAGTAGCGCGAGGGTATTGGATACCGGTTCGGTTGCTAAGTGATTAGTAACACGAAATGAAAGCTACGGTATAAACGGAGACTAGCTAAAGGCGAGGTGACGATAAGTGTTGGAAGTGTTTCCAAGGTTGATGTGATCAAACGTCGCATGCTCTCTCTATCATCGGGATTGGTGGTAAAACCTAAATAATTGTTATTTGGTGTTTGCGTTGAGCATGAACATGATTGGATCGTGTTTATTGCAATACGATTATTCATTTAAAGAGAATAATAGTTTTTCTATTTGCTTGAGTAATTACCCTCAATGGTTTATTGAATCTCGATCGTAGTGATACACATGTTCATAATATTAGTGCCAAAAGATATAAAGTAATAATGATAGTACCACTTAGTTGTGGCACTGCCACTTGAGTCATGTTGGTATAAAATGCATGTAGAAGCTCCATGCTGATGGAACTTTGTACTCACTCATTTTTGAAACATTTGAGACATGCAAACCATACTTGTTGGTGTAAATGCATGAAGAAACTCCATGAGAGATGGATCGTTTGGACTCGCTTGATTTTGAATCACTTGAGACATGCAAAACATGCCACACGAAACAAGGGAGTAACTTGTTGGGAGTAATACATTTTTGATGTGTGCAGTCCAATGAGTGCTAAGGCACGTAGTGGATATCGTTATGTTCTTACTTCACTGACGATTTGAGTAGATACAGGAGTATTTACTTGATAAATCACAAAGTCTGAAATATTGAAAAGTTCAATTCTGTTTCAGAGTGAAGTTCGTCGTAACAAGAGGATAAACTGTCTACGATATGATCATAGAAATGAATATCTGAGTTACGAGTTTTGGTACGCAGTTAAGACAGTGTGGAAATTGTTTCGCAGTTCATGCCACCTGGAACACCATAGTGTGATGATGTGTCTGAACGTCATAGCAACGCCCTATTTGATATGGTGCATACTATGACATCTCTTATCGAATTACCACGATCGATTATGGGTTTTGCAATAGAGATAACCGCATTCACTTTAAATAGGGCACCGCGTATTTCCGTTGAGATGACACATTATAGACTGAGGTTTAGAGAAACCTAAGCTATCGTTTCATGAAAGTTTGGGGCTGCGATACTTATGTGAAAAAGGTTTCAGTCTGATAAGCTCGAACCCAAAGCGGATGAAAGCATCTTCATAAGATATCCAAAATAGTCGGATACATCTCCTATCTCAGGTCCGGAAGCAAAGTGTTTGTTTCTAGAAACGGGTCCTTTCTCGAGGAAAGGTTTCTCTTG
The DNA here is from genome assembly GCF_904849725.1 of Hordeum vulgare subsp. vulgare. NCBI lineage: Eukaryota > Viridiplantae > Streptophyta > Magnoliopsida > Poales > Poaceae > Hordeum > Hordeum vulgare. Next base: position 542,128,935 of record NC_058520.1, read on the forward strand.
GAAGAATTGAGTGGGAGGGTGGTAGAACTTGATGAGGTTATTAAACCATCACTTCAACCAGTGTGTAACAGGGCGCAGGAAGTTGTTCTTGTGGCGCCTACACTAATTGAAGTGGAAGCTGATGATGGTGATCATTAAGCATTGGATCAAGTTACTACAAACCTCGTAGGTCGACAAGGTCGCATACTACTACAGAGTGGTACGGTAACCCTGTCTTGGAGGTCATGTTGTTGAACAATAATGAACCTACGAGTTATGGAGAAGCAATGGTGGGCCCGGATTCCGACAAATGGCTGGAGGCCATGAAATCCGAGAGAGGGTCCATATATGAGAACAAAGTATAGACTTTGGAAGAAGTTGATAGCCGTAGGACTATTAAGTAAAGATGGATCTTTATAAGGAAGACAGACGATGATGGTGAATCGTCACTATTAAGAAAAGCTCGACTTGTCGCAAAGATGTTTCCGACAAGATCAAATAGTTGACTATGATGAGACTTTCTCACTCGTAGCGATGTTAAAAGTCTGTTGGAGTTATGTTAGTAGTTGATGCATTATTTGTGAAATATTGCACATAGGAAGACAAAACATTGTTTCCTTGACGGTTTCCTTGAGGAAAGATTGTATATGATACAACCAGAAGGTTTTGTCGATCTTAAGGATACTAGCAAGTATGCAAGCTCCAGTGATCCTTCAATGGACTGGTGCAAGCATCTCGGAGTTGGAAAATACACTTTGATGAGATGATCAAAGATTTTGGGTTTGTACAAGGTTTATGAGAAACTTGTATTTCCAAAGAAGTGAGTGGGAGCACTATAGAATTTCTGATAAGTATATGTGGTTGACATATTGTGGATCAGAAGTAATGTAGAATTTATGTAAAGCATAAAAGGTTGTTTGAAAGGAGTTTTTCAAAGGAATACCTAGATTGAGCTACTTGAACGTTGAGCATCAAGATCTATGGACAGATCGAAACGCTTAATAGAAGTTTCAACAAGATGCATGCCTTGACAAGTTTTTGAAGGAGTTCAAAATAGATCAGCAAAGAAGGAGTTCTTGACTGTCTTGTAAGGTGTGAATTTGAGTAAGACTCAAAACCCGAACACGGCAGAATAAAGAGAATAGACGAAGGTCGTCTTCTATGCCTTAGCCGTAGACTCTAAAGTATGCCATGCTGAGTACCGCACTTAACTAATGGACTAAGGAATTTTCTCGATAATGGAGGTGGTTAAAGAGTTCGTCGTAAAGGGTTACATCGATGCAAGCTTTGACACTAATCCGAATAACTATGAGTAGTGAAACGGATTCGTATAGTAGAGTAGATATTTGGAGTATTTCCGAATAGCACGTAGTAGCAGCATCTATAAAGATGACATAAAGATTTTTAAAGAACACACGGATGTGAAAGTTTTCAGAACGCTGACTAAAACCTCTCTCACGAGCAAGACGTGATGAGACCTGAGAACTATATGGTTGTTGGATTTGTTAGAATCGCATGGTGATGTGAACTAGATTATTGACTCTAGTGCAAGTGGGAGACTCTTGGAAATATGCCCTAGAGGCAATAAAAAATTAGTTATTATTATATTTCTTTGTTCATGATAATCGTTTATTATCCATGCTATAATTGTATTGATTGGAAACACAATACTTGTGTGGATACATAGACAAAACACTGTCCCTAGTAAGCCTCTAGTTGACTAGCTCGTTGATCAAAGATGGTCAAGGTTTCCTGACCATAGGCAAGTGTTGTCACTTTATAACGGGATCACATCATTAGGAGAATCATGTGAAGGACGAGACCCAAACTAATGAACGTAGCATGTTGATCGTGTCATTTTGTTGCTACTGTTTTTATGCGTGTCAAGTATTTGTTCCTATGACCATGAGATCATATAACTCACTCGCACCGGAGGAATACCTTGTGTGTATCAAACATCACAACGTAACTGGGTGGCTATAAAGATGCTCTACAGGTATCTCCGAAGGTGTCCGTTGAGTTAGTATGGATCAAGACTGGGATTTGTCACTCCATGTGACGGAGAGGAATCTCGGGGCCTACTCGGTAATAGAACATCACACACAAGCCTTGCAAGCAATGTGACTTAGTGTAAGTTGCGGGATCTTGTATTACAGAACGAGTAAAGAGACTTGCCGGTAAACGAGATTGAAATAGGTATGCGGATACGGACGATCGAATCTCGGGCAAGTAACATACCGAAGGACAAAGGGAATGGCATACGGGATTATATGAATCCTTGGCACTGAGGTTCAAACGATAAGATCTTCGTAGAATATGTAGGATCCAATATGGGTATCCAGGTCCCACTATTGGATATTGACCGAGGAGTCCCTCGGGTCATGTCTACATAGTTCTCGAACCCGCAGGGTCTGCACACTTAAGATTCGACGTTGTTTTATGCGTATTTGAGTTATATGGTTGGTTACCGAATGATTGTTCGAAGTCCCGGATGAGATCACGGACATCACGAGGGTTTCCAGAATGGTCCGGAGACGAAGATTGATATATAGGATGACCTCATTTGATTACCGGAAGGTTTTCGGAGTTACAGAGAATGTACCGGGAATGACGAATGGGTTCCGGATGTTCACTGGGAGGGGCCAACCCACCCGGGGGAAGCCCATAGGCCTTAGGGGTTCTACACCAGCCCTTAGTGGGCTGGTGGGACAGCCCAAGAAGCCCTATGCGCAGGAGAAAGAAAAATCAAAGAGAAAAAAAGGGGAAGTGGGAAAGTGGAGAAGGACTCCACCTTCCAATCCTAGTTGGACTAGGATTGGAAGGGGAGGACTCTCCCCCTTGGTTCGGCCGAACCCCTTGGGGCTCCTTGAGCCCCAAGGCAAGTCCCCTCCCGTCCCACCTATATATACGAAGGTTTTAGGGCTGATTTGAGACTACTTTGCCACGGCAGCCTGACCACATACCTCCACGGTTTTTCCTCTAGATCGCGTTTCTGCGGAACTCGGGCGGAGCCCTGCTGAGATTAGATCACCACCAACCTTCGGAGCACCGTCACGCTGCCGGAGAACTCATCTACCTCTCCGTCTCTCTTGCTGGATCAAGAAGGCCGAGATCATCGTCGAGCTGTACGTGTGCTGAACGCGGAGGTGCCGTCCGTTCGGCACTAGATCGGAGCGGATTGTGGGACGGATCGCGGGATGGTTCGTGGGACGGTTCGCAGGGCGGATCGAGGGACGTGAGGACATTCCACTACATCAACCGCGTTTATTAACACTTCTGCTGTGCGATCTACAAGGGTACGTAGATCGGAAATCCCCTCTCGTAGATGGACATCACCATGGTAGGTCTTCGTGCGCGTAGGAAATTTTTTGTTTCCCATGCGAGGTTCCCCAACAGAGAGTTAGACATCGTTGGCGTGTGATATATGTTACTTTGTTCTCACTACTAAATTATAAATCACTGTTAATTAAAATTAGCTTTGATATACCTTGGGATCCGGATGGATCAATTACTTGAGCACTTTATCCCTAGCTTAATGGCTTTAAAGAAAGTGCTGCCAGGGAGACAACCCGGAAGTTTTAGAGAGACATTTTATTCCATTTTACGTTTTTATATAGTTTAAAAAACAAAAAATAAAGAGGGGAACCTAAGACCTTTAAAAAAAGAAAAGTGAAAGTGAGAGAGACGAGCATTGTTAAAATGGGAGCATGCCTTGAACTTTGTTCATGCCCATGGAAACCTTGTGAATCTTAATCACAGAAACTTTTCAACAAAAATAATTATCCCCTTGTATAAATCCATTGTATTATAAAAATAATGTGCCAAGATTTGCCTTTAGGATGATTAGATTGCTTGTTTGGTGTGTGCAGTGCAAAAACAGAAACTTTGGGTGTAGTGCTTGAATTTACATTTTTACTGGAATGTCAAAAGTTTCTGAAATTTTTACACAGTACTTCTATGAAAATTGTTTATTTCTTCCTAATGTTTAAGAATTTTTATAGTTACAGAAGTATGGTGAATTTACAGATTACTACATATTGTCGTGTTTTTGACAGATTCTGTTTTTTATGCATTGTTTTGCTCGTTTTTATGAAACTATCGATTGTATCGGTGGTATAAGCCATGGAAAAGTTATATTGCAATAGATGAAATGAAAAAACAGAATATGAATTGGTTGGCAATAGTACTTAAAGTTGTAATTTTCTTTATTATTACGAACGGATCTCACGATGGTTTTGTTAAGTTTTGTGTGACTGAAGTTTTCAAGTTTTGGGCGAGATCACGATGGATGGAGGAATAAGGAGTGGAAAGAGACTAAGCTTGGGAATGCCCGTGGCACCCGAAGGTAACATTCAAGGACTCCCAAGCAACTATGCTTGGGGATGCCCTGGAAGGCATCCTCTCTTCTAACAACCATCGGTAATTTCACTTAGAGCTATATTTTTATTCGTCACATGATATGCGTAAATCTTGGAGCGTCGTGTGCTTTTTTTTTCTTTTAATAATGCACAATGCTGGTATGAGAAAGTTCTTGGTTGATTTATAGAAGGCTCTTTGCACCTCACTTATATCTTTTGAGTATGGCTTTTTAGAATGGTTCATGTGCTTCACTTATATCATTTGAAGTTTGGATTGCCTGTTTCTCTACACATAGACAACCACCATTTGTAGAATGCTCTTTTGCTTTACTTATATTTGTTAGAGCGTGGGCATATATTTTGTAGAAATAAATAAACTCTCATGCTTCACTTATATCTATTTAGAGAGTTAACATGAGTTGGTCATTCACATGGTTAGTCGTAAAATTCTACATAAAACTTGTAGAATACTCAATATGATATGTTTGATTCCTTGCAATAGTTTTATGATATAAATATGGTGATATTAGAGTCATGCTAGTGAGTAATTGTGGATTGGTAGATATATTTGTGTTAAAGTTTGTGATTCCTGTAACATGCATGTATGGTGAACCGTTATGTGAAGAAGTGGGAGCACGATTTATTTATTGATTGTCATCCTTTTTGTGGAGGCCGATTTCGCGTCATGGTTAACTCCTACCAACCCTTCCCCTAGGAGCATGCGTGTAGTACCCTGTTTCGATGACTAATAAATTTTTGCAATAAGTATATAAGTTCTTCATGACTAATGTTGAGTCCATGGATTATACGCACTCTGACCCTTCCACATTTGCTAGCCCCTCTAGTACCGCGCAACTCTCGCCGGTGCATTAAACCGACCTTCCTCAAAACAGCCACCATACCTACCTATTATGGCATTTCCATACCCATTCCGAGATTTACTGCCATGCAACTTCCACTGTTTCGTTTATTATGACACGCACCATCATTGCATATTGCTTTGCATGGTCGTAAGATAGCTAGCATGATGTTTTCATGTTTTTATGTCATTGCTACGCTAGATCATTGCACATCCCGGTACACTACCGGAGGCATTCATATAGAATCACCTTTTGTTCTAGTATTGAGTTGTAATTCTTGAGTTGTAAGTAAATGAAAGTGTGATGATCATCATTATTAGAGCATTGTCCCATGTGAGGAAAGGATAATGGAAGCTATGATTCCCTCACAAGTTGGGATGAGTCTTCACACTTTATAAAAATAAAAGAGGCCAAAGAAGCCCATATAAAAAAAGAGGCCAAAGAAGCCCACCAAAAAAGGGAGAAAAAACAAAAAAACAAAAAAAAATGAGAGAAAAGATAGAAGGGGTAATGCTATTGTTCCTTTTTCCACCCTTGTGCTTCAAAGTAGCACCATGATCTTCATGATAGAGAGTCTCCTATATTGTCACTTTCATATACTAGTGGGAATTTTTCTTTATAGAACTTGGCTTCTATATTCCAATGATGGGCTTCCTCAAATTGCCCTAGGTCTTCGTGAGCAAGCGAGTTGGATGCACACCCACTTAGTTTCTTTTTGAGCTTTCATACACTTATAGCTCTAGTGCATCCGTTGCATGGCAATCCCTACTCACTCACATTGATATCTATTCATGGGAATCTCCATAGCCCGTTGATACGCCTAGTTGATGTAAGACTATCTCCTTCTTTTTGTCTTCTCCACAACCTCCACCATATTCTATTCCACCTATAGTGCTATACCCATGGCTCACTCTCATATATTGCGTGAAAGTTGAAAAAGTTTGAGAATACTAAAGTATGAAACAATTGTTTGGCTAAAACCGGGGTTGTGCATGATTTAATACTTTGTGTGATGAAGATGGAGCATAGCCACACTATATGATTTTGTAGGGATAACTTTCTTTTAACCATGATATTTTGAGAAGACATGATTGTTTTATTAGTATGCTTGCAGTACTATTGTCTTAATGTCAAATGATAGACTATGGCTTTGAATCATTCGTGTCTTAATATTCATGCCATGATTAGGTTATATGATTAATATTATGCTAGGTAGCATTCCACATCAAAAATTATCTTTTTTTATCATTTACCTACTCGAGGATGAGCAGGAATTAAGCTTGGGGATGCTGATACGTCTTCGTCGTATCTATAAATTTTTGGTTGTTTCATCCCAAAATTCTACAAGATTCATATACTTTTGGCAACTTTCTATACTATTTTTGGGACTAACATATTGATCCAGTGCCCAGTGCCAGTTCCTGTTTGTTGCATGTTTTTTGTTTCGCCGAAAATCCATATTAAATGAAGTCCAAACGGGATGAAAACTTACGGAGATTTTTTGGAATATATGCGAATTTTGGGAAGTGGAATCAACATAAGGCGGTGACCAAGGGGCCCACAAGCCACACGGGCGTGACCTGGGGGGTAGGGCGCGTGAGGCTGTCTTGTGGTCACCCCGTAAGGCGGTTGGTGCCCTTCCTTAGCCGCAAGAAAGCTAATATCCGGATAAAAATCGTGTCAAAATTTCAGCCCAATCGAAGTTACCCATCTCCGAGAATATAAGAAACGGTGAAACGCGAGAATGCAGAACGCAGAAAAACACAGAAATGGAAGCAAACAGAGAGAGAGATCCAATCTCGGAGGGGCTCTCGCCCCTCCGCCACCTTGGAGGCCAAGGACCAGAGGGGAAACCCTCCTACAATCTAGGGGGAGGACAAGGAATAATAACAAGGAGGGGGCTCTCTCCCCCTGTCTCCCAGTGGCACTGGAACGCTGTCGGGGCCATCATCGTGACGACGATCTACACAAACAACTTCACCACCGTCATCACCAAATCTCACCCTCTCTATGCAGCGGTATAACACCCCTTCTCCCCGATGTAATCTATACTTAAACATGGTGCTCAACGCTATATGTTATTTGCCAATGATGTAGGGCTATCCTATTATGTTTGAGTAGATCCGGTTTGTCCTCTGGGTTGATTGATGATCATGATTGGTTTGAGTTGCATGCTTTATTGTTGGTGTTGTCCTATAGTGCTCTCTGTGTCGCGCAAGCGTGAGGGATCCCCGATGTAGGGTGTTGCAATATGTTCATGATTTTCCTATGGTGGTTTTCTTGAGTGACACAAGTATAAACCTGAGTAGGTGGGTTGTTGCTTATGGGAGTAAAAGAGGACTTGATACCTTATCATGTTATGGTTGGGTTTTGCCTTAATGACCTTTAGTAGTTGCGGATGCTTTCTAGAGTTCCAATCATAAGTGCATATGATCCAAGTAGAGAAGGTATGTTAGCTTATGCCTCTCCCTCATATAAAATTGCAATAATAATTACCGGTCTAGTTATTGATTGCGTAGGGACAAATAACCTTCTTGTGACAAAAAGATCTCTACTAAGACTAACTTAGTTGTTTCTTTATCTAAGCAGCCCCTAGTTTTTATTTACGTGTTCTTTATTTTCTTGCAAACCTATCCTATCACACCTACAAAGTACTTCTATTTTCATACTTGTTCTAGGTAAAGCGAACGTTAATCGTGCGTAGAGTTGTATCGGTGGTCGATAGAACTTGAGGTAATATGTGTTCTACCTTTAGCTCCTTGTTGGGTTCGGCACTCTTATTTATCGAGAAAGGCTACAATTGATCCCTATACCTGTGGGTTATCAGTTAGCATTGTTGAGAGATTGCACTAGTGAAAGTTTGAACCCTAGGCCTTATTTCCAAGCATTTATATAATGTTTTGCTCGTTGTTTACTACTACCTCCGTCCCAAAATAAGTGTAGCAAAAATTGTACTAAGTTAGTACAAAATTTATACTAGATCAACGACACTTATTTTGGGACGGAGGTAGTACTTGTTACCTCGCTGTTTTTATTTATTCAGATTATAAAAATCTATTTCTACTAACCATACTACACTTGTATCATCATCTCTTTGCCGAACTAGTGCACCTATAAAAAAATTCATTGTATTGGGTGTGTTGGGGACACAACAGATTTCTTGTATTTGATTGCAGTGTTTCTTGAGAGAGACCATCTTGATTGTACACAACCCACAAATAGATAAACCTTAGGTCATCCAGTTGAGGGAAATTTGTTGGTGTCCTACAAAACTCTGCACTTGGAGGCCGAACAACGTCTATACGAATAAAGTTGCAAAGTAGACATCATCATTTTCTTCCTTGCATGACTAGCTCATGTAGGTGAGAAGTGTACCAAAACAATCATGGATTGCTCCCAACTCAAGATGATCTTCATCAACATTGAGCATCCAAAACAATTACACCTACATGATATGTCATCTACATCTTTCAAAGGCATGTACTCATATTCTTGAAAATGTTTACTCCAAGCCATGAGAAAAGGAACTCAAGCGATGAGGAAATTAAAATGCTTAAACGAAAAATGGTAACCCCATTTTGAGCTTAACGATGAGTATGACCTATGACCAAGCATTGTTGCGTAGCTCCTTAAGTCAATATACTCTAATATATGTGACCTAGTCACCGACCATCATCTAGATGAAGTTTCTTCTATGGTTCATCTTTTAGTTGCATGCATTCTTGGAACCATTCCTTGCAAATCTTTTGAAAAATTCCTTGGAAATATTTTGAAAAATTCCTTGTAAATCTTATGAAAACTCCTTGCAAACCCGTAGAGAGTTTTCTAAGTACATTGGTCAAATCTTTTTGAAAATTTTGTTCAACAAAATGACCAAGAATGCATTTGCCAAGTTTCTGTTTGCAACTCGGATCCTCTGAATTAGGAAAACTGGCTTCACCGACGCAGTAGATAAACTGCTCAGAGTTACTTTGATACAACCGACATAAAAATCTTTGGTGTCACCGATTTGTCCCGGAACCCAATATTCATATCGGTTCAACCAATCTAGATCAATTCGGAGCCTCCGACATTTGCTACTACTTCTGTTCTTCGTCATTCTCTTAACTTTTTAGTAGAAGTTCTCAATGACACTTACTCTCAAGGATCCCTTACCCTCTGACCCTTTTGGAAATTAATGCGAAAGGGGGATAAATATCAAAGCTTATGCTTACCCAAAGGGGTAGATATATTCAATGGGGAGAAATATTAACCTCACCCAAAGGGGGAGTAACACTACATTAAGGGGGAGAGAGAGATCAAATCTACTATCTATATTTAAAGGAGAGAGAAAGTTTGTCTTAAATTGCCTAACTGTTAGACTTGTCTCACCCTACCTACTACCAATATCTACATGCTGAGATTCAGAGGGAGAAGAGAAACTAATGTCATATTCACGGGAGAAAGTTCTAAATGTTCTTGGAGACATATCAATCTCAACAAATACTATTTTCCATATGTCTTCAATATCTTGGTACCTTTGGATTTTTTTGCATTTGGATGAGAAGAATATTCTTGTGTTATCTAACAATTGTTTTCTCAAGCGTGTTCCAATTGAAAAAATGCTCAAGAACTTCAAGGTAAGTATACGCATCATATCGTTGGTGAAGATGATCTCTTGTTTCTTGCACATATTGTTTGCAAGGTACACATGACTTGTCATGTCATCTCTAATATGTGTGTGTCCATGCATTCCAAAGAAACTATTCCTTAAAGTGGAATGCACCCATTCAGGGGGAGCTTATATTAGTCATGTGTCCGTCAAAGCTATCATACATTACTACATATCTTAAATTGAAGCTTTAATAGTATGTTGTCATCAATTACCAAAAAGGGGGAGACTGAAAGCACAAATGCTCCCTTGGTGGTTTTGATAATTCATGACAGCATACATTGTCTCTTGGACTAATAGTTTTATCTAGTTTATTTCAGATGAAGTCCACAGAGAGAATTGGCTGAATTGTGAGAAGAAGCCCCGGGGAAGGAGAAGAATTTGATTGGCCAAGCTTCAAGCTTAATGACTCTACATTTTACCTTTTGTGAGAAATCTTAATTGAGCCCATAGGAAAGCTAATACTATTAAAAGGGAATGAGGTATCTATGTTGATCTAGTTGCTCAAGTGCTTAGAGTTAGCCACCAAAAACCCTCATGAAATTATCCCACAAAATATTTTGTTCAAAGCCTAACACTCAAATTTGGTGCCACCAACTATTCCAAATTGTCCCTACCAAGTTTTACCCTAGATAGATCCAGAGCCAAACCCCACCTTCTCAGTGATACCAAGTCTGATTTCGGTGCAATCGAAATCAGTGACAAACTTTCTCTTAACCAATTTCTAAGAATCGGAAATTTTGAGTTCTAGGAACCAGTGACACCGACACTGAAAACTGACTAGGCCAACCAAAATTGAACTCACCAAGAATTATATACCAGAGTCACCGAAATACCAAAAGTTGTCACATTTTGCACTAGTCGGGGCAACCGAGTTTTTTGCTTCGGTTTCGCCGAGTTGGACAATAATTTTGTAACGGATCGATTTTTGGAGATGCCTATATATACCCATCCACCTCCCTCTAATTCGTAGAGAGAGCACTCAAAACAAGCAAACACTTGCCCTAACTATTTTCTAAGAGAGAATCACCTACTCAAGTGTTGAGATGAGGATATTCCACTTCTACCATATGGATCTTGATTTCTAGCCTCCCCAAGTTGCTTTCCATCCAATCAATCTCTTATACCAAGCCAAATCTTTGAGAGATTGATTGAATGTTGAGGAGTATCTTTTGAAGCACAAGGGCAAAGAGTTCATCATACATACCACGTTTATTACCGTTTGGATAGAGGTGTCTCCTAGATTGGTTAGGTGTCGCTTGGGAGCCTCCAACTTCGTGTGGAGTTGAACCAAGAAGTTTATACGGGCAAGAAGATCGTCTCCTTCGTGAAGATCTATCCCGGGTGAGACTATTCCTTCTTGGATGTAAGCTATGATGGAATAGACAAGGTTGCTTATTCGTGGACCCTTCGTGGGTGGAGCCCTCCGTCGACTGTCGCGACCATTACCCTCCATGGATTGAAATCTCCGTCAACTGGACGTACGATAGCACCACCTATCTGAACCACACCGAAAATCTCCATGTCATCTTTGCGTTTGATCTACCTATCTTCACTCCTTACTTTCATGTGCATGTCTTTACTTTTCGGTGATATACTCGTTGACTTACATTCTACGATGTGCTAGACTTGTTAGAATTTCTAAAATCTGTCAACCATTAAAATTGAGAAAATGTTAGGTTTTTATTTTACCAAGTAGTCTATTCACCCCCCCCCCCCCTCTAGACGCCCATTCAGTGATTCCACGCACGCCGCCACAACCTCCATAAAGTCGGCTACGTACCTTGTTTTCTATAACCTAGCTTAGTAAGGTCTCCATGTATCTCCTTGCATTAAAGTGAACTATGATCTTCGAGTTGCTATTTGGCTCTTTTAAGGCGCCAAATGGTTTCTTACATATATTTTTTATAAATCATAAATATTTTCATAATCCAAACTTTTTTCAATTTAAAAAATGTTTATAAATCCATAACCCTTAAAGGAATGCAAACTTTTTTGAATTTTATGAATATGTTTCAAATTTGCGCACATTTTTTTAATTCATCATTGTTTTCAAAATAATTGTTTTTTCTTCAAATTCATGATTTCATGATTTTTTCCGAGTTCATGTAGATTTTTTGAATTATTGAACTGCTTTCAAATGCATGATTTTTAATTCAAACCCTTGAAATTTATAAATTTTTAAACGTTTTAAAATATGTGATTTTAAAATTTCATGTTTTTAAAATTTTCTAAACTATTTTTAAATGGGCAAACATTTGTATGAATTCACAAACTTTTGTAAAGTTCATTAATATTTTTTTAACTAAAGAATATCTCTTTGAATTCCTGAGTATTTTTAAAATTTGCAAATATCTTTCCAAATTGGCTAACATTTTTTAAATTCATAGACATTCTAAACTCCAGAATTTTTTGAAGTTCACTTCTTTTAAATCCGGTATAAAAAGATTGAATAGAAGAATTTTATTAATCTTGAAAACATGCTAATGACTTTTTTCAACCGCAAAACAGTAGCAGCTAGAAGCCCCCAAAAAAGAGCATTCAAGCGTACGAAACCAGCTGGCGTCGCGTGCGAGCACACTACTAGGCCTCGGCCCGCTCTTTAGTATTGAGCGCATAGTGATTTTTTTGGGCACCTGAAGTGCCAATTAGGAGCTCTCCACAAATCCAATGTCCTTCCATTGAGAGGCAACTTCACAGCCTCACTAGACCACTACTACTTTTTTGCGTGCAAATTTTCCATCTACCCATCATTAATTATGGTAGTACAACAAAAATAAAGAAAAAAATAAAAATTACATTCACATTACCACACCATCTAACAACAACTACAAGCATTGAAGCGAGTTGAAGGCACACCGCCGTCATCTCCCCTCTCTCATCGGAGCGAGGCAAAAATTGTAATACTAGAAAATTTATCGTGCCAAGGCCTCATGGGACTAACGCACCAGAATAACGACCATCTTTGATGAAGAAAGTGTAGATCAAAAAGGATTCAACTTGCCTAGACACATGGACGTTGACACATGAAGACCCGATCCGACTAGATCCACCAAAGACAACTACCTACCGAATCATGCGAGATCCATCGGAGACACACATCTACATGCACTCTGACGATGTTGAACGGATCATTGAGGTGGGGGATAGGCATGCAAAAATGTATCTCAGCTTCAGGGAGCCGCTGCCATCTAGCCTTCTCGGACAGGACACAAACCCTAACCAAACTCAAAGAAACATTTAAAAACGGAGCTCTTTCAATGACAAACACCGGAATCTACCACGCTGCCATGGACCTAAAGCATCTTCAATATATGATGTAAAATACATCATCAAATTATGCTTTGAGTAAAATTTACATTATCAATAAGTTGATTTTACATCATCAAAAGCCTCCAACTATAGCAGATGATGTAAAATTACATTACCAGAAAACCTCCAACTCCAACGGATGATGTAAAATTTACATCACCGCGGAGGTGTCCATGATGAGGAGTGCCGGAGAGGCGTTGGCGGCCGCAGGGTTTGTGGATGCGTTCATGGGGTTTGGCGGTGCCAAGCGGACACGACACACCGTGGGAAGGTTCCGCGCGGCAGTTTGGGCTATGCGCGCTTTGCTCAAGTTTTATTCGAGCGGCCCAAGTGATGTGATTTGCATCACTTGATGCCCTATTTTACATCGCAAGCTGGATTTGAATAAGGATATGATGTAAAATTCTTTTGTTTTTACAACTACATCATTTATTAAAGCCGAGGTAAATCAACAGCCCCACTGGCCGAAGACGGCAAGCATAATCACTTTTTCGTTTGAGAGAGGAGGGACGAAGGGGTAAGGGGATCCTCAACATCGACCCTCAAACCATCTGCATCCGTTGAGGCTGTGTTGTCCGAACCCCGAAAATTATCCAACGCGGGCATGTATCAGTCAGCTGGGCAGACCGGACAATTATTTTTTCGCAAACCAAAACGAAACATGGGGTGGGGGTTGTGAAAGTTTGGACACGAGAAACGTCGGACCCTGGCCCTTTGGCCCATCAAAAAGGGAGACGGAGCCCACGCTTTTGTAGCAACATGTGTTGTTTTCGCGCCAAAATGCCCCACTCCCTTCTTCCACCACCCGCCGCTTGCCACCCATTTTTTGTCCTTCTCGCCTACCCTCTCCTTCCTTCCGTCGCCGACGCATGGAACCGGAGAGGAACCTGTCAGAGATGGAGGTGGCGGAGGTGCCGAAGGATCAGAGCATCATGCTCGTCCGCAAAATCAGCTCGGCTACCCAGCAAACTCGTCATGTCAAACCAAGGCCGCAAAGGAGAAGCTCAAAAAGTTGATGGCTGCCGGTGGGCGTGCTGGCGTCGGGCGTATTGTTCGTGTCGGACGTTGCGACGGAGGCCGCGTGCAAAGATGGGCGTGCCCACAGTATAGACGATGCAGTGGCTGGAGCATTACAAGCATGTGTACTGCTACGCCACAAAACAACTTGAAACCGTCGCCGGTAAGGTTGTTAGAGCATATATCTCCATATGTGGTTTTGGTAATTGATGACAATTCCTATGGACTAATGGTTGCCTTAAGTTATATTTATAGGATTTGTCCATAGGCACTTCTTGAAGTCCATCTGTTGGGTTCAAGGAGTTTATATGATGACCAAGATGGTATTCAAGGTAGTTGGGCCTCTGTCCGGGCAGTTGAAGTTACAGGATGGTTATGAATTGTGGAAGGACTCCGGGTTCGCAAGACGGCGACTTAAAGACCGCGGTGGTCACGATTTGTAAACCGGCTGGGACTCTTGTAAACCCTAAGGCTTCGACCTATATATAAAGGCGAGTCTGGAGGGGGAGAGGCAGGTTAGAAATCATCGAGTGCTAGGTTAGGGCGAGTTACGCCTTCCTTGTAATCGAATCCATATCAATACACACAAAGCAGGACGTAGGCTATTACCTCTTCTCGAGGGGCCGAACCTGGGTAAATCGCCGTGTCTCTCCCGCTTAACCCCTTTGAGTCGCCACCAAGGTGCGATGGCTCCAGTACTAAGTCCTTTCACGAGGACATCTGCCGTGACAAAACCACGACAGTTGGCGCCCACCGTGGGGCCTGCGCATGGTGGAGTTGAGTTCTCAAAGGGAGCCCTACCAGGGTCTGGGAGTTATGCGGCGGCGCTCATGACTTGGAGCCGACGCGGCATAGCCTACATCGACAACAGGCGATGGGGACCTGAAGCAAATTCTCTCGAATCAGGCTACAGGGTCCCCTTCGACAAGATCAACGTCTTCGTCGGCATGATCGGGTCACCCGTTCCTGAGCCGGACACCTCCTCCGACATCGTCGAGCCGGCCAGGTACGTCCGCCCAGTCATCACCCGGAAACTGACCCGCCCGGTCTTTGTGGGCTTCACACAGGGATCGGAGGAACCAGAGCGCGCGGCGGCTCCGGAGGTCACCCCCGTCAACTCTGACGACGAGTCATCCATGGGCGAGTCCAACTCCATCCAGTCCCTCCACGGAGACGAACTTGGGGGCTTGTCATTGGCCATGGATCCGGAAATCCTTGATCGAACCCGTCGCCAGATCGCCATCTACATGGCTGGGGCGACTCAACCCGCGCCAAACCCCGCCGGGGGCGATGGAACCGGCGGGACGTCCAGAAGTGCGTCAGCAGTCCTAGTGGAGTTAGCGGCGGAAATCACCAGGCTAATGTCAACCCCCCTCACGCCGGAGAACCAGGGGGAGATAAATGCGGAGCTAGCGAAACTGAGGGAGGCGGTGGCAAAGCCCCATCAGGATGCTGAGACAGAGTCCGCCAGGATGGAAACTCGACAGGCCCAGGTTACGGCCGAAAGAATGCGGTTGAGCACCGACAATTGGCGGCTCGAAAGACAGCAGCGCGCATCCGATGTTGTCCATCAGCGGAGGCACCAAGGACGCCTACCCCATGATCTCAATAACACTCGCCTGTTCGACACTCCCCAGACGCCCGGGACGGGAGCCGCTCCAGCAGGAGGGATGGGCCGCCCTCCTAACCCGCCGATTCAGCCGATTGAGGGTCAAATCCCTCGGTTCCGCACCCCCCGAGGCCACTTCTCTAACCCGGTGGATAACGTACTCGCCGCAACTCGCCATCTGGAGTCCCTCCCGATCCACGGCAACACCCCAGCTGAGATCGAAGCAAGGAACGCCATCGAGATGTTGAAAACAGCAGTGGTACAAAACGCGCAGTTCTCACACAGCCCCGAGCGATTGCACTCCACCCCCCAGGCGAGCTATACCAGGGGTTGGCCGGAGGACCAGCCGGCCGTGAACAGCACCCCGCGACACCCCCCGCAGGACAACCCGCCCGAGCGGGACCCGTCGGGCAGAGGCCCGCCCAACACTCAGGAGGCCCAGACTCCTCCCGTGGGGACCGGAGGGCGAGTCGGGGTGCCCTGCTTGTCCCTGGCCCTTCGAAACGAAAGAATGCCCAAGGATTTCAAAGGACCAAGAAAGGTGCCAAACTACACACCAGATCTCGAACCGACATCTTGGATCGAGGGCTATGAGATCGCCATGGACATGCTCGACGTAAACGAGGCGGTTTGCGCCAGATATTTCACCATGATGCTCGAAGGATCGGCACGCACCTGGTTAAAAAATTTACCCCCCAACTCTATACAGTCCTGGGCCGAATTAAAAGAGCGTTTTATCAAAAACTTCCGGGGAACCTGTAAACGGCCGATGACAATCGTCGACTTACAACACTGCGTGCAACGCCCGGATGAGTCGGCGCATCATTGGTCACGGCGAGTCGCAGAAATTATCCATTCATCGGATGGCATCACGGCAGCGCAAGCCGTGCTTATCCTCGAGCACAACTGCCACTACGAACCGCTGGTCCAGAAGCTGGGGCGACTCAAACGGAAAGTTCAGGATATGGGCGAGCTGATGGATACCCTCACTAGGTACGCCGAAGCCGACGATACCAAGGATCCCGGCGAAGACGGCAAGGGTAGCTCGCCCAAGAAGGGCGATCCAACGAATAAGCATGCCCGCCTCCAGGGCCGCAACCGTCATAACCAGGGGACCAACGGCAAACGTAGGCCGCATGAGGAGCCCTCGGATCTGGTTGCCAACACCAACGCCAATGACGGCAAAAAGAAAAATCGAGGCTTCAGCGGGAAAAGACCGCGCAACTACGAAGAATTACTCAAAGGCCCTTGCCCGCACCACGCCACGGCCGATGGCCCGACGGGTCACTCCTGGGAGAACTGCTTCGTGATGCGGGAGTTTCGGGCTGAGGCAATCAAGAAGAGCCAGAGCGAAGACCCGAACCGTCGCCAAGACCAACTCGTCGCGCCCAACCAAAGGCACAACCCCTTCGGCGGTTTTCCCGAACAGGAGGCCCAGGGGGGGCCGCAGCCAGGCGGCGGCCAGTACCCGGTACACCACCACCGGCGGTACAACCCGCCGGGAGTCTTCCAGCAGCAACCCCCGCAGGGGGCTCCGCAGGACCAGGATGACCATGGGGGCTTCCGCAACAATCCTAAACAGCTAAGTAATGGGCAATATCATGTTTTCACCACTAACGCTTGCAGACGTGATAAAAAGGTAAATCACCGGGCGTACAGCGTAATTGAGCCGGCAGTTCCCAGATATCTCCACTGGTCCGAACAGACCATAACATGGAGCAGAGAGGATCACCCGCCGAGAATAGATAACCCGGGCGACCTGGCCTTGGTCGTGGCTCCCCAAGTGGCGGGTTACACTCTATCGAAAGTACTAATGGATGGCGGCAGCAGCATTAATATCCTATACTTCGATACCTTCCGGAGGATGAATCTATTAGAGAAAGACTTGATGCCTTCAACCACAGTTTTCCACGGCATCGTCCCGGGCAAATCCGCTTATCCGATTGGCCGAGTCAGACTCTCAGTAGCGTTTGGAACTGCACAGAACTACAGGTCGGAGTCTCTGGTCTTCGAGGTGGTCAAATTAAAAAGCCCGTACCATGCGCTGTTCGGACGACCGGCTTACGCTCGCTTCATGGCCCGCCCATGCTACGTCTACCTCAAGCTCAAAATGCCTGGCCCTAAAGGGCCTATCACGGTCGACGGAGATAGAAGGATTGCAAAAGAGTGTGAGGAAGGAGACGCAGCCTACGCGGAAGTCGCCTGCGCGGCGGAAGAGCTCAAAAACCACCGGGCCAATGTTGACCCGGCGGACATGACACCACTCAAGAAACCGACTACAGACTCCGAGTCGCCCCTCAAGTTCAAACCAACGGATGACACGAAGACAGTCGATTTCGTCCCTGGCGATTCGTCCAAGCAGTTTACCATTGGGACGGGTCTGGACCCCAAATAGGAAAGCGCGCTCATCGAATTCATCCGTGAGAACCGGGACATCTTCGCATGGAAACCCTCTGACATGCCGGGTGTACCGAGAGAATTCGCTGAGCACCATCTTAATATTGACCCAAAATGCAGACCTGTTCAACAATACCTCCGCCGGTTTAACGAGGAGCGACGGAAGGCGATTGGAGAGGAAGTCGCCCGTCTGTTAGCCGCCGGGTTCATCGTGGAAGTCTTTCACCCCAAATGGCTAGCTAACCCGGTATTAGTACTCAAGAAGAATGGCACCTTTCGTATGTGCATTGACTATACGGACCTCAACAGAGCTTGCCCCAAGGATCCTTTCGCTCTTCCCCGCATCGACCAAATCATTGACTCGGTGGCGGGATGCGAACGATTGTGCTTTTTGGACGCTTACTCAGGTTATCATCAGATCAAAATGGCTGTGGAAGATCAAGAAAAGACTGCTTTCATAACTCCCTTCGGGGCCTTTTGCTATGTGTCCATGCCGTTCGGACTCAAGAGCGCAGGGGCGACCTACCAACGTTGCATCCAAAATTGTCTCCACAGCCAAATTGGCCGCGACGTCCACGCTTATGTTGATGACATTGTTATCAAGACCCGCCGGGAGGAGACACTTCTAGAAGACCTTAAGGAAACCTTTGATAATTTACGGGTATATCAGATGAAGCTAAACCCTACCAAGTGCGTTTTCGGCGTACCTGCGGGGAAACTACTGGGTTTCTTGGTATCGGAGCGCGGCATCGAGGCTAACCCGGACAAAATTGAAGCGGTTGCCTCCCTCGGCAAGCCGACGAACGTTAACCAAGTCCAGCGATTGGCGGGTCGTATCGCGGCTCTCAGTCGTTTTGTAAGCCGCCTTGGAGAAAAGGCGATTCCGCTCTATCAATTGTTGAGGAAGTCTGACCGATTCGTGTGGACAGAGGAAGCCGACGAGGCACTTCAGGCCTTGAAACGTCAGCTGGTTAACCCGCCGGTCCTGGCGGCCCCGACTGAAAAAGAGCCCATGCTCCTGTATATCGCCGCGAATTCCAAAGCGGTCAGCGTGGCCGTGGTCGTCGAAAGAAAGGAGGAAGGAAAGGAATACCCGGTGCAACGCCCGGTGTACTTTATCAGTGAGGTGTTAACTCTCTCCAAACAACGATACCCCCATTGGCAAAAACTGGTCTACGGGGTGTTCATGGCGAGTCGGAAGCTTAAACATTATTTCCAAGAACACCCAATCACCGTGGTAAGTTCCGCGCCCCTCGGCGACGTCATCCAAAACCGCGAGGCGACAGGGCGAATCGACAAATGGGCGATAGAACTTGGGTCGCATCACATCCAGTATACCCCCCGCACGGCCATCAAGTCCCAGGCGCTGGTTGATTTCGTCAATGATTGGACGGAGCTTCAGGCTCCGGAAGATCGCCCCGACCTTACCTATTGGACTATTTATTTTGATGGATCCACGCAGTTGGAGGGCTCGGGGGCTAGTGTGGTGTTGATATCCCCCCAAGGAGATAAGTTCTGCTACGTCCTCAGGCTCATGTTCCCTTGTACAAATAATGCGGCGGAGTATGAAGCTCTGCTCCACGGTTTGCGACTAGCAAAGGAGATGAACCTAACCCGAGTCAGATGTTTCGGGGACTCAGATCTGGTGGCACAACAGGTTTCGGGCACCTGGGATTCTCGAGATCCTATGATGGCGGCTTACAGACGAGCCGTATCTGATGTGGCGGGCTATTTTCATGGATACCAGGTTGATCATGTTGATCGACGACTCAATGAAGCAGCTGATGCCCTCTCGCGACTCGGCTCACAGAGAAAACTGGTCCCCCCTAATGTCTTCTTGGATATCTTGCATAAACCATCCGTGGCTGTACCCACTGAGGAAGAATTGGCAATTCCAGATCCCGAGTCTCAGCTGGTGGCGGCTCTCCATGTCGCTCCGGATTGGGCTCTACCTTATCTAGCTTACCTTGCCCGTGGCGAGTTACCATCTGACGAAATCTTAGCTCGCCAGATTGTTCGGCGTAGCAAGTCCATGGTCATCATTAATGGCGAGTTACATAAACGAAGTGCTTCAGGGGTCTTTCAGCGGTGCGTCTCTTCCGAGGAAGGATGCGCGATCCTTAATGACATCCATTCTGGAGACTGCGGACATCACGCCGGGTCACGCTCTTTGGTGTCAAAGGCCTTTCGACACGGTTTCTTCTGGTTGACGGCTCACGCAGATGCGGAAGATATAGTACGGCGGTGTGAGGGATGCCAACGTTACGGGAGACAGGCTCATGTGTCGGCTCAGGAATTAAGGATGATCCCCATTACTGGGCCTTTCGCGGTCTGGGTGCTGGACATGGTCGGTCCCTTTAAGATGTCCTCCAACAAGAAAACTCACTTGTTAGTGGCGGTTGATAAATTCACTAAGTGGATCGAGGCGGAGCCAGTTGGGGCCTGCGACGCGGAGACTGCGGTAAAATTTCTGAAGAAGCTGATTTTCCGTTTTGGATATCCGCACAGTATCATCACAGACAATGGTACTAACCTGTCCCAAGGAGCGATGCTGGATTTCTGTCGCCGCGAACATATCCGGCTTGATATCTCTGCGGTTGCTCACCCGCAGTCAAACGGACAGGCCGAGCGGGCGAATCAGGAAGTTTTGCGAGGGATCAAACCTCGGGTCATGGTTCCCCTGGAAAGAACTCCAGGATGTTGGGTGGAGGAGTTACCTTCGGTATTATGGAGCATCCGAACCACCCCAAATCGGTCCACGGGGTTCACCCCTTTCTTCTTGGTCTATGGTGCGGAGGCCGTTCTCCCTACTGACATAAGGCATGATTCTCTTAGAGTCGCTGCATATGTGAAGCATGACAACGAGCTGGCGCGTCAGGACTCTTTGGACGCCTTGGAAGAAGCACGTGACTTAGCAGCGGCTCGTTCGGCGATCTATCAGCAAGATCTGCGGCGTTATCATAGTCGCCGGGTGAAGAGTCGTACCTTCCAGGAAGGCGATTTGGTGCTTCGACTGATACAAGATCGGACGGGCATGCACAAACTTTCACCCCCTTGGGAGGGACCTTTCGTTGTCAGCAAAAACCTCCGCAATGGTTCTTACTACTTGATGGATCTTCGGTCTGATCGACCGACTACGGGGGCTGAGTCAACTCGCCCTTGGAATATTGCCCATTTGCGGCCTTACTACACTTGAGTTCTTAAAACTCCATGCTTTGTAAGTTTTTCAGTTTTTCTTATGGAATAATATAATGCTTCCCTGACTCGGGGGGCTTCTTCTTTAAAGAAAGAGCAATTTTCATGATACCCTGTTGCGACCTTATGAGCCGACAGCACATGCATTAAGGGTGGGTGCACGAGCTTTCTGACTCGCCTCCCCCTGTCGCGACCGTATGAGCCGACGAAACCTGCATTAAGGGTGGGTGCACGAGCTTTCTGACTCGCCTCCCCCTGTCGCGACCGTATGAGCCGACGAAACCTGCATTAAGGGTGGGTGCACGAGCTTTCTGACTCGCCTCCCCCTGTCGTGACCGTATGAGCCGACGAAACCTGCATTAAGGGTGGGTGCACGAGCTTTCTGACTCGCCTCCCCCTGTCGCGACCGTATGAGCCGACGAAACCTGCATTAAGGGTGGGTGCACGAGCTTTCTGACTCGCCTCCCCCTGTCGCGACCGTATGAGCCGACGAAACCTGCATTAAGGGTGGGTGCACGAGCTTTCTGACTCGCCTCCCCCTGTCGCGACCGTATGAGCCGACGAAACCTGCATTAAGGGTGGGTGCACGAGCTTTCTGACTCGCCTCCCCCTGTCGCGACCGTATGAGCCGACGAAACCTGCATTAAGGGTGGGTGCACGAGCTTTCTGACTCGCCTCCCCCTGTCGCGACCGTATGAGCCGACGAAACCTGCATTAAGGGTGGGTGCACGAGCTTTCTGACTCGCCTCCCCCTGTCGCGACCTTATGAGCCGACGAAACCTGCATTAAGGGTGGGTGCACGAGCTTTCTGACTCGCCTCCCCCTGTCGCGACCGAATGAGCCGACGAAACTTGCATTAAGGGTGGGTGCACGAGCTTTCTGACTCGCCTCCCCCTGTCGCGACCGTATGAGCCGACGAAACCTGCATTAAGGGTGGGTGCACGAGCTTTCTGACTCGCCTCCCCCTGTCGCGACCGTATGAGCCGACGAAACCTGCATTAAGGGTGGGTGCACGAGCTTTTTGACTCGCCTCCCCCTGTCGCGACCGTATGAGCCGACGAAACCTGCATTAAGGGTGGGTGCACGAGCTTTTTGACTCGCCTCCCCCTGTCGCGACCGTATGAGCCGACGAAACCTGCATTAAGGGTGGGTGCACGAGCTTTTTGACTCGCCTCCCCCTGTCGCGACCGTACGAGCCGACGAAACCTTCATTAAGGATAATGTGCTCAAGGTTTTCATCCTTGGCGGGTTAAGCATTTCAGGCGACTCTAATAAAGGTTGACCAAATATTTTAAACCGCCCTAAAAGCGGTATAGGAGTTTTTTGCAGAAGAAGTCGTCAAAAGATAGTACTGACTATTACATGGCTCTTGAGCCAAAGTCAAGGAAAATCTAGTCTGCTAAGTTCTGGCGTGAGCTCTGACCGGCTTCGATTTGTAAATCGCCCAAGACCCAGTTGCATCGGGAAAAAGAGGCGAAATCGTCTTCATCAGTCAAGATTGATGCCAGGTCCGTTTCCTAGTCAAAGGGATTCTTGGGTCGCCGAGGGATAAGGTTGGTCACCACGAAGGTTGGCAGGCTGATTTTCTTATTCTTGTCATCGTAAGCCGCGTGATATTTTGTCAAGTCAAGGCTGGCGGCGAGTTGGGTCGCGGCCAGTCGAGAATCCTTGACAACCTTCTGGTAGTCTTCCTCCACGAACTCCGAGCCGTCATCTTTGAGCTGAGGAAAGCCGGCAGCTACTTCTTCCAAGTTGATTTCTGGAGCATACGCCAGGCAGCGACTCAGAGCCGTCAGGACACCCTTCCGGGCGGCTGATCGGGTTAACTCGCCGATCTGGGGAGGCAGTGTGGATAGATATCCAAGCACCTTCTTGATAGAGGTTATGGGCTCCTTGGCACCAATCACAGCTTTGACGGTCAGCACACTGCCTGTGTACAGCTGTTCCGTCAGCGTATAGATCGCCTTCAGCATCAACACACTGTCATCTTGCAGATTGGCGACTCTCGAGCCTGTGATCAAATAACCGGTAAGTTAAACATTGAGGAATTTTTGCCTAAGAAAGAGGATAAGATTGGCGAGTGAGGTAAAGCTTACCAAAGATGGCTTGAGTCATGTTAGAAATATGGCGCTTTAAGCCGGATATCTCCTGCTGCACAGTTGCCAGCTTTGTTTCTGCTTTTTCGGCTCTCGTCAAAACCGCGCTGTGGTCAGCCTGAGTTCTTTCTAACTCGGCTTTGAGTTTTTCCAGTTCAACCAGAGCCAGCTTATATTTGTCTTCCGACTGAGCTCGAGCATCTTGTTGGTCAGCCAAGTTCTTCCTTAAGTCGCCCAGGGCCAGTTCGGTATGGGCAAGGCTTTCCTGTTCAAAATTTTAAACAGAGACAAGTCTCAGAATTATTGCAAGGCAATACCCCTGACACTTGGGGGCTAATGTATAATTTTTTAAGGGAAATTATACAGAAGTCAAGACCCGGCTCATCATTTTACTGATGACCCGGCCCTTGGGGGTTACTGGTCGCGATGCTTTTACAAGACCCGGATCATCATTTTACTGATAACCCGGCCCTTGGGGGCTAATGTATAATTTTTTAAAGGGAAATTATACATAAGTCAAGACCCGGCTCATCATTTTACTGATGACCCGGCCCTTGGGGGTTACTGGTCGCGATGCTTTTAAAAGACCCGGATCATCATTTTACTGATGACCCGGCCCTTGGGGGTTACTGAGGATAATATAAACTATGAAATTTTACCTCATGTTTGTTGTTTAACATCTTCAGCAGATTCTTTTCCATCTCGTAACTCGCTTCCAGGCGACTTGCGAAGCCAGAACAGAGTTCTTTAAACTCCAGACCTGCATAGTCAGAAAGTTTCGCCTTGGAAGGCCCAGACTCGAGAATTGATGGAGAAGGGGATGTTGTATGCTTGGAAAGGATTGTATCTGCCGGCTTGGAGAAACCAAAACCAGTAATAACCACAGCATCTGGGTCATCAGTTGTCGCTATTACGACTGGTGATCTAGGGACATCCGTCGATCCTTTGGGCGACTCAGGAGGGTTTGCATGAGTTATCGGCTCGTTTTGACTCGGATCCTCTTGAGTCGGAGTAGCTTTCCTTGGAGGTTCAGGAGTGGCGTTAGGGTTTGATCCACTGGTCTTTCTCTTTTTGGCTTGCGCCCTAATGAAAGAGATAGGCGTATTAAAAAAGAAATTATTATTAAAAAAGAATGTTATTCTCAAGGATCAGGACAAGGAACTTACCCCGGGACTCGGATCATTGGTGGAAGGGTCGACATCACTGAGTCGCCAGAAGTGGGGGGAGAATCCTGTAAGAATTGGTACGTCGATAATACTGGCGGGTTAGGACTGTGATCCAGAGCAGCACAAACAAAGGTTGCTAGCATAAGAAAAGGAGGTACCTCGCTTGGTTTTCTTTTGTTCCTTGTTGGCAAGCCAGGTGTCAGGTCGCCAGAATGACTTCGCGTTTTCCGTTTTAAGGCGTGCTGCGTTTTCTTCAGTAAGAAATTTGGGTCCAAATGGGCATTTGGATGTGAGAGAGGTACCTTTCCACATATTCGCCGGGCCGGCTTAGGTGGAGAAGGAGATGAATCGGAAGAGACGGAAATTACCTCGACAGAGTCTTCCTGGCTTTCATTATCTTCATTCTGTTATAAAAGGAGCGGGAGATAAATGAAAGATAAAAAGGTGATGAATGGCGAGTGAAGATGAGAACGGTTTGGTACCTCTGAGAGTGCGTCGCCGGCTTGAGACTCGTCGACTTCAGATGGCTCGGCCGCGGCCGATTTGCCTTTGCCTTTGTTTTTCTTGGAAGGCGGCTTAGCGCTCTTCATGGCTTGTTTCTTAGGTCTTCTAGACCAGAACTTGTCACCTTTCTGGAAGGGGATATGGCATGAAGTCATGATGACCGTAAACCAGATGAAGTAAAAATTGAGGGCGAGTTAATTTTGGTTACCTTGGGTGCCGGGTTGATCTTGCAGAAGGGCTTAAGGCCGATTTGGCCGCATTTCGCTACAGGTTCACCGGTCAGCTTCCTGATGATGGTGACTATGTATTTTTCCGTCAACGCTGTGTGGAAGTAGCATTGGGGATGATCCAGGGTACCGTCAAAATCGCACATCAGGCCGTCTCGGCGGCTCAGAGGAAGGATCCGCCATTCGACCCAGCAGCGAATCAAGTCAACCCCGGTGAGGCCGTTATTCGTCAAAGATCTCAGTTCGGACAGGATTGGGACGAATTCCGACTCTTCTTCCTCGGTGAGCTTGTCAGGGAGCTTGAAGTTGACTGGGAGGCGGCTTGGCCTGTAACCCTGAAGTTTGTTTTCACCGGCGGGGGATGTTTCCTTGCAATAGAACCAAGATTCACCCCAGCCCTTGGGATGGCTAGGCATGGTGAGCGCAGGGAACGGACTGTCCCGGCGACGCTGGACATTGACCCCGCCAAGTTCCAAACTAGGGCCGTTGTGGAATTCTGTCTGGCGATTCAAGTGGAAGAAGTACCAGAATAGAGGGACGGAAGGCTCGATCCGCAAATAAGCTTCGCAAAGGACTTGGAATTGACTCAGGTTGCTTATGGAATTGGGTCCCAAATCCTGGAGTCGGACGTTCATAAAGTTCAAGGCGTCTCTAAGGAATTTAGATCCGGGCGGTTTAAAACCCCGCTCTAAGTGTTCCACAAAAATTACTATCTCTCCTTCCTTAGGGTTGGGTAGGTCTTCTCCTAACCCGGTGCGCCATCCAATGACGTCTTGAGGATCCAAGCAGCCCGCTTTCACGTAATTCGCCAAAACAGCGTCGTCAACTTTGGTGGGGAGCCAATCACTCTTGAAAACGGCACCCATGCTACAAGTAGGCAAGAAAATGGTATTACGTGTCTCGAGCATTTATTATGTAAGTCGGAACTAGCGTCTGTTTAACTCGCCGAATTTGGAGGCCGGTTTGGATTTATGTGGCGACCTATCGGAGCTGGGCCATTTTCAGAAGCAACGTTGCTATGGGTGGTAGTGTTTTCTGAAACACTAAGGGAAGAACGAGGTTCCCAAACAGTTTTTTGCAAACAGTAAAAGAGGAGTGGATCTATCCAACAGATATAACATCTTACGGACCTGGCTAAAATATGAGCGGTGTGTGAACAGGATGGTGCCTCATGTTCAAAAAGACTAGTCTGTTGCGAAAATCCGCAAGGATATAGATGGATAGCATTGTCCGAAACACTGGGTGCCCTAATGGCGCTCTAATTAATCAGTTCAACAGCTAAAATGGTGGCGAACGTAGAACTTCGAAGCTATGGCAATGGCGGCGGCAAGAACAAGAACTAAATCTACCCTTCGAGAAGGAGGCAGTGGCCTAACCTGAAGATCTTGGTCGAAGAAGGTTGGTGGCGATGGAGCCTGGCGACGGTGACGACGTGCGGGCGGCGCTGGAATCCCTCGAACGGCGCCGGAGCTCTTCGAAACGGCAGCAACTTGCAGGCGGCGCCGGAGTTCTTCGGACGGCAGCGGCTTGCGGGTGGCGCCGGAGCTTCTCAGGCGGCGACGGCCTGCGGGCAGCACCGGAGGTCTCGGGCGGCGACGGCCTGCGGGCGGCACCGGAGTTCTTCGGACGAAGGCAGAGATTGCGGCCGGCGGCGGAGCTTTCGGGATGCGGAGCGTCTTTTCCTCGCTGTGATGATGGTGGAGAAGTCGACGGGACTGGTAGGTGGACGGTGTCAGCCCTGTCCCTTCCGCCTATTTATAAGGATGGGCGCGGGGATCGAGGCGCCGTGAGCGGGAACCGTTGAAAAAGACAAGATTTGCCATGATGACATCCGAAATTTTTGGGATAATGATGCGCCCAAAAGATCCGTTAAGATTGTGTTGGGGTTCCCGAAAATCGAGGGCTAAGGAGAATACTGAAGGGAAATGCGCTGGCGGCTCAGAGATTTTTCCCGATACCAATTGGCGAGTTAAAGTTTCTGGTGCAAGAAGGAACACAGAAGGATGAACCGCCTTCGACTAAAATGAAGGTATTGGCATGAAGATTCAAGTCAATTCGGGGGCTAATGTTGGGGATATTGCCTGCAGTTATGACCCGCCGAATATGGGCCGGGTCACTGTTAAGGCGATTCATCCCTTAAAGCTAGTTGGGCCTCTGTCCGGGCAGTTGAAGTTACAGGATGGTTATGAATTGTGGAAGGACTCCGGGTTCGCAAGACGACGACTTAAAGACCGCGGTGGTCACGATTTGTAAACCGGCTGGGACTCTTGTAAACCCTAAGGCTTCGACCTATATATAAAGGCGAGTCTGGAGGGGGAGAGGCAGGTTAGAAATCATCGAGTGCTAGGTTAGGGCGAGTTACGCCTTCCTTGTAATCGAATCCATATCAATACACACAAAGCAGGACGTAGGCTATTACCTCTTCTCGAGGGGCCGAACCTGGGTAAATCGCCGTGTCTCTCCCGCTTAACCCCTTTGAGTCGCCACCAAGGTGCGATGGCTCCAGTACTAAGTCCTTTCACGAGGACATCTGCCGTGACAAAACCACGACAGTTTGGAAGCCACCTCAAAGGCTTACCACTAGTGGTTGAGAAACGCATTCGTGGTGTTATCTCAAAGGGAGAATAGGGTGAGCCTTCGTGGCGTTGGTGTGCCTTCGTGGTAACATCCACCTCTCTAACGGTGACTAGCTTCCCTCCAAGGAAGTGAACATCGGGATACATCTTCGTCTCAGTGACCTTGGTTATCCTTAACCCTAACTCCTTACTTGTGGTTTACTTGTGTTACTTGAGCATACATACATTGCATATTGTTTGTGCTCATTATATTGTGTTGGCTATTTCTTGTACAAGATTAATATTCAAGCATACCTTCTATATCCACACGTTCACACTTGCAGCTTTTGGTATATTGTGTGCTAGTGTGATCTAGTATCTTGTGTCGTTCACCTACTTGTCGTGTGATATAGCTCAAGTAAGTTTGTGTAACTTACTTGTGCTTGTTAGTAACTATATTGTGTCCATCTTGGTAGATCATGTTGTTGATACACGTTGCAGTGCCTAGTGCATTTAGGATTTGTGCTTGACAAGTATCCTCTTAGTTTATTTCCGCATTAGGTTTAAGCCAAATCCGAAAAAGTTTTTAAATAGCCTATTCACCCCCCTCTAGGCGTCATCGAGGTCTTTTCAAAGGTGCCTTAGAGTGTCGACGTAAACGTGGTGCCGCTCTTCTCCGAGTGTTCTTCGTCGCAGCTCGTCCATGATCGTCATGAAAATGGCTGGGTAGCCGGTTTGGCAGGTAAGATTACACAGACTGTCGGAGTGAAGTTTTTTTGGAAACGGACATGCAAAAACTACCATACTTGTCTTTTTGTGGCTCTGACGGGGTCATATGTGATCCGACTCTGGTGTGACCTTTCATGTTGTATAGATAGACTTAATTTGAATTTTAAATTGCCTTTTACTAATGGACATATATTGATAGTGTTGGATGACGGCTTTTGACATTAACATTTACGGATTGGTTCTCCAAAAAAATTATTTACGGATTGGTCTCTAAGAGCAACTCTAGAAGACCCCGCAAAAAAGGCAAACCCGCAAAAGTCCGGCGAGTATGCAGGTTAGGTCCATTTTTTCGGTCCAGAACAGAGCACGCATACTCGCCCGGACCGTAATTTTTT
Source organism: Hordeum vulgare subsp. vulgare (assembly GCF_904849725.1). Lineage (NCBI taxonomy): Eukaryota > Viridiplantae > Streptophyta > Magnoliopsida > Poales > Poaceae > Hordeum > Hordeum vulgare. Next base: position 542,157,985 of record NC_058520.1, read on the forward strand.
TTGCCGCGGCCTGCAAAACGCATGCCCCGACCATTATATCTACGGTTCCGCGGCGCGTGGTCGAAACCCTATCCCCTGCCGCCATCGAGCCCTCGCGATTCCCCACCCCTTCCCCACATTTCTCGCCGCCGGCGACCACCTCCCCCGCCTCCAGCCGCAATGTGGAGCTCCGTACGTGGCTCCGGCAGCAGATCCGAGGGCGGAAGCGACACGGAGCGCGAGCGGCACGTCCGGTCGGACGCCGCGAGGAAGCGCGGGGCCCGGAGGTGGACCAACCGCGGCATGTCGCCGCCGGCGAGCTTCCGCGTCCGGGAAACGGAGGGGTCGTCCTCGGCCGCGGGTTCCTCCTCTTCCGCGCGCCTTCTCCCTGTGAAGAGGCAGTGGTCGGAGGAGCCGGAGGACGTCATCGCCGTCAAGGAGGAGCCCGAGGAGCTCGGCCGCCGCGGAGTCATCGGGCCGGAGGACTTCCTCGCCGACGTGGAAGCGGTTGCAACAACCATTGCCAAGCGCAGCTTGCACGAGGAGGCGGAGCGCCGGCATCATGACGAGGAGATCGAAGACCTCCAATGGCGGCAGACGGTCGAGGCCAACATCGCCGCCAAGACGAAGGACGACGAGTGGCGGCGCATCCGCGAGGAGCAGAAGGCGATGTACATCGACCTCGGCAGCTCCGACGAGGAGGACTGAGCTTGCACTGATGTAGTATGTAGTATGTAGTATGAACTTCCCGCGAAACCATATTTTCAAATTATGCAGTTTCATTTACGGTTTCTGTTCGATCTCGCTCATTTTTGACCCGTAAACGAGATTTAAGTGAAACCACAAATGCGTTTTGTGGGTCTAGATTTTATGGAATCTGCTAGAGTCGCTCTTGACGGATGCTAGATACAATTTGCGAGTCCTGTTGGAGATGGCTAAAGGCAGACTACCACTACTACTCACTCCGTCGAATATAGGACTTTTTTTTAACACCGTTATAGTGTGAGAAAATAACCGCATGGGACATGTGGTTAGCAAAATCAAAATTCATATAGCGTCAGAAAATGACTGGCATTACTTTTCCCTGACAAAAGAAAACAAACCCTAGACCACTGCTCCATCTCCATGGCTGAGTGCCGGTGCGGCACAGCTCAAGCCACAGATCGTCGTGCGTGCTCCCCTTCACTCGGCTCCACGCGTCGCGAGCGACCGAGTCCAACACGGCCAACCCCGCACGCACGCACGCACGCAAGCCGCTCTCTTTTGAACCCCCCTCGCCGATCATCGGTCCAGGTTACAATGATGGCTCATGTCACGTATGCGCGCCGATAAACTTCTCTTTTGCTCTCAAGTCTCGACGACGCGTACGCCTCCGACGAACGGTTCGCGGTTCGGCGCTCCCTGCCGAGCGGCGCACGTCGGTACGTGGTGTTGTAACAAAGCAAAGAAACAAATTTTTCCTTTGGGCACGGCGGCGGTCTGGTCGTGCTGGCTCCATCCATCGCCGCCTTTTTGACGGAGTCCGGCCACCTGAGCGTGCTCTACTTGCGAGGTACGGTAAAGTTGCACTCTGCCTATGTCGGCTCAAGTGGTTTTCTCTGAATTTCGGGCCATCTTGCAGACCACGAGGGGGGAGGAGATGATTACGGGGACCGAGACTGATTTGGACTCATCGTTCGATCCTCCCACGCGATCAGGAAAGATCACTGCTGCCAGTTGTTTTGTTTTCAGAACTAGTCGTGAACGTTGGTGATGAGACACCTCAACATTGCCGGATATCTTCTTTGTTTTTTGTTTTTTGCGAAATTCTTGGTTTCTATTGTTACTAGCAAAATGGTCCGTTCGTTGTAACGAAAGAAAAAAAACATCACACACGCTTAATTTACAAAAATTAATCTATAATCTGAAAATTTATAGCTACGGGACAAACAAAGATGGTCTTAACCTACAAAAGGGCAGTTCAAGATCGTATATGTATTCTATTTCAACACGGTTTGCATGTAGATTTAATTCAGAAAAAAGGGTCAAGTGATCATGCATTTATTCATGTCATGTGCCAGCTGGTAAAGAAAAACGACAAAAATAGACGAGTCAACGTTATCACACTGCAGAGACATGTGTGCATCCAGGACGGTTTTCAGTTTAAGCATCACCAACTTAGGGTACCTTCTGAACAGTTTTTTCACATGCATGTTTCTTAAATACATGAAGAGTTGTTAAAAAGACAAACATGATTTTCTAATCATAAAGAGAGATTTTAATGTCTGAAAAAGAACAGTTTTGTATGGTCTTCTGTGAATGTAGGAAATTGGGTCCCTATCTCGTCACTATTTCTTGCCATACATCTCATAGATATCCATCCATGTTTCATCATTATTTATATGTTATCAAACATGTCTTTTATTTCATTTTTTATCATGAATGCCTCTTTTTTTTATATTTTTCATGCATGTCCTCTTTTTATTCTTCTTATATATAGGAGAACAGCGCAACATCTCATCTTTGTCTCCTCTGCATTTTCTCTTTTATTTTTTTTATAGCGGATATCCCATCTTTATTGGGTCCTTCATTTATTTCTTGTCATGCATGTACTTATTTGTTAGGTGTCTCTAGCCAATTTATCTTCAATTTCGTGTCAATCATGATTTTGCTGAGGTGTTCATCCATATCCGAATCAGTGCGAGTACAAAAGAAAGAAGGATAATGCATTATTGATTCAGATTGCACCTTAGATAGTACTTTTTAATTTACTAACTGGTAAAATAACATCATATTTATATTCTACATATTTTTCTAATCAAATTTCATACATAACATGCTAAATTTAAAGTTACGATTTAGAAGATATGAGTATTTTTTTTAAAAACACTTGATATGTACTGCGGTTTAATGTAAGAAATATTAAGTTGTTTTCTGTAAAATAGAATGACGGACTAAGAATATATATTTACTTTATTAGTAGGTATAGATAGATATAGATTTTGCACATGCAACCAAATCTGAAATTTTGTATGAAACATTACAATTGGAGGCCATACTCAGTCATTTGCATGTATGGTATTCTTTTAAAGTTTTCTATGGATATGTGTAAGAAAAATTGAACTCGGCTCACGAGGATCTCGATTTCTTAAAAAAATAAGAATAGAGTTGTTCAGTTAATTAGCAGAAAACTGAACAAAAATAATTACAACAAGGATCTCGATTTCTTAAAAAAAATAAGGATAGAGTTGTTCAGTTAATTAGCAGAAAACTGAACAAAAATAATTACAACACGTACACAAACAGGACACCCCAACCAACTAGCATCCACAAGATCTATACACAACGTTGAGGAAAAGACACCATCGAGGTTGCTTCCAATGTCATCTTCATCACCTCTCCCTGATCAAGCGACTCCCGCCTTAGCCTGGCGCACGCTATCCCCCCTCCCCTCCCCCCCTACATGGTTGTTTCCGCTTGCCGCACTCCACATGGTGGCCCTTCCGTTGAACACCACCGACCTCTTACGTCACTGCGTGCTGCCTCATTGAACGCGTCGAGTGAGCTTTGGTGGTGTAGGCAGGTTTTAGGTCAAGGCGGTGTTATTAACAAAATTTAGGAAGATAAAACTTTGTAGGTTGCACTTGCACCTTGGGTGCTCCTCCCTTAGCCTAGCGCATGTCGTCACTCCTCTTGCATGACTATCTCCACTTGTCGCACACCATAGGGTTCCCTTGCCCATTGCACATTGTCGGTCTCCTGCATCACTGTGTGTCGCCTCGCAGGATTCGTTACTAGTTAAGGTTCAATAACATAGAACATTTGAACACTTGTGCTTGAGTTGGAAAGGATGCAATCGAGGATCATACGAGAAAATTACTACGTCACCGAGAAGGAGGCCAGTGGCACATGCATACCAATCTAGACATTCATGCCTGGGGCGACTACGTCACCCACATGACTACAAGGTCCTCTTTGATTCATATGATTCTAAAAACATGATAACAGAAAAAAAACATAGGATTGAAATAGCATTCTCATCTCAATCCTACATTATTTTGCTTTGTCTGATTGCATCGTAGGAAAAACAAAGAACTATTTCAAAGAGGTTCGCGTTGATGCTAGAAATCCTATGGAAAATAGTACAAAGCAATCCTTGGTAAAAAATCCATGTAGGATTCAATCTTATGAATCTAACAATCAGCATGAAAAATAACCCCAAGGATCCCAATCCTCCAAAATTCTTATGAAAATCCTTTCAATCAAAGGAACCTTTTTATTTTCTTTTTTGGGCTGAACTATATAGGGGTATATGACTCGATGCTAAAATCTCAGACTAAATCTCAGACTACATGAGAACCTATCATTTTTAAAGGAGATTAAACCTCATATGCATACTTGTGATTTTTTTTCTTTTGAAAAGGGGAGTATATTAGTATCGCGAAGATATAAATTACACCCAGCCTCTACGCCTATAAGATGTCGCGAAAACAATCAGCATGCACTCAGCCAAAGAATAAAAAAAAAAGTAAAAAAAAATAAAGGTACACAATGACCGACTCCTCTCAATAGCAGTATACATACCACCACCTAATACGACACCCAGAAGACATAAAAAGTCTCTAAAAACAACGCCTCTAAGAAGATATTAGGTTTTCACTCTAAAGAAACTCCACGTTCTCAAAACAATTCCTTCAACAAGTCAACCGTCAAGCACCACCAATGAAGCCCACACCATAGTTCTCGCCCTGAAAGTAACAACCCGGCCCCAAGGAGCCACTAGAAATGAAATCCGCCAGTGTTGTCACCCCCATTTAGGAGTGCTGCTCCGGAGAATTATCTCACACGTGGCTGACTCCGTCGCCATCAAGGCTCTGTCCGTCTAACTGATCATCCGATCTTGCCCACCATGACCTTCTTCACCGTTGTCTTCACCATGGAAATTGAGAAGCCGACATGTTCCAAGGTGTCATCAATCAACAAAGCTTCGTGCCATGCCCTAAGAACCTCGTATGCTGATATGGACGTGCACGAACGGAATCTAACCGATCCATATATCCTGAGCAAGACCTTCGGTAGCCGTCCTGGAACACGTCGATGGCCAGATCGATGAGGACCAATCTTGCAAGACGTTGCCATGAAACGAAAAGGAGCACTAGGACCGTCACCATAACCATCACGGCAACACGCCCCCACCCTGCCCCGATCCAGCACGTCACCTCCTAGTCGGCCATCGGCGCCACCACAGTGCCTAGTAGCACAACACTTAGGCATGCACACACATCCTTTCTTATTAATTATTATGTGGAGTGCACAACAAATGCAACCACGGCTCAACCATTAGAAGATATGAAATAAATACTTTCGACTAAGTCAACGTTTTCCCACTGCAACGCCTTTAAGAAGGAATAAGTGCCCTTGTGCCGCCGTTGTCATGTCCGGTCGAAGATGATGAACATAAGGATTTCCATGCTCATTATGGAAACCAAGCATCAAAGGCTAGCACATTAGCAAGCAGACAACACTTTCAACAAGATAGCCAAGCAAGTTCGTTGTTGCTGAGCCCAACCAATCAAGGCGAAAACAATAGTTTTGACTTCAAACATGAAGTGTTATTTCAATCATCTATATATATACCAATATAAAAAGACCTAAGGGGGCAAATACAATTAATCACGGTCATCAATCAAACCATGACAATCGACGACCCTAGATCGCTTTAAAAATAAGGCTTAACATGTTTAGCGTGCAACTAATAGGATACCCGATATGAACATGTGAGTTAATCACACAAATATGTAATTAATAAACTACCTAATAATATTAATGTATAATTAATTTCCTCCCTAATATCAACGTGCATTGCACGTACATATCTATTAGTCATCTTGAAGCGAACTGAGTGTAGCTCAGATGACTAGGTTCCTTGTGGTGGAAACAACCAATCAGGGTTCAAGGCTTAGAGTTGGTATTTGTGGCCAAGTTTTTATGGATTTATTTCAGGCCTTATGTGCGTTCAGCCCGAGGAGACGTCGACTATAAAGGTGTCTGTGACGATTTCATCAATCTTAAGATAATGTGTTGGCGTAGTCTTTCGAAGGTGTTCACAGGGATAGGATATAAGTGTGTGTTAATAGGAATAATGCATATGCATCTGTATGAGTGTCTGTGTCCGTACTATGTTTGAAAAAATCATCAAGTGGAAGCATCTGTATGAGAGGGTGTTTGTTTTCAGGGACTTATTGGTTTAGGGACTTAAAAAAGTCCCTATAAGTCCCACCTAAACCAAACACAAGGGACTTATTTGGACTTATTGTGGTGATTTGAGACTTGTCAAATAAGACTCTCAGGGAAGAGCTTATTGGGACTTATCCCGGGCCGGACCTACCCCGCGTCGGTCCAGGCTCGTTCCCCGCACGCCGCCCCGCCTCTCGGTCCAATCGCCGCCGCCGCCCCGCCTCTCGCCCCGCCTCTCGTCCCGTCGCCGCCCCGCCTCTCGCCCCGTCGCCGCCCCGCCTCTCGCCCCGTTGCCGCCCCTCCTCTCGCCCCGGTCGCCGCACAGCCTCGGTTCGTTCTGCCTCGGTTCGCCGCCCCGTCGCTGCCCCGCCTCGGTTCGTTCTGCCTTGGTTTGTTGCAGCGGTGCATCAATCGCCGGACAGGCCCTCTCCTGAGCCTCGTTGCAGCGGTGCTTATCCTGTGTGTCGTACGCGTTGGCTGATGACGATCCATGTGAACAAGTGTATTATTAGGTGCAACATGGACTTATAAGTCCCTGTAAACAAACAGATAGGGACTCGAAACTTATAACTCCGTGTAAACAAACAGGTAGGGACTCGAAACTTATAACTCCCTGTAAACAAACATGTAGGGACTTATGACTTATTAGTTGAGACTTAAAAAAATTCTAAAACTTATGAAACAAAGAGGGCCTGAGTGTCTGAGACGAGAAAGACACTAGCGCATAGGTGAAACATCTTGCACCATAGGCAAGACAGGAGAAGCTATATGATATATCACTATGTCTATTGAAAGTTTTCGAATAAAACAAGTAGACGCAACACACATGCAACATGCCACAAATTTCCGAATCAAAATTTAAATAAGCAGGTCGGAGAATGAAAGTAAAATATCTTTATGAATATATACTTGTTCCGAACAAATTTAGTTGACGCTCAAATAGATGTATATATGGGACGGACGGAGTAGTAGCCAACCCAAAGTTGAACTGCAATGTCACTATCAACGCCGGGTTTGTCTTTTTGGTTTCTTGTGTTGCATTCCAAATCTGGATTTGAGATTTCATAGTATGGTGGCGGTGGGCACATTGTTTCTCCGACCTCAGTTTTCTTTTACACACCGCAAAACTTTTCAGACAGAGCGAGTGAGGTCGGAGACGATGGACGCACCAAGTCCCGGTATATCCACATCCACCATCTAATCTAGTACTACTATCTGGAGTAGTATCCCATTTGTATGAAAAAAGGTCCCAAAGAAATCGAAAACATGAGGCCGTACTGTCGCACCTGCACTAGGTGAGAACAAGGTCCAGTTAGTCCTGTCTTTCCTCGTCCCCAGTGTACACGCGGTATGCTGCACTTGACTCTCGAATTAAACTCCCACAGACCGCGCACATTCCTAGCATGTGATCCGCGGTCACCACCTGCGGCGCCATGTCGCGACTGTGCAGCGCACGGCGGCAGGGACCATCCATGGCTCCAAACCGGAGCTAGGTACGCCGTCCCCCGCCGCACTTCCCCTCTGCACTGTGCACGCACACGATCAGCAGCAGCCGGAGCCGGCAACGAGGGTCCGGGCTCCGCATGCACGTTCACATTCACACGCCCCCACGCCACGCGCTATCCGGAGATCGACCAGCCCCCATGCTTTGCCTGATCCAGTGTGAAGGCTCCGCATGCAGTGCAGCACACACAAAACGTAAAGGCGTGGCAGAGACGAGGTGCATATATATATAAACGCCCACCCCAGGTGGGCGCTTGGGTTTTCTTCAAGGTCGTGACATGCGCGCGCATTGACATTAGTAGAGGGAGGCAGCTGCATGCCATTCCATTCCTCTTTCCCCTCCTTCCACATCCCAGTCTTCTCCACCCACGCCACCAAACCCCCGAGATCACGCGAGCTATATATACGCTGCATATTTGATATTCCCCCGGCCCTGCAAGGCGAGCCCCGGCCGTATTACTTGCTGAGATCGAGATCGATGGGGCTGCGGACCTGCGGCGCCATGGAAGGCGAGCTCGTTGTCGCCTCGCCTTTCTTCGAGTGGTTGAAGCCGCCGCTGGCGTCGCCGTCCTCGTCGAGAGCGTCGTCGTCCATGGCGTCCGGGCATCGAGAGGATCGCAGCAGCGTGCCATGCTTGCCCCTGCTCCGCATGCTCGAGGAGGGGAAGGGGGCTGGTGGTGACCATGAGCACCCTGCGTCTGCAGTCAAGGAAGAGATCATGAGCGGTGCGGCCGGGGTGCTGGGGCCTGGCGTGGATCTGAATATCGGCTTGCCGGTTGGTGGATCTTGCGATGATGACATCATGGAAGAGGAGGGCCAGGAGGAAGATCTAGATGATGGCCACGACTGTGACGAAGAGGAGGAGGAGGAAGAGGAGGAGATGGATGAGTTGAAACCTGCGCATGGCGGTTGCAAGGTGGAGGGAGAGGAGAAAGAGGAGCACGGCGAGCCGGTGGTCTCGGCTGGAGGATCAAACAGCGTCAGCATGCCGGAGTTCGGCGTGGTCGGAGCAGAGAGCGGCGTGCCCATGAGCTGCGAGTACTGGATCCCGACGCCGGCGCAGATCCTCGTCGGCCCGGTGCAGTTTGTCTGCCATGTCTGTAACAAGAGCTTCAACAGATACAATAACATGCAGGTAAATTAAACGATGTTTATTTTTCCTTACTACTAGTTATTGTTAGTTCTGTTTTCATTTAAGCCATGCATGATTCGATTGATCTTGCGATAATCATCGACACGCAAAAGAAAGAGATGATCTAGACTACTTGTTGTTTAATTAGCTGGCACAAAGATCAAGTCCAGAGAATTAATTAGAGAACCGAGATCCTCTAATCTCCCTAACATAATTCGAATCATCAATTCACCATATCACAGTGTTTTCGTCGCCTGCCCCAAAACCTTAACCAATTCTCCACACACTTCATTTCAAACCAAGATCAGCCGAAGCTTCATCGATCGTCCTGCTGCAAAGGCACACACCATCACGAGACTCTAGGTTTCTCCGATAACTAGCTAGGTCAAAGGCCCTCTCAGCTTGTAGATCACCCTGAACAGCTTGCATGCAGCGATCTATATGTCCCATACCGGATGGCCTCGTCGAAGTATTGATCGCACCGCCACTTTCCCAAGGGCAGCGCAGGTGTTTGGAGGATGGGACCCAGGACTCGTCGTACGAGCTCCAAAGCTAATTTAAGTGTCAATTTGTTTGGATGGCATGATACATGATCACCGGTGCGTAAGTTACGCCGTCCCGGTGGTCGTAGCTACCTTTCCGCAAAGAACAACTCTGGAACCCAAACATATAGAGTAGCATATATACCCGGCCCGGTGGAGCCCCGGCCGGAAGCTTGAAATCCAGGACGATCTCTTTGAGTGCAGTTCATGCAAACAATCATTACGAGCAACGAAACATCACGCTAATGATCATCATGAAAACGCCTATCAATTCAAGCGGCTTAAACTTCTAAACGCAGTGCTTTGTTAAGTACACAGTAGTAATCAATCCAGGGTGTGCATGCATGCATATATAAGTGAAAGTGATGATAACATGCATGTATGTGTTGATGGATGGACGCAGATGCACATGTGGGGCCACGGGCGGGAGTACCGCAAGGGCCCGGAGTCGCTCAAGGGGACGCAGACGGTGGCGCTGCTGAAGGTGCCGTGCTACTGCTGCGCCGCCGGGTGCCGGAACAGCGTGTCCCACCCGCGCGCGCGGCCGCTCAAGGACTTCCGCACCCTGCAGACGCACTACAAGCGCAAGCACGGCGCCAGGCCCTTCCGCTGCCGCCGCTGCGCCAAGCCCTTCGCCGTCAAGGGCGACTGGCGCACGCACGAGAAGAACTGCGGCAAGCGCTGGTTCTGCGCCTGCGGCTCCGACTTCAAGCACAAGCGCTCACTCAACGACCACGTCCGCTCCTTCGGCGGCGACCACCTCCCCGTCGTCCTCATCGACGGCGCCGCCGCCCCCGCCCCCGCGCCCGCCGAGGACCGCCGCATCATACGCTTCCAACGGTGAGATAGACCGGGCCGTCGGTCTAGCTCATCGATCGTGTAATACATGCTGTAGATCATATCCACGCTCGTATATACCTATATATACACCATAGATGCAATGCATGCATGCATGCATGCATGATTCGTCATACTACATGCAATGCACGCAAATGCAAGAGGAGCAACGGGGTAACTGATAGCGCAATAAGGGGGTCCTCGATCGACCAGTTGCTAAAAGCTGTGAAGTAGCTGAATTTTCTTCCGCCGGAGTGGGAGCTGCAGGCAGTACGTACTAGCTAGTATTAGGCTACCAATGCAGCTTTGTAATGGAGAAAATTTATCAGCTTCACAGGCTTACTAAACTGGTACTTACTTTGGACCTAGTACTGTATACATAGCATTTTGAACATGAGACCTAGCAATTTATGAGTACGTATATAAACGTTTACTACTTTTCTGTTGTAATCTTTGAAGTTGTTGAATTTTCATTACTGCCAAACCCCCCTAGTCTGTTTCTATTGTCTTCAAATGTATTGAATTCGTTTCGAATGGTAAAACATTTGATCAAGCAATAACTATAAGTCTATAACAATACATATATATCCTAAATCCTAATAGAGTTAACAGGTAACTCTTGCGTCTAAGTATGGATCGAGATTTGTGGTATCCGCTGAAAGACTTTGATCATCTCATCTTCCATCATAACACTTTTAAGTAATAAAACGCCTTTTATCTGAAAAATAACATACTAACAAGAACACTATAAAATTATTGTTCTTATTTAACTGATTCCGGATTTCAAGTTTTGACAGCATTATTATCCATGGTTACAAAATGACAACATAAGAAAGTGCAATCGATAATAAATAAATAAATATCATTTTTATGTCTCATAACCCACATATTATCAAGCAATTAGTACATCCGTCATGGTTTACTAGTGTCCATCATATAAGTTATACGTAACAAAAATAATATCATTGAAAAGTACATTCAAATACGAATCCAACAACATAATTTTTTGTGACGTGCATTAACATTTTGCTAGTCTAATCTATGATCAAAATTTGGCACTGAATACAAAAGGGGCCAATAAACCAGGACAGAGGTAGTAATAGTTTACCAAAGCTTGAACAAAGACGGTCAAAATACACCTTACAACTTTTGAAGGATCGATTATGTTTTCAGACAAATGACCTCATTTTGATTATATCTCATAACCTGCGTATTATCAAGCAACTATTTCTGGAATTTAATGTTTGTGCTAACAAAAGTAATGCTGATTAAATTAAATTAGCAAGCATGTGACGAAGGGATAACCCCTAGTATTATAGCGGACCGGATGATGCCCCCATATTATTGTGGGAATATTTTAGCAATATATTTAAGTGATATTTGCTTGTATGAAACATGGATATTTGGAGTAATAATATGAGAGTTAAACTGAAACCATAAAATTTATTATGTTTGATTATCATATAGTTGTAAAATATTTAGTAAATATAAATATCATGAATACATGTTGAAGTGGATTCTTTTTTCATGCATGGTTGCATGTTGAGTTGCACCCCTTGAGGCAGGGTTTTTTCTATGCATGCTTGCGTGTTGAGGAGAGAAGTTGAATAATGAGGGCTAGCTATTTAGATATAGAAGATAACAAGAACATGCATTCATGTACATAGAGAAGACAGTGTTATATTCCAACGCATGGAAAATCAGGTGTAACTTCTACTTCATTGTATAAGAGAAGCTTGGTGTTACATTAATGTACACACCTACACAAATGAGTTTTGAGCCTCCCCCTCCCCATCATCACCACCACCACCACGCGCAGTAAAGTAGGAGAGGAAGTGAAAAAAGGCCCTCTCAACTATTTTGGTAGCAACCCTATATCTTTGTGAGTTTCCCTTATATTTGGGGCACTCTCAAAGGAGTGACTTTTTAAAGGGTTCCATTGTAATTGAACTATTAGTGAAATCGTCTTTCTAGGTAAGTCCTATATGAAGATACGACATGTTTTTAGAATAGACTACATATGTAGGCCTGCACTTCAGAACGGAATTTGGTGAGAGAAATTCTAGTAATGCGCCATATGTGACTGATCATTGTTATGATGATACATGGTACTCTAGCAAAGCCCCTAGATATAAAAGCCCGGCGGCGACGCGCCCCCTCCTAACCCTAACCCTACCGACACCTCCTCCTCCATCTTTGACGAGCTCACCACCAAATGCCTGCCCCGTAACCTATTGGCCGAACCTGCTCAATTGTATTAAGTTGCCATCCAAGACGCCACACATCGAGGGTGCTACTTCTCGTTGTGCCGCACTACCGCGTCTGCTAGAGCATCTTCCTACCATCATCGCTCCTATGGCAGCGGGCAGGCTGGGTCGGGTACCATCGTCCCGACCGCGATGGTCCCCTATCCACGTCAAGCCGTTGGTACGACCCCTCGGACGAAGAGGACGTTGTATCCCCCTTCACCCCATCCTCCCGTCAATGTTGAGCCCGAACCTGAGGACCCACTCAGTGTTGTGCTTCAGCACTTGACCCATGAAGTGTAGGAACGCTAGCACCAACAGACCCCACCCCCCAGTGATGAGTTGGAGGAGAAGCAGTAGACCGAGCTTGTCAATCCTTTGAAGAGGTCAAGATTTAGCACGAGATCGACCATCGCTGGGATTTTCGGCTGCCGCTCGGCTCTGACAAGAGAATCGACGAGCTCAATGACCTCTACTAGTAGATAGCAAGCAATGTCAAATAGCGTCATTGCCCAAATTTAGTAGTATTTTGCAAAGTGTTGTTTAACAATATTTTAAGTCGCAAATCTATACCTACTAATAAAGGAAATATGTATTCTTAGTCCGTCATGCTATTTTATAGAAAACCCCTTCATATTTTTAAAATTAAACCCGTAGTACATATCAAATATTATTTTAAATACTCATATCTTTTAAACCGTTACTCGAATATATCTGTTAAACCGTAACTCGAAATTTAACATGTTATATATGGATTTTGATTAGAAAAATATGTGGAATCTGAGTATGATGTTATTTTACATGTTAACCATTTACAAGTTACTATATAGGATGCAACCTTAAACAATAATGCATTATCCGTCTTTCTTTCATACCGGTACTGATTTGGATTGTGGATGAACATCTCAGCAAATGAGGATTGGAGACGAAATTGAAGATCACTTGACCGTTTCTTTGTATGTATTAAATCTACATGCAAACCGTGTTTAAATAAAAGACTTGTGGAATGTTGAACTGCATTTTTTTAGTCTAACATCATCTTTGTTTGGGTCGTAGGTACAAATACCTAAATTATAGACATTTTTGTAAATTAAAAGTGAACGGTATTCTTTTCCCCCGTTGCAACGCACGGACCTTTTTGCTAGTTATAAGTAAATGCAACGAATTTTGGCCCCAATTATAAGAACTAACAATTTTGAATTAACTTTTAGTGTTATGTTTACTTTGATTCGCCCTTTGAATGGCTAAAAGTTAAACATGACACTTGAACAAATGCAAACAAATCAAATAACCAAACTAAAAATATGTAAGACACGGTACACTAGTAAAAAACGGGACATTAGTCTCGATTCGTAAGGGCCTTTAGTTTCGGTTGGACAACCGGAACTAATAAATTCGAACTAAAAACCTCTTTTTTAATTCCGATTATTTTACGCACCGAGATTAAAGAGGCTTTACGTGGCCGTTGTGACCAGTTTCACGACTCTGTTTTTGCGCATAGGTCCGATAGCCTTAACAAATCGTGGAACAAAGTTCAGATGGCTTTTGACGACCATGACAGAGTGGCTCATACCAGTAGTTAGTACCTTTTTTCTTCTTCAGTAAAAGAGGTTTCCCCCATTTCTATTAAAGAAGCTTTAGAGATTCAGCATACAACCCGAACCAAAAGTGAGCAGATTGGACTATAGACTATTTTCAACTAAAAGAATAAACGGGCATCATAAACCACCAGGTGAGCAACAACACGCAACCCAACTCTAGTTTTTTTTTGAATATAATATAGACACAAACGTCTATATACATGTGCATACATTTATTTTTACGAACGCACTTACGCATGCTCTATCTTTATAAGCACCTCCAAAAAATAAGCCGACGTATCATTTTAAGATTTATGAAATCACCACAGACGCATCGTCATCGATGAAAACGTCTTCTCTCACTGAATGTGGATCGTCGAAAATTCTAAAATAAATCCAAAAATAATACGAGCATCCAACCATGTGTTGGTTCGCAGCGCAACTCTAGTTAGTAGTCAAACTAAGAACACATGCACCACTCAAAAAAAAAAAAAAAGAGTAAGAATGCATGCATATATACGTGGAGCATCGAGCATGCAGATGCAGTGCAAAATGGTCCTCCCTCGTTAAGTGGTGCATGCGTTCCAAGGCAGTAGCGACCAAAAACTTCAACATTCTTCGCAGAGGCACACGCACACGCACACGCACACGCAGGCGGAGTCAGCAAACCGCGAAAACGACCGACGACGCACGCGCACGCCTAGCGCCTAGCGACCGATGATCGACGTACGTCACCAGACACACGAACAGAAAGCAAAGTTAAGCTGGGAGTAGCTTGGACAACGATGGCGCGCCTGAAGCCTGAAGGCATGTTGGCTAGATGAATGAATTGAACTGTAGGCACCACCTGGAGAAAATTATGATGGCGCAGACTGGCTTTTTCCAGGGGTCGGTGTATATGCTTTTCTTGGCCACATTTCCAAAGCGCATTCCCAGCTTTTCCGACCCAGTCCAACTTTGTGGCGCCCCTGGACCGCAGCCCGGGTCACACTGCCGGCTAAACAACTCCTCCCGTCTCCAGCCTTCACTTGCTCTGAGTGCTTTGGTAAGCAGGAAAAGGTGATGTGTTGATCGCGCAAGTAAAGGTACGTGTAAGTGTGTGTGTGTGTGTGTGTGTTAGTGCGCTAGCTTGACCAGGAGAAAAATGGGTGCGAGTTAACTTGTAACGAGGTGGCTAGTCGGTGTGTGCGTGGTTTACTCAATCGACCGCCGATCAAGTCGTCGTATATACGCACTAAATATGCATGGGTCTGCCATTTACACTCTTTTTTTTTCAAAAAGGGGAATTTATTTTATTTTTAATAACATTAATGAAAGTACAAGGATTGCATGAGTGTGGTTAACTGCGAGGATGGGTAATCACACCGAGACATAGCGTGAACCTTAAAGCAAGAGTAGATTTAGAAGAAAAAAACGTTTAAGATCATCCGGATGATTTTTGGAATAAATCATCCGCTCTGCTGGACGTCACGTGTTCTGATGACGACCACCCACGGCGGCCTTAAGATCCACTTGTTCCCCTGCCTTGTCTCAATTCTCAAGGTCGTCTTCTACCTTTCTCGACAACACAAAATCCCCATCATTCTCTAGAACATCACAAACACCAGCTCCCCACCGTCCTCCACAGCACCAGCTCCGACCACCGCACCGTAAGGCCGCGTCAACACCTTGCCGCTGCCGCAACCTTGCTGCAGGCGCCTGCGGTGCAGCCATGGATGGAGGAGCTTCTCGATCCCTCCGCATCAGTAGCAGTGATCGGTGACTTGGCGTCACGCAACTCACCACTTGCCTTGTAGCAACGGTGTTTGCCGGTGAATGGTGACGGCAGCGGATGCACTCCATCAATCGATGACGGGTGATCCATTGCAGCAGCCCGTCATCGCTACGCTGCGATGACGCTTCATCGAGCTGACGGTGGCGCTCTAGTGAAGCTTCGTCGTCGGCCATAGGGTGTTGCAATGGAACTTTCGACGGGGGCATCCAATGTTGTGCTGCAATGGAGCTTTCGACGGCTCGAAAATTCTTGCAATAAGGATGACAATGATCTTTTTGAAGTGGCCTTGTGGTTGTGGCAGATGACTATTGTAAGGTGAAATTATGGAATTCTCGGTGGCATGAGGGCCTTCGAATGATGGATATAGTGGCAAACATTTCCATGCGTTCAATCAAGAATTAATGGACAGTTAAAAATCAATGATTGGTTGCACCAACATCCAACATGGTTCTAGAGGGCCTTCAGTATCGGTTGTGCAACCGGGACTAAGCCTTCGAGACTAAAGGCCTCACTTTTTAGTCTGGATCGTTTTACAAGCAAGGATTAAAGGGGGTCCACGTGACCATTGTGCAGCGCTCGGACAGGAGCAGTGGCGGAGCTAGCCTATCCAGGGAGCAAGGGCAAAATACAAAGGGATGTGCTTAATGAGCATGTGCCACAAAAACTAGTGATTAATTATAAATCTCTTACTATTAGCTAGTGGAAGTATTTGGGCACAGTCTGGGCAGCTGCCTAGGATCACCAAGAGGTGGCTCCGTCACTCGGCAGGAAGACCTTTAGTCCACCAACCGGGACTAAAGAGCTCCACGCTTTTTTTGAAGGGGTTTTGGAGGGGTTTGGAGGGGTATATGGTTTCGGAGGGGTTTAGCTGTTTTATTTTGTGTTTTCTTTTTTTGTGTTAGAACCAAAGCCCTATTTTCTATTACTGTCTACGCGTCACAAACATCTCCGCCTCGACACTAGCTACTAATAGCAATGAAGGAACTGTTACACAATATCGTCATGAATATGAGAAGTGGCTTCTTTCTCCGTGCTTGGTCGAAAACAAGTTTTCGTATATATGTTCGATGCTACTACGTATAGTACACATTCATGCATATATATATATATATATATATATATATATATATATATATATATATATATATATATATATATATATATATATATATATATATATATATATATCATGATCCCTAATATCTAATTACCAACATCTGCTATCACTTGTTGATGGTATTCTTCAATTGGTGATATGACCTCATCAAGGAAGAATCACGCCAATTCCTCTTGAATTGCTCGTATGCGATTCTTTGCTAGGAGTTCATCCCACTTCTGTTGGATCTAACTTAAAGAAGGAGGCCAATACGAAACTCAACAAAATTTATGGTAATAAAATAAAATTGTGAATATTGTTTACGTACGTCAAGTTCTTTAAAATTTCTGCCTGTCTCGCAGGTCATCTAGCGATTGAACTCGCAAACGTAGTATCCACATAAGTTATTCCCGTCTTCCTGTCTTCAGCACTATACGATAACAGAGTTCAGTCACAATAATAATCAAGCATGATAATGGTACTGAAACTGAAATCAAAGATATGCGCGGACCTAGCTATTACTACTTACACTGACTTGTTGAAATCGCAGCTCCTTTGTCCTTTCACCCCTAGTCTTGTTGGTGAACTATTTTCAAACCCTGCCCGACAAAGAAATTAAATATATAAAGGAATTCTTAATTACTTGATATCAGGAAATGAACAAAACTTGCTGATATAGTGCGATAGTGATTGGAATTACCTCTAGAGCATTTTCTGTAGGTCCGCCCATGTCTCCATGTCTTTGCGTTTCGAGTCCATGACAAGGACACTTCCTCCGTC
This sequence comes from Hordeum vulgare subsp. vulgare, assembly GCF_904849725.1. Classification (NCBI taxonomy): domain Eukaryota; kingdom Viridiplantae; phylum Streptophyta; class Magnoliopsida; order Poales; family Poaceae; genus Hordeum; species Hordeum vulgare. The sequence goes on from NC_058520.1 coordinate 542,175,670, forward strand.
CAACTGAATGACTAGCAGAATAAAGTGAAACCTGCACACGCATAATTCATCAATTACACTTAACATCGAGTAATTAGTGAAAACAGAATGTGTTCAAGATAGTATAACACTCACTTGAAGTTGTAAGAAAAAAGTATTTCCCTTTTGGTTTATTGTCCAATTAACGCCCTTAGCAAGATCTTATCTGTTTCCTCGGCGTAATTTTTTACTGTCACTTCATGAACAGTATTTGGGTTAATGAACCCAATGTCATAGATTTGTCCTCTTCTGCATCGGAGGATCTTTATTCTACATAATATATATATAGTAAGGATAATTATACATGCAATGAACAAGCTGAATAGAGACTTAATTACACAAATGATACTTACAAACAATAGCAACCGATGATAGCTTTGTCGACAACATATTGATTCAATAACTGAAAAAATTCTCAATTTCAATGTAAATCACCTCGTCTCCATTGAAGTAATGCTCATCTTTAAGTCCGGCAATGAGATAGTTGGTCCCATCCTTGCAGGCTTTCATGTACATCATGCAAGTTTCACATTCGTGTTGGTCAAAGCGGGACATCCTCAGGTTTGACGAGAGGCTTCACGTACTGTTATGTGTATACTATCTCAACCATGGAGAACTCTTCCCGCTCGCCTAAGTATTGACCAAGAGTGACACCAATACCATGGCTCGCTGCCTCCGCATCATAATCGGTACCAGTAAACACACGGGGGACCAATTGTTTTTTTGTTCGCCGAGCTGGGAAATTGTTTTCCCACTTACACTACTACTTCCAGACCGTTTCTGTTCTCTAAGTGACTTAACAATCGAGCGGTCATAGTCAGATAGCGGCGGAGGCGGCGGTGGTTGCGTAAGGTTTTTCAAACAGCGCTTCGCTTTTTTCGGATCTATTTTCTCCGGTTCCTCGCGCCATTTTGGTGCAAGCTGGCGTCTCACTTCGTCGTGCACAACCGTCTTGAGTTACTCATCACTCATTTCGTATGCTGACTTGCGAGGATCCTCCTTGACGCGTGTAGCTGCTTGCTACGGCAACAAAAGACCTTCCCCGGCAGCGGCGCCAGAGATCCTTGTGCTGCTGGCTACGCCTACACGGACTTCCTTGGCAAATATGCAAAGGATTCCCCCGCGGCCTTGGATCCTTGCGTTGGTGTTCCCTTGAAGAGGAAAGGATGATGTAGCACTACGGCAGTAAGTATTTCCCTCAGTTTGAGAACCAAGGTATCGATCCAGTAGGTGGACTCCGAATCATTGGGGCGTTTCTCAACCAAAGTGGATTCATATCCAGCCTATTCATCAATAGGTTTGACACGCGAAAACAAAGATTCAAGAGGAGTCACAGCAAGCACTTTAAGATCTTCGTGATTTGCATCATTAGAATGGACCCTTTTAAACCATTCATGCTTAGCGCGAATTTGGGTGGTTCTTTCTTTGCTCTCATTCATGGAGACACGCATAGCTTTTAAAGTTTCATCCAAGTTAACCTTGGGAGGAGCACATCTAACTTTCAAAGCATCAATATCACAAGACATCCTATCAACGCTCTTAGCCAAATCATCTATTTTGAGTAGTTTTTCCTCTATGGACGCATTGAAAATCTTTTGAGAGTTGATGAACTCTTTGATATTACTCTCTAAATCAGAGGGTAATTTGTTATGATTTCCATAAGTGTATTTGTAGGAATTGCCATAGTTGTTAGAGGAGTTACTAGGAAAAGGCCTAGGAACATAGTTTCCTCTAAAAGCATTGTTGTTGCCAAAATTGTTCCTACCAACAAAATTAACGTCCAAACTAGTGTTGCTACTCTCAATCAAGGAAGATAGTGGCATGTCATTAGGATCTAAAGGAGCATTTATACTAGCAACCAAATTCATCAACTCGTCCATCTTAGCACTAAGCGAGTTAATTTCTTCTATAGCGTGTACCTTTTTGCTAGCAGGTGACCTTTCAGTGTGCCACTGAGAGTAGTTGGTCATGATATTGTCTAGGAGTTTTGTAGCTTCTCCTAACGTGATTTCCATGAACGTTCCACCTGAGGCGGAGTCCAAGATATTGCGAGAAGCAAAATACAAAGCATCGTAAAAGATTTGTATAATCATCCACAAACTCAAGCCATGAGCGGGACAATTTCTAATCATTAACTTCATCCTCTCCCAAGATTGTGCAACATGTTCATGATCAAGTTGCTTGAAATTCATGATATCGTTACGGAGAGAGATAATCTTAGCCGGCGGAAAATACTTGGATATGTAAGCATATTTGCACTTATTCCAAGAATCGATACTATTTTTAGGCAAAGAAGAAAACCAAGTTTTCGCACGATCTCGCAAAGAGAACGGAAAAAGCTTCAACTTAACAACATCATTATCCACATCTTTCTTATTTTGTATATCGCAAAGTTCAATGAAAGTATTGAGATGAGATGCGACATCTTCACTAGGAAGGCCAGAAAATTGCTCTTTCATAACAAGATTTTGCAAGGCAGCGTTGATTTCATATGAATCCGCACTAGTGGCGGGAGCAATCGAAGTACTAATAAAATCATTATTATTAGTATTCGAGAAGTCGCAAAGTTTGGTGTTTTCAGCCATGACGACTTCAACAAACAAACAAGAACACAAGAAAGCAAGAAAACTGGCAAAGGAAAACGACAAAAGGCAAATGAAAACTGCAAGGGAGAAAGGCAAATGAAAACGACAAATGTGAAGTGGGGGAGAGGAAAACGAGAGGCAACTGGCAAAAAAGGTAAATGCAAGAGATGAGTTTGTGACACCTACTTGGATAGATCTTGACTTGATCTCTCCTCCCCGGCAACGGTGCCAGAAATCCTTCTACTACGGCAACAAAAGACCTTCCCCGGCAGCGGCGCCAGAGATCCTTCTGCTGCTGGCTACGCCTACAGGGACTTCCTTGGAAAATATGCAAAGGATTCCCCCGTGGCCTTGGAGCCTTGCGTTGGTGTTCCCTTGAAGAGGAAAGGGTGATGTAGCACTGCGGCAGTAAGTATTTCCCTCAGTTTAAGAACCAAGGTATCGATCCAGTAGGAGGATCGCGTCAAGTCACAAGTACCTACACAAACACAAAGATCTTGCACCCAACGCTATGAAGGGGTTGTCAATCCCTTATAGATTGTTTGCAAAGTGAGAACTGAAAGCAAAAAGTAAACAAAGCAAAGTAAAAGTGAAAGTTGAGATGATAGTTGTGAATAGATCCGGGGGTCGTAGTGTTCACTAGTGGCTTCTCTCATGAAAGCAAGTAGACAGTGGGTGAAAAAATTACTGTCGAGCAATCGGTAGAACCGCACAAAGTCATGACTTTATCTATGGCAATGATCATATATATAGGCATCACGTCCAAAACAAGTAGACCGATACTTTCTGCATCTACTACTATTACTCCACACGTCGACCGCTATCCAGCATGCATCCAGTGTATTGAGTTCAAAAGAACAGAGTAATGCCTTAAGCAAGATGACATGATGTAGATGGACAACCTCAAATCTATGATGAAAGCCCATCTTGTTACCCTTGATGGCAACAACATGATGCGTGCCTTGCTGCCCCTTCTGTCACTGGGAAAGGTCACCGCATGGTATGAACCCAAAACCAAGCACTTCTCCCATTGCAAGAATCATAAATCTAGTTGGCCAAACAAAACCCAAGACTCGGAGAGACTTACAAGGATATCAAATCATGCATATAAGAAATCAGCAAAGACTCAAATATAATTCATAGATAATCTGATCACAAATCCACAAATCATCGGATCTCGACAAACACACCGCCAAAGAGGATTACATCGGATACATCTCCATGAAGATCACGGAGAACTTTGTATTGAAGATCCAAGAGAGAGAAGAAGCCATCTAGCTACTAACTACGGACCCGCAGGTCTGAAGTAGAATACTCATGAGTCACTGGAGAGGCGATGATGTTGATGTAGAAGCCCTCCAGCTCCAAAGTCCCCTCCAGCAGGGCACCGGGAAGGGTCTCCAGATGAGATCTCGCGGAAACGGAAGCTTGCGGCGGCGGAAAAGTGGTTTCGTGGACGCCCTGATTTTTTCTGGGATTTTAAGGAATATATAGGCCAAAGAGCTAGGGCAGGGGAGCTCCAGGGAGGCCACAAGCCTGGTCGCCGCGGGCACCCCCTGGTCGCGGCGTCAGGGCTTGTGGGCTCCCTGTAGGCCTCCTGCCTTGGCCCTCAAGTCCCCTGATCTTCTTCTGTTCTAGAAAAATTTATTTCGGGGATTTTATTCCGTTTGGACTCCGTTCCAAAATCAGATCTGAAAAGAGTCAAAAACACAGAAAAAACAGGAACTGGCACTTGGCACTGAATTAATAAGTTAGTCCCAAAAAATATATAAAAGGTATATAAACATCCAAAGTTGACAAGATAAGAGCATGAAACCATCAAAAATTATAGATACGTTTGAGACGTATCACGGCTGTGGGTTTCTTCGCAGTTGTACTACCACCGTCGGACCGGCGGTTCTCTTCCCCGCGTGGGGCTGAGGCGACCGAGGAGGCGTAGTCTGCTCACATGGCGGAATCAGCTGGCGCGGCGGAGATAGCTGAGGAGGAGAGTCAACTGACGCGGTGGAGACCACTTAGGCGGCGGAGTCTACTGACCCTGAGTTGGATTGCTACTATGAGGAGTCTGCTGAGGGGCCGAGTCCGGCGGAGTGATCTCCTGACGCGACGTCCAATGCGGAAGCATGATGTGTTCCTTTTTCCATACAATGGTAGTCCTCAAAGCATCTCCCAGATGAGTCTCCCCATCACCTGTAGGGTACTCAAGCTCCATCTGCTCTAATCTGTTAGTAACTTCATACAGCCCGACAACAGTATAGCCATATGGAACCGGAGAGCAATGGTAAGTTGCATAAGGTCCAGGAGGTAAGACATAGCCGACCGCCACCTTCACGGATATGTTCATGCATTTCGCATGTAGCTGAGAATTTTCCCTCTCCGTGATATCATCCACAGGGTAGTGAGGAGCCGTGTTATCATCTGTGGGCCGAACAAACACCGTGTAAGCCACGCTGCTTTTCCCCTGAGATGGTGATGGGCCGGCAGCAGTATCAAACGCACGATCATATGGGTCAGTGGTAGCTCCCCAGTTGGTATGCATATCTATTAGCTGCTGCTGGAACTCTAATTTTTCTTCTACCTTCTGCAACTGGTCTGCTTCATGTTTATTCCAGACTACTTCCTGTTTCTTCTTTCTCGCTCGGCTTCCACAGCTATCACTACTGTCGGGAAACCCAACCTTCCATAGATCGGAGCCTCGTGTGCCTCGTGTTCGTCCACTGTGTTCTGAATTGCCGAGGGCACGTTTCAGCTTGTCGTTCTCTCTGTCGGGAATGAACTTCCCGTCATGCACGTCCTTTATTGCATCTCGAAGGGCTTCTAGGGGTGTTGCACGTTGCTCTTTTCTATAAGTACACTTCCCTATTTCTGGGTTCAACTTTCTCCCATGCCCGTAGAACCAAGTCCTTGCCTGTTCGATCGAGTACAATGGCTCTAGTTCGACCCATCTAGCAACCAGCTTGTCCTCCATTTTCTACCACTTAGGGCTGGAACACTTGTAGCCACCTGACCCCGTAACATGGTGATAGTCTTATTTGCAGCATTTATATTATTTCTTTCTAGCCTTTTCTTAGCTTCATCTGATTTCTTGAACTGCACAAATACGTCTGAGTGATCTTTTAACTTCTCAAATGCTTCGATGAATGCCCGAGTCTTGTCTTTCTGGACATAGTCTTGGTTCAATCGTTTCTTCCAGTTGTAAAATTGTTTGGCCATCTTCTTGAGATCCCACGACTTGACTTTTCGCTGTATAACTGGGCTATTTGGATCCACCTCTAGTAGTAGGATGAAATTTGTCATGAGGGTATTCCAAAGCATTTCTTTGGATCTATGATCAACATAAGTAACATCGTCCGCCTTTAGCTTATTTCATTTTGAATGGAGATCGGGATGTTGTCCCTAACAACAACTCCGCACTCACTTCGAAATGCATCCGCGCTCTGCTTGGGAGCACTTGGTTTTCCGTGTGCATCGACTTCTTCGGTGTTGAACCTTTCATTATCGCCGAACCTTTTTTTGGGTCTCGTTTCTGTATCAAAGATTTGCTCGATCCAAAGGGCTAAAAGAAGAAAGAAGCGTTCATATATGTATATACATGTCAACTAATGCATCTAGTAAGAAGATGCTTAATTAATATACCTCGTCGGACTTTGTAGTAATGACGATTCCAACACCGAAGCCTTCATCTTCTTGCTCCATTATCTCACCGGAGATGTCAAGTCCCTCAGTGGAGTCGCTCAAAAATTGTGTGGTGATATCATCATCTCGGTCGCGGATCATTTGCTCCAACGGGCTTTCTTGTTCTTCGTATCTCGCGTGTTCCACATCCATAGTTTCTGCAATCACTTGCAAGTTATTTCATATGCATGTTATACAGTTTTAGTATGCTGGAGAGAACAACAAGTTTATTTATTTTAACATGTATGATGATAGCAAAACATAATCCACAAGAGAAATCGAAACAAATGCATATAAAGAACATCTCAATCAGACTTAGGGCTCTGCCGGAACGAAACTGTGAGGACTCTTCACCGGTCTAACTTCGAACTCAATGTGATTAGTTGTTAAAGTTTTTAATATTCCCTTACGCTGGCACAAAATTACTCGTGTGCCATGTGGTGGCCGAGCTTATCGCCTTGGAATTGACCACGTTCGGACACGTTGTCATAAGATGAACACCACGACCATCGTCGGGAGGTTAGGAATAATAATAATCGATAACACAAGTAGTGGGCGTGTGCTACTTTTTTTGTCGGTGCAATTCATGGGCAAGTTTGCTATAGTATAATTTCTTAAGTATTTTGTTAAATCTCAAACGTTAGGTTCGTAAGCAATAGATCCAAACGATTTCTTAATTCCTTCGGTCACACTCACTTTCAAATCCTCCTTTCTTTTTTAAACATGGATGGAAAAAAGAGGAGAACGATGCTTGTTTAACAAAAAAATGCCGACCGGAGCAAAGATTCCACCGAAGTTATACCAAAGGTTATCGGAGTTATGTTTTAACGACCCCCCCCTCATGTCAATTTACGATGATATTTGTTATCATGTTTGTGGTGTGTAGATTTATGCACAAGATGAATACAAGATTTATACACAAGATGTATTTCCGGATAATATTTTCCTCAATTCTTTACATCCACTTGGAATAAAAATATCACAAATGAAAATTTTGTAATAATTTCTTTAGGTTCGGAATTTGCAATTTTCCTGAACTTTGATAATGACCCATGCAAACCCTTTTTATAGATTATTTAAAAATGACTTTGATCAAAAATAAATTTGATAAAAAATCTCTAAAATGACTTTCTCTAAAAATGACTCCACCATTTCTCTAAGTCACGAATGCTATAAAATTTCTCTAACTTTGATAATAAAAATCTCTAAAAGTTTCTCAAAAATGACACGCCGACATCAGCCAGTAGAGCGGTGACACGGGTGGCCTTGGAGTCGGCATCATCATCGGTGTCTGGGTCGGGAGCAGCTCGGGCGGGCAGCGTTGGGGGTTGGTGGCATTGGAGTCGGCGCCCAGCAGGGGGGAGGAATGTGTCGAGGAGGGGATTGGGGGGGGGGGCGCTCACACCAAGGAGGCTCCGGCGACGGGGCAGGGCTCGGGGACAGCGTCGGGGCATGGCTCGCACGCGACGGCGAACTCCGACATCATGGTGATGGCGTACGTGGTGGTTCGATGTCGGGGCAGGGCTGCGGCGTCGCGAGTGGAGAAGATTGGAGAAGGAAGAAGGGGGCGACACAACGGTTAAATACATGCAGCTTTAGTCCCGGTTGGTGGCTCCAACCGGGACTAAAGGCCTCTCTTTAGTCCCGGTCCGACCCACCAACCAGAACTCATGCCTTTAGTTCCGGTTGGTGGCTCGGACCGGGACTAAAGGGGGTCGGAGCCATCAACTAGGACTAAATCTATTTTTCCTATTTTTGGTTTTAGACCTTTTTAGGATATTTTTGTTTTTGTTTTCATTTAAACAGATTCAAAAACAGTAGTTTTAGACTTTTTAGGATATTTCAATTTTAGTTGGATAAAATTTATATAGTTTTAAGTTCATACTATTTTGATCGTAACTAGAGTTTTATAAAAGCTTTTTAGTTGATTTTTTTGTTATTGAAGAATATTATAAAATATTTTTTGTTAACCTAATAATGTTATATTTTCTTTTCTGTTAAATTATTAGTTTAGTATTTTTTCTTTCATGCTAAGTTTTATTTAGCAGAGAAACTATTTTTTCATTTACCACATATTCGCTTTGTTTTGTATGGATCATGGTTATTTCCTTAGAATGGACATCTCTTCATTTGAGTGTGCTTGCATGTTAGGTAAACTATGAACCTATTTTTATTCACATTCTTAATTTTTTCCAGTTAATACAAACTACTCATGATGTGGGTTTGTACTCCTATTGTAACATAATATAAAGGTGCGTGGATGCTCATGAGATATGCCAAAACAATAGACTATTCTCGAGAATAGCCATCTCGAATGCTCAGAAGACATTTATATTTGTTTGGACATAATTGCATTGTTTAACTATTTTGTATAATTAAAATAACTAAACGATAGGAATAAATGAAAGTTCATAACTTAATAAATAATTATTCTAAAATCATATTTCAAATGAAAAAAGGCCCTAGCTAGCACTTACAAAGATTCCACCCCCCCCCAATTTGTCCGAAGTGGCACTTTCCAGCTAATTTTTTTTCTTCGCATGTGTCCCTTGCTTATTGCGCCGTAACCTTGGATAATCTTCATCATATGTGTCTTGTCTTCAGTGTGAAGGTAGTAATTTCATGAAACTTTTCATAATCTTCTGACATGTGTGTCTTGTCCTCCACTCCCACGATGTTTATTTTCCCTGAAAAACTATGTGACGCTTTGGCTCATCGTATGATGTATTCGCTTTCTTATCTTTTATTTTTCTCGGTTTGATAGACATGTCCTTCACATAGAAAACCCGCGCCACATCATTGGCTAGGACGAATGGTTTGCCTGTGTAACCAAGATTGTTGAGATCCACTGTTGTCATTCCGTACTAAGGGTCTACCTGTACCCCGCCTCCTGTCAGATTAACCCATTTGCACCAAAACAAAGGGACCTTAAAATCATCACGCCCATAGTCAAGTTTCCATATCTCCTCTATGTAAGCATAATATGTGTCATTTGCCCTATTGATGTTTGATGCATCAAAGCGGACACCAATATTTTAGTTGGTGCTCTTTTAATCTTGGACGATCATGTATAATGTTTTCACATTTATATTATGCCCTTGGAAAGTCAATACATTCGAAGATGGTGTCCTGGCCAACAAGTAAAGGTCGTCTTCAACGGTGTTGTTACTCATGAGGTGCGTTTGCAACCAACCACCGAAAATCCCCATGTGTTCACTACTACCTCTTGAGCTTGCGTTGGTTTTCCCTCGAAGAGGAAAGGGCGATGCAGCAAAGTGGATAAGTATTTCCCTCAGTTTGTTGAGAACCAAGGTATCAATTTAGTAAGAGAAACAAGCAAGGCCCCAATCGTAGTACCTACACAAACAATCAAACACTTGCATCTGACGCTGTAAAGGGGTTGTCAATCCCTTCAGAGTTATTTGCAAGGATGAGATCTGATAAAGATAGATATAAAAGATTACGGGAAAAAGTAAATAAATAGCAGCAAAGTATTTTTGATATTTTTTGTTTATAGATCTAAAAATATAATATGGAAAATAGACCCGGGGGCCATATGTTTCACTAGAGGCTTCTCTCATAAAGGAAAATAATAGCGTGGGTGAACAAATTACTGTCGAGCAATTGATAGAAAAGCGAATTATTATGAAGATATCGAAGGCAATGATTATGCATATAGGCATCAGGTCCGTGTCAAGTAGACCGAAACGATTCTCTATCTACTACTATTACTCCACACATCAACCGACTCATGCCTGCATCTAGAGTATTAAGTTCATGAAGAACAGAGTAACACATTAAGTAAGATGACATTATGTAGAGGGATAAACTCAAGAAATATAATGAAAACCCAATCTTTTTATCCTCGATGGCAACAATACAATACGTGCCTCGCTACCCCTACTATGTCAGTGGGTGAGGACACCGCAAGACTGAACCCAAAACTAAGCACTTCTCCCATTGTAAGAATTACCAATCTAGTTGGCCAAACCAAACCAATAATTCGAAGAGACTTGCAAAGATATGAAATCATGCATATAAGAATTCAGAAGAGACTCAAATAATATTCATAGATAATCTGAACATAAACTCACAACTCATCGGATCTCGACAAACACACCGCAAAAGAGTATTACATCGGATAGATCTCCATGATGATCATGAAGAACATGGTATTGAAGATCAAAGAGAGAGAAGAAGCCATCTAGCTACTAGCTATGGACCCGTAGGTCTATGATGAACTACTCACACATCATCGGAGGGGCAATGAATTTGATGTAGATGCCCGCCATGATCAATTCCCTCTCCGGCAGATTACCAGAAAAGGCTCCCAGATTGGATGTCATGGGAACACAAGCTCACGGTGGCGTAAAAGTATTTTTGTGGCTCTTTTTGGTGATATGGGAATATTTGGAAATTTATCGGCCGAAGAATAGTGTTAGGAGACCTGCAGGGGACCCATAAGCCAGGGGGCATGGCCACACCCTAGGACGCGCCCTGCAGGCTTGTGGCCTCCCGGCAGATGCCCTGCCCCCTACTCCAAGTCCGTCGTGTTTCTTCTGGTCCAAGAAAAATCATTCCAAATATTTTATTTCGTTTGGACTCCATTTAATATTCCTTATCTGCAATACTCAAAAACGTGGAAAAAACAGAAATTGTCACTAGGCTCTAGATTAATAGGTTAGTCCCAAAAATAATATAAAATAGCATATTAATGCATATAAAACATCCAAAACAGATAATATAATAGCATGGAACAATCAAAAATTATAGATACGTTGGAGACGTATCATTCACGTGTAATCGAGTCGTCAGAATGCTCCGGGTGATTGGAGTGTAGGATATTCTTATGTTCACTGATATACGGGGCCACCAAGGTAGAATTTTGTAGAACTGTGTAGTGTGCTTGCACACAAGAATGCACGTCCCTGCATATTATTGCTTTCGGTCCTAGCGTGCCTTTTCCACTCAGTATCCCCTGATGCGGCAATTGAGGAACACCAATCGTCTTAATGTGAGGAATAAAGTCAACACAACACTCAATGACCTCATGTATTTCATGGCCCTTGGAGATGCATCCTTCTGTCCTGGCACGGTTATGTATATATTTCTGTAAGACTCCCATGAACCTCTCAAAAGGGAACATATTATGTAGAAATACAAGACCCAGAATGACAATCTCGTCGACTAGGTGAACTAGGACGTGCATCATAATATTGAAGAAGGATGGTGGAACCACCAACTCAAATCTGACAAGATATTGGACCAAATCATCCTGTGACCCTGGTAGGATTTCTGGATCGAGTACCTTCTGGGAAATTGCATTGAGGAATTCACATAGCTTCACAATGGCCAATCAAACATTTTCTGGTAGAAGCCCCTCAATGCAATCGGAAGCAATTGCTTCATAATCACGTACCAGTCATGAGACTTTAGGTTCTGGAATTGTTTCTCTACCATATTTATTATTCCCATTATATTCGATGAGAAGCCTCGCGAGACCTTGATACTGAGCAGATATTCAAAAAATATTTCCTTCTCTGCTTTGGTAAGAGCGTAGATTGCGGGACCTTCATACTGCTTTGGAGGCAAGCCATCTTTTTTATTCATATGTTGATGGTCCTCCCGTGCCTGTGGTGTATATTTTGTCTTCCCATACAGGCCCAAGAATCCTAGTAGGTTCACGCAAAGATTCTTCGTCATGTGCATTACGTCGATTGCATAGCGTACCTCTAGGACTTTCCAATAGGGTAGCTCGCAAAATATAGTTTTCCTCTTCCACATGAGTGTGTGTTCGTCAGTGTCACTCGGAACAGATTATCTGTCAGGACCCTTTCCATAGATTGGTTTAAATCGTTGTCCATATCATATATACCATCACCAGTACGGGGGACAGGCTTCTTCCCGTGATCTCCCTCACCTTTGAACTGCTTGCCTTTCTTTCCTAAGGGATGCCTGCTCGGAAGAAATCTACGATGTCCTAGGTACACATTCTTCTTTCATTTGTCCAAATATATACTTTGGGACTCACTAAACAGTGCGTACATGCATTGTATCACTTGTTAGTTTGTCCTGAAAGGTTACTAAGAGCAGGCCAATCATTGGTGGTTTCAAAAAACATCGCTCATAGGTCAGCTTCTTCGTGTTTGTGCTCATCCCACACAGGTACACCTTTGATATCCCATAGCTGTAAAAGTTATTCCACTAATGGCCTTAGGTACACATCAATGTTGTTTCCAGGTCTGATAGCGCCTTGGATGAGCAATGGCATCATAATGAACTTCCGCTTCATGCACAACCAAGGAGAAGGTTATATATGATGGGTAACGTAGCAAAAATTCAAAATTTTCCTACGTCATACATAGATCTTCCTATGGAGAAACTAGCAACAAGAGAGGGGTGAGAGCATCTTCGTACCTTTGAAGATTGCTAAGCGGAAGCGTTGCTAGAATATGGTTGATGGAGTCGTACTCGTTGTGATTCAGATCGCGGTGTGATTCCGATCTAGTGTCAAACCACGACACATCTGCGTTCAACACACATGCAGCCCGGTGACGTCTCCCGCACCTTGAACCAGCAAGGAGGAGGGACAGGTTGGGGAAGAGCTCTCGCAGCACGACGGCGTGGTGGCAGTGGAGCGACGAGGTCTCCCGGAATGGCTTCGCCAAGCACCGTGGGAGATGAGGGAGAGGAGAAGCAGGGCTCCGCCAAGAGAGAAAGAATCGCATGTCTCCAATGGCCAAAACCTCCACTATATATAGGGGGAAGGGGAAGGGGCGCACCCTTTAGGGTTCCCACCCCCAAAGGGTGCGGCATCCCTAGATGGGAGGGGCTGGCTGGCGGCCAGGGGAGGAGAGGGGGTGGCGCACCCCTAGGTAGGCCTTAGGCCCACCAGTGCCTAGGGTTCCCCCCCTTCCCTCTCTGGTGCGCCTTGGGCTGGGTGTGGGGGACGCACCAGCCCACCTAGGGGCTAGTTCCCCTTCACACTTGACACATGCAGCCTCCCTGGGCTCGTGGCCCCTCCCAGTGGGCCCCCGGAATCCTTCCGATGTCCACGCACGTTGTCGGTGGTGTCCGAAACATTTTCGGCGTCCAAACACATCCATCCTATATATCAATCTTTACCTCTGTACTATTCCGGAGCTCCTCGTGACGTCCGAGATCTATTCGGGGATTCCGAACAACCTTCGGTAACCTCATACAACAATTCCCTATAACCCTAGCGTCATCGAACCTTAAGTGTTTAGGCCCTACGGGTTAGGGAGGCATGCAGACATGACCGAGACACCTCTCCGGCCAATAACCATCAGCGGGGTCTGGATACCCATGGTGGTCCGCACATGTTCCATGATGATCTCATCGGATGAACCACGATGTCAAGGATTCAATCAATCCCGTATACAATTCCCCCTGTCTATCGGCATAGAACTTGCCCGAGATTCAATCGTCGGTATCCCTATCACTACAGGAATCACCTTCTTTGCCGTCTGCCATCACAGACGGCAAAGACAATATCCCGAACGGCAAAGACAATACCACAGACGGCAAAGATTGTCACGACCGGCAAAATTTCTGCGTCAGCCTACGACGGCATAGGACCTTCTTTGCCGTCTGCCCGCGCAAGGCGGACGACAAAGCTCTTTTCCGTCAGCTTTCCTCAGGAGCTGTCGGCAAAGCTCTTGAGACGGCAACCGACACGCGTTGCCTTCGTTAGGGGTTAACGGAGCCTTTGCCGTCTGCCTCCCCGTCCATCTTTGTCGTCTGCCTCCCCGTCCATCTTTGTCGTCTGCCTTCTCCTCCCCTCCCCTCCCCCTCCATCTTTGTCGTCTGCCTCCACGTCCATATTTGCCGTCTGCCGGGTCCACCCCTCCCCCTCTCTCCACTCTTTGCCGTCTGCCTCCTCCTCCCCCCTCCTCTGTTCCCTCTTCTTTGTCGTCTGCCCCCTGGAGGCTGACGGCAAAGAGACTATATGGCCAGCTGCTACTGCCCAGGTTGCACAGCTGGGCGCCACGTGGCACCTTTGCCGTCGGTCAGCTGACGGCAAAGGCCTTTGCCGTCAGCTGGCAGACGGCAAAGAGCCTATATTGTCACATTTTTGTTTATTTTTTCTATTTCACAGCACATATACATATAATTCATAGCACATATATGATAAATAGGTCACAACACATATATGATATACATATAAAGCTCATCAATGCCATTTGTTCATCAACGTACATCCCATATATCAAAAGAACCAACACATAAAAAGTTTCATCCATATATACATACATATAGTTGCACATATATTGTTCATCCATATATACATATACATATAGTTCCACATTGTTCATCAACTCAAATAAAAACGGAAACTAAAGCACTCCAACGCCAACTTCCATGCATGTAGTACATCCAATCTGCAAAATGGGAATAAGAAAGTCAGAAGAAGAAGAACAACAACATATATATGACAAATAAGCTAAATTGAAGAAGAAAGAGAAGAAGCAAGAAGAGAACAAGGAGAAGAAAAACAAGAAGGAGGAGGAGGAGGAGGAGGAGGGGAAGGGGAAGGAGAAGGAGAAGGAGGAGGATAAGAAGAAAAAAGAAGAGAAGAAGAAGGAGAAGAAGGAGGAGAAGAAGGAGAGAAGAAGAAGGAGAAGAAGGAGGGCTCCTTCTCCTTCTTCTCCTCCTTCTCCTTCTTCTTCTCTTCTTCTCCTCCTCCTCCTTCTTCTTCTCCTTCTGCTTCTCTTCTTCTCTTCTTCTTCTTCTTCTTCTTCTTCTTCCTTCTCCTTCTTTTTGAGCTAAATGGGCTAATTATGTCATTTTAGAGGAAAACAAGCTATGTATATAATATTCATGAGATAACCAAGGTTCTTATGCCATTTTGAGCTTATTATGGTATTTTGGAGCTAAATGGGCTAATTATGTCATTGTTGGGTTAATTAAAGCAAGGATAATATGAAAGAGGAGAAGAAATAGGAGGAGGAGGAGAAGAAGAAGAAATCAAGAAGGAGGAGGAGGAGAAGGACTAGAAGGTCCTTGGCCTTCTCCTCCTCCTCCTCCTCCTCCTCCTCCTCCTTCTCCTTCTTCTCTTCTTCTTCTTCTCTTCTTCTTCTTCTATCTTTTCATTTTGCCTATTTCTTCTCCTCTTCTCCTCTTGTTGGAGCTAAATTACCTAATTATGTCTTTTTTGAGCTAAATGTTCCAATTATGTCATTTTAGAGGAAAACAAGCTAAGTATATAATATTCATGAGCTAACCAAGGTTCTTGTGCCATTTTGAGCTTATTATGGTATTTTGGAGCTAAATGGGCTAATTATGTCATTGTTGGGTTAATTAAAGCAAGGATAATATGAAAGAGGAGAAGAAAGAGGAGGAGGAGGAGAAGAAGAAGAAATCAAGAAGGAGGAGGAGGAGGAGAAGGAGGAGGAGGAGAAGGATAGAAGGTCCTTGGCCTTCTCCTCCTCCTCCTCCTCCTCCTCCTCCTCCTCCTCCTTCTCCTTCTTCTCTTCTTCTTCTTCTTCTTCTTCTTCTTCTTTCTTTTCATTTTGCCTATTTCTTCTCCTCTTCTCCTCTTGTTGGAGCTAAATTACCTAATTATGTCTTTTTTGAGCTAAATGGGCTAATTATCCCATTTTAGAGGAAAACAAGCTAAGTATATAATATTAATGAGCTAACCAAGGTTCTTATGCCATTTTGAGCTTATTATGGTATTTTGGAGCTAAATTGACTAATTATGTCATTGTTGGGGAAATTAAAGCAAGGATAATATGAAAGAGGAGAATAAAGAGGAGGAGGAGGAGAAGAAGAAGAAATCAAGGAGGAGAAGGAGGAGGAGGACTAGAAGGTCCTTGGCCTTCTCCTCCTTCTCCTCCTCCTCCTCCTCCTCCTCCTCCTCCTTCTCCTCCTTCTCCTTCTTCTCTTCTTATTCTTCTTCTTTCTTTTCATTTTTCCTATTTCTTCTCCTCTTGTTGGAGCTAAATTACCTAATTATGTCTTCTTGGAGCTAAATGGGCTAATTATCTCATTTTAGAGGAAAACAAGCTAAGTTTGGAGGAGAAACTTACCGTAGTGGTCATCAGGGAGGAGAAACACCACGGTTGCTCGCGCCGGCTTCGTTTGGAGACGGTTTCCCTGGAGAAGGGTCGTGCGATGCCGCTCGGGAGTTATTCTGCAGAAAACATATTTTGCAATGTCTCAGTTAGCATGATGACACTCAATTATTAATACTAGTTTATAATGAAACTCACCGTGCCAATCGAAGAGAAGACGGGCATCGGCGGAGGGACTTGACCGCTCTTCTCGCACAGACCCTGAAGAGTGGGTCGTATTAGTTAGTATTGAAACAGACATTACACACATGATTTGGCTAATGTGGAAAAAAAACATACCACAAAAAGCTCGTACAGGGCCCGTTGACCCGCCTCATTCCGGGCCCTCTCCTCCTCAAGCAATCGTGCCGTGGTCTGGTCCCTCTCATCAAGAGCAGCCTGAAGAGCAGCCTGGCTTGCCAATCTCTCTTTCTCAAGAGCAGCCTGGTTTGCCGCTCTCTCTTTCTGAAGAGCAGCCTGAAAAACCATTCCTCGTTACCACAGTAATGATCTATGGTGACACACATAATGAAATGGATGAAAGTGTACTTAGTCCGTACAACTAACCTCGATGGCAAGTTCGACTGATTGTGGACGAGGCGTTATCTCAGGACATCAGCTCGACTGGCGCGCCTTGATCTCCGGAAGAGTGAGTGGACAACGTATTATCCCATCTCCAATGGCTATCGATCCATGGGGCCTCCCGCCACCAGATACCATCACCAGCTCTGGATCCAAAGGTTCCTGGCTAGGGTTAAAGTCATCCCCTGTCGTAGCCTTCCCCGCGTCCCTGTATGCCACGAGCTTCTGGTGGGATGATATGTTGGTGAAGTTACTGGGATCATCCAGGTCAGACTCAGAGAATGCCTTCGCCTTCTTGTACGAGGCAGTATGGGCCATGCCATAAAGGTCGTACAAGTGTGGCATCTCAGTCTTATTGTGATGCGCCTAAAAGAGAGGAACAAAATATTAGCATCAAGAATGAATTGCATGAATCATGAAGAAAATCACATACCCAGTTTCGTCCAAACTGAAGTAAGTTGGCGCTGCCTTGATGGTGTGGCACACCAACCATTTGGCTACACCGATCCTTCGCATTCTCGTGAACGGCTCGCCAGCTGCCTGTGCACCACTCATCAACCAACGCCTCCCAACAATCCATCTTATCCGCACACCATCTCGGGGGCACCTGTAAGTTATTAGAAAGAATTTTCAGCGCTACGCCTATGAATGAAATCAAGAAAACTACGTAGAAGGACTTAAGAATAGGTAATTACCTTCATGTATTGCTCCTTCTTCAGAAACTTTCCGCGGCAATCCTTCTTCTCCTTCTTAATACCACGCGTGGCGTAGTAATCTCGAATAGCCTGCGGCCGAGCCTCGTGGTGCAAGTTCTGTAGTAACCGCCTACACTCGACCTCGAGAACCCTGGCCGCCTCCTCCTCATATCCATCCTCACACCTATAGAAGGTCTGCAATCAAACGTGAAAACACCGATTAGTACAATAATTAGGTATATTGTTAATTTTAGATTCTGTAAAAGGATAATTTACCCAAAAGCTCTTGATCACCATCTCCGCCCTCGTGTGGCACAAGACACCATCTATAACCTCCTCCGGCGGGGCCTGCGCAGCCTGGTAGTGCTCCCAGGTAAATCCTATTGTAGGAACCTGACCCTCACCACGCAACGTGAAAAACCCCGGGAAATTTGTCCGGCAAAGCACACCAAGGACGGAGTTCGGCCTGCGGACTCCAAGAGGGTGTACCCATCCCCTGCAGTATGATAAGGTCAGCGCATTAGGTATTTGAACAAACTTGAAGGCAAAAGCTAAAAAAAGGGTAAATGTACTTACCTATCTCCTTCAGGTTTAATCACCGGCCTCTACTCGCGGGTAGCCGGGGCGACCGGGAGACGTGTACTACCACGCTTGTACACGGTGGCCCCGTCCACCTGCACATCCCCTCACTATCCGTAAGCTCATCCCCGCCCCCTGAGCCACCCGGACCCTCGGTCCAATCCGGCAACTCGGTACGATCCGGCCAAGGCTCCCATCCGGGCCTCTCCACGTCGGGTGAAGCCTCCGGAACCATAGTCTCCTCCGGCTGCTCCTGGGCCGAATGCACCTCGACCCGAGGCTGCTCCTCGACCGGAGTCTCATGGGACGAATGCCCGTGAACACCAGGCTCCTGGACCGGAGTCCCCGTAGCCTCCTCCGCAAACGGGTCGACCATAGTAGTCCTATGCTCGGGTGAATGAGCTGGTGGTGGTGGCGAGGACGGCTCAACAGTCCTCCTGGATCTTCCGCGGCCACCACCTCTCCATGTACCCTTCCCCTTCCTCCCTACCCGACCAGCACCTCTCCCAGTGGGCAATGCCAACGACGAAGAAGAACCCCCGGCTGGTGTCGAAAGACTGTCTGCCAAGGCTCTACGGAGAGATAGGGGTGGAAGGGAAGTACCACCCCTCGTGCGGGGCGCCTGGGAAGAACCCGTCGAGCGCTCTGGACCCGCGCCCACCATCTTTCAACACCTGCCATGATAAAGATTAAAATAAATTAGTACAACATAAAAAAATTGAATGACTAACATGAATAATAATATGTACATGAATAATAAAGATTAAAAAATATATAATTTAAGTTGTGAATCTTACAAACTAATAATCATCATCAATAAATGCATCATCATCATCACTATCACGCATGTCTTCATGAATGACGTGCTCATCGGGTTCAACGGCGTGAAGTTGTGAAAGGCCTTCCTTTAATCATTGAAGCATTGACAGGTCATCCGCATCAGTAACCTCTACGAGTTCCAGGTCTTCTGGTTCCGGCTCAGGGCTGGAGTCGGATTCATTGTCGCTCTCTACTTCCATGTTCTTGGATGAAGCATGGCGGTTGTTGAAACGTTTCTTGGAAAGACGTGCTTCTTGGAAGAATTCTCCATCATATGTGTCTGGGTTAATGTGAGGTTCATAATCATGTTCATTTGGGCGAGGTGGTCTGACATGTGGCGGCACTTCATAAACAACATACCAACCTTCCAGATTCTTATCCGTTTGGCATGCCCACGGTAGATAGAAAACTTGGGTCGCCTGTTGAGCCGTAATATAGACATCGGGAACATCTAAATGGGTGTTTGGATTGATTTCGACTAGTCCTATATGTTCATGAGTCCTTCTAGTCTTTTTCGGCTGGAACCAATAACATTTGAAGACTACGACGTTCGGTGGGTTTTCACCATAGAATTGAAGTTCATAAATTGCTTCAACTCTTCCATAATACTCGATAACACCTTCGCCGATAGCAGAGACACCACAATTTGTAGATTTCCGGTCGGGCATAGATAGCTCTTTGCCAAAGGTACGAAAGAGATACCCGTTGATGTTGTATTTCTCAAGTGAACGGACCTTATAGTCAAAACCATTAGCGACTTGTCTCAATTCGGCGTCCATAGACTCTGAATTAGATTACAAGTTTAATACGAAACGGTTGTTGCATTAGCCGCAAGTTAGACCAAGAATGAAATGGTCCATTATTGATAATTACCGTTTGTTTGAACCAAGAGATGAAACCGGGAGAGCCGCCTCCAGTCTTTGACAGAAGCTCATACTCTTTGACGGAATCATTTTCGATCACCGCTCCATCCGAGAATTTGACGACGTAACGGCTGTTTGAAATATCCGGGAATAAGAGCAGTTCAAATGAATTAGAAGTTACGGGAAAATGTGCCGAGAACTCACTCGATGTACGGCCGCACTTCTGTTAGGTTGTTGAAGATATACAACGAAATGTTCCGCCATTCTTCGATATCCAACGTTATTGGTTTCGAAGCACCGGCTGGTGCGAGCTTCCCTTTGAATAGGCTGAGGTTGGACCCTCCTTTTTTAGGGTCTCCATCATTGTGCCGAGGCTTGGGATTATGCAAATGATGATTTTTGGCTTCGTAGTGTGCTGTCACAAAGTTTGCTACCTCCTCAGTAATGAATGCCTCAGCCATCGATGCTTCAATTCTACGCTTATTTTTACATTTAGCTCGAAGGGTCTTCTGCATCCTCTCAGTTGCATAGCACCAACGATCTTGCACGGGCCCCCCCAATCTTGCCTCGGTCGGTAGATGTAAAATCAAATGCTGCATTGGATTAAAGAAGCCCGGTGGAAAGATCTTCTCTAACTTGCACAACAACTCCGGTGCAAACTCCTCCATGTCTTCTACCACGCCAGGCGACAATTCTTTCGCACAAAGAACACGGAAGAAATAGCTCAGCTCCGCCAGTACTAGCCATTCATCCTCAGGAATAAAGCCACGTAACATCACCGGCATTACCCGCTCTAGCCATATGTGCCAATCATGACTCTTGAGACCAAAGATTTTGAATTTTTCAAGACTCGCTCCCCTCTTTAGATTCGCTGCATACCCATCGGGGAACATCAAGTGCATTTTGACCCACAAGATAATTTCCCTCATAGCTGGCCTTCCAAGATTGAACCACGCCTTTGGCTTCGACCACTTCTGCTTTCCTTTGCCTTCTCGCATGTTTTGTAACGGTCTATGACATAGTGTCTCTTGATCGACTCTAGCCTTAATATTATCCTTTGTCTTCCCATCTATGTCGAACAATATACCAAAAATAGCCTCTCCGATATTCTTTTCAGTGTGCATCATGTCGATATTGTGTGGAAGAAGGAGGTCTTTGAAGTAAGGCAGATCCCAGAAGCATGGCTTGTGAGTCCAGGCATGTTTTGAATTATACCCCTTGAAATACCCTGGACGCTCTGGATCAGGCTCGAGGGCGTTTAACTGATCCAGGATCTGTTGGCCTGTGAACGCAGGTGGTGCCAAGTTTTTGACAACTTTACCTTTGGTAAAGTTCTTCTTGTCTTTTTCTGAACTGATGGTCAAGATCCACGAACTGTCTATGCAAGTCAAAGCAAGAATACTTCCGACCCTCCTGCAACCAATGAAACTGAAGAGCTGCCTTGCATTGGGGGCACGGGAACCTTCCATGCACACACCATCCAGAGAATAGCGCATACGCTGGCAAGTCATGCATAGAGTACATGTACCACACATGCATTTTGAAGTTTTCTTTTCTAGCGGCATCGTATGTCTTGCCCCCATTTTCCCAAGCTTCTTCCAATTCATCCTTAAGCGGTTGCAGGTACACATTCATATTCTTCCCCGGATAATTGGGCCCTGGAATTATCAACGTCAGAAATATGTTCTTTCTTTGCATAATCTGCCCGGGGGGGGGGGAGATTGAGTGGAATGACAAATACAGGCCAACAACTGTATTGGGTTGCCGTCATGCCGAAGGGATTAAAACCATCCGTGGCGGCGCAGACTCAAGGATTCCTTGGATCTGCCGCTTTATCCTGATGCAATCCATCGAAATGTTTCCACGCTTCCCCATCCGATGTGTGTACCATCATCTTATTCCCATCCGCATCTAGTTCGGTTCTTTTGCCCAATTTGTGCCATGCCATCTGTCTGGCTGTCTCTTCGACCATGAAAAGACGTTGAAGTCTTGGTACGATTTGCATATACCGAACAACACTAACTGCGGTTTTGGTCTGCCTCTTCTCACCCATACCGTTGTCTACCACAAGATACCTGCAAGACTCGCAATTGGGACAATAGTCCAAGTGTGCATACTCCTTCCTAAATAAGACACATCCTTTCTCACATGCATCTATCTTCTCATAGGGAATCTTAAGTACACGAAGTATTTTGTCCGACTGGTACAGGTTTGCAGGCATGACATGGCCTTTGGGTAGGAAACGTCCAAATAGTGTCATCATCGCGTCGTAGCATTCTCTTCCCAAGTTGAACTGAGCCTTCAAAGCCATTACTTGTGCAATTGCATCCAGCTGACAGAGCTCAGTGTGCTCATGGAGAGGACGTTTTGAAGACTCCAACATTTCATAAAAGGCCTTTGCAGATTCCTCCATCTTATCTTCCGAATCCCGAGCATCATCAAAGTCTTGCACCATGCCTTCGATCCCAGTACCATGCTCGTCCGTGCGACGACGGACCACCTCAGCTCTTGTGCGTTGTATAGACTCACCATGAAATGTCCACACCATATAATTAGGCTAAAAATCCCTCCTCTGCAGGTGTTTAATCATTACAGCCTCTGTCGCCTTTTTATAGTTGTCGCATCCAGGACAGGGGCAATAGTTTCTTTCCTGGCCATTTGCGAATGCGGCTTTCACAAATTCCTTTGTTTTTAAAAACCATTCTTTCGTCATCTCTTTCTGACTAGGGTGACCGGTATACATCCACGCACGATCACTCATCTTGCGTAGCTACTAAAGACAGAAGAAATATATTTATATATAATTTAGCATTTATATTCATCGGTTAATCAGGTTCGCCATTTTTATTACGTCCACGCAACCTACACGCTAATAGGTAAAGATAGGTCCTAATCCCACCCGAGTATGTGTAGATTGGGTTCGTTTTCCCATGCTCTGCTCCGGATCCAACGCAAAATTTCGGCAGCACCTCCCCGCTTTTCTTCTGATACACGTCTCCGCAATAAACAGAGAGGATGTGCATCCGGAGAACAACAGAGAGGCACTAACGAAATTCCGCATCGGATCCAGAGCACAATATACGGGAAAACGAACCCAATCTACACATACTTGGGCTGTCCATGGATAATGTTGGACAATTCGAAAGGATGGCGGTTATAAATATGCAAAGACATGCATATTTATAGATGTCGCCCTTTCGAACGGGAGATGCATACTGGTCACGCATACTGATAAATTAATTGAATTACCTAAATCTAGAAAGTTTCTTCCAGAAACCGAGCCACAGTAAATGAAGGGGCGGGGAGGAGATGAAATTTGTACTGACCCACGAATGCAGGGGAGGAGCTCGTACAACGCACGGGCAGGTCTGCGCACAGCAGACCTCACAACGACGAGACAACTATCACATGTAAATCCACCCGATCAACACAAATATTCCAATTATGTCATTTTAGAGGAAAACAAGCTAAGTATATAATATTCATGAGCTAACCAAGGTTCTTGTGCCATTTTGAGCTTATTATGGTATTTTGGAGCTAAATGGGCTAATTATGTCATTGTTGGGTTAATTAAAGCAAGGATAATATGAAAGAGGAGAAGAAAGAGGAGGAGGAGGAGAAGAAGAAGAAATCTAGAAGAAGGAGGAGGAGGAGGAGAAGGAGGAGGAGGAGAAGGATAGAAGGTCCTTGGCCTTCTCCTCCTCCTCCTCCTCCTCCTCCTCCTCCTTCTCCTTCTTCTCTTCTTCTTCTTCTTCTTCTTATTTCTTTTCATTTTGCCTATTTCTTCTCCTCTTCTCCTCTTGTTGGAGCTAAATTACCTAATTATGTCTTTTTTGAGCTAAATGGGCTAACTATCCCATTTAAGAGGAAACCAAGCTAAGTATATAATATTAATGAGCTAACCAAGGTTCTTATGCCATTTTGAGCTTATTATGGTATTTTGGAGCTAAATGGACTAATTATGTCATTGTTGGGGAAATTACCCTACTGCATGGACATGCACCTACCACGCAAAGTTCGCAGGTCCAGAAGTTGCCCTTTTGGTCCAGAGGACTTTCCAGGTTACCTATACTACTTTTCAGTTTATATAAAACTTTTTGATATTTTCTACATTTGAGGATGGCAATATTATTTAAGTTGTCCTGTTTTGCTCCGGTACCAATAAATATAGACGATACATTATTTTGACACACTTGATTTCAACAAAAGAACATGTGATCTTCTTTGAAGTAGTCTTGAACCTAAGCAATAATGATGGGCGAATAAACTAACAGAATCTACCACTAAATCTACTAATTAACTAACAGAATCTACCACTAAAACTACTAATTAATTCCAAAAAACTAAATACCAAACATGTGATCTTCTTTTTGTCTTCTCCTCCTCCTATTCTTCTTCTTCTTCTTCTTCTTCTTCTTCTCCTCCTCCTCTTCTCCTCTCCTCCTCCTCCTCCTCTTCTTCTTCTTCCTATTCTTTCTAGTAAGCTAACTAACTAACTAACCTAACTAACCAAGCTAACTAAACCTATCGCTAAACCTAGATAGCAGTAAACAGCAAAAAAATAACAAAAACAGAATCTACCACTATAATAAAAACAGAATCTACCACTAAGTAACTAAAAAAGAATCTAGCTACCACTAAATACCAAACAATAAAAAATCAACTTGTTCTTCTTTTTTCTCTTCTTCTCCTTCTTTTTTTTTCTTATTCTCTTCTTATCTTCTTCTTCTCTTCTTCTTTACTTCTTCTCCTTCTTATTTTTTTCTTCTCTTCTTCTTCTTTTTCTTCTTCTTCTCCTTCTTATTTTTTTCTTCTCCTCTTCTTCTTCTTTTTATTCTCCTCCTCCTCCTCCTACTCCTCTTCTTCTTCTCCTCTTCTTGTCCTCCTCCTCCTCCTCTTCTCCTCTTCTCCTCCTAACTAAATCTACTAACCTAACTAAAACTAATAACCTAACTAAATCTACTAACCTAACTAAAACTACTAACCTAACTAAAACTACTAACCTAACTAAAACTACTAACCTAACTAAATCTACTAACCTAACTAAAACTACTAACCTAACTAAAACTACTAACCTACCTAAAACTACTAACCTAACTAAAACTACTAACCTAACTAAATCTACTAACCTAACTAAAACTACTAACAATAACAACTACTAAAACTACTAAAAAATAATAAAACTAGTAAAAAATAATGCGGGTGGGGGGGTGGGGGTGGGGGTGTGGGGGCTCACCGAGAGGGGCGGCTGTGGAGGGGCCGGGGTGGCGGGGGTGGCGGGGCGGCGCCGGGGGCGCCAGGTGCGGCGGCGCGACGGTGGTGAGGCAGCGGCAGCGGCAGCGGGGGCGAGGTGGGGAGAGAGAGAGGGGCGGCGGCGGGGGCGACAGGGGCGGCGCCAGGGGCGGCGACGCGACGGGGGCGGCGGCGCGACGGTGGTCCTGGCGGCCGTTACAGAGAGAGGAGCGCGCGGGGTGGGGAGAGAGAGCGAGGGGCGCGCGGGGATGAGCCTTTACAGAGAGAGAGAGGGGCGGGGTGGGGGGGAAGGAGCCGTTAACGGAGTTAGCGCTTTGCCGTCTGCCTCCAGACTCTTTGCCGTCCGCTAGCAGACGGCAAAGGTCCGACTCCTGTTTGACCTAGCCACCCCGCGGTCAGGTGGGCCTATCTACATCTTTGCCGTGTGCCTCTGGACTATTTGTCGTCCGCTAGAAGACGGCAAAGAGGTGACAGATGGCAAAAAGACTGTATGCCATCAGCCAGTATTGTGCCGTCTGTTTTGCTGAAGCTCACGGCAAAGACAATCTTTGCCATCAGCTAGCAGACGGCAAAGACTAGGCAGATGGCAAAATACTGATTTCCAGTAGTGTATGCCTTGTTCAATCTCGTTACCGGCAAGTCTCTTTACTCGTTCCGTAGCACATCATCCTGTGACTAATTCCTTAGTCACATTGAGCTCATTATGATGATGTTCTACCGAGTGGGTCCAGAGATACCTCTCTGTCACACGGAGTGACAAATCCCGATCTCAATTCATACCAACCCAATAGATACTTTCGGAGGTACCCGTAGTGCACCTTTATAGTCACCCAGTTACGTTGTGACGTTTGATACACCAAAAGCGCTCCTACGGTATCCGGGATTTGCACAATCTCACGGTCGAAGGAAAAGGCACTTGACATTAGAAAAGCTTTAGCATACGAACTACACGATCTAGTGCTATGCTTAGGATTGGGTCTTGTCCATCACATCATTCTCCCAATGATGTGATCCCATTATCAATGACATCCAATGTCCATGCTCAGGAAACCATGATCATCTATTGATCAATGAGCTAGCCAACTAGAGGCTTGCTAGGGACACATTGTGATCTATTTATTCACACATGTATTTCGGTTTCCTATTAATACAATTATAACATGAACAATACACGATTATCATGAATAAGGAAATATGATAATAACCATTTTATTATTGCCTCTAGGGCATATTTCCAACAGTCTACCACTTGCACTAGAGTCAATAATCTGGTTACATTGTGATGAATCGAACACCCATAGCATTGTGGTGTTGATCATGTTTTGCTCGTGGAAGAGGTTTAGTCAATGGTTCTGCAATATTCAGATCCGTGTGTACTTTACAAATATCTATGACTCCTCTGTGTACCTGGTCCTAGACGGAGTTGTAGTGGCGTTGGATGTGCTTGGTCTTCGTGTGAAATCTGGGCTCCTAGGCTATGGCAATGGCTCCATTGTTATCACAGAAGAGTGTCATCGGACCTAACGCGCTTGGAACCACTCCAAGGTCGGTGATGAACTCCTTCATCCAGATCCCTTCATGAGCTGCTTCCGAAGCAGCTATGTACTCCGCTTCACATGTAGATGTTGCCACGACGTCTTGCTTGCTGCTGCACCAACTCACTACCCCACCATTCAGAACATACACGTATCCAGTTTGTGACTTAGAGTCATCCGGATCTGTGTCGAAGCTAGCATCGGCGTAACCCTTTACGACGAGCTCTTCGTCACCTCCATAAACGAGAAACATCTCCTTAGTCCTTTTCAGGTACTTGAGGATATTCTTGACCGCTGTCCAGTGTTCCATACCGGATCACTTTGGTACCTCCCTACCAAACATATGGAAAGGTTTATATCAGGTCTGGTACGCAGCATGGCATACATTAGAGAGCCCACGGCTGAAGCGTAGGGGACAATACTCATCTTCTCTCTTTCTGCTGCCTTGGTCGGTGAATGAGTCTTACTCAATATCATACCTTGCAAAACTGGTAAGAACCCCTTCTTCGAGTTTTCCATATTGAACTTCTTCAATATCTTGTCAAGGTATGTACTTTGTGAAAGACCTATGAGGCGTATCGATCTATCTCTATAGATCTTGATGCCTAATATGTATGCAGCTTCTCCAAGGTCCTTCATTGAAAAACTCTTATTCAAGTAGGCCTTTATGCTCTCCAATAACTCTATATCATTCCCCATCAGTAATATGTCATCCACATATAGTATGAGAAAGGCTACAGAGTTCCCACTCACCTTCTTGTACAAACATGCTTCTCCATAAACCTGTATGAACCCAAACGCTTTAATCACCTCATTAAAGCGAATGTTCCAACTCCGAGATGCTTGCAGCAGCCCATAGATGGAGCGCTGGAGCTTGCATACCTTGTTAGCACTCTTATGATCGACAAAACCTTCTGGTTGCATCATATACAACTCTTCCTTAAGATACCCATTAAGGAACGCTGTTTTGACGTCCATTTGCCAAATTTCATAATCATGAAAAGCGGCAATTGCTAACATGATTCGGACTGACTTCAGCTTTGCTACGGGAGAGAAAGTCTCATCGTAGTCACCTCCTTGAATTTGTCGAAAACCCTTTGTGACAAGTCGAGCTTTATAAACGGTCACAATACCGTTTGTGTCGGTCTTCTTCTTGAAGATCCATTTATTTTCTATGGCTCGCCGATCATCGGACAAGTCCACCAAAGTCCATACTTTGTCCTCATACATGGATCCTATCTCGGATTTAATGGCCTCAAGCCATTTGTTGGAATCCGGTCCCGCCATTGCTTCTTCATAGTTCGAAGGTTCACCGTTGTCTAACAACATGATCTCCATCACAGGGTTGCCGTACCACTGTGGTGTGGAACGTACCCTTGTGGACCTTCGTGGTTCAATAGCAACTTGATCCGAAGCTTCATGATCATCATCATTAACTTCCTCTTCAGTTGGTGTAGGCGCCACAGGAACATTTTCCCGTGCTGCGCTACTCCCCGGTTCGAGAGGAGGTACAATTACCTCATCAAGTTCTACTTTCCTCCCACTTACTTCTTTCGAGAGAAACTCTTTCTCTAGAAAGGATCCGTTCTTGGCAACAAAGATTTTACCTTCGGATCTAAGATAGAAGGTATACCCAATAGTTTCCTTAGGGTATCCTATGAATACGCATTTCTCCGCTTTGGGTTCGAGCTTTTCTGGTTGAAGTTTCTTCACATAAGCATCGCAATCCCAAACTTTTAGAAACGACAGCTTAGGTTTCTTGCCAAACCATAATTCATATGGTGTCGTCTCAACCGATTTACACGATGCCCTATTTAAAGTGAATGATGCAGTTTCCAATGTGTATCCCCAGAATGATAGCGGTAAGTCGGTAAGAGACATCATAGATTGCACCATATCTAATAAAGTGCGATTACGACGTTCAGACACTCCGTTATGTTGCGGTGTGCCAGGCGGCGCAGTTGTGAAACAATTCCGCACTTCCTTAGGTGTGTGCCAAACTCGTGACTCAAATATTCTCCTCCACGATTAGATCGTAGACACTTTATTTTCTTGTCACGTTGATTCTCAACCTCACTCTGAAATTCTTTGAACTTTTCAAATATTTCAGACTTGTGCTTCATCAAGTAGATATATCCATACCTACTCAAATCATCAGTGAGAGTGAGAACATAACGATAGCCACCGCGAGCTTCAACGTTCATTGGACCGCATACATAAGTATGTATTATTTCCAATAAGTCGGTTGCTCGCTCCATTATTCCTGAGAACGGAGTCTTAGTCATCTTGCCCATGAGGCACGGTTCGCATGTGTCAAATGATTCAAAGTCAAGAGACTCTAATAGTCCATCAATATGGAGTTTTTTCATGCGCTTGACACCAATATGACCAAGGCGACAGTGCCACATGTATGTGGGATTATCATTATCAACCTTACATCTTTTGGTATTCACACTATGAATATGTGTAACATCACGATCGAAATTCATCAAGAATAAACTATTCACCAGCGGAGCATGACCATAGAACATATCACTCATATAAATAGAACAACCATTATTCTCTGACTTAAATGAGTAGTCGTCTCGCATTAAGCAAGAGCCTGATACAATGTTCATGCTCAAAGCTGGTACTAAATAACAATTATTAAGGTTCAAAACTAATCCCGAAGGTAGATGTAGAGGTAACGTGCCGACGGCGATCACATCGACCTTGGAACCATTCCCGATGCGCATCATCACCTCGTCCTTGGCCAGCCTCCGTTTATTCCGCAGTTCCTGCTTTGAGTTGCAAATGTGAGCAACAACACCGGTATCAAATACAAAGGAGCTACTACGAGTGCTGGTGAGGTACACATCAATAACATGTATATCATATATAGCTTTAACGTTGCTGGCCTTCTTATCCGCTAAGTACTTGGGGCAGTTCCGCTTCCAGTGATCGTTTCCCTTGTAATAGTAGCACTCAGTCTCAGGCTTGGGTCCATTCTTTTTCTTCTTCCCGACAGCTGGCTTACTGGACGCGGCAATAGCTTTGCCGTATTTCTTGAGATTTTTCTTACCATTTCCCCTTTTGAAACTGGTGGTCTTATTGACCATCAACACTTGATGCTCTTTCTTGATTTCTACTACTGCAAATTTCAGCATCGAGTACAACTCGGGAATGGTCTTCTCCATCCCTTGCATGTTGTAGTTAAACACAAAACCCTTGTAGCTTGGTGGGAGAAACTGGAGGATTCTGTCAATTACAGCGTCATCCGGAAGTTCGACTCCAAGCTGAGTCAGACGACCGTGCAACCCAGACATTCTGAGTATATGCTCACTAACAGAACTGTTCTCCTCCATCTTACAGCTAAAGAACTTGTCGGAGACTTCATATTTCTCGACCAGGGCATGAGCTTGAAATACTAGTTTCAGCTCCTGGAACATCTCATATGCTCCGTGTTGCTCAAAACGCCTTTGCAGCCCCGTTTCTAAACTGTATAGCATGCCACACCTAACCAGAGAGTAGTCATCACTCCGCGCTTGCGAGACGTTCTGAACGTCTTGGGCTGCCGCGAGAACAGGAGGGTCACCTAGCGGCACATCAAGGACATAGGCCTTCTTGGATGCAATGAGGATGAGCTTCAAGTTGCGGACCCAGTCCGCATAGTTGCTACCATCATCTTTCAGCTCGTTTTTCTCTAGGAACGCGTTGAAATTGAGGTTGATAGGTGCGTTGGCCATTGGATCTACAATATTTGTAAAGACAACTTTTAGACTAAGTTCATCTAATCAAATTATGTATGAACTCCCACTTAAATTGACAACCCTCTAGTCATCTAAGTGTTACATGATCCATGTCGACTAACCCGTGTCCGATCATCACGTGAGACGGACTAGTCGTCGATTGTGAGCATCTCTATGCTGATCGCGTTCAACCACATGACTCATGTTCGACCTTTCGGTCTCTCGTATTCGAGGCCATGTCTGTACATGCTAGGCTCGCCGAGTCAACCTAAGTGTTTCGCGTGTGTAAATCTGGCTTACACCCATTGTATGCGAATGTTAGAATCTATCACACCCGATCATCACGTGGTGCTTCGAGACAACGATCCTTCGCAACGGTGCACACTTAGGGGAATACATTCTCGAAATTTTATGAGGGATCATCTTATTATGCTACCGTCGTTCTAAGCAATAAGATGAAAAACATGATAAACATGACATGCAATCATATAGTGACATGATATGGCCATTATCATCTTTGCTCCTTCGATCTCCAGCTTCGGGCATCGCATGATCATCATCGTCAACGGCGTGACACCATGATCTCCATCATTGTGTCTCCGTGAAGTTGTCACACCAACTATTACTACTACTACTACAGCTAACTGTTAGCAATGAAGTAAAGGTAGTAAACACATGGCGTTGCATCTCATACAATAAATTAAGACAACTCCTATGGCTCCTGCCGGTTGTCATACTCATCGGCATGCAACTCGTGAATCCTATTACAAGAACATGATCATCTCATACATCACACATCACATCCTTTGGTCATATCACATCACATGTTAAACCCTGCAAAAACAAGTTAGACGTCATCTAATTGTTGTTGCAAGTTTTACGTGGCTGATTTGGATTTCTAGAAAGAACGCCTTCTTACCTACGTGACAGCCACAACGTTGATATGCCAAATCTATTTACCCTTCATAAGGACCCTTTTCATCAAATCCAATCCGACTAGAGTAGGAGAGACAGACACCCTCTAGCCACCTTATGCACCATGTGCATGTTAGGCGGTGGAACCTGTCTCACGTAAGTGTACGTGTAATGTCGGTCCGGGCCGCTTCATCCCACAATACCGTCGGAAAGGAATAAGACTAGTAGTGGCAAGCAATTGACAAAATCAGCGCCCACAACCTTTGTGTTCTACTCGTGGAAAGAATCTACGCATAGAAAACCTGTCTCGGATGCCACTGATGGGTAACATAGCAAAAATTCAAACTTTTCCTACGCCATACATAGATCTTCCTATGGAGAAACCAGCAACGAGAGAGGGGTGAGAGCATCTTCGTACCTTTGAAGATCGCTAAGCGGAAGCGTTGCTAGAATGCGGTTGATGGAGTCATACTCGCTGCGATTCAGATCGCGGTGTGATTCCGATCTAGTGCCGAACCACGACACCTCCGCGTTCAACACACGTGCAGCCCGATGACGTCTCCCGCACCTTCAACCAGCAAGGAGGAGGGAGAGGTTGGGGAAGAGCTCCGACAGCACGACGACGTGGTGGCGGTGTAGCGACGAGGTCTCTCGGCAGGGCTACGCCAAGCACTGTGGGAGAGAAGGGAGAGGAGAAGCAGGGTTGCGCCGAGAGAGAAAGAATTGCGTGTCTCCAATGGCCAAAACCTCCACTATATATAGGGGGAAGGGGAGGGGGTGCACCCTTTTGGGTTCCCACCCTCAAAGGGTGCGGCAGCCCAAGATGGGAGGGGCTGGCCGGCGGCCAGGGCAGGAGAGGGGGTGGCGCACCCCTAGGTGGGACTTAGGCCCACCAGCGCCTAGGGTTCCCCCCCTTCCCTCTTTGGTGTGCCTTGGGCTGGGTGTGGGGGCGCACTAGACCACCTAGGGGTTGGTTCCCCTTCACACTTGGCCCATGCAGCCTCCTTGGGCTGGTGGCCCCTCCCGGTGGGCCCCCGGAACCCTTCCGGTGGTCCCCGCACGTTGTCGGTCGTGCCCGAAACATTTCAGGCGTCCAAACCCATCCATCCTATATATCAATCTTTACCTACGGACTATTATGGAGCTCCTTGTGACGTCCGGGATATCATCCGGAACTCCGAACAACCTTCGATAAACTCGTACAACAATTTGCTATAACCCTAGCGTCATTGAACCTTAAGTGTGTAGACCCTACGGGTTCGGGAGGCATGCACACATGACCTAGACACCTCTCCGGCTAATAACCATCAGCGGGGTCTGGATACCCAGCGTGGTTCCCACATGTTCCACGATGATCTCATCAGATGAACCACGATGTCAAGGATTCAATCAACCCCGTATACAATTCCCTTTGTCTATCGGTAGAGAACTTGCCCGAGATTCGATCGTCGGTATCCCTATACCTTGTTCAATCTCGTTACCGGCAAGTCTCTTTACTCGTTTCGTATCACATCATCATGTGACTAACTCCTTAATCACATTGAGCTCATTATGATGATGTTCTACCAAGTGGGCCCAGAGATAGCTTTCCGTCACACGGCGTGATAAATCCCGATCTCGATTCGTACCAACCCAACAGATACTTTCGGAGATACTCGTAGTGCACCTTTATAGTCACCCAGTTACGTTGTGACGTTTGATACACCCAAAGCACTCCTACGGTATCCGGGAGTTGCACAATCTCACGGTCGAAGGAAAAGATACTTGACATTAGAAAAGCTTTAGCATACGAATAACACGATCTAGTGCTATGCTTAGGATTGGGTCTTGTCCATCACATCATTCTCCCAATGATGTGATCATGTTATCAATGACATTCAATGTCCATGATCAGGAAACCATGATCATCTATTGATCAACGAGCTAGCCAAATAGAGGCTTGCTAGGGACACATTGTGATCTATTTATTCACACATGTATTACTGTTTCCTGTTAATACAATTATAGCATGAACAATAGACGATTATCATGAACAAGGAAATATGATAATAACCATTTTATTATTGCCTCTAGGGCATATTTCCAACAATATATACATAGAGTCACAGGTCAGGTGCTATGATTGCTGTTGTGCTCCCCAAAAGGATTAATGACATTTGCACTTATACTAGACCATAAGTTCCCTGCGTCATCTGCAAACTCCGGCCACTTTGTCTCTTTTTTTTCTCCATTGCGACCCATCAACGGGTACCCTCAACATCCCATCTTTTTTACGGTCTTCTTTGTGCCATTGCAAAAACTTGGCATGCTCTTTCTTTCTGAACAGACGTTTCAACCGTGGTATTATAGTAGCATAACACATCACCTTGGCAGGAACCTCTTCCAGGGGCACTAGCCCTCAACATCACCAGGTTCATCTCGTCTGATCTTAGACTGCAATGCACCACATACCGGGCATGCATTCAAATTCTCATACTCCTCACCGCGGTAGAGGATGCAGTCATTAGGGCATGTATATATCTTATGCACCTCTAATCCTAGAGGCCAGAGAATCTTCTTTGCTTCGTATGTAATGTCAAGCAATTCGTTATCCTTTGGAAGCTTCTTCATCATTATTTTCAGTAAATTCTCAAATCACTTATGAGATAAACCATTCTCTACCTTCAATTGTAGCAATTCCAATGTGGTGCCTGTTGGGGAACGTCGCATGGGAAACAAAAATTTTCCTACGCGCACGAAGACCTATCATGGTGATGTCCATCTACGAGAGGAGATGTTCGATCTACGTACCCTTGTAGACCGCACAGCAGAAGCGTTAGTGAACGCGGTTGATGTAGTGGAACGTCCTCACGTCCCTCGATCCGCCCCGCGAACCGTCCCACGATCTAGTGTTGAACGGACGGCACCTCCGCGTTCAGCACACGTACAGCTCGACGATGATCTCGGCCTTCTTGATCCAGCAAGAGAGACGGAGAGGTAGATGAGTTCTCCGGCAGCGTGACGGCGCTCCGGAGGTTGGTGGTGATCTTATCTCAGCAGGGCTCCGCCCGAGCTCCGCAGAAACGCGATCTAGAGGTGAAACCGTGGAGATATGTGGTCGGGCTGCCGTGGCAAAGTTGTCTCAAATCAGCCCTAAAACCTCCGTATATATAGGGGGGAGGGGGAGCCTTGCCTTGGGGTCCAAGGACACCCAAGGGGGTCGGCCGAGACAAGGGGGGCAACCCTCCCCTTCCAAACCGAGTCCAACTAGGTTTGGAAGGAGGAGTCCTTCCCCCTTTTCCCACCTCCTCTTTTTTTTCTCTTTGATTTTCTTCCTATGGCGCATAGGGCCTTCTTGTCCCACCAGCCCACTAAGGGCTGGTGCGCCACCCCAAAGGCCTATGGGCTTCCCCGGGGTGGGTTGCCCCCCCCCCCCCCGGTGAACACCCGGAACCCATTCGTCATTCCCGGTACATTCCCGGTAACTCCGAAAACCTTCCGGTAATCAAATGAGGTCATCCTATATATCAATCTTCGTTTCCAGACCATTCCGAAAACCCTCGTGACGTCCGTGATCTCATCCGGGACTCCGGACAACATTCGGTAACCAACCATATAACTCAAATACGCATAAAACAACGTCGAACCTTAAGTGTGCATACCCTGCGGGTTCGAGAACTATGTAGACATGACCCGAGAGACTCCTCGGTCAATATCCAATAGCGGGATCTGGATGCCCATATTGGATCCTACATATTCTACGAAGATCTTATCGTTTGAACCTCAGTGCCAATGATTCATATAATCCCGTATGTCATTCCCTTTGTCCTTCGGTATGTTATATGCCCGAGATTCGATCGTCAGTATCCGCATACCTATTTCAATCTCGTTTACCGGCAAGTCTCTTTACTCGTACAAGATCCCGCAACTTACACTAAGTCACATTGCTTGCAAGGCTTGTGTGTGATGTTGTATTACCGAGTGGGCCCCGAGATACCTCTCCGTCACACGGAGTGACAAATCCCAGTCTCGATCCATACTAACTCAACTAACACCTTCGGAGATACCTATAGAGCATCTTTATAGTCACCCAGTTAAGTTACGATGTTTGATACACACAAAGCATTCCCCCGGTGTCAGTGAGTTATATGATCTCATGGTCATAGGAACAAATACTTGACACGCAGAAAACAGTAGCAACAAAATGACACGGTCAACATGCTACGTCTATTAGTTTGGGTCTAGTCCATCACGTGATTCTCCTAATGGCATGATCCAGTTATCAAGCAACAACACCTTGTTCATAATCAGAAGACCCTGACTATCTTTGATCAACTAGCTAGCCAACTAGAGGCTTGCTAGGGACAGTGTTTTGTCTATGTATCCACACATGTATGTAAGTCTTCATTCAATACAATTATAGCATGGATAATAAACGATTATCATGAACTAAGAAATATAATAATAACTAATTTATTATTGCCTCTAGGGCATATTTCCAACAGTACCTAGGTTTGTGTTGCCATCTTCGCAATTTGGGTACAATCGTTTTTTGTGATCCTCTAGCATGCGATTGAACTTCAACTTATCCCTTTCATTTTCGCATTCTCTCTATGCATCAACAATGACCTGGCGAAGATCATCAGCGGGCACATCTGGTGCCTCTTGATCTTCAGCTTCCCCCGTTGCAGTATCACCATATTCAGAGGACATAGGATAGTTGTCATCCTCCTCTTGTTATTCATTGTCTTCCATCACAACCCCTCTTTCTCCGTGCTTGGTCCAAAAATTATAGTGGGGCATGAAACCAGACTTAAACAGGTGGAAGTGAAGGGTTTTCTAGGAAGAGTAATCCTTTGTATTCTCACACACAACACATGGACAATACATAAAACCATTCTCACTGTTTGCCTCAGCCACATCGATAAAATTATGCAGGCCCGTAATATACTCGGAAGTGCATCGATCATCGTACATCCATTGCCAGTTCATTTGCATTATGTCATTAAGTATATCGAAAACCATTACACAACATAATGAATAGAGAGATGAGCAAATTAATACGAGTTCATCATCACATTAGAACCAAAGTACAATAATGATCAAAGTTATTACTGCAAAAATAAATACATAAAATTCATACATAGTTGATCAAACTAACATACAACTATCTAAAACATTTAAATGCAACAACAAATGTGATCAGAATCGCAACTAAGATAATAACTGATCCAACAGCATAATGATACTAAGCATGTTTATTAATGGCATATTTTGTAATATTTCTAATCTTCAAACGCATTGCATTCATCTTAATCTGATCATCGATGACATTGGCAACATACAACTCCAATTCGATCCTCTCTTCTTCAATTGTTTTCAATTTTTCTGTCAAAAAATATTTTCTTTTTCAACTAAATTTAACCTCTCGACAAGAGGGTTGGTTGCAATTTCCAGTTCACATACCTCCTAAATAAAAATATCTATGTCAAGATGGTCGGCATAATTTTCATAAACACGAAATGAAGCAAATAGTTATAAACAAAATATACCACATCTGAATCATAGACCGAACGAGAGTTGACGGGGTCGGATATCAAAACCATGGCACTATATAATAACAAACAATAATATACAAGTAAGAAAAATATACAAGTAACAAAAAATATTACAAGTATTTTTTTTAAGATAAGAACAAGAGGCTCACCACGGTGGTCCCGTCGACGAGATCGGCACGGAGTGAGGACGGGGACGGGGACGAGACGACACCCACAACTAAACCACACCTACATATATGCAAAGAAAGAGGAGAAATATTAAGTGTCCCTTGTGAACTCAAGTGACATCATGCTCTCAGCCATTTCACCAAATACCTCTTGTGCATAGGAAAGGAAAACAAACTAGCACACACCTCCCACCTTCTTTGAAGAAAAAACAATGAAGATGACGGGCAGGGACGAGGAAATATATATGCAAAGTTTTAATCCCGGTTGGGATCTAACACCGGGAGTGAAGACGAACATTTAGTCCCGATTGAAAACACCAACCGGGACTAAAGGGTGTCGCTCCTGCCGCAACTTCTTTAGTCCCGGTTGTTGACATCAACTGAGACTAAAGGTCCCATACAAACCGGGGTTAAAAATGGTAGTGCCGCCGTTCCGCATCTAACCGTTCGAACCGGGACTAATGCTGGCATTAGTCCCGGTTCGTAAAGCTACCGGGACTAATGCTCGATCGGGGCTAGAACAAAAGCATTGTTTTCTACTAGTGTAAAAGAAAGCGCTCCTAAATTTCTCAATGTTCTTCGCCTCAACGAAGATGTTGTGAGGCGTTAGGTGTAGATCACATGTGAAGTGAGCAATGCATTGACCATGATGTCCTTATTCTTAGCAGTAAGCTTATATTTGTTTGCCACATTGTCTTGAAGGTTCTGGAAACGAATTTGCATGCATCGTTTGGAAACAATAATTGCTTGAGCAGGCATCCCAAAAGGGTTTGAGAAGATCATTGAGCTGGGGAGGAGGCCATCACATCTAATATGCACCACTAAACGTTTCTTGTAGTCGACTAAAATTCCCTAATAGGCACCACCAAATGTTTCTTGTACGTGGCTGAACTTCCTTTAAATGCAAGGAAAAATATCTAAATATCCTCTTTAATGGGGGCGACAAAGACGGTTGTATTATCTGCGTATAACAATGTTATAATATTTAGCATACAATTCCATGATTAGTGGAGTTGCACTTGTACCTAGATAGTTGCTACGTCGTCCTCGAAAAAAAATTTGATAGTTGCTATATTGGGGACATGATCTAGGAGATCCACTGCAAAGACAAAAAGAAGCTGCGAGAGCTGATTTTCTTAGCGTGGCCTCTACCATGTGTGACGTGGTCTCCTATCATATACATATACTCAAATGCTCTCTTCTCAAAATTCTTGTCTTAGATTTGTCTAAAAATAAATGTATTCAAATATTAAAACGTGATTAGATACATTTATATATAAACAAATGTAAGACAATAATTTTGAAACGAAGGAAATATATATATACACACATACACACATGGTAATACATATATTTGTGTGCATTTGATCCCATGTTGTGTGGGTTTTAGGGTATACAACCCGTTCTTTGAGGCTCTCAGAGAACACAATATGCTCCTGGTGTGACTGCATGCGCATGGAACCACTCCATACCTTAAGGCCTGTGCCTTGCTATAAAGAGAGCATGCGTGCCCGTCAGGTCGGTCTCTAAAGATATCTTCAATAGTTGGAAGATAGTTATTGACAAATTTTGAGACATGAGATTTTTGGTAATGTGTCATGCAATAAATAAGGAAAAAGAGTAAGGTTGTATGTAAATTAACCAAGACCCTTGCACAAACTTTAATGTACAATGAGATAGCATTTTATTTATTATCTTACATCCTATTAGGAAAACTAGATACAACCTATTGGAGTAGCTGTATGTTAAGGTGTTGGGTTGATGACATGGTATATTTTACAAACAAGCTAACCAACAAACTGTTGAAGATGCCCTAACGGCATCTTCAGTTGTTCGGCCACTTCAGGGCTTGATATGTCGTTTTCTCGTGCTAGCCGATGATATTTTTGCCGTGGGGAGGATCTGGTTTCCAGCCGTCGTCCCAGATTCGACCCCAACCGTCGATTTCAAATACGGATTTAGCCTAAATTCAAAGAAATTTACTCAATTTTAAAAGAAATATAGACGGTTTCATTCCTACTTATACAATTTAAAACATATATAAAAAACTAGAAAAACTACGTCGTCGTCGCCCCGAGCCTAGTTCATGTTGAGGAACTTGTAGAAGGTTGTGTAATCACCGTCATCGTCGTCGTCGTCGTTGCTCGATGAGTCGCCGCAGTCCTTGCTGTAG
The DNA here is from genome assembly GCF_904849725.1 of Hordeum vulgare subsp. vulgare. Classification (NCBI taxonomy): domain Eukaryota; kingdom Viridiplantae; phylum Streptophyta; class Magnoliopsida; order Poales; family Poaceae; genus Hordeum; species Hordeum vulgare. Next base: position 542,214,870 of record NC_058520.1, read on the forward strand.
CCCTGTCCTGGGTCGCGGCTGCGGACGGGCGAGGTCGACGCAGTCGCCTCCTCGTCGCTGTCGGAGAGGACGATGATGTCGACCTCTGCGCAGCCGCGTCGCTCAACGATCTCCTCCAGAGCGCGGCGCTCGCGCACCATCTCCTCCCGCACATAGTCGCCGCGCGATCATTTGAGGCCGGTGGTGAGGTCGGCGGTCATGGCCTCGTGCTCCTTCTTCACCACGACGGTCGCCGCCGGCTCGTTCTTCGACTTGACCAGGCGAAGGTGGTCGCGAGGAGGGGAAGGTTGGAAGCGGCCCTCATTTATGACGAGGTTGTCGCCGTGGCTGCGCCGGCAGAGTGGCGTCTCCTGTGGCTCGGACTTCACAACGATGGGCGGTGTCACGCATCGGAGGACGACGACGACACCGCCATGTGCCTCGGCAGCCAACTCCCACTCCGGCGCGAGAGACATGACGTCGGGTACTCCAACGACGGCTTGTTGCCTTCCACGAGGTGCTTGAGGAAGGTGTGGAGCATGCGCACGGGGGCGCCCCACCATTGATGACGGTTGTCGGAGTTGTGGCACCCCCTCGGAGTCGGAGCGTCATTGGTGGATGCCAGCTGCTCTTCGTGGCGGCGCTGGAAGTACGTCGTCCATAGGGGCTGGTTGTCAGTGGTGTACCAGGGCTGCTCGCACGCGTCGGCGGGCAAAGACTCCCGGATGCGCGCGATCTCGGCGTGCCGCTCCGCGCAGGAAGGTGGCGGGGGCACGGGGACGCCGCCAGCGCTCACACGACATGCCCCTGCACGGGCACGTGGGGTAGTTCGCCTCATGGAGAAGGCGCGCCTCCCACCCGTGCAGAAAGCGGCGACCAGAGCTGTTGGTCGCCGCTCCAACGTCGGGGAATCGTTCCGCTATGGCCTGGAGGGGATGGGGAGATGGGGCTGGATGGCGAGTGAGCGGCGAGTGGCGCCGAGGCATAACTTTTATAGCCGGGGAGAAGGGCGGGAACGGTGTGTACGCGTGACAGGAAAGGACGGGACCTGCGGCGGCTCGCCATCACTGCGTCGCCAAACCTTGGAAACCCAACAGGCGGTGCGGAAGCCGAGGCAATAAGAACGAATCCTCTCAGCGATACGCAGTCGCTGACTCGACTGGTCCACACAGGAGGATTTGCCGCGGTTTTGTTTTCTGTCGAATCCCTTTCCCCCGGCGTCCACGAGCGCTCCGAGCGCGCTGGATTCGGTCTCGGTCTGCCAACGCTAATTTTAACCCTAATCGACGAAATTTAGGCTCCTCGAAACGTGAATGAGCTTCTTCTTTTTTTCCACCGATGATAGAAAAGGGGCGTGGAGGGCCTGTTCGGGGCGGTTGGGGAAGCTACAATACCCTGACATCCCCTCTCTAGATTTCCCTAATCCATGATCTAACGCATGGATTTGTGAATAGTAATGATCTACATAAATTCATAAACAGTACCGGTCTACAGTGCTTCACAGACAGTGCTAGCACCCTGACATCTCTTCTTCGTTTTATACGCATACTTACTGTAGCTTGTGACTTTTCTTATGCATGTTAGAAGGTCTGGCTGTCGTGGAAGGTCGTCTTCGATGTGAGTAGTCTCAAGCACGCATGCCGTGTGTACGAATGGCTACTAATCAAGCTGACGCGTGGACGGGTCAGAATGTCAGAAAAGGCGGCGGCGCGCTAGCACACCATCGAGCCGAACGTGACCGGCCGGCGGCGTGGTGTCAGCCTCCAAGGCGAGCCGAACGTGTACCAAGGGGACAAAATGCTGCGAAGCCCACCACGGTGGCCTGTCGGTTTGTCACGACTCGCGAACGGCCATTCTCGCAAGCTAGGAATCACCAGCATGCGTCAGAGCATTTACAACCGGGGATGTTAGTTTACGGGTATTTTTTGATGCAGGGACTAACAAAAAGTTTTTTTTAATCCCATCTAAATCAAATGCGAGGAATTTTTACGAATTAAAAGTGGGCATTTAAGATTAAAATAAGAAGTCTCTAAGGAAGACTCTCTTTTGAGACTTTTTAGAGTTTTTTCAAGAGTGCACTTTCTTTTAGCATGTCATTTAATAAGATCTAGTCCATTAATAGAGGTTACATGATCTTTTAGCATGTTATTTAATAACTCCTAGTCCATGTTTAGTCCCTGAAATCAAACAGATAGGGACTAGACTTTTTAGTTGGGACAAAAAAGTCTTAGGACTTTTTAAACAAACAAGGCCATAGTAAATCTCCCAAGCTAACGTGTTTGGACGTGTCTGCCGGCACTGACAGGATACGAACACGTGTCATTGTTGGTTCTCACACCTATGTTTTTTTATATTTAAAATCTTAAAATCATATAACCCATATAACGCTACGTAGATGATTAATACATGTAGTTTATCGGATCAACATTTCACGGACAAAACAATCATAATTCATCGGAGTTCAACGAGAGACAGTGCAAATTCATAATACAAATTACTTCGAACATTGTTAAAATAAAAATAGAACGACGAGGGCAGGAGGAATTCATCATTTCCTCGTTGGCCCCTTCGCCTTCTCGTCGTTGATGCGGCTATGCCCCTCCTTGGTATAAGCGTTAGCATGCAGTGGTGCGTTGTTGTCGGAGGTGGAGGTGAATCCGCCCGTCAAGTCAGAGTCCAAGATACAGCTAGGGACCGACAGCCCGCGGAGCCCGCGGTCCTACTCCTGGGCATGTCCGGTCGCCTTCGCCTTCGCCGTTGCCTACTTGCTTGCCTCGCGCTCCCACAAGTCGATGGCGAGTCTAAGTGCTTTGGCATTGTTGCGACCTAGACGCCGCACATCCGTCTCCGTCATCGTGAGAGAACGGTGGAGGACCGACGCGAGGAGCGCCACATCGGAATCGACCGGCGCGGTCGCGCATGATCGGCATGCGGTCAGTACCTCCCCCGTCGTTGCCCTCTCCCTTGCCTATTGCCACTCGTAGCGGGTTGCTCGTGCCTTGTAGTCGGGTGTCCTCGTGCATGTCGGCACCTGAGCGGGCACGAGGACCCAACAGTGGTCGGGTACCACTTCGAGAACAAAGGGTGGTGGTTGCTGGCATACCCGCAGGACAGGAGCGGAGCGGCCAAAGTTGCGCACTGGGCGGAACGGGGCGGTGACATTGTCGGCGCTGCCCTGACAAGCGACGGAGTCTGAGGAAGAAGATCTGCCATTGTTGGTGCCGCCTTGCTCGAGCAACGACCGCCTCAAGGCAACGTGGAGGGCGGCCTCTTCCACATCAACAGTCGGCCCGTCGGATTCTCCGTCGAAGCCACCGCGACTTCCATCGCCGGCCATCAGATCGAATGGGAGGGAATTGAAAGTGGAGTGGAGCGAGAGGGGAGTGGAGTGGAGTTCGGATTGGCCGATGTCTAGGGTTTTCCGGATGCAAATATTTGGGGGTACGAGTGGGCCAGACTAGGCCAAGCTAATGTGTTGTATGCACCTGGGCCGCCTCATATCCGCCCCATATTTAGGCTGGATATGAGCGGCGCGGGACAACCCGTGCGTTTGAGGAGGGTTTAATGCGCCCGTCTCGATTTGTTTTTCTTTAGTGACCAAACCGTCCGACGAAACGTTTGAGGATAGTTTGAGGTGTCTAGGTGTAGATGCTCTTAGAGTATAGAGCATCTACAACCGGAATGGGCAAATTCGCCCCCCTATATGTCCGTGGACGTGTAGGATCGAAAGTATGTCTAGAGGGGGGGTGATTAGACTACTTGACAACATAAAAAACTTAGCTTTTTCCAAAATTTAAGTGTGGGCCAGTTTTAGCAAATATGACTAGTCAAGTACACCCTACACATGCATATCTAGGAGTATTGCAGTAGCGGAAAGTAAAACATGCAAGTGTAAAGTAGAGCGTAAGGTACAGAAATCAAACGCAAAGGTTGACACGACGATTTTTGGCATGGTTACGATAGGTGGCACTATCGTACGTCCATGTTAGTGGAGACTTCAACCCACGAAGGGTAACGGCTCCGAGAGTCCACAGAGGGCTCCACCCACAAGGGGTCCATAAAGAAGCAGCATTGTCTATTCCACCACGGCTTTCGTCCACACAGGACTAGCCTCACTCACGGTAGATCTTCACGAAGTAGGCAATCTCCTTGCCCTTACAAACATCTTGGTTTAACTCCACAACACGAAGTAGGAGGCTCCCAAGCGACACCTAACCAATCTAGGAGGCACCACCGTCCAAATGGTAGTAGATGTGGTAGAACGATGAACTCCTTGCTCTTGTGCTTTTAAAGATAGTCTCCTCAACACTCAATCACTCTCTCTCTCAGATTTGGCAGGGGTAGGAGATATTGATCTTGTGGAAAGCAACTTCGGGAGACTAGAAATCAAGGTTCAATTGGTTGGAATGGAATATGTTGATCTCAACACATGAGTAAGTGGCTCTCTAAAAAAATGGATCTCGCAAATGTAATTGTGTTTTGAGTGCTTCCTCTACGAGTGAGAGGTAGGTGGAGGGGTATATATAGGCATCCCCCAAAATCCAACCGTTACAACATTTTTGCCCAACTCGATGACACCGAAATGAATCTCGGTGGTACCGACTTGCACTAAATGTGGCAACTTTTGAATTCTCGGCGAGACCGATATAGGAATCTCGCTGGTACCGATACAATGACCTAAACTGGTTTCCAAACTCGGTGAGACCGATTTCAAACTCGGAAATTCCGAAACTTGAAATCATCTCAATAGAATGTTGGTCACCTAATCTCGGTGGCACCGATAGGAATGTTGGATGTACCGAGATGGAGGGTTTGGCATAGGATATGTCTAAGTGTAAAATCGGTATGGTCGATTAGGAAATGTTGGTGGCACCGATTTTGCATATGTGGCTTGGGACATATATATTTTATGGGAAAGTGGATGAGTATTTTTGGTGGCTATCTCTAAGCACTTGAGAAACCGATTCATCATAATACCTCATCCCCTTTTAATAGTATTGGCTTTCCTAAGAACTCAAAGTGATTTCTCACAAAGTATAAAATGAACAGTCTTCTTGCTTGAAGCTTTAGCCAATCCTATTCCTTCCTTGCATCAAAGGGACATCTCCACACAATCCTATAGCCAAAGCATCTTTGAATTTTTCTGAAATGTACTTGAATGAACTCATTAGTCCAATGATGCATATATTATGATTAATTACCAAAACCATCTTAGGGAGCAATTGTGCTTGCAGGACGCATCCGAATGTCTCCTTATATTTAACTCTCCGCATTCACATATCTTAAATCCGGACTCTTAAATCCATGCAAAAACATGCATGTCGATCACATAAACCATTATCACACGTAAATAATAAATATTGGTACCGAACATATATAGTGTTTACATAAAATTTATTTGAAGTGCACAATTAAATATCTGCTCTTTGATTTCCATTGTGGTTCCACATATACTCTACCGGATCATTGAGTAGTTGGCGTGCACATTATGATCTTGGAGGTTCTGATGCGTTTGCATAAAGTTCGTAAGCTGAGCTGCATCTTGATGTTTTGGGATTTTAACTTGTTCTCGAGGTGCTTCAAAATCATTGGTTTGGGCTACACCATCACCCTCATCCTCGACAATCATATTATGTAAAATAATAAAACATGTCATGAGTTGCCACAAAATTTCTGATTCCCACATAATTGCAGCCCAATGGACAATTCCCCAACGAACTTGAAGCACTCTGAATGCCCTCTCCAAATCCTTCCTAGCTGCTTCCTGCATTGATGCGAAATGCTTTTGTTTGTTGCCCCGCGATTTGGATATGGTCCTCACAAACGCAGCCCATTGAGAATAGATGCCATTGCCAAAATAGTATCCCATGTCGTAGTCTCGGCCATTGACGGTGTAGTTGCACGGTGGTGATTCCCCATCGCAAAGCCTTGTGGACATCGGAGATCGTTGAAGCATGTTCATATCGATGTGAGAACCTGACATTTCAAAGAAAGCATGTCGAATTCATAAGTTATGTAATGTTACTGCTTCCAGTATGATGGTGACCTCTTTGGTGTGACCTTGGTACATTCCTCACAAACCTTTGGAGCAGTTCTTCCACTGTCAATGCATACAATCACTTGATCCGAGCATTCTTGGAAATCCTCTCTCCTTTCAAGTAGCCAATAACTTCTTTGTGTCCTGCACATTTGTTTCTCTCACATACTCTGCTCCAAAGACCTTCATCACAACACGGGAAAACTTCACAATAGTCTTCACGCATGTGCTCTCCCTCATCATGACCATCTCGCCAACGGCATCTCCAGCAGTACCGAGTGCAAGCATTCACAAAGCAGCAGAGAAAGGAAGTTGACTGCAACAATCCCTTGTAAGCTTGAAGTAGTCATCGCGTGCCTCCATTCTGCCCGCAATTCGCATAAACAATGGTTTTCACATGCGAAAACGACGACGAAACCATGGATCATCCGGAAAAGTTGGGTTCGGAGAAAAGTAGCCCTTCCGCAGTAGCTTTGCTCCAGATGCCCTATCACGATCGATCATTCTTCTCTCTTTGATTGAGCGCTTGTAATTAAGAACATGCTCCACTTGCCGGTTCATTTTCTCTTGCATGCTCATAAACATGATCATGTCCACTTCTTTGTCTAAATCTGACGAATGGAAGAACTGATGTTCAATCATTTGATCAATCTCTGTCGGTCCATACTCCTCACCGGACGAAGCATCAGAATCCATCATTTTCCTAAAAAAATCACAAAAAGTCCGGTCAGACAATTTGTTACCGGACGTACAACGGTGTCTTCCGGGCCGGCGATGACGTCCCCCGCGGCGAGGACAGGACATAGGACTGATATGCCGGAGCTCGCGGGGCACAGGCTAGGAACAGTTGCGGGACGCACGCGATGACGGAGCTGCGAGACAGACAACGCGAAGGAGGAAGAAGAGAGAAAAAAGCTAATGGATCCGGCAATTCTACGGGTGGATTTGATGCAATTTACGATGGAGCTTGGGTCCGACATGACGTACGTGTCCGTATGTGTCCAAAAAGTCTTCATATCCATCACATATTTAAGCTGCACATGAGTGATGTCGGTTAGTCCAGACGTTTAAGGTCTGTTGAAAAAACCTGACTAGGTTTTATAACCGGTTCGTGATCCAACGTGTGAGACCGGTTTAAAAGTATATGCTTTTACGCAAGCAGCCACACGAAACGATTGGCGCGCGTCACGGCGCACGGGCGGCCGGTGGTAGGGACGATGGACCGCGCGGCGCGTCTGCGGATGGGTGCATTCGCACCGTGGCCCCCTTCCCTTCAGGGATAGCTCGGGTTAAGTTCACGTCAGCGACGGCGTATCATCGAGCAGCCAGCGGGTGCACTGGTTGGTTGTTCACATGATGCCGGGGTAAAGGGTATTATTCTCAACACATTCACATATTCTTAGTTCTCAGAATGTCTTAACGCTAGCATTTGTACATTTTGCGTTTGTCTGTTACTTCTTATATGCCCTGTGTAGCGTAGCGTAACATTAACTGATTAAAGGCAACACTCCATGCATGCGTCGTCACCCTGCCTGTCCTGTCCAGCTCTTAACTTTCTGCCTCCACCAGTGTGATCGGAGTACTCTAACTTACGGCAGAAAAGAGAAAGATTACCCCACCTAAGACTGATTTCTTAGCCGCCGATCGACGCAGCTGCGTCGTTATGGGGAAACAACGATTAACTTACAAATCGTGGAGCGTCAACCGAGTTGTATTCTTCGGTACGCCATTAGATTTCACGTGTATGGCGGGTACAGGTGGTATATTAACACGGCAGGATCACATTAAGAACGTGCATTTCTGCATAAAGTACTCCCTCCGTTCCAAAGTAAGTGACTAAAAAGTGAGTCAATTTTAATTATATGCCTTAATAGTCATATTCAGCCTGAAGTTACAAATCCAACAAACATATTGCAGCCGGTCAAGAGATCCACCGACCGGAAGTGAACAAGAGCACGTCCGTTCTCCTCGAGTCTTTGGCAATACAATATTTCCAACATAAAACATTATCTTGACCAGAGCATGATTCGCGACACGGACGTGAGTCATTTGCGTTAGCTGCAAGGAAAGGAAAGGCTGGGCAATGCAAATCGGCAAAGTACTCCGCATTAGATTATGTGGAACCGTCACGTCACGGAGATCGCTGGATTATCATCGGTGACGAATCGGGCGCTCGATCGGGTTTAATTAGTTTTTGCTCTGTTTGGGCTCATGGACATGAGAGACAATTAGAAAGACCGTTATGTTGTTGATTTTATCCAAAATCCCAGACAACGGTGCAAAAGCGTGTCGGCTTGACCTCTAATTTGGATCTGATGCGCACAACACAGCTACCGCATGGAGAAGAGAAAAAACAAATGATGGATGTGATCAGGGCAATCTGGAGAATGTAAACTAGAAGACCACTTGGCTAGCTAGCTACTCGTGTCTGCGTTGCATTATCATTTTGTGTTCAGACAGTCGAGACGCCGCATTTCATTGTCAGCAATCAATCCAACGACAGCGTAATCACATTTTCTAGTCAGTTACGCAGCATGTGCCACAGTCCTACGAAACTCCCGAGGCCTACTGCTAATCGGATTGAAGTCTAGGAACTTATTCGTTTGGGTTTATGATTCAGCTTTTGCAGCTTTTTTTTACTTTGACCTAAAGTCCAAAAAAACTTCTAAATTCCGTTCTAAATAGTCCTTTGGCTTCGGCTTTTGGTTTATATATACAATCATATAACAATATTGCCCCTATTGAGGATATTTTTGGGTTTTTAAGCCAAAATGAAAAAACTGCAAAAACATAATCTTAAGTGCTCCCGTGTCACATTTCGGCAAGCCTATAACCATGTACTTGTCCCGACTACTACACAACTGTTGAAACTTTGAGCAAATTACTATGAGTTTTAATTTAAACAAACAGTAAGTAAATCATGACGATAGTAACAGAGACTAAATTAATCATGAGAACTGCTCCTTCCGTTCCTAAATATTTGTAGTTGGGATATGAATAAATCGAATCTAAGGCACAAACCAAAAACATAAATTCTAGCATGATCTCAAATAGAGAAGATAAGATTACATACAGTGCAGCGGGACCAGAACCGCCAGCGTTGGTGTTATCACCCATGTCGTTGATGAAGAGGTTCCCGAGATCGGGGAAGAAGTCGTCGTTCGGGAAGTAGTTGCCGCTACCAGTCACGCGAGTGCACTCCCCAAAAACCTGATCGCCTCTCTTCCGTACATAATCACGAGAGACAGAGTTTCGAAGGCCTGTTGTCCCTTCTCGCGGTGCACGCCGAAAGGAAGGATGGAGAAGACTTGGGTGGTGGCACAATATTATGAAACGGTGCGAAACCATATGTTGTGGTGGCGGCTAGGGCAGACGTTTGTTTGTTTATATAGTACGGGTCGGATAGGTCGTGGGTGTAAACCCTCATCCAAGTCCGTAACAACCCCACGATTTGAAAGAATCAAAAATGGCTGAGTAATTAACGTGTCCATTGATTATTTATTAATGCTTATTAATTTTCCCGAGGATCAAAAATGTAGACAACATGCATAGCTTTGTCCTCAGCTCGGCTCATTACTCAAACTCGATGTGGCGTGTCGTGTTGTGTCGTGACGAGGCGTGGCATGGTGAGGCGAGCGAGGAGGAGGAGCGCGCGTATAGGTCTCCTCTTCTCATGCTCATACAAATGATAGAAGAGCTCATCTTATAAGGTGGTGCTACTCCCACTCAACTAGCAGTATAGTACTAAAGATTAGTTCCACTCACACTACACACAACCATGCATGAATGTGCCATGAGAATTTTAGATTTTAGTTGGGCTTTGGGCCAAAAGCCTACTAGCAAAATCCAACAATCCCCGCAAAGTCTCATTGGCACATCTCATCATTTTAGTTCCAAAACATTGTTTATATACCTATTTTTAGTGGAGACTGTTAAGTTGAAGTTCCTCTTAGTACTTTAGGCTACACTAGTTCACAACTTGAATAGTGGACTGTGCCTTGAACGACAAGGTTTTTGTGGGACCAGTTTCACATAAATTCCCGATCGATACTGGGTTGTCTCAAGGCTTCCCCGCGGGTGGAGCATATAGGTCATACTCCACGGCCTTTCATGAATTTATTAGAAAACACCCAATTCTCACAGAATGTGGCGTTTAACAATCAAACTCGTATATGTGTGTTCCTCAGGAGATGCTCTGCACGACAACATCTCTGCTTACACAAATAGGCCACTTGGAACACATTAAGATAAGTATCAACCTACCATGCAGATTATGAGAGTATTGCATCTTCATGGAGTGGAATAACAAATATAGGGATAGTCTCCTTTCAACTACCCAACAACTTGTCTCCCACTTCTACTTCACGGGATCTCTCATCACATAAGAATGTGCTACCACTATGGACAATTCATATGGTGGGTCTCAAACTCATCTCCATAGATGCATTTTCTATCACATTACGTGATAAACCCTTTGTGAAGGGATCTGCCAAGTTTTTAGACGTTTGGATATAATCCAACGCAACAACTCCGGAGTTCTTCAATTTTCTAACAGATTCTTAATCTCCTCTTCACATGCCTTGAGGACTTCATATTATACTTAGAACTATTTATCGTTATGATCACAGTTTGATTATCACAGTTCATCAGGATAGCGGATATTGGTTTTTCAACCACATGCAAGTCCATCAAAAGACGATGAAGCCACTCAGCTTGAACAGTGACCGTGTCTAATGGCGTGAGTTTTGCTTCCATAGTTGACCTCGTTAAGATGGTATGCTTGCAAGCCTTCGAGAAAACAGTGCCATCATCAAGTATAAAAGCATAATCACTTGTAGCCTTAATCTCATGAGCATCACATATCCGATTTGAGTCACTATAACCCTCTAGTACCTTGGGTATATGGTGTAGTGAATCCCATAGCTCGCAGTGCCTTTCAAAAAGAGCATAACCCTCTCAAATGCATGCCAATTATCATCTACCAGGTTTGATACAACCCAGCTTAGTTTTCTCATAACAAACGAGATGTCAGGCCTCGTGGCACTCGCCAAATACATAAGTGAGCCAATAATTTGAGAATACATCGGTTGATCTCTAGCAATCTGTTGATTCTTTCTAAGCAACACTAGCATCATATGGCATTGGAGAAGGCTTGCAGTCACTATACTCAAAACGACTCAAGATCTTTTCCACATAGTGACATTGAAGTAGTGTAATCCCACCATTCTCATCTCTCAGCAGTTGGATGTTAAGAATAACATTAGCTACTCCTAGATCCTTCATCTCAAAACAACGAGATAAGAAATCATTAACCACCTTTAATAAATAAAATTTGGTTCCAAAGATCCGTATGTCATTGATATATAGAGAGGGAATAACTCCTTCATCCCCCACCATGGCGATAGTACACACACCTATTAGCTTAGTTTACAACAAAGCCTACATTAGTTAATGTTCTTTCAAACTTCTCATCCCACTGCTTAGGAGCTTGTTTAAGGCCATATAAAGACTTCAATAACTTGCACACCATTCCTTCCTTGCCAGGTACTACAAAACCATCGATATGATCAATGTAAATTTTCTCGTCCAACTCTCCATTGAGGAAAGTTGTCTTAACGTCCATTTGATGAACGAGAAGACCGTGAGAGGCCGCCGGTGATAATAGCACCCGGATCATGGTCAGTCTAGCCATATGTGAGTAAGTATCAAAGAAGTCTTCACCTTGTTTCTGAGTGTAACCCTTGGCCACAAGCCTTGCCTTGTACTTTTCAATCGTACCATCCGGTCTAACTTTTTCTTGAACACACATTTACACCCCACAGGTTTGCACCCATAAGGATGATCAGTGATTTCCCAAGTTACTTAGCTAAGATGGAATCCATCTCACTACAGACATCTTCCTTCCAATAGTTAGCATCAGAAGATGCATAGGCTTCTAAAATAGTCCTTGGTGTGTCATCCATGAGGTAAACAACAAAATCATCACCGAAGGACTTTGCAGTCCTCCATATCTTACTCCTTACATGCGTTTCATTGTCATCCTCCACATGATTCTCAATATCCTCCATCACAATGGTGGGTTCAGGAATTACAGATAATTCCTAACAAGATAGAGTAGGTATCTCCCGAGTTAATGAGCTAGGCATATCCTTCATAGGAAATATGTCAAAGAAAGTTGCATCATTCGAATCCATAATTGTACCAACATGCATGTCGGATACCTCAGATTTTATTATCAAAAATCTATGGCCAATGATGTGAAAAGCATAGCCGAGAAGAACACAATCCACGGTTTTTGGTCCAAGCTTGCGTGGTATCTTGACTTTCGCCAAACAATCCCAAGTACGTAGAGAAGAGAGTTTCAACATTTTGCTTTCCCATTCCTCAAATGGAGTAATGGTCTTATGCGTTGGAGAGACCCGATGTGTCTAACATGGCGTTAACCAAATCGGTTAGAGTTTGGTTCTTTCATTCAGAAACCCCATTTGACTGAGGTGAGTAGGGAGGCATCCTCTCATGGATTATACCATGTTCCTCACAAAACGAATCAAATTCATTGGAAAAATACTCTCCACCACGATCGGACCTAAGCCGTTTAATTTTTCGATCAAGTTGGTTCTCCACTTCAACTTTATAGTTCTTGAAGAAACTTAAAGCCTCATATTTTGATTTTAGAAGATACAAATAACAATGTCTACTGGATCCATCAATCAAAGTCATGAAGTATTTACTTTCACCTTTTGTCAACACACCATTCATCTCACAAAGATCATAATGCATAAGCTCTAGTGGCGCCAAGTCTCTTGCCTCTGTAGTTTTATGGGACTTGCGAGGTTGCTTAGCTTGCACACACACTTGGCACTTGGAGCCCTTGATAGTAGTGAATTCAGGAATTAAACTCATATTTTCTAGACTTGTCATACAACCAAAGTTGATATGACAAAGTCGTGACTGCCAAATATTAGACTCATTACGTGGCAAACATGATTAATAAATTTAGTGCAAATATATAATAAAGATAGGCGGAACAAGCTTCTGCACTCATAGCCCTTTCCAACAAATTGTCCATGCTTACAAATTACAACTCTATTGGACTCAAAAACCAACTTAAAACCATCTCGACAAAACGGGAACCGTTGATGAGATTCTTATTTATGGAGGGCACATAACGAACGTTCTTCAGGCGCACAATCTTCCCCGAAGTAAACTTCAGATCAATCGTACCAACACCATGAACAGTTGCATGTGACCTGTACCCCATCATCATGGGAGTAGTCCCTACAACCTGGTTAGAATAAAATATAGAACAATCATCACAAACATGTATGTTGGCACCTGTGTCAATCAACCAATTTGGAGAATGATAAGCTGAAAGGATGGTAGGGAAAACACCATACCCAAATTCCTTCATCTCAGTATCACCGATGACAACATTGGCGGACTTGCCGCTCTTCTCATGTCTGCACTCCTCATAGCTGTGAGGACATCTCGGAGCCCGGCGATTAGGATCACCACACACCTTTGTTATAGCATATTTCTCTGTATGTGGTTTTGGTAGTTGATGACAATCCCTATGGACTAATGGTTGACTTAAGTTATATTCGAAGGATTTGTCCATAGGGACTTCTTGAAGTCCATCTGTTGGTTTCAAGGAGTTTATATGATGGCCAAGGTGGTATTCATGGTATTATCCAAAGAATGGTCATAAAGACACAAGGTTGATCAAGACTAAGACAAAGAGTAAACCAAGATGACCAACACACAAACCATACAAGATGTACCGAGAAGGATCAAGTGATCCCATGTATGATAAGCATTGTCCATAACGCTTTTGTGTACTGGCCCATGGTCTTCGTGAGAGTTCTATGTGGGGTTAGGTGTGTTTTAATGGGTTTGCAGCAAGAGGAAGATCTCATTCAACCTATGAATGATGACATCAAGTGGTGATCGTCATCAATATTGCGGTGTGCAAGTTCAAGTGGAGGATCACGAAGATATCATGCTTGAAGCTTGTCGTCCATTGTGGTGGCAATGGACTTGTGAAGATGTGATGAAGAGTAGCTCACCCATAGTGTGTATGGGTGAGCAATCAACTAGTCTTCATCAAACCAACACAATCAAGAAAGGTGGTCCATCTTGAGGAAGCCAAGATCATCGTCATCTAGCTCAAGAGGACTAGGTGCAAGGTACAGGTTTTCCATTGATATGTTTCTCTATTTTAGGATAGATTGTCGTACTGTCAAGGGGGGCTCTCAAGTGAGTAGCTTGATCGTATCGTTCGTTGAGAGCTCAAACCATTTGCATCCTTGCTGAAAGGACGTGGATGTCTCCTAGAGGGGGGGTGAATAGGCGCTTTAAAATAATTAAGGTTTAGGCTTGAACAAATGCGGAATAAAACTATCGTTTAATATGTCAAGCACAAAACCTACAAACAACTAGGCTCACCTATGTGCACCAACAACTTATGCTAAGCAAGATAAACAACTAAGTGATAGCAAGATATATTACAATAAACAATATGTCTATCACAAAGTAAAGTGCATAAGTAAAGGGTTCGGGTAAGAGATAACCGAGGCACGGGGAGACGATGATGTATCCCGAAGTTCACACCCTTGCGGATGCTAATCTCCGCTAGAGCGGTGTGGAGGCACAATGCTCCCCAAGATGCCACTAAGGCCACCGTAATCTCCTCACGCCCTCGCACAATGCAAGATGCCGTGATTCCACTAAGGGACCCTTGAGGGCGGTCACCGAACCCGTACAAATGGCAAACCTTGGGGGCGGTCACCGAACCTGTACACGTGGCAACCCTTGGGGGCGGTTACCGGTACCCGTACAAATTGCTCGGGGCAATCTCCACAACCTAATTGGAGACCCCGACGCTTGCCCGGAGCTTCACACCACAATGATTGAGCTCCGAGACACCACCAAGCTTCTAGGACGCCAAAGCATCCACGAAGAACAATATCTAGGGTACTAAGTACCAAAGGTAATAAGCTTCTCAAACTTCACTTCCACGTATCACCGTGGAGAACTCAAACCGATGCAACTAATGCAATGGTAAGAACACACGAAGTGGTCAAGTCCCTCACACTCAAATCCCTCCACAACAACGAAAGCTATGGAGAAATATGAGAGGAAGAACAAGGAGCTCACAAAGAACTCCAAGATCAAGATCCAAGGGGTTCCCCTCACATAGAGGAGAAAGTGATTGGTGGAGATGTGGATCTAGATCTCCTCTCTCTTTTCCCTCAAGAACAAGCAAGAATCATTGGAGGGATTGATAGTAAGCAAGCTCTAAGAATGTCAACAATGGAGGTAGAACAAGAGCTCAACAGATGGATAAGCCCAAGGGGGAAGAAGTGTTGGAAAGATGCCCTAGAGGCAATAATAAATTAGTTATTATTATATTTCTTAGTTCATGATAATCGTTTATTATCCATGCTATAGTTGTATTGATTGGAAACACAATACTTGTGTGGATACATAGACAAAACACTGTCCCTAGTAAGCCTCTAGTTGACTAGCTCGTTGATCAAAGATGGTCAAGGTTTCCTGGCCATAGGCAAGTGTTGTCACTTGATAACGGGATCACATCATTAGGAGAATCATGTGATGGACTAGACCCAAACTAATAGACGTAGCATGTTGATCGTGTCATTTTGTTGCTACTGTTTTCTGCGTGTCAAGTATTTGTTCCTATGACCATGAGATCATATAACTCACGGACACCGGAGGAATGCTTTGCATGTATCAAACGTCGCAACGTAACTGGGTGACTATAAAGATGCTCTACAGGTATCTCCGAAGGTGTTCGTTGAGTTAGTATGGATCGAGACTGGGATTTGTCACTCCGTGTGACGGAGAGGTATCTCGGGGCCCACTCGGTAATACAACATCACACACAAGCCTTGCAAGCAATGTGACTTAGTGTAAGTTGCGGGATCTTGTATTACGGAACGAGTAAAGAGACTTGTCGGTAAACGAGATTGAAATAGGTATGCGGATACTGACGATCGAATCTCGGGCAAGTAACATACCGAAGGACAAAGGGAATGACATACGGGATTATATGAATCCTTGGCACTGAGGTTCAAACGATAAGATCTTCGTAGAATATGTAGGATCCAATATGGGCATCCAGGTCCCGCTATTGGATATTGACCGAGGAGTCTCTCGGGTCATGTCTACATAGTTCTCGAACCCGCAGGGTCTGCACACTTAAGGTTCGACGTTGTTTTATGCGTATTTGAGTTATATGGTTGGTTACCGAATGTTGTTCGGAGTCCCGGAAGAGATCACGGACGTCACGAGGGTTTTCGGAATGGTCCGGAAACGAAGATTGATATATAGGATGACCTCATTTGATTACCGGAAGGTTTTCGGAGTTACCGGGAATGTACCGGGAATGACGAATGGGTTCCGGGAGTTCACGGGGGGGCAACCCACCCCGGGGAAGCCCATAGGCCTTGAGGGTGGCACACCAGCCCTTAGTGGGCTGGTGGGACAGCCCAAAAGGGCTCTATGCGCCAAGAAGAGAAAATCAAGAGAAAAGAAAAAAAAAGGGAGGAGGTGGGAAGGAAGGGGGACTCCCTCCCACAAAACCAAGTCCAACTTGGTTTGGGGGGGGAGTCCTCCCCCCTTGGACTCGGCCGACCCCCTTGGGGATCCTTGAGCCCCAAGGCAAGGTCCCCTCCCTCCCACCTATATATACGGAGGTTTTAGGGCTGATTTGAGACGACTTTTCCACGGCAGCCCGACCACATACCTCCACGGTTTTTCCTCTAGATCGCGATTCTGCGGAGCTCGGGCGGAGCCATGCTGAGACAAGGTCATCACCAACCTCCGGAGCACCGTCACGCTGCCGGAGAACTCTTCTACCTCTCCGTCTCTCTTGCTGGATCAAGAAGGCCGAGATCATCGTCGAGCTGTACGTGTGCTGAACGCGGAGGTGCCGTCCGTTCGGTACTAGATTGTGGGACTGATCGCGGGATTGTTCGCGGGGCGGATTGAGGGACGTGAGGACGTTCCACTACATCAACCGCGTTCACTAACGCTTCTGCTGTACGATCTACAAGGGTACGTAGATCACTCATCCCCTCTCGTAGATGGACATCACCATGATAGGTCTTCGTGCGCGTAGGAAATTTTTTGTTTCCCATGCGACGTTCCCCAACAGTGGCATCATGAGCTAGGTTCATGCGTAGATGTCTTCTCGAGTAGAACACAAAAGTTTTTGTGGGCGGTGATGTGCGTTTTGCTGCCCTCCTTAGTCTTTTCTTGATTCCGCGGTATTGTTGGATCGAAGCGGCTCGGACCGACATTACTCGTACGCTTATGAGAGACTGGTTTCATCGCTACGAGTAACTCCGTTGCTCAAAGTTGACTGGCGGCTGTCAGTTTCTCCAACTTTAGTTGAATCGGATTTGACCGAGGAGGTCCTTGGATGAGGTTAAATAGCAATTCATATATCTCCGTTGTGGTGTTTGCGTAAGTAAGATGCGATCCTACTAGATACCCATGGTCACCACGTAAAACATGCAACAACAAAATTAGAGGACGTCTAACTTGTTTTTGCAGGGTATGCTTGTGATGTGATATGGCCAACGACGTGATGTGATATATTGGATGTATGAGATGATCATGTTGTAATAGTTAATATCGACTTGCACGTCGATGGTACGGCAACCGGCAGGAGCCATAGGGTTGTCTTTATAACTAACGTTTGTGCTTGCAGATGCGTTTACTATTTTGCTAGGACGTAGCTTTAGTAGTAATAGCATGAGTAGCACGACAACCCCGATGGCGACACGTTGATGGAGATCATGATGATGGAGATCACGGTGTGACGCCGGTGACAAGAAGATCGTGCCGGTGCTTTGGTGATGGAGATCAAGAAGCACGTGATGATGGCCATATCATGTTACTTATGAATTGCATGTGATGTTAATCCTTTTATGCACCTTATTTTGCTTAGAACGACGGTAGCATTATGAGGTGATCTCTCACTAAAATTTCAAGACGAAATTGTGTTCTCCCCGACTGTGCACCGTTGCTACAGTTCGTCGTTTCGAGACACCACGTGATGATCGGGTGTGATAGACTCAACGTTCACATACAACGGGTGCAAAACAGTTGCGCACGCGGAACACTCGGGTTAAGCTTGACGAGCCTAGCATGTGCAGACATGGCCTCGGAACACATGAGACCGAAAGGTCGAGCATGAATCGTATAGTTGATATGATTAGCATAGAGATGCTTACCACTGAAACTATTCTCGACTCACGTGATGATCGGACTTGAGATAGTGGATTTGGATCATGTACCACTCAAATGACTAGAGAGATGTACTTTTTGAGTGGGAGTTCTTAAGTAATATGATTAATTGAACTAATTGTCATGAACATAGTCTAATGGTCTTTGCGAATTACGATGTAGCTTGCGCTATAGCTCTACTATTTTTATATGTTCCTAGAGAAAATTTAGTTGAAAGTTGATAGTAGCAAACTTTGAAGAGGATTGTCCTCGTTGCTGCGCAGAAGGCTTATGTCCTTAATGCACCACTCGGTGTGCTGCACCTCGAGCGTCGTCTATGGATGCTGTGAACATCCGACATACACGTTTCTGATGACTACACGATAGTTCAGTGCAAAATACTTAATGGCTTAGAAGCAAGGCACCAAAGATGTTTTGAAACGTCACGGAACATAAGTGATGTTCTAAGGAGATGAAATTGTGATTTCATGCTCGTGCCCTTGACCTCGGACAAGATTCTTTGTCCACAAAGTAAAGGAGAAAAGCTCAATCGTTGAGCGTGTGCTCAGATTGTCTGAGTACGACAATCGCTTGAATCAAGTGGGAGTTAATCTTCCAGATGAGATAGTGATGGTTCTCCAAAGTCACTGCCACCAAGCTGTGAGAGCTTCGTGATGAACTATAACATATCAAGGATAGATACAATGATCCTTGAGCGATTCGCGATGTTTGACACTGCGAAAGTAGAAATCAGGAAGGAGCATCAATAGTTGATGGTTAGTAAAAACCACTAAGTTTCAAGAAAGGCAAGGGCTAGAAGGGATACTTCGTGAAACGGCAAAACAGTTGCTGCACTAATGAAGAGACCCAAGATTAAACCCAAACCCGAGACTAAGTGCTTCTGTAATGAGGGTAACAGTCATTGAGGCGGAGCAACTCTAGATACTTGGTAGATAAGAAGGCTGGCAAAAGTCGAAAGAAGTATATTTGATATACATGATGTTGATGTGTACTTTACTAGTACTCCTAGTAGCATGAGGGTATTGGATACCGGTTCGGTTGCTAAGTGATTAGTAACACGAAATGAAAGCTACGGCATAAACGGAGACTAGCTAAAGGCGAGGTGACGATACGTGTTGGAAGTGTTTCCAAGGTTGATATGATCAAACGTCGCACGCTCCCTCTACCATCGGGATTGGTGTTAAACCTAAATAATTGTTATTTGGTGCTTGCATTAAGCATGAACATGATTGGATCGTGTTTATTGCAATACGATTATTCATTTAAAGAGAATAATGGTTACTCTATTTTCTTGAATAATCACCTTCAATGGTTTATTGAATCTCGATCGTAGTGTTACACATGTTCATGATATTGGTGCCAAAAGATACGAGGTAATGATGATAGTACCACTTACTTGTGGCACTACCGTTTGAGTCATGTTGGTATAAATTGCATGAAGAGGCTCCATGCTGATGGATCTTTATACTCACTTGATTTTGAATCACTAGTGACATGCAAATCATACCACATGAGCACGGCCTTGTTTTCATTGAGATGAATTAAGATAGTAACTTGTTGGAAGTGATACAGTTTGATGTATGCAGTCCAATGGGTGCTGAGGCACGCAGTGGATATCATTATGTTCTTACTTCAATGACGATTTGAGTAGATACTAGAGTATTTGCTTAATGAATCACAAGTCTGAAATATTGAAAAGTTCAATTCTGTTTCGGAGTGAAGTTCGTCGTAACAAGAGGATAAACTGTCTACGATATGATCATAGAAATGAATGTCTGAGTTACGAGTTTTGGTACGCAGTTAAGACAATGTGGAAATTGTTTCGCAGTTCATGCCACCTAGAACATCATAGTGTGATGATGTGTCTGAACGTCATAGCCACACACTATTTGGTATGGTGCATGCTATGATGTCTCTTATGGAATTACCACTATCGTTTATGGGTTAAGCATTAGAGACAACCGCATTCACTTTAAATAGGGCACCACGTATTTCCGTTGAGATGACACAGTATAGACTGAGGTTTAGAGAAATCTAAACTGTCGTTTCTTGAAAGTTTGGGGTTTCGACAATTATGTGAAAAAGTTTCAGTGTGATAAGCTCGAACCCAAAGCGGATAAATGCATCTTCATAGGATATCCAAAACAGTTGGGTACATCTCCTATCTCAGATCCGAAAGCAAAGTGTTTGTTTCTAGAAACGGATCCTTTCTCGAGTAAAGGTTTATCTCAAAAGAATTGAGTGGGAGGGTAGTAGAACTTGATGAGGTTATTGAACCATCACTTCAACCAGTGTGTAGCAGGGCGCAGGAAGTTGTTCCTGTGGCGCCTACACCAATTGAAGTGGAAGCTGATGATGGTAATCATTGAGCTTCGAATCAAGTTACTACAAACCTCGTAGGTCGACAAGGTCGCGTACTGCTTCAGAGTAGTACGGTAACCCTGTCTTGGAGGTCATGTTGTTGAGCAACAGTGAACCTACGAGTTATGAAGAAAGCGATGGTGGGCCCAGATTCCGACAAATGGCTGGAAGCCATGAAATCCGAGAGAGGATCCATGGATGAAAACAAAGTGTAGACTTTGGAAGAATTACTTGATGGTCATAGGACTATTGAGTAAAGATGGATCTTTAAAGGAAAACAGACGATGATGGTGATAAGTCACTATTAAGAAAAGCTCGACTTGTCGCAAAGATGTTTTCGACAAGATCAAACAGTTGACTATGATGAGACTTTCTCACTCGTAGCGATGCTAAAGGTCTGTTAGAATTATGTTAGTTGTTGATGCATTATTTATGAAATATTGCACGTAGGATGTCAAAACATTGTTTCCTCGACGGTTTCCTTGAGCAAACATTGTATGTGATACAACCAGGAGGTTTTGTCGATCCTAAAGATACTAGCAAGTATGCAAGCTCCAGCGATCCTTCAATGGACTGGTGCAAGCATCTCGGAGTTGGAATATATATACTTTGATGAGATGATCAAATATTTTGGGTTTGTACAAGGTTGATGAGAAACTTGTATTTCCAAAGAAGTGAGTGGGAGCACTATAGAATTTCTGATAAGTATATGTGGTTGACATATTGTGGATCAGAAGTAATGTAGAATTTCTGTAAAGCATACAAGGTTGTTTGAAAGGAGTTTTTCAAAGGAATACCTAGATTGCGCTACTTGAACGTTGAGCATCAAAGATCTATGGAGATAGATCGAAAGCGCTTAATAGAAGTTTCAACAAGATGCATGCCTTGACAAGTTTTTGAAGGAGTTCAAAATAGATCAGTAAAGAAGGAGTTCTTGGTTGCGTTGTAAGGTGTGAATTTGAGTAAGACTCAAAACCCGACCACGGCAGAATAAAGAGAATAGACGAAGGTCGTCTTCTATGCCTTAGCCGTAGAATCTAAAGTATGCCATGCTGTGTACCGCACCTGATGTGTGCCTTGACTCAAAGTCTGTTGAGAGGTATAGAGAGTGATCCATGATTGAATCACTAGCAGCGGTCAAAATTTATCCTTAGTAACAAATGGACTAAGGAATTTTTCTCGATTATGGAGGTGGTTAAAGAGTTCGTCGTAAAGGGTTACGTCGATGCAAGCTTTGACACTAATCCGAATAACTATGAGTAGTGAAACGGATTCATATAGTAGAGTAGATATTTGGAGCATTTCCGAATAGCACATAGTAGCAGCATCTATAAGATGACATAAAGATTTGTAAAGAACGCACGGATCTAAAAGTTTCAGAACCGTTGACTAAAACCTCTCTCACGAGCAAGACGTGATCAGACCCCATAACTATATGGGTGTTGGATTCGTTGGAATCACATGGTGATGTGAACTAGATTATTGACTCTAGTGCAAGTGGGAGACTGTTGGAAATATGCCCTAGAGGCAATAATAAATTAGTTATTATTATATTTCTTAGTTCATGATAATCGCTTATTATCCATGCTATAATTGTATTGATTGGAAACACAATACTTGTGTGGATACATAGACAAAACACTGTCCCTAGTAAGCCTCTAGTTCACTAGCTCGTTGATCAAAGATAGTCAAGGTTTCCTGGCCATAGGCAAGTGTTGTCACTTGATAACGGGATCACATCATTAGGAGAATCATGTGATGGACTAGACCCAAACTAATAGACGTAGCATGTTGATCGTGTCATTTTGTTGCTACTGTTTTCTGCGTGTCAAGTATTTGTTCCTATGACCATGAGATCATATAACTCACGGACACCGGAGGAATGCTTTGTGTGTATCAAACGTCGCAACGTAACTGGGTGACTATAAAGATGCTCTACAGGTATCTCCGAAGGTGTTCGTTGAGTTAGTATGGATCGAGACTGGGATTTGTCACTCCGTGTGACGGAGAGGTATCTCGGGGCCCACTCGGTAATACAACATCACACACAAGCCTTGCAAGCAATGTGACTTAGTGTAAGTTGCGGGATCTTGTATTATGGAACGAGTAAAGAGACTTGCCGGTAAACGAGATTGAAATAGGTATGCGGATACTGACGATCGAATCTCGGGCAAGTAACATACCAAAGGACAAAGAGAATGACATACGGAATTATATGAATCCTTGGCACTGAGGTTCAAACGATAAGATCTTCGTAGAATATGTAGGATCCAATATGGGCATCCAGGTCCCGCTATTGGATATTGACCGAGGAGTCTCTCGGGTCATGTCTCTCGGGTCATCCAAAAGGGCTCTATGCGCCAAGAAGAGAAAATCAAGAGAAAAAAAAGGGAGGAGGTGGGAAGGAAGGGGGACTCCCTCCCACCAAACCAAGTCCAACTCGGTTTGGGGGGGAGTCCTCCCCCCTTGGACTTGGCCGACCCCCTTGGGGCTCCTTGAGCCCCAAGGCAAGGTCCCCTCCCTCCCACCTATATATACGGAGGTTTTAGGGCTGATTTGAGACGACTTTTCCACGGCAGCCCGACCACATACCTCCACGGTTTTTCCTCTAGATCGCGTTTCTGCGGAGCTCGGGCGGAGCCCTGCTGAGACAAGGTCATCACCAACCTTTGGAGCGCCTCACGCTGCCGGAGAACTCTTCTACCTCTCCGTCTCTCTTGCTGGATCAAGAAGGCCGAGATCATCGTCGAGCTGTACGTGTGCTGAACGCGGAGGTGCCGTCCGTTCGGTACTAGATCGTGGGACTGATCGCAGGATTGTTCGCGGGGCGGATCGAGGGACGTGAGGACGTTCCACTACATCAACCGCGTTCACTAACGCTTCTGCTGTACGATCTACAAGGGTACGTAGATCACTCATCCCCTCTCGTAGATGGACATCACCATGATAGGTCTTCGTGCGCGTAGGAAAATTTTTGTTTCCCATGCGACGTTCCCCAACAAGAAGACCCCCTTTATATAGTGGGGGAAGGAATCAGACCGTTACCCCCACTTACAGCCCGAGCCCAGCGGTACTACCGCTGGCACTCCAGTGGTACTACCGCTGACCAGGGGCGGTACTACCGCCAGCTAGCGGTACTACGGCTGGCTGCAGCGGTACTACCGCTGGCACTCCAGCGGTACTACCGCTCATCCCTGCGGTACTATCGCTGGGCCCCTGGTAGTGCAAAGGCACTACCACCGCCAAGAAAGTCTTCGCAAAAAGGATCGACGCAGTACCACCGCAAAGATGACGGTACTAAAAACTTGGAGCGGTACTACCGCTGGCCAGGGGCGGTACTACCGCTGGACAGCGGTACTACCGCCAGCTCTAGCGGTACTACCGCTAGGGCCAGCGGTACTACCGCTAGGTCCAGCGGTACTACCGCTCGCCACTGAAACAGCCATAACTTTCGCATACGAGCTCCGAATCGAGCAAACCCAAGCTTGTTGGATTCAGGACGACAAGAGCTATCCAAACTGCGACATCTATGAATGGGAAATCTTAAGACCATGGAGATATGAAAATGCCAATGATATAGAGATGTGAGACCTCTATGAATGAAGAACCGTCAAAAACTCCAACATCGAAAACATCATAGTAGATGCATATGGACTCCGTTTTCGATGAACTCGAGCTTGTCATGAAGATGACCATAAGCTCTAAAACTCACAAATAGAAACACCAAACAAGAACCAAGAAGTATGATGCAAGGATGCAAATGGTTTGAGCTCTCAACGAACGATACGATCAAGCTACTCACTTGAGAGCCCCCCTTGATAGTACAACAATCTATCCTAAACGGAAAACCTATCAAGGGCAAACCTATACCTTGCACCTCGTCCTCTTGAGCTAGATGATGATGATCTTGGCTTCCTCAAGATGGACCACCTTTCTTGATTGTGTTGGCTTGATGAAGAATAGTTGATTGCTCCCCCATACTCACTATGGGTGAGCCACTCTTTAGCATATCTTCACAAGTCCATTGCCACCACAATGGACGGCAAGCTTCAAGCATGATATCTTCGTGTTGATCCACTTGAACTTGCACATCGCAATCTTTATGACGATCACAACTTGACGTCATACTTCATGGGTTGTATGAGATCTTCTCTTTGACGCAAGCCCATGGAAACACACCTAACCCCCACATAGAACTCTCACGAAGACCATGGGTTAGTACACAAACACGTAATGGACAATGCTTACCATACCATGGGATCACTTGATCCCTCTCGGTACATCTTGTACGCTTTGTGTGTTGATCATCTTGATTTACTCTTTGTCTGAGATCTTGATCAACCTTGTGTCTCTATGACCATTCTTTGCATAATACCTTGAATACCACCTTGGTCATCATATAAACTCCTTGAACCCAACAGATGGACTTCAAGAAGTGCCTATGGACAAATCCTATAAATATAACTTAAGGCAACCATTAGTCCATAGGAATTGTCATCAATTACCAAAACAACATATGGAGATATATGCTCTAACATTTGCATAATATTTCTTGGTTAATACTTGGTGTTTCTCTTTGTGAGTTTCAGAGCTTATGGTCATCTTCATGACAAGCTCGAGTTCATCGAAAACGGTGTCCATATGCATCTTCTATGATGTTTTCGTTGTTGGAATTTTTGACGGCTCTTCATTCATAGAGGTCTCACATCTCTATATCATTGGGCATTTTCACAATTGTATGTTCTTAAGATTTCCAACAAGCTTCAGTTTGCATAGCTCTTGTCGTCCTCAATCCAATAAGCTTGAGTTTGCTCGATTCAGAGCTTGTATACGAAAGTTATGGCACTTTCAGGGGCCACCGGTAGTACCGTAGGTGCGACCGGTAGTACTGCTCTAGGAGCGGTAGTGGTTTTTTACTGCCGCTCTCTCGCGGTAATACCAATCAGCACCCGTCTTCAGCAACTACACATAAAATAAACAAACACTTGCACCCAATGCGAGCAAGAGGGTTGTCAATCCCATGTCTCGTTATTTGCAAGCAAGTAAGTAATGCGGTTGAAAGTTGCGAAGTGAAAAGTAAATAACAAGTAATTAAAGTTAGCGAGGAAATTGTAGCGTTTGTAAATTTATAAGTGAATAGGACTCATCGACGGAGCATTCTTTGGGGAGCTCCGTCGCTTAGAACTCATCGACGGAGCGTTCTTGCTGGCACGCTTCCGCTTAGTATCCTTAGCGGGCGGCGGCGGAGACGGACGACCCAAGTCCGGCGGTGGTGATCGAGATGGACTCGTGTTGTGCTGGCCGTCGTCATGTGGATGGCTTGGAGGTGTAGGTGACCTGCAACGACTCGGAGGCGGTGTTGTCCTTGGGGCCGAGCCTGGAAGCTTGATGTAGTTCTTGTCCCATAGGATGACTCCACCCAGTACTTCTCCGAGTGTCCTCTGATCTTCGGGTCCAGCTATGTCGAGCTCCATATCATGAAACCCCTTTCATCCACCCCGACTTTAGCAAAGCCAGCTGGAATCTCACGGCCATGCCAGCGTGCATTAGGGCCAGAAGGTAAAGCTTGTCCGACGGCCACCTTCATGGATATGTTCTTGAATTTCTGATGGAGTTCACATGATGTTGACTCCTTGATTCCATCCACGGGGTAGCCGGGACCGCCCTCTATCATTCTTCGTGCATCGTCGGGCGAGGCCTCAGATTCAGCCATGCTGCTTTTCCGCTTAGATGGGGCGCCGGTAATATCGAGTGTAGGATCTTCCTGGCGCGCTACTCCTCTAAGCTCATCAATCTGCTTCTGTTGCTCGTTAATCCTGGCAAGCAACTGGTTGAACTTGTCATTCTCCTCATCCCGTTGTCGCTTCCTTGCTCTCGCTCGGCTTCTGTAAGTGTCTTGGTCTCTGGCAAACCCAAGCCACCACGGGTAAGAAGGACCGAAGCCTCGCGTTCGTCCTCCATGTTCGTCATTGCCGAGGACCAGTGTGAGCAAATCTTTCTCTCTATCTGCAGTGAACTGTCTTTTTTCCCTCCTTAATTTCTTTCACTATCTTTTTCCAATTCTCCCTGGGTATCCTAAGACCGTCACTGCAGATGAGGTCCCCTGTTTCTTCGTCGTACGAACTACCATGCGCAAGGAACCAATTTCTTGCTCTCAATTCCCACTCATCACGGATGGGTTCAGGTATGATGCCTTTAGCTAGCAGATCTTGCTCTTTCTTATCCCACTTTGGGATGGCAGTCTCATTGCCCCTTGGCCCCAGCGTGTGGTGATATTTCTTCTTGTCGGCATTTTTATTGTTCTTTTCTGATAATGCCTTGGCATCTTCTGACTCCTTGTACTCTTGAAATGCCTTCCAGTGATTCGCCTGCTTGGCTAGATACCCCTCGAACACTGGCACTTTCTTTGTCTTCCGATAGTTTTTCCATAGCTTCTTCTTCCAGCTACGGAACAGTTCGGCCATCTTCATTAGAGTCCACTGCTTGACTTTGGCCCTCAGTTTTTTTGCGGCGTCTTCATTCTCACATTCTGGCAGGTTGAAATGTGACATGAGATCATTCCAAAGATTATCTTTGTACCTTTCGGTGACATAGTCACTATCGGCTGCCCCTTTGCGTTTGTTCCACTCCCGAACGCTGATCGGGACGTGATCCCTAACGAGAACTCCGTATTGCTTCTTGAATGTGTCAGCAGCATTCTTAGGAAGCCTGGGTTCGCCCGTAGGCAATATCACCTCAAAGGTGTAATGCGTCCGTGCATCCAACTTTTTAGTCAGGCCTCGTTTCGTAGCTTTGCTCGATGTGGAGGCCTAAGAGGGAGAAACATTCGTCAAATGAATGTATATGTATACAATATAGAGCTATCTCCAATATTTTTCACATATTACAAGTGATTGTCGAACTTCATATGTATACCTCGCCGGACTTTATTATTTCTCCACCGGCTTCTCCATCAGTGGAGCTATCACCTTCTCCGTCATTGGAGCTATCTCCTGCCCCATCGGCTTCATCTTCGTGTCGGTCGACCTCCATTCCATCTCCGGAGGGGTTTAGATATGATGACGGAGATTCAACTGGTTCAACGTCGGGGGCGTCTTTGATTATATCTTCGAGAAGTTCTTCCTCTTCGAGGTTCCTGCTATGTGGATCCATAGTTCTGCAAAAAACGGACATTTGATTAACTAATAAACTAACAAACTATATATGATGCAAAAATAATTTTATTTCTATTTGCAAATAAATTATAACTAAATAATTCTAACTAAAATAATTCTATCTCTATTTGCAAATAAATTCTAACTAAAATAATTCTATTTCTATTTGCAAGTAAATTCTAACTAAATAATTCTAACAAAAATAATTCTAACAAAATAAATACTAACTAAAATATTTCTATATCTAACTATAACTATATCTAACTAAATTCTAACTCTAAAATAATTCTATATCTAACCTAATTTCTATATCTAACCCTAATTCTATATCTAACTAAATTCTAACCCTAATATTTAACCCTAACCCTAACACTAACTAATTAACAAAATAACTAATTAACAAAAACCTTACAGATATGGCGGGCGGGCGGCGCGGTGGGCTGGCGGGCACTGCGCGCGGTGGCGGCGCGGTGGGCTGGTGGCCCGCGCGGCGGCTGGACGACGGCGCGGTGGGCTGTGGGCGCGGGCAATGCGGCGGCGCGGCGGGCTAGCGGCGCGGTGGGCTGACGACGGCGCGGTGGGCTGGCGGCGTGGCAGGCTGACGGCATCCTCGGAGACTCCTCGCGCGCGAAACTGCTAAGTGCGAAGCGGCGGGGAAGAAAGGTCACCTTTTATACCCCCGGACCTTTAGTCCCGGGCGGTGGTTCAGGCCGGGACTAAAGGGGGGGCCTTTAGTCCCGGCCTGAACCACCGCCCGGGACTAAAGGCCTCGGCGGGGTTTTCCAGCCCGAGGTCCTTTAGTCCCGGTCTGTGGTACGGGCCGAGACTAAAGGCCTATTTTCTGTTTTCTTATTTTATTTGTTTTTGCATATTTGAGAATATAAATAGTTATCTGTTTGCATATTTGAGAATTTGACAAAACTATGAAAATGAAAAGTGTTTGAAATTGAATAAATAATTCAAAACTATTTTCTATTTTCAAAATTAATTATTTTGACTATCCAAACTATTAACTACTCCCTCCGTTCCTAAATATAAGTCTTTGTAGAGATTTCACTAGTGGTCTACATACGGATGTATATAGACATACTTTAGAGTATAGATTCAATCATTTTGCTCCGTATGTAGACCCTTAGTGAAATCGCTTAAAAGACTTATATTTAGGAACGGAGGGAGTATTTTGTTATTTTCAATTAAAAACTATGTTTGTTAAAGTTCTGTTTGCATATTTGAGAATTTGACAAAACTATGATAATGAAAAGTGTATGAAATTGAATAAATAATTCAAAACTATTTTCTATTTTCAAAACTAATTATTTTGACTATCCAAACTATTAACTATTTTTTTATTTTCAATTAAAACTATGTTTATTAAAATTCTTTTTGCATATTTGAGAATTTGACAAAACTATGAAAATGAAAAGTGTTTGAAATTGCATAAATAATTCAAAACTATTTTCTATTTTCAAAATTAATTATTTTGACTATCCAAACTATTAACTATTTTGTTATTTTCAATTAAAAACTATGTTTATTAAAATTCTTTTTGCATATTTGAGAATTTGACAAAACTATGAAAATGAAAAGTGTTTGAAATTGACTAAATAATTCAAAACTATTTTCTATTTTCAAAATTAATTATTTTGACTATCCAAACTATGAACTATTTTGTTATTTTCAATTAAAAACTATGTTTATTAAAACTCTTTTTGCATATTTGAGAATTTGACAAAACTATGATAATGAAAAGTGTTTGAAATTGAATAAATAATTCAAAACTAAAAGGTTTAGTACATTCCATACATGCATTGCATAAAAGGTTTAATACATTATTACATTATTGCACCAATATTCCTATCTATTATTTATGTTTTCTTCTGGGTCGTAGCCATGGAGAATCTTCATCATTCAGTAGGATGCTTGGGTCAGTTTTCACTTTGAAGGGCGGAATTTCATGAAACTTATTATAATCTACTGACATGTCTGTCTTGTCATCTACTCCCTTGGTGTTTCTTTTCCATGAAAGAACTATGTGGCGTTTTGGCTCATCGGACGATATCTTCTTTTGCTGATTTCTTTTTCTCGTTTTTGTAGACATGTTCTTCACATAGAAAACCTGAGCGACATCATTGGCTAGGACAAATGGTTCGTCCATGTACGCAAGATTGTTGAGATCCACTGTTGTCATGCCGTACTTTTGGTCTACAACTACCCCGCCTCCTGTCAGCTTCACCCATTTGCACCAAAACAAAGGGATCTTAAAAGTAGATCCATAGTCAAGTTCCCGTATCTCCTCTATGTACCCGTAATATGTTTCCAAACAGTGCCCATTCTCGTCTGTTGCATCAAAGAGGACACCACTATTTTGGTTGGTGCTCTTTTTATCTTGGGCAACCGTGTAAAATGTATTCCCATTTATCTCATACCCTTGGAAAGTACATATAGTCGAAGATGGTGGCCTGGCCAAACAGTACAGCTGATCTCCAACGGTGTCGTCATTCATGAGATGTGTCTGCAACCAACTGCCGAAAGTCTTCTCGTGTTCCCCTTTAATCCAAGAGTCAGCCTTCCCCGGGTTTTCGGAGCGTAGAATATTATTGTGTCTCACGATATACGGAGCCACCACGGTGGAATTGTGTAGAACTGTGTAGTGTGCTTGAGAGAAAGAATGCCCGTCCATACATACTTTTGCTTTCCTTCCTAGTGTGCCTTTTCCTGTCAGCCTACCCTCATACCGAGATTCAGGAACACCAATCGGCTTAAGGTCAGGAAGAAAGTCCACACAAAACTCAATGACCTCGTCTGTTCCATAGCCCTTGGAGATGCTTCCTTCTGGCCTAGCACGGTTACGAACATATTTCTTTAAGACTCCCATGAACCTCTCGAAGGGGAACATATTGTGTAGAAACACAGGACCGAGAATTCTAATCTCTTCGACTAGGTGAACTAGGAGGTGTGTCATTATATTGAAGAAGGATGGCGGGAATAACAACTCAAAGCTGACCAGACATTGGACCACATCAATCTCTAACCCTGATAGGCTTTCTCGATCGATTACCTTCTGAGAAATTGCATTGAGGAATGCACATACCTTCACAATTGCCAGGCGAACATTTTCTGGTAGAATTCCCCTCAATGCAACCGGAAGCAATTGCGTCATAAGCACGTGGCAGTCATGAGACTTTAGGTTTTGGAATTTTTTGTCTTTCATATTTACGATTCCCTTTATATTCGACGAGAAGCCAGTCGGGACCTTGATACTGAAAAGGACTTCAAAGAAGATTTCCTTCTCTTCCTTAGTAAGAGCGTAGCTGGCACGCCCTTGAAACTGCCCTAGATGCATGCCATCTCTTCCTTTATGACGTTCCTGGTCCTCCCGTGCTTCCGGTGTATCTTTTGACTTCCCATACAAGCCCAGGAAGCCTAGAATATTCACGCAGAGATTCTTCGTCAGGTGCATCACGTCGATTGCCGAGCGGACCTCATGGACTTCCCAGTAGGGTAGCTCCCAAAATATAGATTTCTTCTTCCACATGGGTACGCGCTTATCAGGGCCGTTAGGAACAGGTGGCTGCCAGGACCCTTTCCAAAGATTACTTTTAAATCTTTGACCATATCAAATACTTCAGCACCAGTACGGATGACAGGCTTCCCCGGGGGTTCTGCCTTGCCATTGAAATGCTTGCCTTTTTTCTTTAAGGGATGCTTGGGCGGAAGAAAACGACGATTGTACGGGTACACATTCTTCCTACATTTGTCCAGATATATACTTTCTGTCTGATCCAAACAGTGCTTGCATCCATTGTATCCCTTGTTTGACTGTCCTGAAATGTTACTAAGAGCAGGCCAATCATTGATGGTTATGAAAAGCAATGCTCGAAGGTCAAATTCCTCTTGTTTGTGCTCGTCCCACACACGTACACCTCGTTCGGCCCACAACTGTAAAAGTTCATCAACTAATGGCCTTAGGTACACATCAATATCGTTGCCGGGTTGCTTTGGACCTTGGATAAGCATTGGCATCATAATGAACTTCCGCTTCATGCACAACCAAGGAGGAAGGTTGTAGATACATAGAGTAAGGGGCGAGGTGCTGTGACTGCAACTCTGCTCCCCAAAAGGATTCATGCCATCTGTACTCAGACCAAACCGTAAGTTCCTTGCGTCACCTGCAAATCTCGGGAACTCTCTCTCGATTTTTCTCCACTGCCGACCATCAGCGGGGTGCCTCAACTTGTCGTCTTTCATACGATCTTCCATGTGCCATCGCAACAACTTCGCATGATCTTTATTTCTGAACAGACGTTTCAACCGTGGTATTATAGGAGCATACCACATCACCTTGGCAGGAACCCTCTTCCTGGGTGGCTCTCCCTCAATATCACCAGGGTCATCTTTTCTGATCTTATACCGCAATGCAATGCATACTGGGCATTTATCCATATTCTCGTACTTCTCACCGCGATAGAGGATGCAGTCATTAGGGCATGCATGTATCTTCTGCACGTCTAATCCTAGAGGGCAGACAAGCTTCTTTGCTTCGTACGTGCCGGCGGGCAATTCGTTCTTTCTTGGAAGCATCTTCTTCATCAGTACCAGCAACTTTTCAAATGACGAGTCAGTCACACCGGTCTCTGCCTTCCACTTCAGCAATTCCAGTGTGCTACCCAGCTTCTTCCGGCCATCTTCACAAGTTGGGTACAACAATTTGTTGTGGTCCTGTAACATCTGCTCGAACTGCAACCTCTCCTTTTCTGTGTCGCAACCTCGCCGTGCATCAGAAATGACCCGGCCAAGATCATCAGCGGGCTCATCTGCTTCCCGTTCTTCATCCTGATCTTCTTCTTCATTCTCTTCCATTGCGGTATCAGCATACTCAGGGAACATAGATAGGCAGTTGTCATCATCGTTCTCTTCTTCTTCATCATCGTCTTCCATCATAACCCCTCTTTCTCCGTGCTTGGTCCAAACATTATAGCCCGACATAAAACCGGACTGAAGCAGGTGGCTCTGAATGACTCTTGAGGAAGTGTAATCCTTCTCATTCCGACATTCAACACATGGACAAAACATATAGCCACCACCATGCTTGTTCGCATCGGCTGCATCTCGAAAAGAATGCACGCCTTCTCTGTAAGCGGCTGTGCGACGATCACCGTACATCCATGGATGGCTCATCTGCGTTATACGACAGTATATCAAATACAATCACGATCCTAAAAATTAGTACCGCATGGTCTAAACAAGTAAATATAGTTGCTAACCTTTTAGAATAAGTAGAAATAAAGAGGAAGAGGTTTAAGCGTGGCTCGGGCATCTCATATCGTAGTTGTGTTCGGTGAACTCAAGCGGCATCGCTCTAACACACATTTCAACAAACACCTCTAGTGCATCCAAGAAAAATGGAGAGCTAGCACACACCCACACTCTTCCATCCAAGAAAAATGCAAGGAAGAGGGGAGGGGGGGTTGTGGCCAATATATATAGGCAGAGGACTTTAGTCCCGGTTTGAGACACAAACCGGGACTAAAGGTGGCGCACATGCGGGCTGCACACCGCGTAGCCCTTTAGTCCCGGTTTGTGTCCAAACCGGGACTAAAGGCTCCTTACGGGCCGGGACCAAAGCCTCGTGGGCGGCATTGCAATTTTGGGGCAACGTGGTCGGGCCTTTAGTCCCGACCCAGATGGAGGCCGGGACTAAAGGGTCCAAACCAAAGGCCCGTTTTCCACTAGTGAATCACATTTTCTACTCAGTTACGCAGCATGTGCCACAGTCCTACTAAACTCCCGAGGCCTACTGCTAATCCGATTGAAGTCTACGAACTTATTCGTTTGGGTTTATGATTCAGCTTTTGCAGCTTTTTTTTACTTTGACCTAAAGTCCAAAAAAACTTCTAAATTCCGTTCTAAATAGTCCTTTGGCTTCGTATTTTGGTTTATACAATCATATAACAATATTGCCCCTATTGAGGATATTTTTGGGTTTTTAAGCCAAAATGAAAAAACTGCAAAAACATAATCTTAAGTGCTCCCGTGTCACATTTCGGCAAGCCTATAACCATGTACTTGTCCCGACTACTACACAACTGTTGAAACTATGAGCAAATTACTATGAGTTTTAATTTAAACAAACAGTAAATAAATCATGACGATAGTAACACAGACTAAATTAATCATGCTCATACAAATGATAGAAGAGGAGTGAGCATGGCATGGTGAGGCGAGCGAGGCGGAGGCGTGTCGTGACTAGGCGTGGCATGGTGAGGCGAGCGAGGAGGAGGAGCGCGCGTATAGGTCTCCTCTTCTCATGCTCATACAAATGATAGAAGAGCTCATCTTATAAGGTGGTGCTACTCCCACTCAACTAGCAGTATAGTACTAAAGATTAGTTCCACTCACACTACACACAACCATGCATGAATGTGCCATGAGAATTTTAGATTTTAGTTGGGCTTTGGGCCAAAAGCCTACTAGCAAAATCCAACAATCCCCGCAAAGTCTCATTGGCACATCTCATCATTTTAGTTCCAAAACATTGTTTATATACCTATTTTTAGTGGAGACTGTTAAGTTGAAGTTCCTCTTAGTACTTTATGCTACACTAGTTCACAACTTGAATAGTGGATTGTGCCTTGAACGACAAGGTTTTTGTGGGACTAGTTTCACATAAATTCCCGATCGATACTGGGTTGTCTCAAGGCTTCCCCGCGGGTGGAGCATATAGGTCATACTCCACGGCCTTTCATGAATTTATTAGAAAACACCCAATTCTCACAGAATGTGGCGTTTAACAATCAAACTCGTATATGTGTGTTCCTCAGGAGATGCTCTGCACGACAACATCTCTGCTTACACAAATAGGCCACTTGGAACACATTAAGATAAGTATCAACCTACCATGCACATTATGAGAGTATTGCATCTTCATGGAGTGGGATAACAAATATAGGGATAGTCTCCTTTCAACTACCCAACAACTTGTCTCCCACTTCTACTTCACGGGATCTCTCATCACATAATAATGTGCTACCACTATGGACAATTCATATGGTGGGTCTCAAACTCATCTCCATAGATGCATTTTCTATCACATTACGTGATAAACCCTTTGTGAAGGGATCTGCCAAGTTTTTAGACGTTTGGATATAATCCAACGCAACAACTCCGGAGTTCTTCAATTTTCTAACAGATTCTTAATCTCCTCTTCACATGCCTTGAGGACTTCATATTATACTTAGAACTATTTATCGTTATGATCACAGTTTGATTATCACAGTTCATCAGGATAGCGGATATTGGTTTTTCAACCACATGCAAGTCCATCAAAAGACGATGAAGCCACTCAGCTTGAACAGTGACCGTGTCTAATGGCGTGAGTTTTGCTTCCATAGTTGACCTTGTTAAGATGGTATGCTTGCAAGCCTTCGAGAAAACAGTGCCATCATCAAGTATAAAAGCATAATCACTTGTAGCCTTAATCTCATGAGCATCACATATCCGATTTGAGTCACTATAACCCTCTAGTACCTTGGGTATATGGTGTAGTGAATCCCATAGCTCGCAGTGCCTTTCAAAAAGAGCATAACCCTCTCAAATGCATGCCAATTATCATCTACCAGGTTTGATACAACCCAGCTTAGTTTTCTCATAACAAACGAGATGTCAGGCCTCGTGGCACTCGCCAAATACATAAGTGAGCCAATAATTTGAGAATACATCGGTTGATCTCTAGCAATCTGTTGATTCTTTCTAAGCAACACTAGCATCATATGGCATTGGAGAAGGCTTGCAGTCACTATACTCAAAACGACTCAAGATCTTTTCCACATAGTGAGATTGAAGTAGTGTAATCCCACCATTCTCATCTCTCAGCAGTTGGATGTTAAGAATAACATTAGCTACTCCTAGATCCTTCATCTCAAAACAACGAGATAAGAAATCATTAACCACCTTTAATAAATAAAATTTGGTTCCAAAGATCCGTATGTCATTGATATATAGAGAGGGAATAACTCCTTCATCCCCCACCATGGCGATAGTACACACACCTATTAGCTTAGTTTACAACAAAGCCTACATTAGTTAATGTTCTTTCAAACTTCTCATCCCACTGCTTAGGAGCTTGTTTAAGGCCATATAAAGACTTCAATAACTTGCACACCATTCCTTCCTTGCCAGGTACTACAAAACCATTGATATGATCAATGTAAATTTTCTCGTCCAACTCTCCATTGAGGAAAGTTGTCTTAACGTCCATTTGATGAACGAGAAGACCGTGAGAGGCCGCCGGTGATAATAGCACCCGGATCATGGTCAGTCTAGCCATATGTGAGTAAGTATCAAAGAAGTCTTCACCTTGTTTCTGAGTGTAACCCTTGGCCACAAGCCTTGCCTTGTACTTTTCAATCGTACCATCCGGTCTAACTTTTTCTTGAACACACATTTACACCCCACAGGTTTGCACCCATAAGGATGATCAGTGATTTCCCAAGTTACTTAGCTAAGATGGAATCCATCTCACTACAGACATCTTCCTTCCAATAGTTAGCATCAGAAGATGCATAGGCTTCTAAAATAGTCCTTGGTGTGTCATCCATGAGGTAAACAACAAAATCATCACCGAAGGACTTTGCAGTCCTCCATATCTTACTCCTTACATGCGTTTCATTGTCATCCTCCACATGATTCTCAATATCCTCCATCACAATGGTGGGTTCAGGAATTACAGATAATTCCTAACAAGATAGAGTAGGTATCTCCCGAGTTAATGAGCTAGGCATATCCTTCATAGGAAATATGTCAAAGAAAGTTGCATCATTCGAATCCATAATTGTACCAACATGCATGTCGGATACCTCAGATTTTATTATCAAAAATCTATGGCCAATGATGTGAAAAGCATAGCCGAGAAGAACACAATCCACGGTTTTTGGTCCAAGCTTGCATGGTATCTTGACTTTCGCCAAACAATCCCAAGTACGTAGAGAAGAGAGTTTCAACATTTTGCTTTCCCATTCCTCAAATGGAGTAATGGTCTTATGCGTTGGAGAGACCCGATGTGTCTAACATGGCGTTAACCAAATCGGTTAGAGTTTGGTTCTTTCATTCAGAAACCCCATTTGACTGAGGTGAGTAGGGAGGCGTCCTCTCATGGATTATACCATGTTCCTCAAAAAACGAATCAAATTCATTGGAAAAATACTCTCCACCACGATCGGACCTAAGCCGTTTAATTTTTCGATCAAGTTGGTTCTCCGCTTCAACTTTATAGTTCTTGAAGAAACTTAAAGCCTCATATTTTGATTTTAGAAGATACAAATAACAATGTCTACTGGATCCATCAATCAAAGTCATGAAGTATTTACTTTCACCTTTTGTCAACACACCATTCATCTCACAAAGATCATAATGCATAAGCTCTAGTGGCGCCAAGTCTCTTGCCTATGCAGTTTTATGGGACTTGCGAGGTTGCTTAGCTTGCACACACACTTGGCACTTGGAGCCCTTGATAGTAGTGAATTCAGGAATTAAACTCATATTTTCTAGACTTGTCATACAACCAAAGTTGATATGACAAAGTCGTGACTGCCAAATATTAGACTCATTACGTGGCAAACATGATTAATAAATTTAGTGCAAATATATAATAAAGATAGGCGGAACAAGCTTCTGCACTCATAGACCTTTCCAACAAATTGTCCATGCTTACAAATTACAACTCTATTGGACTCAAAAACCAACTTAAAACCATCTCGACAAAACGGGAACCGTTGATGAGATTCTTATTTATGGAGGGCACATAACGAACGTTCTTCAGGCGCACAATCTTCCCCGAAGTAAACTTCAGATCAATCGTACCAACACCATGAACAGTTGCATGTGACCTGTACCCCATCATCATGGGAGTAGTCCCTACAACCTGGTTAGAATAAAATATAGAACAATCATCACAAACATGTATGTTGGCACCTGTGTCAATCAACCAATTTGGAGAATGATAAGCTGAAAGGATGGTAGGGAAAACACCATACCCAAATTCCTTCATCTCAGTATCACCGATGACAACATTGGCGGACTTGCCGCTCTTCTCATGTCTGCACTCCTCATAGCTGTGAGGACATCTCGGAGCCCGGCGATTAGGATCACCACACACCTTTGTTATAGCATATTTCTCTGTATGTGGTTTTGGTAGTTGATGACAATCCCTATGGACTAATGGTTGACTTAAGTTATATTCGAAGGATTTGTCCATAGGGACTTCTTGAAGTCCATCTGTTGGTTTCAAGGAGTTTATATGATGGCCAAGGTGGTATTCATGGTATTATCCAAAGAATGGTCATAAAGACACAAGGTTGATCAAGACTAAGACAAAGAGTAAACCAAGATGACCAACACACAAACCATACAAGATGTACCGAGAAGGATCAAGTGATCCCATGTATGATAAGCATTGTCCATAACGCTTTTGTGTACTGGCCCATGGTCTTCGTGAGAGTTCTATGTGGGGTTAGGTGTGTTTCAATGGGTTTGCAGCAAGAGGAAGATCTCATTCAACCTATGAATGATGACATCAAGTGGTGATCGTCATCAATATTGCGGTGTGCAAGTTCAAGTGGAGGATCACGAAGATATCATGCTTGAAGCTTGTCGTCCATTGTGGTGGCAATGGACTTGTGAAGATGTGATGAAGAGTAGCTCACCCATAGTGTGTATGGGTGAGCAATCAACTAGTCTTCATCAAACCAACACAATCAAGAAAGGTGGTCCATTCTTAGGTTCTTCATTCATAGAGGTCTCACATATCTATATCATTGGCATTTTCACAATTGTATGTTCTTAAGATTTCCAGCAAGATTCAGTTTGCATAGCTCTTGTCGTCCTCAATCCAACAAGCTTGAGTTTGCTCGATTCAGAGCTTGTATACGAAAGTTATGGCACTTTCAGGGGCCACCGGTAGTACCGTAGGTGCGACCGGTAGTACCGCTCTAGGAGTGGTAGTAGTTTTTTACTGCCGCTCTCTCGCGGTAATACCAATCAGCACCCGTCTTCAGCAACTGCACATAAAATAAAAAAACACTTGCACCCAATGCGAGCAAGAGGGTTGTCAATCCCGTGTCTCGTTATTTGCAAGCAAGTAAGTAATGCGGTTGAAAGTTGCAAAGTGAAAAGTAAATAACAAGTAATTAAAGGTAGCGAGGAAATTGTAGCGTTTGTAAATTTATAAGTGAATAAACCCAGGGGCCATAGTGTTCCCTAGTGGCATCTCCCATGAAAGCAAGCATACA
This sequence comes from Hordeum vulgare subsp. vulgare, assembly GCF_904849725.1. NCBI lineage: Eukaryota > Viridiplantae > Streptophyta > Magnoliopsida > Poales > Poaceae > Hordeum > Hordeum vulgare. The sequence continues at coordinate 542,253,962 of NC_058520.1, forward strand.
GTGGGTAGACGAATTATTGTTGGGCAATTGATAGAAAAGTGGATAGTTATACGTTATCCATGGCAATGATCATGTATATATAGGCATCATAGCCATAACCAAATAGGTTGACTCCTGCGTGCACCTATTACTATTACTCCACCCATCGACCGCTATCCAGCAAGCAACTAGAGTATTGAGTGAAATAGAGTAATGCTTGGAGAACGATGACATGATGTAGACAAAGAGAACTTAATTAATATGAATTAATCCTATTGTTTCATCCTTGGTGGAAAAAATACAAATACATATCTTGTCCCCTACTATGTCACTGGGATATAGAAATTCGTGATATTAAAACCACTACAATGCGCCTCTCTCACCGAAGAAAGATCAATCTACTTGTCCAAAGCAAATCAATATATCACGGAGATTTACGAAGTTATGATGATCATGCACATAAGAATCATATTTACAATTCAGAGAAGACTCAAATATTTATCATGAATAATGTGAACATAAACCCACAATTCATTGGATCCCAACAAACGCACTGCACAAAAGAGTTACATCGTATAGATCAAAGCAAAGATGAGATTATCATTGTATTGAAGATCAAGAGAGAGAGAGAGAGAGAAAGACATCTAGGTACTAACTACGGACCCGTAGGTCTGTGGTGAACTACTCATGCATCACCATGGGAGAAACGAGGTTGATGTAGAGGTCCTTGATATGTCTCCAACGTACCTATAATTTCTTATTGTTCCATGCTATTATGTTATCATTTTAGACCACTTTTTTTGTACTTATCTACCAATTTATATTATTTTTCAGCACTAACCTATTGACCCACTGTCTAGTGTTAGTTGTTGTTTTCTGCGTGTTTTTCCACTTTTCAGGTTTCAGTGCCAAACGAAGTCCAATTAACGTGGAACTTTTTGTGATTTTTCCGGACCAAAGCAAGACTGTGGAGCATCGGAAGGAGGCAGGAGGGTGCACGAAGGCCCCACAATCCAATAGGGCGCGACCAGGAGGGCCCGGCCGGATGGCTTGTGGGCCCCTTGTTGCTCTCCCAACCCTTTTCTCTAGTCTATAAATTCCCATCTACCCTAAAATCATTGAGGGACATCCTAAAACACTTTTTACGCCACCGTGAGTCTCTCTTCCGAGGGGATGCCATCTAGAGCTCCATTTTGGCACTCTGTCGGAGGGGGATCGGTCATGCAGGGCTTCTTCATCAACCTTGATGCCCTCATGATGATGTGTGAGTAGTTCACCATAGACCTACGGGTCCATAGCCAGTACCTAGATGGCAATCTCTCTCTTTGATCTTCAATACAATGATCATCACATCTTTGCTTTGATCCATATGATGTAACTCTTTTGTACGGTGCGTTTGTTGGGATTCGATGAATTGTGGGTTTATGTTCATATTATTCATGATAAATTGAGTCGCCTCTGATATATAATATTATTCTTATGTCCATGATTATCATAGCTCCGTAATTCTCTCCGATCTATTGAAATAGTTTGGGCAACTAGATTGATATTTCTTCGGTGAGAGAGGTGTTTTTTAGTAGGTTCAACTTGGTGAGTTTCTATATCACAATGACAGAAGGGGACAAGTTGAGTCTTTTTGTTTCTGCTAATAAGGGTAAAATGATGGGGTTTATTCATATTGGTTGAGTTTACTTTTTCTACATCATGTCATCTTAATCCAAGCATTACTTCGTTTGTCATGAACTTAATACATAGAGAGACAATCATAGAAGCGCTCTTGAAGTGAAGTAATAATAATAGGTGCAGGCAGAAGTCGGTCTATTTTTTATGGACGTGATGCCTATATTTACATGATCATTGCCATGAAAATTGCATAACTATCCGCTCTTCTATCAATTGCCCAACAGTAATTTGTTTACCCACCGTATGCTATTTTCATGAGAGATGCCATTAGGGAAAACTATGGCCCCGGGGTCTATTCACAAAATATTGCTAAACATCCAATATGTTGTTGCCACTTATTTTCTTTTATTTTATTTTGCATTTTACAATTATCTACAATTACCTACATACCTCATTCGCTTCCAAATAACAAGACCAGGGGGATTGACAACCCTCCTGCTCGCGTTGGGTGCAAACTGTTTGTTCTTTTGTGTACACCCGCTGAAGACGGTTGTGGTTGATATTCCTATTGGTTTAATAAAAATTGGTTTCATAACTGACCGAAATACTTACCCATATTATGCTATAATAACCCGTTCCTCTTCATGAAAAACCCAACACAGATCACTAGTATGAGGAAGGATTTATAGCGCCATCGCCGGGGAATATCATCATCAACTATCAAGTAACTCCACACAAAATTTCATTCACTTATTCTTATTTTTATTTTATAATATATTTAGTTTATCTCATAAAAATAAAAATACAAAATATTTATCTTTGCTTGCTTAGCCTGTCACTAGATTTCATTTTCGCTCTCTAGTTTGATTGTTACACTTGTCACTTTGCTCAGTTAGTAACCATGTCTCAAGATACTACTAAGTTGTGTGAATTTTCAAATACTAATAATAATGATTTTATTAGTACTCCTATACCACCTGGCACTAGTGCAGATGCTTTTGATATTAATGCTTCATTGCTAAATCTTGTCATGAAAGATCAATTTTCGGGAAGTCCCAATGAGGATCATGCTTCACATCTCGATACGTTTGTGGAACTTTGTGATATGCAAAAGAAAAAGTACCTGGACAATGATATTGTAAAATTAAAATTATTTCCTTTTTCGCTTAGAGATAAAGCAAAAGCTTGGTTTTCATCTTCTCCACATAATAGTATTGGAACATGGAATAAATGTAAAGATGCTTTCATTGCCAAGTATCTTCCTCCTGCTAAGATCATCTCCCTAAGAAATCTAATAATTAATATTAAACAACAAGAACATGAACATGTTTCTCAAGCTTGGGAGAGAATTAAATTGATGATAAGAATTGTCCTACGCATGGTTTAAACTTATGGATGATTATTCAAAATTTCTATGCGGGGCTATACTTTGCATGCACAAATCTTCTAGATTCTGCCACACGTGGTACCTTCATGGATATGACCCTAGGAGAGTCCACCAAACTTATGTACAATATAATGGTCAACTATTCTGAAGGGCATACCGAACAAGCTCCAACTTGTAAGAAGGTAAATTCTGTTGAGGAAATAGCTACTTTGAGTGAATAAGTGGATGCTCTTATGAACTTGGTTGCTAATAAAAATAGTCATGTTGATCCCAATGATATTACTTTGTCTACCTTGATTGAACAAAGTAATGATGCTACTGATGTGAACTTTGTCTCTCAAAATAATTTTAACAACAGTGCTTATAGAGGTAATTTCAATCCTAGGTCGTATCCCGATAATAATCCTAATGGTTATGGAGATTCTTATGGTAATTCCTATGGAAATTCTTCTAAAAATTCTAATAGGATACCCAGTGATCTTGAGAACACAATTAATGAATTCATTAATTCTCAAAAAAAAATCAATACTATGGTAGAGGAAAAATTGAATATTGTTGATACTTTGGCTAAGAATGTGGATAGAATTGCTCTAGATGTAGATACTCTCAAAAGTGAAACTTTACCTCCTAAGCATGATTTTAATGAGACTATTAAATCTATCCAAGTTTCAATCAATGAGAGTAAAGAGAAGACCGCTAAAGTGAGAGCTAAGCGAGAATTCCTAGAAAAGGCTCTCCACCCAATTTTTACCGTAATCATGATGAAGACCTTAAAATTATTGGTACTTCTACTATTGAATCTTTTTTTACTTCTATGAATACTAATGATAATGGGACTGGATATGAGTCAACTTTAGTTAAGGAGCATCCTGTTTGCTTGGAGGGTGATGATCCTAATGATAAAATTGAAAAAGTGGGCTTGGAGAGGTCAAAACTTAAACTAGCGATGTGCCCACTATCTTGGATTACAAGGACTTTAATTATCATAATTTATATTTAGTATAATGTATTTCCTGGCTGCAATCCATTGTTAGTTCACCCAATTCTTATGAACAAAATAAAGCTTTTACTCAACATATAGTAGAAGCTATGGTAAAAGCTTATGATGAGAAACTTGAGCTTGAAGTTTCTATTCCTAGAAAGTTGCATGATGAGTGGGAACCTAATATCAAAATTAAGATAAATAAATATGAATGAAATTCTTTGTGTGACCTTGGTGCTAGTGTTTCAACTATACCTAAAGCTTTATGTGATGTGCTTGGGCTCACTAATATTGAAGAATGTTCCCTTAACTTGCATCTTGCGGATTCTACCATTAAGAAACCCTTAAGTAGAATTAATGATGTGCTTATCATTGCAAACAAAAAGTATGTGCCTCTAGATTTTATTGTGTTTGATAATGATTGCAATCCTACTTGTCACATTATACTTGGAAGACCTTTTCTTCGAACTATAGGTGCAATCATTGATATGAAAGAGGGTAACATAAGGTTCCAATTCCCATTAAAGAAAGGGATGGAACACTTCCATAGAAAAATAATAAAACCACCTTATGAATCTATCATGAGGGCCACTTATGTATTCAATGTCAAGGATGACAACACTAGAAACTATGCAATATGCCTAGCTAGGGGCGTTAAACAATAGCACTTGTTGGGAGGCGACCCAATAGTTATCTTTATTTTTCCTTTTAATTTCTGTTAGTGTGTGATAACATAATTATTGCCTCTATAATGATTATGTTTTTACGTTATAATTTATGTTTGTGCCAAGTAAAGCCTTTGGGATGATTTGCTTGATGAGTAGAATTGATATGGTGGAAAAACAGAAACTTTGACGCCCAGTGCAGAATTTCTCTGATTTTACTGGAATGTCTCTTTAACATGAATTTTTACACAATACTGATATCCAAAATCCTCTAATTTTCCATAATTTTGGAGTTGTAAAAGTATGGCAATTAAATATATTACTACACACTATTCTGTTTTAAACAAATTCTATTTTTGCATGCATAGTTTGCTTATTTTGATTATGCTACGGATTATATCGGGGGTATAATCCATAGAGAAGTTAGAATAAAGTAGCTTATGCTAGAATAAAATAATAATCAATTTATAACAGTACCTAAAAGTGTTTATTATGTTGCCTATACTAACGGATCTCACGAAGATTTGTTGAGTTTTTTGTGATTGAAGTTTTCAAGTTTTGGGTATTATCTCGATGGACAAAGGAACGAGAAGTGGCAAGAGCCTAAGCTTGGGGATGCCCAAGGCACCCCAAGGTAATATTCTAGGAAGATTCAAGCGTCTAAGCTTGGGAATGCCCCGGAAAGGCATCCCCTCTTTCGTCTCAATACATCGGTATGTTACTTGGAGCTACATTTTTATTGATCACTTGATATGAGTTTTGCTTGGAGCGTCTTTTTATTTTGTTTACTTTCACTTTCAGTTTTCCACAATAATTTTTTGCAGGACACGCCTATTTTAGAGAGAGACACCATCATCACAATTTGTTGTAATAATGTATGTGCTTCACTTATATCTTTTGAGCTTAGCAGTTGCTCTAGTACTTCACTTATATCTTTTCAGCATGGTGGCATGTAGATTTATTAGAAATAATATGCTCTTCCTCACTTATATTTGTTTGAGGGTTAGTAAACAGTGAAGGTAATTTGCATGGGTCATAAGACTACATCAAAAATAATGAGTGCTAATTAAAACCATCACGTAGCACATATAGAGAAATTCTTATTAATGATATTGATGTGGTGATATGAAAGGGTGTGAGTGCATAATAATTAATTCAGAGAGGTGTCGATATTAAGAGGTGTCAAAAATTCTTGGCCATCTGAAAAATTAAAAGGGCATGGTGATGATGTATGAGCATTTCTATTCCTCGTTGAAACCCTAGTGTTGTTTCAAGTCGAAATCGCGCGATGGTTAATTCCTACCAACCCTCTCCCTCAAGGCATGCGAGCAGTACTTTGATTTGTGGTAAGATTAATAAAACTTCGCAATAAGTATATGAGTAGTTTATGAGTAATGTAACACCATGGACATATGCAATCTCACCTCATCATATTTGCTAGCCTCTCCAGTATCACGCATATCCCATTCTCACCTCGAGGATTGGTGCAACTTTCGCCGGTGCATCCAAACCATGTGGTATGATACGCTTTGTTGCACATAAGCCTTATTATATCCTCATCAAAACAGCCACCATACCTACCTATTATTGCATTTCCGTAGCCGCTCCGAGATATAATGCCATGCAAATTCCATTGTCACTTCACATGACTAGTTTGTTCATCATCGTATTGCTTTGCATGATCATATAGAGCTGACATAGTATTTGTGACAAAGCCATCGTTTATAATATCATTTATGGCAAAGCCACCAATTATCATATGTTGAATACATGTCATTCTAGATTAATGCACATCTTGGTACACTGCAAGAGACATTCATATTTGAGTCATGTTGCTTCATAGTTCATCATACCCAGTTATCCATGAGTTGTAAGTAAATAAAAGTGTGATGATCATCATTATTAGAGCATTGTCCCAGTGAGTAAATAAAGATGGGGGAAGCCAAATGAGCCCACCATATATAAAAAAGAGAGAAAAAGAGAGAAGGGACTTTTCTACTATCCTTTACCACACTTGTGCCTCAAAGTGGTGCCATGTTCATCATATAGAGAGTCTCATGTTATATCATTCATATGCTAGTGGGAATAAAAAATATTTAAACTTGGCTTGCATATTCCGATGACGGGCTTCCTCAAATGCCCGAGGTCTTCATGAGTAAGCAAGTTGGATGCACACCTCACCTATCTTTAGTGGAGCTTTCATACACTTATAGCTCTACTGCATCATTTGCATGGTAATCCCTACTCCTTGTGTCAATATCTATTGATGGGCATCTCCATAGCCCGTTGGTACGCCTAGTTGATGCGAGACTATCTTCTCCACTTTTCAACCAATTTGAAACCTAGCACCTTATTCTATTCCGTCTATATGATATCTCCAATGGTTCACGCTCATGTATTGCGTGAATAATAATAATTGTTTGGTGCTTATACTTATAAATATTGTGGTGTTAATATTTGTTAATTCATCGGTTCTCAATCAGAATACATGCATAAGATTACATCATGGATAGCATGTCACATCAAAAATTATGTTTTTACCATCTACCTACTCGAGGACGAGCGGGGACTAAGCTTGGGGATGCTTGATACTTCTCCACCATATCAATATTTTTTTTATTGTTCCATGCTATCATGCTATCGTTTTAGAGCACTTTTTATGTACTTATCTACCAATTTATATTATTTTTAAGCACTAACCTATTGGTAGATAAGTACATAAAAAAGTGCTCTAAATAATATAAATTGGTAGATAAGTACATAAAAAGTGGTCTAAAACAATAACTTGATAGCATGGAACAATAAAAAAAATATTGAAACTTATCTACCAATCACAAAAAGTTGTTGTTTTCTGTGTGTTTTTCCACTTTTCGGGTTTCAATACCGAACAAAGTTCAATCGACCTGAAACTTTTTGTGATTTTTTCTGGACCAAAACAAGACTCTGGAGCATCGAAAGGAGGGAGGAGGGTGCACGAGGGCCCCACAAACCAACAAGGCGTGACCTTGGGGGCACCTTGATGGATTGTGGGCCCCTCGTGGCTCTCCCGACTCCGTTCTCTAGCCTATAAATTCTCATCTACCCTAAAAACATCAAGGGAGGTCCAAAACACTTTTTACGCCGTCGCAAGTCTCTGTTCCGACGGCAGACCATCTAGAGCTCCGTTCACGCACTCTATCGGAGGGGGGTCGATCACGGAGGATTTCTTCATCGGCCTTGCTGCCCTCATGATGACGTGTGAGTAGTTCATCACAGACCTACGGGTCCATAGCCAGTACCTAGATGACGATCTCTCACTTTGATGTTCAATACAATGATCACCAAATCTTCGCTTTGATCCATATGATGTAACTCTTTTGTACGGTGTGTTTGTTGGCATCCAATGAATTGTGGGTTAATGTTCATATTATTCATGATAAATATTTGGATCTCCTTTGATATATAATATGATTCTTATCTAGATGATTATGATAGCTTCGTAATTCTCTCCGATCTATTGAAATAGTTTGGCCAACTAGATTGATATTTCTTTGGTGAGGAAGGTGCATTGTAGTAGGTTAAACCTGGTGAGTTTCTATATCTCAGTGACAGAAAGGGACAAGTTGCATCTTTGTGTTGTTGATACTAAGGGTAAAACAATGGGGTTTATTTATAATGGTTGAAATTACATTGTCTACATCGTGTCATCTCACTCCAAGCATTACTTCGTTTGTCATGAACTTCATATGTAGAGAGGCAAGCATAGAAGCGCTCTTGAATTCAAGTAATAGCAATAGCTGCTGGCAAGAATCAGCCTATTTGTCTATGGACGTGATGCCTATTAGAAGATCATTGCCATGAAAATCACATAACTATCCGCTCTTCTATCAATTGCCCAACAATAATTTGTTTACCCACCGTGTGCTATTTTCATGAGAGATGTCATTAGGGAAAACTATGGCCCTCGCGTCTATTCAAAACATATTACTAAAACCTCCAATACCTTGCTTCCATTTATTTTCTTTTATTTTATTTTGCATTTTACAAATATATACACACCTCATTCGCTTTGCAAATAACGAGGCCAAGGGGATTGACAATCCTCTTGCCCGCATTGGGTGCAAGCTGTTTGTTCTTTTGTGTGCACCCGCTGAAGACGGTTGTGGTTGATATTCCTGTTGGTTCAATAAACCATGGTTTCATAAGTGAGGGAAATACTTTCCCGCATTATGTTGTGATAACCCGTTCCTCTTCACGGAAAACCCAATGTTGATCACAAGTATGTTAGGGAATGTTGCATGGAAAACAAAAAATTTCCTACGCACATGAAGACCTATCATGGTGATGATCATCTACGAGAGGGAGATCGGATCAACATACCCTTGTAGATCGCTAAGCGGGAAGCGTTAAGAAACGCAGTTAATGTAGTGGAACGTCTTGGCGATCCAAATCGCCGCCGTCCCACGATCCATCCCGATCTAGCACCGAACCGACAGCACCTCCGCGTTCAGCACACGTGAGCTCGATGACGTTCTCCGCCTTCTTGATCCAGCAAGAGAGACGAAGAGGTAGCTTATTTCTCCGGTAGCACGACGGCGTGGCGGTGATGATGGTGGAGCTACCCCGGCACGGCATCGTCGTGTCGTACCGATCTAGCTACGAGGTGTCACGAAGTAGTGGAGGGAGAGAGGCCTGCACAAAGGCTTGAGATGCAAAAACCCTAAAACCCTCCACTATATATAGGAGGAACCAAGGGGTGGTCGGCTTGCCTCCTACTCCAAGGAGGAGCCTTCAGCTGAGACAAGGAGAGAGGAGTCCTCCTCCAATTCGATTTGGTGGAAGACTCCTTCCTATCTTGTCCACCTCCTTCTTTTTTCCTTCTTTATTATTGCCTTGACCGAAATACCCTTATTGAGCTGGCCCCACCAGCCCACTAAGGGCTGGTGCGCCAGCCATGGTCCTATTTGGTTCTCTCCCGGGTGGGTGGCCCCTCCCGGTAAAACCCCAAAACCCATTCGTCACTCCCGGTACTTTACCGGTAACGCCCGAAATCTTTCTGGAAGCCAAATGCAACAACCCTATATATCAATTTTCGTTTTCGGACCATTCCGGAGACACTCGTGACGTCTGGGATCTCATCTGGGAATTCGAACAACATTCGGTTACCAACATCAATAATTCAACTATACCGAAAACGTCACTGAACATTAAGTGTGCAGATCCTGCGGGTTCGAGAACTATGTAGACATGACCGAGACACTCTCTGGTCAATATCCAAGAGAGGGACCTGGACGTCCATATTGGATCCTACATATTCTACGAAGATCTTATCGGTTGAACCTCTATGTCAAGGATTCACACAATCCCGTATATCATTCCCTTTGTCCTTCGGTATGTTACTTGCCCGAGATTCGATCGTCGATATCGCCATACCTATTTCAATCTCGTTAACGGCAAGTATCTTTACTCGTTCCGTAATACAAGATCTCGTGGCTAACTCTTTAGTCACATTGATTCCAAGGCTTGTTTGTGATGTTGTCTTACCTAGTGGGCCCCGAGATACCTCTCCGTCACACGGAGTGACAAATCCAAGTCTTGATCCATGCTAACTCAACGGACACCTTTGGAGATGCCTGTAGAGTACCTTTAGTGTCACCCAGTAACGTTGCGGCGTTTGATACACACAAGGCATTCGTTCGGTGTCAGTGAGTTACATGATCTCATGGTCATAGGAATGTATACTTGACATGCAGAAAACAATAGCAACAAAATGACACGATCATATGTTATGTGTATAGTTTGGGTCTTGTCCATCACATCATTCTCCTAATGATGTGATCCTGTCATCAAATGACAACACTTGTCTATGGCTAGGAAACCTTAACCATCCTTGACCAACAGGCTAGTCAACTAGAGGCTCACTAGGGACATTGTTTTGTCTATATATCCACACATGCATTTATGTTTCCATTCAATACAATTATAGCACGGTAATAAACAATTATCTTGAAACAGGAAATATAATGATAACTATTTTATTATTGCCTCTAGGGCATATTTCCAACAGTCTCCCACTTGCACTAGAGTCAATAATCTAGCTTCACATCTCTATGTGATTTACAATGTGATGAATCTAACACACATACAGTTCTGGTGTTGATCATGCTTTTCTTGTTGGAAATATGCCCTAGAGGCAATAATAAATTATTTATTATTATATTTCTTTGTTCATGATAATCGTTTATTATCCATGCTATAATTGTATTGATTGGAAACACAGTGCATGTGTGGATACATAGACAAAACATTGTCCCTAGTAGGCCTCTAGTTGACTAGCTCGTTGATCAAAGATGGTCAAGGTTTCCTAACCATAGGCAAGTGTTGTCACTTGATAACGGGATCACATCATTAGCAGAATCATGTGATGGACTAGACCCAAACTAATAGACGTAGCATGTTGATCGTGTCATTTTGTTGCTACTGTTTTCTGCGTGTCAAGTATTTGTTCCTATGACCATGAGATCATATAACTCACTGACACCGGAGGAATGCTTTGTGTGTATCAAACGTCGCAACGTAACTGGGTGACTATAAAGATGCTCTACAGGTATCTCTGAAGGTGTTCGTTGAGTTAGTATGGATCAAGACTGGGATTTGTCACTCCGTATGACGGAGAGGTATCTCGGGGCCCACTCGGTAATACAACATCACACACAAGCCTTGCAAGCAATGTGACTTAGTGTAAGTTGTGGGATCTTGTATTACGGAACGAGTAAAGAGACTTGCCGGTAAACGAGATTGAAATAGGTATGCGGATACAGACGATCGAATCTCGGGCAAGTAACATACCGAAGGACAAAGGGAATGACATACGGGATTATATGAATCCTTGACACTGAGGTTCAACCGATAAGATCTTCGGAGAATATGTAGGATCCAATATGGGCATCCAGGTCCCGCTATTGGATATTGACCGAGGAGTCACTCGGGTCATGTCTACATAGTTCTCGAACCCGCACGGTCTGCACACTTAAGGTTCGACGTTGTTTTATGCGTATTTGAGTTATATGGTTGGTTACCGAATGTTGTTCGGAGTCCCGGATGAGATCACGGACGTCACGAGGGTTTCTGGAATGGTCCGGAAATGAAGATTGATATATAGGATGACCTCATTTGGTTACCGGAAGGTTTTCGTGCATTACCGGAAAAGTTTCGGGCTCATCGGTAGTGTACTGGGAGTGCCGGGAGGGGTGCCGGGGACCATCAGGAGGGGTGTCACGCCCCAAGGGGTCTCATGGGCTATGGGAAGACATAAACCAGCCCCTAGTGGGTTGGAATAAGTTCCCACTAAGGCCCATAAGGTTTGAGAAGGAAAAAACACAAGGTGGAAAGAGTTTCCAAGTGGGAAGGTGGAATCCTACTCCAAGTAGGATTGGAGTAGGACTCCTCCACCTCCAATTTCGGCCAAACCTTTAGGTTTTGAGGCTGCCTCCTCCCCTCCCTCCCTCCTATATATAGTGGGGTTTTAGGGCTGATTTGAGACAACTTTTGCCACGGCAGCCCGACCACATACCTCCACGGTTTTACCTCCAGATCGTGTTTCTGCGGAGCTCGGGCGGAGCCTTGCTGAGATTAGATCACGACCAACCTACGGAGTGCCGTCACGCTGCCGGAGAACTCATCTACCTCTCCGTCTCTCTTGCTGGATCAAGAAGGCCGAGATCATCGTCGAGCTATACGTGTGCTGAACGCGGAGGTGCCGTCCGTTCGGCACTAGATCGGAGCGGATCGCGGGACGGTTCGTGGGACGGTTCGCGGGGCGGATCGAGGGACGTGAGGACGTTCCACTACATCAACCGCATTTCTTAACGCTTCTGCTGTGCGATCTACAAGGGTACGTAGATCGGAAATCCCCTCTCGTAGATGGACATCACCATGATAGGTCTTCGTGCGCGTAGGAAATTTTTTGTTTCCCATGCGACGTTCCCCAACAGTGGCATCATGAGCTAGGTTCATGCGCAGATGTAATCTCAAGTAGAACACAAAAGTTATTGTGGGCGGTGATGTGCGTTTTTCTGCCCTCCTTAGTCTTTTCTTGATTCCGCGGTATTGTTGGATCGAAGCGGCTCGGACCGACATTACTCATACGCTTACGAGAGACTGGTTTCATCGCTACGAGTAACTCTGTTGCTCAAAGATGACCGGCGAGTGTCGGTTTCTCCAACTTTAGTTGAATCGGATTTGACCGAGGAGGTCCTTGGATGAGGTTAAATAGCAATCCATATATCTCCTTTGTGGTGTTTGCGTAAGTAAGATGCGATCCTACTAGATACCCATGGTCACCACGTAAAACATGCAACAACAATTAGAGGACGTCTAACTTGTTTTTGCAGGGTATGCTTGTGATGTGATATGGCCAACGATGTGATGTGATATATTGGATGTATGAGATGATCATGTTGTAATAGTTAATATCGACTTGCACGTCGATGGTACGGCAACCGGCAGGAGCCATAGGGTTTTCTTTAAACTAACGTTTGTGCTTGCAGATGCGTTTACTATATTGCTAGGACGTAGCTTTAGTAGTAATAGCATGAGTAGCACGACAACCCCGATGGCGACACGTTGATGGAGATCATGATGATGGAGATCATGGTGTGACGCCGGTGACAAGAAGATCGTGCCGGTGCTTTGGTGATGGAGATGAAGAAGCACATGATGATGGCCATATCATGTCACTTATGAATTGCATGTGATGTTAATCCTTTATGCACCTTATCTTGCTTAGAACGATGGTAGCATTATGAGGTGATCTCTCACTAAAATTTCAAGACGAAATTGTGTTCTCCCCGACTGTGCACCGTTGCGACAGTTCTTTGTTTCGAGACACCACGTGATGATCGGGTGTGATAGACTCAACGTTCACATACAACGGGTGCAAAACAGTTGCACACGCAGAACACTCGGGTTAAGCTTGGCGAGCCTAGCATGTGCGGACATGGCCTCGGAACACATGAGACCGAAAGGTCGAGCATGAATCGTATAGTTGATATGATTAGCATAGAGATGCTTACCACTGAAACTATTCTCGACTCACGTGATGATCGGACTTGAGATAGTGGATTTGGATCATGTACCACTCAAATGACTAGAGAGATGTACTTTTTGAGTGGGAGTTCTTAACTAATATGATTAATTGAACTGATAGTGGATTACGATGTAGCTTGCGCTATAGCTCTACTGTTTCTTATATGTTCCTAGAGAAAATTTAGTTGAAAGTTGATAGTAGCAAACTTTGCAGACTGAGTCTGTAAAACCGAGGATTGTCCTCGTTGCTGCGCAGAAGGCTTATGTCCTTAATGCACCACCCGGTGTGCTGCACCTCGAGCGTCGTCTGTAGATGTTGTGAACATCCGACATACACGTTTCTAATGACTACACGATAGTTCAGTACAAAATACTTAATGGCTTAGAAGCAAGGCGCCGAAGACGTTTTGAAACGCCATGGAACATAAGAGATGTTCTAAAGAGATGAAATTGTGATTTCATGCTTGTGCCCTTGTTAAGAGGTATGAGACCTCCGACAAGATTCTTTGTCCACGAAGTAAAGGGGAAAAGCTCAATCATTGAGCGTGTGCTCAGATTATCTGAGTACGACAATCGCTTGAATCAAGTGGGAGTTGATCTTCCAGATAAGATAGTGATGATTCTCCAAAGTCACTGCCACCAAGCTGTGAGAGTTTCGTGATGAACTATAACATATCAAGGATAGATACAATGATCCTTGATCGATTCACGATGTTTGACACTGCGAAAGTAGAAATCAAGAAGGAGCATTAGTTGATGGTTAGTAAAACCACTAAGTTTCGACAAAGGCAAGGGCTAGAAGGGATACTTTGTGAAATGGCAAAGCAGTTGCTGCACTAATGAAGAGACCCTAGATTAAACCCAAGCCCGGGACTAAGTGCTTCTGTTATGAGGGGAACGGTCACTGAGGCGGAGAAACTCTAGATACTTGGTAGATAAGAAGGTTGGCAAAAGTCGAAAGAAGTATATTTGATATACATGATGTTGATCTGTACTTTACTAGTACTCCTAGGAGCACGAGGGTATTGGATACCGGTTTGGTTGCTAAGTGATTAGTAACACGAAATGAAAGCTACGGCATAAACGGAGACTAGCTAAAGGCGAGGTGACAATACGTGTTGGAAGTGTTTCCAAGGTTGATATGATCAAACGTCGCACGCTCCCTCTACCATCGGGATTGGTGTTAAACCGAAATAATTGTTATTTGGTGCTTGCGTTAAGCATGAACATGATTGGATCGTGTTTATTGCAATACGTTTATTCATTTAAAGAGAATAATGGTTACTCTATTTTCTTGACTAATCACCTTCAATGGTTTATTGAATCTCGATCGTAGTGTTACACATGTTCATGATATTGGTGCCAAAAGATACGAGGTAATGATGATAGTACCACTTACTTGTGGCACTGCCGCTTGAGTCATGTTGGTATAAAATGCATGAAGAGGCTCCATGCTGATGGATCTTTATACTCACTTGATTTTGAATCACTAGTGACATGCAAATCATACCACATGAGCAAGGCCTTGTTTTCATTGAGATGAAACAAGATAGTAACTTGTTGGAAGTGATACATTTTGATGTATGCAGTCCAATGGGTGTTGAGGCACGCAGTGGATATCATTATGTTCTTACTTCAATGACGATTTGAGTGGATACAAGAGTATTTACTTAATGAATCACAAGTCTGAAATATTGAAAAGTTCAATTCTGTTTCGGAGTGAAGTTCGTCGTAACAAGAGGATAAACTGTCTACGATATGATCATAGAAATGAATATCTGAGTTACGAGTTTTGGTACGCAGTTAAGACAATGTGGAAATTGTTTCGTAGTTCATGCCACCTGGAACATCATAGTGTGATGATGTGTCTGAACGTCATAGCCACACACTATTTGGTATGGTGCATGCTATGATGTCTCTTATCGAATTACCACTATCGTTTATGGGTTATGCATTAGAGACAATCGCATTCACTTTAAATAGGGCACCGCATATTTCCGTTGAGATGACACAGTATAGACTGAGGTTTAGAGAAATCTAAACTGTCGTTTCTTGAAAGTTTGGGGCTTCGACACTTATGTGAAAAAGTTTCAGTCTGATAAGCTCGAACCCAAAGCGGATAAATGCATCTTCATAGGATATCCAAAACAGTTGGGTACATCTCCTATCTCAGATCCGAAAGCAAAGTGTTTGTTTCTAGAAACGGATCCTTTCTCGAGGAAAGGTTTCTCTCGAAAGAATTGAGTGGGAGGGTGGTAGAACTTGATGAGGTTACTGAACCATCACTTCAACCAGTGTGTAGCAGGGCGCAGGAAGTTGTTCCTGTGGCGCCTACACCAATTGAAGTGAAAGCTGATGATGGTGATCATCGAACATCGGATCAAGTTACTACAAACCTCGTAGGTTGACAAGGTCGCGTACTACTGCAGAGTGGTACGGTAACCCTGTCTTGGAGGTCATGTTGTTGAGCAACAGTGAACCTACGAGTTATGAAGAAAGCAATGGTGGGCCCGGGTTTCGACAAATGGCTGGAGGCCATGAAATCCGAGAGAGGATCCATGTATGAAAACAAAGTGTAGACTTTGGAAGAACTACTTGATGGTCATAGGACTATTGAGTAAAGATGGATCTTTAAAAGGAAGACAGACGATGATGGTGATAAGTCACTATTAAGAAAAGCTCAACTTGTCGCAAAGATGTTTCCGACAAGATCAAACAGTTGACTATGATTAGACTTTCTCACTCGTAGCGATGCTAAAAGTCTGTTAGAATTATGTTAGTAGTTGATGCATTATTTATGAAATATTGCACATAGGATGTCAAAACATTGTTTCCTCAACGGTTTTCTTGAGCAAACATTGTATGTGATACAACCAGGAGGTTTTGTCGATCCTAAAGATACTAGCAAGCATGCAAGCTCCAGCGATCCTTCAATGGACTGGTGCAAGCATCTCGGAGTTGGAATATACACTTTGATGAGATGATCAAAGATTTTGGGTTTGTACAAGGTTTATGAGAAACTTGTATTTCCAAAGAAGTGAGTGGGAGCACTATAGAATTTCTGATAAGTATATGTGGTTGACATATTGTGGATCAGAAGTAATGTAGAATTTCTGTAAAGCATACAAGGTTGTTTGAAAGGAGTTTTCAAAGGAATACGTGGATTGCGCTACTTGAACGTTGAGCATCAAAGATCCATGGAGATAGATCGAAAGCGCTTGATAGAAGTTTCAACAAGATGCATGCCTTGACAAGTTTTTGAAGGAGTTCAAAATAGATCAGCAAAGAAGGAGTTCTTGGTTGCGTTGTAAGGTGTGAAATTGAGTAAGACTCAACACCCGACCCCTGCAGAATAAAGAGAATAGACGAAGGTCGTCTTCTATGCCTTGGCCGTAGAATCTGAAGTATGCCATGCTGGGTACCGCACCTGATTTGTGCCTTGACTCAAAGTCTGTTGAGAGGTACAGAGAGTGATCCATGATTGAATCACTAGCAGCGGTCAAAATTTATCCTTAGTAACTGATGGACTAAGGAATTTTTCTCGATTATGGAGGTCGTTAAAAAGTTCGCCGTAAAGGGTGACGTCGATGCAAGCTTTGACACTAATCCGAATAACTATGAGTAGTGAAACGGATTCGTGTAGTAGAGTAGATATTTGGAGTATTTCCGAATAGCACATAGTAGCAGCATCTATAAGATGACATAAAGATTTGTAAAGAACACACGGATCTGAAAGTTTAGAACCGTTGACTAAAACCTGTCTCACGAGCAAGACGTGATCAGACCCCATAACTATATGGGTGTTGGATTCGTTGGAATCACATGGTGATGTGAACTAGATTATTGACTCTAGTGCAAGTGGGAGACTGTTGGAAATATGCACTAGAGGCAATAATAAATTAGTTATTATTATATTTCTTTGTTCATGATAATCGTTTATTATCCATGCTATAATTGTATTGATTGGAAACACAGTGCATGTGTGGATACATAGACAAAACACTGTCCCTAGTAGGCCTCTAGTTGACTAGCTCGTTGATCAAAGATGGTCAAGGTTTCCTGACCATAGGCAAGTGTTGTCACTTGATAACGGGATCACATCATTAGCAGAATCATGTGATGGACTAGACCCAAACTAATAGACTTAGCATGTTGATCGTGTCATTTTGTTGCTACTGTTTTCTGCGTGTCAAGTATTTGTTCCTATGACCATGAGATCATATAACTCACTGACACCGGAGGAATGCTTTGTGTGTATCAAACATCGCAACATAACTGGGTGACTGTAAAGATGCTCTACAGGTATCTCCGAAGGTGTTCTTTGAGTTAGTATGGATCAAGACTGGGATTTGTCACTCCGTATGACGGAGAGGTATCTCGGGGCCCACTCGGTAATACAACATCACACACAAGCCTTGCAAGCAATGTGACTTAGTGTAAGTTGCGGGATCTTGTATTACGGAACGAGTAAAGAGACTTGCCGGTAAACGAGATTGAAATAGGTATGCGGATACTGACGATCGAATCTCGGGCAAGTAACATACTAAAGGACAAAGGGAATGACATACGGGATTATATTAATCCTTGACACTGAGGTTCAACCGATAAGATCTTCGTAGAATATGTAGGATCCAATATGGGCATCCAGGTCCCGCTATTGGATATTGACCGAGGAGTCACTCGGGTCATGTCTACATAGTTCTCGAACCAGCAGGGTCTGCACACTTAAGGTTCGACGTTGTTTTATGCGTATTTGAGTTATATGGTTGGTTACCGAATGTTGTTCGGAGTCCCGGATGAGATCACGGACGTCACGAGGGTTTCCAGAATGGTCCGGAAACGAAGATTGATATATAGGATGACCTCATTTGGTTACCGAAAGGTTTTCGTGCATTACCGGAAAAGTTTCGGGCTCATCGGTAGTGTACTGGGAGTGCCGGGAGGGGTGCCGGGGACCATCAGGAGGGGTGTCACGCCCCAAGGGGTCTCATGGGCTATGAGAAGAGATAACCAGCCCCTAGTGGGCTGGAATAAGTTCCCACTAAGGCCCATAAGGTTTGAGAAGGAAAAAACACAAGGTGGAAAGAGTTTCCAAGTGGGAAGGTGGAATCCTACTCCAAGTAGGATTGGAGTAGGACTCCTCCACCTCCAATTTCGGCCAAACCTTTAGGTTTTGAGGCTGCCTCCTCCCCTCCCTCCCTCCTATATATAGTGGTGTTTTAGGGCTGATTTGAGACAACTTTTGCCACGGCAGCCCGACCACATACCTCCACGGTTTTACCTCTAGATCGCGTTTCTGCGGAGCTCGGGCGGAGCCCTGCTGAGATTAGATCACGACCAACCTCCGGAGCGCCGTCACGCTGCCGGAGAACTCATCTACCTCTCTGTCTCTCTTGCTGGATCAAGAAGGTGAGATCATCGTCGAGCTGTACGTGTGCTGAACGCGGAGGTGCCGTCCGTTCGGCACTAGATCGGAGCGGATCGTGGGACGGATCGCGGGACGGTTCGCGGGGCGGATCGAGGGACGTGAGGACGTTCCACTACATCAACCGCGTTTCTTAACGCTTCTGCTGTGCGATCTACAAGGGTACATAGATCGGAAATCCCCTATCGTAGATGGACATCACCATGATAGGTCTTCGTGCACGTAGGAAATTTTTTGTTTCCCATGCGATGTTCCCCAACATTGCTTGTGGAAGAGGTTTAGTCAGCGGATCTGCAACATTCAGATCTGTGTGCACTTTGCAAATATTTATGTCCTCCTCCTTGATGTAATCGCGATTGGCGTTGAAGCGTCGCTTTATGTGTCTGGTCGTCTTGTGAAACCTTGGTTCCTTGGCTAGAGCAATGGCACTGGTGTTGTCACAGAACAGATTTATTGGGTCTAGTGCACTTGGCACTACTCCAAGATCTAACATGAACTGCTTCATCCACACACCCTCCTTAGCTGCCTCTGAGGCAGCTATGTACTCCGCTTCGCATGTAGAATCAGCTACGACGCTTTGCTTGGAACTGCACCAGCTTACCGCACCTCCGTTAAGAATAAATATGTATTCGGTTTGAGACTTAGAGTCATCCGGATCAGTGTCAAAGCTTGCATCGACGTAACCCTTTACGACGAGCTCTTCGTCACCTCCATAAACGAGAAACATTTCCTTAGTCCTTTTCAGGTACTTCAGAATATTCTTGACCGCCGCCCAGTGTTCCACTCCTGGATCACTTTGAAACTTGCCTGCCATACTTATGGCCAGGCTGACATCCGGTCTTGTGCACAACATTGCATACATGATAGACCCTATGGCTGAAGCATAGGGGATGACACTCATCTTTTCTCTATCTTCTGCAGTTACTGGACACTGAGTCTTACTCAACTTTATACCTTGTAACACAGGCAAGAACCCATTCTTGGATTGTTCCATTTTGAACTTCTTGAAAAGTTTATCAAGGTATGTGCTTTGTGGAAGAGCTATTAGGCGCCTTGACCTATCTCTACAGATCTTTATGCCCAATATGTAAGCAGCTTCTCCTAGGTCCTTCATTGAAAAACTTTTATTCAAGTAATCCTTTACGCTTTCCAAAAACTCTACATTGTTTCCAATCAGCAATATATCATCCACATATAATATTAGAAACGCTATAGAGCTCCCACTCACTTTCTTGTAAATACAAGCTTCTCCAAAAACTTGTATAAACCCAAACGCCTTGATCACCTCATCAAAGCGTTGATTCCAACTCCGAGATGCTTGCACCAGTCCATAAATGGATCGCTGGAGCTTGCACACTTTTTCAGCATTCTCTCGATCGACAAAACCTTCGGGTTGCATCATATACAACTCTTCCTTAAGAAACCCGTTAAGGAATGCCATTTTGACATCCATCTGCCAGATTTCATAATCGAAAAATGCAGCTATTGCTAACATGATTCAGGCGGACTTAAGCATCACTACGGTTGAGAATGTCTCATCGTAATCAACTCCTTGAACTTGTGAAAAACCCTTTGCCACAAGTCGAGCTTTATAAACGGTCACATTACCGTCCGCGTCCATCTTCTTCTTAAAGATCCATTTGTTCTGAATAGCCTTGCGACCCTCAGGTAATACTTCCAAAGTCCATACTTTGTTTTTCATACATAGATACTATCTCGGATTTCATGGCTTCTAACCATCTATTGGAATCTGGATCCACCATTGCTTCTCCATAATTCACAGGCTCATTGTTGTCCAACAACATGATTGACAAGACAGGATTCCAGTACCACTCCGGAGCAGTACGTGCTCTTGTCGACCTGCGAGGTCCGACAGTAACTTGATCTGAAGCTTCATGATCTTCATCATTAGCTTCCTGTTCAACTTGTGTTGCCTCGACAGAAATTTCTTTCTGTCCTGCGCCACCATCTTGTTGAAGCACAAGTTCTGCAACCTCATCAAGTTATATCTTCCTCCCACTCAATTCTTTCGAGAGAAACTCTTTCTCAAGAAAAGCTCTGTTCTAAGCGACAAACACTTTTCCCTCAGATCTGAGATAGAAAGTATACCCAACTGTCTCTTTTGGGTAACCTTTATAAGACGCACTTTTACGCTTTGGGTTCCAGCTGTTCAGACTAAAGCATTTTGACGTAAGCATCACATCCCCAAACTTTAAGAAATGACAACTTTGGCTTCTTGCCATACAATAGCTCATATGGTGTCGTCTCAACGGATTTTGATGGTTCCCTATTTAAAGTGAATGCAGCTGTCTCCAATGCATAGCCCCAAAATGATAACGGAAAATCGGTAAGAGACATCATAGAACACACCATATCTAATAAAGTATGATTACGGCGTTCGGACACACCATTACGCCGTGGTGTTCCAGGCGGTGTCTGTTGGAATTATGCCCTAGAGGCAATAATAAATATTGTTATTATTATAATTCCTGTATCAAGATAATCGTTTATTATCCATGCTATAATTGTATTGAATGAAGACTCATTTACATGTGTGGATACATAGACAAAACACTGTCCCTAGCAAGCCTCTAGTTGGCTAGCCAGTTGATCAAAGATAGTCAGTGTCTTCTGATTATGAACAAGGTGTTGTTGCTTGATAACTGGATCACGTCATTAGGAGAATCACGTGATGGACTAGACCCAAACTAATAGACGTAGCATGTTGATCGTGTCATTTTGTTGCTACTGTTTTCTGCGTGTCAAGTATTTGTTCCTATGACCATGAGATCATATAACTCACTAACACCGGAGGAATACTTTGTGTGTATCAAACGTCGCAACGTGACTGGGTGACTATAAAATGCTCTACAGGTATCTCCGAAGGTGTTCGTTGAGTTAGTATGGATCAAGACTGGGATTTGTCACTCCGTGTGACGGAGAGGTATCTCGGGGCCCACTCGGTAATACAACATCACACACAAGCCTTGCAAGCAATGTGACTTAGTGTAAGTTGCGGGATCTTGTATTACGGAACGAGTAAAGAGACTTGCCGGTAAACAAGATTGAAATAGGTATGCGGATACTGACGATCGAATCTCGGGCAAGTAACATACCGAAGGACAAAGGGAATGACATACGGGATTATATGAATCCTTGGCACTGAGGTTCAAACGATAAGATCTTCGTAGAATATGTAGGATCCAATATGGGCATCCAGGTCCCGCTATTGGGTATTGACCGAGGAGTCTCTCGGGTCATGTCTACATAGTTCTCGAACCCGCAGGGTCTGCACACTTAAGGTTCGACGTTGTTTTATGCGTATTTGAGTTATATGGTTGGTTACCGAATGTTGTTCGGAGTCCCGGATGAGATCACGGACGTCACGAGGGTTTCCGGAATGGTTCGGAAACGAAGATTGATATATAGGATGGCCTCATTTGATTACCGGAAGGTTTTCGGAGTTACCGGGAATGTATCGGGAATGACGAATGGGTTCCGGAAGTTCACCGGGGGGCAACCCACCCCGGGGAAGCCCATAGGCATTGAGGGTGGCGCACCAGCCCTTAGTGGGCTGGTGAGACAGCCCAAAAGAGCCCTATGCGCATTGGAAGAAAAATCAAAGAGAAAAGAAAAAAAAAGGAGGAGGTGGGAAAGGAAAGAAGGACTCCACCCACCAAACCAAGTAGGACTCGGTTTGGGGGGGGGAGACCTTCCCCCCTTGGCTCGGCCGACCCCCTTGGGGCTCCTTGAGCCCCAAGGCAAGGCCCCCCCTCTCCCACCTATATATACGGAGGATTTAGGGCTGATTTGAGACGACTTTTCCACGGCAGCCCGACCACATACCTCCACGGTTTTTCCTCTAAATCGCGTTTCTGCGGAGCTCGGGCGGAGCCCTCCTGAGACAAGATCATCACCAACCTCCGGAGCGCCGTCACGCTGCCGGAGAACTCTTCTACCTCTCCGTCTCTCTTGCTGGATCAAGAAGGCCGAGATCATCGTCGAGCTGTACGTGTGCTGAACGCGGAGGTGCCGTCCGTTCGGCACTAGATCGTGGGACTGATCGCGGGACGGTTCACGGGGCGGATCAAGGGACGTGAGGACGTTCCACTACATCAACCGCGTTCACTAACGCTTCTGCTGTACGATCTACAAGGGTACGTAGATCACACATCCCCTCTCGTAGATGGACATCACCATGATAGGTCTTCATGCGCGTAGGAAAATTTTTGTTTCCCATGCGGCATTCCCCAACAGTGGTATCAGAGCCAGGTTCATGCGTAGATGTCTTCTCGAGTAGAACACAAAAGTTTTTGTGGGCAGTGATGTGCGTTTTGCTGCCCTCCTTAGTCTTTTCTTGATTCCGCGGTATTGTTGGATTGAAGCGTCTTGGACCGACATTACTCGTACGCTTACGAGAGACTGGTTTCATCGCTACGAGTAACCACGTTGCTCAAAGATGACTGGCAAGTGTCAGTTTCTCCAACTTTAGTTGAATCGGATTTGACCGAGGAGGTCCTTGGATGAGGTTAAATAGCAACTCATATATCTCCGTTGTGGTGTTTGCGTAAGTAAGATGCGATCCTACTAGATACCCATGGTCACCACGTAAAACATGCAACAACAAAATTAGAGGACGTCTAACTTGTTTTTGCAGGGTATGCTTGTGATGTGATATGGCCAACGATGTGATGTGATATATTGGATGTATGAGATGATCATGTTGTAATAGATAATATCAACTTGCACGTCGATGGTACGGCAACCGGCAGGAGCCATAGGGTTGTCTTTATACTAACGTTTGTGCTTGCAGATGCGTTTACTATTTTGCTAGGATGTAGCTTTAGTTGTAATAGCATGAGTAGCACGACAACCCCGATGACGACACGTTGATGGAGATCATGGTGTGGCGCCGGTGACAAGAAGATCGTGTCGGTGCTTTGATGATGGAGATCAAGGAGCACGTGATGATGGCCATATCATGTCACTTATGAATTGCATGTGATGTTAATCCTTTTATGCACCTTATTTTGCTTAGAACGACGGTAGCATTATGAGGTGATCTCTCACTAAAATTTCAAGACGAAATTGTGTTCTCCCCGACTGTGCACCGTTGCTACAGTTCGTCGTTTCGAGACACCACGTGATGATCGGGTGTGATAGACTCAACGTTCACATACAACGGGTGCAAAACAGTTGCGCACGCGGAACACTCGGGTTAAGCTTGACGAGCCTAGCATGTGCAGACATGGCCTCGGAACACATGAGACGGAAAGGTCGATCATGAATCATATAGATGATATGATTAGCATAGGGATGCTTACCACTGAAACTATACTCAACTCACGTGATGATCGGACTTGAGCTAGTGTAAGTGGATCATGAACCACTCAAATGACTAGAGAGATGTACTTTTTGAGTGGGAGTTTAGCGATTAATTTGATTAAGTTAAAGTCTAATTATCTTGAACATAGTCTAAGTCCACTTTGAATATATTTGTGTTGTAGATCATGGCTCACGCGACAGTCACCCTGAATTTTAATACGTTCCTAGAGAAAGCTAAGTTGACTGATGATGGAAGCAACTTTGTAGACTGGGCTCGTAATCTTAAGCTAATCTTACAAGCTGGGAAGAAGGATTATGTCCTTAATGCTGCGCTAGGAGATGAACCACCCGCTACGGCTGATTAGGATGTTAAGAACGCTTGGTTAGCACGTAAGGAGGACTACTCAATAGTTCAATGTGCAATCTTGTATGGCTTAGAACCGGGACTTCAACGTCGCTTTGAGCGTCATGGAGCATTTGAGATGTTCCAGGAGTTGAAGTTTATCTTTCAGAAGAACGCCCGGATCGAGAGGTATGAGACCTCCGATAAATTCTATGCTTGCAAGATGGAGGAGAACTCGTCTGTCAGTGAACATGTGCTCAAAATGTCTGGGTACTCAAACCGTCAAGCTGAGCTGGGGATTGAACTCCCGCAAGAGGCTATCACTGACAGAATCCTTCAATCACTGCCGCCAAGCTATAAAGGCTTTGTGTTGAACTACAACATGCAAGGGATGAACAAGTCACCCGGCGAGTTGTTTGCGATGCTGAAAGTCGCAGAGTCTGAATTCCGTAAAGAGCATCAAGTGTTGATGGTGAATAAGACCACTAGTTTCAAGAGAAACGGCAACGGCAAGAAGGCAAATTCAAAGAAGAGCGGCAAGCCTGTTGCCAATCCGACGAAGAAACCCAAAGCTGGACCTAAGCCTGAAACAGAGTGTTACTATTGCAAGGGTATGGGTCACTGGAAGCGCAATTGCCCCAAGTATCTGGCTGATAAGAAGGAGGCCAAAGAAAAATCAGGTATATTTGATATACATGTTATTGATGTGTACTTAACCGGCTCTCGTAGTACTGCCTGGGTATTCGATACCGGTTCTGTTGCTCATATTTTCAACTCGAAACAGGAACTGCGGAATAGACGAAGGCTGCGAAAGATGAAGTGACGATGCGCGTAGGAAATGGTTCCAAGGTTGATGCAATCGCCGTCGGCCAGTTTCACTTCAGTTACCATCAGGATTAGTTATGAACTTGAATCATTGTTATTTAGTGCCTGCGTTGAGCATGATCATTATATCTGGATCTTGTTTACTGCGAGACGGTTACTCTTTTAAGTCAGAGAATAATGGTTGTTCTATTTCTATGAGTAACATCTTTTATGGTCATGCACCCAATGTGAGAGGATTGTTCATATTGAATCTTGATAGTGATACACACATACATAACATTGAGACCAAAAGAGTTAGAGTTAACAATGATAGCGCCATATTTTTGTGGCACTGCCGCTTAGGTCATATTGGTGTAAAGCGCATGAACAAACTCCATGCCGATGGACTTTTGGAGTCACTTGACTTTGATTCACTTGACACATGCGAACCATGCCTCATG
Organism: Hordeum vulgare subsp. vulgare; assembly: GCF_904849725.1. Taxonomy (NCBI): domain Eukaryota; kingdom Viridiplantae; phylum Streptophyta; class Magnoliopsida; order Poales; family Poaceae; genus Hordeum; species Hordeum vulgare. The sequence goes on from NC_058520.1 coordinate 542,280,022, forward strand.
GGCAAGATGACTAAAACTCCGTTCTCCGGAACAATGGAGCGTGCAAGTGACTTGTTGGAAATCATACATACCGATGTGTGTGGTCCGATGAGCGTAGAGGCACGCGGCGGATATCGTTATTTTCTCACCTTCGCTGACGGTTTGAGTAGATATGGTTATGTCTACTTAATGAAGCACAAGTCTAAAACATTTGAAAAGTTCAAGCAATTTCAGAGTGAAGTTGAAAATCATCGTAACAAGAAGATCAAGTTCCTACGGTCTGATCGTGGGGGTGAATATCTGAGTTTCGAGTTTGGTGCTCACTTAAGACAATGTGGAATTGTTTCACAGTTGACACAGCCTGGAACACCACAGCGTAATGGTGTGTCCGAACGTCGTAATCGTACTTTATTAGAGATGGTGCGATCTATGATGTCCCTTACCGATTTGCCGTTATCGTTTTGGGGTTATGCATTAGAAACAGCTGCATTCACTTTAAATAGGGCACCATCAAAATCCGTTGAGACGACACCATACGAACTGTGGTATGGCAAAAGGCCAAAGTTGTCGTTTCTTAAAGTTTGGGTATGTGATGCTTATGTCAAAAAGCTTCAGCCTGAAAAGCTGGAACCCAAAACGGAAAAGTGCATCTTCATAGGTTACCCAAAAGAGACAGTTGGGTACACCTTCTATCTCAAATCCGAGGGCAAAGTGTTTGTTGCTAAAAACGGAGCTTTTCTCGAGAAGGAGTTTCTATCGAGAGAATTGAGTGGGAGGAAGATAGAACTTGACGAGGTTGTCGAACCTCTCATCCCTCTGGATGGTGGCGCGGGGCAAGGGGAAACCTCTGTCGTTGCGACGCCGGTTGAGGAGGAAGTTAATGATGATGATCATGAAACTCCGGTTCAAGTTTCTGTCGAACCACGCAGGTCGACGAGACCACGTGCTGCTCCAGAGTGGTACGGTAATCCCGTCTTATCAATCATGTTGTTGGACAACAATGAACCTGCAAATTATGAAGAAGCAATGGTGGGCCCATATTCCAACAAATGGCTAGAAGCCATGAAGTCCGAGATAGGATCCATGTATGAGAACAAAGTGTGGACTTTGGAAGTACTGCCTGAGGGCTGCAAGGCTATTCAGAACAAATGGATCTTTAAGAGGAAGACGGACGCTAACGGCAATGTGACCGTTTGTAAAGCTCGACTTGTGGCAAAGGGTTTTTCACAAGTTCAAGGAGTTGACTACGATGAGACATTCTCACCCGTAGCGATGCTTAAGTCCGTCAGAATCATGTTAGCAATAGCTGCATTTTTCGATTATGAAATCTGGCAGATGGATGTCAAAATGGCGTTCCTTAACGGTTTCCTTAAGGAAGAATTGTATATGATGCAACCCGAAGGTTTTGTCGATCCTAAGAATGCTAGCAAGGTGTGCAAGCTCCAGCGATCCATTTATGGACTGGTGCAAGCATCTCGGAGTTGGAACAAACGCTTTGATGAGGTGATCAAAGCATTTGGGTTTATACAAGTGGTTGGAGAATCTTGTATTTACAAGAAAGTGAGTGGGAGCTCTGTGGCGTTTCTAATATTATATGTGGATGACATATTGCTGATTGGAAACATCGTAGAGTTTGTGGAGAGCATAAAGGATTACTTGAATAAAAGTTTCTCTATGAAGGACCTAGGAGAAGCTGCTTACATTCTAGGCATTAAGATCTATAGGGATAGATCAAAACGCCTGATAGGACTTTCACAAAGCACATACCTTGATAAAGTTTTGAAGAGGTTCAAAATGGAACAGTCCAAGAAGGGGTTCTTGCCAGTTTTACAAGGTACGAGATTGAGTAAGACTCAGTGCCCAGCAACTGATGAGGATAGAGAGCATATGCGCTCCGTCCCCGATGCTTCAGCCATAGGTTCTATCATGTATGCAATGTTGTGCACTAGACCGGACATTAGCCTGGCCATAAGTATGGCAGGTAGGTTCCAGAGTAATCCAGGAGTGGATCACTGGACAGTGGTCAAGAATATCCTAAAGTACCTGAAAAGGACTAAGGAGATGTTTCTCGTGTATGGAGGTGACGAAGAGCTCGCCGTAAAAGGTTACGTCGATGCAAGCTTTGACACAGATCCGGATGACTCTAAGTCGCAAACCGGATACGTATTTATTCTTAATGGGGGTGCGGTAAGCTGGTTCAGTTCCAAGCAAAGCGTCGTAGCAGATTCTACATGTGAAGCGGAGTATATGGCTGCCTCGGAGGCGGCTAAGGAGGGTGTCTGGATGAAGCAGTTCATGACGGATCTTGGAGTGGTGCCAAGCGCACTGAATCCAATAACCTTATTCTGTGATAACACGGGTGCCATTGCCTTAGCAAAGGAACCACGGTTTCACAAGAAGTCCAGACACATCAAACGACGCTTCAACCTCATCCGCGACTACGTCGAAGGAGAGGACGTAAATATATGCAAAGTGCACACGGATCTGAATGTAGCAGACCCGCTGACTAAACCTCTTCCACGGCCAAAGCATGATCAACACCAGAACTGTATGGGTGTTAGATTTATTACAATGTAATTCGCATCATGATGTGAGGGCTAGATTATTGACTCTAGTGCAAGTGGGAGACTGTTGGAATTATGCCCTAGAGGCAATAATAAATATTGTTATTATTATAATTCTTGTATCAAGATAATCGTTTATTATCCATGCTATAATTGTATTGAATGAAGACTCATTTACATGTGTGGATACATAGACAAAACACTGTCCCTAGCAAGCCTCTAGTTGGCTAGCCAGTTGATCAAAGATAGTCAGTGTCTTCTGATTATGAACAAGGTGTTGTTGCTTGATAACTGGATCACGACATTAGGAGAATCACGTGATGGACTAGACCCAAACTAATAGACGTAGTATGTTGATCGTGTCATTTTGTTGCTAATGTTTTCTGCGTGTCAAGTATTTGTTCCTATGACCATGAGATCATATAACTCACTAACACCGGAGGAATACTTTGTGTGTATCAAACGTCGCAATGTAACTGGGTGACTATAAAGATGCTCTACAGGTATCTCCGAAGGTGTTCGTTGAGTTAGTATGGATCAAGACTAGGATTTGTCACTCCGTGTGACGGAGAGGTATCTCAGGACCCACTCGGTAATACAACATCACACACAAGCCTTGCAAGCAATGTGACTTAGTGTAAGTTGTGGGATCTTGTATTACGGAACGAGTAAAGAGACTTGCCGGTAAACGAGATTGAAATAGGTATGCGGATACTGACGATCGGATCTCGGGCAAGTAACATACCGAAGGACAAAGGGAGTGACATACGGGACTATATGAATCCTTGGCACTGAGGTTCAAACGATAAGATCTTCGTAGAATATGTAGGATCCAATATGGGCATCCAGGTCCCGCTATTGGATATTGACCGAGGAGTCTCTCGGGTCATGTCTACATAGTTCTCGAACCCGCAGGGTCTGCACACTTAAGGTTCGGCGTTGTTTTATGCGTATTTGAGTTATATGGTTGGTTACCGAATGTTGTTCGGAGTCCCGGATGAGATCACGGACGTCACGAGGGTTTCCGGAATGGTCCGGAAACGAAGATTGATATATAGGATGACCGCATTTGATTACCGGAAGGTTTTCGGAGTTACCGGGAATGACAAATGGGTTCCGGAAGTTCACCAGGGGGGCAACCCACCCCGGGGAAGCCCATAGGCATTGAGGGTGGCGCACCAGCCCTTAGTGGGCTGGTGGGACAGCCCAAAAGAGCCCTATGCGCATTGGAAGAAAAATCAAAGAGAAAAGAAAAAAAAGGAGGAGGTGGGAAAGGAAAGAAGGACTCCACCCACCAAACCAAGTAGGACTCGGTTTGGGGGGGGAGACCTTCCCCCCTTGGCTCGGCCGACCCCCTTGGGGATCCTTGAGCCCCAAGGCAAGTCCCCCCCTCTCCCACCTATATATACGGAGGTTTTAGGGCTAATTTGAGACGACTTTTCCACGGCAGCCCGACCACATACCTCCACGGTTTTTCCTCTTGATCGCGTTTCTGCGGAGCTCGGGCGGAGCCCTGCTGAGACAAGATCATCACCAACCTCCGGAGCGCCGTCACGCTGCCGGAGAACTCTTCTACCTCTCTGTCTCTCTTGCTGGATCAAGAAGGCCGAGATCATTGTGGAGCTGTACGTGTGTTGAACGCGGAGGTGTCGTCCGTTCGGCACTAGATCGTGGGACTGATCGCGGGACGGTTCGCGGGGCGGATCGAAGGACGTGAGGACATTCCACTACATCAACCGCATTCACTAACGCTTCTGCTGTACGGTCTACAAGGGTACGTAGATCACACATCCCCTCTCGTAGATGGACATCACCATGATAGGTCTTCGTGCGCGTAGGAAATTTTTTGTTTCCCATGCGGCGTTCCCCAACAGTGTCAACTGTGAAACAATTCCACATTGTCTTAAGTGAGCACCAAACTCATAACTCAGATATTCACCTCCTCGATCAGATCGTAGGAACTTGATCTTCTTGCTACGATGATTTTCGACTTCACTCCGAAATTGTTTGAACATTTCAAATGTTTCAGACTTGTGCTTCATCAAGTAGATATAGCCATACCTACTCAAATCGTCGATGAAGGTGAGAAAATAACGATATCTGCCGCGTGCCTCTATGCTCATTGGTCCGCACACATAAGTATGTATGATCTCCAACAAGTCACTTGCACGCTCCATTGTTCCAGAGAAGGGAGTCTTAGTCATCTTGCCCATGAGACATGGTTTGCATGTGTCAAGTGATTCAAAATCAAGTGACTCGGCATGGAGTTTCTTCATGCGCTTAACACCAATATGACCTAAGAGGCGGTGCCACAAGAAAGTGGCGCTATCATTGTTAACTCTACATCTTTTGGTCTCAATGTTATGGATATGAGTGGCATCACAATCGAGATTCAACGTGAACAAACCCCTCACATTGGGTGCATGACCATAAAAGATATTACTCATATAAATAGAACAGCCATTATTCTCTGAATTAAATGAGTAACCGTCTCGAAATAAACAAGATACAGATATAATGTTCATGCCCAACGCAGGCACTAAATAACAAATACTTAAGTTCATCACTAATCCTGATGGTAACTGAAGTTAGACTGTGCCGATGGCGATCGCATCGACCTTGGAATAATTTCCCACGCGCATCGTCACTTCATCCTTCGCCAGCCTTCGTTTATTCTGTAGTTCCTGTTTCGAGTTGGAAATGTGAGCAACAGAGACATTATCAAATACCCAAGCACTACTACGGGAGTTGGTGAGGTACACATAAATAACATGTATATCATATATACCTTGTTTGGCGTTGGCCGCCTTCTTGTCAGTCAGATACTTGGGGCAGTTGCACTTCCACTGACCAGTCCCCTTGCAATAATAACACTTAGTTTCCAGCTTAGGTCCAGACTTGGGTTTCATCGTCGGAGGGGCAACAGCTTTTCCACTCTTCTTGGAGTTACCCTTCTTGACTTTGTCGTTTTTCTTGAAACTAGTGGCCTTATTGACCATCAACACTTGATGTTCTTTCTGGATTTCTGGCTCAGCGACTTTCAGCATCGCAAATAACTCGCCGGGTGACTTATTCATCCCTTGCATGTTATAGTTCAACATTAAGCTCTTATAGCTAGTTGGCAGTGACTGAAGAATTATGTCAGTGATAGCTTCTTGCGGGAGTTCAATCCCCAGCTCAGCTAGACGGTTAGAGTACCCAGACATTCTTAGCACGTGTTCACTAACAGACGAATTCTCCTCCATTTTGCAAGCATGGAACTTATCGTAGGTCTCATACCTCTCAATCCGAGCATTCTTCTCAAAGATAAACTTCAACTCCTCGAACATCTCATATGCTCCATTACGTTCAAAACGTCTTTGAAGGCCCGGTTCTAAGCCATACAAAACTGCACATTGAACTAGTGAGTAGTCATCATTACGCGCTTGCCAAGCGTTCAAAACATCTTGGGTTGCCGTAGCGGGTGGTGCATCACCTAGCGCAGCATCAAGCACATATTGCTTTCGGCCAGCTTGGAGGATAAGCCTCAGATTTGAGCCCAGTCAACAAAGTTGCTTCCATCATCTTTCAGCTTAGCTTTCTCTAGGAACGTATTAAAATTCAGGGTTTCTACTGCGCGAGCCATTGATTTACAACATAAAATTTTGCAACTATTACTTAGACTATGTTCAAGACAATTGAGTTTAGCTAATCATAGTACTAATAAACTCCCACTCAAATAGACATCCCTCTAGTTATTCGAGTGTCGCATGATCCAAATTCACTAACTCAAGTCCGATCATCACGTGAGTTGAGTATAGTTTCAGTGGTGAACATCTCCATGTTGATCATATCAACTATATGATTCATGCTCGACCTTTCGGTCTCTTGTGTTCTGAGGCCATGTATGTACATGCTAGGCTCGTCAAGTTTAACTCCAGTGTTTCGCGTGTGCAACTGTTTTGCACCCATTGTATGTGAACGTTGAGTCTATCACACCCGATCATCACGTGGTGTCTCAAAACGAAAAACTGTCGCAACGGTGCACAGTCGGGGAAAACACAATTTTATCTTGAAATTTTAGTTTGGGATCACCTTATAATTCTACCATCGTTCTAAGAAAAATAAGGTGCATAAAAGGATTAACATCACATGCAAATCATAAGTGACATGATATGGCCATAAACTTGTGCTTCTTGATCTCCATCACCAAAGCACCAGCATTATCTCCATTGTCACCGGCGCCACACCATGATATCCATCATCATGATCTCCATCATTGTGCTGCCATCTGGGTTGTCGCGCTATCTATGTTGTTACTACTAAAGCTACTGCCTAGCGATATAGCAAGAGCATATGCAAGTGCAAAATAAATTTAAAGACAACCCTATGGCTCCTGCCGGTTGCCGTAGCATCGACGTGCAAGTCGATATTTTACTATTACAACATGATCATCTCATACATCCAATATATCATATCATGTCTTTGGCCATATCACATCACAAGCATACCCTACAAAAACAAGTTAGACGTCCTCTAATTTGTTGTAGCATGTTTTACGTGGCTACTATGGGTATCTAGTATGATCGCATCTTACATACGCAAAGCCACAGCGGTGATATGCAAATTGCTATTTAACCTTCTCCAAGGGCCACCTCGTCAAATCCGATTCAGCTAAAGTTGAAGAAACAAACACCCGACAGTCATCTTTATGCAACAAGTTGCATGTCAGTCGATGAAACCGGTCTCTCGTAAGCGTACGAGTAAAGTTGGCCCGGGCCGCTTCAATCCAACAATACCACCGAATCAAGAAAAGACTAAGGAGGGCAGCAAATTGAGCATCAGTGCCCACAAACTCTTTTGTGTTCTACACGAGATATCATCTACGCATGAACCTAGCTCATGATGCCACTATTAGGGAACGTTGCATGGGAAACAAAAAAATCCTACGCACACGAAGACCTATCATGGTGATGATCACCTACGAGAGGGAGATCAGATCCACATACTCTTGTAGATCGCTGAGCGAGAAGCATTAAGAAACGCGGTTGATGTAGTGGAACGTCTTCGCGATCCAAATTGCCGCCGTCCCACGATCCGTCCCGATCTAGCGCCGAACGGACGGCACCTCCGCGTTCAGCACACGTACAACTCGATGACGATCTCCGCCTTCTTGGTCCAGCAAGAGAGACGAAGAGGTAACTAAATTATCCGGTAGCATGACTGCGTGGCGATGATGATGGTGGAGCTACTCCGGCAGGGCTTCGTCGTGTCGTACCAATCTAGCTACAAGGTGTCACGAAGTAGTGGAGGGAGAGAGGGGTGCACAAAGGCTTGAGCTGCAAAACCCCTAAAACCCTCCACTATATATAGGAGGAACCAAGGGGTGGTTGGCTTGCATATTAATCCAAGGAGGAGCCTTCGGCCGAGGCAAGGAGGGAGGAGTCCTCCTCCAATTCGGTTTGGTGGAGGACTCCTTACTATCTTGTCCACCTCCTTCTTCTTTTTCTTTTCCTTCTTTATTATTGCCTTGGACGAAATAGCCTTATTGGGCTGGCGTCACCAGCCCACTTAGGGCTGGTGCACCACCCATGGGCCTATTTGGTTCTCTCCCGGGTGGGTGGCCCCTCTTGGTAAAACCCCGAAACCCATTCGTCACTCCGAGTACTTTACTGGTAATGCTCGAAATCTTTCCGGAAGCCAAATGCAACAATCCTATATATCAATCTTCGTTTCCGGACTATTCGGGAGACACTCTTGACGTCCGGGATCTCATCCGGGACTCCAAACAACATTCGGTTACCACCATCAATAATTCAACTATACCGAAAATGTCATTGAACCTTAAATGTGCAGACCCTGCGGGTTCGATAACTATGTAGACATGACCGAGACACTCTCCGGTCAATATCCAATAACGGGACCTGGACGTCCATATTGGATCCTACATATTCTACGAAGATCTTATCGGTTGAACCTCTATGTCAAGGATTCACACAATCTCGTATATCATTCCCTTTGTCCTTCGGTATGTTACTTGCCCGAGATTCGATCGTCGGTATGGCCATACTTATTTCAATCTCGTTACCGGCAAGTCCCTTTACTTGTTCCGTAATACAAGATCACATGGCTAACTCTTTAGTCACATTGCTTACAAGGCTTGTTTGTGATGTTGTATTACCGAGTGGGCCCCAAGATACCTCTTCGTCACAAGGAGTGACAAATCCCAGTCTTGATCCATGCTAACTCAACGGACACCTTCGGAGATGCCTGTAGAGTACCTTTATAGTCACCCAGTAACATTGCAACGTTTGATACACACAAGGCATTCCTCCGGTGTGAGTGAGTTACATGATCTCATGGTCATAGGAATGTATAGTTGACATGCAGAAAATAATAGCAATAAAATGACATGATCATATGCTACGTTTATAGTTTGGGTCTTGTCCATCACATCATTCTCCTAATGATGTGATCCCGTCATCAAGTGACAGCACTTGTCTATGGCTAGGAAACCTTAAACATCCTTGACCAATAGGCTATTCAACTAGAGGCTCACTAGGGACATTGTTTTGTCTATATATCCAAACATGCATTTATGTTTTCATTCAATACAATTATAGCATGGATAATAAACAATTATCTTGAAACAGGAAATATAATAATAACTATTTTATTATCGCCTCCAGGGCATATTTCCAACAAAGTATCAGTCCTCCATGATCGATTCCCCCTCCAGCAGGGCACCGGAAAAGGGCTCCAGATGGCCTCGCGATGGAATAGAGACTTGCGGTAGGGGAAAAGGTGTTTCGGGGTGCTCCCTAGGGTTTTTTAGACTAATGTGAATTTATAGGACGAAGAGGTACGCAAGGACGCAGCCGAGGGGGGCATGAGGCAACAGGGCACGACCACCCCCCTGGGCGCTCCCTGTTATGTGGTGCTCCTCTTGTGAGGCTTCATGACTCCTCCCGGAGCTTCCAGGTCTTCTTTTGGTCCAGAAAAAATAACCAAAAAGTTTCGTGGCAATTGGACTTCGTTTGATACAGTAAAACTGAAAATCTAAAAACACACAGAAAACAACAACTCACACTGGGCACTGGGTCAATAGGTTAGTGCTCAAAAATAATATAAATTGATGTATAAATACCCCAAAAGTATCGTAAAATGATAATATCATAGGATGGAACTCTAAAAAATTATAGATACGTTGGAGACGTATTAGCATCTCAAGCTTAATTCATGCTCGTCCTCGAGTAGGTAAATGATAAAAACAGAATTTTTGATATGACATGCTACCCAACATGTAATATATTATAGGTTTGATCATTGAGAAACGATGAATTAACAAATATCAACAAAGTAATGCTTATAAACACAAACAACATAGTCATTAAGTTTCAAAGCATACAATCCTTAAAGAATGTTCAGCCCCTATTCACTTTATCATATAAATATAGCATGGATCCGTCCTCGCTACATAAATACAAATGTTAAGCACCAGGGTATCAAGTCAGGCAATTGGATCATGCTTTTTAACGTTCTTCAACTTTTTATTACTTACACAATATATGAGCGTGAACCGTGGATATAGCATAAGGGTGGAATAGAATATGGTGGTAGATTTCAAAGGGGTGAAAGTGGAGAAAAAAGTATCGCGTCAACTTGGCCTACCAATGGGCTACTCCCTGAAGACAAGTGTTGTGGTGCCATTACCTACTGATCCTGATCATGGGAGGATCTTGCTCAACACTGGGAGTCTATATGATCCAACAAAGCAAACAATCCTAAATTTGTATTCACTTGACCACGTATTGGTTGCCAGTAGTCCACACCTTGATATGCCTTCAACTTCATCAGGGAATAGTTTGACATGCTCCAAAGGAGAATCAGGGGCGGAGATGCATAGAATGGACTCTCAAATGACTCCTTTTGTTCCTATGTTATATCAGGAGAGCTTGGCATGTTACTCATGTGTGCGCAAAGCAAAAAATGTTGTGGTGAGACTTTTTCAAGGCACTTGCTCTACCCTTTTGTGTAAAATAGGGACATTTTAAAAAAAAAATATAACTTTGTTCCAACCTCATCTTTACCCCTAAACAAAAACGGTGCTCAACTGTGCCCCTCTTCCGTGTGATGCCCTCGTGAAAATACCCCTCCGTGCCGTTTCCATCCGGTCAAAGGGGTTTGACCGTCAACTGGACATTTTCTGGACATTTTTACACCTCACAAAGGAAATAAAAAGTGAAACAAATGGAAAAAAGGCTGAGAGAATCTTACCTATAGCCGGCCCATGTAGCTAGGCCAGCCCACCATCGCTGCCCGTTGTCATCTTCAAGCTCGCGCTCAGAAGCACAAGGGTGTGTGGAGGTCGTGTGCACCGCCGCCGCCTGCATAGCCACCACACTCCCCATGACGTCTAACCATGTCCAGAAGCTCCTTCGTGCTTTGACAAGTCTCCACAATGAAGCCCATGAGCCGGGGGAACCGCATCGTTGCCTTCCTCGTCATCTTCACTATCGGCCGCCGAAGATTTTCATCTTTGATTTGTCGTCGTGATAGCTCCCCCAACCTAGTCGCCCTGCCCATCAGAACCGTTGTGATCCACTGCATGCCCCCCCCCCCCTTTTTACTTTGCTCGTTCCCGTGCCATACCGTTGTTCCCCGTGAGATCCAAAGTTGTAGTCCGACATTGACGAAGAACCCGAGCACCTCGAGCTTAACTTGCCCCGTTTTGTTGTCCAACATGCTCATGGAGCTTGCAGGATGCCTCCAAGTCGCTCAACCTGCTCGCCCATGACCCGTTGCGACTTCTCCGTCGAGCCCGTGCATGCGTAGCCGCAAATCCTCACCGCCGGCTACGATTCAGTCCACCCCTAGCAGCCCCACAACCTCCGATCGATGTGTGCCATCTCTGACTACCCAGCACGCGGCGCCATCACCCATTTGGTCGCCGGAGGAGGTGGCTCGAGGCCCTCCGCCGTGATTTGTGCTCGCGGGGGTCTTAACCTTAAGTTTGCTGATGTGACAAGGATTAGCTTAGGCTAATCTCTGCTTAGTTTAAGCCTTGAGTCTATGACGGTGGGGTCCATCTCTTTAATTAAAACTGTTTTATTTTCTGTTGTGTGAGAGAGGGAGAGTTTCCATGGTGGGGACCACTTCTAAGAGAGAGCGGTTTTTTATTTTTCTAAAGGGTAGGTCCCACATGTCAGCGTCATATGCACACAAGGGCAACTACAGAAAACGTCTAGTTGACGGTCAAATCCCTTTGATCGGACGAAAACGACACGGAGGGGTATTTTCATAAGGACACCACAAGAAAAGGGGTATAGTTGAGCATCGTTTTTATTTAGGGATAAAGCTGAGGTCAGAACAAAGTCTTTCCTACTTATAAATATTGGAGTTGGTGGTGAGTTCACATGTGGGACCAACAATCTTCATCGATAAACAAATGCACCTCTACCCATATTGAGAATAGCAACCTTCCATGAACATAACTAAACAAATGTATTTGTGCTCACATGTGGGACGAAACACAAATAAACAATACACTACTATTCATGTGAGACTAACACTTGGGACACAAATAACAAATGCAGAAATGCGACTCCAACTCAATATAGTGCTCTTGTTTTTCTTTTCTTTTTTTCCTAGCCAAGTTATTTCAGTTATATATCACAGAACAAGAGAGTGAACAGATTGTAATTAGAAAACGATGATAGACCTTATCCTCCTACCGGATCCACGACCTTATGCAGTACCATTGTCTATTCTCATATGTTTCAACATTCGAAATGTTGTGTTTGTAAAGGATCATGGTCATTTCAGATTCTTCAATGCCTGTGATTTTTTTGTGATATTTTTGATCTTTCTAATAGTGAACTGCGAGCAAATTCCGCATGATGTCATCGTATTTTAACAATTTTCTAAATGAGTGACCCAACTCCTCGAACTTTATAGTTTGGTAGCAACGTACGGACATTGTGTTAGTTAAATGAAAAAATAAAAATGTTCTTATAAAATATTTACCGTAATATCTTGCCTGCATGTTTGGCGAACTGAAACACCCAAGGTTTGGTAATGTAAATAGTATGAGACCTTCCTATTAGCGTATATCTTGCCTGCATGTTTGGCGAACTGAAACATCCAAGGTTTGATACTGTAGCTAAGAACAGATCCAAACGTTTCTTTCCAGTCAAAAGATTCAACTGCCGGGAGAATTGAAATTTGAGATGAAAAGAGGAGTAAAAATAATATTCCTTCCGATCGAAGTACTAGCTTCTAGTTGGTAATTTGGCCCTCTTCTCCTATAATTTTGGCCTTCTTCTGACATTAACTTCATAAAAATAACTCCATGATGGAGCCAAACATTTCTTTCCAGTCAAAATTTTCAACCACTCAAAATCCGCCAATAACATAACTGAAACAATTCTGTCGTGGATCTGCAAGCAGCATTAGTCCCGCGTCGCAGCTTATCAACGGTGATCAAATTGCAAAGAACCCTGCAGATAATCGGTACTGGTCCAAAACCACGCAGGTTCAGAAGTCCATGGGTAAACTGACAGTGAAAACATGTGGACAGAGACGTACTCTTCCTCTAACTTGATGCTTCAGATTGTAAATAAAACAATATCAAGTGTGATCATCATTGCAACAAATTAGAAAAAAGGGCGGACAAGGATGAAGGAGCCTGATTAGCACAATGGCCATGAATAACAGAAACAGGCACCTCGCAAAAACAAAAATGGAATAACAGAAACAGGCACCTCGCAAAAACAAAAATGGAATAACAGAAACAGACCGACAAGTAACAGCAGCTCCTCGGATGACAGAACTTGTGTCGGATAAGAACTTGTTAGATCCATATGAACAAATCTGCGAGGACATCAAACTAAAATCCATGAGGTCTGACACACAAATTAGCAGTCTTTGTTGCACCATCTCATAAGACAAAGCCACTATAGAAAAAGAACCAGAGTACCTTCATTCTCACGACATCGTACCCTCGGCCAAGAGCCCAAGACGGTGATGATGAAGACCATAGAAATCATATAGTAGTAAAACTTCTGTATACGTATAAGAATAAGAAGAACCAGAGTGGATAGACTAAGTTGGTGTTTTTTTCTTTTTTGAGAAAAGACCTAAGCAACATGTGTATGGGCTTGGCGTTTATTTCTACGTGGGCCTGATCTTTGCAGTCTTGCTTTTAGTTACAGGTGTCCTGGGGTCGCGACTGCGCTAGCCCATTTGGCGATCGGGACTATAGCAACTGGAGCAATTAGCTTCCTGGTTTTCTAGCATTTTTTACTAGTTATCAGCGTATTTTTCATTCGTTTTTACAGAAAACCAGAAAATTATATTTAATTTCAGAACCACACAATTTTTTGAATGGTGAACAGGCATTTTCTAAGAAACATGAGCATTTTTTGAATTTCTTGGACATCAAAAATTGAATATTTCTTTAAAAAATAATAGTAGAAAAATGATTATTAATGAAATTTATGAATAGCTTATGATTCCTAAAACATATTTATAAAATAGGAACACTTTTATAAAACTAAAAACTAAATAAAAAGAGAAGAAGAAAAATTAGTCTAACCATTACAAAAACTTCCCAAAACTGAAAAAGCCAGACCATAAACCTTCCAAACCAGGGAGAAAATCAACACGGACTGGGCCGGCCCAGTCGCACGCCATAGTGCTAGAGGTCAACATTTTACCGCAATAAAGCGTCAAATAGTCATTACACTAGAGTCTAATATACCAAGTATTGATTGAGGATAGGCTCGTTCTATTACATTGTGGCAATCTAGCTAAGATTTTATGCATAAAGGAGATTCAACACTTATAGCAATGGTTATAGGCTAAATCATACGCAACGCACACACCCCGCCCTTTAATAGATAATAAGTGGGCTTCCCATCTAAGGAGTATCGCCAGTAGAAGCTCCCCCATAACCCACCCTTGCAAAGGCCATTCTCTGATCTTTTCTTGTGTTGACAAGTGACGCACTACATGCGTGTCATTTGTCACAACCTAAGAGTTTTTTGTACTTTTTTATATTTTGTCTTTCGAACCGTGTGTTCAAATCATGAATTATTTTTATCGTTGGATTTCTCGTATCGAGATTAAAACTAGATCTCATGTTTATGTGTTTTGACGAACTTTTTTCCAGAAAAAACCAGCAAACCCAAAATTGGAAAATAAAAAAATGGAAGTCATTTTTTAAAAAAGATCGGAAAAATTGGACCCAAAAAAAGTAACACAAAAGCACAATTGTACTTTTCACTTTTTTAAAAAGCAAAAAGTTGTGCCTTTCTTTTTTCAGGAAGGACAATTTTAGTTTTAGTGGAACAACTGACTATACTTTTCCTTTGGAGAGGCACACATGTACCTCTAGTGAAAGCACATTGTTTACTTCTCCTTTTTTCAAGGAAGCACAAATGTGTTTTTCCCTTTCGGGAAGCACAATTGGCTTCTCGTGTAAAGGTGGTTGTGTTTCTGCGAAAGCACAATTGTGCCTTTTCCTTTTTTAAAAGCATAAATATGCCCCAAAAAACGCATGCAGAAAGAAAAAAAATTCCAAGGGTGCACCAACGCATGACATGTGGTGGCACATGGGTGCACCACTTGGCGCGTCCGAGGGGCTAAGAATACCATTACATTTGCACCCAAAGGAATATCCGTCGGATAGTCGCTCCCACAATTTTGGGTATCTTTTGGCCCAACTTCTTTCTTTTGCCTTTTTACAAGGTTCTTGGTTTTCCACATGTTTTTATCTCTTTTTTATTATTGGAAAATGAAAATGTTCATAATTTGATTTTTAAAAATCCATTAAAATTCTCAAAGTCGCAACTTTGTTATATTTTCAAATTCATAAACATTTTTTAAAATCCATAACGATTTTTCATTTGACATTATTTGTTCAAAGATATCATAAAAATGATCTTTTTTCCTGTGATAGCATACCAATAGAAGAAAATAAATCAAAAAATAAAAGCAGCAAAGAGTCGGCCTAACTAGCCGAGAGAAGCGAGTGGGGCGTGACTTTGTACCGCAGCTCACTGGCATGTGTTCGAGCGCGAACCCGTTAACTGTTTTTTTAAACAATCTCGGAAAGCTTTATTTAACTGGACCAATATTTTACAGGAATAAATGCAAGATCACAGGGATTGCCTAACCACATCCAACCCAATAACTAAGGCGCTGAGGAGGAGCTCTCGCTTACACTGGGTCTTGCTGCACTCGTCGAGAAACTAATGAAAATTCTGCAGAAGAAAATCAGCACACGAACATACTATTTATATACCATGCTGTGAATTTTTAATTCAAAAATTTAAACCTATCTTGATAAAATAAAAGAAAAATTATTGACAAATATAAGTAGCTAATCAAATTCAGGTTGAAAATTCTATCTATTGTCACAATTGATATTGATTTTATCCTTTTCTTCTTTCTGAAAACCTGTGATTTGAATTTTGATTTAATTTTTTTTGCACTAGAGTGTAGTCTTTATTTATATTCATTCTTCTTTTTAAATTATTTTTAATTTCCTAATTATGAAATACAGAGGTCCAATGCAGCAGTGTGGACCTCCTCATTCAACAGACAACATCATCTATCAGGCTCGTTTTAAGCTTCAAGCCCATTTTAAGGTTCCAAAATCCCCTAGAAAAATCTCCACACCCCAAGAACCGGTGAAATACATGCAGTTATAAGGATCAAGCTAAGCCATCCACCATCAGGAGCGCAGCTAGCATTGGGATCAATTGACCCCAATGAAATTAGGTAACACTAGTACTACTAAATATTCTTCATACTGAAGAGATATTAGTGTTGAACCCTTATAGTCTATGAAGATGACCCCAATTATTATTTTAGCTGGCTTCGCCCCTGTCCACTATGCGGAAGAATGACGAAAAGAAAACAAGCAGTTTCGGAAGAAGAAAAAAATGAAGGGGAGATAAACTACCAGCTGCAGGAGCAGGAATGCGCAACAAAGCCAACAGGCAAGAATTGGTGGAAGCATCAACGTACGTACTGGTTGTAAACATGAGTATAGTTTGTCAAATCACTTTGTATTAAGTGGCCGCAAAAGTTCATTCACAGGCAAGTGAGCCGCAACTTTCTGGCATAGTTTAAGAAACCACCATACCGGTAATCGAACCGGTGAGGTTATCATTTCAATTTTTTATCGAGCGGATCGCCCGTTTACCGGTTCTCGATTGTTTGGTTTTTTATCGTAAAATAATATATGTCGAGTAATATATGTGTTAATATAATATAAAACAATGATTAAATAAAATTATTTTTATATAATAGACAACAAAATAGCATAGCTAAGTTGCTTATTGGGCCATGGGCAGACCCGGTGTACCTTGTGTGACATGGGATCAAATTCTGCATTTCTCAATATATATTAAAACATTTTCCTGGTTTTTCCCGGTTCAATGGCCGGGTTTTTTCACCGATTTTTTGTGTTCGAATGGTTTTCTCTGGTCCGATTGCAGCACATCTTATTAACTTAAAAACCTGTCAAGGCCGCCCGTTCTGGTTTCTTCCGGTTCAACCGCCGGTCTGGTCTGGTCCGGTTTTTTAAACTAGGCTTTCTTGTTAAATGATTGGGTAACTCATTATGCTAGGCTGCAAGTAGCATTAGTCATGCGTCACTCATACTAGCGATAATCAAACAAAATAGAAACCCTAGAGTTAATAAGTTCAGTGCTACCCCAAAACCACCGCAGGTTCTGAAGATGAAGTGCAACGGTGAAAACATGTGGTCATCATCGCAATAACCTAGGAAGGAGTAGCCAAGGCCACAATGGTCACTGAAATTCTGAAAGAGACCAACAAGAAACAGCGGATCGTCAGATGACAGAAACTTGCATCGGATAAGAACTTTGCAAGCAGAGACAAATTGCAAACCATGATGTCCGAGGAGATTGTATGGGCAAATGACGAACTCGACACTGTTGGTTATGAATCTTCGATTTACAGACCACTGATCAAATGAAAAGGAGGGTCTGAGCTCCTCCACAACTCAAATTATATATAATTGCTAATAATTCTTTCTTTCGAAACGGAGGCAAAAGAATCGGTTCATCGACTGTTAAGAAGAAGAAAAATAATCAATTAATTTACGAAAAACCGACCAAAACCGATCTGCCAATAATTCTCACTAAGATGGAAAACAGATATAGTTTTGTACGATCATACAGTCATCGCACTAGCATCACACTACAGCAGGGATCATGATAGGATGCTAAGATTTCCTTTTTCTCAGAAAGAAGGCCTGTCATCAAAAAGACAAGGGGAAATGCCAAAAGCTACCCAAACCTGTCAATTAGTAGTACTCCCTCCGTCCCGGTGTATAAGTCATTAGCGTAGTTCTAGGTCACCGATTTGAGGAATTAAATATGTGTTATATGTCATGAAAAGTATATCACTAGATTTTTACACGGATGTAGTTTCTAAATATATATTTTTTATTACATATGATACATATTTAGATAGTTAAATTGTTGACCTAGAACTACGCAAATGACTTATACACCGGGACGGAGCTAGTAGTTTACTGGCTCAAGATAAGATCCAGTACACTCAATAACATGTAGGGGGGCGTCCTTTGAGCCAATAACAAAGATAGCAGTACAAAAGGTAGTACCAGGCTCACTAAATATGCAGGTGTACGCGTAACATGGTGGACCGACCGAACAATATCACCGAATGCATCTTTCACACAACGATCCACCGATTAAACAACAGCCCGCCACACTGCAACTTCTTCATTACGGGTAATTTCAGACCAAGGAGAGCTGGGAGCGTCCTGAGCCGCTGAACATGGCGTATTTCATTTCAAATAAGCTGAGAGAATATTGTTGTCGGCACATGGCCAGCTATGAGGCCATCTGCTCAACCTTGGGAGACTCTATGTTAATGGCAGGACATGGTAATATTTCTCAGCGACATATATTACTATCAGGATTCAAGCATCCTTTCCTACTACAGCCTAGTCGTAGCACTAGCACAGACATAAAGGTGAACTCCAGTCGTTGGCAGCAACTGTGAACTTGTGTAATGCAAAGCATCCAGCAGTTATGAATTTATAATGCAGGACTAACGATCACCCATTAGAATCAAACGGCAAAGAGAAGTGGAAATAGCACCGCATGGGTACACCTTGGTCCAACAAGTTGACAATGGTTCAAACTCATTATCAAACATGGCACATGAGCTAAATTCGAGCCATTTTCATCTTGTTGGACCAAAGTGGTGCTACTCAAACGAAAACGAATTCGCACAAGTAACTGGGTACATTGTTATCCACTAGTTCGATGATAAGTAGGGTAAAAAGGACCGCATATACATAAACAAGACATCAGCAAGCAGTAAAATAAGGTATAGATTTTATCAGCTGAAGCATAGTGGCAGCAAAGCTGAAGCATACCTGTCTGTCACCTAAGAGAAACTACATACAGTAGAGTAAATATCAGCTGAACCACAGTGGCAGCAAGGCTTCACATAAGGAGGTATACATTTGATTGGGAAGAACTTATCAAGACAAATCAGTCTGAAATTACACTTGACTAGCTGTCGTTGTGAAGCAGCCAAAAACACAAGCAACCTCTCCTATACGGTTATACCCAATGGAGGATCCAAAATCTTAATGTACACTTGCAGCTCCAATTCTCTATCTCGACTCACCTATCCATCATCTCTAATCACAATAAATAACTACTAACCCACCTCGCAGAGCACATTTTACAGTGAGCAAACAAGCAGGTCCAAAAAGAAAAGCATAACGTCGAGCACGTTGCCCGCGCCCTAGGAAGCTGGCGCCTAATGGTAGAAGACGACGGGCGGGACAGCCAAGCCGGTGTCCTTGAGGAAGGGGACTACCTGCGGGCGCTCGGCGAGGTCGCGGTAGAAGGCGTACTCCGCCTCGTAGTCGTGGAGGTCGAGCTCGTTCTTCTGGTTGCTGTGGTAATGGTGCTTGGCGTCTGCCACCTTCCCGAAGCCGAACACGCTCACCCTGTCGCACACCCCCACCGCGACCATGATGGCCTGCATCCCGGACGAGTAGTGGAACAGCGCCGCGTCGTGCGCGCTGTTCCACTCCTCGACGGCGCGGCCCGTCTCGGCGACGAAGCGGCGGAGCGAGTAGTACTTGACGATGCGCGCGCAGAGGACGTCGAGGCGCGGGTCGGTGACGGAGATGGGTGCGTCGTGGGTGGCGAGGGAGGAGGCGTTGCAGGCGGCGACGTCGAGGAAGTGCGCGGCCTGGCAGATGTAGAGGAGGACGGGGACGCCGCTGCCGTAGGGGTGGCAGAAGCAGCCGGGGCGGCGCGCGCAGAGGTGGAGTATGTTGCTGTTGATGAAGGAGAGGTTGGTCTTGGCGCCGACGTGCGCGGTGTAGCCGACGATGCGGGCGTTGTTGAGGCGGAAGACGGCGTGGTGGGAGTCGATGAGGGCGCCGTGGGCGTGGCGGAGGAGGATGCCGCTGTTGCCGACGACGGCGCAGGAGGGGATGCGGGCGGGGAGGGCGAGCACGGCGGGGAGGTCGCGGAGCACGGCGGGGTCGTAGCGGCGGAGGCGGTGCCAGGAGCGGAGCGCGCGGCGGAGGGAGGGGTCGAGGAGGATCTCCTCGCGCGGGAGCGGGTGGAGCAGGGAGTCGGCGTGGTCGTGGTCGTGGCCGCGGCGGTGGACGGGGAACTGGTGGTGGCGGAGGTGGAGCGGGTGGAGCCTGTCGCGGCGCCAGGCGCGGGCTCGGGCGCGGCCGGAGGCCGGGAGGCGGCCCTCGAGGAGGTCGTCGACGTCGCGGCGCAGCGAGGGCTCGGAGCCGTCGGCGGCGGCGAGGCGGAGGAGCGTGGCGTTGAGGCGCGCGGGATCGGGCGGTGGCGGGGCGAGCGCCGGAGCCACCGCTCGGCGGAGCGCGGAGGGGAAGGAGGCCGCGCCGCAGAGCACGACGAGGAGGAGCGCCGCGAAGGGCCCCCGCAGCGGCCGCTTCATGGCCGCCGCCGCAGCAGCCGGGGGCTATGTGGGCCGGGGCCGCATCGGGGGATGCGCATCTGGGTGGAGCCGAGGTCCGGGCGGCCGGGGGAGTGGGGCGCGAGCGCGATGGGTTTCGGGTCGAGTCGAGTGTGGCGAGGTGGGTGGGAGCGAGATTGGTTTTATTTGTAGGTGGTTGGACTTCGGGTTCGGGGAACTGGGGGATCCTATGCGTTGTTGTTCTCGTTGGGTTCGAGCCGAGCCGGGCGTCGGGGGGAGCAATGATTCTGTTCTGTGCTGTGTGTGAGGGCGTTGCAACGTGACTGCACGAGGGCCGGGGCACGGCACGGCACGGCATGGCCGCGGGAGATGATGGGCGGGCGGAAATGTTTGCGGATTGGCCCTCCCTCTGTCCCGGTGCACTTTTGCTCCCTCCCTTGGACCGGCGAGGAGAGGAATGATTTTCTTTCATGAGAAACTTTCAATACATTCATTACAATAGTCAACTACTGTACTACCTCCGTCATGGTTTATAAGGCACGGTTAAACTTACGTGCGTTTTCAAAATAGACAAGGTTTAAAACGCGAAAGCAATTACTTTCATTTATTAGAGCATGGTTAATAGTATAGCCAACTGCTGGCTATAAGACATCTTGTAGCTCATCTTATAGCTAGATTGTATAATAGTTAGTTACAAAAGAGTACCACTTTTGTCATATATGATACACCTTTCATTTTCACAAAGTACATAGGAGCACGTGCTAGAGCTGGCTCTTTACGAAGAGTCTGCTCTTTTTCTCTCTCATCCAACTCAGCAAAAATATAGTATTTTAATCCTTACAGTCTGCTGATTGTACCTTATTGTACTTGCTCTTATTACTAGTACTACTCATGCATGCGTCCTCTCAATTTGCTGCTCATGCATTACTATTAGTATTTTTCCAGTTGATTAGGCGCATTAGCATCTACACCTGCTACATCTCATAACCAATCGGTGATTACCTTGGTCCGAGAGATTTTACAAGCGTGCCTTCTAAACCGTGACGGAGGGAGTACAAGATATAAGGCCAACTCCAACGCGAGACCCCATCTTGTCCGCGCGCGCCCGATTGGGGTAGAACGGACGAATAACGCGGTCCAACGCACGGACCCAGACAGACAAATGTCTGAATTTCTTCTGTTTTCGACCCATCCCGGTCCAAACTTGCGCTCAGTTTGGGGGAAACGGACATCGCGCGGACGCGCACGCCGCATGCCCTTGTCCGCCCGTGGCGCACGTGTCGGGGACACAAGCACTCCCAAAAATTCCAACGCCTCCACCCCCTCTCCCGCCCTGCCCCGCCAACGGCGCCGCCGCTATTCTCCGGCCACCTCATCCCCCGGTCGTCCATAGCAATCTCCGTCTTGCCATGGCCGCCACCACGCCCGCACTTTTGTCGTAGTTTGGGCGTCGATCAGAGGAGGTTTGGCCGTCGCCGTCGCCGTCGTAGCCGGCGGCAGAGTGGATACGGCCGAGGCGACGTACCACGACGGCCATGACAGCTTCCGACGAGTGCTCTAGAGCAGTCAGTAGCCGGCCACCAACCACCCCTGCATCAAGGTGACCATCGCGGCCTCTTTGCCACCACGAGCGCAAGGTGTTCGACACTTTGCCCGCAAAGGTATGAACAATGGTGATGAGTTTTTCTTCCACCACTTCATCTATTCATCGGACGATTCGTCGTCCGATGATGAAGATATTGTGGTGGCTGCAGTGATGGTTCACGACCACATTCAACGGCAGCTTCCTTGGTACAAGGGGTCACTCCCTGGTCGTGTTGTGAACCTGAACCGCAACAGGGAGAGAGGCCAGGCCCTGCTCTATGTCGATTACTTTGCGAACACACCGCTCTTCAAGCCGGATAAATTCCGTCGTCGTTTTCGTATGGCAAGGCATGTGTTCAATCGTATCCGAGAGGGAGTGGTTGCTCATGACCCATACTTCCAATGCAAGACGGATGCCCTTGGCAAGCTAGGATTCTCCTCTTACCAGAAATGGATCGCGGCCATCCGCATGCTTGCATATGGAATTCCAGGTGATCTAGTGGATGAGTATGTGCGTATGAGTGAGACAACATGTCTGATGTCAATGTACAAATTCTGTCAGGCTGTGATCGAGGTGTTTTGCCCTGAGTACTTGAGGCAGCCAACTGCCGCTGATACAGAGAGATTGTTGGCGACCAACGCAGCTAGAGGCTTTCCAGGCATGCTTGACAGCATACATTGTATGCACTGGGAGTGGAAGAACTGTCCATTTGCTTGGCAGGGGCAGTACAAGGGGCATGTCAAAGCGTGCACTGTCATATTAGAAGCAGTGGCTTCATGAGATCTTTGGATATGGCATTCTTTCTTCGGCATGGCAGGTTCTCACAAATGATATCAACGTGTTGCAGCGTTCTCCAGTGTTCGCAAGGCTTGCAGAAGGCGACTCCCCTCCTGTCAAGTTTGAGATCAACGACCACCAGTACAACAAGGGATACTATCTAGCTGATGGTATATATCCTCAGTGGTCAACTTTTGTGAAGACAATCTCAGACCCCCCCAAGATGAGAATAGAAAGAATTTTGCCCAAATGCAAGAGAGTGCTAGAAAGGATGTGGAACATGCTTTTGGTGTGCTTCAATCCCGATGGGGTATCGTTCGAAACTCTACACTGTCATGAAATGAAAGGAAGCTTTGGGAGGTGATGACTGCTTGTGTGATCATGCACAACATGATCGTCGAGGACGAGCGTGATGACAATATCTTCGACCAAGATTTGATTTTCAAGGTGAAAATGTTGAGCCCCTGCACTAAGAACCGGTCACGTTTCAACAATTTGTCCAGTACCATCATGAGATGCGTGATTTGCACACTCATTTGAATCTTCAAAATAACTTGGTTGAGCACATGTGGGGACATATTGGCAACCAATAGATGTAAAACTACTTTATTTAGAGACGGCTTCGATTTGGTTGTAGAACTATTTTATTTAGAGGCCCTCGCGAACAGGATGGGGCAAAAGGATGCGGCCACGCGCTGGGTGCACTGCTAGCGCATCCCAGGACAGGGCACTTGCTGGTTGGCACCGGGAGCGCGGGCGTCGATGTTGGTGGAGAGATATCCTATAGCACACAGCTCTAGGATGGCGCCTTCCATCACGGAGGAACCACCCCAATGACCTTTTAGGGTATCGGTCATGGCTGGATGGGGGAGCTTGGATTTGCTAAAAAAGAGGGGTACGAGATTGGATCTGGGTGCTGGAGCTAGACAAAGCAACAGGCGGGTGGAATGAGAGTGCGGTTGCGTGCGCTGTTCTCTTTGTACTCTTATAGGTTGTTGAAAGACCAAGAGCCCCCCTTGTCGCGTCGATAAAAATGTCACTCCGGCAAAACATGTCATTGTGCATATGGGGGGAGCTTGATGATATCCCTAAGAAAAAGGGCACGAGCTAAACTTCGATGGGACACGCCAGTAAAAAGGCTGTCTCAAGCCGCAATTTGGGATAGGCAGTAACTGCTTAACCCATCGTGAAGGTGCACCGCTTCAATAAATTTGTCAGGCTAGGCACCACTATTCACACATGCATGAGCAGCCTTCGAGGCTAGGTTACCCCGCCTCTTCGGGTAAAGTATGAGCTTGGTTAGGTCTTGTTTAGAAGATGACACTTCTTTTGAGAGCGGTTCGAGAGTTTGGAATTCATGAAGGGGAACTCACCTATCAAGCCAAGGACTTTGGGTCCGAGGTTATATTCATCAAGGGAATCGTCGTCAGCATAGAAGACCAGTTCGGGGGCTACTAATGATGTTCTGGACTAGGGGTACTAGCCTAGTCAGCCCATGCTCCTCAGATTGGACTCATGGCCCCTCATTCTTCTCAAGATGGAGTCTGAAAGCTATACGACATAGCCTTATAGAACTGCATCTGCCGAAGGCTTGACGCGTACTCCAAGGCTTCTCATGTCGCCTCCACGCCAAGGTGTAGACCTTGTAACCCTAGATATCCTACGTGGTGTGTACAAAAACCATATGATTTAGCCCGTATAGGGCACATGAACACAATATCATTCACCTTGCCCTAGAGTTAGAACACATCTCACGATCTCGAGGTAGATCAACCTTGTACTTGATACTTCTCCATTGACATAAACAAGAGCAAGAAGTAGTGCATTACCTCCATCAAGAAGGGCCCAAACCTTGGTATACATCGTCCACTTGCTCCTGTTAGATCCGCAGCTCGAGACCCCCTACCTCGAGGTGTGCCGGTTTTCACACCGACAAGCGAGTAGCGAGAATCGAACCCACATCGTTAGCTTGGAAGGCTAGGGTTTTATATTCGATGTTGGTTTATTATTTTTAGCGTCCCTAATTCAAAACCGAACACGAAATTTTGACTTCATATGTCTCCTTGATGGATATTCTCACAACTTAACAATTATGCCAACTTTTCTATTAGGATAGAACCAAAGCTCTATGCTTTCTAGATGATCCTTATAGAGTAGGAGGTATAAATTATATCTAATTTACTTACTTTGTTCCCTAATTTCATTCAAGAGATCCACATGAAAAGAATTGGGTTTCCACCCAGCTGAAACAATATGCGGATGGTTCTAATAAACCAAAACTATCATTTTTTAGCTACCTGGTTTCTGTAGCCCTTATTTCAACAAAAGAAGATTTAATTACGATTGGAAAACAACTTTTTGTATCTTCAGCCATAGATCCTCTACTCATATTTTCATAACTGGTGGAAGCTTTAACGTTCTTGTACCCTCTAAATACGAGCGTGGCTTGAAAATGTTAATGCATGTACAAAAAAATATATTGTTAATGCTAAGAATTCAAATGGACATGGCACTTCAATCCTATACTTTCACTATCCCAACAATTTTATAATCTTGCGAATCAAAGAGGCCCTAAACATTTTAGTCACCACTCGGACGGGGCAAAAGTGGCAATTTCACTGTACAAGAGGGGAAGAAGCGCAAAGTGTTGATGGTGGGTGGGGCAGGGCTCTTTTGTGAGGTGGTATATGGGCAGTTGGCAACGGTCTCTACTGTACTCCGCCGTCGATTCAGCCGGACGCTCGCGCAATCGAAGCGAAAACAGAATAAAGCGAGACCACGCACACGCCGATTTGATGGTCTGATGAGTCCGGGGAAAGCGCGTCCGGTCCTTTCGTCTCCATGCGTGCACCTTTTTTTTCCTCAAACGCAATGCAATCAGAAGTGAATGCAATGCAATGCAATGCAATACAGGCTGCGACGCAACACCGCTTCTTGCTGCATCGCCCAAAGAAAGCAAGAAGCCCTTTTTCTTTCCCCGATCGCGCCGTCCCCGGTCGTTTCTCTGCCCCTGTTCCCTCCACTCCACACTCCACTAGTAGGCCTCATCAGCTGACAAGTGCATCAGATCAGTGTTGCCTACTACGTGCGTCGCCCTCATCCCTCGCCCGCGGCACTTTGAGCCTGCATCATTGGCGCGACGAGACCATGTGCACCCATTTGCGTACGCGGCCGAATTAACAATCAGTCTAGGTCTTGTCTCCGTCGACATCTTTGCAGTGCGTGCTCTAGCTCCATGCCTAGTAGGAATCCGCAATGGCGAGCGAGCTAGCACCGTGAATTTTTAAGCGCTTTTGAGCCGGCCGGGATTTGGTCCGGAAAATCGATGGGAACCTTCGCCTCGGCCGCACACGAAGCTGCACAAACTAGTACGTACTCTAGTACAAAAGTGGAAGGTGTCCCTCGGCTTCAAGTTTTATTGGGCCGAGCTGTTACTGCGATGCCCTTGCACTGGTATAGTGACATAGAGGGCTCCTTCGGCTCGACAGTAACTGGGAGAATGGGAGCATGGAATTTTTGTCCAAAAGAACCCCTAGCCGAGTGTATTTGTCGAAAAGGACCACATGTGGATGAAATCTATGGAAAAGAGCCCCACCCTTCTGTGGCGGCACGCACGTCAGGCGACACGTGCCACCTGCCCCCACCGACCGAAGCGGCTGGGGCCTGCCGCCACGAGCACACGCGGCCGACAGGGTTGCCGCCACGAGCCCAGGCGGCTGATGCACGATTCCGTCCCAGCATCGCGGCAACGTAACGGCGACAGAGAGGTGGGCCCTGTCGCCTCGGCAGCTGGCTGCCAGGCGAGACCTGCCGCCTCGGGGGGAAGCGGTCCGTACTATTGCGGCGCCGATTTCCACTGACTGCGCTGATTTCCAGGATCGTTGATTCCTACGCTGAGACAATCTCCATCGACGAAACAGCGGCACAATTTTCCCGCTCTTCACGAACGAAACAGTGCGAAACTTCTTCTTTATAAACGAACTGCGTCACTGCCTCCTCTCTCACCCTCTTCTCCTGCCGTTGCCTTCTCTGTCACTCTCTTCTCCTTCTCTTTCTCACTCTCTTCTCAAGAACTACTCCACATGAAGGTTTAAGTTGTGATTTTGGATGGTTTAAAGTTAGATTTTGAAGACGTTGCAGTTGAAGAAAAGATAGATCAAGGTAAGAGCTTTCCATTTTTGTTGGTCATGTTTGCATGCATGATGTTTTATTTTGTATGATTAGTTTTTAAGTATGTGTTTTCTTTTGTCTTAGAAAGTGTATTATCACTTTTGTGGAACTATTTTGAAGACGTTGTAGTTGAAAAAAGGATAGATCAAGGTAAGAGCTTTACATTTCTGTTGGTCGTGATTGTATGCATGATGTTTTATTTTGTTTAATTAGTTTCTAAGCATGTGTTTATCTTTTGTCTTAGGGAGTGTATTATCACTTTTGTGGAACTATTTTGTCATGTGATATGAACTACTAAGTTGAAGATCAAGGTACGAGTCTCTTTACATATTTGTGTTCATGTAATAATAGGTCGACTCTGTTCATATATTACCGGTGAAAACTACGAACGAAAGGGTAATGAGACATTTTGAGGACACTCCTTACCCATCTTGGTCTAGAGGGGGTTTTATAGGTGCAGGAGAGAGAGAAATAACTAATGGCGGGAAAAGCGAGGCGGGAAAGCGAGGCGGGAACAAAATGGCGGCAAAGCTATACGCGGGAAAAAATGACGGGAAAGCGAGGCGGGAAATAAATGGCGGGAAAGCGAGGCAACTTGTTTAAATTAACATGATAAATTGAAGATACACGTAGCTGGAATTAAGATACACATTGCGAAAACGAAGATACAACTTGCCGAAATTAAGATACACATTGCTAAAAATAAAATATAACTTGCAGAAATTAAGATACAACTGACACAAATTAAGATACAATAAAATAAATCTACTGAGTCCAACGTGGATATTTTCCTTTTCCATCACCAACTTCTTCTGCTGCCTTGGCCGCACGAGCCCTATCTTTCTTTCTCTCCCTCTCAGCATCACGGGCCTCTTGCCGCTGTTTGTAAACCTCCGCCAGTCGAAGTTCCTCTTCTCGGCTTTGCTTCAGCATCTCATCAAGCGCATCCCTCTGCTCCACACAGTATTCTTTCCACTCTCTCTTCTCCTCTGCTTCAGCCTTCGCTCGACGCTCTTCCAAGTCCAAACTAGCCCATGCACGACGACCTTTTCACGAATCTCGGTCACCGCCCAGTCCGGCATTTCCGTGTCGATCCAACGATAGTACATGCATAGATGAGGAGGAGACTACAAAAAAATATATAAATATATATATCAAGCTAACAATAATATCTACAACGTGTTTATTCTTGATGACTGAAGCATACCGGAGGACTGATGTATGCTGAAGGAGCAACGGATGGATCTTCCTCATAATTGGTTCACATGAAAAACTTCATGCCCAACCAATCTGAAAAATCCGTCACCTCCTTCACCTTGCAGAGATCACCACACCAACAACGCAGTACTTCCATCCCCCGAGGCAAGCTCGCACTCTTCATTTTCCTAGGCCTAATACTTTGATCCGAACAAGGCAAACTCATACTGAATACGAAAGAAGTGTGACACACTGAGGCGAAGTGTGACTGGATGCTGACGAAGAGTGTTTAAGTGCCTTTTTTTATAGGCTGAGGCGGATGTGCAGGCGGGAAAGTATGGCGCGAAGAGGCGAAATTTACCAACGAAAAAATGGCGCGAACACAAATGATAACTGGGCGGGAAAAAATAGCATCTGACAGATTCCATGTCAACTGACAACCTCAAAATGAGCGTCGGCTGGCACCACTTTCGACGTGAGGCAACAGTACAGGCCACCTCGGGCGGTGGCGGCAGGCCCCCCTACTGCGCCCGTTCCGTCGAGCGCATGGGCCACAACGGGAATTCTCTCGACCGCCTCGGGGCGTGGCGGCAGGCTTGTCGGCCGCCTCGGGTGGTGGCAGCAGGTGCCAAGTGCCGCCTGACGCGCGTGCCGCCACGCGAGGAGGGGGTCTTTTTGATCTTTCGGTACCGCATGTGGTCTCTTCTGGCAAATCGTTTCGAGAAGGGTTTTTTTTGGACAAAAATTCGGAAGCCTGATGGGAACTTCCAATAGCCTGATAAATCTGGAACGGGGCATTTCTTGGCAGTGCGTTGAACTCGCTACCTCTCTTTCCCCTCCTCCTGGATGTTTCTGAGACTGTTGCATATCCGTTCTATGCAATGAAAAGGGGGGTCAGCTCGGTTCAAAAAAAAAAAAACCTGGAACGGGGCCTGAGGTACGAGTGCTTGACCAATCGACAAAGACAGCGCGATGATAAAAATGCCGCTTCTGTCACAGTCCACACCACACCATGATAGTGGTGGGTGATACCTAGACGAGGCCCAATACGGCGGAGTGGCTCGCAGCAGAAAGCTCCATTTGGAGAGGGACAGAAACGAAGTTGTAGAGATGTGGCCAAGACGACCAAAGGAAACTCTCAAGATTGATGGAGACTTATGCATGACTCTACGGCTCTGCACTCCTGAAACAAAGACCGCTACGAATCTTGCCTCCCCTCCCTCTGGGCTCTGGCTCTGGACGGGAGCAGCAGAGCGGGGAGAGTTCGACCTTGTCAAGTGCCGCCGCGCAACTCCACGTATTCAACAAGCCTCGCCGTGCCGAATCACCATCACTTTTCCGCAAAATTGCGAGGGGCCAAAACGGATGCTTTTATTACAGAAAGTAGTTCAGAACTGTCATCGAAAACATCCTTTGGATACTTCAGGTTGCAATGCGATTTCATCTACTAGATGTTTGCTACCCCGACTACGTACGCGTTCCAAGCATCTGCCTGGTTGAAACGCTGGAGCTCTTCGTACTTCACGTCGCGGTCCGCGGTGTACTCCTTGGCGTTTCCGCTTGATTTGGTGTCTGGCATCTCCCTGACCCAGACGTGGATGGACTTGAATCCAGCTTCCTCCAGGCAATCCTTGATTTCTGGTATCGACCACCTGCATAAGAGCGACATGAATTACTATTTCTAAGACACGCTCTGTCCATCTGTAAGAACAATGATCCCTTGCCATTCACATGCATATTTTCTTTCCAGAAACCAGTGTAGTATGGCCAGTTGCCAGCGCTGCACAAGTGCGCCACTGCATAGAACTGAAAAACGCCCCAAGGTTCATTTATCTATGAAAAGTACAAGGATGAGGCATACGGAAATGCGTATCGTCACACAACCGCAGCAACTCCCTAGCACCAATTGTATCAGAGATACTGCGAGCTAATGAAATGGCATTGCCTTTGGTTTCCCTGGACTGAAAATACCAAACCTTGTTCCCCCTTGAAGCAGGTTTCTGTTTTGTGAGTAGAGGAATGATTACAACTGCAGATGGCATTGTCATCGAAGTATGACAGCTAATTGTTGGAACCTACTGGCCAGTGGCGGAGCTAGACGAAGATGTCAGGGGGGGCTAAAGAGAAAACATGAATGTTTGGGGGGGGGGGGGCTAATTACTACACTTTCTTGTATTTAAGATCCTAAAATATACTTTTCCTCAGTGATCCTAATTACTACTCTTTAAACCCATGCCCACCCCCCAACAAAAAGATACACATAGCTCCGCCGTTGCTACTAGCCTACCACAAGAGGTCAAGGTCTGTTGACACCATGGAAGGATCAGGTGGCATGGCAGCATATCAAGTTTAAAGATCTATCTTGAGTTACAGGATCTGGTTTGGTTCCTTCAGATTCAGTTTGTTTCCACATCAGATAAGATTTGCTCCCTTGAAGTTTATGTTCCAATGGTTAGGGCCTCGCCTATACAATGACGCCAGGCATATGGGGTTTATAATTTATTCAACAGGAAACATCTCTCCCTACCCTACTACCCCTATCTATAACGTGTGTAGGTTTCTTCTCCCTCAGCGGCGTTGGTCGCCCTCCCATCAGCCATCCCCTAGTCCATATTTCCTTAAGATCCAATCCACCCCGAGGAGGCCCAAAAGACCATGACATTTTGCCTAATTTTTTGTACAAATTATTTGTATTGGAAGACTAGCAACCTTGCAGGTCTTCCAGAACTGTTAGATCAGTGAATGGGAAAATAAGCGATAAGTCTGAACCTAATGCCTTGCCAAGTAATGTATAAGCAACTTACAGGCGCCAATGGTACGTGAAAGCATGCCGTATCATTTGCTTCTTTCCAACTTGAAAGTGGAGGCTGATCCTTGTTTCGCGAGTTATGATATCAAACTCTTCTTGCTCCCAGAAATACTGTATGCATAGTTGTATATAAGAAGAAGAATTCTAGATTTAATATTATGCCACAAACTTATGAGCTCTCGCTAACAAGGCTACTGCAGATTCCAGTTCATATCAACTTGCAGACTATACAAGGGTGGAAATTATATGAACGGTAAGTGTAAAGGAAGCTCTGTCAATACAATATATTGGAGATATTACAATTTTTGTGTACTGAAACATCATATCGGAGCTAACTTCATCAAATCCATCAAGTGTGTTGTTTATGAAAGAAACTTGGTGTAACACATATATTTGCCCTGCAACCCATAACAAATATAACTTACTGAAAATTGCTAGTTCAAGCTGTCTTCACTTTAGCTAACTACATGATGATGCACCAGTAAGTCAAATAAAATCTGCAGCTAAATTCTTCAGGAAGCAAGATACAAAAATTCAACATCTTTCATGTCACATACAACCGCCACATATTTCTAATTTTATATATTGCACCATTTACCAATAAAAATGATTTGTTAGTATGCTATAAATTCTTCTTAAAAATACTACATCATTTACCAATAAAAAATGCAACCTCGCCCTAAAATGTACTAATTTAATGACACTATGCCTAGTATGTTTCTAACTGGTACTCCCTCCATCCCACAATGTAAGACGTTCTTGCAAGCTAAACGTCTTATATTATGGGACGGAGGGAGTACTTTAGAAGAAATGCCTCGATGTGCTGCAGTGATTAAGCAATGCTATAAATCTACTCACAGTAAAGCTGGGGAATCTCCTCTGGAGACGAAGCTTGCATTCAGATGATGTGCCGCCATATACATCCATTACAAATATACCACCTCTTTTAGAAAGTGCATTGAAAGCATGCCTGAAATACAAAACCAATTCCTTTCTCTTGTGGAGGCAACAACAACTGTAGTTGAATGCACAAATTATGTCTCTTCCAGGCAAAACTGCATCTGACATGGTCGAATTGGCTGCACATTTCGTAAATGACGAATCTGACTGCTCACAGCTGTTTGTTTCAGTAGAGCCATCATCACTGGTAAGATTTAGACCTTGCACGAGATCACTGGCCTTTTGCTTGACAAGGCGAGATTCATTTGGCTGCAGAACATTTCCATCAAAAAGCAACAATCTCGAATACCCATCAGCTCCAATCTTGCTCAGGTTGTTCTCAAGACACCACTCAAGTGACTCACGGTCAAAGTCTAAGCCGACTGCTGTTCGCCTTGTATCAGTGCGAAGCCACTCAGTACTGCCAACAGGAAAAACAAAGAGATCATGAGCAACACATGCACTCATACCCTGAAGCTAAATAATAATCTCTTTGATGTTAAACAGCACTGAATACTGACCAAGGTACCCCAAAGAGTAACCATTTTAATATGACAGCTCCTATTTATATGTGTGTCAGGTGTAATATTAGAGCTATCATTTCTTACTAACGGGACTCCTGAGAACCTCAGCGATAGATAGTGTGCCCAAGGTGTTTGCGAAATTGATAGCAGGAGGATTGTGCAAAGGCCACTTAATGCTTAGTAGTGCTCAGACCTGAGGAGAGCCGTGCCACAGAAATCCTCCTGCAGGTGGAGAGGGATGCGTCCGCCTACATACATCAGAAAGAACTTCTGCAGGTAGCTGATGTCCCCTTTTGGCGACTGGCCACAAAAGCACAACACCATTGTCATTTCGTCGAACAGGTTGTGAGCACGGAGACTTTCACAGAACCAAGCTACGATGGAAGCTAGCGAAGTTACCTGCACGGAAAGCTGGTACAGGTGGAACTTGGAAGGCGTCGAGCCGACTTGGCACTGGCCCTGGCGGTCGCCTGCTTCCGCGCCTCCGTCGTGTTCGTCCTCCGCTGCTGCTCCGTCGGAATCGTCGCCGTCCGAGTCCTCCTGGCGGCGCGGCGGCTCGTCGTAGGCAGACGACGGCAAGTCGTCGTCGCCGAGCTGCGAGCCACGGCGGCCGCGGCCTTGCCGGTGCGACTCCTTCGTCTTCTTTCCGCTCTTACCCATGGCTGCCGGTTCCGGGCGTAGCGGTGAGGGTTTAGCGGGTTCGGAACAGAAGTGATGAAAGTGCAGGGACTTGGTTGTCTTGTTTTTTTTTTTTTCAGTTCAGGCATCTTTGGGTTGGAAGAGAGTGGACCTCTTTCTCTCCCCTTCCCTCTCTATGGTCGCCCCTTTTTTGAGAGTTGAGAGCGGTCCACGACTGTTCAGCCCGATCTAACACCTTGTTCGATGGTGTTGTCGATTGACGATGGTTACAGAGAGATGCTCGGGTCCTCCTTGTGTAGATTAGGTTGGTAGTAGTCTTAATTTGTCTTGACTTTTATTTCAATCTTTAGCGATATGTGTCGGGATGCCAACTTTTGGAGCTTGTGAAAAGTGTTCGGTGATGGTTATTATCTTCTTCTTCTTTAACCCTATGGTGAAGGGAAGCGAAAGGTGACGGATCTAGCAGTATCCCCCTCCATAATCTCACATCAGTCTATCACAAGTGGTGGCGGTGAGGAAGATGTTGTTCTCTAGTTGTATATGTAATGGCAGGGGGTGCCAGATCCAAGCACTCATTGCCTAGTTGTGCGTATGGTTGTGTTTTGGTCAGTCCATGAATTTGTTAGAAGAGATTCTCCGACTCAACTTGTTTTTGTAGGAAAGATCTAGAGGCGGGGTGGTGACGTTGTTGTTGGGGATATAATTCCCGATGACTGTTTTGGATTTCCCTATGTGGTCACGTGATGCTCAGTGTTTGATCTATTTTGATGTGTTGTCGATTTTCTTGGCCGAATGGCTGTCGGTTTCCTTCCTTTACGGGCACGATGCCACACGTGAGGTAGTGCATCCTTAGTTCATGGCGTGAAATTGTGGAGGCTTCGTCGGACCAAATGGTGGCATCCTCGACGCTGATGAAGTTGGTTCTGCAAAGAGGGTGTTTTGACCTGATGTATCTTCGATTTGGGTCCTTTTTATAAAGTTCAGGAACTTGGTTGTCATTTCTTTTTTAATTCGTGTCATTTGTAAGATGCTATGTACTTTCGCTTTGATCAATATAGCATATGGGGGGTATCAGGTACTCCCATCTTGGGGTACTCCTAGTGCTCCAAATACAAGAAAATCATTCTTAAATGTAACAAAAAATTCTTGAGAAAAATGTGAATGTTCACAAGGAATGTGACCACAACCCCTAAAAAATTCAGGTCTAAACTCTGAAATGTATATTGAAAAAGATTTGTAAAATATAGCATGAATAATGTAAGAAAAAAAGACAAAATTAACATTGACACTATTCATATCTAGATTTCACCTTTTTGTTTTTCAGTGTGCATTTTGAGTTTGGATTTGAAATTTCTAGGAGTTATAGTCATATTCCTTATGAACATTATGCTGCTTTGGATATTAAATGTTGGAGGATCCATTTCTTTTTCAATGAATGATTTGGCAAAGCTGGAATTTGGAAGTTGTTGTTGGTTTTGGTGTGTGCAAAGATCTCTTGGAAACTTTTGGTAAAATTTATTTTCTTGGGACCGTTGTTGCATAGTTTTCGCGACATATGTCTTCATCTAGTTTGTCTAGCGGTCTTACACACGTGTTTGTCCTGATTGTACTCTTTGTATTTAATGTAATGTATGATCTACAAAAACCACTCACATGTTTTTCAGATTTTTTTAACATTTAAGAATGATAATTCGAATGTGACGATATTCCAAGAATGGGAATGCCTCATTCTTTCCCTAGCACTAGTTGACCCGTTGAGGCCCGTTAAAACCATGTTGTCAATGAAAATAGCTTCATTTTGCAAGGACATATTCTATATTGGTAGTAGAAATCACACGTGTTAAATCATGCTATATTGAAAGTATGTTTATCATGCTTTGGGATTTGAGTATGAAAAAAATCATATTTGTATAACATGTATAGACCAGTTAAGGAAGCATCTTTTAATTGAAAATATGGTTATCACGCTGAAAAATCTGAGTTTGAAAAATACATATTTGTATAAAATGTATAGATCACTTAAAGATGTATATTTTTAGCAATTTTTGTACCAAACTTTTATTTTCATGGGGTCGAAGGAAAATGGTGCTAGGGTTCGTGTGGCTGCTGGTCGGGAGTGGGCTAGGGTTCATGCGACTGCTGGTGCGGGAGTGGGACCGGAGCAAGGATATGATTGGCTGCGGGAACATGCTGAGAGGATTGACCAAAATATCTTTGCACCTAGGCACAACTGACCGAGCCAACGAACACCCGAGACGAGCCCACTCTTCATTGGACAGCGACAGCGACCGCGAGGTGAAAATCTATTTTAACTTACGTGACGATCTAACGGATGAGATGCACGAGAAGTCATATCGGACGACCGACGAAGCCCCAATGAGGGGAGACTCCTGGGAGCGATTTGGCTAGCCTCTTTATTGGTTTTAATACTAGTGGTAGGGGCGTTCCATTGGAACGCCTCTTGAGCGTTCATGCGTGCACTTATCTAGCTTATGCACGTCTGTGGATCTATGTCAATCCTTGATGTCACTTATACACAACAAAAGTGATTTGACTGCAGTGAATGAATATGTTCTCTTTGCTGACTTTAACCTTATGAGGAGTTCCATAATTTATTACAAATTTGCTATTATGTGGATCAGATGTGTTCAAACATGTGTTTTCATCATTCTAATTCCCATTGAACTGATCCTTGATTCTATTTTTAACGTAATGGACAGTAGGAGAGTCTCATGTATATTACATCAAGTAGTTGATCCTTGATTCTGGTATATGCGAGAAATATCAACAAGCAAAGTAGAATGTACATATGTGCGGTTTGACCTCAAGTTCAACCATCCAAGAAATGGCTGGATCATCATCTCTCTGGTTGTGTATGGAGTGCTTCTCATCCTTGCTCTAGAAACAAATTTGTATATGTGAATTCGCTAGTCCCAATCATATGTGTAAAGACAAGAGTAAAGATCAGATATATGATTTTATTCCATCCAACATACTACCCCTTGACATATTTTTCTTATGTAGAAATGCTTTCGAAAATATCATACGAATTCCGTTCCATATGTGCTCAAGTAAATGTAGCTAGTATCCATATAAACATAAGTGATTTGGTTCATCTAAAACACATCAGGAAACGTAAACAGAAGACATATATTGATGAAATTTAGATCTTAGATTGAATATCTGAAACAAACAACATGAGCAAGTCATGTAGGAAACCCCTAAAGCAAGAGAATCTCGCTGGATTAGGCCTAAGAGGGCATCTTAAATTACTTACCTTGTTGAATTTCGAGATGGCGATGGGTACCCATTACCCACATACCCTGCGGGTAAATACCCTATTAGGGTAAGGGTAATGGGACATTTTCCCCCCATGGGTATATAAATAGGAAAATCTGAAATCCATCAGGTAGAGTGGGTACGGGTAAGGGATCATATAACCCATACCCACATACCCATGTACCCATATAAAATCTTTGTAAAATCTATATTATCTTTACAATCTACACTACGTCAAGAGTTTGTGAAATGAAAATGTCTGACTATGTGTTGTTGTTTATGACTATATGATGTTGTTTATAAGTATATGTTGTTGTTATAATCCAATTTTTGTAAACTATGATGTTGTTTATGTCTATAAATTGTTCAATTTGTTGATTTGCAAACATGAGTAATTTTACCCGCGGTTACCCGTCTACCCTGTCGGGTAAAGGGTATGGAAAAAAATTGTACCCGTTGACGGGAACGAATAAGGGTGATGGGTAAGCTCAGGGGGGACGTGTAAGGGTATGGGGTGGCTCCACCATACCCATACCCTCTGGGTGCCATCCCTAGTCGAATTACTCGCTCCTGAGCTATTTCTCCAGCCTTTGCTTCAAGGCATCATTTTTCAAGTCTCGCAATATATTTTGTCACATAAGAAAGTCCATTCCAATGAACAGAGCGGGAACATATTAGCGGCTATTATGTTGTCAGCTACTAATAACAACATTTGAAGGAACAATCAAATGGAGAAGTTTAGGGTTTAAAATATAACCAACATGATATAGTAGGTCCGCAGTCTCTCAACATCAATCAAATTCAAACAATAGAAAATTCTCATTTTAACATTGTAGATTGGGCAATTAGCTTAGATAATCGTGAACAGATTGCACAAACCTGTCGCGTTTGAATGAAGGAAGCTGAAGAACATCGGCAAAGATAAAAAAGAACTTACAAATCTGAATTTCGTAAAAAATCAACTTCAATAAAAAAATGAATACTCTCTAGAATGTACTTTGAAAAGAAGAGGTTTTGCTCATCATTTCACAATTGTCAATTGAATCATCAAGCACTAACCAAGGAGGCCAAATAGGCAAGCATTTGCATGCTAGTGGAGTTGTGTAAAAAAAGCTAACATCATCATCGGCATGACACATTGACACTCACTTCGGCTTTGAGGAGTTATACTCGATATAAAGTAAGAGAAACCCAGGCACTTTTCGGTTGATTAATACAGAGAGCAAAATAAAAGCGCCTCCATTTTCAAGCAGGTGTGTGTCAGATCTGCAATACACACATGCCAATCATTATACTGGTATTGGATAAGTGCATATGCACTTATTAGCTGTCGCGAGCACACGCGACCTGAACCCAAAAAGAAACCCGCACACGACTAGTTCTCTTCTTGTCGCGCCCATGATGCGATCCTATCCTCAATTTGGCACGAGGGCCTCATCAGGGATAGAAGCGCATCTCGTCGTATCGCAAGAATGGATATCGTTACAAGTACATGTACTGAAAAGATGAGATATATATAGAATTGGCTTACACTCGCCATAAATTACATCAGAGTCACATTAGTATAAAACATAAATAACACGAAAAAGAGCAGGGTCCGACTACGGACAAAAACAAACGAGAAAAGAAGAACGACGTCCATCCTTGCTATCCCAGGCTGCCGGCCTGGAACCCATCCTAGATCGATGAAGAAGAAGAAGAAGCAACTCCAAATGATCAATCAGCGCGCTTGATACGTCCATTTTGCATCATGTTTTCATGTTGATATTTATCGCTTCTTGGACTGTTATTTCACTTCACGGTACAATACTTATGCCTTTTCTCTCTTATTTTGTAAGGTTTACATAAAGAGGGAGAATGCCGGTAACTGGAATTCTGGTCTGAAAGTGGAGCAAAGTTGAGATACCTATTCTGCGCAACTCCAAACGCCGTAAAAATCAACGAGGATTTTTTTTCCGGATTTATAAAAAATACTGGGCCGAAGAAGCGCCAGAGGGGCGCGTGCAGGTGGCCACAAGCCTGCACGGCGCGGCCACACCCCAGGTCGCGCCATGAGGGCTTGTGGGCAGCCTGCTGGCCCACTGCCCCCCTCTTCTGCTATATGAAGGGTTTCGTCCAGGAAAAAAATCAGGGAGGAGCTTTTTCGTGGATTCGCCGCCGCCAGAGGCAGAACTTGAGCAGAACCAATCTAGAGCTCCGGCAGGACGATCCTGCCGGGGAAATTTCCCTCTCGGAGGGGGAAATCGTCGCCATCGTCATCACCAACACTCCTTTCATCGGAGGGGACTCGTCACCATCAACATGTTCATCAGCACCATCTCATCTCCAAACCCTAGTTCATCACTTGTAACCAATCTCCGTCTCGCGACTCCGATTGGTACTTGTAAGGTTGCTAGTAGTGTTAATTACTCTTTGTAGTTGATGCTAGTTGGATTACTTGGTGGAAGAGTTTATGTTCAGATCCTTGATGCTACTCATTACCTCACTGGTCATGAATATGATTATGCTTTGTGAGTAGTTACTTTTGTTCCCGAGGACATGGGATAAGTCATGCTAATAGTAGTCATGTGAATTTGGTATTCGTTCGATAATTTGATGTGTTGTATGTTGTTTTTCCTCTAGTGGTGTTATGTGAACGTCGACTACATAACACTTCACCATTATTTGGGCCTAAAGGAAGGCATTGGGAAGTAGTAAGTAGATGATGGGTTGCTAGAGTGACAGAAGCTTAAACCCTAGTTTATGTGTTGCTTCGTAAGGGGCTGATTTGGATCCACTAGTTTAATGCTATGGTTAGAATTTGTATTAATTCTTCTTTCATAGTTGCGGATGCTTGTGAGAGGGGTTAATCATAAGTGGGATGCTTTTCCAAGTAAGGACAGTACCCAAGCGCCGGTCCACTCACATATCAAACTATCAAAGTAACGAACGCGAATCATATGAACATGATGAAAACTAGCATGACAGAAATTCCCGTGTGTCCTCGGGAGCGTTTTTCCTCCTATAAGACTTTTTCCAGGCTTGTCCCTTGCTACAAAAGGGATTGGGCCACTTTGCTACACCGTTGCTACTTTTGTTACTTGTTGCTTGCTACGAATCATCTCACCACACAATCACTTGTTACCGACAATTTCAGTGAGTGCAGATTTTACCTTACTGAAAACCACTTGTCAGATCCTTCTGCTCCTCGTTGGGTTCGACACTCTTACTTATCGAAAGGACTACGATTGATCCCCTATACTTGTGGGTCATCAAGACTCTTTTCTGGCGCCATTGCCGGGGAGTGAAGCGCCTTTGGTAAGTGGAACTTGGTAAGGAAACATTCATATAGTGTGCTGAAATATATTGTCACTTGTCACTATGGATACTAATCCTTTGAGGGGCTTGTTCGGGGTATCTTCACCTCGAACGGAAGCACAAATAGTTGCTCCTCAACCTGTTGCACCTACTAAAAATATTTGCTTTGAATTTCCTTAGGGTATGCTTGAGAAACTGCTGGCTAATTGATGTCCCACAAGCGTATGGGATTGTAGCAGTTTCGAGGATAGAGTATTCAACCCAAATTTGTTGATTCGCCAAGACGGGAAGCAAAACAATATTCTCAAGTATTAGCAGCTGAATGTGTCAGATTCAACCATACCTGAAAGATTAGTGTCTGCAAGCAAAGTATCAGTAGCAAGGTAGTACGATAGCAACGATGCCAGGAAAAGCCTTGTTGACGGGATGTCAGTGCCGCTTACCTAGCCCCGGCAACGGTGCTAGAAAAAGCCTTGCAACAAGTAACAGCGGAGTAACGACAGTAGTGACAGTAGTAGCAAGGAACAACAGTAGTGACATTAGTAGCAGTAGCAGTAGTAACAACAGAGTAACAGTAGTAGCGACAACAGTAGCAGCAAAGTGGCCCAACCCTCTTGTAGCAAGGGACAAGCCTAGGCAAAGTAACGTAGCGAGGACCAGTAGTAAAAGACTCGTAGGCAGTGGATCGGTGATGGATGAGTGTGACGGATGTGATTCATCATGTAACAGCTATAACACGGAGAGATATGTGGCTAGCTCCGTGATACGTCTCCAACGTATCTATAATTTTTGATGGTTTCATGCTATTATCTTGTCTAACTTTGGATGCTTTGCATGCCTTTTATTTATTTTCTGGGACTAACTTATTAACTCAGTGCCAAGTGCCAGTTCCTGTTTTACCATGTTTTTGACCCCTTTCAGAGGAGATTTTGAAACGGAGTCCAAACGGAAGAAAATCCCCGAAAAGTTTTTTTTTGGAACGAAAGAAGATCGGAGAACTTGGGAGCCAAGCCAGAAGAGCCCTAGTGGCCCCACAAACCCCCACCCCGCGGCCAAGGGGGCCGCGCCATCCAGGCTTGTGGGCCCCCTGGAGGTCCCCTGACCTAGATCTTGCGCCTATATATATATTCCCAAATATTCCCAAACAAATCAAGAGACGATCGCAATTACTTTTCTGCCGCCGCAAGCTTCTGTCTCCGCAAGATCCCATCTGGGGCACGTCGTGGTGCCCTGCCGGAGGGGGATTCGGATACGGAGGATTCTTCATCAACACCATGACCTCTCGGATGATGCGTGAGTAGTTCACCATAGACCTACGGGTCCATAGCTAGTAACTAGATGGCTTGTTCTCTCTCTTGGGTCTTCAATACAAAGTTCTCCATGATCTTCATGGAGATCTATCCGATGTAATCTTCTTTTGCGGTGTGTTTGTCGAGATCCGATGAATTGTGGATTTATGATCAGATTATCTATGAATCTTATTTGAGTTTCTTCTGATCTCTCTTATGCATGATTTCATATCCTTGTAATTCTCTTCGAGTTGTGGGTTTTGTCTGGCCAACTAGATCTATGATTCTTGCAATGGGAGAAGTGCTTGGTTTTGGGTTCATACCGTGCGGTGACCTCACCCAGTGACAGAAGGGGTAGCGAGGCACACATCATGTTGTTTCCATCAAGGGTAAAAAGATGGGGTTTTCATCATTGGTTTGAGATTATCCCTCTACATCATGTCATCTTGCTTAAAGCGTTACTCTGTTCGTCATGAACTCAATACACTAGATGCATGCTGGATAGCGGTCGATGTGTGGAGTAATAGTAGTAGATGCAGAAAGTATCGGTCTACTTGTCTCGGACGTGATGCCTATATGCTAGATCATTGCCTTAGATATCGTCATTACTTTGCGCGGTTCTATCAATTGCTCGATAGTAATTTGTTCACCCACCGTGATATTTGCTATTTTGAGAGAAGCCTCTAGTGAACACTATGGCCCCCAGGGTCTACTCCACACCATATTTTCAGCCTTACACTTTTTACTTCATTGCACTTTCCGCCTTCAGATCTCACTTTGCAAACAATCTTGAAGGAATTGACAACCCCTTTGAAGCGTTGGGTGCAAGCTTGTTTGTGTTTGCGCATGTACTTTGGACTTGACGAGGCCCTCCTTCTGGATCGATACCTTGGTTCTCAAACTGAGGGAAATACTTACTACTCCTGTGCTGCATCACCCTTTCCTCTTCAAGGGAAAAACCGACGCAAACCAGAGAAGTAACAAGAAGAATTCCAAGCGCCAGGGAAGGACTTTTGTTGCCGCAGCACTCCCGTTCGTCAATCTAATGTAGGCATGTATTCTGTATGTAGTCATACGTGCTTAGGGAAAAAGAACTTGCATGACATCTATTGTCCATCCCTCCCGTGGCAGCGGGGTCCTAATGGAAACTACATGATATTAAGGTTCTCCTTTTAATAAAGAACCGGACCAACGCATTAACACGCGGTGAATACATGAACTCCTCATACTATGGTCATCTACGGAAGATATAGAGCTGAGATTGGGGGCGGTGGTGCCACGTGGGCCCCACAAGCCTGCATGGCGTGGCCATAGGGGGTGGCCGCGGCCTGTGGGCTTGTGGCCCACTGGCACGCCCCCTCCGGTGGATCTTTGCGCATGTATTTTTCTTTTATTCCATAATAAATCTCCGTAAATTTTCAGGACGTTCCGAGAACTTTTATTTCTGCACAAAAACAACACCATGGCAATTCTGCTGAAAACAGCGTGAGTCCGGGTTAGTTCCATTCAAATCATGCAAATTAGAGTCGAAAACAAGGGCAAAAGAGTTCAGAAAAGTAGATACAACGGAGACGTATCAACTCCCCCAAGCTTAAAGCCTTGCTTGTCCTCAAGCAACTCAGTTGACAAACTGAGAGAGACAAAAGAAAAACTTTGACGAACTCTGTTTGATCTTGTTGTTGCAACTATGTCTAACTCATAACCAGAATTTCAGCAACATCACAAGCAAACCACAAAAGCAAATGACATCTAGGTCTCACGGTAAACTCATATCAATGGCATAATCAACTAGCGAGCAAATAATAATAAGGCTCAAGTGTCAACACTTCAATCAAAACAACATGAAGAAGTCGAATA
The DNA here is from genome assembly GCF_904849725.1 of Hordeum vulgare subsp. vulgare. Classification (NCBI taxonomy): domain Eukaryota; kingdom Viridiplantae; phylum Streptophyta; class Magnoliopsida; order Poales; family Poaceae; genus Hordeum; species Hordeum vulgare. Next base: position 542,322,891 of record NC_058520.1, read on the forward strand.
GATGGTATCTCGCTAGCTCTTTCTGAGACCGCAAAACATAAATGCAGAGCACCTTAAAAGACCAAGGGCTGACTAAACATTGTAATTCAAAGCAATGAAGATCTAGTCATAGTCATACTCAACACAGTTAAAAGCAAAGCATAAAAATGACAGAGGTGCTCTCTAATTGGTGCTTTTGTAAGAGGAGGATGACTCAACAGGAACATAAATAGAGAGGCCCTTCGCAGAGGGAAGCATTGATTTGCAGAGGTGCCAGAGCTCAAGCTTTGAAAACAGAGATAATAATTTTGGGTGGCATGCTTTCATTGTCAACGCAATGACTAAGAGTTTCAACATCTTCCACACTACACATGCTATAGGCGGTTCCCAAACAGAAAAGTAAAGTTTTGACTCCCCCACCACCAATCAATCACACTCCACGGCTAGCCGAATCCTCGGGTACCGTCCATACCAACATCAATCTTGGGTGAGTTTTGTTTGCAATTATCTTTTTGATTTGAGCATGGAACTGGGAATTCCAATTACCGGCCCCTTTCTCGTGAATGATAGTGAATAAACACATATCGAGGATAACACGCCTAGCATGGAAGATACCAATAGCCCCCTGTCACCACATGAGCGGTTTGGGCATGCAAAACAGATTATTTCTTGAAGATTTAGAGAGTGGCACATGCAAATTTACTTGGAACAGCAGGTAGATACCATACATAGGTAGGTATGGTGGACTCATATGGCACAACCTTGGGTTTATGGGAGTGGATGCACAAGCAGTATTCCCGCTTAGTACAAGTGAAGGCTAGCAAAAGACTGGGAAGCGACCAACTAGAGAGCGACAACAGTCATCAAAATGCATTGAGATTAACTAACATTGAGTGCAAGCATGAGTAGGACATAAATCACCATGAACATGAACATCATAGAGGCTATGTTGATTTTGTTTCAACTACATGCGTGAACATGCGCCAAGTCAAGCCACTTGAATCATTCAAAGGAGGATACCATCCTATCATACTACATCATAGTCATCTCAACATTCATGTTGGCAATCAAGACAAACCATTATAAGCTCCTAGCTAAGTAAGCATGGCATAAGCAACTATGATCTCTAAGTTGTCATTGCAAACATGTTTCCCTCACAACAAAGCTGAATCAGGCACGATGAGCTAGTCATATTTACAAAAACAAAATAGATCGAGTTCATACCAGCTTTTCCAGGCTCAGTCAGTTCATCATATATCGTCATTATTGCCTTTCACTTGCATGACCGAATGATGTGAACAATAATAAGAGTGCTCGTGCATTGGACTAAAGCTGGAATCTGCAGGCAAACACAAAGGAGAAGACAAAGTAATATGGCTCTTTGAAAGCTAAACAGGTATGCATGCAAGAGCCACTAAACATTGTAACCAATATCTTCTACCTTGACCCAAAGAAAAAGAAAACTATCTACATGGGAAAGCTCCCAACAAGCAAAAGAATAAAAAGAAAATATTTTTGGGTTTTCTCAAACTAGACAGAAACACAAAAAGAAAACGAGAAAAAGAAAATAAACTAGCATGGATGATACACTGGCAAAGTGTGAACACCGGCTAACAAAGTGAAAGCATAAGCAAGAATGTAAAGTTGGTGAGAACACGTACTCCCCCAAGCTTAGGCTTTTGGCCTAACTTGGTCTACTCCCAAGGAGGGAAATAACCAGCTCCGGGGTACTCCGGAGTGGACTGAGGATGCCACTGCTGTGTGAGCTCCTCCGACTCCCACTGATAAACTGGCGTCTGGTACTCGACTGGTGGCTCGGGCACGGGCACCTGTGGTTGGGCCAAGCCCCAATATGCGTAGATGTCCGAGGGCATAATAATGTACCTGCATGCATGAAGATTGAACAAAGAAGGAGCAGGCAAAGTAATAGTCTCACGAGTACCCTGACTAAATACCAGGTTATAAATCATCCTTCCACCTGTATCTCTATCAAGAAAGTCATGGCGAACCATGCTATCGTAATCTAGATATCTCTCGGGAAGAAGAATCTCTTCTGCTTCCTCCAGTGTAATGGGTATCTCAAAGTGTCTGGCAAGACGGGTAGCATAGATACTCCATAGACAACACCTTTAGAACGGTTCAGGTTCAACCGTTGAGCTACTATAGCGCCCAAGCTATAAGTTTTATCGTTATAAAGGGCTTCGCGCAAGACCGCAAGATCTGGGGAACTAAGTGACCCAGCTTTCCCACGACCAATCAAACATTTTCCCACAAACAGTGAGAAGTACCGAAGCACGGGAAAATGAATGTTAGCAGCTCTAGCGCAAGACACTCCTCTCTCCTCTCCTACAGCGATTATACCGATAAAAGCTTCCAAGTCCCGTGGACGAGGTTCATGAATATCCCCAACGTAAGGTAATTTGCAAACATTGAAAAATCCTGGAGTGAGATGCGCTGGGGGACATCATAAAGTTTAAACTCAACCATAGGAGGATTCTTCCTCGGATAGAAGTTAAAGCTTTGTACGAAGATATTAGTGAGAAGGAGGTATTGCGAACACTTATCTTCAACGAAGGCGGTAAGGCCTGCGTTTTCCACCAAGTGATAAAAGTCCTCATAAATTCCAGCGGCGCATAAGAACACGTCGCTTGGCCACTCGCATGCTCGAACTTCCGCGACTCGAGGGACCGGATACTTGGGCTTCTTCTCACTCCCATCATCCTTGGGGTCACGGCTTGACGAGCCTCTCAAGAACCTCCTCATCTTTTCCCTTTTCTATCTCTGAAATTTTCTGAAATTTTTAGGGATTCTAAGGAAAAGTGAATAGGGTTCAACGAAACTCGTAGCAACTACTCCAACAAGTTCCTAGAGACCATATTACGCATCAAAACTACTTGGGACCAGCTAGAATCAGCATGCAAAGCTCAAGAACATGGTCACCGAGGCAGCAAAAATACGCGGAGTATAAGGCACTAGAGCAAAAACTAATTGGACCAATGGAGGATTCACTTACCAAGCAGTAATTTCCCCAAAACAGTTCGTAGAATAGTGATTTGAGCAAAGAGATCGAAAATCCCAGCAAGAGGAGCAAGAACACGGGTTTGAGCTGCGAAACGATTTTTTTTGGAGGAAGGAGAAACGGATGAGAGCAAGAATGAGTGGAAGGGGTGCTTGTGGGCCCCATAAGCCTGGGTGGCGTGGCCGGGGGGGGTGGGTGCCTGATAACCCACAAGTATAGGGGGTCAATTGTAGCCTTTCTCGATAAGTAAGAGTGTCGAACCCAACGAGGAGCTAAAGGTAGGACAAATATTCCCTCAAGTTCTATCGACCACCGATACAACTCTACGCACACTTTACGTTCGCTTTACCTAGAACAAGTATGAAACTAGAAGTACTTTGTAGGAGGGATAGGATAGGCTTGCAAGAAAGTAAAGAACACGTAAATAAAACTATGGGCTGGTTAGATAAAGAAACAACTACGAGCGTCTAACGAGTGTGTAAAAGTGGTGGTAGGAGTTGCGGAATTGTCCCTAAGCAATTGACTACGTTACTAGATCGATAGCAAGTATCATGTGGGAGAGGCCTCTGCTAGCATGTCATCCCTTACTTGGAATTCTATGCACTTATGATTGGAACTATTAGCAAGCGTCCGCAACTACTAACGTTCATTAAGGTAAAACCCAACCATAGCAATAAGATATATTGGTCCCCCTTCAATCCCATATGCATCAATTTCTATGCTAGGTTTGAAGCTTCTGTCACTCTAGCCTGCCAATACATAGTCCTATCAACATACAACTAGCCCTATGGTGTGATCCACGCGCGCGATCATATGATGGGCACCAAAGGACAGCAACATAACCACAAGCAAATTAAACCAATCATAGCAATTCATCAATCACCGATAGGACAACGATAATATACTCAGACATCATAGGATAGCAACACATCATTGGATAATAATATGTAGCATAAAGCACCATGTTCAAGTAGAGGGTACAGCGGGTTGCGGGAGAGTGAACCGCTGAATATAGATGGGGGAAGATGATGGAGATGTTGGTGAAGATGACGGAGGTGTTGGTGTAGATCGCCGTCACACGATGATGTCCCGGGCGGCGTTTCGGCGCCGCCGGGAGAGAGAGGGAGAGAGCCCCCCTCCTCCTTCTTCTTCCTTGACCTCCTCCCTAGATGGGAGAAGGGTTTCCCCTCTGGTTCATGGTCTCCATGGCGGCGGAGGGGCGAGAGCCCCTCCGAGATTGGATCTCTCTCTCTGTGTCCTTGTGTTTCCGCGCTCCCAAATTCTGTGTTTCACCGTTTCTTAAATTCCCGGAGATCCGTCACTCTGATTGGGCTGAAATTTTAACACGATTTTATTCTGGATATTATCTTTCTTGCAGCAAAAGAAGGGATCCAACCGCCTTAAGGAGTGTCCACAAGCCTGCCAGCCGCCACCGTACCTCCTGGTGGCGGCTACAGGGCTTGTGGGCCCTCCGTGCATCGCCTCGCATTGATTCTTCTTCTCAAAAATCATAAATATTCTGAAAAAATCCCCGTAAGTTTTTATTATGTTTGGACTTCGTTTGGTATGGATATTCTGCGAAACAAAAAACATGCAACAAACAGGAACTGGCACTGGGCACTCGATCAATATGTTAGTCCCAAAAATAGAATAAAAAGTTGCCAAAAGTATATGAAAGTTGTAGAATATTGGCATGAAACAATCAAAAATTATAGATACGACGAAGACGTATCAGCATCCCCAAGCTTAATTCCTGCTCGTCCTCAAGTAGGTAAATGATAAAAAAGATAATTTTTGATGTGGAATGCTACCTAGCATAATCTTGATCATATAATCTAATCATGGCATGAATACTAAAACACGAGTGATTCGAAGCAATAGTCTATCATTTGACATAAAGACAATAATATTTCAAGCATACTAACAAAGCAATCATGTCTTCTCAAAATATCATGGCCAAAGAAAGTTATCCCTACAAAATCACATAGTCTCGTTATGCTCCATCTTCCCCACACAACGTATTTAAATCATGCACAACCCTGGTTTTAGCCAAGCAATTGTTTCATACCTTAGTGTTCTCAAACTTTTTCAACTTTCACGCAATACATGAGCGTGAGCCATGGACATAGCACTATAGGTGGAATAGAATATGGTGGTTGTGGAGAAGACAAAAAGGAGGAGATAGTCTCACATCAACTAGGTGTATCAACGGGCTATGGAGATGCCCATCAATAGATATCAATGTGAGTGAGTAGGGATTGCCATGCAACGGATGCACTAGAGCTTATAAGTGTACGAAAGCTCACAAAAGAAACTAGTGGGTGTGCACCCAACTTGCTTGCTCACGAAGACCTAGGGCAATTTTGAGGAAGCCCATCATTGGAATATACAAGCCAAGTTATATAATGAAAATTTCCCACTAGTATATGGAAGTGACAACATAGGAGACTCTCTGTCATGAAGATCATAGTGCTATTTGAAGCACAAGTGTGGAAAGAGGATAGTAGCAATTGTCCCTTCTCTCTTTTCTCTCATTTTTTTGTGGGCTCTTTGGCCTCACTTTTTATATATATATTTTACTTTGGTGGGCACCTTTGGCCTCTTTTTTGTAAATGGGCTTCGCTGGCCTCTTTTATTTCCTCACATGGGACAATGCTCTATTAATAATGATCATCACACTTACAACTCAATACTTAGAGCAATTATGACTCTATATGAAATGCCTTCGGTAGTGTACCGTGACAATGCTCTAGCATAACAATGACATCAAAAAAAGGGACAAGCCATGGAAACATCATGCTAGCTATCTTACAATCATGCAATGGCAATATGGAAGTGGTAGCACATGCCATGAGACGGAACGGTGGTAGTTGCATGGCAATATATCTCGGAATGGCTATGAAAATGCCATAATAGGTAGGTATGTTGGCTGTTTTGAGGGAGGCTATATGGTGGGTGTAATGCACCGGCGAAAGTTGCGCGGTACTAGAGAGGCTAGCAATGGTGGAAGGGTGAGAGTGCGTATAATCCATGGACTCAACATTAGTCTTAAAGAACTCACATACTTATTGCAAAAGTCTATTAGTCATCGAAACAAGGTACTACACACATGCTCCTAGGGGAAAGGTTGGTAGGAGTTAACCATCACGCGATCCCGACCTCCACACAAAGGATGACAATCAATAAATAAATCATGCTCTGACTTCATCACATAACGGTTCACCATACGTGCATGCTACGGGAATCACAAACCTTAACACAAGTATTTCCACGAATACACAATTACTCACTAGCATGACTCTAATATCACATATTCATGTTGCAAAACTATTGCAAGGAATCAAACATATCATATTCAGTGATCTACAAGTTTTATGTAGGATTTTATGACTAATCATGTGAATGGCCAACTCCTGTTAACTCTCTAAATAGGTATAAGTGAAGCATGAGAGTTTAATTCTTTCTACAAAAGATACGCCCCACTCTAACAAATATAAGTGAAGCAAAAGAGCATTCTACAAATGATGGTTTTCTATGTGTAGGGAAACAGGCAATCCAAACTTCAAAAGATATAAGTGAAGCACAAGAAGCATTCTATAAAGCCAACCAAGGACTATCTCATACCATCATGGTGCATAAAATAAAAAGGAAAAATAAACACAAAAGACGCTCCAAACATTTGCACATATCATGTGACGAATTAAAATATAGCTCCGAGTAAAATTACCGATAGATTGTAGACGAAAGAGGGGATGCCTTCCGGGGCATCCCCAAGCTTAGATGCTTGAGTCTTCCTTGAATATTACCTTGGGGTGCCTCGGGCATCCCCAAGCTTAGGCTCTTGCCTCTCCTTATTCCTTCATCCATCGTGCTCTCACCCAAAACTTGAAAACTTCAATCAGAAAAAACTCAACAAAACTTCGTGAGATCCGTTAGTATAATAAAATAAATCACCACTTCAAGTACTGTTGTGAACTCATTCTAAATTCATATTAGCATTATATCTACTGTAATCCAACTTCACCATGGTTCATACCCCCCGATACTATCCATAGATTCATCAAAATAAGAGAACAATGCATAGAAAACAGAATCTGTCAAAACAGAACAGTCTGTAGCAATCTGTATATTCCGTATACTTCTGATATCTCAAAAAAACTGAAAAATTAATAAAGTCCGGAAAATTTTCATATCAATCAGCAGAAAAAAGAATCAACTCAAAATCTCTTCCAGAATAAAAATGAAAATTAATTTCGTGAGCAGAAAGTTTCTGTCTTTTCTCAGCGTGATCAAACAACTATCACCCAAACTAATCGTAAAGGCTTTGCTTGGCACATTATTTTTAAAAACACAAAGGAATTGTACAAGGGGATAATTATTTTTGTGAGAAACTTCCATGAAAAATTCTACATTGTTTCCATGAGCATGAACACAAGTGTTCAAGGTCGACCCTCACTTTCGCAATGCATCACCTTTCAATCGCTTCTCTTTTTGAAAAAGTTTTAAGTTCCCCTCTATATTTTTTTTGTTTTTAAACTAAATAAAAGCACTCAACAGAAATAAACGACTCTCTAAAACTTCCGGGTTGTCTCCCAGGCAGCGCTTTCTTTAAAGCCATTAAGCTAGGCATAAAGTGCTCAAGTAATGGATCCACCCGGATCCCAAGGTATATCAAAGCCAATTTTAATTAGCAATGGTTTGAAATTTAGTAGTGAGCACAAGGTAACATATATCAAGCAATTACGAAGTCTAACTCTCTTCCTATGCATTGGCATGTCATAAAAGAACAATTCATGCACATCAAGTAAAGGCCAATACATAGCATAAGCAGTTTCTTGCAATTTTATCCTATTGGAAACATAGAGAGGTGGAGATGTAGTTCCTCTCTCATAATAATTGCAAGTAGGAGCAGCAAGCACATGCATATTATATTCATAAAAATCATCATGTGTAACATAAGGAACTATAGCTAGCTCATCTTCATAAGCATCATTCATATTGGCATCATGGCCACAAGCGTAGCAAGCATCAAGTTCATCAAAAAGGGATATTTCAAACGAATCCAAGGGATCATAGCATTCATCCTTCGGTAAGAACGAAGGGAAATTAAATAATGTATGAGTAGAAGAGTTACTCTCATTAGAAGGTGGACACGGGTAGCTAGTCCGTTCTTCCTCCTTTTGTTCTTCGTTCTCCTCGTCATCTTTTTCATCTAATGAGCTCACAATTTCAGCATTTTCTTCTTCCATAGTTTCCTGCAAAATAATAGTCTCTTCTTGGGAAGCATAGGATTTCTCCTTAAATCGTTCAATATGGTAATTATATTCATAATTAGTACAACAATAACGAAGCATAGCCAAATTTTCAGACCGGTAAGGAGCATCAACATTATCATCATACCTTTTAAACAGAGCCTCAATTTCATAAGCACCCATAAAAGCAACAAACTCTTATATTTGATCCACATCATAGTAATCATATATACCATTAGCATAAGAAGCCAAGGTTCTATGATAATTAAACTCACAAGAAAAGGGAAGGTGTGGAGCCTTCATCCTAGAGCAACAAGTAACACCATGTCTCTTGCATAGTTCCCAAGCATACCATTTCAACAAATGGATTTGATCCCATAAAAGTTTCCCTTTTTGAGTCAAGCGATAATCCCTAAAGTATTCATGTTGATCCAATGTGTATCCCATTATATAATTGAATGGGGCTTTCTCAGGATTATTAAAGAAGTATATAAAATTTTCCATGTAACGAGCATCGAGGGTTTTAGGAGGTTCCCCATCTCCATGAGTAGCAAATACACCTAATTTTTTTGGTATTTCGTGTTCCATATCCATAACTAAAGATAGAGAACAACTAGGAACAGCAAATAAATCTACTTAGTGATAAAGCAAACGAGCACACACGAGAATATTCACCCCACGCTATTGCTCCCCGGCAACGGCGCCAGAAAAAGGTCTTGATAACCCACAAGTATAGGGGATCAATTGTAGCCTTTCTCGATAAGTAAGAGTGTCGAACCCAACGAGGAGCTAAAGGTAGGACAAATATTCCCTCAAGTTCTATCGACCACCGATACAACTCTACGCACACTTTACGTTCGCTTTACCTAGAACAAGTATGAAACTAGAAGTACTTTGTAGGAGGGATAGGATAGGCTTGCAAGAAAGTAAAGAACACGTAAATGAAACTAGGGGCTGGTTAGATAAAGAAACAACTACGAGTGTCTAACGAGTGTGGAAAAGTGGTGGTAGGACTTGCGGAATTGTCCCTAAGCAATTGACTACGTTACTAGATCGATAGCAAGTATCATGTGGGAGAGGCCTGTGCTAGCATGTCATCCCTTACTTGGAATTATATGCACTTATGATTGGAACTATTAGCAAGCGTCCGCAACTACTAACGTTCATTTTGGTAAAACCCAACCATAGCAATAAGATATATTGGTCCCCCTTCAATCCCATATGCATCAATTTCTATGCTAGGTTTGAAGCTTCTGTCACTCTAGCCTGCCAATACATAGTCCTATCAACATACAACTAACCCTATGGCGTGATCCACGCGCACGATCATATGATGGGCACCAAAGGACAGCAACATAACCACAAGAAAATTAAACCAATGATAGCAATTCATCAATCACCAATAGGACAATGATAATCTACTCAGACATCATAGGATAGCAACACATCATTGGATAATAATATGTAGCATAAAGCACCATGTTCAAGTAGAGGGTACAGCGGGTTGCGGGAGAGTGAACCGTTGAATATAGATGGGGGAAGATGATGGAGATGTTGGTGAAGATGACGAGGTGTTGGTGTAGATCGCCGTCACACGATGATGTCCCGGGCGGCGTTCCGGCGCCGCCGGGAGAGAGGGGGAGAGAGCCCCCTCCTTCTTCTTCTTCCTTGACCTCCTCCCTATATGGGAGAACGGTTTCCCCTCTGGTCCATGGTCTCCATGGCGGTGGAGGGGCGAGAGCCCCTCCGAGATTGGATCTCTCTCTCTGTGTCCTTCTGTTTCTGCGCTCCTAGATTCTGCATTTCACCGTTTCTTAAATTCCCGGAGATTCGTAACTCTGATTGGGCTGAAATTTTAACACGATTTTATTCCGGATATTATATTTCTTGCGGCGAAAGAAGGGCTCCAACCTCCTTAAGGAGTGGCCACAAGCCTGCGAGACGCCACCGTACCTCCTGGTGGCGGCTACAGGGCTTGTGGGCCCTCCGTGCATCGCCTCGCGTTGATTCTTCTTCCCAAAAATCATAAATGTTCCAAAAAAAAATCCTTGTAAGTTTTTATTACGTTTGGACTTTGTTTGGTATGGATATTCTGCGGAACAAAAAACATGCAACAAACAGGAAATGGCACTGGGCACTGGATCAATATGTTAGTCCCAAAAATAGAATAAAAATTTGCCAAAAGTATATGAAAGTTGTATAATATTGGCATGAAACAATCAAAAATTATTGATACGCCGGAGACGTATCAGTGCCCACGCCCCTAGGGCTTGTGGCCCACTGGTGTGGCCCCCAGAGAGACTCTTTGTCCTAGTATTTTTCAAATATTCGAGAAAAAAATCATACTAGATTTTCACAGCGTTCGGAGAACTTTTATTTTCGGGGTACTTTTCTACCGGACGCTAAAATAGAAAACAAGGAAAACTAAACTAAATCTATCATTTTTCTTCTAAGCAACCTAAAGTGAAAGCTTGGAACAGAGGTTTGTGACTCCTTGATTCATCCATCTCATGGTCATCGAAAGAAACCCGTCAATGGGGTTGATCAAATCACCTCGACAAAACTTTTTCGAATTGCAAAAGAAGACGGAGAATTTTTGAATAGTCACTAGGTCACCTCAATGGGGATGTGTATCTCCCCAACAAGCAAATCATACTTCATCTTGACACGAGGAATAGGGCATTCAAAGCTCCCAATAAGTATCAATGAAGTTTTTTCGATAGCATTGATGCAATGTACTCGATATTGTTTCTTCGGAAAGTGCACCGTATGCTCATTACCGTTGACATGGAAAGTGACATTGCCTTTGTTGCAATCTATAACAGCCCCTGCAGTGTTTAAAAAGGGTCTTCCCAGGATGACAGCCATGGCATCGTCCTCGGGAATATCCAAGATAACAAAGTCTGTTAAGATAGTGGTGTTAGCAACCACAACAGGCACATCCTCACAAATGCCGATAGGGAAAGCGGTTGATTTGTCGGCCATTTGCAGAGAGATTTCAGTGGGTGTCAACTTATCCAGCTCAAGTCTACGATAAAGAGAGAGAGGCATAACACTAACACCGGCTCCAAGGTCGCATAACGCAGTTCTAACATAGTTGCCTTTAATGGAGCAAGGTATAGTGGGCACACTGGGATCACCTAGTTTCTTAGGAGTTCCACCCTTGAAAGTGTAATTAGCAAGCATGGCGGAGACCTCAAGATCAGGTATCCTCCTCTTATTAGTCACAATATCTTTCATTTACTTGGCATACGGAGACATTTTGAGCATATCCGTCAAACGCATCTGCAGAAAGACATGTCTGGTCATCTCAACGAATCGCTCAAAATCCTCATCATCCTTTTTCTTTGATGGTTTGGGAGGAAAGGGCATAGGTTTCTGAACCCATGGCTCCCTTTCTTTACCGTGCTTCCTAGAAGTGAAGTCATTCTTATCATATCTTCTATTCTTAGGCTGTGGGTTATCAAGATCAACAGGTTCAATCTCCACATCCTTATCATTGCTAGGTTGAGCATCAACATGAACATCACCATTGATATCATCATTAGGTTCATGTTCATCACCAGATTGTGTTTCAGCATCAGAGACAGAGGCATCGTTTGGACTCTCAGGTGTAGCAGCAACAGGGTTGCTAGCGTGCAGGTTCCTATCATCTTTCTTCTTCTTTCTAGGATGACTAGGTGCATCAGTACTAACTCCTTGAGACTCTTTTTCAACTCTCTTCGAATGACCCTCAGGATATAGAGGTTCCTCGGTCATTCTACCGCCTCTAGTGACGACTCTGACGGAATTGTCATTCAACTCATTGGGCAAGTCATTTTGAGCTTGAAGTACTTGTTCTACTAGAGTAGTAACCATCGAGGCATGTTTACTCGGAAGCTTAAGATCATTGACATTTCTGTCCACACAAGCACTTAAATGACTAAGCATACGATCATTCTTTTCCAATTGTCTGCTAACATAATCGTTGAAACTCTGTTGTTTGGCAACAAAGTTATCAAATTCATCCATGCATAAGCTAGCAGGTTTATCAAAAGGAATATCACTCTCATCAAACCTACGCAGAGAATTTACTTCAACTACCTGTATCGGGTTATCGAGACCATGGATCTCTACGATAGGTGGTAGATTTTTGACATCTTCAGATTTAATGCCTTTCTCTCGCATAGATCTCTTGGCTTCTTGCATATCTTCAGGACTGAGGAATAGAATACCTCTTTTCTTCGGAGTTGGCTTAGGAGGTGGTTTGGGAATAGTCCATGCATTCTCATTGCACAAGATGTTATTCAGTAGAATCTCAGCTTGTTCTACGGTTCGTTCCCTAAAAACACCACCGGCACAACTATCTAGGTGGTCTTTGGAAGCATCGGTAAGTCCATTATAGAAGATATCAAGTATTTCATTCTTCTCAAGAGGGTGATCAGACAAAGCATTCAGTATCTGGATGAGCCTCCCCCAAGCTTGTGGGAGACTCTCTTCCTCAGCTTGAGCAAAGTTGTATATTTCCTGCAAGGCAGTTTGCTTCTTATGGGCAGGGAAATATTTTTCAGAGAAGCAGTAGACCATATCTTGGGGCTACGCACACAACCAGGAGCAAGAGAAGTGAACCAGGTCTTAGCATCATCCTTTAGCGAGAAAGGAAACAACTTGAGCATATAGTAGTGGCGAATCTTTTCCTCGCTAGTGAATAGGGTGACTATATCATGCAGTTTGGTAAGATGCGCTACAACCGTTTTAGACTCATAACCGTGAAAAGGATCAGATTCGACCGGAGTGATCAACTCAGGGTCGACAGAGAATTCATAATCCTTATCGGTCACAAAGATAGGCGAAGTGGCAAACTTCGGGTCGTATTTCATCCTAGCGTTCGGAGATTTTTCTTTCCACTTGCGCAGAAGTTTCTCAACATCATAGCTATCCTTATACGCAAGAAAATCCTCAGCTATCTCTCCCTCCATAACATAGCGCGTATGAGGCATAACAGGCATAGTAGCAGGTTCTACTTCAATAGTATCAATAGTTTCAGCAGTATCATCACATCTAGCAGCAGCTCTAGCAATATGTGCATCAAGGAATGCACCAAGTGGCAAAGCAGTATCAGGCATAGCAGGCATAGTATCAAGCATAGCATCATCAGGCATAGTATCAAGCATAGCATCATAAGCATCATGGGCAGCATAAGTAGCATCATCAAGCACATGCGACATATCAAGATTTCTAGTAGGAGGCGAAGTCGCAAACTTACTCAAAACTGAAGGTGAATCAAGTGCAGAGCTAGATGGCAGTTCCTTACCTCTCCTCGTAGTGGAAGGTAGGATTTTAGTTCTTGGATCTTTCAGATTCCTCATAGTGACCAGCAGACGTCAATTCCAAGTGACTCGGAGAATATAGTTGTGCTTCCCCGGCAACGGCGCCAGAAAAAGCCTTGATGTCCCACAAGCGTATGGGATCGCATCAGTTTTGGAGGGTAGAGTATTCAACCCAAATTTGTTGATTCGCCAAGACGGGAAGCGAAATAATATTCTCAAGTATTACCAGCTGAATGTGTCAGATTCAACCACACCTGAAAGATTAGTGTCTGCAAGCAAAGTATCAGTAGCAAGGTAGTACGATAGCAACGGTGCCAGGAAAAGCCTTGTTGACGGGATGTCAGTGCCGCTTACCTAGCCCCGGCAACGGCGCCAGAAAAAGCCTTGCAACACGTAACAGCGGAGTAACAGCAGTAGTGACAACAGTAGCAAGGAACAGCAGTAGTGACAGCAGTAGTAACAACAGAGTAACAGCAGTAGCGACAACAGTAGCAGCAAAGTGGCCCAATCCCTCTTGTAGCAAGGGACAAGCCTAGGCAAAGTAACGTAGCGAGGACCAGTAGTAAAAGACTCGTAGGCAGTGGATCAGTGATGGATGAGTGTGACAGATGTGATTCATCATGTAACAGCTATAACACGGAGAGATATGTGGCTAGCTCCCGTTCGTCAATCTAATGTAGGCATGTATTCCGTATGTAGTCATACGTGCTTAGGGAAAAGAACTTGCATGACATCTATTGTCCATCCCTCCCATGGCAGCGGGGTCCTAATGGAAACTATGGGATATTAAGGTTCTCCTTTTAATAAAGAACCGGATCAACGCATTAACACGCGGTGAATACATGAACTCCTCATACTATGGTCATCTCCGGGAGTGGTTCCGGCTATTGTCACTCCGGGGTTGCCGGGTCATAACACATAGTAGGTGACTACGACTTGCAAGATAGGATCTAAAACACACATATATTGGCGACAACATAATAGGTTCAGATCTGAAATCATGGCACTCGGGCCCTAGTGACAAGCATTAAGCATAGCCAGGTAGTAGCAACATCAAACTAGAACATAGTGGATACTAGGGATCAATCCCCGTCAAGAACTAACTCGATTACATGATAGATCTCATCCAACTCATCACCGTCCAGCAAGCCTACGATGAGATTACTCACGAACGATGAAGAGCATCATGGAATTGTCGATGGAGAAAGGTTGATGATGACGATGGCGACGATTTCCCCTCTCCGGAGCCCAAAATGGACTCCAGATCTGCCCTCCAGATGAAGAACATGATGTGGCGGCGCCTCCGTATCGCAAAACGCGATGAAACCTTCTCTCTGATTTTTTTTCCAGGTGAAACGGAAGATATAGAGCTGAGATTAGGGGCGGTGGTGCCACGTGGGCCCCTCAAGCCTGCATGGCGCGGCCATAGGGGGTGGCTGCGGCCCGTGGGCTTATGGCCCATTGGCACGCCCCCTCCGGTGGATCTTTGCGCATGTATTTTTCTTTTATTCCAGAAAAAATCTCCGTAAATTTTCAGGACGTTCCGAGAACTTTTATTTCTGCACAAAAACAACACGATGGCAATTCTACTGAAAATAGCGTTAGTCCGGGTTAGTTCCATTCAAATCATGCAAATTAGAGTCCAAAACAAGGGCAAAAGAGTTTGAAAAAGTAGATACGACGGAGACGTATCACTAATCCTTTTACAGGAGATGGAACATCACATGCAGACTTGTATCTAATCTATGTAGATGAAGTTTGTGGTTTATTTAAGCTTGTAGGTTTGCCCGAGGATGAGGTCGAGAAGAAGGTCTTTCCTTTATCTTTGAAGGATAATGCGTTAACATGGTATAGGCTATGTGATGATACTCGATCATGGGACTACAATCGGTTGAATTTGGAATTTCATCAGAAGTTTTATCCTATGCATTTAGTATATCGTGATCGGAATTATATTTACAATTTTTGGCCTCGTGACAGAGAAAGCATCGCTCAAGCTTGGGGGAGGCTTAAATCAATGCTATATTCATGCCCCAATCATGAGCTCTCGAGAGAAATTATCATTCAGAACTTCTATGCTCGGCTTTTCTCATGATGATCGCACCATGCTTGACACTTCTTGTATTGGTTCTTTTATGAAGAGAGATATTGACTTCAAATGGAATTTATTGGAGAGAATTAAACGCAACTCTGAAGATTGGGAGCTTGAAGAAGGTAAGGAGTCAGGTATGAATTTCCAATTTGATTGCGTTAAATCCTTTGTTGAGACAAATACTTTTTGTGACTTTAGCGCTAAGTATGGACTTGACTCTAAGATAGTAGCTTCATTGTGTGAATCATATGCTGCTCATATTGATCTCCCCAAAGAGAAGTGGTTTAAATATCATCCTCCTTTAGAAGTCAATGTAGTTAAACCCACTCCAGTTGAAGAGAAAGTCATTGCCTATAATGATCTTGTGGTTCCCAGTGCTTACATTGAGAAACCACCTTTCCCTGTTAGGATAAATGATCATTCTAAAGCTTCAACTGTGATACGAAGAGGCTATATTAGAACACCTAAACCCCCTGAGCAAATTAGAGTTGAACCTAGCATTGCTATTATCAAAGATCTTCTGTCCAACGATGTTGAGGGACATAATATTCAATTCTCTGAAGATGCTGCTAGAATTGCTAAACCTCACGTTAGAGACAAACATAGGCATGTTGTTGGCATGCCTATGGTTTCTGGTAAGATAGGAGATCATTGTTATCATGGTTTATGTGACGTGGGTGCTAGTGTTAGTGCAATACCTCAATCCTTATACAATGAAATCAAAGATGAGATTGCACCTGTTGAGATAGAGCCTATTGATGTCACTATTCAGCTTGCCAATAAAGATACAATCTGCCCTGTGGGTATTGTTAGGGATGTTGAAGTCTTGTGTAAAACGAAGTACCCTGCTGATTTCCTCGTTCTTGCTACCGCACAAGATAGATTCTGTCCCATCATATTTGGCAGACCTTTTCTCAATACCGTCAATGCTCATATTGACTGTGAGAAGCAAATTGTCACTGTTGGCTTTGAAGGTGTGTCACATGAGTTCAATTTCTCCAAGTTTGGCAGACAACCTCATGAAAAAGAGTTGCCTAGTAGGGATAAAACTATTGCCTTAGCCTCTATTGCCGTGCCTCCTACTGATCCCTTAGAGCAATACTTGATTGAGCATGAAAATGATATGCATATGGATTAAAGGGATGAGATAGATAGTGTTGTCTTAGAACAATATCCTATCCTTAAGAATAACTTGCATGTTGAACTGCTTGGGATCCACCCCCACCAAAGGGTGATCCTGTGTTCGAGCTTAAACAGTTGCCAGATACTCTTAAGTATGCTTATCTTGATGAAAAAGAGATATATCCTGTTATTATTAGTGCTAGACTCTCGGAGCATGAAGAAAAGAAGTTGCTAAAAACTATGAGGAAACACCGTGCTGCTATAGGATATACTCTTGATGATCTTAAGGGCATTAGTCCCACTCTATGCCAGCACAAGATTAAAACTGATCCTGATTCTAAACCAGTTGCTGATCATCAAAGGAGATTGAATCCTAAGATGAAAGAAGTAGTAAGAAAATAAATACTAAAGCTCCTGGAAGCGGGTATTATCTATCCTGTTGCTCATAGCGATTGGGTGAGTCCGGTGCACTGCGTTCCTAAGAAGGGAGGCATTGCCGTTGTCCCTAATGATAAGGATGAGTTGATCCCATAGAGGATTATTACTGGCTATAGGATGGTGATCGATTTTAGGAAATTGAGTAAAGCCACTAGTAAAGATCATTACCCTTTGCCTTTTATCGACCAAATGCTAGAAAGGATGTCCAAACACACACACTTCTGCTTTCTAGATGGTTATTCTGGTTTCTCCCAAATACCAGTTGCACAATCTGATCAGGAGAAAACCACTTTCACCTGTCCTTTCGGTACCTTTGCTTATAGACATATGCCTATTGGCTTATGTAATGGACCTGCCACCTTTCAAAGATGTATGATGGCTATATTCTCTGACTTTTGTGAAAAGATTGTCGAAGTTTTCATGGATGACTTTTCTGTTTACGGGTCTTCCTTTGATGATTGCCTCAACAACCTTGATCGAGTCTTACAGAGATGTAAAGACACCAATCTTGTATTGAGTTGGGAGAAGTGCCACTTTATGGTTAATGAAGGCATCGTCTTAGGACATAAAATTTCTGAAAGAGGTATTGAAGTCGTTAAGTCTAAGGTTGATGCAATCGAGAAAATGCCATACCCCACAAATATCAAAGGTATAAGAAGTTTCCTTGGTCATGCTGGTTTCTATAGAAGGTTCATTAAAGACTTCTCTAAGAATTCTAGGCCTCTTACCAATCTCTTGCAAAAGGACATCCCTTTTGTTTTTGACGATGATTGTGAGGAAGCTTTCAAACTACTTAAGAGGGCTTTGATAATTACACCTATTGTTCAACCACCTGATTGGAACTTACCTTTTGAAAACATGTGTGATGCTAGTGATTATGCTGTTGGTGCTGTTCTAGGGCAAAGAGCCGATAAGAAGTTGAATGTTATTCACTATGCTAGTAAAACTCTAGACAGTGCCCAGAGAAACTATGCTACTACGGAGAAGGAATTTTTAGAAGTCGTGTTTGCATGTGAAAAGTTCAGGTCTTACATAGTTGATTCCAAAGTCACTATTCACACTGATCATGCTGCTATTAAGTACCTCATGGAGAAGAAAGCCGCTAAACCTAGACTTATCAGATGGGTTCTCTTGCTACAAGAATTTGATTTGCACGTTGTTGACAGGAAGGGTGCTGATAACCTAGTAACAGATAACTTGTCTAGGTTGTAGAACGTTCTGGATGACCCACAACCTATTGATGATAGCTTTTTCATTGAGCAACTGAATGTCATCAATGCTTCAGGTAGTGCATCGTGGTATGTGCTATCCCATAGACAACAGCACCAGAAGTTGACACGTTGACAGAGGCTGGGCTTGCGCTGGTTCTTCCCTTGAAGAGGAAAGGGTGATGCAGCACTGGAGCAGTAAGTATTTCCCTCAGTTTGAGAACCAAGGTATTGATCTAGAAGGAGGGTCTCGTCAAGTCCAGAGTACCTGCGCAAACACAAACAAGCTTGCACCCAACGCTTCAAAGGGGTTGTCAATCCCTTCAAGATTGTTTGCAAAGTGAGACCTGAAGGCGGAAAGTGCAACGAAGTAAAAAGTGTAAGGCTGAAAATATGGTGTGGAGTAGACCCTTGGGGCCATAGTGTTCACTAGAGGCTTCTCTCAAAATAGCAAGTATCACGGTGGGTGAACAAATTACTTTCGAGCAATTGATAGAACCGCGCAAAGTCATGACGATATCTAAGGCAATGATCATGCATATAGGCATCACATCCGAGACAAGTACACTGATACTTTCTGCATCTACTACTATTACTCCACACATCGACCGCTATCCAGCATGCATCTAGTGTATTGAGTTCATGACGAACAAAGTAACGCTTTAAGCAAGATGACATGATGTAGAGGGATAATCTCAAACCAATGATGAAAACCCCATCTTTATACCCTTGATGGCAACAACACGATGCGTGCCTCGCTACCCCTTCTGTCATTGGGTGAGGTCATCGCACGGTATGAACCCAAAACCAAGCACTTCTCCCATTGCAAGAATCATAGATCTAGTTGGCAAGACAAAACCCACAACTCGAAGAGAATTACAAGGATATGAAATCATGCATAAGAGAGATCAGAAGAAACTCAAATAAGATTCATAGATAATCTGATCATAAATCCACAATTCATCGGATCTCGACAAACACACCGCAAAAGAAGATTACATCAGATAGATCTCGATGAAGATCATGGAGAACTTTGTATTGAAGATCCAAGAGAGAGAAGAAGCCATCTAGTTACTAGCTATGGACCCGTAGGTCTATGGTGAACTACTCACGCATCATCGGAGAGGTCATGGTGTTGATGGAGAAGCCCTGCGTATCCGAATCTCCCCTCTGGCACGGCACCACGACGTGCCCCAGATGGTATCTTGCGGAGGCAGAAGCTTGCGGCGACGGAAAAGCGATTGCGACGATCTCTTGATTTTTTCTGGAATTTATGGGAATATATAGGTGAAAGTCCTAGGGCAAAGGGCATCCAGGGGGCCCACAAGCCAGGATGGCGCGCCCCCCTTGGCCGCGGGGTGGGTGCTTGTTGTTGGGGAACATCGCATGGGAAACAAAAAATTTCCTACGCGCACGAAGACCTACCATGGTGATGTCCATCTACGAGAGGGGATGTTCGATCTACATACCCTTGTAGACCGCACATCAGAAGCATTAGTGAACGCGGTTGATGTAGTGGAACGTCCTTACGTCCCTCGATCCGCCCCGCGAACCGTCCCGCGATCAGTCCCACGATCTAGTGCCGAACGGACGGCACCTCCGCGTTCAGCACACGTATAGCTCGACGATGATCTCGGCCTTCTTGATCCAGCAAGAGAGACGGAGAGGTAGAAGAGTTCTCCGGCAGCGTGATGGCGCTCCGGAGGTTGGTGGTGATCTTATCTCAGCAGGGCTCCGCCCGAGCTCCGCAGAAACGCGATCTAGAGGTAAAACCGTGGAGGTATGTGGTCGGCTGCCGTGGCAAAAGTTGTCTCAAATCAGCCCTAAAACCCCACTATATATAGGAGGGAGGGAGGGGAGGAGGCAGCCTCAAAACCTAAAGGTTTGGCCGAAATTGGAGGTGGAGGAGTCCTACTCCAATCCTACTTGGAGTAGGATTCCACCTTCCCACTTGGAAACTCTTTCCACCTTGTGTTTTTTCCTTCTCAAACCTTATGGGCCTTAGTGAGAACTTATTCCAGCCCACTAGGGGTTGGTTTATCTCTTCCCATAGCCCATGAGACCCCTTGGGTCGTGACACCCCTCCTGATGGTCCCCGGCACCCCTCCCGGCACTCTCAGTACACTACCGATGAGCCCGAAACTTTTTCGGTAATGCACGAAAACCTTCCGGTAACCAAATGAGGTCATCCTATATATCAATCTTCGTTTCCGGACCATTCTGGAAACCCTCGTGACGTCCGTGATCTCATCCGGGACTCCGTACAACATTCGGTAACCAACCATATAACTCAAATACGCATAAAACAACGTCAAACCTTAAGTGTGCAGACCCTGCGGGTTCGAGAACTATGTAGACATGACCCGAGAGACTCCTCGGTCAATATCCAATAGCGGGACCTGGATGCCCATATTGGATCCTACATATTCTACGAAGATCTTATCATTTGAACCTCAGTGCCAAGGATTCATATAATCCCGTATGTCATTCCCTTTGTCCTTCGGTATGTTACTTG
Organism: Hordeum vulgare subsp. vulgare; assembly: GCF_904849725.1. Classification (NCBI taxonomy): domain Eukaryota; kingdom Viridiplantae; phylum Streptophyta; class Magnoliopsida; order Poales; family Poaceae; genus Hordeum; species Hordeum vulgare. The sequence goes on from NC_058520.1 coordinate 542,343,825, forward strand.
CCCGAGATTCGATTGTCAGTATCCGCATACCTATTTCAATCTCGTTTACCGGCAAGTCTCTTTACTCGTTCCGTAATACAAGATCCTGCAACTTACACTAAGTCACATTGCTTGCAAGGCTTGTGTGTGATGTTGTATTACCGAGTGGGCCCCGAGATACCTCTCCGTCACACGGAGTGACAAATCCCAGTCTTGATCCATACTAACTCAACGGACACCTTCGGAGATACGTGTAGAGCATCTTTATAGCCACCCAGTTACGTTGTGACGTTTGATACACACAAAGTATTCTTCCGGTGTCAGTGAGTTATATGATCTCATGGTCATAGGAATAAATATTTGACACGCAGAAAACAGTAGCAACAAAATGACACGATCAACATGCTATGTATATTAGTTTGGGTCTTAGTCCATCACATGATTCTCCTAATGACGTGATCCCGTTATCAAGTGACAACACTTGCCCATGGTCAGGAAACCTTGACCATCTTTGATCAACGAGCTAGTCAACTAGAGGCTTACTAGGGACAATGTTTTGTCTATGTATCCACACAAGTATTGTGTTTCCAATCAATACAATTATAGCATGGATAATAAACGATTATCATGAACAAAGAAATATAATAATAACTAATTTATTATTGCCTCTAGGGCATATTTCCAACACTTGTGTGGCCCTTGGAGCTCCTGTGGCTTGGCTCCCAAGTTCCCCGATCTTCTTCCGTTCCAAAAAAAATCTTTTCGGGGATTTTCTTCCGTTTGGACTCCGTTTCAAAATCTCCTCTGAAAGGGGTCAAAAACATGGAAAAAACAGGAACTGGCACTTGGCACTGAGTTAATAAGTTAGTCCCAAAAAATAAATAAAAGGCATGGAAAACATCCAAAGTTTGACAAGATAATAGCATGAAACCATCAAAAAGTATAGATACGTTGGAGACGTATCAAGCAATCCCAAGCTTAACTCCTGCTCGTCCTCGAGTAGGGAAGTGATAAAGAATGAATTTTTGATGTGGAATGCTACCTAGCATAGTTTTCCTTTGCAACTTCTTTCACGTGACATGAATGTTCAGATCCGTAAGATTCAAAACAATAGTTTGCTATTGACATGAAAACAGTAATACTTCAAGCAAACTAGCAAAGTAATCATGAACTTTCAAAATAACAAGGCCAAAGAAAGTTATCCCTACAAAATCATATAGTCTGGCTATGCTCCATCATCCCCACACAACTAATTTAAATCATGCACAACCCCGGAATTGGCCAAGTAATTGTTTTTGCACTCTTATTTTCTCAAACTTTTTATAACTATCACGCAATACATGAGCGCGAAGCATGGATAAATCACTATAGGTGGAATAGAGTGTGGTGGTGGTTGTGAGACAAAAAGGAGGAGATGGTCACACTGACTCGGCGTATCAATAGGCTATGGAGATACCCATTAATAGATATCAATGTGAATGTGTAGGGATTGCCATACAAGAGATGCACTAGAGCTATAAGTATGTGAAAGCTCAAGAGGAAAACTAGTGGGTGTGCATCCAACTTGCTTGCTCATGAAGACCTAGGGCAATTTTGAGGAAGCCCATCATTGGAATATACAAGCCAAGTTATGAAACGAAGATTCCCACTAGCATATGGTAGTGACGAAGCAAGAAGCTCTCAATCATGAAGAACATGGTGCTAACATGAAGCACAAGTGTGGAAAAATATAGTAGCATTGTCCCTTCTCTCTTTTTTTTCATTTGGGCTCTTAGGCCTCTTTTTTTCTCTTTTTTTTGTTTTTGGGCTCTTTGGCCTCTTTTTTTTATTTTTTTATTTCCTCACATGGGACAATGCTCTAATAATGATGATCATCACACTTTTATTTACTCACAGCTCAAAGATCACAATAATGATGACTCCATAGGAAATGCCTCCGGCAGTGTACCGGGATGTGCAACAATCTAGCATGGCGTATGACGTTGAAACATCTCGCTAGCTATCTTACGATCATGCAATGGCAATATGAGAGTGACGGCACAAGTCATGAGACGGAACTGTGGGAGTTGCATGGCAATATATCTCGGAATGGCTATGAAAATGCCATAGTACGTAGGTATGGTGACTGTTTTGAGGAAGGAATTGGGTGGGTTTGTGCACCGGCGAGAATTGCGCGGCACTAGAGCGGCTAGCAATGGTGGAAGGTGAAAGTGCATCTATATCATGGGCTCACATTATTCAAGAAGAACTCACATACTTATTGCGAAAGTTTTTATTAGTAATCGAAACAAAGTGCTAAATGCATACTCCGAGGGGAAGGGTTGGTAGGCGTAAACCATCGCGCGATCTCGACCTCAACACAAAGGATGACAATCAATAGATCAATTATGCTCTGACTTCCTAACATAGCGGTTCACCATACGTGCATGCTATGGGAATTACTAACTTCAACACAAGTATTTCTAGATTCACAACACCCTACTAACATAACTCTCAATATTACCGAATCCACGTCTCAAAACTAGTTGAGATGAATCAAAACTTCTCTTACTACTCAATGCACAAGAAGATGGAGGTTTTTGCATCCTCTTTGGGTACCTAGCACATTTGGGACTACTTTCATAGCATAAACCAACTACCAAATCACGCACCGCCGTGCTCTAAATATATAAGTGAAGCACAAGAGCAAAAGTATCTAGCTCAAAAGATATAAGTGAAGCACTAGAGCAAACGTATCTAGCTCAAAAGATATAAGTGAAGCACTATGAGCATTCTAGCAAAATCACGATGAGTGCATGTCTCTCTCTCAAAAAGGTGTGCAGAAAGGATGATTGTGACACAACCAAAAGAAAAGACTCCTAAGATACAAGACGCTCCAAGAAAAACACATATCATGTGGTGAATAAAAATATAGCTCCAAGTAATGTTACCGATGGATTGAAGATGAAAGAGGGGATGCCTTCCCGGGGCATCCCCAAGCTTAGGATTTTTGGTGTCCTTGAATTTGGCTTGGTATGACCTGGGCATCCCCAAGCTTGAGCTCTTTCCACTCCTTATCTCTTTGTCCATGAGAACATCACCCAAAACTTGAAAACTTCACAACACAAAACTTAAACAGAAACTTGTGATAACATTAGTACAAGAAAACAAACTACCACTTCTTTTGGTATTGTAGAAAACTTGAATTCCATCTATATTGATGATGGGATACTGTATTCTCACTTTACCATGGCTAGTACCCCCCCATACTAACCATAGTTTCATCAAAACAAGCAACCAACTCAACAAAAAACAGAATCTGTCTAAAACAGATCAGTCTGTAGCAATATGTATACTTCGTATACTTCTGGTACCTCAAAAAATCGGAAAAATTACGAGGGCCTGGGGAAAACTAATATCAATCAGAAGCAAAAATAATCAACTCAAAATATCTTTCTGAATAAAAATGAAAAATCATCTCATGAGCGAAAAGTTTCTGTCTTTTTCGAGCAGGATCAAACAACCATTACCGAGACTAGTCATAAAGGCTTTGCTTGGTTCAAACACAAAAATAAACACAAAAGACACAATCAAAACAGAATTGTGAAAGTGTGGACGCAAAAAAAAGAAGGAAAAAGATAAATTCGTTGGGTTGCCTCCCAACAAGCGCTATTGTTTAACGCCCTTAGCTAGGCATAGAAGCGATAGAATCACGTATCGTCGTCTTTGGTGCTCAAACCATAAGTGGCGTGATCACTTATCATCTTGAGGTTTTCATCTTTCTTGCTAGATGATTCACCACTACTTTTAGGAACAAAGATAGACTTGGTGATTTTATTGTGGGCAAAATTTGGAGTATTCTGCACAACAGCAAAAGCGGAACCCAAGTTGGTTATAACATCCTCTAGTTTGCCAATCCTAGCGGAATCATGACCTAGCTTTTCGTTAACTGTGGGTTCCTTCTTCAAAACCATTCCCACCTTGGATCCGTACTGAGTGATTTGATTGTGGATATTTTTATCCAAATTATCAATGAGTTCAATCGTAGCAACTTTATTTTCAATAGCGTCAAGCCTATGCATCACATGTTCCACGTTAAGGTAGTTCCATTAACCATGAGTGGGGGTGAGCCTACCAAATTTATCACAGCTCCGTAAGAATCAATGGTATGGCTACCCAAGAAATTTCCACCTACGATGGTGTCAAGAATATACCTATTCCAAGGAGAAATACCCACATAAAAACTGCGAAGCAAGACGGTAGTGGATTGCTTATGAGTAGATCTACTCTGAGCATTGCAAATCCTATACCAAGCGTCCTTTAAGTTTTCTCCCTCAATTTGTTTGAAATTGAGAACTTCGCTCTCGGGAGTATCGTTCGAAGTGGTGGATCTAGCCATCAGGATAGACTATCCCACACAGACGAGAAGAAAGCAAGCGAGAGAAAAAGGGCGAACGAAAAAAGGCAAATTGGTGAAGTGGGGGAGAGGAAAACGAGAGGCAACTGGCAAACAAAGTAAATGCAAGAGATGAGTTTGCGTCACCTACTTGGATGAGTTCTTGACTTGATCTTCCTCCCCGGCAACGGCGCTGGAAATTCTTCTGCTATCCCACAGACAACAGCGCCAGAAGTTGACACGTTGACAGAGGCTGGGCTTGCGTTGGTTCTTCCCTTGAAGAGGAAAGGGTGATGCAACACAGGAGCAGTAAGTATTTCCCTCATTTTGAGAACCAAGGTATCAATCCAGAAGGAGGGTCTCGTCAAGTCCAGAGTACCTGCGCAAACACAAACAAGCTTGCACCCAACGCTTCAAAGGGGTTGTCAATCCCTTCAAGATTGTTTGCAAAGTGAGATCTGAAGGCGGAAAGTGCAACGGAGTAAAAAGTGTAAGGCTGAAAATATGGTGTGGAGTAGACCCTGGGGGCCATAGTATTCACTAGAGGCTTCTCTCAAAATAGCAAGTATCACGGTGGGTGAACAAATTACTATCGAGCAATTGATAGAACCGCGCAAAGTCATGACGATATCTAAGGCAATGATCATGCATATAGGCATTACGTCCTATACAAGTAGACCGATACTTTCTGCATCTACTACTATTACTCCACACATCGACTGCTATCCAGCATGCATCTAGTGTATTGAGTTCATGAAGAACAGAGTAACGCTTTAAGCAAGATGACATGATGTAGAGGGATAATCTCAAACCAATGATGAAAACCCCATATTTTTACCCTTGATGGCAACAACACGATGCGTGCCTCGCTACCCCTTCTGTCATTGGGTGAGGTCATCGCACGGTATGAACCCAAAACCAAGCACTTCTCCCATTGCAAGAATCATAGATCTAGTTGGCCACACAAAACCCACAACTCGAAGAGAATTACAAGGATATGAAATCATGCATAAGAGAGATCAGAAGAAACTGAAATAAGATTCATAGATAATCTGATCATAAATCCACAATTCATCGGATCTCAATAAACACACCACAAAAGAAGATTACATCGGATAGATCTCCATGAAGATCATGGAGAACTTTGTATTGAAGATCCAAGAGAGATAAGAAGCCATCTAGTTACTAGCTATGGACCCGTAGGTCTATGGTGAACTACTCACGCATCATCGGAGAGGTCATGGTGTTGATGGAGAAGCCCTCCGTATCCGAATCTCCCCTCCGGCAGGGCACCAGGATGTGCCCCAGATGGGATCTTGCGGAGACAGAAGCTTGCGGCGGCGGAAAAGCGATTGCGATGATCTCTTGATTTTTTCTGGAATTTATGGGAACATATAGGTGAAAGTCCTAGGGCAAAGGGCGTCCAGGGGGCCCACAAGCCTGGATGGCGCGCCCCCCTGGCCGCGGGGTGGGGGCTTGTGGGGCCCCTGGAGCTCCTCTGGCTTGTCTCCCAAGTTCCCCAATCTTCTTCCGTTCCAAAAAAAATCTTTTCGAGGATTTTCTTCCATTTGGATTCCGTTTCAAAATCTCCTCTAAAAGGGGTCAAAAACATGGAAAAAACAGGAACTGGCATTGGCACTGAGTTAGTAAGTTAGTCCCAAAAAATAAATAAAAGACATGCAAAACATCCAAAGTTTGACAAGATAATAGCATGAAACCATAAAAAATTATAGATACGTTGGAGATGTATGAATATGCTGATTATGCAAACTATACCGTTGCCAAATATATACCACCTAGTTTCACATACGAGCAAAAGAAGAAATTCTTCTTTGACTTGAGACATTACTTTTGGGATGATCCTCACCTTTATAAGGAAGTAATAGATGGTGTTATTAGATGTTGTGTACCTGAACATGAACAGGGACAGATCCTACAGAAGTGTCATTCCGAGGCCTACGGAGGACACCATGCGGGAGATAGAACTGCACACAAGGTATTGCAATCAGGTTTCTATTGGCCCACTCTCTTCAAGGATGCCCATAAGTTTGTCTTGTCTTGTGACGAATGTCAAAGAATAGGTAATATTATCAAACGTCAGGAAATGCCTATGAACTATTCATTTGTCATTGAACCATTTGATGTTTGGGGCTTTGATTATATGGGACCTTTTCCCAAATCCAATGGGTACACTCATATCCTAGTTGCTGTTGATTACATCACTAAGTGGGTAGAAGCTATCCCCACTAGTAGTGCTGATCACAACACCTCTATCAGGATGCTGAAAGAAGTTATCTTCCCTAGATTTGGAGTCCCTAGATATCTAATGACCGACGGTGGTTCACACTTCATTCATGGTGCTTTTCCATAAAACGCTTGCTAAGTATGATGTCAACCATAGAATTGTGTCTCCCTATCACCCTAAGTCCAGTGGTCAAGTAGAGCTAAGTAATAGAGAGATTAAACTGATTCTGTAAAAGACTGGCAACAGGTCTAGAAAGAATTGGTCTAAGAAGCTCGATGATGCACTGTGGGCTTATAGAACTGCCTATACGAATCACATGGGCATGTCTCCGTACAAAATGGTGTACGGTAAAGCATGTCATTTACCTCTTGAGCTAGAGCATAAAGCTTATTGGGCAATCAAAGAGCTCAACTTTGATTTCAAACTTGCCGGTGAGAAGAGGTTATTTGACATTAGCTCGCTTGATGAGTGGAGAACTCAGGCATATGAGAATGCCAAGTTGTTCAAAGAGAAGGTTAAGAGGTGGCATGATAATAGGATACAAAAGCATGAGTTCAATGTAGGTGATTATGTCTTGCTATATAACTCTTGTTTAAGATTCTTTGCAGGCAAGCTTCTCTCTAAATGGGAAGGTCCCTATGTTGTTGAGAAAGTATATCGTTCCGGTGCTATCAATATCAACAACACGGAAGGTAATTGTCCGAGAGTGGTAAATGGGCAGAGAATCAAGCATTATATCTCAGGTACTCCCATAAATGTTGAAAGCAATATTATCAATACCATAACTCCGAAAGAATACCTAAGGGACATTTATCATCCTGTTTCAGACTCCGGAAACGAAGAGGTATGTGATTCGGTAAGAAAGCAGAGTCCAAAACTTTTCCTGTAGGAATTTTTCTCCATTTTGGAATATTTGAAAAAATACAAAAATTGGAAGTAGTCCGGAAAGTGCGCGAGGAGGCGACAAGCCTGCACGGCGCGGGCCCAGCCCCTGGCCGCGCCGTGAGGGCTTGTGGCCACCTCATGCGCCTCCCGGACTCCGTTTTCGTGCGGGGTACTTCTTCTGGTCTGGAAAAAATCATTTTATATACTCCCGTTTGGTCTGACCCCTACATCACGCAGATTTCTTTTGTTTTTCGTTTCGAGCCTGATTTCTGCCGCAGATTTAGGGCAAGATGTCTTCTCAAGATTCAGAGGGGGAGAGCTTTGTGGCAGATTATCTTGCTAATCCCAAGGTCTATGGGGACTTGGATCCTTATGGCTGGACCACTGATGAGGAAGAAGATTATGATCCGAAGGGGAAGTAACAAACAAGTTCCGATGAAGAGGAGGCTCCTCTACCTCAACCTGGACACACGCATGTGGAGTTCAAGAAGTTGAGCCTCCCTGACTCAAGGTAGAAGCCTAGGGCTTTGTTTATCCCTTCTCGTTTCTTGCACGAGAGTAAGCAGGAATTATGCCAAAGGGTGTTGAAGCTTGAAGAGGAAAATGATGATCCGAGGGAGCAAAATTTTATGCTCAAGTGGAAATTAAACAAGCTCAAGACCTCTTCAACAACTCCACCACCATCACCTCCATAGGAAGACAACTGAGCATTGGTATGGGCAATCCCCTTGGCTTGTGCCAAGCTTGGGGGAGTTGCCCCGGTATCATATCACCATCACACCTTTTGCCTTTACCTTTGTTTTAGTTTTCCTTTTCAGTTTTCTCTTTCTCTAGTAGATTAAAAGTCTTAGTGTTTTAGTTTTGAGTTTTGCTTTGTGTCACCCCCGATGTATTCAAGCTCGTGAGCCATATAATAAAGAGTGTCTTAGTTTAAGGGCTTTGCCTCTTGCCATGATCAATAAATTGAGAAAAGAACAAAAGCATGAAAGATCATGTAATGATCTTATGGGAAGTGATGGCATCACATATATAAAGAATGAGGATTGAAACTTGTTGAGGGTAGGCAAACGTAGCCCTTGGTCATGGCTGCAATTAATAGGAAGTGATAAAGAAGGAGAGGTTCACATATAAATATATCATCTCTGACACCATCTATGATTGTGAACACTCACTAAACTATTGCATGCCTAGAAGTAGATGTTGGACAAGGAAGACAACATAATGAATTGTGTTTGCTTGGCTCCGAACAATGTTATATGATTAGAGATCCCTTAGCATGTGATGATTGCTTCCACCTCACATTAGCCAAATCTCCCGCACTAAGTAGAGATACTACTTGTGCATCCATAAACCATCAACCCAGTTTTGCCATGAGTGTCCACCATACCTACCTATGGATTGAATAAGATCCCTCAAGTAAGTTGTCATCGGTGCAAGCAATAAAAAATGCTCTCTAATATGTATGATCTATTATTGTGTGTAAAATAAGCTTTATACGAACCTGTGATGAGGAAGACATAAAAGCGACAGACTGCATAATAAAGTTCTTTATCACAGGAGGCAATATAAAGTGACGTTCCTCCGCACTAAGAGGACACTCATCCAAACCTCAAAAGCGCATGACAACCTCTACTTCCCTCTGCGAAGGGCCTATCTTGTACCTTTACTTTTTTCCCTTGAAAGAGTCATGGTGATCTCCACCAATTCTCTATTTCGCCTTTGTCTTGGCTAACGTCATATGCTTGGGAAAGATCTATATTCATATGTCAACTTGGAGGTAAGTATTCATGAATTATTATTGTTGACATTACCCTTGAGGTAAGCAGTTGGGAGGCAAAACTGTAAGCCCCTATCTTTCTGTGTGTCCAACTGAAACTTTGATCTCTTGAGTACCACATGAGTTGTAGCAATTGTAGAGAACAAAAGAATGATTGAGTATGTGGATTTGCTTTACAAGCTCTTATTTGAATCTTTCTGATGTTGTGATAAATTGCAATTGCTTCAATGACTAAAGGCTACCGGTTGTTACTTCTCGGTAAGGTTCTTGATCCATGCTTTACTTTGTGAAGGAATTATCACTTTAGCATGAGAGATTATATGTTGGTATTGCTGTTCTCATCATGATCATGATGCATGCATGTTCGTATCTTGTTTTTCGACACCTCTCTCCCTAATCATGTGGACATATTTATTGAGCTAGGCTTTCGCTTGAGGACAAGCGAGGTCTAAGCTTGGGGGAGTTGATACGTCCATTTTGCATCATGTTTTCATGTTGATATTTATCGCTTCTTGGGCTATTATTTCACTTCACGGTACAATACTTATGCCTTTTCTCTCTTATTTTGCAAGGTTTACATGAAGAGGGAGAATGCCGGCAACTGGAATTCTGGCCTGAAAGTGGATCAAAGTTGAGATACTTATTCTGCGCAACTCCAAACGCCGTAAAATTCAACAAGGATTTTTTTTCCGGATTTTTAAAAAATACTGGGCTGAAGAAGCGCGAGAGGGGCGCATGCAGGTGGCCACAAGCCTGCACGGCGCAACCACCCCCCAGGTTGCGCCATGAGGGCTTGTGGGCAGCCTAATGGCCCACTGGCCCCCCTCTTCTGCTATATGAAGGGTTTCGTCCAGGAAAAAAAATCAAGGAGGAGCTTTTTCGTGGATTCGCCGCCGCCACGAAGCGGAACTTGAGCAGAACCAATCTAGAGCTCTGGTAGGACGATCCTGCCGGGGAAACTTCCCTCCCGGAGGGGGAACTCATCGCCATCGTCATCACCAACACTCCTCTCATCGGAGGGGACTCGTCACCATCAACATTTTCATCAGCACCATCTCATGTCCAAATCCTAGTTCATCACTTGTAACCAATCTCCGTCTCGCGAATCCGATTGGTACTTGTAAGGTTGCTAGTAGTGTTAATTACTCTTTGTAGTTGATGCTAGTTGGATTACTTGGTGGAAGAGTTTATGTTCAGATCCTTGATGCTACTCATTACCTCTCTGGTCATGAATATGATTATGCTTTGTGAGTAGTTACTTTTGTTCCTGAGGACATGGGATAAGTCATGCTAATAGTAGTCATGTGAATTTGGTATTCGTTCGGTAATTTGATGTGTTGTATGTTGTTTTTCCTCTAGTGGTGTTATGTGAACGTCGACTACATAACACTTCACCATTATTTGGGCCTAGAGGAAGGCATTGGGAAGTAGTATGTAGATGATGGGTTGCTGGAGTGACAGAAACTTAAACCCTAGTTTATGCATTGCTTCGTAAGAGGCTGATTTGGATCCACTAGTTTAATGCTATGGTTAGACTTTGTCTTAATTCTTCTTTCATAGTTGTGGATGCTTGTGAGAGGGGTTAATCATAAGTGGGATGCTTGTCCAAGTAAGGGCAGTACCCAAGCGCCAGTCCACCCACATATCAAACTATCAAAGTAACGAACGCGAATCATATGAACATGATGAAAACTAGCATGACAGAAATTCCCGTGTGTCCTCGGGAGCGCTTTTCCTCCTATAAGACTTTGTCCAGGCTTGTCCCTTGCTACAAAAGGGATTGGGCCACTTTGCTGCACCGTTGCTACTTTTGTTACTTGTTGCTTGCTACGAATCATCTCACCACACAATCACTTGTTACCGACAATTTCAGTGCCTGCAGATTTTACCTTGCTGAAAACCACTTGTCAGATCCTTCTGCTCCTCGTTGGGTTCGACATTCTTACTTATCGAAAGGACTACGATTGATCCCCTATACTTGTGGGTCATCAGCGCTCACGTCAAATGGTCCTTTACTTGTACCTGCAACTGGTGTTGTAGTAATCTGTGAGCCACACGGGACTCAGCAACCTCATTTCCAAAGGTATCAAGACTAGCAATGCTTAATGGGTGAGGTATGGTTAAGTGGTAAGGCTGCAGCAAGCGACTAAGCATATATTTGGTGGCTAACTTACGAGTACAAGAATAAAGAGGGGGATGATCTACGCATAGCAGACGTGAACTACTGATGATCAAATGAATGATCCTGAACACCTACTTACGTCAAACATAAGCCCACCGTGTCCTCGATCGAAGAAGGAACTCACGAAAGAGACACTCACGGTTATGCACACAGTTGGCAAGTTTGAATTAAGTTAACTTCAAGTTATCTAGAACTAGTGTTCAACAAAGTTTCCACGTTGCCACATAACCGCGGGCACGGCTTTTCGAAAGATTTAACCCTGCAGGGGTGCTCCAACTAGTCCATCACAAATTACCACAAGCCGCATAGAAATCCTCGATCACGACACTCGCGATCTCGTCGGACTCCTTAGTGGGAAACCGCAACTCTGAGATTACCCAAAGCATCACCGGAACCCCGATGCACAAGATATCTCGTCAAAGGTAAAACTAATCCAGCAAGGCCGCCCGACGTGTCGACGATCCCGATAGGAGCCGCGTATCTCGTTCTCAGGACACGACGGATGAGCTAGACGTGGGAACGCTAAACCCTGGGTGACCAGGGGGCGTCGAACATCGCTCAGGTGGGACCAACACTCATGCGGAGCACTGGCCCGGGGGTTGACTAATTATCCTCGGGGTCCGGAAAGTCCCTATGCAATTTTATTAGGTTATTAGGCAAATGTAGTACCAAAGTTGGGCCTTGCCAGACCAGTTTTAATCTAAAACGAATTATCAAGGGGGTCCCCATAACAACCCCGATCATGTTAGGAGCGCTCAATTATGGAACATAACACCGGTAGCCGAAACTAAGGGGGCAAGGGTGGAACAAAACACCAGGCTAGAAAGGCCGAGCCTTCCACCTTTTACCAAGTATATAGGTGCATTAAATTAAATAGCATTAATAGGGTGATATAACAAGGAACACCATGTTATGACATGGAAGCAACTGCACCTGCAAGTAGCAACACTAACACATGGTTAAGCAAGCGGTAACATAGCCAATCAGTGGTTTGCTAGGTGGTGAACAGGTTGAAGGTTTTCATGGCAATGTTGGGAGGCTGATATTTAACAGGTAGTAGGCAACGAGACATAGCGACAACAACGATAAAACTAGCATGGCAAAGATAGTAATGGTATCTAGGGAAATGGTCATCTTGCCTGAGATCCCGCTTGGAAGTAGAATGACTCCGTGAAGCAAACGAACCGACGTAGTCGAACGGGTCCTCACAATCCGACACGCTTGCGGAACTCTAACGAGACGAAGCAAACCGGAAACAAGAATCAACACACGATATTCACCACACGATGCACATCACATATGATGCATGAACAGCTGAAAATATGCAAGACATGGCACGACAATTCACGACAATCAAACACTACACATTAAGTGAAGTTCAATATGCAACGAGTTGCATATTGACGAAACTCCACATTTGATTATTTAGTTCTATCCCGATTAGATACACGGCAATATTAAATGTGGTTAAACATGGCAAGAGGTGAAGCGTAATTAAACTACCTATCTAGGTATTTTAAATGAGGTTGGAAATGACATATAGAACCTCCGAAACGACCTCACGTGTTAATTTACAATTCTGTCCAGATCTGAACTAACGCATTTAAATGTTTGTTAAACAGCAAAACAAATAGGTTCACGTAATTCTACGCATTGTTACAAACAATTTACACATAGAAAACATCTCCAACGGAGCTACGGTTCAAAAGATACGAGCACCGCAAGATATGATGGCATGAATGCAATATGTGTGCGACGACAGACACGAGCATCTCAAAACACACAACCAACAAGGAAATATGAAACTACACGAGATTCTAAGTAATATTCATATAGGACACGTTTAAAACGGAGCAACGGTTCAACAACTACGAGCTAAACAAGAAATGACTACAATCTGCCAAAATCAGCCACATAGCATTTTCTACACCCCACAACTACGAGCTACACAAATCCAATATGCTCAAACAAGGCATGATACGATAGAGGGCAAGAACCACTACAACAAACTACTAACAAAACCTAGCATGGAAGCATGGATCACAAGGAAAAGAAGTCACAAAAAGGCATCTCACACACAGTTTCAGACTTAGTGAAAATAACAGTTTGTGAAACTGCAGTTTCGATCTGAAGGCATATTGACAGCAGAGAAACCATAAGATACAGGACTCCAAATGGCATGAAAATTGACAGCATGCTAGAGAATCCTAAAGTCTACAACTAACTCCATTGCACCAACCTCAAAAGAGCTACATATCACCACATAAACTCATGCAAAGACAGCAACAAAATATAACAGATTTCAGACTTAGAAATATTTCAGCATCTCCAATTCAACACTATTTCCTAGCAAGTTGAGAGCAAGGAAACCACACCTAACCATGGATTTGTATTGCAACCAAAAATAACAGGGGCTAGACTAAACATCCAAGGGCATATCTCTAGTTGACAACTCCTTCAAATGAAGCACGGATTAAATCACACAAAATATACAAGAGGGCAACATAGCAAAATATCGCGCGCACTAACTGTTGGAATTATGCCCTAGAGGAAATAATAAATATAGTTATTATTATAATTCCTGTATCAAGATAATCGTTTATTATCCATGCTATAATTGTATTGAATGAAGACTCATTTACATGTGTAGATACATAGACAAAACACTGTCCCTAGCAAGCCTCTAGTTGGCTAGCCAGTTGATCAAAGATAGTCAGTGTCTTCTGATTATGAACAAGGTGTTGTTTCTTGATAACTGGATCACGTCATTAGGAGAATCACGTGATGGACTAGACCCAAACTAATAGACATAGCATGTTCATCGTGTCATTTTGTTGCTACTGTTTTTCTGCGTGTCAAGTATTTGTTCCTATGACCATGAGATCATGTAACTCACTAACACCGAAGGAATACTGTGTGTGTATCAAACGTCGCAACATAACTGGGTGACTATAAAGATGCTCTACAGGTATCTCCGAAGGTGTTCGTTGAGTTAGTATGGATCAAGACTGGGATTTGTCACTCCGTGTGACGTAGAGGTATCTCGGGGCCCACTCGGTAATACAACATCACACACAAGCCTTGCAAGCAATGTAACTTAGTGTAAGTTGCGGGATCTTGTATTACGGAACGAGTAAAGAGACTTGCCGGTAAACGAGATTGAAATAGGTATGCGGATACTGACGATCGAATCTCGGGCAAGTAACATACCGAAGGACAAAGGGAATGACATACGGGATTATATGAATCCTTGGCACTGAGGTTCAAACGATAAGATCTTCGTAGAATATGTAGGATCCAATATGGGCATCCAGGTCCCTCTATTGGATATTGACCGAGGAGTCTCTCGGGTCATGTCTACATAGTTCTCGAACCCGCAGGGTCTGCACAATTAAGGTTCGACGTTGTTTTATGCTTATTTGAGTTATATGGTTGGTTACTGAATGTTGTTCGGAGTCCCGGATGAGATCACGGACGTCACGAGGGTTTCCGGAATGGTCCGGAAACGAAGATTGATATATAGGATGACCTCATTTGATTACCGGAAGGTTTTCGGAGTTACCGGGAATGTACCGGGAATGACGAATGGGTTCCGGGAGTTCACCGGGGGGGGCAACCCACCCCGGGGAAGCCCATTGGCCTTGGGGGTGGCACACCAGCCCTTAGTGGGCTGGTGGGACAGCCCAAGAAGGCCCTATGCGCCATAGGAAGAAAATCAAAGAGAAAAAAAAGGAGGAGGTGGGAAAGGAAAGAAGGACTCCACCCACCAAACCAAGTAGGACTCGGTTTGGGGGGGGGAGACCTTCCCCCCTTGGCTCGGCCGACCCCCTTGGGGCTCCTTGAGCCCCAAGGCAAGGCTCCCTCTCTCCCACCTATATATACGGAGGTTTTAGGGCTGATTTGAGACGACTTTTCCACGGCAGCCCGACCACATACCTCCACGGTTTTTCCTCTAGATCGCGGTTCTGCGGAGCTCGGGCGGAGCCCTGCTCAGACAAGATCATCACCAACCTCCGGAGCGCCGTCACGCTGCCGGAGAACTTTTCTACCTCTCCGTCTCTCTTGCTGGATCAAGAAGGCCGAGATCATCGTCGAGCTGTACGTGTGCTGAACGCGGAGGTGCCGTCCGTTCGGCACTAGATCGTGGGACTAATCGCGGAATGTTCGCGGGGCGGATCGAGGGACGTGAGGACGTTCCACTACATCAACCGCGTTCACTAACGCTTCTGCTGTACGGTCTACAAGGGTACGTAGATCACACATCCCCTCTCGTAGATGGACATCACCATGATAGGTCTTCGTGCGCGTAGGAAATTTTTTGTTTCCCATGCGACGTTCCCCAACAGTAGCATCATGAGCTAGGTTCATGCGTAGATGTCTTCTCGAGTAGAACACAAAAGTTTTTGTGGGCGGTGATGTGCGTTTTGCTGCCCTCCTTAGTCTTTTCTTGATTCCGCGCTATTGTTGGATTGAAGCGGCTTGGACCGACATTACTCGTACGCTTACGAGAGACTGGTTTCATCGCTACGAGTAACCCCGTTGCTCAAAGATGACTGGCAAGTGTCAGTTTCTCCAACTTTAGTTGAATCGGATTTGACCGAGGAGGTCCTTGGATGAGGTTAAATAGCAACTCATATATCTCTGTTGTGGTGTTTGCGTAAGTAAGATGCGATCCTACTAGATACCCATGGTCACCACGTAAAACATGCAACAACAAAATTAGAGGACGTCTAACTTGTTTTTGTAGGGTATGCTTGTGATGTGATATGGCCAACGATGTGATGTGATATATTGGATGTATGAGATGATCATGTTGTAATAGATAATATCGACTTGCACGTCGATGGTACGGCAACCGGCAAGAGCCATAGGGTTGTGTTTATACTAACGTTTGTGCTTGTAGATGCGTTTACTATTTTGCTAGGATGTAGCTTTAGTAGTAATAGCATGAGTAGACGACAACCCCGATGGCGACACGTTGATGGAGATCATGGTGTGGCGCCGGTGACAAGAAGATCGTGCTGGTGCTTTGGTGATGGAGATCAAGGAGCACGTGATGATGGCCATATCATGTCACTTATGAATTGCATGTGATGTTAATCCTTTTATGCACCTTATTTTGCTTAGAACGACGGTAGCATTATGAGGTGATCTCTCACTAAAATTTCAAGACGAAATTGTGTTCTCCCTAACTGTGCACCATTTCTACAGTTCGTCGTTTCGAGACACCACGTGATGATCGGGTGTGATAGACTCAACGTTCACATACAATGGGTGCAAAACAGTTGCGCACGCGGAATACTCAGGTTAAGCTTGACGAGCCTAGCATGTGCAGACATGGCCTCGGAACACACGAGACCTAAAGGTTGATCATGAATCATATAGATGATATGATTAGCATAGGGATGCTTACCACTGAAACTATGCTCAACTCACGTGATGAACGGACTTGAGCTAGTGTAAGTGGATCATGAACCACTCAAATGACTAGAGAGATGTACTTTTTGAGTGGGAGTTTAGCGAATAATTTGATTAAGTTAAACTCTAATTATCTTGAACATAGTCTAAGTCCACTTTGAATATATTTGTGTTGTAGATCATGGCTCACGCGACAGTCACCCTGAATTTTAATACGTTCCTAGAGAAAGCTAAGTTGAAAGATGATGGAAGCAACTTTTGTAGACTGGGCTCGTAATCTTAAGCTAATCTTACAAGCTGGGAAGAAGGATTATGTCCTTAATGCTGCGCTAGGAGATGAACCACCCGCTACGGCTGATCAGGATGTTAAGAACGCTTGGTTAGCACGTAAGGAGGACTACTTAGTAGTTCAATGTGCAGTCTTGTATGGCTTAGAACCGGGACTTCAACGTCGTTTTGAGCGTCATGGAGCATTTGAGATGTTCCAGGAGTTGAAGTTTATTTTTCAGAAGAACGCCCGGATCGAGAGGTATGAGACCTCCGATAAATTCTATGCTTGCAAGATGCTCGTCTGTCAGTGAACATGTGCTCAAAATGTCTGGGTACTCAAACCGTCTAGCTGAGCCGGGGATTGAACTCCCACAAGAGGCTATCACTGAAAGAATCCTTCAATCACTGCCGCCAAGCTATAAAGGCTTTGTGTTGAACTACAACATGCAAGGGATGAAAAAGTCTCCCGGCGAGTTGTTTGCGATGCTGAAAGTCGCAGAGTCTGAACTCCGTAAAGAGCATCAAGTGTTGATGGTGAATAAGACCACTAGTTTCAAGAGAAATGGCAAAGGCAAGAAGGGTAATTAAAAGAAGAGCGGCAAGCCTGTTGCCAATCCGAAGAAGAAACGTAAAGCTGGACCTAAGCCTGAAATAGAGTGTTACTATTGCAAGGGTATGGATCACTGGAAGCGCAGTTGCCCCAAGTATCTGGCTGATAAGAAGGCGGCCAAAGAAAAATCAGGTATATTTGATATACATGTTATTGATGTGTACTTAACCGGCTCTCGTAGTAGTGCCTGGTTATTCGATACCGGTTCTGTTGCTCATATTTGCAACTCGAAACAGGAACTGCGGAATAGACGAAGGCTGGCGAAAGATGAAGTGACGATGCGCGTAGGAAATGGTTCCAAGGTTGATGCAATCGCCGTCGGCACAATTTCACTTCAGTTACCATCAGGATTAGTTTTGAACTTGAATCATTGTTATTTAGTGCCTGCGTTGAGCATGAACATTATATCTGGATCTTGTTTATTGCGAGACGGTTACTCCTTTAAGTCAGAGAATAATGGTTGTTCTATTTCTATGAGTAACATCTTTTATGGTCATGCACCCAATGTGAGAGGATTGTTCATATTGAATCTTGATAGCGATACACACATACATAACATTGAGACCAAAAGAGTTAGAGTTAACAATGATAGCGCCATATTTTTGTGGCACTGCCGCTTAGGTCATATTGGTGTAAAGCGCATGAAGAAACTCCATGCTGATGGACTTTTGGAGTCACTTGAGTTTGATTCACTTGACACGTGCGAACCATGCCTCATGGGCAAGATGACTAAAACTCCGTTCTCCGGAACAATGGAGCGTGCAAGTGACTTATTGGAAATCATACATACCGATGTGTGTGGTCCGATGAGCGTAGAGGCACGCGGCGGATATCGTTATTTTCTCACCTTCACTGGCGATTTGAGTAGATATGGTTATGTCTACTTAATGAAGCACAAGTCTGAAACATTTGAAAAGTTCAAGCAATTTCAAAGTGAAGTTGAAAATCATCGTAACAAGAAGATCAAGTTCCTATGGTCTGATCGTGGGGGTGAATATTTGAGTTTCGAGTTTGGTGCTCACTTAAGACAATGTGGAATTGTTTCACAGTTGACACCGCCTGGAACACCACAGCGTAATGGTGTGTCCGAACGTCGTAATCGTACTTTATTGGAGATGGTGCGATCTATGATGTCTCTTACCGATTTGCCGTTATCGTTTTGGGGTTATGCATTAGAAACAGCTGCATTCACTTTAAATAGGGCACCATCAAAATCCGTTGAGACGACACCATACGAACTGTGGTATGGCAAAAGGCCAAAGTTGTCGTTTCTTAAAGTTTGGGGATGTGATGCTTATGTCAAAAAGCTTCAGCCTGAAAAGGTGGAACCCAAAGCGGAAAAGTGCGTCTTCATAGGTTACCCAAAAGAGACAGTTGGGTACACCTTCTATCTCAAATCCGAGGGCAAAGTGTTTGTTGCTAAAAGTGGAGCTTTTCTCGAGAAGGAGTTTCTCTCGAGAAAATAGAGTGGGAGGAAGATAGAACTTGACGAGGTTGTCGAACCTCTCATACCTCTGGATGGTGGCGCAGGGCAAGGGGAAACCTCTGTCGTTGTGACGCCAGGAAGTTAATGATAATGATCATGAAACTCCGGTTCAAGTTTCTGTCGAACCACGCACGTCGACGAGCTCGAGAGTGGTACGGTAATCCCGTCTTATCAATCATGTTGTTGGACAACAATGAACCTGCAAATTATGAAGAAGCAATGGTGGGCCTAGATTCCAACAAATGGCTAGAAGCCATGAAGTCCGAGATAGGATCCATGTATGAGAACAAAGTGTGGACTTTGGAGGTACTGCCTGAGGGCGCAAGGCTATTCAGAACAAATGGATCTTTAAGAGGAAGACGGACTCTGACGGCAATGTGACCGTTTATAAAGCTCGACTTGTGGCAAAGGGTTTTTCACAAGTTCAAGGAGTTGACTACGATGAGACATTCTCACCCGTAGCGATGCTTAAGTCCGTCAGAATCATGTTAGCAATAGCTGCATTTTTCGATTATGAAATCTGGCAGATGGATGTCAAAACGGCGTTCCTTAACGGTTTCCTTAAGGAAGAATTGTATATGATGCAACCCGAAGGTTTTGTCGATCCTAAGAATGCTAACAAGGTGTGCAAGCTCTAGCGATCCATTTATGGACTGGTGCAAGCATCTCGGAGTTGGAACAAACGCTTTGATGAGGTGATCAAAGCATTTGGGTTTATACAAGTGGTTGGAGAATCTTGTATTTACAAGAAAGTGAGTGGGAGCTCTGTGGCATTTCTAATATTATATGTGGATGACATATTGCTGATTGGAAACAACGTAGAGTTTTTGGAGAGCATAAAGGATTACTTGAATAAAAGTTTCTCTATGAAGGACCTAGGAGAAGTTGCTTACATTCTAGGCATTAAGATCTACAGGGATAGATCAAAACGCGTGATAGGACTTTCACAAAGCACATACCTTGATAAAGTTTTGAAGAGGTTCAAAATGGAACAGTCCAAGAAAGGGTTCTTGCCAGTTTTACAAGGTACGAGATTGAGTAAGACTCAGTGCCCAGCAACTGATGAGGATAGAGAGCATATGCGCACCGCCCCCTATGCTTCAGCCATAGGTTCTATCATGTATGCAATGCTGTGCACTAGACCGGACGGTAGCCTGGCCATAAGTATGGCAGGTAGGTTCCAGAGTAATCCAGGAGTGGATCACTGGACAGTGGTCAAGAATATCATGAAGTACCTGAAAAGGACTAAGGAGATGTTTCTCGTGTATGGAGGTGACGAAGAGCTCGCCGTAAAAGGTTACGTCGATGCAAGCTTTGACACAGATCCAGACGACTCTAAGTCGCAAACCGGATACGTATTTATTCTTAATGGGGGTGCGGTAAGCTGGTGCAGTTCCAAGCAAAGCGTCGTAGCAGATTCTACATGTGAAGTGGAGTACATGGCTGCCTCGGAGGCGGCTAAGGAGGGTGTCTGGATGAAGCAATTCATGACGGATCTTGGAGTAGTGCCAAGCGCACTGAATCCAATAACCTTGTTCTGTGACAACACGGGTGCCATTGCCTTAGCAAAGGAACCACGGTTTCACAAGAAGTCCAGACACATCAAACGACGCTTCAACCTCATCCGCGACTACGTCGAAGGGGAGGACGTAAATATATGCAAAGTGCACACGGATCTCAATGTAGTAGACCCGCTGACTAAACCTCTTCCACGGGCAAAGCATGATCAACACCAGAATTGTATGGGTGTTAGATTTATTACAATGTAATTCGCATGATGATGTGAGGGCTAGATTATTGACTCTAGTGCAAGTGGGAGACTGTTGGAATTATGCCCTAGAGGCAATAATAAATATAGTTATTATTATAATTCCTGTATCAAGATAATCGTTTATTATCCATGCTATAATTGTATTGAATGAAGACTCATTTACATGTGTGGATACATAGACAAAACATTGTCCCTAGCAAGCCTCTAGTTGGCTAGCCAGTTGATCAAAGATAGTGAGTGTCTTCTGATTATGAACAAGGTGTTGTTGCTTGATAACTGGATCACGTCATTAGGAGAATCACGTGATGGACTAGACCCAAACTAATAGATGTAGCATGTTGATCGTGTCATTTTGTTGCTACTGTTTTTCTGCGTGTCAAGTATTTGTTCCTATGACCATGAGATCATGTAACTCACTAACACTAGAGGAATACTTTGTGTGTATCAAACGTCGCAACGTAACTGGGTGACTATAAAGATGCTCTACAGGTATCTCCGAAGGTGTTCGTTGAGTTAGTATGGATCAAGACTGGGATTTGTCACTCCGTGTGACGGAGATGTATCTCGGGGCCCACTCGGTAATACAACATCACACACAAGCCTTGCAAGCAATGTAACTTAGTGTAAGTTGCGGGATCTTGTATTACAGAACGAGTAAAGAGACTTGCCGGTAAACGAGATTGAAATAGGCATGCGGTTACTGACGATCGAATCTCGGGCAAGTAACATACCGAAGGACAAAGGGAATGACATACGGGATTATATGAATCCTTGGCACTGAGGTTCAAACGATAAGATCTTCGTAGAATATGTAGGATCCAATATGGGCATCCAAGTCCCGCTATTGGATATTGACCGAGGAGTCTCTCGGGTCATGTCTACATAGTTCTCGAACCCGCAGGGTCTGCACACTTAAGGTTCGACGTTGTTTTATGCGTATTTGAGTTATATGTTTGGTTACCGAATGTTGTTCGGAGTCCCGGATGAGATCACGGACGTCACGAGGGTTTCCGGAATGGTCCGGAAACAAAGATTGATATATAGGATGACCTCATTTGATTACCGGAAGGTTTTTGGAGTTACCGGGAATGTACCGGGAATGACGAATGGGTTCCAGGAGTTCACCGGGGGGGCAACCCACCCCGGGGAAGCCCATAGGCCTTGGGGGTGGCACACCAGCCCTTAGTGGGCTGGTGGTACAGCCCAAGAAGGCCCTATGCGCCATAGGAAGAAAATCAAAGAGAAAAAAAAGGAGGAGGTGGGAAAGGAAAGAAGGACTCCACCCACCAAACCAAGTAGGACTCGGTTTGGGGGGGGGGAGACCGTCCCCCCTTGGCTCGGCCGACCCCCTTGGGGCTCCTTGAGCCCCAAGGCAAGGCTCCCCTCTCCCACCTATATATACGGAGGTTTTAGGGCTGATTTGAGACGACTTTTCCACGGCAGCCCGACCACATACCTCCACGGTTTTTCCTCTAGATCGCGGTTGTGCGGAGCTCGGGCGGAGCCCTGCTCAGACAAGATCATCACCAACCTCTGGAGCGCCGTCACTCTGCTGGGGAACTCTTCTACCTCTCCGTCTCTCTTGCTGGATCAAGAAGGCCGAGATCATCGTCGAGCTGTACGTGTGCTGAACGCGGAGGTGCCGTCCGTTCGGCACTAGATCGTGGGACTGATCGCGGGATGGTTCGCGGGGCGGATCGAGGGACGTGAGGATGTTCCACTACATCAACCGCGTTCACTAACGCTTCTGCTGTACGGTCTACAAGGGTACGTAGATCACACATCCCGTCTCGTAGATGGACATCACCATGATAGGTCTTCGTGCGCGTAGGAAAATTTTTGTTTCCCATGCGACGTTCCCCAACACTAACTTGCTCAAAAGCTAAAACTAAATGCACAGTTAAATTCTATGGATTTTTAACCCCGAAAACATATATAACATGAGGGGTTGCAAAATAAAAAGAACTCCACACGTATATGCGGGAATATGTCCTAAACGCGAAATAATGAACTAGCGACTAAACCCTACATGCAAAAATACAGCCAACTACTCTAAAATACATGGCAATAGGGTCCTAAAACATGAGCATTTTATCTACGGTGTTCGAACAATCCGGACACGCACGAGAATTAAAACGGGACAAAAACATAATAGGACAGCATGCTAAACTAGGCATTCGGCACATCAAAGTACGTCCGACATGCATGCAAGTTACAAAAACATAATCTACGCGCAAAACTACAAAATTTACATATACAACACGTCGCGATACGACACGCGGATTAAAAGATACGGGCGTTTTAAAATAACTAATATCCGTGGAATTAATAAATCGCCGAAAGAAATAAAAACCTCCACGGACCGAATTACAGCAGGGCCCGAACGCAAAACAACTAAATATCGCCCGGGGCGAGGGATAGTGGGCTCGGGGGTGCTCACCTCGTGGCCTCTTGGGCCAGCCTAGGTCGGTGCTAGAGAGCGAACGGGGCCCACAAGAGGCGGCCTGGTCAGGGCGGGCTAGCTGGGCCGGCCTGATGCGGCCCAAGGGCACGAGGCAGGGGAGCGACGTGGTAACGGGGGGAGAGGCCGAGCGCTGGCCTCGTCTCTCTCCCTGCAGGAGCACATGGCGGCGGCGGTGGACCTGCCGGCGACGGACGGAGGCGAGGGGGTCCCGGCGAGGAACCGGCGGCGCCGGATGGATCCGACCACCGGGGTTCCGTTCCCGGTGGTGGCGGCTCGAGGCAGCGTCGGGGCGAGGGGATCGGGCGCCGGCTTCAACGTGGTCTCCTGCGGGACACAGAGAGAAGACGTGAGAGGGAGAGGAGAGGGAAGGAAGAAGGAGCAAGGGCGCGGGGCTCAGCCTGGTCGGGCGGCGCCGGCGGGACTGCCTGCTCCGCCGAGCTCAGATGGCTGTCCAGCGAGGGCGCGCGCACGTGCGGGACAAGGCAGCGGGAGGAGCTGCGGGGCTTGGGAGCTCCGCTCCTTCCGAGGGCGGGGACGGCGGTTCGGGCGCAGCGGGCCTCGGATGGGTTAAGCGGGCCAACGGCGCTTGGGAGGAGAGAGGAGGAGAGAGAAAGTGGGGTTAGGGTTTCGGGGAGACACGGTTTTCGAGGAGAGAGGGATGGTTGTCTAAAAATTAGGAGGAGGGTCTATTTATAGACAAAGGGGGGGGCTATTTTTAGCGAAATTTCGTCCCAGATCCAACCGCGCGGTCGGAATCGAACAATTCCTCACACGGGGACGGGTAAGTGGCTGTGTAGAGTGGTTAGCCGGAGACGAGAGGGAAAACGGGCGACCCGGCAACGAGATTTAAAATACTGAAAGACGTCCGACGATAGACCGAATACGGTGCCGCTACGGTCGACCGTTCGGGTACCAGACGGACTCCAATTGCGATGAAATTCGACAGGTGGTCTACCTATAACTAATAAATACCGCATGCCAAGTTTCAACTCAATCAGAGAATAGTTTACACACACTTTTAAAAACAGGCTTTGACGATGCCGCGAGCGTGTGCGAGTGTGGTCGGGCTCAGAATGGACAACGACGAGAACCGGCAACTAACAACGGATGCAAGTTTTGAAAACTGGCGGCAACGGGATGCCGATGCAATGCACATGATGCGACAAATAAAATAAGACACACGACGAAAACGGAATAAAGGGGAATCTTCTAGAATGTCGGTCTCGGACTGTCACACTTCTCGACCACAATTAATTACCTTCCTTCCTTTTTCCAAAAAGTTGTATCATTTGAACCAAGTGTCAAAATTGAGATCCGTTTTCATGGTTGGGTTTCTCGCGACGAATGCTTCAAAACTAGGTCTCATATGGATATGTTTTTGATAAACTTTTTTGGGCAATTTTGGGTGCAACGGAGGCAACTCTAGTGCTATAGGGAAGCAACTCCTTTTTTAGCCAAGTATATCTGCTTGGTAGATTTGTTTGTGTAAAAACGATAAAATCACACAAAACATGAGGCATCTTTAGTGCTACATGAAATCAACTTCACTAGGTTATTTGTACCCATGAACGTTTGCTAACATTATTCTAACTTGCCTATCACGACTGCTCAATTGCTTATAGTTGTTCGTCGGTTTCCTATGGTTGAGTCTTAGTTACCCACAAAGACTATGAAATTGCCTAGTATGGATGTCTAGTTGCTTGCTATGAGTATTTACTTGCCTACCATTGCTACTCAGTTGTCTAATTTTGCACATTAGTTACCTACAATATTAATGAAGTTTTGTATCATTATTTTTCATAATATTGTAGGCAACTAACTTACAAAGTTAGGCAATTGAGAAGCAATGGTAGGCAGTTGCCCACAATCATATATCCAGTTGCCTAAAATCATATATGTAGTTGTCCACAATCAACCTAAAATTGTCTAAAACCATGTATCTAGTTGTCCACAATCAACCATACACGTTGTCTAAAACCATGTACCCAATCCTCATGAACACAAATATTACTAAGATCATTGACTAATATGTAAAGCTTTTAGAGGTGAATGTAGTCAACTCGTAGTCATGGTAACCAACTTAGCAGAATCCTTCGCTGATAGGTAGTCATACTAGGGGGGAAGGAGTTGCTTGCCTATAGAACTAAAGTTGCCTCTATAGCACACAAAGTTGCTCGAAAAAAAAGTTCGTCGAAACCTATTCATATAAGATCTAATTTTAAAGAACTCGTAACAAGAAACCCAATAGTGAAAATGGATCTAAATTCCGACACTCGAATCAAAAGTTATCACTTAAAAAAAATGTCAATAAATGTACGTGATCTATTTTTTGACTTTCCTTACGAAGCACGTGGGGTTTCTTCCTTTTCTTGCAGATGCGCTAACGACCCGCAAACGAGCGCTGGTGCATATGCTATTCATCCGGGTGCATATGCACCCGGGAGCCAAAACACCTCTCCCAGATCAACACCTTCTTGAGTGGTCAAAACAGGGGAATACATAAAAGAGGAAACACGAAAGAAAGAATAGAAAAAGAAAGAAAGAGGCTGATGTTACCCAGCCATAGATTAGTCTTGTGTGTGATTGACGACCTCCTCCGGGAGTAGATAAACCCACTCCTCACCTCTATACACAACTATGAAGAGCAGCCGCACCAGCGACCTAGGTATGGCAAATCGAGCCTATCGCTACCCGAGGAAGCCAAAGGCCAGGAGATTACGGTGAGGGGCGGGAGGAGCAGAGCGGTGCCTCACACGAGAGGAGACAAACGTGGTCATTTCGCCCCTCACTATAGCCGTGTCGTCGTGGGCGCATGTGCGCGGGTGGGTGACGATGAGAAGCGACTACCGATCTTGGTGGAGCCGATGCCTTTCCCGCCCGTAGCGCTCTTCTCCATCGCCTCTTAATGATCATGAATGGGGAGGACAAGAATCATGGGAGGAGACTCTGCGTGTGTGATGATGCAGATTTTTGGGGGAGGAAAGGAGAGGTTGCGTGCTTCTGGGAAGAAGGGATGGGACTTTGACGCAATTTTTGTCGGAATGAGGCTCCGCATACCCAATGAAAGGTTCGAACACTAGGGTGCGCTCGCCCTCTAACCCTATTCAACCTCTCAACCTCACGGCAACTCTGTGGTGATGCAAGCTGAGACAACGAGAAGGACGCACGGGAGTTAACCAGGTTCCGGCCACCTTGTGGTGTAAAACCCTACTCCTACTTGGATAGATTGCTCGGGGTGGAAGAAGGGCACAAAGGTGGGTTCTTGTTGTCATACAACACACTCAACTCCCGGATCCCCCTCCATAGAGGTCGGGCCTCCCTTTTATATCGGCCATGGTCCTCTTCCCTGAAAACACACTCGGCGGGAAGGGCAGCCACAATGGCCATTTTAAAGGGGGACAAGACTGCAGCCTGCCCTGACAAATGCGGTCTTCGCCTGCAAAAGCCTCTCTTAGTGATGCGCGGGTGGGCTCGGGGGTAACCTGCGTACTGCCGAGCCCCCAGCCTTGGTCCTCTTGCATCGATTAGGTAACCTTTGGCGGGTTGCCTCGGGAACAAGCACCTGGCCTCGGTTCCCTTGACACCAAAGGGGAAAACCTCTCCGCTTGTGCCTGCTGGCACCAGCCCTGACGCCGCGCAGTGTGGCTTGCTATTCCACAGACAATAGCGCCAGAAGTTGACACGTTGACACAGGTTGGGCTTGCGTTGGTTCTTCCCTTGAAGAGGAAAGGGTGATGCAGCACATGAGCAGTAAGTATTTTCCTCAGTTTGAGAACCAAGGTATCGATCCAGAATGAGGGTCTCGTCAAGTCCAGAGTACCTGCGCAAACACAAACAAGCTTGCACCCAACGCTTCAAAGGGGTTGTCAATCCCTTCAAGATTGTTTGCAAAGTGAGATCTGAAGGGGAAACTTCCCTCTCGGAGGGGGAAATCGTCGCCATCGTCATCACCAACACTCCTCTCATCGGAGGGGACTCGTCACCATACACATCTTCATCAGCACCATCTCATCTCCAAACCCTAGTTCATCACTTGTAACCAATCTCCATCTCGCGACTCCGATTGGTACTTGTAAGGTTGCTAGTAGTGTTGATTACTCTTTGTAGTTGATGCTAGTTGGATTACTTGGTGTAAGAGATTATGTTCAGATCCTTGATGCTACTCATTACCCCTCTGATCATGATTATGATTATGCTTTGTGAGTAGTTACTTTTGTTCCTAAGGACATGGGATAAGTGTGCTAATAATAGTCATGTGAATTTGGTATTCGTTCGGTATTTTGATATGTTGTATGTTGTTTTTCCTATAGTGGTGTTATGTGAACGTCGACTACATAACACTTCACCATTATTTGGGCCTAGAGGAAGGCATTGGGAAGTAGTAAGTAGATGATGGGTTGTTAGAGTGACAAAATCTTAAACCCTAGTTTATGCGTTACTTCGTAAGGGGCTGATTTGGATCCACTAGTTTAATGATTTGGTTAGACTTTGTCTTAATTCTTCTTTCGTAGTTGCAGATGCTTGCGAGAGGGGTTAATCATAAGTGGGATACTTGTCCAAGTAAGGGCAGTACCCAAACTCCGGTCCACCCACATATCAAACTATCAAAGTAACGAACGCGAATCATATGAACATGATGAAACTAGCATGATATAAATACCCGTGTGTCCTCGGGAGCGTTTTTCCTCCTATAAGACTTTGTCCAGGCTTGTCCCTTGCTACAAAAGGGATTGGGCCACTTTGCTGCACCGTTGCTACTTTTGTTACTTGTTGCTTGCTACGATTCATCTCACCACACAATCACTTGTTACCGACAGTTTCAGTGCATGCAGATTTTACCTTGCTGAAAACCACTTGTCACATCCTTCTGCTCCTCGTTGGGTTCGACACTCTTACTTATCGAAAGGACTATGATTGATCCCCTATACTTTTGGGTCATCAAGACTCTTTTCTGGCGCCGTTGCCGGGGAGTGAAATGCCTTTGGTAAGTGGAACTTGGTAACGAAACATTCATATAGTGTGCTGAAATTTGTTGTCACTTGTCACTATGGATACTAATCCTTTGAGGGGCTTGTTTGGGGTATCTTCACCTCGAACGGAAGCTCAAAGAGTTGCTCCTCAACGTGATGCACCTACTGAAAATATTTGCTTTGAGTTTCCTTCGGGTATACTTGAAAAACTGCTGGCTAATCCTTT
Organism: Hordeum vulgare subsp. vulgare; assembly: GCF_904849725.1. NCBI lineage: Eukaryota > Viridiplantae > Streptophyta > Magnoliopsida > Poales > Poaceae > Hordeum > Hordeum vulgare. Next base: position 542,372,483 of record NC_058520.1, read on the forward strand.
TACAGGAGATGGAACATCACATCCAGATTTGCATCTAATCTATGTAGATGAAGTTTGTGGTTTATTTAACCTTGCAGGTGTGCCCGAGGATGAGGTCAAGAAGAAGTTCTTTCCTTTATCTTTGAAGGATAATGCGTTGACATGGTATAGGCTATATGATGATACTGGATCATGGGACTACAATCGGTTGAAATTGGAATTTCATCAAAAGTTTTATCCTATGCATTTAGTACATCGTGATCGGAATTATATTTACAATTTTTGGCCTCGTGACAGATAAAGCATCGCTCAAGCTTGGGGGAGGCTTAAATCAATGCTATATTCATGCCCCAATCATGAGCTCTCGAGAGAAATTATCATTCAAAACTTCTATGCTCGGCTTTCTCATGATGATCGCACCATGCTTGACACTTCTTGTATCGGTTCTTTTATGAAGAGAGATATTGACTTCAAATGGAATTTATTGGAGAGAATTAAACGCAACTCTGAAGGTTGGGAGCTTGAAGAAGGTAAGGAGTCAGATATGAATTTCACGTTTGATTGCGTTAAATCCTTTGTTGAGACAAATACTTTTTGTGACTTTAGCGCTAAGTATGGACTTGACTCTGAGATAGTAGCTTCATTGTGCGAATCCTTTGCTTCTCATATTGATATCCCCAAAGAGAAATGGTTTAAATATCATCCTCCATTAGAAGTCAATGTAGTTAAACCCACTCTAGTTGAAGAGAAAGTCATTGCCTATAATGATCCTATGGTTCCCAGTGCTTACATTGAGAAATCACATTTCCCTGTTAGGATAAAGGATCATTCTAAAGCTTCAACTATGATACGTAGAGGCTATATTAGAACACCTACCCCCCCCCCCTGAGCAAATTAGAGTTGAACCTAGCATTGCTATTATCAAAGATCTTCTGTCTGAAGAAGTTGAGGGACATAATATTCACTTTTGTGAAGATGCTGCTAGAATTGCTAAACCTCACGCTAGAGACAAACATAGGCCTGTTGTTGGCATGCTTGTGGTGTATGTTAAGATAGGAGATCATTGTTATCATGGTTTATGTGACGTGGGTGCTAGTGTTAGTGCAATACCTCAATCCTTATACAATGAAATCAAAGATGAGATTGCACCTGTTGAGATAGAGCCCATTGATGTCACTATTCAGCTTGCCAATAGAGATACTATCTGCCCTGTGGGAATTGTTAGGGATGTTGAAGTCTTGTGTGGTAAAACGAAGTATCCTGTTGATTTCCTCTTTCTTGCTACCGCACAAGATAGCTTTTGTCCCGTCATATTTGGTAGACCTTTTCTCAATACTGTCAATGCTCATATTGATTGTGAGAAGCAAACTGCCACTGTTGGCTTTGAAGGTGTGTCATATGAGTTCAATTTATCTAAGTTTGGTAGACAACCTCATGAAAAGGAGTTGCCTAGTAGGGATGAAACTATTGCCTTAGCCTCTATTGTCGTGCCTCCTACTGATCCCTTAGAGCAATACTTGCTTGAGCATGAAAATGATATGCATATGGATGAAAGGGATAAAATATATAGAGTTGTCTTAGAACAATATCATATCCTTAAGAATAACTTGCCCGTTGAACTGCTTGGGGATCCACCTCCACCAAAGGGTGATCCTGTGTTCGAGCTTAAACGGTTGCCTGATACTCTTAAGTATGCCTATCTTGATGAAAAAGAGATATATCCTGTCATTATTAGTGCTAGCCTCTCGGAGCATGAAGAAAAGAAGTTACTAAAAACTCTGAGGAAGCACCGTGTTGCTATTGGATATACTCTTGATGATCTTAAGGGCATTAGTCCCACTCTATGCCAGCACAAGATTAAAACTGATCCTGATTTCAAACCAGTTGCTGATCATCAAAGGAGATTGAATCCTAAGATGAAATAAGTAGTGAGAAAAGAAATACTAAAGCTCCTGGAAGCAGGTATCATCTATCCTGTTGCTCATAGCGATTGGGTGAGTCCGGTGCATTGCGTGCCTAAGAAGGGAGGCATTACCGTTGTCCCTAATGATAAGGATGAATTGATCCCACAAAGGATTATTACTGGCTATAGGATGGTGATCGATTTTAGGAAATCGAATAAGGCCACTAGGAAAGATCATTACCCTCTACCTTTTATCGACCAAATGCTAGAAAGGCTTTATAAACACACACACACTTCTGCTTTCTAGATGGTTATTCTGGTTTCTCCCAAATACCAGTTGTACAATCTGATCAGGAGAAAACCACTTTCACCTACCCTTTCGGTACCTTTGCCTATAGACGTATGCCTTTTGGCTTATGTAATGCACCTACCACATTTCAAAGATGTATGATGGCTATATTCTCTGAATTTTGTGAGAAGATTGTTGAGGTTTTCATGGATGACTTCTCCGTTTACGGGTCTTCCTTTGAAGATTGCCTCAGCAACCTTGATCGAGTCTTGCAGAGATGTAAAGACACCAATCTTGTCGTGAATTGGGAGAAGTGCCACTTTATGGTTAATGAAGGCATCGTCTTAGCACACAAAATTTCTGAAAGAGGTATTGAAGTCGATAAGGCTAAGGTTGATGCAATCGAGAAAATGCGATACCCTACAGATATTAGAGGTATAAGAAGTTTCCTTGGTCATGTTGGTTTCTATAGAAGGTTCATTAAAGACTTCTCTAAGATTTCTAGGCCTCTTACCAATCTCTTGCAAAAGGATATTCCTTTTGTTTTTGACGATGATTGTGAGGAAGCCTTCGAAATACTTAAGAGGGCTTTGATAACTGCACCTATTGTTCAACCACCTGATTGGAACTTGCCTGTTGAGATCATGTGTGACGCTAGTGATTATGCTGTTGGTGTTGTTCTAGGGCAAAGGGTTGATAAGAAGTTGAATGTTATTCACTACGCTAGTAAAACTCTAGACAGTGCCCAAAGAAACTATGCTACTACGGAGAAGGAATTTTTAGCAGTCGTGTTTGCTTTGAAAAGTTCAGGTCTTACATAGTTGATTCCAAAGTCATTATTCACACTGATCACGCTGCTATAAGTACCTCATGGAGAAGAAGGATGCTAAACCTAGACTTATCAGATGGGTTCTCTTGCTACAAGAATTTGATTTGCACGTTGTCGACAGAAAGGGTGCTGATAACCCAGTAGCAGATAACTTTTCTAGGTTGGAGAACGTTCTTGATGACCCACAACCTATTGATGATAGCTTTCCCGACGAGCAATTGAATGTCATCAATGCTTCATGTAGTGCATCGTGGTATGCTGATTATGCAAAGTATATCGTTTCCAAATACATACCACCTAGTTTCACGTACCAGCAAAAGAAGAAGTTCTTCTTTGACTTGAGAGACTACTTTTGGGATGATCCTCACCTTTATAAGGAAGGAGTAGATGCTGTTATTATATGTTGTGTACCTGAACATGAACAGGGACAGATCCTACAGAAGTGTCACTCCGAGGCCTACGGAGGACACCATGCGGGAGATAGAACTGCGCACAAGGTATTGCAATCAGGTTTCTATTGGCCCACTCTCTTCAAGGATGCCCGTAAGTTTGTCCTGTCTTGTGACAAATGGCAGAGAATAGGTAATATTAGCAAACGTCAGGAAATGCCTATGAACTATTCACTTGTCATTGAACCATTTCACGTCTGGGGCTTTGATTATATGGGACCTTTTCCAAAATCCAATGGGTATACTCACATCTTAGTTGCTGTTGATTACGTCACTAAGTGGGTAGAAGCTATCCCCACTAGTAGTGTTGATCACAACACCTCTATCAAGATGCTGAAAGAAGTTATCTTCCCTAGATTTGGAGTCCCTAGATATCTAATGACCGGCGGTGGTTCACACTTCATTCATGGAGCTTTCGGTAAAACGCTTGCTAAGTACGATGTCAACCATAGAATTGCGTCTCCCTATCACCATCAGTCCAGTGGTTAAGTAGAGCTAAGTAATAGAGAGATTAAACTAATTCTGCAAAAGACTGTCAACAGGTCTAGAAAGAATTGGTCTAAGAAGCTCGATGATGCACAGTGGACTTATAGAACTGCCTATAAGAATCCCATGGGCATGTCTCCGTACAAAATGGTGTATGGAAAGCATGTCACTTAGCTCTTGAACTAGAGCATAAAGCTTATTGGGAAATCAAAGAGCTCAACTTTGATTTCAAACTTGCCGGTGAGAAGAGGTTATTTGATATTATCTCGCTTGATGAGTGGAGAACTCAGGCATATGAGAATGCCAAGCTGTTCAAAGAGAAGGTTAAGAGGTGGCATGATAAGAGGATACAAAAGCGTGAGTCTAATGTAGGTGATTATGTCTTGCTATAGAACTCTCGTTTAAGATTCTTTGCAGGCAAGCTTCTCTCTAAATGGGAAGGTCCCTACGTTGTTGAGGAAGTATATCGTTCCGGTGCTATAAAGATCAACAACACGGAAGGTAATTGTCCGAGAGTGGTAAATGGGTAGAGAATCAAGCATTATATCTCAGGTACTCCCATAAATGTTGAAAGCAATATTATCAATACCATAACTCCGGAAGAATACCTAAGGGACATTTGTCAGCCTGTTTCAGACTCCGAAAACGAAGAGGTATGTGATTCGGTAAGAAAACAGAGTCCAAAACTTTTCCAATAGGAATTTTTCTCCGTTTTGGAATATTTGAAAAAATACAAAATTTGGAAGTAGTCCGGAAAGTGCGCGAGGAGGCGACAAGCCTGCACGGCGCGGGCCCACCCCTGGCCGCACCATGAGGGCTTGTGGCCACCTTGTGCGCCTCCCGGACTCCGTTTTCGTGCACAGGACTCCTTCTGGTCTGGAAAAAATCATTATATATACTCCCGTTTGGTCTGACCCATGCATCACACAGATTTCCTCTGTTTTTCGTTTTGAGCATGTTTTCTGCCGCAGATCTAGGTCAAGATGTCTTCTCAGGATTCAGAGGGGGAGAGCTATGTGGCGGATTACCTTGCTAACCCCAAGGTCTATGGAGATTTTTATCCTTATGGCTGGACCTCTGATGAGGAAGAAGATTATGATCCAAAGGGGAAGGTACAAGCAAGTTCCGATGAAGAGGAGGCTCCTCTACCTCAACCTGGACGCACGCATGTGGAGTTCAAGAAGTCGAGCCTCCCTGACTCAAGGAAGAAGCCTAAGACCTTGTTTATCCCTTCTCGTTTCTTGCAGGAGAGTAAGCAGGAACTATGCCAAAGAGTGTTGTAGCTTGAGGAGGAAAATGATGATCCGAGGGAGCAGAACTTTATGCTCAAGTGGAAATTAAACAAGCTCAAGACCGCTTCAACAACTCCTCCACCATCACCACCGAAGGAAGACAACTGAGCATTGGTATGGGCAATCCCCTTGGCTTGTGCCAAGCTTGGGGGAGTTGCCCCGGTATCATATCACCATCACATCTTTTGCCTTTACCTTTGTTTTAGTTTTCCTTTTTAGTTTTCTCTTTCTCCAGTAGTTTAAAAGTCTTAGTGTTTTAGTCTTGAGTTTTGCTCTGTGTCACCCCCGATGTATTCTTGCTCGTGAGCCTTATAATAAAGAGTGTCTTAGTTGAAGGGCTTTGCCTCTTGCCATGATCAAAATAGTGAGAACAAAACAAAAGCATGAAAGATCATGTAATGATCTTATGGGAAGTGATGGCTTCACATATAAAAAGAATGAGGATTGAAAATTGTTGAGGGTAGGCAAACGTAGACCTTGGTCATTGTTGCAATTAATAGGAAGTGATAAATGAGGAGAGGTTCACATACAAATATATCATCTCTAACACCATCTATGATTGTGAACACTCACTAAACTATTACATGCCTAGAAGTAGATGTTGGACAAGGAAGACAACGTAATGAATTGTGTTTGCTTGGCTCTGAACAATGTTATATGATTAGAGATCCCTTAGCATGTGACGATTGCTTCCACCTCACATTAGCCAAAACTCCCGCACTAAGTAGAGATATTACTTGTGCATCCATAAACCTTCAACCCAGTCTTGCCATGTGTGTCCACCATACCTACCTATGGATTGAATAAGATCCCTCAAGTAAGTTGTCATCGGTGCAAGCAATAAAAATTGCTCTCTAATATGTATGATCTATTAGTGTGTGGAAAATAAGCTTTATACGAACCTGTGATGAGGAAGACATAAAAGCGACAGACTGCATAATAAAGTTCTTTATCACAGGGGGCAATATAAAGTGGCATTCCTCCACACTAAGAGGACACGCATCCAAACCTCAAAAGCGCATGACAACCTCTGCTTCCCTCTGCGAAGGGCCTATCTTGTACCTTTCCTTTTTGTCCCTGAAAGAGTCATGGTGATCTTCACCAATTCCTTATTTCGCCTTTATCTTGGCTAACGTCATATGCTTGGGAAAGATCTATATTCATATATCAACTTGGAGGTAGGCATTCATGAATTATTATTGTTGACATTACCCTTGAGGTAAGCAGTTGGGAGGCAAAACTGTAAGGCCCTATCTTTCTTTGTGTCCAGCTGAAACTTTGATCTCATGAGTACCACGTGAGTTGTAGCAATTGTAGAGAACGAAAGAATGATTGAGTATGTGGATTTGCTTTACATGCTCTTATTGAATCTTTCTGATGTTGTGATAAATTGCAATTGCTTCAATGACTAAAGGCTATCGGTTGTGACTTCTCGGTAAGGTTCTTGATCCATGCTTTACTTTGTGAAGGAATTATCACTTTAGCATGAGAGATTATATGTTGGTATTGTTGTCCTGATCTTGATCATGATGCATGCATGTTCGTATCTTGTTTTGTCGACACCTCTCTCCCTCAACATGTGCACATATTTATTGAGCTCGGCTTTCGCTTGAGGACAAGCGAGGTCTAAGCTTGGGGGAGTTGATACGCCAATTTTGCATCATGTTTTCATGTTGTTATTTATCGCTTCTTTGGCTGTTATTTCACTTCATGATACTATTCTTATGCCTTTTCTCTCTTATTTTGCAAGGTTTACATGAAGTGGGAGAATACCGGCAACTGGAATCCGGGCCTGAAAGTGGAGCAAAGTTCAGATACCTATTCTGCGCAACTCCAAACACCGTGAAAATCAACGGAGATTTTTTTCCCAATTTATCAAAAATACTGGGACTAAGAAGTGCCAAAGGAGCACCCGGGGGTGCCCACAAGCCTGCACGGCGCGGCCTGATACGTCTCCAACGTATCTACTTTTCCAAACTCTTTTGCCCTTGTTTTGGACTATAATTTGCATGATTTGAATGGAACTAACCTGGACTGATGCTGTTTTCAGCAGAATTGCCTTGGTGTTATTTTTGTGCAGAAATCAAAGTTCTCCAAACATCCTGAAAATTTACGGGGAGCGGTTTTGTAAAATATCAAAAATATCTGCGCCAAGTTCCACCTCACGGGGTGGGCCAGTGGGCCACAACCCCTGCTCCGCCACCACCCCCCTGGTGGCGGTGGGCAGGCTTATGGGGCCCACAGGCACCTGCCACCCCCAACTCCAGCTCTATAAGTTGTCTTTCGTCCCAGAAAAAATAAAAAAGAGAAGTTTTTGTCGCGTTTTTTATACGGAGGCGCCGCCACCACCTGTTCTTCATCTGGAGGGCAGATCTGGAGTCCGTCTTGGGCTCCGGAGAGGGGAAATCGTCGCCATCTTCATCATCAACCTTCTTCCCTCTCCAATTCCATGAAGCTCTTCATCGTTCGTGAGTAATCTATTCGTAGGCTCGCTGGGCGGTGATGAGTAGGATGAGATCTATCATGTAATCGAGTTAGATTTGATGGGGATTGATCCCTAGTATCCACTATGTTCTGAGATTTGATGTTGCTACTACTTTGCCATGCTTAATGCTTGTCACTAGGGCCCGAGTGCCTTGATTTCAGATCTGAAATTATTATGTTGTCACCAATATATGTGTGTTTTAGATCCGATCTTGCAAGTTGTAGTTACCTACTATGTGTTATGATCCGGCAACCCCGGAGTGACAATAACCGGAACCACTCCCAGTGATGACCATAGTTTGAGGAGTTCATGTGTTCACCAAGTGCTAATGCGTTGGTCTGGTTCTTTATTAAAAGGAGAACCTTAATATCCCGTAGTTTCCTTTTGGACCCCGCTGCCACGGGAGGGATGGACAATAGATGTCATGCAAGTTATTTTCCCTAAGCACGTATGACGACACACGGAATGCATGCCTACATCACATTGACGAATGGGAGCTAGCCACATATCTCTCCGTGTTATAGCTGTTGCATGATGAATATCATCCAAACAAATCACCGACCCATTGCCTACGAGTTTGTCCTACTGCTGTTACTTGTCTTGCTCTGTTGCTACTACTGTTTCTACTGCTCTTACTTGTCTTGCTCTGCTGCTGCTACTACTGTTGCTACTATTGTAGCTTGCTACTGTTGCTACTTGGTACTGCTATCACTACTGTTGTTCCTTGCCACTGCTATTGCTCGTTACACTGCCGTTACTCGTTACCTTGCTGTTACTATTGTGCTTGCAGATACTAATCTTTCATGTGTGGTTGAATCTGACAAATTCAGCCGCTAATACTTGAGAGTATACTCTCACCTCCCGTCGTGCAAACCAACAAATTGGGTCGAATACTCTACCCTCGAAAACTGCTGCGAACCCACGCGTTGGTGGGCCATCAACAACATTCTTCCAGTTTCATTGTCGGGGAGTGCTATCAGCATTCTTCTGGTGCCGTTGCAGGAGAAGGTTCGTTGTCATAAGCATTCGTCTAGCTAACGCCAGAGATTGCGCAAATCAACATTTTTCTGGCGTCGTTGCCGGGGAGGTATTGCTATATTCTGTGAGTTACTTGGGATTTATATCTGCTGATCACTATGAAGAATCTGAAGGATCCGAAGACCAAAGTCTTGCCCTCAACTACGAGGGGAGGTAAGGAATTGCCATCTAGCTCTGCACTTGATTCACCTTCAGTTATGAGTAAGTTTGCGACATCACCTCCTGCTAGAAATCTTGATATGTCGCATGTGCTTGATGATGCTTGTGATACTACTGCTAGAGATGCTATGCTTGATACTATGCCTGATGATACTATGCTTGATACTATGCCTGATGATACTATGCTTGATACTATGCCTGATACTGCTAGAGATGCTATGCTTGATACTATGCCTGATACTGCTAGAGATGCTATGCCTGATACTGCGTTGCCTGATGTTGCTAGAGATGCTATTTTGCCTGATGATGCTATGCTTGATACTGCTAGAGATACTCCTTTGTGTGATGTTCCACTAGGAGTGTTCCTTGATGCTCATATTGCTAGAGTTAGTGCCAATGCTCGTGATGCTTCTGAAACTGCCGATACTATTGAGATAGAACCTGCTTTTGCTCCTGCTAGATCTAGCTCTCCTAGATATGAATTGCCTGATATACCTGAGGGTTACGTTATGGAGGGAGAGATAGATGAGGATTTTCTTGTGTGTAAGGATGCCTATGACGCTGAGAAATTAATTCTCAAGTGGAAGGAAAGATCTCGTGAAGCTAGGATGAAAAATGACCCGAAGTTTGCCACTTCGCCTATCTTTGTCACCGATAAGGATTATGAATTCTCTGTCGACCCTGAGATAATCTATCTAGTCAAATCTGATCCTTTTCATGGTTATGAGTCTGGGACGGTCATAGCCCATCTTGCCAAACTATCCGAAATAGCCAACCTCTTCACTAATGAGGAGAAGATCCGCCTACTATATCCTTAAGTTGTTTCCTTTCTCTCTAAAGGATGATGCTAAAGCCTGGTTCACCTCTCTTGCTCCTGGATGTGTGTGTAGTCCCCAGGAGATGCTCTATTACTTATGTGAGAAATATTTCCCTGCCCAAAAGAAGCAAGCTGCCTTGCAGGAAATATACAACTTTACTCAACTCCAAGAAGAGAGTCTTTCACAAGCTTGGGGGAGGCTCGTCCAGCTATAGAATGCTTTGCCTGATCACCCTCTTAAGAAGAACGAGATACTTGATATCCTCTATAACGGACTTACCGATGCCTCTAGAGACTACCTAGGTAGTTGTGCCGGTTGTGTTTTTAGGGAACGAACTATAGAACAAGCTGAGACTACTGAATAACCTCTTGATCAATGATAATGCTTGGACTATTCCCGAACCACCTCCTAAGCCACTCCTAATAAAAGAGGTATTCTATTCCTCAGTCCCGAAGATATGCAAGAAGCCAAGAAATCTATGCAAGAGAAATGCATTAGAGCTGAAGATGTCAAAAATCTACCACCTATCGAAGAGATCCACGATCTCGATAACCCGGTACACGTAGTAGAAGTGAATTCTCTGCATAGGTTTGATGAGAGTGATATTCCTTTTGATAAACCTGCTAGCCTATGCTTTGATGAATTTGACAACTTTGTTGCCAAACAACAGAGTTTCAATGATTATGTTAGCAGACATTTGGAACAAAGTACTCGTATGCTTAGCCATTTAAGTGCTTGTGTAGACAGAAATGTCAATGCTCTGAAGCTTCTGAGTAAACATGCCTCTATGATTACTACTCAGGTAGAACAAGTACTTAAAGCTCAGAATGACCTGCTCAATGAATTAAATGACAACTCTGTCAGAGTCATTACTAGAGGAGGAAAAATGACTCAGGAACCTTTGTATCCTGAAGGTCATCCTAAGAGAATTGATCAAGATTCTCAAGGAATCAATGCTGATACACCCAGTCATCCTAAGGAGAAGAAGAAGGATGATAGAAACCTACACGCCAGTTCACCAAATACTGTCACACCTGAAGAACCTAATGATATTTCTGCGTCTGATGCGGAAACACAATCTGGTGATGAACATGAACCTGGTGACAATGTGGACAGTGATGTTCATAATAATGCTCAACCTAGCAATGATGAGGATGTGGAGATTGAACCTACGGTTAATCTTGATAATCCACAACCTAAGAGATACGACATGAATGACTTCACTGCTAGGAAGCATGGTAAAGAAAGGGAGCCATGGGTTCAGAGACCTATGCCCTTTCCTCCTAAGCCATCCAAGAAAAAGGATGATGAGGATTTTGAGCGCTTCGTTGAGATGATAAGACCTGTCTTTCTGTAGATGCGGTTAACTGATATGCTCAAGATGTCTCCGTATGCCAAGTACATGAAAGATATCGTGACTAATAAACGGAAGATACCATGCTTGCCAATTACACTTTCAAAGGTGGAACTCCTAAGAAACTTGGTGATCCCGGAGTGCCCACTATACCTTGCTCCATTAAAGGAAACTACGTAAGAACTGCCTTATGTGACCTTGGAGCCGGTGTTAGTGTTATGCCGCTCTCTCTTTATCATAGACTTGAGTTGGATAAGTTGACACCCACTAAAATTTCTCTGCAAATGGCCGACAAATCAACTGCTTTCCCTATCGGCATTTGCGAGGATGTGCATGTTGTGGTTGCTAACACCACTATCTTAACAGACTTTGTTATCTTGGATATTCCTGAGGACCATGCCATGGCGGTCATCCTCGGAAGACCCTTTTTAAACACGGCAGGGGTTGTTATAGATTGCAACAAAGGCAATGTCACTTTCCACGTCAATGGTAATGAGCACACAGTGCACTTTCCAAAGAAACGATATCTAGTACATTGCATCAATGCTATCGAAAAGACTTCATCGATTCTCATTGGGAGCTTTGAATGCCCTATTCCTCGTGTCAAGATGAAGTATGATTTGCTTGTTGGGGAGATACATATCCCCATTGAGGTGACTTAGTGGCTATTCGAAAATTCTCCGTTCTCTCTTGCGATTCGAGAAGGTTTTGTCATAAGGATTTGATCAACCCCATTGACGGATTTCTTTTGATGACCATGAAACGGATGAATCAAGGAGTCACATACCTCTGTTTTAAGCTTTCATTTTCTGTGGCTTAGAAGAAAAATGATAGAATTAGTTTAGCTTTTCCTGTTTTCTGTTTTAGCGTCCCGGAGAAAAATACCTCGAAAATAAAAGTTCTCCGATGGTCCTGAAAATTTAGTATGATTTTTATGGAATTTTTGAAAATTTCTGGGCCTGAGAGCTGGCCTGGGGGCCAAACCAGTGGGCCACAAGCCCTGCCACTGCCACCTACCCCCTAGTGGCGGGGTGCAAGCTTGTGGGGCCCGCAGGCATCCCCTCCACTCATTCCAGCTCCCAGCCTCTTCTTCCACCTCCAAAAAAAATTGTTTCGCAGCTCAAACCCGTGTTCTTGCTCATTTGGCTGTGATTTTCAATCTCCTTGCTCATAGCACCATTCTCCGAACTGTTTGGGGGAAATTGCTCCTTGGTAAGTGACTCCTCCATTGGTCCAATTAGTTTTTGTTCTAGTCCTTTATCCTTCGCGAATTCTTGCTACCTTGGTGACCCTATTCTTGAGCTAGAAATGTTGATTTCAACCGGTCCCAAGTAGTTTTAGCGCGTGATATGGTCTCTAGGCACTAGTAGGAGTAGTTGCTACAAGTTGGGTTAATCTTCATTCACTTTTCTTTCGAAGTCTCTAAAATTTCAGAATTTTTCAGAGCTAGAAAAGGGAAAAGATGAGGACGTTCTTGAGAGGCTCTTCAAGCCGTAACCCCAAGGAGGATGAGAAGAACCACCCCAAGTACGTAGTCCCTCGAGTCACAGAAGTTCGAGCTTGCGAGTGGCCAAGTGATGAATTTTTGCGCGCCACCGGACTTTATGAAGACTTTTATTACTTGGTGGAGAACGCAAGTCTTACTGCGTTTGTCGAAGATAAGTGCCCACAATATCTCCTCCTCATCAATATTGTCGTTCAAAGCTTCAACTTTTATCCGAGGAAGAATCCTCCCATGGTTGAGTTCATGATTTACGATATCCCCCAGTGCATGACGCTGCAGGACTTTTGCAATGTATGCAAATTACCTTATGTTGGGGATATCCGTGACCCTCGTCCACGGGACTTGGAGGATTTCATTGGTTCCATTGTTGTTGGAGAGGAGAGAGGAGTGTCTCGCGCTAGAATTGCTAGCATACATTTTCATGTGCTTCGGTACTTCTCACTATTTGTGGGAAAATGTTTGATTGGCCGTGGGGAGGCTGGATCACTTAGTTCTCCAGACCTTGCGGTTTTGCGCGAAGGCCTTTATAACGATAAGACTTATAGCTTGGGCGCTATAGTCGCTCAACGGTTGAACCTGAACCGTTCTAAAGGTGTTGTCTATGGAGGTATCTATGCTACCCGTCTTGCCAGACACTTTGAGATACCCATTAGACTGGGAGAGGAAGGAGAGATGCTTCTCCCTGAGAGATATCTGGATTATGACAGCATGGTTCGCCATGATTTTCTGGATAGAGATGCTAATAGACGGATGATTTATAACCTGGTGTTTAGTCAGGGTACTCGAGAGACTATTACTTTGCCTGCTCCTTCTTTGTTTGATCTTCATGCAGGCAGGTACACTATTATGCCCGCGGACATCTACGCATATTGGGGCTTGGCCCAACCACAGGCGCCCGTGCCCGAGCCGCCAGTCGAGTACCAGACGCCAATTTATCAGTGGGAGCCAGAGGAGCTCACACAGTAGTGGCATCCACAGTCTGCTCCAGAGTATCCTGGAGCTGGTTATTTCCCACCATGGGAGTAGACCAAGCTAGGCCAAAAGCCTAAGCTTGGGGGAGTACGTGTTCTCACCGACTTTACATTCATGCTTATGCTTTCACTTTGTTAGCCGGTGTTTACACTTTGCCACTGTATTATCCATGCTAGTTTATCTTTATTTTCTTGTTTTGTGTCCTTTTGAGAAAACCCAAAAAGATTTTTCTTTCTTCTTTTGCTTGTTGGGAGCTTTCCCGTGTAAATAGTTTTCTTTTTCTTTGTGTCAAGGTAGAATATATTGGTTACAATGTTTAGTGGTTCTTACATGCTTACCTGTTTAGCTTTCAAAGAGCCATATTACTTTGTCTTCTCCTTTGTGTTTGCCTGCAGATTCAGCTTAGTCCAATGCGCTTATTATCGTTTTCATCATTCGATCGTGCAAATGAAAGGCAACAATGATGATATATGATGAAGTGACTGAGACTGAAAAGCTGGTTTGAACTCTATCTATTTTGTTTTTGTAAATATGACTAGCTTGTCGATCGAGATTTAGCTTTGTTGTGAGAGAACCATGTTTGCAATGACAACTTAGAGATCATAGTTTCTGATGCCATGCTTATTTAGCTGAGAGCTTATAATGGTTTGTCTTGATTGCCAACATAGATTTTGAGATGACTATGATGTAGTATGATAGGATGGTATTCTCCTTTGAATGCTTCAAGTGGCTTGACTTGGCGCATGTTTATGCATGTAGTTGAAACAAAATCAACATAGCCTCTATGATGTTCGTGTTCATGGTGATTTATATCCTGTTCATGCTTGCATTCAATGTTAGTCAAACTCATTGCATCTTGATGACCGTTGTCGCTCTCTAGTTGGTCGCTTCCTAGTCTTTTGCTAGCCTTTGCTTGTACTAAGCGGGAATACTGCATGTGCATCCACTTCCATAAACCCAAAAGTTTTTCCATGAGAGTCCACCATGCCTACCTATTTGCGGTATCTACCTGCCGTTCCAAGTAAATTTGCATGTGCCACTCTCTAAACCTTCAAGAAATAAATCTGTTTTGCATGCCCGAACCGCTCATGTGGTGACAGAGGGCCATTGGTATCTTCCATGCTAGGAGTGTTATCCTCGACATGTGTTTATTCACAGTCATTCACGAGAAAGGGGCCGGTATTTGGGATGCCCAGTTCCATGCTTAAATCGAAAACATAACTGTAAAACAAGACTCCCCCTGGATTGATGTTAGTATGGACGATACCCGAGGATTCGGCTAGCCGTGGAGTGTGATTGATTGGTGGTGGGGGAGTTAAAACTTTACTTTTCTGTTTGGGAACCGCCTATAGCATGAGTAGCATGGAAGATATTGAGAACTCTTGGTCATTGCATTGACAACGAAAGCATGCCACCCAAAATTATTATCTTTGTTTTCAAAGCTTGAGCTCTGGCACCTCTGCAAATCAATGCTTCCCTCTGCGAAGGGCCTGTCTATTTATTTTCCTGTCGAGTCATCCTCCTCTTTTATAAGCACCAATTAGAGAGCACCTCTGTCATTTTTATGCTTTTCTTTTGATTGATATTGAGTATGACTATGACTGGATCTTCATTGCCATGAATTACAATGTTTAGTCAGCCCTTGATCTTTGAAAGTGCTCTGCATTTATGTTTTGCGGTCTCAGAAAGAGCTAGGGAGATACCACCTATTCATATTGCTTCATGCTTCTTTTGATTGAAGTGTTGGTATTAGAAACTCATTATTATTTTCTCGTTAGCTGATTATGCCATTGATATTAGTTTACCGTGAGACCTTTGTGTCATTTGCTTATGTGGTTAACTTGTGATCTTGCTGAAATTCTGGTTATGAGTTAGACATAGTTGCAACAACAAGATCAAAAAGAGTTTGTCAAAGTTTTTCTTTCTCTCTCAGTTTGTCAACTGAGTTGCTTGAGGACAAGCAAGGTATTAAGCTTGGGGGAGTTGATACGTCTCCAACGTATCTACTTTTCCAAACTCTTTTGCCCTTGTTTTGGACTATAATTTGCATGATTTGAATGGAACTAACCTGGACTGACGTTGTTTTCAGCACAATTGCCTTGGTGTTATTTTTGTGCAGAAATCAAAGTTCTCCAAACGTCCTGCAAATTTACGGGGAGCAGTTTTGGAAAATATCAAAAATATTTGCGCCAAGTTCCACCTCGGGGGGTGGGCCAGTGGGCCACAAGCCCCTGCTCCGCCACCACCACCCTGGTGGCGGTGGGCAGGCTTGTGGGTCCCACAGGCACCTGCCGCCCCCAACTCCAGCTCTATAAGTTGCCTTTCGTCCCAGAAAAAATAAAAAGAGAAGTTTTCGTCGCGTTTTCGATACGGAGGCGCCGCCACCACCTGTTCTTCATCTGGAGGGCATATCTGGAGTCTGTCTTGGGCTTCGGAGAGGAGAAATTGTCGCCATCGTCATCATCAACCTTCTTCCCTCTCCAATTCCATGAAGCTCTTCGTCGTTCGTGAGTAATCTATTCGTAGGCTCGCTGGGCGGTGATGAGTAGGATGATATCTATCATGTAATCGAGTTAGTTTTGATGGGGATTGATCCCTAGTATCCACTATGTTCTGAGATTTGATGTTGCTACTACTTTGCCATGCTTAATGCTTGTCACTAGGGCCCGAGTGGCATGATTTCAGATCTGAAATTATTATGTTGTCACCAATATATGTGTGTTTTAGATCCGATCTTGCAAGTTGTAGTTACCTACTATGTGTTATGATCCGGCAACCCCGGAGTGACAATAACCGGAACCACTCCTAGTGATGACCATAATTTGAGGAGTTCATGTGTGCACCAAGTGCTCATGCGTTGGTCCGGTTCTTTATTAAAAGGAGAACCTTAATATCCCGTAGTTTCCTTTTGGACCCCGCTGCCACGGGAGGGATGGACAATAGATGTCATGCAAGTTCTTTTCCCTAAGCATGTATGACGACACACGGAATGCATGCCTACATCACATTGACGAACGGGAGCTAGCCACTTATATCTCCGTGTTATAGTTGTTGCATGATGAATATCATCCAAACAAATCACCGACCCATTGCCTACGAGTTTGTCCTACTGCTGTTACTTGTCTTGCTCTGCTGCTACTACTGTTGCTACTGCTATTACTTGTCTTGCTGTGCTGCTGCTACTACTATTGCTACTTGCTACTGCTGTCACTACTGTTGTTCCTTGCCACTGCTATTGCTCGTTACACTGTCATTACTCGTTACCTTGTTGTTACTACTGTGCTTGCAGATACTAATCTTTCAGGTGTGGTTGAATCTGACAAATTCAGCTCTTAATACTTGAGAGTATACTCTCACCTCCCGTCGTGCAAACCAACAAATTGGGTCGAATACTCTACCCTCAAAAACTGCTACGAACCCACGTGCTGGTGGGCAATCAACAACATTCTTCCAGTTTCATTGTCGGGGAGTGCTATCAGCATTCTTCTGGTGCCGTTGCAGGAGAAGGTTCGTTGTCATAAGCATTCGTCTAGCTAATGCCAGAGATTGCACAGATCACACCCCAGCCCAGGCCGCGCCATGGGGGCTTGTGGGCAGCCCACTGGCCCACTGGCCCCCCTCTTTAGCTATATGGAGGGTTTCGTCCAGGAAAAAAATCAGAGAGGAGCTTTTTCGTGGTTTCGCCGCCACGAGGCGGAACTTGAGCAGAACCAATCTAGAGCTCCGGCAGGACGATCCTGCCGTGGAAACTTCCCTCCCGGAGGGGGAAATCGTCGCCATCGTCATCACCAACACTCCTCTCATCGGAGGGGACTCATCACCATCAACATCTTCATCAGCACCATCTCATCTCCAAACCCTAGTTCATCACTTGTAACCAATCTCCATCTCGCGACTCCGATTGGTACTTCTAAGGTTGCTAGTAGTGTTGATTACTCTTTGTAGTTGATGCTAGTTGGATTACATGGTGGAAGAGTTTATGTTCAGATCTTTGATGCTATTCATTACACCTCTGGTCATGATTATGATTATGTCTTGTGAGTAGTTACTTTTGTTTCTGAGGACATGGGATAAGTCATGCTGATAATAGTCATGTGAATTTGGTATTCGTTCGGTATTTTGATATGATGTATGTTGTTTTCCTTCTAGTGGTGTTATGTGAATGTCGACTACATAACACTTCACCATATTTGGGCCTAGAGGAAGGCATTGGGAAGTAGTAAGTAGATGATGGGTTGCTGGAGTGACAGAAGCTTAAACCCCAGTCTATGCGTTGCTTCGTGAGGGGCTGATTTGGATCCACTAGTTTAATGCTATGGTTAGACGGTGTCTTAATTCTTCTTTTGTAGTTGTGGATGCTTGCGAGAGAGGTTAATCATAAGTGGGATGCTTGTCCAAGTAAGGGCAGTACCCAAGCGCCGGTCCACCCACATATCAAACTATCAAAGTAACGAACGTGAATCATATGAACATGATGAAACTAGCATGACAGAAATTCCCGTGTGTCCTCGGGAGCGTTTTTCCTCCTATAAGACTTTGTTCAGGCTTGTCCCTTGCTGCAAAAGGGATTGGGACACTTGCTGCACCGTTGCTACTACTTGTTACTTGTTACTTTTTGCTTGCTACGTTTCACCTCGCTACGCAATCACTTGTTACCACTACTTTCAGTGCTTGCAGTTATTACCTTGCTGAAATCTGTTTACCACAGCCTTCTTCTCCTCATTGGGTTCGACACTCTTACTTATCGAAAGGACTACGATTGATCCCCTATACTTGTGGTCATCAAGGCCCGCAAAGCGCAATGGGCCCTGGACTGTAGACCGGCGGGCCTGGGGTACCCCCGGTCCTAGAGCCCCGACAATAGCCTCCGAGCCCGCGATGTTTATGGCTCAGCACACTGGGGCAAGATGGCGTAGTCTCTCACCGCCTGTAGTCCCGACCCAATGCACGGCGCGCGTCGGGACGCGAGGTGCCCCACCCTGCTGCAGTGCATCGGTATTCGCCCTGGATGGCATAAAGCAGACACGTGGCGTGTGCTGTCATTACTCTATTCCATGCTATCCTCACATTCCTACAACTTCTCCTTCCGTACTAGGGTGCGCCAGATCCAATCTTTGAGCAAGTCGCCTCCTCGCCCCCTTCATGTATTCGGATGGCAAATGTCGCCCGACGGCAAGAAGGGGAAGGCCGCGGTGCCTCCCGTGAGCACCGCCTCCATCGGGCCTACTCTCATGCCTTCCCGTGTCTTGAAGGCACAAGATCTGGGTCCGGTGCTCCCATTCCTGGCCGGAGACACGCACGAGTGGGGAGTGACCACCGTGTTGCCGGGCTCGGTGGCGCCGAGCAGCTTGGTGTGGAGTGACCACCCCTTCTTCCTCCACAACATTTATGCCGGACTGGTCCCGCCATTCTCCGACTTCTTCTATGCCATCCTCTCCCATTACCAGATCCGGGCTCTGCACCTCCAGCCCAACTCTTTTCTCCTTGTGGCCGTCTTTGCCTTCTACTCTGAGGCTTTTGTGGGTGTGACGCCCTCGGTGGCGCTCTTTCATCACTTCTTCAGCCTGCGGTCCACTACCCTTGGCCAGCGCTCCGCATGCATCTTCTTCGTCAATGTGGGGGCGCAGACACCCACCTGAAGGCCGGGAAGAAGGTCTAAGGCTACCGGAGCCGCTCGGTCTTCATGGACGCGCGTCGGGAGAGCTCTCTCCTAGCGACCCCTTTAAGTCCGCCCGAGTAGACCCCCAGGTGGAGCCACAAGAAGCTCACCGACCCGAGGGCGGGACCCATCCTAGACAGAATCGCCTCTCTCACGAAGGCCCGCCTAACAGGGGCAATGATTATCAAGGAGTTCTTGGGGCACCGCATCTCGCCGCTTTAGGCGCACTCGCGCCCCTTGTGGGAGTTCACCGCCGGTGGCGACCCGATACGCCTGCATGCCAGCTAGCTGACACACGATGAGCTGGATGGAGTCTTGCGGGCCCTGTCGGGTCACTATCCCGAGGATTTCCCTCAGGCGACGCCGCCGCTGTACGCCTGCAATAACATGGTGGAGAGGGTCGCGAAGATTCCCGTCTTCGACGAATGGGGGCTCGCCAGGCTGCTCGAGGTCTCCCCCATCGCGGTCTCGCCCTCAAGCGGGGATAGCAGTGACCACGATTCGGAGGCGACTCAGGAGGAGGAGGATGCCGAGCGTATTCCATCGCCCGACCTCCATCCATCCCTACGCGGCCTTGGGGACCACGTAGTTGCTGACGAGCGGCACCAGACGGTCCCTCCTGAGCCCGCAACCTCCAGAGAAAGAGAGGGACTGGGCGTGCTTGGTGGTCTAGGGGAGAAGCGTGGGAGCCCCCAACGATGGTGTCGCGCC
This sequence comes from Hordeum vulgare subsp. vulgare, assembly GCF_904849725.1. NCBI lineage: Eukaryota > Viridiplantae > Streptophyta > Magnoliopsida > Poales > Poaceae > Hordeum > Hordeum vulgare. The sequence goes on from NC_058520.1 coordinate 542,392,410, forward strand.
TTCCTCGGCGGAGGCCATGTTTCCCCTGGATGGGCGAGAAGTGTCGCACCCTCATTCGTGTTAAGGCGCCCTTGGAATGACGACGGTCGGCGGGGCTTTGGGTGACTTGGTTGTTCGTGTTAGGCGACCTAGGTCACCGGGGTGGGCAAGAAGTGTCGCACCCCCATTCGTGTTGAGGCACCCTTGGAATGATGGTGGTCGGCGGGGCTTTGGGCGACTTGGTCGTCCGTGTTAGGTGACCTAGGTCGTCGGGGTGGGCGAGTGATGACGAGATGATGCATATACTTCTCGCCCCTTGTTGGATACCCCAAGTGGAAGGTGGAGATCTATTCAGCAGCAAATTTCCCTTACACGGAGATTGTAAGGTTTATCGAACCAGGAGGACTCCTAGGCTCAACAAGTAGGTGTCTTCCACCCCGACGCTAGCAGAAGACGTGGACCTGCATACACAACAAATAACTTTGCTCCCAACGAGTACAGAGAGGTTGTCAATCTCTTCGGTCTTGTAGTTTGCAAATGATCAAAACACAAGCGGGAAGTAATAGTGATTGCAACGGAAAAGTGAATGAAAGCGGCAAATGATGGAGGTGTAAGCAATCATGGTGATATGGACCGGAGTCACATGATGTTCACTAGTGATGTCTCTCTGCCAAAAGACGATAAACAACTATGATAGGGTAAACAAATCACAGTTGGGCAATTGACAGAATTATGATCGCACCGCAATGCTAATTATGCTCCTTAATAGTTAGAGATTCAATAGTAATGGGCAGTACGCCAAGACAAGTAGACCGTTTATTTAGCAGCATCTACTTACTAATCATCCACCTTGAGATATCTATCCAGAACATCTCTCCGTTATTAAGTTGCGAGCCCCACCCAAAGTGTAAACTCAAAGCAACGGACAACTGCATTAACGAACTATGCGTAAGGTAAACAATCCTTGCAACCGTGGTCACAAGCACCGTTGTTTTCTCCGTGATGGCAACAAGCACATCCCCTAGTCTCATGTTTGTCACTCAAGCTAGACATCGAGGGGCCCAAACCCACAATCATGCATAACGCTCCCTATTGGAGTTACGATCTACTAGTTGGCCAAAGCAATAAAAAGCAACGGAGAACATGCAGGAATGTCGCAGATCCATTGACTAAACCTCTTCTACGAGCGAAACATGATCAACACCAGAACTCTATGGGTGTTCGATTCTTCACAATGTAACTAGATTATTGACTCTAGTGCAAGTGGGAGACTGTTGGAAATATGCCCTAGAGGCAATAATAAAGTGGTTATTACTATATTTCCTTGTTCATGATAATTGTGTGTTATTCATGCTATAATTGTATTAACCGGAAACCGTAATACATGTGTGAATACATACACCAATCTACGGCGACAGAAACCTTCTGTCGTCTCTTGAGCTTGCGTTGGTTTTTCCCTTGAAGAGGAAAGGGCGACGCAGCACAGGAGCAGTAAGTATTTTCCTCAATTTGAGAAGCAAGGTATCAATCCAGTAGGAGAATCACGTCAAGTCCAGAGTACCTGCACAAACACAAAAGAGCTTGCACCCAACGCTATAAAGGGGTTGTCAATCCCTTCAAGATTGATTGCAAAGTGAGATCTAGAAAGTGCAACGAAGTAAAAGTGTAAGGCTGAAAATATGGTGTGAAGTAGACCTGGGGGCCATACTGTTCACTAGAGGCTTCTCTCAAAATAGAAAATATTACGGTGGGTGAACAAATTACTGTCGAGCAATTGATAGAACCGCGCTAAGTCATGACGATATCTAAGGCAATGATCATACATATAGGCATCACGTCCGAGACAAGTAGACTGATACTTCCTGCATCTACTACTATTACTCCACACATCAACCGCTATCCAGCATGCATCTAGTGTATTGAGTTCATGACGAACAAAGTAACGCCTTAAGCAAGATGACATGATGTAGAGGGATAATCTCAAACCAATGATGAAAACCCCATCTTTTTACCCTTGATGGCAACAACATGATGCGTGCCTCGCTACCCCTTCTGTCACTGGGTGTGGTCACCGCACGGTATGAACCCAAAACCAAGCACTTCTCCCATTGCAAGAATCATAGATCAAGTTGGCCAAACAAAACCCACAACTCGAAGAGAATTACAAGGATATGAAATCGTGCATATAAGAGATCAGAAGAAACTCAAATAAGATTAATAGATAATCTGATCATAAATCCACAATTCATCGGATCTCGACAAACACACCGCAAAAGAAGATTACATCGGATAGATCTCCATGAAGATCATGGAGAACTTTGTATTGAAGATCCAAGAGAGAGAAGAAGCCATCTAGCTATTAGCTATGGACCCGTAGGTCTATGGTGAACTACTCACGCATCATCGGAGAGGTCATGGTGTTGATGTAGAAGCCCTCCGTATCTAAATCCCCCCTACGGCAGGGCACCAGAACATGCCCTAGATGGGATCTTGCGGAGACAGAAGCTTGCGGCGGCGGAAAAGTATTTTCGTGGATCTCCTGATTTTTTCTGGAATTTTAGGGAAATTATAGGCGAAGGAGCTAGGGCAGGGGAGGCCGAGGGGGCCCACGAGCCTGGGAGGCGTGGCCCCCTGGCCGCGGTTAGGGCGCTTGTGGGGTCCCTAGTGACCCTCTGCCTTGGTTCTCAAGTCTCCCGATCGTCTTCTGTTTCGGAAAAAATCTTTTCGGAAGTTTTATTCTGTTTGGACTCCGTTTAAAATCCTCCTGTGAAAAGGGTCAAAACACGAAAAAAATCAGGAACTGGCACTTGGCACTGAGTTTATAGGTTAATCCCAAAAAAGATATAAAAGGCATACTAAACATCCAAAGTTTGACAAGATAATAGCATGAAACCATCAAAAAATATAGATACGTTGGAGACGTATCAAGCATCCCCAAGCTTAACTCCTGCTCGTCCTCGAGCAGGGAAGTGATAAAGACTGAATTTTTGATGTGGAATGCTACCTAGCATAGTTGTCCTTTGTAACTTCTTTCATGAGACATGAATGTTCAGATCCGTAAGATTCAAAACAATAGTTTGGTATTCACATGAAAACAATAATACTTCAAGCAAACTAGCAAGGTAATCTTGAACTTTCGAAATAACAAGGCCAAAGAAAGTTATCCCTACAAAATCATATAGTCTGGCTATGCTTCATCATCCCCACACAACTAATTTAAATCATGCACAACCCCGGTATTGGCCAAGTAATTGTTTTCACATTCTTACTTTCTCAAACCTTTTTCAACTCTCACACAATACACGAGCGCGAGCCATGGATATAGCACTATAGGTGGAATAGAGTGTGGTGGTGGTTGTGAGACAAAAAAGGAGGAGATGGTCACATTGACTCGGCGTATCAAAGGGTTATGGAGATGCCCATTAATAGATATCAATGTGAATGAGTAGGGATTGCCATACAAAGGATGCACTAGAGCTATAAGTATGTGAAAGCTCAAAAGGAGAACTAGTGGGTGTGCATCCAACTTGCTTGCTCACGAAGACCTAGGGCAATTTGAGGAAGCCATCATTGGAATATACAAGTCAAGTTATATAATAAAGATGCCCACTAGCATATGGTGGTGACGAAACGAGAGGCTCTCAATAATGAAGAACACGGTGCTATTATGAAGCACAAGTGTGGAAAAAGATAGTAGCATTGTCCCTTCTCTCTTTCTCTCTCTTTTTTTTCTTTTTTTTGTTTGGGCTCTTTGGCTTTTTTTAATGTGGACAACTTTGGTCCCTTCTTTTTTTATTTCCTCACATGGGACAATTCTCTAATAATGATGATCATCACACTTTTATTTACTCACAGCTCAAAGCTTAGAACGATGATGACTCTATAGGAAATGCCTCCGGTAGTGTACCGGGATGTGCAACGATCTAGCTTGGCGTATGACATTGAAACATCTCGCTAGCTATCTTACGATCATGTAATGGCAATATGAGAGTGGTGGCACAACTCATGAGACGGAACGGTGGGAGTTGCATGGCAATATATCTCAGAATGGCTATGAAGATGCCATAGTAGGTAGGTATGGTGGCTGTTTTGAGGAAGGCATATGGTGGGTTTGTGCACCGGCGAAAATTGCACGGTACTAGAGAGGCTAGCAATGGTGGAAGGTGAAAGTGCATTTATACCATGGACTCACATTAGTCATGAAGAACTCACATACTTGTTGCAAAAGTTTTTATTAGTAATAGAAACAAAGTGCTAAACGCATACTCCTAGGGAAAGGGTTGGTAGGTGTTAACCATCGCGCGATCCCGACCGCAACACAAAGGATGACAATCAATAGATCAATTATGCTCCGACTTCCTAACATAGCGGTTCACCATACGTGCATGTTACGGGAATCACTAACTTCAACACAAGTATTTCTAGATTCACAACACCCTACTAACATAACTCTTAATATTACCAAATCCACGTCTCAAAACTAATTGAGAGGAATCAAAACTTCTCTTTCTACTCAATACACATGAAGATGGAGGTTTTTGTATCCTCTTTGGGTACCTATCACCTCTGGGACTACTTTCATAGCACAAGCCAACTACCAAGTCACGCACCGCCGTGCTCTAAAAGATCTAAGTGAAGCACACAGAGCAAAATGGTCTAGCTCAAAAGATATAAGTGAAGCACGATGAGCATTCTAGCAAAATCACGATGAGTGCGTGTCTCTCTCAAAAGGTGTGCAGCAAGGATGATTGTGACACAACAAAAATAAAAGACTCCTGCGATACAAGACGCTCCAAGCAAAACACATATCATGTGGTGAATAAAAATATAGCTCCAAGTAATGTTACCGATGGATTGAAGACGAAAGAGGGGATGCCTTCCCGGGGCATCCCCAAGCTTAGGCTTTTTGGTGTCCTTGAATTTGGCTTTGAATGCCTTGGGCATCCCCAAGCTTGATATATTTCCACTCTTTATCCCTTTGTCCATGAGAACATGACCCAAAACTTGAAAACTTCACAACACAAAACTTAAACAGAAACTCGTGATATCATTAGCACAAGAAAACAAACTACCATCTCTTTACGTACTGTAGCAATCTTGATTTCTATTTATATTGGTGTTATATTATTGTATTCTCACTTTTCCATGGCTAGTACCCCCCGATACTATCCATAGTTTCATCAAAACAAGCAACCAACTCAACAAAAACAGAATCTGTAAAAAACTGACCGGTCTGTAGAAATCTGTATACTTCGTATACTTATGGTACCTCAAAAATTCTGAAAACTTACGACTGCTTGGGAAAAAGGCATATCAACCAGAAGCAAAAAGAATCAACTCAAAATCTCTTTCTTAATAAAAATGAAAAACAATCTCGTGAGTGAAAAGTTTCTGTCTTTTTCCAGCAGGATCAAACAACCATCACCAAGACTAGTCATAAATGTTTTGCTTGGCTCAAACACAAAAAGAAACACAAAAGACACTATCATAACAGAATTATGATGGTGTGGACGCAACAAAACAGAAAGAAAAATATAAATTCATTGGGTTGCCTCCCAATAAGCGCTATTGTTTAACGCCCTTAGCTAGGCATAAAGTGATAGAATCATGTATCGTCGTCTTTGGTGCTCAAACCATAAGTAGCCCTCATCATGGATTCATAAGGCAATCTTATTTTATTTCTAGGAAAATGCTCCATGCCCTTCCTTAAAGGAAATTGAAATCTAATATTCCCTTCCTTCATATCGATGATAGCACCGATAGTCCTTAGGAAAGGTCTACCAAGAATGATAGGGCATCTAGGTTTGCAATCAATGTCAAGCACAATGAAATCCACGGGTACATAGTTCCTATTTGCAATAATAAGAACATCATTGATCCTTCCCATGGGTTTCTTGACAGTAGAATCCGCAAGATGCAAATTAACAGAACACTCCTCAATCTCATTAAAACCCAGAACATCACATAAAGACTTTGGAATCGCGGAAACACTAGCACCCAAATCACACAAAGCATTGCATTCATAGTTTTTGATTTTTATTTTGATAGTAGGTTACCACTCATCATGAAGTTTTCTAGGGATAGAAACTTCCAATTCAAGTTTCTCTTCAAGAGATTTTATCATAGCATCGACGATATGATCGGTAAAGACCTTGTTTTGGCTATAAGCGTGTGGAGAGTTTAGCATGGATTGCATCAAGGAAATGCATTCAATCAAGGAGCAGCTATAATAATTGAATTCCTTGAAATCCAAAGTAGTAATTTCATTACTACTCAAAGTTTTAATATCTTCTACTCCACTTTCAATGCTTTTAGCATCAAGATAGATGGATTCCGAATCATTAGGGCGTTTTTCAACCAAAGTGGATTCATATCCAGCCCCATCATCATTAGGTTTGACACAAGAAAAAAAAGATTCAATGGGAGTCACACCAAGCACTTTAAGATCTTCGTGATTTTTATCACGAGAACATGCCTTTTTAAGCCATTCATGTCTAGCACGAATTTGGGCGGTTCTTTCTTTGCTCTCACTCATGGAAACACGCATAGATTTCAAAGTTTCATCAATATTGATCTTGCGAGGAGCACATACAACTTCCAAAGCATCAATATCACTAGACATTCTATCAATGCTCCTAGCCAAATCATCAATTTTGAGTAGTTTTTCCTCTATGGACGCATATAAAATCTTTTGTGAGTTGATAAACTCTTTGATATTACTCTCTAGATCAGAGGGTAATCTATGGTAATTTCCATGAGTATTTTTGTAGGAGTTGCCAAAGTTATTAGAGGGGTTACTAGTAAAAGGCCTAGGAACGTAGTTTCCTCTAAAAGCATTGTTGTTGCCAAAATTATTCCTACCAACAAAATTAACGTCCAAGCTAGCGTTGCTACTCTCAATAAAGGAAGACAAGGGCATGTCATTAGGATCTAAGGAGCACTTCTACTAGCAACCAAATTCATTAACTCGTTCATCTTAGCACTTAACGAGTTAATTTCTTCTATAACGTGTACCTTTTTACTAGTAGGTGACCTTTCAGTGTGCCACTGAGAGTAGTTCGTCATGATATTGTCTAGGAGTTTTGTGGCTTCTCCTAACGTGATTTCCATGAACTTTCCACCTGAGGCGGAGTCCAAGATATTTCTAGAAGCGAAATTGAAGGCAACGTAGAAGATTTGTATAATCATCCAAAGACTCAAGCCATGAGCGGGACAATTTCTAATCATCAATTTCATTCTCTCCCAAGATTGTGCAACATGTTCACGATCAAGTTGCTTAAAATTCATGATATCATTATGGAGAGAGATAATCTTAGCCGGCGGGAAATACTTGGATATATAAGCATCTTTGCACTTGTTCCAAGAATCAATACTATCTTTGGGCAAAGACAAAAACCAAGTTTTTGCTCGATGTCACAACGAGAAAGGAAAAAAGCTTCAATTTAATCACATCATTATCAACATATTTCTTCTTTTGCATATCACAAAGCTCAATGAAGGTATTAAGATGGGATGCGGCATCTTCACTAGGAAGGCCGGAGAATTGCTCTTTCATAACAAGATTCAGCAAAGCAACATTGATTTCATATGATTCCGCACTAGTGGTGGGAGCAATCGGAGTACTAATAAAATCATTATTATTAGTATTCGAGAAGAAACAAAGTTTGGTGTTTTCAGTCATGGTGACTTCAGCAAGCAAACAAGCACACAAGCGAACAGAAAGCAAGCGAGAGAAAAGGGCGAACGAAAAAGGCAAACGAAGAAAAGGGAAAATATTTTTGTATTTTTTTTCAGAAGTGGGGGAGAGGAAAACGAGAGGCAGAAATGTAAATACAAGAGACGAGTTTGCGACACTTACTTGGATGAGTTCTTGACTTGATCCTCCCCGGCAACGGCGCCAGAAATTCTTCTGCTACGGCGACAGAAGGTTTTTGTCGTCTCTTGAGCTTGCGTTGGTTTTTCCCTTGAAGAGGAAAGGGCGATGCAGCACAGGAGCAGTAAGTATTTCCCTTAGTTTGAGAACTAAGGTATCAATCCAGTAGGAGAATCGCGTCAAGTCCAGAGTACGTGCACAAACACAAAAGAGCTTGCACCCAACGCTATAAAGGGATTGTCAATCCCTTCAAGATTGATTGCAAAGTGAGATCCGAAGGCAGAAAGTGCAACGAAGTAAAAGTGTAAGGCTGAAAATATGGTGTGAAGTAGACCTAGGGACCATAGTGTTCACTAGAGGCTTCTCTCAAAATAGCAAATATTACGGTGGGTGAACAAATTACTGTCGAGCAATTGATAGAACCGCGCTAAGTCATGACGATATCTAAGGCAATGATCATACATATAGGCATCACGTCCGAGACAAGTAGACTGATACTTCCTGCATCTACTACTATTACTCCACACATCGACCGCTATCCAGCATGCATCTAGTGTATTGAGTTCATGACGAACAGAGTAACGCCTTAAGCAAGATGACATGATGTAGAGGGATAAACTCAAACCAATGATGAAAACCCCATCTTTTTACCCTTGATGGCAACAAGATGATGCGTGCCTCGCTACCCCTTCTGTCACTCGGTGAGGTCACCGCACGGTATGAACCCAAAACCAATCACTTCTCCCATTGCAAGAATCATAGATCAAGTTGGCCAAACAAAACCCACAACTCGAAGAGAATTACAAGGATATGAAATCATGCATATAAGAGATTAGAAGAAACTCAAATAAGATTAATAGATAATCTGATCATAAATCCATAATTCATCGGATCTCGACAAACACACCGCAAAAGAAGATTACATCGGATAGATCTCCATGAAGATCATGGAGAACTTTGTATTGAAGATCCAAGAGAGAGAAGAAGCCATCTAGCTACTAGCTATGGACCCGTAGGTCTATGGTGAACTACTCACGCATCATCAGAGTGGTCATGGTTTTGATGAAGAAGCCCTCTGTATCCGAATCCCCCTCCGGCAGGGTAGCAGAACGTGCCCGAGATGGGATCTTGCGGAGACAGAAGCTTGCGGCGGCGGAAAAGTATTTTCGTGGATCTCCTGATTTTTTCTAGGATTTTAGGGAATTTATAGGCGAAGGAGCTAGGGCAGGGTAGGCCCAGGGGTCCCACAAGCCTGGGAGGCGTGGCCCCCCTGGCCGCGGCTAGGGGGCTTGTGGGGTCCCTGGTCACCCTCTGCCTTGGTTCTCAAGTCTCCCGATCGTCTTCTGTTTTGGAAAAAATATTTTTGGAAGTTTTATTCCGTGTGGACTCCGTTTAAAATCCTCCTCTGAAAAGGGTAAAAAACATGGAAAAAAAACAGGAACTCACACTTGGCACTGAGTTAATAGGTTAATCCCAAAAAATATATAAAAGGCATAGAAAACATCCAAAGTTTGACAAGATAATAGCATGAAACCATCAAAAATTATAGATACGTTGGAGACGTATCGAACCACAACATGTCCCTAGTGAGCCTCTAGTTGGCTAGCTCGTTGATCAATAGATGGTCATGGTTTCCTGATCATGGACATTGGATGTCATTGATAACGGGATCACATCATTAGGAGAATGATGTGATGGGCAAGACCCAATCCTAAGCATAGCACAAGATCGTGTTGTTCGTCTGCTAGAGCATGAGACTGTGCAACTCCCGGACACCGTAGGAATGCTTTGGGTGTATCAAACGTCACAACGTAACTGGGTGATTATAAAGGTGCACTACACGTATCTCCGAAAGTGTATGTTGGGTTGGCACGAATCGAGAATGGGATTTGTCACTCCGTATGACGGAGGGGTATCTGTGGGCCCACTCGGTAATACATCATCCTACTGAGCTCAATGTGACTAAGGAGTTAGTCATGGGATCATGTGTTATGTAACGAGTAAAGAGACTTGCCGGTAACGATATTGAACAAGGTATGGGGATACCAACGATCGAATCTCGGGTAAGTTATATATCGATAGACAAAGGGAATTGCATACGCGAATGATTGAATCCCCGACATCGTGGTTTATCCGATGAAATCATCGTGGAATACGTGGGAGACAACATGGATACATAGATCTCACTGTTGGTTATTGACCGGAGAGGTGTTTCGGTCATGTCTGCATGGTTCCCGAACCCGTAGGGTCTACACACTTAAGGTTCGATGATGCTAGAGTTGCAATGAGAATAGTATGTGATTATAGAAAGTTGTTCGGAGTCCCGGATGAGATCCCGGAGGTCACGAGGAGCTCCGGAATGGTCCGGAGGTAAAGATCCATATATAGGAAGTGGAGATTTGATCACCGGAAATGTTTCGAGGATCATCGGTATTGTACCGGGACCACCGGGAGGGGCCACCAGCCCCGAAGGACCACGTGGGCCAAAAGTGGAAGGGAACCAGCCCCTAGATGGGCTTGTGCGCCACCCATCAAGGCCCAAGGCGCATAGGGCTGGCAATCCTAGGGCGTGGAGGTGTCCCACCTCCAACTTGGGAGGCAAGCCACCTCCCACCTCGCCCCCCCCCCCTCTTTGGGCCCCGCCCCTCCCATCTAGGGTGGCCGCCGCCCCTCCTAGGGTTTCCTAGGGTGGCCGTCCAGCCCCCCTCCTCCTATATATACCCAAGGGTTTTGGGGCTGCAACACACAAGTTTTCCATCCACCTCGACGCAGCCCTGCCCTCTCTCTTCTTCCTCCTCCCCGATGCTTGGTGAAGCACTGTCAGAGAACCACATAGCTCCACCACCACCACGTCGTCGTGTTGCCGGAGCTCTCCATCAACTTCCCCTCTCCCCTTGCTGGTTCAAGGTAGAGGAGACGTCACCGGGCTGCACGTGTGTTGAACACGGAGGCGCCGTTGTTCGGCGCTTTGGATCCCATCTACCGCAATCTGAATCACTGCGAGTACGACTCCATCACCCACGTTCATAGTAACGCTTCTGCTTAGCGATCTTCAAAGGTATGAAGATGCTCTCCCCCTTGCTCGTTGCTAGCATCTCCTAGGATTTTTTTGAATTTCTCCCTCGAGCCCCAACATGAGGATCACCCTTAAGTGCACGATGCTAGGCTTGGCATCGTTAGAACGAACGATTGCGCTCCAACGTTCGAGGTTGAGGTGGTTAAAGGAGGGAGATGCATTCTCCAAGTTGTTCTTCCTTGTGGCCAATGGAAGGAAGCTCAAGAATTTGATTCCTGCAATCATGCATGGCGAGGAGATAATCACTGATCAGGCCGACAAGGAGAAGCTCTTCTATGACTCTTACAAGGAGATGTTGGAGATGGCACAAGCCAGGAATTGCACTCTAATCTTGGATGCCCTGGATATTAGCCAATGTTGGAAATATGCCCTAGAGGCAATAATAAATTAGTTATTATTATATTTCTTTGTTCATGATAATCGTTTATTATCCATGCTATAATTGTATTGATTGGAAACACACTGCATGCGTGGATACATAGACAAAACACTGTCCCTAGTAAGCCTCTAGTTGACTAGCTCGTTGATCAAAGATGGTCAAGGTTTCCTGACCATAGGCAAGTGTTGTCACTTGATAACGGGATCACATCATTAGGAGAATCATGTGATGGACTAGACCCAAACTAATAGACGTAGCATGTTGATCGTGTCATTTTGTTGCTACTGTTTTCTGCGTGTCAAGTATTTGTTCCTATGACCATGAGAGCATATAACTCACTGACACCGGAGGAATGCTTTGTGTGTATCAAACGTCGCAATGTAACTGGGTGACTATAAAGATGCTCTACAGGTATCTCCGAAGGTGTTCGTTGAGTTAGTATGGATCGAGACTAGGATTTGTCACTCCGTGCGACGGAGAGGTATCTCGGGGCCCACTCGGTAATACAACATCACACACAAGCCTTGCAAGCAATGTGACTTAATGTAAGTTGCGGGATCTTGTATTACGGTACGAGTAAATAGACTTGCCAGTTAAAGAGATTGAAATAGGTATGTGGATACCAACGATCGAATCTCGGGCAAGTAACATACCGAAGGACAAAGGGAATGACATACGGGATTATATGAATCCTTGGCACTGAGGTTCAAACGATAAGATCTTCGTAGAATATGTGGGATCCAATATGGGCATCCAGGTCCCGCTATTGGATATTGACCGAGGAGTCACTCGGGTCATGTCTACATAGTTCTCGAACCCGCAGGGTCTGCACACTTAAGGTTCGACGTTGTTTTATGCGTATTTGAGTTATATGGTTGGTTACCGAATGTTGTCCGGAGTCCCGGATGAGATCACGGACGTCACGAGGGTTTCCGGAATGGTCCGGAAACGAAGATTGATATATAGGATGACCTCATTTGATTACCGGAAGGTTTTCGGAGTTACCCGGAATGTACCGGGAATGACGAATGGGTTCCGGGTGTTCACCGGGGGGGGCAACCCACCCCGGGGAAGCCCGTAGGCCTTGGGGGTGGCGCACCAGCCCTTGGTGGGCTGGTGGGACAGCCCAAGAAGGTCCTATGTGCCAAGGATATAAAATCAAAGAGAAAGAAAAAAAAGGAGGTGGGAAAGGAGAGAAGGACTCCACTTTCCAATCCTAGTTGGACTAGGATTGGAGGAGGACTCCTCCTCCCTTGGTGGCGCAGCCCTTGGGGCTCCTTGAGCCTCAAGGCAAGCCTCCCCTACCTCCTCCTATATATATGGAGCAATTAGGGCTGATCTGAGACAACTTTTCCAAGGCAGCCCGACCACATAACTCCACGCTTTTACCTCTAGATCGCGTCTCTGCGGAGCTCGGGCGGAGCCCTGCCGAGATTAGATCATCACCAACCTCCGGAGCGCCGTCACGCTGCCGGAGAACTCATCTACCTCTCCGTCCCTCTTGCTGGATCAAGAAGGCCGAGATCATCGTCGAGCTGTACGTGTGCTGAACTCGGAGGTGCTGTCCGTTCGGCACTAGATCGTGGGACGGATCGCGGGACGGTTCGCGGGGTGGATCGAGGGACGTGAGGACGTTCCACTATATCAACCGCGTTCACTAACGCTTCTGCTGTGCGATCTACAAGGGTACGTAGATCGGAAATCCCCTCTCGTAGATGGACATCACCATGATAGGTCTTCGTGCGCGTAGGAAAATTTTTGTTTCCCATGCGACGTTCCCCAACAGTGGCATCATGAGCTAGGTTCATGCGTAGATGTAATCTCGAGTAGAACACAAAAGTTTTTGTGGGCGGTGATGTGCGTTTTGCTGCCCTCCTTAGTCTTTTCTTGGTTCCGCGGTATTGTTGGATCGAAGCGGCTCGGACCGACATTACTCGTACACTTACGAGAGACTGGTTTCATCGCTACGAGTAACTCCGTTGCTCAAAGATGACCGGCGAGTGTCGGTTTCTCCAACTTTAGTTGAATCGGATTTGACCGAGGAGGTCCTTGGATGAGGTTAAATAGCAATTCATATATCTCCGTTGTGGTGTTTGCGTAAGTAAGATGCGATCTACTAGATACCCATAGCAGCCACATAAAACATGCAACAACAATTAGAGGACGTCTAACTTGTTTTTGCAGGGTATGCTTGTGATGTGATATGGCCAACGATGTGATGTGATATATTGGATGTATGAGATGATCATGTTGTAATAGTTAATATCGACTTGCACGTCGATGGTACGACAACCGGCAGGAGCCATAGGGTTGTCTTTAAACTAACATTTGTGCTTGCAGATGCGTTTACTATATTGCTAGGACGTAGCTTTAGTAGTAATAGCATGAGTAGCACGACAACCCTGATGGCGACACGTTGATGGAGATCATGGTGTGACGCCGGTGACAAGAAGATCGTGCCGGTGCTTTGGTGATGGAGATCAAGAAGCACATGATGATGGCCATATCATGTCACTTATGAATTGCATGTGATGTTAATCCTTTATGCACCTTATCTTGCTTAGAACGACGGTAGCATTATGAGGTGATATCTCACTAAAATTTCAAGACGAAATTGTGTTCTCCCCGACTGTGCACCACTGCGACAGTTCTTCGTTTCGAGACACCACGTGATGATCGGGTGTGATAGACTCAACGTTCACATACAACGGGTGCAAAACAGTTGCACACGTGGAACACTCGGGTTAAGCTTGACGAGCCTAGCATGTGCAGACATGGCCTTGGAACACATGAGACCGAAAGGTCGAGCATGAATCGTATAGTTGATATGATTAGCATAGAGATGCTTACCACTGAAACTATTCTCGACTCACGTGATGATCGGACTTGAGATAGTGGATTTGGATCATGTACCACTCAAATGACTAGAGAGATGTACTTTTTGAGTGGGAGTTCTTAAGTAATATGATTAATTGAACTAATTGTCAAGAACATAGTCTAATGGTCTTTGCGAATTACGGTGTAGCTTGCGCTATAGCTCTACTGTTTTTATATGTTCCTAGAGAAAATTTAGTTGAAAGTTGATAGTAGCAAACTTTGCAGAGGATTGTCCTCGTTGCTGCGCAGAAGGCTTATGTCCTTAATGCACCACTCGGTGTGCTGCACCTCGAGCGTCGTCTATGGATGCTGTGAACATCCTACATACACGTTTCTGATGACTACATGATAGTTCAGTACAAATTACTTAATGGCTTAGAAGCAAGGCACCGAAGACGTTTTGAAACGTCACGGAACATAAGAGATGTTCTAAAGAGATGAAATTGTGATTTCATGCTTGTGCCCTTGTTAAGAGGTACGAGACCTCTGACAAGATTCTTTGTCCACAAAGTAAGGGAGAAAAGCTCAATCGTTGAGCGTGTGCTCAGATTATCTGAGTACGACAATCGCTTGAATCAAGTGGGAGTTAATCTTCCAGATGAGATAGTGATGGTTCTCCAAAGTCACTGCCACCAAGCTGTGAGAGCTTCGTGATGAACTATAACATATCAAGGATAGATACAATGATCCTTGAGCAATTCGCGATGTTTGACACTGCGAAAGTAGAAATCAAGAAGGAGCATCAATAGTTGATGGTTAGTAAAACCACTAAGTTTCAAGAAAGGCAAGGGCTAGAAGGGATACTTCGTGAAATGGCAAAAAAATTGCTGCACTAATGAAGAGACCCAAGATTAAACCCAAACCCGAGACTAAGTGCTTCTATAATGAGGGGAACAGTCACTGAGGCGGAGCAACTCTAGATACTTGGTAGATAAGAAAGCTGGCAGAAGTCGAAAGAAGTATATTTGATATACATGATGTTGATGTGTACTTTACTATTACTCCTAGTAGCACGAGGGTATTGGATACCGGTTCGGTTGCTAAGTGATTAGTAACACGAAATGAAAGCTACGGCATAAACGGAGACTAGCTAAAGGCGAGGTGACGATACGTGTTGGAAGTGTTTCCAAGGTTGATATGATCAAACGTCGCACGCTCCCTCTACCATTGGTATTGGTGTTAAACCTAAATAATTGTTATTTGGTGCTTGCGTTAAGCATGAACATGATTGGATCGTGTTTATTGCAATACGATTATTCATTTAAAGAGAATAATGATTACTCTATTTGCTTGAATAATAACCTTCAATGGTTTATTGAATCTCGATTGTAGTGTTACACATGTTCATGATATTGGTGCCAAAAGATACGAGGTAACGATGATAGTACCACTTACTTGTGGCACTGCCACTTGAGTCATGTTGGTATAAATTGCATGAAGAGGCTCCATGCTGATGGATCTTTATACTCACTTGATTTTGAATCACTAGTGACATGCAAATCACACCACATGAGCAAGGCCTTGTTTTCATTGAGATGAAACAAGATAGTAACTTGTTGGAAGTGATACATTTTGATGTATGCAGTCCAATGGGTGCTGAGGCACGCAGTGGATATCATTATGTTCTTACTTCAATGACGATTTGAGTAGATACAAGAGTATTTACTTAATGAATCACAAGTCTGAAATATTGAAAAGTTCAATTCTGTTTCGGAGTGAAGTTAGTCGTAACAAGAGGATAAACTGTCTACGATATAATCATAGAAATGAATATCTGAGTTACGAGTTTTGGTACGCAGTTAAGACAATGTGGAAATTGTTTCGCAGTTCATGCCACCTGGAACATCATAGTGTGATGATGTGTCTGAACGTCATAGCCACGCACTATTTGGTATGGTGCATGCTATGATGTCTCTTATCGAATTACCACTATCGTTTATGGTTTATGCATTAGAGACAACCGCATTCAGTTTAAATAGGGCACCGCGTATTTCCGTTGAGATGACACAGTATAGACTGAGGTTTAGAGAAATCTAAACTGTCGTTTCTTGAAAGTTTGGGGCTTCGACACTTATGTGAAAAAGTTTCAGTCTGATAAGCTCGAACCCAAAGCGGATAAATGCATCTTCATAGGATATCCAAAACAGTTGGGTACATCTCCTATCTCAGATCCGAAAGCAAAGTGTTTGTTTCTAGAAACGGATCCTTTCTCGAGGAAAGGTTTCCCTCGAAAGAATTGAGTGGGAGGGTGGTAGAACTTGATAAGGTTATTGAACCATCACTTCAACCAGTGTGTAGAAGGGCGCAGGAAGTTGTTCCTGTGGCGCCTACACCAATTGAAGTGAAAGCTGATGATGGTGATCATCGAGCATCGAATCAAGTTACTACAAATCTCGTAGGTTGACAAGGTCGCGTACTACTGCAGAGTGGTACGGTAACCCTGTCTTGGAGGTCATGTTGTTGAGCAACAATGAACCTACGAGTTATGGAGAAAGCAATGGTGGGCCCGGATTCCGACAAATGGCCGGAGGCCACGAAATCCGAGAGAGGATCCATGTATGAAAACAAAGTGTAGACTTTGGAAGAACTACTTGATGGTCATAGGACTATTGAGTAAAGATGGATCTTTAAAAGGAAGACAGACGATGATGGTGATAAGTCACTATTAAGAAAAGCTCGACTTGTCGCAAAGATGTTTCCGACAAGATCAAACAGTTGACTATGATGAGACTTTCTTACTCGTAGCGATGCTAAATGTCTGTTAGAATTATGTTAGTAGTTGATGCATTATTTATGAAATATTGCACATAGGATGTCAAAACATTGTTTCCTCGACGGTTTCCTTGAGCAAACATTGTATGTGATACAACCAGGAGGTTTTGTCGATCCTAAAGATACTAGCAAGTATGCAAGCTCCAGCGATCCTTCAATGGACTGGTGCAAGCATCTCGGAGTTGGAATATACACTTTGATGAGATGATCAAAGATTTTGGGTTTGTACAAGGTTTATGAGAAACTTGTATTTCCAAAGAAGTGAGTGGGAGCACTATAGAATTTCTGATAAGTATATGTGGTTGACATATTGTGGATCAGAAGTAATGTAGAATTTCTGTAAAGCATACAAGGATACATAGATCTCACTGTTGGTAATTGACCGGAGAGGTGTTTCGGTCATGTATGCATGGTTCCCGAACCCGTAGGGTCTACACACTTAAGGTTCGATGATGCTAGAGTTGCAATGAGAATAGTATGTGGTTATCGAAAGTTGTTCGAAGTCCCGGATGAGATCCCGGAGGTCACGATGAGCTCCGGAATGGTCCGGAGGTAAAGATCCATATATAGGAAGTGGAGATTTGATCACCGGAAATGTTTCGAGGATCATCGGTATTGTACCGGGACCACCGGGAGGGGCCACCAGCCCCGAAGGACCACGTGGGCCAAAAGTGGAAGGGAACCAGCCCCTAGATGGGCTTGTGCGCCACCCACCAAGGCCCAGGGCGCCTAGGGCTGGCAATCCTAGGGCGTGGAGGTGTCCCACCTCCAACTTGGGAGGCAAGCCACCTCCCACCTAGCCGCCGCCCCCTCTTTGGGCCCCGCCCCTCCCATCTAGGGTGGTCGCCGCCCCTCCTAGGGTTTCCTAGGGTGGACGTCCAGCCCCCCTCCTCCTATATATACCCAAGGGTTTTGGGGCTGCAACACACAAGTTTTCCATCCACCTCGGCGCAGCCCTGCCCTCTCTCTTCTTCCTCCTCCCCGATGCTTGGTGAAGCACTGTCGGAGAACCACATAGCTCCACCACCACCACGTCGTCGTGTTGCCGGAGCTCTCCATCAACTTCCCCTCTCCCCTTGCTGGTTCAAGGTAGAGGAGACGTCACCGGGCTGCACGTGTGTTGAACACGGAGGCGCCGTTGTTCGGTGCTTTGGATCCCATCTACCGCAATCTGAATCACTGCGAGTACGACTCCATCACCCGCGTTCATAGTAACGCTTCCGCTTAGCGATCTTCAAAGGTATGAAGATGCTCTCCCCCTTGCTCGTTGCTAGCATCTCCTAGATTGATCTTCGTGTTTCGTAGGATTTTTTTGAATTTCTCCCTCGAGCCCCAACATGAGGATCACCCTTAAGTGCACGATGCTAGGCTTGGCATCGTTAGAGCGAACGATTGCGCTCCAACGTTCGAGGTTGAGGTGGTTAAAGGAGGGAGATGCATGCTCCAAGTTGTTCTTCCTCGTGGCCAATGGAAAGAAGCTCAAGAATTTGATTCCTGCAATCATGCATGGCGAGGAGATAATCACTGATCAGGCCGACAAGGAGAAGCTCTTCTATGACTCTTACAAGGAGATGTTGGAGATGGCACAAGCCAGGAATTGCACTCTAATCTTGGATGCCCTGGATATTAGCCAATGTTGGAAATATGCCCTAGAGGCAATAATAAATTAGTTATTATTATATTTCTTTGTTCATGATAATCGTTTATTATCCATGCTATAATTGTATTGATTGGAAACACAGTGCATGCGTGGATACATAGACAAAACATTGTCCCTAGTAAGCCTCTAGTTGACTAGCTCGTTGATCAAAGATGGTCAAGGTTTCCTGACCATAGGCAAGTGTTGTCACTTGATAACGGGATCACATCATTAGGAGAATCATGTGATGGACTAGACCCAAACTAATAGACGTAGCATGTTGATCGTGTCATTTTGTTGCTACTGTTTTCTGCGTGTCAAGTATTTGTTCCTATGACCATGAGAGCATATAACTCACTGACACCGGAGGAATGCTTTATGTGTATCAAACGTCGCAACGTAACTGGGTGACTATAAAGATGCTCTACAGGTATCTCCGAAGGTGTTCGTTGAGTTAGTATGGATCGAGACTGGGATTTGTCACTCCGTGTGACGGAGAGGTATCTCGGGGCCCACTCGGTAATACAATATCACACACAAGCCTTGCAAGCAATGTGACTTAATGTAAGTTGCGGGATCTTGTATTACGGTACGAGTAAAGAGACTTGCCAGTTAAAGAGATTGAAATAGGTATGTGGATACTAACGATCGAATCTCGGGCAAGTAACATACCGAAGGACAAAGGGAATGACATACGGGATTATATGAATCCTTGGCACTGAGGTTAAAACGATAAGATCTTCGTAGAATATGTGGGATCCAATATGGGCATCTAGGTCCCGCTATTGGATATTGACCGAGGAGTCACTCGGGTCATGTCTACATAGTTCTCGAACCCACAGGGTCTGCACACTTAAGGTTCGACGTTGTTTTATGCGTATTTGAGTTATATGGTTGGTTACCGAATGTTGTTGGGAGTCCCAGATGAGATCACGGACGTCACAAGGGTTTCCGGAATGGTCCGGAAACGAAGATTGATATATAGGATGACCTCATTTGATTACCGGAAGGTTTTCGGAGTTACCGGGAATGTACCGGGAATGACGAATGGGTTCCGGGTGTTCACCGGGGGGGGGCAACTCACCCCGGGGAAGCCCATAGGCCTTGGGGGTGGTGCACCAACCCTTGGTGGGCTGGTGGGACAGCCCAAGAAGGTCCTATGCGCCAAGGATAGAAAATCAAAGAGAAAGAATAACAAGGAGGTGGGAAAGGAGAGAAGGACTCCACTTTCCAATCCTAGTTGGACTAGGATTGGAGGAGGACTCCTCCTCCCTTGGTGGTGCAGCCCTTGGGGCTCCTTGAGCCTCAAGGCAAGCCTCCCCTCCCTCCTCCTATATATATGGAGCAATTAGGGCTGATTTGAGACAACTTTTCCAAGGCAGCCCGACCACATAACTCCACGGTTTTACCTCTAGATCGCGTCTCTGCGGAGCTCGGGCGGAGCCCTGACGAGATTAGATCATCACCAACCTCGGGAGCGCCGTCACGCTGCCGGAGAACTCATCTACCTCTCGGTCTCTCTTGCTGGATCAAGAAGGCCGAGATCATCGTCGAGTTGTACGTGTGCTGAACTCGGAGGTGTTGTCCGTTCGGCACTAGATCGTGGGACGGATCGCGGGACGGTTCGCGGGGCGGATCGAGGGACGTGAGAACATTCCACTACATCAACCGCGTTCACTAACGCTTCTGCTGTGCGATCTACAAGGGTACGCAGATCGGAATCCCCTCTCGTAGATGGACATCACCATGATAGGTCTTCATGCGTGTAGGAAAATTTTTGTTTGCCATGCGACGTTCCCCAACAGCCAAGTGGATCTGTCAGACCAGGACATGGTGTTCACTGATTAGGAGGTGTGGGAGGCAATTAGAGATATGCTAGGTGAGCGGGCCTCGGGCCCGGATTGTTGGGTAACGTAGCATAAATTCAAAAATTTCCTACGCCATATTCAGATCTTCCTATGGAGAGACCAGCAACGAGAGAGGGGTGAGTGCATCTTCATACCTTTGAAGATTGCTAAGCGGAAGCATTGCTAGAACACGGTTGATGGAGTCGTACTCGCGGCGATTCCGAACGCGGTGTGATTCCGATCTAGTGCCAAACCACGGCACCTCCGCGTTCAACACACGTGCAACCCGGTGACGTCTCCCGCACCTTGATCCAGCAAGGAGGAGGGAGATGTTGGGGAAGATCTCCGGCAGCACGATGGCGTGGTGTCGATGGAGAGACGAGGTCTCCCGGCAAGGCTTCGCCAAGCACCGTGGGAGAGGAGGAAGGAGGGAAGCAGGGCTGCGCCGAGGGAGATGGAAAACTGTGTGCAAAACAGCCCCAAACCCCTAGGTATATATAGGAGGAGGGGAGGGGGGTGCCACCCCTAGGGTTCCCACCCCAGGTGGTGCGGCAGCCCCCCAGATGGGAGGTGCGGCGGCCAGGGCAGGGGGAGGGGGTGGCGCACCCCTAGGTGGGCCTTAGGCCCACCAGCACCTAGGGTTCCCCCCTCTCCACCTCCTGCGCCTTGGCCCCCTTTGTGGGAGGCGCACCAGCCCACTTTGGGCTGGTTTCCCTCCACCTTTTGGCCCATGCCACCTCTTGGGGCTGGTGGCCCCTCCCGATGGACCCCCGGGACCATTTCCGGTGGTCCCGGTGGTCCCGGTACGCTACCCGTGACGCCCGAAACATTTCCGGTGTCCAAAACCATCCATCCTATATATCAACCTTTACCTCCGGACCATTCCGGAGCTGCTTGTGACGTCTGGGATCTCATCCGGGACTCCGAACAACTTTCGGTAACCTCGTATAACATTTCCCTATAACCCTAGCGTCATCGAACCTTAAGTGTGTAGACCCTACGGGTTCAGGAAGCATGCAGACATGACCAAGACGCTCTCCGGCCAATAACCATCAGCGGGATCTGGATACCCATGGTGGCTCCCACATGTTCCACGATGATCTCATCGGATGAACCACGATGTCAAGGATTCAATCAATCCCGTATACAATTCCCTTTGTGTGTTGGCATAAAACTTGCCCGAGATTCGATCATCGGTATACATATACCTTGTTCAATCTCGTTATCGGTAAGTCTCTTTACTCGTTCCGTAGCACGTCATCCTATGACTAATTCCTTAGTCACATTGAGCTCATGATGATGTTCTACCGAGTGGGCCCACAGATACCTCTCCGACACACGGAGTGACAAATCCCGATCTCGATTCGTACCAACCCGACAGACACTTTCGGAGGTACCCGTAGTGCACCTTTATAGTCACCCAGTTACGTTGTGATGTTTGATACACCCAAAGCACTCCTATGGTATCCGGGAGTTGCACAATCTCACGGTCGAAGGAAAAGACACTTGACATTAGAAAAGCTTTAGCATACGAACAATACGATCTAGTGCTATGCTTAGGATTGGGTCTTGTCCATCACATCATTCTCCCAATGATGTTATCCCGTTATCAATGACATCTAATGTCCATGATCAGGAAACCATGATCATCTATTGATTAACGAGTTAGCCAACTAGAGGCTTGCTAGGGACACATTGTGATCTATTTATTCACACATGTATTACTGTTTCCTGTTAATACAGTTATAGCATGAACAATAGCGATTATCATGAACCAGGAAATATGATAATAACCAATTTATTATTGCCTCTAGGGCATATTTCCAACATGGATGGTTTTATAGGACTCTTTTTCCACAAAGCTTGGCCTGTGATAAAGACTCATGTTATGGTTGTGATCCACAAGTTCTTCGTGGGCAATGGGCGAGGTTTTGGTCGTCTGAACCAGGCGCTCATCACAGTTATACCCAAGAAAACAGATGCCTCACTAGTTAGAGACTTTCGCCTGATATGTCTTGTGCAGAGCTTCCCTAAACTCTGCTCCAAACTGCCAGCGAAGCGTTTATGTGCTTGCGTGCCAGATTTGGTTGTGATCAATCAATCGACATATATCAGGGGACGAAATATCCATGATAACTTCCTACTGGTGCATTAGGTGGCTAGGATGTTGCATAAGCGCAAGGCTAAAGGTGTTCTACTCAAGCTAGATATTTCCAGGGCCTTTGACTCTCTATCGTGGCCCTTTTTGTTTTAGGTCCTTCGCGCCAAAGGGTTCTCGGAATCCTGGAGGGCTTGGGTGGCGATTTTACTCAACTCTGCTAGCTCAAGGGTGGTGGTTAATGGATGCCATGTGCAAAAGTTCATGAACGCCCAAGGATTGCGACAAGGCGAACCACTCTCACCTTTATTGTTCGTCATTGCCATGGATGTTCTTACTGCCATAATCACCAAGGCGCAACAAGCTGGGGTGATCAGCACGTTGCCTCGATGTTTGCCTCCATGAAGAATGTCGATTTATGAGGACGATGTGGTGTTTTTCATTCGGGCGACTAGTGGAGATCTCAGTTTTGTTAGGGCTGCTCTCAGCTTGTTTGGTGCAGCTTTGGGATTGAACGTGAACTTTATAAAACCTATGGCTATCATGATCAGAAGTAATGATAATGATCAGGCAATTGTTATAGACGCTCTGCGATGGCGTATGGAAAAGTTCTCATGCACTTATCTTGGACTCAAACTGTCTATTTATCAACTCACGAGATCTAAATGGCAACGTGTGCTTGATGTAGCGCTGACTATATTCCCTGGATGGAAATGTGGATTAGTGACAAGGCCAGAGAGGCTAATCCTAGTTAATAATGTGGTCCGAGCTAGACCCATGCATAATCTCATGACCGCGGAGGCGTCCAAATGGGCCGTGAAGCATGTTGACAAAGGATATCGACTTTCTTTTGGGCCGGTTCAGAGGAGACACATGGAGGGCAGTGTCTAGTGGCTTGGCAGAGAGTGTGTCGCCCGAAGAAGATGGGGGGACTTGGGGTCATTGACCTCGGTAAGCAAGGACTTGCACCCAGGTTGCGTTGGGAGTGGCTCAAAAGGACGGACAACTCGAGACCTTGGCAAGGTTTTCCGGTTTCCTCACACAAACAGGTCCAAAAGGCATTCACAAGCTTGCTTCACTTGAAGGTTGGAGCGTGATTAAAGAACAACGCCGCCAAAAGGAAGGAGAAATTCGACGCATGGTGGTCGACGTTGATGACGAAGCAAGACGTCAAGGTCGACCTTCTCAGGACCAACGTCGCCGCGAAGAAGAGAAACATCGAGCTAGCGATCTTGATGGAAGCAGACATATCGACGAAGGACGAGAAGGTGAAGGCATGGTACCTCGTGGAACGCGACCTAATCTTAAACCAAATGCCCGCTCCGACGGCGACCATGGTAGCGACGACGAGGAAAACACGATGACGCCTAGTCCGAGCACAGAAACCATGTCGATGATAAGCCCGACTACGCCGATGACGAGCTCGACCTTGGCCAGTCCCGCGCCAGAGGAGCCGCATTACGTTGAGTCGGCCGTTCGATTCTTTTCTTGTCTACTATCCCTTCCTTTTGATCGCCGAACTATTGAGTGTGTTTGATCGCCGAACTATGACATGCCGATCGTCGACTTATGGCATGATGATTGCCGAACTAGTGGCGTCTTTCTGGGAGCAGTGAAGACAAGTTCGAATTAGTTGACGTCTCGAGGCCAAAACCTGGGAACACGGTTGGAAACTCGTTTGCCCCCAATGCGAAAAAGGCTCCGGCGCAAACACTAAAAGGGATTCACAGGGTGCGCTGGGGGGCCAAACGGCTCGAGTTGCTCTGACGTGGATGAACCGTTGAGACCCTATGTTTGTTAAGAAAAAATAGAGATGAGTTTTTGCACACAGGTCCTTAAGACTTGTGCATTTCTCCGTCCTTTACAAGGCCCCTTCCGGCGTAACGGGCAATTCATCGAACGCCAGTCACCATGGACACGCCTGCCCCTACGCAGCCGGACGCGTCGGCGCCGCCGCCGCCGCCCTCAACCGCGGCTGCGGCTCCCCCTGCCGCGCCGTCGACCAATCCCGCGCCTCCCGTTTCCACCGCCGCGCAACCCACCTCCGACCCCACCCCTGCTCCTGCCCCTGTTCCCGCTCCCGCTCCCGCCCCAGCACCAGCGCCCGCCCCCGCCCAAACCCTAGAGCCCCCAACTCCGATCCCCGCCACCGCCCGGCCGCCGGCGCCTCGCATGAGGCCTCCGTACACCCACCTAGCCTCGCCCATCACGATGTCCTCCTCCTCCTCTGCCGCCGCAGCAGGGCCCTCCTCCACGACTTCTGCAATGGCAAGGGGAGGGGTTGCCATCGGGTTGCCTGCGCACCCGCGTGGGGCGCAGACGCCCATGGGCTATACGGGGTTCGTGCCTCCGCCGCCGCTCGCTCACCAGTTCAGCGCCATGCATCGTGGCCCCGACCAGACCCCTCTGCCCACTCCACAGGTCTGCGTCTCATTCTTGAACTCGGTTCTTTATAGTCCTGGTTAATAAGCTCGAAATTCATGGAGTTCTCTTCCAATTGAGGCCAAAACTTAGCTCGTGTAGCATATATTTTTCTTTCAGGGAATCCATTAGTTGTGACTAGCTGCACTTTCTTGATGTTCCTAGTTATAACGAGCTACTAATTTGTTGAACACAACCTCAAGCGTACAATGGATGGTCACTCTCTCAACCATCGCCAACTTTTAGGTCCCTCTGTTTCTCGTCCTATATACACGACACTTTAATTTTCTCTTGAACCCCCAGTTGGTTCCACCTTGCTTTGAATGAGATCTTGGATTTATTGGGTTTCTAAGACCAGTGAACCACACCTCATGGCTTTATATTGTTATTATCCACCCTGCCTTTGGAATGAGATCTCGTCCTTTGTATGGAAGAAGGAAACCTAAACCCGCTAGGATTAGTCTATGTTTGCACTTTGCAGAGTATCTCAAGTGCTTTCATTGTCATTAACTTCCACCCTGCCTTCTCTTTTGAGTTATGAAACGATTCCTGATGATGCTTATGACTTTCAGCTTAGGCAACCTGCCCCGGGGATCCAGAATATTGGGATGATTGGTTCCCTTAATGCGTCTCAGATGAGACCAGGATCAATATCTAGTTCGCAACAGCCAAGGCCAGGTCTTCCATCATCAGCGACACCATCTTCATCTGGTAGCCAAATGCCAGGTTCACAAGTAAGAAGCCTGTTAGGCTGTTACTTGCAATGATGTAGTCTAGTTTATCTCTAGGCATTTCATTGTTGTGTTTCGGTTATATGCAAAATGTGTGATTATGTAATTTTTTTTTGTTCATCTCAATGTTGGTGCAGACATGAAAGAATATCTACATACCTTCTAAATGTGGATCAATCATTTGTAATCCATAGAAGTATAGGTTGAATTCAGGCTTCTTGCCCCTTGATTGCTTCCACATATTGTATGCTGTACCATCAGATTAGGAGGGAATATACCAACTTCTTTATTGCAATTCATGTCATGTTGTGTGCTTGATTGACTTATTTTCCCACAGAAAACCCCCATGCATTCTTTAACAAGACCGATGTCTATGGGTTCCCCTGCGGCGGCTTTACAGCAAACTCCGGCAAATATGTCTTCACCATTTAGGCCACAACAAAGGCCACAAGTGCCACAACAAAGGCCACAAGTTCCACAACAAAGGCCACAAGTTCCACAACCAAGACCATACCATGCTGCACAATCTGCACCTATAGCTTCTCAACAGAATGCACTTTCAGGACAGCAGCAGCTACCTCAGCAGCAACTTTTGCAGCAGCAACCTCAACATCATCAGCAGCAACATCAGCAGCAGCAGCAGCAACAGCAAGTTCTACAGCAGCAGCAACAACAGCAGCAGCAGCAGCAGCAGCAGCAGCAACAGCAGCAGCAGCAGCAGCAGCAGCAGCAGCAAAGTCAACCACAAAGTTCCTCACAGCAAAATACAACACTGAAAAACCAGCAGCAAGCTGCCCGAACTCCTGTCTCATTGACTCAGAAGCCTGATTCTCCAGCCACACTACAAGCTACTAATATGCAGCTTGTGGACATGGCTTCCGCTGATGCAGCTTCTGGTGAATCTAGTAATCGGCTACTCTCCAAGAGGAGTATACATGATTTACTTGCACAGGTATGCGGTGTTTCCTGAGCTGCAGTTGAGAGAAGGTGCAAGGTTATGCAATTCCAGATTTCCTTAGATCCTATATTTTCAGTTTTTCATACATCTCATTCCACTGATGTGATTAATGGCGTTTGTTAGCGTGTTATTCTGGTTCCAAAATATTTCCTTTTGCATATATGTCTGAAATGCTTGTTTTCTCTCTTCTCATACAATTTTATATTTAGCCTCATCTTTTGCTACCCCTATGCATAGTTGCATAAAGAAAGACATGGTACTTAACACTTTGAAAGTTCAGCTATCCTTTTGTAAAATAAAAAACACTGGGTTTTATCCTCAGTAGTAAAAAGAAAAAAAATCATATTTGGATCATATGTAGCAAAGGATGCCATATATAAATTATATAAATGAAACAAAGGGTGCCATATTTTGACATAGTTTTATGTAGCCTGCATGCATAGTGCATGGACCAAGCAAGGAACCTACATGTCACTGACATGTGGCCTGTCATTTTATCAAACACTATGTTTCATTTTATCAAATCCTCCTTCCTAAAATTGCGCTATTGATTTAAGTGCTTAGAATGACCTGTGTTAAATCTATTCCAGTGATGGTTGAACTTAAGTACGGTTTTAGTGGAACAGTAATTACTCTTGGAAATACTTGCACAAGATATTTTTGTTGAGTTTACAGTACTCAGCATGAGCTCTGTAGGATCGTAAACATCACTTGGGCTGACCGATTTAACGATTAATTGACTCTCGTACTAGTTTTCTGTAGTTGTGCATTTCACTTTGTAGCAGTAAAAGTGCCAACCTTTCTTATAATTTGTTCGCACAGATCGACCCTTCGGAAAGGCTGGATCCTGATGTTGAAGATGTTCTTATTGACATTGCAGAAGATTTTATTGAATCTGTAGGTTTTTTGACCCTTTCTTCTTTTTTTCGTTTGGTGATTTTTATCCAAGGATAATTATTTTTCAGAATATGTTTTCCTTTTTTAAGAAAATACGCATGGTTTCTCAAGCCTTTGTGCATTCTGGATGATTTCTTATTAGCTATTTTGTTTTTGATAACTATTTTGAGCAGGTCGGAACATTTGCTTGTTCTTTAGCAAAGCATAGAAAGTCTACTACTCTGGAAGCCAAAGATGTACTCCTTCATGCAGGTACCTAATTATTTTGGCTTTTCTAGAATATTAATGCGCTTGTGCAATTACAGTTGATTTATAGTTTAATATCACCATTGCAGAGAGAAGCTGGAATATCACCTTGCCAGGTTTCACCGGGGATGAAATAAAACTATACAAGAAGCCGGTAATTCTTAACTTCACATATTCATTTCTTCCTTGTAGTTATTTATTTTGTAACCCATATTGACATTTCCTTGCCTCTTCTTGGTGTTCTGCAGCATGTCAACGATATTCACAGGGAGAGGCTTACTCTGGTACTTTTTTTTATCATCCTCACCACATCAACTATCCACCTTATTTCATGCATGATTACTTCTTGAACTATGGATATAATTCTCAGCCTCTGTCATTGGTTGGAAACATGATATTCGTAAACATATTATTGCGATTGCATCTACTCAAATATAACTTTTAGAGCTCCAAGGATCCCAATCTACATAAAATGATGTTTGAAAGAAAAAATGAACTAGCTATAAAACAGCGCACATCACTTAAGGCAGCCCTTCTGCATTTTCTGCATGTGCCTGAAGTAAGCCCTTCTGCATTTTCTGCATGTGCCTGAAGTAAGCCCTTCTGCATTTTCTGCATGTGCCTGAAGTATGATTAATATATCCGCTTTTGTTGGATATACTTCCATTGCATTTGGCATTGACATGTTAGTTTTTCTTTTACCTCAATCGGTACAGATCAAGAAGTCAATGGCGAGTGAAGGGAACATAAAGACGTCTGCTGCCCAAGTTACAGCCAACCAGAAAAATCAGACTCCAAAGCCACCTGCGACAGGTTCTCCGTGAATGGAAAACCACCTAGCCCTGGTTGTAGAGTGTGTAGCCTTGCAAACATAACATGCATAATATTTTTTGTAAAGCTGGAAGCATTACAGTGCTAAGTACTAACTAATATGTTTGTTCCGTAGTTTTATGGCATGTCTCAGTTGCAACCCTGCAAATTTAGACCCTGAACCTTGGTGAGGTATCCGCAGTACTTATCCATTACAGGATTTTGCTCAAGTGACTTTGTTCAGGCGTAGTTGAAGCAGGAGAAGCCTTGCCGTCTCAGCTACTCTGGCAATGGCTAAATATGTGTATATATGCTCATGGGTGCTGTTCTCAGATGTCCTGAATGAGTGTTATTTTACTATTTGACCTCAATCCAAGGTTTATTAGCACGGGCATGTCCAGTATTTGCATTTGCCACTGAATTAGTTTGTCTCTGACAAGGCCATAGTGACAGGAACACTGCATGAACTACCATTTGCTACTATATGTTCTGATAGGAATCCCAGGTAAAATGCCCTTGGGAACTTGGTTACCTGAAGATAGTGTTGATACACTCTTTTTCATTTCCCTAAATCAGGAGAATCCTTTTGGGGGCTTTTATCTGTGTTGCTTTGGAAGCGGGTCAGGACTCAGAAGAAACGCCAGTTTGGTATAGGTCCTTAAACAGTGCTACGCAACGTGACGTTATGAGTCAATAACATCTTAAACAGTGCTACGCAATGAGACATCATGAGTTGATAACATGTGGGAACGGTTACATGTTGTTCTGAGTCTTGAAACGCTGTCCCTCATGTAGGATAACCTAGGGTTTCCATTTTTTTCGATTTCTGGTGTCTCATGTCTGAGGCGTTGGACCTCTGGTTTAAAACCAATGAGACAGAATATCAAGCAATTCAAAAGCGTTCCATATGCTCTTGTGCAGTACAAAAACAAGACATAACAAAAAGATGGTGGTTCGCTGGAGCAGGCTGTGAGGCCCAAGCGGTCCAGATGTGCGGCGGCCCGTTATCCTTCCACCGTTGGAAGCGGGCAGTTGTCGCTGCTCTGTGAAACCAGCCTCTGGTTTAAAACCAATGAGACAGAATATCAAGCAATTCAAAAGCGTTCCATATGCTCTTGTGCAGTACAAAAACAAGACATAACAAAAAGATGGTGGTTCGCTGGAGCAGGCTGTGAGGCCCAAGCGGTCCAGATGTGCGGCGGCCGTTATCCTTCCACCGTTGGAAGCGGGCAGTTGTCGCTGCTCTGTGAAACCAGCCTCACGCTTTGCCTGCCATATGCTCTTGTGCAGTACAAAAACAAGACATAACAAAAAGATGGTGGTTCGCTGGAGCAGGCTGTGAGGCCCAAGCGGTCCAGATGTGCGGCGGCCGTTATCCTTCCACCGTTGGAAGCGGGCAGTTGTCGCTGCTCTGTGAAACCAGCCTCACGCTTTGCCTGCCACATCATGGACCGTGAGGCCCAGCCTTCGCACAGGCCCCAGCCGGTCCACTACTCAACTTGGAACGGGCGGGCCAGCAGTAGCACAACCGGACCAGGCCCACAGCACCGCAACAGCGTCCACACCACCTTAAAGCCCCCACTCGGGTTACAAGCTCGCGCAACTGAGCTCGGCGAGAATTAAGGCGGAGGCGGCTATTTAAACCGGTCGAACACACACTCGGTAGGCGAGGTGGGACTAAACAAGACGGGGCGTTGCCGTTGCGTTCCGTTCCCGCTGCGGTGCGGCTTCCCGCTGAAGTTTTTTAGCGTGGGCTCTGGGCTTTCTCGTTTTGGGCTCGTGAAACGCATTGCGAGCAGGATTTTTCGTGTTCTCCTATGGATGGTTTATCTCCACGTTTGTCTGGAAAAAAAGGGTGCTTCTCCACGTCTGAGTCAGCCGGCAGCGACGTTCCGCTGTCCGTGTCATGGCTGACCTGTGACCTCCGAATCATTTTGTCCGGACCGGAGGTACGAGGCACGGCCACGGCGACCGACCGACCAACCATCGCGCCGAAAAGGGCAGCTGATGCTTCAGCTGAACCTCCGCGTGCGGCCGCGCGGGCGTCTGTCTGGTCTGCCGTCGGCCACCGCGCCCGGCGGCCGGTCGTTGTTGGGCTGTGGCCATGTCGTGCCGGAGGTCGGCATCCGTCGCCTGCCTTCCCCGGAGAAGGAACGAACGAACGGGACGGGAGGAAACAAGCGTCGCCTTCACAACGGAACGGAACGGGACGGGATGAGACGACCAGAGCGCTCGATCAGCTTATGATATGAGGCAATCAAATGTTGCAGCTAGCCCGATTTTCTGAGCAGCTCAATCAAGCTTGGGGATCTCGGACGGTGCTTGTGTTTTACTCAAGGGTGATGACAAGAGAGTCTCGCTCTACCACGAGGGTAACTAAACAGGGAGCGATGTCCGGCACATTGGCCGGGTGCAGTGCTTAGCAACAAAATTTTCTGCTTGTCAGGTTCCACTTGTCGCCATCGTGATCAGTGTTAATTACTGCTGATCACACGACTAAAGAGCCTCGATCCCTCCTCCCATTACGGGTCGCGGCTGAACTGAACCTAATCCTCTGATCTCGAGAAAGCACCGAGCACGTCACGCCAAACCAGATGGGTGCTGTCGACGGAGCCCGATCATACTCAGAAAATATACATACACTGAACTTGCAGCAGGGAGCGTAACGCAGAAGCTAGCATCCGGATTCGACTGGGCCTATTCTTCTGTTGCCTTCGGCTCGTATGTAGAAGCACAGTGGTAGTAGCGCCACACACTGTAGTTCCGCATTAAGGCCGACTGTGTGAAGAGTGAAGACAGCTACCTTAGTCTGTCTCACGCACGCATTGTGTTTTATCATTGCGTGCAGCTTCGTTCAGATGCCGCAAACCCTACCCACGGATGGCTAGCTTGCGCCCACTCCCCGAGCCGCTGTAGATCAACCAGCCCATGGGTTCTTCCATCAGGTTGCAAGCCAGTGTACAGCATTTTTGTAGGTAATACACCAATTCGCACTTAGTATCTGCAGTGGCTGCCTACTACTGCATGTGTCCCTCGCCCGCTGATCACTGTTGCGGCATGATGCAGCAGAGCACCTCTCATGGAAGCATCAATTGGGCTTCGATCCTAGTCGTACGTGCAGCCTTGATTGTACTTAACGCGGACTGTGCTGCTGGGTGCTCACGCATTCAAGCCCTTAATCCGTCGACCAATCGGCAGGGAACAGGCTCATCGAGGCCTCTGTACCTACCTGTCCATCTCCGAGAGTGAGGCTCCCATATCCCTACCCGCCATCCCTCCATCTTTATCGAGCTTGCCATTCGTCCAAATGGATATGCACCTCCCCTCCGACCTTCGAGTAAGTAGTACTTTCCCCGTCCTAAAATAAATTTCTTACCTTCAATATAATTTTATATTAAAATCAGTTTAAAATTGACACATTCGTTTTGAGAGGAGAAGAAGGAGAAGAGGGCCATGACTAAATCATTAGTATCCAGGGCGGATCTTATGTGTGAAATACCTGGCACAATATTGTCAAGATTCTGTCCGTTGGGGGGACGCTGTCCGACGGTTAAGTGTCGGACGAAACCAGTTGGTGCGCGCGTGCTAACTACTCCTAACTGACAGGGGTCGAGCTGGTTTACGCCCGTTGCCGGGTCAAGCAAGCCCATTGTTTTTGATGTTTTTTCCTTAAGAAGATAGCGTCCGCGCCACGACCCCCGTACTCTGCCACACTGCTCTCTGGTCAAATCCCGTATGCACATTTGCTGCAGCGTCTAACTGTCTTATCGTCTGCGTCTACATGCTCCCAGTCCCATACGCCTTCTCCACGATGTGATGTGCAGGAAGGAACAGACGCTCTCGATGGGGCAAGCGGCGCCATACCTGTCTCGCCAGGTGGCTCGGCTGTCGCTGTTGCTGGCGTTTCTTTATCAGACTCCGACGCCAGATGTCGCACGGGGCACCTAATAAGCGGCTAAACGTACCTTTCGCCAGTACTAATGGAAATGGAGGGAGCCTGGGACACGGGAACGGCCGCACTGGAGATCGGTCTCGCCGCTCTAGGAGTCGCTCGAGGACGTACCCTACCATGTGTGATTGCGTATGTGGTGGCAGGTAGGGCCGTCGCGCATATGCCTGTTTGGCTATGCAGCGGCTTGATTACGGTTGTAGGAGAGTGCCGGCCGTGGCACCCTGCTTCTTTCTTTTATCCATTTTTTTTCGATCCGTAGACTACCTAATGACGATTACAATCACCGAAGCGAGTTAAAGAGGCGTCGCCGTCATCACCCCGTCATGGTTTATGTGATATTGGTTTCAGTGTTAGTGCTATACCGTTTACATTATATTAAAAAATTATGCATGATATAGCATCATCTGAGATTGAAGATATTGATGTCACTATTAAACTCAACCAATATCAAATCAATAGGAATATCAACCACAACCATCTTTAGCGCCTGCACACAAAAGAACAAACAACTTGCATCCAACGCGGGCAAGAGGGTTGTCAATCCCATTGGTCTCGTTATTTGCAAGCAAATGTGGTTTGTAGATAAAATAAAAGCAAATAAGTGGCAGCAAGGTATTAAAGGTTTTAGCAATATGTTGTGAATAGACCTGGGGGCCATAGTTTTTCCTAATGTCATCTCTCATGAAAATAACACATGGTGCATAAACAAATTACTCTTGGACAATTGATAGAAGAGCGGATAGTTATGCGATTTTCATGGTAATGATCATGTAAATATAGGCATCACGTCCATAAACAAATAGGCTGACTCCTCCCTGCATCTATTACTATTACTTTACATCAAGAGCGCTTCTATGCTTGCCTTTCTACATATTAAGTTCATGACAAACGAAGTAATGCTTGGAGAAAGATGGTACGATGTAGACAAAGTAAACTCAACCAATATGAATAAACCCCATCGTGTTACCCTTAGTAGGAGCAATACAAAGACACAACTTCTCCCCTTCGGTCACTGGGATACAGAAACTCGCCAAGTTGAACCTACTACAACACACCTCTCTCACCTAAGAAATATGAGTCTAGTTGGCCAAACTATTTCAATAAATCAGGGAGAATTACGAAGTTATCATAATCATGCACATAAGAATCATACTATATATCAGAGGAGACTCAAATATTTATCATGAATAATCATGCACATAAGACTCAAATATTTATCATGAATAGTCCGTTACGGGGGCCACAAGCCATCAGGGCGCACCCCCTAGGGCGGGCCCTGTTGGCTTGTGGGGCCCTCGTGTACCCTCATGCCTCCTTCCGATGCACCACGTTCTTGTTTTGGTCTAGAAAAAATACACAAAAAATTTCAGGTCAATTGGACTTTGTTTGGTATTGAAAACCTGAAAAGTGGAAAAACACAGAGAAAATAGCAATTGGCACTCGGCATTGGGTCAACAGGTTAGTGCTAAAAAATAATATGAATTGGTAGGTAAGTACATAAAAAGTGTTTTAAAATGATAAATAATAGCATGGAACAATAAAAAATTATAGATACATTGAGACGTATCACAAACCGTGATGCTATTTCACCACTTGGGATTGTTAGAGATGTTAAAGTATTGTGTGGAAAAGTCAAGTATCCACTGATTTCCTAGTACTTGGTTTAGAAAAAGATAAATTTTGTCCCATCATATTTGGTATATCTTTCTTGAATACTATTAATGCTGAAATTAAGTGTGCTACCGAGAAGGTCAAAGTAAGCTATAATGATATGTATCATGAGTTTAATGTCTCTAAGTTTACTAAATAGCCACATGAAAAAGAACTGCATAATAATGATGAAATAATTGGTCTTGTTCTTATTATTGTACCTCATACTCATCCGCTAGAACAATATTTGCTCGATCAAGAAAATGATACG
This sequence comes from Hordeum vulgare subsp. vulgare, assembly GCF_904849725.1. NCBI lineage: Eukaryota > Viridiplantae > Streptophyta > Magnoliopsida > Poales > Poaceae > Hordeum > Hordeum vulgare. Next base: position 542,426,886 of record NC_058520.1, read on the forward strand.
GTTTTGCTGAAACTCAGCTAGCTGAGTTCCAAATTTAGCATCATTCAGTGTATTGGTCATTGAATGTTGTTTCATGTCACGATTTGTGTGCTTTCTAGCTTTTTTCTTGTGCGTTTCCTAGCTGGGCAGGTTGTGTATCAGGCTGCTGTGTGTTGTTTGGAGCTCTTTTCTTCAGCTAGCGGCCCGTTTCTCCTAGCCGTTTATTTCCAGCCCCCTTGGCCCACTGCATCATTGCATACAAGAACCGCTGCCTTTCTTATCCATTTTAGTATTTTTTGTTTCCTTTTTCTTTCATTATTTTTTATTTTCTCATGTAGTTATTTATTTTTTACTTTTCCTTCCATGAGTTTTTTAATCTTTACGTGTAGCTCTTCCATGACATTAATATTTAAAGTCGGGTCGCAACTGCAAATATTTGAAGTTGGGTCGCAACTATAGGTATTCAAAGTCGGATGACAACTGCATGTATTTGAATTCGGCCGCAATTGCAAGTATTCAAAGTCGGGTCGCAATTACAAGTATTCAAAGTTTAATCGCAACTGCAAATATTCAAAGTCACGTCGCAATTGCAAGTATTCGAAGTCGGGTCACAACTGCAAGTATTCAAAGTAGGATCGCAATTGCAAGTATTTAAAGTCTAATCGTAACTGCAAATATTCAAAGTCAGATGGCAATTGCAAGTATTCGAAGTCGGGCCGCAACTGCAAGTATTCAAAGTAGGGTTGCAATTGGTTGTTGTTCAGTTCAGAACAACACGTTAGCACTGGTCCACCCACATACCAAATTATCAAAATAGCAAATGCAAATCAACTCAAAATGACGAACATGACTAAACATAAATCCTCATGTGTCCTCGGCAGCGCTTGCTTAATATAAGTGTACTTTCACGCCTGTCCTTTGCTATAAAAAAGATTGGGCTACTTTGCTGCACCTTTGCTAATATTGTTACTTGTCACTTGTTACGAATTATCTTGTTACAAAACTATCTATCAGTGCCATTTACAACACTTGCAGATAATTCCTTGCTGAAAATCGCTTGTCATTTTCTTCTGCTCTTCGTTAAGTTTGACACTCTTACTTATTGAAAGGACTACGATTGATCTCCTATAATTTTGGGTCACGAGATCTCCTCCTTCATCCACACATGGTGGAGGACGAAGACCTTAGAAACCATGGGCGGCTGTGCCACGATCCAGAGGGAGATCTTTTATGTTATGCTTCAAATTTAAATATAAAAATATTCTATATCACTAATCTTTCTAGGATTGAAGGCCTCACAATCAAATAAGGTCTCCGATTGGAATTTGATCATCCGATTTCGATCGGGTCAACAATTTTTCAAACCCACTCATTTAGTTTTTTACTATATACCATGATTCCTATTTTTTAAATATTAACAATTAATTTAGGCTTCAATTTAGACAATGGTCATCCGATTTTGACCGGGTCAACAATTTCTCAAGGATCTCTCCTATTTTATTATTTTAATTCTCTATGCCCCTTCATTTTAAAGCTTTTTCATTCCAAATCCTGTTTTGAATTGCTAGCCAAATCGTAGTGGACATGGATCCTATGAATTGAGCCCTATAAGTGGAGGTCGCCGAGTACTCTCCGTTTGCCTAGAATTTCCATGTTATGTCGTACAGGATGTCCGGCTGTAGTTGTATGCCTTGCAGCCAGATCCATAGGCCAATGTACTCCACAATGTGTCATACCGTCAGGTTGATGGAGGGGTTAATCATGCACACCCAGGCACCATCCCGCATGATGAATGCGCGGTGATTGCTCATGAGCAGAACAAGCATCGATGACTTTGGATGGTGTCACGCAGTCGGAAACGTACGTGACACAAGTTCGGGCAGGCACAAACCTTTTTCGTTTTGGTTTCAGTTTGTGGAAAATCGGACACGCCGGACATTTTCATAAGGTAAACGTTTCTAACCGGAGCGTCTGTCGAAGCGTGCGTCGGTCCCATCAGCGATATCAGATCCCACTTAACCGCACAATCCCTTTTTTCTTTCCCCTGCCTTATCTTCCTCCTCCTCCCTTTGTTTCTTATCCATACGTCTCATTGACGCTGAGTTGTTTTGTTCCGAGGAACCCGTTGGGGGATGAACTGTGGATGTGCTGTCGCTGCGCGCCAACCATCGGCGGCTGCTGTAGGACGAGCCGCCATGGGAGAATAAATGACCACGACGAGCGCCTCCTCCTTCCTCTCTCAATTTCTTAAGGAAATCTCACCTACGACACACACGAGCTGCATCGGCACCGAGCTTCAATGCTGCAACGATGCATGCGCGCGTGTTGGAAATGGATGGGCGACGTGGTGGGATACATGCTCCCTTGTGAAGTAACCACCGGCGAGCGTTGGCACGCGACCGACTAGGCGATATTAGAACCACCACATAGAAGTGTTGCAACCATTGAAGAAAAAGCTGCAAGCCTAGATAAAAAAAGCTTCAACCGGCAAATGTCAAAATGAAAAATGTTGGAAATGTTATGAGAAAAGCATCAACCTTCGATAGAAAAAGCTTCAACCGGAGATAAACAAGTTTCAACCGTGTATTTGTTCGATAAAAAAGTTGCAACCGTTATGAGAAAAGCTTCACTCATAGATGAAAAAAGCGTCAACCAGCACGAGAGAAATCTATGATCCATGAGGGTGGAGATGACATTTTTGTTGCAACCGTTGTCAATTTTTGTTACGACCAGCGAGAGTTTTTGCTACATCCATTCAAGGCAGATTTTTTACGATGAATCGGCCGGGACGCCAACGACGCCTCGTTTAGCTTCAAGCATCACCCGTGCTACAACCGCGTTGCTTTTTTGCTTCAACCAACAACCGCAAAAGCTACTAACTAGTGACCATTTTTTTGCTACGATGGGCGACGTGGGATGGCGAGCTATGTTGGGGCATCAGGCATGAGAGGCGGCGAGCACGCCGGTGAGCTACAACCGTCGCACACCGGAGCTACACACGGAGCTGCAAGATGCATCTGTTGCATGGGTGAAAGCCGATGACGAGAACTGCTAGTAAGGGCTCCGAACGGCGACTAGGATGGCCAGCGAGGATGGCGACGAGCGGCGAGGATGGCCGGAACGAGGCGGCGACAGGAGAACATGCGCGGCCGGTGAGATGGAAGGGCAGCGATGAGATGCAGAAATGATCCTTCGTACGAGTGTGTTGACGAAGACAACATGCATTGAACGGTTCCTATAGATGATATATAATAGATCTAATCTGGTGGATGCGGGCCGACCGGCCTAAATTCGAACCGACGCGCAGACGCAGATCACTGCCCTTCCGTAAACGTTTACAGCACGTCGCTGAATGGTAAAATTCATCCGGACAGAACTGTCTAAACTTTTAGAGGCGGATTGCGGTATAGTGTTTGGAAATGCCCACCCTGGGATCAATAGATGGAGATGGAGGTAGAGAGCGAGGGAGGCATCTTTGTGCGGTGACATTCGTCCCGCCGATATAGGCCGGTTGATCAGCAGTTTCCATGTCATGAAAGGCATGCCCTGTTAGATATTCAGGGTTTGTGGTCTACCCCCTATTCCTGTGCGCTTATCCGTGGTGCCGCTCACAATCGCATATCTGAGGCTAGGGGGTAGGGACCTTCTTATACTGTCTTTCCAAAGAGTCAACCTCTTATACAGATAAGATTCCTAGTCTTTTTTAACTTGTTTTCCGGGATAGAGTCCAGATCAAATTACCAACCACGATCATATTTGTCTGTTAACGGATTCTACCCGTTTATGTCCCTGGAGCACACGCTTGTGAGCAACGCGCCATAATAGAGTGTAAATTCCTCTAATTATGTAGATCAACATTAGGGCCGTAATCTAATTATACAATCTAGCTCCTTCCAATTATCAGCGTACCCGGGTAGTCTTTCCAATAGATAAAATATATTGTATTCCACCGATAATTGACCAGCTTCCTTCAATATATAACTCAAGTATTCCAACAAGTAATAATTCCATGATAATCATGTAAAGTAATTCCATGTATAAATACATGTATGATTCCATATTATGGTATTCCGAATATTAGCAATTCCTATTATTTGAATATAGTTGCAGGACACATAATTCCAACATCTCCCACTTGTGTCTACAGGTGTCTTCGAAGGTGTTAGTTGAGTTAGTATGGATCAAGACTGGGATTTGTCACTCCGTGTGACGGAGAGGTATGTCGGGGCCCACTCGGTAATACAACATCACACACAAGCCTTGCAAGCAATGTAACTTAGTGTAAGTTGCGGGATCTTGTATTACGGAACGAGTAAAGAGACTTACCGGCAAACGAGATTGAAATAGGTATACGGATACTGACGATCGAATCTCGGGCAAGTAACATACCGAAGGACAAAGGGAATAACATACGGGATTATATGAATCCTTGGCACTGAGGTTCAAACGATAAGATCTTCGTAGAATATGTAGGATCCAATATGGACATCCAGGTCCCGCTATTGGATATTGACCGAGGAGTCTCTCGGGTCATGTCTACATAGTTCTCGAACCCGCAGGGTCTGCACACTTAAGGTTCGACGTTGTTTTATGCGTATTTGAGTTATATGGTTGGTTACCGAATGTTGTTCGGAGTCCCGGATGAGATCACGGACGTCACGAGGGTTTCCGGAATGGTCCGGAAACGAAGATTGATATATAGGATGACCTCATTTGATTACCGGAAGGTTTTCGGAGTTACCGGGAATGTACCGGGAATGACGAATGGGTTCCGGGAGTTCACTGGGGGGGGCAACCCACCCTGGGGAAGCCCATAGGCCTTGAGGGTGGCACACCAGCCCTTAGTGGGCAGGTGGGACAGCCCAAAAGGGCCCTATGCGCCAAGAATAAAAAATCAAGAGAAAAAAAAGGAGGAGGTGGGAAGGAAGGGGGACTCCCTCCCACCAAACCAAGTCCAACTCGGTTTGGGGGGGAGTCCTCCCCCCTTGGACTCGGCCGACCCCCTTGGGGCTCCTTGAGCCCCAAGGCAAGGTCCCCTCCCTCCCACCTATATATACGGAGGTTTTAGGGCTAATTTGAGACGACTTGTCCACGGCAGCCCGACCACATACCTCCACGGTTTTTCCTCTAGATCGCGTTTCTGCGGAGCTCGGGCGGAGCCCTGCTGAGACAAGGTCATCACCAACCTGCGGAGCGCCGTCACGCTGCCGGAGAACTCTTCTACCTCTCCGTCTCTCTTGCTGGATCAAGAAGGCCGAGATCATCGTCGAGCTGTACGTGTGCTGAACGCGGAGGTGCCGTCCGTTCGGTACTAGATCGTGGGACTGATCACGGGATTGTTCGCGGGGCGGATCGAGGGACGTGAGGACGTTCCACTACATCAACCGCGTTCACTAACGCTTCTGCTGTACGATCTACAAGGGTATGTAGATCACTCATCCCCTCTCGTAGATGGACATCACCATGATAGGTCTTCGTGCGCGTAGGAAATTTTTTGTTTCCCATGCTACGTTCCCCAACACATACCTCCACGGTTTTCCTCTAGATCACGTTTCTGCGGAGCTCTGGCGGAGCCCTGCTGAGACAAGGTCATCACCAACCTCCGGAGCACCGTCACGCTGCCGGAGAACTCTTCTACCTCTCCGTCTCTCTTGCTGGATCAAGAAGGCCGAGATCATCGTCGAGCTGTACGTGTGCTGAAGGCGGAGGTGCCGTCCGTTCGGTACTAGATCGTGGGACTGATCGCGGGATTGTTCGCGGGGCGGATCGAGGGACGTGAGGACGTTCCAGTACATCAACCGCGTTCACTAACGCTTCTGCTGTACGGTCTACAAGGGTACGTAGATCACTCATCCCCTCTCGTAGATGGACATCACCATGATAGGTCTTCGTGCGCGTAGGAAAATTTTTGTTTCCCATGCGACGTTCCCCAACAGTGGCATCATGAGCTAGGTTCATGCGTAGATGTCTTCTCGAGTAGAACACAAAAGTTTTTGTGGGCGGTGATGTGCGTTTTGCTGCCCTCCTTAGTATTTTCTTGATTCCGCGGTATTGTTGGATTGAAGCGGCTTGGACCGACATTACTCGTACGCTTACGAGAGACTGGTTTCATCGTTACGAGTAACTCCGTTGCTCAAAGATGACTGGCAAGTGTCGGTTTCTCCAACTTTAGTTGAATCGGATTTGACCGAGGAGGTCCTTGGATGAGGTTAAATAGCAACTCATATATCTCCGTTGTGGTGTTTGCGTAAGTAAGATGCGATCCTACTAGATACCCATGGTCACCACGTAAAACATGCAACAACAAAATTAGAGGACGTCTAACTTGTTTTTGCAGGGTATGCTTGTGATGTGATATGGCCAACAATGTGATGTGATATATTGGATGTATGAGATGATCATGTTGTAATAGAAAATATCGACTTGCACGTCGATGGTACGGCAACCGGCAGGAGCCATAGGGTTGTCTTTATACTAACGTGTGTGCTTGCAGATGCGTTTACTATTTTGCTAGGATGTAGCTTTAGTAGTAATAGCATGAGTAGCACGACAACCCCGATGGCAACACGTTGATGGAGATCATGGTGTGGCGCCGGTGACAAGGAGATCGTGCCGGTGCTTTGGTGATGGAGATCAAGAAGCACGTGATGATGGCCATATCATGTCACTTATGAATTGCATGTGATGTTAATCCTTTTATGCACCTTATTTTGCTTAGAACGACGGTAGCATTATGAGGTGATCTCTCACTAAAATTTCAAGACGAAATTGTGTTCTCCCCGACTGTGCACCGTTGCTACAGTTCGTCGTTTCGAGACACCACGTGATGATCGGGTGTGATAGACTCAACGTTCACATACAACGGGTGCAAAACAGTTGCGCACGCGGAACACTCGGGTTAAGCTTGGCGATCCTAGCATGTGCAGACATGGCCTCGGAACACATGAGACCGAAAGGTCGATCATGAATCATATAGATGATATGATTAGCATAGGGATGCTTACCACTGAAACTATACTCAACTCACGTGATGATCGGACTTGAGCTAGTGTAAGTGGATCATGAACCACTCAAATGACTAGAGAGATGTACTTTTTGAGTGGGAGTTTAGCAAATAATTTGATTAAGTTAAACTCTAATTATCTTGAACATAGTCTAAGTTCACTTTGAATATATTTGTGTTGTAGATCATGGCTCACGCGACAGTCACCCTGAATTTTAATACGTTCCTAGAGAAAGCTAAGTTGAAAGATGATGGAAGCAACTTTGTAGACTGGGCTCGTAATCTTAAGCTAATCTTACAAGCTGGGAAGAAGGATTATGTCCTTAATGCTGCGCTAGGAGATGAACCACCCGCTACGGCTGATCAGGATGTTAAGAACGCTTGGTTAGCACGTAAGGAGGACTACTCAATAGTTCAATGTGCAGTCTTGTATGGCTTAGAACCGGGACTTCAACGTCGCTTTGAGCGTCATGGAGCATTTGAGATGTTCCAGGAGGAGTTGAAGTTTATCTTTCAGAAGAACGCCCGTATCGAGAGGTATGAGACCTCCGATAAATTCTATGCTTGCAAGATGGAGGAAAACTCGTCTGTCAGTGAACATGTGCTCAAAATGTTTGGATACTCAAACCGTCTAGCTGAGCTGGGGATTGAACTCCCGCAAGAGGCTATCACTGACAGAATCCTTCAATCACTGCCGCCAAGCTATAAAGGCTTTGTGTTGAACTACAACATGCAAGGGATAAACAAGTCTCCCGGCGAGTTGTTTGCGATGCTGAAAGTCGCAGAGTCTGAACTCCGTAAAGAGCATCAAGTGTTGATGGTGAATAAGACCACTAGTTTCAAGAGAAACGGCAAAGGCAAGAAGGGTAATTCGAAGAAGAGCGGCAAGCCTGTTGCCAATCCGACGAATAAACCCAAAGCTGGACCTAAGCCTGAAACGGAGTGTTACTATTGCAAGGGTATGGGCCACTGGAAGCGCAATTGCCCCAAGTATCTGGCAAATAAGAAGGCGGCCAAAGAAAAATCAGGTATATTTGATATACATGTTATTGATGTGTACTTAACCGGCTCTCGTAGTAGTGCGTGGGTATTCGATACCGGTTCTGTTGCTCATATTTGCAACTCGAAACAGGAACTGCGGAATAGACGAAGGCTGGCGAAAGATGAAGTGACGATGCACGTAGGAAATGGTTCCAAGGTTGATGCAATCGCCGTCGGCACAGTTTCACTTCAGTTACCATCAGGATTAGTGATGAACTTAAATCATTGTTATTTAGTGCCTGCGTTGAGCATGAACATTATATCTGGATCTTGTTTATTGCGAGACGGTTACTCTTTTAAGTCAGAGAATAATGGTTGTTCTATTTCTATGAGTAACATCTTTTATGGTCATGCACCTAATGTGAGAGGATTGTTCATATTGAATCTTGATAGCGATACACATATACACAACATTGAGACCAAAAGAGTTAGAGTTAATAATGATAGCGCCATATTTTTGTGGCACTGCCGCTTGGGTCATATTGGTGTAAAGCGCATGAAGAAACTCCATGCTGATGGACTTTTGGAGTCACTTGACTTTGATTCACTTGACACATGCGAACCATGCCTCATGGGCAAGATGACTAAGACTCCGTTCTCCGGAACAATGGAGCGTGCAAGTGACTTATTGGAAATCATACATACCGATGTGTGTGGTCCAATGAGCGTAGAGGCACGCGGCGGATATCGTTATTTTCTCACCTTCACTGACCATTTGAGTAGATATGGTTATGTCTACTTGATGAAACACAAGTCTGAAACATTTGAAAAGTTCAAGCAATTTCAGAGTGAAGTGGAAAATCATCGTAACAAGAAGATCAAGTTCCCGCGGTCGGATCGTGGGGGTGAATATCTGAGTTTCGAGTTTGGTACTCACTTAAGACAGTGTGGAATTGTTTCACAGTTAACACCGCCTCGAACACCACAGCGTAATGGTGTGTCCGAACGTCGTAATCGTACTCTATTAGAAATGGTGCGATCTATGATGTCTCTTACTGATTTGCCGTTATCGTTTTGGGGTTATGCATTAGAAACAGCTGCATTCACTTTAAATAGGGCACCATCAAAATCCGTTGAGACGACACCATACGAACTATGGTATGGCAAAAGGCCAAAATTGTCGTTTCTTAAAGTTTGGGGATGTGATGCTTATGTCAAAAAGCTTCAGCCTGAAAAGCTGGAACCCAAAGCGGAAAAGTGCGTCTTCATAGGTTACCCAAAAGAGACTGTTGGGTACACCTTCTATCTCAAATCCGAGGGCAAAGTGTTTGTTGCTAAAAACGGAGCTTTTCTCGAGAAGGAGTTTCTCTCGAGAGAATTGAGTGGGAGGAAGATAGAACTTGACGAGGTTGTCGAACCTCTCATCCCTCTGGATGGTGGCGCAGGGCAAGGGGAAACCTCTGTCATTGCGACGCCGGTCGAGGAGGAAGTTAATGATGATGATCATGAAACTCCGGTTCAAGTTTCTGTCGAACCACGCAGGTCGACGAGACCACGTGCTGCTCCAGAGTGGTACGGTAATCCCGTCTTATCAATCATGTTGTTAGACAACAATGAACCTGCAAATTATGAAGAAGCAATGGTGGGCCCAGATTCCAACAAATGGCTAGAAGCCATGAAGTCCGAGATAGGATCCATGTATGAGAACAAAGTGTGGACTTTGGAGGTACTACCTGAGGGCCGCAAGGCTATTCAGAACAAATGGATCTTTAAGAGGAAGACGGACGCTGACGGCAATGTGACCGTTTATAAAGCTCGACTTGTGGCAAAGGGTTTTTCACAAGTTCAAGGAGTTGACTACGATGAGACATTCTCACCCGTAGCGATGCTTAAGTCCGTCAGAATCATGTTAGCAATAGCTGCATTTTTCGATTATGAAATCTGGCAGATGGATGCCAAAACGGCGTTCCTTAACGGTTTCCTTAAGGAAGAGTTGTATATGATACAACCCGAAGGTTTTGTCGATCCTAAGAATGCTAACAAGGTACGCAAGCTCCAGCGATCCATTTATGGACTGGTGCAAGCATCTCGGAGTTGGAACAAATGTTTTGATGAGGTGATCAAAGCATTTGGGTTTATACAGGTGGTTGGAGAATCTTGTATTTACAAGAAAGTGAGTGGGAGCTCTGTGGCGTTTCTAATATTATATGTGGATGACATATTGTTGATTGGAAACAACATGGAATTTTTGGAAAGCATAAAGGATTACTTGAATAAAAGTTTCTCTATGAAGGACCTAGGAGAAGCTGCTTACATTCTAGGCATTAAGATCTATAGGGATAGATCAATACGCCTGATAGGACTTTCACAAAGCACATACCTTGATAAAGTTTTGAAGAGGTTCAAAATGGAACAGTCCAAGAAAGGGTTCTTGCCAGTTTTACAAGGTACGAAATTGAGTAAGACTCAGTGCCCAACAACTGATGAAGATAGAGAGCATATGCGCTCTGTCCCCTATGCTTCTGTCATAGGTTCTATCATGTATGGAATGCTGTGCACTAGACCGGATGTTAGCCTGGCCATAAGTTTGGCGGGTAGGTTCCAGAGTAATCCAGGAGTGGATCACTGGACAACGGTCAAGAATATCCTAAAGTACCTGAAAAGGACTAAGGAGATGTTTCTCGTGTATGGAGGTGACGAAGAGCTCGCCGTAAAAGGTTACGTCGATGCAAGCTTTGACACTGATCCGGACGACTCTAAGTCGCAAACCGGATACGTATTTATTCTTAATGGGGGTGCGGTAAGCTGGTGCAGTTCCAAGCAAAGCGTCGTAGCAGATTCTACATGTGAAGTGGAGTACATGGCTGCCTCGGAGGCGGCTAAGGAGGGTGTCTGGATGAAGCAGTTCATGACGGATCTTGGAGTGGTGCCAAGCGCACTGAATCCAATAACCTTGTTCTGTGACAACACGGGTGCCATTGCCTTAGCAAAGGAACCACGGTTTCACAAGAAGACCAGACACATCAAACGACGCTTCAACCTCATCCGCGACTACGTCGAGGGAGAGGACGTAAATATATGCAAGGTGCACACGGATCTGAATGTAGCAGACCCGCTGACTAAACCTCTTCCACGGCCAAAGCATGATCAACACCAGAACTGTATGGGTGTTAGAATTATTACAATGTAATTCGCATGATGATGTGAGGGCTAGATTATTGACTCTAGTGCAAGTGGGAGACTGTTGGAATTATGCCCTAGAGGCAATAATAAATATAGTTATTATTATAATTCCTGTATCAAGATAATCGTTTATTATCCATGCTATAATTGTATTGAATGAAGACTCATTTACATGTGTGGATACATAGACAAAACACCGTCCCTAGCAAGCCTCTAGTTGGCTAGCCAGTTGATCAAAGATAGTCAGTGTCTTCTGATTATGAACAAAGTGTTGTTGCTTGATAACTGGATCACGTCATTAGGAGAATCACGTGATGGACTAGACCCAAACTAATAGACGTAGCATGTTGATCGTGTCATTTTGTTGCTACTGTTTTCTGCGTGTAAAGTATTTATTCCTATGACCATGAGATCATATAACTCACTGACACCGGAGGAATGTTTTGTGTGTATCAAACGTCGCAACGTAACTGGGTGACTATAAAGATGCTCTACAGGTATCTTCGAAGGTGTTAGTTGAGTTAGTATGGATCAAGACTGGGATTTGTCACTCCGTGTGACGGAGAGGTATCTCGGGGCCCACTCGGTAATACAACATCACACACAAGCCTTGCAAGCAATGTAATTTAGTGTAAGTTGCGGGATCTTGTATTACGGAACGAGTAAAGAGACTTGCCGGTAAACGAGATTGAAATAGGTATACGGATACTAACGATCGAATCTCGGGCAAGTAACATACCGAAGGACAAAGGGAATGACATACGGGATTAAATGAATCCTTGGCACTGAGGTTCAAACGATAAGATCTTCGTAGAATATGTAGGATCCAATATGGGCATCCAGGTCCCGCTATTGGATATTGACCGAGGAGTCTCTCGGGTCATGTCTACATAGTTCTCGAACCCGCAGGGTGTGCACACTTAAGGTTCGACGTTGTTTTATGCGTATTTGAGTTATATGGTTGGTTACCGAATGTTGTTCGGAGTCCCGGATGAGATCACGGACGTCACGAGGGTTTCCGGAATGGTCCCGAAACAAAGATTTATATATAGGATGACCTCATTTGATTACCGGAAGGTTTTCGGAGTTACCGGGAATGTACCGGGAATGACGAATGGGTTCCGGGAGTTCACCGGGGGGGCAACCCACCCCGGGGAAGCCCATAGGCCATGAGGGTGGCACACCAGCCCTTAGTGGGCTGGTGGGACAGCCCAAGAGGGCCCTATGCGCCTAGAGAAGAAAATCAAGGAGAAAAAAAAGAGGAGGTGGGAAGGGAAGGAAGGACTCCCTCCCACCAAACCAAGTCCAACTCGGTTTGGGGGGGGGGAACCTTCCCCCTTGGACTCGGCCGACCCCCTTGGGGCTCCTTGAGCCCCAAGGCAAGGTCCCCTCCCTCCCACCTATATATACGGAGGTTTTAGGGCTGATTTGAGACGACTTTTCCACGGCAGCCCGACCACATACCTCCACGGTTTTCCTCTAGATCGCGTTTCTGCGGAGCTCGGGCGGAGCCCTGCTGAGACAAGGTTATCACCAACCTCCGGAGCGCCGTCATGCTGCCGGAGAACTCTTCTACCTCTCCGTCTCTCTTGCTGGATCAAGAAGGCCGAGATCATTGTCGAGCTGTACGTGTGCTGAACGCGGAGGTGCCGTCCGTTCGGTACTAGATCGTGGGACTGATCTCGGGATTGTTCGCGGGGCGGATCGAGGGACGTGAGGACGTTCCACTACATCAACCGCGTTCACTAACGCTTCTGCTGTACGGTCTACAAGGGTACGTAGATCACTCATCCCCTCTCGTAGATGGACATCACCATGATAGGTCTTCGTGTGCGTAGGAAATTTTTTGTTTCCCATGCGACGTTCCCCAACAATAACATCATACAATAGTGTATTCAATTAGCAAACTATGATTTAGTTCCTCTTTCCCAAAATTCCAGGAGAAAGAGTTTCCACAAAGTATATTTCCCTTTGTGTGAAGAAGTGAATAACAAGAGTGACATTATAATATTCCAGTGAGTCAAATTTCCTCACAAATGAATAAAAACATTTACAAACAATGGGCTTGCGATATATGGTATGATAATAAGTTCCCAAACTATATAATTCCTCAATGAGTTTATTCCTTCCCTCATTTCTTCCACCCATAGTTGACATTGACAAAAAAAAAACTGAGCCTTCTCAAGAGACTTCCTCCAAAATATAGAGTGAGTTTTCCCCCAAAACACATAACAATTATCCATAGATGGCATTCCAAGTTAATTCCTCCCACTTATTCTAAGCATGTCGGTGTTGGGAGTGTCACTTGTAGTTTCCTTGGGGTCAAGATTATATTCCAGTTTGATTGTATAGATTCCACTTGATCATAAAAATAACTGTGTTCCTCCTTTCCACCAGTTTTCCTTAAAAAGAAAACACCCTTTCATCCACTAGAATAACCATGGGGAAAAAATTTACTGGTGTGTGCTTTGTAGTAATTAGGAATTCTCTGCCAAGTGACTGTGCGATATTGACAACCAACAGTATATATGCGATGCTTCTTCCAAAAAACAAATGGTAGTAAAAAGTATTCAATTCCTCCATTTAATTGCAAAGTGTGCGGTCTATTTCATTGGTGAATAGTTCCATGCTCTTTTTTCATGTTCAATTGGCATATTCCTGAAGTGTACTATCCCCCACCAATCAGTTGTCAAAACTTTTATATCTTTTAATCAACTGATTTTCCACTTCAGTACGTAATGTGACAAGCACAATAAAACATTCCGACTTGTATTTCAATTAGTATAAACATAACCATATCAAGTGCAATTATCAATGAATGTGACAAAATAAGTAATCTAGCCTCTAGTGGGAGTGGGAAAAGAATACCATAACTGTATTAAAAAAAATGATGTGAAGTTTCCTTTTGTAATCTCCTTCCACCTTAATAAAAGGTGTGCCAGTAAAAATGTCCAGTATATATGCTTCACAAAATACCAAAGTCCTCCCACTAAAGTTTAGAATTCCAGAATCAATAAGCTAATTCATCTAGTTCCAAGATATGTGACCAAGTCGTTGATGACGTAGATAGTAAAATTCCAAGCATGTGTTCCCATTGTCAGTATTCCTCCATATAGAGTTATCTTTTCCAAATAAACAAATTTGTTTGCCAACTTCCAGTGGATACTAGAGCCAGTGAAACGGTTGCTACTAAAGCGTAAACTGCTCGTTTTTCCTTCCCCGCGAGTATAGCATGATGAGCCCAAGTTACGGCAGCTCCGGATGAAGGGAGAATAGGGGTATTAAGAAGAGGGATTTCCCAAGGATGGACATCAAGAAAGATAGACTATTGTGTGAAAATCCATAATGCACTAATTTAACCATTGAGCAATATTTCTGCTCTTCCTTTTCCAAATAGTATGTCATAATCAATAGATTCCAAGATAAAAATAAATGAAATCCCTTCTCATGGAAGTTGCACAGAGTGTTGTATAACAATAATGGTTTTCCTTCACAAGGAAGTTTCATGGCATAATTTCCAATCCAAAGTACATCAATTTTCTTTGAGATTGTTGCATGCCAATAAAGTTATTATGATATTCCAACAATAAAAGATGCATATGAACCAACACCTTAATCCAACTATTTGAAAGAGTATCCACAAATAACATATATAGTGCAAATATTCTCATTAGACATACCGGCAAATGAAGAGAAAATTTCCTTGTCCCAGGAGTGACTCTCGTATTCCTCCACACACAAGTGATGCTCAATAATATATGTCTTTTTTGAATTCCTTCTCGTGCAAATTAGTATAATAGTGTGTCAATCAATAATAATTTTCCTCCACAATGGAGTATGAGGACATTATTTCCAATTCCAAGTTTATCAAGTTTAGCAGTTCCTTGGAATTGTTTGCATGGAGGTATATAATATATAACTAGGATGTGCAACACAACTATTCTGGAAAAAATAGTGGTAAACAAAAAATTCCGTGTCTATAAATTATAGACGTACCTTTCTGCTCACCCATTACATTGATAATAAAGTATTACATCTTCCTCCTTGAGGTGTAACCAATAGAATTTGATCAGATCCTTTCCTCAAAGAGTTTATGTCTTCCTCCATAGAGCAAATAATATTCCGTGCATGCAGATCACATCCTTCCCCCCAAACAACCGCAAGACATTTGCTATCCATTATTGAAGTCCCGTATTGTTCAACATATATTTCCTTTTCCTCAATAGTGCCATTTTTATTTGGCCTTTCCCGGTATGCTCACCAATTTTCTCACAGAAAATACAACCGTCCAAACCGTGATACTGTAGAACTTGAAGTCTGGATTCGTGTGAATTATGCTCAATTCGTCAAATCGACTGATCATGCAAGTAGAATTAACAGCAGCAACAAACAACTTTCCTCGTTCCCCACACCAAGTACTGTAGCAACATGCGTGGTCAAGCCTTGCATTATCTCCCTTCCGCGAGAAGCTAGCTCGTTGGGCACAAGGCGCCGGTTCTGCATGAGTTCGACGAACGACAAGGTGGAGCAATAAAACGTCGATCCGACAAGGTCGACGGCACGTCGGAGCTTAGATGGAACGATCTGTAGCAAGGTATCTCGTCGAAGCGTGGAACAGATCGATCTTGTTTGATTCCTAATTCCTCATGCACAACACACAAGTACTGTTGTGTGTCCCCTCCATGATCACGTGTGTGGCAAGGAGTCACCGAGCCAGCACGTACTACTAGTGCTAATCTTCCTCGATCTCGTCATGAAAAAACAAATCCAATTGATTGATGTGCTTCGGCTTCGGGATCGAGTGAAAACCTCGTGAAAAAGGAAAACTTCCATCAGAGTTCACGTGCACTCGTTGCAGCTAATCATAGGCCGATCGGACGAGTCGAGGGTGGAGCTTGGACATAGTTTGCGGTTGATTCAGAGGCCATCAGCGGCAATACAACAGAGTTGGCAGCGGAACGGATCGATGATGGCATGGATTTGGCCGGCGATTAGGATCAGGGTGACCGCAACCGAACCTGCTCAAGATATCAATGTTAGATATTCAGGGTTTGTGGTCTACCCCCTATTCCTCTGCGCTTATCCGTGGTGTCGCTCGCAATCGCATATCTGAGGCTAGGGGGTAGGGACCTTCTTATACTGTCTTTTCAAAGAGTCCACCTTTTATACAGATAAGATTCCTAGTCTTTTTTAACTAGTTTTTCGGGATAGAGTCCAGATCAAATTACCAACCACGATCATATTTGTCTGTTAACGAATTCTACCCGTTTATGTTCCTGGAGCACACGCTTGTGAGCAACGCGCCATAATAGAGTGTAAATTCCTCTAATTATGTAGATCAACATTAGGACCGTAATCTAATTATACGATCTAGCTCCTTCCAATTATCAGCGTACTCGGGTAGTCTTTCCAATAGATAAAATATATTGTATTCCACCGATAATTGACCAGCTTCCTTCAGTATATAACTCAAGTATTCCAACAAGTAATAATTCCATGATAATCATGTAAAGTAATTCCATGTATAAATACATGTATGATTTCATACTATGGTATTCTGAATATTAGCAATTCCTATTATTTGAATATAGTTGCAGGACACATAATTCCAACGTGCCTGGTACCGGATAGCAGGACTGCACACGAGGCGTCGAACGCGATTGGGCGACGAGAATTCCGGCCCCTGCGCTGGTCGCCGTCACACTTGAGTTGAGGCGATGGAGTAGGTTTCCGTCCGCTGTCTACAACGTGCCCATCACACCGATTGTTTCTTTCGTTTTCGACAGAGGCACCTTCGTACCGCAACGCTTTTGTCTTATTGCGTGTCATGCTTCACGATTAAACTATGACGTGGTGGGTTTGGTTCTTGTTTATGCTAATGGACTGCTGATGGTGTTGCATCACCATTTTTAATCACAAAACAAGAGGCAGTTAAGTGTGCCATCAAATTGCCACCTTGTCATGGCGTTGCAACTTGCAAAGGTTCTACTCTTTTGTCTCTTGCACAGTTTTCACCTGCCACGAATAAAAACCGCTGGAAAAAACGACCACGGTTTGCGACTTTCATGGAGCATCAGACAGAAAACACAGTAGAAAATTCGGAAAGGTGTGCAAGGTGACAAAGTTTCCCTAAATGACATGTGATCTAGCTAGAGTGGTGAGAGGTCACCAATCACATCTCGAGGAAATTGGCAATAATAATGGAGAATAAACAGAGATCCGATGCCCCTTAAGATTTTCATCACTGTTTTTTAGTGGATTTTCGTCACAACGTTACACTCTACCACTCCCGAGCCCTAACCTAAGTTTTTTTTTTTGATGTGAAAGGCAGGTGCCCTGCCCATTTCATATAGATAAGAATAAATGGGAAAAATGTACAAGAGTTGTTTTCATTCGTAGCGACAAAAAAACAAGTTACATACAATTTCATTTCAAAAAACAAGTTGCATACAATTTCGTTTCAAAAAAAAATCCAAATCACGTAGCTGATCGCTTGGCTGAACCCCATGCAAGCAGCGACTTCACGCCCTAGTGAACGAGAGTTTCACCAATCCTCTCGAATTGTTTGGTTTGCTTACAATTCGAGAGAAGAAAATACGCGCCCGATCGATGACGACGTTTGTAAGCTTTGCCTCACCGGGTACGAAACAAACAAGCACCTCACGCGGGAGTGCCTTTTCACCCGTGGTGTTCGGGGGCATCGTCACCACTTGGCTTTCCATCCCCCCTGGGGCGGCGCATATTTTGTCCTAACCTAAGCTTAGCTCCACTGTGTAACAGCCACTAGCACTATGCTTAGTGCTGCTAATCGGAGCAAATCGACATGCACGTACTAGGAGTCTAGGACATGAATGAAAAGCAGACAAGCTTTTTCCAAGACCTACAAAAAAAGAAGGAATGATCATGAAATGATCCATTAAGCTTTTTTGTAAGACCTAGAAAAAGGAGGGAAATCATGCATGGACGGTCCATTTAACCTGCACTGCAAATATAATTGACCCGGCATGCATGGGTCCTGCCTGCCGATCTTTTATAGGCGCGCCCGGATCTGTCACCTTTCACGTCCCACAGAAACAGCGGGCATACAGTAAGAAAGAAAGCCGGTTGTTGGCGCACGTATACTTGAATTAATGGCGTAGGCCTAACCCCGGAGATATAGAGAGAAGAGACCTGCCGGCCGGAATCATTTGGCTCGCCGAAACATTTACGGTGCAAGAAAACACACGAGACAGGGACGCTCATTTGGCACGCTTCCGGTCGAAAGAGGATAAGCTCTAGCTAGAGGAAAGCGGGCGCGACAGGGACTGGGCCGGAGATCGATCGACGACGCTACTAGATTCTAGATGCGTGCAGACGAAATCATGGCTTCTGTAGGGCCTACGTGTTTTTTTTTTTTCGGCCGCCGTGTTGACAAAAAACCTCATCTTAAAGCATCTATAACCGGACCCGTTAAATGATCCGTCATATGTTTACAGACGCACCGATCAATGACTATACATGAGAGACAGAAGAAAATGACCGACCAGACCCTTATATCATTATTATATGTCCGGACTGTCGGCGAACCTTCGTATCCGTCTCAAATATAGGGAGGTATAAGGGCACGCGGACACGTCCAAACACGTCCGGTTAGTCCGCCATATAGAAACGCGAGTCCATCCGAACCACCTTTTCTTTTTCGTTATTCATTCTTTTCTTTCTTTATTTCGCTCTTCATCAATCACGTGATCGAACAAATGAGAAAAAAAATAAAAAGTATGACTGCACTGATGAACAAATAAAGGATACATCTAAACTGGATGCGTTCGCGGATATTGGAGGGACCGTATTTGTAAATTCCGGATGTAGGTGCTCTTACGTGGGAATCGACGGCTGGCTCGACTCGGCCCATACGGCGGCGAGTGGGACACTGTGAGCACGTGTTTTTAGCCCGCCAGACCGCGCGGTCACCGTTCACGCATGGCATCTTTCTTGCGCCGCGCCTTCTGGAACCGCCGTGCCGGCGAGAGGCTGCCCTCGCCGCGCGCGTCGGCGTCCCCCGCGCGCGAGCGGCGAGCCGGTGACCGTGACCACGACCAGGGCGAGCGCGCTGGTGAGTCAACACATGCACGTCGCGCGCGCTAGGCCTAGGCAGAGCTTGGCCGATTGCGGCTTGAATTGGCATCGCATGCACGCAGCCCGGGTCGCGCCGAGCGCCCGGAAAGGAGGGGCGGCTGCCGTGTCGGGACAGGCCTGCGGACGTAGGGCTTACCGGCCACGTGATCCGGATAGATAGGATCGTCGATCGACTCGTTCCTTTCCGGCCCCGTCTTTTTTGCTTGAAACGAGCGAGGCATATATCATCAGGATAGGATCGCGCCCTCCCTCGGAAGTTGGACTCGAGGCCGGCTTCTTGGGCACTGCACGTCTGCACCTGCACGGCAACATGATCAACCAACCAGCTGTAGCTGCAGGAGCTCCCCGACCGATTGTTACACTGCGACGGCCACTGGCTTTGTTCTTCCACTGCTACCAGCTGCGTGATAATCCAGGTGGGAACATGCATGGGGTGGATGGAATTAGCCAAGACACTCTTGCTTCTTTGGCGGGCATGTGTCTTTGGCCCCGATCGACTGACATGTCCCGATCAACCAGAGCTCACTCATGGTTGTGTTTAGCCTTAGGGTGGTGCCGGGATGGATGCACATGCTCGACAGAGAAAAGTTGAAGTAGAAGAAAGGTAGTATTGCAGAAAAATATCCCGTACGATGTTTTATTCAGCACAATAAGGCAAAAAAGAAAAATATTACCGTACTACTCCCTCCGTTCCTAAATATAAGTCTTTCTAGATGTTTCACTAATGGACTACATACGGATGTATATAGACATATTTTAGAGTATAGATTCACTCATTTGCTCCGTATGTAGATACCTAGTGAAATATCTTAAAAGACTTATATTTAGGTACGGAGGGAGTAGTAATCAAGGGGAGGTGGATGACATCTTGATGGTGGCTCCAGACCACCACATGATATATTAGCATTGTTGGTTGTCGGCGATGTAGTATAGCTCTTCGGAGTCACCGAATAGGGCACCCATCCTTCAATGGTTTCTTCTATTGGAACAGCTGCCAGTGCTCGCTCCTTGTGCACGACCGTGATGATCATCATCAAACTAAGAACTATCACGATGGCCATAACTTTTGACATTGTCATTCACAATATAGTGGACAGACTACCTAGATTGATGTAGCAGGCTAATGTTGTGGATGTAAGGCAACACACAGGATGGCATATATACTAATCAATCAGGCCTATTTATGAATAATATCAATGTATATCAAAATATTTATTTTTCTAGAAGGAAAGTATTAATACATATAGAATTATGACGTGTGAGCTGCATGCATAATTTACCAGGTTATGCCCATATATATGGTATATACAGAATGCCCCAATTAATAATAACTACCTATTTTGACTTCGATTATATGGGTCATAATCATCTCGGTGGCTGCTCCATGCCTAAACTGAAACCAAGTACTAATGCTGATTAGGTAAGATTTGCTAATTACCCTATAGTAGCTGACCACTACAAATCAGGAAACTCATTTTCAAGATTAGTAGAATTTGCTCATAACTAGCCCATATATTACTTTTCACGACATTACTTTTTAAACACAATACAGACACAAACGCTTACCTTCGAAAGATTGAGCCGACATGTTATTTTGAGATTTACGAAGTCATCGTAAACGCCTCGTTGTAGATGAAAACGTCTCCTCCCACTAAAACCGTTTCTTTGAAAATCCTGAAATAAATCAAGGAATAATGCAAATAGGAGGACTTGAACCCTATATCACATGTGAGCCGTGGGTGTTTGGTCAGAGATCCTACCTGTCAGATCATGATCGTAACGTCGCTGAGTTCACGCACCTTAGGAGTTTTTGAGTCTAGCAAAACTTATTACAGGTACATCTGATGGAACAGAAGTGGCCACGCAGATGCAATGGGCTATCGCAAACAGGCGGAAGAAAACAAATCGTTTCATGCATGTGCAAAGTTGGAAGATATGCAAAGTGAGAGCAACTTTAATGGAGCGACCCATTTCGTCCAACGTCGTCCGTTTGAATCGACGCGGACAAAAATGATGGTCCAACGCGTCGACCCATTGCCAAAACGCGTCCGCGCCGACCCATTTTCGACCCAAATTTAGGAGTAAAATGCGTCGGCGTGAATGCGAAGCGGACGTGCGCACACCCCCTCGGTGTCCACCCCAACCACCGCGGTCAACATAATTTATGACGGCCGCCATCCTCGGGCCCACGCGTCAGCGACCGCGGTCGGCCTTTTTTAATCTGAGCGTGCGGTGGGGTTCCGCCATGTGCTTCTAGAACCCTCCCCGTCCCCATCTCGCCACCTCCTCGGCGACCAAGCGACCGAAACCCTAGCACACCATGGTCGGCGGCTTCCCAAACAAGGGCAAGGCCCCGCCATTCCCCCGCGCCATCTCCCCGCTGTCGTCTTCCCATCAGACTCGCCAGCGCGTGAGCGTCCCGGTGCACCAAGCGCAGTGGCACTGGGAGCACCGCGTGCCACTCCCTTATCCCGATGTCACGATGCGGCACGGCTGGCATCTGGATCCGGAGAGGATTCCGATGCTGGCCGTGCCGCAGTCGGCGGGTGCATGCGGAGGAGGTGAGCCGCCGTCGGCGTCTGCTGACGGCGGAGCAGCGTCGAGACCCCACGTACGCGGCCGACTTCCCTAACTGGGAGGTGTGGTTCGCGGTGGAGCACGAGGAGCAGCGCCGTCGTGGCGTGCGCGAAGTGCAGCCAGGAGGGCCCTCCATCGCCACCACTTGTCGTCGGCGATAAGGACCAGGAGGCTGAAGCCGCCTACCAGGCGGCGCTCGCTCGTGTTCTCCGCGACAGCGAGGAAGAAGCGTGACGCATGGCCGAAGAGGAGGCAGCGTACCAGCAGGAGCTCGCGGAGGTCATCGCACTATCGGTCGCTGGCGACTGCGTCGTGCCACCTCCGCCGGAGCCCGAGCCCGCGCTGCCGCGGGAGGTCTACCAGTGAAGCGGCGTCGTCCAGAAGTTCGTCATTGCGCCGCCCATCTGGCTGGGTGCGACACCGCAGCAGGAGCAAGCCTACCTCGAGCACTTGAGGTTGGAGCACCTGCGGGCGGAGCGCGCCGAAGGCGTGCAACTCATGGAGCCGGAGAAGGAGGAGGAGGAGGAGCGACGGGAGGCGGAGGAGAAGAAGCGAGCCCGTGCTGCTGCGTTGCCATCACCACGAGCACAGCGCGTGCCGGCGGGGCAGACGACGAAGGCGCAGGTAGCTGCGCTCTGGAACTCGGCGTTCCCGTGGGCCGACCATGCGCCAACGATGGTCGACCTCACCGGCCCCGACGACGACGACGCCTAGGGCTACGTGGACGTAGTTTTAGTTTTTTAGTTTAATTTAATGTAACGCGGACGCGACGAGTGGACTATCGCCGACCTTTGTGGCCGGCTTTTAATGTTTAATTATGCATTATGTGTTTTTTTTCATGCAGGCAAAAAATGGATCCGGACAACGTTGGGCGCACGAGCCGACCCATTTACGGAAGCGGACGTTCGTGTCCTCCTGGCCGACTCAAACGGACAAAAAATGATGAAATCGCTGTTCGTTTGGGTCGGCCCGTTAGAGTTGCTCTCAATGCCCGCGGACACGCCGGACACAGAACGCACA
Source organism: Hordeum vulgare subsp. vulgare (assembly GCF_904849725.1). NCBI lineage: Eukaryota > Viridiplantae > Streptophyta > Magnoliopsida > Poales > Poaceae > Hordeum > Hordeum vulgare. The sequence continues at coordinate 542,449,744 of NC_058520.1, forward strand.
TTTGAGGGTCCAAATTTACAAACCGTTGCTGCTATACCTACTCTAAAGACAGCTAATACGTTGACACATAAGAGCAACTCCAACGGGCCGATTCAAATGGACAACGATTTCGTCTGCTTTTTGTCCGTTTGGGTCGGCCACCCGCCCTGTTTTAGATATGGATCGACAGCGCACCCAACACGCCCACCCATATGTGTCGGCGTGGCCGGCTGGCCGCCCTATTTTGCATGATTTTCATAGTTTGAATTAAATAACATAATTTGAACCAAAAATAACATAGTTATTACAAGCTGAATAAAAGTAAAAATGTCTCACATAGTTCACACATAGTTTTACAAACCAACAAAGAAGATAAATCTATTGGTTGCCAACATGAGCCCGCATATGCTCAACTAAATCATTTTGCAGTTGCACGTGAGTTTCCTAATCATGCATGTCTTGATGAAATTGGGTGAACTGTTCAAACGTTGCCGCTCCTCCATGCCGAGGCACAAAATTCTCACCCTGAAACTGAAACCCTTGATCGTACACACGTTCCGGGCGGTCGTCTTCTACGATCATATTATGCATGATAACACAATCAGTCATCACCTCCCATAGTTTCTGCGTGCTCTAGGTATTAGCAAAATACCGAACGATGTCCCACCGAGATTGAAAACACTAAAGGCATGCTCGACATCCTTCCTAGCATCCTCTTGCTCTTGGGCAAATCTTTTCCTCTTCTCTCCGTTAGGGTTGGGTATTGTCTTGACAATAGTGGTCCACTAAGGATAGATACCGTCACCCAGGTAGTATCCTTTGTCGTAGTTGTGGCCGTTGACAGTAAAGTTCACCTGTGGGATGTTGCCTTCGGCAAGCCTAGCAAACACCGGCGAGCGCTGAAGCACGTTGATATCATTGTGTGATCCGGCCATGCCAAAGAAAAAGTGCCAGATTCAGAGATCTTCAGACACAACGACCTCTAGTATGACAATGCAAGCCTTGACATGGCCCTTATACTACCCTTGCCAAGCTGATGGGCAGTTCTTTCACTCCGAGTGCATGTAGTCTATGCTACCAAGCATCCCTGGGAAGCCCCTGCTGGCATTCATCACCAACAAATGGGTTGTATCTTCGGCAGTCGGCTCTCTCAAGTACTTAGGGACAAACACAACAATAACAGCCTTGCAGAACTTATACAGAGACTCTAGGCAAGTAGACTCGCTCATGCGGACGTACTCGTCAATAAGATCACCGGGGACTCCGTATGCAAGCATTCGGATGGCGGCAGTGCATTTCTGATAAGAGGAAAAACCTATATTACCAATGGCATCCTCTTTGCACTCGAAATAGTCATCATAGCCGACCACCCCCTCTCTAATACGGTTGAAAAGATGGCTACTCATACAGAAACGACGACGAAATTTTTAATGCTTGAACAACGGGTTTGTTGTATCAAACGAGTCCTTCCAAAGAAGGAAATGCTCACTCTCTCGGTTGCATTCAACGCCGGAAGGTGGCCTGGAATGGAGCCATGGAACAACGACCGTTGGTTGTTGAGCTGGTGATGGACCACCACGGCAGCCAATACCTCCTTCTAGTCATCGGACGACGAATCATCGGAGTCGCAAAGGAAATTGTGAAAAAAGAACTCGTCGGTGGAGTCCATTTTGTACCTTGGCAAACTGTCGAACAACTTGCGGGCGTCGAGAAGAAGACGACCGGCGAAGGGAGTTGCGGCGCGCACGGACCAGCTAGCTACCCTGCCTGTGTGCGACGAGCGTGCCGGTGAGGATCTGACCGTGCGGCGAGGCGGCTCCCCGACGGGCTGTGTGGTGGGGGGGGGGCACGGGAGTGGGAAGCAGTTGGCTCCCCGGCGGCTAGACGGCGGCGGCGTCGAGCGACGTGAGAGTGGGCGGCGTTGTTGGGCGAATGTGGAGGCGCCGACAGCTGGCAGAGTCGCTGGAAAAATGGGCGGCGGCGGCGATAACGAAGGAGGCGGTCGAGGGTTGGATGTGTGGAGGCCAATGTGCCTCCGACCAGCGGGCCCGGGGAAAGGGAAGGCGAGCGTGCACGCGTCCGTCGCGTATCCGCACCGACGCAAATCCGGCTAAAAAATGGACCGAGAATGGATCGTCCGCGGACGAAAACCGGACGCACGTCCGTTTAGATCGGCGCGTTGGGTCGCCATTTGTGTCCACGCCGACCCAACCGGACGGCGGCGGACGAAACGAGTCGTCCATTAAAATTGCTCTAACAGACTAGTAGTCCTTTGTAGTACCACATACCAGAAGCTATTGCCCTTTTTATCTCCTGACCGAGTCCACGTTACACGGTAGAAATATTAATCACGCTAGCCAAGAATCCGTGAACATATAGAGTATCAAAGAAACAGTCTATGTCACCTTGTTAGCAGCTCGTGGCTAGCAGCTAAAAGTTACTAGTAACCATCACCGCGAAGAACTATTTCAAAGATGACGAATAGGAATCTTTGTCGCACATGATTACATTGATTGACGACGACCTAATCGTACATGTGAGCTATATTCATTCTTCTAGACAGCGCTACTGTATATTGAATGGCGACAAGGACAACAAGTGTATAAAATACATACCGTGGGACCTCGCATAATTTTTCTTGAGCATGCGTGCACCTCCAGGGAATCATTAGTTAGTATGACGAGCACTATTATTAGTGTATCATCAGCATACAATTATTTTTCAAATTCGTTTGTCCTAATGATGAATATTTACCGTTAAGTTTTTCTCCGCCGCAACCTCACACGGGTGCATTTTGCAGAGTGACGCCAAAGTAATACGTGTCGTCATAAGCTTCGTCCATCTTGACATGTCTAGCTTTGGCTCTCCAACCCCGTTTCAACGACAGAATTGAAGAGATTTCCGTGCCATATGCTGTTTGGGCACCAAACCGGCAAATGCCGATATATGTCTGTTTCTATGCCCTGATACGTAGACATAATATAATAGAAAGGCATCTAACTTTTATCCTAAAATAATTTTTATTTATCTCGTTGAGAGGAGAGAGGGCGATCATGCATGTGTGGAGAAGAAACAGAAGATGACCGTATGATGATTTTTCTTGGTCAAGTGAATGTGCACACGGAGCCCTGCTTCCCTACCCCCCCCCCCCTCGTTCGGTTTCGGAGGGGCATTCTTGAACCCGCCAGTTTTATTTTCTCCGGCCCTCCATTGCCCATGTCCAAACCCTGTAGAACCCATACCCATGCTCCGTATAACCCGTAAAAGCCATACCATATAGGTACACCACTCTTTCCTGAAAAAAAGATCAAACGACCCCACGACCACGTACGACGTGTCGCTCCATCACTAATGCAACTCCATCAATCACGCAGCTCCATCATTCACGTGGTACCCTAGTTGAGGTTCTTTACGAATATCGGCAGTGTCGATCTCGGCCAACAGCACGCGCGGCACCGTCGTGAACCTCCAACGCTCCCAGGTACCACATCCCCCCCCCCCCCCCGCACACACACACATTTCTCTCGCTCGCGGCGGCAGCATGGAATGAACTGCCATCGTTTTCGTGGTAGCGGGTAACCTAGCTACCAGGAGGCGCAAGTGACCGCGAATCTTGTTCCGGTAGAGCTCCTCCTCGTCTTCCTAAGTGACGACGCCACATAAAGTGGGTTTCTTTTGACTAGGGTTAACTTAACCTTGATTGCCGTAGGCTGTGTGCACACGACGGCTATCGTTATTTGATGCGGCAACCAACCTAGGTATCTAGCGGCGCAGGTTATCACTGATCTAGTTTTGGTAGTGCTCTCCTCGAGATCCAAAGTGATCACGACGGATGTCGTGGGCATCTTTCTTACTAGGGTTCATGTACCTTATCACCGACGACCGCATTGGAGAGGGGGGAGGATCCATACTAGTAGGAGAAAGGCTACGAGTAGCGCTGGTTTGTCCCTTACTAGTAGCGCTGGTGCCAGCGCTACTGCAAACGCGCTACAGCTAATCTGTTAGCAGTAGCGTTGTTTTATGCAGCGCTACTGGTATACATATTTGCAGTAGCGCTGGAGCATATAAAGCGCTACTGATAACCCAATGATGACCCACAAGTATAGGGGATCAATCGTAGTCCTTTCGATAAGTAAGAGTGTCGAACCCAACGAGGAGCAGAAGGATCTCACAAGTGGTTTTCAGCAAGGAAATATCTGCAAGCACTAAAATTACCGGTAACAAGTGATTGTGTGGTGAGATGATTCGTAGCGAGCAACAAGTAAAAAAAAGTAGCAACGGTGCAGCAAAGTGGTCCAATCCCTTTTGTAGCAAGGTACAAGCCTGGACAAAGTCTTATAGGAGGAAAAACGCTCTCGAGGACACACGGGAATTTCTGTCATGCTAGTTTTCATCATGTTCTATGATTCACGTTCGTTACTTTGATAGTTTGATATGTGGGTGGACCGATGCTTGGGTACTGCCCTTACTTGGACAAGCATCCCACTTATGATTAACCCCTCTCGCTAGCATCCGCAACTACGAAAGAAGAATTAAGAGAAAGTCTAAGCATAGCATTAAACTAGTGGATCCAAATCAGCCCCTTACGAAGCAACGCATAAACTAGGGTTTAAGGTTCTGTCACTCTAGCAACCCATCATCTACTTACTACTTCCCAATGCCTTCCTATAGGCCCAAATAATGGTGAAGTGTTATGTAGTCGACGTTCACATAACACCACTAGAGGAAAAACAACATACAACACATCAAAATATCGAACGAATACGAAATTCACATGACTACTATTAGCATGACTTATCCCATGTCCTCGGAAACAAAAATAACTACTCACAAAGCATAATCATATTCATGACTAGAGAGGTAATGAGTAGCATCAAGGATCTGAATATAAACTCTTCCACCAAGTAATCCAACTAGCATCAACTACACAACTACAAAGAGTAATCAACACTACTAGCAACCTTACAAGTACCAACTAGGGTTACAAGTGATTGGTTACAAGTGATGAACTAGGGTTTGGAGATGAGATGGTGCTGGTGAAGATGTTGATGGTGATGAGTCCCCTTCGATGAGAGGAGTGTTGGTGATGACGATGGCAATGATTTCCCCCTCCGGGAGGGAAGTTTCCCCGGCAGGATCGTCCTGCCGAAACTCTAGATTGGTTTTGCTCAAGTTCCGCCTCGTGGCGGCGGCGAATGCACGAAAAAGTTCCTCCTTGATTTTTTTTCTGGACGAAACCCTTCATATAGCAGAAGAGGGGGGCCTGTGGGCCAGCATGCTGCCCACAAGCCCCCTTGGCGCGACCAGGGGGTGGCCGTTGTTGGAATTATGCCCTAGAGGCAATAATAAATGTATAGTTATTATTATAATTCCTGTATCAAGATAATAGTTTATTATCCATGTTATAATTGTATTGAATGAAGACTCATTTACATGTGTGGATACATAGACAAAAACACCGTCCCTAGCATGCCTCTAGTTGGCTAGCCAGTTGATCGATGATAGTCAGTGTCTTCTGATTATGAACAAGGTGTTGTTGCTTGATAACTGGATCACGTCATTGGGAGAATCACGTGATGGACTAGACCCAAACTAATAGACGTAGCATGTTGGTCGTGTCATTTTGTTGCTACTGTTTTCTGCGTGTCAAGTATTTATTCCTATGACCATGAGATCATATAACTCACTGACACCGGAGGAATGCTTTGTGTGTATCAAACGTCGCAACGTAACTGGGTGACTATAAAGATGCTCTACAGGTATCTCCGAAGGTGTTAGTTGAGTTAGTATGGATCAAGACTGAGATTTGTCACTCCGTGTGACGGAGAGGTATCTCGGGGCCCACTCGGTAATACAACATCACACATAAGCCTTGCAAGCAATGTAACTTAGTGTAAGTTGCGGGATCTTGTATTACGGAACGAGTAAAGAGACTTGCCGGTAAACGAGATTGAAATAGGTATGCGGATACTGACGATCGAATCTCGGGCAAGTAACATACCGAAGGACAAAGGGAATAACATACGGGATTATACGAATCCTTGGCACTGAGGTTCAAACGATAAGATCTTCGTAGAATATGTAGGATCCAATATGGGCATCCAGGTCCCGCTATTGGATATTGACCGAGGAGTCTCTCGGGTCATGTCTACATAGTTCTCGAACCCGCAGGGTCTGCACACTTAAGGTTCGACGTTGTTTTATGCGTATTTGAGTTATATGGTTGGTTACCGAATGTTGTTCGGAGTCCCGGATGAGATCACGGATGTCACGAGGGTTTCCGGAATGGTCCGGAAACGAAGATTGATATATAGGATGACCTCATTTGATTACCGAAAGGTTTTCGGAGTTACCGGGAATGTACTGGGAATGACGAATGGGTTCCGGGAGTTCACCGGAGGGGGGCAACCCACTCCGGGGAAGCCCATAGGCATTTGGGGGGGGTCACACCAGCCCTTAGTGGGCTGGTGGGACAGCCCACCAATCCCCTATGCGCCAAGAAAGAAAAAATCAAAGGAAAGAAAAAAAAAGGAAGAAGTGGGAAGGGGGAAGGACTCCCTCCCACCAAACCAAGTAGGACTCGGTTTGGGGGGGGAGAGTCCTCCCCCCTGGCTCGGCCGACCCCTTGGGGATCCCTTGGACCCCAAGGCAAGGTCCCCCTCCCTCCTCCTATATATATGGGGCTTTTAGGGCAGATTTGAGACGACTTTCTCACGGCTGCCCGACCACATACCTCCATAGTTTTTCCTCTAGATCGTGTTTCTGCGGAGCTCGGGCGGAGCCCTGTTGAGACAAGATCATCACCAACCTCCGGAGCGCCGTCACGCTTCCGGAGAACTATTCTACCTCTCCGTCTCTCTTGCTGGATCAAGAAGGCCGAGATCATCGTCGAGCTGTACGTGTGCTGAACGCGGAGGTGCCGTCCGTTCGGTACTGGATCGTGGGACTGATCGCGGGATTGTTCGCGGGGCGGATCGAGGGACGTGAGGACGTTCCACTACATCAACCGCGTTCTCTAACGCTTCTGCCGTACGATCTACAAGGGTACGTAGATCACTCATCCCCTCTCGTAGATGGGCATCACCATGATAGGTCTTCGTGCGCGTAGGAATTTTTTTTGTTTCCCATGCGACGTTCCCCAACAGTGGTATCAGAGCTAGGTTCATGCGTAGATGTCTTCTCGAGTAGAACACAAAAGGTTTTGTGGGCGGTGATGTGCGTTTTGCTGCCCTCCTTAGTCTTTTCTTGATTCCGCGGTATTGTTGGATTGAAGCGGCTTGGACCGACATTACTCGTACGCTTACGAGAGACTGGTTTCATCGTTACGAGTAACCCCCTTTGCTCAAAGATGACTGGCAAGTGACAGTTTCTCCAACTTTAGTTGAATCGGATTTGACCGAGGAGGTCCTTGGATGAGGTCAAATAGCAACTCATATATCTCCGTTGTGGTGTTTGCGTAAGTAAGATGCGATCCTACTAGATACCCTTGGTCACCACGTAAAACATGCAACAACAAAATTAGAGGACGTCTAACTTGTTTTTGCAGGGTATGATTGTGATGTGATATGGCCAATGATGTGATGTGATATATTGGATGTATGAGATGATCATGTTGTAATAGAAATATCGACTTGCACGTCGATGGTACGGCAACCGGCAGGAGCCATAGGGTTGTCTTTATACTAACATATGTGCTTCCAGATGCGTTTACTATTTTGCTAGGATGTAGCTTTAGTAGTGATAGCATAAGTAGCACGACAACCCCGATGGCGACACGTTGATGGAGATCATGGTGTGGCGCCGGTGACAAGAAGATCGTGCCGGTGCTTTGGTGATGGAGATCAAGAAGCACGTGATGATGGCCATATCATGTCACTTATGAATTGCATGTGATGTTAATCCTTTTATGCACCTTATTTTGCTTAGAACGACGGTAGCATTATGAGGTGATCTCTCACTAAAATTTCAAGACGAAATTGTGTTCTCCCCGACTGTGCACCGTTGCTACAGTTCGTCGTTTCGAGACACCACGTGATGATCGGGTGTGATAGACTCAACGTTCACATACAACGGGTGCAAAACAGTTGCGCACGGGGAACACTCGGGTTAAGCTTGACGAGCCTAGCATGTGCAGACATGGCCTCGGAACACATGAGACCGAAAGGTCGATCATGAATCATATAGATGATATGATTAGCATAGGGATGCTTACCACTGAAACTACTCCCGACTCACGTGATGATCGGACTTGGGATAGTGTAGGTGGATCATGAACCACTCAAATGACTAGAGAGATCTACTTTTTGAGTGGGAGTTTAGCATGTAATTTGATTAAGTTGAACTCTAATTATCTTGAACATAGTCTAAGTCCACTTTGAATATATTTGTGTTGTAGATCATGGCTCACGCAAGTGTCATCCTCAATTTTAATACGTTCCTAGAGAAAGCTAAGTTGAAAGATGATGGAAGCAACTTTGTAGACTGGGCTCGAAATCTTAAGCTAATCTTACAAGCTGGAAAGAAGGATTATGTCCTTAATGCTGCGCTAGGAGATGAACCACCCGCTACGGCTGATCAGGATGTTAAGAACGCTTGGTTAGCGCGTAAGGAGGACTACTCAATAGTTCAATGTGCAGTCTTGTATGGCTTAGAACCGGGACTTCAACGTCGCTTTGAGCGTCATGGAGCATTTGAGATGTTCCAGGAGTTGAAGTTCATCTTTCGGAAGAACGCCCGGATCGAGAGGTATGAGACCTCCGATAAATTCTATGCTTGCAAGATGGAGGAAAACTCGTCTGTCAGTGAACATGTGCTCAAAATGTCTGGGTACTCAAACCGTCTAGCTGAACTGGGGATTGAACTCCCGCAAGAAGCTATCACTGACAGAATCCTCCAATCACTGCCGCCAAGCTATAAAAGCTTTGTGTTGAACTACAACATGCAAGGGATGAACAAGTCTCCCGGCGAGTTGTTTGCGATGCTGAAAGTCGCAGAGTGTGAACTCCGTAAAGAACATCAAGTGTTGATGGTGAGCAAGACCACTAGTTTCAAGAGAAACGGCAAAGGCAAGAAGGGCAATTCGAAGAAGAGCGGCAAGCCTGTTGCCAATCCACCGAAGAAACCCAAGGCTGGACCTAAGCCTGAAAGAGAGTGCTTCTATTGCAAGGGTATGGGTCACTGGAAGCGCAATTGCCCCAAGTATCTGGCAGATAAGAAGGCGGGCAAAGAAAAATCATGTATATTTGATATACATGTTATTGATGTGTACTTAACCAGCTCTCGTAGTAGTTCCTGGGTATTCGATACCGGTTCTGTTGCTCACATTTGCAACTCGAAGCAGGAACTGCGGAATAGACGGAGGCTGGCGAAAGACGAAGTGACGATGCGCGTAGGAAACGGTTCCAAGGTTGATGCAATCGCCGTCGGCACCGTGTCACTTCAACTACCATCGGGATTAGTGATGAACTTAAATCATTGTTATTTAGTGCCTGCGTTGAGCATGAACATTATATCTGGATCTTGTTTATTGCGAGACGGTTACTCTTTTAAGTCTGAGAATAATAGTTGTTCTATTTCTATGAGTGACATCTTTTATGGTCATGCACCGAATGTGAGAGGATTGTTCATATTGAATCTCGATAGCGATACGCATATACATAACATTGAGACCAAAAGAGTTAGAGTAAACAATGATAGCGCCATATTTTTGTGGCAGTGCCGCTTGGGTCATATTGGTGTAAAGCGCATGAAGAAACTCCATGCTAATGGACTTTTGGAGTCACTTGACTTTGATTCACTTGACACGTGCGAACCATGCCTCATGGGCAAGATGACTAAAACTCCGTTCTCCGGAACAATGGAGCGTGCAAGTGACTTATTGGAAATCATACATACCGATGGGTGTGGTCTGATGAGCGTGGAGGCACGCGGCGGATATCGTTATTTTCTCACCTTCACTGACGATTTGAGTAGATATGGTTATGTCTACTTAATGAAGCACAAGTCTGAAACATTTGAAAAGTTCAAGCAATTTCAGAGTGAAGTAGAAAATCATCGTAACAAGAAGATCAAGTTCCTACGGTCTGATCGTGGGGGTGAATATCTGAGTTTCGAGTTTGGTACTCACTTAAGACAATGTGGAATTGTTTCGCAGTTAACACCGCCTGGAACACCACAGCGTAATGGTGTGTCCGAACGTCGTAATCGTACTTTGTTAGAGATGGTGCGATCTATGATGTCTCTTACTGATTTGCCGTTATCATTTTGGGGTCATGCATTAGAAACAGCTGCATTCACTTTAAATAGGGCACCATCAAAATCCGTTGAGACGACACCATACGAACTGTGGTATGGCAAAAGACCAAAGTTGTCGTTTCTTAAAGTTTGGGGATGTGATGCTTATGTCAAAAAGCTTCAGCCTGAAAAGCTGGAACCCAAAGCGGAAAAGTGCATCTTCATAGGTTACCCAAAGGAGACAGTTGGGTACACCTTCTATCTCAAATCCGAGGGCAAAGTGTTTGTTGCTAAAAACGGAACTTTTCTCTAGAAGGAGTTTCTCTCGAGAGAATTGAGTGGGAGGAAGATGGAACTTGACGAGGTTGTCGAACCTCTCATCCCTCTGGATGGTGGCGCAGGGCAAGGGGAAACCTCTGTCGTTGCGACGCCGGTTGAGGAGGAAGTTAATGATGATGATCATGAAACTCTAGTTCAAGTTTCTGTTGAACCACGCAGGTCGACGAGATCACGCGCTGCTCCAGAGTGGTACGGTAATCCCGTCTTGTCAATCATGTTGTTAGACAACAATGAACCTGCAAATTATGAAGAAGCAATGGTGGGCCCAGATTCCAACAAATGGCTAGAAGCCATGAAATCCGAGATAGGATCCATGTATGAGAACAAAGTGTGGACTTTGGAGATACTACCTGAAGGCCGCAAGGCTATTCAGAACAAATGGATCTTTAAGAAGAAGACGGACGCTGACGGTAATGTGACCGTTTATAAAGCTCGACTTGTGGCAAAGGGTTTTTCACAAGTTCCAGGAATTGACTACGATGAGACTTTCTCTCCCGTAGCGATGCTTAAGTCCGTCAGAATCATGTTAGCAATAGCTGCATTTTTCGATTATGAAATCTGGCAGATGGATGTCAAGAAGGCGTTCCTTAACGGTTTCCTTAAGGAAGAGTTGTATATGATGCAACCCGAAGGTTTTGTCGATCCTAAAAAGGCTGACAAGGTGTGCAAGCTCCAGCGATCCATTTATGGACTGGTGCAAGCATCTCGGAGTTGGAACAAACGCTTTGATGAGGTGATCAAAGCATTTGGGTTTATACAAGTGGTTGGAGAATCTTGTATTTACAAGAAAGTGAGTGGGAGCTCTGTGGCGTTTCTAATATTATATGTGGATGACATATTGCTGATTGGAAACAACGTAGAGCTTTTGGAGAGCATAAAAGGTTACTTGAATAAAAGTTTCTCTATGAAGGACCTAGGAGAAGCTGCTTACATTCTAGGCATTAAGATCTATAGGGATAGATCAAAACGCCTGATAGGACTTTCACAAAGCACATACCTTGATAAAGTTTTGAAGAGGTTCAAAATGGAACAGTCCAAGAAAGGGTTCTTGCCAGTGTTACAAGGTACGAGATTGAGTAAGACTCAGTGCCCAGCAACTGATGAAGATAGAGAGCATATGCGCTCCGTTCCCTATGCTTCAGCCATAGGCTCTATCATGTATGCGATGCTGTGCACTAGACCGGATGTTAGCCTGGCCATAAGTATGGCAGGCAGGTTCCAGAGTAATCCAGGAGTGGATCACTGGACAGCGGTCAAGAATATCCTAAAGTACCTGAAAAGGACTAAGGAGATGTTTCTCGTGTATGGAGGTGACGAAGAGCTCGCCGTAAAAGGTTACGTCGATGCAAGCTTTGACACAGATCCGGACGACTCTAAGTCGCAAACCGGATACGTATTTATTCTTAATGGGGGTGCAGTAAGCTGGTGCAGTTCCAAGCAAAGCGTCGTAGCAGATTCTACATGTGAAGCGGAATACATGGCTGCCTCGGAGGCGGCTAAGGAGGGTGTCTGGATGAAGCAGTTCATGACGGATCTTGGAGTGGTGCCAAGTGCACTGGATCCAATAACCTTGTTCTGTGACAACACTGGTGCCATTGCCTTAGCAAAGGAACCAAGGTTTCACAAGAAGACCAGACACATCAAACGACGCTTCAACCTCATCCGCGACTACGTCGAGGAGGAGGACGTAAATATATGCAAAGTGCACACGGATCTGAATGTAGCAGACCCGCTGACTAAGCCTCTTCCACGGCCAAAACATGATCGACACCAGAACTGTATGGGTGTTAGATTTATTACAATGTAATTCACATGGTGATGTGAGGGCTAGATTATTGACTCTAGTGCAAGTGGGAGACTGTTGGAATTATGCCCTAGAGGCAATAATAAATGTATAGTTATTATTATAATTCCTGTATCAAGATAATAGTTTATTATCCATGTTATAATTGTATTGAATGAAGACTCATTCACATGTGTGGATACATAGACAAAACACCGTCCCTAGCATGCCTCTAGTTGGCTAGCCAGTTGATCGATGATAGTCAGTGTCTTCTGATTATGAACAAGGTGTTGTTGCTTGATAACTGGATCACGTCATTGGGAGAATCACGTGATGGACTAGACCCAAACTAATAGACGTAGCATGTTGATCGTGTCATTTTGTTGCTACTGTTTTCTGCGTGTCAAGTATTTATTCCTATGACCATGAGATCATATAACTCACTGACACCGGAGGAATGCTTTGTGTGTATCAAACGTCGCAACGTAACTGGGTGACTATAAAGATGCTCTACAGGTATCTCCGAAGGTGTTAGTTGAGTTAGTATGGATCAAGACTGGGATTTGTCACTCCGTGTGACGGAGAGGTATCTCGGGGCCCACTCGGTAATACAACATCACACATAAGCCTTGCAAGCAATGTAACTTAGTGTAAGTTGCGGGATCTTGTATTACGGAACGAGTAAAGAGACTTGCCGGTAAACGAGATTGAAATAGGTATGCGGATACTGACGATCGAATCTCGGGCAAGTAACATACCGAAGGACAAAGGGAATAACATACGGGATTATACGAATCCTTGGCACTGAGGTTCAAACGATAAGATCTTCGTAGAATATGTAGGATCCAATATGGGCATCCAGGTCCCGCTATTGGATATTGACCGAGGAGTCTCTCGGGTCATGTCTACATAGTTCTCGAACCCGCAGGGTCTGCACACTTAAGGTTCGACGTTGTTTTATGCGTATTTGAGTTACATGGTTGGTTACCGAATGTTGTTCGGAGTCCCGGATGAGATCACGGACGTCACGAGGGTTTCCGGAATGGTCCGGAAACGAAGATTGATATATAGGATGACCTCATTTGATTACCGGAAGGTTTTCGGAGTTACCGGGAATGTACCGGGAATGACGAATGGGTTCCGGGAGTTCACCGGAGGGGGGCAACCCACTCCGGGGAAGCCCATAGGCATTTGGGGGGGTCACACCAGCCCTTAGTGGGCTGGTGGGACAGCCCACCAATCCCCTATGCGCCAAGAAAGAAAAAATCAAAGGAAAGAAAAAAAAAGGAAGAAGTGGGAAGGGGGAAGGACTCCCTCCCACCAAACCAAGTAGGACTCGGTTTGGGGGGGGGAGAGTCCTCCCCCCTGGCTCGGCCGACCCCTTGGGGATCCCTTGGACCCCAAGGCAAGGTCCCCCTCCCTCCTCCTATATATATGGGGCTTTTAGGGCAGATTTGAGACGACTTTCTCACGGCTGCCCGACCACATACCTCCATAGTTTTTCCTCTAGATCATGTTTCTGCGGAGCTCGGGCGGAGCCCTGCTGAGACAAGATCATCACCAACCTCCGGAGCGCCGTCACGCTGCCGGAGAACTCTTCTACCTCTCCGTCTCTCTTGCTGGATCAAGAAGGCCGAGATCATCGTCGAGCTGTACGTGTGCTGAACGCGGAGGTGCCGTCCGTTCGGTACTAGATCGTGGGACTGATCGCGGGATTGTTCGCGGGGCGGATCGAGGGATGTGAGGACGTTCCACTACATCAACCGCGTTCTCTAACGCTTCTGCTGTACGATCTACAAGGGTACGTAGATCACTCATCCCCTCTCGTAGATGGGCATCACCATGATAGGTCTTCGTGCGCGTAGGAAATTTTTTGTTTCCCATGCGACGTTCCCCAACAGCCGTGCCAATCAGGCTTGTGGCTACCTGCTGGCGCCCCTCTGTTGCTTCTTCGGCCCAGTATTTTTTATAAATCCATAAAAAATCATCATTGATTTTTACTGCGTTTGGAGTTGTGCAGAATAGGTACTTCAAACTTGCTCCACTTTCAGGCCAGAATTCCAGCTGTCGGCATTCTCCCTATTCATGTAAACCTTGCAAAATAAGAGAGAAAAGGCACAAGTATTGTACCATGAAGTGAAATAACAGCCCAAGAAGCGATAAATATCAACATGAAAGCATGATGCAAAATGGACGTATCACCCAGCGCTACTACTAATATTCCAGCGCTACTGCTAATGTTATTGCTTTCAATATTTAATCCCGTCGTATTAGCAACACCATTATACAAGTTTTCATACAGTATCACCATAATACATCATTATTTTTCGTCCATGATACATCACTAATTGTTCTTAATACCTAGGACCTACACCATTATACAGTTTAGCTTAAAAAATAATGTATGCAAAAGATACACTAAGGACAAATAGTAAATATCTTACCATCTTTCCTAAATAGATTTGACCGTAGTTCAGTACGCACACTGGTATCACACGTTTTGAGTACTAATATCTCGAAGTCCATGAAAATAACCTGTCTTGACAGTATCATGGATCCTCAAGACATGAAACATAATGACCTATCTCCTCGCAGTTTAGTTCAGCCCTGGGACAGTAGTAGGTGTTGTCTACCAAGCGCTGGACATGTTTGCTTGAATGGAAATAAGCTGCCAATAGAAATTAGTTGTCAACTATTTTTAAATAAACAATATAAATTACTTAATAAATATGGTTGAGGAACTATTACTCAATATGCAACGGGTTGACTTTAGGTCTGTCGAGTCTTCCTTCCTAAACTCCTATCTTGCGTATATGGTGGACAGTCCCTCACCGATTTTTCGACCATCGATGATGGTCGCTACTCCTACTAACCCTAGTGCATAACAAATATCCAGCATAGAGAGAAGAAGGATAAGCGACCCCCATGACAACAGTCGACATTCTTCTTCTCTCATATATGGTGGACACTCCCTCACTGATTTTTCGACCGTCGATGATGGTCGCTACTCCTTCTTCCCCTTATGCCCCCTCTACGTATTTGTGCATGCTCTAAACAATAGTTTAATCGTAGCATAATAAACATGCATTATTCTCATCATAGCGTACACATAAAGTATCATGACATATAACTCATCTTCATCTTACGTACTCATCTAATAACTCATCATCATCTTAATCATATATCAAGTTAAAATCTCGTAAAAGAGAAAACATCATAATACTCATCATATGCATGCATCCTAATCGATCATGCCAAGTTAATATAAACCAGAAAAACTTGTCTCTCATAAGACCTAGTCCTCGCTCCTAGGTATAATGTCATAAAACAGAATAACACCTATGTCTTCATGATGAAGCACAGAGATCAAACGGTCTACAACTTGTGGCGTGCGTTCCTTCTTTGTTTCTCACCATCCTTCAATTTGGAGTCTTCTTGATTTGCCGTTAGTCGAGTATGGAGCATCGAACTCAGCCCTGAGCGGGCTTTTAATTTTCATATGACCTTCTGGGTGCATCAACAGAGGCACTACATCATTTGGTAGTTGTTGTTGAAGAACATAATAATAACCTAGTTAGCAATGTAATCAACACCATTTATGCATTAGTAGAGCGTACTTAACTAGGAAACTCGTACCAAGATATTTCAGCAAATGTCATCCAGCCTCAACCTATGCACTAGTGGCATGTAAAATGTATAATTTTGGCCAATTCCCAAATTATACGGGAAGTTCTACCTAGCAACCAGGACACCAACAAGAAAATGGAGAAGAACATCCTTCTCCTCCCAAGTTAGATGTGATCCATACGTGTAGTGTGTCGTGTCAATTAATTTCTGTAATTCACACGAAGTACCAAATAAGCTGTAAATTATAATTTAACAAATTTAGTATATGGATGAACACCAACTATTTCTAAATATAGAATGCAAATTACTTGACAAATATGGTTGAGGAACTCACATGGAGGTAAAACAGGAAGCATATCGACAACCACCCAAATGTCGATGTTGCCTGGCATATTATCTTCAGGACGAAGATCGAAGGTTATTTCCATACCCTCTTGAAATCCATATGCCTTGCCAAGATTTTCCCACTTTGAGCACCCCATTTCTGTGTTAAAAATATAAAATAAATATGTGACCATGTATAGTCCTCAGGTTAGCGCTCCTCGTCTCCTTACGCTCGTGGTCTTCGAAACCGAGCCTCTCCAACACATATCTTCTTGCGTGGCAAGGGAGGAACTAGTCAAATTATATAAAATAAATATTACACGTTGAAGCAAAAAACAGAAGGCATGCATGCTTAATTACGAAAAAACACTTGTCATCGTTACGTACCATACAAACTTTGAAGGTCTCGTCAAGCTTCATGCTGAAGAATCTGTCGTCTCGCACGTGCGGCATGTTGCAGATACCCCGATAGTCCCCGCAATATTCATACTCCCAATATTCATCGTCAGACATTTCCTGTTTTAATGTGGTAATTTAACTTACAATCCATGGAACATGTTTGTAAATGCGTAAACAACAACCGTGACACTATATCGAAAGAATTGAACATCTATGTATAAACATAAGCATGAATAATAAAAAGGGACCTATATTTGGTCGGAATGTTGATTCATTCCCATTTTCAGCAATTCCACGGCACTCCATATGTCCTAGTTTCTAGCACTAGTCATGCCGAAATTCACGAAAAATTTCGGCATGACCTTTGCTAAAAATTGGACATATGGTGCGTCTGAAATTTGTCAGAAACGGAAATGAATCAACATTCCGGCAAAACATACGCCACTCGGATATAGCACCAGTGAACAAGTACAACAGATGGGCTAAATTCTTCTCATGAAGATGCATAAATGTCCACACAAAAAAAATCTTGTTTCTACTTTCAATATTCAAAGATTGCATATAAAATGAGTAAGATTGCATATATTCAAAGATTGCATATAAAATTCTGGTTTCTACTTTCAATATTCAAAATTGCATATAAAAAAATCTGGTTTCAATATTTAAAGATTGCATATAAATCATATCACTCGCATTTTAAATACAATTGATGGTTTTCCCTAAAAATACAAAATACGAAGATTGCATATAAAATGAGTAAGAACATGAACTTGAAATTGAAATGTTTGCTTATATTTTGCTCATATCATATTGCATATAAGATTGCATATAAAATGAGTAAATACAAAATACAAAGATTGCATACAAAATACAAATATTGCATATAAAATACAAAGATTGCATATGTTTGCTCATATAAATCATATCACTGATATTTAAAATACACCGGTGGGGGAGGGCTCCGGCGGGAGCGGCGGGGGTGGGCGGCGGGGGCGACGGCGGGGGAGGGCTCCGGGGGAGGGATGCAGTGGGGAAGGGTTCCAGTGGGGTGGGGAGGGCTCTGGTGGGGGCGGCGGGGAGCGGTGGTTTACCGGAGTGGGGAGGGCTCCGGCGGCGGTAGGAGAGGGGAGGGCTCCGGCTTCGACGGCTTCGACAAGGGAGTGGAGCGCGCGTGGGAGATCGAGGGGGGAGAGGGAAGGAGTGGAGGGACATGGGGAGTTTGGGGAGTTTGGGGATTTTGGGTCGGTTAACCAGAGGTAGTAGTAGCGCTGGATTGGATACAATGCTACTGCTAAGTTAGCAGTAACGCTGGTTTTGGAGAACGTCGCATGGGAAACAAAAAATTTCCTACGCACACGAAGACCTATCATGGTGATGATCATCTACGAGAGGGAGATCGGATCCACACACCCTTGTAGATCGCTAAGCGGAAGCGTTAATAAATGCGGTTGATGTAGTGGTACGTGTTCACGATCTGTCCCATGAACCGTCTCACGATCCGTCCCATGATCCGTCCCAATCAATTGCCGAACGGACGGCACCTCCGCGTTCCGCACATGTACAACTCGATGACGATCTCCGCCTTCTTGATCCAGCAATAGAGACGGGGATGTAGATGAGTTCCCCGGTAGCGTGACGGCACTCGGGTGGTGGTGGTGATCTATTCCTGCAGGGCTCCGCCCGAGCTCCGCGGAAAACCGATCTAGAGGAAGAACTACAAACTAGAGGAGAGGGCAACACGTGGCAAAGTTCTGTGTCTCAAAACCCTCAAAACCTCTAGTATATATAGGAGGAGATAGGGAGGAGGCTTGTCCTCCAAGGGAAGCCTCTAAGGCTCGGCCGAACAAAGGAGGGGGAATCCACCTCCCACAAGGGAGGTGGAATCCTATTAGGACACTTTCCTAATTGGAAACTCTTTCCACCTTTTGATCTTTTTGCCTTGTTTCTTTATTCCAGCCGCATGGGCCTTTAGGGGAGGCTTTGGACAGCCCACCAAGGGCTGGTATACCTCTTCTCATAGCCCATGCACCCTTTTGGTTCGTCACACCCCTCCCGGTGGTCCCCGGTACCCTCCCGGCACTCCCGGTACACTACCAGTGAGCCCGAAACTTTTCCTGTGACCAAAATAAGACTTCCTCTATATCAATCTTTACCTCCGGACCATTTCGGAGCTCCTCGTGACGTCCTGGATCTCATCCGAGACTCCGAATAACCTTTGGTCACCAACACCTATAACTCAACTATACTGAAACGTCACCGAACCTTAAGTGTGCAGACCCTGCGGGTTCGAGAACTATGCAGACATGACCCGAGACACTCTCCGGTCAATAACCAATAGCGGGACCTGGATGTCCATATTGGTTCCCACATATTCTATGAAGATCTCTATCAGTTGAACCTCTATGTCAAGGATTCAGTTAATCCCGTATGGTGTTCCCTTTGTCCTTCGGTATGTTACTTGCCCGAGATTCGATCGTCGGTATCTCCATACCTAGTTCAATCTCGTTACCGGCAAGTCTCTTTACTCGTTCCGTAATACAAGATCTCGTAACTAACTCCTTAGTCACATTGCTTGCAAGGCTTGTTGTGATGTTGTATTACCGAGTGGGCCCCAAGATGCATTTGTGTCACACGGAGTGACAAATCCCAGTCATGATCCATGCCAACCCAACAGACACCTTTGGAGATACCTGTAGAGCACCTTTATAGTCACCCAGTTACGTTGCGACATTTGATAACCCACAAGGTATTCCTCCGGTGTGTGGGAGTTGCATGATCTCATGGTCATAGGAACATATACATTGACATGCAGAAAACAGTAACATTAAACTGACACGATCATATGCTACGTTCATAGTTTTGGGTCTTGTCCATCACATCATTCTCCTAATGATGTGATCCCGTTATCAAGTGACAACACTTGTCTATGGACAGGAAACCTTGACCATCTTTGATCAACGAGCTAGTCAACTAGAGGCTCACTAGGGACAGTGTGTTGTCTATGTATCCACACATGTATTTGAGTTTCCAATCAATAAAATTCTAGCATGGATAATAAATGATTACTATGAACAAGAAAATATAATAATAACCAATTTATTATTGCCTCTAGGGCATATTTCCAACAGTCTCCCACTTGCACTAGAGTCAATAATCTAGTTCACATCATTGTGTGATTCTAATGAATCTAACACACATAGAGTTCTGGGGTTCGATCATGTCTTGCTTGTGAGAGAGGTTTTTAGTCAACGGGTCTGAACCTTTCAGATATGAGTGTGCTTTATAGATCTCTATGTCATCCTATAGGTGCTGCTACCAACGTGCCATTTTGGAACTATTTCAAATGACTGCTCCACTATACAAATCCGGTTTACTACTCAGAGTTTTCTGGATTAGTGTCAAAGCTTGCATCGCTGCAGACCTTTACGACGAACTCTTTAATCACCTCCATAATCGAGAAAAACTCCTTAGTCCACTAGTTACTAAGGATAACTTTGACCGTTGTCTAGTAATCCATTCCTGGATCACTTCTGTACCCCTTGACAGATTCATGACAAGGCACACATGAGGTGCGGTACACAGCATATTGATGTCTACTACGCAACCTTCTCCTTGTAGACGTTGTTGGGCCTCCAAATGCAGAGGTTTGTAGGACAGTAGAAATTTTCCCTCAAGTGGGTGACCTAAGGTTTATCAATCCACGAGAGGCGTAGGATGAAGATGGTCTCCCTCAAGCAACCCTGCAACCAAATAACAAAGAGTCTCTTGTGTCCCCAAGAGGGTTCATACTTTCACTAGTGAAAGTTCTCTCAACAATGATAACATAATTGGATCATATAACTAGCCCTCAACATGCAACAAAGAGTCACTCCAAAGTCACTAATAGCGAAGAACAAATGAAGAGATTATTGTCGGGTATGAAACCACCACAAAGTTATTCTTTCTGATCGATCTATTCAAGAGTCCGTAGTAAAATAACACGAAGCTATTCTTTCTGTTCGATCCATCATAGAGTTCGTACTAGAATAACACCTTAAGATACATATCAACCAAGACCCTAATGTCACCTAGATACTCCATTGTCTCCTCAAGTATCCGTGGGCATGATTATACGATATGCATCACACAATCTCAGAATCATCAATTCAACCAACACATAGAACTTCAAAGAGTGCCCCGAAGTTTCTACCGGAGAGTCAAAACGTGTGCCAACCCATATGCATAGGTTCCCAATGTCACGAAACCTGCAAGTTGATCACCAAAACATACATCGAGTACTCATATGAATATCCAAACATGTGCCAACCCATATGCATAGGTTCCCAATGTCACAAACCCGCAAGTTGATCACCACAGATAGACACGTGCAAGACATACATCAAGTGTTCTCAAAGACTCAATACGATAAGATAACTTCAAAGGGGAAACTCAATTCATTACAAGAAGGGAGAGGGGGAAGAACATTATAAGATCCAACTATAGTAGCAAAGCCCGCAGTACATCGAGATCAAGACATCTCAAGAACACGAGAGAGAGAGAGAGATCAAACACATAGCTAGTGGTACATACCCTCAGCCCCGAGGGAGAACTACTCCCTCCTCGTCATGGAGATCGCCGGGATGATGAAGATGGCCACCGGAGATGGTTCCCCCTCCGGCAGGGTGCCGGAACGGGCTCCAGATTGGTTTTTGGTGGCTACACAGGCTTGCAGCGGCGGAACTCCCGTTCTAGGTTTCTTTTTGGGGGTTTCTGAATTTATAGGAATTTATGGCGGTGGAATTACTATGGTTGGGCCCACGAGGAGGTCACAAGCCTGATAGGTGCGGCCTAGGGGGGTGGTGGCGCCTCCTGGGCTTGTGACTCCCTCGTGGCTTTTCTGGCCTTCTCCAAAAAAATCATCGCAAACTTTTATTCCATTTGCACACCGTCTGAAAAAAGGGTCAAAAACACGGAAGAAACAAAAACTGACACTTGGCACTGAGTTAATAGGTTAGCCCCCAAAAAGATATAAAATAGCAAATTCATGCATATAAAACATCCAAAGTTGACAATATAATAGCATGGAACCATCAAAAATTATAGATACGTTGGAGACGTATCACATATCATACTATAGAGCCTACGACTAAGGCATAGGGGACGACCATCGTCCTTTATCTTTCTTCTGCCGTGGTCGGTTTCGATTCTTACACAAATTTGCACCTTACAACACAGTCGAGAACCCCTTCTTTGTCGATCTATTTTGAACTCCTTCAAAACTTGTCAAGGCATACATTTCATTGAAAGTTTAATCAAGCATTTTGATCTATCTCTATAGATCTTGATGCTCAATGTTCAAGTAGCTCAATCCAGGTTTTCCTTTGAAAAACTCCTTTTAACCAACCCTTTATGCTTGACAGAAATTCTACATTACTTCTGACCAATAATTTGTCAACCAGATATACTTATCAGAAATTCTATAGTGCTCCCACTCACTTCTTTGGAAATACAAGTTTCTCACAAACCTTGTATAAACCCAAAAGCTTTGATCATCTCATCAAAGCGTATATTCCAACTCCGAGATGCTTGCACGATTCCATAGAAGGATCACTGGAGCTTTCATACTTGTTAACATCCTTAGGATCGACAAAACCTTCTAGGTGTATCACATACAACCTTTCCTCAAGGAAAACGTCGAGGAAACAATTTTTTGACATCCTATGTGCAATATTTCATAAATAATGCAGCAACTGCTAACATAATTCCAACAGACTTTTAGCATCGCTACGAGTGAGAAAGTCTCATCATAGTCAACTCTTTGAACTTGTCGGAAACATCTTTGCGACAAGTCGAGCATTTCTTAATGGTGACTTTCACCATCATCGTCTGTCTTCCTTTAAAAGATCCATCTGTACTTCACAGTCTTACGAGCATCAAGTAGTTCTTCCAAAGTCTACACTTTGTTTTCTTACATGGATCCTCTCTCGGATTTCATGGCCTCCAGCCATTTGTCGGAATCCGGGCCCACCATGGCTTCTCCATAGCTCGTAGGTTCATCGTTGTTCAACAACATGACCTCCAAGACAGGGTTACCCTACCACTCTGTAGCAGTACGCGACCTTGTCGAGCTACGAGGTTTGTAGAACTTGATCCGAAGCTTAATGATCACTATCATCAGTTTCCACTTCAATTGTCATAGGCGCCATAGGAACAACTTCATGCGCCCTGCTACACACTGGTTGAAGTGACGATTTAATAACCTCATCAAGTTCCACCACCCTCCCACTCAATTCTTTGAGAGAAACTTTTCCTCGAGAAAGGATCCATTTCTAGAAACAAACACTTTGCTTCCGAATCTGAGATAGGAGGTATACCCAACCGTTTTGGGTGTCCTATGAAGATGCATTTATCCGCTTTGGGTTCGAGCTTATCATGCTGAAACTTTTCCACACAAGCATCGTAGCCCCAAACTTTTAAGAAACGACAACTTAGGTTTCTCCAAACCATAGTTCATACGGTGTCATCTCAACGGAAATACGTGGTGCCCTATTTAAAGTGAATGCGGTTGTCTCTAATGCATAACCCATAAACAATAGTGGTAATTCGATACGAGACATCATACTATGCACCATATCAAATAGGGTGCGGCTATGACGTTCGGACACACCATCACACTATGGTGTTGTAGGTGGCATGAGATGTGAAACAATTTTCACATTGTCTTAATTGTGTACCAAACTCGCAACTCAGATATTCATCTCTATGGTCATATCATGGACATTTTATCCTCTTGTCATGACGATCTTCAACTTCACTATGAAATTACTTGAACCTTTCAATAATTCAGACATGTGTTTCATCAAGCAAATACACTAGTATCTACTCAAATCATTTGTGAAGTAAGAACATAACGATATCCACGGCGTGCTTCAGCACTCATTGGACCGCATACATCCAAATGTATTACTTCCAATAAGTTACTTTCTAGTTCCATCTCGGTGGAAAATGAGGCCTTCAGTCATCTTGCCCGTGTGGTATGATTTGCATGTCTCAAGTGATTCAAAATCAAGTGAGTCCAAACGATCCATCTGCATGGAGTTTCTTCATGCGTTTATACCAATAGGTATGGTTTGCATGTCTCAAACGTTTCAAAATGATGAGTGAGTACAAAGATTCATCAGGATGGAGCTTCTTCATGCATTTTATACCAACATGACTCAAGCGGCAGGGCCACAAGTAAGCGGTACTATCATTACTAATTTTTATCTTTTGGCATCAATATTATGAACATGTGTAGCACTACGATCGAGATTCAATAAACCATTGAAGGTTTTTATTCAAGCAAATATAATAACAATTATTCTCTTTAAATGAATAATCGTATTGCAATAAACACGATCTAATCATGTTCATGCTCAACGCAAAAACCAAATAACAATTATTTAGGTTTAACACTAATCCCCATGGTAGAGCGAGCGTGCGATGTTTGATCACATCAACCTTGGAAACACTTCCAACACATATCGTCACCTCGCCTTTAACTAGTCTCCGTTTATTCCGTAGCTTTTATTTCGAGTTACTAACACTTAGCAACCAAACCGGTATCTAATACCCTCGTGCTACTAGAGTACTAGTAAAGTACACATCAATATCATGTATATCAAATATACTTCTGTCGACTTTGCCAGCCTTCTCATCTACCGAGTATCTAGGGTAGCTCCTCTTCAGTGACTGTTGCCCTCATTACAGAAGCACTTAGTCTCGGGTTTGGGTTCAACCTTGGGTCTCTTCACTAGAGCAACAACTGGTTTGTCGTTCCATGAACTATCCCTTCTTGCCCTTGCCCTTCTTGAAACTAGTGATTTGCTAACCATCAACAATTGATGCTCCTTTTTGATTTCTACTTTCGCGGTGTCAAACATCGCGAATAGCTCAAGGATCACCATATCTATCCCTGACATGTTATAGTTCATTACGAAGCTCTAGTAGCTTGGTGGGAGTGACTTTGGAGAACCATCACTATCTCATCTGGAAGATTAACTCCCACTCGATTCAAGCGATTGTAGCACTCAGACAATCTGAGCACATGCTCAACGATTGAGATTTTCTCCTTTACTTTGTAGACAAAGAATCTTGTCGGAGGTCTCATACCTCTCATCAAGGGCACGAGCATGAAATCCCAATTTCATCTCTTAGAACATCTCATATGTTCCGTGACGTTTAAAACGTCTTCGGCGCCTCAATTCTAAGCTGTTAATTATTACGCACTGAACTATCATGTAGTCATAAAAAATATGCATGTCAGATGTTCGTAACATCCACACACGACGCTGGAGGTTCAGCACACCGAGCGGTGCATTAAGGACATAAGCCTTCTATGCAGCAATGAGGACAATCCTCAGTTTATGGACCCAGTCCGCATAATTGCTACTATCATCTTTCAACTAAATTTTCTCTAGGAACATATCAAAAACAGTAGAGCTACAACACAAGCTACAACATAATTTGCAAATAATTTTTGACTATGTTCATGATAATTGAGTTTAGCTAATCGTATTACTAATGACTCCCACTCAAATAGACATCCCTCTAGTCATTCGAGTGGCGCATGATCCAAATCCACTAACTCAAGTCCGATCATCACGTGAGTTGAGTATAGTTTCAGTGGTGAACATATCCATGTTGATCATATCAATTATATGATTCATGCTCGAACTTTAGGTCTCTTGTGTTCCGAGGCCATGTCTCTACATGCTAGGCTCGTCTAGTTTAACCCGAGTGTTCCGTGTGTGCAACTGTTTTGCACCCGTTGTATGTGAAAGTTGAGTCTATCACACTCGATCATCCCGTGGTGTCTCAAAACGACGAACTATCGCAACGGTGCACAGTCGGGGAGAACACAATTTTTATCTTGAAATTTTTGTGAGCGGTCACCTTATAATGTTACCGTCGTTCTAAGAAAAATAAGGTGCATAAAAGGATTAACATCACATGCAAATCATAAGTGACATGATATGTCCATGATCTTGTGCTTCTTGATCTCCGTCACCAAAGCACCGACCAATTGTTCATCGTCACCGGCATCGAACCATGATCTCCATCATCATGATCTGCATCATTGTGCCGCCATCGAGGTTGTCGTGCTATCTATGCTATTACTACTAAAGCTACTACCTAGCAATATAGTAAACGCATCTGCACGCACAAATGTTAGTTTAAAGACAACCATATGGATCCTGTCGGTTGCCGTAGCATCGATGTGCAAGTCGATATTTAACTATTACAACAAGATCGTTTCATACATCCAATATATCATATCATGTCTTTGGCCATATCACATCACATGCATACCCTGGAAAAGCAAGTTAGACGTCCTCTAATTTGTTGTTGCATGTTTTACGTGGCTGCTATGGGAATCTAGTATGATCACATCTTACTTACGCAAAGCCACAACGGTGATATGCAAATTGTTATTTAACCTTCTCCAAGGACCGCCTCGGTCAAATCCGATTCAACTAAAGTTGAAGAAACAGACACCCGCCAGTCATCTTTATGCAACAAGTTGCATGTTAGTCGATGAAACCAGTCTCTCGTAAGCATACGGGTAAAGTTGGTCCAGGCCGCTTTAATCCAACAATATCGCCGAATCAAGAAATGTCACACCCTCTTTTTCACCACCAAAGTTTTGAGTTGCAAAAATCAGGGCTTGTTAAAACTTTTTCCAATGATGTTGTGAATGCTATGAATGCCTTGTATGAATGTGTGCTTGTTTGCTTGTTGAACCAAACCCATGGCTAATTATTTATTTATTTAAAATGAATTTCCAAAACTCTTTTCTTTGGCATCAGATCACCTTTACCTTGCTTGGGTTACACTACTAGTTCATGATGCTTAGTAGCCCTCCCAACCAAAGTTGGTGATCTGAACTCAAATACTATTATGTTTTGCCAAAAACATTATTTAATGATTTAAAATATTATTTTCTATTTTAAATACATGTCTGTTTCCAAGGCCAGAAATGATATTCCCACAAGGAAAAATGCTTCTCTGCCTTAGAAAATTCTGAGTAAATTCATGGAAACTCAAAAGGACATATATTTTCAACCCTCTTTTATATTATTATTATTTGAGAAAAACCCTGAAAACCATTTATGTCTGTTTTAACCTTTTGAGATATTTCCAAGGAAATATTCTCAATAAAATCCCATTAAATTACAGGAGCCTCCCCAAGCCATATTTGGTGCCCACATAAACTCTCACCTTGATCTAAGGTGGGGAAGGTCACCAAATGAGCCTAAAACCCTCTGTGTCCAAATAGAGTTGGAACAACTCTACATAGCAAAGTTAGTCCAATGGGGCTGAAACTTTGCAGGAATGTTTTGCACCTCAAATGAGGACTCCACACCAAAAATGAGATTTGCTAGACTATGTTTAGTCACACTCCCTTTGGAGAAGACAGATCTGGCCATTCTCATGCATTTTCAAGTTTACAAAGCTAAACTTGTGCAATGGAGCTCAAAATTGGTGGAAGCCTCTACTTTAACCCCAAGACCAAACCTGTTAAGTGGAAGTTCCAGTGGTGGAGTGAAAGCACCCCAAACAACTCTCGAACACCTTCTGACAGCAAGGTAAAAACCCACCTAGCCACTGTTTTACCCCATGTCACAGCCTCAAACTTGTTGTATTAGTGCCTCAGACCGACCTAAACACCCAGTCAACTGGGCCCTCCCCAGTTCAAAGCACAAGTGACAAAAACTCCAATTTGTGCCACAGATCAGGACTGGCAGCACTAGTAAACCATGTCCCCCTTGACCAGCCAGTGCTCTCACTAGCACACAACAGCTAGATACATTCCCAGCAACACCCAGGACATGAGGGACACGTCTGAAGTGCGCGCCAGCATGCCGTGGCATGCCAAAACTGCGCTCTGGACGCGGTACAGAGAGCAACCGAGAAGGGGACGACGTCCCGGCCGGTTCCAACCTCCCCCGAAGTGTCCAAGACCTCCCGCGACAACCTCTCACTGTAAAGCAGCCGCCAGGGACCCTCCTCCCCCGCGCTAGAGCTCGGGCGACGCATGCCCGCGCGCACCCGACTTTGCCGAGCATGCACGGACGCTGTAGCTCGACCCCACGCCCTCTCCCTCTGTGTCCGATGCTTCAGAGCGTCCTAAACCACGTCCGGAGACCGTGGTTTCGCAGCCAGCTCCTCACTGTGCACGCACACGCGCCACGGTGAGTCACCGGCGCACCGAGTTCGGCTCACCGTCGCTAGCCTATAAATAGGCCCCCCGACACCTCAGCACCCCTCCAACAGCCTTTGCACGACCACTAGCTCCCCCCTAGCCACCCAATCGAGCTCACAGAGCCCCGATACTCAAGATGGACCAAGGCCCCTCCGCCTCGGAGCTCCGGTCGATCTCCGGTTACACGCCGGCTCCTGCGACACTCGACCCACCAGAACACTCCCCTCGACACCAGGAACCTTTCCCCCAACAGCCCCGAGCTTTTCCGTGCCCCTAGCTATCAGTTCAACCACCTCCCGAAACTCCTCCGCCACGGCCACCTCGTCGCCGACGACTCCTAGACTCGCCGACGCTGTTCCGACCGCCTGCAGGTAGGCAGAGGCATGCTCAACCCATTCGTGCCCTTAGCTAGGCCCATGGACGACGGTAGCCTCGCCGGCGTTCGTCTCCTCCTCTCTGGCTGGAGGTAGTGGAAGAACCCAACAGGTGGGCTCCACCTATCGGCGTCCTGGAGCTGCCCCGCGCGCAGCCACTACCGCTGACTCCAGGGGCCCGCACGTCAGGTTCAAACCAGGCGCGCGGGCGCCTGGCAGCTCCCTGGTTGGCTGGGCCGGCCTGCTTCCCAGGCCAGGCTTTGGCCTTTTCTTTTATTTTTTTAAAACCTGAGACTAAATGATTTTTGTAAAAATAACTATCCAGTGGAAAAATATGATTCTTCCACTGATATTTTTCTAAAAATGAGTAGTATTTGATTCTGCCATTGTTGATATTTTTCAAAAGCAGAATCTATTTTATAACAATATAAAGGCATTAAAAGCAATAATTTGCTTCTGTTTTGTAATTATTAAAAATGCTTTGCTAGTAAAAACAAAGAGAAGATATTTCCAAAGTAACAACCTCATTTTTACCAAGACTTGCAACATTTTTAAAAGTGGTTTGTGATCTGTTTTTGTGTGAGCTATTTCTTATTTATTCTAGTCTCGACGATAGAATTACCGAGTGACAAAGGATTCGGAGCGGAAGACCTCGAAGACCCAGGATACTTAGCTAACCAAGGCAAGCAGCCCTTTGACCATGACTTGGGCATATACATTGATGCATGCTAGTATAGCAAGTACTTTTCCGTTGCATGTGATCACAGTGCCGGTTCATCATTGGTGTGATGGTACCGAAGGCTTCTTCGAAGCACTTGCATGATGGTGATGTTATACATATGGCTCCTCGGAGCACAAGCATGATGAGCTTGACCCTACCATCTATGAGGATCATGCTACTGTCATGCTGACTAGTACTAGTAGAGTTATAGGACCATTGCATAAAGCTTGACCCTACCCCTTGAGGGTCATGCTAATACCATGTTGACAAGTAAAGATAGAAGCATATTATCATGAGCATGATGATGAGTTAAATCAGAGTTTATGAAAACCCCGTCGGGTGCCACTAATGCCCGAGGGTGATGATGAGTTGGTGATCACTTTTGGTGAAATGATGCACCAGTGTTTTTATGTGAGTATGGTTTTGGAAAGGGGTATAGATTTATGATGTGTCGACCGTCCCGACCTTATCAGTACGACCACGATACCCCTTTATGGGACAAGGCTTTGTTGATTACTCTGGTCGGTACTAGCAAAGAGCCACATTACTAGTGGCGGGAGTGATTGTCGTCACTCTCGTGATGGGGTCGTGCCAGGTAGGACGACTATGCCATTATTATGAGTTCCAAGCACACCGTTGGTCCCCGCATGATTGATACTGTCCAGAGTCGGTGCTCGTAAGACGTACAACATGTGGGTTGGGTACCAATCAAGTGGACCTCTTTGTCTAGAATCGTCAGGGGAAAGATGATGATCGGGTACTTACCTCGGGTATATGTGATATACCGCGAGTCGTGGATGACACGGAAGTTTCCCGTTTCTCATGGGTCCATCGTACTACCTCTGCAGAGTGTCAAACTATTCGAATAGCCGTGTCCACGGTCAAGGACAGTTGGGTAATCCTGCTTAAACTACGTCCTGATATTTCCACATAAACCAAGTGTGAGTGAGTGTGTGTGTGATGTTAAAAAGGTGTTATTATGATAATCACAATAATATGACCAAGTTTGGTGACTTGGCATATAGGGTAAACCCGGATGGTTTAGTCCTCAGTTGATACATTGAGGTTATGACAAGTCCGATGACTTGGCATATAGGGTGAACCCGGATGGTTCAACCCTTAGCAGATATGTTGATATCTGTAACCTGATCTTCAAAAGTAATAACTTAGCTTGATGCATATACATGATCATTCCACCCAGATGAGTTATACCAGAAATGCATGATAATGTTATCCATCATTTTTATTGTTCATATCATGGGCTGTTTGCGAGTACATTCAAAAGTACTCATTGGCTTGCCACTGGTTATATTGTTGACCAGACAAGGAAGGACCGGAGTTTGGCGACGAGTACGTCTTCGGAGACGGACCTGCGATCTAGGACGCTTCCAAGTCAGAATGTCTGTGGGTGTAGGCTTGATGGCATGGGCATCCGCTTAGCCCTTATGAGTTTCCGCTACCCGTTGTACCCGCTTTATTTGGCCTTAGGCCTTGTTTGTGAACCTGACCCTTCGGTCATGTGATGTAATATTCGGTATTTGGATGTAAGACTCTATTATTCGGTATCTGTGTTCAGTGAGCATTGATCCTTGGGATCACTGGGCACGGCGATCTCGACTCACCAGTCGAGGTCCCCACAGAACTGGTATCAGAGCCATGCTGACTATAGGAAGCCTTAGGTAGCATGGACGTTAGCCGGAAACGATTAGTACACCAACCTTGCTCTTGCACCTAAAATCTTCTGATTTTCTCTCTCTCCTATATCTTGTAGATGGCCGCCGTACCTGAGACGCTTCTGGAGACCGGCTTCCCCCTACTTCTAGTGGATAGTCTCGAAAAGTGCCACGTACGCCGCACGCCCATCTTCCTCTACCACGAGCACTGGGTCAACGCCGACACCAAAGAATATCACGTCGACGTGATAGTGAAGGCTAATGACTCCCCGACTAGTTGGTTCTTTGAAGAAGCACAAATGGGAGAACTCATGCTGGCAGTGGAGACAGTCGCACGAGAGGCGCTCGTGCGTCTCCGCGATATCCTCCCTGGGATGGCTGATGAACCTGCTACTCGCCACCTACCTTTTCTTAAGGAAGGAGTGGACGTGAGCTGGATGCTCTCCCCATCGTTTGAGGATGGAATGCCATTAAGGTTTCAGACCTACTTCAGTCTCTCATCCGACACCCTGACACACCTTCTCGTTAAAGAATCAACGAAGCTTCGCCAAGAACTACACCAAGTTAAGAGCCTACTTCACACCGTGAAGATGAAGAATCGCAAGATGAAGAAAGAAGGCGCACCTGAAGGAAGGGCCGGTATTGCTACCAGGGGTGGTGTGCTACCGATCCGGGCCGTTCGTCTTCAGAGTCGCCGCCTGACGGCAGAAGAATATACTGAGCTCTTTGCCGCCTCACCTAAGAGACGCCGTGATGTGCATATTCTTTCTTCCACTTCATTGAAGGAAGAAGACACCGACGAAGACGAAGATCCTGACGAACCCACTTTTGAGACCGAGCAGTCCGCCGCGTAGGATTTCAGCATAGGCAACTAGGAGTACCCCTGAGCATAGGGTATCCATGTATCCGATCCTTTAAATTAATAGTGTGTGTGACGTAAGCCGCATTCTGCCTTAGGCAGCCTGTACGCAACTACGTTACTTGTTTTCAATGAATGCAAATTCCGTGTTCAAGACGTTGATTTTAAAAACTCGCACTAGCACATTTGGACCCCCTCTTACTAGAGCGAACCCTTGTAGTTTCAAGCAAGGCGGATTTTTGACCTGTCTGTTTCCATGACAGGATGGTGAATGCAACTCACAACAGCACCTTCGGCAACCTCGACACCGCCTCCTCAGGTCAGCCGCGGGGAACCGAAGGAGAAGCTCACGCTGGAGATCACCACGAGCAGCATGGCAATGTTCCTCCGCCACCTCCTCCCGAGAACTTGACTATGGCTCAGTTCCTTCATGCTCTTCGTGAGGAACGTCAAGGCAACAATGCCGCCATTCAGCAGCTGGCTCAAGTCCTAGTGAACAACCCGCCGCAGAACGGGAATGGCAATGGCCGCTCTACTCTCTCAGAGTTTATGTGGACTACGCCTCCCATATTCTCGGAGACGACTGAACCGTTGGATGCCGATGACTAGATTCGCACTATTGAAGACCTCCTTGCGCTAGTCAAGTGCACCGACGAACGTGAGAAGGTCCTTTATGCTTCTCACTGACTCGGAGGCACCACCAGGGCTTGGTGGGATGGTTTCCAGATCATGCGAGATGGACAAGTCATCACTTGGGCAATGTTCAAGGAAGGATTCCGCACAGCTCATATTCCGCCCGAAATGATGACCATCAAGAAGCGGGAATTCCGAGCCTTGAGGCAAGACAGTGGGACTGTTAAGGAATATCTACAGAAGTTTAACATCTTGTCGAGGTATGCCCCCGAGGATGTTAACACTGAGGTCGCTAAGGTGGAACGCTTCATGGAAGGATTGCAGCAGTTCCTGCAATACCAATTGGTAGTTTGCGACTGCAAAACCTTCAGCAACCTGGTTAACAAGGCACTTATGCTGGAAGACAAACGTCGTGCAATGGACGACACCCGCAAGCGCAAGATGATAGGCAGTTGAGGTCCCACTAATGCCAGACCAAGACCATGGCAGTCAGCACCTGCGAGGCCCAACTATCAGCAGCAGCAGTACAAGACCTTAGTGTTCCATCAGAATTATCAGCCTCAAGTCAACACCAAGCCAGTTTCCAACCCGCCGAACAACAATGGAGTCAAGACCAACCCTCCGGGTCAGGTCACCTGTTTTGGGTGTGGTCAAACCGGGCACTATTCCAGGCAGTGTCCCAACAAGAAGCCCGATGCACCGCGTCCCAATGCACCCAACCCAGGTCAAGGAGCACCAAGAAGAAACCAAGTTCCCCGCAATCAGCAGTTCAACAACAAGGGGTGGATCAATCACATCACTGCCGAAGAGGCGTAGGAAGACCCGAACTGCATTATGGGTACGTTCCTCGTCAACTCCACCCCACCTACAGTGTTGTTTGATTGTGGTGCTTCGCACTCTTTTGTTACTCAAAGGTTTGTGGAGAAGTGTGGTTTAAAACCCACTCTGCTTCACGGGCTGATGGCAATTCAAACCCCGGGAGTAGTGTTGAGGTCAAATCTAGGGTGTAGAGAGGTCGAGATAGTTATCAATGGGACGAGCTTCTTGGCAGACCTCATTGTGCTTAAGTCGCAAGGATTAGAAGTAATTCTCGGCATGGATTGGCTGGCCAAGCACCAGAGTCTCTTGGACTGTGCCAACAGGGCCATTACCATGACAAGCGACCAAGGGGTCAAGGTCAAGTATGTCTCTGAGCCAATATCATCTCAAGTACCTCGAATCAAGAGCCTATCCAAGGTAGAGCTCGACCAAGTGCTTGTAGTCTGTGAGTACCCGGACGTCTTTCCTGACGAGCTACCCGGAATGCCTCCTGACCGAGACATCGAGTTCATCATCGAGCTCATGCCCGGGTCAAGGCCTATTTATAAGAAGCCTTACAGGATGGGATCCGAGGAGCTAGTAGAGCTGAAGAAGCAACTGGAGGAGCAACTCAGGAAAGGATTCATCCGTCCGAGTGCGAAACCTTGGGGATCACCTGTTCTGTTTGTATCAAAGAAGGATGATACCATTCGACTCTGCGTCGACTACCATTCTCTCAACGAAGTCACAATCAAGAACAAGTACCCGCTCCCCAAGATAGAAGACCTGTTTGACCCGTTAAATGGAGCTAAGGTATTTTCCAAGATCGATCTTCGATCCGGATATTACCAGTTGAAGATTCGACCCGAGGACATACCCAAGATTGCATTCGTGACCCGATACGGTCTCTATGAGTGAACAGTCATGCCCTTAGGATTGACAAATGCCCCAGCTTACTTCATGTACCTCATGAACAAGGTTTTCATGGAGTATTTAGATAAGTTTGTCGTCGTATTCATCGATGACATTCTAATCTTCTCAAAATCCGAAGAAGAACATGAGCAACACTTGGGGATAGTTCTGGGAAAGCTTCGAGAGCACCATCTGTATGCCAAGTTCAGCAAGTGTCAATTCTGGCTGAACGAAGTTGGATTTTTGGGTCATATCACGACGGCAAGCGGATTGGCAGTAGATCCATCCAAGATTTCCACAGTGGCCAACAGGGAATCGCCAAGGGACGTAAAGGATGTCAGGAGTTTCCTCGGACTCGCGGGATACTACCGCAAGTTCGTAGAGGGATTCTCCAGCATCGCTCGACCTATGACTTAGCTTTTGAAGAAAGGTCGGAAGTTTGAGTGGACACCGGCATGTGAAGCAAGCTTCCAAGAGTTGAAGAAAAGAATGACTACTGCCTCGGTGCTAGCTACCCCGGACATCAACAAGGAGTTTGTGATTTATTGTGATGACTCTGGAACCGGACTCCGTGGAGTCCTAATGCAAGATGGCAGAGTCGTGGCGTACTTGTCACGGCAACTGCCTCCGCATGAGGAGAACTACGCAACCCATGATCTCGAATTAGCAGCCGTAGTGCATGCCTTGAAGACATGGGGACATTACCTTCTGGGGAAGCGATGTGAAATATACACGGACCACAAGAGTCTGAAATATATTTTCACCTGAAGGGAGCTGAATATGAGGCAACGAAGATGGCTTGAGTTAATCAAGGATTATGACCTCTACATTCAGTACCACCCCGGTAAGGCTAACATGGTAGCTGATGCTTTAAGCCGGAAGGCCGGCACCTTGAATGTCATGCTCAAGGAACGGTTGCCCGCCTTGTATGAAGAGATGGAAAGCTTCGGATTGGAGTTGGTCGGACCAGGATACCTGGCCAACCTCGAAGTCAAACCAACTCTCGCCGATGATATCAAGGAAGCCCAGAAAGGACACAGGAGTATTGAAGGCCTCAAGAGGAAGATTCGGGAAGGCAAGGCCCCAGGGTTCTCGCTCGATGATAAAGGAGTGGTGTGGTACGGGAAACACTTATGCATGCCCAACAAGGCCGAACTCAAGGACTTGATCCTGCAAGAGTCCCACGACACGCCATACTCCATCCATCCCGGTGGTACCAAGGTGTATCAAGATCTCTGAGAACGATTCTGGTGGCATGGCATGAGAAGAGAAATAGGCTCCTACGTCGCTAAGTGTGATGTATGCCAACGGGTCAAGGCTGAGCATCAACGACCTGCTGGGCTGCTACAACCTCTTCAAGTGCCAGAATGGAAATGGGACAAGGTCGGCATGGACTTCATTACCGTACTACCCCGGTCAAGCAGGGGTCACGACTCCATATGGGTCATCATTGACCAATTAACTAAGGTGTCTCATTTCATTTCGGTCAACACCACCTATGGGGGCGACAAGTTGGCTAGCCTCTACATTGAGCGCATCGTTAGCCTTCATGGAGTTCCTAAGGAGATTGTGTCCGACCGCGGCACGCAATTCACCTCAAGATTCTGGAAGAAGTTTCAAGAAGCTCTCGGAACCAAACTCTCTTTCAGCACGGCTTTCCACCCGCAGACGAGCGGACAGACCGAGAGGGTGAACCAGATACTCGAGGACATGCTCCGCGCATGTGTCCTGGCCCATGGTGCCAAGTGGTAAGACTGTCTGTCGTTTGCTGAGTTCTCTTACAACAACAGCTACCAGTCCAGTCTTCAAATGGCCCCATTTGAAGTGCTATATGGACGGAAGTGCCGCACCCCTCTCAATTGGTCTGAAACCGGAGAAGGATTAGTTTTTGGGCCAGAAGCGTTGCAGTAAGCGGAAAGAAAGGTGCAGCTCGTCCAAGAAAACCTGAAGACAGCTAAGTCGCGACAGAAGAGCTATGCGGACTCTCACCGCAAGAATGTGGAGTTCATTCCCGGAGATCGGGTGTACCTGTGCGTTACGCCTCTCAAGGGAACCAAGCGTTTCCACGTCAAGGGGAAGCTAGCCCCAAGGTTTATTGGACCGTTCAAGATCACGGCAAGGCGCGGGGAAGTGGCCTATCAGTTGGAGCTACCCCCAGAACTTTCGGTGTGCACAATGTGTTCCACGTGTCACAACTCCGGAAGTGCTTACAAGTTCCGAACCGTTCCGATCATTGCAAGGACATTGACCACCAAGCTGTCGACCTTCAACCAGACCTTACCTATCGCGAAAAGCCGATTCGCGTTCTGGATGAAGCAGAGTGTTGCACCAGAAGCCGCACCATCAAGTATTTCAAGGTTCAGTGGAGCAACC
This sequence comes from Hordeum vulgare subsp. vulgare, assembly GCF_904849725.1. NCBI lineage: Eukaryota > Viridiplantae > Streptophyta > Magnoliopsida > Poales > Poaceae > Hordeum > Hordeum vulgare. The sequence continues at coordinate 542,485,995 of NC_058520.1, forward strand.
ATACCGAAGCAGAAGCAACATGGGAACGTGAAGACTATCTCCGATCAGAATTTCCAGAGCTATTTAACGCCTAGCTTAGGAATCTCGGGGACGAGATTCTTGTAAGAGGGATAGGTCTGTCACACCCTGTTTTTCACCACCAATGTTTTGAGTTGCAAAAACCAGGGCTTGTTAAAACTTTTTCCAATGATGTTGTGAATGCTATGAATGCCTTGTATGAATGTGTGCTTGTTTGCTTGTTGAACCAAACCCACGGCTAATTATTTATTTATTTAAAATGAATTTCCAAAACTCTTTTCTTTGGCATCAGATCACCTTTACCTTGCTTGGGTTACACTACTAGTTCATGATGCTTAGTAGCCCTCCCAACCAAAGTTGGTGATCTAAACTCAAATATTATTATGTTTTGCCAAAAACATTATTTAATGATTTAAAACATTATTTTTCTATTTTAAATACATGTCTGTTTCCAAGGCCAGAAATGATATTCCCACAAGGAAAAATGCTTCTCTGCTTTAGAAAATTCTGAGTAAATTCATGGAAACTCACAAGGACATATATTTTCCATACATAACATTTTCAACCCTATTTTATATTACTATTATTTGAGAAAAACCCTAAAAACCATTTATGTCTGTTTTAACCTTTTGAGATATTTCCAAAGGAAATATTCTCAATAAAATCCCATTAAATTACAGGAGCCTCCCCAAGCCATATTTGGTGCCACATAAACTCTCACCTTGATCTAAGGTGGGGAAGGTCACCAAATGAGCCTAAAACCCTCTCTATCCAGAATAGAGTTGGAACAACTCTACATAGCAAAGTTTGTCCAATGGGGCTGAAACTTTGCACGAGTGTTTTGCACCTCAAATGAGGACTCCACACCAAAAATGAGATTTGCTAGACTCTGTTTGTCACACTCCCTTTGGAGAAGACAAATCTGGCCATTCTCATGCATTTTCAAGTTTACAAAGCTAAACTTGTGCAATGGAGCTCAAAATTGGTGGAAGCCTCAGTTGGAAATATGCCCTAGAGGCAATAATAAATTAGTTATTATTATATTTCTTAGTTCATGATAATCGTTTATTATCCATGCTATAATTGTATTGATTGGAAACACAATACTTGTGTGGATACATAGAGAAAACACTGTCCCTAGTATGCCTCTAGTTGACTAGCTCGTTGATCAAAGATGGTCAAGGTTTCCTGGCCATAGGCAAGTGTTGTCACTTGATAATGGGATCACATCATTAGGAGAATCATGTGATGGACTAGACCCAAACTAATAGACGTAGCATGTTGATCGTGTCATTTTGTTGCTACTGTTTTCTGCGTGTCAAGTATTTGTTCCTGTGACCATGAGATCATATAACTCACGGACACCGGAGGAATGCTTTGTGTGTATCAAACGTCGCAACGTAACTGGGTGACTATAAAGATGCTCTACGGGTATCTCCGAAGGTGTTCGTTGAGTTAGTATGGATCGAGACTGGGATTTGTCACTCCGTGTGACGGAGAGGTATCTCGGGGCCCACTCGGTAATACAACATCACACACAAGCCTTGCAAGCAATGTGACTTAGTGTAAGTTGCAGGATCTTGTATTACGGAACGAGTAAAGAGAGTTGCCGGTAAACGAGATTGAAATAGGTATGCGGATACTGACGATCGAATCTCGGGCAAGTAACATACCGAAGGACAAAGGGAATGACATACGGGATTATATGAATCCTTGGCACTGAGGTTCAAACGACAAGATCTTCGTAGAATATGTAGGATCCAATATGGGCATCCAGGTCCCGCTATTGGATATTGACCGAGGAGTTTCTCGGGTCATGTCCACATAGTTCTCGAACCCGCAGGGTCTGCACACTTAAGGTTAGACGTTGTTTTATGCGTATTTGAGTTATATGGTTGGTTACCGAATGTTGTTCGGATTCCCGGATGAGATCACGGACGTCACGAGGGTTTCCGGAATGGTCCGGAAACGAAGATTGATATATAGGATGACCTCATTTGATTACCGGAAGGTTTTCGGAGTTACCGGGAATGTACCGGGAATGACGAATGGGTTCCGGGAGTTCACCGGGGGGGCCCACCCACCCCGGGGAAGCCCATGGGTGTTTTGGGTGCCGCACCAGCCCTTAGTGGGCTGGTGAGACATCCCAAGAGAGGCCTATGCGCATAGGAAAGAAAATCAAAAGAGGAAAGGAAAAAAAAAGGAGGTGGGAAAGGGAAGAAGGACTCCACCTTCCAAACCAAGTGGATTTCGGTTTGGGAGGGGGAGACCTTCCCCCTTGGCTCGGCCGACTCCCTTGGGAGTCCTTGGACCCCAAGGCAAGTCTCCCCCCTCCTCCTCGTATATATAGTGGGGTTTTAGGGCTGATTTGAGACAACTTTTGCCACGGCAGCCCGACCACATATCTCCACGGTTTCACCTCTAGATCGCGTTTCTGCGGAGCACGGGCGGAGCCCTGCTGAGACAAGATCATCACCAACCTCCGGAGCGCCGTCACGCTGCCGGAGAACTCTTCTACCTCTCCGTCTCTCTTGCTGGATCAAGAAGGCCGAGATCATCGTCGAGTTGTACGTGTGTTGAACGCGAAGGTGCCGTCCATTCGGCACTAGATCGTGGGACTGATCGCGGGATAGTTCGCGGGGCGGATCGAGGGACGTGAGGACGTTCCACTACATCAACCGCGTTCACTAACGCTTCTGCTGTACGGTCTACAAGGGTACGTAGATCACACATCCCCTCTCGTAGATGGACATCACCATGATAGGTCTTCGTGCGCGTAGGGAAATTTTTGTTTCCCATGCGACGTTCCCCAACAGTGGCATCATGAGCTAGGTTCATGCCTAGATGTCTTGTCGAGTAGAACACAAAAGTTTTTGTGGGCGGTGATGTGCGTTTTGCTTCCCTCCTTAGTCTTTTCTTGATTCCGCGGTATTGTTGGATCGAAGCGGCTCGGACCGACATTACTCGTACGCTTACAAGAGACTCGTTTCATCGCTACGAGTAACTCCGTTGCTCAAAGATGACTGGCGGGTGTCAGTTTCTCCAACTTTAGTTGAATCGGAATTGACCGAGGAGGTCCTTGGATGAGGTTAAATAGCAATTCATATATCTCCGTTGTGGTGTTTGCGTAAGTAAGATGCGATCCTACTAGATACCCATGGTCACCACGTAAAACATGCAACAACAAAATTAGAGGACGTCTAACTTGTTTTTGCAGGGTATGCTTGTGATGTGATATGGCCAACGATGTGATGTGATATATTGGATGTATGAGATGATCATGTTGTAATAGTTAATATCGACTTGCACGTCGATGGTACGGCAACTGGCAGGAGCCATAGGGTTGTCTTTATAACTAACGTTTGTGCTTGCAGATGCGTTTACTATTTTGCTAGGACGTAGCTTTAGTAGTAATAGCATGAGTAGCACGACAACCCCGATGGCGACACGTTGATGGAGATCATGATGATGGAGATCATGGTGTGACGCCGGTGACAAGAAGATCGTGCCGGTGCTTTGGTGATGAAGATCAAGAAGCACGTGATGATGGCCATATCATGTCACTTATGAATTGCATGTGATGTTAATCCTTTTATGCACCTTATTTTGCTTAGAACGATGGTAGCATTATGAGGTGATCTCTCACTAAAATTTCAAGACGAAATTGTGTTCTCCCCGACTGTGCACCGTTGCGACAGTTCATCGTTTCGAGACACCACGTGATGATCGGGTGTGATAGACTCAACGTTCACATACAACGGGTGCAAAACAGTTGCACACGCAGAACACTCGGCTTAAGCTTGACGAGCCTAGCATGTGCAGACATGGCCTCGGAACACATGAGACCGAAAGGTCGAGCATGAATCGTATAGTTGATATGATTAGCATAGAGATGCTTACCACTGAAACTATTCTCGACTCACGTGATGATCGGACTTGAGATAGTGGATTTGGATCATGTACCACTCAAATGACTAGAGAGATGTACTTTTTGAGTGGGAGTTCTTAAGTAATATGATTAATTGAACTAATTGTCATGAACATAGTCTAATGGTCTTTGTGAATTACGATGTAGCTTGCGCTATAGCTCTACTATTTTTATATGTTCCTAGAGAAAATTTAGTTGAAAGTTGATAGTAGCAAACTTTGCAGAGGATTGTCCTCGTTGCTGCGCAGAAGGCTTATGTCCTTAATGCACCACTCGGTGTGCTGCACCTCGAGCGTCGTCTCTGGATGCTGTGAACATCCGACATACACGTTTCTGATGACTACATGATAGTTCAGTACAAATTACTTAATGGCTTAGAAGCAAGGCACCGAAGACGTTTTGAAACGTCACGGAACATAAGAGATGAAATTGTGATTTCATGCTTGTGCCCTTGTTAAGAGGTACGAGACCTCTGACAAGATTCTTTGTCCACAAAGTAAGGGAGAAAAGCTCAATCGTTGAGCGTGTGCTCAGATTATCTGAGTACGACAATCGCTTGAATCAAGTGGGAGTTAATCTTCCAGATGAGATAGTGATGGTTCTCCAAAGTCACTGCCACCAAGCTGTGAGAGCTTCGTGATGAACTATAACATATCAAGGATAGATACAATGATCCTTGAGCGATTCACGATGTTTGACACTGCGAAAGTAGAAATCAAGAAGGAGCATCAATAGTTGATGGTTAGTAAAACCACTAAGTTTCAAGAAAGGCGAGGGCTAGAAGGGATACTTCGTGAAACGGCAAAACAGTTGCTGCACTAATGAAGAGACCCAAGATTAAACCCAAACCCGAGACTAAGTGCTTCTGTAATGAGGGGAACAGTCACTAAGGCGGAGCAACTCTAGATACTTGGTAGATAAGTGGGCTGGCAAAAGTCGAAAGAAGTATATTTGATATACATGATGTTGATGTGTACTTTACTAGTACTCCTAGTAGCATAAGGGTATTGGATACCGGTTCGGTTGCTAAGTGATTAGTAACACGAAATAAAAGCTACGGCATAAATGGATACTAGCTAAAGGCGAGGTGACTATACGTGTTGGAAGTGTTTCCAAGGTTGATATGATCAAACGTCGCACGCTCCCTCTACCATCGGGATTGGTGTTAAACCTAAATAATCGTTATTTGGTGCTTGCGTTAAGCATGAACATGATTGGATCATGTTTATTGCAATACGATTATTCATTTAAAGAGAATAATGGTTACTCTATTTGCTTGAATAATCACCTTCAATGGTTTATTGAATCTCGATCGTAGTGTTACACATGTTCATGATATTGGTGCCAAAAGATACGAGTTAATGATGATAGTACCACTTACTTGTGGCACTGCCGCTTGAGTCATGTTAGTATAAATTGCATGAAGAGGCTCCATGCTGATGGATCTTTGTACTCACCTGATTTCGAATCACTAGTGACATGCAAATCATACCACATGAGCAAGGCCTTGTTTTCATTGAGATGAAACAAGATAGTAACTTGTTGGAAGTGATACATTTTGATGTATGCAGTCCAATGGGTGCTGAGGCACGCAGTGGATATCATTATGTTCTTACTTCAATGATGATTTGAGTAGATACTAGAGTATTTACTTAATGAATCACAAGTCTGAAATATTGAAAAGATCAATTCTGTTTTGGAGTGAAGTTCGTCGTAACAAGAGGATAAACTGTCTACGATATGATCATAGAAATGAATATCTGAGTTACGAGTTTTGGTACGCAGTTAAGACAATGTGGAAATTGTTTCGCAGTTCATGCCACCTGGAACATCATAGTGTGATGATGTGTCTGAACATCATAGCCACGCACTATTTGGTACGGTGCACACTAAGATGTCTCTTATCGAATTACCACTATCGTTTATGGGTTATGCATTAGAGACAACCGCATTCACTTTAAATAGGGCACCACGTATTTACGTTGAGATGACACTGTATAGACTGAGGTTTAGAGAAATCTAAACTGGCGTTTCTTGAAAGTTTGGGGCTTCGACACTTATGTGAAAAAGTTTCAGTCTGATAAGCTCGAACCCAAAGCGGATAAATGCATCTTCATAGGATATCCAAAACAGTTGGGTACATCTCCTATCTCAGATCCGAAAGCAAAGTGTTTGTTTCTAGAAACGGATCCTTTCTCGAGGAAAGGTTTCTCTCGAAAGAATTGAGTGGGAGGGTAATAGAACTTGATGAGGTTATTGAACCATCACTTCAACCAGTGTGTAGTAGGGCGCAGGAAGTTGTTCCTGTGGCGCCTACACCAATTGAAGTGGAAGCTGATGATGGTGATCATCGAGCATCGGATCAAGTTACTACAAGTCTCGTAGGTTGACAAGGTCGCGTACTACTACAGAGTGGTACGGTAACCCTGTCTTGGAGGTCATGTTGTTGAGCAACAGTGAACCTACGAGTTATGGAGAAAGCGATGGTGGGCCCGGATTCCGACAAATGGCTGGAAGCCATGAAATCCGAGAGAGGATCCATGTATGAAAACAAGTGTAGACTTTGGAAGAACTACTTGATGGTCAGAGGACTATTGAGTAAAGATGGATCTTTAAAGGAAAACAGACGATGATGGTGATAAATCACTATTAAGAAAAGCTCGACTTGTCGCAAAGATGTTTCCGACAAGATCAAACAGTTGACTATGATGAGACTTTCTCACTCGTAGCGATGCTAAAAGTCTGTTAGAATTATGTTGGTAGTTGCTGCATTATTTATGAAATATTGCATGTAGGATGTCAAAACATTGTTTCCTCGACGGTTTCCTTGAGCAAACATTGTATGAGATACAACCATGAGGTTTTGTCGATCCTAAAGATACTAGCAAGTATGCAAGCTCCAGCGATCCTTGAATGGACTGGTGCAAGCATCTCGGAGTTGGAATATACACTTTGATGAGATGATCAAAGATTTTGGGTTTGTACAAAGTTTGTGAGAAACTTGTATTTCCAAAGAAGTGAGTGGGAGCACTATAGAATTTCTGATAAGAATATGTGGTTGACATATTGTGGATCGGAAGTAATGTAGAATTTCTGTAAAGCATACAAGGTTGTTTGAAAGGAGTTTTTCAAAGGAATACCTGGATTGCGCTACTTGAACGTTGAGCATCAAAGATCTATGGAGATAGATCAAAGGCACTCAATGGAAGTTTCGAAAAGATGCATGCCTTGACAAGTTTTTGAAGGAGTTCAAAATGGATCAGCAAAGAAGGAGTTCTTGGTTGCGTTGTGAGGTGTGAATTTGAGTAAGACTCAAAACCCGACCCCGGCAGAATAAAGAGAATAGACGAAGGTCGTCTTCTATGCCTTAGCCATAGAATCTAAAGTATGCCATGCTGTGTACCGCACCTGATGTGTGCCTTGACTCAAAGTATGTTGAGAGGTACAGAGAGTGATCCATGATTGAATCACTAGCAGCGGTCAAAATTTATCCTTAGTAACTAATGGACTAAGGATTTTTTTTCTCGATTATGGAGGTGGTTAAAGAGTTCGTCGTAAAAGGTTACGTCGATGCAAGCTTTGACACTAATCCGAATAACTATGAGTAGTGAAAATGATTCGTATAGTAGAGTAGATATTTGGAGCATTTCCGAATAGCACGTAGTAGCAGCATCTATAAGATGACATAAAGATTTGAAAAGAACACACGGGTCTGAAAGTTTCAGAACCGTTGACTAAAACCTCTCTCACGAGCAAGACGTGATCAGACCCCATAACTATATGGGTGTTGGATTCGTTGGAATCACAGGGTGATGGGAACTAGATTATTGACTCTAGTGCAAGTGGGAGACTCTTGGAAATATGCCCTAGAGGCAATAATAAATTAGTTATTATTATATTTCTTAGTTCATGATAATCGTTTATTATCCATGCTATAATTGTATTGATTGGAAACACAATACTTGTGTGGATACATAGACAAAACACTGTCCCTAGTAAGCCTCTAGTTGACTAGCTCGTTGATCAAAGATGGTCAAGGTTTCCTGGCCATAGGCAAGTGTTGTCACTTGATAATGGGATCACATCATTAGGAGAATCATGTGGTGGACTAGACCCAAACTAATAGACGTAGCATGTTGATCGTGTCATTTTGTTGCTACTGTTTTCTGCGTGTCAAGTATTTGTTCCTATGACCATGAGATCATATAACTCACGGACACCGGAGGAATGCTTTTTGTGTATCAAACGTCGCAACGTAACTGGGTGACTATAAAGATGCTCTACAGGTATCTCCGAAGGTGTTCGTTGAGTTAGTATGGATCGAGACTCGGGTTTGTCACTCCATGTGACGGAGAGGTATCTCGGGGCCCACTCGGTAATATAACATCACACACAAGCCTTGCAAGCAATGTGACTTAGTGTAAGTTGCGGGATCTTGTATTACGGAACGAGTAAAGAGACTTTCCAGTAAACGAGATTGAAATAGGTATGCGGATACTGGCGATCGAATCTCGGGCAAGTAACATACCGAAGGACAAAGGGAATGACATACGGGATTATATGAATCCTTGGCACTGAGGTTCAAACGATAAGATCTTCGTAGAATATGTAGGATCCAATATGGGCATCCAGGTCCCGCTATTGGATATTGACCGAGGAGTCTCTCGGGTCATGTCTACATAGTTCTCGAACCCGCAGGGTCTGCACACTTAAGGTTCGACGTTGTTTTATGCGTATTTGAGTTATATGGTTGGTTACCGAATGTTGTTCGGAGTCCCGGATGAGATCATGGATGTCACGAGGGTTTCCGGAATGGTCCGAAAACGAAGATTGATATATCGGATGACCTCATTTAATTACCACAAGGTTTTCGGAGTTACCGGGAATGTACCGGGAATGACGAATGGGTTTCGGGTGTTCACCGGGGGGGGGGGCAACCCACCCCGGGGAAGCCCATAAGCCTTGGGGGTGGCGCACCAGCCCTTAGTGGGCTGGTGGGACAGCCCAAGAAGGCCCTATGCGCCATAGGAAGAAAATCAAAGAGAGAAAAAAGAGGAGCTGGGAAAAGGGGGAAGGACTCCTCCTTCCAAACCTAGTTGGACTTGGTTTGGAAGGGGAGGGTTGCCCCCTTGGCTCGGCCGACCCCCTTGGGAGTCCTTGGACCCCAAGGCAAGGCTCCCCCTCCTCCCCCTATATATATAGAGGTTTTAGGGCTGATTTGAGACAACTTTGCCAGGGCAGCCCGACCACATATCTCCACGGTTTTACCTCTAGATCGCGTTTCTGCGGAGCTCGGGCGGAGCCCTGCTGAGATAAGATCAGCACCAACCTCCGGAGCGCCGTCACGCTGCCGGAGAACTCATCTACCTCTCCGTCTCTCTTGCTGGATCAAGAAGGCCGAGATCATCGTCGAGCTGTACGTGTGCTGAACGCGGAGGTGCCGTCCATTCGGCACTAGATCGTGGGACTGATCGCGGGCCGGTTCGCGGGGCGGATCGAGGGACGTGAGGACGTTCCACTACATCAACCGCGTTCACTAACGCTTCTGCTGTGCGGTCTACAAGGGTACGTAGATCGAATATCCCCTCTCGTAGATGGACATCACCATGATAGGTCTTCGTGCGCGTAGGAAAATTTTTGTTTCCCATGCGACGTTCCCCAACAGGTACTTCTTTGCGATGATTTCTTTGTGTAGTGTTACATAATCATCTACGACATCTAGGTGTTGAGCACTACTAAGTTAGCCCTGTCAAAGTCGTCATGTCGATCCGAGTAGTCCACGTGCAATTCCCTCCGGACGTTGTTGTGACCTTCTCCTGCGAGCCTCCAATAGTTCTTGTTGACGGGCAAACCAACAACAGGGTCTTCTTTTCCCGTATAATTCTTGCAAAAGGAGATGCACTCTTCGGTCAGATACCCCTGGACGATGCTCCCCTCGGGACGGGCTATGTTATGAACGAATCCTGTGATCACCCCATTCATCCTCTCCAACGGCATCATGCTGTGAAGGAATGTCGGCCCGAGGTCGATGAAGTCGTCCACGATGTGGACACATAGATGCACCATGATATCAAAGAATGCGGGCGGGAAGTACATCTCGAGATCACATAGTATGACAACGATCTCTTCATGTAGGCTTCGCAGCTGCTTCACACTAATGGACTTTTGAGAGATAACATCGAAGAAGTTGCAGAGACCAATAAGTGTCTCACGGACGTTCTTGTCCATTATTCCTCTAATAGCAACCAGGAGTATCTGCGTCATCATCACGTGACAGTCATGAGATTTCATCTTGCTGAACCTTTTCTTCTTGGTGTCTAGAAATCTGCTTATCTTCCCACAGTAATCGGAACTAAATTTGATTCTCGTAAGGCACTTGACGAATTGATCGATCTCCCTTGGACTTAATGTGAAGCAAGAAGGGGGCAACAATTCTGCTCCTTCTTGTTGACTTTTCTTCCCCTTGGCCCCGTCGCCGTCTCCATCTCCATATCCCCCATCGACTTTTTACGGGGCATGTGGAGATCCCCCTGATCTCCAAATCCTCCAACTCTTTCCTTGCCTTCGACACATCCTTGGTCTTCTCCGGCATTTTCATCAGTGTGCCAAGAAAGCTCTCGAGGACATTCTTCGTTATATGCATTTGATCAAGGCAATGAGGTGTGTCGTGATTGGGCCAGTACTCTAAGTCCCAGAAAAATGACCTCGTTCTCCATACCTTCAACAGCGGATCCGGTGCCTTTTCCATCTTTCCCGGCGTGCGGAACTGTTGCCAAACATTCAACAACTTGTTGATTTCGGCGCCGCTCCTCTTACATGGATGTCCTCGATGCTCATCCAAACCATTGAATAGATCTCCACGTTTTCTCCACGGGTCATCCTTTTCAATCCATCTATGATGCCCCATGTACACGATTTCTCGAGACCCGCCATTGATGACGAGTTGATGGATATACTTCTCGCCCCTCGTTGGTTACCCCAAGTGGAAGGAGGAGATGTAGTCAGCAGCAGATTTCCCTCGTCGGTTACTGATGTCAGCTATGCTAATGCACAAAAGTCCTTCCAATGGCACCAGAAACAGGTGTGTCGACGGCACCAGGAATCCTTCAGCTGCGGCTACGCCTTAAGGGACTTCCTAGGCAAGTATGCAAAGGATTTCCCCCATGGCCTTGGAGCCTTGCATTGGTGTTCCCTTGAAGCGGAAAGGGTGATGTAGCACACTGACGGTAAGTATTTCCGTCAGTTTGAGAACCAAGGTATCAATCCGGTGGAGGAGTATCTCAAGATCCTGCACAAACACAAAAGCTTGCACCCAATGCTATGAAGGGGTTGTCAATCCCTTATAGATTGTTTGCCAAGTGAGAACTGAAAGCAACAAAGTAACAAAGCAAAGTAAAAGCGGAGGTGTAAACGATGGATGTGAATAGACCCGGGAGCCGTAGTGTTTACTAGTGGCTTCTCTCATGAAAGCAAGTAGACGGTGGGTGAACAAATTACTGTCGAGCAATTGATAGAACCGCGCAAAGTCGTGACGATATCTATGCAATGATTATATCTATAGGCATCACGTCCAAAACAAGTAGACCGATACTTTTTGCATCTACTACTATTACTCCACACGTCGACCGCTATCGAGCATGCATCTGGTGTAGTAAGTCCAAAAGAATAGAGTAACGCCTTAAGCAAGATGACATGATGTAGAGGGATAATATCAAACCAATGATAAAACCCCCATATTTTTACCCTTGATGGCAACTACTTGATGTGTGCCTTGCTGCCCCCACTATCACTGGGAAAGGTCAGCACATGGTAGATTCCAAAACCAAGCACTTCTCCCATTGCAAGAATCATCTATCTAGTTGGCCAAACAAAACCCAAGACTCGGAGCGACTTACAAGGATATCAAATCATGCGTATAAGAAATCAGCAAAGACTAAAATATATATCATAGATAATCTGATCACAAATCCACAATTCATCGGATCTCGACAAACACACCGCCAAAGAAGATTACATCGGATAGATCTCCATGAAGATCATGGAGAACTTTGTATTGAAGATCCAAGAGAGAGAAGAAGCCATCTAGCTACTAACTACGGACCCGTAGGTCTAAAGTGAACTACTCACGAGTCACTGGAGGGGCGATGATGATGATGAAGAAGCCCTCCAACTCCAAAGTCCCCTCCGGCAGGGCGCCGGGAAGGGTCTCCAGATGAGATCTCGCGGAAACGGAAGCTTGCGGTGGCGGCAAAGTATTTTCGAGGCTCCCATGATTTTTGGCGGAATATTTGGGAATTTATAGGCCAAAGATCTAGGTCAGGGGGCGGCCAGGGAGGCCACAAGCCTGCCCACAGCCGCCTCCCCCTTGGTGGCGGAGTGGGGGCTTGCGGGCTCCCTGGAGCCCACCTGGCCTGGCCCAAAGGCCCCCTGGTCTTCTTCCGTTCGGGAAAAAAAAATCATTTTGGGGTTTTTCTTCCGTTTGGACTCCGTTCCAAAATCAGATCTGAAAAGAGTCAAAAACACGGAAAAAACAGGAACTGGCACTTGGCACTGAATTAATAAGTTAGTCCCAAAAAAGATATAAAAGGTACATAAAGAACCAAAGAAGACAAGATAACAACGTGAAACCATCAAAAAATTTAGATACGTTTGAGACGTATCAGGCATCCCCAAGCTTAACTCCTGCTCGTCCTTGAGTAGGGAAGTGATAAGAATGAATTTTTGATGCTTTCATGCTACCTAGCATAGGTGTCCTTTGTAATTCCTCTTATGTGACGTGAATGTTCAGATCCATTAGATTCAAAACAATAGTTTTCTATTGATGTGGAAACAATAATAATTCAAGTAAACTAGCAAAGTAATCATGAACTTTCAAAATAACAAGGCCAAAAGAAAGTTATCCCTACAAAAGCATATAGTCTGGCTATGCTCTATCATCATTGCACAACGAATTTAAATCATGCACAACCCCAGTATTGGCCAAGTAATTGTTTCACACCTTTACTTTCTCAAACCTTTTCAACTCTCACGCAATACATGAGCATGAGCCATGGTTATAGCACTATAGATGGTGTGGAATGTAGTGGAGGTTGCGATACAAAAAAAGGAGAAGATAGTCACATTAAGTAAGCATATCAATGAGTTGTGGAGATGCTCATCAATAGATATCAATGTGAATGAGTAGAGATTGCCATACAAATGATGCACTAGAGGTACGAGTATGTGAAAGCTCTTAAAGAAAACTAGTGGGTGTGCATCCAACTTGCTTGCTCACGATGACCTAAGGCAATTTTGAGGAAGCCTATCATTGGAATATACAAGCAAGTTATATAATTAAAATTTCCCACTAGCTATCCGGTGGTGACAAAACGAGAGACTCTCAATCATGAAGATCATGGTGCTTAATATGCACAAGTGTGGAAAAAGTGGTAGCATTGTCCCTTCTCTCTTTTTCTCTCATTTTTTTGGTGGGCTCTTTGGCCTCTTTTTTTTGGTGGGCTTCTTTGGCCTCTTTTATTTCCTCATATGGGACAATGCTCCATTAATGATGATCATCACACTTTCAACTCAAAACTTAGAGCAACTATGACTCTATAAGGAATGCCTTCGGTAGTGTACCGTGGCAATGATCTAGCATGGCATAGACATCATTGGAAACATCATGCTAGCTATCATACGATCGTGCAAATGCAATGTAGACGTGGTGTCACATGTCATGGTGGTAGTTGAATGGAAATATATCTTAGAATGACTTTGAAAAAGCCATAATAGGTAGGTATGGTGGCTGTTTGAGGGAGGCTAATGGTGGGTTTTGTGCATCGGCGAAAATTGCACGACACTAAGAAGATAGTGATGGTGGAAGGTGAAAGTGCATCTAAACCATGGACTCAACAATAGTCATGAAGAACTCATATACTTGTTGCAAACGTTTTATTAGTAATCGAAACAAAGCATTCAACGCATACTCCTAGGGGAAGGGTTGGTAGGTATAAACCATCGCGCGATCCCGACCGCCACACAAAGGATGACAATCAATATACTAATCATGCTCAGATTTCATCACATAGCGGTTCACCATACGTGCATGCTACGGGAATCACTAACTTCAACACAAGTATTTCTAGATCCACAACACCTTACTAGCATGACTTCAATATTACCATAACCACAACTCAAAACTAATTGAGATGAATCAAACTTCTCTAACTATTCAATGCACATGAAGGTGGAAGTTTTCGTATCCCTTTGGATAACTACCCCTTTTGAGACTACTTTCAAAGCATAGATCAACTACCAAGCCACGCACCACTGTTCTCTAAAAGATATAGGTGAAGCACATAGAGCAAAAGTATCTAGCTCAAAAGATATAAGTGAAGCACATGTGAGCTGAATTGTCTACCAAAAGATATAAGTGAAGCTCAACAAAATAACGGTGTGTGCATCTCTCTCTCTCTAGGTGTGCAGCAAGGATGATTGTGACACAACAAAAATAAAAGACTCCTACGATACAAGACGCTCCAAGCAAAAACACATAACATGTGGTGAATAAAAATATAGCCCCAAGTAACGTTACCGATGGATTGAAGACGAGAGAGGGGATGCCTTCCCGGGGCATCCCCAAGCTTAGGCTTTTACGGCATCCTTGAATCTCTTGGGGTGCCTTGGGCATCTCCAAGCTTGAGCTCTTGCCACTCTTTATCTCTTTGTTCATAAGAACTTCACCCAAAACTTGAAAACTTCACAACACGAAACTCGTGATAACATTAGTACAAGAAAGCAAACCACCACTTCTGTAGTTACTGTAGCAAACTTAAATTCTACTTGTGCTGATGTTGGGTTACTGTACTTTCAATTTTCCATGGCTAATACCCCCCGATACTATCCATAGTTTCATCAAAATAAGCAACCAACACAACAAAAACAGAATCTTTTAACAGCAGACCAGTCTGTAGCAATATGTATATTTCGTATACCTCCGTTACTTCAAAATTTTTGAAACATTACGAAAGTCCGAAGAATTTGTGTAGAAATCAGCAGCAAAAATAATCAACTCAAAAGCTCTTACAAAAAAAAACGAAAATTCTTTTCGTGAGCAGAAAGTTTCTCTCTTTTCCAGCATGACCAAACGATCATCCCCAAGACTAATTATAACGGTTTTGCTTGGCACAAACGCAAAAAAGAAACACAAAAACACAATTATAACAGAATTATGAAAGTGTGGAAAACACAAAACAGAAAGAAAAAATATATATTCGTTGGGTTGCCTCCCAACAAGCGCTTTTGGTTAACGCCCTTAGCTAGGCGAAAGGTGATGAAATCACGTATAGTCATATTTGGTGCTCAAACCATAGGTAGCGTGATCATTTATCATCTTAAGATTTTCATCTTTATTAGATGACTCACCACTAGCTTTAGGAACAAAAACAGGCTTGACGGTCTTTTTGAGAGTAAGATTTGGAGTATTTTGCACAGCGGCAAAAGCGGAACCCAAGTTGGTTATGACATCTTCTAATTTGCCAATTCTAGAAGAATCATTAACTATAAGTTCCTTCTCCTTTAAATTTTTCAAAAAGTTTCCCACTTTGGATCCATACTAAGAAATTTGATTGTGGATCTTTCTATCCAAACCCTCAATAAGTTCAACTGTGGCAATTTTGTTTTCAATAGCGTCAAGCCTTTGCATCACGTGTTCCAAGGTAAAGATAGTTCCATTAACCATGAGCGTGGGTGAGGCTACCAAATTAATGATAGCTCTATAGGAGTCAATAGTATGGCTCCCCAAAAAGTTCCCGCCTACAATGGTATCAAGGATATACCTATTCCAAGGAGAAATTCCAACATAGAAACTGTGAAGGAGGACGGTAGTGGATTGCTTACGAGTAGATCTACTTTGAGCATTGCAAATCCTGTACCAAGCGTCCTTCAAATTTTCTTCCTCATTCTGCCTGAAATTGAGAACTCCATTTTCATGGGTGTCGTTTGGAGTGGTGGATCTAGCCATTGATGGACTATCTCACGCACAAATGAGCAGGAAGAGAGAATGAAACGGGCAAAAGAAAACAGCAAAAAGGCAAAAGAAAACGGCGAAGGAGAAAGGCGAATGAAAACGGAAATGTGAAGTGGGGGAGAGGAAAACGAGAGGCAACTGGCAACAAAAGTAAATGCAAGAGAAGAGTTTGTGAGACCTACTTGGATAGATCTTGATTTCTCCCCCCCGGCAACGGCGCTAGAAATGCTTTTGATGTCAGCTACGCTAATGCACAAAAGTTCTTCCAATGGCGCCAGAAACAGGTGTGTCGACGGCACCAGGAATCCTTCAGCTGCGGCTACGCCTTAAGGGACTTCCTAGGCAAGTATGGAAAGGATTTCCTCGTGGCCTTGGAGCCTTGCGTTGGTGTTCCCTTGAAGCGGAAAGGGTGATGTAGCACAGTGACGGTAAGTATTTCCCTCAGTTTGAGAACCAATGTATCAATACGGTGGAGGAGTATCTCAAGATCCTGCACAAACACAAAATCTTGCACCCAACGCTATGAAGGGGTTGTCAATCCTTTATAGATTGTTTGCCAAGTGAGAACTGAAAGCAACAAAGTAACAAAGCAAAGTAAAAGCGGAGGTGTAAACGATGGATGTGAATAGACCCGGGGGCCGTAGTGTTTACTAGTGGCTTCTCTCATGAAAGCAAGTCGATGGTGGGTAAACAAATTACTGTCGAGCAATTGATAGAACCGCGCAAAGTCGTGACGATATCTATGCAATGATTATATCTATAGGAATCACGTCCAAAACAAGTAGACCGATACTTTCTGCATCTACTACTGTTACTCCACACGTCGACCGCTATCGAGCATGCATCTAGTGTATTAAGTCCAAAAGAACAGAGTAACGCCTTAAGCAAGAAGACATGATGTAGAGGGATAATCTCAAACCAATGATAAAACCCCATATTTTTACCCTTGATGGCAACTACTTGATGTGTGCCTTGCTGCCCCTACCGTCACTGGGAAAGGTCACCACATGGCAGAACCCAAAACCAAGCACTTCTCCCATTGCAAGAATCATAGATCTAGTTGGCCAAACAAAACCCAAGACTCGGAGAGACTTACAAGGATATCAAATCATGCATATAAGAAATCAGCAAAGACTCAAATATATATCATAGATAATCTGATCACAAATCCACAATTCATCAGATCTCGACAAACACACCGCCAAAGAAGATTACATCGGATAGATCTCCATGAAGATCATGGAGAACTTTGTATTGAAGATCCAAGAGAGAGAAGAAGACATCTAGCTACTAACTACGGACCCGTTGGTCTGAAGTGAACTACTCATGAGTCATTGGAGAGGCGATGATGATGATGAAGAAGCCCTCCAACTCCAAAGTCCCCTCCGGCAGGGCGCCGGGAAGGGTCTCCAGATGAGATCTCGCGGAAACGGAAGCTTGCGGCGGCGGAAAAGTATTTTTGAGGCTCCCGTGATTTTTTGCGGAATATTTGGGAATTTATAGGCCAAAGACCTAGGTCAGGGGGCGGCCAGGGAGGCCACAAGCCTGCCCACTGCCGCCTCCCCCTGGTGGCGGAGTGGGGGCTTGTGGGCTCCCTGGAGCCCACCTGGCCTAGCCCAAAGGCCCCATGGTCTTCTTCCGTTCGGGAAAAAATCATTTCGGGGTTTTTCTTCCGTTTGGACTCCGTTCCAAAATCAGATCTGAAAAGAGTCAAAAACACGGAAAAAACAGGAACTGGCACTTGGCACTGAATTAATAAGTTAGTCCCAAAAAAGATATAAAAGGTACATAAAACAACCAAAGAAGACAAGATAACAGCGTGAAACCATAAAAAAATATAGATACGTTTGAGACGTATCAGTTACCCCAAGTGAAAGATGAGAACTACGAACTCTAAGGTGCGCTTTTGTAGCCCTACATAATTCTCGTCCTCTCTTTATCACAAAGGAATGACCTCCGAGTACGTCACTATTACATGTTTTAGTGGAAATATCACGTGATTAGACTATGTTAATGTTGTCGGGAGTTGCCACTGGTGAAAGTATGAAGCCAAGGCCTTGTTTCTCACCATTATTACACCGTTTATGCTCACTTTTGTCACTTGCTACCTTGCTGTAATTTTTATTACAGATTTATATTACCTTGCTTTGCCACACCTATCACCCATATTTTACCATCTCTTCGTTGAACTAGTGCACCTATACAATTTACCATTGTATTAGGTGTGTTGGGGACACAAGAGACTTCTTGTTTCTTAATTCCAGGGTTGCTTGAGAGAGACCATCTTCAACCTCTACTTCCCTGAGTTTGATAAACCTTAGGTCATCCACTTGAGGGAAACTGTTGTTGTCCTACAAACCTCTGCGTTTGGAGGCCCAACATAGTCTATAAGAATAGAAGCCTGCGTAGACATCATGCACTAAGTTAGTAGATTAGTCCAAATATGTGTAAAAATATATAAAAGTGTAGCAAAACATATAACAATGTCACCCAAAAGAGCATGGAACAAACATAAATTATAGATACATTTGGGACGTATCAACATCTCCAAGCTTAATTCTTGCTCGTCCTCGAGTAGGTAAATGATAACACAAATAATTTCTGTGGTGACATGCTAACACACATATAAGAACTTCAAAGTAAAGCAAGTAAGATATGCAATTCAAGTCAAGACAATAACAAGCAAGAATCTATATCTAGTATTGAAAATAGCAAAGTAAGAACATAAAGGTGCAAGAGCTCTCGTTGTCCGTGACTCGAATGTCTCCAAATGGTGTTTGCATGCAAGAAGTGGGAGATGGGTTTAGAGCATATAAATATTATATTGTTTAATTGAGAACTCAATCTACTAAAACTTGACACTTGGTCTCCTTCGGAATCTTATTTTGACTCATCCCCATACCACTAGTCACGCACAAGTCAAAATGATCCTCTCCCTTTCAACTTTGAGCACTCATGCAATGGATGAGCGCAAGAAAGATATGTTGGCACTTAGGATGGCAGAGAGAATAATGGTGGGGAAGGAAGACAAAAAAGGTGTGAAAGGCTCACGTCAATGAGGACAACCATAGGCGAGAGAAAGCCAAATGATAGATATGAAGTGAGGAGTAGGGATTGCCATGCAGCGGATGCACATATGAGCTAAGGTAAGCTCTGCAATGGAACTAGTGGGGGTGCATCCAACTTTCTTGCTCATGAATACCTAGAGCTCATTTGAGGAGGCTCATCATTGGAATATACAAGCCAAGTTCTATAGTGTAAGGGTCCCCGCATAGTTATGCATGAATGATAATCAATATGGAGTACAAATATAATAATGGAGTACGAGTGTGGATCTTTCAAAAGGAATAGTAGTGTTGCCCCCTTCTCTCTTTTTATTTCTTTTTTTCTTTTTCTTTCCTTTTTTTATTTGTTTGTGGCCTCTTTGGCTCTTTCTATTTATCTCTCATTTGTCCTCTTCGGGATCTTTTCATGTGTCCTCTTTTGGGATCTTTTAATTTGTCCTCTTTAAGATCTTTTCCTCACTTGAGGGCAACACTCTATGTTTTACAAGAATAAAAATAATATCTTCACACTTTATAAGAAGTACTCAACATAAATACAAATGAAAACTATCATGATGTATGCAAATGTATGCCTCTGCCGGTGTAGGAGGATATGCAATCAAACTAGCGCGTCATGCAGCAATAATAAGGGCAAGGCCCAACTAACATGCGACTCCTCGATCAAGCAAAAGCATGTATGACATGAAGATCAAGTCATGAGATGGTGGATGTTGCATGGCAATGTATCTCAGAAAGGCTGTGGAAATGCCTTAATAGGTAGTTATGGTGGCTGTTTTGAGGAAGGATATGATGAGGCTTATGAAGACAGAGCGTATCATCCCAAGGGTTTGTATGCACCGGCGAAGTTTGCACCAACTCTCAAGATGAGAAAGGGCAATGCACGGTACCGAAGAGGCTAGCAAAATATGAATGGTGGAAGTGCCAACAATCGAATACTCGCATTAGTTCGAAGAACTCATGCAATTATTATCGGTAACTCTCTATCTAGTCAGGAGATTCACAAAGAGACAAGTACCCCGAGGAGAAATGTTTGGGGGTTTGGTTATCCTTGCGCATCCTCGACCCATCATAACGTGAGGGTACTCTATATATTCGAACCCCTCCAGAGGTTAGAGATCCATCTAGTAGCTAGAGTTCTCAACTAATTTTTTAGTTTTTGAAAATACACACGGATTTACCAAAATACGACACCTAACACTAATAGGCTCAAGCTCTTGACACCAATAGTCCAAACATTACTCAAATCAATACCTCAAAACTATTGCAAGTTACTACTATACTTAAATAGCAACCTCAGTTACCTACTCTTGCAAGACACACAACGCAGTGCAACAAGCCAACTCTCTAAACAAGATAAGCATGATAACTCAAGAGAATTCCAAAACCAACCTAAATAAAAGCTCTTATAAAGATAAAGCATGAAAACTAAGAGCTAAGCATGACAACAGCTATGAAAAGATAAAGAACACACAAAAAAGATAAGCATGAAAACCTATGTTGTGTTCTAGGGTGGAGTGGAGCGTATTTCTCTCCCAAATAAAGAAGGTTATCTTCCAACTTGTTATGAACAGCAAGAAAAACTAAAACAAACTAAAAGGTAAAGAGCGGGACGCTCCAAGCATAGCACATAACATATGAAGTGATAAAAATATAGCATGGAGAAGGGCAGACTGATGATTGTTGATGGAGAAGGGGATGCACGGGGGCATCCCCAAGATTAGACGCTTGAGTCTCCTTGAATATTTCTTGGGGGTGCATGGGGGCATCCCCAAGGTTGAGCGCTTGACACTCCTGGATCTTGTTTCATCATCTTCCATCGCATACTTGAAAACTCCCTTCATACGAAACTCATCATAAGCTGATTAGAGTGGTTAGTGCCCTTAATAAAATAATTTATTCTCTACTGGAAATAAAGATTTTCAGGAATAGATACTATTTCTCAAGATTTCCAAAAGGTTTTTGCAAAGGAAAAGCAAGCTTAAGATTTGCAAAACAATGAAAACGCAAAACACGGCAAAATCTGGGAAAAATAGAACAACAGGTAG
The DNA here is from genome assembly GCF_904849725.1 of Hordeum vulgare subsp. vulgare. Classification (NCBI taxonomy): domain Eukaryota; kingdom Viridiplantae; phylum Streptophyta; class Magnoliopsida; order Poales; family Poaceae; genus Hordeum; species Hordeum vulgare. The sequence goes on from NC_058520.1 coordinate 542,507,058, forward strand.
TGTCGTGGGTATAAGTCTGACAGTAGATGTGTAGGGTACGAAAGGATGGGCAGAGCCTTAGCTACGGCGAGGTTGTATGAGTTCAGGCCCCTCTACGGTGGAGGTAAAAGCCCTACGTCTCAGTGCTATTGGGAGCTTGATGTCGAGTGGAATATGGATTACAATGAATTGCCAACCCATGCACGAGTGGGGAAGGGCGACTTATATAGAGTGCGCTGCCCTTCACAACGGTTCGGTGCACAGGGGGGTTACGATGCTAATAAAGGTACATGAAAACGTATGACCGTTGCCCTCCAGGGGGGTTACGATGCACAGAGTGGAATACAGTCGGTAAGTTTGATATGCTCTAAATGCTCATCTCCGACTTGATGATGGAGGAATCGTCACCGACTGGATGATGGGAAGTCCTTAATTCAGTCAGAACTGACTAAGGGCCTTGTCCCTTATGAAGGGTAGTCCTTGGGTAGGACCTATAGGGCAGGCCGATGACCCTACCCTAGAACTATAACCCCATCATTAGTCCCCGAATGGATCGGGGTTGGAACGATAAAGCGATGCTTGGAGTACGGATCCGACTGGTATGGATGCGACTTTGGCATTGTTTGCCTCGATCCATTTTATCCTCTTGAGCAGTGATCCGAGTGGATATATGTGTGAAACGAACCGTCAGAGACCGAGTGCTTCCGTGGAATCTTTTGACGTGACCGGTCAACTGACAGCGGCGGATTTTCTAGGATCCTCAAATTTCGGTTGCCGCGCGCTCAGCGGGGATGACGACATCGTCATCGAGTAGTATGTGCCGCCTCGATTTCCGCGCCTTCATCTCCTCCACTAATATCGCAGCAACCGGTCGGGGGATAAGATTTCGGGGCCACCTGCTAGTGACCCAGTCGGAACCTTATTTAAACCTCTCCAGCGAGGGTTTCTCGTTGCACTCGCCTGATAACTCGCACTCGCCCCGCTTCTCCCGTGGCTTCCTGCGCACCCCAAGCTCCTTCCTTCTTCTCCTCCTCCGCGGATCTGCAGCCTCCACCATGACGAAGGGGCAGACGAGCAAGCTCGAGGCGCGGAAGAAGAAGAAGACGGCGGCTCCCGCTCAACGGCGGCAGCGGGCACTGCCGGCGGGTTGGATCGAGGGGGATTTCCTCCCCTCCACGGTGGCGAAGAGCGACATACCGGAGCTGGTGGAGCAAGGCCTGATCGAGAACAAGACGTGGAGGCTGCCGGCGGAGGGCAAGACGGAGCGGGCGCCCCAGGAGGGGGAGCGCGTCTTGCTGCTCAGTCACGTGTACCGAGGCTTCTCTCTGCCTCCTCATCCCTTCTTCAGAGGTATAATGAACCACTTCGGGGCGCAGCTCCACCATTTTCCTCCCAATGCAATAGCTCATCTCTCTGCCTTCGTCGTGCTTTGCGAGTGTTTTATCGGTTGTCCTGCTCATTGGGGGCTCCTTAAGCACATCTTCTCCGCTAGATCCCAAACCATCAAAAGACTTAGCCAGTCGGACGACAAGACTCATCTCCTCCAGCTCTGCGGAGGCTTAGGCTTCCAGAAGAAGAGCAAAAGTAGCTATCCTGCTCTTCAGTTGTCTGAATCTGTTAGGAACTGGCAGTCGACCTGGTTCTACTGCCAGGACGTCGCTTGTCCGAATGCCGCAACTAGACTGCCACCTTTTAGCCTAGACCGACCGGCTCCGCCTAGGCAGCTTGCGCTCTCGAAGATGGAAAAGATCCAGATTCAGCCTCTGGTCGATGCGCTCGTAGATGTCGTTCGCAAGGGAGTCACCTGCATAGATTTGCTGGAGATTTTTCTGGGTTGGCGTATCCAGCCTTTGCAAGCTCGACACCACGCCATGTGGCACTACACGGGGCCCGAGGACTTCACTCGGACTCACCCCGAGAGCGTGACCGAGGAGGTTGTGACGGTGTGGGTCCGCGGCATCACAGGCGCCAGCGATAACCCCACAGGAGCCCGGCGAGTGAAGCCCTTCCGCGCGGACAACCCTCCTCCGAATGAGGTGAGTATAACTTGTCGAGTGCTCACAATTATCTTAGATTTATCGCTTTTTCTTGTATCACTGTCTGACGTGTGACGTTGTCGACTGTATCTCGTGCACATGTGGACTAACTGGTTTTCTCCTGTCTCGAACGGGAATCCGGCTGAGGAAGAGGAAGGCAGCCAGGAGGGCAGCGTGGAGAGCGTCGAGTACGTCTCCCACAGTGGGGAGACGGAGGAGGAGTCCGAAGAGGAGGAGGGGGAAGATGAGGAGCAGAGCTCGCCACCGCCACCACCAGATCCTCGAACTAAGAGCCGCCACGAACCTGTGACTCCGTCGGTTCCCTCAGCGGCTCCGAGTGCCCCGCCAGCTCCTCCTGTGGTTCCGGGCGCCTTGCCAGCTACTCTCGTGGCTCCGAGCGCCTTGCTAACTACTCCCGTGGCTCCGAGTGCTCGGACCACAAAGAGGACTAGGGACGCTGCTGCTGAGCCCGCGGGCCAACCTCCCAAGGTGGCTAAACCGAGTGGATCCAAGCCTCGGAAGGCTTTGCCTCGGATGAGGATCGCCGTTCCCGTTGCCTCAGCGTAAGTGTCTTGTTCTACTATCTTCTTTCAGTATTTGATTGACCTCATGTTTATTGGTCGAGTGGATTTTACTCGACAGAGCTGCTACGTCCGCCACTTCTCTGCCACGCCAGGAAGACGATCCCATGGATACGGACAACATTGCCACATCCCAGCAAGGTACGTCGTGGCGACTGCGAGATCTTACATTATTGTTTCACGAATTCTGTCTTTGATCTTGCCCTTTTTCCTGTGGTCTCACGTCGTTCGGTCGGGCTTCCTTCATAGGTGATTCATGTGGAGGAGGACGACCAGAAGAGGACCGATCAAGCTGTGGTGCCTGTCCTTGAGGCTGTTCCATCTGCTACTACTCCCGCCATGGACGCGCCGCCAACCGAGATGATGTCGTCGACTGAAACGGCGCTCATCGCTGCTGAACCGACTTGAGCAGGACTTGGGATGCCCAAGGAGTCTCTTGTGGTGCCAGGTCCATCGACCGTCCAGTACGACGCCCAACGCCTCCCGGAAGATCAGGTGGGAGCTGCCAAGGGGGCCATGGTGCACGCGGAGTTGATGGCGGGTGATGCCAAGCATGCGTACGACTCCATCGCGTCTGTGTACAAGCGAAGCTTGGAACTCCGGGACGATATCCGAGTAAGTGGGCTAGTAAGTATTTTCTTTCCTCTCGTAACCCAGTGGGTGTTTAAGCAATATACTCGGATGCAGTATGATTATTTTGCAGTGGGTTCACTCTTAGTGAACCCAGTGGGTGTAGTCCCCGAGACTTCTGTCGAGTGCTTGCACCGGCAGTTGTCTTTATATACATTTTCTTTAACTTGATCAGATCAAAACTAATCTGTTCGAATGTTACCGGTGGGGGCACTCCGAGTGCACCTACTGGAAGTAGTCCCCGAGAGTAATTTTACTCAGGTCGGGTAGTAGTAGCCTCATAGGCTTGTTTTTGTTATTTAGCTCAATAGAGCGGACCTGTTTGAGCTTCATGGCAGTGGGGTCACTCTTAGTGAACCCACTGGGTGTAGTCCCCGAGGCCGCTGTCGACTGCTTGCGTCAGCAGGGGTCTGAAGAATCTTCGAGCTTTCATTGTTTTCCTTGTTGCATTTGTGTGATCTTCTCTTCGCGCTGATTTGCAGAAGACTTGCGAGATGGGATCAGCGTACAACGCTCTGAAGGCTGAAAAAATTCAGCTTGCTGCGGAACTGGAGGCAGTTGTTCATGACTTGGCTGGTGTGAAGGGCGCTCTGGCTGAACGAGAGAAGTTCTTGGAGGAGTCTCGTGAGGCAAACAAGGCATTGGTGGCCTAAATGGAGAAAATGGGGAAACAAAGAACCGAGTTGATGGGACAGATGAAGGTGATGAACAGGCGGTGCATATCACAGGAGAAGTACGTCAGTGACTGGGCAAGGAAGATGATTGCGCTTCTCGGTGGTAAGTTCTGTTTTTCCGAGTGCTTCTTGACTTTGTATTTCATTCTGCGCTTACTTTGTGCTCGTCTTGTCTTTGTAGATTTTTGTATGGACGCTGAGGCTGAAGCAGCTGACGTTGAGCGGTCGGTTATTCCGAACGTTCCACTCGGCGACGACGCCAATCGAGACATGCTCCGAGCGCACATTCGCCTGGGCAAAGTGGGACCTTTCATCGGTCGACTGAGAGAGGTCGTCGGCCGAATCGACAAGGAGTTGTGGCCCGAAGACGAATCCCGGCGAGAGATGGAAGGGTTGATGACTCGGCTGGAGGACGTCCCTAACCGAGTGCAGGCGTGGAAGAAGTCTGCTGCTCACTGTGGTGCGGACGTGGCGCTGTCTCTGGTCCGAGTGCACTGCAAGGAGGCTCGCGAAGAGAAGCTGAAGGCGTTGCAAGTTGCCAACACCAAGAAGCTTCGATTCGAAGATTTCATGGAGACCTTCCTTGAGAGTGCCACTCGCATCGCAGACGGGATCGACCTCGACACTTTCGTGGAGCCTGCCAGTCCCAGTGCCAGTCCTGATGACGCTTGAAAAAACTTTACCTCGGTATGTCGAGTGGTAGTTGTATCAAACTTTGGCCACTGCTGTTGGCCGTCACGTTCGTGGTTCGGTGTGGATAAGCTTGATCTACACTGAACCGACTATCTTTAAACTAACTTTGAATTTGAATCTAATATTTTGCTCTTCCTTTGCCAAATAATTGTTGACACGATTTTGGCTCGTGGTTTTTGTTTGGCGTTTCTTGGTGAAGCCAGTGGCAAACATGCGGAGCATGTAGTTTTCAGTTGTCTTGGCATCTTCATGAGCCTCAATGAGGGTCTGCTAAGTCTCCGAGTGGATCTCTAGGATACAGTCAAAGGCAATTGTTTACTTAGGCGATTCGTGATCGCAGCTAAGTCTTCGAGCGCGACTGTAAAGTCGTACTCGGAGCGAGTTGCTACTCATGTAATTGTCAGTTGTCTTGACATCTACATGAGCCTCGATGAGGGTCTGCTACTCATGTAATTGTCAGTTGTCTTGACATCTACATGAGCCCCAATGAGGGTAGTTTCTAACCTCCGAGTGGATCTCTAAGATACACTCGAAGTAAGCTTTTTTACTTAGGCGATTCTTGATCGCAAACAAGTGTCCGAGTGTGACGGTTAGAGCGCACTCGGAGAAAGTTGTTGTTTAGGCGATTCTGGATCGCAGCTAAGTCCCCGAGTGCGACGTTTAGTGCACACTCAGAGAAAGTTTGTACTTAGGCGATTCCTAATCGCAGCTAAGTCCCCGAGTGCGACGCTTAGTGCACACTCGGAGAAAGTTTGTACTTAGGCGATTCTTGATCGCAGCTAAGTCCCCGAGTGCGACGTGTAGTGCACACTCGGAGAAAGTTGGTACTTAGGCGATTCTTGATCGCAGCTAAGTCCCCGAGTGCGACGTTTAGTGCACACTCAGAGAAAGTTTGTACTTAGGCGATTCCTGATCGTAGCTAAGTCCCCGAGTGCGACGTTTAGTGCACACTCGGAGAAAGTTCGTACTTAGGCGATTCTTGATCGCAGCTAAGTCCCCGAGTGCGATGTTTAGTGCACACTCGGAGAAAGTTTGTACTTAGGCGATTCTTGATCGCAGCTAAGTCCCCGAGTGCGACGTGTAGTGCACACTCGGAGAAAGTTGGTACTTAGGCGATTCTTGATCGCAGCTAAGTCCCCGAGTGCGACGTTTAGTGCATACTCTTTTTTTTTTAGACCGGAGTCTGCAAACGCGGAAGAATTTTGCATCTGCAAAAACTCAATCTGCTTTGTATTACTTCAACGGTACTTGTTCTTTACATTACTTCAGTCGACGGTCACGTGTAGAAGCGCTTCAGGAGATCTCCGTTCCATGCTCTCGGCTCGTCTGTTTCCCTGTCGAGGGTGTAGAGTCGATATGCTCCGTTGTTGAGCACCTTGGAGATGATGAAGGGTCCTTCCCAGGCGGGAGCCAACTTGTGAGGTCTCTGCTGATCCACTCGGAGCACCAGGTCACCTGCTTGGAATGTACGACTCCTGACGTGTCGCGCATGAAAGCGCCGCAAATCTTGTTGATAAATAGTTGAGCGAGTCAGTGCCATATCGCACTCCTCCTCTAGAAGATCCACTCTGTCTTGCCTTGCTTGCTCTGCTTCAGCTTCGGAGAAGAGTTCAACTCATGGAGCGTTGTGAAGCAAGTCACTTGGAAGGACTGCCTCTGCTCCGTAAACGAGGACGAACGGGGATCGCCCTGTAGATCTATTTGGGGTTGTGCGGAGACCCCACAGCACCAAGGGCAGCTCGGTGACCCATGCGCCAGCAGCATGTCCCACTTCTCGCAGGAGTCGAGGCTTCAAACCTTGCAGAATAAGTCCATTCGCCCGCTCTGCTTGCCCGTTTGTTTGGGGATGCGCCACAGATGAAAAATCCACTCGGATACCTTGGCCTGTACAGAAACCTTTGAATCTGTCCGAGTCAAAGTTTGTGCCATTGTCAGTGATTATGTTGTGCGGTACCCCAAATCTGGAGATGATGTCCCTGACAAACTTGATGGCTGTAAGGGCGTCGGGCTTCTTGATGGGCTTGGCTTCAATCCACTTTGTGAACTTGTCGACTGCCACCAACAGATGTGTGAATCCCCCTTGGCATGTCCTGAATGGACCGACTGTATCTAATCCCCACACTGTAAACGGCCAAACAAGAGGGATTGTCTTCAACGCAGATGTTGGCTTGTGGGACTTGTTAGAATAAAACTGACAGCCTTCGCATCGGTCGACCATATTCTTTGCCATTTCATTCGCCTGCAACCAGAAGAAACCGGCTCTGAATGCTTTGGCGACGATTGCCCTTGAGGAGGCGTGATGACCGCAGGTTCTCGAGTGAATTTCTTCCAGGATTAACTGTCCCTCCTCAGGGGAGATGCATCGTTGAAGGACGCCTGAAACACTTTCCTTGTACAACTGGCCATCAATGACAGTGAACGACTTTGACTTGCGGACGATCTGTCTGGCTTGGACTTCGTCTTCTGGTAATTCTTGCCTCAGGATGTATGCAATGAACGACACAGTCCAATCGGGGATGATAGCAAGAATCTCCATGATCAAATCAACCACAGCAGGGACTTCGACTTCAGTCGGATCTGTCGAGCTCTTTGGTTGTACTGGTTCCTCTGTGAAAGGATCTTCTTTAACTGAGGAAGGTGAAGGTGCTCGAGGCAGACGTCACTCGGGACTGGTCTGCGAGTGGATCCAAGTTTCGCCAATTCATCAGTTGCTTGGTTTTTCAGTCGCGGAACATGGTGGAGTTTCAGACCTTCAAACTTTTTCTCGAGCTTCCTCACTGCATTGCAGTATGTGGTCATGGTGGGGTTCCTTACGTCCCACTCCTTCATCACTTGATTAACTACCAAATCTGAATCGCCGTAGACCATCAGGCGACGGACGCCGAGTGCGATGGCCATGCGCAATCCATAAAGGAGAGCCTCATACTCTGCCTTGTTGTTGGAGGAATCGAAGTGTATCTGCAACACATACTTGAGTTTGTCACCCTTTGGTGATATGATCACAACGCCAACGTCGGAGCCATTCAACATCTTGGACCCATCAAAGAACATTGTCCAATGAGCCGAGTAGATGTGGGTCGGTTGCTGTTGTTCTACCCATTCTGCTATGAAGTCAGCTAGAGCTTGAGACTTTATAGCTTTCTTGGCCTCGAACTTGATGTCGCAGTATAACATCTCCATCGCCCACTTCGCCACTCGGCCCGATGCGTCCCGATTGTGGAGGATTTCCGACAACGGAGCATCAGAAACGACAGACACCGAGTGGTCTTGGAAATAATGAGCCACCTTCTTCGCAGTCATGTAAATCCCGTAGATAAGTTTTTGATAGTGGGGATACCTCTGCTTGGAAGGAGTCAGGACTTCGGAGACATAATACACTGGCCGCTGAACCTTGTATGCTTTGCCTTCTTCTTCACGTTCGACTGTGAGAACAGTGCTGACGACTTGATTTGTAGCTGCGATGTACAGAAGAAGGGGTTCTTTACTGAGCGGAGCAGTAAGAACCGGCTGGGTGGAAAGTAGGACTTTGAGGTCGTCGAATGCAATTTGGGCTTCGTCTGTCCATTCGAAAGTATCTGATTTTTTCATGAGTCGGTACAGAGGAAGTGCCTTCTCGCTGAGTCGACTGATAAACCTGTTCAAAGCCGCTAGGCAACCTGTGAGCCTTTGAACATCGTGTATTCTGACCGGCCGCTCCATTCGGACGGTGGTCCCGATCTTTTCGGGGTTGACATCGATCCCTCGTTCGGAAACAAAGAAACCGAGTAACTTTCCGCTGGGAACACCGAATGAACACTTGGCTGGGTTGAGCTTGATATCGTACCTACGAAGGTTGGCGAATGTTTCTGCCAAGTCAGCCAGCAGGTCGGGACCTTTGCGTGACTTGACTACGATATCATCCATATACGCCTCCACATTTAGACCGATCTGGTCAAGGAGGCATTTTTGGATCGTGCGCATAAAGGTTGCTCCTGCATTCTTCAAACCAAATGGCATAGTGATGTAGCAGAAGCACCCGAATGGGGTGATGAAGGCTGTTTTTAATTCATCGGGGCCATACAGACGGATCTGATGATAGCCCGAGTAGGCATCAAGGAATGACAAACGCTCACAGCCCGCAGTCGAATCGACAATTTCATCGATGCGGGGGAGCGGGAAATGGTCTTTCGGGCAGACCTTATTGAGATGCTTGAAGTCGATGCACATTCGGAGAGACTTGTCCTTCTTGGGCACCATGACAACATTGGCGAGCCACTCGGAGTGGTGTACCTCGCGAATGAAGTTGGATGCCAAAAGCTTAGCCACCTCTTCTCTGATTGCCTTCCTCTTGTGCGCGGCGGACCAACGCAAGCGTTCTCGGACAGGCCGAGCAGCAGGATCCACATGAAGTTGGTGCTCAGCCAACTCCGTGGGTACACCTGGCATGTCAGTGGGCTTCCATGCGAAAATGTCCCAGTTCTCACGGAGGAATTGGATGAGCTCGGCTTCCTATTTAGGATCGAGGGTGGTGGATATGTTCGTCGGGGCAGCGGCGTCGTCTGTCGGGTGGATGCTGACCTTCTTCGTTTCTCCCGCCGACTGGAATGTGTATTCCGAAGCTGGCTTCTTCGAACGCATCAAGTCAGCGGGGTCGACTGTCTTCTTGTACTCGTCAAGCTCGAGGACAACCATCTGCTGATCGGCGATCCTCGATCCGTGCTGCAGACACTCCTCGGCCCGCTGCCGATTGCCTGTGATAGTGATCACACCTTTTGGGCCTGGCATCTTCAGCTTCAGGTACACGTAACATGGATGGGCCATGAAACGCGCATACGCCGGGCGGCCCAGAATCGCGTGGTACGCACTCTGGAAGTCCACCACCTCGAACGTTAGTTTTTCCTTGCGGAAGTTCTTGTCGGAGCCGAAGACGACGTCCAACGCGATCTGGCCGAGTGACTTGGCCTTTCGTCCAGGGACGACTCCATGGAACTGCATGCTGCTCTCGCTAAGTTTGGACATCGGAATGCCCATCCCCTTGAGAGTGTCAGCATACATGATGTTCAAGCCGTTGCCGTCGTCCATGAGGACTTTGCGCAGTCAGACTCCTTCCACCACCGGGTCGACGACCAGGGCGTGCCTTCCTGGGGTGGGTACGTGTGCTGGATGATCCGACTGGTCAAAGTTGATCGCAGTCTGAGACCATTTGAGGAATGTGGGATTGGTCGAGGTGGCCATGTTCACCTCCCTGTTCACCAACTTCAGTCGACTCTTGCTTTCAACGTCAGCAAAAATCATCAGTGTGGCATGGACTTGGGGGAACGGATCCTCCTTGTGCTCCTCATCCTGTTCATTGTCCTTTTCACTCGACTGCCCTTCGCTGAACCCCTGCATCAGGAGGCGACATTGCCGAGTGGTATGCTTCGGAAATATGGCGTTGCCCTCTTCATCCATCTTCGTGTGGATTGGACATGGCTGGTCCAGGATGTGGTTTCCGAACTGCTTCTTCTTGGGGGTGAACTGAGCCTTCCCCTTGCCCTTGAACTTGGCATTGGTAACGGCTGCGGCCTCTGCCTGCGGAGTGGACGGAGCTTTCTGCTTCAGCTTCCGAGTGTTGTTCCCATCTCCGTCGGCGACTGCTTTGTGCTTGCCGCTACGAATGTGGTCCTCTTCTTCGACATTTGCATAGCGTGCCGCTATCTCCATCATCTTTCTCATGGAGATGTCGCCTGTTTGACCGAACTTCAGGTACAGATCTCTATACCGCACGCGTGCCTTGAAGGCGCACACTGCTTGGTGCTGTGTGACGTTCTCCACCGTGTGGTAGAGGGTCGTCCAACGCTGGATGAAATCGCGCAGGGGCTCATTCTGCTTCTGGACGCAGTGCTGGAGCTCCACGAGACGAGCAGGGCGTTTGCACGTCCCCTCGAAGGTCCTGATGAAGACTCGGGCCAGATCTGCCCAACTGTAGATGCTTGAAGGAGCCAACTAGTTCAGCCACGCTCATGCCGAGCCGTCGAGCATCAGGGGGAGATATTTCATGGCGACCTGGTCGTCTCCACCGTCGATCTGGACTGCCACTCGGTAGTCGTCCAGCCACGTTTCTGGCTTGGATTCTCCTGTAAACTTGCTGATTCCCGTCGCCAATCGGAAGTTGGGAGGGATGTCAGCCGAACAGATGGCTCGACTGAAACACTCGGGGCCAGAGACAATGGTCCTGCTTCCACTCAGACGGTCTATATCATGACCATCGCGGTGGGCCCGGCCCCTGTCGACCCTCCTCTGGGCGATATATCCTCTTGCGTCGGGCCTTGGATCATAAGTGTCACCGACCGAACACCGACCATCATGATGTCGGGGCCCGTAGGGCCCACCCCACGGAGGGGTGCATGAACGGCGACGATCTTCGGGATTCATGGAACGGCTGCCTCCCGTGTGTCGCTGATGAGAACCGGGGCTGTGAACTGACTGATGCGTGTTCGCACGAACAGAACTATTGTGGATCATGTTGTGCGACTGGGAGACCGCCGAATTTTGCTGCTGCGCTGTGTGTAGTAGGGCACGGATCTGCTCGATCCCTCTGCCAGCCTCTGAATCAGTTGGCTGGAGGGAATCGGCTATCTTGGCAGCGGCAACCAGGTTGAGGACGGGTGTGCGGAACACCTCCACGTTGCTTTGACGAGTGCGCCGACTGGCAGAACGGCGGGGCTGACGGCGAGCGCCGGATGTTTCACCGACCTCGTGCTCGTTCCGGCCGGTTTGGCGGGGACTTTCATGGGAGTTGGCCATGTGCACTTCGGCTGCAGGCCCGCGAACCAAGTACCCGGAAGGAAACTCAGTCAGAACTGAGTCCGAGCGCTCGGACGGCGGCGCAACTACAATCGACTCGAGGACCGCCACTTGTGAAGACGCGCTCTGGCGCGCCTGGGCGTGTTGCACCCAACGCTGGAGCTGCGGACGGCGAGACCGCTTGTTGCGGCGCGCGATGGGGGCGAAGGTCGACACCGGAGCCGACTGCTGGAGAAGAAGGATGCCGCGGGCGCCGGCACGGAAGTGCGTAGTCCCGCGACTGGGGAGCGCCTCGACGTCGAGAGGAGCATCCCGAAGCCATGCCGAATCATCGATGATGAAGGAGAGAGCGCCGAAGAGGATCTCATGACCCATGCACAAATCTCCACCGGACGACATGGTGAAAAGATGTAGTCGCAAACTCGCCGAAAGTCGCTTAGACGCATGCCCCACGGTGGGCGCCAACTGTCGTGGGTATAAGTCTGACAGTAGATGTGTAGGGTACGAAAGGATGGGCAGAGCCTTAGCTACGACGAGGTTGTATGAGTTCAGGCCCCTCTACGGTGGAGGTAAAAGCCCTACGTCTCAGTGCTCTTGGGAGCTTGATGTCGAGTGGAATATGGATTACAATGAATTGCCAACCCCTGCACCAGTGGGGAAGGTCGACTTATATAGAGTGCGCTGCCCTTCACAACGGTTCGGTGCACAGGGGTGGAGTAGTGGCGATTAAATGTCTACGTTACAGGTAACGTATGCCTTAAATGCTAATAAAGGTACATGAAAACGTATGACCGTTGCCCTCCAGGGGGGTTGTGATGCACATAGTGGAATCCAGTCGGTAAGTTTGATATGCTCCGAATGCTCATCTCCGACTGGATGACGGAGGAATCGTCACCGACTGGATGATGGGAAGTCCTTAATTCAGTCAGAACTGACTAAGGGCCTTGTCCCTTATGAAGGGTAGTCCTTGGGTAGGACCTATAGGGCAGGCCTATGACCCTACCCTAGGACTAAAACCCCATCAGGTAGTAAATAATTTTGTCGGGGCACTTCTACAACTCAAATCAAAAAACTTAGAACAGATGTAAGAGAGCCAATTATATAGAGCATACTGCGAAAATAATTCATATAAAAAAGATGATCTGGTGAATTTTGGCGAATTGTTCCGTCAAGCAAACAAAATCTGTTTCTGGACAGCATGTCACAACTTTTGAACTTTCTTGCAATCGGAGGCTAAAACTTGGCACAAAGCTTGAAAATAAAGATACAATGATGTTGCTACAGTAGTAACAAGCATCAAGACCACTAAAACTGAAAGTAAAAACAAATTGGGTTGCCTCCCAACAAGCGCTTTCTTTTATGCCTTTGAGCTAGGCGTGATGCAAAAAATGAAGTATTATCAACTCCAAAAGAATATCTTGCCCGAATAACGGACTCATAAGGTAACTTAATCTTCTTTCGAGGGAAGTGTTCCATTCCCTTTTTAAGGGGAAATTGGAATCTAATGGTCCCTTCTTTCATGTCAATGACAACACGAACGGTGCGGAGGAAAGGACGTCCCAAAATAATTGGACATGAAGGATCACACTCAATGTCCATAATAAGAAAATCAACGGGAACATAATTATCATTGGCAACAATAAGAACATTATCAATTCTCCCTAAAGGTTTCTTTATGGAAGAATCAACAATATGAACACCAAAAGAACATTGATCAAAAGGTTTCAAATCAAGCATGTCATACATTCTTTTGGGCATGACGGAGGCACTAGCTCCGACATCACATAAAGCAAAGCAAGAGAGATTATTAAATTTAATCTTGACCATAGGATCCCAACCATCTTCTAGTTTTCTAGGAATAGAAGTCTCTAGCTTGAGCTTCTCCTCCCTAGCTTTGATAAGAGCATTGATAATATGCTCGGTGAAGGCAATATTGAGTGTACTAGTGGTGAAGGCAATATTGAGTGTACTATTGGGTCTTTAGCCATTCTTTGCAAAAAAAAAAGTGATAACTTCGGAAAGACTACAATTATCAAAATCAAGATTACTACCATTAATTAAAGTGGTGGTTATGTCATTTAAGCTCATTCTTTTGGTAGTATCTAAGTTCAAAGGACCTTCTTGTCCTAAAGTTGAGGTATTAACATCACCATTAATAGGTCCATTGGGAATAGGGATGTGATGGGTGCTAATAGTTTTGAAATCCTCAACAACTTGTATAGTAGCAAGGGTAGTGTGTGTAGGAAGGCTCCTAATCCTATCTTCCTCTTCTTTTTCTCTAGCCCATCTATCCTTAAGTTTGGGTAGCATTATTATGTTCTCATTAATTTGGAATTGGATAGCATTCATGGGTGTGGTTTTCCTTTCCTCAAGGGGGCAAGTTCTAATTTTAAGCATCTCTACATCATGAGCTATGTTGTCTACCTTCAAAGAGAGACTGTCTAATTTTCTAATTTCTCTTCTACACTCTTGTTGAAGGCTTTTTGAGAAGTGATAAAGTCTTTAAGCATGCTCTCTAATTCAGAAGTGGAGTTTTTGGTGTTAGGATAATTGTTGTTGTTCCCATAGTTGTTGGATGGTAACGGGCTAGGATTGCTACCTAAATTACACCTATGAGCATTATTATTAAAGTTGTTCCTAGAGATGAAATTAACATCAACTTGCTCTCTTTCTTGAGCAACCAAAGAATTTAAAGGAACATCATGAGGATCAATAGGAGCTTGCTTAGTAAGTGAAGACATGATCATGTCAACTTTATCATTAAGGGAGGAGCTCTCCTCAACAGAGTTTACCTTCCTACCTGTTGGAGCTCTCTCGGTGTGCCATTGAGAATAATTTTTCATCATCTCGTCCAATAGTTTCGTGGCATCCCAAAGTGTAGTTGACATAAAGGTTCCTCCTGCGGCCGAGTCCAAGAGATTCTGCGAGGTAAAGTTCAATCCTGCATAGAAAGTTTGGATAACCATCCAAGTAGTGAAACCACGTGTAGGGCAATTCTTAACAAGAGATTTCATACGTTCCCAAGCTTGGGCAACATGTTCATTATCCAACTGCCTAAAATTCATAATGTTACTTCTTAATTAGATAATCTTAGCAGGCGGGTAATGCTTCCCAATAAAAGCATCTTTGCACTTATCCCAAGAATCTATGATATTCCTAGGCAAATATTGAATCCACACTTTAGCTCCTCCTCTCAAGGAGAAAGGAAAAAGCTTAAGTTTAACAATATCACCATCTACTTCATTGTACTTTTGCATATCACAAAGCTCAACAAAATTATTCAAGTGCAAAGCAGCAGCATCTCCAGCACCGGAGAATTGATCTTTCATAACAAGGTTTAGTAAAGCACGTTTAATCTCATAGGAGGCTGCCTCAGTGGCGGGAGCAGCAATAGGAGTGCAGATAAAGTCATTGTTGTTGTGACTAGTGAAGTCACACAACTTGGTGTTCTCAGTGGAACCCATAGCAACAGCAACAAGCAAGAACAAAGCAACTAATTTTTTTGTGGTTTTTGGTATAAGACTCTAAAGCAAAAACTATAAAACTAACTAACAAAACTAAAAAGAAAAGGTAAAAGATAGTGTGCAACTCCCTATCTTGAAGACTGGAGACCCCGGCAACGGTGCCAGAAATTTGCTTGATGACGAGTTGATGGATATAGTTCTCGCCCCTCGTTGGTTACCCCAAGTGGAAGGTGGAGATGTAGTCAGCAGCAGATTTCCCTTACACGGGGATTGTAAGGTTTATCGAACCAGGAGGACTCCGAGGATCAACAAGTAGGTGTTCGCTGCTCTGGCGCTAGCAGAAGACGTGGACCTGCACACACAATAAAAAACTTTGCTCCCAATGAGTTCAGAGAGGTTATCAATCTCTCCGGCCTTGTAGTTTGCAAAGGACCAAAACACAAGCGGGAATAGCGATAGTTATTCCAACAAAAAAATAAATAAAAACAGTAAATGGTGAAGGTGTAAACAATGGTGGTAATATGGACCAGAGTCTCATGATGTTCACTAGTGATGTCTCTCTCCCAAAAGACGATAAACAACTATGCTGGGTAAACAAATTACAACTAGGCAATTGACAGAATTATAAACGCACCCCAATGCTAATCATGCTACAAGAAAGTTAGAGGCTCAACAGTAATGGGCAGTACGCCAAGACAAGTAGACCGTTTATCCATCAGCATCTACTCTCTAATCATCCACCTTGAGATATCTATGCAGAACATCTCGCTGGTATTAAGTTCCGAGCCCCACCCAAAATGTAAAAGTGCCAATACCAAGTGCGTGCAAAAGTGGCAACCTCAATCTGACGCTATGATTAAAATAAACGCAGATGGGGCGTTCTACGTGGAAGAAGCATATGCTTGATGGGGGGTCATAGCGAGAGATAGAGAAGGAAACATCACCGCTGCTCGAGCTGGACACGAGAACAATGTCCACGACGCATTCGGGGCCGAAGTGCATGAAATGACACAAGCTATATCTCTCGCTGCTGGCTTGGGCATGCTAAGAGTGATTTTTGAGACTCACTCCCAACTTCTGGTCGACGCCTTGGACTTATGGAAGGTCGACTACTCGCCCTACATGGTTGTTATTGAGGATTCGAAGTTCTAGCTCAAGATGTGGTTCTCCAAACATGTGATTTCAGCATGTCGATGTAGTGCAAACTCTGCAGCTCATTAACTAGCATCTATTGGTCGTATGTATGAACCAAATCACTATGTGGAGTGAGAGTCCGATGTAATAGCCCGTGTGGCTGCTTGTGTTCAAGGTGATCTGCCTAAGCACCGTTAAGTTTCAATAAAGCTATGCTTTACCTCACAAAAAAAACTTTGCCATGCTCAATCGGATCACACATGCTATGACTCCAAAACTGCATGTAACCAAATGGGCCCATGCCAATTCAACATATATATTGAAAAACACTCCCTCGGTTCCTTTATGTAAGATGTATTATTTTTAACACAATGATCAAGGCACGTAATTATAGAGAAGTTTGGACAAAATTATCCTTCTTAAATTTGTTGGTTAATGGCAAGTAAATTAGTTAGTCGAGAAAAACAAGAGATACATGCAATTAAAAGGGAGATATTTTCCTTTTTTTGGCTACAAGGAGAGATGCATGCAATAGAAGGAGAGACGTTTTTCTTTTTTCTCGAGAGCTAAAAGAGAATTATGAGGAATTAGAAAAATTACATCCTACGTTATGAAATCTCTCCCTAATAGTAAAGTGCGGAGCGCTTATGTCGTACGTCATCGTACATTTTGCCGAAAACCCCCTACGTTTTCTCCAAATCAACCCGCAGTCCGGGCATAAGTGACACGAACGAACCGTTTTTTGTAGTTTTGCAAAAGGACCCTTCCGTTTTCATGGAATCAAGCAACAATCCATCTTTAAAATTATAGTCGTTTTTCTCTCACTCTCACCCGCTAACGCAAGGGCCCCGCCAAGTCCTCTCCTATCTAGATCCAGAATCCTGCACGCACACGAGTTCGTCTCCTGAACCAAATCTTCGATCGATTTGATCAACACCTCGACTCCACGTGCAAGTTGGTTCCTTATAAGTACTCACCTCCTCTTCCTCTGCTGATTTTCCCCCCAAATCGCCTACTCCCGTGCCCTAAAACGTCCGATCGGATCTCGCCGAAGTACGCATCCGCCTGAAGCTTTCGCCGACCAAATTCATCGCACCAAGAGGTTCCCCGATGGTCCCATCCCGCCCCTTCCTTTTGGCATCTCCTCTCAGCTTCTCCTTGACCTTTCCCCCTTGAACACAACACCAGAACGAGTGCCTCGACATCGTCGGAGACCTGGACGCACACAACAGCTGCATCGAGCGGATCCAAAGCCCATGCGTTTCACACGATTCCCTCAACCTTCGCCAATCTGTGGGTGTAGAGAGACTCCCCTCGATCTCCTCTTTCAATTCCCGAACTCAAATCGCAGAACTGCCCTCGGATTCGAGCGCATGGATCTCACCGGAGTTTTGTCGCCTGAAACTCTCTTGCTGGTCAATTTGATGGAAACGGAGGTCCCCAGCATCTCCCTTATCCTATGTGATGTTTGCCTCACATCCCCCTACCGTGCTGACCCTACCTCTCATGTAGGGGTTCATCTGTTCAATCACACGACCCCGCCTCCAAGCTTGACGCCGTCAGCCGGAGCTCTAGCCGGACGTCACCGACGCTAGGGAATCGTTGTTAATCCCCGTGGAAGTTTTCGAGTTTTCAGTATCCGCACTCAACCCGTACACCTACCTCTCAACCCCGGTGACCACCTTGGACGACGCCAGCGTCAACTCCGAGCCACCCGGACGCGTTCTGCTCCAAGTCCGACGACCTCTTGTGTTCTCCGGTGAGCACGACTCCCGTTCGTTCAATCTAAACCAATGGTGGAGATTAGATCGTTCTGTTTTCTTTAAAATTCTGAACCGTTTTCGCTTAGACCACGGTCATCCGCTGTGTAGCTCCTGAGCGAACAGCTTCTGTGCACTAGAGCGCCTTTATGTTATCTAGAACGCCTTTTTTCTGTCACAACCAACCAACTAGCCTGGTGATTTCAGTCTTGGAAGCTCGAGTGGTCGCATTGGGATCCCCATGAACTAGGGAGGCAGGGAGCTGCCTTCTATTGGCGCTGGTTAAGTAGAATACTTATGTGTGTGTGTGCGTTGATGCTAAATTTTTGGCTGTGTAAGCATGCGTGCCTGAGTGCTGTATGTGTGTGTGTCTTTAAGGGAGTGTATGTGCGTGTTGCTGCTAAATTACTTTTTACAGTGGAATTATAAAGGAAGAGATGGGAATTACAAATGAATATGCAGATATAGTTGAGAGCATAGTTTCATGCATGGACCATGTTTTATTGACTTCTAGATTGACATATTACACTGAAATGTTGATCACACGAGAGGAGAAACAAGTAGCAGTGTTACATCTGCAGATACAATTACTGAGTCGCATGTTGTGGAGATCTTGGATTGAGAAGATCAAGAGATGGAGATACTGAATGAAGGAAGAAGATAATGAAAAAGAGTGGACAATACCTTCTGTCTTTTCTTAGCGGGGTACCAATACCTTCTCATAAGAATATGTTCTCATTCAAAAGTACATACAATTAATCACAAAGGAATAAGAACAATTACACCAGGCAATCTAGAGGTGCGAGAGACCGTCACATCGAAAGACGACCTGGCGAACTTCTGGATTCTAAAGTTCTTTTTTTGTCTATTACATCTGTATATATTTTTGCATTTTTTTTCGTTGCAACGCACGAATACGTATTAAATATATTTTTAATACTCATATCTTTTAAACCATAACTTCAAATTTAACATATTATATATGGATTTTGATTAGAAAAATATGTAGAATCTGAATATGCATATTAAATATATTTTTAAAATATTCATATCTTCTAAACCGCAACTTCAAATTTAACATGTTATATATTGATTTTGACTAGAAAAATACGTAGAATCTGAATATGATGTTATTTTACCTATTAACCATTTTATTAAAAATATTATCTAGGATGCAATCTTACTCAGTAATGCATTACCCGTCTTTCTTTTATACCGGTACTGATTTTGATTATGGATGAACATCTCAGCAAAATCGGGATTAGAGACGAAATTGAAGATCACTTGACCGTTTCTTTCTACGTATTAAATCTACATGCAAGATGTATTTAAATAGAAGACCCGTGAAACCATGAAGTGCATTTTTGTAGGTTAAGATTGTCTTTGTTTGGATTATAGCCACAAATACTCAAATTATAGACCACCTTTTGTAAACTAAGAGTGTGTATTATATTATTTTTTCCGTTGCAACGCACGGACCCTTTTTCTAGCACGGACCCTTTTCCTAGCTTTATAAAAAGGACAAATATGCCTTATACAAAGGAACAAAGGGAGTAAGACAGTGTGAGATACAACCGTTACGTTTGGCCATTTTCGGAAGGGTGGGAGGTGGACAGCAAAGATAGGAGAATTTTTCGTTTGCATAGACAAAGATGGATGTCCCGGTCCAAATATTGCCACGAAGACACATGACAGGAGCAATGACGAAGACGTTGCCGCCGTTTCTGTGATTGAACTTGTTATTACTTGTATATATATACGTGCTCACATGGCTTGCTATACGTGCCTGGTACATTATTACGCACGCCCCAGGAATCTCATCTCCCTGCACAGGATAGAATACGCACTGCAGCTATCCAAAACTGTATATATTTGCATGCGACATAGCCGCTCGGAATTTAAGTGCGTAAAGCATCGGGCCAAGATATCATTTCCGCGCTAGATTCGGTGGGTCTACTCATGTTTTCATAGCTTATCAGGTAATGACTCGCCACTCACGCCACCTGTTCACGGCTCACTTAATTTTGTTGTACAGGTCGGCTTCATGTTGCTAAACAGTAAGTGTCTGTTTTTTTTTCTTGGTGGTGTGCTCTGTAAAGAGCACAACAGTAAGTTTCTGTTGGCCGGGCCGTTGCTCTAATTTAGTATGCCGTCCATTTGTTATACGCACGGATCTCATCTCCGACTGAGCACGTACCAGTACCACATGCAGGAGATTTATTAGTAGTAACAAGCAGTTGAAAGATGAACATGAAGCACATGCACGAACCACATGGTTTCTCTTGACCCCTGGTTGGGCTGATGTACGTGCACCGTACATTGTTTTTTCATAGCTGGAGAGAGCTTTTTTTTTTCTTTTGCGGGTTGAGCAATGATGCAGCAGTACCACTACTTTTTTGTCCAAAAAAAAATCATGCATGCAGCACTACTCCCTGCTTTTGTTTACCTAGAAATTGAGAGTGCAATCAGACTCACGACGACATGATTAAGCTGCCACGTCGGGTCTTACGAGGCGAGCAGCTCGATTGATCGGCGACATACCTATCAGTGAGCACGTCCTCCGACCGTAAAAGCGAAACAACTTGCACCGCGTTTTCAGAACAAAATAGAAATACTCCCTCCGTTCCATAATATAAGTCTTTTTAAAGATTTCATAAAAGGACTACATACAAATATACATAAACATATTTTAGAGTGTAGATTCACTTATTTTGCTCTGTATGTAGTCCCTTAGTAAAATCGCTTAAAAGACTTATATTTAGGAACGGAGGAAGTAGTTGGAAACTTGCACCGCATTTCATCATAAAAAATCTTTGCCGCGCGCTGGGTAGATACCCATCGAGCAGCAGTGGCGCCGTTGGATGAGGCCCGAATTAATCGACCCTGCAGCGCAGCGGCCTGACCCCTGAAACGCACCGCATTACTACTACTATGCAGCCCGTCACGCACGCACGCAACTTGCGCCTCCAACGATGTCAGTGTACCCGGGGGCATATAGGAGCTAGCGGCGCGTACCGGCATTGATGAGTTTACTGGGCCGCTGTCGCCGAGAAAGGTCGGTCCGTCCCGGCGACGGCAGACGGGCGGCAGGGACGTACGTGTTCCGGCCGGGTGGTCCGGCGCCTGGATAAGCTAGTGGACACTGGAAACACGTGCAAAACGCCACGGCGCAGTAAATATCCCTGGATCGGCGACTAGTCCGGCGGTACAATCGTGCTGTCTGGGTCGTGGGAGGGATCCAAGCACTCACTGTAGTGCAGTCAGTAATAACTGGCTCTGGTCCTGTTTAAAAAATAACTGGCTCTGGCTGGCCCAAGTAGGCAAGGCGCGGGCTTTCCTGTTTTGTAGTACGATATAGTACACGGGTAAAAGGAGCATCGACGCCGTGGCCGACCGGCCGCGGTAGAAAAGGCAAGCACTAGCCGGAGGCCGGGCCGGAGCCGGAGCCGGAGGTGGGTGACGATGCGTGGCCCGATGGAGCGACAGGCATGGCGCGGCGGACAACGTGCAGATCATTAAGCTAGCTGTTCCTATTGCACATGTGGCTCTCCACCTCTACTAGAGTCTAGACCACCAGCCGCTACAGGCCGACCGATCGAGGTGCGCTCGAGAGGAGAGCGAACGTGCTCACACCTACTGGCTACTGAGAGGGAGAAATAGCGGTCAAACTCACGAGGCGAGTCCATTCCTCACACCACACCGTCCTTTTACACACGAGCTGTGACGAGAGGGCCGGCGGCAGTATAAAGCGGGGGGCGGGCGCAACGGCACCTCACCTCACCCCCCGCGCGCGCACACACGCACGTACGATAAAAAAGCAGCTAGCGCCGTGGTTACGGTTACGTACGTGGTGCTCGTCATGGGCGTCGAGGCTGCGCTGCATGGGGGGGCGGGGGCGGCGGCGGAGGCCCTGGCGCTCTCGCTGCGGCCGCACGTGGCCGGCGCCTTCTTCGCGCTCGCGGCCTGCGCCGTGGCGCTCGCCGCCCTCCTGGCCGTGGCGCGCACGCGCCCGCCGTGGTGGTGCGACTGCGCGGTCTGCGAGGCCTACCTCACGGCGTCCTGGGCCGGCGAGTTCGACAACCTCTGCGACTGGTACGCGCACCTGCTACGCCGCTCGCCGTCGCAGACCGTGCACGTCCACGTGCTCCGCAACGTGCTCACCGCCAACCCGGTCACCGTCGACCACATGCTGCGCGCGCGCTTCGACAACTACCCCAAGGGCAAGCCCTTCTCCGCCATCCTCGCCGACCTGCTCGGCCGCGGGATCTTTAACGTCGACGGGGACGCGTGGCTGTTCCAGCGGAAGCTCGCCGCGGCCGAGCTGGCCTCCCCGGCGCTCAGAGCTTTCGCCGCGGGCGTCGTGGCCTCCGAGCTGCGGGGCCGCCTCCTTCCCCTGCTTCACTCTGCCTGTTCCTCCTCCAAGGTGCTGGACCTGCAGGACGTGTTCCGTCGCTTCGCCTTCGACTGCATATGCAAGATCTCCTTCGGCCTCGACCCGGGCTGCCTCGAGCTGTCCATGCCGGTATCGGCGTTCGTGGACGCGTTCGACACGGCGTCCATGCTCTCCGCGAGGCGCGCCACGGCACCCATGCAGATCGTATGGCGCCTGAAGCGGTTCTTCAACGTCGGGGACGAGAGAAAGCTCAGGGAATCCGTGCGCCTCGTCGACGGGTTCGCCGCGGAGGTCACCCGGCAACGACACAAGCTCGGCGGCGCCGCGTCCGGCAGCGACCTCCTGTCGCGGTTCATGGGCTCCATCAGCGACGAGAAGTACCTCAGGGACATCGTCGTCAGCTTCATGCTCGCCGGCCGCGACACCGTCGCCTCAGCGCTGACCGCCTTCTTCCTGCTCCTCTCCGATCACCCAGAGGTCGCGGCCGCCATCCGGGACGAGGTGTCACGCGTGACGGGCGACGACGACGACCGACCGCGACCGAGCTTCAGCAAGCTCAAGGACATGCACTACGTGCACGCGGCCATGTACGAGAGCATGAGGCTATTCCCGCCGGTGCAGTTCGACTCCAAGTTCGCGGCGGGCGACGACAAGCTGCCGGACGGGACGGTCGTGGCCAAGGGCACGCGGGTCACCTACCACGCCTACGCCATGGGCCGGATGGAGTCCGTGTGGGGCGCCGACTGCTCCGAGTTCCGGCCCGAGCGGTGGCTCCGCGACGGGCAGTTCGTCCCGGTGAGCCCGTACCGGTACCCGGTGTTCCAGGCCGGCGTGCGCGTCTGCGTCGGCAAGGACCTGGCGCTCATGGAGATGAAGGCCGTCATCGTCGCCGTCGTCCGGAGCTTCGACATCGAGGCGATCGACCGGAGCTCGCGCCGGCCCAAGTTCGCGCCGGGGCTGACGGCCACGTTCGCCGGCGGCCTGCCGGTCAGGGTCCGCCGGCGAGCGCGTGGCTGCCCACCAACCTGATACGGAATAAACAACTGTTGGTGCCCTGACGATCGCCTTCTTGTTGGCTTATTATTCTCGCTCGTTCCCTTCTTTGTTTCGAACAAGGATAAAATCGTGCGCTAGATTGTGTGCCGCTGGCAAACTCGATCCGTGGCCACTCGTGCCGCGAGTGCGGTGGCATTTGGCAGCACCGAGGAGTTGATCGATGCTCGACGATTGATTAGTCAGTACGCAGCTCTCCACTTGAGGTTCAGAATCGCGATCGATAGATCTACAGATAGATTCCTCGATTCGACAGCAAATTATTGAGATCGGATCACGCTTCAGTTACGTCCGACTGTTCTGTGGCACGGATGAACGAAAGGCTATATTTAAACCGTCGGGGAAAAAAATACCCCTTGGCTCTCGGTGTATAGGCACCTGGTATGAATGGAAAAATAGTACGTAATTACGAAAGAAAATCAGAAAGTTTTGTAACTTTTTCAAAAATAAATTTGACTTGTCGTACTTGTATAAAAAATTCGGCGAACAAGAAACTACCATCGAATTGGTAAAGCAAAATTAGGGCAAAAAGTGTTATAGAAACTTCTATATATTGTTGATTTTTTTTCACCCAATACCATGAAAATTCATTGGTGAAACCTTTTGCACGAATACAACAGAAAATCAAGCTTGTTTACACAGCAGTTTTTTTTTTTCAATCACTAAATTTATTTTTCATATCAGGTGCATATATGCCCGAGAGCCAAATGTGCGCTTTCAACTGCCGGATCAGGTTTGTGCGCTTCATACGATAGCTTAACGCTCCTCACTTAAAGGAAAAATATGGAACACATTTTGAATCGGTTCCATTCCTACAAAAAAGAAAACAAAGTGTTGAACAGTGATTGCCCATCGTTGCTGTGAGGTCGTCGTCGTTGTCACGGCGCCAAAAAAGTTAATAGAATGTCATTTACATAGAAAGAGGGAGAAGGGCTGAAAGTGTTCCTCCATCCGAAGCACAAATGCATCTATGTGAATGACAATTTCATTTTTTAAAAGTAGAATTGTTGATGAACATCATCAGTTGTTCTAATTGCGCTCAATATGAAAAAACAGACATCCTTCATGGTCCCCGCTAGGATGTATACATACTATTTTCGGTTCCTGAATTTTGTTTACAGGCCACCAAGGATGTATTTCCGAGGTAAAAAAAAGCCAGGATGTTCAAACATATTTCCTCTGTTTGTAAATATATCTGTATGTCTATATATATATATTTGTATGCAGTCTTTGCTGAAATTTTTAAAAAGATTTATATTTAGAAACAGAGGGGGTATGTTGGCGTGGAGTGAAAATAATTTCGATTTTTAAAAAATGTTTTACTATTTTTAAAGGGCAAAAAAGTGCTGTTCATGCAAGTAATTTTTGAGGTCGGGAGCAGAAAATGTACCTGCACGTTTGCACGTACCCCCTACACACGGGGCTAACTCTAAATTCTTGGTGGTCGGCGGGTGAGCCGGCCCGGAAGGAACCGACGCGCGACGCGCATGTGCTGGTGCTCGTGGGCGTTGGGCGGCCTCCGCTTCAGATCTTCTACCCCCCCTCCTGCATGCATGGTCCAACCCAACGTGCTGCCTTCCCTTCCGCGACCTGGACCTCGCGCCAGACAGCCCAGCCAGTGCCCCCTCATTAAACCGGCGCTGCGAGACGAGCCAGGGCGCACGTTTCCTCGTGCGTCGATCGAAAGCGAGGCGTACAAAAATGGTCCGTATGTTCTTTTATGCTCCTGGGGTGAACAGCGCCCCGGGGCATCCGCTGCCCACACGTTTCGCCGCGCCATTGGCCCCGGCTTGACTGGTGGTGGGAGCGCTTTCGCTGCAGGGAACGGAGCAAGTTCCATGCTGCTTCCTGGACCGGGTTCCTCTCGTCGGACGCGTGCCGTGACCGACCTTACGTGGTTTCAACGGCATGGCCGGCCTTGTCTTGGAGATGTGCCGATTAGGTTGCATGTTTCTTCCTCTTTTTGTTTGTATCCGGAGCCTCCCGAATGAGCGTGTGGTGTATCGGCATGTCGGTGACGGTGACAAGCGGTGTACGCGTACGCACGTAAGTTGTGTCACTTGAAACTCAGCCGACACAGGGTCTATCAGGTCGCAGCCGCCTGCATCTTCATAGATTGATTGATGGCTTGTCGACCGTTGCATTTACATGTCTATTATCATGGGTTTTGCTCCCCCGGGTCGGATGCACGAAGATGACAACAAGCTTTGCTCATGCCACAGCCAGTTGGATGTATTCCTCAACTTGTGTAAATATCAAGTATGTAGTACTGCCTCTGTAAAGTGATCTAAAATATCAAGTAAGTATGTAGTA
Source organism: Hordeum vulgare subsp. vulgare (assembly GCF_904849725.1). Lineage (NCBI taxonomy): Eukaryota > Viridiplantae > Streptophyta > Magnoliopsida > Poales > Poaceae > Hordeum > Hordeum vulgare. The sequence continues at coordinate 542,532,533 of NC_058520.1, forward strand.
CGAGGATGGCAACAAGCATTTACATGTCTATTATCATGTTACTTTATGGAGAGAGCATTAAATATATGTCATTTCGACATTTCGAAAAAAAGGTCAATCAAGACGTAGCTCAACAATGTTGTCATTTGTTTTCTTTTACAATGGTTGATGTGCTATTTTCATTAAGTATGGGAAGGTACAAAAATAAACATTGTTTGTGGCCCAAGTCAGATAATAGAATTTTGTAGCCACCATATTTGCAAAAATGGGAAATGCAGCATGAGCTCCATGAAGACCTTTACTTGAAATTTTCAATTTTTTCAGTTTCAAAAAGTTCTAAAAAATACACATATACCTACATACAGAGTGTACATGTGGGTAAAATTTCAGGTAGAAGTACGTTAAAATGAGAGTTACACAAAAAACAAATTGGGACATTTTAGCATATGTATTGTTCATCCTCAAAGTCCATGATTTTTGGGTTTTCTATGCAACTCACAATTCCAGGTATGTCATCCTGAAATTTTACATATATACACATTACATCCTTGAGTTCATTCGTATTTTTGGCATAATTGTTTGGAACCGAAATGATCGAACTACAATTTTTCAAAATTAAGACCTCCATGGAGCCGGGTCTCTAAAATGCCCTACTCAACTATTTGCGCCTATTTTATGTGGGCTAGTTTATTCCTTAGAATTTTTTCCATAGCACTGGTTGGTTTGTACCAATGGAAATCACACGAAATTTTGAGATGCATGCATCCGCTGCCCACACGTTTCGCTACGCCATTGCCCCGGGCTGACCGGTAGTGGGAGCGCTTTCGCTAAGCAAGTTAAACTATGTTTTTGATAATGAGTTTAATTAATCATATTATTTAAGAACTCCCACTCAACTCAACGTCCTTTAGGTTGTTCGAGTGTGACAAGATTCAAATTCATCAACCCAAGTCCAATCATCACGTGAGATGAGGTGCTTTCAATGATGAACATCTTCATATTGATCATATCTATTATATGACTCATGTTCGACCTTTCGGTCTCCTCTGTTCCGAGGACTTATATGTACATGCTACGTTCGTCAAGTTTAACTCAAGTGTTCTGCATGTGCAAAGCTGGCTTACACCCATTGTATGCAGACGTAGAGTATATTGCACCCGATCAACACGTGGTGCCTCGAAACGACGAACCTTCGCAACGGTGCATGATAACCCACAAGTATAGGGGATCGCAATAGTTTTCGAGGGTAGAGTATTCAACCAAAATTTATTGATTCGACTCAAGGGGAGCCAAAGAATATTCTCGAGTATTAGCAGATGAGTTGTCAATTCAACCACAACTGAAAGACTTAATATCTGTAGCAAAGTATTTAACAGCAAAGTAGTATGGAAGTAACGGTAACGGTGGCAAACATGACACTAGCAGTTTTTGTTGGGGAACGTAGTAATAATTCAATAAAAATCCTACGTGTCGCCAAAATCAATCTAGGAGATGCTAGCAACGAGAGAGAGGGAGTGCATCTTCACACCGTTGAAGATCGCTAAGCAGAAGCGTTGCAAAGAACGCGGTTGATGGAGTCGTACTCATGGCGATTCAAATCGCGGGGTATCCGATCCAAGCACCGAATGAACGGCGCCTCCACGTTCAACACACGTACGGTCCGGGGACGTCTCCTCCTTGATCCAGCAAGGGGAAAGGAGAAGTTGAGGGACAACGTCGGCAACACAACGGCGTGGTGCCGATGGAGCTTGTGGTTCTCCAGCAGGGCTTCGCCAAGCGCTATGAAGGAGGAGGAGTAGAGGGGTATGGCTGCGCCAGGGAGAAGAGGTTCAGGTTGTGTGCAGCCCTCTCACCCCTCATCTATATATAGGGGGAAGGGGAGAGGGGGCCAGCCACCCTAGATGGCCTTGGAGGGGGTGGCGGCGGCCAAGGGGGGTGGCTTGCCTCCCAAGTTGGTGGGAGGCGCCCCCACGCCCAAGGGTTCCCAGCCCTAGGCGCCTTGGGCCCTTGGGTGGTGCGCACCAGTCCACCAGGGAGCTGGTTCCCTCCCTCCTTCAGCCCACGTGGCCCTCCGGGACAGGTGGCCCCTCCCGGTGGACCCCCTGAACCCTTTTGGTGGTTTAGGTACACTACCGATAAAACCCAAAACCTTTCCGGCGACCGAAATTGGACTTCCCATATATAAATCTTCACCTCCGGACTATTCCGGAACTCCTCTTGACGTCCGGGATCTCATCCGGGATTCCAAACAACTTTCGGTAACCACATACAATTCCCATTACAACTCTAGCGTCACCGAACCTTAAGTGTGTAGACCATGCGGGTTCAGGAACTATGCATACATGACCGAGACACCTCTCCGGCCAATAACCAATAGCGGGATCTGGATACCCATATTGGCTCCCACATGTTCCACGATGATCTCATCGGATGAACCATGATGTTGGGGATTTAATCAATCCGGTATACAATTCCTTTTGTCTATCAGTATGATACTTACCCGAGATTCGATAGTTGGTATCCCTATACCTTCTTCAATCTCGTCACTGGCAAGTCTCTTTACTCGTTCCGTAATACATGATCCCGTGACTAACTCCTTAGTCACATTGAGCTCATTATGATGATGTATTATCGAGTGGGCCCAGAGATACCTCTCCGACACACGGAGTGACAAATCCCAGTCTCGATTCGTACCAACCCAACAGACACTTTCGAAGATACATGTATTGCACCTTTATAGTCACCCAATTATGTTGTGATGTTTGATACACCCAAAGCATTCCTACGGTATCCGGGACTTGCACAATCTCATGGTCTAAGGAAATGATACTTGACATTAGAAAAGCTCTAGCAGACAAACTACACGATCTTGTGCTATGCTTAGGATTGGGTCTTGTCCATCACATCATTCTCCAAATGACGTGATCCCTTTATCAACGACATCCAACGTCAATGGTACGGAAACCATGACCATCTATTGATCAACGAGCTAGCCAACTAGAGGCACTAGGGACATGGTGTGGTCTATGTATTCACACATGTATTACGGTTTCCTGTTAATACAATTATAGCATGAACAATAGACTATTATCATGAACAAGGAAATATAATAATAACCATTTTATTATTGCCTCTAGGGCATATTTCCAACAGTCTCCCACTTGCACTAGAGTCAATAATCTAGTTACGTTGTGATGAATCGAACACTTATAGAGTTCCGACATTCAGATTTGTATGTACTTTACAAATATTTATATGTCCATCCTGAATGTAACAACGAATAGAGTTGAAGCGGCCCTTGATGTGCTTGGTCTTCTTGTGAAACATGGGCTCCTTGGCAATGGCAATAGCTCGAGTGTTGTCACAGAAGAGAGTCATCGGGCCCGACGCACTGGGAATCACTCCTAGGTCGGTGATGAACTCCTTCATCCAGACTCGTTCCTGTGCTCCTTCCGAAGCAGCTATGTACTCCACTTCACATGTAGATGCCGCCATGACGCTTTGCTTGCAACTGCACCAACTGACTGCCCCACTATTCAAAATGGACACGTATCCGGTTTGTGACTTGGAGTCATCCGGATCTGTGTCGAAGCTAGCATCGACGTAACCCTTTACGACGAGCTCTTCGGCACCTCATAAACGAGAAACATATCTTTAGTCCTTTTTAGGTACTTAAGGATATTCTTGACCGTTGTCCAGTGATCCATTCCGGGATCACTTTGGTACCTCCCTACCAAACTTATGGCAAGGTTCACATCAGGTGTGGTACACAGAATGGCATACATAATAGAGCCTATGGCTGAAGCATAGGGGACAATACTCATCTTTTCACTATCTTCTGTCGTGGTCGGTCAATGAGTTGTGCTCAATCTCACACCTTGCAATACAGGCAAGAACCCCTTCTTGGACTTATCCATATTGAACTTATTCAATGTCTTGTCAAGGTATGTGCTTTGTGAAATACCAATGAGGCGTCTTGATCTATCTCTATAGATCTTGATGCCTAATATGTAAGCAGCTTCTCCAAGGTCCTTCATTGAAAAACACTTATTCAAGTAGGCCTTTGTGCTTTCCAAAAATTCTATATCATTTCCCATCTACAATATGTCGTCCACCTATAAAATGAGAAATGCTACAGAGCTCCCACTCACTTTCTTGTAAATAGAGGCTTCTCCATAAGTCTGTACATGCCCAAACGCTTTGCTCACCTCATCAAAGCGAATGCTCCAACTCCGAGATGCTTGCACCAACCCATAGATGGAGCGCTGGAGCTTGCATACCTTGTCAGCATTTTTAGGATCGACGAAACCTTCCGGCTGCATCATATACAATTCTTCCTTCAGAAAGCCGTTAAGGAATGTCGTTTGGACGTCCTTTGTGAGATCTCATAATCATAAAATGCGGCAACTTCTAACATGACGGACTTCAGCATCGCTATGGGTGAGAAAGTCTCATCGTAGTAAACTCCTTGAACTTGTCGATAACCCTTAGCGACGAGCCGAGCCTTATAGACAACCACATTACCATCCGCGTCAGTCTTCTTATTAAAGATCCATTTATTTTCTATGGCTTGCCGATCATCGGGCAAGTCCACCAAAGTCCATACTTTGTTCTCATACATGGATCCTATCTTGGATTTCATGGCTTCAAGCCATTTGTTGGAATCCGGGCCTGCCATGGCTTCTTCATAGTTCGAAGGTTCATCGTTGTCTAACAACATGATTTCCAGGACATGATTTCTGTACCACTTCGTGCGGAACGGGTCCTCGTGGACCTACAAAGTTCAGTAGTAACTTGATCCGAAGTTTCATGATCAACATCATTAACTTCCTTTATAGTCGGTGCACGCACCCCAGAAACATTTTCCTGCACTGCGCTACTCTCCGGTTCGAGAGGGGGTACAATTATCTCATCAAGTTCTAGTTTCCTCCCACTCACTTCTTTCGAGAGAAACTCTTTTTCTAAAAAGGATCCATACTTGGCAACAAAGATCTTGGCTTCGGATCCGAGATAGAAGGTATACACAATAGTTTCCTTAGGGTATCCTATGAAGATGCACCATTCCGATTTGAGTTCGAGTTTTTCAGGTTGAAGTTTCTTGACATAAGCATCGCATTCCTGAACTTTCAGAAACGACATCTTAGGTTTCTTCCCAAACCATAATTCATACAGTGTCGTCTCAACGGATTTAGACGGTGCCCTATTTAAAGTGAATGCGGCAGTTTCCGATGCATATCCCCAAAATGATAGTAGTAAATCAGTAAGAGACATCATAGATTGCACCATATCCAATAGAGTGCGATTACAACGTTTAGACACACTGTTACGCTGAGGTGTGCTAGGGGACATGACGTGTGAAACAATTCCACATTTCCTTAAGTGCGTGGCAAACTCGTGACTCAAATATTCTCCTCCACGGTCAGATCGTAAGAACTTTATTTTCTTGTCACATTGATTCTCTGCCTCACTCTAAATTTCCTTGAACCTTTCAAAGGTCTCACACTTGTGTTTCATTAAGTAGACATACCCATATCTGCTTAAGTCATCAGTGAGGGTGAGAACATAACGATAGCTACCGCGAGCCTCAATGCTCCATTCTTCCGGAGAACGGAGTCTTACTCATCTTGCCCATGAGGAACGGTTCGCTTGTGTCAAATGATTCATAATCAAGAAACACTAAAAGTCCATCTGCATGGAGTTTCTTCATGCGTTTGATACCGATATGACCAAGGCGACAGTGCCATAAGTGTTGGGTAACGTAGCATAAATTCAAAATTTTCCTACGCATATTCAGATCTTCCTATGGAGAGACCAGCAACGAGAGAGGGGTAAGAGCATCTTCATACCTTTGAAGATCGCTAAGCGGAAGCGTTACTAGAACGCGGTTGATGGAGTCGTACTCGCAGCGATTCAGATCGCGGTGTGATTCCGATCTAGTGCCGAACTACGACACCTCCGCGTTCAACACACGTGCAGCCCGGTGATGTCTCCCGCACCTTGATCCAGCAAGGAGGAGGGAGAGGTTGGGGAAGAACTCCAGCAGCACGACGGCGTGGTGTCGATGGAGAGACGAGGTCTCCCGGCAGGGCTTCGCCAAGCACCGATAGAGAGGAGGAGAGAGAAGGGCAGGACTGCGCCGAGGGAGAGGGAGAAGTCTATTTCCCAAGGGCCAAAACCCCTCTCTATTTATAGGAGGAGGGGGAGGGGGTGCGCCACCCCTAGGGTTCCCCCTAGCTAGTGCGGCAGCCACCATATGGGAAAGGGGGGCGGCGGCTAGGTTGGGAGGGGGTGGCGCATCACCTGGTGGGCCTAAGGCCCACCTGCACCTAGGGTTGCCCCCTTTCCCCACCACTTGCGCATTGGGCTGGGTGTGGGAGCCGCACCAGCCCACCTAGGGGCTGGTTCCCTCCCGCACTTGTCCCATCTAGCCTCTTGGGGTCGTTGCCCCCCTTCGGTGGACCCCCGGGGCCACCTCCGGTGGTCCCGGTGGTCCCGGTACGTTACCGGTGATGCCCGAAACACTTCCGGTGTCCGAAACCATCCGTCCTATATATCAATCTTTACCTCCGGACCATTCCGGAGCTCCTCGTGACGTCCAGGATCTCATCTGGGACTCCAAACAACTTTTGGTAACCTCGTATAACAATTCCCTATAACTCTAGCGTCATCGAACCTTAAGTGTGTAAACCCTATCAGGAGACACGCAGACATGACCGAGACACCTCTCCGGCCAATAACCATCAGCGGGGTCTAGATACCCATGGTGGATCCCACTTGCTCCATGATGATCTCATCGGATGAACCACGATGTCAAGGATTCAATCAATCCCGTATTCAATTCCCTTTGTCTGTCGGTATAGAACTTGCCCGAGATTCGATCGTCGGTATACCAATACCTTGTTCAATCTCGTTATCGGTAAGTCTCTTTACTCGTTCCGTAGCACGTCCTCGTGTGACTAACTCCTTAGTCACATTGAGCTCATGATGATGTTCTACCGTGTGGGCCCAGAGATACCTCTCCGTCACACGGAGTGACAAATCCCGATCTTGATTCGTACCAACCCAACAGACACTTTCAGAGGTACCCGTAGTGCACCTTTATAGTCACCCAGTTACGTTGTGATGTTTGATACACACAATGCACTCCTACGGTATCCGGGAGTTGCACAATCTCACGGTCGAAGGAAAAGATACTTGACATTAGAAAAGCTTTAGCATACGAACAACACGATCTAGTGCTATGCTTAGGATTGAGTCTTGTCCATCACATCATTCTCCCAATGACGTGATCCCGTTATCAATGACATCTAATGCCCATGATTAGGAAACCATGATCATCTATTGACTAACGAGCTAGCCAGCTAGAGGCTTGCTAGGGACACATTGTGATCTATTTATTCACACATGTATTACTGTTTCCTGTTAATAGAATTATAGCATGAACAATAGACGATTATCATGAACAAGGAAATATGATAACAACCATTTTATTATTGCCTCTAGGGCATATTTCGAACAACAAGTATGTGGGACTATCATTATCAACCTTACATATTTTGGTACTCACACTATGAATATGTGTGACATCATGTTCGAGATTTAATAAAAATAAACCATTGACCAGCGGGGCATGACCGTAAAACATGTCTCTCATATAAATAGAACAACCATTATTCTCGGATTTAAATGAGTAGCGATCTCGCATTAAGCAAGATCCAGATACAATGTTCATGCTCAAAGATGATACTAAATGACAATTATTGAGGTTTAAAACTGACCCCGAAGGTAGATGTAGATGTAGCGTGCCGACGACGATCACATCAACCTTGGAACCATTCCCGACGCGCATCGTCACCTCGTCCTTCGCCAGTCTCCGCTTACTCCGCAACTTCTGTTTTGAGTTATAAATGTGAGCAACTGCACCGGTATCAAATACCCACGAGCTACACCGAGCGCTGGTAAGGTACACATCAATAAAATGTATATCATATATACCTTTGACGTTACCGGCCTTCTTATCCGCTAAGAACTTGGGGCAGTTCCGCTTCCACTGACCGGTTCCCTTGCAATAATAGTACTCGGTCTCAAGCTTGGGTCCATTCTTGGGCTTCTTGCCGACAACTGATTTACTAGGCGCGACAACTACTTTGCCATCCTTCTTGAAGTTCTTCTTACCCTTGCCTTTCTTTAAACTAGTGGTCGTATTCACTATCAACACTTGATGTTCCTTTTTGATCTCCACCTTCGCTGATTTCAGCATCGAATACAACTCAGGAATGGACTTCTCCATCCCTTGCATGTTGTAGTTCATCACAAAGCTCTTGTAGCTAGATGGAAGCGACTAGAGGATTCTGTCAATAACCGAGTCATCTGGGAGATTAACTCCAAGCTGAGACAAGTGGTTGTGCAACCCAAACATTTTGAGCATGTGCTCACTTACAGAACCATTTTCCTCCATCTTACAAGTGTAAAACTTGTCCGAGACTTCATATCTCTCGACCCGGGCATGAGCTTGGAAAACCATTCTCAGCTCTTGGAACATCTCATATGCTCCATGTTGCTCAAAATGCTTTTGGAGCCCCGGTTCTAAACTGTAAAGCATGCCGCACTGAACCAGGGAGTAATCATCACTACGCGACTTCCAGGCGTTCATAATGTCTTGAGCTGCTGGGAATTCAAGTGCGTCACCTAGCGGTGCATCAAGGACATATATTTTCTTGGAAGCTATGAGGATGAGCCTCAAGTTACGGACCCACTCCGTATAGTTGCTTCCATCATCTTTCAGCTTGGTTTTCTCTAGGAACGCGTTGAAGTTGAGGGGAACATTAGCGTGGGCCATTGGATCTACAATATAGTTTGTAAATACAATTTTAGACTAAGTTCATGATAATTAAGTTCATCTAATCAAATTATTTAATGAACTCCCACTCAGATAGATATCCCCCTAGTCATCTAAGTGATACTTGATCCATATCAATTAGGCCGTGTCCGATCATCACGTGAGACGGACTAGTCATCAATGGTGAACATCTCCATGTTGATCGTATCTACTATACGACTCATGTTCGACCTTTTGGTCTCTCGTGTTCCGAGGTCATGTCTGTACATGTTAGGCTCGTCAAGTCAACCTAAGTGTTTTGCGTGTGTAAATCTGGCTTAAACCCGTTGCATGCGAATGTTAGAATCTATCGCACCCGGTCATGACGTGGTGCTTCGAAACAACGATCCTTCGCAACGGTGCACACTTAGGGGGAACACATTTCTTGAAATTTTAGTGAGGGGTCATCTTATTTACTACCGTCGTTCTAAGCAAATAAGATGTAAAAAACATGATAAACATCACATGCAAATCATAAAGTGAGATGATATGGCCAATATCATCTTGCGCCTTTGATCTCCATCTTCGGGGCGCGGCATGATCACCATTTTCACCGGCATGACACCATGATCTCCATCATCGTGTCTCCATGAAGTTGTCTCGCCAACTATTACTTCTACTACTATGGCTAACAGTTAGCAATAGACTAAAGTAATCATATGGCGTTTTTGATTGACATGAAGGTCAAACAATAAATTAAGACAACTCCTATCGCTCCTGCCGGTTGTCATACTCATCGACATGCAAGTCGTGATTCCTATTACAAGAACATGATCAATGTCATACATCACATATATTTCATCACATTCTTTTGGCCATATCACATCACATAGCATACCCTGCAAAAACAAAGTTAGCCGTTGCTACTTCTCAAACAACAGCGCCAGAAATTGATACGTTGACGGAGCCTTGCTCGCGTTGGTTTTTCCCTTGAAGAGGAAAGGGTGATGCAGCACAGGAGAAGTAAGTATTTCCCTCAGTTTGAGAACCAAGGTATCAATCTAGTAGGAGAATCTCGTCAAGTCCAGAGTACGTGCGCAAACACGAACGAGCTTGCACCCAACGCTATAAAGGGCTTGTCAATCCCTTCAAGATTGTCTGCAAAGTGAGATCTGAAGGCGGAAAGTGCAACGAAGTAAAAATGTAAGGCTGGAAATATGATTTGGAGTAGACCCGGTGGCCATAGTGTTCATTAGAGGCTTCTCTCAAAATAGCAAATATCACGGTGGGTGAACAAATTACTGTCGAGCAATTGATAGAACCTCTCAAAGTCATGACGATATCTAAGGCAATGATCTTACATATAGGCATCACGTCCGAGACAAGTAGACCGATACTTTCTGCATCTACTACTATTACTCCACACATCGACCGCTATCCAGCATGCATCTAATGTATTGAGTTCATGACGAACAGAGTAACGACTTAAGCAAGATGACATGATGAAGAGGGATAATCTCAAACCAATGATGAAAACCCCATCTTTTTTACCCTTGATGGCAACAACATGATGCGTGCCTCGCTACCCCTTCTGTCACTGGGTGAGGTCACCGCACGGTATGAATCCAAAACCAAGCACTTCTCCCATTGCAAGAATCATAGATCTAGTTGGCCAAACAAAACCCACAACTCGAAGAGAATTACAAGGATATGAAACCATGCATAAGAGAGATCAGAAGAAACTCAAATAAGATTCATAGATAATATGATCATAAATCCACAATTCATCGGATCTCAACAAACACACCGCAAAAGAAGATTACATCGGATAGGTCTCCATGAAGATCATGGAGAACTTTGTATTGAAGATCCAAGAGAGAGAAGAAGCCATCTAGTTACTAGCTATGGACCCGTAGGTCTATGGTGAACTACTCACGCATCATCGGAGAGGTCATGGTGTTGATGAAGAAGCCCTCCGTGTCCGAATCCCCCCTCCGACAGGGCACCAGAACATGCCCCAGATGGGATCTTGCGGAGACAGAAGCTTGCGACGGCGGAAAAGTACTTTCAATGATCTCCTGATTTTTTATGGATTTTTAGGGAATATATAGGCGCAAAACCTAGGGCAAAGGAGCCTCAGGGAGCCCACAAGCCTGATGGCCACGGGCCCCCCTGGCCGAGCCGTGTGGGCTTGTGGGGTCCCTGGTGGCCTCCTTCCCCGATTCTCTCGTTCTCCGATCATTTTCTGTTCCAGAAACAAATCTTGTTGGCAGTTTCATTCCGTTTGGACTCCGTTCAAAATCCTCCTCTGAAAGGGGTCAAAAACATGGAAAAAACAGGAACTGGCTCTTGGACTGAGTTAATAAGTTAGTCCCAAAAAATATATAAAAGGCATGCAAAAGATCCAAAGTTTGACAAGATAATAGCATGAAACCATAAAAAATTATAGATACGTTGGAGACGTATCAAGCATCCCCAAGCTTAACTCCTGCTCGTCCTCGAGTAGGGAAGTGATAAAGAATGAATTTTTGATGTCGAATGCTACCTAGCATAGTTGTCCTTTGCAAATTCTTTCAAGTGACGTGAATGTTCAGATCCGTAAGATTCAAAACAATAGTTTGCTATTGACATGAAAACAATAATACTTCAAGCAAACTAGCAAAGTAATCATGAACTTTCAAAATAACAAGGCCAATGAAAGTTATCCCTACATAATCATATAGTCTGGCTATGCTCCATCATCCTCACACAACTAATGTAAATCATGCACAACCCCGGTATTGGCCAAGTAATTGTTTTCGCACTCTTACTTTCTCAAACTTTTTATAACTATCACGCAATACATGAGCGTGAGCCATGGATATAGCACTATAGGTGGAATAGAGTGTGGTGGTGGTGGTGAGACAAAAAGGAGGAGATGGTCACATTGACTCGGCGTATCAAAGGGCTATGGAGATGCCCATTAATAGATATCAATGTGAATGAGTAGGGATTGCCATACAAGGGATGCACTAGAGCTATAAGTATGTGAAAGCTCAAAAGGAGAACTAGTGGGTGTGCATCTAACTTGCTTGCTCACGAATACCTAGGGCAATTTGAGGAAGCCCATCATTGGAATATACAAGCCAAGTTATATAATGAAGATTTCCACCAGTATATGGTAGTGACAAAGCAAGAAGCTCTCAATCATGAAGAACATGGTGCTATTATGAAGCACAAGTGTGGAAAAGATAGTAGCATTGTCCCTTCTCTCTTTTTTTGTTTTTTTGTTTGGGCTCTTGGCCTCTTTTTGTGTGTGTGTGTGTGTGGGTGATGTCAACTATTCTTCCCCTTTGCAACGGCACCAGAAGAATATTGTTGGCACTCTCCGGCAATCAAAACTACAAGAATGTTGTTGACGCCCACCAGCGTGTGGGATCGTAGCAGTTTTCGAGGGTAGAGTATTCGACCCAAATTTGTTGATTCGCACGACGGGAGGTGAGGGAATACTCTCAAGTATTAGCAGCTGAATTTATCAGATTCAACCACACCTGAAAGATTAGTATCTGCAAGCAAAGTAGTAACAACAAAGTAGCGAGTAACGGCAGTGGCAAGGAACAGCGGGAGTGACAACAGTAGCAAGTAGCAAAAGTAGCAAGCGACAGTAGTACCAACAGCAGCAGCACAACAGGACAAGTAACAGCAGTAGAAATAGTAGTAGCAGCAGCAGAGCAAGACAAGTAACAGCAGTAGCAACAGTAGTAGCAGCAACAGTAGGACAAACTCGTAGGCAATGGGTCGGTGATTTGTTTGGATGATATTCATCATGCAACAGTTATAACCCGGAGAGATATGTGGCTAGCTCCCATTCGTCAATGTGATGTAGGCATGCATTCCGTGTGTCGTCATACGTGCTTAGGGAAAAGAACTTGCATGGCATCTATTGTCCATCCCTCCCGTGGCAGCGGGGTCCAAAAGGAAACTACGGGATATTAAGGTTCTCCTTTTAATAAAGAACCGGACCAACGCATTAGCACTTGGTGAACACATGAACTCCTCAAACTATGGTCATCACCGGGAGTGGTTCCGGTTATTGTCACTCCGGGGTTGCCGGATCATAACACATAGTAGGTAACCACAACTTGCAAGATCGGATCTAAAACACACATATATTGGTGACAACATAATAATTTCAGATTTGAAATCATGGCACTCGGGCCCTAGTGACAAGCATTAAGTATGGTAAAGTAGCAACAACATCAATCTGAGAACATAGTGGATACTAGGGATCAATCCCCATCAAAACTAACTCGATTACATGATAGATCTCATCCTACTCATCACCGCCCAGCGAGCCTACGAATAGATTACTCATGAACGACGAAGAGCTTCATGGAATTGGAGAGGGAAGAAGGTTGATGATGACGATGGCGACAATTTCCCCTCTCCGGAGCCCAAGACGGACTCCAGATCTGCCCTCGAGATGAAGAACATGTGGTGGCGGCGGCTCCGTATCGCAAACACGACGAAAACTTCTCTTTTTATTTTTTCTGGGACGAAAGTGAACTTATAGACCTGAGGTTGGGGGCGACAGAGCTGTGTGGGCCCCACAAGCCTGCCCACCGCCACCAGGGGGGTGGTGGCGGAGCCAGGGCTTGTGGCCCAGTGGTCCACCCCCTCAGGTGGAACTTGGCGCAGATATTTTTTATATTTTCCAAAACTGCTCCCCGTAGATTTTCAGGACGTTTGGAGAACTTTGATTTCTGCACAAAAATAACACCAATGCAATTCTGCTGAAAACAACGTCAGTCCAGGTTAGTTCCATTCAAATCATGCAAATTAGAGTCCAAAACAAGGGCAAAAGAGTTTGGAAAAGTAGATACGATGGAGACGTATCAACTCCCCCAAGCTTAAAACCTTGCTTGTCCTCAAGCAAGTTAGTTTACAAACTGAGAGAGAAAGAAAAACTTTGACAAATTCTGTTTGATCTTGTTGTTGCAACTATGTCTAACTCATAACCTGAATTTCAGAAAGATCACAAGTTAACCACATAAGCAAATGACACAAAGGTGTCACGGTAAACTAATATCAATGGCATAATCAGCTAACGAGCAAATAATAATGAGTTTCAAATACCAACACTTCAATCAAAACAAGCATGAAGCAATATGAATAGGTGGTATCTCGCTAGCTCTTTCTGAGACCGCAAAACATAAATGCAGAGCACTTTCAAAGATCAAGGGCTGACTAAACATTGTAATTCATAGCAACAAAGATCCAATCATAGTCATACTCAATATCAATCAAAAGCAAAGCATAAAAATGATAGAGGTGCTTTGTAAATGGTGCTTATATAAGAGGAGGATGACTCGACAGGAAGATAAATAGATAGGCCCTTCGCAGAGGGAAGCACTGATTTGCAGAGGTGCCAGAGCTCAAGCTTTGAAAACAGAGATAATAATTTTGGGTGGCATGCTTTCATTATCAACGCAATGACCAAGAGTTCTCAATATCTTCCATGTTACTCATGCTATAGGCGGTTCCCAAACAGAAAAGTAAAGTTTTAACTCCCCCACCACCAATCAATCCCACTCCACGGCTAGCCGAATCCTCAGGTACCGTCCATACTAACATCAATCCGGGGGGGAGTCTTGTTTTACAGTTATGTTTTCGATTTAAGCGTGGAACTGGGCATTCAAATTACCGGCCCCTTTCTCGTGAATGCCAGTGAATAAACACATGTCGAGGATAACACTCCTAGCATGGAAGATATGAATAGCCCCCTGTCACCACATGAGTGGTTCGGGCATGCAAAACAGATTTATTTCTTGAAGATTTAGAGAATGGCACATGCAAATTTACTTGGAAGGGCAGCTAGATACCGCAAATAGGTAGGTATGGTGGAATCTCATGGAAAAACTTTGGGGTTTATGGAAGTGGATGCACAAGCATTATTCCGCTTAGTACAAGTGAAGGCTAGCAAAAGACTGGCAAGCGACCAACTAGAGAGCGGCAACAGTCATCAAGATGCAATGAGTTTGACTAACATTAAATGCAAGCATGAACAGGATATAAATCACCATGAACACGAACATCATAGAGGCTATGTTGATTTTGTTTCAACTAAATGCATGAACATGAGCCAAGTCAAGCCACTTGAAACATTCAAAGGAGAATACCATCCTATCATACTACATCATAGTCATCTCAAAATCTATGTTGGCATTCAAGACAAACCATTATAAGCTCTCAGCTAAATAAGCATGGCATCAGAAACTATGATCTCTAAGTTGTCATTGCAAACATGGTTCTCTCACAACAAAGCTAAATCTGGGTCGACAAGCTAGTCATATTTACAAAAACAAAATAGATAGAGTTCATACCGGCTTTTCAGTCTCAGTCACTTCATCATATATCATCATTGTTGCCTTTCATTTGCACGATCGAACGATGTGAACAATAATAAGCGCATTGGACTAAGCTGAATCTGCAGGCAAACACAAATGAGAAGACAAAGTAATATGGCTCTTTGAAAGCTAAACAGGTAAGCATGTAAGAACCAATAAACATTGTAACCAATATCTTCTACCTTGACCCAAAGAAAAAGAAAACTATTTACACGGGAAAGCTCCCAACAGGCAAAAGAAGAACGAAAAATCTTTTTGGGTTTTCTCAAAAGGACACAAAACAAGAAAACAAGAAAACGAAAATAAACTAGCATGGATAATACAGTGGCAAAGTGTAAACACTGGCTAACAAAGTGAAAGCATAAGCATGAATGTGAAGTCGGTGAGAACACGTACTCCCCCAAGCTTAGGCTTTTGGCCTAGCTTGGTATACTCCCATGGTGGGAAATCACCAGCTCCAGGATACTCCGGAGCAGACTGTGGATGCCACTGCTGTGTGAGCTCCTCTGGCTCCCACTGATAAACTCGCGTCTGGTACTCGACTGGCGGCTCGGGCACAGGCGCCTGTGGTTGGGCCAAGCCCCAATATGCGTAGATGTCCGAGGGCATAATAGTGTACCTGCCTGTATGAAGATCGAACAAAGAAGGAGCAGGCAAAGTAATAGTCTCTCGAGTACCCTGACTAAATACCAGGTTATAAATCATCCGTCTACTAGCATCTCTATCCAGAAAATCATGGCGAACCATGCTGTCATAATCTAGATATTTCTCAGGGAGAAGCATCTCTCCTTCCTCTCCCAGTCTAATGGGTATCTCAAAGTGTCTGGAAAGACGGGTAGCATAGATACCTCCATAGACAACACCTTTAGAACGGTTGAGGTTCAACTGTTGAGCTACTATAGCATCCAAGCTATAAGTCTTATCGTTATAAAGGCCTTCGCGCAAAACCGCAAGGTCTGGAGAACTAAGTGATCCAGCCTCCCCACGGCCAATCAAACAATTTCCCACAAATAACGAGAAGTACCGAAGCACAGGAAAAATGTATGCTAGCAATTCTAGCGCGAGACACTCCTCTCTCCTCTCCAACAGCAATAGAACCAATGAAATCCTCCAAGTCCCGTGGACGAGGGTCACGGATATCCCTAACATAAGGTAATTTGCATACATTGCAAAAATCCTGCAGCGTCATGCACTAGGGGACATCGTATATCATGAACTCAACCATGGGAGGATTCTTCCTCGGATAAAAGTTGAAGCTTTGAACGAAAATGTTGGTGAGGAGGAGGTATTGTGAGCACTTATCTTCAACGAACGCAGTAAGACCTGCGTTCTCCACCAAGTAATAAAAGTCTTCATAAAGTCCGGCGGCGCGCAAAAATTCATCACTTGGCCACTCGCACGCTCGAACTTCTGTGACTCGAGGGACTACGTACTTGTGGTGGTTCTTCTCATCCTCCTTGGGGTTACAGCTTGAAGAGCCTCTCAAGAACCTCCTCATCTTTTCCTTTTTCTAGCTGTGGAAAATTCTGAAATTTTTAGAGACTTCGAAAGAAAAGTGAATAAAGATTAACCCAACTTGTAGCAACTACTCCTACTAGTGCCTAGAGACCGTATCACGCGCTAAAACTACTTGAGACCAGCTAAAATCAACATTTCTAGCTCAAGAAAAGGGTCACCAAGGTAGCAAGAATACGCGAAGGATAAAGCACTAGAGCAAAAACTAATTGGACCAATGGAGGAGTCACTTACCAAGGAGTAATTTCCCCAAAACGGTTCGGAGAATGGTACTTTGAGCAAGGAGATCGAAAATCACAGCCAAATGAGCAAGAACATGGGTTTGAGCTGCGATACAATTTTGCCTGGAGGTGGAAGAAGAGGCTGAGAGCTGGAATGAGTGGAGGGGGTGCCTATGGGCCCCACAAGCTTGCACTCCGCTACCAGGGGGGTAGGTGGCAGTGGCAGGGCTTGTGGCCCACTGGTCTGGCCCCCAGGCCAGCTCTAGGGCCCAGAAATTTTCAAAAATTCCAGAAAATATCATACTAAATTTTCAGGACCATCGGAGAACTTTTATTTTCGAGGTATTTTTCTCCGGGACACTAAAACAGAAAACAGGAAAAGCTAAACTAATTCTATCATTTTTCTTCTAAGCCACAGAAAATGAAAGCTTAAAACAGAGGTATGTGACCCCTTGATTCATCCGTTTCATGGTCATCAAAAGAAATCCGTCAATGGGGTTGATCAAATCCTTATGACAAAACCTTCTCGAATCGCAAGAGAGAACGGAGAATTTTCGAATAGCCACTAAGTCACCTCAATGGGGGATATGTATCTCCCCAACAAGCAAATCATACTTCATCTTGACACGAGGAATAGGGCATTCAAAGCTCCCAATGAGAATCGATGAAGTCTTTTCGATAGCATTGATGCAATGTACTAGATATTGTTTCTTTGGAAAGTGCACTGTGTGCTCATTACCATTGACGTGGAAAGTGACATTGCCTTTGTTGCAATCTATAACAACCCCTGCTGTGTTTAAAAAGGGTCTTCCGAGGATGACCGCCATGGCATGGTCCTCAGGAATATCCAAGATAACAAAGTCTGTTAAGATAGTGGTGTTAGCAACCACAACAGGCACATCCTCGCAAATGCCGATAGGGAAAGCAGTTGATTTGTTGGCCATTTGCACAGAAATTTCAGTGGGTTTCAACTTATCCAATTCAAGTCTACGATAAAGAGAAAGCGGCATAACACTAACACCGGCTCCAAGGTCACATAAGGCAGTTCTTACGTAGTTTCCTTTAATGGAGAAAGGTATTGTGGGAACTCCGGGATCACCAAGTTTCTTAGGAGTTCCACCTTTAAAAGTGTAGTTGGCAAGCATGGTGGAGATCTCAATATCTGGTATCTTCCGTTTATTAGTCACGATATCTTTCATGTACTTGGCATACGGAGACATCTTGAGCATATCAGTTAACCGCATTTGCAGAAAGGTGGGTCTTATCATCTCAACGAAGCGCTCAAAATCCTCATGATCCTTTTTCTTGGATGGCTTAGGAGGAAAGGGCATAGATCTCTAAACCCATGTCTCCCTTTCTTTACCATGCTTCCTAACAGTGAAGTCATTCTTATCGTATTTCTTAGGTTGTGGTTTATCAGGTTTGACCGAAGGTTCAATTTCCACATCCTCATCATTGCTAGGTTGAGCATTATTATGAACATCACTGTCCATATTGTCACCAGGTTCATGTTCATCACCAGATTGTGTTTCTGCATCAGACGCAGAAATATCATTAGGTTCTTCAGGTGTGACAGTATTTGGTGAACTGGCATGTAGGTTTCTATCATCCTTCTTCTTCTCCTTCGGATGACTAGGTGTATCAGCATTGATTCCTTGAGAATCTTGATCAATTCTCTTAGGATGACCTTCATGATACAAAGGTACCTGAGTCATTTTGCCTCCTCTAGTAATGACTCTGACAGAGTTTTCATTTAATTCATTGAGCAGGTCATTCTGAGCTTTAAGTACTTGTTCTACCTGAGTAGTAATCATAGAGGCATGTTTACTCAGAAGCTTCAGATCATTGACATTTCTGTCTACACAAGCACTTAAATGGCTAAGTATACGAGTACTTTGTTCCAAATGTCTGCTAACATAATCATTGAAACTCTGTTGTTTGGCAACAAAGTTGTCAAATTCATCAAAGCATAGGCTAGCAGGTTTATCAAAAGGAATATCACTCTCATCAAACCTACGCAGAGAATTCACTTCTACTACATGTATCGGGTTATCAAGACCATGGATCTCTTCGATAGGTGGTAGATTTTTGACATCTTCAGATCTAATGCCTTTCTCTTGCATATATTTCTTGGCTTCTTGCATATCTTCGGGACTGACGAATAGCATACCTCTTTTCTTCGGAGTTGGCTTAGGAGGTGGTTCGGGAATAGTCCAAGCATTATCGTTGATCAAGAGGTTATTCAGTAGGGTCTCAGCTTGTTCTACAGTTCGTTCCCTAAAAAAACAACCGGCACAACTATCTAGGTGGTCTCTAGAGGCGTCGGTAAGTCCGTTATAGAGGATATCAAGTATCCCGTTCTTCTTAAGAGGGTGATCAGTCAAAGCATTCTGTAGCTGGACGAGCCTCCCCCGAGCTTGTGGAAGACTCTCTTCTTGGAGTTGAGCAAAGTTGTATATTTCCTGCAAGGCAGCTTGCTTCTTATGGGCAGGGAAATATTTCTCACAGAAGTAATAGACCATCTCCTGGGGACTACTCACACATCCAGGAGCAAGAGGGGTGAACCAGGCTTTAGCATCATCCTTTAGAGAGAAAGGAAACAACTTAAGAATATAGTAGTGGCGGATCTTCTCCTCATTAGTGAAAAGGGTGGCTATATCGTGTAGTTTGGCAAGATGGGCTACGACCGTCTCAGACTCATAACCGTGAAAAGGATCAGATTCGACTAGAGAGATTATCTCAGGGTCGACAGAGAATTCGTAATCCTTATCGGTGATAAAGATAGGTGAAGTGGCAAACTTCGGGTCATATTTCATCCTAGCTTCCCGAGATTTTTCCTTCCACTTGAGAAGTAATTTCTCAGCATCATAGGCATCCTTGCACGCAAGAAAATCCTCAGCTATCTCTCCCTCCATAACGTAACCCTCAGGTATATCAGGCAATTCATATCTAGGAGAGCTAGATCTAGCAGGAGCAAAAGCAGGTTCTATCTCAATAGTATCAGCAGTATCAGAAGCATCACGAGCATTGGGAGTAACTCTAGCAATATGAGCATCAAGGAATACCCCTAGTGGAAAATCAGGCAAAGTAGCATCTCTAGCAGTATCAAGCATAGCATCATCAGGCAAGATAGCATCTCTAGCATCATCAGGCAAAGCAGTATGAAACATAGCATCTCTAGCAGTATCAAGCATAGCATAATCAGCCATAGTATCAAGCATAGCATCTCTAGCAGTATCAAGGATAGCATCATCAGGCATAGTATCAAGCATAGTATCATCTGGCATAGTATCAAGCATAGCATCTCTAGCAGTAGTATCACAAGCATCATCAAGCACAGGCGACATATCAAGATTTCTAGCAGGAGGTGCTGTCGCAAACTTACTCATAACTGAAGGTAAATCAAGTGCAGAGCTAGATCGCAATTCCTTACCTCCCCTCGTAGTTGAGGGCAAGACTTTGGTCTTCGGATCCTTCAGATTCTTCATAG
Source organism: Hordeum vulgare subsp. vulgare (assembly GCF_904849725.1). Classification (NCBI taxonomy): domain Eukaryota; kingdom Viridiplantae; phylum Streptophyta; class Magnoliopsida; order Poales; family Poaceae; genus Hordeum; species Hordeum vulgare. The sequence goes on from NC_058520.1 coordinate 542,552,942, forward strand.
TGATCAGCAGATATAAATCCCAAGTGACTCAGAGAATATAGCAATACCTCCCCGGCAACGGCGCCAGAAAAATGCTTGATGTCAACTGTTCTTCCACTTTGCAACGACACCAGAAGAATGATGTTGGCACTCTCCGGCAATCGAAACTAGAAGAATGTTGTTGACACCCACCAGCGCGTGGGATCATAGCAGTTTTCGAGGGTAGAGTATTCGACCCAAATTTGTTGATTCGCACGACGGGAGGTGAGAGAATACTCTCAAGTATTAGCAGCTGAATTTATCAGATTCAACCACACCTGAAAGATTAGTATCTGCAAGCCAAGTAGTAACCTGCAAAGTAGCGAGTAACGGCAGTGGCAAGGAACAACGGTAGTGACAGCAGTAGCAAGTAGCAACAGTAGCAAGCGACAGTAGTAGCAACAGTAGCAGCAGAGCAGGACAAGTAACAGTAGTAGCAACAGTAGTAGCACCAGTAGAGCAAGACAAGTAACAGCAGTAGCAGCAACAGAGCAAGAGAAGTAACAGAAGTAGTAGGACAAACTCGTAGGTAATGGGTCGGTGATTTGTCTGGATGATATTCATCATGCAACAGTTATAACACGGAGAGATATGTGGCTAGCTCCCGTTTGTCAATGTGATGTAGGCATGCATTCCGTGTGTCGTCATACGTGCTTAGGGAAAAGAACTTGCATGACATCTATTGTCCATCCCTCCCGTGGCAGCGAGGTCCAAAAGGAAACTACGGGATATTAAGGTTCTCCTTTTAATAAAGAACCGGACCAACGCATTAGCACTTGGTGAACACATGAACTCCTCAAACTATGGTCATCACCGGGAGTGGTTCCAGTTATTGTCACTCCGGGGTTGCCGGATCATAACACATAGTAGGTAACTACAACTTGCAAGATCGGATCTAAAACACACATATATTGGTGAGAACATAATAATTTTAGATTTGAAATCATGGCACTCGGGCCCTAGTGACAAGCATTAAGCATGGCAAAGTAGTAGCAACATCAATCTCAGAACATAGTGGATACTAGGGATCAATCCCCATCAAAACTAACTGGATTACATGATAGAACTCATCCTACTCATCACCACCCAGCGAGCCTACGAATAGATTACTCACGAACGACGAAGAGCTTCATGGAATTGGAGAGGGAAGAAGGTTGATGATGACGATGGCGACGATTTCCCCTCTCCGGAGCCCAAGACGGACTCGAGATCTACCCTCGAGATGAAGAATAGGTGGTGGCGGCGGCTCCGTATCACAAACGCGATGAAAACTTCTCTTTTTATTTTTTCTAGGATGAAAGTGAACTTATAGACCTGAGGTTGGGGGCGGCAGAGCTGTGTGGGCCCCACAAGCCTGCCCACCGCCACCAGGGGTGGTGGTGGCGGAGCCAGGGCTTGTGGCCCACTGGCCCACCCCCTCAGGTGGAACTTGGCGCAGATATTTTTTATATTTTCCAAAACTGCTCCCCGTAGATTTTCAGGATGTTTGGAGAACTTTGATTACTGCACAAAAATAACACCAAGGCAATTCTGCTAAAAACAGCGTCAGTCTAGGTTAGTTCCATTCAAATCATGCAAATTAGAGTCCAAAACAAGGGCAAAAGAGTTTGGAAAAGTAGATACGATGGAGACGTATCAGTGGGCTCTTTGGCCTTTTTTTTATTTCCTCACATGGGACAATGCTCTAATAATGATGATCATCACACTTTTATTTACTCACAGCTCAAAGTTTAGAACAATGATGACTCTATAGGAAATGCCTCCGGCGGTGTACCGGGATGTGCAACGATCTAGCTTGGCGTATGACGTTGGAAACATCTCGCTAGCTATCTTACGATCATGCAATGGCAATATGAGAGTGACAACACAAGTCATGAGATGGAACGATGGGAGTTGCATGGCAATATATCTCGGAATGGCTATGAAAATGCCATAGTAGGTAGGTATGGTGGCAGTTTTGAGGAAGACATATGGTGGGTTTGTGTACCGGCGAAAGTTGTGCGGCACTAGAGAGGCTAGCAAAGGTGAAAGGTGAAAGTGCATCTATACCATGTACTCACATTAGTCATGAAGAACTCACATACTTGTTGCGAAAGTTTTTGTTAGTAATTGAAACAAAGTGCTAAACGCATACTCCTAGGGGAAGGATTGGTAGGTGTTAACCATCGCGCGATACCGACCTCAACACAAAGGATGACAATCAATAGATCAATTATGCTCCGACTTCCTAACATAACGGTTCACCATACGTGCATGCTACGGGAATCACTAACTGCAACACAAGTATTTCTATATTCACAACACCCTACTAACATAGCTCTTAATATTACCAAATCCATGTCTCAAAACTAATTGAGAGGAATCAAGACTTCTCTTTCTACTCAATGCACATGAAGATAGAGGTTTCTGCATCCTCTTTGGGTACCTATCACATTTGGGACTAATTTCATAGTATAAGCCAACTACCAAGTCACGCACCGCCATGCTCTAAAAGATATAAGTGAAGCACATAGAGCAAAAGTATCTAGCTCAAAAGATATAAGCGAAGCACTATGAGCATTCTAGCAAAATCACGATGAGTGCATGTCTCTCTCTCTCAAAAAGGTGTGCAGCAAGGATGATTGTGACACAACAAAAAGGAAATACTCCTATGGTACAAGATGCTACAAGCAAAACACATATCATGTGGTGAATAAAAATATAGCTGCAAGTAATGTTACCGATGGATTGAAGACGAAAGAGGGGATGCCTTCTCGGGGCATCCCCAAGCTTAGGCTTTTTGGTGTCCTTGAATTTGGCTTGGGATGCCTTAGGCATCCCCAAGCTTGAGCTCTTTCCACTCCTTATCTCGTTGTCCATGAGAACATCACCCAAAACATGAAAACTTCCCAACACAAAACTTAAACAGAAACTCGTGATAACATTAACACAAGAAAACAAAGTACCACCTCTTTTGGTACTGTATCAAACTTGAATTCTATCTATATTGGTGTTGGGCTACTGTATTCTCACTTTTCCATGGCTAGTACCCCCCGATACTAACCATAGTTTCATCAAAACAAGCAACCAACTCAACAAAAATAGAATCTGTCAAAAACAGACCAGTCCGTAGCACTCTGTATACTTCATATACTTCTCGTACCTCAAACATTCTGAAAACTTACGACTACCTGGGCAAAAGGCATATCAACCAGCAGCAAAAAGAATCAACTCAAAAGCTCTTTCTGAATAAAAATGAAAAATCATCTCGTGAGCGAAAAGTTTCTGTCTTTTTCCAGCAGGATCAAACAACCATCACCAAGACTAGTCATAAAGGTTTTGCTTGGCTCAAACACAAAAAGAAACACAAAAAACGCAATCACAACATAATTATGATGGTGTGGACTCAACAGAACAGAAATAAAAAGAAATAAATTCATTGGGTTGCCTCCCAACAAGCGCTATTGTTTAACGCCCTTAGCTAGGCATTGATAATTCAATGATGCTCACACAAAAGACAAGAATTGAAGCACAACGAGAGCATCATAAAGCATGTGAAAATAACATCTAAGTCTAACATACTTCCTATGCATCGGCATTTTATAGGAAAACAAATTGTCAAGACAACCAATAGTTACCAAATGCAAGGAAGAAGAAAGAGACAATAGCAATCTCAACATAACGAGACGTGATTTGGTAACATGAAAGTTTCTACCATGATATTTTCCTCTCTCATAGCAATTACATGTGGGATCATATTCAAATTCAACAATATAGCTATCACATAGGATATTCTTTTCATGATCCACATGCATGCAAAGTTGACGCTCTTCAAAAATAGTGGGATTATCATCAACTAAAGTCATGACTTCTCCAAACCCACTTTCAATTATATTGCAAATATCATATTCATCATGAGGCTTAAACAAATTTTCAAGATCATAAGAAAAATCATCACCCCAATCATGATCATTGCAACAAGTAGTGGACATAGCAAAACTAGCATCCCCAAGCTTAGAGTTTTGCATATTTTTAGCATGATTGTCACTAATAGAATTCATAGTGAAACCATTGCAATCATGCTTTTTATTCAAGGAGCCATTGTGAATCACTTCATGAATTCCTTCATCACAATTTTCATATTCACGCATCTCAAGCAAAACTCCATAGAGAAAGTCAAGTGCACTCAACTCACTAGCAATTGGATCAACATAATTGGATCTCTTAAAGAGATTAACAAGTGGATGAGGATCCATATCACTAGATTTTCAACAAGCAAAGATGCAAGCATATTGAAGGCACATAGCACACAAGCAAAGGAAAGGTAAACGAAGAAAAGGGCAAATTGTGAAGTGGGGGAGAGGAAAACAAGAGGCAACTGGCAAACAAAGTAAATGCAAGAGATGAGTTTGCGACACTTACTTGGATGAGTTCTTGACTAGATCCTCCCCGGCAACGGCGCCAGAAATCCTTCTGCTACTTCTCAAACAACAGCGCCATAAATGGACACGTTCACGGAGACTTGGTTGTGTTGTTTTTTCCCTTGAAGAGGAAAGGGTGATGCAACACAGGAGCAGTAAGTATTTCCCTCAGTTTGAGAACCAAGGTATCAATCCACTAGGAGAATCTCGTTAAGTCCAGAGTACCTGCGCAAACACAAACGAGCTTGCACCCAACGCTATAAAGGGTTTGTCAATCCCTTCAAGATTTTCCGCAAAGTGAGATCTGAAGGCGGAAAGTGCAACGAAGTAAAAGTGTAAGGCTGAAAATATGGTTTGGAGTAGACCCGGGGGCCATAGTGTTCACTAGAGGCTTCTCTCAAAATAGCAAATATCACGGTGGGTGAACAAATTACTGTCAAGCAATTGATAGAACGCACAAATTCATGACGATATCTAAGGCAATGATCATACATATAGGCATCACGTCCGAGACAAGTAGACCGATACTTTCTGCATCTACTACTATTACTCCACACATCGACCGCTATCCAGCATGCATCTAGTGTATTGAGTTCATGACGAACAGAGTAACGCCTTAAGCAAGATGACATGATGTAGAGGGATGATCTCAAACCAATGATGAAAACCCCATCTTTTACCATTGATGGCAATAACACGATGTGTGCCTCGCTACCCCTTCTGTCACTAGGTGAGGTCACCGCATGGTATGAACCCAAAACCAAGCACTTCTCCCATTACAAGAATCATAGATCTAGTTGGCCAAACAAAACCCACAACTCGAAGAGAATTACAAGGATATGAAATCTTGCATAAGGGAGATCAGAAGAAACTCAGATAAGATTCATAGATAATCTCATATAAAATACTTTTCCGCCGCCGCAAGCTTCTGTCTCCGCAAGATCCCATCTAGGGCACGTTCTGGTGCCCTGCCGGAGGGGGGATTCGGATACGGAGGGCTTCTTCGTCAACACCATGGCCTCTCCGATGATGCGTGAGTAGTTCACCATAGACCTTCGGGTCCATAGCTAGTAGCTAGATGGCTTCTTCTCTCTCTTGGATCTTCAATACAAAGTTCTCCATGATCTTCATGGAGATCTATCCGATGTAATTATTATAAGGCTCATGAGCAAGAATACATCGGGGGTGACACAAAGCAAAACTCAAGACTAAAATACTAAGACTTTTAATCTACTAGAGAAAGAGAAAACTGAAAAGGAAAACTAAAACAAAGGTAAAGGCAAAAGATGTGATGGTGATATGATACCGGGGCAACTCCCCCAAGCTTGGCACAAGCCAAGGGGATTGCCCATACCAATGCTCAGTTGTCTTCCTTTGGTGGTGATGGTGGTGGAGTTATTGAAGAGGTCTCTAGCTTGTTTACTTTCCACTTGAGTATAAAATTCTGCTCCCTCGGATCATCGTTTTCCTCTTCAAGCTTCAACACCCTTTTGCATAATTCCTACTTACTCTCCTACAAGAAACGAGAAGGGATAAACAAAGCCCTAGGCTTCTTCCTTGAGTCAGGAGGCTCGACTTCTTGAACTCCACATGCGTGTGTCCAGGTTGAGGTAGGGGATCCTCCTCTTCATCGGAACTTGTTTGTTCCTTCCCTTTGGGATCATAGTCTTCTTCCTCATCAGTGGTCCAGCCATATGGACCAAAGTCCCCATAGACCTTGGGGTCAGCAAGGTAATCAGCCACATAGCTCTCCCCCTCTGAATCCTGAGAAGACATCTTGACTTAGATCTGCGGCAAAAAACAGGCTCGAAACGAAAAACAGAAGAAATCTGCGTGATGCACGGGTCAGACCAAACGGGAGTATATATAATTATTTTTTCCAGACTAGAAGGAGTCCCCTGCCCGAAAACGGAGTCCAGGAGGCGCACGAGGTGGCCACAAGCCCTCACGGCGCGGCCAGGGGGTGGGCCCGCACCGTGCACGCTTGTCGCCTCCTCGCGCACTTTCCGGACTACTTCCAATTTTTGTATTTTTTCAAATATTCCGAAACGGAGAAAATTTCCTACTGAAAAAGTTTTGGACTCTGTTTTCTTACCGAATCACATACCTCTTCGTTTTCGGAGTCTGAAACAGGCTGATAAACATCCCTTAGGTATTCCTCCGGAGTTATGGTATTGATGATATTGCTTTCAACATTTATGTGAGTACCTGAGATATAATGCTTGATTCTCTGCTCGGAGAATTACCTTCCGTGTTGTTGATCTTGATAGCACCGGAATGATATACTTCCTCAACAACATAGGGACCTTCCCGTTTAGAGAGAAGCTTGCCTGCAATGAATCTTAAACGAGAGTTATATAGCAAGACATAATCACCTACATTGAACTCACGCTTTTGTATCCTCTTATCATGCCACCTCTTAACCTTCTCTTTTAAGAGCTTGTCATTCTCATATGCCTGAGTTCTCCACCCATCAAGCGAGCTAATGTCAAATAACCTCTTCTCACCGGCAAGTTTGAAATCAAAGTTGAGCTCTTTGATTGCCCAATAAGCTTTATGCTCTAACTCAAGAGGTAAGTGACATGCTTTCCCATACACCAGTTTGTATGGAGACATGCCCATGGGATTCTTATAGGCAGTCTATAAGCCCACAGTGCATCATCGAGCTTCTTAGACCAATTCTTTCTAGACCCGTTGACGGTCTTTTGTAGAATTAGTTTAATCTCTCTATTACGTAGCTCTACTTGACCACTGGACTGAGGGTGATAGGGAGACGCAATTCTATGGTTGACATCGTACTTAGCAAGCATTTTACGGAAAGCACCATGAATGAAGTGTGAACCACCGTTGGTCATTAGATATCTAGGGACTCCAAATCTAGGGAAGATAACTTCTTTCAGCATCTTGATAGAGGTGTTGTGATCAGCACTACTAGTGGGGATAGATTCTACCCACTTAGTGACGTAATCAACAGCAACTACGATGTGAGTATACCCGTTGGATTTTGGAAAAGGTCCCATATAATCAAAGCCCCAGACATCAAATTGTTCAATGACAAGTGAATAGTTCATAGGCATTTCCTGACATTTGCTAATATTACCTATTCTTTGACATTCGTCACAAGACAAGACAAACTTACGGGCATCCTTGAAGAGAGTGGGCCAATAGAAACCTGATTGCAATACCTTGTGTGCAGTTCTATCTCCCGCATGGTGTCCTCCGTAGGCCTCGAAGTGACACTTCTGTAGGATCTTTCCCTATTCATGTTCAGGTACACAACGTCTAATAACACCATCTACTTCTTCCTTATAAAGGTGAGGATCATCCCAAAAGTAGTGTCTCAAGTCAAAGAAGAACTTCTTCTTTTGCTAGTACGTGAAACTAGGTGGTATGTATTTGGCAACGATATAGTTTGCATAATCAGCATACCACGGTGCACTACGTGAAGCATTGATGACAATCAATTGCTCATCGGGAAAGCTATCATCAATAGGTTGTGGGTCATCAAGAACGTTCTCCAACCTAGACAAGTTATCTGCTACTGGGTTATCAGCACCCTTTCTGTCGACAACGTGCAAATCAAATTCTTGTAGCAAAAGAGCCCATCTAATAAGTCTAGGTTTAGCGTCCTTCTTCTCCATGAGGTACTTAATAGCAGCATGATCAGTGTGAATAGTGACTTTGGAATAAACTATGTAGGACCTGAACTTTTCACATGAAAACACGACTGCTAGAAATTCCTTCTCCGTAGTAGCATAGTTTTTCTCGGCACTGTCTAGAGTTTTACTAGCGTAGTGAATAACATTCAACTTGTAATCAACTCTTTGCCCTAGAACAACACCAACAACATAATCGCTAGCATCACACGTGATCTCAAAAGGTAAGTTCCAATCAGGTGGTTGAACAATAGGTGCGGTTATCAAAGCCCTCTTAAGTATTTCGAAGGCTTCCTCACAATCATCCTCAAAGACAAAAGGAATATCCTTTTGCAAGAGATTGGTAAGGGGCCTAGAAATCTTAGAGAAGTCTTTAATGAACCTTCTATAAAAACCAGCATGACCAAGGAAACTTCTTATACCTTTTATATCTGTGGGGTATGGCATTTTCTCGATTGCATCAACCTTGCCTTATCAACTTGAATACCTCTTTCAGAAATTTTATGTCCTAAGACGATGCCTTCATTAACCATAAAGTGTCACTTCTCCCAATTCAAGACAAGGTTGGTGTCTTTACATCTCTGTAAGACTCGATCAAGGTTGCTGAGGCAATCATCAAAGGAAGACCCGTAAACGGAGAAGTCATCCATGAAAACCTCGACAATGTTTTCACAAAAGTCAGAGAATATAGCCACCATACATCTTTGAAAGGTGGAAGGTGCATTACATAAGCCAAAAGGCATGCGTCTATAAGGAAAGGTACCGAAAGGGCAGGTGAAAGTGGTTTTCTGCTGATCAGATTGTGCAACTGGTATTTGGGAGAAACCAGAATAACCTTCTAGAAAGCAAAAGTGTGTGTGTTTGGATAGTCTTTCTAGCATTTGGTCGATAAAAGTCAGAGGGTAATGATCTTTCCTAGTGGCTTTATTCAACTTCCTAAAATCAATCACCATCCTATAGCCAGTAATAATCCTCTGTGGGATCAATTCATCCTTATCATTAGGGACAACGGTAATTCCTCCCTTCTTAGGAACGCAATGCACTGGACTCACCCAATCGCTATGAGCAACACGATAGATAATACCCGCTTCCAGGAGCTTTAGTATTTATTTTCTCACTACTTCCTTCATCTTAGGATTCAATCTCCTTTGATGATGAGCAACTGGTTTGAAATCAGGATCGGTTTTGATCTTGTGCTGGCATAGAGTAGGACTAATGCCCTTAAGATCATCAAGAGTATATCCAATAGCAACACGGTGCTTCCTCGGAGTTTTTAGTAACTTCTTTTCTTCATGCTCCGAGAGGCTAGCACTAATAATGACATGATATATCTCCTTTTCATCAAGATAGGCATACTTAAGAGTATCAGGCAACTGTTTAAGCTCGAACACAGGATCACCCTTTGGTGGAGGTGGATCCACAAGCAGTTCAACAGGTAGATTATTCTTAAGAATAGGATATTGTTCTAAGACAACTCTATCTATTTCATCCCTTTCATCCATGTGTATCTCATTTTCATGCTCAAGCAAGTATTGCTCTAAGGGATCAGTAGGAGGCACGACATTAGAAGCTAAGGCAATAGTTTTATCCTTACTAGGCAACTCCTTTTCACGAGGCTGTCTACCAAACTTAGAGAAATTGAACTCATGTGACACACCTTCAAAGCCAACAGGGACAATTTGCTTCTCACAATCAATATGAGCATTGACAGTATTGAGGAAGGGTCTGCCAAATATGATGGGACAAAAGCTATCTTGAGAGGTAGCAAGAACGAGGAAATCAGCATGATACTTTTTTTTTCCACACAAGACTTCAACATCCCTAACAATTCCCATAGGGCAGATAGTATCTCTATTGGCAAGCTGAATAATGACATCAATAGGCTCTATCTCAACAGGTGCAATCTCATCTTTGATTTCATCGTATAAGGATTGAGTTATTGCACTAACACTAGCACCCACGTCACATAAACCATGATAACAATGATCTCCTATCTTAACAGAAACCACAGGCATGCCAACAACATGCCTATGTTTGTCTCTAACGTGAGGTTTAGCAAATCTAGCAGCATCTTCACAGAAGTGAATATTATGTCCCTCAACTTCTTCAGACAGAAGATCTTTGATAATAGCAATGCTAGGCTCAACTCTAATTTTCTCAGGGGGTGTAGGTGTTCTAATATAGCCTCTACGTATCACAGTTGAAGATTTAGAATGATCCTTTATCCTAACAGGGAAAGGTGGTTTCTCAATGTAAGCATTGGGAACCACAGGATCATTATAGGCAATGACTTTCTCTTCAACTGGAGTGGGTTTAACTACATTGACTTCTAAAGGAGGATTATATTTAAACCACTTCTCTTTGGGGAGATCAATATGGGCAGCAAAGGATTCACACAATGAAGCTACTATCTCAGAGTCAAGTCCATACTTAGCGCTAAAGTCACAAAAAATATTTGTCTCAACAAAGGATTTAACGCAATCAAAAGTGAAATTCATACCTGACTCCTTACCTTCTTCAAGCTCCCAATCTTCAGAGTTGCGTTTAATTCTCTCCAATAAATTCCATTTGAAGTCAATATCTCTCTTCATAAAAGAACTGGTACAAGAAGTGTCAAGCATGGTGCGTTCATCATGAGAAAGCCGAGCATAGAAGTTCTGAATGATAATTTCTCTCGAGAGCTCATGATTGGGGCATGAATATAACATTGATTTAATCCTCCCCCAAGCTTGAGCGATTCTTCCTCTGTCACGAGGCTAAAAATTATAAATATAATTCCGATCACGATGTACTAAATGCATAGGATAAAACTTCTGATGAAATTCCAATTTCAACCGATTGTAGTCCCATGATCTAGTATCATCACATAGCCTATACCATGTAAACACCTTATCCTTCAAAGATAAAAGAAAGACCTTCTTCTTGACCTCATCCTCGGGCACACCTGCAAGCTTAAATAATCCACAAACCTCATCTACATAGATTAGATGCAAGTCTGGATGTGATGTTCCATCTCCTGTAAAAGGATTAGCCAGCGGTTTCTCAAGCATACCCAAAGGAAATTCAAAGCAAATATTTTCAGTAGGTGCAGCAGGTTGAGGAGCAACTCTTTTGCTTCCGTTCGAGGTGAAGATACCCCGAACAAGCCCCTCAAAGGATTAGTATCCATAGTGACAAGTGACAATAAATTTCAGCACACTATATGAATGTTTCCTTACCAAGTTCCACTTACCAAAGGCGCTTCACTCCCCGGCAATGGCGCCAAAAAAGAGTCTTGATGACCCACAAGTATAGGGGATCAATCATATTCCTTTCGATAAGTAAGAGTGTCGAACCCAACGAGGAGCAGAAGGATCTGACAAGTGGTTTTCAGCAAGGTAAAATCTGCACGCACTGAAATTGTCGGTAACAAGTGATTGTGTGGTGAGATGATTTGTAGCAAGCAACAAGTAACAAAAGTAGCAACGGTGCAGAAAAGTGGCCCAATCCCTTTTGTAGCAAGGGATAAGCCTGGACAAAGTCTTATAGGAGGAAAAACGCTCCCGAGGACACACGGGAATTTCTGTCGTGCTAGGTTTCATCATGTTCATATGATTCGCGTTCATTACTTTGATAGTTTGATATGTGGGTGGACCGGCGCTTTGGTATTGCCCTTACTTGGACAAAGTCTAACCATAGCATTAAACTAGTGGATCCAAATAAGCCCCTTACGAAGTAACGCATAAACTAGGGTTTAAGCTTTTGTCACTCTAGCAACCCATCATCTACTTACTACTTCCCAAAGCCTTCCTCTAGGCCCAAATAATGGTGAAGTGTTATGTAGTCGACGTTCACATAACACCACTCGAGGAAAAACAACATACAACATATCAAATTACCGAACGAATACCAAATTCACATGACTACTATTAGCATGACTTATCCCTTGTCCTCAGGAACAAAAGTATCTACTCACAAAGCATAATCATATTCATGACCAGAGAGGTAATGAGTAGCATAAATGATCTGAACATAAACTATTCCACCAAATAATCCAACTAGCATCAACTACAAAGAGTAATCAACACTACAAGCAACCTTACAAGTACCAATTGGAGTCGCGAGACGGAGATTGGTTACAAGAGATGAACTAGGGTTTGGAGATGAGATGGCGCTGCTGAAGATGTTCATGGTGACGAGTCCCCTCCGATGAGAGGAGTGTTGGTGATGACGATGGCGACGATTTCCCCCTCCGGGAGGGAAGTTTCCCCGATAGGATCATCCTGCCGGAGCTCTAGATTGGTTCTACTCAAGTTCCGCCTCGTGGCGGCGGCGAAACCACGAAAAAGATCCTCTGTGATTTTTCCTGGACAAGTGGGGCAAGTGGGCCTGCATGGTGCCCACAAGCCCGACCTAGGGGGTGGTCGCGCCGTGCAGGCTTGTGGCCACCCCCTGGCGCCCCTGAGGCACTTCTTCGACCCGGTATTTTTGATAAATCAGAAAAAAATCCTCGTTGATTTTTACGGCGTTTGGAGTTGCGCAGAATAGGTATCTCAAACTTTCTCCACTTTCAGGATAGAATTCCAGTTGCCGGTATTCTCCCTCTTCATGAAACCTTGCAAAATAAGAGAGAAAAGGCATAAGAATTGTACCGTGAAGTGAAATAACAGCCAAGGAAGCGATAAATAGCAACATGAAAACATGATGCAAAATGGACGTATCATTTAGCTAAGCGAGATGCATAGATACCTCTGAATATAGGGCCCTTCGAATGGTTTAAGTTCAACCATTGGGCCACTATAGCGCTCAGGCTAAAAGTAATATCAACAAGTAAAGCGTGGCACAAAATAGTGAGGTTGGGAGCACTGAAGCATCCACTCTCGCCGCGGACAACTAAACATCTCCCTGCAAATAATGAATAATAGCGTAGAACAGGGAAATGTACGCTGGCTGCTCTTGCCTTTGACACCCCTCTCTATTCCCCTACATTGATTGCGGAAATAAAATCCTCCATGTCTCTAGGACGTGGTTCACTCATGCTGCCCTCAAAAGGTATTTTGCAAACATTGCAAAATTCGTAAAGTGAAATTTCCTTAGGCACGTCATATAAATGAAATTCTACCATGGGAGGATTCTTCCTAGGATAAAAGTGAAAATTTTGCATGAAAGTATTAGTAAGTAAGAGATACTGGTCACACTTATCGTTGAGGAAGCCGGTGATGCGTGCATTTTCTGCTAGATAATATAAAATCTTTATAAATTTCGGCCGCCCTCAAGAATGCCTCACTTGGCCATTCACATGGTCGAACCTCAAGAACCGCCCTCAAGAATATTGTATCTAGTCTTCTTATTTTCGCTTTCTTTAAAACCTCGGCTTGAAGAGCCTCTTAAGAAACTCCTAATCTTTTCTTTATCTAAAAATGATTCTGAAATTTTTAGTGACTCAAAATAAGGGTGAACAAAGCTCAATCAAAACTTGTAGCAATTACTCCCACAAGTGCCTAGAAGATATATCATGCATCAAAACTACTCGGGACCCTACAAATTTAACATGCAAGCTCAAGAATAAGGTCACCACAACAACAAATTTTTGCAATATATAAAGCACCAGAACAAAAACTAATTGGACCATAGGAGGATTCACATACCGATGAAGAATGCCCTAAAACAGTTTTGCTAATGGAGCTTTGAGCAAAGAGATCGAGAATGGCAGCAAGATGAGCTAGAACACGGGTTTGAGAAATGGTGGGATTTTTTTGGAGGAAGAAGGAGTGGATGGGTGCTGGAATAAGTGAAGGGGCCCCGCATGGGACCCACAAGCCAGGGGGCGCGCCTAGGGGGTGGGCGTGCCTACACGCATGTGGCCCACTGGTGCATCTCCTGATGTGTTCTTAGTGCCAAAAATTCTTAAATATTCCCAAAAAAATCATACTAAATTTTAGGGCGTTTTGAGAACTTTTATTTTCATGTCATTTTTGTATTGCACGGATAAAATGGAAACCATAGAAATAATAGCACTTTAACTAAATTTAAATTAAGGAACAGAAAATAAAAGTTGGATACAAAAGGTTGTGCTTTCTAAATTCATCCATCTCATGCCCGTAAAAAAGAATCCATCAATAAGGTTGATCAAGTCTTATTGACAAACTTTTTTCAAATGACATGGAAGAGAACTTTTGAATAACACTAGGTTACCTCAATGGGGATATGCATGTCCCCAACAATAAGTATATCATATTTCTTGTTGACAGTAGGGAGAGGGAATTCAAAATCTCCAATAGTTTAATGGAGTTGAGACTATGAACTTGAGGTTGTTTCTTCGGGAAGTGGACCGTATGCTCATTACCATTAACATGAAAAGTGACATTGCCTTTGTTGGAGTCAATAACAAGCCCTACAGTATTCATAAAGGGTCTACCAAGGATGATCGACAAACTGCCGTCCTCGGGAATATCAAGAATAACAAAGTTCGTTAGGATAGTAACATTTGCAACCACAACAGGCACATCCTCACAAATACCGATGGATAAAGTAGTTGATTTATCAGCCATTTGCAGAGTGATTTTAGTAGGTGTTAATTTATACTAATCAAGTCTACGATATAAAGAGAATGACATAATACTAACACCAGCTCCGAGGTCACATAAAGCAGTTTATCATAATTCCCTTTAATAGAGCAAGGTATAGTAGGTACTCCGGGATCTCCTAGTTTCTTTAGTATTCCACCCTTAAAAGTATAATTAGAAAGCATGGTGGAAATCTCAGCTTCCGGTATCTTTCTTTTATTTGTAACAATATCTTTCATATACTTAGCATAAGGAGACATTTTCAGAATATTAGTTAAGCGCATACGTAAAAATACAGGTCTCATCATTTCAACAATGCGCTCAAAATCCTCATCATCCCTCTTCTTGGATGAATTAGGAGGAAAGGGCATTGGATTTTGAACCCATGGTTCTCTATCCCTACCACGCTTCCTAGCAACAAAATCTCTTTTACCATATCTCTTATTCCGAGGTTGCGGGTTATCAAGATCCATATCAGGTTCAATCTCCACATCATTGTCATTACTAGGTTGAGCATTGACATGAACATCATCATTAATATTATCCCTAGGTTCATGTTCATTACCAGATTGTGTCTCGCCATCATAAATAGAGATATCATTTGGGTTTTCATGTGACTCTAGAACAGGTTCACTAGCATAATGCAAAGTCCCATCGTCATTCTTTTTTCCTTTTATTAAAAGGACCAGGTGCATCAATATTAACTCTTTGAGAATCTTCCTCAATTCTCTTAGGATGGCCCACATGATACAAAGGTTTCTGGGTCATTCTACCACCTCTTGTCACAACTCTAACAGAATTATCATTGTTCTTCCTAATCATCTCATTGAGCAAATCATTTTGTGCCTTAAGTACTTGTTCTACTTGGGTAGTTACCATGGAAGCATGTTTACTAATAAGCCTAAGATCATTAACAGTTCTACTCACACTACTGGAAAACAGTTTTTTGCCATCTGCTGCTTCTTTGCCATCTGCTGGCTGATGGCAAAGACCCTCTTTGCCATCAGCTACGAGAAACAAGACGGCAAAGAGCAGGCTGATGCCAAAGGTACTATTTGCCATCAGCCAGCTCTTTGCCGTCTCCCAGCTCACGACAAAGAGCATTCAGGCAGACGGCAAAGAGCATGGGCGGCCCACCCCGCAGCCACTCTCTCCCCCCTAACGGCCTCTCTCTTTGCCGTCCGCTTTTCTTCTCTGTGCCGTCGGGAGGCGGACGGCAAAGAGGGTGCCCCCTAACGGCCATTAGCCCCACCCCCATGCGCCTCTCTCTCACCAGTAATGGCCACCCCAACCCCTCTCTCCCACCCCCGACACCACCACCGCCGCCGCGCCCTCCTCCGGCCTCCCTGCGCTGCCGCCCCTCCTCCTCCGGCCTCCCTACGCCCCCTCCTCCTCCGGCCTCCCTGCATCCGCTCCTCCTCTGGCCTCCCTGCGCCCCCTCCTCCTCCGGCCTCCCTGCGCCGCCGCCCCCTCCTCCTCCCTCCTCCAGCCTCCCTGCGCCGCCGCCCCTCCCCCTCCGTCCTCCTTGCGCCCTCCTCCGGCCTCCTTGCGCCCCCTCCTCCCTGCGCTCCTCCTCCACCATGCCCCCTCCTCCTCCCCGGGACCTCCTCCTCCACCACCACCATCGGCGCTCGCCCCTTCTCCACCACCACCCCCTCCGCCACCACCGCCGTCTCCTCCACCGCCGCACCCTCCTCCTCCCCGTCCGCCCCCTCCGGTGAGTCCTTTTCTTTCTTTTTTTGCTAATTTACAGATTTAGTTTTGTTTTGTTAATTAGTGGTAGCTAGATTATTGTTAGTAGTTTTAGTGGTAGATTTAGTTAGGTTAGTAGTTTTAGTTAGGTTAGTTAGTTAACTTGGTTAGTTAGGTGGAGGAGGAGAAGAGGACAAGAGGAGGAGGAGGAGGACGAGAAGAGGAGAAGAAGAAGAGGAGTAGTAGGAGAAGGAGGAGGAGGAGAAGAAGAAGAAGAAGAAGAAGAAGAGGAGAAGAAAAAAATAAGAAGGAGAAGAAGAAGAAGAAGAAGAAGAAGAAGAGAAGAAAAAATAAGAAGGAGAAGAAGTAAAGAAGAAGAGAAGAAGAGAATAAGAAAAAAATAAGAAGGAGAAGAAGAGAAAGAAGAAGAAGAAGTTGATTTTTTTATTGTTTGGTATTAAGTGGTAGCTAGATTCTTTTTTAGTTACTTAGTGGTAGATTCTGTTTTTTTGTTGTTGTTTAGTGCTATCTAGGTTTCGCGATAGGTTTAGTTAGCTTGGTTAGTTAGGTTAGGTTAGTTAGTTAGTTAGCTTAATAGAAAGAATAGGAAGAAGAAGAAGAGGAGGAGGAGGAGAAGAGGAAAAGAGGAGGAGGAGGAGAAGAAGAAGAAGAAGAGGAGGAGGAGGAGGAGAAGACAAAAATAAGAAGGAGAAGAAGAAAAGAAGAAGATAAGAAGAAGAAGAGAAGATGAGAAGAAGAATACCTTCTCCTCCTCCGTCTTCTCCTCCTCCTCCTTCTCCTTCTTCCTGATTTCTTCTTCTTCTTCTCCTCCTCCTCTTTCTTCTCCTCTATCTTATTCTCCTCACCTTATTTTCCCCAACAATGAGATAATTAGCCCATTTAGCTACAAAATGGCATAAAACGCTTGGTTAGCTCACGAATATTATATTCTTAACTTGTTTTCCTCTCAAATGACATAATTAGAATATTCGTGTTGATCGAGTGGATTTACATGTGATAGTTGTCTCGTCGCTTTGAGGTGTGCTGTGCAAAGACCTGCCCGTGCGTTGTACGAGCTCCTCCCCTGCATTCGTGGGTCAGTACAAATTTCATCTCCTCCCCGCCCCTTCATTTACTGTGGCTCGGTTTCCGGATGAAACTTTCTATATTTAGGTAATTAAATTAATTTATCAGTATGCGTGACCAGTATGCGTCTCTCGTTCGAAAGGGAGACATCTATAAATATGCATGTCTTTGCATATTTATAACCGCCATCCTTTCGAATTGTCCAACATTATCCATGGACAGCCCGAGTATGTGTAGATTGGGTCCGTTTTCCTGTATGCTGTGCTCTGGATTCGATGCGAAATTTCGTCAGTGCCTCCCTGTTGTTCTCCAGATGCACATCCTCTCTGTTTATTGCAGAGACGTGTATCAGGAGAACAACGGGGAGGTGCTGCCGAAATTTTGCGTTGCATCCGGAGGAGAGCATGGGAAAACGAACCCAATCTACACATACTCGGGTGGGATTAGGACCTATCTTTACCTATTAGCGTGTAGGTTGCCTGGACGTAATAAAAATGGCGAACCTGATTAACCGATGAATATAAATGCTAAATTATATACAAATATATTTCTTCTGTCTTTAGTAGCTAGGCAAGATGAGTGATTGTGCATGGATGTATACCGGTCACCCTAGTCAGAAAGAGATGACGAAAGAATGGTTTGTAAAAACAAAGGAATTTGTGAAAGCCGCATTCACAAATGCCCAGGAAAGAAACTATTGCCCCTCTCCTCGATGCGACAACTATAAAAAGACGACAGAGGCTGTAATGATTAAACACCTGCAGAGGAGGGGTTTTAAGCCTAATTATACGGTGTGGACATTTCATGGTGAGTCTATAGAACGCACAAGAGCTGAGGTGGTTCATCGTCGCACGGACGAGCATGGTACCGGGATCGAAGACATGGTGCAAGACTTTGATGATGCTCGGGATTCGGAAGATGAGATGGAGGAATCTGCAAAGGCCTTTTATGAAATGTTGGAGTCTTCAAAACGTCCTCTCCATGAGCACACTGAGCTCTGTCAGCTGGATGCAATTGCACAAGTAATGGCTCTGAAGGCTCAGTTCAACTTGGGAAGAGAATGCTACGACGCGATGATGACACTATTTGGACGCTTCCTACCCAAAGGCCATGTCATGCTTGCAAACCTGTACCAGTCGGACAAAATACTTCGTGTACTTAAGATGCCCTATGAGAAGATAGATGCATGTGAGAAAGGATGTGTCTTATTTAGGAAGGAGTATGCACACTTGGACTATTTTCCCAATTGTGAGTCTTGCAGGTATCTTGTGGTAGACAATGGTATGGGTGAGAAGAGGCAGACCAAAATCGCAGTTAGTGTTCTTCGGTATATGCCAATCGTACCAAGACTTCAACGTATTTTCATGGTCGAAGAGACAGCCAGACAGATGACATGGCACAAATTGGGCAAAAGAACCGAACTAGATGCGGATGGGAATAAGATGATGGTACACACATCGGATGGGGAAGCGTGGAAGCATTTCGATGGATTGCATCAGGATAAAGCGGCAGATCCAAGGAATCATCGAGTCTGCGCCGCCACGGATGGTTTTAATCCCTTCGGCATGACGGCAACCCAATACAGTTGTTGCCCTGTATTTGTCATTCCACTCAATCTCCCCCCGGGTAGATTATGCAAAGAAAGAACATATTTCTGACGTTGATAATTCCAGGGCCCAATTATCCGGGAAAGAATATGAATGTGTACCTGCAACCGCTTAAGGATGAATTGGAAGAAGCTTGGGATAATGGGGTCAAGACATACGATGCCGCTAGAAAAGAAAACTTGAAAATGCATGTGTGGTACATGTACTCTATGCATGACTTGCCAGCGTATGCACTATTCTCTGGATGGTGTGTGCATGGAAGGTTCCCGTGCCCCCAATGCAAGGCAGCTCTTCAGTTTCATTGGCTGCAGGAGGGTCGGAAGTATTCTTGCTTTGACTTGCATAGACAGTTCCTGGATCCTGACCATCAGTTCAGAAAAGACAAGAAGAACTTTACCAAAGGTAAAGTTGTCAAAAACTTGGCACCACTTGCGTTCACAGGCCAACAGATCCTGGATCAGTTAAACGCCCTCGAGCCTGATCCAGAGCGTCCAGGGTATTTCAAGGGGTATAATTCAAAACACGCCTGGACTCACAAGCCATGCTTCTGGGATCTGCCTTACTTCAAAGACCTCCTTCTTCCACACATAATATTAAGGCCAGTCGAGCAGCTGTCCTGAGATAATGCGTCGTCCACGGCCACTCGAACTTGCCATCGAGGTTAGTTGTACGGACTAAGAACACTTTCACCCATTTCATTATGTGTGTCACCATAGATCATTACTGTGGTAACGAGGAATGGTGTTTCAGGCTGCTCTTCAGAAAGAGAGATTGGCAAACCAGGCTGCTCTTGAGAAAGATAGATTGGCAAGCCAGGCTGCTCTTGAGGCTGCTCTTGAGAAAGAGAGATTGGCAAGTCAGGCTGCTCTTGATGAGAGGGACCAGACCACGTCACGATTGACTGAGGAGGAGAGGTCCCGGAATGAGGCGGGTCAACGGGCCCTCTACGAGCTTTTTGTGGTAAGTTTTTTTTCACATTAGCCAAATCATGTGTGTAATGTTTGTTTCATTACTAACTAATACGACCCACTCTTCAGGGTCTGTGCAAGAAGAGCGGTCAAGTCCCTCCGCCGATGCCCGTCTTCTCTTCGATTAGCACGGTGAGTTTCATTATAAACTAGTATTAATAATTGAGTGTCATCATGCTAACTACGACATCGCAAAATATCTATTCTGCAGAATAACTCCCGAGCGGCATCGCACGACCCTTCTCCAGGTGTTTCTCCTCCTTGATGACCACTACGGTAAGTTTCTCTTCTCCTCTTTCATATTATCCTTGCCTTAATTTCCCCAACAATGACATAGTTAGCCCATTTAGCTCCAAAAAGACATAATTAGCCCATTTAGCTCCAAAATGCCATAATAAGCTCAAAATGGCATAAGAACCTTGGTTAGCTCATTAATATTATATACTTAGCTTGTTTTCCTCTAAAATGAGATAATTAGCCCATTTAGCTCCAAAAAGACATAGTTAGCTAATTTAGTTCCAAGAAGAGGAGAAGAGGAGAAGAAATAGGAAAAATGAAAAGAAAGAAAGAAGAAGAAGAAGAAGAGAAGAAGGAGAAGGAGGAGGAGGAGGAGGAGGAGAAGGAGGAGAAGGCCAAGGACCTTCTAGTCCTTCTCCTTCTCCTCCTTCTTTCTTTTTCTTCTCCTCCTCCTACTCTTTATTCTCCTCTTTCATATTGTCCTTGATTTAATTTCCCCAACAATGACATAATTAGCCCATTTAGCTCCAAAATGCCATAATAACCTCAAAATGGCATAAGAACCTTGGTTAGCTCATGAATATTATATACTTAGCTTGTTTTCCTCTAAAATGGGATAATTAGCCCATTTAGCTCCAAAGAGACATAATTAGGTAATTTAGCTCCAACAAGAGGAGAAGAGGATAAGAAATAGGAAAAATGAAAAGAAAGAAGAAGAAGAAGAAGAAGAAGAAGAAGAAGAAGAAGAGAAGAAGGAGAAGGAGGAGGAGGAGGAGGAGAAGGCCAAGGACCTTCTAGTCCTTCTCCTCCTCCTCCTCCTCCTCCTTCTTCTTGATTTCTTCTTATTCTCCTCCTCCTCCTATTTCTTATCCTCTTTCATATTATCCTTGCTTTAATTTCACCAACAATGACATAATTAGCCCATTTAGCTCCAAAATGCCATAATAACCTCAAAATGGCATAAGAATCTTGGTTAGCTCATGAATATTATATACTTAGCTTGTTTTCGTCTAAAATGGGATAATTATCCCATTTAGCTCCAAAAAGACATAATTAGGTAATTTAGCTCCAACAAGAGGAGAAGAGCAGAAGAAATAGGAAAAATGAAAAAGAAGAAGAAGAAGAAGAAGAAGAAGAGAAGGAGAAGGAGGAGGAGGAGGAGAAGGCCAAGGACCTTCTAGTCCTTATCCTCCTTCTCCTCCTTCTTCTTGGTTTCTTCTCCTCCTCCTCCTCCTCCTCTTTCTTCTACTCTTTCATATTATCCTTGCTTTAATTTCCCCAACAATGACATAATTTTCCCATTTAGCTCCAAAATGCCATAATAACCTCAAAATGGCATAAGAACCTTGGTTAGCTCATGAATATTATATACATAGCTTGTTTTACTCTAAAATGGTATAATTAGCCCATTTAGCTCCAAAAAGACATAATTAGGTAATTTAGCTCCAACAAGAGGAGAAGAGCAGAAGAAATAGGAAAAATGGAAAGAAAGAAGAAGAAGAAGAAGAAGAAGAAGAGAAGGAGGAGGAGGAGGAGGAGGAGGAGAAGGCCAAGGACCTTCTAGTCCTTCTCCTCCTCCTTCTCCTCCTTCTCCTCCTTCTTCTTGATTTCTTCTTCTCCTCCTCCTCGTCCTTTTTCTTCTCCTCTTTCATATTATACTTGCTTTAATTTCCCCAACAATGACATAATTAGCCCATTTAGCTCCAAAATGCCATAATAACCTCAAAATGGCATAAGAACCTTGGTTAGCTCATGAATATTATATACTTAGCTTGTTTTCCTCCAAAATGGGATAATTAGCCCATTTAGCTCTAAAAAGGCATAATTAGGTAATTTAGCTCCAACAAGAGGAGAAGAGGAGAAGATATAGGAAAAATGAAAAGAAAGAAGAAGAAGAAGAAGAAGAAGAAGAAGAAAAGAAGGAGAAGGAGGAGGAGGAGGAGAAGGCCAAGGACCTTCTAGTCCTTCTCCTCCTCCTCCTTCTCCTCCTTCTTCTTGATTTCTTCTTCTTCTCCTCCTCCTCCTCTTTCTTCTCCTGTTTCATATTTTCCTTGCTTTAATTTCCCCAACAATGACATAGTTAGCCCATTTAGCTCCAAAATGCCATAATAAGCTCAAAATGGCATAAGAACCTTGGTTACTCATGAATATTATATTCTTAGCTTGTTGTCCTCTAAAATGGTATAATTAGCCCATATAGCTCCAAAAAGACATAATTAGGTAATTTAGCTCCAACAAGAGGAGAAGAGGAGAAGAAATAGGAAAAATGAAAAGAAAGAAAGAAGAAGAAGAAGAGAAGAAGGAGAAGGACGAGGAGGAGGAGGAGAAGGCCAAGGACCTTCTAGTCCTTCTCCTCCTCCTCCTTCTCCTCCTTCTCCTCCTTCTTCTTGATTTCTTCTTCTTCTCCTCCTCTTTCTTCTCCTCTTTCATATTATCCTTGCTTTAATTTCCCCAACAATGACATAATTAACCCATTTAGCTCCAAAATGCCATAATAAGCTAAAAATGGCATAAGAACCTTGGTTAGCTCATGAATATTATATTCTTAGCTTGTTTTCCGCTAAAATGACATAATTAGCTCAAAAACATATTATTTTGTTCTTCTTCTGACTTTCTTATTCACATTTTTGCAGATTGGATATACTACATGCATGGAAGCTGGCATTCATGGAGTTGAACAATGTCGATGGATGAACTTTATATGTATATCATCTAGTTTTCATTTGAGTTGATGAACAATGTCGAACTATATGTATATGTATATATGGATAAACAGTGCAATACTTTGTATGTTGGTTCTTTCGATATATGGGGATGTACATTGATTTATATGTATATCATATATGTGTGGTGAATTATATATATGTGTTGGCAAGTATATGTGTGGTGAACTATATATCATATATGTGTGGTGATTTATATAAATATGCTGTCAAATATATATATATATATATGTGCTGTGAAATAATATAAAACAAAAAAACAGGTACTATATGGGCTCTTTGCCGTCTGCCAACTGATGGCAAAGACCTGTGCCATCAGCTGGCAGACGGCAAAGGTGCCACATGGCACCCAGCTGTGCATCCTGGGGTGTCTATATAGGCTCTTTGTCGTCTGCTTCCCGGGTGGGCAGACGGCAAAGAAGAGGGCACAGAGGAGGGGGGGAGGAGGAGGAGGCAGACGACAACGAAGAGGGGGGAGGCAGACGGCAAAGAAGAGGGGGGGAGGCAGACGGCAAAGAAGAGGGGGAGGCAGACGACAAAGCCTCAGTTAACCCCTAACGGAGGCAACGCCTGTCGGCTGCCGTCTGGAGCACTTTGCCGACTGCTCCTATGAAAAGCTGACGACAAAGCTCTTTGCCGTCCGCTTTGGGGAGACAAACAGCAAAGAAGGTATGATCCCGTCGTAGGCTGACGCAGAAATTTTGCCGACCGTGAGATTCTTTGCCGTCTGTGGTATTCTCTTTGCCGTCCGGGATTTACTCTTTGCCGTCTGTGATGGCAGACGGCAAAGAAGCTGATTCCTGTAGTGTCATATAATCACCCAAGCGATCAAGTATTAAGCATTATGTTTCAATTGTCTACTAACATAAGCATTGAAATTTTCTTGCTTGACAATAAAGCTATCAAATTCATCCAAGCATTGTCTAGCAGACTTATTATAAGGAATATCGCCTTAATCAAATCTACGGAGAGAATTTACCTCTACTACCCGTGTTAGGTTATCAAGACCATGTATTTCTTCAATAGGTGGTAGATTCTTAACATCTTCAACTTTAATACCTTTTTCTTTCATAGATTTCTTTGCCTCTTGCAATCTTCAGGACCGAGGAATAGGATACCCCTTTTCTTCGGAGTTGCTTTTGGAGGTGGTTCGGGAATAGTCCAATCATTATCATTGCTCAATATATTATTTAATAGTAGTTTAGCTTGTTCAACAGTTCGTTCCCAGAAAACACAACCATCACAACTATCTAGGTGGTCCCTAGAAGCATTGGTTAGTCCATTATAAAAGATATCAAGTATTTCATTTTCTTGAGAGGGTGATCAGGCAAAGCATTAAGTAACTGGAGAAGCCTCCCCCAAGCTTGTGGGAGACTCTCTTCTCCAATCTGCACAAAATTAAATATTTCTTGCAAGGCAGCTTGTTTCTTATGGGCAGGAAAATACTTTTCAAAGAAGTAAAATATCATATCCTGGGGACTACGCACACAACCAGGAGAAAGAGAATTAAACCATATCTTAGCATCCCCATTTAATGAGAACGGAAACAACTTAATAATAAAGTAATAACAAAAAAAATCTCATGAGTAAATAGGGTGGCTATATCATTCGATTTAGTAAGGTGTGCCACAATAGTTTCAGGTTCATAACCATGGAAAGGATCAGATTCTACCAAAGTAATTAACTCAGGATCGATAGAGAATTCATAATCTTTATCAGTAACAAAGATAGGTCAAGTGGCAAACTTGGGATCATATTGCATTATAGCATTCAAAGATTTTGCCTTCCACTTGCATAGCAATTTTTAAGATTACCTTTATCCTTACAAGCAAGAAAGTCCCTAGCTACTTTTCCTTCCATAACATAACCCTTAGGTATATTAGGCAATTCATATCCATGAGATCTAGGTCTAGCAGGTGCATCACAATGTTCAGTTTCAATAATTTCATCAGATTCAGAAATATCATCAGTTTGAGCATTCACTCTAGCAGTTTGTTCATCAAGAAATTCACCAAGTGGCACAATAGTATCAAGCAAAGTATCATCATAAGCATCATGCATAGCAGAAGTAGCATCATCAATTACTTGCGACATATTAGATTCAGTAGCAGGTGTTGGTATCGCAAATTTACTCATAACAGAAGGTGAATCAAGTGCAGAGCTAGATGGCAGCTCCTTACCTATCCTCATAGTTGAGGGGTATATCTTGGTTTTAGCGTCTTTTAGATTCTTCATTGTGATCAACAGATATAAATTCCAAATGATTCAGAGAATAAAGCTATGCTCCCCGGCAAAGGCACCAGAAAAAGGTATTGATAACCCACAAGTATAGGGGATTGCAACAGTTTTCGAGGGTAGAGTATTCAACCCAAATTTATTGATTCGACTCAAGGGGAGCCAAAGAATATTCTCGAGTATTAGCAGCTGAGTTGTCAATTCAACCACACCTGAAAGACTTAATATCGGCAGCAAAGTAGTATGGAAGTAATGATAACGGTGGCAAACGTGACAGTAGCAGTTTTGTAGTGATTGTAACAATAGCAACGAAAAAGTAACTTAACAAAGATCAATATGTGGAAAGCTCGTAGGCAGTGGATCTGTGATGGATAATTATGTCGGATGGCATTCATCATGCAACATTCATAACATAGGGTGATACAGAACTAGCTCCAATTCATCAATGTAATGTAGGCATGTATTCCATATATAGTCATACGTGCTTATGGAAAAGAACTTGCATGACATATTTTGTCCTACCCTCCCGTGGCAGCGGGGTTCTAATGGAAACTAAGGGATATTAAGGCCTCCTTTTAGTAGAGAACCGAACCAAAGCATTAGCACTTAGTGAATACATGAACTCCTCAAACTACGGTAATCACCGGAGAGAATCCTAGTTATTGTCACTCTGGGGGATGCGGATCATAACTCGTAATAGGTGTCTACAACTTGCAAGATAGGATCAAGAACACATATATATTCATGAAAACATAATACGTTCAGATCTGAAATCATGGCACTCGGGCCCTAGTGACAAGCATTAAGCATAGCAAAGTCATAGCAACATCAATCTCAGAACATACTAGATACTAGGGACCAAACCCTAACAAAACTAACTCGATTACATGGTATATCTCATCCAATCCATCAACATCCAGCAAGTTTGTGATGGAATTACTCACAAACGGCGGAGATCATCATGAAATTGGTGATGAAGGATGGTTGGTGATGACAACGGCGTCGATTTCCCCTCTTCGGAGCCCAAATCACACTCCAGATCTGCCCTCCCGAGAAAGAATACGAGGTGGCGGCAGCTCCATATCGTAAAACGCGATGAACTCGTCTCTCTAATTTTTGCCTCCCCTAATAAGAATATATATAAGTGGAAAGGAGGTCGGAGGAGCCACACGGGCCCCGCCTAGGGGGGGGGGGGTCGCGCCTTGCAGGCTTGTTGCCACGTGGTGGACCCTCTCCGGTTGATTCTTTCTCCAATATTTTTTATTAATTCAAAAATATTCTCCATAAATTTTCAGGTCAATCCGAGAACTTTTATTTCTGCACAAAAATAACACCATGGCAGTTCTGCTGAAAACAGCGTCAATCCAGGTTAGTTCCATTCAAATCATGCAAATTAGAGTACAAAACAAGGGAAAACGAGTTTGGAAAAGTAGATATGTTGGATACATATTGATACATCCATTTTGCATCATGTTTTCATGTTGATATTTATCACTTCTTGGGCTGTTATTTCACTTCACGGTACAATACTTATGCCTTTTCTCTCTTACTTTGCAAGGTTTACATGAAGAGGGAGAATGCCCGCAGCTGGAATTCTGGCCTGAAAAGGGAGCAAACTTGAGATACCTATTCCGCGCAACTCCAAACACCGTAAAAATCAACAAGGATTTTTTCCATATTTATAAAAAATACTGGGACGAAGAAGCGCCAGAGGGGCGCCGTAGCAGGTGGCCACAAGCCTGCTTGGCGCGGCCAGGGGGGCTTGTGGGCAGTGATACGTCTCAAACGTATCTATAATTTTTGATGGTTTCATGCTGTTATCTTGTCAACTTTGGATGTTTTATATACCTTTTATATCTTTTTTTGGGACTAACTTATTAATTCAGTGCCAAGTGCCAGTTCCTGTTTTTCTGTGTTCTTGACTCTTTTCAGATCTGATTTTGGAACAGAGTCCAAACCGACTAAAATCCCCGAAATGAACTTTTCCAGAACAGAAGAAGATCGGGGGACTTGTGGGCCAAGGAAGGAGGCCCACAGGGAACCCACAAGCCCTGTAGCCGCGGCCAGGGGGCCCGCGGCTACCAGGCTTGTGGCCCCCTGGAGCTCCCCTGCCCTAGCTCTTTCGCCTATATATTCCCTAAAATCCCAGAAAAAATAAGGGCGTCCATGAAACCACTTTTCCGCCGCCGCAAGCTTCCGTTTCCGCGAGATCTCATCTGGAGACCCTTCCCGGTGCCCTGCCGGAGGGGACTTTGGAGCTGGAGGGCTTCTACATCAACATCATTGCCTCTCCAATGACTCGTGAGTAGTCTATTTCAGACCTACGGGACCGTAGTTAGTAGCTAGATGGCTTCTTCTCTCTCTTGGATCTTCAATACAAAGTTCTCCATGATCTTCATGGAGATCTATCCGATGTAATCCTCTTTGGCGGTGTGTTTGTCGAGATCCGATGAATTGTGGATTTGTGATCAGATTATCTATGATTTAAATTTGAGTCTTTGTTGATTTGTTATATGCATGATTTGATATCCTTCTAAGTCTCTCCGAGTCTTGGGTTTTGTTTGGACAACTAGATCTATGATTCTTGCAATGGGAGAAGTGCTTGGTTTTGGGTTCATACCGTGCGGTGACCTTTCCCAGTGACAGAAGGGGCAGCAAGGCACGCATCGTGTTGTTGCCATCAAGGGTAACAAGATGGGCTCTCATCATAGATTTGAGATTGTCCATCTACATCATGTCATCTTGCTTAAGGTGTTACTCTGTTCTTATGAACTCAATACACTAGATGCATGCTGGATAGCGGTCGACGTGTGGAGTAATAGTAGTAGATGCAGAAAGTATCGGTCTACTTGTTTTGGACGGGATGCCTATATGTATGATCATTGCCATAGATAACGTCATGACTTTGCGCGGTTCTATCAATTGCTCGACAGTAATTCGTTCACCCACCGTCTACTTGCTTTCATGAGAGAAGCCACTAGTGAACACTACGACCCTCAGGTCTACTCACAATTATCATCTCCTCTTTTACTTTTACTTTGCTTTGTTTACTTTTTGCTTTCAGTTCTCACTTTTCAAACAATCTATAAGGGATTGACAACCCCTTCATAGCGTTGGGTGCAAGCTCTTTGTGTTTGTGCAGGTACTTGTGACTTGACGCGATCCTCCTACTGGATTGATACCTTGGTTCTCAAACTGCGGGAAATACTTACGTCGCTGTGCTACATCACCCTTTCCTCTTCAAGGGAACACCAACGCAAGGCTCCAAGGCCGCGGGGGAATCCTTTGCATATTTGCCAAGGAAATCCTTATAGGCTAGCCAGCAGCAGAAGGATTTCTGGCGCTGTTCCTGGGGAGAGATCAAGTCAAGATCTATCCAAGTAAGTGTCACAAACTCATCTCTTGCATTTACCTTTTTTTCCAGTTGCCTCTCGTATTCCTCTCCCCCACTTCACATTTGCCGTTTTCATTTGCCTTTTTGCCGTTATCTTTTGCCCGTTTCACTCGCTTACTTCCTGATCGTTTGTGTGTGGGATAGTCCATCAATGGCTAGACCCACCACACCAAACGATACCCCTGAGAACGAAGTTCTCAATTTCAAGCAGAATGAGGAAGAAAATTTAAAGGATGCTTGGTACAGGATTTGCAATGCTCAAAGTAGATCTACTCGTAAGCAATCCACTACCGTTCTTCTTCGCAGTTTTTATGTTGGAATATCTCCTTGGAATAGGTATATTCTTGATACCATCGTAGGCGGGAATTTTTTGGGGAGCCATACTGTTGACTCATATGGAGCTATCATGAATTTGGTAGGCTCACCCCCGCTCATGGTTAATGGAACTATCTTGACCTTGGGACTCGTCATGCAAAGGCTTGACGCCATTGAAAACAAAATTGCCACAATTGAACTTATTGAGGATTTGGATATAAAGATCCATAATCAAATTACTCAGTACGGATCCAAAGTGGGAATGGTTTTGAAAAAATTAAGGGAGAAGGTACCTATAGATAACGATTCCTCTAGAATTGGCAAACTAGAAGATGTCATAACCAACTTGGGTTCCGCTTTTGCCGCTGTGCAAAATACTCCAAATCTCACTCTCAAAAAGACCGTAAAGTCTGTTTTTGTTCCTAATGCTAGTGGTGAGTCATCCAATAAAGATGAACATCTTAAGATGATAAATGATCACACTACTTATGGTTTGAGCACCAAAGATGATTATACGTGATTCCATCACCTTATGCCTAGCTAAGGGCGTTAAACAATAGCGCTTGTTGGGAGGCAACCCAACGAATCTATCCTTTTTCTTTCTGTTTTGTGTTTTCCACACTTTCATAATTCTGTTATGGTTGTGCTTTTTGTGTTTCTTTTGCGTTTGTGCCAAGTGAAACCGTTATGATTAGTCTTGGGGATGATCGTTTGATCATGCTGGAAAAGACAGAAACTTTCTGCTCACGAAAAGAATTTTCATTTTTTTTCTGTGCGAGCTTTTGAGTTGATTCTTTTTGCTGCTGATTTCTACGCAAATTCTTCAGACTGTCGTAAGTTTTTACAATTTTTGAAGTGCCAAAAGTATACCAAGTATACATATTGGTACAGACTGGTCTGCTGTTAACAGATTCTGTTTTTGTTGAGTTGGTTGCTTATTTTGATGAAACTATGGATAGTATCGGGGGTATTAGCCATGGAAGATTGAAAATACAGTATCCCAACATCAACATAAGTAGAATTTAAGTTTGCTACAGTACCTATGGAAGTGGTGATTTGCTTTCTTATACTAATGATATCACGAGGTTCTGTTTAAGTTTCGTGTTGTGAAGTTTTCAAGTTTTGGGTGAAGTTCTTATGGACAAAGAGATAAAGAGTGGAAAGAGCTCAAGCTTGGGGATGCTCAAGGCACCCCAAGTTGATTCAAGGATGCCGAAAAAGCCTAAGCTTGGGGATGCCCCGGGAAGGCATCCCCTCTTTCGTCTTCAATCCATCGGTAACGTTACTTGGGGCTATATTTTTATTCACCACATGTTATGTGTTTTGCTTGGAGCGTGTTGTATTGTAGGAGTCTTTTATTTTTTTGTGTCACAATCTTCCTTGCTTCACACCTAGAGAGAGATACATGCACTCACCATGATTTTTTTGAGCTTCACTTATATCCTTTGGTTAGGCAATTCAGCTCACATGTGTTTCACTTATATCTTTTGAGCTAGTTGATTTTGCTCTATGTGCTTCACTTCTATCTTTTAGAGCACGGAAGTGCGTGGCATGGTAGTTGATCTATGCTATGAAAGTAGTCTCAAAAGGGGTAGTTATCCAAAGGGATATGAAAACTTCCACCTTCATGTGCATTGAGTAGTTAGAGAAGTTTGATTCATCTCAATTAGTTTTGAGTTGTGGTTGTGGTAATATTGAAGTTATACTAGTAAGGTGTTGTGGGTCTAGAAATACTTGTGTTGAAGTTAGTGATTCCCGTAGCATGCACGTATGGTGAACCTCTATGTGATGAAGTTTGAGCATGATTAGTTTATTGATTGTCATCCTTTGTGTAGCGGTCGGGATCACGCGATGGTCTATACCTACCAACCCTTCCCCTAGGAGTATGCGTTGAATGCTTTGTTTCGATTACTACTAAAACTTTTGCAACAAGTATATGAGTTCTTCATGACTAATGTTGAGTCCATGGTTTAGATGCACTTTCACCTTCCACCATCACTATCTTCTTTAGTGCCATGCAACTTTCGCCGGTGCATAAAACCACCATTAGCCTCCCTTAAAACAGCCACCATACCTACCTACCATGGCTTTTTCAAAGCCATTCCGAGATATATTGCCATGCAACTACGACCATGACATGTGCCACAACTTCTACATTGCCATTGCATGATCATAAGATAGCTAGTATGATGTTTCCATTGATGTCTATGCCATGCTAGATCATAGTCAAGGTACACTACCTAAGGCATTTCATATAGAGTCATCATTGCTCTAAGTTTTGAGTTGTAAGTGTGATGATCATCATTGTTGGACCATTGTCCCATGTGAGGAAATAAAAGAGGCCAGGAAGCCCATTTACAAAAAGAGGCCAAAGAAGCCCACCAAAAAAAGAGACGCCAAAGAGCCCACCAAAAAAATGAGAGAAAAAGAGTGAAGGGACAATGCTACTATCTCCTTTCCACACTTGTGCTTCATATTAAGCACCATGATCTTCATGATTGAGAGTCTCTCATTTTGTCACCACCATATAGCTAGTGGGAAATTTTCATTATATAACTTGGCTTGTATATTCCAATGATGGGCTTCCTCAAAATTGCCTTAGGTCTTCGTGAGCAAGCAAGTTGGATGCACACCCACCAGTTTTCTTTAAGAGCTTTCACATACTCTTATCTCTAGTGCATCATTTGTATGGCAATCCCTACTCATTCACTTTGATATCTATTGATTAGCATCTCCTTAGCTCATTGATATGCCTAGTCAATGTGACCATCTTCTCCTTGTTTGTCTTGCAACCTCCATCACACTCCATTCCACTTATAGTGCTAAAGCCATGGCTCACGCTCATATATTGCGTGAGAGTTGAAAAGGTTTGAGAAAGTAAAGGTGTGAAAACAATTACTTGGCCAATACCGAGGTTGTGCATGATTTAAATTCGTTGTGCAAGGATGATAGAGCATAGCCAGATTATATGGTTTTGTAGGGATAACTTTCTTTTGGCCTTGTTATTTTGAAAGTTCATGATTACCTTGGTAGTTTGCTTGAAGTATTACTGTCTCCACGTCAATAGCAAACTATTGTTTTGAATCTAACGGATCTGAACATTCATGTCTAATAAGAGGAGTTACAAAGGACATCTATGCTAGGTAGCATGAAAGCATCAAAAACTCATTCTTTATCACTTCCCTACTCGAGGACGAGCAGGAGTTAAGCTTGGGGATGCTTTATACGTCACAAACGTATCTATAATTTTTGATGGTTTCATGTTGTTATCTTGTCAACTTTGGATGTTTTATATACCTTTTATATCTTTTTTTGGGACTAACTTATTAATTCAGTGCCAAGTGCGAGTTCCTTTTTTTCTGTGTTTTTGACTCTTTTTAGATCTGATTTTGGAACGGAGTCCAAACGGAATAAAATCCCCGAAATGAATTTTTCCAGAACAGAAGAAGATCGAGGGACTTGAGGACCAAGGCAGGAGGCCCACAGGGAGCCCACAAGCCCTGTAGCCACGGCCAGGGGGCCCGCGGCTACCAGGCTTGTGGCCCCCCTGGAGATCCCCTGCCCTAGCTCTTTCGCCTACATATTCCCTAAAATCCCAGAAAAAATAAGGGCATCCACGAAACCACTTTTCCACCGCCGCAAGCTTCCGTTTCCGCGAGATCTCATCTGGAGACCCTTCCCGGTGCCCTGCCGGAGGGGACTTTGGAGCTGGAGGGCTTGTACATCAACATCATTGCCTCTCCAATGACTCGTGAGTAGTCTACTTCGGAACTATGGGTCCGTAGTTAGTAGCTAGATGGCTTCTTCTCTCTCTTGGATCTTCAATACAAAGTTCTCCATGATCTTCATGGAGATCTATCCGATGTAATCCTCTTTGGCGGTGTGTTTGTCGAGATCCGATATATTGTGGATTTGTGATCAGATTATCTATGAATTATATTTGAGTCTTTGCTGATTTTTTATATGCATGATTTGATATCCTTGTAAGTCTCTCCGAGTGTTGGGTTTTGTTTGGCCAACTAGATCTATGATTCTTGCAATGGGAGAAGTGCTTGGTTTTGGGTTCATACCATGCGATGACCTTTCCCAGTGACAGAAGGGGCAGCAAGGCACGCATCGTGTTGTTGCCATCAAGGGTAACAAGATGGGATTTCATCATAGATTTGAGATTGTGCATCTACATCATGTCATCTTGCTTAAAGCGTTACTCTGTTCTTATGAACTCAATACACTAGATGCATGCTGGATAGCGGTCGACGTGTGGAGTAATAGTAGTAGATGCAGAAAGTATCGGTCTACTTGTTTTGGACGTGATGCCTATATGTATGATCATTGCCATAGATAACGTCATGACTTTGCGCGGTTCTATCAATTGCTCTACAGTAATTCATTCACCCACCGTTTACTTGCTTTCACGAGAGAAGCCACTAGTGAACACTACGGCCCCCGGGTCTACTCACAATTATCATCTCCGCTTTTACTTTTACTTTGCTTTGTTTACTTTTTTGCTTTCAGTTCTCACTTTGTAAACAATCTATAAGGGATTGACAACCCCTTCATAGCGTTGGGTGCAAGCTCTTTGTGTTTGTGCACGTACTTGTGAATTGACGCGGTCCTCCTACTGGATTGATACCTTGGTTCTCAAACTGAGGGAAATACTTACTGTCGCTGTGCTACATCACCCTTTCCTCTTCAAGGGAACACCAACGCAAGGCTCCAAGGCCGCGGGGGAATCCTTTGCATATTTGCCAAGGAAATACCTATAGGCGTAGCCAGCAGCAGCCAGCCTGCTGGCCCACTGGCCCCCACTTCTACTATATGAAGGGTTACGTCCAGAAAAAAAATCAGGGAGGGGCTTTTTCGTGGATTCGCTGCCGCCACGAGGCGGAACTTGAGCAGAAGCAATCTAGAGCTCCGGCAGGACGATCCTGCCAGGGAAACTTCCCTCCCGGAGGGGGAAATGGTCGCCATCGTCATCACCAACACTCCTCTCATCGGAGGGGACTCATCACCATCAACATCTTCATCAGCACCATCTCATCTCCAAACCCTAGTTCATCACTTGTAACCAATCTCCGTCTCGCGACTCCGATTGGTACTTGTAAGGTTGCTAGTAGTGTTGATTACTCTTTGTAGTTGATGCTAGTTGGATTACTTGGTGGAAGAGTTTATGTTCAGATCCTTGATGCTACTCATTACCTCTCTGGTCATGAATATGATAATGCTTTGTGAGTAGTTATTTTGGTTCCTGAGGACATGGGATAAGTCATGCTAATAGTAGTAATGTGAATTTGGTATTTGTTCGGTAATTTGATGTGTTGTATGTTGTTTTTCCTCTAGTGGTGTTATGTGAACGTCGACTACATAACACTTCACCATTATTTGGGCCTAGAGGAAGGCATTGGGAAGTAGTAAGTAGATGATGGTGTCAGAGCATATATGTCCATATGTGGTTTTGGTAATTGATGACAATTCCTATGGACTAATGGTTGCCTTAAGTTATATTTATAGGATTTGTCCATAGGCACTTCTTGAAGTCCATCTGTTGTGTTCAAGGAGTTTATATGATGACCAAGGTGGTATTCAAGGTATTATCCAAATAATGGTCATAGAGACGCAAGGTTGATCAAGATCGTCAGACAAAGAGTAAATCAAGATGATGAACACACAAAGCGTACAAGATGTACCGAGAGGGATCAAGTGATCCCATGGTATGGTAAGCATTGTCCATTACGTATTTGTGTACTAACCCATGGTCTTCGTGAGAGGTCTCTGTGGGGTTAGATGTGTTTCCATGGGCTTGCATCAAGAGGAAGATCTCATACAACCCATGGAGGATGACGTCAAGTGGTGGAGGATGGTGGCAATGAACTTGTGAAGATATGCTGAAGAGCGGCTCACCCATAGTGTGTATGGGGGAGCAATGAACTAGTCTGCATCAAGCCAACACAATCAAGAAAGGTGGTCCATATTGAGGAAGCCAATATCATCGTCATCTAGCTCAAGAGGACGAGGTGCAAGGTATAGGTTTGCCCTTGATAGGTTTTCTGTTTTAGGATAGATTGTCGTACTGTCAAGGGGGGCTCTCAAGTGAGTAGCTTGATCGCATCGTTCATTGAGAGCTCAAACCATTTGCATCCTTGCATCATACTTCTTGGTTCTTGTTTGGTGTTTCTCTTAGTGAGTTTTAGAGCTTGTGGTCATCTTCATGACAAGCTCGAGTTCATCGAAAACGGAGTTCATATGCATCTTCTATGATGTTTTCGATGTTGGGAGTTTTTACCGGTCTTATTCGAAGAAGGGTTCTCACCATTTTCTTATGGGACTTTTCTCACTTGCTTCTCGTTGATATTTCTATCAAGATTGTGTTAGCCCATGTAGTTATCTTTCCAACAAACTTGGTTCCGTTGAATTTGGAGTCCGCATGCGACAGTTAGAGCAGTTTCAGTATCCAGCGGTAGTACCGCTCCGGGTGCCAGCGGTAGAACCGCTCGTGTAGCGGTAGTACCGCCCCCGGAGCAGTAGTAATTTTTTACTACCGCTCCGTTGGACTGTTTTTGGCATCCTTTTTGGCCTCGGCATGGTTGGTGAACCTACCGAGCGGTAGTGCCGCTGTGTGCGGGTTGTGAAGCATAACGGTTGGATTTTTCACCACCTATAAAAGGGGGTCTTCTTCCCCATTTAACCTTATCTCTTTAGCTCGTGTTCTTCCCCCATTGTTGACCTTCTTCGAGCTTGATAACTCTAAATCCCTCCAATGATTCTTGCTAGTTCTTGAGGGAAAAGATAGAGGAGATCTAGATCCACATTTCAGTCAATCACTTTCTCCTCTAAGTGAGGGGAACTCATTGGGTCTAGATCTTGGAGTTCTTCGTGTTCTTCTTCGCTCTTCCTCTCATTTTCCTCCCTAGCATTAGTTGCTTTGGTGGGATTTGGGCGAGAAGGACTTGGGCACTCCGTGTGCCCTTGCCATTGCATTAGTTGCATCGTTTGACTTCTCCACGGTGATATGTGGAAGTGAAGTTTGAGAAGCTTATTACCTTTGGTACTTAGTACCCTAGATATTGTTCTTCGTGGATGCTTTGGCGTCCTAGAAGCTTGGTGGTGTCTCGGAGCTCAATCATTGTGGTTTAAAGCTCCGGGCAAGCGTCGGGGTCTCCAATTAGGTTGTGGAGTTTGCCCCGAGCAATTTGTACGGGTATCGGTGACCGCCCCCAAGGTTTGCCATTTGTACGGGTTCGGTGACCGCCCTCAAGGGTCCCTTAGTGGAATCACGGCATCTTGCATTGTGCGAGAGCATGAGGATATTACGATGGCCTTAGTGGCATCTTGGGGAGCATTGTGCCTGCACACCGCTCCAACGGAGATTAGCATCCGCAAGGGTGTGAACTTCGGAATACATCATCGTCCCCGCGTGCCTCGGTTATCTGTTACCCGAACCCTTTACTTATGCACTTTACTTTGTGATAGCCATATTGTTTATTGTCATATATCTTGCTATCACTTAGTTGTTTATCTTGCTTAGCATAAGTTGTTGGTGCACATAGGTGAGCCTAGTTGTTGTAGGTTTTGTGCTTGACAAATTAAACGTTAGTTTTATTCCGTATTTGTTCAAGCCTACACCGTAATTATTTTAAAGCGCCTATTCACACCCCCTCTAGGCGATATCCACGTCCTTTCAGATGGGTTGCTAGAGTGACAGAAGCTTAAACCCTAGTTTATGCGTGATACGTCCATTTTGCATCATGTTTTCATGTTGATATTTATCGCTTCTTGGGCTGTTATTTCACTTCATGGTACAATTATTGTGCCTTTTCTCTCTTATTTTGCAAGGTTTACATGAAGAGGGAGAATACCGACAGCTGGAATTCTGGCGTGAAAGTGGAGCAAGTTTGAGATACCTATTATGCGCAACTCCAAACGCCGTAAAAATCAACGAGGATTTTTTTACGGATTTATAAAAAATATTGGGCCGAAGAAGCGCCAGAGGGGCGCCAGGGGTTGGCCACAAGCCTGCACGACGCGGCCTCCCCCCCAGGCCGCGCCATGAGGGCTTGCGGGCAACCTGCTGGCCCACTGACCCCCCCCCTCTTCTGCTATATGAAGGGTTTCGTCCAGAAAAAAATCAAGGAGGAGCTTTTTCGTGGTTTTGCCACCGCCGCGAGGGGGAACTTGAGCAGAACCAATCTAGAGCTCCGGCAAGACGATCCTGTCGGGGAAACTTCCCTCCCAGAGGGGGAAATCGTCGCCATCATCATCACCAACACTCCTATCACTAGAGGGGACTCGTCACCATCAACATCTTCATCAGCACCATCTCATCTCCAGACCCTAGTTCATCTCTTGTAACCAATCTCCGTCTCGTGACTCCGATTGGTACTTCTAAGGTTGCTAGTAGTGTTGATTACTCTTTGTAGTTGATTCTAGTTGGATTACTTGGTGGAAGAGTTTATGTTCAGATCCTTGATGCTACTCATTACCTCTCTGGTCTTGAATATGATTATGCTTTGTGAGTAGTTACTTTTGTTCCTGAGGACATGGGATAAGTCATGCTAATAGTAGTCATGTGAATTTGGTATTCGTTCGGTAATTTGATATGTTGTATGTTGTTTTTCCTCTAGTGGTGTTATGTGAACGTCGACTACATAACATTTCACCATTATTTGGGCCTAGAGGAAGGCATTGGTAAGTAGTAAGTAGATGATGGGTTGCTAGAGTGACAGAAGCTTAAACCCTAGTTTATGCGTTGCTTCGTAAGGGGCTGATTTGGATCCACTAGTTTAATGCTATGGTTAGACTTTGTCTTAATTCTTCTTTCGTAGTTGCGGATGCTTGCGAGAGGGGTTAATCATAAGTGGGATGCTTTTCCAAGTAAGGGCAATACCCAAGCGCCGGTCCACCCACATATCAAACTATCAAAGTAACGAACGCAAATCATATGAACAGGATGAAAACTAGCATGACAGAAATTCCCGTGTATCCTCGGGAGCGTTTTTCCTCCTATAAGACTTTGTCCAGGCTTGTCCCTTGCTATAAAAGGGATTGGGCTACTTTGCTGCACCGTTGCTACTTTTGTTACTTGTTGCTTGCTACTAATCATCTCACCACACAATCACTTGTTACCGACAATTTCAGTGCATGCAGATTTTACCTTGCTGAAAACCACTTGTCAGATCCTTCTGCTCCTCGTTGGGTTCGACACTCTTACTTATCGAAAGGACTACGATTGATCCCCTATACTTGTGTGTCATCAAGACTCTTTTCTGGCGCCGTTGCCGGGGAGTGAAGCGCCTTTGGTAAGTGGAACTTGGTAAGAAAACATTCATATAGTGTGCTGAAATTTATTGTCACTTGTCATTATGGATACTAATACTTTGAGGGGTTCTTTCGGGGTATCTTCACCTCGAACGGAAGCACAAAGAGTTGCTCCTCAACTTGCTGCACCTACTAAAAATATTTGCTTTGAATTTCCTTCGGGTATGCTTGAGAAACTGCTGGCTAATCCTTTTACAGGACATGGAACATCACATCCAGAATTGCATCTAATCTATGTAGATGAAGTTTGTGGTTTATTTAAGCTTGCAGGTTTGCCCGAGGATGAGGTCAAGAAGAAGGTCTTTCCTTTATCTTTGAAGGATAAGGCGTTGACATGGTATAGGCTATGTGATGATACTGGATCATGGGACTACAATCGGTTGAAATTGGAATTTCATCAAAAGTTTTATCCTATGCATTTAGTACATCGTGATCGGAATTATATTTATAATTTTTGGCCTCGTGACAGAGAAAGCATCACTCAAGCTTGGGAGAAATTATCATCCAGAACTTCTATGCTCGGCTTTCTCATGATGATTGCACCATGCTTGACACTTCTTGTACCGGTTCTTTTACGAAGAGAGATATTGACTTCAAATGGAATTTATTGGAGAGAACTAAACGCAACTCTGAAGATTGGGAGCTTGAAGAAGGTAAGGATTCAGGTATGAATTTCACTTTTGATTGCATTAAATCCTTTGTTGAGACAAATACTTTTTGTGACTTTAGCGCTAAGTATGGACTTGACTCTAAGATAGTAGCTTCACTGTGTGAATCTTTTGCTGCTCATATTGATCTCCCCAAGGAGAAGTGTTTCAAATATCATCCTCCTTTAGAAGTCAATGTAGTTAAACCCACTCCATTTGAAGACAGAGTCATTGCCTATAATGATCCTGTGGTTCCCAGTGCTTACATTGAGAAACCACCTTTCCCTGTTAGGATAAAGGATCATTCTAAAGCTTCAACCGTGATACGTAGAGGCTATATTAGAACACTTACACCCCCTGAGCAAATTAGAGTTGAACCTAGCATTGCTATTATCAAAGTTCTTCTGTCCGACGATGTTGAGGGACATAATATTCACTTCTGTGAAGATGCTGCTAGAATTGCTAAACCTCACCTTAGAGAGAAACATAGGCTTGTTGTTGGCACGCCTGTGGTTTCTGTTAAGATAGGAGATCATTGTTATCATGGTTTATGTGCCGTCGGTGCTAGTGTTAGTGCAATACCTCAATCCTAATATGATTAAATCAAAGATGAGATTGCACGTGTTGAGATAGAGCCTATTGATGTCACTATTCAGCTTGCCAATAGAGATACTATCTGCCCTGTGGGAATTGTTAGGGATGTTGAAGTCTTGTGTGGTAAAACGAAGTATCCTGCTGATTTCTTTGTTCTTGCTACCGCACACGATAGCGTTTGTCCCATCATATTTGGCAGACCTTTTCTCAATACCGTCAATGCTCATATTGATTGTGAGAAGCAAACTGTCACTGTTGGCTTTGAAGGTGTGTGCTACGGCAACAAAAGTCCTTCCCCGGCAACGCCAGGAATTATTCTTGCTACTTCTCTTGTTTGCGTCGGTTTTTCCCTTGAAGAGGAAAGGGTGATGCAGCACAGGAGCAGTAAGTATTTCCCTCAGTTTGAGAACCAAGGTATCGATCCAGAAGGAGGGTCTCGTCAAGTCCAGAGTACCTGCGCAAACACAAACGAGCTTGCACCCAACACTTCAAAGGGGTTGTCAATCCCTTCAAGATTGTTTGCAAAGTGAGATCTCAAGGCGGAAAGTGCAACGAAGTAAAAAGGTGTAAGGCTGAAAATATGGTGTGGAGTAGACCCGGGGGCCATAGTGTTCACTACAGGCTTCTCTCAAAATAGCAAATATCACGGTGGGTGAACAAATTACCGTCGAGCAATTGATAGAACCACACAAAGTCATGACGATATCTAAGGGAATGATCGTACATATAGGCATCACCTCCGAGACAAGTAGACCGATACTTTCTGCATCTACTACTATTACTCCACACATCGACCGATATCCACCCTGCATCTAGTGTATTGAGTTCATGACGAATAGAGTAATGCTTTAAGCAAGATGACATGATGTAGAGGGATAATCTCAAACCAATGATGAAAACCCCATATGTTTACCCTTGATGGCAACAACACGATGCGTGCCTCACTACCCCTTCTATCACTGAGTGAGGTCACCGCACGGTATGAACCCAAAACCAAGCACTTCTCCCATTGCAAGAATCATAGATCTAGTTGGCCAAACAAAACCCACAACTCGAAGAGAATTACAAGGATATGAAATCATGCATAAGAGAGATCAGAAGAAACTCAAATAAGATTCATAGATAATCTGATCATAAATCCACAATTCATCGGATCTCGACAAACACACCGCAAAAGAAGATTACATCGGATAGATCTCCATGAAGATCATGGAGAACTTTGTATTGAAGATCCAAGAGAGAGAAGAAGCCATCTAGTTACTAGCTATGGACCCGTAGGTCTATGGTGAACTACTCACGCATCATCGGAGAGGTCATGGTGTTGATGAAGAAGCCCTCCGTATCCGAATCCCCCTCCTGGCCGCGGGGTGAGGGCTTGTGGGGCCCCTGGGGCCCCCTGCCTTGGCTCTCAAGTCTCCTGATCTTCTTCCGTTACAGAAAAAATCTTTTCAGGGATTTTATTCCGTTTGGACCCCGTTTCAAAATCTCCTGTGAAAGGGGTCGAAAACATTGAAAAAACAAGAACTGGCACTTGGCACCGAGTTAATAAGTTAGTCCGAAAAAATATATAAAAGGCATGCAAAACATCCAAAGTTTGGCAAGATAATAGCATTAAACCATCAAAAATTATAGATACGTTGGATACGTATCAAGCATCCCCAAGCTTAACTCCTGCTCGTCCTCGAGTAGGGAAGTGATAAAGTATGAATTTTTGATGTGGAATGCTACCTAGCATAGTTGTCCTTTGCAACTTCTTTCACGTGACATGAATGTTCAGATCCGTAAGATTACAAACAATAGTTTGCTATTGACGTGAAAACAATAATACTTCAAGCAAACTAGCAAGGTAATCATGAACTTTCAAAATAACAAGGCCAAGGAAAGTTATCCCTACAAAATCATATAGTCTGGCTATGCTCCATCAGCCTCACACAACTGATGTAAATCATGCACAACCCCGGTATTGGCCAAGTAATTGTTTTTGCACTCTTACTTTCTCAAAAAATTTATAACTATCACGCAATACATGAGCGTGAGCAATGGATATAGCACTATAAGTGGAATAGAGTGTGGTGGTGGTTGTGACACAAAAAGGAGGAGATGGTCACATTGACTCGGCGTATCAAAGGGCTATGGAGATGCCCATTAATAGATATCAATGTGAATGAGTAGGGACTGACATACAAGAGATGCACTAGAGCTATAATTATGTGAAAGCTCAAAAGGAAAACTAGTGGGTGTGCATCCAACTTGCTTGCTCACGAATACCTAGGGCAATTTTGAGGAAGCCCATCATTGGAATATACAAGCCAAGTTTTATAATGAAGATTCCCACTAGCATATGGTGGTGACAAAGCAATAAGCTCTCAATCATGATGAACATGGTGCTATTATGAAGCACAAGTGTGGAAAAAGATAGTAGCATTGTCCCTTCTCTCTTTTTCTTTTTTTTCATTTGGGCTCTTAGGCCTCTTTTTTTCTCTTTATTTTTTATTTATTTTTGGGCTCTTTGGCCTCTTTTTTTTATTTCCTCACATGCGACAATGCTCTAATAATGATGATCATCACACTTCTATTTACTCACAGCTTCAAAGCTCAAAATGATGATGACTCTATATGAAATGCCTCAGTGTACCGGGATGTGCAACGATCTACCATGGCGTATGACATTGGAAACATCTCGCTAGCTATCTTACGATCATGCAATGGCAATATGAGAGTGACGACATAAGTCATGAGATGGAACGGTGGGAGTTGCATGGCAATATATCTCGGAATGGCTATGAAAATGCCATAGTAGCTAGGTATGGTGGTTGTTTTGAGGAAGGCATATGGTGGGTTTGTGTACCGGCAAGAATTGCACGGCACTAGAGAGGCTAGCAATGGTGGAAGGTGAAAGTGCATCTATACCATGGACTCACATTAGTCATGAAGAACTCACATACTTGTTGCGAAAGTTTTTATTAGTAATCAAAACAAAGTGCTAAACGCATACTCCTAGGGGAAGGGTTGGTAGGTGTTAACCATCGCACGGTCCCGACCTCAACACAAAGGATGGCAATCAATAGATCAATTATGCTCCGACGTCCTAACATAGCGGTTCACCATGCGTGCATGCTACGGGAATCACTAACTTCAACACAAGTATTTCTAGATTCACAACACCCTGCTAACATAGCTCTTAATATTACCAAATCCACGTCTCAAAACTAATTGAGAGGAATCAAAACTTCTCTTTCTACTCAATGCACATGAAGATGGAGGTTTTTGCATCCTCTTTGGATACCTATCACCTTTGGGACTACTTTCATAGCATAAGCCAACTACCAAGTCACGCATCGCCGTGCTCTAAAAGATATAAGTGAAGCACATAGAGAAAAAGTATCTAGCTCAAAAGATATAAGTGAAGCACTGATGTCAACTCTTCTTCCCCTTTGCAACGGCACCAGAAGAATGTTGTTAGCACTCTCCGGCAATCGAAACTAGAAGAATGTTGTTGACGCCCACGAGTGCGTGGGATCGTAGCAGTTTTCGAGGGTAGAGTATTCGACCCAAGTTTGTTGATTCGCACGACGAGAGGTGAGAGAATACTCTCAAGTATTAGGAGCTGAATTTATCAGATTCAACCACACCTGAAAGATTAGTATCTGCAAGCAAGGTAGTAACAGCAAAGTAGCAAGTAACGGCAGTGTAACGAGCAATAGCAGCGGCAAGGAAAAGTAGTAGTGACAGCAATAGCAAGTAGCAAGCGACAGTAGTAGCAACAGTAGCAGCAGAGGAGGACAAGTAACACCAGTAGCAACAATAGTAATAGCAGCAGAGCAAAACAAGTAACATCAGTAGTAGGACAAACTCGTAGGCAATGTGTCGGTGATTTGTTTGGATGATATTCATCATGCAAGAGCTATAACACGGAGAGATATGTGGCTAGCTCCCGTTCGTCAATGTGATGTAGGCATGCATTCCGTGTGTCGTCATACGTGCTTAGGGAAAAGAACTTGCATGACATCTATTGTCCATCGCTCCCATGGTAGCGGGTTCCAAAAGGAAACTACTGGATATTAAGGTTCTCCTTTTAATAAAGAACCGGACCAATGCATTAGCACTTGGTGAACACATGAACTCCTCAAACTATGGTCATCACCGGGAGTGGTTTCGATTATTGTCACTCCGGGGTTGCCGGATCATAACACATAGTAGGTAACTACAACTTGCAAGATCGGATCTAAAACACACATATACTGGTGACAACATATTATTTCAGATCTGAAATCATGGCACTCGGGCCCTAGTGACAAGCATTAAGCAAGGCAAAGTAGTAGCAACATCAATCTCAGAACATAGTGGATACTAGGGATCAATCCCCCTCAAAACTAACTCGATTACATGATAGATCTCATCCTACTCATCACCGCCCATCGAGCCTATGAATAGATTACTCATGAACGACGAAGAGCTTCATGGAATTGGAGAGGGAAGAAGGTTGATGATGACGATGGCGACGATTTCCCCTCTCTGGAGCCCAAGACGGACTCCAGATCTACCCTCGACATGAAGAACAAGTGGTGGCGGCTGCTCCGTATCGCAAACAAGGCGAGAACTTCTCTTTTTATTTTTTCTGGGAGGAAAGGGGACTTATAGACCTGAGGTTGGGGGCGGCAGAGCCGTGTGGGCCCCACAAGCCTGCCCACCGCCACCAGGGGTGGTGGCGAAGCCAGGCCTTGTAGCCCACTGGCCCACCCCCTCAGGTGGAACTTGGAGCAGATATTTTTCTTATTTTCCAAAACTGCTCCATGTAAATTTTCAGGACGTTTGGAGAACTTTGATTTGTACACAAAAATAACACCAAGGCAATTCTGCTGAAAACAGCGTCAGTCCAGGTTAGTTCCATTCAAATCATGCAAATTAGAGTCCAAAACAAGGGCAAAAGAGTTTGGAAAAGTAGATACGATGGAGACGTACCAACTCCCCCAAGCTTAAAATATTGCTTGTCCTCAAGCAACTTAGTTGACAAACTGAGAGAGAAAGAAAAACTTTGACAAGCTCTGTTTGATCTTGTTGTTGCAACTATGTCTAACTCATAACCAGAATTTCAGCAAGATCACAAGTTAACCACATAAGCAAATGGCACAAAGGTCTCAATGGCATAATTAGCTAACGAGCAAATAATAATGAGTTTCAAATACCAACACTTCAATCAAAACAAGCATGAAGCAATATGAATAGGTGGTATCTCGCTAGCTCTTTGTGAGACCGAAAAACATAAATGCAGAGCACTTTCAAAGATCAAGGGCTGACTAAACATTGTAATTCCAGTCATAGTCATACTCAATATCAATCAAAAGCAAAGCATAAAAATGACCGAGGTGCTCTCTAATTGGTGCTTAAATAAGAGGAGGATGACTCAA
Source organism: Hordeum vulgare subsp. vulgare (assembly GCF_904849725.1). Classification (NCBI taxonomy): domain Eukaryota; kingdom Viridiplantae; phylum Streptophyta; class Magnoliopsida; order Poales; family Poaceae; genus Hordeum; species Hordeum vulgare. The sequence goes on from NC_058520.1 coordinate 542,597,782, forward strand.
CAGGAAAATAAATAGACAGGCCCTTCGCAGAGGGAAGCATTGATTTGTAGAGGTGCCAGAGATCAAGCTTTGAAAACAGAGATAATAATTTTGGGTGGCATGCATTCATTGTCAAAGCAATGACCAAGAGTTCTCAATATCTTCCATGCTACTCATGCTATAGGCGGTTCCCAAACAGAAAAGTAAAGTTTTAACTCCCCCACCACCAATCAATCACACTCCACGGCTAGCCGAATCCTTGGGTACCGTCCATACTAACATCAATCCGGGGGGAGTCTTGTTTTACAGTTATGTTTTCGATTTAAGCGTGGAACTGGGCATTCCCATTACCGTCCCCTTTCTCGTGAATGACAGTGAATAAACACATGTCGAGGATAACACTCCTAGCATGGAAGATACCAATAGCCCCCTGTCACCACATGAGCGGTTCGGGCATGCAAAACGGATTATTTCTTGAAGGTTTAGATAGTGGCACATGCAAATTTACTTGGAATGGCAGGTAGATACCGCAAATAGGTAGGTATGGCGGACTCTCATGGAAAAACTTTTGGGTTTATGGAAGTGGATGCACAAGCAGTATTCCGCTTAGTACAAGTGAAGCCTAGCAAAAGACTGGGAAGCGACCAACTAGAGAGCGACAACAGTCATCAATATGCAACGAGTTTGACTAACATTGAATGCAAGCATGAACAAGATATAAATAACCATGAATACGAACATCATAGAGGCTATGTTGATTTTGTTTCAACTACATGCATGAACATGCGCCAAGTCAAGCCACTTGAAACATTCAAAGGAGAATACCATCCTATCATACTACATCATAGTCATCTCAAAATCTATGTTGGCATTCAAGACAAACCATTATAAGCTCTCAGCTAAATAAGCATGGCATCAGAAACTATGATCTCTAAGTTGTCATTGAAAACATGGTTCTCTCGCAACAAAGTTGTATCTGGGTCGACAAGCTAGCCATATTTAGAAAAACAAAATAGATAGAGTTCATACCAGCTTTTCAGTCTCAGTCACTTAATCATTTATCATCATTGTTGCCTTTCATTTGCACGACCGAACGATGTGAACAATAATAAGCGCATTGGACTAAGCTGAATCTGCAGGCAAACACAAAGGAGAAGACAAAGTAATATGGCTCTTTGAAAGCTAAACAGGTAAGCATGTAAGAACCACTAAACATTGTAACCAATATCTTCTACCTTGACAGAAAGAAAAAGAAAGCTATTTACACGGGAAAGCTCCCAACAAGCAAAAGAAGAAAGAAAAATCTTTTTGGGTTTTCTCAAAAGGACACAAAACAAGAATGGATTATATAGTGGCAAAGTGTAAACACAGGCCAACAAAGTGAAAGCATAAGCATGAATGTAAAGTCGGTGAGAACACGTACTCCCCCAAGCTTAGGCTTTTGGCCTAGCTTGTCCTACTCCCATGGATGGTCCTGGCGAAACCCATAATCATAATGGGTGTTATACGGGATAGCCGCAGCCACTGCCTGAATAGCTGCCTCACGAAGTCAAGCAGCAGTCGCCTCCCTCTCATAGTCCTCTGCCTCTCCTATGGTTATGTAGTATCTTCATTTTACGTGAAAGTCAAAGAAAGCAGGAGCCGGAAGGGTAATTTGGAAAACACGCTATCGGTTAAATGTCAAGCGGTATAGGAGGGATCCATGATCTCTCTCAAGGAACTGGTAGCGTGTTAGAGCGACACGATCAAGGTAGGCTGTACGGAGAGGAGGGTCTTCTGGACGGATGGGTACTCCAAGAAAATTTGCTAAGCTTGTAGCATAAACTCCACCAAAGAAATCCCCCTCACTAGCATTTTTATTCAGCCTCCTTGCTATTATAGCTCCCATATTGAAGCTCCTCTCACCTGTTACTGCGCTCTTAAGGATACTAAGGTCGGAAGAGCATAGGTGACAATGTGCACCCTTGCCGTTAATGCACCTACCTATGAAGAGGGCAAGGTAGTGCAAGGCATGGAAATGGATGCTTCCTATGGTGGCTTGCGTGATATCTCTGGTTTCTCCAACAGTTATACTGGAGACAAAGTCTCTGACCGAAGACTTAGAAGGATCATTAACACTACCCCCATCGGGTATATTGCAAATCCTATTGAAATCCTCCAAATCCACGGTATAGGATTTATCGTACAGATCAAACAGTATGGATGAGTCACGGCCAACTGAGAATTTAAATCTACGCACGAAAGAGGCAGTGAGCATAGCATACTATTCACATTTATCTGAGAGGAATTCTTCTAACCCGGCGTTGCGGACAAGTGTATCAAACTCATCCTTGAAACTTGCTTCGATCATGAACACGTCGGAAGGCCATTCACATGGTCGTACCGGTGCGTCCCTTAGTTGAAAAGGTTCGGGCTCCCAAAAAGAAAGACGAGGACCCTTCTTACTTGAGGAACCACCATGAAACTTCCTCCTGAACATAATTTCCTTTTACTGAAATTTTTGAAGTTCAAGAGAAAAGTGAATAAAGTCCCACCACACCTTGTAGCAACTACTCCTACTAGTGCCTTGAGATTGTATCACGCGCTAAAACTACTTGGGACCAACTAAAATCAACATTTCTAGCTCAAGAACAGGGTCACCAAGGTAGCAAGAATACGCGAAGGATAAAGCACTAGAGCAAAAACTAATTGGACCAATGGAGGAGTCACTTACCAAGGAGTAATTTCCCCAAAACGGTTCGGAGAATGGTGCTTTGAGCAAGGAGATCAAAAATCACGGCCAAATGAGCAAGAACACGGGTTTGAGCTGCGAAACAATTTTTTTTGGAGGTGGAAGAAGAGGCTGAGAGCTGGAATGAGTGGAGGGGTTGCCTGTGGGCTCCACAAGCTTGCACCCCGCCACCAGGGGGGTAGGTGGTGGTGGCAGTGCTTGTGGCCCACTGGTCTGGCCCCCAGGCCCAGAAATTTTCAAAAATTCCAGAAAAAATCATACTAAATTTTCAGGACCATTGGAGAACTTTTATTTTCGAGGTATTTTTCTCCGGGACGCTAAAACAGAAAACAGGAAAAACTAAACTAATTCTATCATTTTTCTTCTAAGCAAAAGAAAATGCAAGCTTAAAACAGAGGTATGTGACTCTTTGATTCATCCGTTTCATGGTCGTCGAAAGAACTCCGTCAGTGGGATTGATCAAGTCCTTATGACAAAACCTTCTCGAATCGAAGAGAGAACGGAGAATTTTTGAATTGCCACCAAGTCACCTCAATGGGGATATGTATCTCCCAAACAAGCAAATCATACTTCATCTTGACACGAGGAATAGGTCATTCAAAGTACCCAATGAGAATCGATGAAGTCTTTTCGATAGTATTGATGCAATGTACTTGATATTGTTTCTTTGGAAAGTGCACTGTGTGCTCATTACCGTTGACATGGAAAGTGACATTGCCTTTGTTGCAATCTATAACAGCCCCTGCAGTGTTTAAAAAGGGTCTTCCGAGGATGACAACCATGGCATCATACTCGGGAATATCCAAGATAACAAAGTTTGTTAAGATAGTGGTGTTAGCAACCACAACAGGCACATCCACGCAAATGCCGATAGGGAAAGCAGTTGATTTGTCAGCCATTTGCAGAGAAATTTCAGTGGGTGTCAACTTATCCAACTCAAGTCTACGATAAAGAGAGAGCGGCATAACACTAACATCGGCTCCAAGGTCACATAAGGCAGTTCTTACGTAGTTTCCTTTAATGGAGCAAGGTATAGTGGGCACTCCGGGATCACCAAGTTTCTTAGGAGTTCCACCTTTAAAAGTGTAGTTGGCAAGCATGGTCGAGATCTCAAGATCTGGTATCTTCCGTTTATTAGTCACGATATCTTTCATGTACTTGGCATACGGAGATATCTTGAGCATATCAGTTAACCGCATCTGTAGAAAGATGGGTCTTATCATCTCAACAAAGCGCTCAAAATCCTCATCGTCCTTTTTCTTGGATGGCTTACGAGGGAAGGGCATATGTCTCTGAACCCATGGCCCCCTTTCTTTACCATGCTTCCTAGCAGTGAAGTCATTCTTATCGTATTTCTTAGGTTGTGGGTTATCAGGATTAACCGTAGGTTCAATCTCCACATCCTCATCATTGCTAGGTTGAGCATTATTATGAACATCACTGCCCATATTGTCACCAGGTTCATGTTCATCACCAGATTGTGTTTCTGCATCAGACGCACAAATATCATTAGGTTCTTCAGGTGTGACAGTATTTGGTGAACTGGCGTGTAGGTTTCTATCATCCTTCTTCTTCTCCTTAGGATGACTAGGTGTATCAACATTGATTCCTTGAGAATCTTGATCAATTCTCTTAGGATGACCTTCAGGATACAAAGGTTCCTGAGTCATTTTGCCTCCTCTAGTAATGACTCTGACAGAGTTATCATTTAATTCATTGAGCAAGTCATTCTAAGCTTTAAGTACTTGTTCTACCTGAGTAGTAATCATAGAGGCATGTTTACTCAGAAGCTTCAGATCATTGACATTTCTGTCTACACAAGCACTTAAATGGCTAAGCATACGAGTACTTTGTTCCAAATGTCTGCTAACATAATCATTGAAACTCTGTTGTTTGGCAACAAAGTTGTCAAATTCATCAAAGCATAGGCTAGAAGGTTTGTCAAAAGGAATATCACTCTCATCAAACCTACGCAGAGAATTTACGTCTACTACTTGTATCGGGTTATCGAGACCATGGATCTCTTCGATAGGTGGTAGATTTTTGACATCTTCAGATCTAATGCCTTTCTCTTGCATAGATTTCTTGGCTTCTTGCATATCTTCGGGACTGAGGAATAGAATACCTCTTTTCTTAGGAGTTGACTTAGGAGGTGGTTCGGGAATAGTCCAAGCATTATCGTTGATCAAGATGTTATTCAGTAGGGTCTCAGCTTGTTCTACAGTTCATTCCCTAAAAACAAAACCGGCACAGCTATCTAGGTGGTCTCTAGAGGCATCGGTAAGTCCGTTATAGAGGATATCAAGTATCTCGTTCTTCTTAAGAGGGTGATCAGGCAAAGCATTCTGTAGCTGGACGAGCCTCCCCCAAGCTTGTGGAAGACTCTCTTCTTGGAGTTGAGCAAAGTTGTATATTTCCTGCAAGGCAGCTTGCTTCTTATGGGCAGGGTAAAATTTCTCATAGAAGTAATAGACCATCTCCTGGGGACTACTCACACATCCAGGAGCAAGAGAGGTGAACCAGGCTTTAGCATCATCCTTTAGAGAGAAAGAAAACAACTTAAGGATATAGTAGTGGCGGATCTTCTCCTCATTAGTGAAGAGGTTGGCTATATCGTGTAGTTTGGCAGGATGGGCTATGACCGTCTCAGACTCATAACCGTGAAAAGGATCTGATTCGACTAGAGAGATTATCTCAGGATCGACAGAGAATTCATAATCCTTATCGGTGATAAAGATAGGTGAAGTGACAAACTTTGGGTCATATTTCATCTTAGCTTCCCGAGATTTTTTCCTTCCACTTGAGAAGTAATTTCTCAGCATCATAGGCATCCTTACACGCAAGAAAATCCTCAGCTATCTCTCCCTCCATAACGTAACCCTCAGGTATATCACGCAATTCATATCTAGGAGAGCTAGATCTAGCAGGAGCAAAAGCAAGTTCTATCGCAATAGTATCGGCAGTATCAGAAGCATCACGAGCATTGGCAGTAACTCTAGCATTATCAAGCATAGCATCATCAGGCATAGCATCTCTAGCAGTATCAAGCATAGCATCATCAGGCATAACATCTCTAGCAGTATCAAGAATAGCATCTCTAGCAGTAGTATCACAAGCATCATCAAGCACATGCGACATATCAAGATTTCTAGCAGGAGGTGATGTCGCAAACTTACTCATAACTGAAGGTGAATCAAGTGCAGAGCTAGATGGCAATTCCTTACCTCCCCTCGTAGTTGAGGGCAAGACTTTGGTCTTCGGATCCTTCAGATTCTTCATAGTGATCAGCAGATATAAATCCCAAGTGACTTAGAGAATATAGCAATACCTCCCCAGCAACGGCGCCAGAAAAATGCTTGATGTCAACGGTTCTTCCCCTTTGCAACGGCACCAGAAGAATGTTGTTAGCACTCTCCGGCAATCGAAACTAGAAGAATGTTGTTGACGCCCACCAGCGCGTGGGATCGTAGCAGTTTTCGAGGATAGAGTATTCGACCCAAATTTGTTGATTCGCACGACGGGAGGTGAGAGAATACTCTCAAGTATTAGCAGCTGAATTTATCAGATTCAACCACACCTGAAAGATTAGTATTTGCAAGCAAGGTAGTAACAACAAAGTAGCGAGTAACGGCAGTGTAATGAGCAATAGCAGCGGCAAGGAAAAGCAGTAGTGACATCAGTAGAAAGTAGCAACAGTAGCAAGCGAGAGTAGTACCAACAGTAGCAGCAGAGCAAGACAAGTAACAGCAGTAGCAACAATAGTAACAGCAGCAGAGCAAAACAAGTAAGAGCAGCAGTAGGACAAACTCGTAGGCAATGGGTCGGTGATTTGTTTGGATGATATTCATCATGCAACAGCTATAACACGGAGAGATATGTGGCTAGCTCTCGTTCGTCAATGTGATGTAGGCATGCATTCCGTGTGTCTTCATACGTGCACGCAACAAAACAGAAAGAAAAAGATAAATTCATTGGGTTGCCTCCCAATGAGCGCTATTGTTTAACGCCCTTAGCTAGGCATTGATAATTCAATGATGCTCACACAAAAGACAAGAATTGAAGCACAACGAGAGCATCATAAAGCATGTGAAAATCACATCTAAGTCTAACATACATCCTATGCATAGGCATTTTATAGGAAAACAGATTGTCAAGACAACCAATAGTTGCCATATGCAAGGAAGAAGAAAGAGACAAGAGCAATCTCAACATAACGAGAGGTGATTTAGTGATATGAAAGTTTCTACCACCATATTTTCCTCTCTCATAATAATTACATGTGGGATCATATTCGAATTCAACAATGTAACTATCACATACGATATTATTTTCATGATCAACATGCATGCAAAGTTGACGCTCTTCAAAAATAGTGGGATTGTCATCAAATAAAGTCATGACTTCTCCAATCCCACTTTCAATATTGTTGCAAATATCATACTCATCATGTGGCTTAAAACAATTTTCAAGATCATAAGAAAAATCATCACCCCAATTATGATCATTGCAACAAGTAGGGGACATAGCAAAACTAGCATCCCCAAGCTTAGGGTTTTGCATATTTTTAGCATGATTGACACTAATAGGATTTATAGTGAAACCATTGCACTCATGCTTTTCCTTCAAGGAGCCCTCGTGAATCACTTCATAAATTTCTTCCTCGCAATTTTCAGATTCACGCATCTCAATTAAAACTCCATAAAGATAGTCAAGTGCATTGAACTCACTAGCAATTGGATCAACATAATTGGATCTCTTAAAGAGATTAGCAAGTAGATGAGGATCCATATCACTAGATTTTCAGCAAGCGAAGATTCAAGCATATTGAAGGCACATGGCACACATGCGAATAGAAAGCAAGTGAGAGAAAGGGGTGAACGAAAAGGCGAACGGAAAAGGCAAACGAAAAAGGCGAATTGTGAAGTGGGGGAGAGGAAAACGAGAGGCAACTCGCAAACAAAGTAAATGAAAGAGATGAGTTTGCGACACCTACTTGGATGAGTTCTTGACTTGATCCTCCCCGGCAACGGCGCCAGAAATTCTTCTGCTACGGCAACAAAAGTCCTTCCCCGACAACGCCAGGAATTCTTCTTGCTACTTCTCTTGTTTGCGTCGGTTTTTCCCTTGAAGAGGAAAGGGTGATGCAGCACAGGAGCAGTAAGTATTTCCCTCAGTTTGAGAACCAAGGTATCGATCCAGAAGGAGGGTCTCGTCAAGTCCAAAGTACCTGCGCAAACACAAACGAGCTTGCACCCAACGCTTCAAAGGGGTTCTCAATCCCTTCAAGATTGTTTGCAAAGTGAGATCTGAAGGCGGAAAGTGCAACAAAGTAAAAAGGTGTAAGGCTGAAAATATGGTGTGGAGTAGACCCGGGGGGCATAGTGTTGACTAGAGGCTTCTCTCAAAATAGTAAATATCACGGTGGGTGAACAAATTACTGTCGAGCAATTGATAGAACCGCGCAAAGTCATGACGATATCTAAGGCAATGATCATACATATAGGCATCGCGTCCGAGACAAGTAGACCGATACTTTCTACATCTACTACTATTACTCCACACATCGACCGCTATCCAGCATGCATCTAGTGTATTGAGTTCATGACGAACAGAGTAACGCTTTAAGCAAGATGACATGATGTAGAGGGATAATCTCAAACCAATGATGAAAACCCCATATGTTTACCCTTGATGGCAACAACACGATGCGTGCCTCGCTACCCCTTCTATCACTAAGTGAGGTCACCACACGGTATGAACCCAAAACCAAGCACTTCTCCCATTGCAAGAATCATAGATCTAGTTGGCCAAACAAAACCCACAACTCGAAGAGAATTACAAGGATATGAAATCATGCATAAGAGAGATCAGAAGAAACTCAAATAAGATTCATAGATAATCTGATCATAAATCCACAATTCAACGGATCTCGACAAACACACCGCAAAAGAAGATTACATCGGATAGATCTCCATGAAGATCATGGAGAACTTTGTATTGAAGATCCAAGAGAGAGAAGAAGCCATCTAGTTACTAGCTATGGACCCGTAGGTCTATGGTGAACTACTCACGCATCATCGGAGAGGTCATGGTGTTGATGAAGAAGCCCTCCGTATCCGAATCCCCCCTCCGGCAGGGCACCAGAACATACCCAGATGGGATCTTGCGGAGACAGAAGCTTGCGGCAGTGGAAAAGTACTTTCGATGTTCTCCTCGTTTTTTGTGGAATTTTAGGGATATATAGGCGCAAACCCTAGGGCAAAGGACGTACAGGGGGCCCACAAGCATGTGGGCCGCGGCCTCCCCCTGGACACGGGGTGAGGGCTTGTGGGGCCCCTGGGCCCCCCTGCATTGGCTCTCAAGTCTCTTGATCTTCTTCCATTACGGAAAAAATCTTTTCGGGGATTTTATTTCGTTTGGACTCTGTTTCAAAATCTCCTCTGAAAGGGTCAAAAACATGGAAAAAACAGGAACTCGCACTTGGCACTAAGTTAATAAGTTAGTCCCAAAAAATATATAAAAGGCATGCAAAATATCCAAAGTTTGACAACATAATAGCATGAAACCATCAAAAATTATAGATACGTTGGAGACGTATCAGTGTGTCACATTTGTTCAATTTCTCCAAGTTTGGTAGACAACCTCATGAAAAGGAGTTTCCTAGTAGGGATGAAACTATTGCCTTAGCATCTATTGCCGTGCCTCCTACCGATCCCTAAGAGCAATACTAGCTTGAGCATGAAAATGATATGCATATTGATGAAAGGGATGAAATAGATAGACTTGTCTTAGAACAATATCCCATCCTTAAGAATAATCTGCCTGTTGAACTCCTTGGGGATCCACCCCCACCAAAGGGTGATCCTGTGTTCGAGCTTAAACAGCTGCCTCATACTCTTAAGTATGCTTATCTTGATGAAAAAGAGATATATCCTGTTATTATTAGTGCTAGCCTCTCAGACCATGAAGAAAAGAAGTTACTTAAAACTCTGAGGAAGCACCGTGCTGTTATTGGATATACTCTTGATGATCTTAAGGGCATTAGTGCCACTCTATGCCAGCACAAGATTAAAATTGATCCTGATTTCAAACCAGTTGCTGATCATCAAAGGAGATTGAATCCTAAGATGAAAGAACTAGTAAGAAAAGAAATACTAAAGCTCCTGGAAGCGGGTATTATCTATCATGTTGCTCATAGCGATTGGGTGAGTCCGGTGCATTGCATTCCTAAGAACGGAGGCATTACCGTTGTACCTAATGATAAGGATGAATTGATCCCACAGAGGATTATTACTGGCTATAGGATGGCGATCGATTTTAGGAAACTGAATAAAGCCACTAGGAAAGATCATTACCCTTTGCCTTTTATCGACCAAATGCTAGAAAGGCTGTCTAAACACACACACTTGTGCTTTCTAGACGGTTATTCTGGTTTCTCCCAAATACCAGTTGCACAATCTGATCAGGAGAAAACCACTTTCACCTGCCCTTTTGGTACATTTGCTTATAGACGTATGCCTTTTGGCTTATGTAATACAGCTGCCACCTTTCAAAGATGTATGATGGCTATATTCTGTGACTTTTGTGAAAAGATTGTCGAGGTTTTCATGGATGACTTTTCCGTTTACGGGTCTTCTTTTGATGATTGCCTCAGCAACCTTGATCGAGTCTTACAGAGATGTAAATACACCAATCTTGTCTTGAATTGGGAGAAGTGCCACTTTATGGTTAATGAAGGCATCGTCTTAGGACATAAAATTTCTGAAAGAGGTATTGAAGTCGATAAGGCTAAGGTTGATGCAATCGAGAAGATGCCATACCCCACAGATATCAAAGGTATAAGAAGTTTCCTTGGTCATGCTGGTTTCTATAGAAGGTTCATTAAAGACTTCTCTAAGATTTCTATGCCTCTTACCAATCTCTTGCAAAAGGATATTCCTTTTGTTTTTGACGATGATTGTGAGGATGCCTTCGAAATACTTAAGAGGCCTTTGATAACTGCACCTATTTTTCAACCACCTGATTGGAACTTGCCTTTTGGAATCATGTGTGATGCTAGTGATTATGTTGTTGGTGCTGTTCTAGGGCAAAGAGTCGATAAGAAGTTGAATGTGATTGACTTTGATAGTAAAACTCTAGACAGTGCCCAAAGAAACTATGCTACTACGGAGAAGGAATTTTTAGTAGTCTTGTTTGCATTTGAAAAGTTCAGGTCTTACATAGTTGATTCCAAAGTCACGATTCACACTGATCATGCTGCTATTAAGTACCTCATGGAGAAGATGGACGCGAAACCTAGACTTATCAGATGGGTTCTCTTGCTACAAGAATTTGATTTGCACGTTGTTGATAGAAAGGGTGCTGATAACCCCGTAGCAGATAACTTGTCTAGGTTGGAGAATGTTCTTGATGACCCACAACCTATTGATGATAGCTTTCCCGATGAGCAACTGAATGTCATCAATGCTTCACGTAGTGCACCGTGGTATGCTGATTATCCAAACTATATTGTTGCCAAATATATACCACCTAGTTTCACGTACCAGCAAAAGAAGAAATTCTTCTTTGACTTGAGACACTACTTTTGGGATGATCCTCATATTTATAAGGAAGGAGTAGATGGTGTTATTAGACGTCGTGTACCTGAACATGAACAGGGACAAATCCTACAGAAGTGTCACTTCGAGGCCTACGGAGAACACCATGCGGGAGATAGAACTGCACACAAGGTATTGCAATCAGGTTTCTATTGGCCCACTCTCTTCAAGGATGTGCGTAAGTTTGTCCTGTCTTGTGACGAATGTCAAAGAATAGGTAATATTAGCAAACGTCAGGAAATGCCTATGAACTATTCACTCGTCATTGAACCATTTGATGTCTGGGGCTTTGATTATATCGGACCTTTTCCAAAATCCAATGGGTATACTCACATCCTAGTTGCTATTGATTATGTCACTAAGTGGGTAGAAGCTATCCCCACTAGTAGTGCTGATCACAACACTTCTATCAGGATGCTTAAAGAAGTTATCTTCCCTCGATTTGGAGTCCCTAGATATCTATTGACCGACGGTGGTTCACACTTCATTCATGGTGCTTTCCATAAAACGCTTGCTACGTACGATGTCAACCATACAATTGCGTCTCCCTACCATCCTCAGTCCAGTGGTCAAGTAGAGCTAAGCAATAGAGAGATTAAACTGATTCTACAAAATACTGTCAACAGGTCTAGAAAGAATTGGTCTAAGAAGCTCGACGATGCATTGTGGGCTTATAAAACTACCTATAAGAATCCCATGGGCATGTCTCCGTACAAAATGGTGTACGGTAAAGCATGTCATCTACCTCTTGAGCTAGAGCATAAAGCTTATTGGGCAATCAAAGAGCTCAACTTTGATTTCAAACTTGCCGGTGAGAAGAGGTTATTTGATATTAGCTTGCTTGATGAATGGAGAACTCGGGCATATGAGAATGCCAAGTTGTTCAAAGAGAAGGTTAAGAGGTGGCATGATAAGAGGATACAAAAGCGTGAGTTCAATGTAGGTGATTATGTCTTGCTATATAACTCTCGTTTAAGATTCTTTGCAGGCAAGCTTCTCTCTAAATGGGAAGGTCCCTATGTTGTTGAGGAAGTATATCGTTCCGGTGCTATCAAGATGAACAACACGGAAGGTAATTGTCTGAGAGTTGTAAATGGCACAGAATCAAGGATTATATCTCAGGTACTCCCATAAATGTTGAAAGCAATATCATTGCTACTACAACAAAAGACCTTCCAACGGTGCCAGAAACATGGTGACGGGAGACTGTTCTTGTCTTGATACTCCCCAGCAACGGCACCAGGAATCCTTGTGCTACGGTTGCGCCTTAAGGGACTTCCTAGGAAAATATGCAAAGGATTTCCCCCGTGGCCTTGGAGCCTTGCGTTGGTGTTCCCTCGAAGCGGAAAGGGTGATGTAGCGCAGCGGTGGTAAGTATTTCCCTCAGTTTGAGAACCAAGGTATCGATCCATTGAAGGAGTATCTCAAGTGCCTGCACAAACACAAAAAGCTTGCTCCCAACGCTATGCAGGGGTTGTCAATCCCTTATAGATTGTTCGCCAAGAGAGAACTGAAAGCAACAAAGTAACAAAGCAAAGTAAAAGCAAAAGTGGAAACGATAGGTGTAAATAGACCCGGGGGCCGTAGTGTTTACTAGTGGCTTCTCTCATGAAAGCAAGTAGACGATGGGTGAACAAATTACTGTCGAGCAATTGATAGAACCGCGCAAATTCATGACGTCATCTATGGCAATGATTATATCTATAGGCATCGCGTCCAAAACAAGTAGACCGATACTTTCTGCATCTACTACTATTACTCCACACGTCGACCGCTATCCAGCATGCATCTAGTGTATTAAGTCCAATAGAACAGAGTAACGCCTTAAGCAAGATGACATGATGTAGATGGACAATCGCATATCTATGACAAAGCCCACCTTGTTACCCTTGATGGAAACTACACGATGTGTGCCTTGCTGCCCCTACTGTCATTGGGAAAGGTCACCACACGGTAAGAACCCAAAACCAAGCACTTCTCCCATTACAAGAATCATAGATCTAGTTGGCCAGACAAAACCCAAGACTCGGAGAGACTTACAAGGATATCCAATCATGCAAATAAGAAATCAGCAAAGACTCAAATATATATCATAGATAATCTGATCACAAATCCACAATTCATCGGATCTCGACAAACACACCCCCAAAGACGATTACATCGGATAGATCTCCATGAAGATCTTGGAGAACTTTGTATTGAAGATCCAAGAGAGAGAAGAAGCCATCTAGCTACTAACTACGGACCCGTAGGTCCGAAATGAACTACTCACGAGTCATTGGAGGGGCGATGATGTTGATGTAGAAGCCCTCCAACTCCAAAGTCCCCTCCGGCAGGGCACCGGGAAGGGTCTCCAGATGAGATCTCGCGGAAACGGAAGCTTGCGGCAGCGGAAAAGTGTTTTCGTGGATTCCCTGATTTTTTTCTTCTGTATTTTAGGGAATATATAGGCGAAGGAGCTAGGTCAGGGGGGCGCTAGGGAGGCCACAAGCCTGCTAGCCGCCTCCCTTGGTGGCAGCTACAGGGCTTGTGGGCTCCCTGTGGCTCTTCTGGCTTGGCCCACAAGCCCCGTGATCTTCTTCCGTTTGGGAAAAATTTATTTCGGGGATTTTATTCCGTTTGGACTCTGTTCCAAAATCAGATCTGAAAAGAGCCAAAAACACAGAAAAAACAGGAACTGTCACTTGGCACTGAATTAATATACATAAAACATCCAAAGATGACAATATAACAGCATGTAACCATCAAAAATTATAGATACGTTTGAGATGTATCAATCATCAATACCATAACTCCGGAAGAATACCTAAGGGACATTTATCAGCCTATTTTAGACTGTGAAAACGAAGAGGTATGTGATTTGGTAAGAAAACAAAGTCCAAAACTATTCCAGTAGGAAATTTTCTCCATTTTGGAATATTTGAAAAAAATACAAAAATTGGAAGTAGTCCGGGAAATGCGCGAGGAGGCGACAAGCCTGCACGGCGCGGGCCCACCCCCTAGTCGCGCCGTGAGGGCTTGTGGCCACTTCGTGCGCCTCCCGGTCTCCGTTTTTATGCAGAGTACTACTTCTGGTCTGGAAAAAATCATTATTCATACTCCCGTTTGGTGTGACCTCTGCATCACACATATTTCTTCTGTTTTTCGTTTCGAGCCTGTTTTCTGCCGCAGATCTAGGTCAAGATGTCTTCTCAGGATTCAGAGGGGGAGAGCTATGTGGCTGATTACCTTGCTAACCCCAAGGTCTATGGGGACTTTGATCCTTATGGTTGGACCTCTGATGAGGAAGAAGATTATGATCCCAAGGGGAAGGAACAAACAAGTTCCGATGAAGAGGAGGCTCTTCTACCTCAACCTGGACGGACGCATGTGGAGTTCCAAAAGTCGAGCCTCCCTGACTCAAGGAAGAAGCCTAAGACCTTGTTTATCCCTTCTCGTTTCATGCAGGAGAGTAAGCAGGAATTATGCCAAAGGGTGTTGAAGCTTGAAGAGGAAAATGATGATCTGAGTGAGCAGAATTTTATGCTCAAGTGGAAATTAAACAAGCTCAAGACCTCTTGAACAACTACTCCACCACCACCAAAGGAAGACAACTAAACATGGGTACAAGCCGAAGAAGCGCCAGAGGGGCGCCAGCAGGTGGCGACAAGCTTGCTTGGCGCGGCCACCCCCCTGGTCGCGCCAAGGGGACTTGTGGGCAGCCTGCTAGCCCACTGGCCCCCCTCTTTTGCTATATGAAGGGTTTCGTCCAGAAAAAATCAGGGAGGAGCTTTTTCCTGGATTCGCCGCTGCCACGAGGAGGAACTTGAGCAGAACCAATCTAGAGCTCCGGCAGGACAATCCTGCCGGGGAAACTTCCCTATCGGAGGGGGAAATCGTCGCCATCGTCATCACCAACACTCCTCTCATCGGAGGGGACTCATCACCATCAACATCTTCTTTAGCACCATCTCATCTCCAAACCCTAGTTCATCACTTGTAACCAATCTCCGTCTCGCGACTCCGATTGGTACTTGTAAGGTTGCTAGTAGTGTTGATTACTCTTTGTAGTTGATGCTAGTTGGATTACTTGGTGGAAAGTTTATGTTCAGATCCTTGATGCTACTCATTACCTCTCTGGTCATGAATATGATTATACTTTGTGAGTAGTTACTTCGGTTCCTGAGGACATGGGATAAGTATGCTAATAGTAGTCATGTGAATTTGGTATTCGTTCGGTAATTTGATGTGTTGTATGTTGTTTTTCCTCAAGTGGTGCTATGTGAACGTCGACTACATAACACTTCACCATTATTTGGTCCTAGAGGAAGGCATTGGGAAGTAGTAAGTAGATGATGGGTTGCTAGAGTGACAGAAGCTTAAACCCTAGTTTATGCGTTGCTTCGTAAGGGGATGATTTGGATCCACTAGTTTAATGCTATGGTTAGACTTTGTCTTAATTCTTCTTTCGTAGTTGCGGATGCTTGCAAGAGGGGTTAATCATAAGTGGGATGATTGTCCAAGTAAGGGCAGTACCCACGCGCCGATCCACCCACATATCAAACTGTCAAAGTAACGAACGCGAATCATATGAACATGATGAAAACTAGCATGACAGAAATTCCCATGTGTCCTCGGGAGCGTTTTTCCTCCTATAAGACTTTGTCCATGCTTGTCCCTTGCTACAAAAGGGATTGGGCCACTTTGCTGCACCATTGCTACTTTTGTTACTTGTTGCTTGCTACAAATCATCTCGCCACACAATCACTTGTTACCGACAATTTCAGTGCATGCAAATTTTACCTTGCTGAAAACCACTTGTCAGATCCTTCTGCTCCTCGTTGGGTTCAACACTCTTACTTATCGAAAGGACTACGATTGATCCCCTATACTTGTGGGTCATCACGTATCAGTGCACACTTGGGGAGAACATAATTTTATCTTGAAATTTTAGTGAGGGGTCATCTTATAATGCAATCGTCGTCCTAAGCAAAATAAGATGCATAAAAGGATTAACATCACATCCAAATCATACTAGTGACATGATATGGTCGTCGTCATCTTGTGCTTTTGATCTTCATCTCCAAAGCACCAGCATGATCTCCATTGTCACCGGCATGACACCATGATCTCCATCATTTTGATCTCCATCAACGTGTCGCCATGTGGTTGTCGCACCAACTATTGCTTCTACAACTATTGTTAACTCATAGCGATAAAGTAAAGCAAATGGTACAAATTAATTAAAGACAAACCTATGGATCATGTCGGTTGCCGTACTCATCGACATACAAGTCATGATAATCTATACAAAACATGATCATATCATACATCACATGTAACATCACATCTTGGCCATATCATATCACAACATGCCATGCAAAAACAAGTTAGACGTCCACTACTTTGTTGTTGCAAATTTTACATGGCTGCTATGGGCAACTAGCAAGAACCGTTCTTACCTACGCATAGCCAGAATGGTGATATTAAACTTTCTATTTAACCTTCTACAAGGACGGCCTCTGTCGAATCCGATTGAATTAAAGTGGGAGAGACAGATACCCGCCAGCCATCTTTATGTAACAAGTTGCATGTGAGCCGATAGAACGGGTATCTCGTACGTGGACGAGTAAGGTTGGTCCGGTCTGCTTCATCACACAATACCGTCGAATCATTATAAAACTAAGGAAGTAAGCTATCTGAACATCAACACCCATAAAATCTTGTGTGTTCTACTCGTGCATGTTATCTACGAATAGACCTAGCTAATGATGCCACTGTTGGGGAACGTTGCATGGGAAACAAAAAAATTCCTACGCTCACCACGATCTATCTATGGAGATCAACACCTATGAGAGGGGGAGTGCATCTACATACCCTTGTAGATTACTAATACGTCTCCGTCGTATCAACTTTTCCGAACTCTTTTGCCCTTGTTTTGGACTCCAATTTGCATGATTTGAATGGAACTAACCCGGACTAACGTTGTTTTGAGAAGAATTGCCATGGTGTTGTTTTTGTGCAGAAATAAAAGTTCTCGGAATGTCCTGAAAATTTACAGAGAATTTTTCTGGAATAAAATAAAAATACCTGCGCAAAGATCCACCGGAGGGGGCGTGCTAGTGGGCCACAAGCCCACAGGCCGCGGCCACCCCCCTAGGTCGCGCCGTGAGGGCTTGTGGGGCCCACGTGGCACCACCGCCCCCAAACTCAGCTCTATTTATTCCGTATCGCCAGGAAAAAAACCAGAGAGAAGGATTCATCGCGTTTTACGATACGAAGGCGCCGCCACCTCCTGTTCTTCATCTGGAGGGCAGATCTGGAGTCCGTTCTGGGCTTAGGAGAGGGGAAATCGTCGCCATCGTCATCATCAACCTTCCTCCATCAACAATTCCATGATGCTCTTCACCGTTTGTGAGTAATCTCATCGCAGGCTTGCTGGACGGTGATGGGTTGGATGAGATCTATCATGTAATCAAGTTAGTTTTGACGGGGATTGATCCCTAGTATCCACTATGTTCTACATTGATGTTGCTACTACTTTGCCATGCTTAATACTTGTCACTAGGGCCCGAGTGCCATGATTTCAGATCTGAACCTATTATGTTGTCGCCAATATATGTGTGTTTTAGATCCTATCTTGCAAGTTGTAGTCACCTACTATGTGTTATGACCCGGCAACCCCGGAGCGACAGTAGCCGGAACCACTCCCGGAGATGACCATAGTATGAGGAGTTCATGTATTCACCACGTGTTAATGCGTTGGTCAGGTTCTTTATTAAAAGGAGAACCTTAATATCACGTAGTTTCCATTAGGACCCCGCTGCCACGGGAGGGTTGGACAATAGATGTCATGCAAGTTATTTTCCCTAAGCACGTATGACTACATACGGAATACATGCCTACATTAGATTGACGAGCGGGAGCTAGTTACATATCTCTCCGTGTTATAGCTGTTACATGATGAACCACATTCGTCATACTCATCCATCACTGATCCACTGCCGACGAGTGTTTTACTACTGGTCCTTGCTACGTTACTTTGTCCAGGCTTGTCCCTTGCTACAAAAGGGATTGGGCCACTTTGCTACTACTGTTGCTACTGTTGTTCCTTGCTACTTTGTTGTTACTTGTTGCAAGACTTTTTCAACACCGTTGCCGGGGAAGACTAGTTCCCCGTCCACGTGCAACTAACTGGCGCCATTGATACAACAATTAGGAATAATCTGCCGTCAACATATCTGTTTCTCACACCGTTGCTATCATACTACTTTGCTACTGATACTTTGCTTGCAAACACTAATCTTTTAGGTGTGGTTGAATCTGACAAACTCAGCTGCTAATACTTGAGAATATTCTTTCGTTTCCCCTTGAGGAGAATCAACAAATTTGGGTCGAATACTCTACCCTCGAAAACTGTTGCGATCCCCTACACTTGTGGGTCATCAATTACTGAGCGGAAGCGTATATAACACAGTTGATGTAGTCGTACTCCTTCACGATCCAATCATGATCTGTCTCGATCTAGCGCCGAATAGATGACACCTCCGCATTCAACACACGTACAAATCGATGACGTCTTTGCCTCCTTGATCTAGAAAGTGAGGGCGAAGATGTTGATGAGTTCTCCGGCATCACGACGACGTCGCGGCGGCGGTGGTGGCACTAGTAGGAAAAACCTTATAGGTAGGAGCCTAGTAGTAGCGCTGGAAAATAGCACGCGTTTCTGCTACTTAGCAGTAGCACTGGAAATAGGACACGCTACTGCTAACTACCGAAGTAGTAGCGCGGGATGCATTTCCAGCACTACTGCTAAAAGGGGACCAACGAGGCCACCCACAATATTTGTAGTAGTAGCGCTGGACTGCAAAGAGCGCTACTGCTAAGTTCCATAGCAGTAGCGCTGCCCTGGAATCAGTGCTACTGCTAAAAGGGGCCCAACGAGGCCACCGATAGCAGCTACAGTAGCAGCGCTGGCTGAGTTAAGCGCTAAGGCTAACTGCAATAGCAGTACGCTCCTCTGGAACCAGCGCTACTGGTACACGTGGCTGGGGGCAGCTTCATTTACACCCACACACACACCCCCTCTCCCCCTTCCTCCCCATTTGCCCTCCTTTCTCCTTTCCTCCTCCATTGTTACGTCTCCACCATTCTTGCCATTCTTCTCCCTTTCTTCTACCTATCACCCACACACACACCCTCTCCCCCTTCCTCCCCCATTTGCCCTATCCCCTCCTTTCTCCTTTCCTCCACCATTGTTGCCCTTTCACCCACACACACCCCCTCCCCCCTCCCCCCTTTGCCCTATCCCCTCCTTTATCTTTTCGTCCACCATTGTTGCCCTCATTTCACCCACACACACCCCCCCTCTCCCCTTCCTCCCCCTTTGCCCTATCCCCTCCTTTTCCTTTCCTCTCTCTAAGTTCTCCACCATTGTTACTTCTCCATTATTTAGCTGTGCACAATCTCTCTCGGGATATATATATAGGTGAGTAAAAAGTTGAGCATTTCAATATTGGGAATATGTGGGTTTGCGATATGAAGGGATATTGTGTGAGTGACATGACCCGTGAGTTTCTTATGTTTTTCCGAAATGTCGATTTATTTCAGTTTCGGCGAATTACGAGCAAACTCGATATGTAGTATTTTTAGGCAAGGTCATGCCAATTTTTTATATGCATGCATTTTGTTTATGAACCTTTTGCTTTTTATACCTTGCATTCATGAAGGAGAGTGGTAGGAAGGTGGAGCGATACTTGCAATCCATGATTATGGACATGTATGCAAATAAACGGACTCGGATTAGATGTCCGTGTACAAGATGCAAAGAAGGAGTAATTTTGGACCCTTTTGATCGTGGTAGTTTGAAGGCCCACTTGCTGATCAATGGTTTCATGGATGGCTATACTCAGTGGATAAGTGAAGATGATGATGAGGACGTCCACATGGCAGGGAATAACGACATGGGTCTAGACGAAGAGATGACCGATCGACAAGAAGACGATGGCGCCGGACACGACAACTGTGAAGAGTCTAGATACGGCGGCGGGGAAGAGTCTGGACATGGCGTCGGAGAAGATTATGGACATGGCAAAGTAGCAGAGTTCGGACATGGCGGTGAAGAGTCGATGGACACGCCGCGGACTTCGACCCTACTAAGTTCAGTCATGCAGGACCCTCATGTTCGAGACCTCCTTCACAAGAGTACGAATAGCGCCACAGTTGATTATAGAGAGGAGGCCAAGCTGGCGCAACTTGAACTAGACTTGAAGACTCCATTATATGACGGTTGCGATCCCGAGGTTACCCGCTTGAGTTTCACGCTCTAACTTCTAAAGACGAAGGGAAAAAACAAATGGATAAACAAAAGCCTCAATGAGAACTTGAAGTATCTACAAAATAAAGTTCTTCCCACAGGGAACATGTGTTCTACTAGTGTCGATGAGGCCAAGAAAATTGGTTGCCCTCTGGAACTGCCGCACATTAGATACCACGCATGCACCAACGATTGCATCATTTATCGGGGTGAGCACGCGGAAAAAACTAGGTGTCCAGTGTGCAATGCTTCTCGATACAAGAAGGCGGGAAAGAAAGCTCCTCAGAAAGTTGTACGGTACTTTCCGATCACTCCCCGTCTGCAACGGTATTTCGTAGGTCCTAAGGAAGCAAAGCTCATGCGCTGGCACGCAGAGAGGAAGAAGCCTGATGATGGAGATGATCCAAAGCTGAGACACCTCGCAGATGGTAGCCAGTGGAGAGCACTCAATGCCGAATACCGTTTTTCGAAGAAGATGCAACGAACATCGTGCTTGGTGCATGTACCGATGCATGAATTCGTTTGGAAACCAGAGCAGCAACCACAGCACATGGCCCGTCTTTGTATGGATGTACAGCCCCCCCCATGGAAGTGCATGAAGACAAAGCACATACACAAGAGCATGCTGATTCAAGGGCCAAAACAACCGGGAAATAATATTAACCTATATATGGGGCTTCTGAAAGAGGAGCTAGACACGTTATGATAATCGTCGGTCAAGACATGGGACGCCAGCACCAGAGATTATTTCTATATGAGAGTTGTGCTGATGATGACGGTGCACGACTATCTCGGTTACGGGTACACCTCGGGCCAGGTGTGCCACGGATACAGCGGATGCACGAGGTGCATGGATGATACAACGTCTCAGCAGCTTACGTCAACGAAAGATGGCGGGTCTGGGAAAATCGTGTACATGGGGCACCGTAGATGGCTCGAAAAGAATGACCCGTGGAGAAAACGTGGAGATCTATTCAATGGTTTGGATGAGCATCAAGGACCTCCACATAAGAGGAGTGGTGCCAAAATCAAAGAGCTATTGAATAACTGGCAAAAGAGCCCCGCACCGGGAAAGATGAAAAGGCGTTGGATCCGCTGCTAAAGGTATGGAAAACAAGGTCTGTTTTCTGGGACTTGGAGTACTAGCCCAATCACGACACACCTCGTTGCCTTAATCAAATGCATATAACAAAGAATGTCCTCGAGAGCTTGCTTGGCACATTAATGAACATGCCGGAGAATACCAAGGATGGGCTGAAGGCAATGAAAGACTTGGAGGATTTGGAGATCAGGGGGGATCTCCACATGCCCCGTAAAAAGTCGACGGAGGAGACGAAGACAGAGACGGCGACGGGGCCAAGGGGAAGAAAAGTCAACAAGAAGGAGCAGAATTGTTTCCCCCTTCTTGCTTCACCTTAAGTCCGAAGGAGATCGATCAATTCATCAAGTGCCTTACGAGAATCAAATTTAGTTCTGGTTACTCTGGGATAAGCAGATTTCTAGACACCAAGAAGAAAAGGTTTAGCGGGATAAAGTCTCATGACTGTCACGTGATGATGACGCACATACTCCTGGTTGCCATTAGAGGGACAATGGACAAGCACGTCTGTGAGACACTTACTGGTCTCTGCAACTTCTTCGACGTTATCTCTCGAAAGTCCATCAGTGTGAAGCAGCTCCAAAGGCTACAGGAAGAGATCGTTGTCATAGTATGTGAGCTTGAGACGTACTTCCCGCTCACATTCTTTGACATCATGGTGCATCTGTGTGTCGACATCATGGACGACATCATCGACCTCGGGCCGACATTCCTTCACAGCATGATGCCTGTTGCGGCAACAAAAGTCCTTCCTTGGCGCTAGGAATTCTTATTGTTACTTCTCTGGTTTGCGTAGGTTTTTCCCTTGAAGAGGAAAGGGTGATGCAGCACAGGAGCATTAAGTATTTCCCTCAGTTTGAGAACCAAGGTATCAATCTAGAAGGAGGGCCTCGTCTAGTCCAAAGTACCTGCGCAAACACAAACAAGCTTGCACCCAACGCTTGAAAGGGGTTGTCAATCCCTTCAAGATTGTTTGCAAAGTGAGACATGAAGGCGGAAAGTGCAACGAAGTAAAAAGTGTAAGGCTGAAAATATGGTGTGGAGTAGACCCTGGGGGCCATAGTGTTCACTAGAGGTTTCTCTCAAAATAGCAAATATCATGGGGGGTAAACAAATTACTGTCGAGCAATTGATAGAACCGCGCAAAGTCATGACGATATCTAAGGCAATGATCGTACATATAGGCATCACGTCCGAGACAAGTAGACCGATACTTTCTGCATATACTACTATTACTCCACAAATCGACCGCTATCCAGCATGCATCTAGTGTATTGAGTTCATGACGAACAGAGTAACGCCTTAAGCAAGATGACATGATGTAGAGGGATAATCTCAAACCAATGATGAAAACCCCATCTTTTTACCCTTGATGGCAACAACATGATGCGTGCCTCGCGACCCCTTCTATCGTTGGGTGAGGTCACCGCACGGTATGAACCCAAAACCAAGCACTTCTCCCATTGTAAGAATCATAGATCTAGTTGACCAAACAAAACCCACAACTCGAAGAGAATTACAAGGATATGAAATCATGCATAAGAGAGATCAGAAGAAACTCAAATAAGATTCATAGATAATCTGATCATAAATCCACAATTCATCGGATCTCGACAAACACACCGCAAAAGAAGATTACATCGGATAGATCTCCATGAGGATCATGGAGAACTTTGTATTGAAGATCCAAGAGAGAGAAGAAGCCATCTAGTTACTAGCTACGGACCCGTAGGTCTATGGTGAACTACTCACGCATCATCGGAGAGGTCATGGTGTTGATGGAGAAGCCCTTCGTGTCCGAATCCCCCCTCCGACAGGGCACCAGAACGTGCCCCATATGAGATCTTGCGAAGACAGAAGCTTGCAGCGGCGGAAAAGTGATTTCGATGATCTCCTGATGTTTTTGGGATTTTTAGGGAATATATAGGCGCAACCCCAAGGGCAGAGGGCGTCCAGGGGGCCCACAAGCCTGTGGGTCGCGGCCTCCTGATGACCCACAAGTACAGGGGATCAATCGTAGTCCTTTCGATAAGTAAGAGTGTCAAACCCAACAAGGAGCAGACGGCTCTGATAAACGGATTTCAGCAAGGTAATAACTCCAAGCACTGAAAGTAGCGGTAACAAGTGATTGTTTAGCGAGGTGAAACGTAGCAAGCAAAGAGTAACAAGTAACAAGTAGTAGCAACGGTGCAGCAAGTGGCCCAATCCCTTTTGTAGCAAGGGACAAGCCTGAACAAAGTCTTATAGGAGGAAAAACACTCCCGGGGACACACGGAAATTTCTGTAATGCTAGTTTCATCATGTTCATATGATTCGCGTTCGTTACTTTGATAGTTTGATATGTGGGTGGACCGGCGCTTGGGTACTGCCCTTACTTGGACAAGCATCCCACTTATGATTAACCTCCCTCGCAAGCATCCGCAACTACAAAAGAAGAATTAAGACAAAGTCTAACCATAGCATTAAACTAGTGGATCCAAATCAGCCCCTCACGAAGCAACGCATAGACTGGGGTTTAAGCTTCTGTCACTCCAGCAACCCATCATCTACTTACTACTTCCCAATGCCTTCCTCTAGGCCCAAATATGGTGAAGTGTTATGTAGTCGACGTTCACATAACACCACTAGAGGAAAAACAACATACAACATATCAAAATACCGAACGAATATCAAATTCACATGACTATTATTAACATAACTTATCCCATGTCCTCAGGAACAAAAGTAACTACTCACAAGACATAATCATAATCATGACCAGAGGTGTAATGAATAGCATCAAGGATCTGAACATAAACTTTTCCACCAAGTAATACAACTAGCATCAACTACAAAGAGTAATCAACACTACTAGCAACCTTACAAGTACCAATCGGAGTTGCGAGACGAAGATTGGTTACAAGAGATGAACTAGGGATTGGAGAGGAGATGGTGCTGATGAAGATGTTTATGAAGATGCCTCCCCTCCGATGAGAGGAGTGTTGGTGATGACGATGGCGATGATTTCCTCCTCCGGGAGGGAAGTTTCCCCGGCAGGATCGTCCTGCCGGAGCTCTAGATTGGATCTGCTCAAATTCCACCTCGTGGCGGCGGCGAAACCACGAAAAATCTCCCCTCTTGATTTTTTCCAGACCACGACGCTTCATATAGCAAAAGAGGGGGCTAGTGGGCCTTCAGGCAGCCCACAAGCCTGCCCACCGCCACCAGGGGGGTGGTGGCGGAGTGGGGGCTTGTGGGGCCCTGGTGGCCCCCCTCCGGTAGTTCTTTCACCCAGTATTGTTTATATATTCCAGAAAAAATCCACTTAATTTTTTAGGGCATTTGGAGATGTGCAGAATAGTGGACTAGGATTTGCTGTTTTCCAGTCCAGAATTCCAGCTGCCTGAATTCTCCCTCTTCAAATAATCCTTGCAAAATAAGAGAGAAAAGGCATAAATATGGTACCACAAGTAATATAACAGCCCAAAAAGCAATAAATATCAACATGAAAGCATGATGCAAAATGGACGTATTAACTCCCCCAAGCTTAGACCTCGCTTGTCCTCAAGCGAAAACCAAGTTCCATAAACATGTCCACATGTTGACGGACGAAGGTGTCGATAAAACATAATACGGACATGAGGGCATCATGATCACACAATACATCATAAAGATTCTTATGGGAAAGTGACAATTCCTTCACAAAGCAAAGCATGAAGCAAAAACCTTACCGAGAAGTAACCAACAATAGTCCATAGTCATTGAAGCAATTGCAATTTATCGCAACATCACAAAGAGTCAAATAAGAGCTTGTAAGGCAAACCCACATACTCAATCATCTCTTTTGTTTTCCACAATTGTTACAACTCACGTGGTACTCATGGTGTCAAAGTTTCAGCTGGACATAGAGGAAGATAGGGGCTTACAGTTTTGCCTCCCAACCATTTACCTCAAGGGTAAAGCCAACAACAATAAAGCATGAATACTCAACTCCAAGTTGATATATGAATATAGATCTTTCCCAAGCATGTGACGGTAGCCAAGACAAAGGCAAAAAGGGAATTGGTGATGATCACCATGACTCTTACAAGGGCAAAAAGTAAAGGTAAAAGATAGGCCATTCGCAGAGGGAAGCAGAGGTTGTCATGCGCTTTTGAGGTTTGAATGTGTGTCCTCTTGGTGCGGAGGAACGTCACTTTATATTGCCTCCTGTGACAAAGAACTTTATTATGCAGTGTGTCGCTTTTATATCTTCCTCATCACAGGTTCGTACAAAGCTTATTTTCCACACACTAATAGATCATACATATTAGAGAGCAATTTTTATTGCTTGCACCGATGACAACTTACTTGAAGGATCTTATTCAATCCATAGGTAGGTATGGTGGACTCTCATGGCAAAACTGGTTGGAGGTTTATGGATGCACAAGTAGTATCTCTACTTGGTGCGGGAGTTTTGGCTAAAATGAGGTGGAAGAAATCGTCACATGCTAAGGGATCTCTAACCATATAACATTGTTTGGAACCAAGCAAACACAATTCATTATGTTGTCTTCCTTATCCAACATCTACTCCTAGGCATGTAATAGTTTAGTGAGTGCTCACAATTGTAAAAAGTGTCTAAGATGATATATTTATATGTGAACCTCTCTTACCTTATTACTTCTTATTAATTGCAACAATGACTAATGTCTATGTTGATTTATTCTCAACAAGTTTCAATCATCATACTTGTCATATGTGAAGTTATCACTATCCATAAGATCGTCTCATGTCTTTCATGCTATCGTTCTTTTCATACTTTTGATCATGGCACAAAACTTGACTAAGAAACTCTTTATTATATAGCTCGTAAGCTCGAATACAACGGGGGAGTGACAAAAGCAAAAGACTCAAACTAAAAACTAAAGACTTATTCCTCTAAAAGAAGAAATAAAAACTGAAAAGGAAAGAACTAAAAGAAAGGTAAAAGCAAAAGATATAGAGGTGATATGATACCACGGCAACTCCCCCAAGCTTGACAGAAGCCAAGGGGATTGCCCATACCAATGCTTAGTTGTCTTCCTTTGGTGGTGATGGTGGTGTTGTTGGAGCAGTCTTGAGCTTGTCTAATTTCCACTTGAGCAAAAAGATCTGCTCCCTTAGATCGTCATTTTCTTCCTCAAGTTTCAAAACTCTATGGCAAAGCTCCTGCTTACTCTCCTACAAGAAACGAGAAGGGATAAACAAGGTTTTAGGCTTCTTCCTATGGTCAGGGAGGATTGACTTCTTGAACTCCAGATGGGTGTTTGCAGGTTGAGGTAGAGGAGCCTCCTCTTCATCGGAACTCGTTTGTTCCTTCCCCTTGGGCTCATAGTCCTCTTCCTCATCAGTGGTCCAGCCATATGGTTCCAAGTCCCCATTAATCCTAGAGTTAGCACGATCATCGGCCACATAGATCTCTTCTTCTGAATCTTGAGAAGACATCTTGACCTAAATCTGCGGCAGACAACAAGCTCGAAATGAAAACAGAGGAAAACTACGCGATACGGAGATCAAAACCTTCGGGTGACTATATATTTATTTCTTCTGGGCCAGAAGGAGTCCTCCGCAAGAAAACAGAGTCCGGGAGGCACACGAGGTGCCCACAAGCTTGCCCACCGCCACCAGGGGGTGGCGGAGTGGGCCCTTGTGGCTGCCTTGTTCGCTCTCCGGATTGCTTTTTATTTTTCTAATTTTCCAAAAATTCCAAAACTGAGGAAATTTCCTATTGGAAAAGTATTGGAGTCCAATTTCTTGCCAAAACAGATACATCTTCATTTTCAAGGTCTGAAACAGGCTGATAAACATCCCTTATGTACTCCTCTGGAGTTATGACGTTGATGATATTGGTCTCAACATTTATGGGAGTACCAGAGATGTAATGCTTGAGTCTTTGCCCATTTACCACTCTAGGAAATTTTCCTTCCGTGTTATTGATTTTGATGGCACCGGAACGATATACTTCCTCGACAACATAGGGACCTTCCCATTTAGAGAGAAGCTTGCCTGCAAAGAATCTCAAACGAGAATTGTATAGCAAGACATCATCATCTATAATGAACTCTCGTTTCTGTATCCGTTTGTCGTGCCATCTCTTAACCTTTTCCTTGAACAACCTGGCATTCTCATATGCCTGAGCTCTCCATTCATCTAACGAGCTGATATCAAACAACCGCTTCTCACCGGCAAGTTTGAAATCAAAGTTGAGCTCTTTGATTGCCCAATAAGCTTTGTGTTCCAGCTCAAGAGGTAGATGACAGGCCTTACCGTAAACCATTTTATACGGTGACATGCCCATGGGATTCTTATAAGCAGTCCTATAAGCCCATAGTGCATCGTCAAGTTTGCTAGACCAGTTCTTTCGAGATCTATTGATGGTCTTTTGTAGGATCAACTTGATCTCCCTATTACTCAACTCAACTTGACCACTAGACTGAGGGTGATAAGGAGATGCAACTCTATGGTTGACATCATACTTAGCTAGCATCTTGCGGAAAACACCATGAATGAAGTGTGAACCGCCATCAGTCATCAAGTATCTAGGGACTCCAAATCTTGGGAATATGACTTCATTAAGCATCTTAATAGAGGTGTGGTGATCGGCATTTTTAGTGGGGATAGCTTCTACCCACTTAGCAACATAATCCACAGCAACTAAGATGTGAGTGTACCCATTGGAACTCGGGAAGGGTCCCATATAATCAAAGCCCCAGACATCAAATGGTTCAATGAGAAGTGAATAGTTCATAGGCATTACTTGACGCTTACTGATGTTCCCTATCCTTTGGCATTCGTCACAAGACAAGACAAACTTACGGGCATCCTTGAAGAGAGCGGGCCAATAGAAACCTGATTGCAATACCTTATGGGCAGTTCTATCTCCAGCATGGTGTCCTCCGTAGGCTTCGGAATGACACTTCTGCAGGATATGTCCCTGTTCATGTTCAGGCACACAACGTCTAATAACACCATCTACTCCTTCCTTATAAAGGTGAGGATCATCCCAAAAGTAGTGTCTCAAATCAAAGAAGAATTTCTTATTTTGTTGATAGGTGAAACTGGGTGGTATGTATTTGGCTACGATATAGTTTGCATAATCGGCATACCATGGTGCACTATGAGAAGTGCAGATGACGTTTAATTGCTCATCAGGAAAGCTGCCATAAATAGGTAGTGGGTCATCAAGGACATTCTCTAGCCTAGACAAGTTATCTGCTACAGGGTTATCAGCACCCTTTCGGTCAACAACGTGCAAATCAAATTCCTGTAGCAGGAGAACCTATCTGATCAGCCTAGGCTTAGCGTCCTTCTTCTGCATGAGGTACTTAATAGCAGCATGATCAAAGTGAATAGTGACTTTGGAGTCAACTATGTAAGATCTGAACTTTCCGCATGCAAACACGACTGCTAAAAATTCCTTCTCCGTAGTGGCATAGTTTCTTTGGGCACTGTCTAGAGTTTTACTAGCGTAGTGAATGACATTCAACTTCTTGTCAACTCTTTGTCCTAGAACAGCACCAACAACATAATTACTAGCGTCGCACATGATTTCAAAGGGCAAGTTCCAGTCAGGTGGTTGAACAATAAGTGTGGTTATCAAAGCCTTCTTAAGTATTTCAAAGGCTTCCTCACAATCCTCATCAAAAAAAAAGGAACATCCTTCTGCAAGAGGTTGGTAAGAGGCCTAGAAATCTTAGAGAAGTCTTTAATGAACCTTCTATAGAAACCAGCATGACCTAGGAAACTTTGTATACCTCTGATATCTGTGGGGCAAGGAATTTTCTCAATTGCATCAACCTTAGCCTTATCAACTTCAATGCCTCTTTCAGAGATTTTGTGTCCTAAGACGATACCTTCATTAACCATAAAGTGGCACTTCTCCCAATTCAAGACGAGGTTGGTTTCTTCGCATCTCTGTAAGACTCGATCAAGGTTCCTGAGGCAATCATCAAAGGAAGACCCATAAACGGAGAAGTCATCCATGAAAACCTCGACAATCTTTTCACAAAAGTCACAAAATATAGCCATCATACATCTTTGGAAGGTGGCAGGTGCATTACATTAGCCAAAAGGCATACGTCTATAGGCAAAGGTACCAAAAGGGCAGGTGAAAGTGGTTTTCTCTTGATCAGATTGTGCAACTGGTATCTGCGAGAAACCTGAATAACCGTCTAGAAATCAGAAATGTGTGTATTTTGATAGCCTTTCTAGCATTTGGTCATGAACGGCAAAGGATAATGATCTTTCCTGGTTGCCTTGTTCAGTTTCCGGAATTCTATCACCATTCTATAGCCGGTAATAATCCTTTGTGGGATTAGTTCATCCTTATCATTAGGAACGACGGTGATACCTCCCTTCTTAGGTACGCAATGTACTGGACTTACCCTATCACTATGATTCCTGCTTCTAGAAGCTTTAATATTTCTTATCTAACGACCTCTTTCATCTTAGGATTTAATCTCCTTTGATGATTAGCAACTGGTTTAAAGTCAGGATCGGTTTTAATCTTGTGCTGACATAGAGTAGGACTAATACCCTTAAGATCATCAAGAGTATATCCAATAGCAGCGCGGTGCTTCCTCAGAGTTTTTAGTAACTTCTTCTCTTCGCGCTCTGAGAGGAGAGCACTAATAATGACAGGATATATCTCCTTCTCATCAAGATAGGCAAACTTAAGAGTATCAGGCAACTGTTTAAGCTCGAACACAGGATCACCCTTTGGTGGGGGAGGATCCCCAAGCAGTTCAACACACAGATTATTCTTGAGAATAGGATGTTGTTCTAAGACAATTCCATCTATCTCATCTCTCTCCTCCATATCCATATCATTTTCATGCTCAAGCAGATATTGCTCTAAAGGATCCGTAGGAGGTACGGCAATAGAGGCAAGCGCAATGATTTCATCTCTACCAGACGACTCTCTTGCATGGGTTTGTCTTCCAAACTTGGAGAAGTTAAATTCATGGGACACACCCTCGAAACTTACTGTGACAGTCTGCTTAATGCAATCAATGTGAGCATTGACAGTGTTGAGAAAGGGTCTACCAAATATGATGGGACAAAAACTATCTTGTGTAGTACCAAGGACAAGGAAATCACTAGGATACTTCGTCTTACCACACAGGACTTCTACGTCTCTCACAATTTCCAGAGGGCAGATCGTGTCTCTATTAGCTAGCGTAATAGTGACATCAATGGGTTCTAACTCAGCAGGTGCAATCTCATCTTTGATTTCATCATATAGAGAACGGGGTATTGCACTAACACTAGCTCCCATATCACATAAACCATGGTAGCAGTGATCTCCTATCTTAACAGAAACAACGGGCAGGCCAACTACAGGTCCGTGTTTGTCTTCCGCGTGAAGTTTAGCAATTCTAGCGGAGTCCTCACAAAATTTGATAACGTGCCCGTCTATATCTTCGACTAAGAGATCTTTGATAATAGGAACACTAGGTTCAACTCTAATCTCCTCAGGGGGTGCAAGTGGTCTAATGTATCCCCTACATATCACAGTTGGAGCTTTAGAATAATCCTTTATCCTAGCAGGGTATGGTGGTTTCTCAGTGTAAGCACAAGGAACAACAGGATCACTAAAAGCTATGATTTTGTCCTCAACTAGATTGGTTTTGGCTATGTTGCTTTCTACAGGAGGATGATATTTAAACCACTTCTCTTTGGGAAGATCAACATGAGCAGCAAAAGATTCACATAGAGAAGCTACTATCTCACAGTCAAGTCCATACTTAGCGCTAAAATCTCTAGAAGTGTTTGTCTCAACAAAAGATTTAATGCAATCCAACTGGAAATTCATACCTGACTCCTTACCTTCCTCCAGCTCCCAATCTTCAGAGTTGCGTTTGATTCTCTCCAATAAATTCCACTTGTGATCAATATCCTTCTTCATAAAAGAACCGGCACAAGAAGTGTCAAGCATGGTACGATCTTCATGAGAAAGACGAGCATAAAAGTTTTGAGTGATGATTTCTCTCAAGAGCTCATGATTGGGGCATGAATATATCATTGATCTAAGCCTCCCCCAAGCTTGAGCTATGCTTTCCCTGTCACGAGGCCAAAAGTTATAAATAAAGTTCCGATCACGATGTACTAAATGCATACTTTTGATGAAATTCCAATTTCAACCGATTGTAGCCCCATGATCCAGCATCATCACATAGCCTATACCATGTCAACGCCTTATCCTTCAAAGATAAAGGAAAGACTTCCTTCTTTACCTCATCATCGGGCAAACCTGCAAGCTTAAACAAACCACAAACTTCATCTACATAGCTTAGATGAAAGTCAGGATGTGAAGATCCATCTCCTGTAAAAGGATTAGCCAGCAGTTTCTCAAGCATACCCAAAGGAATTTCATAAAAGATATTTTCAGTAGGTACCTCAGGTTGAGGAGCAACTCCTCGTGCTTCCGTTCATGGTGAAGATACCCCGAACAAACTCCTCAAAGGAAGAGTTTCCATAGTGACAAGTGACAATAAATTTCAGCACAGTATAAAGATGTTTCCTTACCAATTTCCACTTACCAAAGGCGCTTCACTCCCCGGCAACGGCGCCATACAAGAGTCTTGATGACCCACAAGTATAGGGTATCAATCTTAGTCCTTTAGATAAGTAAGAGTGTCGAACCCAAAGAGGAGCAGAAGGCTCTGATAAACGGATTTCAGCAAGGTAATAACTGCAAGCACTGAAAGTAGCGGTAACAAGTGATTGTGTAGCGAGGTGAAACGTAGCAAGCAAAGAGTAACAAGTAACAAGTAGTAGCAACGGTGCAGCAAGTGGCCCAATCCCTTTTGTAGCAAGGGACAAGCCTGAACAAAGTCTTATAGGAGGAAAAACGCTCCCGGGGACACACGGGAATTTCTGTCATGCTAGTTTCATCATGTTCATATGATACGCGTTCGTTACTTTGATAGTTTCACATGTGGGTGGACCGGCGCTTGGGTACTGCCCTTACTTGGAAAAGCATCCCCTTATGATTAACCTCTCTCGCAAGCATCCGCAACTACAAAAGAAGAATTAAGACAAAGTCTAACCATAGCATTAAACTAGTGGATCCAAATCAGCCCCTCACGAAGCAACACATAGACTGGGGTTTAAGCTTCTGTCACTCCAGCAACCCATCATCTACTTACTACTTCCCAATGCCTTCCTCTAGGCCCAAATATGGTGAAGTGTTATGTAGTCGACGTTCACATAACACCACTAGAGGAAAAACAACATACAGCATATCAAAATACCGAACGAATATCAAATTCACATGACTATTATTAACATGACTTATCCCATGTCCTCGGGAACAAAAGTAACTACTCACAAGACATAATCATAATCATGACCAGAGGTGTAATGTATAGCATCAAGGATCTGAACATAAACTCTTCCACCAAGTAATCCAACTAGCATCAACTACAAAGAGTAATCAACACTATTAGCAACCTTACAAGTACCAATCGGAGTTGCGAGACGAAGATTGGTTACAAGAGATGAACTAATGATTGGAGAGGAGATGGTGCTGATGAAGACGTTGATGAAGATGCCTCCCCTCCGACGACAGGAGTGTTGGTGATGACGATGGCGACGATTTCCCCCTCCGGGAGGGAAGTTTCCCCGGCAGGATCGTCCTGCCGGAGCTCTAGATTGGATCTGCTCAACTTCCGCCTCGTGGCGGCGGCGAAACCACGAAAAAGCTCCCTCTTGATTTTTTTTTTCCAGACCAGGACGCTTCATATAGCAAAAGAGGGGGGCTAGTGGGCCTTCAGGCAGCCCACAAGCCTGCCCACCGCCACCAGGGGGTGATGGCGGAGTGGGGGCTTGTGGGGCCCTGGTGGCCCCCCTCCGGTAGTTTTTTCGCCCAATATTTTTAATATATTCCAGAAAAAATCCACGTAAATTTTCAGGGCATTTGGAGATGTGCACAATAGTGGACTAGGATTTTCTCCTTTTCCAGTCCAGAATTCCAGCTGCCTGAATTCTCCCTCTTCAAATAATCCTTGCAAAATAAGAGAGAAAAGGCATAAATATGGTACCACAAGTAATATAACAGCCCAAAAATAAATAAATATCAACATGAAAGCATGATGCAAAATGGACGTATCACCTCCCCCTGGCCGCGGGGTGAGGGCTTGTGGGGCTCCTGGGCCCCCCTGCCTTGGCTCTCAAGCTTCCCGATCTTCTTCCGTTACGGAAAAAATCTTTTCAGGGATTTTCTTCCGTTTGGACTCTGTTTCAAAATCTCCTCTGAAAGGGGTCAAAAACATGGAAAAAACAGGAACTGGCACTTGGCACTGAGTTAATAAGTTAGTCCCAAAAAATATATAAAAGGCATGCAAAACATACAAAGTTTGACAAGATAATAGCATGAAACCATCAAAAATTATAGATACGTTGGAGACGTATCAAGCATCCCCAAGCTTAACTCCTACTCGTCCTCGAGTAGGGAAGTGATAAAGAATGAATTTTTGATGTGGAATGCTACCTAGCATAGTTGTCCTTTGCAACTTCTTTCACGTGACATGAATGTTCAGATCCGTAAGATTCAAAACAATAGTTTGCTATTGACATGAAAACAATAATACTTCAAGCAAACTAGCAAGGTAATCATGAACTTTCAAAATAACAAGGCCAAGGAAAGTTATCCCTACAAAATCATATAGTCTGGCTATGCTCCATCATCCTCACACAACTAATGTAAATCATGCACAACCCCGGTATTGGCAAAGTAATTGTTTTCGCACTCTTACTTTCTCAAACTTTTTACAACTATCACGCAATACATGAGCGTGAGCCATGGATATAGCACTATAAGTGGAATAGAGTGTGGTGGTAGTTGTGAGACAACAAGGAGGAGATGCCCATTAATAGATATCAATGTGAATGAGTAGGGATTGCCATACAAGAGATGCACTAGAGCTATAAGTATGTGAAAGCTCAAAAGGAGAACTAGTGGGTGTGCATCCAACTTGCTTGCTCACGAAGACCTAGGGCAATTTTGAGGAAGCCCATCATTGGAATATACAAGCCAAGTTTTATAATGAAGATTCCCACTAGCATATGGTAGTGACAAAGCAAGAAGCTCTCAATCATGAACAACATGGTGCTATTATGAAGCACAAAGTGTGGAAAAAGATAGTAGCATTGTCCCTTCTCTCTTTTTCTCTCTTTTCTTTTTTTCATTTGGGCACTTAGGCCTTTTTTTTCTTTTCTCCTCTTTTTTTATTTTATTGCGCTCTTTGGGATTTTTTTTATTTCCTCACATGGGACAATGCTCTAATAATGATGATCATCACACTTTTATTTACTCACAGCTTCAAAGCTCAAAATGATGATGACTCTATAGGAAATGCCTCCGGTAGTGTACCGGGATGTGCAACGATCTAGCATGGCGTATGATGTTGAAAACATCTAGCTAGCTGACTTACGATCATGCAATGGCAATATGAGAGTGACGGCACAAGTCATGAGACGGAACGGTGGAAGTTGCATGGCAATATATCTCGGAATGGCTATGAAAATGCCATAGTAGGTAGGTATGGTGGCAGTTTTGAGGAAGGCATATGGTGGGTTTGTGTACCGGCGAGAATTGCGTGGCACTAGAGAGGCTAGCAATGGTGGAAGGTGAAAGTGCATCGATACCATGGACTCACATTAGTCATGAAGAACTCACATACTTGTTGCGAAAGTTTTTATTAGTAATCGAAACAAAGTGCCAAACGCATACTCCTAGGGGAAGGGTTGGTAGGTGTTAACCATCACGCGATCCCGACCTCGACACAAAGGATGACAATCAATAGATCAATTATGCTCCGACTTCCTCACATAGAGGTTCACCATACGTGCATGCTACGGGAATCACTAACTTCAACACAAGTATTTCTAGATTCACAACACCCTACTAACATAGCTCTTAATATTACCAAATCCATGTCTCAAAACTAATTGAGAGGAATCAAGACTTCTCTTTCTACTCAATGCACATGAAGATGGAGGTTTTTGCATCCTCTTTGGGTACCTATAACCTTTGGGACTACTTTCATAGCATAAGCCAACTACCAAGTCATGCACCACCGTGCTCTAAAAGATATAAGTGAAGCACATAGAGCAAAAGTATCTAGCTCAAAAGATATAAGTGAAGCACTATGAGCATTCTAGCAAAATCACGATGAGTGCATGTCTCTCTCTCTCAAAAAGGTGTGCAGCAAGGATGATCGTGACACAACAAAAAGAAAAGACTCCTATGATACAAGACGCTCCAAGCAAAACACATATCATGTGGTGAATAAAAATATAGCTCCAAGTAATGTTACCGATGGATTGAAGACGAAAGAGGGGATGCCTTCCCGGGGCATCCCCAAGCTTAGGCTTTTTGGTGTCCTTGAATTTGGCTTGGGATGCCTTGGGCATCCCCAAGCTTGATCTCTTTCCACTCCTTATCTCATTGTCCATGAGAACATCACCCAAAACTTGAAAACTTCACAACACAAAACTTAAACAGAAACTCGTGATAACATTAGCACAAGAAAACAAACTACCACTTATTTTGGTACTATAGCAAACTTGAATTCTATATATATTGGTGTTGGGCTACTGTATTCTCACTTTACCATGGCTAGTACCCCCGATACTATCCATAGTTTCATCAAAACAAGCAACCAACTCAACAAAAATAGAATCTGTCAAAAACAGACCAGTCTGTAGCAATCTGTATACTTCGTATACTTCTGGTACCTCCAAAATTCTGAAAAATTACGACTGTCTGGGCAAAAGGCATATCAATGAGCAGCAAGAAGAATCAACTCAAAAGCTCTTTCTAAATAAAAAATGAAAAATCATCTCGTGAGCGAAAAGTTTCTGTTTTTTTCCAGTAGGATCAAACAACCATCACCAAAACTAGTCATAAAGGTTTTGCTTGGCTCAAACACAAAAAGAAACACAAAAAACACAATCATAACAGAATTATGATAGTGTGGATGCAACAAAACAGAAAGAAAAATATAAATTAATTGGGTTGCCTCCCAACAAGCGCTATTGTTTAACGCCCTTAGCAAGGCATAAGGATTTTAATGATGCTCACATAAAAATAGCAATCGGACACGAAGAGAGCATCATGGAACATGTGAAAATCACATCTAAGTCTAACATACTTCCTATGCATAGGCATTTTATAGGAAAACAGATTGTCAAGACAACCAATAGTTGCCATATGCAAGGAAGAAGAAAGAGGCAATAGCAATCTCCACATAACGAGAGGTAATTTGGTAACACAAACAAGCTTGCACCCAATGCTTCAAAGGGGTTGTCAATCCCTTCAAGATTGTTTGAAAAGTAAGATCTGAAGGCGGAAAGTGCAACGAAGTAAAAACTGTAAGGCTGAAAATATGGTGTGGAGTAGACCCGGGGGGCCATAGTTTTCACCAGAGGCTTCTGTCAAAATAGCAAATATCACGGTGGGTGAACAAATTACTGTCGAGCAATTGATAGAACCGCGCAAAGTCATGATGATATCTAAGGCAATTATCATACATATAGGCATCATGTCCGAGACAAGTAGACCGATACTTTCTGCACCTACTACTATTACTCCACACATCGACCGCTATCCAGCATGCATCTAGTGTATTGAGTTCATGACGAACAGAGTAACGCCTTAAGCAAGATGACATGATGTAGAGGGATAATCTCAAACCATTGATGAAACCCCCATATTTTTACCCTTGATGGCAACAACATGATGCGTGCCTCGCTACCCCTTCTGTCACTGGGTGAGGTCACCGCACGGTATGAACCCAAAATCAAGCACTTCTCCCATTGTGAGAATCATAGATCTAGTTGGCCAAACAAAACCCACAACTCGAAGAGAATTACAAGGATATGAAATCATGCATAAGAGAGATTAGAAGAAACTCAAATAAGATTCATAGATAATCTGATCATAAATCCCCAATTCATCGGATCTCGACAAACACACCGCAAAAGAAGATTACATCAGATAGATCTCCATGAAGATCATGGAGAACTTTGTATTGAAGATACAAGAGAGAGAAGAAGTCGTCTAGTTACTAGCTATGGACCCGTAGGTCTATGGTGACCTACTCACGCATCATCGGAGAGGTCATGGTGTTGATGGAGAAGCCCTCCGTGTCTGAATCCCCCCTCCGGCAGGGCACAAGAACGTGCCCCATATGGGATCTTGCGGACACAGAAGCTTGCGGCGGCGGAAAAGTGAATTCGATGATCTCCTGATTTTTTGGGGATTTTTGGGGAATATATAGGTGCAACCCCTAGGGCAGAGGGTGTCCAGGGGGCCCACAAGCCTGTGGGCCGCGGCCTCCCCCCTGGCCGCGGGGTTAGGGCTTGTGGGGCCCCTGGGGCCCCCCTGCCTTGGCTCTCAAGCTTCCCGATCTTCTTCTGTTACGAAAAAATCTTTTCGGGGATTTTCTTCCGTTTGGACTCTGTTTCAAAATCTCCTCTGAAAGGGGTCAAAAACATGGAAAAAACAGGAACTGGCACTTGGCACTGAGTTAATAAGTTAGTCCCAAAAAATATATAAAAGGCATGCAAAACATCCAAAGTTTGACAAGATAATAGCATGAAACCATCAAAAATTAGATACGTTGGAGACGTATCAATGCCGTTGGAGAAAATGAATGGGGTGATCAAAGGATTCGTTCGTAACATGGCCCGTCCCGAGTGGAGCATCGTCTAGGGGTATCTAACCCAAGAGTGCATCTCCTTTTGCGAGAATTATATGGGCAAAGAAGACCCTGTTGTTGGTTTGCCCGTCAACAAGCACCATGGGAGGCTCGGAGGAGAAGGTCACAACAACGGATGGAGGGAATTGCACGTGGACTACTCAAATCGACGGGACGACTTTGATAGGGAAAACTTAGTTGTGCTACAACACCTAGATGTGGTAGATGATTATGTAACACTGCACAAAGAAGTCATCCCAAAAAAGTAACCTGATCAGGGGATGCGCAAGACGGATGGCGAAGTTACTATAGAGCACAACACCACTTTTTGCGTTGGTTCAAAGAGCAGGTTCATGTTAATCCCCCCGAAGAGGGAAGTGCGGACGGGTTTCTCATACACGTCTTAGCACAGGGCCCCGCGCCCAAACTTGTGTCCTATGAGGCATACGATATCAATGGGTACACGTTCTACACGAAGGCCAAAGACATGGGCAGTGATTACCAGAACTCAGGGGTGACGACTGAATGCGTGACCGACTCCAACGGCACAACTGAAAGATTCTATGGAAGGGTCGAAAAGATCTGGGAGCTTAACTATGCTAGAAAGCATGATGCGACGATGTTCCGTGTCAGGTGGGCTAAGGCCGTCGTAAGAGAAAACAAGTATTTCACTACCATGTCTATACCGGACACAAAGAGCGCTACCGTCAATGTTAACGTCATTGCCAAAACTGAGCCATGGATACATGCTAAGCACGTGACACAATGCTTCTTCATAACCGACCCGACCAATCCCAGCAAGTAGTCGTGAGGAGAGGCAAAAGGAACATCATCGGAATGGATGGAATCGCCAACGAGGAAGACTACGACCAATACGGCAACCCGATGAGGGAAGATGACGATGACGATGAAGCATACGTGAGAAGAAGAATCAAGACTACATTACGTAGGAAATATCGTACTCCACGGTGCCGGAAAAGAACAATCAAGACAACAAAAAAGAAAGGAAAGAAGCTTAACGTGAAATGTCTTCGATGCAGCTGAGAAAGAATCATTTATATATATGTACGTATTTTGTGTACGCAACAACACATGGTTCCGGTAATATTCGCGTAGTGTGGGAGGGAGATGTTCTCGTCATCGACTACATGCGTGCGAGAGGCCGTCGGGAGAAAAACAAAAAAACAAAAAGGGAGAAAGCAATACAAAAGAAAAAGGAAAGTAAATAGAAAAGGAAAGGAAAAAATAAAAAGGAAAGAAAGGTAATAAAAATAAAATAATTAAAAAATATAATTAAAATAAATTAATAAAGAAAAGCAATAAAGAAAATAAAGTTAGCAGTAGCACTCGAGCCAATCCAGCGCTACTGCTAAGTTAGCAGTAGCGCCGGTCTTGTCCAACGCTACTGCTATATAACCTAGGTCATTTAGCAGTAGCGTTGGGGTAGCACGAGCGCTACTGCTAACTTAGGAGTAGCGCTGGAACCAATCCAGCGCTACTGGTACTTGTGGTTAACCGGACCCAAAATCCCCTAACTCCCCCTGTCCCTCCACTCCTTCCCTCTCCCCCTCTCCCGCGCGTTGCACTCCCACTATCGTCGCCGCCACCCGCCGCCGCCTTCCCTGCTCGTCGGAGCCCTCCCAACCCCCTCCAAGCACCGCAGCCCCCTCCAAGCGCCACCTCCTTGAAGCGCCGACGGGCCCCCTCCATGCGCCGTTGTTCGACCAAGCGCCGCCGCCACCCCTTCCAAGCGCCACCTCCTCCAAGTGCCGTCGGGCCCCCTCCAGGCGCCGCCACCCCCTCCAAGCGCCGCCGGACCCCCTCCATGCGTCGTTGTTCGACCACCTCCCCTCCCGCTCCGGTAAGCCCCTCTTCCTGTTGCACGTTGCTTCATATCATACTAAAGAAAGAGGAGGCGTCATATTAAACAAGGTTCAGATGAGAGAGAAATGAGAGAGAGAGATGTTAGAGAGATGATAGAGAGAGATGATAGAGAGATGATAGAGAGATGAGAGAGATGAGAGAGAGATGAGAGAGAGATGATAGAGAGATGATAGAGAGATTATATTATTTTATTAGATAGGTAATTCAAAAGAAATGGTCCTTGGGAGTGTTTTGTTCTTATAATTATCGCGACAATTATTCCTTTAGTGTTTCGAAATTTCCTATCCATAGCACATATGTCAATGCCTAGCTCATCCGCTCATTAAAAATAGTCTAATCTGATATGTTTGATGTGTTACTAGAGCAACATTTATAGCACATATGAAAGTAAAAGCTGAATTTTCAATCATTGTTTTCTCTAGATTTTGGATGCTCTTGGTGCATTCAGATTTTGGAAATTTTCAATCATTGTTTGCTCCAGATTTTGGATGCTCTTGATGCATTCAGGAATGTATAAATAGAAGATGCAGAGATGTGTACTTAATTTAGTTCCAAATTGTTGCTATATCCGAGTGGCCTATGTTTTGCCGAAATGTTGATTCATTTCCGTTCCGACAAATTTCAGGCGCTCCATATGTCCACTTTATAGCAAAGGTCATGCCGAAATTTTTCGTGAATTTCGGCATGAGTAGTGCTACAAACTAGGACATATGGAGTGCCCTGGAATTGCCAGAAATGGGAATGAAGAGGAGAAGTAGAGGGAAAATAGAAGAAGAGGATAAGTAGAAGAAAAGGAGGAGAAATAGAAGAGGAAGGAGAGGAAGAAGAGGAGGGGAGGAAGAAGAGGAGGAAGGAGAGGGAATTATATTTTTTAGGTTAATTCTGTTTTTAGAATTATTTAGGTTAATTCTGTTTTAGAATTATTAGAGGAAGAAGAGGAGGAACAGAAGAAGAAGAGACTAGTCACAAGCATATCTATACAGTCTTTCGTTTCAGTTGCCTTTCGGATGTCTGACATCGTAGTCATGTCTTCGCAGGTCGACGAAACCCCGTGCACCCTACTGTACGATATCAATGGCCAGAAGGTGGACGTGGGAAAGGCAACGATAATCAAGCCGAAGGACCGCATGCTCCACAACAAACAGATGGCCCATGGCGTCTTCAAAGTTTGCGTGGCTAGTGTCAAAGCGGGCTTCGAGGATTTGGCTCTTCCGGCACCAACCGGTGATCATAGAACCCCTCAACTGATTGTCACATGCAAGAACCCATTCTTGCCTTGGCCGAAGACTGATCTTCGTGTCGAGGCGCCCGGTAGCACACCAACGATGACTCATCAACAAGGTATGAACACCACCCCACCTACCCAATTACCTATAGCTGGCGTGAGGGGAGATAGCAGACGACGCGGTGAGGGAGAGCCTCCATTAGTGCGAGATGACGTCACACCCATCGAAGAAGCAAATGTTGATGATGTCATGGAGGAGGATGAGGATCACGACCCTAACCAGTATATCAATACCTGCTGTGACGATGCTCAACAATATGACTCACACTATGAGCGTGCAGATGACTTGATGATGCCTGATTTGCCGGAGCCGGAACGTCCGACGGCTGATTGCAAAAAGTCTCTCTTCATGCGATCTGCTACGGCAACAAAAGTCCTTCCCCGGCAACGGCGCTAGAAATCCTTCTGCTACTTCTCAAACAACAGCGCCAGAAATTGACACGTTGACGGAGACTTGCTTGCGTTGGTTTTTCCCTTGAAGAGGAAAGGGTGATGCAGCACAGGAGCAGTAAGTATTTCCCTCAGTTTGAGAACCAAGGTATCAATCCAGTAGGATAATCTCGTCAAGTCCATAGTACGTGCGCAAACACAAATGAGCTAGCACCCAACGCTATAAAGGGGTTGTCAATCCCTTCAAGATTGTGTGCAAAGTGAGATCTGAAGGTGGAAAGTGCAACGAACTAAAAGTGTAAGGCTGAAAATATGGTTTGGAGTAGACCCGGGGGCCATAGTGTTCACTAGAGGCTTCTCTCAAAATAGCAAATATCACGGTGGGTGAACAAATTACTATCGAGCAATTGATAGAACCACGCAAAGTCATGACGATATCTAAGGCAATGATCATACATATAGGCATCATGTCCGAGACAAGTAGACCGATACTTTCTGCATCTACTACAATTACTCTACACATCGACCGCTATCCAGCATGCATCTAGTGTATTGAGTTCATGACGAACAGAGTAACGCCTTAAGCAAGATGACATGATGTAGAGGGATAATGTCAAACCAATGATGAAAACCCCATCTTTTTACCCTTGATGGCAACAACACGATGCGTGCCTCGCTACCCCTTTTGTCACTGGGTGAGCTCCCCGCACGGTATGAACCCAAAAGCAAGCACTTCTCCCATTGCAAGAATCATAGATCTAGTTGTCCAAACAAAACCCACAACTCGAAGAGAATTACAAGGATATGAAATCATGCATAAGAGAGATCAGAAGAAACTCAAATAAGATTCATAGATAATCTGATCATAAATCCACAATTCATCGGATCTCGACAAACACACCGCAAAAGAAGATTACATCGGATACATCCAAGAGAGAGAAGAAGCCATCTAGTTACTAGCTATGGACCCGTAGGTCTATGGTGAACTACGCACGCATCATCAAAGAGGTCATGGTGTTGATGAAGAAGCCCTCCATGTCCGAATCCCCCTTCCGGCAGGGCACCAGAACGCGCCCCAGATGGGATCTTGCGGAGACAGAAGCTTGCGCGGCGGAAAATTACTTTCGATGGTCTCTTGATTTTTTATGGATTTTTAGGGAATATATAGGCACAAAACCTAGGGCAAAGGAGCCTCAGGGAGCC
The DNA here is from genome assembly GCF_904849725.1 of Hordeum vulgare subsp. vulgare. Lineage (NCBI taxonomy): Eukaryota > Viridiplantae > Streptophyta > Magnoliopsida > Poales > Poaceae > Hordeum > Hordeum vulgare. The sequence continues at coordinate 542,640,951 of NC_058520.1, forward strand.
CACAAGCCTGGTGGCCGCCCCCCCCCCCCCTGGCCGTGCCGTGTGGGCTTGTGGGATCCTTGGTGGCCTCCTTCCCTGATTCTCCGGCTCTTCGATCTTTTTCTGTTGTGGAAAAAATCTTTTTGGCAGTTTCATTCCGTTTGGACTCCGTTCAAAATCCTCCTTTGAAAGGGGTCAAAAACATGGAAAAATAGGAACTGGCTCTTGGCACTGAGTTAGTAAGTTAGTCCCAAAAAATATATAAAAGGCATGCAAAACATCCAAAGTTTGACAAGATAATAGCATGAAACCATCAAAAATTATAGACACGTTGGAGACGTATCAAGCATCCCCAAGCTTAACTCCTACTCGTCCTCGAGTAGGGAAGTGATAAAGAATGAGATTTTGATGTGGAATGCTACCTAGCATAGTTGTCCTTTGCAACTTCTTTCAAGTGACGTGAATGTTTAGATCCGTAAGATTCAAAACAATAGTTTGCTATTGACATGAAAACAATAATACTTCAAGCAAACTAGCAAAGTAATCATGAACTTTCAAAATAACAAGGCCAATGAAAGTTATCCCTACAAAATCATATAGTCTGGCTATGCTCCATCATCCTCACACAACTAATGTAAATCATGCACAACCCTGGTATTGGCCAAGTAATTGTTTTCGCACTCTTACTTTCTCAAACTTTTCATAACTATCACGCAATACATGAGCGTGAGCCATGGATATAGCACTATAGGTGGAATAGAGTGTGGTGGTGGTTGTGAGACAAAAAGGAGGAGATGGTCACATTGACTCGGCGTATCAAAGGGCTATGGAGATGCCCATTAATATATATCAATGTGAATGAGTAGGGATTTCCATACAAGGGATGCACTAGAGCTATAAGTATGTGAAAGCTCAAAAGGAGAACTAGTGGGTGTGCATCCAACTTGCTAGCTCACGAAGACCTAGGGCAATTTGAGGAAACCCATCATTGGAATATACAAGCCAAGTTATATAATGAAGATTCCCACTAGTATATGGCAGTGACACGGCAAGAAGCTCTCAATCATGAAGAACATGGTGCTATTATGAAGCACAAGTGTGGAAAAGATAGTAGCGTTGTCCCTTCTCTCTTTTTCTCTCTTTTTTTTGTTTGGGCTCTTGGCCTCTTTTTTACTCTTTTTTTGTGTGGGCTCTTTGGCCTATTTTTTTTTATTTCCTCGCGTGGGACAATGCTCTAATAATGATGATCATCACACCTTTATTTACTCACAGCTCAAAGCCTAGAATGATGATGACTCTATAGGAAATGCCTCCGGCAGTGTACTGGGATGTGCAACGATCTAGCTTGGCCTATGACGTTGGAAACATCTCGCTAGCTATCTTACGATCATGCAATGTCAATATGAGAGTGACGGCACTAGTCATGAGACGGAACGGTGGGAGTTGCATGGGAATATATCTCGGAATGGCTATGAAAATGCCATAGTAGGTAGGTATGGTGGCAGTTTTGAGTAAGACATATGGTGGGTTTGTGTATCGGCGAAAGTTGCGCAGCACTAGAGAGGCTAGCAAAGGTGAAATGTGAAAGTGCATCTATACGATGGACTCAGATTAGTCATGAAGAACTCACATACTTGTTGCGAAAGTTTTTATTTGTAATTGAAACAAAGTGTTAAACGCATACTCCTAGGGGAAGGGTTGGTAGGTGTTAACCATAGCGCGATCCCGACCTCAACACAAAGGATGACAATCAATAGATCAATTATGCTCTGACTCCCTAACATAGCGGTTCACCATACGTGCATGCTACGGGAATCACTAACTTCAACACAAGTATTTCTAGATTCACAACACCCTACTAACATAGCTCTTAATATTACCAAATCCATGTCTCAAAACTAATTGAGAGGAATCAAGACTTCTCTTTCTACTCAATGCACATGAAGATGGAGGTTTTTGCATCCTCTTTGGGTACCTATAACCTTTGGGACTACTTTCATAGCATAAGCCAACTACCAAGTCATGCACCACCGTGCTCTAAAAGATATAAGTGAAGCACATAGAGCAAAAGTATCTAGCTCAAAAGATATAAGTGAAGCACTATGAGCATTCTAGCAAAATCACGATGAGTGCATGTCTCTCTCTCTCAAAAAGGTGTGCAGCAAGGATGATCGTGACACAACAAAAAGAAAAGACTCCTATGATACAAGACGCTCCAAGCAAAACACATATCATGTGGTGAATAAAAATATAGCTCCAAGTAATGTTACCGATGGATTGAAGACGAAAGAGGGGATGCCTTCCCGGGGCATCCCCAAGCTTAGGCTTTTTGGTGTCCTTGAATTTTGCTTGGGATGCCTTGGGCATCCCCAAGCTTGAGCTCCTTCCAGTCCTTATCTCGTTGTCCATGAGAACATCACCCAAAACTTGAAAACTTCACAACACAAAACTTAAACAAAAACTCGTGATAACATTAGCACAAGAAAACAAACTACCACCTCTTTTGGTAATGTAACAATCTTGATTTCTATTTATATTGGTGTTGGGATACTGTATTCTCACTTTTCCATGGCTAGTACCCCCCGATACTAACCATAGTTTCATCAAAACAAGCAACCGACTCAACAAAAACAGAATCTGTCAAAAACAGACCAGTCTGTAGCAATCTGTATACTTCTTATACTTCTGGTACCTCAAAAATTCTAAAAAATTATGAATGCGTGGGAAAAAGGCATATCAACCATCAGCAAAAATAATCAACTCAAAATCTCTTTCTGAATGAAAATGAAAAATCATCTCGTGAGCGAAAAGTTTCCGTCTTTTTTCAGCACGATCAAACAACCATTACCAAGACTAGTCATAAAGGGTTTTGCTTGGCTCAAACACAAAAAGAAACACAAAACACACAATCACAACAGAATTATGATGGTGTGGACGCAACAAAACAGAAATAAAAAAGATAAATTCATTGGGTTGCCTCCCAACAAGCGCTATTGTTTAACACCCTTAGCTAGGCATAAAAGCGATAGAATCACGTATCGTCGTCTTTGGTGCTCAAACCATAAGTGGCCCTCATCATGGACTCATAAGGAAATCTTATTTTATTTCTAGGAAAGTGTTCCATGCCATTCCTTAAAGGAAATTAAAATCTAATATTCTCTTCCTTCATATCGATGATAGCACAGATAGTCCTTAGGAAAGGTCTACCGAGAATAATAGGGCATGTAGGATTGCAATCAATGTCAAGCACAATGAAATCCACGGTTACATAGTTCCTATTTGCAATAATAAGAACACCATTGATCCTTCGCATGGGTTTTTTGACAGTAGAATCAGCAAGATGCAAATTAAGAGAACACTCTTCAATGTCATTAAAACCCAGAACATCACATAAAGACTTCGGAATCGCGGAAACACTAGCACCCAAATCACACAAAGCATTGCATTCATAGTTTTTTATTTTGATTTTGATGGTAGGTTCCCACTCATCATGAAGCTTTCTAGGGATAGAGACTTCCAATTCAAGTTCCTCTTCAAGAGATTTTATCATAGCTTCGACAATATGATCGGTAAAGGTCTTGTTTTGGCTATAAGCGTGTGGAGAGTTTAACATGGATTGCATCAAGGAAATGCATTCAATCAAGGAGCAACTATCATAATTGAATTCCTTGAAATCCATGGTAGTAATTTCATTACTACTCAAAGTTTTAACATCTTCTACTCCACTTTCAATGCTTTTAGCATCAAGATAGATGGACTCCGAATCATTGGGGCACTTTTCAACCAAAGTGGATTCATATCCAGCCCCATAATCATTAGGTTTGACACAAGAAAACAAAGATTCAATGGGAGTCACACCAAGCACTTTAAGATCTTCGTGATTCTTATCACGAGAACATGCCTTTTTAAGCCATTCATGTCTAGCACGAATTTGGGCGGTTCTTTCTTGGCTCTCAATCATGGAAACACGCATAGCTTTCAAAGTTTCATCCATATTGATCTTAGGAGGAGCACATATAACTTTCAAAGCATCAACATCAGTAGACATTCTATCAACGCTCTTAGCTAAATCGTCAATTTTGAGTAGCTTTTCCTCTATGGACGCATTGAAAATCTTTTGAGAGTTGATGAACTATTTGATATTACTCTCTAGATCAGTGGGTAATCTATTGTAATTTCCATGAGTATTGTTGTAGGAGTTGCCAAAGTTATTAGAGGAGTTACTAGGAAAAGGCCTAGGAACATAGTTTCCTCTAAAAGCATTGGTGTTGCCAAAGTTATTCCTACCAACAAAATTAACGTCCAAGCTAGCGTTGCTACTCTCAATCAAAGAAGACAAGGGCATATCATTAGGATCTAGGAGCACTTATACTAGCAACCAAATTCATTAACTCATCCATCTTATCACTCAACCAGTTAATTTCTTCTATAGCGTGTACCTTCTTACTAGTAGGTGACCTTTTAGTGTGCCACTGAGAGTAATTCGTCATGATGTTGTCTAGGAGCTTTGTGGCTTCCCCTAACGTGATTTCCATGAATGTTTCACCCGAGGCGGAGTCCAAGCTATTTCTAGAAGCGAAATTCAAGCCAGCATTAAAGATTTGAATAATCATCCAAAGAATCAAGGCATGAGCGGGACAATTTCTAATCATCAATTTCATTCTCTCCCAAGATTGTGCAACATGTTCATGATCAAGTTGCTTGAAATTCATGATATAATTACGGAGAGAGATAATCTTAGCCGGCGGAAAATACTTGGATATATAAGCATCTTTGCACTTATCCCAAGAATCGATACTATTTTTGGGCAAAGAAGAAAACCAAGTTTTTGCGCGATCTCGCAACGAGAAAGGAAAAAGCTTCAATTTAATCATGTCATTATCCACATCTTTCTTACTTTGCATATCGCAAAGCTCAATGAAGGTATTGAGATGGGATGCGGCAGCTTCACTAGGAAGGCCGGAGAGTTTCTCTTTCATAACAAGATTCAGCAAAGCGGCATTGATTTCATATGACTACGCACTAGTGGCGGGAGCAATTGGAGTACTAATAAAATCATTATTATTAGTATTCGAGAAGTCACAAAGTTTGGTGTTTTCATTCATGGTGACTTCAGCAAGCAAGCAAACACACAAGCGAACAAAGAGCAGGAGAGAAAAAGCGCGAATGAAAAGGCAAACGAAAAAGGCAAATTGGTGAAGTGGGGGAGAGGAAAACGAGAGGCAACTCGCAAACAAAGTAAATGCAAGAGATGAGTTTGCGACACCTACTTGGATGAGTTCTTGACTTGATCCTCCCCGGCAACGGCGCCAGAAATCCTTCTGCTATGGCAAAAAAAGTCCTTCCCCGGCAACGGCACCAGAAATCCTTCTGCTACTTCTCGAACAACAGCGCCAGAAATTGACACGTTGACGGAGACTTGCTTGCATTGGTTTTTCCCTTGAAGAGGAAAGGGTGATGCAGCACAGGATCAGTAAGTATTTCCCTCAGTTAGAGAACCAAGGTATCAATCCAGTAGGAGAATCTCGTCAAGTCCAGACTACCTGCGCAAACACAAATGAGCTTGCACCCAACGCTATAAAGGGGTTGTCAATCCCTTCAAGATTGTCTGCAAAATGAGATCTAAAGGCGGAAAGTGCAACGAAGTAAAAGTGTAAGGCTGAAAATATGGTTTGGAGTAGACCCGGGGGCCATAGTGTTCATTAGAGGCTTCTCTCAAAATAGCAAATATCACGGTGGGTGAACAAATTACTGTCGAGCAATTGATAGAACCGCGCAAAGTCATGACGATATCTAAGGCAATGATCATACATATAGGCATCACGTCCGAGACAAGTAGACCGATACTTTCTGCATCTACTACTATTACGCCACACATCGACCGCTATCCAGCATGCATCTAGTGTATTGAGTTCATGACGAACAGAGTAACGCCTTAAGCAAGATGACATGATGTAGAGGGATAATCTCAAACCAATGATGAAAACCCCATCTTTTTACCCTTGATGGCAACAACACGATGTGTGCCTCGCTACCCCTTCTGTCACTGGGTGAGGTCACCGCACGGTATGAACCCAAAACCAAGCACTTCTCCCATTGCAAGAATCATAGATCTAGTTGGCCAAACAAAACCCAGAACTCGAAGAGAATTATAAGGATATGAAATCATGCATAAGAGAGATCAGAAGAAACTCAAATAAGATTCATAGATAATCTGATCGTAAATCCACAATTCATCGGATCTCGACAAACACACCGCAAAAGAGGATTACATCGGATAGATCTCCATGAAGATCATGGAGAACTTTGTATTGAAGATCCAAGAGAGAGAAGAAGCCATCTAGTTACTAGTTATGGACCCGTAGGTCTATGGTGAACTACTCATGCATCATTGGAGAGGTCATGGTGTTGATGAAGAAGCCCTCCGTGTCCGAATCCCCCCACCGGCAGGGCACCAGAACGTGCCCTAGACGGGATCTTGCGAAGACAGAAGCTTGCGGCGGCGAAAAGGTACTTTCGATGATCTCCTGATTTTTTATGGATTTTTAGGGAATATATAGGTGCAAAACCTAGGGCAAAGGAGCCTCAGGGAGCCCACAAACCAGGTGGCCGCAGCCCCCCTATGGTCGCGCCGTGTGGGCTTGTGGGGTCCCTGGTGGCCTCCTGCCCTGATTCTCCGGCTCTCCGATCTTTTTCTGTTCCGAAAAAAATCTTTTTGGCAGTTTCATTCCGTTTGGACTCCGTTCAAAATCCTCCTCTGAAAGGGGTCAAAAACATGGAAAAAACAGGAACTGGCTCTTGGCACTGAGTTAATAAGTTAGTCCCAAAAACTATATAAAAGGCATGCAAAACATCCAAAGTTTGACAAGATAATAGCATGAAACCATCAAAAATTATAGATACGTTGGAGACGTATCACGATCCTCGCAGGAGACGCCTCCACATGCCGCCTCTACCCAACAAGTACAACACACGGGCCGTCTACTGATAATTAGCTCGAGGACACTGGGGGATGTGGTTAGGGAAGGTATGGCGGGCTCACTACCGCCACCCGCCAAGAAGCAAAGGAGGAGACCGGAAAAGAAAGGTTGTAAAGGCACCAGAGTTTCTTCAAGCAGCCAACCACAGCCTCGGGAGGTAGATAGGATACCTGTCGAAGGTGCGGAGCGTTTCCATGTCGCCGGCCACCCTATCCTACCTCAGAAAGCGATAGAGAGCATAATGAACAATGATCTAATGAGACTTCATGATGATGTGCTGGCCAGAGAGAAGAGACTTCTCAGCTCAGAAAAACCAGGATACCAGCTTTATCCAGTTCAGGTTCCGGTTGCGAGTGGATACGTCGACACATGGCCCGCGAACAAGTTCATCCTGCGATTTGACTACATCTACGCATGTTCCACCTGACCAAGCTGGATTTTTAGTTCATCCGCCTGTATGTGTTGTATCTCAACTACATTATCACGGGCGAGAACATAGAATATATGTGCGCCGCGGACCCATACTATATGTACGAGAGCTTGTTGGCAGAGTGCCAAGAGCACCGGGACTCTGGGAGCAAGTACATCATCGACTTCATGCTCGCTAAAAAGGACAAGGAAATGATTATCCCGCCTTATCATCTCACGTAAGTTATCCGCGGATATCCTTCCGTAAGTTTTGATCATTCCTTTGCAAGCATGGAGGCTAATTTGAGTTCTGTTTATTTTGCACGGCGGGGGGAGGGGGTCCTCATATGTTCGTACCCGCAATACTCCTATGCTTTGTACTTGGACTCATTGATGAACATCAAGAAGAAGGATTACACGCAGATAAAGAATGTTCTCGATAGTGCCATTTTCACCTACAGCCTTACTGGTGGATATATCAAGGTGAAAAAGTACATGAACAAAGCATCGACTTTCGGCCATAAGACCAACTTCTGGTGCATCCAGCAACCAAACGGTAGTAGGGCTGATGGATTCTACCTCATGCATCACATGATCGAGTTCAGAAGGGATAGACAACGCCTCCGCATGTCATCTAATTCCGGTGATGCCGAGATTCTCAGCTGGGCCACAAGCATAGGAAGCACACCGGATCATCGAATCCGAGCTGAGTTTTATCACATCTAGTGTGAACTTGCCCAGGTGATCATGAAGTAGGTCGTCGAACAAGGAGGGATGTTCTACCATGGGCCAATGAGGAGGGAGACTGTCCGAGATGTGCTCGTCGCTCAAGGTCTGGACATGAATCCTTTCAAGAAGCTTGGGTGCTTCATGCCTGAATATGAAGATTAGAACTTCGATGAGGAATAGTGATTGACGATGACAATGTGTGTGGTCAATTATAATTAATACTACTAGTCTTTATATGAACTACCGTACATCGCTCTAGTTCATTAGTTTGTGTATGAGGAACTTTGTTATTTATATATGTTTACTACTTGTGTTTCTCAAGTACATTATGTAGCATATTATATATCGTTGAATTAATCAACTTACGATGCAGGCACATAGATCGGAGATGGCGAAGGACTGCTACGTCGTATTCATTGGGAGGGTTCCAGGAGTGTACGACCACTGGCAAGACGCTCAGGCCCAGGTAGACAGGTACCCGGGCGCTAGCCACAGAGGGTTCGACAGCAGAGCCGAAGCAAAAATGAATTACTTGAGGTGGATGCTACGGCAAGAGACGGAGCAAAACCAGTGCCACAAGAAGTACTACATAATCGCGCTCTTTTTTTGACCGGCTACTGTAGGGAAAACCCCCCACAGCCATTTTCCTTTATTCCCATCTATGAGAGCAGTATGTACAAGAGAAGTTTTAGAATGTACAAGGGTAAGAAGAGTAAAGGATTACAAACCTCAAGGAGGCAAAAAGGAAATCCATTTAAGGAGATCATCCCTGAAATTAGCCTTAATTCTATGAGCTAACACAGAAATGTCATGAATGAATCCAGATCTCCATTTTCTGAACTTTGGCTGCTCCTGGTTGAAGACCTTTGCATTTCTGATAGTCCAGATGTTCCAACATGCAGTGAAAACCACCTCAGCAAAGAAAGGGTTATGAAAGTCCTTTCTAGCCGCAACAGCAGCACTCCACATAGATGAACCCTGCCATGTGATCTGCAGGTAATTCCAGACCCTGGTACTGAAAAGACAGTTGAAGAATAAATGATCTCTGTCTTTCTTGACTCGAGCGTGGCATAGAACACAAAGGTTGGAATCAGAGACCTTCTAGTGACGTCGTTCCAGCATATCTTGAGTGTTTAGCCTGTCCATGATGAGCATCCAGGCAAACATCTTAATCTTCATAGTACAACAGCTTCTCCAGATCCAGTTGAGTAAAGGGTTTGGTATAATACTGCTATAAATATGAGCATAGTATCTCTTGGTTGTGTAGACCTTAGCATCCTTTCCCCATACCCATCTGTCAGAGGCCTGATGATTAAGATCCAGGTCTTGAAGCAAAGATTGGACCGAAAGCAGTTCCTGATAAGCTTGAGCAGACAGTGGTAAGTGAAACATGGAGAGCATGTTGTCATCATAAAAGGCAGTAAAGACCTCTTGAGCTGTGCAGAAAGGGTCAGCCACAAAAGAGAACAGTCTTTGGAATGTGGCCGCCAGCGGCATAATGGAGTTCCCAATCAACCAGGAGTCAGACCAAAACAGGAAGGAATCACCCTTGTTCGGCAGAACATATGTAACTGATCTGAATTTGTCAAGCCGTTTACAGATATCCTTCCACCAAAAGGAACCACAAAGTGCAGTTCCCTGAGGTACAGTGTTATGATAGTAAGTGTTCCAAATCAGATGAACCCAAGGGATATCAGCATGATTGAGGAATTTATCAGCATGTTTGAGCAGGAGTGCTTCATTCTGGACTGCTAGGTTCATAATCCCTAGCCCCCCTTTATTTTTAGGCCTGCACACCAGAGGCCAAGCAGCAAGAGAGGGTGCATGATCATTCCCATTTCTTATCCATAGACATTGCCTTTGAATCCTCTCCAATTGCTTGAGTATACCTGGTGGGATATCCAGACTGCATAGAAAGAAGATAGGTACAGAAGACAAGGCTGAGTTTAAATACTGTAGCCTTCCCCCCTGAGCAAGAAAAGATGAACTAGCACTGAGTCTTCTTTCCATGTTATCAACCAGAGGCATGAGATCAATGATTCTTGGTTTAGTTGTCCCAACAGGAAGGCCAAGATATGTGAAGGGTAAAGATCCCACTCTGCAACCAATGGAGTCTGCCAGATCCTGTAGATGCTGAGGAGAAGTGTTGACAGGTAGAAGTGCAGATTTGTGGTAATTCACCTGTAATCCACTGGACTCGGAGAAAAGTAAGAGAATTTTCTTGAACTGCAACAACTGGGATTTATCAGCAGGTAGGATGATAAGAGTATCATCAGCATATTGCACTATAGGGTAATCCTTATCATGACAAGGTATAGGCAGCTGTATCAGCCCCTCCACCAGCAGTTGGTTAACCAGAGTTTGTAGAAAATCAGCAGCAATAGCAAAAAGCAGTGGAGACATAGGATCTCCCTGCGTGACACCTTTCTTGCACATGAACTTCTTTCCAGGCACACCATTGATCAGCACTGAAGATGATCCAGAAGTTAGTAGTTGCCTAACCCAAAGGATCCATCTGTCATTGAAGCCCTTGTGCTTAAGAATCTGGAAGATGAACTCATGTTCCACAGAATCAAATGCCTTTTCAAAATCCAGCTTAAGAATAACTATAGGCTTCTTGGATTGATGACATTGGTGCAGGTACTCTAGAGTCCATCCCACACAATCTTGAATGGTCCTAGATTTGATAAAACCATACCGATTCTTGTGAAGACACTTCACAATCTACAACTGTAGCCTGTTAGCAAGCATTTTTGACAGAAATTTGAGACCCATTCCAGTAAGTGATATTGGTGTGTAATCTCCCACATGTTCAGGTGATCTCTTCTTTGGAATGAGTGTAATATAGGATGAATTCATGTTCACAGGATGGGCCTGTCCAGCATGGAAATCGGTAGCAAGTTGGTAAAACTCAGGGGAGATAATGTGCCAGCATTTCTTGAAAAAAAAAAGACCATTGAAACCATCAGGCCGTGGAGCTTTGTCAATGGGCATATCCTGAACAGTCTTGTCCATTTCAGACTTGGAAAAAGGCTCTGTGAGAATGTCTAGACCCTCCACCTCATTCAGCATGGATTGTAAATCAAATGCCATGTTAATGCCAAGAGAAGTTCCCATTCTATCCTTGAAAGATGCCCAAAAACATGCAGCAATTTGATCATGATCAGAGATGGTAGAACCATCATTTAACTTGAGAGATGCAATGGATTTCCTCCTATATCTCTCAGTGGCCATAGCATGGAAGAACTTAGTGTTTTCCTCACAAACCTTAACAAATCTGATAGTGGCTCTCTTCTTCCAGTACAAGCACTGAAGATGCAGAAGATGTTCCAAATGTAATTTGACAATTTTCCTGAAGTTAGCTTCTGGTCTGAAAAGTGACCTCAACTCCTCAAGCTCGTCCAAACATAGCACCACTTGATTACATCTGGAAATAAAATATTTTAACTGTGACAGAGACGTCTGCCATTTCTTCAAAGCCTGCCGAAGAAGCTTCATTTTATCCATAATAACAGCAGAAATGTGTGTCTTCCTTGAAGGAATGAGCCAGGATTGCTGTACACATTCCATGAAGCCTTCCATTTCAACCCAGTAGTTTTCAAAGCGAAATAGGTTGCATTTAGGGATGGAAGTGTTAACAGTGACCACACAGGGAACATGATCAGAAGCAGTCTTTGCCAGGGGTAGCACTTGAGTAAGAGGATATGAGGAAATCCAGTTGGTTGATGTAAAAAACCAGTCAAACTGCTCCAGAAGAGGGGAATCCTGCATATTGGACCAAGTGTAAGATCTGCCTTTAATGGGTAGTTCCAGCAATCCCAGATGCCCAATAATTTCATTGAAGATGAACATGTCATTCACATCAGCCCCAGGAAGGTTTCTGTTGTCAGGAGATCTAATAAAATTAAAATCTCCAAGAAGCAACCAATTAGCCCCAGTGGGAATATTAAGATTGTAAAGCCAGCTCACAAAAAGATCTCGGGCCTCTCCTTGACATGGCCCATAGACATTAACTAAAGTCCATGATTCACCCGTATGATTTGAGGTAAAGGAGATGATCAATCCATAGGGTGTGCATTCCACTAATTGACCAGTAAGAATGGAAGAGTTCCAAAGGGTGATAAGCCCTCCTGATGCACCCTTGGAAGGAGAGTAAGCAAACTGATCAAAGCGTTTGGGGCAGAAACCTTTAACTGCACGAAACTCTATGGACTGCATTTTTGTTTCCTGCAAGCATACCACAGCAGCTAGGCTCTCATCAATCTTGTTACGGACCGCCCGCTGCCTATGATCCGAATTTAGGCCACGCACATTCCAACACAGCACACGCCAACTTCTCGTAGAACGACTATCCATTACAGATCATATATATAGCAAAAGCAAGGCTATGTAATAGCCAGTGCAACCAAGGTTCCGAAAACCAAAAGACAGCGCAAGCAGAAGTTTGACAGTACATAGAGCCAGTACAGTAACAGATAAACATAGATGGATTAAACATCAGAAGACGATGGCGCAGAATCAGCAGGATCTTCCATAAGTCGATCCACTGTGAGCTTCTCAGGGGCTATGCCAAGTGACTGTCCCACCTCCTGAATCACTGGGATAGGAGTGGCAGGAGGTACTTGAACATCCTCAGTCTCCTGTGATGTAGAGGACATTGGCTTGGCCTTGGGCTTCCTCTTCTTGGGGACATGCGCAGGCAGCTCTTGCAGAATTGGCTTGAAGCCGTCTCGCTTGATGGAGCCGCGAGTACACCGACGGACCGAGGAGTCAACAACTGGAGTGGCCTTCTTGCGGGTCCCCTTCTTGGATGGAGCAGGAGAACGAAAAGATAAGTCTTCTGATGATGAAGAAGGACTAAGAGGGATTACCTCCTGCAGTGGGAGAGAGGTACTAGCAGGCTCCGATAGAGAAGTTTCTGGAGCGTCAGTGTCGAAAGCCACTGCCCAGGATCGCTTGGGGATCAAAATGGGCTCCAGAATTGGCATCTGCAGTTGACGAGGTACGTGCATAGCAGTAGCAGCCCCCATAAGAGCATCAAAAGTGCATGCCCAAGACATTACAGGTGGCAGAGGAGGCCCATACACAACCCTAGCAGCCCCAACAAAGATGTTGTCAGTCTGAATGGGGGGGTTGTGGAGAACAATTGCGAGAGGATTGTCATCATGCACCTCTTCCATCACAGGCACATCTTCCTCTGGCTCAGCATCATTGTTCGGGGCAGCCATTGGCATGTCAGCATTAGGGGCATCAGGATTAGCCAGCGGTGGTTCTTGAGCAGCAGGTTCCACCTCCATGTCACCCAGCGGCAGAGGGTCAAGGTCCACCAGCTCATGAACCGAATCCGAGGAAGGACTCGGCTGATCAATCACCATAGACTCCTCATCCTGAACAGGATCAGCAGCAGGTGCTTCCGGGGCCGCTTCAGGTTCCCAACCTCCTCCATCAACGGCAGCAGGCGGCTGACCCCAGCCTCCGTCATCATCAGCAGCAGGCGGCTGACCCCAGCCTCCGTCATCGGCAGCACCAACAGCAGGCTCAGGGTCTCCAGGCGCCAGCGGTACCGCATTCCAGCCCAGCGCAGGATATGGGGGCAGAGCAAATTGCAGATTATCATGAACAAGATGTCCAGGGAGCGGTTGAGGGTTGCCATTGAGGGGCATGGGATCCTCATCATTAGGCAGAATCTCAGCAGCCGCCGCACCCAGGATGTACACTGGAGCAGACCAGGAAACCTTGGCGCCACCCCAAGCAGCATATTCAGAAAAGTTGATACTGTGAGGGACCAGCCGGTCATCTGGGAACGCAGCAAACACAATAGAGCGAACCAAATATGGATCATCACTGACCCAATGGTGAAACTCCCCAAAGGTATTGACAGCGGCCCGGAGATCTTCAGTATTACGGAAGTCTAGCGGGACCCCCAAAAGCATGAGACAACCCTGACGAAAACCCTCTTGGCCATGAAAACCAAGACCCTAATCGTGACGCAGGAAGCGCACGACAGAGTTATGAGCAACTTGCTGCGGAACCATGTGGACCGCAACATAGCTTTCTGCCGCATCTCAGAGCTCAAACAATCCAACACCCTCAATCCAAGGTTGGGCAGACCGAACATGCAACCCTTGGTGAAGAAGAAGAGCAACAACTTCTTGTCGTACCTGAATCACATCATCAGCCGGTGGTGTTGGGTGGACGTCAGCGATGACAAAGCGCTCATGACGTCTGGTGATGGGGACCGCGGGCGTGGTGTAGATCCGAGGCAGCCGGTCGGGTCCTCCATCTATGATATTGTGGCCAGGCGGGAGGAAGAACTCGGGATCAAGCTCAAAGTTCGCCATTGCGGGAGGCGGTGGCGGAGTGATCGGTGGCGTCTCAGAGGGAGTTCGAGGAGGCGACGGCGATGAGACAGGATGGAACTGTGTCGCAGGGGTTGCTGTTTCGCCGAGAGTATCAGCAGTTCCCGAGATATCAGCGACAGGGGAGGTGGTGGGTCTCTTACAGTTCCAAGTAAGACAATTATTACGCATAAAAGAGGCTCCTCTAGATCGTGCGTGGCCCACCGTGTTGTGAGCGCATCCAGGCGAAGCCGTGCAGTTCGCAGCTAGATGGCCCCGAGCGTTGCAAATTGAGCAAGAAAAGATATCCTCAACCATGCTATTAATGAGTTCGTCAAAGGCCAGATGGGCCTCCTGAGAGGAAGGAATATCCATCGAGCGATTAGGCTCGGGCCCAGAGAAAGAGATAACCTCAGCAGGCTCATTAATGAGAGTGGAAATTGGCCCAGAATCCAAACTTGACACCGAAAATTGATTCTCGTCATTCAAAATACCATGAATCTCGGCGGGATCAGATGTAGCTCCTTGTTGCGCGGGAGAAATTCCGATTAATTTGGTAGTTTGAAAATCATCGCCGGGAGATCCGGGAGAGGAAACTTGGCAAGAAACGGTCCCAAACGTAATATGCGGCGTGGCTGTCGTCCACCGGAGTTCCGCCGGCGGTGGTGCTGAGATGATGACACGTTCAGGGGAAGGCACCGAATAACCAGCCTGTTCAAGCGTGACTAGCTCATCATGGGAAATAGGATATCTGTAGCCCTTGCAAACCTCATATTGCTGAAGGGATGCAAAAGTCAGCTTCTTACGAACAGAAGATCCAGATTTAAGTGAAGACTTGAGGGGTCTGGAATGCATGGCCATCAGACCTAAAGAGGCTCTCCTCTTAGAAGGACTCACAATAATCCATTCAGCATCACATTGCTTCTTCCACAGAGCAAATTCCCGACGCCAATTAGGACCTCCATGTCCCCATAGATGGAAGAAGCACTTAAAACTTGAACACTTGAAAGAACGTAAATCCAGAATATGAAAACCAACTTGCATGCAGGAGACTTTGAATGAGAAAACCGAATCTGTGACTTGAGAGACACGAAACTCAATAGTCAATCCTCCAATCACCGATTCCAGAGCTGTCGCGACTGTGTCAGTCGAAAGACGGAACACATGACGACCAAAGGAAATCACCATGATGAAAGGGCGGTGGTGCTTCATAGGGTGCACTGTAATACCCGAGTGGCGATAAACCTCATCAGAGAAAGCCAAACCGTGCAAAAAATCCAGATCCAACGTAGAACCACCCATGTAAGCCATGCACGACCACGTGAGGAGGGTCGGGAAGGTTCACCTGAGCAGAGGAGTGGCGAGGATGGAGGATACGCCGGCTAGAGTTCCAGATCGCCATTGGGTCGCCGCGGTGGGAGGTGGCAGGTGGGGGCGCCATCTTCAAGAAGAAGCAAAACTTTGCGCATCCCTTGTGCATTTCACATAGTCGCGCTCTTGCTCACGTTGGTCGCTCTTCTCTTCTACGTGATGGTTTAGATAGGGATGATGAAACTTGTGGGTGTGCCATGACTTTTGTGTATTGCTATTTTCAAGATTTGATGATATTTGTGTTGGATAATGATGAAGATGATGGTATAAATGAAGAGACTACTTTATGTGTATGATGTGATGAAAATTATGCATGTTTATTATGATATGACTAGTAATCTGGCACGTGCAATAGCTCATTGACAGATAACCATAAAAATATATACTCATTCATTCTTATTAGTAGGTATTATTAAATAAAAACCAAAAGATAACATGATAATGTATTAATATAACAGAATCCATTACATTATTGTCTGTGAATCATTTTTTACGGAGCCTAACTTGTACATCAGGCATTTGTCAAACATAGCTCCCGTATGCTTCTCTACAAACGCTTTATAGGATTTTCCATCCAGGTAGTGTTTGCAAAACAAAGACGGCTCTTCACTCAAAAGATAATAAAGTTTCAAGCATCCCAAATGTCATGAGAACCAGAGATATCATCCTGCTTGACCTGATAAAAACATGTAAATCCAAAAATTGAAAAAAAAAATGGGGGTACTAATTAGTTTAAGAAAACATTCAAAAAGAGAGCGTACATACTCCATGCTACTAAAGCATAGTATGAGAGTGCATTTCCAAAAAAAGGCATAGTATGACAGTGTGTTCATGCTGACCATAGATAATTTTTGTTGTTTCCTTCAACTAAGAAACCTTCAGAAAATTTTTGGCTTCTTTATTACATTTCTCTTAACACAAAAGACAAAACTAAAAAGTCTTGTTGATTCGCTGGTCTGCACAAATATTATAAGCATGCTCCGAGGCAACTATTTTGAAACATGAACACGATTGGAGTACTGCTAACGGATAGGAAAATTATAATTGATAAATAAAAGGAATTGTGTGATCCAGCCACTGATGGTGGATACAAAGATATATTCCCGAAGCAGCACTTGTATGCAATTAAACTCATCTCCTAAAGTCTGAGGATATAATCATGGGAATCCTCCAAAGAATCAGTGGATTTCAGTCCAAGGATTTCACCAGCTAAGTCAACATTTCTATAAATTTCAGATTATAGATAAAAAATTCCTAACTCCAAACTGTCTCACAAAGAAGAAAGAAGAAAGCCCGAATAAATAATATGCATTCTTTTAGGCGGGCCAAGGTAAAGAATTGCACATACTTTTGGCCGCAATATTTCAATAGACATTAGTTACTACTTACTCTGTAAATTAATATAAGAGCATTTAAAATATTACTTTAGTAATCTAAACACTCTTATAATAGTTTGCAGAGGGAGTACTTAGGTATTTCGGAAAAAAAACTCAATTCTAAACTTTTGGCAAAAAAACTCAATTCTGAACCATATATTTAAAAACCAAATCAATTCTTTGCTAACTGGGTTTGCCCATAACCAGTTATGTAGTAACTAAATTACAATGTGTAAACTTGCAAACAACAATTGACTTGATAATTCATGTTACGAAATTGCTAATTCAAAAAAAGGCATAGTATGAAAGTGTGTTCATGCTGACCATAGATAATTTTTGTTGTTTCCTTAAACTAAGAAACCTTCAGAAATTTTTTGGCATCTTTATTACATTTCTCTTAACACAAAACTAAAAAGTCTTGTTGATTCGCTGGTTTGCACAAACATTATAAGCATGCTCCGAGGCAACTATTTTGAAACATGAACATGATTGGAGTCCTGCTAACGGATAGGGAAATTATAATTGATAAATAAAAGGAATTGTGTGATCCAGCCACTGATGGTGGATACAAAGATATAATCTCGAAGCAGCACTTGTATGCAAATTAAACTCATCTGCTAAAGTCCGAGGATATGATCATGGGAATCCTCCAAAGAATCATTGGATTTCAGTCCAAGGATTTCACCAGCTAAGTCAACATTTCTTTAAAATTCAGATTATAGAAAAAATTCCTAACTCCAAACTGTCTCACAAAGAAGAAAGAAGAAAGCCCGAATAAATAATACGCATTCTTTTGGGCGGGCCAAGGTAAAGAATTGCACATACTTTTGGCCGCAATATTTCAGTAGACATTAGTTACTACTTACTCCGTAAATTAATATAAGAGCATTTAAAACACTACTTTAGTAATCTAAACACTCTTATAATAGTTTGCAGAGGGAGTACTCAGGTATTTCAGAAAAATAACTCAATTCTGAACTTTTGGCAAAAAAACTCAATTCTAAACCATATATTTAAAAACCAAATCAATTCTTCGCTAACTGGGCTTGCCCATAACCAGTTATGTAGTAACTAAATTACAATGTGTATACTTGCAAACAACAATTGACTTGATAATTCATGTTACAGAATTGCTCGTCCGTGCATTCAATTAGGGTAACTATGAATTTCAGATTTCTAGGTGTGTGTGCCAGATTTCTTTTATGAAACCAGAACAAAGTTATTTATGTGAATCTCTAGTTAGAAACCAACTGAAATAAATAAAATGTCTAATGTGAAAACTCATAAAACTGAATGGACTAAAGAAATAGCAGGATTGAGCACCACATACCAAGTGTTAGATGTCGAAAAGAGTAGTCGTTATCACTTTAAGGTCGATCCATCATGAAGGAAAGCCTGAACAAATGGTCAAATTCTGTAAAGAAAAACAATCAATATTGAGAGGACTATTAACTACACCTCAAGGAGCATTTTGAAGCAGGGAAATTATATATCATGATTAACATTATCCTTGCCAAGTCAAGAGTTTTTCCTTTTACAAGCTTGATCTCCCATATGAAGTATCTTATATATACAACATAGCAAGGTAGCCTATATGAAATAACAACTGGGACAATAAACCGAATTATTACTCAAGGTGAACGACCAAAAACTAATTGAAATATGCAATTTCAGAATCCACTCCATCTCCTGTGCTGGTACTACGATCCATAACACTCAATGAGACCTTGAGATCTACCTAAAGGCCTAAAACCCCTACCTCATACTTAATACTCCTTCCAT
Source organism: Hordeum vulgare subsp. vulgare (assembly GCF_904849725.1). Taxonomy (NCBI): domain Eukaryota; kingdom Viridiplantae; phylum Streptophyta; class Magnoliopsida; order Poales; family Poaceae; genus Hordeum; species Hordeum vulgare. The sequence goes on from NC_058520.1 coordinate 542,659,914, forward strand.
TCCTAAATATTTGTCTTTCTAAAGTATATAGACATAATTTAGAGTTTAAGTTCACTCATTTTGCTCCGTATGTAGTCCATAGTTCAAGCTCTAAAAAGACAAATATTTAGGAACGAAGGGTGTACTAATGATGTGACATGCATCCTATGATAAAAAGAACATGCAGAATAGAAGCATGGTGGTGAGTGGAACTGGGAAAGGCAGCAAGGGAGCGTGTACCTATACAAGGGGGATGCTGCCATGCAAGAATCCCTTGGCTCACTCATGGTCTGCTGCACCGAGCAATGCAAGTGGATACTCTGACCGTTTGAATGCAAAGAACTTTCAGAATTTTATGTATCCGTCAAGCACTTCTCAAGGCGGAGTTCCTGGTCAATCACCTCAATTGAAGGCATCGTCGATGAGAGTGTCAGCTCCATCTTCAGTTGCCTCTGTCCCTGTTGCATCCTCACCTTCTAATTTGATTATGATGAAGAACAATGGTCTCCATCAACAACAAGAAAAAGCTCAGCAGGCTCTCCCCATCCTAAATCACCAGTCACAAAGCATGAGTTCATCGAAGATTGGGCACTCCCTTACTAATCTTTCTACTGGAGGAGGAGGGGACCTATCTCGATCTTCAAATGCTCCTGTTGCTTCTGGTTCGCCATCTAATTCAGTCTCCAAAAGTATTGGTGGTAGCCCACCTGCATCTGGAAGTGCGAAGGGTGGCCAGTCAGTTGTCCAATTGTCATCGCCTCAACAACATGCAGCCAAGAACTCTCCTTCGACTTCTGGATCCAAGTCAGCCTCCACAAATCACTACAGCAGTATGCCTATGCCATCTATCCTTGGTCAGCAGTCAAACATGGCTCACTCTGGCGGTAAGCAGCAGTCGCATGGACCCTCATTGAAGCAACATCAACCATTCTAGCAAGGCCACTTCTTCATCTCCAATGCATTCGCACCACCACAAGGTCCGCCTCAGCATGTAAATGCTGGAGTTGGTGTTGTCCTCTACCAAAAGCGCTCGACTGACAAGACGCGGCAGCAGCAACAGCAGAATGTTGTACCTGGTTCGTCTGCTATGCTCTCTCTTGGTTCCATGTCAATGTCCACAGCTGCGATTCCAGCTAATCCAGGGAAGGCAGCTGGCAGTAACATGAAGGCCAATCTTCATCCAGTTGCTGGTGATTACCCTGACTAACATGGTCAATACAATAGTCATTTACAAAATATTTTGGGGATGGATGCCAAACAGTACAGAGGCATAACAACTCATCTGCTTAAAACTGGATTAAACAAAGGGAATTTGTACAGACGGGATGGGTTGTGCCTGATTTTTACAAGATATAGCGGACATCGATCACCTCGGTTCACAGGGTCGTAGCTACCAATCCTCCGGTGTTCTGTAATCCTGCACGGGATGCAAAACTGCCGCTTAGACTCCTCATCCATGCCCTGAGTATCCATTTCCCCATTCTATACTATACATGCTTCATAACCAACATTGGGGCATTTACTAAAAAAGATTATGCAGCAAAGAATGGTAGAAGAAAACAGCGTAGGGATTGTACGTAGTATAAATAAAAAAAGAAAGCAAGGATAGAGATAAGATGTACAACTGAAGATGAACAAAAAAGGAGTTGCTGCAGGTAGTTGTCCATCGACAGGTTCAGTATTTGCAACTGAACATCGAAAGAGAAGGTTTCAGGGGTGGTGGAACTCACCTGGGCCTCGATGGCATGCCACAGGCTGCTGGCAGCAGAGCAAGCAACGCGGGTGCGATGGCGCTGTGCGGGGACCCGAGGACCGTGGATTCCCGACTTCCTGCTGCTTCCCAGCGCTCGAGTGTAGGGGGTGAAGCTAATGACACCACTATCTCTATAAGAAAAAAAGAAAAGAAAAGAAAAAAACAGCCTTAAAACATGCAAAAGAGTGTCATCATGATGTGCAAGGAGTTGGGTACTGATATGACAAGGGGGCAGAGTAATTTGGTAGTAAAAATTGATTCCAGCATCATGATTGCCAATGAGCATCAATATCAGACTTCTACTGCTGAACATGGGGAGGTGACCAATATCTTGATTTCTATTAGCAAGTACTCTGTATGAAGCAAACTGGATGCGATAAACAAGCATTAGATTGTTAATCATTTTAAAACCTAAACAAAACTACACTAGCACGCCTGCAAATGAAAGCATGTTCAGTGGTAGTGAACATGCATATATAAATAAAATGACAGTAGCATGCAAATGAAACTATGCTTGGTGGTGGTAGTAGTACCGGGTGATCCTGTTGTCGGTGCATACTGAACTCACTGGCAAAGAGCTGGGAATAGATATGCCTTTTCCTCTGTTTACAGACCTGGACATCAGCATTCTCCATGTTGACACGAAGCAAATATTGGGCATTGAACACCAGTCGACGGTCCAACACACTGGTATCATCTACGCGATGGCTCAGAATTGAAGATACACACAGTTTCGACTCCATAGTTTATAGAACAATAAGCCATATGTTCTGGTAAGGGTTATGAAAAGAGAGAGGGAGAGGTTCTAAAGCAAAGTTTCAGACAACACCTACTGCTTCTCCTCCTGAGAATGCTGCGAAGGCTACAGAGAGGCAACAAAAATACACCATTATTGCTCCACTTCACCGGAAGAGTAGCATACTCATGAAGCCCCATAGAATAAATTACCCAGAAGATGCATATTTTAAGCATGTATATAAGCCATTACAAGAAGCTGGTAATAGATCGAGAGGAAAACTAAGCAAATGCCAAGAACCGATGGGTTTGTTCGCTTTGCTGAGCCCAAAAATATAATCTTGAACCAACCAGGATGGGAACAGGTCCCGGACCCTTTCAACGCCTGACATCAGCTTGCAAACCCTAACCAGCAGCCCACCCTAAGCCGCCAAGGGAAGCAGAACAGAGCAAATCGCCAACTACATCCGACGCCATGAATAGACGGGCGCCGATTTGGCGTCGAATCCCAAGAACCCGCCGCTACGCGCCCCCGCCGGGGGGCGCCAGGATTGCTTGCGTGCAAGGGACGCGGGGATGAGATTCCGCGAGGGGAGGCGGGGGAGGGGGACGGCGAGCGCGCGTAACTTCTCCTCATTGCGCGAATCCGTGGAGATCGCCATGGTTGGCTGCGGAGCGGGGGAGGAGCGGCCGGGCAAGGGCAGGGCGGGTTTGGAATTGGGGCTTATCCGGATCGCGGATTTTGTAGGTTTACAGGTTCAACGGTCGGAGGAGGGGAGGCGGCGAGGTCGGAGATCCGGGGGGAGGGCCATCGGGGAGGGAGAGGAGGGTCGGCGGGGAGGGAGAGGACGTCCGGCGTGCTGCGGGGCGTGGCGGTGGTGGAGAGGCGGAGAGGGTGGCCGACGGGGAGGGAGAGGAGACCTGACGGGGAGGGAGAGGGCTGCGGGGGCGGGCGGCTGCGGGCGGTGCGGGGGCGGGCGAGCGAGCGATGCGAGCGAGGCGGGCGGCGGCGGCGGCGCCCGTGCTCGTGTCGATTAGAGGAGGAACGGCGGGGGCGGCTTCCTTCTCTCGCGTGTGCCAGAGGAGGATCGACGGCGACTCGTCCGTGCGGCGGCTACTCGCGTCCATCAACAGGCACGGTGGTGCGTGGTGTGCACGGGTAGATTGGTTAGGATCTGATTGCAATCAGTTTTTTCCCTTGCGTGATCATAGGTAGGACGTGAACTTCCATATTTTTCTCAGCGGTGAAGTATGGTCAGTCAATGTAAATCGCTAAGTGCACACAAAGAACGGGTTAGATCAAGGTTAGCGGTTGGATTGAGTTTAGTGGGCCTAATCATGCGGTGGTAATGGGTCCATGTACATTTATGGGGTATGTTTAGAAAAAATTATGTTCGATCTTTTATTAGTAGTATAGACGAAACCACTCTATAGAGCATGCAAAAATACGTAGGGGGACATAAATACGACGCGAATTAAATATTGAAAGCAGGAATATTAGCAGTAGCGCTGGAATATTAGCAGTAGCACTTTATTTATTCTAGCGCTACTACTAATGTGTATACCAATAGCACTTTTATTTTCAGCGCTACTGCTAATAGATTAGTTGTAGCATGACTCTTGGGAATATTACGTGCGGTATAACCCGCCCTAGATGGGCCGGGTCATTAAAAGGACGACTCAACCATTGGTAGTACAACCCTTGGCCCGGGGTCTGGATGGTGGTTCAAGAAGCTATACAGAAGATAGACTGCCAGGGAGGTTTCCAATCTTGGAAGGCACGACGACTTAGAGATAGGGAAAGCTACGATTTGTAGCATAGCCAGGACTCTTGTAAACCCTAGGGCCTCGACCTGTATATAAAGTCGAGTCCCTGAGAAAGATAGAAAAAGTTAGAAATCATCGAGAGCCAGGTCAGGCGAGTTACGCCCTCCTTGTAATCGAAACCATCATCAATCTACACAAAGTAGGGCGTAGGCCTTTACCTCCACACGAGGGGCCGAACCTGGGTAAATCTGAGTCTCGCTTTCGCTCACCCCCTTTGAGTCACCACCAAGGTGCGATGGCTCCATCTTTAAGTCCTTTCACGAGGACATCTGTCGTGACAAAACCATGACAGTTCGCGCCCACCGTGGGGCTAATGCACGGTGGAGTTGAGTTCTCAAAGGGAGCCCTACCAGGGTCAAAAAGCTATGTGTCAGCATCATGACGAAGAGCCGCCGCAGAAGGTACTACATCGACAACTCGCTGTGGAGGCCAGAAGCCGATTCAGTCGAGTCTGGTTACAGAGTCCCCTTCTGCAAAATCAACATCTTCACCGGCATGATTGGAACACCCGTGCCTGAGCCGGACATCTCCACCGACATCATCGAGCCAGCCAGGTACGTCCTCCCCATCACACGACAGGACAGGAGTCGCCGTGTTTTTGTTGGTTTTACGCAGGGAAACAGGGTACCAGACGAACCGGTGACCCAGGAGGTCACCCCCGCCAATTCTCACGGCGAGTCATCCATGGGCGAGACAGATTCAATCCATCCTCTTCACGAAGGACAACTCGGAGGGTTGTCACTGGCCATGGACCCTGAGATCCTTGAAAGATCCCATCGACAAATCGCCATCTATATGGCAGGGGTGGCACAGCCTCAGCAAAACCCAGCCGGCAACCATGAGACCGGTGGGACGTCAAAAACCCCGGCTCAAGCCATGGGGAGTTAGCGGCGGAGGTCACCAGGCTCATGGAAACTGCCACGATGCTCGAGAATCAGGAGTCGATCAACTCCGAGCTGGCGAAGCTACGGGAGGTGATGGCCAAAGCCCAGTGGGACATGGAAGCAGAAGCCGCTAGGGTAGAGACGTAGCAGGCTGCAATCGCAGCAGAGACGGAACGGCTGAACACCGAAGGCTGGCGGCTCGAGAGACAACAACATGCGTCCAACGCCATTCACCAAAGGAGACACCACGGACGCATTCCGGCCGACTTACACCCAACTCACCTCTTCGACACCCGACGCACCCCTGGGGCGGGTCCTGATCGACCTTTACAACCTGTTCCGAGGGGAGGTCCGGTTCAACCACCTAACCCACCCCGCCCCAACCACTGGATGCCCATGCGACTCGTTTCTAGACGCCACGAGGACACTTCTCGAATCCCGTGGATAATGTGCTGGCGGTAACCCGCCACCTGGAGTCCCTCCCAATTTACGGAAACTCCCCGGCTGAGATAGAGGCGAGAAACGCCATCGAGATGCTAAAGACAGCCGTGGTCCAACACGCGCAATATTCTCACAACCTTGACCGGTTACACTCCACGCCCCAGGCGAGTCACACCAGAAGTCGCCACGAGGACTTACCCGCAGTAACCAGCAGGTAACGACGCCTTCCTCAAAACAACCCACTTGGAATGCCAGACACACGAGCCCAAGACATTGTGGATGCAGGGCGAGCCAGACGTCAGATAGAAACTGCAGCCGCGGCGGGTCAGGGTTATCCGGCTTACACCCAGACACCTCCCGCGCCTCTCGACGCCGGAGGCAAGCACATTGGGGTGTCATGTCTCATGCCCTCTCTATGCAATGAGCGAATGCCGAAGGACTTCAAAGGACCCAGGAAGGTGCTTAATTACATGCCAGATCTCAAACCAGGGTCATGGATTCAGAGTTACGAACTTGTGATGGACATGCTCGACGTAAACGAGGCGGTTTGCGCCAAGTATTTCACTATGATGCTTGAAGGAACGGCGCATGCATGGTTAAAAAACTTGCCGCCTAACTCCATTAGAAATTGGGCAGAACTAAAAGAGCGATTCATCAAGAATTTCAGAGGGACTTGCAAACGCCCGATGACCATCGTCGACCTACAACACTGCGTCCAGCAGCCGGATGAGTTGGCCCATCATTTGACTCGGCGAGTCGCAAAAGTTATTCATTCATCAGAGGGCATCTTGGTGGCTCAGGCAGTGTTGATGCTGGAGAAAAACTGCCATTACGAGCCTCTGGTGCTGAAGCTGGGGCGACTTAAGCGTAAAGTACAGGACATGGGCGAGTTGATGGGTACCCTCACCAGATATGCCGAGTCAGATGACACCAAGGATCCTGGAGAGGACGACGACAAAGGTAGCACCGCTAGGAGGGGCGAGTCATCGAAGGGCCATTCCCAGTTTCAGGGCCGGAGCAAACACCATCATGGTGGGCAAGGCAAATGGAGACAACAAGAGGGTCCCGTAGATTTCATTGCAAATACCAATACCGGCAACAGTAACCAGCGCCCGAAGAAGCGGGGTTTTAGTGGGAAGAAGCCGCGCAATTATCATGAGATGCTCAAAGGCCCTTGTCCACATGCTACAGTTGAGGGGTCGGCGACTCATTCTTGGGAGGATTGCTACGTAATGTAGGAGTTCCGGGCCGAGGCCCTCAAAAAAGGCCAGGGTGGCGATCAGGGCCAGCGATAAGAGCAGCTCGGCACACCCGGGTCGCGCCAAAGCCTGTTCGGCGGCTTTCCTAACCCGGGTCCATAGGGCGGGTCACAACCCAACAGTGGGCAGTACCAAGTTCACAACCAACAGCAATACAACCCGCCAGGAGTGTTTCAGCAACCACCCCCGCAAGGGAATCTCAAGTGACAGGATGATCGTGGTGGTTTCCAGAATAACCCTAAGCAACTGAACAACGAACGGTATCATGTGTTCACCACCAGCACCTGCAAACGGGATCAGAAGGTGAAGCATAGAACCTTCAGCATGGTCGAGCCGGCGCTCCCCTGGTACCTTCACTGGTTTAAACAGCCCATAACCTGGAGCAGGGAGGATCACCCGCCCCGAGTGGATAACCCTGGTGACTTGGCTTTGGTCGTGGCTCCCCAAGTCGGAGGATACACCCTTTGCAAAGTCCTCATGGATGGAGGCAGCAACATTAACATCCTATACTTCGATACTTTCCGACAGATGAATCTCTTGGAGAAATACTTGATGCCATCGTCCACGGTCTACCACGGCATCGTCCCTGGTAAGTCGGCATATCCAATTGGGCGGATTAAACTTAACATGGCCTTTGGCACAGAGTCCAATTACAGGAGTGAGTCTCTCATGTTTGAGGTGGTCAAAATCAAGAGCCCCTACCACGCATTGTTTGGGAGGCCGGCTTATGCCCGATTCATGGCTCGCCCATGTTATGTTTCTCACAAGCTCAAGATGCCTGGTCCTAAGGGACCTATTACAATCAGCGGAGACAGGAAGATAGCCCAAGAATGTGAAGAGGGAGAAGCAGCTTATGCCGAGTCGGCTTGCGCGGCCGAAGAGCTCAAGTTTCACCAAGCCAATGTTGATCCAGCAGACATGACGCTGCTCAAGAGGCAAACAATTGACTCTAAGCCGCCCCTCAAGTTTAAACCGACAGACGATACTAACGTCATAGACTTCACGTCTGGTGACTCCACCAAGCAGTTCACTATTGGGACGGGTCTGGATCCCAAATAGGAAAGCGCGCTCGTCGAATTCATCCGTGAGAATCGGGACATCTTCACATGGAAACCTTCTGACATGCCAGGTGTACCGAGAGAATTCGCTGAGCACCATCTTAATACTAACCCCAAAGTAAAGCCAGTTTGGCAGTACCTTCGCACGTTTAATAAAGAGCGTCGTAAGGCGATCAGAGAGGAAGTCGCCCGGCTTTTGGCCGCCGGGTTTATCATTGAGGTTTTCCATCCTGAATGGTTGGCTAACCCGGTCCTGGTGCTCAAAAAGAATGGCATTTTCCGCATGTGCATCGACTACACTGACCTCAATAGAGCCTGTCCGAAGGATCCCTTCGCCCTTCCCCACATTGATCAAATCATTGATTCAACGGCGGGTTGCGAGCGTTTGTGTTTCTTGGATGCTTATTCAGGGTACCACGAGATCAAGATGGTGGTGGCGAACCAGGAGAAGACATCCTTCATAACCCCCTTCGGAGCCTTTTGTTACATGTCTATGCCGTTCGGGCTCAAGAGTGCGGGGGCGACTTATCAGCGTTGCATCCAAAATTGTTTGCATAACCAGATCGATCGTAATGTCCATGCTTATGTGGACGACATTGTGGTCAGATCTCAGAAGAAGGAGCCCCTCTTGGAGGATCTCAAGCAGACTTTTGACAACTTGCACGTCTACCAGATGAGGCTTAATCCCACCAAGTGTGTGTTTAGTGTTCCTGCAGGAAAATTATTGGGTTGTTTGGTGTCGGAAAGCGACATTGAAGCTAACCCGGACAAAATTGAAGCAATTACTTCGCTGGGGAAGCCGGCTAACATTACCAAGTCCAGCGCATGGCGGGTCGTATCGCAGCTCTAAGCCGCTTTATAAGTCGCCTCGAGGAGAAGGCCATCCCTCTCTATCAGCTGCTCAAGAAAACGGATCAATTCGTATGGACAAACGAAGCCAACAAAGCCTTTGATGCCTTGAACCAACAATTAGTTAACCCGCCGGTATTGGCGGCTCCGACGGACAAGGAGCATATGCTCATGTACATCACGGCCAATTCCAAGGAGTAAGTGTGGCAGTGGTTGTCGAGCGGAAGGAAGAAGGAAAGGAATATCCGGTCCAACGACCAATGTATTTTATCAGCGTGGTCCTGACCCTCTCCAAACAACGCTACCCGCATTGGCAGAAGCTGGTCTTTGGGGTGTTTATGGCAAGTCGGAAGCTGGAGCACTACTTCCACGAACATCCCATCACGGTTGTCAGTTTTGCCCCCTTGGCGACATCATACAAAATCGAGAAGCAACCGGACGGATTGCTAAGTGGTCCATTGAGTTAGGGCCCCATCACGTGCGGTATACTCCCCGTACGGCCATTAAATCTCAAGCACTAGTGGACTTCATCAATGATTGGACCGAGTTGCAAATCCCTAAGGATCGACCCGATCATACCTATTGGACCATCTATTTCAGCGGATCCACGCAACTGGAAGGCTCGGGGGCTGGCGTGGTGATAACTTCGCCTAAGGGTGACAAATTTTGCTATGTCCTCCGGCTCATGTTCCCATGTACCAACAATGCAGTAGAGTATGAAGCCTTGCTCCATGGATTGTGACTCGCCAAAGAGATGAACCTCACGCGAGTCAGATGTTTGGGCGACTCAGATTTGGTGGCACAACAGGTTTCTGGCACCTCGGATTCAAGAGATCCCTTAATGGCGGCTTACAGGTGAGCTGTGTGAGATGTAGCGGGTCATTTTCATGGCTATCAAGTGGATCACATCGACCGGCGACTTAACGAAGCAGCGGATGCTCTTTCCCGTCTTGGTTGACAGCGTAAGCCGGTTCCTCACAATGTCTTTTTGGATGTATTACATAACCCTTCGGTGAGACTGCCTTCAGAGGAAGACTTGGCAGTGCCGGACCCCGAGTCTCAACTCGTGGCGGCTCTTCGTGCTACTCCGGATTGGGAGGCTCCCTATATGGCGTATCTCACCCGAGGCGAGTTACCCGCAAATGAATTATTGGCTCGCCAAATCATCCGTCGGTGCAAATCCATGGCCATACACAACGGCGAGTTGCACAAATGAAGCACTTCAGGGGTATTTCAGAGGTGCGTCTCTCCTGAAGAAGGATGTATGATCCTCAATGAGGTTCAAGCACGCGACTGTGGTCATCATGTCGGGTCAGGATCTTTGGTTTCTAAGGCCTTCATACATGGGTTCTATTGGCTGACGGCTCATGCAGACGCAGAGGAGATAGTTCGTCGATGTGATGGTTGCGAGAAATTTGGACGTCAGATGCACGTGCCGGCTCAGGAGTTTCGTATGATACCAATCACTTGGTCGTTTGCAGTCTGGGGGCTTGACATGGTTGGTCCTTTCAAGATGTCGTCCAATAAAAAGACTCACCTATTGGTGGCGGCTGACAAGTTTACTAAGTGGGTTGAGGCAGAGCCCGTTAGTAGTTGTGATGCGGATGCGGCTGTCAAATTCTTGAAAAAAATGATTTTCCGGTTTGGATACCCTCATAGTATCATTACTGACAATGGTACTAATCTATCGAAAGGTGCAATGCAAGAGTTTTGCAGTCGAGAACATATCCGGCTTGACGTTTCTGCAGTCGCACATCCCGAGTCTAATGGACAGGCAGAAAGGGCGAATCAGGAAATATTGCGGGGAATCAAGCCCCAGCTCATGGTACCTTTGGAACGTACTCCAGGATGTTGGGTGGAAGAATTGCCCTCAGTATTATGGAGCGTCAGGACCACTCCAAATCGCTCCACGGGTTTTACTCCTTTCTTTCTGGTCTATGGGGCAGAGGCGGTGTTGCCAAGCGACATCAGACACGATTCACCGTGAGTCGCCGCCTATGTGGAACAAGACAACGAGTTGGCACGACAAGACTCGTTGGGTGCTCTGGAGGAAGAGCGTGACTTGGCCGGATCACGGTCGGCCATCTACCAACAAGACTTGCGACGCTACCACAGTCGCCGTGTCAAGAGCCGGACTTTTCTAGAGGGCGACTTAGTGCTCCGGTTGATTCAAGATCACACTGGTATGCACAAGCTATCACCTCCATGGGAAGGACCGTTTGTTATCAGCAAGAATCTTCGAAACGGCTCATACTACTGTGGATCTTCGCCCAGATCGGCCAACCACAGAGGTTGAGACAACTCGCCCCTGGAATATAGCCCACCTGCGGCCTTACTACACCTAGAGCCATGGGCTCTTTTCTTTTTTCCAAATTTCTGAAATTGTAATCCATTATTTATAAAAGCAATAAAGCTGGCACCCACAAACTTCGGGGTCCTTTGCCGTTTCAGCTTCTGGAAAGCATGAGTCTTTATTGTTCTATGAGTCGTCCAAACATGGACGCTATCACGGCCAAAGAGCATAAGTCGCCATGCTGCACTTATTTCAAAACTGGGCCCTTGTAATCCAAAGAGGAATGATACGTCTCAAACGTATCTATAATTTTTGATGGTTTCACGCCGTTATCTTGTCAACTTTGGATGTTTTATATACCTTTTATATCTTTTTTGGGACTAACTTATTAATTCAGTGCCAAGTGTGAGTTCCTATTTTTTCTGTGTTTTTGACTCTTTTTAGATCTGATTTTGGAACAGAGTCCAAACGGAATAAAATCCCCGAAATATTTTTTTCCAGAACGGAAGAAGATCGAGGGACTTGACGGCCAAGGCAGGGGGCCACAGGGAGCCCAAAAGCCCTGTTGCCGCGGCCACTGGGCCCGCGGCAACCAGGCGTGTGGCCTCCCTGGCGCTCCCGTGCCCTAGATCTTTGGCCTATAAATTCCCTAAAATCACAGAAAAAACCAGGGCATCCACGAAAACACTTTTCCACCGCCGCAAGCTTCCGTTTCTGCGAGATCTTATCTGGAGACCCTTCCCGGTGCCCTGCCGGAGGGGACTTTGGAGTGGGAGGACTTCTACATCAACATCATCGCCTCTCCAATGACTCGTGAGTAGTCCACTTCAGACCTACGGGTCCGTAGTTAGTAGCTAGATGGCTTCTTCTCTCTCTTGGATCTTCAATACAAAGTTCTCCATGATCTTCATGGAGATCTATCCAATGTAATCCTCTTTGGCGGTGTGTTTGTCGAGATCCGATGAATTGTGGTTTTGTGATCAGATTATCTATGAATTATATTTGAGTCTTTGCTGATTTCTTATATGCATGATTTGATATCCTTGTAAGTCTCTCTGAGTCTTGGGTTTTGTTTGGCCAACTAGATCTATGATTCTTGCAATGGGAGAGGTGCTTGGTTTTGGGTTCATACCATGCGGTGACCTTTCCCAGTGACAGAACGGGCAGCAAGGCACGCATCGTGTTGTTGCCATCAAGGGTAACAAGATGGGCTTTCATCATAAATTTGAGATTGTCCATCTACATCATGTCATCTTGCTTAAGGCGTTACTCTATTCTTTTGAACTTAATACACTAGATGCATGCTGGATAGCAGTCGACGTGTGGAGTAATAGTAGTAGATGCAGAAAGTATCGGTCTAGATGTTTTGGACGTGATGCCTATAGATATAATCATTGCCATAGATAACGTCACGACTTTGCGCGGTTCTATGAATTGCTCGACAGTAATTCGTTCACCCACCGTCTACTTGCTTTCATGACAGAAGCCACTAGTGAACACTACGGCCCCCGGGTCTATTCACAACTATCGTCTCCACTTTCACTTTTACTTTGCTTTGTTTACTTTTTGCTTTCAGTTCTCACTTTGCAAACAATCTATAAGGGATTGACAACCCCTTCATAGCGTTGGGTGCAAGCTCTTTGTGTTTGTGCAGGTACTTGTGACTTGACGCAATCCTCCTACTGGATTGGTACCTTGGTTCTCAAACTGAGGGAAATACTTACCGCCGCTGTGCTACATCACCCTTTCCTCTTCAAGGGAACACCAACGCAAGGCTCCAAGGCCGTGGGGGAATCCTTTGCATATTTGCCAAGGAAGTCCCTATAGGCGTAGCCCGTAGCAGAAGGATTCCTGGGGCCGTTGCCAGGGAAGGTCTGTTGTCGCAGTAGCAGAAGGATTTCTGGCGCCGTTGCCGGGGAGGAGAGATCAAGTCAAGATCTATCCAAGTAGGTGTCACAAACTCATCTCCTGCATTTACCTTTTTTGTCAGTTGCCTCTCGTTTTCCTCTCCCCCACTTCACATTTGTCGTTTTCATTTGCCTTTCTCCCTTGCCATTTTCATTTGCCTTTTTGCCTTTCTCCTTTGCCGTTTTCTTTTTCCTTTTTGCCGTTCTCTTTTGCCCGTTTCACTCGCTTACTTGATGCTCGTTTGTGTGTGGGATAGTCCATCAATGGACTATCCCACGACTCCAAACGATACCCCTCAGAACGAAGTTCTCAATTTCAAGCAGAATGAGGAAGAAAATTTAAAGGACGCTTGGTACAGGATTTGCAATGCTCAAAGTAGATCTACTCGTAAGCAATCCACTACCGTTCTTCTTCGCAGTTTTTATGTTGGAATCTATCCTTGGAATAGGTATATTCTTGGTACCATCATAGGCGGGAATTTTTTGAGGAGCCATACTGTTGACTCCTATGGAGCTATCATGAATTTTGTAGGCTCACCCCCGTTCATGGTTAATGGAACTACCTTGACCTTGGAACACGTGATGCAAAGGCTTGATGCTATTGAAAACAAAATTGCCACAATTGAACTTATTGAGGGTTTGGATAGAAAGATCCACAATCAAATTACTCAGTACGGATCCAAAGTGGGAATGGTTTTGAAAATTTTAAGGGAGAAGGAATCTATAGTTAATACCTCCTCTATAATTGGCAAATTGTAAGATGTCATAACCAACTTGGGTTCCGCTTTTGCCGCTGTGCAAAATACTCCAAATCTTACTCTCAAAAAGACCGTCAAGTCTGTTTTTGTTCCTAAAGCTAGTGGTGAGTCATCCAATAAAGATGAAGATCTTAAGATGATAAATGATCACACTACTTATGGTTTGCGCACCAAAGATGACTATACGTGATTCCATCACCTTTTGTCTAGCTAAGGGCGTTAAACAATAGCGCTTGTTGGGAGGCAACCCAATGAATCTATCATTTTTATTTATGTTTTGTGTTTTCCACACTTTCATACTTCTGTTATGATTGTGTTTTTTGTGTTTCTTTTGCGTTTGTGCCAAGTCAAACCGTTATGATTAGTCTTGAGGATGATCGTTTGGTCATGCTGGAAAAGACAGAAACTTTCTGCTCACGAAAAGAATTTTCATTTTTTTTCTGTAAGAGCTTTTGAGTTGATTCTTTTTTATTCTGATTGCTACGCAAATTATTCAGACTGTCGTACTTTTTCAGATTTTTTGAAGTACCAGAAGTATACGAAGTATACAGATTGCTACAGACTGGTCTGCTGTTAACAGATTCTGTTTTTGTTGAGTTGGTTGCTTATTTTGATGAGACTATGGATAGTATCGGGGGTATTAGACATGGAAGATTGGAAATACAGTAACCCAACATCAACATAAGTAGAATTTAAGTTTGCTACAGTACCTAAGGAAGTGGTGGTTTGCTTTCTTATACTAATGTTATCACGAGTTTCTGTTTAAGTTTCGTGTTGTGAAGTTTTCAAGTTTTGGGTGAAGTTCTTATGGACAAAAAGATAAAGAGTGGCAAGAGCTCAAGCTTGGGGATGCCCAAGGCTCCCCAAGTTGACTCAAGGATGTCGTAAAAGCCTAAGCTTGGGGATGCCCCGGGAAGGCATCCCCTCTTTCGTCTTCAATCCATCGGTAACGTTACTTGGGGCTATATTTTTATTCACCACATGTTATGTGTTTTGCTTGGAGCGTCTTGTATCGTAGGAGTCTTTTATTTTTGTTGTGTCACAATCTTAATTGCTGCACATCTAGAGAGAGAGACTAGCACTCACCATGATTTTGTCGAGCTTCACTTATATCCTTTGGTTAGACAATTCAGCTCACATGTGCTTCACTTATATCTTTTGAGCTAGTTGATTTTGCTCTATGTGCTTCACTTATATCTTTTAGAGCACGGAAGCGCGTGTCTTGGTAGTTTATCTATTCTATGATAGTAGTCTCAAAAGGGGTAGTTATCCAAAGGGATATGAAAACTTCCACCTTCATGTGCATTGAGTAGTTGGAGAAGTTTGATTCATCTCAATTAGTTTTGAGTTGTGGTAATATTGAAGTTATACTAGTAAGGTGATGTGGATCTTGAAATACTTGTGTTGAAGTTAGTGATTCCCGTAGCATGCACGTATGGTGAACCGCTATGTGATGAAGTCTGAGCATGATTAGTCTATTGATTGTCATCTTTTGTGTGGCGGTCGGGATCGCGCGATGGTTTATACCTACCAACCCTTCCCCTAGGAGTATGTGTTGAATGCTTTGTTTCGATTACTACTAAAACTTTTGCAACAAGTATATGATTTCTTCATGACTAATGTTGAGTCCATGGTTTAGATGCACTTTCACCTTCCACCATCACTATCTTCTTTAGTGCCATGCAACTTCCGCCGGTGCACAAAACCCACCATTAGCCTCCCTCAAAACAAACACCATACCTACCTACTATGGGTTTTTCAAAGCCATTCCGAGATATATTGCCATGAAACTACCACCATGACATGTGCCACCACTTCTACATTGCCATTGCATGATTATAAGATAGCTAGCACGATGTTTCCATTGATGTCTATGTTGGGGAACGTCGCATGGGAAACAAAAAATTTCCTACGCGCACGAAGACCTATCATGGTGATGTCCATCTACGAGAGGGGATGAATGATCTACGCACCCTTGTAGATCGTACAACAGAAGCGTTAGAGAACGCGGTTGATGTAGTGGAACGTCCTCACGTCCCTCGATCCGCCCCGCGAACAATCCCGCGATCAGTCCCACGATCTAGTACCGAACGGACGGCACCTCCGCGTTCAGCACACGTACAGCTCGACGATGATCTCGGCCTTCTTGATCTAGCAAGAGAGACGGAGAGGTAGAAGAGTTCTCCGGCAGCGTGACGGCGCTCCAGAGGTTGGTGATGATCTCGTCTCAGCAGGGCTCCGCCCGAGCTCCGCAGAAACGCGATCTAGAGGAAAAACTGTGGAGGTATGTGGTCGGGCAGCCGTGAGAAAGTCGTCTCAAATCTGCCCTAAAAGCCCCATATATATAGGAGGAGGGAGGGGGACCTTGCCTTGGGGTCCAAGGGACTCCCAAGGGGTCGGCCGAGCCAAGGGGGGGAGGACTCCCCCCCCCAAACCGAGTTGGACTTGGTTTGGTGGGAGGAGTCCCCCTCCCTTTCCACTTCTTCCCTCTTTTTTTCTCTTTTCCTTTGATTTCTTTCTCTTGGCGCATAGGCCCCCTTGGGGCTGTCCCACCAGCCCACTAAGGGCTGGTGTGTCTCCCCAAAGCCTATGGGCTTCCCCGGGGTGGGTTGCCCCCCCCCCCCGGTGAACTCCCGGAACCCATTCGTCATTCCCGGTACATTCCCGGTAACTCCGAAAACCTTCCGGTAATCAAATGAGGTCATCCTATATATCAATCTTCGTTTCCGGACCATTCCGGAAACCCTCGTGACGTCCGTGATCTCATCCGGGACTCCGAACAACATTCGGTAACCAACCATATAACTCAAATACGCATAAAACAACGTCGAACCTTAAGTGTGCAGACCCTGCGGGTTCGACAACTATGTAGACATGACCCGAG
This sequence comes from Hordeum vulgare subsp. vulgare, assembly GCF_904849725.1. Taxonomy (NCBI): domain Eukaryota; kingdom Viridiplantae; phylum Streptophyta; class Magnoliopsida; order Poales; family Poaceae; genus Hordeum; species Hordeum vulgare. The sequence goes on from NC_058520.1 coordinate 542,676,541, forward strand.
AGGTTCCTCGGTCAATATCCAATACCGGGACCTGGATGCCCATATTGGATCCTACATATTCTACGAAGATCTTATCGTTTGAACCTCAGTGCCAAGGATTCGTATAATCCCGTATGTCATTCCCTTTGTCCTTCGGTATGTTACTTGCCCGAGATTCGATCGTCAGTATCCGCATACCTATTTCAATCTCGTTTACCGGCAAGTCTCTTTACTCGTTCCGTAATACAATATCCCGCAACTTACACTAAGTTACATTGCTTGCAAGGCTTGTGTGTGATGTTGTATTTCCGAGTGGGCCCCGAGATACCTCTCCGTCACACGGAGTGACAAATCCCAGTCTTGATCCATACTAACTCAACTAACACCTTCGGAGATACCTGTAGAGCATCTTTATAGTCACCCAGTTACGTTGCGACATTTGATACACACAAAGCATTCCTCCGGTGTCAGTGAGTTATATGATCTCATGGTCATAGGAATAAATACTTGGCACGCAGAAAACAGTAGCAACAAAATGACACGATCAACATGCTACGTCTATTAGTTTGGGTCTAGTCCGTCACATGATTCTCCCAATGACGTGATCCAGTTATCAAGCAACAACACCTTGTTCATAATCAGAAGACACTGACTATCATCGATCAACTGGCTAGCCAACTAGAGGCATGCTAGGGATGGTGTTTTTGTCTATGTATCCACACTTGTAAATGAGTCTTCATTCAATACAATTATAGCATGGATAATAAACTATTATCTTGATACAGGAATTATAATAATAACTATACATTTATTATTGCCTCTAGGGCATAATTCCAACAGTCTATGCCATGCTAGATCATTGTCACGGTACACTACCGAAGGCATTCCATATAGAGTCAACATTGCTCTAAGTTTTGAGTTGTAAGTGTGATGATCATCATTGATGGAGCATTGTCCCATGTGAGGAAATAAAAGAGGCCAGCGAAGCCCGTTTACAAAAAGAGGCCAAAGATGCCCACCAAAAAAAAGAGGCCAAAGAGCCCACCAAAAGAAATGAGAGAAAAAGAGAGAAGGGATAATGCTACTATCTCCTTTCCACACTTGTGCTTATTGAGCACCATGATCTTCGTGATTGAGAGTCTCTCGTTTTTTCACCACCATATAGCTAGTGGGAAATTTTCATTATATAACTTGGCTTGTATATTCCAATGATAGGCTTCCTCAAATTTGCCTTAGGTCTTCGTGAGCAAGCAAGTTGGATGCACACCCACTAGTTTTCTTTAAGATCTTTCACATACTCTTAGCTCTAGTGCATCAATTGTATGGCAATCCCTACTTATTCACGTTGATATCTATTGATGAGCATCTCCATAGCTCATTGATATGCCCAGTCAATGTGACCATCTTCTCCTTGTTTGTCTTGCAACCTCCACCACACTCCACTCCACTTATAGTGCTAAAACCATGGCTCACGCTCATGTATTGCATGAGAGTTGAAAAAGTTTGAGAAAGTAAAGGTGTGAAAACAATTACTTGGCCAATACCGAGGTTTTTCATGATTTAAATTCGTTGTGCAAGGATGATAGAGCATAGCCAGACTATATGATTTTGTAGGGATAACTTTCTTTTGGCCTAGTTATTTTGAAAGTTCATGATTACCTTGCTACTTTGCTTGAAGTATTATTGTCTCCACATCAATAGCAAACTATTGTTTTGAATCTAATGGATCTGAACATTCACGTCACATAAGAGGAGTTACAAAAGGACATATATGCTAGGTAGCATGAAAGCATCAAAAAATCATTCTTTGTCACTTCCCTACTCGAGGACGAGCAGGAGTTAAGCTTGGGAATGCTTGATACGTCTCAAACGTATCTATAATTTTTTATGCTTTCACGATGTGATCTTGTCAACTTTGGATGTTTTATATACCTTTTATATCTTTTTTGGGAGTAACTTATTAATTCAGTGCCAAGTGCCAGTTCCTGTTTTTTCTGTGTTTTTGACTCTTTTCAGATCTGATTTTGGAACGGAGTCCAAACGGAATAAAATCCCCGAAATAAATTTTTCCAGAACGGAAGAAGATCGGGGGACTTGAGGGCCAAGGCAGGGGGCCCACAGGGAGCCCACAAGCCTTGTTGCCACAGCCAGGGGGCCCGCGGCAACCAGGCTTGTGGCCTCCCTGGTGCTCCCGTGCCCTAGCTCTTTGGCCTATAAATTCCCTAAAATCGCAGAAAAAATAGGGCATCCAGGAAAACACTTTTCCGCCGCCGCAAGCTTCCGTTTCCGTGAGATCTCATCTGGAGACCCTTCCCGGTGCCCTGTCGGAGGGGACTTTGGAGTTGGAGGGCTTCTACATCAACATCATCGCCTCTCCAATGACTCGTGAGTAGTCCACTTCAGACCTACGGGTCCGTAGTTAGTAGTTAGATGGCTTCTTCTCTCTCTTGGATCTTCAATACAAAGTTCTCCATGATCTTCATGGAGATCTATCCGATGCAATCCTCTTTGGCGGTGTGTTTGTCGAGATCCGATGAATTGTGGATTTGTGATCAGATTATCTATGAATTATATTTGAGTCTTTGCTGATTTCTTATATGCATGATTTGATATCCTTGTAAGTCTCTCCGAGTCTTGGGTTTTGTTTGGCCAACTAGATCTATGATTCTTGCAATGGGAGAAGTGCTTGGTTTTGGGTTCATACCGTGCGGTGACCTTTCCCAGTGACAGAAGGGGCAGCAAGGTACGCATCGTGTTGTTGCCATCAAGGGTAACAAGATGGGCATTCATCATAAATTTAAGATTGTCCATCTATATCATGTCATCTTGCTTAAGGTGTTACTCTGTTCTTTTGAACTTAATACACTAGATGCATGCAGGATAGCGGTCGACGTGCGGAGTAATAGTAGTAGATGCAGAAAGTATCGGTCTAGTTGTTTTGGACGTGATGCCTATAGATATAATCATTGCCATAGATAACGTCACGACTTTGCGCGGTTCTATCAATTGCTCGACAGTAATTCGTTCACCCATCGTCTACTTGCTTTCATGAGAGAAGCCTCTAGTGAACACTACGGCCCCCGGGTCTATTCACAACAATCGTCTCCACTTTCACTTTTACTTTGCTTTGTTTACTTTTTCCTTTCGGTTCTCACTTTGCAAACAATCTATAAGGGATTGACAACTCCTTCATAGCGTTGGGTGCAAGCTCTTTGTGTTTGTGCAGGTACTTGTGACTTGACGCGATCCTCCTACTGGATCGATACCTTGGTTCTCAAACTGAGGGAAATACTTACCACCGCTGTGCTACATCACCCTTTCCTTTTCAAGGGAACACCAACGCAAGGCTCGAAGGCCGCGGGGAAATCCTTTGCATATTTGCCAAGGAAGTCCCTATAGGCGTAGCTCGTAGCAGAAGGATTCGTGGCGCTGTTGCCAGGGAAGGTCTGTTGTCGCAGTAGCAAGGACCAGTCGCCACGTTGCACGGTTCAAACTTAGGCGCCTTATATGATTTTGAGAATTAAGCCGGCTTACTTGGGGGCTACAACTTCCCAAGTCGTTTTGCAGTGAGAGCATACACGCTTCTGCAATCCTATGCCCGACTTTTCCTAAATCTTAGGTCACTTGGGGGCTTCCACTCACTGAGTTCAGCCTGAATACCCTCTTGGCTAGCAAAAAATTACTGCATTACAAATGGTTATACTGGACTATGTGTTGGACAAGTCGCCACATGGACCTATGTACTATGGGTGAGTCAATCCGTCATTTGGACCCTGAACTCGCCTTGGTTAAAACATAAAAGGTACCGGCCGGAGCCACACATGAAAAATAGAGAAACCATTGGTTCACTGAAGCTTGACTCGCTCCTGATCAGCCGGTCTAAACAATATGGGCTGTTGCAAAAGCCTTCTAGGGGTAACACTAGAGTTTTGCAAACTCGTCTTGTCCTGTCGCAGCTCATTGAGCCGACGAATTTTATTTCTTGATGGCACGACCACAAGGTTTCATAATATCATTAAGTCGGCTTTTGTTCATAACTCGCTGCGACTCATTGGGCCAGTTTTTAACTGCGAGTTGCCATAACCCAAGGGGCTGGTTTATCTTTTGCCATAACCCAAGGGCCTGGATTATCTTCTGCCATAACTCACTGAGTCGGCTTATGTTTTTCCTGACACACAGGTTGAAGGCTTTTATGTCAAACTGCGACACTTCCTCGCTTATCAAGCCGAAGAATTTTAAAGGGCGATTCATGATACACTAAAAGGATAAGTTATCCAGGAATGTCGCGCAAAAGGCACGGGTGACAGATTGTTTCCCTACAAAATCTAACAAACTATTACATGGCTCGCACGGCCAAGTCGGGCTCATCCCCCGATAACGAAAAGATCAGATTTTCTTTTAAAAGCAATGATTACATCTTGAGAAGACTCAAGCCGCCTCCGGATCACCTTGCCTCGAGCTCTCTCCACCTTCAATTTGTAAATCGCCCAGTTTCCAGTTACACTTGGATAAGGCGACGAACTCATCTTCATCATTAAGGAAGATGGATAGATCTACGTCAAGGTCAAAGGGATTCTTGGGCCGGCGAGGAGCCAAGCTAGTAATCTCGTACGAGGGAGGAGTCACCTTCTTGTTCTTATCATCATACGCGGCTTGGTATTTGTTTAAATCCAAGCCGGCTGCCAGCTGAGTCGCCGCAAAGCGGGATTCCTTGATTACTCGGTGGTAGTCGTTCTCGGTGAACTCCGACCCGTCATCTTTCAGTTCAGGATAGACAGCAGTTACCTCTTCTGGTTTCAGCTCCAGAGCATAGGCCAAACACCGGCTTAGGGTATTGAGGGCTCCCTTCCGGGCGGATGATCTCTTCAGCTCCTCTATTTGAGGAGGCAACGTGGACAGGTAGCTGAGCATGTTCTTGATGGATTTAACTGGCTCTTTGCTGCCCATAACTGCTTTAATCGTCAGCACGCTCCATGTATACAACTTCTCGATGAAGGTATACATAGCCTTTAGTTTCAACATGCAGTCATCTTGGAGATTGGCGGCTCGTGGACCTACAAAGGATACATCCGTGTTTGTTAGCCCTGGGAACCTAGACTGCTTTTTCGATGGAAGGGTTTAATACTTACCAAACATGGCTAGAGTCATGTTGGAGATGTGTTTTTTCAAGCCGGGGAGCTCTTGCTGGGCGGCTTCTAGTTTTCCCTCAGCTTGCTCAGCTCGCTTCAGGATGGCGGCTTGGTCAGCTTTGGCCTTCTTTTCCAGTTTCTGGTGATCAGCTTTCATTCTTTCTAGTTCAGCCAAAACCAAGTGATATTTCTTCTCAGACTCAGACCGTGCATTTTGTTGTTCGGCTAGATTCTTCCTTAATTCAGCTAAGGCTGACTCAATCTGGGTCACAGATTCCTGCAAAACAAAATTTGGGGAGACAAGTTTCAAAACTATTGCAAGCAATATTCCTGACACTTGGGGACTAAGGTATGATTCAATTCAAAGTCATACAAAAATTCAAGACCCGACTCATCTTTCAAAATTTGACCCGGCCCTTGGGGGCTACAGGTTGAAGTTTTTAACTAAATACAAGACCCGACTCATCTTTCAAAAGATGACCCGGCCCTTGGGGGCTACAGGTTGAAGATTTTCTCTAAATACAAGACCCAGGTCATCTTTCAAAAGATGACCCGGCCCTTGGGGGCTACAGGTTGAAGTTTTTAACTAAATACAAGACCCGACTCATCTTTCAAAAGATGACCCGGCCCTTGGGGGCTACAGGTTGAAGTTTTTAACTGAATATAAGACCCGACTCATCTTTCAAAAGATGACCCGGCCCTTGGGGGCTACAGGTTGAATATTCTCTCTAAATACAAGACCTGACTCATCTTTCAAAAGATGACCCGGCCCTTGGGGGCTATGGACAGATACGGGTCTAATAGACATTGCAACAAAAATTACTTCATCAAACAAAGACTAGTCTATCGAAAGGCTAATGGGTGGAAGAGAATACATAATAGACGTACCTCATGTTTAACTTTCATCAGGTGGATCAAGCTTTTGTTCATTTCATAACTCGTCTCTAGGCGACTTGCGAAGCTAGAGCAGAGTTGATCAAATTCCAGCTTCTCATACTGGGGAAGTTTCAACTTACTGGCATCTTGTTCGGTGGAAGGATGAGATTCCTTTGAGGTGTGCTTAGATAACGCCGCTGTCGTAGGTGTGGAGTAGCCAGTACTAGTGATTATGACGGCATGTGGGTCTTTAGTCGCCTTGAGAGGGCTTGGCGGGTTAACCTTGTCAGCAGTTTCCTTCAAAATGCCTGGCGAGTCATCCCGGACGTCGGGGATATCATCCACAGGAACATCATGAGCTGCCACTTGGTCCTCATCAAGCTCTGGGACACGGGCGCTCGTGCCTAAGACCTCAGTCCTCTTAGGAGCAGAAGATGAGTCATGAGCCTTTCTTTTCTTCGCTTGTGCTCTGAGATGAGGGCACCAAGATTAGGGCAAATATCGTTATTGGGAAGAGAGAGAGTTAATAAAGGAACTCACCCTTGTACACGAATCATTGGCGGAAGAGCTGACATCGCTGAGTCACCAGATGAAGGGTGAGAACTTTGAAAGAATAAAAGTTTGAAGACTGAGGGAGTTGCGAATCGCATTTTCGACAAGGAAGAGTGTGTTTAAACAAGAGTATACCTCGCTTGTGCGCTTCCGACCGGTTGTCTTCTCACGCAACCCAGAAATGAAGTCGCCAGAGCGGCTCCGGGCTTTGCGCTTGGGAGGATATTTCGCCTTCTTCAAAAGGAAATCAGGGCCCATATAAGCATCTCGGTGAGACATGGGAACTTTCCCACAAATCCGCCTGGCTGGCTGTGACAGCCCGATGCCGACGCCCCAGAAGATTCCCCTTCTATTCCGTTTTCGTCGTGTGGTTATTTTTATTTGTTGCATCATTATCGCATCATTCGCATCATCATCATTGCATCGGCATCCCGTTGCCACCAGTTTTCAAAACTTGCATCCGTTAGTAGTTGTCGGTTCTCGTCGTTGTCCGTTCTCAGTCCGACCGCACTCGCACGCGCCCGCGACATCGTCAAAACCCTGTTTTAAAAGTGTGCGTAAAACTTTCTCTGATCGGGGTGAAACTTGGCATGCGATCGTAATTAGTTACAGCTAGGCCGCCTGACGAGTTTCGTCGCGATCGGAGTCCGTCTGGTACCCGAACGGTCGACCGTAGCGGCACCGTCCTCGGTTATTCGTCGGACGTCTGTCGGTGTTTTAAAAATTCGTTGTCGCGCCGCCCGTTCTCCCTCTCGTCTCCGGTAAATCACCCTACACGGCCACGTACCCATTCCTGCGTGCGGAATCGTTCGAATCGGACCGCACGGTTGGATCCGGAACGCGATTCCGGTTAACCTAGCCCCCCTTTGCCTATAAATAGACCCCCGTGCTTATTTTCAGACAGCCCCCTCCTCTGCCTCGGGATCCGTGCGCAGCAAACCCTAGCAGTCGCCCACTCTCTCTCCTCCCCCCTCCACTGCGCAGCCGCCGGCCCGCCCAGCCCGGATCGGGCCCTCTCGGGCCCATCTGGCCGGCCGCCGCCGCGGCCCTGCTCGCGTCGCCGCCTAGAGGCGAGCCTCCCTCTCATGGTCGCAGCAGCAAGCCCGAGCCAGAGCGGCTCCCTCGCTGGCAGCCGGCCCCCTGCCGTTGCGCCCCTGCAGCTCGCCGGAGGAGCCCAAGCCCGCAGCAACCCCCGTCGCCTTCTTCACCGGATGCCCCGCGCCCCGAGCTCGCCGGCCGTGGCCGCGTTCCCGCCAGATCCGCGCCTCCCCGTCGATGTCCCCTCGGCCGCCGCGGTGCTGCCTCGTCCCGGCCGGAGTTTCCCCACCGTCCGTCTCCCTTGTTGCTTGCTCCGGCGCCGCCAGGCCCCGTGCCATCGGGCATGGGAGGAGCACGATGAGGAGCCCCCGCTCCAGGCCGCACTGCCCCAGCTGGGCCTTGTCCACGCCATCCCATGCGGCCCAGTCGCCTCGCAGTGCCTCCCCAAGGCCCACCTCAGGCCGGCCCAAGTGGCTGAGGTGAGCAGCTCCTTTCCCTCGCCCCCAGCGCCTTTTATTTATTTTGCGCCCATGCTGATAGGCCCGTATAGCATTTAGGATTTTTTGCGAATATATATTTCCAGGAAATAGATAGATTTTAATACGCCCGTAGTTTAATATCCGTAAGTCGAATCGGAACGTATTAGATATGTTTTTCATGTAGTTTCTCGCGTAGAATCCGATTATAAAACTTGCATAATTGTTTGACGTTGTTTGAGCCGCCATATGCCTAGATTAATGTGTTGTTTCAATAAGATACGCCCTGTATTTAATTTTTGCGCAAGTCCGGATTGCTCGTATGCCGTAGGTTAAATGCCCATGTTTTAGAAACCATTTTTCCATGAATTTTAGAGTAGCCGTTGGTATTTTTGCGTGTAGGGATTTGCCGCTAGTTTATTTCCCGTGTTTAGGACATTATCTCGCATTTACGTGTGGCGATATTTTTGTGTTGCAACCCCACATGTTTTATATGTTTTCGGGGTAGAAAAATCCATGGGATTTTTCTGTGCAATTAGATTTAGCTTTTGAGCAAGTTAGTTCGCGCGATATTTTGCCATGATGCCCTTTTGTTTATTTCGTAGGATTTACTGCGTGCTTCGTTTGACGGAGTTGTCAACTAGGGAGTTATTCTTGGGTGTTTAGACTAGCCCCTGGTATTTTTTGTTGCAATAGAAATGCATGTTTAGGTGTGGTTTGATTGCCCTCAAGTTGCTAGAAATAGTGCTGATTTGGAGGTGCTGAAATATTTCCAAGTCTGAGATCTGTTATATTTTGTTGTTGTCTTGTCTTGCTTGTAGCTTGTGATCTGGAGCTCTTTTGAGGTTGGTGCAATGGAGTTAGTTGTATCCCTTGTGTTTCTCTAGCATGCTGTGAATTTTCATGCCATTTGGAGCCCTGTAGCTATAGGTTTTGCTGCTGTCAATATGCCTTCAGATCGAAATCTGCAGCTTCAAAAACTGCTATTTTCACTAAGTCTGAAATAGTGTGTGGGAAGCCATTTTGTGACTTCTTTTCCTTGTGTTCCTTGCTGCCATGCTAGTTGTTGTTAGTTGTTTGTTGTAGTGCTTCTTGCCCTCTTTCGTGTCATGCCTTGGTTGATTATATTTGAGTTGAGTAGCTCGTAGTTGTGGGGTGTAGAAAAGGTTATGTGGCTGATTTTGGCAGATTGTAGTGAATTCCTGTTTTGCTCGTAGTTGTTAAACCGTAGCTCCGATTTGATCGTGTCCTACTTGAAACATGCTTAGCATCTCGTGTAGTTTCATTTTCTCTTGCTGGTTGTAGGTTTTGAAGTGCTCGTGACCGTCGTTGCACACATTTTGCATTCATGCCATCATATCTTGCGGTGCTTGTAACTTTTGATCCGTAGCTCCGTTGGAGATGTTCTCTATGTGTAAATTGCTTGAAATGGCGCGTAGAATCATGTGAACCTATTTGTTTTGCTGTTTAACAACTAATTAAATGTGTTAGTTCAGATCTGGACAGAATTGTAAATTAACATGTGAGGTCGTCTCGGAGGTGCTATATGTCATTTCCGACCTCATTTAAAATGCCTAGATAGGTAGATTAATTGCGCTTCACCTCTTGCTATGTTTAACCACATTTAATTTTGTCGTGTATCTAATCGGGATAGAACTAAATAATTAAGCGTGGAGTTTCGTCAATATGCAACTCGTTGCATATTGAACTTCACTTAATGTGTAGTGTTTGTTTGTCGTGGATTGCATGCCGTGACTTGCATATATACAGCTTCTCGCATCATTTGTGTTGTGCATCGTGTGGTGAATTATGTGTGTTGATTTGTGTTTCCGGTTTGCTTCGTCTCGATAGAGTTCCGCAGCGTGCCGGATTGTGAGGACCCGTTCGACTATGTCGGTTCGTCTGCTTCACGGAGTCATTCTTCTTCCAAGCGGGATCTCAGGCAAGATGACCATTTCCCCAGATACCATTACTATCATTACCAATGCTAGTTTTACCGTTTCTATCGATTATGTCTTGTTGCCTACCACATGTTAAATATCAGCCTCTCAACAATGCCATGAAAACCTTCAACCTGTTCAACCTAGCAAACCACTGATTGGCTATGTTACTGCTTGCTTAACTCTGTGTTAGCGTTGCTAGTTGCAGGTGTAGTTGCTTCCATGTGAAAACATGGGTCCCTTGTCATATCACCATATTAATGCTATTTAATTTAATGCACCTATATACTTGGTAAAAGGTGGAAGGCTCGGCCTTTCTAGCCTGGTGTTTTGTTCCACCTTTGCCCCCTTAGTTTCGGCTACCGGTGTTATGTTCCATAATTGAGCGCTCTTAACACGATCGGGGTTGTTATGGGGACCCCCTTGATAATTCGTTTTAGATTAAAGTTGGTCTGGCAAGGCCCAACATTGGTACTACATTTGCCCAACATAATAATTCTGTTAAATTGAAATGCATAGGGAGTTAGCGCTACCCGAGGAGTAATTCTACATAATACAGGTAGGGCCAGTGCTGATGGTGCTGGTCCAAAACAGAGCACTGTGTGGGGCCACCGCGAGGAAAGTCGAGGTTTGGCACTCGTACGCATAGCTTATTCGTCGTGTCCTGATAACAAGATACGCGGCTCCTATCGGGATCGTCGCCACGTCGGGCAGTCTTGCTGGATTAGTTTTACCTTTGACAAGATATCTTGTGCATCGGGATTCTGGTGATGCTTTGGGTAATCTCAGAGTTGAGGTTTTCCACTAAGGAGTCCGACGAGATCGCGAGCTTCGTGATCGAGGATTTCTACGCGGCTTGTGGTAATTTGTGATGGACTAGTTGGAGCATGTCACACCCAAGATGCGACCCTATCCTCAATTTGGCACGAAGGCCTCGTCAGGGATAGAAGCGCATCTCGTTGTGTCGCAAGAATGGATATCGTTACAAGTACATGTACTGAAAAGAAGAGATATATAATAGAATTGGCTTACACTCGCCACAAGCTACATCAGAGTCACATCAGTACATTACATAATCATCAAGAGTAAGAGCACGGTCCGACTACGGACGAAAAAAAACGATAAAAGAAGAATGACGTCCATCCTTGCTATCCCAGGCTGTCGGCCTGGAACCCATCCTAGATCGATGAAGAAGAAGAAGAAGAAGAAGCATCTCCAAATGAACAATCAACGCGCTCGCGTCAAGTAACCTTTACCTGAACCTGCAACTGGTGTTGTAGTAATCTGTGAGCCACAGGGGACTCAGCAATCTCATTTCCAAAGGTATCAAGACTAGCAAAGCTTAATGGGTGAGGCATGGTTAAGTGGTGAGGTAGCAGCAGCGGCTAAGCATATATTTGGTGTCTAAACTTACGAGTACAAGAAATAAGAGGGGGAAGATCTACGCATAACGGACGTGAACTACTCATGATCAAATGAATGATCCTGAACACCTACCTACGTCAGACATAACCCCACCGTGTCCTCGATCGGAGAAGGAACTCAAGAAAGAGACAGTCACGGTTACGCACACAGTTGACATATTTTAATTAAGTTAACTTCAAGTTATCTAGAACCAGTATTAAACAAAGTTTCCATGTTGCCACATAACCGCGGGCACGGCTTTTCGAAAGATTTAACCCTGCAGGGGTGCTCCAACTAGTCCATCAAAAATTACCACAAGCCGCATAGAAATCCTCAATCACGAAGCTCGCGATCTCGTCGGATTCCCTAGTGGAAAACCTCAACTCTTAGTTTACCCAAAGCATCACCGGAATCCCGATGCACAAGATATCTCGTCAAAGGTAAAACTAATCCAGCAAGGCCGCCCGACGTGTCGACGATCCCGATAGGAGTCGCGTACCTCATTCTCAAGACACGACGGATGAGCGATGGTTACCACGCCAAACGCCGAGTTGCCCCGGGTAGCGTTAATAAGCTGCTCTGTTTTGGACCAACACTCATGAGGAGCACTGGCCCGGGGGTTGATTAAATTATCCTCGGGTGCCGGCAGGTCCCTATGCATTATTATTAGGTTATTAGGCAAATGTAGTACCAAAGTTGGGCCTTGCCAGACCAGTCTTAATCTAAAACGAATTATCAAGGGGGGCCCCATAACAACCCCGATCGTGTTAGGAGCGCTCGTTTATGGAACATAACACCGGTAGCCGAAACTAAGGGGGCAAAGGTGGAACAAAACACCAGGCTAGAAAGGCCGAGCCTTCCACCTTATACCAAGTATATAGTGTTGGAATTATGCCCTAGAGGCAATAATAAATGTATAGTTGTTATTATAATTCCTGTATCAAGATAATAGTTTATTATCCATGCTATAATTGTATTGAATGAAGACTCATTTACATGTGTGGATACATAGACAAAACACCGTCCCTAGCATGCCTCTAGTTGGCTAGCCAGTTGATCAATGATAGTCAGTGTCTTCTGATTATGAACAAGGTGTTGTTGCTTGATAACTGGATCACGTCATTGGGAGAATCACGTGATGGACTAGACCCAAACTAATAGACGTAGCATGTTGATCGTGTCATTTTGTTGCTACTGTTTTCTGCGTGTCAAGTATTTATTCCTATGACCATGAGATCATATAACTCACTGACACCGGAGGAATGCTTTGTGTGTATCAAACGTCGCAACGTAACTGGGTGACTATAAAGATGCTCTACAGGTATCTCCGAAGGTGTTAGTTGAGTTAGTATGGATCAAGACTGGGATTTGTCACTCCGTGTGACGGAGAGGTATCTCGGGGCCCACTCGGTAATACAACATCACACACAAGCCTTGCAAGCAATGTAACTTAGTGTAAGTTGCGGGATCTTGTATTACGGAACGAGTAAAGAGACTTGCCGGTAAAATGAGATTGAAATAGGTATGCGGATACTGACGATTGAATCTCGGGCAAGTAACATACCGAAGGACAAAGGGAATGACATACGGGATTATACGAATCCTTGGCACTGAGGTTCAAACGATAAGATCTTCGTAGAATATGTAGGATCCAATATGGGCATCCAGGTCTCGCTATTGGATATTGACCGAGGAGTCTCTCGGGTCATGTCTACATAGTTCTCGAACCCGCAGGGTCTGCACACTTAAGGTTCGACGTTATTTTATGCGTATTTGAGTTATATGGTTGGTTACCGAATGTTGTTCGGAGTCCCGGATGAGATCACGGACGTCACGAGGGTTTCCGGAATGGTCCGGAAACGAAGATTGATATATAGGATGACCTCATTTGATTACCGGAAGGTTTTCGGAGTTACCGGGAATGTACCGGGAATGACGAAAGGGTTCCGGGAGTTCACCGGGGGGTGGGGGGGCAACCCACCCCGGGGAAGCCCATAGGAATTGGGGGAGCCACACCAGCCCTTAGTGGGCTGGTGGGATAGCCCACAAGTGCCCAATGCGCCAAGAGAAGAAAAATCAAGAGGAAAGAAAAAAAAAGGAAGGAGGTGGGAAGGAAGGGGGACTCCTCCCACCAAACCAAGTCCAACTCGGTTTGGGGGGGGGAGTCCTCCCCCCCTTGGCTCGGCCGACTCCTTGGGAGTCCTTGGACCCCAAGGCAAGGCCCCCCCTCCCTCCTCCTATATATATGGAGCAATTAGGGCTGATTTGAGACGACTTTCTCACGGCTGCCCGACCACATACCTCCACGCTTTTTCCTCTAGATCGCGTTTCTGCGGAGCTCGGGCGGAGCCCTGCTGAGACAAGGTCATCACCAACCTCCGGAGCGCCGTCACGCTGCCGGAGAACTCATCTACCTCTCCGTCTCTCTTGCTGGATCAAGAAGGCCGAGATCATGGTCGAGCTGTACGTGTGCTGAACGCGGAGGTGTCGTCCGTTCGGTACTAGATCGTGGGACTGATCGCGGGATTGTTCGCGGGGCGGATCGAGGGACGTGAGGACGTTCCACTACATCAACCGCGTTCTCTAACGCTTCTGCTGTACGATCTACAAGGGTACGTAGATCACTCATCCCCTCTCGTAGATGGACATCACCATGATAGGTCTTCGTGCGCGTAGGAAAATTTTTGTTTCCCATGCAACGTTCCCCAACAGTGGCATCATGAGCTAGGTTCATGCGTAGATGTCTTCTCGAGTAGAACAAAAAAGTTTTTTGTGGGCGGTGATGTGCGTTTTGCTGCCCTCCTTAGTCTTTTCTTGATTCCGCGGTATTGTTGGATTGAAGCGGCTTGGACCGACATTACTCGTACGCTTACGAGAGACTGGTTTCATCGTTACGAGTAACCCCCTTTGCTCAAAGATGACTGCCAAGTGACGGTTTCTCCAACTTTAGTTGAATCGGATTTGACCGAGGAGGTCCTTGGATGAGGTTAAATAGCAACTCATATATCTCCGTTGTGGTGTTTGCGTAAGTAAGATGCGATCCTACTAGGTACCCTTGGTCACCACGTAAAACATGCAACAACAAAATTAGAGGACGTCTAACTTGTTTTTGCAGGGTATGATTGTGATGTGATATGGCCAATGATGTGATGTGATATATTGGATGTATGAGATGATCATGTTGTAATAGAAATATCGACTTGCACGTCGATGGTACGGCAACCGGCAGGAGCCATAGGGTTGTCTTTATACTAACGTTTGTGCTTGCAGATGCGTTTACTATTTTGCTAGGATGTAGCTTTAGTAGTAATAGCATAAGTAGCACGACAACCCCGATGGCAACACGTTGATGGATGCTCATGGTGTGGCGCCGGTGACAAGAAGATCGTGCCGGTGCTTTGGTGATGGAGATCAAGAAGCACGTGATGATGGCCATATCATGTCACTTATGAATTGCATGTGATGTTAATCCTTTTATGCACCTTATTTTGCTTAGAACAACGGTAGCATTATGAGGTGATCTCTCACTAAAATTTCAAGACGAAATTGTGTTCTCCCCGACTGTGCACCGTTGCTACAGTTCGTCGTTTTGAGACACCACGTGATGATCGGGTGTGATAGACTCAATGTTCACATACAACGGGTGCAAAACAGTTGCGCACGCGGAACACTCGGGTTAAGCTTGACGAGCCTAGCATGTGCAGACATGGCCTCGGAACACATGAGACCGAAAGGTCGATCATGAATCATATAGTTGATATGATTAGCATAGGGATGCTTACCACTAAAACTATACTCAACTCACGTGATGATCGGACTTGGGATAGTGTAAGTGGATCATGAACCACTCAAATGACTAGAGAGATGTATTTTTTGAGTGGGAGTTTAGCATATAATTTGATTAAGTTGAACTCTAATTATCTTGAACATAGTCTAAGTCCACTTTGAATATATTTGTGTTGTAGATCATGGCTCACGCGAGTGTCATCCTGAATTTTAATACGTTCCTAGAGAAAGCTAAGTTGAAAGATGATGGAAGCAACTTTGTAGACTGGGCTCGTAATCTTAAGCTAATCTTACAAGCTGGGAAGAAGGATTATGTCCTTAATGCTGCGCTAGGAGATGAACCACCCGCTACGGCTGATCAGGATGTTAAGAACGCTTGGTTAGCGCGTAAGGAGGACTACTCAATAGTTCAATGTGCAGTCTTGTATGGCTTAGAACCGGGACTTCAACGTCGCTTTGAGCGTCATGGAGCATTTGAGATGTTCCAAGAGTTGAAGTTTATCTTTCAGAAGAACGCCCGGATCGAGAGGTATGAGACCTCCGATAAATTCTATGCTTGCAAGATGGAGGAAAACTCGTCTGTCAGTGAACATGTGCTCAAAATGTCTGGGTACTCAAACCGTCTAGCTGAGCTGGGGATTGAACTCCCGCAAGAGGCTATCACTGACAGAATCCTTCAATCACTGCCGCCAAGCTATAAAGGCTTTGTGTTGAACTACAACATGCAAGGGATGAACAAGTCTCCCGGCGAGTTGTTTGCGATGCTGAAAGTCGCAGAGTCTGAACTCCGTAAAGAGCATCAAGTGTTGATGGTGAGCAAGACCACTAGTTTCAAGAGAAACGGCAAAGGCAAGAAGGGCAATTCGAAGAAGAGCGGCAAGCCTGTTGCCAATCCGCCGAAGAAACCCAAGGCTGGACCTAAGCCTGAAGCAGAGTGCTTCTATTGCAAGGGTATGGGTCACTGGAAGCGCAATTGCCCCAAGTATCTGGCAGATAAGAAGGCGGGCAAAGAAAAATCAGGTATATTTGATATACATGTTATTGATGTGTACTTAACCGGCTCTCGTAGTAGTGCCTGGGTATTCGATACCGGTTCTGTTGCTCACATTTGCAACTCGAAACAGGAACTGCGGAATAGACGAAGGCTGGCGAAAGACGAAGTGACGATGCGCGTAGGAAATGGTTCCAAGGTTGATGCAATCGCCGTCGGCACAGTGTCACTTCAGCTACCATCGGGATTAGTGATGAACTTAAATCATTGTTATTTAGTGCCTGCGTTGAGCATGAACATTATATCTGGATCTTGTTTATTGCGAGACGGTTACTCTTTTAAGTCTGAGAATAATGGTTGTTCTATTTCTATGAGTAACATCTTTTATGGTCATGCACCGAATGTGAGAGGATTGTTCATATTGAATCTTGATAGCGATACGCATATACATAACATTGAGACCAAAAGAGTTAGAGTAAACAATGATAGCGCCATATTTTTGTGGCACTGCCGCTTGGGTCATATTGGTGTAAAGCGCATGAAGAAACTCCATGCTGATGGACTTTTGGAGTCACTTGACTTTGATTCACTTGACACGTGCGAACCCTGCCTCATGGGCAAGATGACTAAGACTCCGTTCTTCGAAACAATGGAGCGTGCAAGTGACTTGTTGGAAATCATACATACCGATTTGTGTGGTCCAATGAGCGTAGAGGCACGCGGCGGATATCGTTATTTTCTCACCTTCACTGACGATTTAAGTAGATATGGTTATGTCTACTTGATGAAGCACAAGTCTGAAACATTTGAAAATTTCAAGCAATTTCAGAGTGAAGTGGAAAATCATCGTAACAAGAAGATCAAGTTCCTACGGTCTGATCGTGGGGGTGAATATCTGAGTTTCGAGTTTGGTGCTCACTTAAGACAATGTGGAATTGTTTCGCAGTTAACACCGCCTGGAACACCACAGCGTAATGGTGTGTCCGAACGTCGTAATCGTACTTTGTTAGAGATGGTGCAATCTATGATGTCTCTTACTGATTTGCCGTTATCATTTTGGGGTTATGCATTAGAAACAGCTGCATTCACTTTAAATAGGGCACCATCAAAATCCGTTGAGACGACACCATACGAATTGTGGTATGGCAAGAGGCCAAAGTTGTCGTTTCTTAAAGTTTGGGGATGTGATGCTTATGTCAAAAAGCTTCAGCCTGAAAAGCTGGAACCCAAAGCGGAAAGGTGCGTCTTCATAGGTTACCCAAAAGAGACAGTTGGGTACACCTTCTATCTCAAATCCGAGGGCAAAGTGTTTGTTGCTAAAAACGGAGCTTTTCTCGAGAAGGAGTTTCTCTCGAGAGAATTGAGTGGGAGGAAGATAGAACTTGACGAGGTTGTCGAACCACTCATCCCTCTGGATGGTGGCGCAGGGCAAGGGGAAACCTCTGTCGTTGCGACACCGGTTGAGGAGGAAGTTAATGATGATGATCATGAAACTCCAGTTCAAGTTTCTGTTGAACCACGCAGGTCGACGAGATCACGCGCTGCTCCAGAGTGGTACGGTAATCCCGTCTTGTCAATCATGTTGTTAGACAACAATGAACCTGCAAATTATGAAGAAGCAATGGTGGGCCCAGATTCCAACAAATGGCTAGAAGCCATGAAATCCGAGATAGGATCCATGTATGAGAACAAAGTGTGGACTTTGGAGATACTACCTGAGGGCCGCAAGGCTATTCAGAACAAATGGATCTTTAAGAAGAAGACGGACGCTGACGGTAATGTGACCGTTTATAAAGCTCGACTTGTGGCAAAGGGTTTTTCACAAGTTCCAGGAGTTGACTACGATGAGACTTTCTCGCCCGTAGCGATGCTGAAGTCCGTCAGAATCATGTTAGCAATAGCTGCATTTTTCGATTATGAAATCTGGCAGATGGATGTCAAAACGGCGTTCCTTAACGGTTTCCTTAAGGAAGAGTTGTATATGATGCAACCCGAAGGTTTTGTCGATCCTAAAAATGCTGACAAGGTGTGCAAGCTCCAGCGATCCATTTATGGACTGGTGCAAGCATCTCGGAGTTGGAACAAACGCTTTGATGAGGTGATCAAAGCATTTGGGTTTATACAAGTGGTTGGAGAATCTTGTATTTACAAGAAAGTGAGTGGGAGCTCTGTGGCGTTTCTAATATTATATGTGGATGACATATTACTGATTGGAAAAACGTAGAGCTTTTGGAGAGCATAAAAGGTTACTTGAATAAAAGTTTCTCTATGAAGAACCTAGGAGAAGCTGCTTACATTCTAGGCATTAAGATCTATAGGGATAGATCAAAACGCCTAATAGGACTTTCACAAAGCACATACCTTGATAAAGTTTTGAAGAGGTTCAAAATGGAACAGTCCAAGAAAGGGTTCTTGCCAGTTTTACAAGGTACGAGATTGAGTAAGACTCAGTGCCCAGCAACTGATGAAGATAGAGAGCATATGCGCTCCGTCCCCTATGCTTCAGCCATAGGTTCTATCATGTATGCGATGCTGTGCACTAGACCGGATGTTAGCCTGGCCATAAGTATGGCAGGTAGGTTCCAGAGTAATCCAGGAGTGGATCACTGGACAGCGGTCAAGAATATCCTGAAGTACCTGAAAAGGACTAAGGAGATGTTTCTCGTGTATGGAGGTGACGAAGAGCTCGCCGTAAAAGGTTACGTCGATGCAAGCTTTGACACAGATCCGGACGACTCCAAGTCGCAAACCGGATACGTATTTATTCTTAATGGGGGTGCAGTAAGCTGGTGCAGTTCCAAGCAAAGCGTCGTAGCAGATTCTACATGTGAAGCGGAGTACATGGCTGCCTCAGAGGCGGCTAAGGAGGGTGTCTGGATGAAGCAGTTCATGACGGATCTTGGAGTGGTGCCAAGTGCACTGGATCCAATAACCTGGTTCTGTGACAACACTGGTGCCATTGCCTTAGCAAAGGAACCAAGGTTTCACAAGAAGACCAGACACATCAAACGACGCTTCAACCTCATCCGCGACTACGTCGAGGAAGAGGACGTAAATATATGCAAAGTGCACACGGATCTGAATGTAGCAAACCCGCTGACTAAACCTCTTCCACGGCCAAAACATGATCGACACCAGAACTGTATGGGTGTTAGATTTATTACAATGTAATTCACATGGTGATGTGAGGACTAGATTATTGACTCTAGTGCAAGTAGGAGACTGTTGGAATTATGCCCTAGAGGCAATAATAAATGTATAGTTGTTATTATAATTCCTGTATCAAGATAATAGTTTATTATCCATGCTATAATTGTATTGAATGAAGACTCATTTACATGTGTGGATACATAGACAAAACACCGTCCCTAGCATGCCTCTAGTTGGCTAGCCAGTTGATCAATGATAGTCAGTGTCTTCTGATTATGAACAAGGTGTTGTTGCTTGATAACTGGATCACGTCATTGGGAGAATCACGTGATGGACTAGACACAAACTAATAGACGTAGCATGTTGATCGTGTCATTTTGTTGCTACTGTTTTCTGCGTGTCAAGTATTTATTCCTATGACCATGAGATCATATAACTCACTGACACCGGAGGAATGCTTTGTGTGTATCAAACTTCGCAACGTAACTGGGTGACTATAAAGATGCTCTACAGGTATCTCCGAAGGTGTTAGTTGAGTTAGTATGGATCAAGACTGGGATTTGTCACTCCGTGTGACGGAGAGGTATCTCGGGGCCCACTCGGTAATACAACATCACACACAAGCCTTGCAAGCAATGTAACTTAGTGTAAGTTGCGGGATCTTGTATTACGGAACGAGTAAAGAGACTTGCCGGTAAAATGAGATTGAAATAGGTATGCGGATACTGACGATTGAATCTCGGGCAAGTAACATACCGAAGGACAAAGGGAATGACATACGGGATTATACGAATCCTTGGCACTGAGGTTCAAACGATAAGATCTTCGTATAATATGTAGGATCCAATATGGGCATCCAGGTCTCGCTATTGGATATTGATCGAGGAGTCTCTCGGGTCATGTCTACATAGTTCTCGAACCCGCAGGGTCTGCACACTTAAGGTTCGACGTTATTTTATGCGTATTTGAGTTATATGGTTGGTTACCGAATGTTGTTCGGAGTCCCGGATGAGATCACGGACGTCACGAGGGTTTCCGGAATGGTCCGGAAACGAAGATTGATATATAGGATGACCTCATTTGATTACCGGAAGGTTTTCGGAGTTACCGGGAATGTACCGGGAATGACGAATGGGTTCCGGGAGTTCACCGGGGGGGCAACCCACCCCGGGGAAGCCCATAGGCATTGGGGGAGCCACACCAGCCCTTAGTGGGCTGGTGGGACAGCCCACAAGTGCCCAATGCGCCAAGAGAAGGAAAATCAAGAGGAAAAAAAAAAGGAAGGAGGTGGGAAGGAAGGGGGACTCCTCCCACCAAACCAAGTCCAACTCGGTTTGGGGGGGAGTCCTCCCCCCCTTGGCTCGGCCGACTCCTTGGGGGTCCTTGGACCCCAAGGCAAGGCCCCCCCTCCCTCCTCCTATATATATGGAGCAATTGGGGCTGATTTGAGACGACTTTCTCACGGCTGCCCGACCACATACCTCCACGGTTTTTCCTCTAGATCGCGTTTCTGCGGAGCTCGGGCGGAGCCCTGCCGAGACAAGGTCATCACCAACCTCCGGAGCGCCGTCACGCTGCCGGAGAACTCATCTACCTCTCTGTCTCTCTTGCTGGATCAAGAAGGCCGAGATCATCGTCGAGCTATACGTGTGCTGAACGCGGAGGTGCCGTCCGTTCGGTACTAGATCGTGGGACTGATCGCAGGATTGTTCGCGGGGCGGATCGAGGGACGTGAGGACGTTCCACTACATCAACCGCGTTCTCTAACGCTTCTGCTGTACGATCTACAAGGGTACGTAGATCACTCATCCCCTCTCGTAGATGGACATCACCATGATAGGTCTTCGTGCGCGTAGGAAATTTTTTGTTTCCCATGCGACGTTCCCCAACATATAGGTCCATTAAGTTAAATAGCATTAATATGGTGATATAACAAGGAACCCATGTTATCACATGGAAGCAACTTCACCTGCAACTAGCAACGCTATCAACAGGGACAAGCAAGCGGTATCATAGCCAATCAGTGGTTTGCTAGGTTGAACAGGTTGAAGGTTATCATGGCATTGATGAGAGGCTGATGTTTAACATGTGGTAGGCAACGAGACATAATCGGTAGAAACGGTAAACTAGCCTGGCAATGATAGTAATGGTATCTGCGGAAATGATCATCTTGCCTGAGATCCCGCTTGGAAGAAGAATAATTCCGAGAAGTCGATGAACCAACGTAGTTGAACGGGTCCTCACATTCCAACACGCTTGCGGAACTCTATCGAGACGGAGCAAACCAGAAACAACATCAACACAAATATTCACCACATGATGCACAACATGATGCACAACCTACTATGATGCGTGATCAGTTCAATGATGCAAGGGATGGCATGGCAATTCATCTCACACAAACTCTACACATTAAGTGAAGCTCGATATGCAAAGAGTTGCATATCGACGAAACTCCACGATTAATTATTGGATTCACTCCTGATTATTTACTCGGCAATATTAAATTGTTGTTAACATGGCAAGGGGTGAAGCGGGTGATTCTATCTGGCATCCTAGTCGGTTAACACGCGGGACTTAGATCGGAGCTACGTACAAGAGACATGCAACACAAGAAATATGCCATGAATGCGACATGCATGCAAGTTACAACATCACCACGGCAAGAAGAGAAGGAAACATGTGTCGCCACGGCGCGCGAGGGGGAACCATGGCGGCAAAACGGAAACGATGCCACGGCAACGTTCCTATCCCGGTAACTCGTCGAGATATCGTGCCAACGTATAGGAAGCATGTGTGGAAACGGTAAATAAAGATGGGGTGATCCCGTATATCGGGTTCCCATGTGTTGGGCACAACATAAGAGGACAACGTGCAACGGGCAACATATGGTGCAACAAACGATACAACTCATACAACCATACACACGGTCACGACAACGTCTCAACGTTATACCTTCAAAGCATGCATATAGGAGGGGTTCGGTTCGTAGCGGACGTTGTGGAAGTCGTGGTCGTCGTGGAAGTAGTGGTACTCGGGTCTCGTCGACGGTAGTCGTTCTCGGCGTCGTGGTACACGGTCTTCGGCGTCGGTAGTCGATCACGTTCCGAAGATGGTCGGGGGTCGTTGAGGACGTCGTGGTCGTCGTGAGCTTGTCGACTCCACGGCGGTGGGGATGGTCTACGCGGCGACGGCAACATAAGCAAGCAACAACAATCTACCTAGCATGCATTAGCATCTAATGGCAAAAGCTTCAGCTAGCAAAGCAGCAGCATCTACAGCAGCCTAGCAGCTATCGGCACAAGCATCCTACAGCATCAGCCAGCGACAGGCAACATCATTAGGCACACAAGCAAGCCACTAACACAAGCTAGTAACAGCAACTAAGCAACGGCCAGCAACAGCAAGCTAGCATGCACGCTAGCAAGCATGCTACAGCATGGCAGCAAGCAAAACGCACGCAGCAACTAGGCAAGCATTAGAAGCTAATTAGCAGCAGCAACGGCAGGGCAACAACAAGATGCATCAGCCGGCAACGGCACAAGCAAGCACATGCAAGCAGGCCAGCAAGCAACAGGCAACCGGCAGCAATAGCGGCAGCAAGCAAACAGCAACTACATGGCAGCAACAACGGCACGCAAGGCATCAACTACAACTACGGGCAAGCAGCAGCTTGGCAGCAGCATAGCAAGCAGCCCACGCACGGCAGCAGCATGCATCAGCACGAGCTAGCGGCACGCCCAGCAACAGCAACAGCGGTATGGGCAGCAGCAGAGCAGCAAAACAGCAAGCAGCTACGCCCCCCTACATCAGGCTACGGCAGCGGTGCAGCAACGCAAGCATCAGCAACTAGATACGGCGACGAGCATCCGGCACGGGAGGCGAACACGGCACCGGCGTGGGAGGCCAGCACGGCGGGGCTGCACGGGGAACGGCGGCTGCGGCGAGCACCTGCTGGGGAGGAGATGAAGGCGGGGCGGAGCAGGCGGGGCGCGGGCGAGGCGAGTCCGAGGCGAGGCGAGGGGGCCTGGAGGCGGCGTGGCAAGGGGAGGAGCACGGCGGCACGGGGGGGCGAGGCCATGGTGCTAGAGGGGAACGAGGGGGGGTCAGGGAGGAGGACGGCGCGAGGGGGAGAAGGGGAAACGAGGAGAGGAGGTGATGTCTCGCTAGGGCATGGGAGGGGCCTGCTCGCCTTGGCGGCTGGGCCTTGGCCGGCTTGGGCTGGCTCCTCCTCTTTGCCTATTTGTTTTTCCCTTTTTAAAACAGAAAAACACACACCAAAACAAAAGGTTTAAACAAATAAAAAATACTCTTTGACTCCTTTAAAAACCACACCCCAACTATAAGAAATAGTTGGGCATTTTTAAACAAATAAAAATGAAACCCAAGAATAAAATAAAACCTCTTTTATTTAACGAATAAAATAAAAGCCTTTTAAAAGAGAAAATAAAATGAGACGGTTTTAAAATAAAACAAAAGAAGTAATAAAATAAAAACCCAAGGGTTGCCCCCACATTTAATAAAATGATTTTTAATGAAAAGAAGAAAACGAACCCTTGACGGGGTTAAACCTGTTCTTTAGCAAAAATCACAAAAACGAAAGAAGAGGGAGAGAAGGGGAGAAGGTTTACGTCCTCGGTGCAACAAGGTTTGAAGCGGCTCTGTTGCACCCACTCTCATCACTCCAACAAGACAACGCCACTCACAAGGCAGTGACACCCAACAACACGGAGCAACAAGCAACACCGACAAAACACGGATGACATGATGCCATGCATGATGCGACGATGCAAACTAAATGACGATGCAATCAATAAAAATAACACACGACGGAAATGGAATAGAAGGGGGAATCTTCTCGGGCGTCGGTCTCGGGCTGTCACAGAGCACCCCTGCAGGGTTAAATCTTTCGTAAAGCTGTGCCCGCGGTTATGTGACAACGTGGAAACTTTGTTTAACACTGGTTCTAGATAACTTGAAGTAATTTAATTAAAATATGCCAACCGTGTGCGTAACCGTGACTGTCTCTTTCGTGAGTTCCTTCTCCGATCGAGGACACAATGGGGTTATGTCTGACGTAGGTAGGTGTTCAGGATCATTCATTTGATCATCAGAAGCTCACGTCCGTTATGCGTAGATCTTCCCCCTCTTATTTCTTGTAATCGTAAGTTTAGCCACCAAATATATGCTTAGCCGCTGCTGCAACCTCACCACTTAACCATACCTCACCCATTAAGCTTTGCTACTCTTGATACCTTTGGAAATGAGATTGATGAGTCCCCTGTGGTTCACAGATCACTACAACACCAGTTGCAGGTACAGGTAAAGGTTACTTGACGTGAGCGCGTTGATTGTTCATTTGGAGTTGCTTCTTCTTCTTCTTCTTCATCGATCTAGGATGGGTTCCAGGCCGGCAACCTGGGATAGCAAGGATGGACGTCGTTCTTCTTTTCTCGTTTGTTTTCGTCCGTAGACGGACCCTGCTCTTCTTCATGATGTTAATGTATTGTATTGTTGTGACTCTGATGTAGCATGTGGCGAGTGTAAGCCAATTCTATATATATCTCATCTTTTCAGTACATGTACTTGTAACGATATCCATTCTTGCGACACGACGAGATGCGCTTCTATCCCTGACGAGGCCTTCGTGCCAAATTGAGGATAGGGTCGCATCTTGGGCGTGACACTGGCCTAGGTGAAGAGAAAGTTGAGTCGGAAGAAACAGAAATTACCTCAACCGCATCATCTTGGCTCTCGTCATCGTCACCCTACACATAAGGACACAGGTATAAGCATGAGTCGGAACATAAGGATGATAAGTAAAGGGGAAGTTTTACCTCTGAATGTTCTTCAACCGCTTGTGACTCGCTGACAACGGATGAATCCTTGACGGCGGCTTTGCCTTTGCTTGCTTTCTTCTTCTTCTTCGGTGGTGGTTTGGCTATTTTTTGGGATGTCACTTTTGGACCCCTTCGCCAAAAAGGATCATCTTTCTGATGGACAGGATAAAATTTCAAACCCGGAACGTTGGCACGTGTATTTATAAGGCTAAGGAAGGCGATTTAGATTCTTATCGGTGAAGCCGGGTTGGAGCGGCAGAAGGCCTTGAGCCCGATTTTGGCACAATCTTCCAAAGACTCGCCGGTTAGCTTCTTAATTACCCCAACGATGTCCCTCTCTGTGAGTTTTTTATGGTGGAAGCATTGTGGATGGTCCACGCTACCATCATATTCACACATCAATCCGTCGCGGCGACTCAAAGGAAGAATGTTCCATTCCACCCAGCAACGGAATAGATCAATCCCAATGAGCCCATTATTGGTCAAGGACCGTAACTCGGAGAATATGGGGATGAATTTTGATTCTTCTTCTTCTGTGAGCTTCTCGGACAACTTGAAATCCATGGGCACGCGATCCTCTTTGAAACCCGGAAGTGGGTTCTCACCAGGAGGAGAAGTGTCGCGACAGTAAGACCATGACTCGGCCCAGCCTTTTGGATGGCTGGGCAGAAGGACCGATGGAAACCCGCGCTCACGGCGTCTCTGGATGTTGACTCCTCCGAGTTCATGATTGGGTCCATTGGAGAATTCGGTCTGGCAATTCAAATGAAAGAAGTTCCAGAACGAAGGAACTGTGGGCTCTCTTTGCAGGTATACCTCGCAAAACACTTGAAACTGGCAGAGATTGCTAATGGAATTGGGTCCCAGGTCTTGAAGATGAACGTTAAGGAAATGCAGAGTGTCTCTCGAAAACTTTGACCCGGACAGCTTAAAACCTCGTTCAAGATAATCGGTGAAAATAACTACTTCTCCTTCGGCGGGGTTGGGGATCAACTCACTTGGGGCGGTTCGCCAACCTATGACTTCCTTACTGTCGAGGTGACCCGACTTAACAAATTTCTCAAGAATAGCATCATCGATCTTGGTTGGTAACCAATCGCACTTTGAAACAACGACCATGGCTACAAAAAAGAGGAAACAAGGCGACTTAGTGGGGACCATGAAGTACGGTAACTCACCAGTTCGGGATCTACGATGTGCCAGTGAAGGACTTTATGACTCGCCGTTAGGTGACAAAGTATGGGTGTGAAGGCATCCTAACTCGCCAGTTGGGCGATTTATGAAATATCTTTAAGGTATTGCGACTCGTCCCTCGACCGGAAAAAGGGCGTAGCTATGGTGATAAGTCTAAGTCGCTGTGGTGGAAGGAACTGAGCGGTGACTCTCAAAGGTCTTTCTCCTTAGGAATATTCCTCGGAGAAGGACAAACATGTTTCTAAAAACGAGTAGTTAATTACGGATCTACTGGCGGATCGAATTAAAAGGATAATACTTGATAAAATGGCGAAGGCTATAAACACAAAGATGGGCAGTGCTATTATCTGGATCTACGGAATAAAAACTTAAGTGGCGGACAGATGCAATGAGGCTACCATGATTTGCTACTACAAAGATCTACCGCGGGAATATGAAGCAGATCCAGAACAAAAAAAAGGACGTTCGTTGCATTTCGAAGCTAACTTACAGGAACAATGGCGTTCTTGGTCTAACCCTAATGGGGAAATGCGTTTACCTGGGAGAGAAGAACGGCGCCGGAGATGGACGCGGAGAACTTCGCACCTTCGGTTGGCTCGGAGACGCCCGGGAACCCACGGCTGGCGATGAAACCTCGGGGGCCGGTGAGGAAGCCGAGGTGCTGGCATGAGGAAGACGAAGGGCGTGAGGAAGACGAAGCTAGCAAGGAGGCCGAAGTGGGGGTAGGTGACAGTGCCCCCACTGCCCCTACGGCTATTTAAAGAGTCAGATCAGGAATCGAGGCGGACAGAGCGGGAATCGAGGCAACAAATTGAGAATCTGCAATGATGGCGCCTGGATTTTCGGGATAAGTAAATGTGGAGCAAAAGGTCCGTTGGGTGGTTACGGCATTAAAACCTCGGAATCAAAGGGATAAGGTGATGTCATCAAATATTACATGGCGGGTCAAACAAATTCATGATGAATGGCGGCTTATCATCCGTCGAAAAGCAAGGATGGTACAAGTCGCCCCAAGTGGGTAAAGGTTTATTGGCGTGAATGAATTCAAGACAATCTGGGGCCTAATGTTGGGGATATTACCTGCGGTATAACCCGCCCTAGATGGGTCGGGTCATTAAAAGGGCGACTCAACCATTGGTAGTACAGCCCTTGGCCCAGGGGCCGGATGGCGGTTCAAGAAGCTATACAGAAGATAGACTGTCAGGAGGTTTCCAGTCTTGGAAGGCACAGCGACTTAGAGATAGGGAAAGCTACGATTTGTAGCATAGCCAGGACTCTTGTAAACCCTAGGGCCTCGACATGGATATAAAGGCGAGTCCCTGAGAAAGATACAAAAAGTTAGAAATCATCGAGAGCCAGGTCAGGCGAGTTACACCCTCCTTGTAATCGAAACCATCATCAATCTACACAAAGTAGACGTAGGCCTTTACCTCCACACAAGGGGCCGAACCTGGGTAAATCTGAGTCTCGCTTTTGCTCACCCCCTTTGAGTCGCCACCAAGGTGCGATGGCTCCATCTTTAAGTCCTTTCACGAGGACATCTGCCGTGACAAAACCATGACAACAACTATAGTAGCGCTGGCACAAGTGCTACTGGTAAGGAAAAACCAGCGCTACTGCTAGCATTTCTCCTACTAGTGTGGAGTTGTCCTCGCAGGGCTTCGCCAAGCGCTACCGCGACGATCTAGAGAAGAAACCTATCTGGAGGGAGAGGGAGAGGTTGCGCCGTGGCTTGTGGTGTTGCAGCCCTACCTTCCCTCAAATATATATAGGAGGAGAGGAGGGGGCGGCGGCCCTAGGGTTTCCCCTAGGGTTGGGGCGGTGGCCATGGGGTGCCTGGCCACCCAAGGCAAAGGGGTGGCGCCCCTCTTTTGGCTTGCCCCCTACATCCAGACGCATCGGCCTTAGGTGGGAGGGGTAGCCAAAACACCAGGGGCTGGTGCGCCTCCTCTCATAGCCCATGGGAACTCCGGGCAGGTGGACCCTCCCGATGGACCCGTGGAACACTTCCGGCACTCCCGTCGCAATAACCGGTAAGTCCCAGAACTTTTCAAGAACTCGAATACCAACTTCCCATATATCAATCTTTATCTCTGGACAATTCCCGAACTCCTCGTGGCATTCGGGATCTCATCCATGACTCGAACAACTTTCGGTCACCATCATACATAACTCACTAATACCAAATCGTCACTGAATGTTAAGTGTGTAGACCACGTGGGTTCGAGAATTATGCAGACATGACCGAGACACTCTTCGGTCAATAACCAATAGCGGGACCTAGATGCGCATATTTCCTCCTACATATTATATGAAGATCTTTACCGGTCGAACCACGATGTCAAGGATTCAACCAATCATGTCTTTAGTTCCCTTTGTCCATCGGTATGTTACTTGCCCGAGTTTTGATCGTCGGTATCTCCATACCTAGTTCAATCTTGTTACCAGTAAGTCACTTTACTCGTTCTGTAATACAAGATCCCGTGACTATCTCTATAGTCACATTGCTTGCAAGCTTCTTGTGATGTGCTTGTTGGAAATATGCCCTAGAGGCAATAATAAAATTGTTATTATCATATTTCCTTATTCATGATAATCGTCTATTGTTCATGCTATAATTGTATTAACAGGAAACAGTAATACATGTGTGAATAAATAGATCACAATGTGTCCCTAGCAAGCCTCTAGTTGGTTAGCTCGTTAGTCAATAGATGATCATGGTTTCCTGATCATGGGCATTAGATGTCATTGATAACGGGATCACGTCATTGGGAGAATGATGTGATGGACAAGACCCAATCCTAAGCATAGCACTAGATCGTGTTGTTCGTATGCTAAAGCTTTTCTAATGTCAAGTATCTTTTCCTTCGACCGTAAGATTGTGCAACTCCCGGATACCGTAGGAGTGCTTTGGGTGTATCAAACGTCACAACATAACTGGGTGACTATAAAGGTGCACTACGGGTACCTCTGAAAGTGTCTGTTGGGTTGGTACGAATCAAGATCGGGATTTGTCACTCCGTGTGACGGAGAGGTATCTCTGGGCCCACTCGGTAGAACATCATCATGAGCTCAATGTGACTAAGGAGTTAGTCACACGATGACGTGCTACTGAACGAGTAAAGAGACTTACCGGTAACGAGATTGAAATAGGTATTGGTATACCGACGATCGAATCTCGGGCAAGTTCTATACCGACATTGATTGAATCCTTGACATCGTGGTTCATCCGATGAGATCATCGTGGAGAAAGTGGGAGCCACCATGGGTATCCAGACCCCGCTGATGGTTATTGGTCGGAGAGGTGTCTCGGTCATGTCTGCATGTCTCCTGAACCCGTAGGGTCTACACACTTAAGGTTCGATGACGCTAGGGTTATAGGGAATTGTTATACGAGGTTACCAAAAGTTGTTCGGAGTCCCGGATGAGATCCCGGACGTCACGAGGAGCTCCGGAATGGTCCGGAGGTAAAGATTGATATATAGGACGGATGGTTTCGGACACCGGAAGTGTTTTGGGCATCACCGGTAACGTATCGGGACCACCGGAGGTGGCCCCGGGGGTCCACCGAAGGGGGGCAACGACCCCAAGAGGCTAGATGGGCCAAGTGTGGGAGGGAACCAGCCCCTAGGTGGGCTGGTGCGCCTCCCACACCCAGCCCAATGCGCAAGTGGTGGGGAGAGGGGGCAAACCTAGGTGCAGGTGGGCCTTAGGCCCACCAGGTGGTGCGCCACCCCCTCCCACCCTAGTCGCCGCCCCCTTTCCCATCTGGTGGTTGCCGCACCACCTAGGGGGGAACCCTAGGGGTGGCGCACCCCCCTCCCCTCCTCCTATAAATAGAGAGGGGTTTTGGCCCTTGGGAGAGAGACTTCTCCCTCTCCCTCAGCGCAGCCCTGCCCTTCTTTCTCCTCCTCTCTGCCGGTGCTTGGCGAAGCCCTGCCGGGAGACCTCGTCTCTCCATCGACACCACAACGTCGTGCTGTTGGAATTCTTCCCCAACCTCTCCCTCCTCCTTGCTGTATCAAGGTGCGGGAGACGTCACCGGGCTGCACGTGTGTTGAACGCGGAGGTGTTGTAGTTCGGCACTAGATCGGAATCACACCGCGATCTGAATCGCTGTGAGTACGACTCCATCAACCGCGTTCTAGTAACGCTTCCGCTTAGCGATCTTCAAAGGTATGAAGATTCTGTTACCCCTCTCTCGTTGCTGGTCTCTCCATAGGAAGATCTGAATATGCGTAGGAAAATTTTGAATTTATGCTACGTTACCTAACAGTGGCATCCGAGCCAGGTTTTCTATGCGTAGATTCTATGCACGAGTAGAACACAAAAGTTGTGGGCGATGATTTGTCAATTTGCTTGCCGCTACTAGTCTTATTCTTTTTCGGCGGTATTGTGGGATGAAGCAGCCCGGACCGACTTTACACGTACGCTTACGTGAGACTGGTTCCACCGACAGACATGCACACCGTGCATAAAGGTGGCTAGCGGGTGTCTGTCTCTCCTACTCTAGTCGGATTGGATTTGATGAAAAGGGTCCTTATGAAGGGTAAATAGCTTTGTCATATCATCGTTGTGGCTGTCACGTAGGTAAGAAGGCGTTCTTGCTAGAAACCCAAATCAGCCACGTAAAACTTGCAACAACAATTAGAGGACGTCTAACTTGTTTTTGCAGGGTTTGACATGTGATGTGATATGGCCAAAGTTGTGATGTTGCATGTATGATGTATGAGATGGTCATGTTATTGTAATAGGTTTCACGACTTGCATGTCGATGAGTATGACAACCGGCAGGAGCCATAGGAGTTGTCTTAATTTATTGTATGAGATGCAACGCCATGTGCTTACTACTTTTACTTCATTGCTAACGGTTAGCTATAGTAGTAGTGATAGTAGTAGTTGGCGTGATGACTTCACGGAGACACGATGATGGAGATCATGATGATGGAGATCATGGTGTCACGCCGGTGACGATGATGATCATGTGATGCCTGAAGATGGAGATCGAAAGGGCAAAGATGATAATGGCCATATCATGTCACTATATGATTGCATTGTGATGTTTATCATGTTTTTCATCTTATTTCTTAGAACGACGGTAGCATAAGAAGATGATCCCTCTTAAAGTTTCGAGAGCGTATTCCCCTAAGTGTACACCGTTGCGAAGGTTCGTTGTCTCGAAGCACCACGTCATGATCGGGTGTGATAGATTCTAACGTTCGCATACAACGGGTGTAAGCCAGAATTACACACGCGAAACACCTAGGTTGACTCGACGAGCTTGGCATGTACAGACATGACCTCGAATACAAGAGACTGAAAGGTCGAACATGAGTCGTATGGTTGAATACGATCAGCATGAAGTTGCTCACCATGGTGACTAGCCCGTCTCACGTGATGATCGGACACGGGTTAGTCAACATGGATCATGTATCACTTAGATGACTAGAGGGATGTCGATTTAAGTGGGAGTTCATACTTAATTTGATTAAATGAACTTAATTGTCATGAACTTAGTCTAAAAGTTGTCTTTATAAATATTGTAGATGGCCAACGTCAACCTCAATTTCAACGCATTCCTAGAGAAAAACAAGCTGAAAGATGATGGTAGCAACTATGCGGACTGGGTTCGCAACTTGAAGCTCATCCTTGAAGCAGCTAAAAAGGCTTATGTCCTTGATGCGCCGCTAGGTGACCCTCCCGCTCCCGCAGCAGCCCAGGACATTCTGAACGTCTGGCAAACGCGGAGCGATGACTACTCTCTCGTTAGGTGTGGCATGTTATACAGTTTAGAAACGGGGCTCCAAAGGCGTTTTGAGCAACACGGAGCATATGAGATGTTCCAAGAGCTGAAGCTACTTTTTCAAGCTCATGCCCGTGTCGAGAGATATGAAGTCTCTGACAAGTTCTTTAGCTGTAAGATGGAGGAGAACAGTTCTGTCAGTGAGCACATACTCAAAATGTGTGGGTTACACGGTCGTCTGACTTCACTTGGAGTCGAACTTCCGGATGATGCTATAATTGACAGAATCCTCCAGTCTCTCCCACCAAGATACAAAGGCTTTGTGCTTAACTACAACATTCAAGGGATGGAGAAGACCATTCCCGAGTTGTACTCGATGCTCAAGTCTGCAGAAGTAGAAATCAAGAAAGAGCATCAAGTGTTGATGGTCAACAAGACCACTAGTTTCAAGAAAGGCAAGGGTAAGAAGAACTTCAAGAAAGACGGCAAAGTTGTTGCCGCGCCCGGTAAGCCAGATGCCGGGAAGAAGAAAAAGAATGGACCCAAGCCTGAGACTGAGTGCTTCTATTGCAATAGAAAAGGTCACTCGAAGCGGAACTGCCCCAAATACTTAGCGGACAAGAAGGCCGACAACGTTAAAGGTATATATGATATACATGTTATTGATGTATACCTTACCAACGCTCGTAGTAGCTCCTGGGTATTTGATACCGGTGTTGTTTCTCACATTTGCAACTCAAAGCAGGAACTACGGAATAAGCGGAGACTGGCAAAGGACGAGGTGACGATGCGCGTCGGGAATGGCTCCAAGGTCGATGTGATCGTCGTCGGCACGCTACCTCTACATCTACCATTGGGATTAGTTTTAAACCTTAATAATTGTTATTTAGTACCAGCTTTAAGCATGAACATTGTATTAGGGTCTTGCTTAATGCGAGACGGCTACTCATTTAAGTCAGAGAATAATGGTTGTTCTATTTATATGAGTGATATGTTTTATGGTCATGCTCCGCTCGTGAATGGTTTATTCTTGATGAATCTCGATCGTGATGTTAAACATATTCATAGTGTGAGTACCAAAATATGTAAAGTTGATAATGATAGTCCCACATACTTGTGGCACTACCGCCTTGGTCATATCGGCGTTAAGCGCATGAAGAAGCTCCATACCGATGGACTATTAGAGTCTCTTGATTTTGGATCATTTGACACATGCGAACCGTGCCTCATGGGCAAGATGACTAAGACTCCATTCTCAGGACTAATGGAGAGAGAAACCGACTTATTGGAAATAATACATACTGATGTGTGTGGTCCGATGAACGTTGAAGCTCGTGGTGGCTATCGTTATGTTCTCACTCTCGCCAATGATTTGAGTAGGTATGGGTATATCTACTTGATGAAGCACAAATCTAAGACGTTTGAAAAGTTCAAGGAATTTCAGAGTGAGGTTGAGAATCAACATGACAGAAAAATTAAATGTCTACGATCTGATCGTGGAGGAGAATATTTGAGTCACGAGTTTGGCACACACCTAAGGAAGTGTGGAATCGTTTCACAACTAACACCGCCTGGCACACCGCAACGCAACGGAGTGTCTGAACGTCATAATCGCACTTTATTAGATATGGTACGATCTATGATGTCTCTGACCGACTTACCGCTATCATTTTGGGGATACGCATTAGAAACTGCAGCATTCACTTTAAATAGGGCACCGTCTAAATCCGTTGAGACGACACCGTATGAACTATGGTTTGGCAAGAAACCTAAGTTGTCATTTCTTAAAGTTTGGGGCTGTGATGCTTATGTGAAGAAACTTCAACCAGAAAAGCTCGAACCCAAAGCGGAGAAATGTGTATTCATAGCATACCCTAAGGAAACTATTGGGTATACCTTCTATCTTAGATCCGAAGGTAAAACCTTTGTTGCCAAGAACGGATCCTTTCTAGAGAAAGAGTTTCTCTCGAAAGAAGTAAGTGGGAGGAAGGTAGAACTTGATGAGGTAATTACACCCCCTCTCGAACAGGATAGTAGCGCAGCGCGGGAAGTTGTTCCTGTGGCGCCTACACCAACTGAAGAGGAAGTTAATGATGATGATCATGAAGCTTTGGATCAAGTTACTACTAAACAGCGAAGGTCCATGAGGGCACGCTCCGCACCAGAGTGGTACGACAACCCTGTGATGGAAATCATGTTGTTAGACAACGGTGAACCTTCGAACTATGAAGAAGCGATGGCGGGCCCGGATTCCAACAAATGGCTTGAAGCTATGAAATCCGAGATAGGATCCATGTATGAGAACAAAGTATGGACTTTGGTGGACTTGCCCGATGATCGGCGAGCCATAGAAAATAAATGGATCTTCAAGAAGAAGACTGATGCAAACGGTAATGTAACCGTTTATAAAGCTCGACTTGTCGCAAAGGGTTTTCAACAAATTCAAGGAGTTGACTACGAAGAGACTTTCTCTCCTGTAGCGAAGCTGAAATCAGTCCGAATCATGTTAGCAATTGCCGCCTTTTATGATTATGTAATTTGGCAAATGGACGTCAAAACAGCGTTCCTTAACGGGAACCTTAAGGAAGAGTTGTATATGATGCAACTAGAAGGTTTTGTCGACCCTAAGGGTGCTAACAAAGTGTGCAAGCTCCAGCGCTCCATTTATGGGCTAGTGCAAGCATCTCGGAGTTGGAACATTCGCTTTAATGAGGTGATTAAAGCGTTTGGGTTCATACAGGTTTACAGAGAAGCCTGTCTGTACAAGAAAGTGAGTGGGAGCTCTGTAGCTTTCCTCATACTGTATGTGGATGACATATTATTGATGGGGAACAATATAGAGATGTTGGAGAGCATAAAGGCCTATTTGAACAAGAGTTTTTCGATGAAGGACCTTGGAGAAGTTGCATACATATTAGGCATCAAGATCTATAGAGATAGATCGAGACGCCTTACCTTGACAAGATATTGAAGAAGTTCAATATGGAAAACTCAAAGAAAGGGTTCTTGCCAGTTTTGCAAGGTATGAGATTGAGTAAGACTCAGTCGCCGACCACGGCAGCAGATAGAGAGAAGATGAGTTCTGTCCCCTATGCATCAGCCGTGGGCTCTCTAATGTATGCCATGCTGTGTACCAGACCTGATATAAACCTTGCCATAAGCTTGGTAGGGAGGTACCAAAGTGATCCCGGTATGGAACACTGGACAGCGGTCAAGAATATCCTTAAGTACCTGAAAAGGACTAAGGAAGTGTTTCTCGTTTATGAAGGTGACGAACAGCTCGCCATAAAGGGTTACGTCGACGCTAGCTTCGACACAGATCCGGATGACTCTAAGTCACAGACCGGATACGTATATGTGTTGAATGGTGGGGCAGTGAGCTGGTGCAGCAGCAAACAAGAAGTCGTGGCAGCATCTACATGTGAATCGGAGTACATAGCTGCTTCAGAAGCGGCTCACGAAGGAATTTGCATGAAGGAGCTCATCACCGACCTTGGAGTGGTTCCAAGCGCGTCGGGTCCAATGACACTCTTCTGTGATAACACTGGGCCATTGCCATAGCCAAGGAGCCCAGGTTTCATCGGAAGACGAAGCACATCAAACGCCGCTACAACTCCATCCAGGACCATGTCCAGAGTGGAGTGATAGATATTTGTAAAGTACACAGGGATCTGAATATTGCAGACCCGTTGACTAAACCTCTTCCACGAGCAAACCATGATCAACACCATAATGCTATGGGTGTTCGATACATCACAATGTAACTAGATTATTGACTCTAGTGCAAGTGGGAGACTGTTGGAAATATGCCTTAAGGCAATAATAAAATGGTTATTATCATATTTCCTTGTTCATGATAATCGTCTATTGTTCATGCTATAATTGTATTAACAGGAAACAGTAATACATGTGTGAATAAATAGATCACAATGTGTCCCTAGCAAGCCTCTAGTTGGCTAGCTCGTTAGTCAATAGATGATCATGGTTTCATGATCATGGGCATTAGATGTCATTGATAACGGGATCACGTCATTGGGAGAATGATGTGATGGACAAGACCCAATCCTAAGCATAGCACTAGATCGTGTTGTTCGTATGCTAAAGCTTTTCTAATGTCAAGTATCTTTTCCTTCGACCGTGAGATTGTGCAACTCCCGGATACCGTAGGAGTGCTTTGGGTGTATCAAACGTCACAACATAACTGGATGACAATAAAGGTGCACTACGGGTACCTCTGAAAGTGTCTGTTGGGTTGGTACGAATCAAGATCGGGATTTGTCACTCCGTGTGACGGAGAGGTATCTCTGGGCCCACTCGGTAGAACATCATCATGAGCTCAATGTGACTAAGGAGTTAGTCAGACGATGACGTGCTACGGAACGAGTAAAGAGACTTACCGGTAACGAGATTGAACAAGGTATTGGTATACCGACGATCGAATCTCGGGCAAGTTCTATACCGACAGACAAAGGGAATTGAATACGGGATTGATTGAATCCTTGACATCGTGGTTCATCCGATGATATCATCGTGGACAAAGTGGGATCCACCATGGGTATCCAGACCCCGCTGATGGTTATTGGCCGGAGAGGTGTCTCGGTCATGTCTGCATGTCTCCTGAACCCGTAGGGTCTACACACTTAAGGTTCGATGACGCTAGGGTTATAGGGAATTGTTATACGAGGTTACCGAAAGTTGTTCGGAGTCCCGGATGAGATCCCGGATGTTATGAGGAGCTCCGGAATGGTCCGGAGGTAAAGATTGATATATAGGACGGATGGTTTCGGACACCGGAAGTGTTTCGGGCATCACCGGTAACGTACCGGGACCACCGGAGGTGGCCCCGGGGGTCCACCGAAGGGGGGCAACGACCCCAAGAGGCTAGATGGGCCAAGTGCGGGAGGGAACCAGCCCCTAGGTGGGCTGGTGCGCCTCCCACACCCAGCCCAATGCGCAAGTGGTGGGGAGAGGGGGCAAACCTAGGTGCAGGTGGGCCTTAGGCCCACCAGGTGGTGCGCCACCCCCTCCCACCCTAGCCGCCGCCCCCCTTTCCCATCTGGTGGCTGCCGCACCACCTAGGGGGGAACCCTAGGGGTGGTGCACCCCCCTCCCCCTCCTCCTATAAATAGAGAGGGGTTTTGGCCCTTGGGAGAGAGACTTCTCCCTCTCCCTCGGCGCAGCCCTGCCCTTCTTTCTCCTCCTCTCTGCCGGTGCTTGGCGAAGCCCTGCCGGGAGACCTCATCTCTCCATCGACACCACGTCGTCGTGCTGCTGGAGTTCTTCCCCAACCTATCCCTCCTCCTTGCTGGATCAAGGTGCGGGAGACGTCACCGGGCTGCACGTGTGTTGAACGCGGAGGTGCCGTAGTTCAGCACTAGATCGGAATCACACCGCGGTCTGAATCGCTGCGAGTACGACTCCATCAACCGCGTTCTAGTAACGCTTCCGCTTAGCGATCTTCAAAGGTATGAAGATGCTCTTACCCCTCTCTCGTTGCTGGTCTCTCCATAGGAAGATCTGAGTATGCGTAGGAAAATTTTGAATTTATGCTACGTTACCGAACAGTGCTACCTCTTGAGCTTGCGTTGGTTTTCCCATGAAGAGGAAAGGGTGATGCAACGAAGTAGATAAGTATTTCCCTTAGTTTGTTGAGAACCAAGGTATCAATCGAGTAGGAGGAACAAGCAAGGCCCCAATCGTAGTACCTACACAAACAATCAAACACTTGCACCCAATGCTAAAAAGGGGGTTGTCAATCCCTTTAGAGTTAATTTGCAAGGATGAGATCTGATAGATATAGATATAAAATATTGCGGAAACAAAAGTAAATAAATTACAACAAGATATTTTTGGTATTTTTGGTTTATAGATTTGAAAGTATAATATGGAAAATAGACCCAAGGCCATAGGTTTCACTACATGCTTCTCTCATAAAGGAAAATAATACAGTGAGTGAACAAATTACTGTCGAGAAATTGATAGAAAAGCGAAGAATTATGAAGATATCCAAGGCAATGATTATGCATATACGCATCATGTCCGTGTCAAGTAGACTGAAACGATTATGCATCTACTACTATTACTCCACACATCGACCGACTCCTGCCTACATCTAGAGTATTAAGTTCATGAAGAACAGAGTAACACATTAAGTAAGATGACATGATGTAGAGGGATAAACTCAAGCAATATGATGAAAACCCCATCTTTTTATGCTCGATGGAAACAATACAGTACGTGCCTCGCTACCCCTACTATGTCACTCGGTGAGGACACCGTAAGATTGAACCCAAAACTAAGCACTTCTCCCATTGCAAGAATTACCAATCTAGTTGGCCAAACCAACCCAATAATTTGAAGAGACTTGCTAAGATATGAAATCATGCATATAAGAATTTAGAAGAGATTCAAATAATATTCATAGATAATCTGAACATAAACTCACAATTCATAGGATCTCGACAAACACACCGCAAAAGAGTATTACATTGGATAGATCTCCATGAAGATCATGAAGAACATGGTATTGAATATCAAAGAGAGAGAAGAAGCCATCTAGCTACTAGCTACGGACCCGTGGGTGTGTGGTGAGCTACTCACGCACCATCGGAGGGGCAATGGAGTTGATGTAAATGCCCTCCGTGATCAATTCCCTCTCCGGCAAATTACCGGAAAAGGCTCCCATATTGGATATCACGGGAACAGAGGCTCCCGGCAACGGAAAAGTATTTTCGTGGCTCCCTTTTGCGATACGGGAATATTTGGGAATTTATAGGCCGGAGAATAGGGTTAGGAGACCTGTAGGGGACCCACAAGCCAGGGGGCGCGCCCTGCAGGCTTGTGGCCTCCCGACAGGTGCCCTGCCCCCTACTCCAAGTCTTCTCGGTTTCTTCTGGTCCAAGAAAAAGCATTCCAGAGATTTTATTCCGTTTGGACTCCGTTTAATATTCCTTATTTGCAATACTCAAAAACGTGGAAAAAACAAAAACTGGCACTAGGCTCTAGATTAATAGGTTAGTCCCAAAAATAATATAAAACAACATATTAATGCATATAAAACATCCAAAACAGATAATATGATAGCATGGAACAATGAAAAATTATAGATACGTTGGAGACGTATCATGATGTTGTATTACCGAGTGGGCCGAGAGATGCCTCTCCATCATATGGAGTGCCAAATCCCAGTCTCGATCCATGCCAACTCAACGGACACCCTCAAAGATACGTGTAGAGCACCTTTATAGTCACCCAGTTACGTTGGGATGTTTGATACACACAAGGCATTCCTCCGATGTTAGTGAGTTGCATGATCTAATGGTCATAGGAACGGATACTTGACATGGATAAAGTAGTAGCAATAAATTGACACGGTCATATGCTATGCTTACGATTGGGCATTGTCAATCACATCATTCTCGTAATGATGTGACCCCGTTATCAAATGTCAACTCATGTATATGGTTAGGAAACCTTAACCATCTTTGATCAATGAGCTAGTATAGTAGAGGCTCACCAAGGACACAATGTTGTCTATGTACCACACATGTATTTGAGTTTCCAATCAATACAATTGTAGCATTGATAAAAAATTATTATAATGAACAAGGAAATATGATAACAACTAATTTATTATTGCCTCCACGGCATATTTCCAATAGGGCCTTCCACAATAGTAGCAATTTCGGTCACGACTAGATGAATGCTTCTCTTCATATCTTGAGTTGGAGCTTCTCTCTTTGCCTCTACACTTGTAGAACTTGTTGAATTTCTTGACCATGAGACTTATCTCTTCATTAGTGACAAGGTTGTCATTTGAAGTAGCGGGAGTATCACTTGAAGTTTTGTAAGCACCGCTTGACTTGTTTTGAAGCTTTTCTTTGTCCTTGAGTGACATTTCATGAGAAACAATCCTTCCAATGACTTCCTTGGCTTGAGATCTTTGTACTTTGGCATCATTTGGATTAGTGTGCACACGGTGTAGTACTTTCCATCCAATGCTCTAAGGATCTTCTTGATGATGAATTTGTCGGTCGTCTCTTTTCTTCTTAAGCCAGCAATCTCATGTGTGATGATTGCAAGACTAGAGTACATTTCAGCGACTCCTTCACCATCCTTCATCTTAAACTTGTCAAGTTGACTTTGTAGCGCATCCAACTTAGATTCTATAATGGATTCGGTACCTTCGTGCATATCAACCAAAGTATCCCAAATTTCCTTTGCATGCTCAAGACACCTGATCTTGTTGAACTCTTCGGGGCATAGATAGTTGAGTAGAATGTCGCATGCTTGAGCGTTGTATTGCAACATCTTCAATTCTTTCGCGGTCGCTTCACGATCCGGTTCCCTTCCATCACCAAAGAATTCACGTTGCAAACCAACACGAACACCATCTCAAATGGCGGGGTTATGACCAAGAATATGCATTTTCATTTTATGCTTCAACTAGCAAAGTTTGTACCATCAAAGTATGGTCCTCTACGGTGGTAATTTCCCTCACTAGACTCCATAATCTCCTAGGTTGTGAAATAAATGCAATGGAGACCTGATGACGAGTTGATGGATATACTTCTCGGCCCTCGTTGGTTACCCCAAGTGGAAGGTGGAGATGTAGTCAGCAGCAGATTTCCCTTACACGGAGACTGTAATGTTTATTGAACCAGGAGGACTCCTAGGCTCAACAAGTAGGTGTCTTCCACCCTGGCGCTAGCAGAAGACGTGGACCTGCACACACAACAAATAACTTTTCTCCCAACGAGTACAAAGAGGTTGTCAATCTCTCCGGCCTTGTAGTTTGCAAAGGATCAAAACACAAGCGGGAAGGTAATACCGATTGCAACGGAAAAGTAAATGAAAGTGGTAAATGATGGAGGTGTAAACAATGATGGTGATATGGACGGGAGTCACATGATGTTCACTAGTGATGTCTCTCTCCCAAAAGATGATAAACAACTATGCTTGGGTAAACAAATCACAGTTGGGCAATTGACAGAATTATGATCGCACTACAATGCTAATTATGCTACTTGATAGTTAGAGGTTCAATAGTAATGGGCAGTACGCCAAGACAAGTAGACCGTTTACTCATCAACATCTACTTACTAATCATCCACCTTGAGATATCTATCCAGAACATCTCTCCGGTATTAAGTTGCGAGCCCCACACAAAGTGTAAACTCAAAGCAACGGACAACTGCATTAACGAACTATGCGTAAGGTAAACAATCCTTGCAACCGTGGTCACAAGCACCGTTGTTTTGTCCCTGGTGGCAACAAGCACATCCCCTAGTCTCATGTTTCTATCACTTAAGCTAGACATCGAGGGGCATGAACCCACAATCATGCATAATGCTCCCTCTTGGAGTTACAATCTACTACTCGGCCAAAGCAATAAATAGCAACGGAGAACATAATATAAAAGGAGAATCAAATATATAACTCATAACAATCTGAACATAATCTCATAATCCATCGGATCCCAACAAACCGAGCATAGCAATAGCAAGAGAATTACACAGATGCCTTGATCATGTAGGGCAGCTCACAAGGACTAACCATTGATGCACAAGATTGGAGAGAAGACATTACATAGCTATTGGTCATGGACTCATGGTCCAAGGAGGACTACTCACGACACGTCCGGGAAGCGTCCATGGCGGTGGAGAAGCTCCCGGAGATCAATCCTCCCTCTGACAGGGTGTCGGGAAGAGGTCTCTTGACGCTCCCGATCTCGGAAGCGCTGCGGAGGCGGAACGATGGAGAAATTCGCGATTCCAGAAAGTCTACAAGGGTTTCCTCTCGGGACTCTAAATATAGGCCAAAGGAGGGCACCGGAGGAGGTGGGACCCACCCAGGCAACCTCCTGGCGCGGCCTAGGGCCTGGCTGCGCCAACAGGCCGCCTAGGAGGCCCTGGCCCCCTTGTGGCCCACCTTCGGTGATCCGGAAGCTTATGTTTCGCTGATTTTTTATATTTTTTTTCTGGAAATTTTCACGCTTCGGAAAATTGGGTAAAAGCAAGTGCAAAATAGACATCAGCACACAGAAACTAGCACTGGGTACACTGAGTTAGTAGGTTAGTCCAAATATGTGTAAAATGATATAAAAGTGTGGCAAAACATATAAAAATGTCACCCAAAAGATCATGGAACAAGCAGAAATTATAGATACGTTTGAGAAGTATCAACATCCCCAAGCTTAATTTCTGCTCGTCCTCGAGTAGATAAATGATAACACAATAATTTCTGTGGTGACATGCTAACACACATATAAGAACTTCAAAGTAAAGCAAGTGAGATATGCAATTCAAGTCAAGACAATAACAAGCAAGAGTCTATATCTAGTAATGAGTTTAGCAAAGTAAAAACATAAAGGTGCAAGAGCTCTCGCTGTCCGTGACTCAAATGTCTCCAAATGGTGTTTGCGTGCAAGAAGTGGGAGATGGGTTGAGATCATAAAATAATTTTTAATTGATAACTCAATCTACTAAACCTCACACTTAATCTCCTTCGGAATCTTATTTTGACTCATCCCCATACCACTAGTCAGGCACGAGTCAAAATGATCCTCTCCCTTTCGATTTTGAGCACTCATGCAATGGATGAGCGTAAGAAAGATATGTTGGCACTTAGGATGGCAAATAGAATAATGATGGGGAAGGAAGACAAAAAGTTGTGAAAGGTTCACATCAATGAGGACAACCATAGGCGAGAGAAAGCCAAATGATATATATGATGTGAGGAGTACGGATTGCCATGTAACGGATGCACATATGAGCTAAGGTAAGCTCTCCAATGAAACTAGTGGGGGTGCATCCAACTTGTTTGCTCATGAAGACCTAGAGCTCATTTGAGAAGGCTCATCATTGGAATATGCAAACCAAGTTCTATAGTGTAAGGGTCCCCACATAGTTATGCATGAATGATAATCTCTATGTAGTACCAATACAACAATGGAGTATGAGTGTGGATCTTTCAAAAGGAATAGTAGTGTCCCCCCTTCTCTCTTTTTTTTTCTCTTTTTATTTTATTTTGTGGCCTCTTTGGCTCTTTCTTTTTATCTCCCATTTGTCCTCTTCGGGATCTTTTGTTTTGTCCACTTTGGGATCTTTTCCTCACTTAAGGGCAACACTCTATGTTTTACATGAATAAAAATAAAAATCATCACACTTTATAAGAAGTACTCAACATAAAGACAAGTGAAAACTATAATGATGTATGCAAATGTATGCCTCTGCCGGTGTAGCGGGATATGCAATGATACTAGCGCGTCATATAGCAGTAATAAGGGCAAGGCTCAACTAGCACGCGGCTCTACGATCAAGCAAAAGCATGTATGACATGAAGGGCAAGTCATGAGATGGTGGATGTTGCATGGCAACGTATCTCGGAAAGGCTATGGAAATGCCTTAATAGGTAGGTATGGTGGCTGTTTTGAGGAAAGATATAATGAGGCTTATGTATGACAGAGCGTATCATGTCATGGGTTTGGATGCACCGGCAGAGTTTGCACCAACTCTCAATGTGAGAAAGGGCAATGCACGGTACCGAAGAGGCTAGCAAAATATGGATGGTGGAAGTGCCAACAATCGAATACTCACAGTAGTCCGAAGAACTCATACACTTATTATCGGTAACTCTCTATCTAGTTAGGAAATTCATAAAGAGACAAGTACCCCGAGGAGGAGTGTTTGGGGGTTTGGTTATCCTTACGCATCCTCGACTCATGGTAACGTGAGGGTACTTCTTTATATTCCAACCCCTCCAGAGGTTAGCGATCAATTTAGTAGCTAGAGTTCTCAACTAATTTTTAGTTTTTAAAAACACATGGATTTCCCAAAATACGAAACCTATCACTAATAGGCTCAAGCTCTTGGCACCAATAGTCCAAACATTACTCAAATCAATACCTCAAAACTATTGCAAGTTACTATTATACTTAAATAGAAACCTCAATTACCTACTCATGCAAGACACACAACTCAGTGCAACGAGCCAACTCTATAAACAAGATAAGCATGATAACTAAAGAGAGTTCCAAAAGCAACTTAAATAGTATCTCTTAAAAATATAAGCATGAAAATTAAGAGATAAGCATGGAGTAGCTACGAAAAGATGAAGAACACACAAAAAGGATAAGCATGAAAACCTATGTTGTGTTCTAGAGTGGAATGGAGCGTGTCTCTCTCCCAAACAAGGTAGGCTAGGTTCCGACTTGTTATGAACAACAAGAAAAACTAAAACAAACTAAAAAGTAAAGAGCGAGACGCTCCAAACATAGCACATATCATATGAAGTGATAAAAATATAGCATGGAGATGGACGAACTGGTGATTGTTGATAGAGAAGGGGATGCACGGGGGCATCCCCAAGCTTAGACGCTTGAGTCTCCTTTGAATATTTCTTGGGGTGCATGGGGGCATCCCCAAGCTTGAGCGCTTGACACTCCTGTATCTTCTTTCATCATCTCCCATCGCATACTTGAAAACTCCCTTCATACGAAACTCATCATAAGCTGATTAGAGTGGTTAGTTCCCTTAATAAAATAATTCATTACCTGCTGGAAATAAAAAAATCATGAAAAGATACTGCTTCTTATGAATGCAAAAAGGGTTTTACAAATAAAAAGTAAGCTTAGGATTTGCAAAACAATGAAAA
Organism: Hordeum vulgare subsp. vulgare; assembly: GCF_904849725.1. Taxonomy (NCBI): domain Eukaryota; kingdom Viridiplantae; phylum Streptophyta; class Magnoliopsida; order Poales; family Poaceae; genus Hordeum; species Hordeum vulgare. The sequence goes on from NC_058520.1 coordinate 542,721,293, forward strand.
CGCAAAACATGGCAGAATCTGTGAAAAACGGAACATCAGGTAGTAAATAATTTATTTGGGGTGCTTCTGCAACTCAAATCAAAAAACTCAGAACAGATGCCAGAAAGGCAATTATATAGAGCATGCTGTCAAAACAATTCATATCAAAAAGATGATCTCGTGATTTTTGGCGAATTTTTCCGTCAACCAGACACAATCTGTTTCTGGACAGCATGTCATAATTTTTGAACTTTCTTGCAATCGGAGGCTATAACTTGGCACAAATCTTAATAATAAAGATACAATGATGTTGCTACAGCAGTAACAAGCATCAAGACCACTAAAACAGAAAGTAAAAAAACAAATTGGGCTGCCTCCCAATAAGCGCTTTCTTTTATGCCTTTGAGCTAGGCATAATGCAAGAAGATCAAGTGTTATCAACTCCAAAAGAATAACTTGCCCGAGTAACGGACTCATAAGGTAACTTAATCTTCTTTCTAGGGAAGTGTTCCATTTCGTTTTTAAGAGGAAATTGGAATTTAATAATTCCCTCTTTCATGTCAATGATAGCACCAACGGTGCGGAGAAAAGGACGTCCCAAAATAATTGGACATGAAGGATCACATTCAATGTCCATAATAAGAAAATCAACGGGCACATAATTATCATTGACAATAATAAGCACATCATCAATTCTCCCTAAAGGTTTCTTTATGGAAGAATCAACAAGACGAACACCAAAAGAACATGGATCATAAGGTTTCCAATCAAGCATATCATACATTCTTTTAGGCATAACGGAGGCACTAGCTCCAACGTCACACAAAGCAAAGCAAGAGATATTATTCAATTTTATTTTGACCATAGGATCCCAACCATCTTCTAGTTTTCTAGGAATAGAAGTCTCTAGCTTGAGCTTCTCTTCCCTATCTTTGATAAGAGCATTCGTAATATGCTCGGTGAAGGAAATATTGAGTGTACTAGTGTGGGGGTCTTTAGCCATTCTTTGCAAAAAGGTGATGACTTCAGAAAGACTACAATTGTCAAAATCAAGGTTACTACCATTAATTAAAGTGGTAGTAATTTAATCTAAACTCATTCTTGTCCTATACTTGAGGTATTAGCATCACCATTAATAGGTCCATTGGGACTAGGAGTGCGACGGGTGCTAAAAGTTTTGAGATCCTCAACAACTTGTATAGTAGCAATGGTAGTGTGTGTAGGAAGGCTCTTAATTATCTCTTCCTCTTCCTTTTCTCTAGCCCATCTATCTTTAAGTTTGGCTAGCATTCTTATGTTCTCATTAATTTGGACCTGGATAGCATTCATGGGTGTGGTGTTCCTTTCCTCAAGTGGGGAAGTTCTAATTTTAAGCATCTCTACATCATGAGCTATGTTGTCCACCTTCAAAGAGAGACTATCTAATTTTTTTAGTTTATCTTCTACACTCTTGTTGAAGGCTTTTTGAGAAGTGATAAAATCCTTAAGCATGCTCTCTAATTCAGAAGTGGAGTTTTTGGTGCTAGGATAATTGTTATTGTTCCCATAGTTGTTGGATGGGAACGGTCTCGGATTGCTACCAAAATTACTCCTATAAGCATTGTTATTGAAGTTGTTCCTAGAAATAAAATTAACATCCACTTGCTATCTTTCTTGATCAACCAAAGAATTTAGAGGAACATCATGAGGATCAACAGGAGCTTGCTTAGTAAGTAGAGTCATGATCATGTCAACCTTATCATTAAGGGAGGAGATCTCCTCAACAGAGTTTACCTTCCTACCTGTTGGAGCTCTCTCGGTGTGCCATTGAGAATAATTTGTCATCATATCATCCAATAGCTTTGTGGCAGCACAAAGTGTAGTTGACATAAAGGTTCCTCCTGCGACCGAGTCTAACAGATTCCGCAAGGTAAAGTTCAATCCTGCATAAAAAGTTTGGATAACCATCCAAGTAGTCAAACCATGTGTAGGGCAATTCTTAACAAGAGATTTCATACGTTCCCAAGCTTGAGAAACATGTTCATTATCCAATTGCCTAAAATTCATAATGTTACTCTTCAACTGGATAATCTTAGCAGGCGGGTAATACTTCCCAATAAAAGCATCTTTTCACTTATCCCAAGAATCTATGATATTCCTAGGCAAAGATTGAAGCCACACTTTAGCACCTCCTCTCAAGGAGAAAGGAAAAAAGCTTAAGTTTAACAATATCACCATCTACTTCTTTATATTTTTTCATATCACAGAGCTCAACAAAATTGTTCAAGTGCAAGGCGGCATCATCTCCAGCACCGGAGAATTGATCTTTCATAACTAGGTTCAGTAAAGCAGGTTTAATATCATATGACGTGGCTTTAGTGGCGGAAGCAGCAATAGGAGTGCAGATAAAGTCATTGTTGTTGTGACTAGTGAAGTCACACAACTTGGTGTTCTCACTGGAGCCCATAGCAGCGGCAACAAGCAAGAGCAAAGCAACTATTTTTTGTGGTTTTTGGTATAAGACTCTAAAGCAAAAACTAAAAAGCAAACTAAGAAGACTAAAAAGCAAAGATAAAGGATAGCCTCCAACTCTCCTATCTTGAAGACTAGAGTCCCCGGCAACGCCGTCAGAAATTTTGCTTGATGACGAGTTGTTGGATATACTTCTTGCCCCTCGTTGGTTACCCCAAGTGGAAGGTGGATATGTAGTCAGCAGCAGATTTCCCTTACACGGAGACTGTAAGGTTTATCGAACCAGGAGGACTCCTAGGCTCAACAAGTAGGTGTCTTCCATCCTGGCGCTAGCAGAAGACGTGGACCTGCACACACAACAAATAAATTTGCTCCCAACGAGTACAGAGAGGTTGTCAATCTCTCCGGCCTTGTAGTTTGCAAAGGATCAAAACACAAGCGGGAAGGTAATAGCGATTGCAACGGAAAAGTAAATGAAATCGGTAATTGATGGAGGTGTAAACAATGATGGTGATATGGACCGGAGTCACATGATGTTCACTAGTGATGTCTCTCTCCCAAAAGACGATAAACAACTATGCTTGGGTAAACAAATCATAGTTGGGCAATTGACAAAATTATGATCGCACCGCAATGCTAATTATGCTACTTGATAGTTAGAGGTCCAATAGTAATGGGAAGTACGCCAAGACAAGTAGACCGTTTATTCATCAACATCTACTTACTAATCATCCACCTTGAGATATCTATCCAGAACATCTCTCCGGTATTAAGTTGCGAGCCCCACCCAAAGTGTAAACTCAAAGCAACAGACAACTGCATTAACGAACTATGCGTAAGGTAAACAATCCTTGCAACCGTGGTCACAAGCACCATTGTTTTCTCCCTGGTGGCAACAAGCACATCCCCTAGTCTCATGTTTCTGTCACTCAAGCTAGACATCGAGGGGCATGAACCCACAATCATGCATAACGTTCCCTCTTGGAGTTACAATCTACTACTCGGCCAAAGCAATAATAGCAACAGAGAACATGCATGAATCACTAAGGAACATAATATAAAAGGATAATCAAATATATAGCTCATAACAATGTGAACATAATCTCATAATCCATCGGATCCCAACAAACCGAGCATAGCAATAGCAAGAGAATTACATAGATGCATTGATCATGTAGGGCAGATCACAAGGACTGATCATTGAAGCACAAGATTGGAGAGAAGACATCACATAGCTAATGGTCATGGACTCATGGTCGAAGGAGGACTACTCACAACACGTCCGGAAAGCGTCCATGGCGGTGGAGAAGTTCCCGAAGGTCAATCCTCCCTCCGACAGGGTGCTGGGAAGAGGCCTCCTGACGCTCCCGATCTCGGAAGCACTGCGGGGGCGGAACGATGGAGAAATTTGCGATTCCAGAAAGTCTACAAGGGTTTCCTCTCAGGACTCTAAATATAGGCCAAAGGTGGGCACCGGAGGAGGTGGGACCCACCCAAGCGACCTCCTGGCGCGACCTAGGGCCTGGTCGGGCCAGCAGGCCGTCTGGGAGGCCCCTAGCCCCCCTCTCGCCCACCTTTGGTGATCCGGAAGCTTCTGTTTCGCTGATTTTTTTTATATTTTTTCTGGAATTTTTTGGGCTTCAGAAAATTGGGTAAAAGCCCCTGCAAAATAGACATCAGCAGACAAAAACTGACACTGGGTGCACTGAGTTAGTAGGTTAGTCCAAATATGTGTAAAATGATATAGAAGTGTGGCAAAACATATAACAATGTCACCCAAAAGATCATGGAACAAGCAGAATTTATAGATACGTTTGGGACGTATCAAGACCAAACCTCCGATAACACCTATAGGATCTGAAGTATGTCTTAAGGGGGGGGGGGGTGATTAGGCTACTTTACCAAATAAAAAGCTAGCATTTTCCCAATTTTATTTGTGTGCATGTTTTAGCAATTGTAGCAAGTCAAGCACACCCTACACATGCAAGTCTAAGAGTATAGAGCGGAAAGTAAAGACATGCACATGTAAATAGAGGGTAGGGATAGGAAGATCAAACACAAAGATTGACACAGAGATTTTTGCCGTGGTTTCCGATAGGTGGTGCTATCGTACATCCATGTTGATGGGGACTTCAACCCACAGAGGGTAATGGTCGGGCGAGTCCACGAAGGGCTCAACCCATGAAGGGTCAATGAAGAAGCAACCTTGTATATTCCATCACGGCTTACGTCAACGAATGACTAGCCTCACTCGGGGTAGATCTTCACGAAGTAGGCGATATCCTCGCCCTTACAAACTTCTTGGTTCAACTCCACAACACGAAGTAGGAGGCTCCCAAGAGACACCTAACCAATATAGGAGACACCACTCTCCAAAAGGTGATATATGTGGTAGTATGATGAACTCCTTGCTCTTATGCTTTAAAAGATAGTCTCCTTAACACTCAATCACTCTCTCATAGATTTGGCTTGGGTATAAGAGATTGATTAGGTGGAAAGCAACTTGGGGATGCTAGAAATCAAGATTCATATGGTAGGAATGGAATATCTTGATCTCAACACATGAGTAGGTGGCTCTCTCTCAGAAAAATGGATATGACAAGTGTTGGGTCGTTCTGAATGCTTCCCCTACGAATGAGAGGTGGTGGAGGGGTATGTATAGGCATCTCCAAAAATCCAACCGTTACAACATTATTGCCCGCTCGGTGAAACCGAAGTAAAAAACTCAGTTGCACCGACTAGTGCAAAATGTGGCAACTTTTGGCGTTTCGGTGACACCGATATATGAATCTCCATGGGTTCGATTTTGGATGGCCTCGGTAGTTACCAAACTCGGTGGCACCGATTCCTAAAACTCGGAAATTGCGATTCTTAGAAATAGGTAGACAAAGAGTTGGTCACTGATTCTCGGTCATACCAAAACAAGACATGGTGTCACCAAGAAAGCCAGGGTTTGCCATAGGATTTGTCTGAGGTAAAACTTTGTCTGGCCGAATGGAAAGTTGGTGGCGCCAAATTTTGGATATTTAGGATTTTGGACAAAATATTTGTGGGAGAATTCATGAGTATTTTTTGTGGCTAATCTCTAAGCACTTGACAAACCAGATCATCATAGTCACCTCATCCCCTTTTAATAGTATTGGCTTTCTACGGACTCAAGTGTGATTTCTCACAAAAATATAAAATGTACAGTTTTCAAGCTTGTTGCTAATAGATGTTCCTTGCATATAGGGGTCCTCCTCACAATCCTTAGACAATGCATCATTGAACTTTTCCTGAAATATACTAGGTAGAATCATTAATCCAATGACATATACGTAGTTATTAATTACCAAAATCACCTTAGGAAGAAGTCGTGCTTTCAAGTTCACAACTATCAGTACATTGCGGAGGCATTCATATAGTCATTTCTTTCATCATTATTGAGTTGTTGTATCGAGTTGTAAGTAGATAGAAGTGTGATGTTCATCATTATTAGAACATTGTCTCTGTGAGGAAAGGATGATGAAGACTATGATTCTCCCACGACTCGAGATGAGATTGTGTACGGAAAAAGAAACAAAAAAATAGAAATAAAGAAAGGAAGAAATAAAAGAAATAAATGAGAGAAAATAAAGAAGCGACACTACTACTACATCTTTTTCCACACTTGTGCTTAGAGAAATCACCATGTTTTTCATATAGAGAGTCTCATGATTTATCATTTTCATATGTTAGTGGGATTTTTTCATTATAGAACTTGACTTGCATATTTCATTGACGGGCTTCCTCAAATGCGTGAGGTCTTCACGAGCAAGCAAGTTGGATGCACACCCACTTAACTTTTGTTCAGCTTTCATATACTTATAGCTCTAGTGCACTTGTTGCATGGCAATCCATAATCCTCGCATATATATATCGATTGATGGGCATCTTCGTAGTCCATTGGTCCGTCTAATTGATGCGAGACTTTTTTCTCCACTTGTACTCCTTTCATGTCTACCACCATATTCTATTCCATCCATATGCTATGTCAATGGTTTACGCTCATATATTGAATAAGGTTGAAAATGTTGAAGCGTGTTAAGAATACAATCCAATTGCCTCGCTTAACATCGTGATGCTTAACATTTGTATTCATGTGGTGAATATAAAGACATGCCATGCTAATATGATAAAATAAATGAGAGTAACGTTCTTCAGGGATCATAAAAGCAAAGCTAAACCTCTCGTGAAAAAAGAAAACACATTTTTTTCATGCAATTTTCTTTTTAAAAATTATTTTTCGTCTAAAAGCTAAGAAAGAATGGTGAAAAAACGAAACATCAAAAACATAAAAAATAATCTAAAAAACCAAAAACAGGTGTGAAAAAATAAAAAAAAACTGAAAAAACATTCAGGCGTTTGAGAACACGTGAAATGACTTGCGATCGTTGAAAAAAATGATCGTTGAAAGGCTTGCGAGGGAATGCTCCACAACTACTTGCTCCCACTAGCAGTAGGCCCGCAGTACGTAGCAGGGCCGGACTCGGAGCCTTTCGAGGGCCTGAAAACACATACTAGGAAACCAAGCCCACGCGGGCGCGCCCCAAGGTGTATAATTGGGCCCATCTTCCGCCAGACATGCCCTCTCTTCCCGCGGCTCTAAGCCCTAGAACACCCCTTGCTTTTCGTCGCTGCTCCCCCCGCCGGTGATGGCCGCGCCGCCGGAGACGACGGGCGCGCCGTCCCCGCCGGAAGGGGAGGACAAGGGAAACGCGGGCGTCGAGGTCTGCTGCTTCGAGCAATCTGCAGAGGACTTCTCCAGAGCGGTACGCGCCATCTCGGAGCTCGCCGCCGGCGAGCCCGAGCCCGGCTTCCCCGACGCCGAGGCGGAACGGCTCGCCTCCTCGATAACGTTCCTCAGGTGAAGACACGCCCTCCTTGCTCCCCAAACACCGCGATAGAATCTGGCAGCTTTCAGTTTCGGGCTTGCAAACCGTACAGCGGCGACAGTAATTAACATCTGCTTCATCGGTTGAACTTTTTACACGTGGCGCGTGACGGAGATGTGGTTGTGCGAGTACGGTGGAGCTTGGAACGTGGGGCTTCTTTAGTTCTGTTGATTGATTCGTCGTGTGTGCGGGAGAGTTTTGTTGTAGTTTGTGAAATTTGGAGTTTATGGCACCATCACAATTCAAAACGATAAATTCTAGTCGTCATGTTCTTGTTATGGTAGCATTTATTTCTTGCGGTTGGTGTTCACAAGGATTCATTTGATACAGCCACTGCGTGTGATTGTGTTGTTATCAGCTGGTTTTTGCCTGATTAAAGTGATACCATGAGACCTGTTGTGAGAATATGGTGCCGTGGTAGCTAAAATTTAGTAAGTTCAAGTTTTTTGTTTGACTGATTGTTGATGATAGGATCTTTTAAATTCAATGGCTGGGCGCCTGTACACTGGGATTTTTTGGCCTTTTCTTGATCTACAGTTCTAGTTCCTTTCATTTTAGATTAAAAAGATCAGATTTATTGGCAAGTAAGGCCACTTTTATTGACTTGGTATGGAATTAATTTGAGCCTTTTCTGCTTAGTAGTAGCACATGCTCATCGGAGATGGCTCTGTTTGTCCATAAGATTAGCACATTGTGAAAAGTTGCAGTTGTTACATTGGCAGTATACCTAATTGGAGAGCACAAGATGTCTTCTTGTTTCGTTTTTACTAGCTTACTCTGTCCTTCCTGTTTTCGTAGTTTAGTGTTTTCGGATTACTCAGAACCCATTCTGCTGGACATTTAATCAATTGTTATCTTCCAGAGAATGGAGGCATTTTAATTATGAGCCAAAAGGTGTAAGTTTTACTCACGGCACTGGATCAACTTCATCCAGAGATAACACACATGAGATTACCTTACCACAATTCTCGTCTGCATCTGTTCCTCAGGTTAGTAAAACTACGGTCCTAATTCCTGATTCTAAAATTCCTGTTATAACATTGGAGGGAAGCTTTCTGCTGATTTCTTGGATCACATAAGTGCAAATCAATGCAGGTCACTCACTTGGAAGATGGGAGGGATAATAATACATACAGGTATTCTTTCTAGAAGCTAGACTTTTCCAGCTACTATAATCTTCTTATTTTGTTACATGATTCTCCCTAAGTTTGTTGTGGAGAGATACATTATGATTTAAGTCCCTCAGTTCTGGTTATTTGGAGTATTGAAGTTATGCCCCGAGATTTTCATATAGCCCTTTTTATGTAATATTTTTGTTTATCTGCTCACAATTCAAAGGTTGCTGCACAGGGACTGGTAAGCAGACCAGTACCTATTCTCATCTTGTTGGTGAAGAATTTTCCACCAAAGTATAACAATTTTCTTGCTGTTTCACATGTAACATGGTCTCGAATACACCTTTGATAAGTACCCTTTCTAATTGTATACAGGTAAAATAGTTTAAAATAATTAGTGCTAAGGAAGTAATTTCATTGACCAATATATGAATACCATTTTGTTCTTTGGTGTAATCAGTGATCAAAACTGTAAATTTTGGACTGCACACGCTGTAAAAGAACAACTATTTGAGGATGAAAACAGTATTCTCTTGGTCCAGGAGTAATCCTGCAGAGTGAGTTGGGTAATCAAGTGTCGCCAACCCATGCAAGGTTTTGCTGCTTTTGGGGGATTTGTTAGTAGGTCAAGAGTGAAGTTACTTGATGAAACACCATTGCTTTGTTTCTTTCATTAATTAAAGTTCAGCATTGTCATAAAATAATGATATGTGGACACACTGCTAATTTTGACCTTCTTATTTCTACACTCTTTCAGTTTTCTCTTCTACATTATCAATATGACTCTGGAGAACCATGCTGATTGAACTGTGATTAAATCTCTTAATTTTTGCAGTTCTGATTTCATTTTGTTCGCTGGGGGGAATGTTTGGTCGCTGGACTGGTGCCCAAGGTTGTGCGACAAGCCTTCTTCTCCTGTAAATTGTGAGGTTGTGGTCAACTTACTCTTGAGCATGAACTAGTAGCTTTCTTTTGTTGCGAGTCGTGGCTTCGAAAAAGCTTATGTTGTTCACCGCCAAATTTAGCAATGAGAAAAATGCCATCATCTATTTGCTTCGCATGTGGTCAGAAGCCCACATTTCAATGGCATAGTGATTCGTTGTACTTCTAAAAAAACTCTCCAGACAACCGTTGCAGTACTTTCCTCAAGTGCGTCTTTGCATGCAGACGCATTGCTGTGCTGCACTTGTTTTTCAGTGTCTACGAATAGTACCTTTTTTTAGTCGCTAGAATTTACCGGACTTACAAAAAGATAAGTACAACATAGGAGTTACTTAGAATTGCTGACCATGTTCTTTTATCTTTTGCAGTATCTTGCTGTTGCTGCTCATCCTCCTGGTTCTTCTTACCATAAAATTGGTATGCCACTGATTGGCAGAGGCATCATTCAAGTTTGGTGTATCGTAGCACCCTTTGAAGAGGCACGTACTAATCAGTCAACGCTTGCATACAGTAATAGCAATCGTAGAGGAAGGCCTAGAAAAATACCGAATGAGCACAATTCAATTGAGAGTTCATCAGTTCCTCGAAAACCAATAGGGGGACCAAGAAAGATAAAACTGACGACTAGGGATGATCACGCAGAACCTAGTCTGAAAAAACCAAGGGATCACACAGAACCTAGTCTGAAAAAACCAAGGGGCAGACCAAGAAAATATCCACTGTCAGCTACCAAAGCAGTAGATTCAACAAAAAATAGCGGAAGTCAAGGTTCTAGTTTTGTTGACCCTCTTGTCACTTCAGGAGTTATTCCAGGCGATCTTGCGTTATCTTGTGCTATACCATCTGTGAAGTCTGTGGACTCAGCTCCAAAAAGAGGTAGGGGTCGACCTAGGAAAATCCCAATTGACAAAATAAAGTGTTCGCCTGACACTGAATGGACAGAAGATATCTCTAGAGCTCTAATATGCTGCACTATACCAAAGAAAAAAAGGGGGAGGCCCCGGAAATATCCACCCCCAAGCAGCAGCAAGCATGTTTCTGGCACTGATAATGAATTTGAAAGAGAAACTGGATACACAGAGTCTAATTCTAATTTAAGTCTTGTTACAGTTGATGCAGCGCTACCAGTTCCATCTTCATCTCTTACAATTTGTGGGAAAAGATCAAGAGGTCGGAATGGTAGAGGACGACCTAAAAAGGAAACAAATCCTTGCATACTTTCTTCATCGGTGGTTTCTGGTCTCCAATTGCAAAGTAGGGAGACCATTTCAAATGACCCAGCATGCTCTGTTGAGAATCATTTGCCATATGGACACTCCAACTTGACAAGTGAGCTTTGTTCAATTGATGGCAATGTGCACACAAGCCCCACTTTAGAAGATTCCTTGCTGCCCATGCACATTGCAGCTAAATCAAATGGCGAGGAGTCAAGTGGTAGTAGGAGACGAGGACGGCCTAGAAGGAAGACACTTTCAATTACAAACGGTTGTTTATTTGCTTCTGGTACCGAGTCCTCAAAGGTGGCAACTACAATTACCGATTCGGACAATCCCATGGCTTTGACCAAGAGTGACGGTGAAACTATAGCAAGCGATCCTGCTTCAGTTGGTTCGTTGATGAGGTGTCATATAGGAATGTGCAATGTCAATATGAGTGCTGCATCACCACCTCATGGCTTGTGTAATGCAAATTACAAGGAAAAATCAAGTGCCCAGCATAGAAAGAAGCCTGTTGCAGTAGAGTGGTGTTCTTCAACTGCATTCAGCGGCAAAGAACAAAACAATCAGACAACTCCCCAGACAAGTGATAATGTGGCCTCAGTCCAAAATTGCAAGAAAGAATTACTTGTCTACACCAGAAGGCGTGTACGAGGACCTACAAAGAAACCTGCTTCAAATGAGACCTGCTCACTGGCTCTTAGTGGTGACGCGCAGAAGATGGAAAGATCCTCCACGTCTATCATGCCAAATAATCATTTGTTTTCTGTTGAGAATCCCAAGCTACTGGGTTCATCTATAAGCGAAGACATGGCTAATGAGGCAGGTTTGGTTGGATGTAAGAGTGCACTTGGTAACCATGAAGTCATGGAAAAGAATGATAGTGAAGCTGCCAATAAAGTTGTGCCTGTTCCTTCTGAAAACAGTGCCCAGATCATAATTGTGGAAGATGCAGAAGTAGTTCCATCCAAAGAATCAAGTAAAAATAGTAATATTATTACTTGTGCAGAAAACTCAAACTTTTCTGCAATCCCCGAAGGCATTCATCTACCAAGGGTCGTTTTGTGTTTAGCTCATAACGGCAAAGTTGCTTGGGACATCAAATGGAAGCCTCCTTTACCAAATCAGTCAGAACAGAAATCACATTTGGGTTTTCTTGCAGTACTGTTGGGAAATGGCTCACTTGAAGTGTGAGTACATTCTATGCTAGACCACCATTTTGAATTGTTTGGCCATCACTTTTTGAATATCACCACTTATTATGCACTTATTCATTATTGTGCACAGATGGGAAGTTCCATCTCCAAGCATGATCCAGAAAATATATTCCTCTTCTTCAGTGAAGGGTACCGATCCTCGCTTTCTAAAGCTGCAACCTGTATTTAGATGTGCTAAAGTGAAGTGCGGAAACATACAGAGGTATTCCAACTTCTATTTTCATCATTTTTCTATTAAAACTAAATGGCAAATTTAATTTTTCTGTTAAATTCGTCAGCATGAAGTTTCATTTTGAAATCATTGCCTCTTTATAATGGGAAACAGCATTCCCTTGACAGTTGATTGGTCGCCTTCTTCTCATGATATGATACTGGCAGGATGTCATGACGGAACGGTATCTTTTCTGCCTGTAGTAAATTATTTTCTTAGTTTAGATCTGATCACTGTACTGTTTGGTTAGTAGGCGCTGTGCTGAAAGTTTTGTGGTTGGATTTTGATGTTCCAGGTTGCTTTATGGAAGTTCTCTACAGACTTGCCATCACAAGGTATTTTATTCGTCTGCTACCTCCCTTTTCACAGGATTTCTGTCACTTGCGCCATTCAGATGACATGTCTGACTCAGGAACTGCTTACTTCACATGTTAAAGAGCAAGCTATTGGAATGCCTGAACTGCATATCTCTTATTTTATTTCCTTTTTGTGTTATATTAACCAGTTGTTCTCGTTAATGTATAGATTCAAAACCTTTTATGTGTGTCACTGCTGAATCTGTTCCCATCAGAGCCCTCTCGTGGGCACCATATGTAAGGTACTAAGTTGTGTTATACTTCTGTTCCATTGCAAAAGATAAACACTAAGTTCTGACTCCATATCATTTTGACAGCGAGGAAAACACAAATATCTTCGTCACTGCTGGAGAGGATGGCCTGAAATTCTGGGATTTAAGGTAGCATAAACTCTACTAGGAACTGGAATCAATAACTCAAATTTTGTTGTGGACAAAACTACTACTCCCTCCATCCCAAAATAAGTGACATGGTTTTAGTTCAAATTTAAACTAAAACCAAGTCACTTGTTTTTGGGACGGAGGTAGTATTTACCAGCCCATTTCGGGTATTGCATATATGGAGTTGTAGGCTTATCTCAATAGTCATAGTCAATATATTTTATTTCTCTTTTTGGTCAATATTTCACTCAGGAAGGTTTTTCCAAATGGTATTGCATATATGGAGTTGTAGGCTTATCTCAATAGTCATAGTCAATATATTTTATTTCTCTTTTTGGTCAATATTTCACTCAGGAAGGTTTTTCCAAATGAATTGACTGCAATTTGCAATTTGAGAACCATGCATCTTTTTTGTGCTGTTTTGCAACGATAACATTTGGGGTCAATAAACGAAGGTGTGTTTAACCTGCAGAATCTGTTATCCTCACATGAACAAATACAGCGCAACTTTCAATGAAAAACATCGCCATTTAGTTGCCACAGCCCATGGCCGTTGTCTAGTTTTATGAAAATTTGAAGCGGAAGTAACCATAGGCGTAGCAGCTACTATTGAAGAGCACAAATTTTTTTTTGCACCAGCATAACCTTAATTGAGTAAATATTGTCAGCAACAGTAGCATGATTGTTGGATTCACAGCCTTTTCTAGCTATGATTTTTTTGAATGAGCTGCAATGTTTGAATACTGAAATGCATCTCATATAACTGGTTTGTTGCAGAGATCCATACCGTCCTCTGTGGGAACTAACTACTGCCCCAAGGGCTGTTTTAAGTCTTCATTGGTTAAAGGAGTCTAGGTAATGTTTTGTGCCATTTGTAGCAAATAAATCTCATTCCATTTGAATCATGTTCCTTCTGAAGTAAATAAATCTTGCAGGCTTGGTTTTACTTTGTTTTTCATTTTGCCCTGTTAGTGAGAAACTAGGTAATTTCTGATGCATACATATCCTTATATTCATTAAAGTTGAAACACAAACCAAGTTTCAAGAAAAATGGAAAAAGGATTTATTATGGTGTTATACAATACATGGCTCATCTGATCTGTGTGATATGTCAGCAACTCAGCATGCTAACTTGCTAAGGTAGATGTGTAGCTAGTAAAAACTAATTAGTTCTTTTAATGCTTCTGTGTCCTTTATGTTTCAATTTGTATTTAGTTTGTATAGCTTATAAAAATATATTAGTGATTTTATCTACTCATGTGTATTCTATATTTTTGTGCAAGGATTGCCCCTTTATTGGGAGGATCTAATGTATTACTTGGTCATTGGCCCAACATAGCGAACATATAGGACTTATGTGGCTTGTAATGTTTGGTTAGAATTTATAAACACTGAAGAATGGCTAATTAAAACTTGCTCAACTCACTTTTTTTTTTTTTGCGTTCGTTCATGATTACGTTTAGGATTCCCTTGTTTGCAATGGCATTGTTTGTGCCTAGTAAAATACACTGGTAAAATCTGTATGTGTGGAAAGTTCTATTGAGCTCCCAAATGGGGCCTTACTGTGTGTATATATTCAGGTTATTGATATTTTCTGTCTACTAGGTTAATAACATTAACTGTTACTATCTTTCATGTTCAGAGGTATTATCATCTCACTGGAAGATGGCACATTGAAGTTCATCAGCCTACCTAGAATTGCCAACGATGTTTCAGTCACCGGAAGGCCATTTGCTGGGACTAAAACTCAGGGTGTTTCTACTTATCAGTTGTCAGAATATCTGATATGGAATGTCCATGTCTCAGAAATTACCGGTACATTTCCAGAACGTGCCTAACCATAATCAATATCCGGCCTAAGTAGTATGCAGTTACATTACAAGTTAATAAGAGTTCTTGACTTGTAACTTATTTAAAGAACTATCTGGAATCTGTAAACACAATACGCGGGGCCCTCATACACTATTGTGTGAAGTAAATAGATATAAATCTTATAATTATATTATTGCGACATATAGTAATAGTTGAATAGCTTATTAGTTTAGTAATATTAATACCTAGTATTCTGTTTTGGACACTGGATCACCTTTTTTGTGGTACCTATTATTTTAATATATATTTTTCGTACATTTTGGACACTTGATATTAAAGATATATAAATGAATCTCTATATAGAAGCAAGGGAGAGGGAGTAGCTTCTTGTAAAATATATCAACCTTAAGCATATATTGGTGGACTCTTATAATTGCTATAATCCTTAATTTTGCCTACATACAGGTTATGCAGCTTATTGTGTGGCAGATGGTACTGCTGTGCGCTTCCAGGTAAACTTGCTAGCCTGTACTCCATAACCATGGCCATTTTCTACTTCTGCTTGTCATACAGAATCTCATGTGTGGTAAACAAATATTGCATGTGTAGCTTACTTCGAGATTCTGGGAGAAGGAACCTGGGAGGAACCGTGTGCCTTATTTCCTTTGTGGTTCGGTAGCAGAGGAAGGGGCAACCATTAAGATTGGTGGAACATTGCAAAGCTCTCCTTTGTCAAATGTTCCTCTGGTTGCAAAAAAGGGTCCAAAACCATGCCAAAAAGTACCTAAAGCGCATGATACACAAACAGAGAAAGTACTTGCCCTCACCAACTCAGGTAAATACTCTCTCCGTTTGGCTGCAACTTGTATCATTGCCTTACTGTCTGACATACCTGCTGAACTACCCTGTAGAACATGTAGATCCAGAACCCAGAGAGGGTCGACTAGATGGACCTGGGGAGGGCCAAGAGACCAATGCTCTGGTTTTAGCTGATTCTCTAATGCCAGAGAATGGTGGCACATGCAACGTCCCAGTTGATGAAGACACTAAAGACTTTGAGCTCTTCCCTCCCAAAGCTGTAGCGCTGCATCGACTGAGATGGAATATGAACAAAGGTAGCGAGAAATGGTTATGCTATGGAGGCGCCGCAGGCATCATCCGTTGTCAGAGGATCTAAAAGGCAAGCATAATTGGGAAGTGTTTTGTCCCACCTAGTTTGTTGCATGTTTGCCGCAGACCAGGGTCATCCGTGTATATCCACCTACACAATAAGCTGTTGCAGCAACATATGGTATGTTCTTCCGATTCTTTCCTTGACCTTTCAAGGGGTTGCCATTGCGGACGTTCAGTTATGCACAATTATACTTACATAACAGAGCTGTGTATCTTAGGAACTCCCAGCAGATCCTTGTAGTTTAGGAACTCAAGTTCAGGCAATATGAGCTACCAGGTCCTGCATATCTTGGGCTCAGCAAATCATAGTTCTGAGAATAAAGTGCACCGGTCTCGAATAAGTGTGGGCTTGTCCGCAACTTTTCTGAATCTGGTGAAAGTTTTTTTTTTCATGTAAGGCTGTAACATATGTACATCTATTGTTTACGCAGTCACACAAATACAGTAATGTCGTGCCAGTTGTAACATTGACAAACTGAACAATGTCGCACCAATATGTAACAGGCCAATAATGGAAATCATGAGCCATTGCTCTTGATCAAAGTTTCATGATATGCTTCATGTAAACCTAATAGGAGAACCCATGTGTCTAATGCTGCTGGGGACCCTGTTTAAGTTAAATATACTGTTCAGTATCTGTCTGATATAACAGACCAATAGCAATTTTGTTTTATAAATTTCATGAACTTTAGCATCAGAGAAGGCATAAAACATGTGCAATGCTTTAGCAAGACCAAGGTACATAAATAACAGTTGGTGAACCATACATAATACTCTTATCTTTTTGTGATGATGCCTGAATACATAAGTTTGAATGAACTAAATCTTCAAAAAAAAAAAAAATCCTAATGTACAACATTCTTTCAGTAGTAACCAAACACAAACAATTACTGGTTCGTGTAATGCCTAACAAGAACCCTGACTTTATTTCGGCATCACTTGTGTCAATATTGTTAGTAACCTCGTATATACACATGATCAACTCAAGTTCTCTCCCACAAAAAACTCGGAAGTTCTCAGTCACTCCAGTTATCCTCATCAGCTGCAAAACCCTCTTGCCGCTTGTCATCGTCTTCCTGCAGATATTTAGCAGATTCAAATCAAATTTACATGAAAACTTTTGTACTAAATTCCTTTTCAAACTCCCATTGGGAGGATATTAACTCACTAGAAAAATTCAAAAAAAAAAAACTGTATGATGTCAATAAATAGATTCATACCATTTCAGTCAAAGCAGGAGTCGATGGAGACCACACGAGAATTTGTCGATCATTGCTACCAGTATAAAGTTCCTGCATTCTTGAATATTTAGGAATGGAATACACGCTATTAAAACACTAAAGCTTAACAGAGGACAATAGAGGAGAAACTTACTTGGTCTTGTGAGTTATAGTAGCAGCAATTTACATGGTCATAATGCCCACGGAATGTTTGAAATGTCGTACCAGACCATGTATTGTATGCCTAAGCAAGTATAATAATTAGACATGAATTTCAAAATGCAGAATGAAGCCATAAAGCTGGAAAAGCAACCGCATACCTTGATGCTTGACATGCATGGAATGAAAACAAGTGATGGATCATCAGTGACAGCTAGTTGTAGTGGCTTGCTAGTTTGCAATCGCATGGCTTCAAAATTGACCAAAGTATTGCAGCCTGAATCGATATCCCAGAGTCTTAAACGAGAATCAGATCCTGAAGAGAGACGATAACCTCTTCTTAATAACAGGTTTAAGCTTAAATTATCATCATTGCACTGCATGCTAATTTCAGACATAGCAGCAGGTAACTGATAGAGAAGAAATTAACTCAACCTGAGCTAAGAAGGTGCATCCCATCTGTTGTTGTTCTTAATCCTGTAACAGCACCATAATGAGCTGTTTTATGATTTTGACTGGATGACATACCGGGATGCATTTTCTGTTGCGTATGCCCACGTACCATGGTTAGACTTTTGTGTAATGCTTTGGACTGCTTCTTACGATTGGCTGTTCTCTGTTGAACTGAGTAACTCTTTGATGAAGATGAACGTCCTAACTTCTTCTGATCCTGCTCAAGACAAAATATATATATACATTGAAGATGTCAACTAGCAGATGTACTTGCACGGCATCAACCATCTTTCGGACACAACAATCAATAACACAAAGGAACCTAATAATATTGATTATCTCTCATTGCACTTGCATGACATCAACCATTTTTTCAGGAAGAAACCTTCTGTAGAGCAGCATTGATTATCTCCCGAAATGCAGATCCCATCTTTTAAGAACTAGAGCACTCTACTAAACCATACGGCATGATGAGACTAAAACAATGACATAGGCCTAGGACATGAATATACCAGATTTCGCCTGTACCCTTTTTTCTCTCTCGAATATGCACGAGTGTGTATCATATATTAAAGAAGGAAGCAGGGAAGACACCCGTCCACCATCTCGAATACCCTTTTCTTGCGGGAAAAATCCACTCCTACTTGGAGACCTAACAGTTTTGGAATGGTAGCCAGAAAAATAGCAGGTAGTTCTGTTTTAGCCCTGCGAGCAAATATATTCCAAAGAAATAACCAAACCCAGAAGCAGATAAAAAGTAAAGGGTGACGGCAAGCATACATTGTCCATGGTGGTATCAAGAACGGGGGGCCGTCTTCCTAGCTGAGACCGTAACTGGTCAAGGACAAGGAAACATCCAGCTCGTCTTATGTCCCAAAAACGTATCGCCCCGTCAAAGCCACCACTTATTAGGATCCACTCGCTTGAGGTAGACCACTCCAGAGACATGATACCATCTGAGATGATCGATGAGGATAAGCATAAAAGCAAAACAAGAATGGCGTTTCATCATCACAATAGCAGGAAGGAACTAACCATGATGACCGGACAACGTGTGAGTAAAGGCTCCAGAAGCAATATCACACAAACGGACCTGAACGTCTGCGCTTCCGGTAGCGATGAGCATATGCGTTGTTGCAATCGGAGACATTGCAGCACTGTACACTTTGCCGGGCATCTTGAAATCCATGACCACCTAGGAAAAGAAAACCATGGCAAGAATGACCAGAACATCTGAATCAACACCTCAACGGGGCAAAATGTGAAACTCAACATTGGGCAGAGCAAAGCACACATACTTGAGTCGAATTTGTATCCCACACTTTAACATAGTTATCGAAGGACGCCGTGACGAACAGCCCGGTGTCCACGGGATACCAGATGGCCTTGGAGACGGTGAACTTGTGGCCATGCTCGTGCTGCCTGTCCACAAGCAGAATGCTCCTGTGCTTGGCTATGAAGCCGGCCTCGTACTCCGTCGCGTCCTTCAGATCGAAGACGGCGGCGGAGCCATCCGACGCCCCCGAGAGCAGGTACCTCCCCTCTGTCAAATCAACCTGGCCATATTGTCAAATTACGAACACCAGCAACGTGGACTCACGCATCACACAGAAGTTCGATCTTGCTAGACGCATTTGCTCGACGGATTAACACGCAAAATCAATACCACTGCTGATCTGTGCGCTACGCGCAGCTGATGCGGGGGCGGCGGGCGGGGAGGCAGTGATAGGGGTGCGATTGGAGGAGCGAGGGGGGAGAAGGGGACCTGGAGGGAGTTGACGGCGCCGAGGTGCGGGGTGGCGATCTCCTTGCGGTTGGAGAGCGCGAGCGAGGCGGCGCGGCGCGAGCGGGCGAGGGCCTGGAAGCGCCGCGCGGGCAGCTCCCCGCGTTCCCTCCTCCTCACCTCCTCCCACCACATCCACTCGGGGGCGCACCGCGGTGTATGCGCTCTGCGGCGGCGAACGGCGACGGGAGTCGGGAGGGCGGCGCGAATCGGGCGGCTGCCGAGCTGACCGATGAGGTTGGGGGACTCAATTGTTGCCCTTCCAAGCTTCCATTAAATCCAGCGGTTATATCCGCATGTCAGTGATGTACACGTGTACTCCTTCTATGGATGTGATGAAACGACTGTAAACAG
The DNA here is from genome assembly GCF_904849725.1 of Hordeum vulgare subsp. vulgare. Classification (NCBI taxonomy): domain Eukaryota; kingdom Viridiplantae; phylum Streptophyta; class Magnoliopsida; order Poales; family Poaceae; genus Hordeum; species Hordeum vulgare. Next base: position 542,741,028 of record NC_058520.1, read on the forward strand.
TAGATTAAAAAAAATTAGATGGATCAAGTGTGTTCTTTGTTGATGACAACGAAAACGAAATAGATGCATTAAGTGTGTTCTTTGCTCCCTCAAAAAAGAGTGTGTTCTTAACTAGTAATACATATGACTTAATTATTGATAAAGTCTTTAAATCAATCGGGTGATCTACCGACTCATACGTGTGTTGGTGGGTACCGCGCATCACAGCTACCACCACCCGTCCTTATCCTATCATAATCCCCAACATCTCAACTCAAAGCATTTACCACATGTCTCTTTTTTTCAGTGCAGATCATAAATTCTTCACACACTATGTATTGTATCTCGTCGGCGCTACATGCTATGGATGCGCTGCTCGCGGCAGCGCTCACCGACGCTTCACCAGCGACCGCAACCACCATGGGGCTGCTGCAATACCGTGTCGAATCGAGAGCAGGTGTTGCCCAAGTTGCAAGCGGAGAGCTCGCCAACATCGCAGTCGTGGTCGGCGCGGCAACGTAGGGAGCGACCGCACGTCGGGATCTTCGGGTCACGGTTGGCGTTGTTGAGCACGTTGATGCAACGCCGCCGGTGTTGCAGAGAGCAGTGCTGCAACCCGTGGATCTCATCGACGGAGGGTGTTGCTTCTACGGAGCGCGCGTGTCGCGCCCTCGCAACTCTCGATGGGCGATGGAGCTGTACTGCAGCTCGCCGGGGGGTTGGGGGAGCTGCAGTCCAACGGATATGGTGCTGCCCACTAGCAACGGAGCTGAAGTGCAGCGGGCGTGGCGTTGTGTGCCGACCGACGGAGCTGCAGTGCAACTCGCCGAGGACTGGGGGAGCTGTAGTGCAACGGCCATGATGCTGCCCGTCGGCGACGACAGAGTTGTAGTGCAGCTGACGTGGCACTGCATGCGGGGGCAGTGGAGCTGCAGTGCAACACGTTGGTGGGCGGCGGAGCTGTGGTGCAACGGGGGTGTCACTGTGTGCCGGTCGATGGAGCGTAGTGCAACACAACGGTGGGGGGCGGAGGTGCGGTGCAACGGGCGGTTCGTGGATGGAGGGCGCGGTTGTCGCTTTTTCATCTTCCTGCGTTGACCAATCGGACGATTCGCGAGGGTCTCATCCAACAGCCCAAGACCCAACTGATTTTTTCAGAAAATCAGCCGGTTAATTATTAGCCGTCTTGTACACTTCTTTAAAAAGACATATGAAGGACAAGAGGTGTGATAAGTGATTTTATGTTTTTGTGTAGATATTATCTGATCAAAAACATTTTATGACAACCTTGACAGTAAGATGATGGTTGAAAAGTTAAAGACTCAGCAAGAGTCTCTCGGTGATTTTGTAAATCTCAAAGTCGTCATGTAACAATCCCACGAGCCTAGAAGTTTCATTCTCTATAGTCGCACCCCCCTCCCCCACCTCCAGCGTGCGCGAAGGAAGGACATCTAATTTAGCAAAGGGCTCATGACAACGATCGCGAAGGAAGGATATCAAGTTCACCGTTATGCATTGTATCAGCCTCCTCGAGGAGAGCAACATGAAACGATACGTCTTTTTCGATTTGTAGCCCTATCCTTCCCTTCTTACCTTATCGCCTGAATCTCGGGGCAAGATTTCATTTGAATGGGGTCGATTGTAACAATCTACAATAATGTCAGATTTAGATTTGATTGCTATTTTCTTTTTCATCATCATGGCATCATGCTATCATGTCATCACACCATAAACTTGAATGAGGTCAGATTAAACCATCAATATTAATTAAATGCAAAACCTAATAAAATGCAATTTAATAATATGAATATGTTTTAAATTGAGCGACTTCGCATGATGAAATCTCTTGAAACCCTCGATATAACCTTCCACTAATATTGGGAAGCTCCCATAATTATTTTATATTTTGTGGAAATAAATTATCACAAATTAACAGTTCAACCCCAAATATTAATTTAAATGCATTTAGTTCCATGAAAATATAATTATAACCCCAAATGATGATTTTTGTGTGGGTTTGTCTAGGTCTAGAGAGGCTACACTAAAATAATACCTCATGTTGTAATCATTACCACTGATGATATAGTTGCACGTATGAGTTTCAACCACACACGACCTTGGAGATAATGGAAACCACTTCAACACATTGATGTTATCATGAGACCCAGGCATGCGAAAGAAAGAGTGGCATCAAGAATGGCGGTGGGATTTTTTTGCAATGGCCATGGTATTTCTCTTGTTGAGCATACGGGCAATTCTTCCACTTCGAGTGCATGCAATCCAATGATCCTCCAAGTACCACGAGCTTTGTTGTGTCTGCAATATTTGATTCTCTCAGATACTCTGGTCCGAATACCTTGACCATTGTATTAGCAATGAACATGACTTCAAGGCAGTGGCGGACCCAACTATCTGACTAGCTTTGGCGTCCGCCACACCTAACTTGTTGCATTTACTAAGGTAATACAATATATATGGTATACATCTTTGAAGATTTGAGCCAACGCGATGTATAGATCGATGGATATATGCTTGTGTGTTGGGACCTAATTTGCTGGTTAATACAAATGATAAATTGATAAGCAGTTGTCCTCGTCCACATGCAAATACTAACACAAAGTAATATGTTTGCATATACTTCCTCTGTTCCAAATTAAATGACTTAATTTCATATTAATTTTAATACAAAGTTAGTACAAAGTTGAGTCACTTATTTTGGAAGGGAGGGAGTAGTATGTAGTGAGCTCTCGTATTATATGTAGTTTTTTTCTTTCATTTTCGCCACACCTAAAAGGCATGTGGATTTAGCCATCGAGAGGTATGTGACAGCCCGATGCCGACGTTCGAGAAGATTCCCCTCTCTTTCTGTTTTCGTTGTGTGTCTATTTATATTTGTCGCATCATCATCGCATCATGCGCACCATCTGCATTGCATCGGCATCTCCGTTGCCGTCTGTTTTCAAAACTTGCATTCGTTGTTAGTTGCCGGTTCTTGTCGTTGTCCGTTCTGAGTCCGACCGCACACGCACGCGCCCGCGGCACCGTCAAAACTCTGTTTTAAAAGTGTGCGTAAAACTTTCTCTGATCGGATTGAGATTTGACGTGCGGTTATATTTTAATATAGCCAGGCCGCCTGTCGAATTTCATCGCGATCGGAGTCCGTCTGGTACCCGAACGGTCGACCGTAGCAGCATCGTATTCGGTCTACCGTCGGACGTCTCTCGGTGTTTTAAAAATCGTTGCCGCGTCGCCCGTTTTCCCTCTCGTCTCCGGATAACTACTCTTCACAGCAAACGCTAGCCCACCTCTCTGATCGGACCGTACGATCGCGATCGGAGGGTCGAAAAACCCCCAAATACCCCCCTAACCTAGCCCCATCCTATAAATAGACGCCCTCCCTACCATTTTAGGCAAAACCCTAGCCGCCTAGGGATCTGTGCCACCGCAAGCCGCCTCCCACCTCTCTCCCGCAGCCACCCAGCGCCCTCTCTCCCCTCAGCCGTCGCGGCCCGCCCGAGGCCCAGATCCGGCCCTCCCGGGCCCGGATCGCAACCGCCGCGAGCCAGCTTCCTGCCCGAGCGAGCACCTCCCGTGCGCTGCAGCGTGCCCGAGCTCTCCTCCCGGTGTCGCACCTCGCCGGTCGCCAGCCGCCGGAGCTCATCCCGCCGGCAAGCCGGATCTCTGCCCGGCCACCGTAGGCCGGAGTACCTCTGCGCGACGACGTGCCTCGGTTCCCCGCCGTTAGCCCGTTCCTCCCACCGCCCGAGCTCCCAGTGCGTGCCGGAGCTCGCCGCCTCGCCGGATCCCGGCAGGACCTCGCCGGAGACGCGAGCCGACGTCGCCCCTTCGCCGCCCGGACCGGCCGCAGCCCCCTGCTGGAGCTCGCTGTGTCCGTCGCCGCCTCGTCCCCGATCCAGATCGGATCGGGAGGAATCGCGCCGCCAGCGCCGCTTCCCACCGCATGGGCCAGGCCCAGCGCGCCACCCAGGACGCCCCGCTCGCCCGCGTTGACCCCGCCTGGGCCGCCTTCCCTCTTGGGCCGCACCGACCGCCACGCCAGCGAGCGCCCTCGGCCCAGCCTCCCCATTCGGCCTCCTCTTGTTGGAATTATGCCCTAGAGGCAATAATAAATATAGTTATTATTATAATTCCTGTATCAAGATAATAGCTTATTATCCATGCTATAATTGTATTGAATGAAGACTCATTTACATGTGTGGATACACAGACAAAACACCGTCCCTAGCATGCCTCTAGTTGGCTAGCCAGTTGATCAATGATAGTCAGTGTCTTCTGATTATGAACAAGGTGTTGTTGCTTGATAACTGGATCACGTCATTGGGAGAATCACGTGATGGACTAGACCCAAACTAATAGACGTAGCATGTTGATCGTGTCATTTTGTTGCTACTGTTTTCTGCGTGTCAAGTATTTATTCCTATGACCATGAGATCATATAACTCACTGACACCGGAGGAATGCTTTGTGTGTATCAAACGTCGCAACGTAACTGGGTGACTATAAAGATGCTCTACAGGTATCTCCGAAGGTGTTAGTTGAGTTAGTATGGATCAAGACTGGGATTTGTCACTCCGTGTGACGGAGAGGTATCTCGGGGCCCACTCGGTAATACAACATCACACACAAGCCTTGCAAGCAATGTAACTTAGTGTAAGTTGCGGGATCTTGTATTACGGAACGAGTAAAGAGACTTGCCGGTAAACGAGATTGAAATAGGTATGCGGATACTGACGATCGGATCTCGGGCAAGTAACATACCGAAGGACAAAGGGAATGACATACGGGATTATACGAATCCTTGGCACTGAGGTTCAAACGATAAGATCTTCGTAGAATATGTAGGATCCAATATGGGCATCCAGGTCCCGCTATTGGATATTGACCGAGGAGTCTCTCGGGTCATGTCTACATAGTTCTCGAACCCGCAGGGTCTGCACACTTAAGGTTCGACGTTGTTTTATGCGTATATGAGTTATATGGTTGGTTACCGAATGTTGTTCGGAGTCCCGGATGAGATCACGGACGTCACGAGGGTTTCCGGAATGGTCCGGAAACGAAGATTGATATATAGGATGACCTCATTTGATTACCGGAAGGTTTTCGGAGTTACCGGGAATGTACCGGGAATGACGAATGGGTTCCGGGGGTTCACCGGGGGGGGGGGGGGGGCAACCCACCCCGGGGAAGCCCATAGGCCTTGGGGGAGACACACCAGCCCTTAGTGGGCTGGTGGGACAGCCCACAAGTGGTCTATGCGCCAAGAGAAGAAAACTCAAGAGGAAAAGAAAAAAAAGGAGGAGGTGGGAAGGGAGGACTCCCTCCCACCAAACCTAGTCCAACTCGGTTTGGGGGGGAGAGTCCTCCCCCTTGGCTCGGCCGACCCCCTTGAGGGTCCTTGGACCCCAAGGCAAGGCCCCCTCCCTCCCACCTATATATACGGAGGTTTTAGGGCTGATTTGAGACGACTTTTCCACGGCAGCCCGACCACATACCTCCACGGTTTTTCCTCTAGATCGCGTTTCTGCGGAGCTCGGGCGGAGCCCTGCTGAGACAAGATCATCACCAACCTCCGGAGCGCCGTCACGCTGCCGGAGAACTCTTCTACCTCTCCGTCTCTCTTGCTGGATCAAGAAGGCCGAGATCATCGTCGAGCTGTACGTGTGCTGAACGCGGAGGTGCCGTCCGTTCGGTACTAGATCGTGGGACTGATCGCGGGATTGTTCGCGGGGCGGATCGAGGGACGTGAGGACGTTCCACTACATCAACCGCGTTCTCTAACGCTTCTGCTGTACGGTCTACAAGGGTATGTAGATCACTCATCCCCTCTCGTAGATGGACATCACCATGATAGGTCTTCGTGTGCGTAGGAAAATTTTCGTTTCCCATGCGACGTTCCCAACAGTGGCATCATGAGCTAGGTTCATGCGTAGATGTCTTCTCGAGTAGAACACAAAAGTTTTTGTGGGCGGTGATGTGCGTTTTGCTGCCCTCCTTAGTCTTTTCTTGATTCCGCGGTATTGTTGGATTGAAGCGGCTTGGACCGACATTACTCGTACGCTTATGAGAGACTGGTTTCATCGTTACGAGTAACCCCCTTTGCTCAAGTTGGTTTCTCCAACTTTAGTTGAATCGGATTTGACCGAGGAGGTCCTTGGATGAGGTTAAATAGCAACTCATATATCTCCGTTGTGGTGTTTGCGTAAGTAAGATGCGATCCTACTAGATACCCTTGGTCACCACGTAAAACATGCAACAACAAAATTAGAGGACGTCTAACTTGTTTTTGCAGGGTATGACTGTGATGTGATATGGCCAACGATGTGATGTGATATATTGGATGTATGAGATGATCATGTTGTAATAGAAATATCGACTTGCACGTCGATGGTACGGCAACCGGCAGGAGCCATAGGGTTGTCTTTATACTAACGTTTGTGCTTGCAGATGCGTTTACTATTTTGCTAGGATGTAGCTTTAGTAGTAATAGCATAAGTAGCACGACAACCCCGATGGCAACACATTGGTGGATGATCATGGTGTGGCGCCGGTGACAAGAAGATCGTGCCGGTGCTTTGGTAATGGAGATCAAGAAGCACGTGATGATGGCCATATCATGTCACTTATGAATTGCATGTGATGTTAATCCTTTCATGCACCTTATTTTGCTTAGAACGACGATAGCATTATGAGGTGATCTCTCACTAAAATTTCAAGACGAAATTGTGTTCTCCCCGACTGTGCACCGTTGCTACAGTTCGTCGTTTCGAGACACCACGTGATGATCGGGTGTGATAGACTCAACGTTCACATACAACGGGTGCAAAACAGTTGCGCACGCGGAACACTCGGGTTAAGCTTGACGAGCCTAGCATGTGCAGACATGGCCTCGGAACACATGAGACCGAAAGGTCGATCATGAATCATATAGTTGATATGACTAGCAGAGGGATGCTTACCACTGAAACTATACTCAACTCACGTGATGATCGGACTTGGGATAGTGTAAGTGGATCATGAACCACTCAAATGACTAGAGAGATGTACTTTTTGAGTGGGAGTTTAGCATATAATTTGATTAAGTTGAACTCTAATTATCTTGAACATAGTCTAAGTCCACTTTGAATATATTTGTGTTGTAGATCATGGCTCACGCGACAGTCATCCTGAATTTTAATACGTTCCTAGAGAAAGCTAAGTTGAAAGATGATGGAAGCAACTTTGTAGACTGGGCTCGTAATCTTAAGCTAATCTTACAAGCTGGGAAAAAGGATTATGTCCTTAATGCTGCGCTAGGAGATGAACCACCCGCTACGGCTGATCAGGATGTTAAGAACGCTTGGTTAGCACGTAAGGAGGACTACTTAATAGTTCAATGTGCAGTCTTGTATGGCTTAGAACCGGGACTTCAACGTCGCTTTGAGCGTCATGGAGCATTTGAGATGTTCCAGGAGTTGGAGTTTATCTTTCAGAAGAACTCCCGGATCGAGAGGTATGAGACCTCCGATAAATTCTATGCTTGCAAGATGGAGGAAAACTCGTCTGTCAGTGAACATGTGCTCAAAATGTCTGGGTACTCAAACCGTCTAGCTGAGCTGGGGATTGAACTCCCGCAAGAAGCTATCACTGACAGAATCCTTCAATCACTGCCGCCAAGCTATAAAGGCTTTGTGTTGAACTACAACATGCAAGGGATGAACAAGTCTCCCGGCGAGTTGTTTGCGATGCTGAAAGTCGCAGAGTCTGAACTCCGTAAAGAGCATCAAGTGTTGATGGTGAATAAGACCACTAGTTTCAAGAGAAACGGCAAAGGCAAGAAGGGCAATTCGAAGAAGAGCGGCAAGCCTGTTGCCAATCCGCCGAAGAAACCCAAAGCTGGACCTAAGCCTGAAACAGAGTGTTTCTATTGCAAGGGTATGGGTCACTGGAAGCGCAATTGCCCCAAGTATCTGGCAGATAAGAAGGCGGGCAAAGAAAAATCAGGTATATTTGATATACATGTTATTGATGTGTACTTAACCGGCTCACATAGTAGTGCCTGGGTATTCGATATCGGTTCTGTTGCTCATATTTGCAACTCGAAGCAGGAACTGCGGAATAGACGAAGGCTGGCGAAAGACGAAGTGACGATGCGCGTAGGAAATGGTTCCAAGGTTGATGCAATCGCCGTCGGCACAGTGTCACTTCAGCTACCATCAGGATTAGTGATGAACTTAAATCATTGTTATTTTGTGCCTGCGTTGAGCATGAACATTATATCTGGATCTTGTTTATTGCGAGACGGATACTCTTTTAAGTCTGAGAATAATGGTTGTTCTATTTCTATGAGTAACATATTTTATGGTCATGCACCGAATGTGAGAGGATTGTTCATATTGAATCTTGATAACGATACGCATATACATAACATTGAGACCAAAAGAGTTAGAGTAAACAATGATAGCGCCATATTTTTGTGGCACTGCCGCTTGGGTCATATTGGTGTAAAGCGCATGAAGAAACTCCATGCTGATGGACTTTTGGAGTCACTTGACTTTGATTCACTTGACACGTGCGAACCATGCCTCATGGGCAAGATGACTAAGACTCCGTTCTCCGGAACAATGGAGCGTGCAAGTGACTTGTTGGAAATCATACATACCGATGTGTGTGGTCCAATGAGCGTAGAGGCACGCGGCGGATATCGTTATTTTCTCACCTTCACTGACGATTTAAGTAGATATGGTTATGTCTACTTGATGAAGCACAAGTCTGAAACATTTGAAAAGTTCAAGCAATTTCAGAGTGAAGTGGAAAATCATCGTAACAAGAAGATCAAGTTCCTACGGTCTGATCGTGGGGGTGAATATCTGAGTTTCGAGTTTGGTGCTCACTTAAGACAATGTGGAATTATTTCGCATTTAACACCGCCTGGAACACCACAGCGTAATGGTGTGTCCGAACGTCGTAATCGTACTTTGTTAGAGATGGTGCGATCTATGATGTCTCTTGCTGATTTGCCGTTATCATTTTGGGGTTATGCATTAGAAACAACTGCATTCACTTTAAATAGGGCACCATCAAAATCCGTTGAGACGACACCATACGAACTGTGGTATGGCAAAAGGCCAAAGTTGTCGTTTCTTAAAGTTTGGGGATGTGATGCTTATGTCAAAAAGCTTCAGCCTGAAAAGCTGGAACCCAAAGCGGAAAAGTGCGTCTTCATAGGTTACCCAAAAGAGACAGTTGGGTACACCTTCTATCTCAAATCCGAGGGCAAAGTGTTTGTTGCTAAAAACAGAGCTTTTCTTGAGAAGGAGTTTCTCTCGAGAGAATTGAGTGGGAGGAAGATAGAACTTGACGAGGTTGTCGAACCTCTCATCCCTCTGGATGGTGGCGCAGGGCAAGGGGAAACCTCTGTCGTTGCGACGCCGGTTGAGGAGGAAGTTAATGATGATGATCATGAAACTCTAGTTCAAGTTTCTGTTGAACCACGCAGGTCAACGAGATCACGCGCTGCTCCAGAGTGGTACGGTAATCCCGTCTTATCAATCATGTTGTTAGACAACAATGAACCTGCAAATTATGAAGAAGCAATGGTGGGCCTAGATTCCAACAAATGGCTAGAAGCCATGAAATCCGAGATAGGATCCATGTATGAGAACAAAGTGTGGACTTTGGAGATACTACCTGAGGGCCGCAAGGCTATTCAAAACAAATGGATCTTTAAGAAGAAGACGGACGCTGACGGTAATGTGACCGTTTATAAAGCTCGACTTGTGGCAAAGGGTTTTTCACAAGTTCCAGGAGTTGACTACGATGAGACTTTCTCACCCGTAGCGATGCTTAAGTCCGTCAGAATCATGTTAGCAATAGCTGCATTTTTCGATTATGAAATCTGGCAGATGGATGTCAAAACAGCGTTCCTTAACGGTTTCCTTAAGGAAGAGTTGTATATGATGCAACCCGAAGGTTTTGTCGATCCTAAAAATGCTGACAAGGTGTGCAAGCTCCAGCGATCCATTTATGGACTGGTGCAAGCATCTCGGAGTTGGAACAAACGCTTTGATGAGGTGATCAAAGCATTTGGGTTTATACAAGTGGTTGGAGAATCTTGTATTTACAAGAAAGTGAGTGGGAGCTCTGTGGCGTTTCTAATATTATATGTGGATGACATATTACTGATTGGAAACAACGTAGAGCTTTTGGAGAGCATAAAAGGTTACTTGAATAAAAGTTTCTCTATGAAGGACCTAGGAGAAGCTGCTTACATTCTAGGCATTAAGATCTATAGGGATAGATCAAAAATGCCTGATAGGACTTTCACAAAGCACATACCTTGATAAAGTTTTGAAGAGGTTCAAAATGGAACAGTCCAAGAAAGGGTTCTTGCCAGTTTTACAAGGTACGAGATTGAGTAAGACTCAGTGCCCAGCAACTGATGAAGATAGAGAGCATATGCGCTCCGTCCCCTATGCTTCAGCCATAGGTTCTATCATGTATGCGATGCTGTGCACTAGACCGGATGTTAGCCTGGCCATAAGTATGGCAGGTAGGTTCTAGAGTAATCCAGGAGTGGATCACTGGACAGCGGTCAAGAATATCCTGAAGTACCTGAAAAGGACTAAGGAGATGTTTCTCGTGTATGGAGGTGACGAAGAGCTCGCCGTAAAAGGTTACGTCGATGCAAGCTTTGACACAGATCCGGACGACTCTAAGTCGCAAACCGGATACGTATTTATTCTTAATGGGGGTGCAGTAAGCTGGTGCAGTTCCAAGCAAAGCGTCGTAGCAGATTCTACATGTGAAGCGGAGTACATGGCTGCCTCGGAGGCGGCTAAGGAGGGTGTCTGTATGAAGCAGTTCATGACGGATCTTGGAGTGGTGCCAAGTGCACTGGATCCAATAACCTTGTTCTGTGACAACACAGGTGCCATTGCCTTAGCAAAGGAACCACGTTTTCACAAGAAGACCAGACACATCAAATGACGCTTCAACCTCATCCGCGACTACGTCGAGGAAGAGGACGTAAATATATGCAAAGTGCACACGGATCTGAATGTAGCAGACCCGCTGACTAAACCTCTTCCACGGCCAAAACATGATCGACACCAGAACTGTATGGGTGTTAGATTTATTACAATGTAATTCACATGGTGATGTGAGGGCTAGATTATTGACTCTAGTGCAAGTGGGAGACTGTTGGAATTATGCCCTAGAGGCAATAATAAATATAGTTATTATTATAATTCCTGTATCAAGATAATAGTTTATTATCCATGCTATAATTGTATTGAATGAAGACTCATTTACATGTGTGGATACATAGACAAAACACCGTCCCTAGCATGCCTCTAGTTGGCTAGCCAGTTGATCAATGATAGTCAGTGTCTTCTGATTATGAACAAGGTGTTGTTGCTTGATAACTGGATCACGTCATTGGGAGAATCACGTGATGGACTAGACCCAAACTAATAGACGTAGCATGTTGATCGTGTCATTTTGTTGCTACTGTTTTCTGCGTGTCAAGTATTTATTCCTATGACCATGAGATCATATAACTCACTGACACCGGAGGAATGCTTTGTGTGTATCAAACGTCGCAACGTAACTGGGTGACTATAAAGATGCTCTACAGGTATCTCCGAAGGTGTTAGTTGAGTTAGTATGGATCAAGACTGGGATTTGTCACTCCGTGTGACGGAGAGGTATCTCGGGGCCCACTCGGTAATACAACATCACACACAAGCCTTGCAAGCAATGTAACTTAGTGTAAGTTGCGGGATCTTGTATTACGGAACGAGTAAAGAGACTTGCCGGTAAACGAGATTGAAATAGGTATGCGGATACTGACGATCAAATCTCGGGCAAGTAACATACCGAAGGACAAAGGGAATGACATACGGGATTATACGAATCCTTGGCACTGAGGTTCAAACGATAAGATCTTCGTAGAATATGTAGGATCCAATATGGGCATCCAGGTCCCGCTATTGGATATTGACCGAGGAGTCTCTCGGGTCATGTCTACATAGTTCTCGAACCCGCAGGGTCTGCACACTTAAGGTTCGACGTTGTTTTATGCGTATATGAGTTATATGGTTGGTTACCGAATGTTGTTCGGAGTCCCGGATGAGATCACGGACGTCACGAGGGTTTCCGGAATGGTCCGGAAACGAAGATTGATATATAGGATGACCTCATTTGATTACCGGAAGGTTTTCGGAGTTACCGGGAATGTACCGGGAATGACGAATGGGTTCCGGGGGTTCACCGGGGGGGGCAACCCACCCCGGGGAAGCCCATAGGCCTTGGGGGAGACACACCAGCCCTTAGTGGGCTGGTGGGACAGCCCACAAGTGGTCTATGCGCCAAGAGAAGAAAAATCAAGAGGAAAAAAAAAGGAGGAGGTGGGAAGGGAGGAGGACTCCCTCCCACCAAACCTAGTCCAACTCGGTTTGGGGGGGGGGAGAGTCCTCCCCCTTGGCTCGGCCGACCCCCTTGAGGGTCCTTGGACCCCAAGGCAAGGCCCCCTCCCTCCAACCTATATATACGGAGGTTTTAGGGCTGATTTGAGACGACTTTTCCACGGCAGCCCGACCACATACCTCCACGGTTTTTCCTCTAGATCGCGTTTCTGCGGAGCTCGGGCGGAGCCCTGCTGAGACAAGATCATCACCAACCTCCGGAGCGCCGTCACGCTGCCGGAGAACTCTTCTACCTCTCCGTCTCTCTTGCTGGATCAAGAAGGCCGAGATCATCGTCGAGCTGTACGTGTGCTGAACGCGGAGGTGCCGTCCGTTCGGTACTAGATCGTGGGACTGATCGCGGGATTGTTCGCGAGGCGGATCGAGGGACGTGAGGACGTTCCACTACATCAACCGCGTTCTCTAACGCTTCTGCTGTACGGTCTACAAGGGTATGTAGATCACTCATCCCCTCTCGTAGATGGACATCACCATGATAGGTCTTCGTGTGCGTAGGAAAATTTTCGTTTCCCATGCGACGTTCCCAACACCTCTTCCCAGTTGTGCCTCCTCCACCGACCTGGGCCAGGCCCAAGGTGAGACTGCCCCGATCCCCACTAATGTCATACGCGTGCGCAGTTTTGTTTTGTAGCGCGTGCCACTTTCGGCCCGTTTAGACTTTCGGTGTTTTTGTGCGATTCAATTCTTTTCCGGGAGATTAGATATTTTTAACGACCGTAACTTTTAATCCGAGTGTCGGATCCGAACGAATCATATATGTAACTCGTGTAGAATTTCGCGTAGATCACGATTTCTCAACCTGCATATTTGTTTAAAGTCGTTTAGCGTGCCTAACGCCTAGTTTAGCGTGCTGTCCTATTATGTTTGCATCCCGTAATATTTTTCGCGCGTGTCCGGATAGCCCGTATGCCGTAGATCAAATGTCCATGTTTTAGGAACCTTGATTCCATGTATTTTAGAGTAGTCACTCGTATTTTTGCGTGTAGGGAATTGCCTCTAGTTTATTTTCCCGTATATAGGTTATTTTTCCGCATTAATGTGTGGCTTTATTTTGTGTTGCAAACCCCACATATTTTATATGTTTCCGGGGTAGAAAAATCCCATGGATTTTTCTGTGCAATTAGTTTTAGCTTTCGAGTAAGTTAGTTCGTGAGATATTTTGCTAAGTTGCCCTTTTGTTTAATCCGTAGGATTTATTCCGTGCCTCGTTTGAATTAGTTGTCAACTAGAGAGTTGATCTTGGATGTTTTGTTTAGCCCCTGGTATTTTTGGTTGCAATAGAAATGCATGTTTAGGTGTGTTTTGATTGCCCTCAAGTTGCTAGAAATAGTGCTGTTTTAGACGTGCTGAAATATTTCTAAGTCTGGAATCTGTTATTATTTTGTTGCTGTCTTGTCTTGCTTGTATCTTGTGATCTTTAGCTCTTTTGAGGTTGGTCCAATGGAGTTAGTTGTAGCCCTTATGTTTCTCTAGCATGCTGTAAATTTTCATGCCATTTGGAGACCTGTAGCTATAGGTTTTGCTGCTGTCAATATTGCTTCAGGCTGAAAACTGCACTTTCGTGAGGTGTAATTTTCACTAAGTCTGAAGTAGTGTGTGAGATGCCATTTTGTGACTTCTTTCTCTAGTGATCCTTGCTGCCATGCTAGTTGTTGTTAGTTGTTTGTAGTAGTGCTTCTTGCCCTCTTTCGTGCCATGCCTTGCTTGAGTTTATCGGAGTTGTGTAGCCGTAGTTGTGGGGCGTAGAAGATGCTATGTGGCTGATTTTGGCAGATTATAGTCATTTCTTGTTTTGCTCGTAGTTGTTGAACCGTAGCTCCGATCTGATCGTGTCCTACATGAAAGTTGCTTAGAATCTCGTGTAGTTTCATTTTCTTTTGCTGTTTGTATGTGTAGAAGTGCTCGTAGCCGTCGTTGCAAACATTTTGCATTCATGCCATCATATCTTGCGGTGCTTGTAACTTTTGATCCGTAGCTCCGTTGGAGATGTTCTTTATGTGTAGATTGCTTGCCTTGATGCGTAGAATCACGTGAACCTATTTGTTTTGCTGTTTAACAACTAATTAAATGCATTAGTTCAGATCTGGACATAATTGTAAATTAACATGCGAGGTCGTCTCGGAGGTGCTATATGTCATTTCCGACCTCATTTAAAATGCCTAGATAAGTAGTTTAATTACGCTTCACCTCTTGTCATGTTTAATCACATTTAATATTGCCGTGTACCTAATCGGGATAGAACTAAATAATTAAACGTGGAGTTTCGTCAATATGCAACTCGTTGCATATTGAACTTCACTTAATGTGTAGTGTTTGATTGTTGTGATTGTCATGCCTTGCATTAGACCGTTCATGCATCATATGGGTTGTGCACCATGTGGTGAATTCTCTGTGTTGATGCTTGTTTCCGTTTTCCCCCGTCTCGATAGAGTTCCGCAAGCGTGTCGGATGTGAGGACCCGTTCGACTACGTCGGTTCGTCTGCTTCACGGAGGCATTCTTCTTCCAAGCGGGATCTCAGGCAAGATGATCATTTCCCCAGATACCATTACTATCATTGCCATGCTAGTTACCGCTTCTATCGTTTATGTCTCGTTGCCTACCACTTGTTAAATGTCAGCCTCTCAACAATGCCATGATTACCTTCAACCTGTTCGACCTAGCAAACCACTGATTGGCTATGTTACTGCTTGCTTAACCCTGTGTTAGCGTTGCTAGTTGCAGGTGCATTGCTTCCATGTGAAAGCATGGGTTCTTTGTTATATCACCATACTTAATGCTATTTAATTTAATGCACCTATATACTTGGCAAAAGGTGGAAGGCTCGGCCTTTCTAGCCTGGTGTTTTGTTCCACCTTTGCCCCCTTAGTTTCCGGCTACCGGTGTTATGTTCCATAAATGAGCGCTCCTAACACGATCGGGGTTGTTATGGGGACCCCCTTGATAATTCGTTTTAGATTAAAGCTGGTCTGGCAAGGCCCAACTTTGGTACTACATTTGCCTAAACACCTAATAAAATTGCATAGGGACTTTCCGGACCCCGAGGATAATTTAATCAACCCCCGGGCCAGTGCTCCTCATGAGTGTTGGTCCCACCTGAGCGATGTCCGGCGCCCCTCTGGTCACCCGGAGGTTTAGCGATCCCGACGTCTAGCTCATCCGCCGTGTCCTGAGAACGAGGTATGCGACTCCTATCGGGATCGTCGACACGTCGGGTGGCCTTGCTGGATTAGTTTTACCTTTGACGAGATATCTTGTGCATCGGGATTCCGGTGATGCTTTGGGTAATCTCAGAGTTGAGGTTTTCCACTAGGGAATCCGACGAGATCACGAGCTTCGTGATTGAGGATTTGTATGCGGTTGTGGTAATTTGTGATGGACTAGTTGGAGCACCCCTGCAGGGTTTAATCTTTCGGAAAGCCGTGCCCGCGGTTATGTGGCAACGTGGATACTTTGTTTAACACTGGTTCTAGATAACTTGAAGATAACTTAATTAAAATATGCCAATTGTGTGCGTAACCGTGACTGTCTCTTTCGTGAGTTCCTTCTCTGATCGAGGACACGGTGGGGTTATGACTGACGTAAGTAGGTGTTCAGGATCATTCATTTGATCATCTGTAGTTCACGTCCGCTATGCGTAGATCTTCCCCCTCTTATTTCTGGTACTCGTAAGTTAGCCACCAAATATATGCTTAGCCGCTGCTGCAACCTCACCACTTAACCTTACCTCACCCATTAAGCTTTGCCAGTCTTGTTACCTTTGGAAATGAGATTGATGAGTCCCCTGTGGCTCACAGATTACTACAACACCAGTTGCAGGTACAGGTTAAGTTTACTTGACGCGAGCGCGTTGATTGTTCATTTGGAGTTGCTTCTTCTTCTTCTTCTTCTTCTTCATCGATCTAGGATGGGTTCCAGGCTGGCAGCCTGGGATAGCAAGGATGGACGTCGTTCTTATTTTCTCGTTTGTTTTCGTCCGTAGTCGGACCCTGCTCTTACTCTTGATGTTTATGTAATGTACTGATGTGACTCTGATGTAGCTTGTGGCGAGTGTAAGCCAATTCTCTTATATACCTCTTCTTCTCAGTACATGTACTTGTAACGATATCCATTCTTGCGACACGACGAGATGCGCTTCTATCCCTGACGAGGCCTTCGTGCCAAATTGAGGATAGGGTCGCATCTTGGGCGTGACAAGGTACTCATCCCATGAATCCGTGGCTATATCATAAGCAAACATCTTCATAGCAGTTGTACACTTTTGATAACTAGAGAACCCTTCAATGGCATCATTCTTCAGCTCGAAGTAATCATCATATGGCAGTGACACCTTGGTTGATGCGTTCGAACACATGTTGCAACATTTGAAATCGGCGACGAAAATAGGATTAGAAGTAGTCGTCATACAACATCATATGGCCACATGCCTTCCGTCGATTCAAAACTCTATGTTCCTTTGTTGAGCCCTTGTAGTTGAGACCATGATTCTTTGCGTGGACCACATCTTCAAGAATCACCTTCAGCATCATCTTCATCCTCGTTCGATGAAGTCGAATTCATGAACTCGATGTAGAAGTACTTCTCGAATGTATCCATCACGTTTGCTTCAAATAAACAACGGGAACCTAAAAAATGACAATGGCATTCACCGAACACCTATAGGATGTGGTGTCCACCATGGGCGGCGTCTGGGTGGTACATCGACAACGTCGGAGTCCTGGAGCATGTATATAGAGCACATGAGGATGGACATACCAGGGGAAAGCACGAGTGTCGAGTGGTTTTTTTGGATGCGTCCGTGTTGTCAAAGTCAAGCGTGGGGGGTATTTGTGCGCTCGCAAACCTCCCCTCAATTTGGTGCCAGTCTAGGGATTTCGTACGTTCAGACCCACACCAAGAAGTTACCCCACAACCTCCTCCTATTTAGAGATGTTGCCTCCTAATTAAGAGGCAATCAGCGTAAAATTACCACAAATATCAAAATCTTCCAGGTTTAATCTTATTATTATTATTATATTATTGCTAATAGTAGTAGTAGTATCATTATTTTTTATACTAGTTTTTTTACCTGACACTTTTGGAATGATTTAATGAGAGCATTCACTGTCTTTGGTCTTCTGCTTTGTTTAAGACATTATTGCAGATAAGTCTGGAAATGTATCATGTCTGTAGATACATTCTGTGAGCAAGATGGATATGGCTGACTTCACTCAGTCAAAATATTCCAAAGAGAACCACATGGTCGCAAGTACAAATATATCAGAAGCTGCAAACCAATAACCATTCTCCTCTAACAAAAATCAACAGGGGCACACTTCACTTCTGGTATCTACATGATAGCATATATGCCGTTTTGATCATCTACCGTTGAAAACACCACTAAAGACCTCGTGGTCGCCTCCAAGCGACGCCTCCCACTCTATGGAGGTCAAATGAATTCGAGACAGCATCGGCATAATCTCCCTCATCTCAGGCCTGTCCAATGGATCCTCACTCAAGCACCACATCGAAATGTTTGCCAGCTATACACGGTAGAAATGTAGGATTAGGCCAACTGAGATCTTTCACTGTGTCAGTGGTGATGAACAGTTTTACTACTAACCTTACACACTTCTTCTATGGGGTAGTTGTCCTTCAAGGAGGGATCTATTATATTCTCCAGTGAGCTCTCCACATCTTCTGATTTGAATGCTTTCCTCATCTATTATGCAAACATTGTCAAAACAGATCGGCAAACTATAAAAACCGAAACAGCGCTCGGATGTCCACAGGCGTTTGCCATTGCTCTTACAGTTGAGATAAGTGACTTTGTCTTATTAGCTTCCTTATTGTCCCGCACAAGTGCACGGAGACCAGTGATCAGTTCTGCAAGAACTACTCCAAACGCATAAACATCAGACTTCGTGGTCATGTGAAGCTCACGGACTGACCTGCAGGTTGATGCTTGACGTTACTATTACATTTGAAGCTTCATCAGCTGAAAAAAATGTAAATCATGTCCAAGTAAAAACTAACTCCGGTGGAAGGTAGCCTGGAGTTCCAACCAAACGAGTTGCCAGGCAATCTTCTTCATCACTGCGCTCAACTAGCTTTACCAGCCCGAAATCCGCAACCTGTTATCCAGAAAATAATAAGATTGCAATCAATACCTGAGTGGATAATACTTGAAACTTTGTGGTTTTGAATGGCTCACTTTAGCTCTTAGTCCATCATCTAGCAGAATATTGCTGGTTTTGATGTCACGGTGCACATAGCAGGCCTTTGTATGGTCATGGATGTACTCAATACCGCGTGCAGCATCCGTTGCTATCTGTGTTCTTGCAGTCCATGAGAGAGGTTGATGACCTAAGAATTAAGCAATACCTCATTCAAAGTTTCAGAAATTTCGGTGAACGGTAAATCTAGTTTTGTTGACAGAAGCAAACAAATATCAACATGCATAATTGTCTTTCTTTCACGTACCTTTCAGCAAAGGATCATGGAGATGCTCACTCAGTGATCCATTCTGAACATACTCGTAAACAAGGTACAGGTGATCCTCCCCAGAAGCATAGCCAATCAACTCAACCTGTACAGAATTGCATGAGTTTATGATGACATCTCTTCGTACCCAGTGACCGTAGCATGGATGTTCATTTCCTGGTAGATTCTAGTACAGTCTAAGTACGTACCACATTTATGTGATGTACTTTGCACAGCACTTTCAGCTCAGCAAAGAACTCCTTTGATTTGCTGTCTTTCATCATCTTAACTGCAATCTCCTGCGACCAAGGTCAAATATAAGGATCTGATGTTCCTTCGAGATTACGGTTACCTGAGAAAGATACTACATAAAAACTTCTTACGTGTGTTCCGATGAAACCTAGGTAGACCATGCCATATCCACCCTCACCAATCTTCCTCTTCTCATCAAAATTAGCTGTGGCTTCTCCAACCGCTTTCAGGCTGAAAATCACAGGCCTCTCTGTTTGGAATGGATCGATATCTGCAACCA
Organism: Hordeum vulgare subsp. vulgare; assembly: GCF_904849725.1. Classification (NCBI taxonomy): domain Eukaryota; kingdom Viridiplantae; phylum Streptophyta; class Magnoliopsida; order Poales; family Poaceae; genus Hordeum; species Hordeum vulgare. The sequence continues at coordinate 542,760,485 of NC_058520.1, forward strand.
ATTGACCAAGAGTTATAAGATGTATGTGTATCCAAAATGTTTACATGTAGCATAGGGAGCATAACGAGACCATCAATCCTCTTGGATGGAAAGTAGCGGCTCTCCAGGATAGCTATGCTTGTGTTGCTGGGAACTCTCTCCATCTCTTTCTTTGGTACTTCAGCATTGGGCACAAGAGATCTCCTTCTCAGGCGAAGCACAATGGTGAGCGTGCAAAGGAGCATAATTGCAGCTGATATTGATACTGCAATTATGATCGGTAAACCGCCAAACTCTAGAAGTGTTTGAATCAAGCAGGGAGGAAACACCAAAAAGTTGAGCAGTCAGTTACCAAAGGGCTAAAAGAACATAAAGAATACAACAACATTTTGAGATTCCCAACAAAGAGAACACCATTTTGTGATTTTGAGAAATGCTATGATGCAAAAAAGAAAAGAAAAATAATAAAATAGAAAGAGAGAAACAACATTAGATGGAAAAACATAGACATGTATTTACAGAAAATATATAACGCTTATTGCGGTTTAGCAAACTAATACTATGCCAATGGTGTCAACAAGCTTTAGAATTGCAGTCAGTTTAGTAATTTAACAGATTTCCAATGATGCAACATACATAGTTGAAAAGTAGGAATGACTCACTTCTTTTAGAAGAACTAGCAACTCCCATCGGGATGAACAAGATCCAACCTGGCTGAAGAAAATCAGGATCCGTGACCCCCGCATTCAAGCTTAGGATCTCACTAGAGCCTGATCTGAACAAGGTTGCAATGTTGCTCAATGTATCTCGAGCCTGGACCATGTAAGAAATCACCCCTTCCGGCGCCGTGGAGGAACAACCACATAGAAGGTGCACCGTGATTGTCGTGTTTGCTGTAGCAGTAATGTTCCACGCAAGCCCACTGAAGATACTGTTAATGTTGTCAGCCGTGTCGTTTAGATTCACCTTATATGCAGTATCATGGAAGAGACCGCTCATGTTGTCATTGATTGCATCACACATGCACGGCACAGGGACCAGCAAGTCCTCTGAACCAGAGAGCCGCTTGATGGGCTGAGTGCGAGATGCGCTGCCATTGAAGAGGGAGGCTATCTCGGACAGGCTGCGCCCTTGAGGAGTCACATAAAGGTACGAGCTGCACGATGCGTTGAGCGATGCAGCGTCACACTGCATGGGCTGCCATTGCTCTGTTGCTGTCGCTAAACTCCTTCCAGGTAAACCGACACTAATGTGGAGGTGCTGCAGAGACAAGGCGAGGAAGAAGAAGAACAAGGAATGTCTGGCCATGGGGAACTAGCAACTGGAGAGGCAACTGGGATTCGGTTGCAGAGGGTAATTTATCTGGCACTCCAAAATTTGGCTTCTGGCACTCCAGGTATATTTGTACGGTGCGGTACTTCCAAGAAGGCTAAGATGCCAATTGCCAGGCAAGGCCGGCCGTGGTGAAGCTTGTTCGGTTTCTCCTAGTTTACTCCGCTTCCCTGAAGCTCCACATGGTTTGGAATAAAGGAAAATTTCATCAGAGTATGAGAGATTCAGGCCGGGGTGCTTCTCACCATGTCCACCAAGTCCAGTCGAATATTTTAAAAATACTCCAGCTAGCTGGAAACCTCATGCATGGACTCAGAAGTCAGGCTTGCCTTTGGCTTCCAACATTTGGCCTATTTTGCTGGGTCGGAGCTGGATTGCAAGTGTCCAAACCTAAAAACATATAGCACTGAAAGGGACAACATGACATGGACTGCTCGCTCTGAGACAGCATTTTGGCTATTGATATACTATTAATTTGACACTGTCAGACACAAATAAATAATAAAAGTTTCTATCAGAATTGTCCTGAAGCTTGCACAGAGTAAAAGTATTAAAATATACTATAAAGAAAGATACTAATATATAAAGCTATTTCAAGGTATTCCCCTCACCATAGAAAACTACGAAAACTCTACAACTGTAGAAAAAAGGAAACTACTAATTGTAAGACCTGATATAATTCTAATAGATAATGCGTTGGCCTGAACCTCTCCTCCTCCTTGCTGGACACACACACACACAACATAAGGGAGTTCTTATTCTGGGCAACAGATGCCCTATCTTTTCCTTGGCAACCAATGCTTGTTTACATCCATGAGGTGGTTGTCCTTATATAGGACTTACTCAAACCAATCTAGCTAAGGGTACTACTCTTATAAAGCTAGCACATGGCTAGTACTCCCTCCGTCCCATAATCTAAGACGTTTTTTCGACACTACACTACACTAGTGCCAAAAACGTCCTACATTATGGGACGGGCGGAGTACCTTCTACCAAAACAATAGTACAGTTCTGACACCTAAGGTAAATTCCAACTTTGCTTCTACCACTGCTTGCTGCAGCCTTTAGGATAAATTGACCAATTAAAGAAAATCAAAGTTTTATCTCTCTTTGGCTTTCTATAAAAAATCTCATTGCACCAGCACAGCAACAGTTGAGTACTTGACTAAGCCTCAACTTTATCATCCAAGCACTAAGTGAAGATATATACGTTAAATATCGCCACAGAACCATAAAATCATAAAGCTGTGCTGATTATATCATTTGACATGTACAATCTACTTCTTTCAATATTGTAAGAGATCCCGACTTAACTACTAAAATGATTTTTCACAATAATTTACTATCAATCTAGAAATACTTACATAAAACTTTGTAGCAAATTGCTAGACTGAAACAAAGGGTTAATATGTCTTCCACAGAGTTTTATAGAAGATATAAACTGAAGGTGATATAAGATTAAGCACCATACAATACTTTTTGCAAAGCAGTGATCTTTATATAACACTACAGAATATAGCTAACAAGGGGATACAGGCAAGAAAAATGCAGGACTCGACTAAAGAGTGCTTCAGATATATAGTTCTGACCTTATGTTACTCCACAACATCAACAACTAAGAAATTAGCAACATAGAGTTCCATGGATATATACTAAAATTTATCTTTATACTCAGGAACAGCAGAAATAGTTCTACACAAATAAAACAAAAGCAAGAAAACATTTTTTGTCAAATGGTAAGGTAAAAAATAGGGAGTTTCAAGGAATTTCAGATATTTCATTTCTCTAAAACCATAATAATACAGCGTTCAAATGTACTTGGCATTCGGCATATTTCTTATGATGCAAACCCAACCATCATTTGCTTATTTCCCCAACCCAACTTATCCCTGTGTTCTTGTGCATATCTTCTTTCGACATCTCGGCCCTGACCTCCTCAGCATCCCACCACATCCCCTCTGATGCATACAAATTTGAAAGCATAATCTTGTAAGAAGCCTTGTCTGGATAGAACTCAAAGAGCTTCTCAGCAACTGCCCTACCAAGGCTGGAATCACGGTGGACACAACACCCCCAAAGTAATGCACCCCACACGCCACAATCTGGTGGCATTGGCATTGTCTGTATAAGATCATAGGCCTCCTTCAGCTGGTTAAATGTTGCAAGAAGCCTCACCATGTAGACATAATGCTGCATTTCAACCACTATGTGGAACTCATCCCTCATTCTCCTAAACAACTTCCATCCCTCGTCTAGGAGTCCTGCATGACAACAAGCAGCAAGTAAAGCTGAGAAGGTAGCACCATCAGGACTGAGCTTATCACGGACCATCTCATCAAGGACTTCAATGGCCTTCGTTGCAAATCCATGAGAACCAAGGTTTGATATGACCAAATTGTACATGACTGAGTTCTTACTAGGAATTTGGCGGAATACCAAATATCCCAGCTCGGCGAAACCACATTTTGCATAAGCATCCATTAGTGAAGATGAGACTTTGATGTCTTTATCAACTCCAACCCTGACTGCATAACCATGGATCTCCTTGCTACAGCTGATACTGGCTGTAGAAGCACTTGCCGAAAGAAGACTAGCAATCAAGATGCTGTCCGGCCTCCTGCCAGAGTAGCACATTTCTCTGAACAAATTGAATGACTCCTCATACTTGCCAGTCTGCAATTGCCCTGTAATCAGTGAACAACATGTAACCAAGTCCGCATCCAGCAAACTACCAAACAAGGTTTGACCCGATTCCACGCAGCCGCACCTGAAGTACATGCTAACAAGTGTGCTTCTCACATGGTGGCCAGAATCATAACCGCCCTTGACACACACGCCATGAACTGCTTGACCAAAAGCAAGCGCTTCTGGATCCCAGAAGGATGAGAGCAAGCTGACCATCGAGTAGCCGTCTGGTTCCGCCCCAGCCCTACGCATTGCAGAAAACAGTTGAAGCCCCTCAAGCCACATTTCCCTGTACCCATACCCCGACATCATTGAGTTCCAGAGAACCAGGTCCGGCTCACGCAAACCATCAAACACATGGCGAGCACTGTCCACAAGCAAGAACTTTGAATACGCGCTGACGAGCGCGCTGCCGACGGTAGGATGGGAGGACCAGCCGGAAGATGACGCGATACCATGGAGGACCTTGGCGGCGCCCGGCCGATAGCAGTCGGCGCATGCGCGGAGGACGCAGGCGAAGGTGTGAGCGTCGGGCGGGGTGGCGGAGCGTCGCATGCTGGCGAAGAACGCTAGGGCAGTGGGGAGGTCTCCGCGTCGGGAGTGGGCGCGTATGACAGCGTTGTAGAGGAGCGGCGAGGCCGGGCGGGGCGCTTCGTCGAGCAGGCGGTGCGCCGGCGCGAACTCGCCGTGCGCGGCGTAGGATCGGAGGAGACGGAGACGGTGGTCGTCGGCGATGCATGGGGCGGCGACGATAAGGCGCGCGTGAAACTGCTTCGTGCAGGAGAGAGGGAGCGCGGCGCCACCGGCGGCGGCGTGGAGGAGCGCGAGCTTCCGGCGCATACCATGGATTCGACTGGCCTCTCCCGGTCGGGGCGGAGGCTGCTTCTCCACAAGCAGTTTCAAGCGTTGGATTTGCGACGTGCTCAAAACAAGGGTGTGTCCTAAAAATCCCTAGTGAAACGTTTGTGCGTTGCTGGGCTACAATGCGTATAATGAATCAAACAAATAATTAAAGTTTGTTCGAAATTCATTTCTTTGTTATAAATCTGGTTGTGTTCAGACATCAAACACGCATTCAGCAGCCTTCTCAATATTCAAACAGTCGTGGCTTCCAAAAATTCAGCCCATATGCTAGAAAGAAATACGCTTGTCTTGACTATCCATCCTGTTATCTCCAGCACGCACGCGGTCCCAACTACACATCCCACGATGCACCCTTTTGTTTTTTTGTCGGATATTCCTCGTCGGTGTCATCTGCTTTTAAACCGGATGACGGTCATCTCACCTTCATCTTGACATCATCCTCTCCTTCACATCGTACTTTTTCATGGGGCAGTGGTCTGCGCCGGCGCGTCGGTCGAAACTTTCGGCCGGCCGCGCGCGGGCCGCACGATCCATCAACCCCCGCGCGTTCGCACCGTTGGATCTCCATTCAACATTTTTCCTCCCGGTGCAGCAAACATTCGACGCGATGCAGCAATTTTTTCAACGGTTGCAACAAAAAACAAATTTTATAGCAAAACATATCTACGTGATCCTAGCAAAAAAACGAAGCTGATGGTGCGTGGTAGCAAAAGTCAAACGCCGGTTGTAACAAATATCTACGTGAACGTGTATGCAACTTTTTTAGTGAACGATTGCAGCAAAAAAAGATGCCGGTTGTAGCAAAAATTAACACGGTTGTAGCAAAAGTAAAAAAACATCGATTGTAACGAAAAATCTGACGAACTGGAGTTGCAACCAAACATATATGCAGCTTTTTTACTCGAGAAATGTAGAAAAAAAACGCTTGCAGCAAAAATGACGCTGGTTGCAACAAATTTACACGAGAAAAAAAGCTGCATGGAAAACGTTTGTATCAGAAAAACACACGGTTGCAGCAATTTTGACGGGAAAATGTTGCAAGCATGTGCCAGCGAGGCGCGCGCGATTCGGCCGGCGCGCCGGATGGAAGCGTTTACCTTTCTCATGGGACATCAAGGAGGAGTTCCCCGCTAACCGTCCGACTCTTCGTCCCGGTCACCAACCTTAAGTGTGTAGACCCTGCGGGTTCGAGAACTATGCAAACATGACTGAGACACTCTCCAGTCAATAACCAGCAGTGGGACCTGGATGCCCATATTGGCTCCTACATATTCTACGAAGATCTTTATCGGTTGAACCTCTATGTCAAGGATTCAGTTAACCCCGTATGTTGTTCCCTTTGTCCATTGGTATGTTACTTGCCCGACATTCAATCGTCGGTATCTCCATACCTAGTGCAATCACGTTACCCGCAAGTCTCTTTACTCGTTCCGTAATACAAGATCTCGTGACTAACTCTTTAGTCACATTGCTTGCAAGCTCATTGTGATGTTGTATTACCAAGTGGGCCCCAGAGCCCTCTCTGTCATACGGAGTGACAAATCTCATTCGCGATTCACACCAACCCAACAGACACCTTTGGAGATACTTGTAGAGCACATTTATAGTCACCCAGTTATGTTGTGACGTTTGATACACACAAGGCATTCCTCCGGTGTCCGTGAGTTGCATGATCTCATGGTCATAGGAACACATACTTGACATGCAGAAAAAAATAGCAATAAACTGACAAGATCACATGCTATGTTCATAGTTTGGGTCTTGTTCATCACATCATTCTCCTAATGATGTGATCCCATTATCAAATGACAACTCTTGTCTATGGCCAGGAAACCTTGACCATCTTTGATCAACAAGCTAGTCCATTAGAGGCTTACTGGGGACATCGGGTTGTCTATGTATCCACACATGTATTTGAGTTTCCAATGAATACAATTCTAGCATGGATAATAAACAATTATCTTGAACAAAGAAATATAATAATAACTATTTTATTATTGCCTCTAGGGCATATTTCCAACAGTATCCCACTTGCACTAGAGTCAATAGTCTAGCTCACATCACTGTGTGATTTACATTGTAATGAATCTAACACCCATATAGTTCTGGTGTTGATCATGCTTCGCTCGTGGAAGAGGCTTAGTCAATAGGTCTGCAACATTCATATCCATGTGCACTTTGCAAATATTTATGACCTCCTCCTTGATGTAATCGTGGATGGAATTGAAGCGTCGCTTTATGTGTCTGGTCCTCTTGTGAAACCTTGGTTCCTTGGCCAGAGCAATGGCGCTAGTGTTGTCACAGAACAGAGTCATTGGATCTAGTGCACTAGGCACAACTCCAAGATCTTTCATGAACTCCTTCATCCAGACATCTTCTTTAGCCGCTTCCTAGGCAGCTATTGTAATGCCCCAAGTGTGTAACCTTCCCTTTTTGGAACCTTCTTCATGTGGGTCCAACTTGTCATGGACATGAGAGCTATCAATGCATGTGATTTCATGTGATGTCACCTTGTTATTCTTTCTTTGCATGCATGCATGCCATATCATTTCATGTCCATGTCCTTGTGTTGTTGCATTGTGTTCTTGTGAGGTGATGTGATGCCTTGTGATCTTATGTGGTGGTGTGTGATGTGTAGCTTGTATGGAGAATGCATGTGATAGTAGGAACAACCTTGTGAATTGCATAGGTTTCAAAACCATCCTCCCCCCGTCTCTATTTCATCTCTAGGTCAAGATCCACTTGATTCTTTTTTGTTTTAAAAATGTCTTTGATTTAGCTGATGTTGTGGTGGATTTGTAGATATGAAGTTGTTGTCTTGATTTAAGTTTAATAGGTGCAAACAAATTACAAAACAGATCCAAACCATGCTATTTTGTAAATATTAACTTGATCCTAAAATCCTTTTTCTAATTTTATAAAATAGGTCATGATTTATCATGACCAGGGGTATTTTTGTTTTGCTTTTATCCCCAGTAGATTTTTTGTGTGCTTTATTTTCTTCTCTGGCTTTTCCTGTATATAGATAAAGCCCCAGGGTTTATTTTCTCTTATGTGGCGCCTCAGGTGGGCTCTCTCCCTCCTTGGCGGCCCAACTCTCCTTCTCTCCGCGCTAAACCCAGCTCCCACGTCCCTCCTTCTCCTTCAAACGTCGTTTCCCCCCTCGGCCTCCTTTCCGTCAGCTTGCAGAGAGAGCGCGCGAGCGCCGTGAGGCACAAACATCGAGGTCCCCCCCATATAAGCGTGGGTATCCGTGCCCCTCTTCCCTAGGGTTCCCCTCTCTCCCATCCGCCGCCGCCACTCCATTCCCCATCTCTCTTTCTCCCCCAAAGGTGAGTCTCTGTAGCTAGGTGCAGAGAGGGAGAGAAGGTCATCGCCGGCGTCTACCCCGCTCCCGTCGGTGTTCGGCGCCGCCGTCATGTCCAGGAGCACGGGAGAGGTGCCCGCGCCCCATTCCCGTCCTCGGTGAGGCCGGGGAGCGACCTCACCGATGACCAGCTCGTCGTCAACAGCTCGGCCCCGGTGTTCTCCTTCTTCTTCCTCGGTTCTACGTCGGCCTGCAGCAGGGCCTCCTTCAGATCGGATTCTTCCCCTCCGGCTTCTCCTCCAAGCAGATCGGCTTCCCCTCTTCCTTCCCTAGGTGAGGGATCTCTCCTGCCTCCTTCCTCCTCGCTTGGATCGGCCTAGGTTCGCCGGAGTACCTCTGTTCAGGGAGTGGATCTTGCGTGCATGTGTGTGTGACTGTTTGCGTAGTTCTCGGGCGGAGCAGTGCATAGCAGGGGCTTCCTTCCCGGCGTAGTAGTCGTGCAGTAGCAGTAGTGGTGTTTCCCCTCGTGGTGCAGCAGCAGTAGCAGTGCAGCCACGGCGGCCTTCCTGTCGCCGGCGACTCTGCGTGTCGAGCAGAGCACGAGGAGCTCGTGCTATTTTACCTTGTTATAGATCCCTGCTTTGTCAGACTTCCGAATCGTAGCGCAGTGGTATGTGCACGTGTGTGTTCTCATGAGATCATGGTTCGAGACCCAGGGGTTGCACTCCCCCCTTTTTTGCATTTGTTTCGGCACAGTGGCGCTAGCAGTGGATGCAGAGTAGGTTATCCTGTTTGGAGTCCCTCCTCTGTCGAGTACTAGGTGCCTAGCAGAGTGGTGTGTTGCAGTTTGTTGCATCCAGAGGTGCAAGGTTCGAACCCTCACCCATATCTTTTTTTTGTTCTTTCTTTTGTTTTACTTCTTGTTTGCATAAGCATGTGTGTATATTAGATGTAGCTACTAGGATAATTTTGTGGCATTTTTCCTTGCCCTTAAACAACATGTGTTGTTGTGCTTGTAGATTTATTTGTGTTGGAGCATATATCTCCATATGTGGTTTTGGTACTTGATGACAATTCCTATGGACTAATGGTTGCCTTAAGTTACATTTATAGGATTTGTCCATAGGCACTTCTTGAAGTCCATCTGTTGGGTTCAAGGAGTTTATATGATGACCAAGATGGTATTCAAGGTATTATCCAAAGAATGGTCATAGAGACACATGGTTGATCAAGATCTCAGACAAAGAGTAAATCAAGATGATCAACACACAAAGCATACAAGATGTACCGAGAGGGATCAAGTGATCCCATGGTATGGATTTGTCCATAGGCACTTCTTGAAGTCCATCTGTTGGGTTCAAGGAGTTTATATGATGACCAAGATGGTATTCAAGGTATTATCCAAAGAATGGTCATAGAGACACATGGTTGATCAAGATCTCAGACAAAGAGTAAATCAAGATGATCAACACACAAAGCGTACAAGATGTACCGAGAGGGATCAAGTGATCCCATGGTATGGTAAGCATTGTCCATTACGTGTTTGTGTGCTAACCCATGGTCTTCGTGAGAGTTCTATGTGGGGGTTAGGTGTGTTTACATGGGCTTGCATCAAAGGGAAGATCTCATACAACCCATGGAGTATGACGTCAAGTTGTGATCATCATCAATGGTTGATCAAGATCTCAGACAAAGAGTAAACCAAGATGATCAACACACAAAGCGTACAAGATGTACCGAGAGGGATCAAGTGGTCCCATGGTATGGTAAGCATTGTCCATTACGTGTTTGTGTACTAACCCATGGTCTTCGTGAGAGTTCTATGTGGGGGTTAGGTGTGTTTCCATGGGCTTGCGTCAAAGGGAAGATCTCATACAACCCATGGAGTATGACGTCAAGTTGTGATCGTCATCAAGATTGCGATGTGCAAGTTCAAGTGGATCAGCACGAATATAGCATGCTTGAAGCTTGCCGTCCATTGTGGTGGCAATGGACTTGTGAAGATATGCTGAAGAGTGGCTCACCCATAGTGAGTATGGGGGAGCAATCAACTAGTCTTCATCAAGCCAATACAATCAAGAAACGTGGTCCATCTTGAGGAAGCCAAGATCATCATCATCTAGCTCAAGAGGACGAAGTGCAAGGTATAGGTTTGCCCTTGATAGGTTTTCTGGTTAGGATAGATTGTTGTTCTATCAAGGGGGGCTCTCAAGTGAGTAGCTTGATCGTATCGTTCGTTGAGAGCTCAAACCATTTGCATCCTTGCATCATACTTCTTGGTTCTTGTTTGGTGTTTCTCTTTGTGAGTTTCAGAGCTTATGGTCATCTTCGTGACAAGCTCGAGTTCATCGAAAACGGAGTCCATATGCATCTACTATGATGTTTTCGATGTTGGAGTTTTTGTCGGTTCTTCATTCATAGAGATCTCACATCTCTATATCTTTGGCATATTCATAGCCGCGTCCTCGGATATGGACTACTTGGAAGCATTACGTGGTACATAGAAAATTTAAATGGATACTCTGAAACATGCAAAATAAGTGTGAGTGCTATGGAAGGCCTTCTCGTAGGGAGACGAGAGTGGATCCATAGTGGTGTATTGAATTGGTGAATTGTGCGCTATCCCACCTCAAATAAAGAACTTGTAGTCGTAGTACAGGTTAGCCAAGAGTCAAAGCTGGCTTGCTGCAATCAAACCACACAATCCTTTCATCGAAACATGATGCATATGTAGATAGTTCTGATGTAAGACTTGCTGAGTACCTTTGTACTCACGGTTGCTTTATTTATGTTTGGCAGAGAAGATTTAGTCTCATTAAAGGTTTCTACGCGATGTGTTCGATGTTGACGGAATAGCTTGGGAATCCCAGACAGAGATCTGGCTCCTTTGGTAGGGTCGTAGTAGCTTTTCTGGTTCTTGCAGCCACTTTTAGTAGATGTTTGTACCCAGACATGATTTGCTTCCGCTTGTTGTTTGTATGACTTGAGTGTCAGGTCACAGGACCCCTGTTTGTAATAACACACTATGTTGATTCTTATGAGTCCTTAATAAAAGCTTGAGTCATAGAGTTATGTTGTGATGCCATGTTGTATCTACACATATCGTGCATATTGTGTGTATGTTATGAAATGCATTATATGTGTGGGATTCGACACCTAACTGTGTGCCTTTAGTAGTACTCTTTACAGGGAAATGCCTCTTTGTGCTTCTATCGAGCCTTGGTAGCTTGCTACTGCTCTAGACACATTGATTGACCGGCGTGTATCCTTATTTGTTGATGTGTCTCTCCCCTCGGGGAAATGTCACGCGGTGTAATGGAGTCCTTGTAGCTTGCTACGACTCATCTACACACGCTGTTGATCGACACCTGCCTTGCTGGGTTATGTATGTCTGTCCCTGTACGGATGTACCGCTTGGGTTTATAACTAGTCATGTTGACCCGGGTTCTTTGTCGTTTGAACGCTAGCAACATATTTATATACGCGAGCCAAAATACGCAAACGGTCCCGACCAAGGTAAGGTGGCAGCCGTGGAGTTTACCGTGCGTGAGGCTGCAAAGTGATGTGATGTGTTACAGGCTGGGTTCTTATGACTTAGGATCGGGGTGCCGACAGCTTTGGTATCAGAGCTTGACTGCCTGTAGGATAACCAAGCCAAACTGGTCGATGTTGAGTCTAGCAACTCTTTAGTTATGTAAGGGAATTGTTTGTGGAAGGGAACGTAAGGCTCTTTTACTCCTTTCCTTGTGTCATTCTTATTCTGAGTCATCCTCTTCTTTATTCTACGGGGTTTAAGAATTAGGATTTCTCATCTATTCATTAGGATGACGAGTTACTATGTTGGAGACTTATAGAAAAGTTGTTGTCTTCCTGGATCAGTGTCTCCATAAGAATTCAATTGTTATGTTGTTAGTTTTCTTGCAGGTTGCCTCATATTTCATGCCCGTACAGCCGTTATGTTGTCCGAGTTTTCCAAAGTTCCCAAATAGTGTGATGCGATTGCAAATTCCTTCCTCTTTTCCCAATTTCTTTTGGCCGGACAAAGCACACTAATAATTGTGTTGAGGTACTCTATTACCTCGAAGTTTTATTGAAGTATTAGGAAAACATGTTACTCCGAAAACTACCCAATAGTCTAGATGTGTGCTATGTCTTCCAGTGTGATAGTTCTGGCCATCATTTTCGGAAACATCTCGTGATGTTAATTAGTTTGTAGGTATTCTATTTCTGGGTCTTTGAATCCAAGGATCATTCTGCTCATCTCTGTTGATAGTGTTGCTAGTTCCTTTAGAATGATTAGTAACCTTGTTGTAGCTCCCAAGGTTCATGGTATATCATTCTTCCAACACCATGAATCATCTTTGGCAGAAGTTCTCCATGAACTAAAGATCATAACAAGAGTGCTCGTGATGAGTTCTCTACTCCATATTGTGATTCTGCCTACTCCGCCCTTCTGCATGGGTTATCTGGAAGAATTATGTTGAACTCGTTCGACATGCTAATCTATGCATCCACAACTCAATAAATCATGTGCTCTTGAGTTGGCCCTATCTAGTTGTATTTTGACCTTCATCATTGAGAGGTTAGTCAAGAGTAGTTGTGCATTCTTGTTATCAATGTCTTCTATTTCTGTGGTCTGTCAAGTTGTGCTATTTCCAATTGACTGGGAGAAGTAAACTCCAGTACCTCATCCATTTCTTGGATTGGGTCAAAGTAGTTGTAATCCGCAGATCAAAATGCCAATCTGGGTTTTGTTCTGTTCTATCTTGGAGTATTATCTTCTTTTGTCAAGAATATTATGAGAATCGCAGCATCTCTTATGAGCTCTTGATGTAGTGATACTTCTCGCTATCATTATTCATCCCTCGGTTTCCGTATTGGTTGTAACCGGAATATCGACAAGTGAACCATGATGTGTGAAATGAATACTCCTAGCAATGCCATTGTTTAGTAGTTACTGGACAATAAATTCACTCTTATGGTGATGATGATTGAATCGTCATCCTAAGATTGACCGTGCTACCTAGTCCATGTTTCATGGTGCACTTTTTGATCAATGAGTTAGGATTGTGTCAATCCCTCGTTCTATTGATCACATCATCTTGCCCTGAAAAGCGAGATTGTTCCCGAGCTTAATAATATATCGGTGGTTCGTGATTTTCCGAATATCTTCTCGGAAGTATTACCAGGTTGTTTCCTGACTGTTATGATAGAGCTCGTGATCAAGTTGGTTTCTCTATAAGCCATATTCTCCAAGAATCTGTATTGGATTCCCCGAGCTAGTTGGTTAAGCTAAACAACAACTTGGAGAGTTGGAAGATAAAAGCTTCGCCTAAACTTAGCTCATTTAAAAAGGATATTTTTCCTGTTGTGTGAGTCTGAAGAAAGATGATATTTTCATCGGTTGATTCGTGTGATCAATTGTTGCATATATTATCTTGTTCAATTTTGATTTGAGTATGGGCTATTGTCAAATCAAGCTCAGAACCAAAGATTTTAGTAACGGTGTCTTACTCATGGATTTCCTTGAGCCTACACTATTGTATTCTTTGATCTGACCAATGATATTATCTTGCTCACATAGTTGTGGAAATCCATTTATATGGGTATCTTGATGAATTGTTGTTGAGCCCATCGGCAACATTCTCATTTGTTCCATGATATATGTTGGACATTAAGCTAGTGCTGGAAACTTTGTAGACATTGTCTTCGTGTCTCGAGCACGAGGTATATGTTAGGTGTAAGAAGTGAATTCCTCTAATTCACGTGCATCTGATGCAAGTTGCCACCGTGAATCCGAGAAAAGTTAAATTGTTTCTTCGGAATCATCCCAAGTCAATCATGCAAGTGCGAAGTATTCTATGGTTTGATAGACTGATCATCTTCACTCCATATGTATCTCCTAGCACACCAAGCCACTGATTGATTTGTTCAAGGAAAAGAAGTTAGGTGTTATTCCCGAAGGGCCCAGACGGACTTGCACATAGCTTCGATATCCGCAATGATGGTTCCCAAACCAGAACGCGGTAGTGTTTGTTGTAAGACTTTTTATGTGCTCATCATTGTCTTGGGCAGTATGTTCACATGTGTCTTGCAATCCAGCTCATGTTTTGGATTTGGCTTCCGTAGTTCATTTCCCGAGAATCTCGCAACGTTATCTCGTCGATTTGTGTTGCAAACCTTCTTTTCAGACGTGTTGAGTCTGAAGCATCGTGTCACCAACCGGAGCTGAATCTCAGGCAGTTATAATGGTTGGAACTTTCCCAAGAATTATAATATTGGTCTCTATGTAACCCGGTAAAGTGGTGAAATGGCTAACACACCTAGCCGGAAGACTTGATATTATAATATCTTGCATCAGCAATCTTAGTCATGTTCCGTGAGGTTTTTGTATGACTTATTCTGGAAGTTGTTCCTCATGGACTCTATTTAAGCCCTGAAGTCCGACCTATATTTGATGTGCTAGATATAAAGCATGACCTACAATTGGGTTGTGCTAATACATCAAGGAGAACATTAGAAGCGGAGTGCTAAATGTCTCTCGGTCGATCAACCAGATTTCGTTCCCTTGGCACAGCTAAGGTGAAATCTGAGGAAGTGTTGTCTTCCTTTGCATCTGCATCCTCCATCACTGTTCATCATAGTAGTAAGATGTGTCACCAAGATCTTGGCACGGATGTTGGTAAACCTTGATGAATATGGAAATGCTCAAGTACTTGAGAGCACGCTCAGACACTAGGTTATATCCTTGGTAGTAATTGGAATGTGCCTTCCGTTCGCTGAGTTGTTCTATAACCCTAGTTTCTTTCCAACCTGAGTATGCCATTCTTTCAAATTCCTTCAAACAATCATTTGTGAATTGCCTTACCCTGGTATGAAGAGTTTCAATGATCTCTGTATCAAAAGTAATTCTTTTTGCCACTTAAGGGAATAACTCTACGAGTCACCCTCCTATGGTGCCCCGTTATGGTATGAAGGGCAATTTAATCCTCGCTACTTTGAAAAAACTCGTCACCATCTGTCTTAAGCGTGGATTTGTTGCCTACCAATTGAACCTCTGTTATATGTCCCATTTCCTCATCCGTGTTATGTATGTTGTGTCTCAGCTCAAGGGACGTTCCTATGTCTCATTCTATGAGTTGATCTTGAGTTGCTCGATCTTTGAGGAGATCGAATCTTGTAGAGTCTTCCTGTTCTTTTGTCGTCGAGCTAGATGAAGACCTCAAAGACAAAGCTATCAAGATCAACATGGTGCGATGAATCAGCATCCTCTAGAGGAGCAAATGGATCGGAAGATTGTGATAGTTTAGTGTCTCCTCTTCCTCTTCCCGACTATGCTTGAATCTCGGGACGAGATTCTTGTTTAGTGGGGGTGAGTTGTCACAACCCTAGCTTTCATTTGTTTGCCAAGAATTCATGCATGCATTATGAAAACTTTGATGTTTGAAATAGGAAGTGATAAAAACCCAATGATTTGAAAAATTGACAACAAGGCAATACAAATTAATACCTTAAAAGGGACCAACAAAATGTTCGACATACTTGGCAAAATAGTGACATAAAATAAATTTGTCAAACCAAAATTCTAGGTCACAGGAACTTTTGACAAAGGATTTTTGAGTTGACCAAATAGCTAATTGGAATGGAATTATTTTGATTCCTTCTATTTTAAAGTTTCAAAAATGTTGAAGCTTTTATGTGGCATTGGACATTTATCTCTGTCACATAATAACATTTTAGGGTTTTATTTTTGGTCAAACAATTTATTTTAAAACCTAAAAGCAAATGCCAGAAAGAAATAAAATAGAAAAGAAAGAAAAGAGAGAGAAAGACCTTACCTATCGCCCCTGGCCCAGCCCAGCCCACCAGGGGGCACCCCTGTCTTCTTCCTCCTGCCAGAAGGCACGGAAGAAGTTGGGCACGGCGGCAGCCCCAGGAGCCACCTCCTGCTTGCCGTGTCGCCTCCCCCTTGCTCTCTCTCGCCAGCGCGACGTCGAGCTCTCCCTTATCCCCTCCTCTCCATTTCTCCCTCTCTCTGTTTACTCTCTTCTCTCGCCGCCGTTGCCGAGCACTGCTCAAGCTCATCGCCGTCGACCCCGGCCACCCCTCGCCTCCCTGAAGTGCTCTACGGCTCCGCCCCGACGTGCAGTTCCTCATCGTCAACAACCCCGAGCTCCAAGGCCTCCACAACATCGCATCGCCGTCTTCTTCCCCTCCGGCCGCCGGATCTCGCCGCCGTCGATTCGTCGGCCAGAGAGCCCCTCCAACCTCGCCGATGCCAGGAATGGACCCCCCATGAGCCTCTGATGCTTTCCCCTCTCTCTCCCGCTCGAAATCCCCCTCAGAGCATCTCCCCGACGAGCTCCAGTTCCGGCTGCCACACGCGCTCGTCACCGGCACCTCTCCCGGCCACCCTAGCCCTCTTGCTACCCCCTGCGAGAACGGCCGCTTCCCCAGCAAACCGTAGACGGAAACCGCGCGGCAAATGGACCTCTGTAGCGCGTTCTAGCACAACTCCAGCGAGCCTCCGCCGCGCCCGTGGTCGCCGCCGGCCAGTCTCCGGCAGCCCCTGACGTGGCCAATCATTAGCCAGTGCTACCCCCCCCCTAGTCGCTGACAGAGGGCCCCACGCGTGGGTCAAACCCCACCTAGTGCGGGTCAACTCGGGATTAGCCCCTGGGTCACCGACCAGTGGACCCCACTGATCAGGTTTGACCTGGCCCAGGCGCTGTTGACTGCTGACGCAGTGATGACATCACAGTGACGCAGTAATAGCTTTTCTGATTAATTTAAATCCAGGAAATTGCTAAAACTTGTAAAAATCATAGAAATTAAAATATAACTCGGATGAAAATAATTTATATATGAAAAAGGATTAGAAAAATCCAAAGAATCTGATTATGGCATTTTCATGCTGGTTTGAGAAAGCTAACAACACCAAATAGGCAAAATGATGAATAGGGTAAATGTAATAAATAGCTTGGAGTTGGAATTTGATTCCTATTTGAATTCCACTTAAATTGCTATGCTCAAACATTGAGGTAGCAAAACCAGTACCTCAAATTACCATCTTCATGCATGTTAAAAAACAAGTTATACTTGAGCATCAGGTCGAATCAATTAAAAGGGTATTCGGAAAATACCTTGTTGAAGTGATGTTTGAATCCTGATTCAAATCCAGCTTCAACCTAAGAAATGGTAGCTATATTGGCACTGTCACATTTCATTTCTATTTCTTGATCATGCATCATAGTGTTGCATTTCTGTGAAGTAACTATTGTTCTTTCCTGTTTACCGGTACTGTTCCCTCTCGGTAGACGATGGTTCCGATGATGTGATCGTTGACATTGATGAAGACTCATTGCTATCTTCAGACGTGTCAGGCAAGCAAACCCCCCTTGAGCATATTGATATAAACCCACTCTCTCGCTCCTGCTCTCTTTTACTGCATTAGGACAAACACGATTCAACTGTACATGTTATCGGTAGTTGAACCCATTCCTCTGCATGACCTGATTTTGTCACAGTAAATAGTTGAAACCATTTAGCATGAGTAGCAACTGCTTGAGCCTTGTTGTGCTTACTCATCCATGCTTTCTTACAATGCCTGCTATGCTTAGAGTCGTGCCAGGTCTGATCCATCTGGATGATGAATCGGAATGGTTGTGTTCATGTCCTACAGTGTGAGAGTAAAAGTGTGAATCCGATTTGGTAAAGGTAGCGATGAGAGGCCATGTAGGAGTACATGGTGGGTTGTCTCATTGGGACCGTCCTTAAGAACTGAGTTCTGTGTATGTTATCCAAGACAAGATACTACCATGCATTGGGCTCTGAAATATGACCCCGCTCGGCTTATTAATTGCCTAGATCCCTGTCCAGGAGTTGCAATTAGTTTCTGGTGTTTGTAGGAAAAGTGTTGGCGGCCGTGTTTAGCTCTGCCCGACGGGGTAGGCTTCTCTGTGGTAGATACACAGTGGCACGGTGTACTAAGTGGCACCCGGATGGTGGGCTTGGGAACCCTGCGCACATCGTTTGGGGCCATAGAGGAAACCTCGGTCGGACTTCCTTGCGGGTTCAGTCTCAAATAGGCGATAAACCTGGACTAGGGTCCTGTGTGGTTAACGGTCGTGGCCAACACCCGCGCCAGTGCTTCCGCTTGAAGGTTGCCGAGATGCATGACGTGCACATGGTGATAAGTGGTGGGAGCGTGTGTGAAGAAGTATACCCCTGCAGGGTGATTTAATCTGTTCGAATAGTCGCGTCCTCGGATATGGACTACTGGAAAGCATTACGTGGTACATAGACAATTTAAATGGATACTCTAAAACATGCAAAATAAGTGTGAGTGCTATGGAAGGCCTTCTCGTAGGGAGACGAGAGTGGATCCATAGTGGTGTATTGAATTGGTGAATATGTGGACTCGTGTGCGCTATCCCACCTCAAAGAAAGAACTTGTAGTCGTAGTACAGGTTAGCCAAGAGTCAAAGCTGGCTTGCTGCAATCAAACCACACAATCCTTTCATCGAAACATGATGCATATGTAGATAGTTCTGATGTAAGACTTGTTGAGTACCTTTGTACTCACGGTTGCTTTATTTATGTTTTGCAGAGAAGATTTAGTCTCATTAAAGGTTTCTACGCGATGTGTTCGATGTTGACCGGAATAGCTTGGGAATCCCAGACAGAGGTCTGGCTCCTTTGGTAGGGTCATAGTAGCTTTTCACGCTCTTCCAGCCACTTTTAGTAGATGTCTGTACCCAGACATAATTTGCTTCCGCTTGTTGTTTGTATGACTTGAGTGTCGGGTCACGGGACCCCTGTTTGTAATAACACACTATGTTGATTCTTATGAGTCCTTAATAAAAGCTTGAGTCATAGAGTTATTTGTGATGCCATGTTGTATCCACACATATCGTGCATATTGTGTGTATGTTATGAAATGCATTATATGTGTGGGATTTGACACCTAGTTGTGTGCCTTTAGTAGTACTCTTTACAGGGAAATGCCTCTTTGTGCTTCTATCGAGCCTTGGTAGCTTGCTACTGCGCTAGACACATTGATTGACCGGCGTGTATCCTTCTTTGCTGCTGTGTCTCTCCCCTCGGGGAAATGTCACGTGGTGTAATGGAGTCCTTGTAGCTTGGTACGACTCGTCTACACACGCTGTTGATCGACACCTGCCTTGCTGGGTTATGTATGCATGTCCCTGTATGGATGTACCACTTGGGTTTATAACTAGTCATGTCGACCCGAGTTCTTTGTCGTTTGAACGCTAGCAACATATTCATATACGTGAGCCAAAAGACGCAAATGGTTCCGGCCAAGGTAAGGTGGCAGCCGTGGAGTTTACCGTGCGTGAAGCCGCAAAGTGATGTGATGTGTTACACGCTGGGTTCTTATGACTTAGGATTGGGGTCCCGATAGTAATGAATTATTTTATTAAGGGAACTAACCACTCTAATCAGCTTATGATGAGTTTCGTAAGAAGGGAGTTTTCAAGTATGCGATGGGAGATGATGAAAGAAGATATTGGAGTGCCAAGCGCTCAAGCTTGGGGATGCCCCCATGCACCCCAATAAATATTCATGGATACTCAAGTGTCTAAGCTTGGGGATGCCCCCGTGCATCCCCTTCTCTATCAACAATCATGAGACCGTCCATCTCCATGCTATATTTGTATCACTTCATATGTTATGTGCTATGTTTGGAGCGTCCCGCTATTTACTTTTTAGTTTGTTTTAGTTTTTATTTCTGTTCATAACAATTAGGAACCTAGCCTACCTTGTTTGCGAGAGACACATGCTCCATTCCACTCTAGAACACAACATAGGTTTTCATGCTTATCTTTTTTGTGTGTTCTTTATCTTTCCATAGCTACTGTCATGCCTAGCTCTTAGTTTTTAGGCTTATCTTTTTAAGAGCTTTTATTTAGGTTGCTTTTGGAACTCTCTTGAGTTATCATGGTTATCTTGTTTAGAGAGTTGGCTCGTTGCACTGAGTTGTGTGCCTTGCATGAGTAGGTAATTGAGGTTGCTATTTAAATATAGTAGTAACTTGCAATGGTTTTGAGGTATTGATTTGAGTAATGTTTAGACTATTGGTGCCAAGAGCTTGAGCCTATTAGTGATAGGTGTCGTATTTTGGGAAATCCATGTGTTTTTCACAAACTAAAAATTAGTTGAGAACTCTAGCTACTAAATTGATCGCTAACCTCTGGAGGGGTTGAAATATATAGAGTACCATCACGTTACCATGAGTCGAGGATGCGCAAGGATAACCAAACCCACAAACACTCCTCCTCGGGGTACTTGTCTCTTTGTGAATCTCCTAACTAGATAGAGAGTTACTGATAATAAGTGTATGAGTTCTTCGGACTAATGTGAGTGTTCGATTGTTGCGACTTCCACCATCCATATCTTGCTAGCCTCTTCGGTACCGTGCATTTCCCTTTCTCACATTGAGAGTTGGTGCAAACTTCGTCGGCGCATCCAAACCCATGACATGATATGCTCTGTCATACATAAGCCTCATTATATCTTTCCTCAAAACAGCCACCATACCTACCTATTAAGGCATTTCCATAGCCTTCCCGAGATACATTGCCATGCAACATCCACCATCTCATGACTTGGTCTTCATGTCATACATGCTTTTACTTGATCGTAGAGCCGCACGATAGTTGGTCCTTGCCCCAATTATTGCTACATGACGCGCTAGTATCATTGCATATCCTGCTACACTGGCAGAGGCATACATTTGCATACAACATGATAGTTTTCACTTGTCTTTATGTTGAGTACTTCTTATTAAGTGTGATGACCTTCTTTTTATTCATGTAAAACATAGAGTGATGCCCTTAAGTGAGGAAAAGATCCCAAAGAGGACAAAACAAAAGATCCCAAAGTGGAGAAATGAGAGATAAAAAGAAAGAGCCAAAGATGCCAAAAAAATTAAAAAAAAAAGAAAAAAAAAGAAATGAAAAGAGATAAGGGGGCAACACTACTATTCCTTTTGAAAGATCCACACTCATCCTCCATTGCTATATTTGTACTACATAGAGATTATCATTCATGCATAACTATGTGGGGACCCTTACACTATAGAACTTGATTTGAATATTCCAATGATGAGCCTCCTCAAATGAGATCTAGGTCTTCATGAGCAAACAAGTTGGATGCACCCCCACTAGTTCCATTAGAGAGCTTACCTTAGCTCATATGTGCATCCGTTACATGGCAATCCCTACTCCTCACATCATATCTATCATTTGGCTTTCTCTCGCCTATGGTTGTCCTCATTGATGTGAGCCTTTCACACCGTTTTGTCTTCCTTCCCCATCATTATTCTATTTGCCATCCTAAGTGCCAACATATATTGCTTACGCTCATCCATTGCATGAGTGCTCAAAGTCGAATGGGACAGGATCATTTTGACTTGTGCCTGACTAGTGGTCTGGGGATGTGTAAAAATAAGATTTCGAAGGAGACTAAGTGTGAGGTTTAGTAGATTGAGTTCTTAATTAAAAAATATTTTATGATCTCAACCCATCTCCCACTTCTTGCATGCAAACACCATTTGGAGACATTCGAGTCACAGACAGCGAGAGCTCTTGCACCTTTATGTTCTTACTTTGCTAATTTCAATACTAGATATAAACTCTTGCTTGTTATTGTCTTGACTTGAATTGCATATCTCACTTGCTTTACTTTGAACTTCTTATATGTGTGTTATCATTTCACCACAGGAATTATTGTGTTATCATTTATCTACTCGAGGATGAGCAGAAATTAAGCTTGGGGATGTTGATACGTCCCAAACATATCTATAATTTCTGCTTGTTCCATGATCTTTTGGGTGACATTGTTATATGTTTTGCTACACTTTTATATCATTTTACACATATTTGGACTAACCTACTAACTCAGTGCACCCAGTGCGAGTTCCTGTCTGTTGATGTCAATTTTGCACGGGCTTTTACCCAATTTTTCGAAGCCCGAAAAATTCCAGGAATACTATATAAAAAATCAGCGTAACAGAAGCTTCCAGATCACCGAAGATGGGACAAAGGGGGCCCAGGGGCCGTCCAGGGGACCTCATGGCGTGGCCTACACCTAGGCCGCGCCAAGAGGCTGCCTGGGTGGGGGCCACGCCCTCTGGTGCCCTACTTTGGCTCCTGTTTTTACCCCCGTGGAGGAAATGCTGATTCCCGAACCCTTTTCTCCAGAAACAATTCCGATCTCCGCCGCCATCGCTGACAAGTTACGGGGGACCAGAATTCATGTGTCGACACCCTCCCGGGACAGGGAAGTGCCCCCGGATTCATCTCCATCGACGTTGCTTCCTCCCTCCATAAAGGGGGAGTAGTTCCTCCTCGGGGGCTGAGGTCTTCTACAATAGCTATGTGGTTAATTCTCTCTCTCATGATGTGATCTTGATTGTGATCATGGGCTATGTTAATCTAGGGAGATCCCATGATGTTTCCCCTTCTTCTATGTATTGGATTGATGTACTCACTTGATCTTATCTAGTATAATCCCCGAGACCATGGTGACAACGGTGTATTGGACATGTATTAGAAGAATATTTTCATGAGTGATTTCCTCTTTTGTGAATTGATTGAAGATTGAGAGTCTCTTGGTGCTTGTCTTTGACTATCCTTGATATATGTTGTGGTGATTGTGGTACTCTCTTTGGATGGCCGTAGTGACATTGGGAAATCCATAGATGAGAACTACGAACTCTGGGGTGTGCTTTTGTAGCCCTACATAATTCTCGTCCTCTCTTGATCACAAAGGAATGACCTCCGAGTACGTCACCATTGCATGTTTAGTGGAAATATCATGTGATTAGACTATGTTAATGTTGTTGGGAGTTGCCACTAGGGAAAGTATGAAGCCTCGGCCTTGTTTCTCACCATTGTTACACCGTTTATGCTCACTTTTTTTACTTGCTACCTTGCTGTCATTTTTATTTCAGATTTATATTACCTTGCTTTGCCACACCTATCATCCATATTTTACGATCTCTTCGCCGAACTAGTGCACCTATACAACTGAAAATTGTATTAGGTGTGTTGGGGACACAAGAGACTTCTTGTATCTTAATTGCAGGGTTGCTTGAGAGAGACCATCTTCAACCTCTACTTCCCTGAGTTCGATAAACCTGAGGTCATCCACTTGAGGGAAATTGATGCTGTTCTACAAACCTCTACGTTTGGAGGCCCAACATAGTCTACAAGAATAGAAGCGTGCGTAGACATCAACAAGCGCTATCGTTTTGCGCCCCTAGCTAGGCATAATGCGTAGGATCTAAGTGTTGTCATCTTTATCCTTAAATTCCTTGATCGAACACTTAGGATTTTCCAAGGACTTTGCGTATAAATTCTCAACGACAAAACTTCTAGGCACGAGATTGGAAAACTTATTTTTGCAAAAAGGGTCTCTTATAACTTCGATAAAATTGGGATGGATACTAATCATCTTAAGATCTCCTTTATCATTGCTACAAGTTGCACCCTTGCTTTTAGTGGCTTGAGTACTCTTACTAATTTTTACGAGAGTTTTAGCGGAAGGAAAAGCCGTACCTACAAGTTGCACCCTTGCTTTTAGTGGCTTGAGCGCTGGTGTCTTTCGAGCCGCCAGTTGTCGGTATTCAAGCGAGCTATCTCAGCGGTAATTTGAGCTTGCCGGGTCTCGATCCTGGCGGCCTCCACCTCGGTGTCCCGCTGAGCCTTTGCCACCCCTTCTCTTAGCTTCGTCAGTTCCGTGTTTACCGCCTCCTGGTTTTCCGGTGTGATGGGGGTCACCACGAGCCTTGTTATTTCCGCTGCTAACTCCACCAAGATCGCGGCCGGGCTTCTAGATGTCTCGCCGGTTCCATCTCCGCCTGCCGGGTTTGGCGAGGGTTGAGTCGCCCCTGCCATGTAAAGGCGATCTGACGGCGAGTCCAGTCAAGAACTTTGGGGTCCATGGCCGGTGACAAGCCCCCAAGGCAGCCCCCATGTAGAGACTGGATTGAATCTGAATCGCCCATGGACGATTCGTCATCAGTGTTGACCAGCGTGGTTTCCTGGGTCGCTGAGTGTTCTGGTTCCTCAGATCCCTACGTGAACCCAACAAAGACCGGACGGGTTAGGTTTGGCGTCACAACAGGGCGGACGTACCTGGCCGGCTCGACGATGTCGGAGGAGGTGTCCGGCTCAGGCATCGGCGACCCAATCATGTCGATGAAGACACTGATATTGCCGAAGGGGACCCTGTAACCAGATTCGATCGAATCCGCCTCGGGCCCCCATAGAAAGTTGTTGATGTAGTACTTCCCACGGCGGCTCCGAGTCATGAGCCCCGCCGCGTAGCTCCCAAACCCTGGTAGGGCTCCCTTTGAGAAATCAACTCCACCGTGCGCAGGCCCCACGGTGGGCGCCAACTATCGTGGTTTTGTCACGGCAGATGTCCTCGTGAAAGGACTTAGTGTTGGAGCCATCGCACCTTGGTGGCGACTCAAAGGGGTTATGTGAGAGCGAGACAGAGATTTACCCAGGTTCGGCCCCTCGTGAGGAGGTAAAGGCCTACGTCCTGCTTTGTGTTGTATTGATGGTGTTTCGATTACAAGGAGGGTGTAACTCGCGTGACATAGCACTCGATGATTTCTAACCTGTCCTCTCCTTCCCTGGGACTCGCCTTTATATACAGGTCGACTCCTTAGGGTTTACAAGGGTCCTTTCCTTTTTACAAATCGTGACTCTTCAGATCTCTAAGTCGCCATCTTTCCAAGACTTGGAGACCTTCTCTACTAGGGACTCCTCCCGAAGGTCCTGAACCGCCATGCCATACGACTTCCGGCCTTACTGGGCCAAGGCCAGAACCACTTGGAGATGAGTCACCAGCTTTGGTGACCCGGCCCAACCAGGGCGGGTTACCCAACGGATAATATCCCCAACACTACTGTTACTCCACACATCGACCACTATTCAGCATTCATCTAGTGTATTAAGTTCATGGGAAAACGGAGTAATTCAATAAGAACGATGACATGATGTAGACAAGATCTATTTATGTAGAAATAGACCCCATCTTGTTATCCTTAATAGCAACGATACATAAATAGATCTGACCCCATTTTGTTATCCATATATAGATTCCTCCCCACCTTCTCAATTCGAGCGCATAGGCCCATAGGAGCTGACTGCCCAGCCCACCAGGGGCTGGTGTGCCACCTCTTACGCCTATGTGCCCCCCGGGTGGATGGCCCCTCCCGCTGAACCCCCGGAACCCATTCGTCACTCCCGGTACTTTACCGGTAGTGTCCAAAACCTTTCCGGAACCCGTATACCTATTTCCTATATATCAATCTTCGTCTCCGGGCCACCCCGGAACTCCTCATGACGTCCGATATCTCATCCGGGACTCTTAACAACCTTTGGTCACCAACATACATAATTCATCTATACCTAAATGTTACCGAACCTTAAGTGTGCACACCGTGCGGGTTCAAGAACCATGTAGACATGACCGAGACACTCTTTGGTCAATAACCAACATCGGGACCTAGATGCCCATATTGGCTCATACATATTATACGAAGATCTTTAGCGGTTGAACCTCTATGTGAAGGATTTAGTTAATCTTGTATGGTGTTCCCTTTGTCCATCGGTATGTTACTTGCCCGAGATTCGATCGTCGGTATCTCCATACGTAGTTAAATCTCGTTACCGACAAGTCTCTTTACTCGTTCCGTAATACAAGATCTCGTGACTAACTCTTTTTTCACATTGTTGCAAGCTCATTGTGATGTTGTATTACCGAGTGGACCCTAGAGATACATCTTCGTCATATAGAGTGACAAATCCCATTCTCGATTCACGCCAACCCAACAGACACCTTTGGAGATACCTCTAGATCACCTTTATAGTCACCCAGTTATGTTGTGACGTTTGATACACACAAGGCATTCCTCCGGTGTCCGGGAGTTGCATGATCTCATGGTCATAGGAACACATACTTGACATGTAGAAAAAATAGCAATAAACTGACACGATCACATGCTACGTTCATTCTCCTAATGATGTGATACCGTTATCAAATGACAACTCTTGCCTATGGCCAGGAAACCTTGACCATCTTTGATCATCAAAGCTAGTCCATTAGAGGCTTACTAGGGACAGTGTGTTGTATATGTATCCACACATGTATTTGAGTTTCCAATGAATACAATTCAAGCATGGATAATAAACAATTATCTTGAACAAAGAAATATAATAATAACTATTTTATTATTGCCTCTAGGACATATTTCCAACAAGTTAAATATTGTCCATTACATCAAAACAAAAATATGATGTATGTTGTTTTGCATGCAACTAATACGTCATTGTGTGTGTTATTAACTGCAACTATGAGAACCCACATAATACTTATTTTATCCAACTATGAGAATCCTCATGGTGGTCCATGACAAATATGTTGATGATTGGCCTTATGATTAATAAAAAGGACAAGGTAATTCAAGTATTCAACCTAATGCATTTTAGTGAAATCACATCTTTATGTGTCCTCTCCACTTTAATTCATGTGTTCTACTGTCTTCCTCTAACCAACCAGCTGATCCAGATCTACAAAAAGGAATAAAATTCAACGCATACTATGTATTTGCGAAAACACATGTGATCATGTGCCTAGCAAATACCTTTCATTGAGATACTTATTATTAGACGTGCATTGTTCCATTCACTCAGTGATAAATGGATAATATTTTCAAACAAAAATGTAAGTTCTAAACTACAAAGTGATCAAATATGGAACTACCATGAATATTTCATAAGTTTATAATATTGCTACTAACTCAGCAGATGGAACTACCATGAATACCAATATTGGCCTTGACACTTGTCTATAGCTAAATAATGGTATTACATTTGTCTTCATTTTAAGAATATATATATGTAAGATCAGTTTCATGTTATTTTGAATAATTAAATTGGCAATGTTCCTCAATTGAATTTCAACATAAGGCCTTTCATTAAAGTTGGTCATCGGTTCTTATTTTATGTTCTTTTTATTTGGACCAACACAAAAGCTTTGAGTGAGTTACTAAAGAACTCTAAGTTAATTAAGTTTACACATAAACTCAAAATTGCAAGGAAAAATGGACAACCATAGAGGTGCCATGTTCAAAAGGTTTCTTTTGCAAACTTAGCCGATGACAATGGTTATCCAACAACAAACAAAAAAGATAATATAATCATAAAATATTATGCTAGAACGAATCTCATTGCATGAAAATTTGTATCATAAATCATGTTTAGTACCCAAGAACCTTTATACAATATTCCAAATAAACTCTTAGAGAATAATCAAATGGTGAGGTGAACAAGATCTCTAGCTCCTACCAAGAATTCAATGTTTTATGGGTATGTGCATCATCTAATGCACATGCCCAAGTGCTGCCTTTAAGAAAAAAGAACTCAATATTTTCTTGTTCCGGGGGAGGTCTTTGACCAAGAATATTTCACCTAGAAGGATGGCATATATTCATAAAATGGTTAATACATTAAATGGAATAGGGAATATTTAATGCCATAGCAGGATAAATGTAGGTCTTAGTTCGGGAGGAAGTAGTAATAAGCACAAAGATGGATCTACATGACAAGTAATATTTTTATCAAAGTATATGTAAAAATAGTACACACACATGAAAAAGGTAGTTCTGTCATGCAATTTTAAGAAAGCTATTACAGCTTTATTGCACTGCTGACTACAATATTTTTTGAAGGTGCCCCACATGCTTATTGGACTTCTGAATAATTTATTTGAAAAGTTATAGAAGCCTCTAAAGCGTGTTCAGTGAAATATTTGAATCTCACACGTATAGAAATCCACTACTACCGCCTTAGTTGACCAAATACATCCTTATCTTATATATGCAAAATCAGGGACCAAAGAACAATCTCTTCCTTATGCATAACCTGCAGAACCCCATTACTACTTAAGTTGGTCGACTACATCCTTGTCTAATATATACAGGATAAATCATAAATCAGTGGACCATATGTTTTCAACGTTGTGCCTCCTTTTGTGTTGTATGTTTGATCATTACCATTTATTTTCATCATCATGCTAGTGGTCATGTTTTGAAATTTCAAACTACAGTACTACTTCGCTTACATCTTAATATGTTATGGTTTGGCTACAAAGTTGACAAAATCCTAACATATTTTCTATACTATATTACAAATTTACAATACCAATTTTTACTTCTGAGAGTCTCGTAGCTTGCATGAAATTATTGATGATGTAGTTATCAAGGAATAGCGCTTCTACATGACTTGCACCACAATAATACATGTCACATATTACCGCCAACTAAAGAGTTCAACGAAGTGCAGAACTTTGAATATCTAAAAACTATCAAAATAACATACGGGTATTTATTTTGCATGCCACGCTGTTTAGGTGCTAATGTTTGATGTTAAGTATTCCCTCCATTCGAAATTACTTGTCACTCAAATGACATCCATTTGAGCGACAAGTAATTCCAAATGGAGGAAGTAATAATCAGCTCTTCATCCAATTCAATTCAGCAGAGCCTAACAAAACCTTATTTACCTTCTGACCAACTAAGACTTAATGCTTGAGAGAGCCACAAGCTCTTTACCACCGAAGATCATGTTGTGTGAATCTGCACAACAATCCCATGAACGATATTAGTTGCATGTCTTTGTAACACCCCATCTAATCTCTAAAAACATTTACTGCTGAAAAGCACATCCTAATGCTTCTTCATATCCACATTGTTCATCTCCCCATATCATTAATTAGCAGACTTTTTCTCTTTGCTAAAGATAAAGTGGAGCCTCTAATGGGAGTGTAGTGTCACACCTGTGCAAGGACACTGAAGTCACATACCTTCAGATAAGAAGGCTCGACTTGTGAAAAGACTCCAAGGTGTTTCTAGTATCGGTGCACCACTGTGGTCGTCGAACACGAATGAGTGTGCCAGGAAGTGGAGAGAATCGAGCCCCGGTCCATCAACATCGCTGCACCCTATGAGCTGGCTGTTCGGCACAGATGTTCGTGCGTCCTCCATCTCCCTACCGCGGTTGAGCATTGCCAGATTCAAAAGATCTCACACCATCTTTGACTCCATGAGGCACAGACCCCTCTTCACATGACAAGTGCCGCTCGTCCATCCTTGACATCCATCCTCTTGATCCCGCCGCTCCCCGCACATTCCGTCGCCGCTAGATCACGACCAAGAAGAAAGGCAGCAAAATAAGGTGCAACAAGGAGAAGTACATCACAACTACAATGTATAAGATTCCCCATGTCAAAACATGACATGTGAGATGGTGGCCCTCGACTCCGATGCCAATCCTAACTGCCTCTCATCAATGTCCACCAACCATCGGCGTGTGCAAGAAAGATTGAGGGTTTTTTGTTGCGGGAATATCCCACTTCTACCAACTGCAGCCCCTTGACGTGACCACCCTCAGTGTCGTCGTCTATTATTCCTAGGGGCACGAAGATGAGGACCCTACCTAGAGGCCGGTCGGAAGAGGAGAGTTGTGGTGGAAGAAAATCTGAGGGAGCTACGGAAGGGAGGAGGGGTGAAGGGACCACGGTCTTTGGGGAAGGAAAGCGAGAATTGAGGAAGGATATTTTGCAGTTATTGAGAGGATCGCGTGACATGATTTTCTAGGCCACCTACATGTGTGCGGGAGGGAGCAAAGGGGGAAGAGGTTACGAACAAACAACGTACCACCCGACCATCACCATCGCAGACCCCTCCTTTAGAAGTAGAGATCAGGAGTAGGTATTTGGCAAGATAGGGAAAGACATGTAAAGAATATTATTTTAGGAAAATTGTGATTGTGATTCCATAGTATAGATAATGATAGAAAATAAATTCCATAATGCGTGGGATTTAATATTTTTTATTTGTGACTATTTGATTTATTTTGGAAGGTTATTAATCTTCGGTCTACATTTTAGGAAGGTGATCTCACATATATGGGCCATTTTTAAATTCTCAATTACCTTACATGATTTAATTGAATGGGAACCTGCCAAAGCAAGAACACAAAAATATAAGGAGAATCATACGAATTGATTTGGTCTTTAGTGGGAGGGAAAAAATCGAGTGTGGGGTGGTGGTGGGAGGTGAGACAAAAATAAACCAGTGAGACGGGTGGTGAGAGGTGAGATGAAAAATATGAGTCGATGGTGGAAGGAGAGACGAAAAAATACCAGTGAAGGCCGGCTACTGATGACCGTGATTTGTGTTGGGTTTTCCGTGAAGAGGAACGGGGTATCGCAGCACAATGCGGGTAAGTATTTCCCTCAGTTATGAAACTAAGGTTTATCGAACCAATAGGAATACCAATCCTTAACCATCTTCAACGACTGCACACAAAGAAACAAACAACTTGCACCCAACGCAGGCAAGAGGGTTGTCAATCCCCTTGAACTCGTTATTTGCAAGCAACTGAGGTGTGTAGATAGTTGTAAATTGCAAAATAAAATAAAACACAAATATCTGTAGTGTTCCCCAGTGGCATCTCTCATGGCAAAGACATATGGTGGGTAAACAAATTACTGTTGGGCAATTGATAGAACATCGAATAATTATGTGATTTTCACGACAATGATCATGTGTATATAGGCATCACGTCCATAAGAAAATAGGCCGACTCCTGCGTGCACCTATTACTATTACTCCACTTCAAGATCACTTATATGCTTGCCTCTCTACGTATTAAGTAAAAACAGAGTAATGCTTGGAGAACAATGACATGATGTAGACAAAGTAAACTCAAATAATATGAATAAACACCATCATTTTATCCTTAGTAGCAGGAACACAAAGACGCATCTTATCCCCTTCTGTCACTGGGATATAGAAATTCACGAGGTTGAACCTACTACAACGCACCACTCCCACTGAAAAAATATTAACCTAGTTTGCCAAACTATCTCAATAGATCAGAGAGCATTACGAAGCTATGATGATTATGCAATTAAGAATCATAATAATCAGAGGTGACTCAAATACTTTTCATGAATAATCTGAACGTAAACCCACAATTCATCGGATCCCAACAAACACACCATACATAGTGATTACATCGGATAGATCAAAGCGAAGATGCGATGGACATGGTATTGAAGATCATAAGACAGAGAGATTGCCATCTAGGTACTGCCTACGGACCCGTAGGTGTGTGGTGAATGATACGTCCCAAACATATCTATAATTTCTGCTTGTTCCATGATCTTTTTGGTGACATTATTATATGTTTTGCTACACTTTCATATATTTTTACACATATTTGGACTAACCTACTAACTCAGTGCACCCAGTGCCAGTTCCTGTCTGCTAATGTCTTTTTGGTAGGGACTTTTACCAAAATTTACAAAGTCCCAAAAATCCCAAGAAAATTATATATAAATCAACGTGATGGAAGCTTCCGGAGCACCGAAGATGGGCCACAGGGGAGCCAGGGGCTGCCCAGGCGGCCTCCCTGCGCGGCCTGGCCCCTGGCCGGGTCCACAGGTCGCTTGGGTGGGCCCCACCTTCTCTAACGCCCTCCTTTGGCCTATATTTACCCCTCTAATCGGAAACCCTTCAAGCATATCCAGAATCATGAATTTCTCCATCGTACCGCCGCCGCAGCGCTTCCGAGATCGGGAGCGTCAGGAGACCTCTTCCCGGCACACTGCCGGAGGGAGGATTGACCTCCGGGAGCTTCTCCACCGCCATGGACACTTCCCGGACGTGCCGTGAGTAGTCCTCCTTGTACCATGAGTCCATGACCAGTAGCTATGTGATGTCTTCTCTCCAATCTTGTGATTCAATGATTAGCCCTTCTGAGATGCCCTACATGATCAAGACATCTATGTAATTTTCCTGCTATTGCTATGCTTGGTTTGTTGGGATCCGATGGATTATGAGATTATGTTCAGATTGTGATGAGTTATATATTTGATTATCCTTTTATATTATGTTCTTCAGTGATTCATGCATGTTCTCCATTGCTCTTTATTGCTTTGGCCGAGTAGTAGATTGTAACTCCAAGAGGGAGTGTTATGGATGATTGTGGGTTCATGCCCCCTGATGTCTAGCTTGAGTGAGAGAAACATGAGACTAGGGGATGTGTTGTTGCCACCAGGGAGAAAACAACGGTGCTTGTGACCACGGTTGCAAGTATTGTTTACCTTATGCAAAGTCCGTTAATGCAGTTGTTCGTTGCTTTGAGTTTACACTTTGGGTGGGCTCGCAACTTAATACCAGCGAGATGTTCTGGATAGATATCTCAAGGTGGATGATTAGTAAGTAGATGCTTATGAATAAACGGTCTTCTTGTCTTGGCGTACTGCCCATTACTATTGAGCCTCTAACTTTCAAGTAGCATAATTAGCATTACGGTGCGTTTATAATTCTGTCAATTGCCCAACTGTAATTTGTTTAACCATGCATAGTTGTTTATCATATTTTGGGAGAGAGACATGACTAGTGAACATCATGTGACTCAGGTCCATATTACCACCATTGCTTACACCTCCACCATTTACTGCTTTTATTTACTTTTCCATTGCAATCACTATCACTATTCCCGCTTGTGCTTTGATCCTGTGCAAACTACAAGGCCGGAGATATTGACAACCTCTCTGTACTCGTTGGGAGCAAGGTTATTTTTTATGTGTGTAGGTCCACGTCTTTTGCTAGCGCCAGAGCAGCGGACACCTACTTGTTGATCCTCAGAGTCCTCCTGGTTCGATAAACCTTACAGTCCCCGTGTAAGGGAAATCTGCTGCTGACTACATCTCAACCTTCCACTTGGGGTAACCAACAAGGGGCGAGAAGTATATCCATCAACTCGTCATCAAACAAATTTCTGGCGCCATTGCCGGGGACTCCAGTCTTCAAGATGGGGGAGTTGCACACTATCTTTTACCTTTGCTTTTTAGTCTTGTAAGTTTGCTTTCTAGTTTTTTCTTTAGAGTCTTATACCAAAAACCACAAAAAAATTAGTTACTTTTGCTTTGTTAAGTAAGTATGTCTAAGTTCTTTGCCTTTGGCATTGCACCCGAAGGAGAGATTCTCACCTTCAAACAAAGGGTTGGAGAAAGTCTGAAAGATGCTTGGTATAGAATTAAAGATTCTCAAGATAGAGCCACCAAGAAGAAATCCACCACTATTTTGCTTAGAAATTTTTAAGTTAGTATTACTTCTTGGAATAGGTTTGTTCTAGACACAACAATATGTGGGAATTTCTTGGAAGCTCCCGTTTGGGAGGCTCTTAATGTTATGGAAAATCTTGTTAAATTCCACCTATTGTTGACATAAAGGATGATATCACTTTAGCTCACATTATGAGTAAACTTGAAAATATAGAGCTAAAGATGACAAGCAGGAGTAAAATAAATGAAGTAGATCATAGGATTCAAGGGAACTTAAATAGACTTGATAGCTCCATGCACAAAATTTACAAAACTTTGGAGACCCTTAAATCCCACGATGTGGATCCTTCTAGGATTGATAAGATCGAGGATATTACTGAAACTTTAGGAACTACTCTATCCTCCATCAAGACTAAAAGGTAGAAACCCCACAAGTAAGGAACCTAAGTTCGTTCACGTAACCAAGGTTACTCAACCTAAAATGAGTATACCTGTTGCTAGGGGTGTTGAAACTATGAAGACCTTGGAAGAGATACCTCTCTTAAATCAAATTAGAAATGAAATTCCAATTAGTCTTACTACCTTTGCTTTTGTTCCTAAAAGTGTTGCCACTAAGCCTCTCTTTGAGAGTCCTGTTCAGATTAGTTGTACTATTGAAGAGCTTTTTGATGATCTTTGTGATGGTCCAATTGATACAACTTGATCTTTTTGCATCATGCCTAGCTCAAAGGCATAAAAGAAAGCGCTTGTTGGGAGGCAACCCAATTTGTTTTTACTTTCAGTTTTAGTGGTCTTGATGCTTGTTACTACTCTAGCAACATCATTGTATCTTTGTTTTCAAGTTTATGCCAAGTTTTAGCCTCCGATTGCAAGAAAGTTCAAAAGTTGTGACATGTTGTCCAGAAACAGATTATGTCTGCCTGACGGAACAATTCGCCAAACATCACTAGATCATCTTTTTGATCTAAATTGTTTTGACAGCATGCCCTATATAATTTTCTTTCTGAAGTCTATTCTGAGTTTTTCGATTTGAGTTGCAGAAGTGCCCCGAAAATATTATTTACTACATGTTGTTCTATTTTTCACAGATTCTGCCATGTTTTGCATTTTCATCGTTTTGCAAATCTTAAGCTTGCTTTTGCTTTGCAAAAATCTTTTGGAAATCATGAGAAACAGTAGCTTTTCATGAAAATCTTTATTTCCAGCAAGGAATAAATTACTTTATTATGGGTACTAACCACTCTAATCAGCTTATGATGAGTTTCGTATGAAGGGATTTTTCAAGTATGCGATGGAAAATGATGAAAGAAGATCCAGAAGTGTCAAGCGCTCAATCTTGGGGATGCCCCCATGAAACCCCAATAAATATTCAAGGAGACTCAATCGTCTAAGCTTGGGGATGCCCCCGTGCATCCCCTTCTCCATCAACAATCATCAGTTCGTCCATCTCCATGCTATATTTTTATCACTTCATATGTTATGTGCTATGCTTGGAGCGTCCCGCTCTTTACTTTTTAGTTTGTTTTAGTTCTGCTTGTTGTTCATAACAAGTCGGAACCTATCCTTCCTTGTTTGGGAGAGAGACACGCTCCACTCCACTCTAGAAAACAACATAGGTTTTCATGCTTATCTTTTTGTGTGTTCTTTATCTTTCCATAGCTGTTGTCATGCTTAGCTCTTAGTTTCCATGATTTATCTTTTTAAGAGCTTTTATTTAGGTTGCTTTTGGAACTCTCTTAAGTTATCATGCTTATCTTGTTTAGAGAGTTGGCTTATTGCACTGAGTTGTGTGTATTGCATGAGTAGGTAACTGAGGTTGTTATTTAAGTATAGTAGTAACTTGCAATAATTTTGAGGTATTGATTTGAGTAATGTTTGGACTATTGGTGCCAAGAGCTTGAGCCTATTAGTGATAGGTGTCGTATTTTGGAAAATCCATGTGATTTTCAAAACTAAAAAAAAAATTGAGACCTCTAGCTACTAGATGGATCGCTAACCTCTGGAGGGGTTGGAATATATAGAGTACCCTCACGTTACCCTGGGTCGAGGATGCGCAAGGATAACCAAACCCCCCAAACACTCCTCCTCGGCGTACTTGTCTCTTTGTGAATTTCCTGACTAGATAGAGAGTTACCGATAATAAGTGTATGAGTTCTTCGGACTAATGCGAGTATTCGATTGTTGGCACTTCCACCATCCATATTTTGCTAGCCTCTTCGGTACCGTGCATTGCCCTTTCTCATCTTGAGATTTGTTGCAAACTTTGTCGGTGCATCTAATTCCTTGGTATGATACGCTCTGTCATCATAAGCCTCATTATATCTTTCCTCAAAATGACACCATACCTACCTATTAAGGCATTTCCATAGCCTTTCTGAGATACATTTCCATGCAACATCCACCATCTCATGACTTGATCTTCATGTCATACATGCTTTTGCTTGATCGAGGAGCCGAATGCTAGTTGGGCCTTGCCCTTATTATTGCTACATGACGCGCTAGTTTCATTGCATATCCCGCTACACTGGCAGAGGCATACATTTGCATACATCATGATAGTTTTCATTTGTCTTTATGTGAGTACTTCTTATAAAGTGTGATGATCTTCTTTTTATTCTTGTAAAACATAGATTGTTGCCCTTAAGTGAGGAAAAGATCCCAAGAGGACAAATTAAAAGATCCCAAAGAGGACAAATGAAAAGATCCCAAAGAGGAAAAATGAGAGATAAATAGAAAGAGCCAAAGAGGCCACAAAAAAATAAAAATAAAAAAAGGAAATACAAAGAGAGAAGGGGGCAACACTACTATTCCTTTTGAAATATCCACACTCGTACTCCATTGTTATATTTGTACTCCATGGAGATTATCATTCATGCATAACTATGTGGGGACCTTTACACTATAGAACTTGGTTTGTATATTCCAATGATGAGCCTCCTCAAATGATCTCTAGGTCTTCATGAGAAAGCAAGTTGGATGCACCCCCACTAGTTCCATTGGAGAGCTTACCTTAGCTCATATGTGCATCCGTTGCATGGCAATCCTTACTCCTCACATCATATCTATCATTTGGCTTTCTCTCGCCTATGGTTGTCCTCGTTGATCTGAGCCTTTCACACCTTTTTGTCTTCCCCATCATTATTCTCTGTGCCATCCTAAGTGCCAACATATGTTTCTTGCTCTCATCCATTGCATGAGTGCTCAAAGTCGAAAGGGAGAGGATCGTTTTGACTTGTGTCTGACTAGTGGTCTGGGGATGAGTCAAAATAAGATTCTGAAGGAGACCAAGTGTGAAGTTTAGTAGATTGAGTTATCAGTTAAAAATATATATTTTTATGCTCTAAACCCATCTCCCACTTCTTGCATGCAAACACCATTTGGAGACATTCGAGTCACGGACAGCGAGAGCTCTTGCACCTTTATGTTCTTACGTTGCTAATTTCAATACTAAATATAGACTCTTGCTTGTTATTGTCTTGACTTGAATTGCATATCTTACTTGCTTTACTTTGAAGTTCTTATATGTGTGTTAGCATGTCACCACAGAAATTATTTGTGTTATCATTTACCTACTCGAGGACGAGCAGGAATTAAGCTTGGGGATGTTGATACATCCCAAACGTATGTATTACTTCTGATTGTTCCATGATCTTCTGGGTGACATTATTATATGTTTTGCTACACTTTCATATCTTTTTACACATATTTGGACTAACCTACTAACTCAGTGCACCCAGTGGTAGTTCCTGTCTGCTGATGTGTTTTTTGGAGGGACTTTTACCCAAATTTACAGAATTCCAAAAATCCTGAGAAAAATATATAAAAATCAGCGTGACGGAAGCTTCCGGAGCACTGAAGATGGGCCATAGGGGAGCCAGGGGCTGCCCACGCGGCCTCCGTGCGCGGCCTGGCTCCTTGCCGCGCCCATGGGTCGCCTGGGTGGGCCCCACCTCCTCTAACGCCCTCCTTTGGCCTATATTTACCCCTCTGATCAAAAACCCTTCAAGCATATCCGGAATCGCGAATTTCTCCATCGTTCCGCCGCTGCAGCGCTTCCGAGATCGGGAGCGTCAGGAGACCTGTTCCCGGCACCATGCCGGAGGGAGGATTGACCTCCGGGAGCTTCTCCACTGCCATGGACGCTTCCCGGACGTGCCGTGAGTAGTCCTCCTTGGACTATGAGTCACTGACTAGTAGCTATGTGATGTCTTCTCTCCAATCTTGTGCTTCAGTGATTAGCCCTTGTGAGCTGCCCTACATGATCAATGCATCTATGTAATTTTCCTGTTACTGCTATGCTTGGTTTGTTGGGATCCGATGGATTATGAGTTTATGTTCAGATTGTGATGAGTTATATATTTGATTATCCTTCTATATTATGTTCTTTAGTGATTCATGCATGTTTTCCGTTGCTCTTTATTTCTTTGGCCGAGTAGTAGATTGTAACTCCAAGAGGGAGCGTTATGCATGACTGTGGGTTCATGCCCCCTGATGTCTAGCTTGAGTGACAGAAACATGAGACTATGGGATGTGTTGTTGCCACCAGGGAGAAAACAACGGTGCTTGTGACCACGGTTGCAAGTATTGTTTACCTTACACAAAGTTCGTTAATGCAGTTGTCCATTGCTTTGAGTTTACACTTTGGGTGGGGCTCGCAACTTAATACGAGCGAGATGTTCTGGATAGATATCTCAAGGTGGATGATTAGTAAGTAGATGTTGATGAATAAACGATCAACTTGTCTTGGCGTACTGCCCATTACTATTGAGCCTCTAACTTTTAAGTAGCATAATTAGCATTGCGTTGCGTTTATAATTCTGTGAATTGCCGAGGTGTAATCTGTTTACCCATGCATAGTTTTTTATCATCTTTTGGGAGAGAGACATCACTCGTGAACATCATGTGACTTAGGTCGATATTACCACTATTGCTTACACCTCCACCATTTACTACTTTTATTTACTTTTCCGTTGCAATCACTATCACTATTTCTGCTTGTGCTTTGATCCTTTGCAAACTACAAGGCCGGAGAGATTGACAACCTCTCTATACTCATTGGGAGCAAGGTTATTTGTTGTGTGTGCGGTTCCACGTCTTCTGCTAGTGCCAGAGCAGCGGACACCTACTTGTTGATCCTCGGAGTCCTCCTGGTTCGATAAACCTTACAGTCCCCGTGTAAGGTAAATCTGCTGCTGACTACATCTCCACCTTCCACTTGGGGTAACCAACGAGGGGCGAGAAGTATATCCATCAACTTGTCATCAGTGAACTACTCACACATCATGGTGAGGGCAGCAAGGTTGATGTAGAGGCCTTTCGTGATTGATCTCCCCTCCGGCAGATTGTCGTAACGGAGGTTTAGATGGCCTCTCGTCGGAACAGAGACTTGCGGTGGCGGAAAAGTTGTTCTAGGAGTGCTCTTAGGGTTTTCGGAATATTTTTGAATTTATAGGACAGAGAGGGACGTCGGGAGGCATCCAGGGGGCACAAGCCATCAGGACGCGGCCAAGCCCTAGGACGCACCTTGTTGGCTTGTGTCTCCCTCGTGTGGCCTCTCGTCCACTTTTGATGCTTGCAGGCCTTCATATAGTCCAGAAAAAATCATATTGAGGTTTCGTGGCATTTGGACTTTGTTTGGTAGGGTAAACCTGCAAAGCAAAAATCTCGCAGAAAACAGGAACTGGCATTGGGCGAATGCCAACACAACAATGAAGCATCAAGCCACACGCGGGTAACCAAGGCGCGACAAGCAGGCAAGCAAGACCGAGCTCAATCAGATCTTCCGGAACCTTCTTCAGCTTAGAGTAAATAGGGATACACCTCTCACGATACGGCCCGAACACCTCCAAGGTATGTCCCGTGTAGACACAATTTGGTTATCAAAATACCATGGGCAACTGTGGGAGCCAACCACCAAGGATCATGTGTTCGTCTTGACCGAGCTATGGTCCCAACATCTGTATGGACAAAAGTGGGGTATCATGAAGAATTCCCCAAGTGTCAAGCTCCTCTGCATCATCATCAGCTTCCCAAGACCCTCTATTCAAGGTCCGCCTACTGATAGCAACTTCCTCTCAAGGATAATACCACCCACCTCTAAAAAGAGTAATAGAAATAGTGCATCTGAAATCAGGGCGGACGTCAAGCCACCCACGGAAGGCCACAGGGAAAAAGTTGCTTTAAAAATATGTATCTCAAGAAACAATAGTTACATGTAACAACTACCTTGGTGCCACGAGTTATAAAAATTCATCACACACACTGCATAGACTCTTTTACAGTATCTTGGTATGCACATGTTTTGTCACACCCTGTTTTTGCTATCACTTGTCTGTGTTGTAAAATCCTGAGCTTGTTAAAACCTTTTCAAAACCAATGTTGTGAGTGCCATGATTGACATTGTATGCTTGTATGCTTGATCATGTGACGATTTAAAACCCTAAATTCCTTGGTATTATACTGATTTCCAAAAACCCTTGCTTATTGCTGACCAAGTAAAACCACCTTGAGTGGCACTGCATGTCCTTGATAGCAAGCAGTGCTTCTACTCATATTTGGTAATCTGATTTTTACCTATCTTTATATTTCAAAACCACAAAAATAATTATTTTTGTGATTATTTTCCTAATTAAATAACCTGTCCATTTCTAAGGCCAGAATTGGTATTCCAACATGGAAACATACTTTTCTGCTTTGGAAAAATCTGATTAAATTTAGAGATGATCACAAAGACATATATTTTCCATACATAGGATTTTAAACCACATTTTATATTATATTTATTGATTAAAACTATGAAAACTATTTCTATCTGTTTTGGCATTTTGAAATATTTCCAAAGGAAATATTCTCAATAAATTCCTAGAAAATTCCAGTGATATCCCTAAGCCTTGTTTGGTGTCCACATAAAGTTTCACCTTGATCAAAGGAGGATAAGGACCTCATATAACCCTAAAACCCTGTTTGTCCAGAATCAAGTTAGGACAACTCTACATAGCAAAGTTTGTCCAATGATGCTAAAACTTTGCAGGAGTGCCTAATACCTCAAATGAGGGTTCCACACCAAAAATGGGATTTGTGGGACTTAGTTTGCCCACACTCCCTTTGGAAGGAACAGATCTGGTCATATTGTAGTGTTTTCAAGTTTACAAAGTTAAACTGGTCCTTTGGAGCTCAAATTTGGTGAAACTCCATGGTTTACCACCAAACCCAAACCTGTTAAGTTGCAACACCAGTGGTGGAATGCAACCCCCCAAAACCACTATCGAACACCTTCTGATAGATAGGAAAAGCCACCTTATCCACAGCTAAACTAAACTCCTTTGCTTCAAACTCTTAGATTAAGTGGCCAGCACCTGTGTCTAACCCCAGTCAACTGGCCCCTCACTGGTTCAAAGAGGAAAGGCCAAAAACCCCAATTTAGATCTCAGTTCATGACTGACAGCACCAATATTTCTTGCCTCCCTTGACCAGCCAAAGCTCCCACAAGAACCAAACGGCTAGCCACACCCCCAGCAAGTGCCGGGACATGCTAGACACGTCCAAAGTGCCTCAGAGCGTGCCAGCATGCTGTAGCATGCCAAAACTGCGCTCTGGGCGCGCTACAGGGAGTCGCCGAGGTGGGGGCGACGCCCTCGGCCAGTTCCAGCCTCCCCCGAGATGTCCAACCTCTTCCCCGACAACCCCTCTGCATCGGGCAAGCCTGAGGGACCCTCCTCTCCCGCGCTAGAGCTCGCGCGACACGTGCCCGCGCGCACCAGAACCGGCCAGGGTTGTGCGGCCACGAATGCTCGACTTCTCTCTTTCCCTCTCTACTGCAGATGGTTCGGGCAGTCCAAAACCATGTCCTGAGACCGTCGTTTCGACCCCAACCTCTCTCTGCACCCCATGCGCGCCATGGTGAGTCACCGGCGCTCCCGAATCTGCTCACCGTCGCGGCCCTATAAATAGCCCTCCCCCTCGCTCTAGCACCCCTCAGATAGCTTTGCCACGACCACTAGTACCTCCCTAGCCACCCCAGCAAACCAGCACAGCCCCGGTGCTCAAGATCGACTAAGGCCCCTCCGCCTCGGAGCTCCGGTCGATCTCCGGCTACACGACGGCTCTTGCGCCCCTCGACCCACCAAACTGACCCCCTTGATCCCAGGAAGCTTTCCCCCAACTCGCCCGAGCTTTTCCGTGTCTGTAGCCACCCCACGACCACCTCCCGGAACTCCTCCGCCACGACCTCCTCGTCGCCGGCGAACCCCTGCCTCCCCATCGTTGTTTCGACCACCAGCAGGTAGGCGACGGTCAGGCAAACCCATTCCAGTGTTCGTTGGAGCATGAGCGCGTCGGCAACCTCGGCGGCGTCCTCCTCCTCCTCTCTAGCCGGAGGTAGAAGACGACCCCGACAGGTGTGCCCCACCTGTCGGTGGCCCAGCCTCCTCCCCCGCGCTGGCCTCGGCCACTGACCGCAGGGCCCTGCGCGTCATGTTCAAACCTGACAGCGCGCGCGCCTCGGCAGGCTGTCGGCTGGCCATGGGCCAGCCCAACTCTGGGCCGAGCCAGGCCGGAGTTAGCCTGTTTTTATTTTTATTTTTAAACCCTGGTTTGTAAGATTTTTATAAAAACATTTAACCAGTGTAAAAATATAATTCTTCCACTTTTATTCTTCTAAAAATGTGTAGTATTTAATGGTATGCTTAGGTGAATTTTTCCAGCAACTATTCTGTTTTATATTAATAAAAAGGAATAAAATGGAATAGTTTTGCTTCTGCTTGGTTGTTTTCAAAAATATTCCTTCAAGGAAAACTAAGGCAAATATTTTTAAAATGATATCTTAGATTTATTAGTAATAGAGAACATTTTTAAAATAACTTTGTGGACTGTTTCTCTGTGAGCTATTTCTTATTTAGTGTTTTATCGATGATAGAAAATCAGTGTGACGAGGGAATCGGAGCGGAAGACCTCGAAGACCCCGGATACTTAGCTGACCAAGGCAAGCAGCCCTTTGACCATGACTGAGCATATGTTACTTTGCAAGTTAAATAGCAAGTATTCCCGTTGCATATGATCATAAGTGCTGGTAATCATTTGATATGATTTTACCGAAGGCTCCCCCGGAGCACATGCATTGAGCTTGACCCTAACCCTTGAGGGTCATGCTAATACCATGTTGACAAGTAAAGATAGTTGTAGATTCATCATGAGCATGTTGTTGACACAAAGCAAGAGTTTATGAGAACCCCGTGGGGTGCCACTAATGCCCGAGGGTGATGATGAGTTAGGTGGTCACTTTTGGTGAAGTGATGCACCCGGTATTTGTGTGAGTAAGGTTTCGGAAATGGGATTAGATTTATGATGTGTCGACCGTCCCAACCTTACCAGTACGACCATGTTACCCCTTATGGGACGGGGCTATGTTAATTACTCTGGTCGGTGCTAGCAAAGAGCCACATTACTAGTGGTGGGAGTGATGTATGGTCACTCTCGTGATGGGGTCGTGCCGGGTAGGACGACTATGCCATTTTTATGAGTTCCAGTCACACCGTTGGTCCCTGCATGGTTGGTACTGTCCAGAGTTGGTGCTCGTAAGACGTACAACATGTGGGTTGGGTACCAATCGAGTGGATCTCTTTGTCTAGTATCGTCAGGGGAAAGGCATTGATCAGGTACTTACCTCGGGTATGTGATATACCGCGAGTCGTGGATGACACGGAAGTTTCGCGGATCTCGTGGGTCCAGCGTACTACCTCTGCAGAGTGTAAACTATTCGAATAGCCGTGTCCACGGTCAAGGACAGCTGGGTAATCCTGCTTAAACTACATCCTGATATTTTCACATAAACCAAGTGTGTGTGTGTGTGTGTGTGTGTGGTTATGAGGAAGATCTTAATATGATGGCATTGATATGACCAAGTTCGGTGACTTGGCATATAGGGTGAACCCGGATGGTTCAGCCCTCGACAGATATATTGATATATGTAACCTGTTCTTCAAGAGTAATTCTTTAACTTGATGCATATTCATGATCTTTCCACCTAGATGAGTTACATTAAAGATGCATGATATTGTTATTCTTCACTTTCATTGTTCATATCATGGGCTGTTTGCGAGTACATTCAAAGTACTCATTGGCTTGCCACTGGTTATGTTATTGACCAGACATGGAAGGACCGGAATTTGGAGAT
This sequence comes from Hordeum vulgare subsp. vulgare, assembly GCF_904849725.1. Classification (NCBI taxonomy): domain Eukaryota; kingdom Viridiplantae; phylum Streptophyta; class Magnoliopsida; order Poales; family Poaceae; genus Hordeum; species Hordeum vulgare. The sequence continues at coordinate 542,804,002 of NC_058520.1, forward strand.
GAGTACGTCTTCGGAGACACCCCTGCGAACTAGGACGCTTCCGAGTCAGAATGTCTGTCGGTGTAGGCTTGATGGCATGGGCACCGCTTAGCCCCTTTGTTTTCCGCTATTAGTGTACTCGTGTGATTTGGCCTTAGGCCCAGTCTTGTGAACTTGACCCTTCGGTCACGTGTTGTAATAATTGGTACTTGGATGTAAGACTCTTTATTCAGTATCTGTGTTCGGTGAGCATTGATCTCTGGGATCACTGAGCACGACGATTCTCGACTAGTAAGTCGGGGTCCCCACATGTTTTATACTCATCGGCACTGATAGGTCAAATTTATTTTATACATGCTAAGTGCGATTGGCCAATAGACCAAGGGCTTGGATGATAATACCGCCCCGAGCACTTCCCCGTCACTACTTTTTAAGTGTCCGGTTTCTCGGATTTTGGTTTATATGCATCGGTTCCGAATTATGTCTTGGGTCTATAGTTGGGTTCCCCCGCTCCTATGCTTACCCCCTTACGTTCCGCTAGTTCGGCTAAAGGGGTAAAGGGAGAACCACTGCAATTGTATTACCAGCTAGTCTGGCTAAAAATACCTCAGTGGAGAAAGCCAAAAAGTGACCATCATAATAGGCAAGAACTGGTCTACAACCCGAGCTCAAATACAAAAACCAATGGAAGTTATTTCGTGTTTTACGTGGTGTTCACACCTCTGCAGACCCTGTGGTAGCTAACCCGAAATTCGGTGTATCTGACTACCACAAAAAACTAGGGGCTTATGATCAACCCTCGAATTAAAACTCCTAAGGCTAAGTGAAAGTGATAAAGCCGCATAGTTCGATTGCCTCGTTTCCTTCACACACACTAGCACCTTAGGGCAGCGACACATCGGCTAAGGGTAATAGTGCGGACATTGAAACACCCCAAGTAGTCTCTACATGGGGATGAAGCCGACGAATGGTAACTTTTAGATTAAACAGCCAAAGTGAGGAATCAAAATAATACAAAGTGCATCTCACTCAAGACTAGAATTGTAAAAATAAATTGTTCGGAGATACATGACAATACATTCACTTAAAGAGTACATCTTTTGAGCATTGAGCCTCTATAACCCGAGAACCCTCCGTTGCGGAGGGAAAATACAACTCGGGACGTCTATGCTCCTTCCCGGTAGGCGGAGGGGCAGTTTCTATTGTAAGGGACTTTACCCACGGCCAGTGCATCATGGTCCTCGCAAAGGACGTCTGAGCTCCTTCTATGCACAGGGGCGCTTGAGGACCTCGATTCGGGGCGCGACATTGACCAACTTCTGCACCAAGCTGAAGTAGCTGCTCGGCAGAGGCTCGCTAGGCCACAGCTGGAAACAAAGATCCTTCATGACCGGCTCCGCCATCCTATGCAGCTCCACGAGTTGTTTCATGTGACAGCTCAAACTGGGGTTAGGCTGAGGAGTCTGAAACTGAACCCAGAAAAGCCTCCGCTCGACATCCCCGTCATGGGTCGTGTAGTGCTTGATCGCTTCTGCCACACTCTGCGGGAGGCCCATGAAGGTGCGTGAGGAACGCCATATCCGCGTAAGAAAGGCAAACTTGTTTCCACCAAAGGCACATTGCAATAAGTATGGCTTACCATTTGCCATCGGCTTGGCCTGGTGCACCTCTTCTTCAAAGAAACTCCGGTCCACCCGCTCTGATTTGAGCTCGGAGGACAGCTTGGAGAGCTCAGTCGTCTATTCCTAGGATTTCCGCTCCAAGGCTTCACATTAAGAGCTGGCATCTTGAGCTCCCGTTGAATCTCCACCACCCCGGCCTCATGCTTTCTCCTATCAACCTTGAGGGTGTTCAGCTCGACAGCTACGTGTTCGGCCGCCACCTTGTGAGCAGCGACCTCTTGCTTGGCCTTCTCCAATTCGGCCTTGAGCTTTTCGAATTCTTTGTCTGGGTTGCTGACCAAATCAAAATCACGGGGTCAGGAACTAAAGCTAGGACGGTCCTTCTCTACTAAGGACAATAAGAATTTTTACAACACACATTAAAACTTACCCTGCCTTTCATTGAGACGATTGTTTACACAGCTGAGCTCTTCATCGGAAGCTTTGAGTTTCCGATTCAGCTCGGCAATCTCAATAGCATGGGCATCAACATCGGAGGATGAGGCCCATGAGACAAAATTATCAATTAAAAGGACTCCAAGTTATCGGAATGGGAGACACTCAGTCAAATTACTCCAGCGAGCCGTTATAATTCAAGAGTCTCCACGTTATTTTTTCTGTACACCTAGGAGTTATTTTGAGCCACGGATAAGCTTGTCAAACTTACCCATGGCTCGGGGTTGTTATACCCATAAAGGCATATAAAACCTTATAAATAAACTTAAAACATCACACGGCTTACCTTAAAGCCCGCCAGCAAGCCATTGAAGGCTTCGTTCAGTCCATTGTTAATGGACTGAATGCTCTGTAGAATCGCACCCATAAGGGTGCGATGCTCATTGGCGATGGATGAGCCGGCAGAGGCATCCTCCATCATTTTCGGCCACACAACCGCAACCTTCTCTGTCAAGGGCGGCGCCGGTGGCGGCACCGAAGACTCTGGAAGACTAGAGCTCACTGAAGCTGTCTACGGAGGAAGCTTGGAGGAAATTTGGTCCCCCTCTCCGCTTGTGAGGAAGGAACCAACCTCCTAGGTCCCTGTGACTGAGGTGTGGACCTCAGCCAGGACCTCCCGGTCATCGGTGGCCGGTGTATCAACTTTGACCGGGACCTCTCAGTCCTCGGTGTCCAATGTACCCACCTCGGCCATCACCACCTTGTCTTTGGACGACGGGGCCTGGTGGGGTACCACCTCGGCCACATCATCTAAGGCCTAGGGAAGGGTAGTGCAGGACGCATTCTCGCTCTCCGCTAGCTCGGCTGGCGGCGAATTCCCCTCTAAGACTTGGTCCATCAGAAGTGTAAGGGTATTCTCCTGCTTAAGTATTTTGGTGATGATGACAACTCACTATGTTATCTAACCGGGTGTCAAGTATGCATGTATCATTTGTTAAGGCACAAGACGGCTAGGCATTCCCTCCAGACGGCGAGGATCGAAGATGTGGTCCCTATGTGTTTATTTTCTTTGGTCGTATGGATCCCGTACTATTAAGAGGGAATCCGCATTGCAAGGCTATGGGTGAATCAATTCTTCCCTAACTCTGTTGCACCCATCGTGTTCCATTGCATCTTGGAGAGAAGGGAATCCGAGTTTTTCTATACTGACCGGTTGTACCGGTGCTATGGGCGGTTGTACCGGCCGTGCACCGGGTCACTGCTACCTCTTGAGCTTGCGTTGGTTTTTCCCTTGAAGAGGAAAGGGTGATGCAACATAGTAGCAGTAAGTATTTCCCTTAGTTTGAGAACTAAGGTATCAATCCAGTAGGAGTATCAAGCCAAGTCTCCACCGTACCTGCGCAAAAACAGCAAACTTGCACCCAACGCTACAAAGGGGTTGTCAATCCCTTCATGATTTATTGCAAGGTGAGATCTGAAGGCGGAAAGTGCAACAAAGTAAAAGTGTAAGGCTGAAAATATGATGTGAAGTAGACCCGGGGGCCATAGTGTTCACTAGAGGCTTCTCTCATGATAGCAAATATTACGGTGGGTGAACGAATTACTGTCGAGCAATTGATAGAACCGCGCAAAGTCATGACGATATCTAAGGCAATGATCATACATATAGGCATCACGTCCGAGACAAGTAGACCGATACTTTCTGCATCTACTACTATTACTCCACACATCGACCGCTATCCATCATGCATCTAGTGTATTGAGTTCATGACAAACAGAGTAACGCCTTAAGCAAGATGACATGATGTAGAGGGATAAATTCATGCAATAGATATAAACCCCATCTTTTTACCCTTGACGGCAACAACATGATGTGTGCCTTGCTACCCCTTCTGTCACTGGGTGAGGTCACTGCACGATATGAACCCAATACCAAGCACTTCTCCCATTGCAAGAATTATAGATCTAGTTGGCCAAACAAAACCCAAACTCGAAGAGAATTACAAGGATATGAAATCATGCATATAAGAGATCAGAAGAAACGCAAATAAGATTCATAGATAATCTGATCATAGATCCACAATTCATCGGATCTCGACAAACACACCGCAAAAGAAGATTACATCGGATAGATCTCCATGAAGATCATGGAGAACTTTGTATTGAAGATCCAAGAGAGAGAAGAAGCCATCTAGCTACTAGCTATGGACTCGAAGGTCTATGGTGAACTACTCACGCATCATCGGAGAGGCAATGGTGTTGATGAAGAAGCCCTCCGTGTCCGAATCCCCCTCCGGTAGGGCACCAGAACGTGCCCCAGATGGGATCTTGCGGAGACAGAAGCTTGCGGCGGCAAAACTCTCGATATAGGTTTCTTTTCGGGGGTTTCTGAATTTATAGGAATTTATGGCGGTGGAATTACGTCGGTTGGGCCCATGAGGAGGTCACAAGCCTGGTAGGTGTGGCCTAGGGGGGTCGCGCCTCCTGGGCTTGGGACTCCCTCGTGGCTCTTCTGGCCTTCTTCCAAAGCTTCGGGGGTCTCTTTTGGTCCAAAAAAATCATCGCGAAAGTTTTATTCCATTTGGACTCCGTTTGATATTCTCCTCTAAAAAGGTCAAAACAAGGAAAAAAACAGGAACTGGCACTTGGCACTGAGTTAATAAGTTAGTCCAAAAAAACATATAAAAGGCATACAATACATCCAAAGTTTGACAAGATAATAGCATGGAACCATCAAAAATTATAGATACGTTGGAGACGTATCAAGCATCCCCAAGCTTAACTCCTGCTCGTCCTCGAGTAGGGAAGTGATAAAGAATGAATTTTTGATGTGGAATGCTACCTAGCATATTTGTCCTTTGTAACTTCTTTCATGTGACATGAATGTTCAGATCCGTAAGATTCAAAACAGTAGTTTGCTATTGACATGAAAACAATAATACTTCAAGAAAACTAGCAAGGTAATCATGAACTTTCGAAATAACAAGGCCAAAGAATATTATCCCTACAAAATCATATAGTCTAGGCATGCTCCATCATCCCCACACAACTAATTTAAATCATGCACAACCCCGGTATTGGCCAAGTAATTGTTTTCGCACTCTTACTTTCTCAAACCTTTTTCAACTCTCACGCAATACATGAGCGTGAGCCATGGATATATCACTATAGGTGGAATAGTGTGTGGTGGAGGTTGTGAGACAAAAAGGAGGAGATGGTCACATTGACTCGGCTTATTAATAGATATCAATGTGAAAGAGTAGGGATTACCATGCAATTGATGCACTTAGAGCTAAAGGTATGTGAAAGTTCAAAAGGAGAACTAGTGGGTGTGCATCCAACTTGCTTGCTCACGAAGACCTAGGGCAATTTTGGGGAAGCCCATCATTGGAATATACAAGCCAAGTTATATAATGAAGATTCCCACTAGCATATGGTGGTGACATAGCAATAGACTCTCAATCATGAAGATCATGGTGCTAATATGAAGCACAAGTGTGGAAAAAGATAGTAGCATTGTCCCTTCTCTCTTTTTCTCTCTCTTTTTTTTGTTTGGGCTCTTTGGCCTCTTTCCATTTTTTTGTGTGGGCAAGTTTGGCCTCCCTTTTTTTTATTTCCTCACATGGGACAATGCTCTAATAATGATGATCATCACACTTTCATTTACTCGCAGCTCAATGCTTAGAACGATGATGACTCTATAGGAAATGCCTCCGGCATTGTACCGGGATGTGCAACGATCTAGCTTAGCGTATGAATCGCTAGCTATCTTACGATCATGCAATGGAAACATACAAGTGACGGCACAAGTCATGAGACGGAACGGTGGGAGTTGCATGGCAATATATCTCGGAATGGCTATGAAAATGCCATAATAGGTAGGTATGGTGGCTTTTTTGAGGAAGGCCTATGGTGGTTTTGTGTATCGGCGAAAGTTGCGCGGCGCTAGAGAGGCTAGCAATGGTGGAAGGTGAAAGTGCATCTATACCATGGACTCACATTAGTCATGAAGAACTCACATACTTATTGCGAAATTTTTAATTAGTAATCGAAACAAAGTGCTAAACGCATACTCCTAGGGGAAGGGTTGGTAGGTGTTAACCATAGCGCGATCCCGACCGCAACACAAAGGATGACAAACAATAGATCAATTATGCTCCGACTTCCTAACATAGCGGTTCACCATACGTGCATGTTACGGGAATCACTAACTTCAACACAAGTATTTATAGATTCACAACACCTTACTAACATCACTCTTAATATTACCAAATCCATGTCTCAAAACTAATTGAGAGGAATCAAACTTCTCTTTCTAATCAATGCACAATAAATTGGAAGTTTTATTGTATCCTCTTTGGATGCCTATCATCTTTAGGACTACTTTCATAGCACAAGCCAACTACCAAGTTACTCATAGAGAGCACTCTCAAAAAGATATGAGTGAAGATCGAGATTTCTTATTTCTCCAAAATATGACACCGCCGTGCTCTAAAAGATCTGAGTGAAGCACTTAGAGCAAAGTTATCTAGCTCAAAAGATATAAGTGAAGCACATGTGAGCTAAATTGCCTAACTCAAAAGATATAAGCGAAGCTCAATGAGGATTCTAGCAAATTCACGATGAGCGTATGTCTCTCTCAAAAGGTGTGCAGCAAGGATGATTTTGACACAACAAAAAGAAAAGAATCCTATAATACACGACGCTCCAAGAAAAACACATATCATGTGGTGAATAAAAATATAGCTCCAAGTAATGTTACTGATGGATTAAAGACGAAAGAGGGGATGCCTTCCCGGGGCATCCTCAAGCTTAGGCTTTTTGGTGTCCTTGAATTTGGCTTGGGATGCCTTGGGCATACCCAAGCTTGAGTTATTTCCACTCTTTATCCCTTTGTCCATGAGAACATCACCCAAAACTTGAAAACTTCACAACACAAAACTTAAACAGAAACTCATGATAACATTAGCACAAGAAAACAAACTACCACATCTTTAGGTACTGTAGAAAAGTTGATTTCTATTTATATTGGTGTTAGATTACTGTATTCTCACTTTTCCATGGCTAGTACCCCCCGATACTATCCAAAGTTTCATCAAAATAAGCAATCAACACAACAAAAACAGAATCTATCAAAAACAGACCAGTCTTTTGCAATCTGTATACTTCGTATACTTCTGGTATCCCAAAAATTCTGAAAAATTATGACAATTTGGGAAATTGGCATACCAACCAGCAACAATAAGAATCAACTCAAAAGCTCTTCATGGATAGGAATGAAAAATAATTTCGTGAGCGCAAAGTTTCTGTCTTTTTCAGCAAGATCAAATAACCATCACCAAAACTAGTCATAAAGGTTTTACTTGGCTCAAACACAAAAAGAAACACAAAAAACACAATCATAAGAGAATTATGATGGTGTGGACACAACAAAACAGAAAGCAAAAAGCAAAGATAAATTCATTGGGTTGCCTCCCAACAAGCGCTATTGTTTAATGCCCTCAGCTAGGCATTGATAATTCAATGATGCTCAGACAAAATACAAGAATTGAAGCACAACGAGAGCATCATAAAGCATGTAAAAATCACATCTAAGTCTAACATACTTCCTATGCATAGGCATTTTATAGGAAAACAGATTGTCAAGACAACCAATAGCTACCATATGCAAGGAAGAAGAAAGAGACAATATCAATCTCAACAAAACGAGAGGTAATTTGGAAACATGAAAGTTTCTACCACAATATTTTCCTCTCTCATAAAAATTACATGTGGGATCATATTCAAATTCAACAATATAGCTATCACATAGGATATTCTTTTCATGATCCACATGCATGCAAAGTTGACGCTCTTCAAAAATAGTGGGATTATCATCAACTAAAGTCATGACTTCTCCAAACCCACTTTCAATATTATTGCAAATAGCATATTCATCATGAGGCTTAAACAAATTATCAAGATCATAAGAAAAATCTTTACCCCCATCATGATCATTGCAACAAGTAGTGGACAAAGCAAAACTAGCATCTCCAAGCTTAGGGTTTTGCATGTTTTTAGCATGATTGTCATTAGTAGAATTTATAATGAAATCATTGCAATCATGCTTTTTATTCAAGGAGCCATCGTGAATCACTTCATAAATTTCTTCATCACGATTTTCAGATTCACGCATCTCAAGCAAAACTCCATAGAGAAAGTCAAGTGCACTCAACTCACTAGCAAATGGTTCAACATCTTGGATCTCTTAAAGAGATTAGCAAGTCGGTGAGGATCCATATCACTAGATTTTTAGCAAGCGAAGATGCAAGCATAGTGAAGGCACATAGCACACAAGAAAAGGAAAGCAAGCGAAAAAGGCAAATATTTTTGTAAATTTTTGTTTTTCAGAAGTGGGGGAGAGGAAAACGAGAGGCAAAAAAGTAAATGCAAGAGATGAGTTTGCGACAGTTACTTGGATAAGCTTCACTTAGAATAATCCCCGGTGCCAGAAATTGACACGTTGAAGGCAGACTATTCTTGACTTGATACTTGTTAGCACTCCCCGGCAACGACACTAGAAGAATGTTGTTGACGAGTCCCTGACTTGATGCCTTCGCGACAACAGAGCCAGAACTGCTCCGAGTTGCTCAATAATTAGCAATTGTCTTGCAATGGCCCACCATCGCATGGGTTCGCGGTAGTTTTCGAGGGTAGAGTATTCGACCCAAATTTGTTGGTACGCCAGTCAGGAGGTGAGAGAATACTCTCGAGTATTAGCAGATGAATGTGTCAGATTCAACCACACCTGAAAGATTAGTATCTGCAAGCAAAGTATCAACAGCAAAGTAGGGTGATAACAACAGTGTCAGAAACGATCTGTTGACGGCAGACTATTCCTAACTGTCGTATCAATGGCGCCAGAAGTTGCCCGTTGACGGAAATTGTCTTTTCCCGTCAACGCCGAGCGAACCAGAATTATAGCAGGTAGCAGTAGTGTAACGAGTAACAACAGTGGCAAGGAACAGCAGTAGTGACAGCGCTAGCAAGTAGCAACAGTAGCAAGTAGCGGCAGTAGCAAGTGACAGTAGTAACAGCAGTAGCAAGTAGCAACAGTAGTAATAGCAGCAGAGCAAAATAAGTAACAGCAGCAGAGCAAAAGAAGTAACAACAGCAATGTGACAAACTCGTAGGCAATGGGTCGGTGATTCGTTTGGATGACATTCATCATGCAACAGTTATAACACGGAGAGATATGTGGCTAGCTCCCGTTCGTCAATGTGATGTAGGCATGCATTCCGTGTGTAGTCATACGTGCTTAGGGAAAAGAACTTGCATGACATCTATTGTCCATCCCTCCCGTGGCAGCGGGGTCCAAAAGGATACTACAGGATATTAAGGTTCTCCTTTTAATAAAGAACCGGAACAACGCATTAGCACTTGGTGAACACATGAACTCCTCAAACTGTGGTCATCACCGGGAGTGGTTCCGGTTATTGTCACTCCGGGGTTGCCGGGTCATAACACATAGTAGGTAACTACAACTTGCAAGATCGGATCTGAAACACACATATATTGGTGACAACATAATAATTTCAGATCTGAAATCATGGCACTCGGGCCCTAGTGACAAGCATTAAGCATGGCAAAGTAGTAGCAACATCAATCTCAGAACATAGTGGATACTAGGGATCAATCCCCATCAAAACTAACTCGATTACATGACAGATCTCATCCTACTCATCACCGCCCAGCGAGCCTACGAATAGATTACTCATGAACGATGAAGAGCTTCATGGAATTGGAGAGGGAAGAAGGTTGATGATGACGATGGCGATGATTTCCCCTCTCCGGAGCCCAAAACGGACTCCACATTTGTCCTCCAGATGAAGAACAGGATGTGGTGGCGCCTCCGTATCGCAAACGCGATGAAATCTTCTCTTCTAATTTTTTACTGGGCGAAAGTGAATTTATAGAGCTGAGTTTGGGGGCGGTAGAGCCACGTGGGCCCCACAAGCTTGGTTGTCGCGCCCAGGGGGTGGCCGCGGCAACAGGGCTTGTGGCCCACTGGCCCATCCCCTCCGATGGATCTTTGCGCAGGTATTTTTCATATTTTCAAGAAAAATTCTCCATAAATTTTCACGACGTTCCGAGAACTTTCATTTCTGCACAAAAACAACACCATGGCAATTCTGCTGAAAACAGCGTTAGTCTGGGTTAGTTCCATTCAAATCATGCAAATTAGAGTCCAAAACAAGGGCAAAAGAGTTTGGAAAAATAGGTACGATGGAGACGTATCAATACTCCCCGGCAACGGTGCCAGAAATTGGCACGTTGACGAGAGACTATTCTTGACTTGATCCTCCTCCCCGGCAACGGCGCCAGAAATGAGCTTCATTGACGGGATGTTAGTGCCGCTTACCTAGCCTCCCCGGCAACGGCGCCAGAAATTCTTCTTGCTACCTCTTGAGCTTGCGTTGGTTTTTCCCTTGAATAGGAAAGAGTGATGCAGCATAGTAGCAGTAAGTATTTCCCTCAGTTTGAGAACCAAGGTATCAATCCAGTAGTAGTATCAAGCTAAGTCTCCACCGTACTTGCGCAAAAACAGCAAACTTGCACCCAACATTACAAAGGGGTTGTCAATCCCTTCACGATTGATTGCAAGGTGAGATTTGAAGGCGGAAAGTGCAACAAAGTAAAAGTGTAAGGCTGAAAATATGATGTGAAGTAGACCCGAGGGCCATAGTGTTCACTAGAGGCTTCTCTCATGATAGAAAATATTACAGTCGGTGAACAAATTACTATCGGGCAATTGATAGAACCACGCAAAGTCATGACGATATCTAAGGCAATGATCATACATATAGGCATCACGTCCGAGACAAGTAGACCGATACTTTCTGCATCTACTACTATTACTCCACACATCGACCGCTATCCAGCATGCATCTAGTGTATTGAGTTCATGACAAACAGAGTAACGCCTTAAGCAAGATGACATGATGTAGAGGGATAAATTCATGCAATAGATATAAACCCCATCTTTTTACCCTTGATGGCAACAACACGATGCGTGCCTCGCTACCCCTTCTGTCACTGGCTGAGGTCACCGCATGGTATGAACCCAAAACCAAGCACTTCTCCCATTGCAAGAATCATAGATCAAGTTGGCCAAACAAAACCCACAACTCGAAGAGAATTACAAGGATACCATATCATGCATATAAGAGATCAGAAGAAACTCAAATCAGATTCATAGATAATCTGATCATAAATCTACTATTCATCGGATCTCAACAAACACCGCAAAAGAAGATTACATCCGATAGATCTCCATGAAGATCATGGAGAACTTTGTATTGAAGATCCAAGAGAGAGAGGAAGCCATCTAGCTACTAGCTATGGACCCGAAGGTCTATGGTGAACTACTCACGCATCATCAGAGAGGCAATGGTGTTGATGAAGAAGCCCTCCGTGTCCGAATCCCCCCTCCGGCAGGGCAACAGAACGTGCCCCAGATGGGATCTTGCAGAGACAGAAGCTTGCGGCGGCAGAACTCCCGATCTAGGTTTCTTTTTGGGGGTTTATAAATTTATAGGAATTTATGGTGGTGGAATTAAGTCGGTTGGGCCCACTAGGAGCTCACATGCCTGGTAGGTGCGGCCTAGGGGGGTCGCGCCTGGGCTTGTGACTCCCTCGTGGCTCTTCTGGCCTTCTTCCAAAGCTTCGGGGGTCTCTTTTGGTCCAAAAAAATCATCGCGGAAGTTTTATTGCATTTGGACTCCGTTTGATATTCTCCTCTGAAAAAGGTCAAAAACACGGAAAAAACAGGAGCTGGCACTTGGCACTTAGTTAATAAGTTAGTCCAAAAAAGATATAAAAGGCATACAAAACATCCAAAGTTTGACAAGATAATAGCATGGAACCATCAAAAATTATAGGTACGTTGGAGACGTATCAGTCACCACCGGACACAGTTCTGTTTCACTTCGGTTGTTGGGCGGTGGTGGCCCGGTTGTATCGCTATATTAAATATAGGTGGTACTACCGGTGTTCCAAGCGGTTGTACCGCTTGGGACTTTGTCATGCCCAGCAACCATGGCTAGTGACACCCTTGGGCCAACTTCCTGTTTTGGCCCGGTTGTAGGCCGGTGGTTGACCAGTTGTTCCGCTAAAATAGGAACACCGGTTGTACCGGCCAGTGCAATTTTTGCTGTAACAGTTAGAAAACTAGGGGGTCTATAGAAGGGGGTGTTCTTCTTCCTCCCCCTTATCTCTTACCTCTCTCTCTCCTCCATTGATGCACTAAAGCTTTCTTGCTCGATCTCTCTCCCTAGCCACCCAAGCTTGTTGTCTTGCTAGGGATTGAAGGAGGAGACCTAGATCTATACTTCCACCAAAGGAAAATTGATTCCCCCAAGTTCTTGTGTGGATTTTGTTACTCTTGGGTGTTCGAGCACCCTAGACGGAAGAGGTCACCTCGGAGCCACATTCCATTGTGGTGAAGCTCCGTGGTTTTTTTGGGAGCCTCCAATTAAGTTGTGGAGAGAGCCCCAACCTTGTTGTAAAGGTCTTGTTGCCACCTTCAAGGGCATAACTTAGTGGAATCACGACACCTCGCATTGTGTGAGGGCGTGAGGAGAATACGGTGGCCTTAGTGGTATTTTGGGGAGCATTGTGCCTCCATACCGCTCCAACGGAGACGTACTTCCCCTCAAAGGGAAGGAACTTCGGGAACACACCCTTGTCTTCATCGCTTCCACATGTGGTTATTTCTTACCTTTACTTGTATTTACTATTTGCTTATTATTGTTGTGTTAGCATCATATATGTTGCTCACCTAGTTGCATATCTAGACAACCTATTTGTTGCTAAACCTAATTTGTTTAAAGAAAAGCTTAAATTTTGATAGTTGCCTATCCCCCCCCTCTAGTCGAACAGGGCTGCGACAAGAACAACTCGTTTCTCACTACTAACAAAGACCCGGTGTAATTGTGCTAAATAAAGGATTGGATTCCATACCTTTGGGCCGGGGGCTTGACCCTAGAGGTTCGTCGGGGAACCATCTCAAAGGCTCCGAGCTCCTCATCGGAATCCGGGCCAGCGCCGAGCAGGGCGACCTTGCTCTTGCAAGGTCTCCTCGGGGCCCGAGGAGGTAGCCCCACCTCGGCCCCCTCTGGCACCTCCCTCTTCCTCGTTTGGAAGGAATCTCTCTCCTCCTCATCTTCTGCATCCCCCTCGTGTGTGGAGGAGGCATGAGTGTCCCCGGACTTGGTATCTTTAGGACACCTCGAACGGAGACCCCTGCGGGTCTCCTTCCTCTTCTTCTCCGGCACCGTGTATGGCGCCACCACCGGCATCACGGTGAGCAATGGTGACCGGGGTTCCTCGGGCAAGGGAGTTGTGTCATGTATGTTTTTGGCTTTGACCAGCCAATCATGGAGGGATGGTAGGAGGAATGGTAAGACCCTCGATAAAAATTGGAGCTTTAAGTAGGTATATGATACTTCTTGAGCTTGTGTTGGTTTTCGTTTGAAGAGGAAAGGGTGATGCGACAAAGTAGATAAGTATTTCCCTCGGTTTGTTGAGAACCAAGGTATCAATCCAGTAGGAGGAACAAGCAAGGCCCCAATCTTAGCACTGATACAAACAATCAAACACTTGCACCCAGCGCTAAAAAGGGGTTGTCAATCCCTTCACGGTTATTTGCAACGATGAGATCTGATAGAGACAAATATAAAATATTGCTAGAAATAAAAGTAAAACAAATTTAAATAAATGGCAGGAATATATTGTTGGTATTTTTGGTTTATAGATCTGAAATTATAATATGGAAAATAGACCCGGGGGCCATAGGTTTCACTTGAGGCTTCTCTCATGAAGGAGAATAATACGGTGGGTGAACAAATTACTGTCGAGCAATTGATAGAAAGGCGAATAATTATGAAGATATCCGAGGCAATGATTATGCATATAGGCATCACGTCCGTGTCAAGTAGACCGAAATGATTCTGCATCTACTAATATTACTCCACACATCAACCGACTCCTGTCTGCATCTAGAGTATTAAGTTCATGAAGAACAAAGTAACACATTAGGTAAGATGACATGATGTAGAGGGATAAAGTCAAGCAATATGATGAAAATCCCATCTTTTTATCCTCGATGGCAACAATGCAATGTGTGCCTCGCTACCCCTACTTTGTCACTGGGTGACGACACCGCCAGATTGAACCCAAAACTAAGCACTTCTCCCATTGCAAGAATTACCAATCTAGTTGGCCAAACCAAACAAATAACTCGAAGAGACTTGCTAAGATATGAAATCATGCATATAAGAATTCAGAGAAGATTCAAATAATATTCATAGATAATATGAACATAAACCCACAATCCATCGGATCTCGACAAACACACCGCAAAAGAGTATTACATCGGATAGATCTCCATGAAGATCATGAAGAACATTGTATTGAAGAACAAAGAGAGAGAAGAACCCATCTAGCTACTAGTTATGGACTCGTAGGTCTGTGGTGAACCACTCACGCATCATCGGAGGGGCACTGGAGTCGATGTAGATGCCCTCCATGATCGATTCCCCCTCCGGCAGATTACCGGAAAAGGCTCCTAGATTGGATCTCACGGGAACAGAGGCTCCCGGTGGAGGAAAAGTATTTTGTGGTGTCGTTCTGGTATTGGGGGGATATTTGGGAATTTATAGGACGAAGATTAGGGTTAGGAGGCCTGTAGGGGGCCGACAAGCCAGGGGCGCGCCCTACATGCTTGTCGTATCTCGGCAGGTCTCCTATCCCCTTCTCCAAGTCTCGCACATTTCTTCTGGTCCAAGAAAAATTATTCTGGAGATTTTATTTTGTTTGGACTCCGTTTAATATTCCTTATCAGCAATACTCAAAAGCATGGAAAAGACAGAAACTAGCACTAGGCTCTAGGTTAATAGGTTAGTCCCAAAAATAATATAAAATAGCATATTAATGCATATAAAACATCCAAAACAGATAATATAATAGCATGGAACAATCAAAAATTATAGATACGTTGGAGATGTATCAAGCATCCCCAAGCTTAATTTGTGCTCGTCATCGAGTACGTAAATGATAAAAACAGATTTTTTTAATGTGGAATGCTACCTAACATATTTAAACATGTAACATTCATTATTGTGGCATGAATATTCAGATCCATAAGATGCAAAACAAAATTCTAATATTGACATAAAAACAATAATACTTCAAGCATACTAACAAGGCAATTGCGTCCTTCCAAAATAACATGGCCTTAGAAAGTTATCCCTACAAAATCATATGGTCTCGCTATGCTCCATCTTCCCCACATAAAGTATCTAAATCATGCACAACCCCGATGAAAGTCAAACAATTGTTTCACACTTTTTATGTTCTCAAACCTTTTCAACTCACGCAATACATGAGCGTGAGCCATGGATATAGCACTATAGGTGAAATAGAATATGGTGGAGTGATACGTCTCCAACGTATCTATAACTTTTTATGTTTCCATGCTATTATCTTGTCAACTTTGGATGTTTTATATGCATGAATATGCTATTTTATATCTTTTTTGGGACTAACCTATTAACTCAGTGCCAAGTACCAGTTTCTGTTTTTCCGTGTTTTTGACCCTTTTTCAGACGGAGTCCAAATGGAATAAAACTTTCGCGATGATTTTTTGGACCAAAAGAGACCCCCGAAGCTTTGGAAGAAGGCCAGAAGAGCCACGAGGGAGTCACAAGCCCAGGAGGCGCCCCCACCCCCTAGGTCGCACCTACCAGGCTTGTGACCTCCTCGTGGGCCCAACCGACGTAATTCCACCGCCATAAATTCCTACAAATTCAGAAACCCCCAAAAAGAAACCTAGATCGGGAGTTCCGCCGTCGCAAGCCTGTGTAGCCACCAAAACCCAATCTGGAGCCCGTTCTGGCACCCTGCCGGAGGGGGAATCCATCTCCGGTGGCAATCTTCATCATCCCGACGATCTCCATGACTAGGAGGGAGTAGTTCTCCCTCGGGGCTGAGGGTCTGTACGAGTAGCTATGTCTTTGATCTCTCTCTCTCTCGTGTTCTTGAGATTTCATGATCTCGATGTACCGCGGGCTTTGCTACTATAGTTGGATCTTATGATGTTCTTCCCCCTCTCCCTTCTTGTAATGAATTGAGTTTTCCCTTTGGAGTTATCTTATCGTATTGAGTCTTTAAGAACACTTGATGTATGTCTTGCACGTGTCTATCTATGGTGACAATGGGATATTCATGTGAGTACTTGATGTATGTTTTGGTGATCAACTTGCGGGTTTCGTGACATCGGGAACCTATGCATGTGGGTTGGCACACGTTTTGACTCTCCGGTAGGAACTTCGGGGCACTCTTTGAAGTTCTATGTGTTGGTTGTATAGATGATTCTGAGATTGTGTGATGCACATCGTATAATCATGCCCACGGATACTTGAGGTGACAATGGAGTGTCTAGGTGACATTAGGATCTTGGTTGATATGTACCTTAAGGTGTTATTCTAGTACGGACTCTATGATGGATCGAACGGAAAGAATAGCTTCGTGTTATTTTACTACGGACTCTTGAATAGATCGATCAGAAAGAATAACTTTGTGGTGGTTTCGTACCCGACAATAATCTCTTCGTTTGTTCTCTGTTATTAGTGATTTTGGAGTGACTCTTTGTTGCACGTTGAGGGCTAGTTATATGATTCAATTATGTTATCATTGTTGAGAGAACTTCACTAGTGAAAGTATGAACCCTAGGCCTTGTTTCCACGCATTGCAATACTGTTCGTGCTCACTTTTACTATTAGTTACCTTGCTGTTTTTGTAATTTCAGATTACAAAAACCTATATCTACCATCCATTTTGCACTTGTATCACCATCTCTTCGCCGAACTAGTGCACCTATACAACTTACCATTGTATTGGGTGTGTTGGGGACACAAGAGACTCTTTGTTATTTGGTTGCAGGGTTGCTTGAGAGAGACCATCTTCATCCTATGCCTCCCGCGGATTGATAAACCTTAGGTCACCCACTTGAGGGAAAATTGCTACTGTCCTACAAACCTATGCACTTGGAGGCCCAACAACGTCTACAAGGAGAAGGTTGTGTAGTAGACATCAAGCTCTTTTCTGGCGCTGTTGCTGGGGAGGCTAGGTAAGCGGCACTCACCTCCCGTGAACGAAGCTCTTTTCTGGCGCCGTTGCCGGAGAGGTTAGCGCTTGAAGGTATATCTTTAGATCTTGCAATCGAATCTTTTAGTTTCTTGTTTTATCACTAGTTTAGTCTATAAAATAAAACTACAAAAAATGGAATTGAGTTGGCCACATATGCTTCATCTTTTCAATGTCTTTTGTGAGCATGATGGAAAGGAAAATTGTGCTCAAGTGCTAAAAGAAGAATTACATAGAATGCTTGGCATGAAATGTTTGAATGATGAGCATGATTGCAATGTTGTTAGTATGAATTCTTTGAATACCCATGATGCTAATGATATGCAAAACCACAAGCTTGGGGATGCTACGTTTGATGAAGATGATCTTTTTAGTTCCCCCACTTTGAATGATCAAAATTATTATGATGAAAGCATGCCCCCTACATATGATTATTATTGTGATGATACTTATGCTATAAAGAAGAGGGATGATAAAACTGGTCATACTCTTGAGTATCCTTTCACTGCACATTACTCCTTTAATGTGGAAACAATTCGTAGTGTTCAAGTCTTTTACGATACTCCCACTACTATTGATGAGAATAAATTTCCTTATGTGGAGAGTAGTAAAATTGTATGCTTGTAGATCATGAAAAGAATGTTGTAGGTGATGTTTATATTGTTGAATTCATTCATGATGTTACTGAAAATTGTTATGAGAGAGGATCATATGCTTCTACATATTGCAATAATATCAAGCTTCCTCTCCATGTGTTGAAATTTTTGAAGCTATGCTTGTTTTGCCTTCCTATGCTAGATGATTCTTGCTCCAATAAGTTGTTTGTTCACAAATCCCTATGCATAGGAAGTGGGTTAGACTTAAATGTGCTAGTCCTATGCTCCATGATGCTCCCGTTATGTTTCAATCCTTATCTTTTATGTAAGCAACATTGAAATCATCATGCCTAGCTTGAAAGGCATTAAAGAAAAGTGCTTGTTAGGAGACAACCCAATATGTATCCTTACTGTTTTTGTGTGTTAACATGATTAAGCTACTGTATTAATCATGTTTTATTGCCTTAGTTTCAATAAAGTGCCAAGTAAAGCCTTTATGATTAGTTTGGGTGATAGTTGTTTGATCATGCTGAAAAAACAGAAACTTTGTGCTCACGAAATTATTTTTCATTTCTATCCAGAGAGTGATTTTAGGTTGATTCTTTTTTCTGCTGATTGATATACAAATTTTCTTAATTTTCATAATGTTTCAAAACAATTGGAGGTGCAGAAGTATGGTTCTCATTCAGATCATTACAGACTGTTCTGTTTTTTGACAGATTCTGTTTTCAATGCATAGTTTGCTTGTTTTGGTGTTTCCATAGATTATATTAAGTGATATAAATTGTGGAAATGATAATATACAGTAGGCATTGTGTGAAAATAATTTTGAGTCTTGTTTTGACAGTACCCAAGTGATTGATTTGCTCGTTATCATACTAACCCATCTCACGAAGTTCCGTTAAGTTTTGTGTTGTTAAGTTTTCAAGTTTTGGGTAGAGTTTCGATGGACTATGGAACAAGGAGTGGCAAGAGCCTAAGCTTGGGGATGCCCAAGGCACCCCAAAGCCATATTCAAGGACACCAAAGAGCCCAAGCTTGGGGATGCCCCGGGAAGGCATCCCCTCTTTCGTCTTCAATCCATCAGTAACTTTACTTGGGGCCATATTTTTATTCACCACCTGATATGTGTTTTGCTTGGAGCATCATTTTATTTTGTTAGAATAAGGTACTAAGGATCTGAAATTCTTAGATGGGAGAGTCTCCACATAGCCAAATAGTTGTTCAACTACTCATTGAGCTTCACTTATATCTTTTGGAGTAGTTTGTCTTTTGCTCTAGTGCTTCACTTATATCTTTGTAGAGCATTGCAATGGTTCTATTTTATAGAACTAGTTGAACTCTCGCGCTTCACTTAGATCATTTTGAGAGTCTTAAACAGCATGATACCTTTCTTAGGTTATGAATCTAGTCCTAATATGATAGGCATCCAAAGAGGATAAAAACCTTCATATTCATGTGCATTTATTAGTAAGAGAAGTTTGATTCCTCTCAATTGGTTTTGAGATATGGATATGGTAATATTAGAGTTATGCTAGTAGGGTGTTGTGAATCTAGAAATACTTGTGTTGAACTTAGTGATTCCCGTAGTATGCACGTATGGTGAACCTCTATGTTAGGAAGTCGGAGATAATTGATTTATTGACTGTCATCCTACCAACCCTTCCCCTAGGAGTATGCGTTTAGCACTTTGTTTTGATTACTAATAAAAACATTCCCAATAAGTATATGAGTTCTACATGACTAATGTGAGTCCATGGTATAGATGCACTTTTACCTTCCACCATTGCTAGTCTCTCTAGTACCGCGCAACTTTCGCCGGTACACAAAACCACCATATACCTTCCTCAGAACAGCCACCATACCTACCTATTATGACATCTTCATAGCCATTCCGAGATATATTGCCATGCAACTCCCACCGTTCCGTCTCATGACATGTGCCGTCACTCTCATATTGCCATTGCATGATCGTAAGATAGCTAGCGAGTCATACGCTAAGCTAGATCGTTGCACATCCTGGTACACTGCTGGAGGCATTTCATATAGAGTCATCATTGTTCAGTATTGAGTTGTAAGTAAATAAAAAAGTGGTGATCATCATTATCAGAGAATTGTCCCATGCGAGGAAATAAAAAAAAAGAGGCCAAAGAACCCACCATAAAAAAGAGAGGCCAAAGAGCCCAAAAAAATGAGAGAAGGGACAATGCTACTATCCTTTTTCACACTTGTGCTTCAAAATAGCACCATGTTCTTCATGATAGAGTGTCTCTTGTTTTGACACCTCCATACACTAGTGGGAATTTTTATTATGTAACTTGGCTTGTATATTCCAATGATGGGCTTCCTCAAAATTGCCCTAGGTCTTCGTGAGCAAGCAAATTGGATGCACACCCACTAGTTCTCCTTTTGAGATTTCACAAACTTATAGCTCTTAGTGCATCCATTGCATGGTAATCCCTACTCATCCACATTGATATCTATCGATGAGCATCTCCATAGCCCTTTGATACGCCGAGTCAATGTGACCATCTCCTCCTTTTTGCCTCACAACCTCCACCACACTCTATTCTACCTATAGTGTTATATCCATGGCTCACGCTCATGTATTGCGTGAGAATTGAAAAAGTTTGAGAAAGTAAGAGTGCAAAAACAATTACTTGGCCAATATCGGGGTTGTACATGATTTAAATTCGTTGTGTGGGGATGATGGTGTTGACATGAATTTTGACCAAGATAAAATAAAACACATAAAATATAAATGCAAATCGGCCAAAATCCATTTACAATGAAAATAAGAAATTAAGAGGAATATGTAATCAACCGTTCAAATTATGGATTGACAAAAATAGGCACATGATATATTGTCGACTATCGAAAATGCACGCGTTAAACTAATAATTATAAAAAAATGATGAAACGAATAAACATTCATCAAGTCTTCTCCCCTAAAGAAAAAAGGGTCACATGGCTCGCACATATGCATGCCGTCACCAACGACGACAATGCCAACATAAAATTGTCATGAATAACGCAATTATGTTCAAACTATCGATTATATAATAAATGTTTGACCTTATTGCATCGATAAGGTGAAATATTAAAGCAATACATAAAAAATTATATCGCACTAATAAAATATGTGAAGTGTACTTTATCAAATGTACATTTCATATCACATGTGGTGCTACACCTTAAATTTCATGCAAAGAATTAATTACCGTGTACACCCACACCACAAGCCTTAATGAGAATAGTGGATTAAGGCCTAGTCCATCAAAATATGGCTAGGCTGCATGCATGCACATGGATGGGGATGGTGCCAAGGCTCGTACGTTAGCTAGCCCACCCTGGTCACTAGGAGTGTGTGTAATGGAATTGATCAGCAAAATATCCTGGGAGAATTAGCTCATGATTAAAGAAATATTATAAAGAAAGGAAAAGCAGTCACGCTGCCACGATCTCCCAAACTCCCACGTCGTGCACGATACGACGTGCAGGTTGAGTGCCTTCCGCGCACGTCTCTGCGCTCCGCGCCTGTCCACCCTATAAATAGTGCTGTCTTGGGTGCTCCGGGGTTGGTTCGCTCATTCATTCAACCCGTCGGCACTTCATGCATTTCTCCCATCGCTGGAAAATCACACCACACGCGCATACACTATACAGAAACACAGAGAAGAAGGAGCAAGAAGGTAGGCGTGGTGCTTGCCTGAGGTGAGAAGGTGAGATATGATAATGGTCTCGTCTCCTTAGTTTCGGCCGCTTGGTTCGGATCAAGGAGCTCTCTCTTCTCACATATGAAATATTGTCCTTAGTTTCGGCCGTTTGGTTCGGATCAAGGAGTTCTTTCTTCTCACATATAAAATATTTTCCTTAGTTTCGGCCGCTTGGTTCGGATCAAGGAACTCTCTCTTCTCAGATATGAAATATTGTCCTTAGTTTCGGCCGCTTGGTTCGGATCAAGGAACTCTCTCTTCTCACATATGAAATCATGTCCTTAGGTTCGGTCGATTGGTTCGGATCAAGGAACATAAAATCCACCAAATCATGTCCTTCGGTTCGGCCGCTTGGTTCGGATCAAGGAACATAAAATCCACCAAATCATATCCTTAGGTTCGGCCATTTGGTTCGGATCAAGGAACATAAAATCTACCAAATCATGTCCTTAGGATCGGCCGCTTGGTTAGGATCAAGGAACATAAAATCTACCAAATCATGTCCTTAGGTTCGGCCGCTTGGTTCGGATCAAGGAACATAAAATCCACCAAATCATGTCCTTAGGTTCGGCCACTCGGTTCGGATCAAGGAACATAAAATCCATCAAATCATGTCCTTAGGTTCGGCCGTTCGGTTCGGATCAAGGAACATAAAATCTACCAAATCATGTCCTTAGGATCGGCCGCTTGGTTCGGATCAAGGAACATAAAATTTACCAAACCATGTCCTTAGGTTCGGCCGCTTGGTTCGGATCAAGGAACATAAAATCCACCAAATCATGTCCTTAGGTTCGGCCGCTTGGTTCGGATCAAGGAACATAAAATCCACCAAATCATGTCCTTAGGTTCGGCCGTTTGGTTCGGATCAAGGAACATAACATCTACCAAACCATGTCCTTAGGTTCGGCCGTTTGGTTCGGATCAAGGAACATAAAATTCACCATCATGTCCTTAGGTTTGGCCTTTTGGTTCGGATCAAGGAACATATTTTTTTCTTTCTTCACGTGGACATGCCATGTGTGGAAAAAATCATAAAATGCTCTACGCATGGGTTCCTTACATTTGAATTCCATGACATGAAAATAAGTTTCGTGCATGGGTTCTTTCTCACGAATTCCATGACGCGAGCCATTAAATGACTAAGCCATGAGCCAATACACAATTACGCTATGTCATGGGTTCTTCTCATATGAATTCCATGGCATAAGTCATAAAACCAAAGGAAATACAAATTATGCTATATCGTGGGTTCTTTTCATATGAATTCCATGACATAAGTCGTAAAATAAAAAAAATACATAGTATCTTACGTCGTGGGTTCCTTCATGCGAATTGCACGACATAAGTCACAAGTTGATAAAAAAATAAAAATCTTATGGCATGGATTCTTCCATACGAATTCCGTGGCATGAGCCATAAAATAATAAAGTTACGCTATGACATGGGTTCTCTCATACGAATTCCATGGCATACAACATCCATATAACAAGTACACAATTATGGCATAAACCATCAACCAAATAGAAACAACAATTATGCTCCAAGCAGAGGTTCTCTGAAATGAATTCCATGATATGAGCGTTAAATATTAAAAATGCATGGATGTATCCTATGCCTGAAAGATAAAAAGATATATGGCAAACCATCAAACATAATGGTGTCGAAGATAATCTACGCAGATAAACTTCAAGTTCCTAGGCCGGAGTTCAATGTCGACCGCGAGGAGGATTTTTCTTGTAGCATATTGTAATAGGAATGTGTTGCAATCTCATGTAATAGATATGTTGGAATTCTTAATCAGGGGTTTTCTCCACGGAGATGTAACTAACAGTTCTTTTATATAAATATAAGAGTTCTGGAAATATGTACCTACAATGTTTGATCTTCATTTTATTTTATGCATTGTATGCGCTTTAAATATATATATTCACTTTGTATCAATGACGTGGACACGTGTTCTACACGCTCGCCATTTTCCCGTCATCAGATTCTGGCACGCCCGGTGGGACATATTTCTCCCCTCATCTTTGAATTCCAACATAGGATTGCAACATGTGAGATTCTGAAGTAGATAAGGCATAAAACATTATGTACGCATATACCAAAAAATATAGACGAAGGAAACTAATATATGGTTTTATTTATCTTGAAGGTATGGAGGGACAGGTTCAGCAGTTTGTCACTCTCCACTTCGGTGACCTCTGGCTGGATGTGCCGATCGGTCCACTTGTGGCTTCAGTTAGCAAGAGTTTGGAAACAACCACATCATCACCAACTGAGCCAGAAGAAAAGGAAGTCTCCTCTGCATTGAAGGAAGGGTTCACTCATGTTCTTACAAAGTTAGCAAAGAGAAGAATGTGTGCAGCTGCAAGAGCATCTAGGGATCAGCATGTACGCAGAGCTTCTTCATCTACTTCAGTTCCTCCTGGTTTCACAAAGATGTCACCCACCAAGATTATGAGCCATGAGGTACCAGCAAAGGTTGTTCGCATGGCACCCGAAGAGTGGCCCGTGCTTGCAAAACGGACGTGATCACTAAAGGTTTCGTCGCCAAGACAATCTGCTTCAACTACATCAACCAAAGTCGCAGTGCCCCTTACACCTTCAAAGCTTAAGGTAGGTGCACACGAAAGGATGGAAGAAAGCTCATATAAGCATGTACGAAACACCACAGGGGCAGCTCAAAGGGCTTCCTCCGCAGACAAAGGGAAAGGTGTGATGGTTGAGGATGCCGAGTCTTCGTCACATGAAGAATTGGCTCGTCCAAGAAACCAGCTTCGTGTCGATGCACCTGAATTTATCCCCACCATGGGCTATAATCCCATTGGACCATGCCTAGTGGGTGAGCCAAGCAATAAACGCTCACTCCAATGGCATGGGGTGTTTGTCACTTTGGATGACTTCCAAGCTGGTCATGTGGATCCAACTGCTACAATATCGGATCCTTTTTCCTCTTCGGTGCCAGCACCAAGGCCATCATTTGAAGGCTCAGTTGATCCAGCACGTCGTCGTCGTCAACAGCAGAGGGATCACCGTGCATGGCTTGATTTCCTAGTGGCGACTGATGCAAACATGACCAATCAACAACGGAAGCAAGTGGCATATCCCATCAGAAATAGAGAAAGGAAGACCAATGCAAGGTTCCGTGGGGGGAGCCATGCTAGCTTCCATGCCATCATGACACAGAATGTCTGCCAAGCTTTGAAGGAAATACTTCCAGGCTGCTCTATCTCTGGTGATAATGTTGGTGGCGCCATCATGCGGCGTGTAGAGACTCTATCAAAGTGGCCAGAATATGAAGAATTTGTGAAGGCAAATCCACGACGACAAGAGTATGTGAAGCAGGCTGCTCACGCATGCAAAAAGCGGGCTGCCCTAAAGCAAAGAGAGATGGCAGTTCGAGCTGATTCGGGGAATAGTAGAATACAAGGAAGAGATTCTCCATCGACAAGCCAACACAATGGAGGACAAAGGGTGAAAGATAGGACAAGTACATCAAGTAAAAGCGTCGAGACCCTAGATCCATGGCCAACTCATGAGAAAAATTTAAGTAACTCATTTGAAGTATTCAATGCAATGCCAGTGGGTGTCAAAGGGGTAACAGACAATAGTAGTGAAACCTCCTCTGCATCAACACATTTTAAGAGGAAGAAGCCACGCAAAATTATTGTAGAAGGTCCACGTCGTAAGACGAGAAGCCAAAAGGGGTCAGATTACGAAGAACTGGGGTCGAGCTATGGAGGGTCATGTAATCCCGTATCAGATAGTACCTTGTGTCCTTCTGAAAATGAGATAGAACTTCATCAAGGTGCAAAGCATACAGAGCAAGTCCTAACAGCGAATGAAACTCGTCCAGTTGAGGAACAACTACTCAACCTCACAGCTGCACTTCAACAAAAAGAAGACGAGCTGGCAGCACTTCGTGTTCAGATGAGCAATAACCAGAACAAAGGAAATGAAGGAGGTGTTGGAGCAAGTGCTAGTAGCCAGCAAGGTGGTTCTGCACTTAGCCTTGAGGCGATTCAAAGGATGATTGCCGAAGGTGTGAAGAGCCAGCTAATGCAAACCCAATATTCTATGCGGCCAGGGTATGTCAAACCATACCCACCTGACGTAGACATGGTTCCCTTCCCAACAAATTATAGACAACCGCAGTTTAGCAAATTCAATGGGAGTGGGTCTCCTCATGAACATATAGCCCACTTTCTTGCAGCTTGCCAAGATACGGCTCATAATGGAGCACTCCTCCTCAGGCAGTTCGTGCAGACGTTGTCTGGGCTTGCCTTCACTTGGTATAGCAAGTTGACTCCAAGTTCCATAAAAACTTGGGAGCAAATGCATAATTTATTTCTTGAGCGGTTTTACAGCACTCAGAGGACTGTGGGCATCACTGAGCTAACTCAAATCGAGCAAGGGTTTAATGAGAAGGCAGCTGATTTTATAAATAGATGGAGAAATCTAAGTCTTCGTTGTCCACAACCAATCACTGAGCCAGAGGCAGTGCGTATGTGCATGAATAATCTTCGCACAGAAGTGGTTGTCCAGTTGCAAGGAGTGAGACCTCTTACTTTTGAAGAGTTGTTGGCTTCAAAATCCACGGACATAGAAAATTTTATGCATCATGTCGCTCGTCGAACAAAAACACCATTCAACAAGCCTGCAGAAAAAGGTACGCAGCGACAAAAGTTGCCGATGAAGCCCAAATCAGTGCAAGCCATGGAAGCAACAGCAGTGAGATCTCAGTTTCAACCTGGAAGAACACCTATAAGGAACCAAGGACAGAAATATGCACAAGTTGGTAGGAGGCCAACTCTTAGCGAACGACAAAACAGGGAGTATTCCTTCCCTGTAGAAGAAATTCATGATCTTTTCAGGGGCTTACGGGAGCTGAAACTTATAGAGTTGCCTAAGTAAAAAAGGCCAGAAGAGGCCAATATGTTTAATGCGCCAAACTCCTGTCCTTACCACTACATATTAGGCCATACACTTGATAATTGCTTTGTGGTAAAAAATATCATCCAGAAAATGATCGACGAGGGGACTATTGATACGGACCTCCTCACAAGCTTAAAGAAAGGAAAGAAGATGGTTGCAGCAAATGTCGCCACTCTTCAAGATAGCTCGGTGAGTTGTGCACCTTCAAATATGAGGCCAACTTATGGTGATATGATGTTCTCATCAGGGTATGAACTTACTCCAACAATCTCTCCAGGCTTCATCTCGCACGACGATCATGGGACCACGCCACAGAGTCAGCGTAAAAGAGAGGCTCACTTTCCCTGCAAATATGATGAATGGCTCAGTCTACCAGCTTCGCATGGACCCCAAGAATGGAGGGAGCAGCGGCCAAAATGCCGTCCACTACCCCGAGTGATGGAAGATGTCGCTCCTCCACGCTTCGTGCCAAAGATATATCAGCACGGGACGAAGCGATGAAGGTTCCGACAAGTGAAGAATTCAACGTTCTCACTATAGATGTGTTCGAGGATGATAGCGAGTCTCTTCATTTCCCCGAAGAAGATGCGCCAGAAGTGGACCAGGTCCACCTTAGATCAGATCGCTAGTTAGTTGACCCACATCCTCCACATAGAAAGGAGCCTAGAAACAAAGATGTAGCTCAGAATGAGACAATGGACCCGCCCTCTAAGGTGTCGGTCAAGTATGATGTAATCCCGCATTTGAAGAA
The DNA here is from genome assembly GCF_904849725.1 of Hordeum vulgare subsp. vulgare. Lineage (NCBI taxonomy): Eukaryota > Viridiplantae > Streptophyta > Magnoliopsida > Poales > Poaceae > Hordeum > Hordeum vulgare. The sequence continues at coordinate 542,831,222 of NC_058520.1, forward strand.
AATACCAGCTATGCTTTCTGTGTATGATGCTTTATCTCTTTCTTCGGATTTACGTAAGGCACTAGTTACTGCATTGTCATTTCCTGAAGATTATAGAGTGGAAGTCTCGCAGACAGAAGCTGAACTAAGTAATGTGTTAAATATTACATTCACGGATGAAGACAGGTTGTTAGGCTCAAAGAAGCATAATAGACCTCTCCTGATGTTTGGTGAGATTGATGACTTGCCAACGAATCGCATCATGATAGATGGCGGATCCACCATAAATTTGTTGCCCTGCGTACTTTGAAGAGGATAGGGTATTCACCTAAGGACCTGAGCCAATCAAATGTGGTTATTCATGGCTTTAATCAGTTAGGTCAGGAAGCCATGGGTACCATCTCATTAGTATTGAAGTTGGAAGCATTGTCCACATATGTGAAATTCCACGTAATTGATGCAGCTACTTCATACAATGCACTGCTAGGCCGACCATGGCTACATGAAAATCAAGTTGTACCATCCACGCTTCATCAGTGTATCAAGTATAAAGAGCAGTCTCGGGAAACAATGAGAATATTTGCAGATAAGAGACCATTCACCGTGGCTGAATCCTTCTATGCAGATGCAAAATTCTATTTTGAGCCCGTTAAAAAAGTATACAAACCAAAGTCTGTAGTAGTACCCGAGTCAAATGTGGTAGATAAAAGTATTGCAGAATCCTCGTCCGGACGAAAGATTTACCAGTATATACCAAGTGACCAAAGAAAAGAAGGTGACCCAATATTTCGCGTCATCAATAAATCATCCATCAAAAGAGGTACCAAAATGACTATTATCTTACCTCCTTTGGTTCAACATAAAATTGAACAAGATAAAGAGGAGTCACCTAATCGAGAAAATAAAAATAATAATGTGGTGCATATCTCCGTGCATAATAAAGATGATGATTCATTGCCTATTGCTTTGTATGATAACCGAGTCTTGTATATGATGCAGAAAATGGGCTATGACACTCTTAGTGGCCCATCTTTATGCGATGGCCGGGGACAGCGGGCGCCATTTGAAATGGCGTTGTCACGGGAACAACTCGAAGCTCTACATGAAGGCCAGCCTTTGAAAGAAAAAAGACATGGGCTAGGCTATGAGGTTTGCATGACCTCAATCGAGTTCACGGAACCAACCAAGGCATCCCCACAAATGGAGGATGGTAATCAGCCAACTATTGATGATTTGGAGGAAATAAATATCGGGACAGCCGAGGAGCCTCGACCAATTTTTATTGGTGTGCATTTATCCAAAGAAAAGAAAGAGGAGTATCATAAGTTCCTTTCCGCGAACAAAGATGTCTTCCCATGGACCTACGAAGAAATGCCTGGCTTGGATCCAGAAGTGGCGGTGCATCGTCTTGCCGTGCAAGATGATATTCTGCCCGTAAAACAAGCACAAAAAGATTTTGACCCGAGCTACTTCCCAAAATAGAAGCCGAGGTTGACAAACTCATAGCTGCTGGATTCATTAGAGAGGTTAAATATCCTAAGTGGCTTTCCAATATTGTTCCAGTTAAAAAGAAAAATGGTCAAATTCGTGTATGTGTAGACTTTAGGGACTTAAATAAAGATGCCCTAAGGATGATTTTCCGATACCGATATCTGAATTACTCGTTGATGCTACCATGCACCACGAAATGTTTTCTTTTATGGATGGGTATTCCGGATATAATCAAATAAAAATGGCCCGAGAGGATGAAGAGTTAACGGCTTTTAGGACGCCCAAAGGCATATTTTGTTACAAAGTCTTGCCATTTGGACTAAAAAACGTCGGGGCAACATATCAACGAGCTATGACTATAGTTTTAGATGGATTATTATATGTTATCGTTGAATGTTACATAGATGACATAGTGGTAAAATCAAAACGTGCGGAAGACCATATAAAACATCTTGAAATGGTTTTCAAGCGTTTGAGGGAACATAACTTGAAAATGAACCCCATGAAATGTGCATTTGGAGTTTCTTCCGGGAAATTTCTCAATTTTGTGGTTACAAAGAATGCATTCAAGTCGACCCAGATAAGGTAAAAGCAATTGTTAAGATGCCACCACCCACAAACCTACACGAATTAAAAAGTTTCCAAGGTCACCTAGCATATATTAGGAGGTTTATCTCGAACTTAACGGGACGATGCAAACCTTTCTCACGTCTCATGAAAAAGGGTGTCCCATTCGAGTGGGATCAAGCATGCCAAAATGCATTCTTGGATATTAAAAAATATCTAATATATCCACCTATTCTAGGTGCACCAGTTAGGGAACGCCCTTTGATCCTATATACAGCGGCCATGCCTATGTCGTTGGGTGCTCTTTTGGCACAAAATAATGAGTCCGGAAAAGAAATGCCCCTATATTATCTTAGTCGCACCCTTGTGGGGGCTGAGTGCAATTATCCGGACATTGATAAAATATGTCTGGCATTAGTATTTGCAGCACAAAAATTACGTCATTACATGCTAGAACACACTGTACACCTTGTGTCAAGAGCAGACCCTCTTAGATATATCTTAAACAAAATGGTGCTTTCAGGTAGATTAGCTAAGTGGGCGATGTTTTTGTCACAATTTGATATAAAATTTGTGCCACAAAAGGCCATGAAGGGACAAGCATTAGCTAACTTCCTAGCCACACATCCAATACCCGATGATTTCCCAATAGATGATGACTTGCCTGATGAAGAGGTGTTCGCTACATCGGTTGCTTGTTCGTCATGGCAAATGTACTTTGATGGAGCATGTTGGCGATCCGGGGCAGGTGCGGGAGTTGTGTTTGTCACACCAAGTGAAGGAATAATCCCATACTCCTTTACCCTAACTTCAGCAGTCTCAAATAATTCAGCTGAATATGAGGCTTTGATAATTGGGCTGGAATTGGCTCTAAAAATGGGGTTAGACTCACTCACGGTATACGGTGACTCTCAGTTAGTGATCAACCAATTAATGGGAATTTACATGGTAAAGAAAGAGGAATTAATGCCTTACTTCCAACGAGCCAAAACGCTCATGTCCATGTTTGTTGATCTAAATATTCAGCATGTTATAAGAAGTCAAAATGAAAAGGCCGATGCATTAGCAGGTTTAGCTGCTAGTATGTCATTAAGTTCACATCAAATGATGGACGTTCGTGTTGAAGAATGCAGAATCCTACCTATACTCGCCGAAGAGGAAGAGACGACGATGTCACTTGCAATGACTACAGACATCTACGAGATTGAAGTCGGAGATTGGCGAAGCCCCTTCCTGGAATACTTGCTCCATGGATATTTACCTTTAGACTCTGCAGAAATATCTAGAGTTCGAAAAAGGTCAGCCACTATACATGTATAAATGACACCCTGTATAGGCGTCCTTTTGACGGCATCCTCCTTCGTTGTCTGGCGGGGAATGAAATTTTGGAAGCCTTAAATGAAGTACACGCTGGGGTGTGTGGGGCACATCAATCGGGCCCAAAGTTATATTATCAACTCCGAGATCTTGGTTATTATTGGCCTACCATGTTCGACGAAGCCATGAAATTTGCAAAAAGGTGTCATGAGTGCCAAATACACGGTAATTTCATACATCAACCTCATGAATCGTTGCATCCCACAAATATGGCATGGCCGTTTGAAATGTGGGGAATGGAAATAGTAGGGCCTATTAATCCGCCATCGTCAAAAGGCCACAAATTTATCTTGGCTGCCACTGATTATTTCTCCAAATGGGCCGAGCTTATACCATTAAAAGAGGATAAGGGAGAATATGTGGAATACTTTATAAGGACACAACTTATATATCGCTTCGGAGTTCCTTCCCGTATCATGTCCGACAACGGAGGACCATTCAAAAACAAACATGTTGATAAGTTATGTTCGAAATTTAAGATAAGTCATCATTATTCTACGGCTTATAATCCGGCAGCTAATGGACAAGCCGAAGCTTTTAATAAAACCCTATGTAAATTGTTAAAGAAAGTTGTGTCAAGGAATAAGGGTGAGTGGCATGAGAAACTCCTTGAGGCCTTGTGGGCTTACAGGACCACGACATGTACACCAACTGGAATGACTCCTTACGCCCTTGTGTTTGGTGGAGAGGCGGTTCTACCATTAGAAGTACAAATTACTTCACTCAGAGCCGCTATTCAGGAGAAACTTTCTGAAGAAGAAGCCATAAAATTACGCCTCGGTGAGCTTGAATTACTTGAGGGTAAACGCCTTCAGGCGCTACAAAATTTGGAAGCATATCAGGCTAGAATGTCTTGTGCTTTCGACAAGCGTGTTAAAAGAAGGTCATTCAAGCAAGGAGACCTAGTGCTCGCCGTCATCCGTCCCATGAATGTTACAAGACCCATGGGAGGAAAGTTTGAGCCAAAATGGGAGGGTCCCTACATCGTAAAAGAAGTCTACTCTAGTGGTGCTTACCGGATAATTTCCCCAGACGGCGAGTACTGTCCGCCACAGATAAACGGGAAATTCCTGAAGCATTACTATGCTTAAAAAATAATTTACTCCAATAAACTTAAGAGTATAAATTGTGAAGCAAAAGAAAATACTCCATACCCTCACGAGTCTAAACTGGGGAACCAAAAAAATTACTCCTTATCCGCACGAGTATAAACTGGGGCACATAAAATGCTACTCCAATAAACTTAAGAGTATAAACTGTGAAGCAAAAGAAAATACTCCATACCCTCACGAGTCTAAATTGGGGCACCAAAAAAAATTACTCCTTGTCCGCACGAGTATAAACTGGGGCACATAAAATGCTACTCCAATAAACTTAAGAGTATAAACTGTGAAGCAAAAGAAAATACTCCATACCCTCACGAGTCTAAACTCGGACACCAAAAAAATTACTCCTTGTCCGCACGAGTATAAACGGGGGCACATAAAATGCTACTCCAATAAACTTAAGAGTATAAACTGTGAAGCAAAAGAAAATACTCCATACCCTCACGAGTCTAAACTGGGGCACTAAATTCTTTTTACTCCTTGTCCGCACGAGTATAAACTGGGGCAATAAAAAAATAAAGTTTACTCCAATAAACTTATGAGTATAAACTGTGATATAAACACATACACTCCAAAACCCCATGAGTATAAACTGGGGCAATAAAAAAAAGTTTAGTCCAATAACTTACGAGTCTAAACTGTGATGCGAAAATAAAAATAAAAATACTCCATACCCTCATGAGTCTAAACTGGGAAACCAAAAAAGAAATTTATGCTCCATACCCTCACGAGTATAAATTAGGGTACCCCAAAAAAAATACTCCAATAGCTTACGAGTCTAAACTGTGATACGAAAATAAAAGCAAATGTACTCCATGCCCTCACGAGTCTAAACTGAGGCACACAAAGAAAATATACTCCACACCCTTACGAGTATAAACTGGGGCACCCAAAATACAAAATATACTCCACCACTTCAGGAGGATAAACTGGGGCACCCAAAATACAAAATATACTCCACAACTTCGTGAGGATAAACTGGGGCACAAAAGAATATTTACTTCAATAAACTTACGAGTCTAAACTGTGACTAAAAAAACAATCCCAGCACCCTTATGACTATAAATTGGTGCACATATATACACAAATATATACTCCAAAATCTTATGAGTCTAAACTGTGTGATTTAAAAAAAATCAAACATACCCAAACCCTAATTAGTATAAATTGTGTCATATAGAGAAATATTACTCCAATTACTTACGAGTATAAATTGTGACGCAAAAAAACTCCAATGACTTATGAGTATAAAGTATGGCATACAAATTAAAGTCTCCAAATTCTCATGAGCTTAATCTATGGTACAAAAGCGTAGTAAAGAAAAAGTATGTACATTCATATGTAAAATGCAAAATGGAATAAAATAAATAAGACTTCAGGCCATACACAATGATAGTGTAAATAAATAAGATGCTTTAACACCAAATCTGTTGAAGCTTGATATCTGAAGTTCACAAATAGGCAAATAAAGTACCCCTGTGAAACAACATGAAGAAGGATATGTGCCTTTGTTAGACCACAACATATAACCGATTTTCAAGGTTGAGTGCTTATCCAATGAAGGGAATAACAAACTTTCAAAAAAAAACACAAGCATGGCTAGAAAATATCAAGCTGGACGTGTGAGCAAAATAAGTGTGTCGCCCACACTAATATAAATATTTGGGACATACATATGTGATGGAATATATTGAAGTATATATTGTCGAGTTCCGAAATCGAATCGTAAAAAATATTCGCTTCCAGACCTCGAGGGGCATCTGTTGACGTGAATTTTGACCAAGATAAAATAAAACACATAAATATAAATGCAAATCGGCCAAAATCCATTTACAATGAAAATAAGAAATTAAGAGGAATATGTAATCAACCGTTCAAATTGTGGATTGACAAAAATAGGCACATGATATATTGTCGACTATCGAAAATGCACGCGTTAAACTAAGAATTATAAAAAAATGATGAAACGAATAAACATTCATCAAGTCTTCTCCCCTAAAGAAAAAAGGGTCACATGGCTCGCACATATGCATGCCGTCACCAACGACGACAATGCCAACATAAAATTGTCATGAATAACGCTATTATGTTCAAACTATCGATTATATAATAAATGTTTGACCTTATTGCATCGACAAGGTGAAATATTAAAGCAATACATAAAAAATTATATCGCACTAATAAAATATGTGAAGTGTACTTTATCAAATGAACATTTCATATCACATGTGGTGCTACACCTTAAATTTCATGCAAAGAATTAATTACCGTGTACACCCACACCACAAGCCTTAATGAGAATAGTGGATTAAGGCCTAGTCCATCAAAATATGGCTAGGCTGCATGCTCGTACGTTAGCTAGCCCACCCTGGTCACTACGTGTGTGTAATGGAATTGATCAGCAAAATATCCTGGGAGAATTAGCTCATGATTAAAGAAATATTACTCCCTCCGTTTCAGTTTATAAGGCTTGCACGTGTATCTAGGTCGTTAATTTGATCAACTTAATAAAAGACATATATTACAAAAAATATATCATTAGAAACTTTAGATGTTCTATTTTTTAATGATATAATTTTTGTGTTAAACAATATATTTTATATAAGTCAAATTGATGACCTAGATACACGTGCACGCCTTATAAACCGTGATGGAGGAAGTATAAAGAAAGGAAAAGCAGTCACGCTGCCACGATCTCCCAAACTCCCACGTCGTGCACGATACGACGTGCAGGTTGAGTGCCTTCCGCGCACGTCTCTGTGCTCCGCGCGTGTCCACCCTATAAATAGCTGCTGTCTTGGGTGCTCCGGGGTTGGTTCGCTCATTCATTCAACCCGTCGGCACTTCATGCATTTCTCCCATCGCTGGAAAATCACACCACACACGCATACACTATACAGAAACACAGAGAAGAAGGAGCAAGAAGGTAGGCGTGGTGCTTGCCTGAGGTGAGAAGGTGAGATATGATGATGGTCTCATCTTCTTAGTTTCGGCCGCTTGGTTCGGATCAAGGAGCTCTCTCTTCTCACATATGAAATATTGTCCTTAGTTTCGGCCGTTTGGTTCGGATCAAGGAGTTCTTTCTTCTCACATACAAAATATTTTCCTTAGTTTCGGCCGCTTGGTTCGGATCAATGAACTCTCTCTTCTCAGATATGAAATATTGTCCTTAGTTTCGGCCGCTTGGTTCGGATCAAAGAACTCCCTCTTCTCACATATGAAATCGTGTCCTTAGGTTCGGCCGCTTGGTTCGGATCAAGGAACATAAAATCCACCAAATCATGTCCTTCGGTTCGGCCGCTTGGTTCGGATCAAGGAACATAAAATCCACCAAATCATATCCTTAGGTTCGGCCGTTTGGTTCGGATCAAGGAACATAAAATCTACCAAATCATGTCCTTAGGATCGGCCGCTTGGTTCGGATCAAGGAACATAAAATCTACCAAATCATGTCCTTAGGTTCGGCCGCTTGGTTCGGATCAAGGAACATAAAATCCACCAAATCATGTCCTTAGGTTCGGCCGCTCGGTTCGGATCAAGGAACATAAAATCCATCAAATCATGTCCTTAGGTTCGGCCGTTCGGTTCGGACCAAGGAACATAAAATCTACCAAATCATGTCCTTAGGATCGGCAGCTTGGTTCGGACCAAGGAACATAAAATCTACCAAACCATGTCCTTAGGTTCGGCCGCTTGGTTCGGATCAAGGAACATAAAATCCACCAAATCATGTCCTTAGGTTCGGCCGCTTGGTTCGGATCAAGGAACATAAAATCCACCAAATCATGTCCTTAGGTTCGGTCGTTCAGTTCGGATCAAGGAACATAAAATCTACCAAACCATGTCCTTAGGTTCGGACGCTTGGTTCGGATCAAGGAACATAAAATTCACCATCATGTCCTTAGGTTTGGCCTTTTGGTTCGGATCAAGGAACATATTTTTTTCTTTCTTCACGTGGACATGCCATGTGTGGAAAAAATCATAAAATGCTCTACGCATGGGTTCCTTACATTTGAATTCCATGACATGAAAATAAGTTTCGTGCATGGGTTCTTTCTCACGAATTCCATGACGCGAGCCATTAAATGACTAAGCCATGAGCCAATACACAATTACGCTATGTCATGGGTTCTTCTCATATGAATTCCATGGCATAAGTCATAAAACCAAAGGAAATACAAATTATGCTATATCATGGGTTCTTTTCATATGAATTCCATGACATAAGTCGTAAAATAAAAAAACATAGTATCTTACGTCGTGGGTTCCTTCATACGAATTCCATAGCATAAGTCACAAGTTGATAAAAAAATATAAAAAAATCTTATGGCATGGATTCTTCCATACGAATTCCGTGGCATGAGCCATAAAATAATAAAGTTACGCTATGACATGGGTTCTCTCATACGAATTCCATGGCATACAACATCCATATAACAAGTACACAATTATGGCATAAACCATCAACCAAATAGAAACAACAATTATGCTCCAAGCAGAGGTTCTCTGAAATGAATTCCATGATATGAGCGTTAAATATTAAAAATGCATGGATGTATCCTATGCCGGAAAGATAAATAGATATATGGCAAACCATCAAACATAACGGTGTCGAAGATAATCTACGCAGATAAACTTCAAGTTCCCAGGCCGGAGTTCAATGTCGACCGCGAGGAGGATTTTTCTTGTAGCATATTGTAATAGGAATGTGTTGCAATCTCATGTAATAGATATGTTGGAATTCTTAATCAGGGGTTTTCTCCACGGAGATGTAACTAACAGTTCTTTTATATAAATATAAGAGTTCTGGAAATATGTACCTACAATGTTTGATCTTCATTTTATTTTATGCATTGTATGCGCTTTAAATATATATATTCACTCTGTATCAATGACGTGGACGCGTGTTCTACACGCTCGCCATTTTCCCGTCATCATATGGAGCATAGCTAGACTATATGATTTTGTAGGGATAACTTTCTTTGGCCTTGTTATTTCGAAAGTTCATGATTACCTTGCTAGTTTGCTTGCAGTATTATTGTTTTCATGTCAATAGCAAACTATTGTTTTGAATCTTAAGGATCTGAACATTCACACTACAAGAAACAAGTTAAAAGGGACAAATATGTTAGGTAGCATTCCACATCAAAAATTCGGTCTTTATCACTTCCCTACTCCAGGACGAGCAGGAGTTAAGCTTGGGGATGCTTGATACGTCTCCAACGTATCTATAATTTTTGATGGTTCCATGCTATTATCTTGTCAAGTTTGGATGTTTTATATGCATGAATATGCTATTTTATATCTTTTTTGGGACTAACCTATTAACTCAGTGCCAAGTGGCAGTTTCTGTTTTTTTCGTGTTTTTGACCCTTTTTCAGACGGAGTCCAAATGGAATAAAACTTTCGCGATGATTTTTTTTGGACCAAAAGAGACCCCTTGTCGGTGAATACTCACAACATATGCGATAGGTAGTCTAAAACCAGTGAGAACCGAAGGGACAAAGGAGGGCGCTGGGAACGAGGTTGGTACTAGCATGGAACGCACGATGTACCCAGGTTTAGGTCTCTCCGTAGAGATAAGACCCCTAGTCCTGCCGGAGTGTTTGATGTGTATGAATGGATTACAATGTTGCTCCTGGAGCTGTGTTGGGAGGAGGAAGAGGGGAGCAGCCGGCTCGTCTCTACCTCTCTCTATGTGGTTGGTGGATGTGAAGTGTTGTTCGACCGTCCTCCTGCATGGAGGGTGACCGGGGGGTTTTATAGACGAACCCACCGGCCTACAATATGGATAAAGGGTACAAGAGTGGGACCCAGCTGACCAGGGGCCCACGAGAGTCTTGTCTTGTCGCTTGAGGGGCCCGTCGGCTGCATGGTCTCGATTGGTGTGGGACCCGCCGGCTGGCCAATGAAGCTCTCGCGTAAGGTTGACGCTGAGCACACGTTGTACATTGAGCATCGTCCAGTGAGATTCGTCATGGGCAGGTAGTACGACCGCCTCCACTGTTCCCCACGCCGAGTGTAGTAATGGAGTGGGAGTGTGACGGTCCGACACTATGCTAGGTGATGGATCAGAGCCGGGGTAGGTCAGTGGTGTGGCCGCCGACGCTCGTACCTGCCGTACACTCCGATCCAGTACCTTTGCTGACGCGTAGCTACCTTTAATCATAAGGTATCATCCTAACCTACGATCTGATGTGACTTGTGATCCCCGGCCGGCTAGCCTGCTTGGCTAGCCGACTTGGGCACGGCCGCCTCCTTCCTAGTCGGCTGGCCTGACCAAGCCGGTCAGGAAGAGGTAACCGTCTCGACTCTAGCCGGCAGGGGTTGCCTGGCCGGCCAGAGAGATGGCTGCCTCATCCTCCAGCCGGTAGGCGCGGCCTAGCCGGCCAGAAGACTTGGGCCTTGGGAAACTGTGTTTGTTCATATATTTTGGGTAGGAGATGAAGGAGCAGGCTTGATGAGCCTAACCCGGGGTTATCCCCCCGACAGTAGTCCCCGAAGCTGGAGAGGCCTGCCGTCTGCGGGCGGGAGGCCTCGTCGGCTTGATGATTTGACTTGGTATTTCTGCCGCCATTCGTGACGGGGAGCGCCGGCTCAGAAACTGGCTGGCTTCGAAGCGACGCCTCGGCTTTGTCGTAGGTCGCCCGGAAGGCGCCACGTGCCAGGCCCCGCTTGACGTAATGATGGTGATCACTGGTGATGGGACCGGGCCTGGGCCCTAGGTCCCGCCATGACGCCCCCTCGGCCTCCATGCGAGAGATCCTGTGTGGATTTACTCTACGACGGTTGAGCTTAGGGAAGCGTTGTTGGGTAACGTAGCATAAATTCAAAAATTTCCTACGCATGTTCAGATCTTCCTATAGAGAGACCAGCAACGAGAGAGGGGTAAGAGCATCTTCGTACCTTTGAAGATCGCTAAGCGGAAGCGTTGCTAAAACGCGGTTGATGGAGTCGTACTCGCAGCGATTCCGATCTAGTGCCGAACAACGGCACCTCCGCGTTCAACACACGTGCAGCCCGGTGACGTCTCCCGCACCTTGATCCAGCAAGGAGGAGGGAGAGGTTGGGGAAGAAGACCAGCAACACTACGGCGTGGTGTTGGTGGAGAGACGAGGCCTCCCGGCAGGGCTTCGCCAAGCGCCGGCAGAGAGGAGGAGGAAGAAGTGCAGGGCTGCGCCGAGGGAGAGGGAAAACTGTGTCCTCCAAAGGCCAAAAGTGCCCACTATATATAGGGGAAGGGGAGAGGGGGTGCCACCCCTAGGGTTCCCACCCTAGGGGGTGCATCATCCCTCCCAGATGGGGGGAGTGGCGGCCAGATGGGGAGGAGGGGGTGGCGCACCCTTCTGGTGGGCCTAAGGCCCACCTAAGTTAGGGTTCCCCCCTCTCCCCCCTTTTCTGGTGCACATGGGCTGGGTGGGGGGCGCACCAGCCCACTTAGGGGCTGGTTACCTTCCCCACTTAGCCCATCTAGCCTCCCGGGGTCGTCAGCCCCCTTCGGTGGTCCCCCGGGACCACCTCCGGTGGTCCCGGTGGTCCCGGTACGTTACCGGTGATGCCCGAAACACTTCCGGTGTCCGAAACCATCCGTCCTATATATCAATCTTTACCTCCGGACCATTCCGGAGCTCCTCGTGACGTCCGGGATCTCATCCGGGACTCCAAACAACTTTCGGTAATCTCGTATAACAATTCCCTATAACCCTAGCGTCATCGAACCTTAAGTGTGTAGACCCTACGGGTTCGGGAGACAGGCAGACATGACCGAGACACCTCTCTGGCCAATAACCATTAGCGGGGTCTGGATACCCATGGTGGCTCCCACTAGCTCCACGATGATCTCATCGGATGAACCACGATGTCAAGGATTCAATCAATCCCGTATACGATTCCCTTTGTCTGTCGGTATAGAACTTGCCCGAGATTCGATCGTCGGTATACCTATACCTTGTTCAATCTCGTTATCGGTAAGTCTCTTTACTCGTTCCGTAGCACGTCATCGTGTGACTAACTCCTTAGTCACATTGAGCTCACGATGATGTTCTACCGAGTGGGCCCAGAGATACCTCTCCGTCACACGGAGTGACAAATCCCGATCTCGATTCGTGCCAACCCAACAGACACTTTCGGAGGTACCCGTAGTGCACCTTTATGGTCACCCAGTTACGTTGTGACGTTTGATACACCCAAAGCACTCCTACGGTATCCGGGAGTTGCACAATCTCACGGTCGAAGGAAAAGATACTTGACATTAGAAAAGCATTAGCATACGAACAATACGATCTAGTGCTAGGCTTTGGATTGGGTCTTGTCCACCACATCATTCTCCTAATGATGTGATCCCGTTATCAATGACATCCAATGTCCATGATCAGGAAACCATGATCATCTATTGACTAACGAGCTAGCCAACTAGAGGCTTGCTAGGGACACATTGTGATCTATTCATTCACACATGTATTACTGTTTCCTGTTAATACAATTATAGCATGAACGATAGACGATTATCATGAACAAGAAATATGATAATAACCATTTTATTATTGCCTCCAGGGCATATTTCCAACAGTCTCCCACTTGCACTAGAGTCAATAATCTAGTTACATTGTGATGTATCGAACACCCATAGCATTATGGTGCTGATCATGTTTTGCTCGTGGAAGAGGTTTAGTCAACGGGTCTGCAATATTCAGATCCGTGTGTACTTTACAAATATCTATCACTCCACTTTGGACATGGTCCTGGATGGAGTTGTAGCGGCGCTTGATGTGCTTCGTCTTCCGGTGAAACCTGGGCTCCTTGGCTATGGCAATGGCTCCAGTGTTATCACAGAAGAGTGTCATAGGACCCGACGCGCTTGGAACCACTCCAAGGTCGGTGATGAGCTCCTTCATCCAAATTCCTTCATGAGCCGCTTCTGAAGCAGCTATGTATTCCGCTTCACATGTAGATGCTGCCACGACTTCTTGCTTGCTGCTGCACCAGCTCACTGCCCCACCATTCAACACATATACGTATCCGGTTTGTGACTTAGAGTCATCCGGATCTGTGTCGAAGCTAGCGTCGACGTAACCCTTTACGACGAGCTCTTCGTCACCTCCATAAATGAGAAACATTTCCTTAGTCCTTTTCAGGTACTTAAGGATATTCTTGACCGCTGTCCAGTGTTCCGCACCGGGATTACTTTAGTACCTCCCTACCAAGCTTATCGCAAGGTTTATATCAGGTCTGGTACACAGCATGGCATACATTAGAGAGCCCACGGCTGAAGCGCAGGGGACAGAACTCATCTTCTCTCTATCTGCTGCCGTGGTCGGCGACTGAGTCTTACTCAATCTCATACCTTGCAAAACTGGCAAGAACCCTTTCTTTGAGTTTTCCATATTGAACTTCTTCAGTATCTTGTCAAGGTATGTACTTTGCGAAAGACCTATGAGGCGTCTCGATCTATCTCTATAAATCTTGATGCCTAATATGTATGCAGCTTCTCCAAGGTCCTTCATTGAAAAACTCTTGTTCAAATAGGCCTTTATGCTCTCCAACATCTCTATATCATTCCCCATCAATAATATGTCATCCACATATAGTACGAGGAAATCTACAGAGCTCCCACTCACTTTCTTGTACAGACAGGCTTCTCCGTAAACCTGTATGAACCCAAACGCTTTAATCACCTCATTAAAGCGAATGTTCCAACTCCGAGATGCTTGCACCAGCCCATAGATGGAGCGCTGGAGCTTGCATACTTTGTCAGCACCTTTAGGATCGACAAAACCTTCTGGTTGCATCATATACAACTCTTCCTTAAGATTCCCGTTAAGGAACGCTGTTTTGACGTCCATTTGCCAAATTTCATAATCATAAAAGGTGGCAATTGCTACCATGATTCGGACTGATTTTAGCTTCGCTACGGGAGAGAAAGTCTCTTCGTAGTCAACTCCTTGAATTTGTCGAAAACCCTTTGCGACAAGTCGAGCTTTGTAAACGGTTACATTACCGTTTGCATCAGTCTTCTTCTTGAAGATCCATTTATTTTCTATGGCTCGCCGGTCATCGGGCAAGTCCACCAAAGTCCATACTTTGTTCTCATACATGGATCCTATCTCGGATTTCATGGCCTCAAGCCATTTGTTGGAATCCGGGCCCGCCATCGCTTCTTCATAGTTCGAAGGTTCACCGTTGTCTAACAACATGATTTCCATCACAGGGTTGTCGTACCACTCTGGCGCGGAGCGTACCCTTGTGGACCTTCGCGGTTCAGTAGTAACTTGATCCGAAGCTTCATGATCATCATCATTAACTTCCTCTTCAGTCGGTGTAGGCACCACAGGAACAACTTCTTGCACTGCGCTACTTTCCTGTTCGAGAGGGGGTGTAATTACCTCATCAAGTTCTACCTTCCTCCCACTTACTTCTTTTGAGAGAAACTCTTTCTCTAGAAAGGATCCGTTCTTGGCAACAAAGGTTTTACCTTCGGATCTAAGATAGAAGGTATACCCAATAGTTTCCTTAGGGTATCCTATGAATACGCATTTCTCCGCTTGGGGTTCGAGCTTTTCTGGTTGAAGTTTCTTCACATAAGCATCGCAGCCCCAAACTTTAAGAAACGACAACTTAGGTTTCTTGCCAAACCACAGTTCATACGGTGTCGTCTCAACGGATTTAGACGGTGCCCTATTTAAAGTGAATGCCGCAGTTTCTAATGCATATCCCCAAAATGATAGCGGTAAGTCGGTGAGAGACATCATAGATCGTACCATATCTAAGAAAGTGCGATTACGACGTTCAGACACTCTGTTGCGCTGCGGTGTGCCAGGCGGCGTTAGTTGTGAAACGATTCCACACTTCCTTAGGTGTGTGCCAAACTCGTGACTCAAATATTCTCCTCCACGATCAGATCATAGACATTTAATTTTTCTGTCACGTTGATTCTCAACCTCACTCTGAAATTCCTTGAACTTTTCAAACGTCTCAGATTTGTGCTTCATCAAGTAGATATACCCATACCTACTCAAATCATCGGTGAGAGTGAGAACATAACGATAACCACCGCGAGCTTCAACGTTCATTGGACCACACACATCAGTATGTATTATTTCCAATAAGTCGGTGGCTCTCTCCATTATTCCTGAGAATGGAGTCTTAGTCATCTTGCCCATGAGGCACGGTTCGCATGTGTCAAATGATTCAAAGTCAAGAGACTCTAGCAGTCCATCAGTATGGAGCTTCTTCATGCGCTTAACGCCGATATGACCAAGGCGGCAGTGCCACAAGTATGTGGGACTATCATTATCAACTTTGCATCTTTTGGTACTCACACTATGAATATGTGTAACGTCACGATCGAGATTCATCAAGAATAAACCATTCACCAGCGGAGCATGACCATAAAACATATCACTCATATAAATAGAACAACCATTATTCTCTGACTTAAATGAGTAGCCGTCTCGCATTAAGCAAGACCCTGATACAATGTTCATGCTTAAAGCTGGTACTAAATAACAATTATTAAGGTTTAAAACTAATCCCGATGGTAGATGTAGAGGTAGCGTGCCGACGGCGATCACATCGACCTTTGAACCATTCCCGACGCGCATCGTCACCTCGTCCTTGGCCAGTCTCCGCTTATTCCGCAGTTCCTGCTTTGAGTTGCAAATGTGAGCAACAGCACCGGTATCAAATACCCAGGAGCTACTACGAGCGCTGGTAAGGTACACATCAATAACATGTATATCACATATACCTTTAACGTTGTCGGCCTTCTTGTCCGCTAAGTATTTGGGGCAGTTCCGCTTCCAGTGACCTTTTCCCTTGCAGTAGAAGCACTCAGTCTCAGGCTTGGGTCCGTTCTTTTTCTTCTTCCCGGCATCTGGCTTACCGGGCGCGGCAACAGCTTTGCCGTCTTTCTTGAAGTTCTTCTTACCCTTGCCTTTCTTGAAACTAGTGGTCTTGTTGACCATCAACACTTGATGCTCCTTCTTGATTTCTACTTCTGCAGACTTGAGCATCGAGTACAACTCGGGAATGGTTTTCTCCATCCCTTGCATGTTGTAGTTAAGCACAGAGCCTTTGTAGCTTGGTGGGAGAGACTGGAGGATTCTGTCAATGATAGCATCATCCGGAAGTTTGACTCCAAGTGAAGTCAGACGACCGTGTAACCCAGACATTTTGAGTATGTGCTCACTGACAGAACTGTTCTCCTCCATCTTACAGCTGAAGAACTTGTCGGAGACTTCATATCTCTCGACACGGGCATGAGCTTGAAAAACTAGCTTCAGCTCTTGGAACATCTCATATGCCCCGTGTTGCTCAAAACGTCTTTGGAGCCCCGTTTCTAAACTGTATAACATGCCACACCTGACCAGAGAGTAGTCATCCCTCCGCGCTTGCCAGACGTTTAGAATGTCCTGGGCTGCTGCGGGAGCGGGAGGGTCACCTAGCAGCGCATTAAGGACATAAGCCTTTTTACTTGCTTCAAGGATGAGCTTCAGGTTGCGAACCCAGTCCGCATAGTTGCTACCATCATCTTTCAGCTTGTTTTTCTCTAGGAATGCGTTGAAGTTGAGGTTGACGTTGGACATCTACAATATTTATAAAGACAACTTTTAGACTAAGTTCATGACAATTAAGTTCATTTAATCAAATTAAGTATGAACTCCCACTTAAATCGACATCCCTCTAGTCATCTAAGTGATACATGATCCATGTTGACTAACCCGTGTCCGATCATCACGTGAGACGGACTAGTCACCATGGTGAGCAACTTCATGCTGATCGTATTCAACCATACGACTCATGTTCGACCTTTCGGTCTCTTGTATTCGAGGTCATGTCTGTACATGCTAAGCTCGTCGAGTCAACCTAAGTGTTTTGCGTGTGTAAATCTGGCTTACACCCGTTGTATGCGAACGTTAGAATCTATCACACCCGATCATCACGTGGTGCTTCGAGACAACGAACCTTCGCAACGGTGCACACTTAGTGGAATACGTTCTCGAAATTTTAGGAGGGATCATCTTATTATGCTACCGTCGTTTTAAGCAATAAGATGTAAAACATGATAAACATCACAATGCAATCATATAGTGACATGATATGGCCATTATCATCTTTGCTCTTTCGATCTCCATCTTCAGGCATCGCATGATCATCATCGTCACCGGTGTGACACCATGATCTCCATCATCATGATCTCCATCATCGTGTCTCCGTGAAGTCGTCACGCCAACTACTACTATCACTACTACTATGGCTAACCGTTAGCAATGAAGTAAAAGTAGTAAGCACATGGCGTTGCATCTCATACAATAAATTAAGACAACTCCTATGGCTCCTGCCGGTTGTCATACTCATCGACATGCAAGTCGTGAAACCTATTACAATAACATGATCATCTCATACATCATACATGCAACATCACAACTTTGGCCATATCACATCACATGTCAAACCCTGCAAAAACAAGTTAGACGTCCTCTAATTGTTGTTGCAAGTTTTACGTGGCTGATTTGGGTTTCTAGCAAGAACGCCTTCTTACCTACGTGACAGCCACAACAATGATATGCCAAAGCTATTTACCCTTCATAAGGACCCTTTTCATCAAATCCAATCCGACTAGAGTAGGAGAGACAGACACCCGCTAGCCACCTTTATGCACGATGTGCATGTCTGTCGGTGGAACCAGTCTCACGTAAGCGTACGTGTAAGGTCGGTCCGGGCCGCTTCATCCCACAATACCGCCGGAAAAGAATAAGACTAGTAACGGCAAGCAAATTGACAAACCATCGCCCACAACTTTTGTGTTCTACTCGTGCATAGAATGTACGCATAGAAAACCTGGCTCGGATGCCACTGTTGGGTAACGTAGCATAAATTCAAAAATTTCCTACGCATGTTCAGATCTTCCTATGGAGAGACCAGCAACGAGAGAGGGGTAAGAGCATCTTCGTACCTTTGAAGATCGCTAAGCGGAAGCGTTGCTAGAACGCGGTTGATGGAGTCGTACTCGCAGCGATTCCGATCTAGTGCCGAACAACGGCACCTCCGCGTTCAACACACGTGCAGCCCGGTGACGTCTCCCGCACCTTGATCCAGCAAGG
The DNA here is from genome assembly GCF_904849725.1 of Hordeum vulgare subsp. vulgare. Taxonomy (NCBI): domain Eukaryota; kingdom Viridiplantae; phylum Streptophyta; class Magnoliopsida; order Poales; family Poaceae; genus Hordeum; species Hordeum vulgare. Next base: position 542,849,844 of record NC_058520.1, read on the forward strand.
AGGAGGGAGAGGTTGGGGAAGAAGACCAGCAACACTACGGCGTGGTGTTGGTGGAGAGACGAGATCTCCCGGCAGGGCTTCGCCAAGCGCCGGCAGAGAGGAGGAGGAAGAAGTGCAGGGCTGCGCCGAGGGAGAGGGAAAACTGTGTCCTCCAAAGGCCAAAAGTGCCCACTATATATAGGGGAAGGGGAGAGGGGGTGCCACCCCTAGGGTTCCCACCCTAGGGGGTGCAGCATCCCTCCCAGATGGGGGGAGTGGCGGCCAGATGGGGAGGAGGGGGTGGCGCACCCTTCTGGTGGGCCTAAGGCCCACCTAAGTTAGGGTTCCCCCCTCTCCCCCCTTTTCTGGTGCACATGGGCTGGGTGGGGGCGCACCAGCCCACTTAGGGGCTGGTTACCTTCCCCACTTAGCCCATCTAGCCTCCCGGGGTCGTCACCCCCCTTCGGTGGTCCCCCGGGACCACCTCCGGTGGTCCCGGTGGTCCCGGTACGTTACCGGTGATGCCCGAAACACTTCCGGTGTCCGAAACCATCCGTCCTATATATCAATCTTTACCTCCGGACCATTCCGGAGCTCCTCGTGACGTCCGGGATCTCATCCGGGACTCCGAACAACTTTCGGTAATCTCGTATAACAATTCCCTATAACCCTAGCGTCATCGAACCTTAAGTGTGTAGACCCTACGGGTTCGGGAGACAGGCAGACATGACCGAGACACCTCTCTGGCCAATAACCATCAGCGGGGTCTGGATACCCATGGTGGCTCCCACTAGCTCCACGATGATCTCATCGGATGAACCACGATGTCAAGGATTCAATCAATCCCGTATACGATTCCCTTTGTCTGTCGGTATAGAACTTGCCCGAGATTCGATCGTCGGTATACCTATACCTTGTTCAATCTCGTTATCGGTAAGTCTCTTTACTCGTTCCGTAGCACGTCATCGTGTGACTAACTCCTTAGTCACATTGAGCTCACGATGATGTTCTACCGAGTGGGCCCAGAGATACCTCTCCGTCACACGGAGTGACAAATCCCGATCTCGATTCGTGCCAACCCAACAGACACTTTCGGAGGTACCCGTAGTGCACCTTTATGGTCACCCAGTTACGTTGTGATGTTTGATACACCCAAAGCACTCCTACGGTATCCGGGAGTTGCACAATCTCACGATCGAAGGAAAAGATACTTGACATTAGAAAAGCATTAGCATACGAACAATACGATCTAGTGCTAGGCTTTGGATTGGGTCTTGTCCACCACATCATTCTCCCAATGATGTGATCCCGTTATCAATGACATCCAATGTCCATGATCAGGAAACCATGATCATCTATTGACTAACGAGCTAGCCAACTAGAGGCTTGCTAGGGACACATTGTGATCTATTCATTCACACATGTATTACTGTTTCCTGTTAATACAATTATAGCACGAACGATAGACGATTATCATGAACAAGAAATATGATAATAACCATTTTATTATTGCCTCTAGGGCATATTTCCAACAAGCGTTACCGCCCGTAATACACGGGGCTAGTGGGGGTCCTGCGCACACCGGATCCCCTCCCCACGATGCTTCGTGGGGGTTTAAATGGGATGCGGGGGTTCCGAGGACGCTATTCGCCCCCCTTGTCGCCCCACATCGATGCTCTCTTCCTCCCTGAGCCCAGAGAGAAAGAGCTCGCCCTATTCGTCTTCCTCACCTTCGTTGTCGCAGAGCCACCAGCCCTTTCGAGGTTTAGCCGCCCGCAGCCATGGCCGGCGGCTCCACCTCAAAAAAGTCCTCGTCGCAGAAGGCCTCGTCGCAGGGAGCCTGGCTGGGCAGCGAGATCTGCGAAGGCCACATCGAGGCGCTCCGCCATCACCGGCTGCTGCACCCAGCCTCCCAGGTGCTGGTGCGAATCCCCGGCGCCGAGACCGCTCCCACACCTTCCGTGGGAGAGGTCATGGTCTTCAACGAGCACTTCTACCGAGGCTTCGGGATTCCGGCCACCACCTTCTTCTCCGAGTGGCTTCGCTTCTTTGGCTTGCAGCCGCATCACCTGGCGCCGAACGCCATACTGCAGCTGTCGGCCTTTGTGGTCCTGTGCGAGGGCTTTGTGGGGATCGAGCCCCACGTCGATCTTTGGCGCAGCTTGTTCTTCTTCAAGCAGCAATCCATCGCCATGGAGAAGTCCGGGGTGGAGAAGCTCGCCGGACCGCGCCCGATGACGCCGTGCGGAGCTGGGCTGGTGCATCACCGCTCGAAGTCTCGCTTCCCCCAGATGTCGCTGCAGGAGTCCATCAAGCAGTGGCAGAGGGGCTTCTTCTACATGAAGAACGCCGACCCCGCCCAGGACGCCCTCAACATGCCCCCGTTCAACATCGACCCGCTGACGAAGTTGAACTGGGCGGCGAGGACCCCCAAGCCGATTCCCGAGGTGGCGTTGATCTGCGCCCACCTCGAGATCCTAGAGAAGAGCGGCCTCCTCGGCCGCGACCTGCTCACCACCATGGTGACCCGCCGGATCCTGCCACTGCAGAGGCGGCCCCATCTGGTCTGCCAGATGAGCGGCCGGCATGACCTTTGTAGGCTGTCCACCAAAAGGTTTACCCCTGGCACGGTAGCGCGAAGGGTGAACCTGATCTCCACCGCCCGCATGGACGACGGCGGGAACTGGTCGTGGGGGATGACCCCATTCAACAGGTCCCGTCCGCATCCAATGGTAGGTGGTTTCTTTGTTTCTTTGTTGTTCGCCTTGCGACTGGCCGTCTCGCTGAGCCGGCTGCCAAATTCTTTTTCGTAGATGTTCGAGAAGCTGCAGGGATCCCTCCGTCCGCCCGCTCCCGACGTGGATGTGTTCGACGCCTCGGAGATTTAGGACGAGGGCGTGATAGAGTCCTGCTCGGACTCCTCTGCATGCTCGGAGAACACCCTGGAGTCGGAAGGGACTGAGCCATCTGGTGAGTACCCGCGGCCCTCCGTCGCAGACTGGACGGATGACAACTAGACTCCCTCATTCCTCTCTGATGCAGCCTTCGAGGAGGACTCCGATGGGGTGGAGGAGGTTACCAGCCCACCGCTGGCGCGCGGTCGGTGTCAAAGGGTTGGGGCAACCGTCGCCGATGAGACGGACGGGAAGAAGGGCAAGGGTGCCACAGCTTCCAGGCTGGCTCCTAAGCGGTCGGCGCCGGGTCCTCCAGCCGGAGCCCGGGCAGGCGGCGCCAAGAAGCGTCGTGGCGCCGGCAGAAGGCGGGTGCCCATGGTTGAAGGGTAAGATTTCCTCCCCCCTTTCTTTGTTTGTCTTGTGGGAAGCTTTGTTCCTTAAGAATGTCGCTCGACAGGGAGGCGGAGGACGCGGAGGAAGACACCGCCTCTGCTGCTGCTGCCCAGAGGGAGCTTGAGGAGCAGTCCAAGCGCCAGTGGGACGCAGCCGCGAGGGAGACGGCCGAGGGCCGGTCTCGCCCCAGCCAGGCCGAGGAGCCGGCGGAGAAGCATACTAAGGCTAGACATGACCCCTTCGCGCATGCTCGTGTGGAGGAGCCAGCTAGCGAGGCGGCCCCGAGGCACGCCCCGAGGGTGAGGGGCCCCAGCCCTCCGAGCCAGACGCTTCCGCACCGGTGGACTTGGAGATGATCCCCGACTCCCCTCGGGCTGAGGCGGCGCCCGACACGCAGGAACTGATCCTGGATGTGACGGATGCGGGCCCCGATGTGCCAGGGGTGGCCATGGATGCGCCGGGCGCGGCCCATCCGCCTCCCGTTGAGGAGGCAGCGCTGGCCGCGATATTGGCGGAGCCAGCCGTCGAGCCGGCACCCGGAGCCGGCACCCTCGTCGTTCCCCACCACGGTCCAGCTGCGTCTGGAGCTGGAGGCCGGGTCGGGAGACGACCCATGAAGTCATGGCGGGCGGCCAATTTGGCGCGCGCGCGATTGCCTGCCGGCACTGCGCTCACCAGTGTCCCGGAGCTGGTGTCGCTGTTTTCGAGCAGCCGGACCAAGGTGGAGCAGTCGGCCCGCGTGGTGGGTAGCGACTTGGAGTGCCTGGAGGCCCGCACCAGGGTAAGTGCCTCATCTTGGTTTTGATTTTTTTTCTCTTTCTTCTTCTTGTGTCAGTGGGGGCGCGACAGCGCACCCACTGGGTGCAGCCCCCGAGAATCGGGTCGGCCGATCATCGGCCGGGCCGAATCTCTTTGAGCCTCTTTTCTTGTTTCGCTTCTTTAGTGGGGCGCGCTAGCGTACCCACTGGGTGTAACCCCGGAGAATCGGGCTGGTTATGTCTTAACCAGGCCGAATCTTATTCCTGCTTCTTCTTTGCTTTTTTTTGCAGGAGCTTTATGATGCTCAGGCGCAGGCTTACAATGAGCTACGAACTCAGCACCAGGCGGCCGATGGCCAGATCGCCGGGCTCGAAGTCCGGCTGGGCGAAGTTGCCATGGAGCGGGACGCCCTGCGAGGCGCTGGCGACCGGCTCCAGGAGCAACTGGCTCTTGTCCAGACGGAGAAGAAGGAGCTCGAGGCGGCCAGCCGGGTCAAGCTGGAGCAGCTGCATGGTAAGCTGCAGGAGAAGGACACCTCCCACTCTGCCGACGTGGCACGCCTTGCATTGGCTCATCTCGAGGAGATGAAGCTCAAGGACGCCGCCTTGAGAGAGAAGGAAGAGGCCCTTGTCCAGAAGCAGGCACAGCTGGCCAAGGCCCTGGAATCTGTGGCAGCTCTCCAGGAGGAAGTCGCCCGCCTTACTCAGGCGAGCAAGGTGCGGGAGCTCGAGGTCATGGAGAGCGCCCATGAGACCGATGGCGCCTTCCATCGTGAGTCTCTTTCTTTTTGGGTTTCTCTTGAGCTTTCTTGGCCATCTACTCTTCTTACTTGTTTCTGTGCCCCTTTTCCTGTCTCAGGCCTCTTTCCTGAGACCCAGGGCGCGGCCGACACAGCCGTCGAGGTGAGCCGTGAGGAGCGCCGCACGGCCGGGCAGGAGGTAGATGCTACCTCCGGCTGGAGCGTGGAGGAGATCGGAGTGGGTCTCCGGGCCTGCCTGTATGCCATGGGCGAGTCTGTGTCTCGGCTCCAGGTTGCGGGCTCGTCGATGGTGGCGGCCCTGTGGCCGTCTGGCGTGGAACCGGCGTCGATGAGCCGACTCGCCCGCTGGCTTGCAGCTGGCGATGAACGCCTCGATGCCTGGCGCGCCTCGGCCGCGCGCGCTGGAGCCTACATGGCCCTGCGCTTGGCCAAGTCCTAGTATCGGAACCTTGACTTGGGCAAGCTCGTCGCTCAGCACGACGGCTCGGAGGCGGAGCTACAGGCTGTGGAGGAGGCGTTGCGCGTGAGGGCCAGCGGCATCGCCGAGTACGCCACTTGGGACGAGCTCGTTTTGGAGCGGGGTGAAGATGGCAGTGTGATCCCTGAAGATCTGCACGGCCTTCAGCCCTATGGCCCCGATGGCAGCTCCGGCGAGACGACCCGCGGTGTGGATTCTGCTGCCGCCTCCAGCGGTGCGGCGTACGCCGACTCTGGTGCGGATGGAGCCGGGATCCCTTGTGAAGGAGACGGCGCAGCCACCTCAGGAGCAGCCAGCGATGGTGAAGCCACCACTTCAGGAGCAGCAGCCGGGGCGACCGATGAGGCCGCAGCCCCGTAGCCGGTGTCATGTTTGTTGTGTGCAATTTTCTTGTCAGTCCAACAGTTCCACCCACTAGGGGGTGTAATGAACCTCGGTCGTGGCCCAATGCATTTTGAATGTATATATTCAGCATTATATTCGTATTGCCATGCATGTTGTTTTATATCTTTAGCTTTTGATTCCTGGTTGACTTCCTTTTCTCCAATCCCTGTATTTCCAAGTTTCCACCCTGCCAGCCCGACAGCCGGGAGCCGGTCCGTGACTGGGTCGGGGTTTCTGGCCTTAGAACACAGGACTTAGATTTTTCGAAGCCATCAAGACTTAAAGACTTAGACATAAACCAGCAGAGGCCGGCCTGAATGAGATCATAAATTTGATCGAGCCAACCCGAGCCGGCAACCCTTTTGTAGTCGAACTTTGCATGCATCCGGCCTTACCTGGCGTCGCCTTGCAAGCCGGACGGCCGGTGGTCTGCAAGCTGATACGAGGTGACCAGGGATCGGTCCGGCTTACACTATGTGTTCTTCTACAACGTAGGGAAGGCATCCGGGCGGCTAGCGAGCCCCCGAGCTTATTAGAGCCAGCAAGGGGCGTCGCAGAGTGAGCACTCTAGATATGAATTCTAAAAAGAAGCATGAGGCATGCTCTTTCTATTGCATTCATCGAGGATCCCTGAAGGGGGAGAAAGATACATTTGTGCATGCTCTTTCCGTGTTTGGTACTTGCCTTCTAGCAGTAGAACGGGCGAAGCAGCGCCGCATTCCATGGATGTTCCGTCTCCTGGCCGGAGTCGTCCCTCTTGCGCTTCCTTGGCTTTTGGGCACCGATCAAGTAGTAAGCGTTGTTGTGCAACGCCCTACTGATGATGAAGGGTCCCTCCCATGGGGATGAGAGCTTGTGCTGGCCGGCAGTGTGCTGGATTCTTCTGAGGACCAAGTCTCCCTCCCTGAAAGAGAGAGGCTTGATCTTTTTGTTGTGGTAGTATCTCAGCTTCTGTTGGTAGATGGTCGTCCGGCTCAAGGCCAAGTCCCTTGCTTCTTCGAGGAGGTCCACACCATCTTATCTTGCCTCCTTCACCTCCGTTTCCGTGTATAAGGTGACCCGAGGCAAGTCGAACTCGATATTTGTGGGGATAATAGCCTCGGACCCGTATACGAGGAAGAACGGAGTGAAGCCAGTCGACCAGTTGGGCGTGGTGCGGAGGCTCCATAGTACAGCCGGCAATTATTTGATCCAGCAGTCGGCCGACCTCACAAGTGGTGCCACCAGTCTTGGCTTGATGCGGGCCAGGATCAGGCCGTTGGCCCTCTCCGCTTGGCCATTCGACTGGGGATGTGCCACTGATGCCAAGTTGAGCCGGATGCCTACCTTGGAGCAGTAGAACGCTAGAGCGCCTTTGGCGAAGTTGGTGCCTGTGTCGGTGATGATGCTGTGGGGGACGCCATATCGAACAGAGATGTCTGTGATGAACTTGACATTCGTGGGGCCATCAAGCTTCTTGATAGGTCTGGCCTCGATCCACTTGATGAATTTGTCGACGACTACCAAGAGATGGGTCATGCCACCACGAGCCGTCTTGAAGGGTCCTACCATGTCCAGCCCCCAGACGGCGAACGGCCATGACAGGGGGATGGTTTTGAGGGCCGAAGGCGGCATGTGGCTCTTTGCGCTGAAGAACTGGCAACCTTCGCATTTGTCGACCAGATCCATGGCCTCCTCGAGGGCCGTGGGCCAGTAGAATCCATGGCAGAACGCCTTGGCCACCAGGGTTCTAGAGGCGGCATGATGCCCGCACTCCCCCTGGTGAATGTCTCTGAGGATCTCTTGTCCCTTTTCTGATTCGACGCAGTGCTGGAACACGCGCGTCACGATGCGCCGCACCAGCTCGCGATTGATGATGGCGTAGGCTGCAGACCTGATTTGGATCTGCCTCGCCTCCGCCTCGTCTTGAGGAAGCTCGCCGCGAAGGAGGAAGGCCAGGATAGGTTGAGCCCATGATGGAGCCGACACAAGGGTTGGCTCCGCCTCATCCTGACTGTTAGGGGCTTCTGCAGCCCCCGTGCTCGGTGAAGCAGCGGTCGTGGACTCGAGACGAGGTGTCTTTGGTGCTGCAGTGGCAGCTGGCTCGCCGTCAACCTCCATGACGTCCACCCACTGGGTGTCGAGACGATAGGATTCGAGGCAGGACGGTGCCGGAGTTGTTGTAGCCGGTGCCGCTATTGGAGTCGGCATAGCCAGCGTAGCCGGCACAGGAGCTGTAGTCGGCGTAGCTGGTGGAGCCGACGGCTCTTGCACCATAGATTCAGCTAGTGCTGCTATTGGAGTCGGCGTGGCCAACGTAGCCGGTACAGGAGCTGTAGTCGGCGTAGCTGGTGGAGCCGACGGCGCTTGCACCGTAGAGTCAGCCGTCACGAAGATCGATGCCAACTCAGGAGACGGCCTGATAGACGGCTTATGGAGTTGCTCGAGGGAGACGCCAGCTGGGATAGCCTGTCTCATGGAGCCAATTTTTGCCAGTGTATCAGCCGCCTCATTGTCTGCTCTGGGAACGTGGTGGAACTCACAGCCCTCGAAGGGGCCGCTAAGGTGCTGGATGAGGAAGCGATAGCTTGTCATGTTGGCGTCGCTGGCGTCCCATTCGCCAGAAACTTGTTGTACCACCAAGTCTGAGTCGCCGAAGCATATGAGCCGTCGGATGCCAATCTCCTTGGCGAGCCGGAGGCCGTGAGCCAGTGCTTCGTACTCGGCGACGTTGTTGGAGGCGGCGAAGTGGATCTGCAGAGCATACTTGAGCTGGTCTCCTTTCGGAGATGTCAAGACGATGCCGGCTCCCAGACCCGTCCGCATCTTCGAGCCGTCGAAGTGCATCCGCCAATGCGTAGAGTCTGGAGGTGGCGGCTCGAACTGGGTCTCGGCCCAGTCGACTAAGAAGTCGGCCACCACCTGAGATTTGATGGCGGTGCGAGGCTCGTAACGAATATTGTGGTCCGCCATGGCGATGGACCATTTGGCAATCATGCCCGTTGCATCACGGTTGCCCATGATCTCTGAAAGTGGAGCAGTTCTCACCACAGTGATGGCATGCTCTTGGAAGTATTGCTTCAACTTCTTTGCGGCAAGGTAAACACCATAACACATTTTTTGGTAATGGGGGTAGTTCTGCTTGGAGGCGGACAAGACCTCGCTGAGGTAGTAGACAGGGCGCTGCACTGACAGTACCTTTCCCTCCTCCTTGTGTTGAACTACCAACACTACACTAACCACGCGAGTGGTCGCGGCAATGTATATGAGTATGGGTTACCTTTCAGCCGGTGCTGCCAAGATCGGCAGGCTCGAGATGACCCGCTTGAGGTCGCGAAGGCTTCGTCCGCCTGGTCGTTCCACTCAAATGTCGTCGTCTTCTTCATGAGCTGGTAGAGTGACAGGGCCTTCTTGCCAAGTCGGCTGATGAACCGGCTTAGCGACGCCAGGCAGCCGGCGAACTTTTGGACGTCTAGGATTCGAGTCGGCCGCACCATCCGCTCAATGGTGCCGATCTTCTCGGGGTTCGCCTCGATGCCACGAGCGGACACGAAGAACCCCAAGAGTTTGCCGCCTAGAACCCCAAAGACGCACTTCTCCGGGTTGATCCGGATCTTGTACTCGCGCAGGTTGGCGAACGTCTCCCGCAGGTCGTCGAGAAGGCTGAAGTGCTGCTTCGTCTTGACGACGATGTCATCCACATAGACGTGGATGTTTCTGCCGATCTGCGGCAGTAGGCATTGCTGCATGCAGCGTTCGAACGTCGCACCAGTGTTCTTCAGACCGAACGTCATGGTGGTGTAGCAGTAGGCCCTGAAGGGCGTGATGAAGGAGGTCTTCATGCGATCAGCTGGATCCAACTTGATTTGATGGTAGCCTAAATAAGCATCCAGAAACGACAGCAATTCGCAGCCTGCAGTGGAGTCGATCACTTGATCTATCCTAGGCAACGCGAAGGGTCTTTCGGACACGCCTTATTCAGGCTACTGTAGTCGATACACATTCGCCAGGTGTTGTTTTTCTTCAGCACCAGGACTGGATTAGCCAACCAGTCCGGGTGGAAAACCTACATGATGAAGCCGGCTGCAAGGAGTCGGGTGATCTCTTCTTCGATTGTGCGCCACTTCCCCTCGGCGATGCGGCGCAAAGGTTGTTTCACCGGCTTTGCATCCGGTCGCACATGAAGTTTGTGCTCGGCATACTTCCTCGAAACACCCGGCATGTCCTTGGGGGACCATGCAAAGATGTCCCGATTATCACGGAGGAAGTCGACGAGCCCGCCTTCCTATTTGGGGATGAGGCCAGACCCGATGGTGACACACTGCTTGGGGTTGGCAGGGTCGAGTGGGACCTGCTTGGTCTCTTTGGCCGACTTGAAAGAGCCCTCCCCGGCCGACTGGGACGGAGGAGAAGGAATTGCCGGTTGCTCGGTGGCCTGGGCCAGGAGCCGGTCGATCTGCCGCTTCTCCTCAGCGATCACCAGGGCGTCGGCGAGGCGGCTGCTATCTTGGGCACACTCGAGTGACTTCTTGTAGTCGCCAGCAACAGTGATGATGCCCTTGGGACCCGACATCTTCATCTTCAGGTAGGCGTAGTGCGGAATAGCCATGAATTTGGCCAGAGCCGGTCTGCCTAGCAGCGCGTGATACGGGTTGCTGAGGTCCACTACCTCGAACCATATGGACTCTCGGCGGAAGTGAGCTTTGTCGCCGAAGAGGACGTCCAACTGGATTTTGCCAATGGGCGAGCAGGACTGCCCAGGCACGATGCCGTGGAAGACACTACTGGTAGGCAGGACGTCCGTCTCCTTGAGCCCGAGCTTGAGGAGAGTGTCGAGGTAGAGGATGTTGATGTTGCTGCCGCCATCGACCAACACCCGGGTGAACCGGCAGGTGAGCCTCTTGGAGGCGAAGGTGGGGTCGAGGACGAGCGCGTATGAGCCCAGGCTGGGCATCACCGCAGGATGGTCCACTCGGCTCCATGTGATTGGTTTGTCAGACCAATGCATGTACTGGGGAACCGGGGGAACCGTGGCATTCACCTCGCGCCGTCTCTGGCGCAGGCTGTGCTTGTCGTCGCCTTCAATGGTGAAGACTACGAATGCTCCGTCTTGATGAGGGTAGTCATCGTGGAGGTGGCCGTCGTCGTGAGGCGGCAGCAGTGGAGCCGGAGCAGGACCAGGAGCCGGTGCGTGAGGCGTAGCCTGCGCACCTGGGGGAGCCAGCAGGCCATCCCCTTGCAACAGCCGCCGTGCGAAGCTGCACTGTCGAAGGGTGTGGTTGGACGGCTGCGCCCCAGAATGTATCTTGCAGGGGGCGTGGAGCAGTTGCTCGAAGGACTGCTTGGGCAGCCAGTTGGCGTTGTTCCTGTTGGAACGCTTCCGCGGAGGGCCGGCTTGAGGAGCCGACGTCTCGCCCTCCACGCTGGCTACTAACTTGCTGTTGGGGCGCGAATCCATCTGATCCGCCTTGCGCTTGTTGTTGTTCTGGCCGCCTCGGCCATCTCCCGTTGGCTTGGGAGCAGCTGGCGTGGGGACAACCTTGTCCGAGGCGATCACCTTGACGCGCATCGCCGAGTAGGCCGTGGAGTATTTGTCCGTCTTGGCCATGAGCACCGCCAGAGAGGTGGGCTCGGAGCACATAAGCTTGTGCTTGAGGACGGTGCCGTCTCGGCAACCGTCGATGAAGTACTGAATGGCTTGTACCTCATGCACCCCCTCGCAGGAGTTGCGGAGCTCTGTCCACCGGGTGACGTAGTCGCGAAGGGGTTCGTCGAGCCTCTGGACACACATGGCCAGCTCGCGAGGCCGACCAGGGCGCTTGTAGGTGCCAGTGAAGTTGCGGACGAACGCCTCCTCGAAGTCCACCCAGGAGTTGACGCTGCCGGCCGGAAGGCTGTTAAGCCAAGTCTGACCGAGTCGGCCAACATGAGTGGCACGTAGCGGACCGCTACGCGCTTGTTGCCCGTGGCGATGCCGACGGCCGTGGTGTAGTCGATCAGCGAGTCCTTTGGCTTGGCCGTGCCGTTGTACTTGGGCGTGTCCCGAGGCAAGGTGAAACCTCGGGGGAACGACTCCCCTCGGATCCGGGGGCCGAAGCAGGCTGGACCGATGGGACCGTCCTCCTTCAGGAGGGCCGACTGGGCCAGGACGATGAGACGCCTGCGGGCGTCCCGATCATCCCGGGGAGTGCGAGCGCCAATCCGAGTAGCGAGAGGGGAGGCGCCTCGCGAACCAGAGTCATGAGTTCTTCCCGGGTGAAGAACCTCACACTCCAAATCGCCCTCGTCACCTCCGCGTCGCTTGCTTGAAGTGTGCTCGGTCTGATGCTGGGAGCGCCGGTCTTGGCTTCCCACACCCCTCCGGCCTGAGGTGCGATGCGAGGAAGATCCTTCTGCGTGATGCTGACCGCTAGGGTTGCGGCGTGCTCCGGAGTTGGGTCCCAGAGACTCTGACTGGGCCTGACCGGGGTCAAGCCGAGTTTGTTGTTTGTTGGCGGCGTCAAGGAGATCCTTGACCCGCTTCTCCTGGAAGGCGCGCTCCTCGCCATCCAGGCTTGCCATCTCCTCCATGGCCGCCTGTGCCGCCCGCATGTTGGCCGCAGGGGTCTCGTAGGTGGGATGATCGCCGCCCAGGACCTCGGCAATGAACCGGCCGCGGCTGTGGACCGATCCAAGCCGGCTAGGGGCCTCGGAAATCGGAGTGAGGCCGTGTGCGAAGTTATACTCACGCTGCGTGACATGGTATGGGGTGAAGAACCCCGCCGATGGCGGAGGGCCGTCGAAGACGAGGACGTTGTTGGGGTACACGTCATGGGCATGCGTCTCAGCGATAGAGAGCCTGCTGAAGCTGGCGCAGAGCACCTCAATGTCGAAGTCCTCGCCGAAGTAGCGAGGACCATTGTTGAGACGTAAGTCACTAAAGAGAACGCTGAGGTTCTCCATAGCAGCGACGACGATGCTAGGAAGCGCCTCGTCATCAGAATCTTCGTCCGAATCCACATGGCGGACAGGGACGTCGATCATCATCGGTGTTGCCTCGTCGAAAGCGGGCTCCATGGGCATGCACACCGATCCGGACGCGATGCATCCGGTGGCATACGTGCGGGGCCCCGCCCAGCGCGTAAATCCAGCTGATGCCGCGATCGGCCCCACGGTGGGCGCCAAATGTCGGTGAATACTCACAACATATGCCATAGGTAGGCTAAAGTCGGTTAGAACCGAAGGGACAAAGGAGGGCGCTGGGAACGAGGTTGGTACTAGCATGGAACGCACGATGTACCCAGGTTCAGGGCTCTCCGTAGAGATAAGACCCCTAGTCCTGCCGGAGTGTTTGATGTGTATGAATGGATTACAATGTTGCTCCTGGAGCTGTGTTGGGAGGAGGAAGAGGGGAGCAGCCGGCTCGTCTCTACCTCTCTCTATGTGGTTGGTGGATGTCAAGTGTTGTTCGACTGTCCTCCTGCATGGAGGGTGACCGGGGGGTTTTATAGACGAACCCACCGGCCTACAATATGGATAAAGGGTACAAGAGTGGGACCCAGCTGGCAGCCTCGTCGGCTGACCAGGGGACCATGAGAGTCTTGTCTTGTCGCTTGAGGGGCCCGTCGGCTGCATGGTCTCGATTGGCTGTGGGACCCGCCGGCTGGCCAATGAAGCTCTCGCGTAAGGTTGACGCTGAGCACGCGTTGTACGTGGAGCGTCGTCCAACGAGATTCGTCATGGGCAGGTAGTACGACCGCCTCCACTGTTCCCCACACCGAGTGCAGTAATGGAGTGGGAGTGTGACGGTCCGACACTATGCTAGGTGATGGATCAGAGCCGGGGTAGGTCAGCGGCGTGGCCGACGACGCTCGTACCTGTCGGACACTCCGATCCAGTACCTTTGCTGATGCGTAGTTACCTTTAATCGTAAGGTCTCATCCTGACGTACGATCTGATGTGACTTGTGATCCCTGCTACTGCAACAAAAGACCTTCCAACGGCGCCAGAAACACGTACTGACGGGAGACTATTCTTGTCTTGATACTCCTCAGCAACGGCACCAGGAATCCTTCTGCTACGGCAATGCCTTTAGGGACTTCCTTGGCAAATATGCAAAGGATTCCCCCGTGGCCTTGGAGCCTTGCGTTGGTGTTCCCTCGAAGCGGAAAGGGTGATGTAGCACAGCGGCGGTAAGTATTTCCCTCAGTTTTGAGAACCAAGGTATCGATCCAGTGAAGGAATATCACAAGTACCTGCACGAACACAAAGAGCTTGCACGCAACGCTATGAAGGGGTTGTCAATCCCTTATAGATTGTTTGCCAAGTGAGAACTGAAAGCAACAAAGTAACAAAGCAAAGTAAAAGCAAAAGTGGAAACGATAGGTGTGAATAGACCCAGGGGCCGTAGTGTTCACTAGTGGCTTCTCTCATGAAAGCAAGTAGACGGTGGGTGAACAAATTACTGTCGAGCAATTGATAGAACCGCGCAAAGTCGTGACGTTATCTATGGCAATGATTATATCTATAGGCATCACGTCCAAAACAAGTAGGCCGATACTTTCTGCATCTACTACTATTACTCCACACGTCGACCGCTATCCAGCATGCATCTAGTGTATTAAGTCCAAAAGAACAGAGTAACGCCTTAAGCAAGATGACATGATGTAGATGGACAATCTCATATCTACGATAAAAGCCCATCATGTTACCCTTGATGGCAACAACACGATGCGTGCCTTGCTGCCCCTTCTGTCACTGGGAAAGGTCACCACACGGTATGAACCCAAAACTAAGCACTTCTCCCATTGCAAGAATCATAGATCTAGTTGGCCAAACAAAACCCAAGACTCGGAGAGACTTACAAGGATATCAAATCATGCATAAAAGAAATCAGCAAAGACTCAAATATATATCATAGATAATCTGATCACAAATCCACAATTCATCGGATCTCGACAAACACACCGCCAAAGAGGATTACATCGGATAGATCTCCATGAAGATCATGGAGAACTTTGTATTGAAGATCCAAGAGAGAGAAGAAGCCATCTAGTTACTAACTACGAACCCGTAGGTCTGAAGTGAACTACTCACGAGTCATTGGAGGGGCGATGATGATGATGTAGAAGCCCTCCAACTCCAAAGTTCCCTCCGGCAGGGCACCGGGGAGGGTCTCCGGATGAGATCTCGCGGAAACGGAAGCTTGCGGCGGCGGAAAAGCGTTTTCGTGCATTCCCCGATTTTTTCTGTATTTTAGGGAATATATAGGCGAAGGAGCTAGGTCAGGGGGCGCCAGGGAGTACACAAGCCTGGTAGCCGCTGCCCCTTGGTGGCGGCTACATGGCTTGTGGGCCCCCTGTAGCTCTCCTGCCTTGGCCCTCAAGCCCCCTAATCTTCTTCCTTTCTGGAAACATTTATTTCGGGGATTTTATTCCGTTTGGACTCCATTCCAAAATTAGACCTGAAAAGAGCCAAAAACACAGAAAAAACAGGAACTGGCACTTGGCACTGAATTAATAAGTTAGTCCCAAAAAAGATATAAAAGGTAAACAAAACATCCAAAGATGACAAGATAACAACATGAAACCATCAAAAATTATAGATACGTTTGAGACGTATCAATCCCCAGCCGGCTAGCCTGCTTGGCTAGCTGGCTTGGGCACGGCCGCCTCGTTCCTAGCCGGCTGGCCTGACCAAGCCGGTCAGGAAGAGGTAACCATCTCGACTCTAGCCGACAGGGGTTGCCTGGCCGGGCAGAGAGATGGCTGCCTCGTCCTCTAGCCGGTAGGCGCGGCCTAGCCGGCCAGAAGACTTGGGCCTTGGGAAACTGTGTTTGTTCATATCCTTTGGGCAGGAGATGAAGGAGCAGGCTTGATGAGCCTACCCCGGGGTTATCCCCCCGACACCCCCGAAGATTTGGAAGAAGGAGAGAAGAGCCACGAGGGAGTCACAAGCCCAGGAGGCGTCCCCACCCCCCTAGGCCACACCTACCAGGCTTGTGACCTCCTCATGGGCCCAACCGACGTAATTCCACCGCCATAAATTCCTATAAATTCAGAAACCCCCAAAAAGAAACCTAGATCGGGAGTTCCGCCGCCGCAAGCCTCTGTAGCCACCAAAAACCAATCTGGAGCCCGTTCCGGCACCCTGCCGGAGGGGGAATCCATCTCCGGTGGCCATCTTCATCATCTCGGCGATCTCCATGACGAGGAGGGAGTAGTTCTCCCTCGGGGCTGAGGGTATGTACCAGTAGCTATGTATTTGATCTCTCTCTCTCTCTCGTGTTCTTGAGATGTCATGATCTCGACGTACCGCGGGCTTTGCTACTATAGTTGGATCTTATGATGTTCTTCCCCCTCTCCCTTCTTGTAATGAATTGAGTTTTCCCTTTGGATTTATCTTATCGGATTAAGTCTTTAAGAACACTTGATGTATGTCTTGCACGTGTCTATCTATGGTGACAATGGGATATTCATGTGAGTACTTGATGTATGTTTTGGTGATCAACTTGCGGGTTTCGTGACATCGGGAACCTATGCATATGGGTTGGCACACGTTTTGACTCTCCGGTAGAAACTTCGGGGCACTCTTTGAAGTTCTATGTGTTGATTGAATAGATGATTCTGAGATTGTGTGATGCATATCGTATAATCATGCCCACGGATACTTGAGGTGACAATGGAGTATCTAGGTGACATTAGGGTCTTGGTTTATATGAATCTTAAGGTGTTATTCTAGTACGAACTCTATGATGGATCAAACGGAAAGAATTGCTTCGTGTTATTTTACTACGAACTCTTGAATAGATCGATCAGAAAGAATAACTTTGTGGTGGTTTCGTACCCGACAATAATCTCTTCGTTTGTTCTCCGCTATTAGTGACTTTGGAGTGAGTCTTTGTTGCATGTTGAGGGCTAGTTATATGATCCAATTATGTTATCATTGTTGAGAGAACTTCACTAGTGAAAGTATGAACCCTAGGCCTTGTTTCCACGCATTGCAATACTGTTTGTGCTCACTTTTACTATTAGTTACCTTGCTGTTTTTGTAATTTCAGATTACAAAAGCTATATCTACCATCCATTTTGCACTTGTATCACCATCTCTTCGCCGAACTAGTGCACCTATACAACTTACCATTGTATTGGGTGTGTTGGGGACACAAGAGACTCTTTGTTATTTGGTTGCATGGTTGCTTGAGAGAGACCATCTTCATCCTACGCCTCCCGCGGATTGATAAACCTTAGGTCACCCACTTGAGGGAAAATTGCTACTGTCCTACAAACCTCTGTACTTGGAGGCCCAACAACGTCTACAAGGAGAAGGTTGCATAGTATACATCATGGAGGTTGCAAGAAAAAAAGGAGAAGATAGTCTCACATCAACTAGGCGTATCAACGGGCTATGGAGATGCCCATCAATAGATATCAATGTGAGTGAGTAGGGATTGCCATGCAAAAAATGCACTAGAGCTATGAGTGTATGAAAGCTCAAAAAGAAAACTAAGTGGTTGTGCAAAGGATGGAATTCCACTAGTTATATGAAAGTGACAAAATAGGAAACTCTTTATGAAAAACATGGTGTTACTTTTAAGCGCGGGTGTGGAAAAAGATAGTAGCATTGTCCCTTCTCTCTTTCTCTCATTTTTTGGTGGGCATCTTTGGCCTATTTTATTTTTTTATATGGGCTTCGCTCGCCTCTTTTATTTTTTGTAAAGTCCGGAGACTCATCCCAACTTGTGAGGGAATCATAGCTTTCATCATCCTTTTTTCATACGGGACAATGCTCTAATAATGCAAACCATCACACTTTTATTTACTTACAACTCAAAGATTACAACTCGATATCTAGAACAAAATATGACTCTATAAGCAATATGGAAGTGATGGTGCGTGTCATAAAAAACGGGACAGTGGTGTTGCATGGCAATATATCTTGGAATGGCTATGAAAATGCCATAATAGGTAGATATGGTGGTTTTCTTTAGGAAAGTATATGGTGGCTGTTTTGACGAAGGTGGGTTTAATGTACGAGTGAAAGTTGTGCGGTACTAGAGAGGCTAGCAAAGGTGGAAGGGTGAGAGTGCGTATAATCCATGAACTCAACATTAGTCATAAAGAGATCACATACTTATTGCAAAAGCCTATTAGTTATTGAAGAAAAGTATTAGACGCATGCTCCTAGGGGAAGGGTTGGTAGGAGTTAACCATCGCGCGATCCCAACCTCCACACAAAGGTTGATAATCATTAAACAAATCATGCTCCGACTTCATCACATAACGGTTCACCATAAGTGCATGCTACGGGAATCACAAACTTTAACACAAGTATTTCTTCCAATTCACAATTACTTACTAGCATGACTCTCATATTACCATCTTCATATCTCAAAACTATATGCAAGGAATCAAACTTCTCATCATATTCAATGCACTTAATATGAAAGTTTTTTTATATCCCTCTTGGATGCCCATTATATTAGGACTAAATTCATAACCTAAACCAATTACCATGCTGATTAAAGACTCTCAAAATAATATAAGTGAGGTAAGAGAGTTTAATAATTTCTATGAAATAAAACACAATCGTGCTCTAAAATATATAAGTGAAGCACTAGAGCAACATTGCCTAGCTCAAAAGATATAAGTGAAGCACATAGAGTATTCTAATAAATTCATGACTTAGCGTGTATCTCTAAAATTATGTGTGCAGAAAGGATGATTGTGGCAAAATAAAAAGTAAAGACTCATATCATACAAGATGCTCCAAGCAAACACATATGATGCGGTGAATAAAAATATAGCCTTAAGTAAATTTACCGATGGATTGAAGACGAAAGAGGGGTTGCCTTTCGGGGCATCCCCAAGCTTAGGCTCTTTGGTATCCTTGAATATGTCTTGGGGTGCCTTGGGCACCCCCAAGCTTAGACTCTTGCCACTCCTTATTCCATAGTCCATCAAATCTTTACCCAAAACTTGAAAAGTTCACAACACAAAACTCAAGAGAAACTCATGAGATCCTTTAGTATAAGAAAAATAAATCACCACTTTAGGTACTATTGTGAACTCATTATTTATTTATATTGTTGTAATATTTAATGTATTCCAACTTCTCCATGGTTCATACCCCCTGATACAACCCATAGATTCATTAAAATAAGCAAACAACACAAAGAAAACAAAATCTGTCAAAAACAGAACAATCCGTAGCAATCTATAAACTTAGAATACTTCTGTAACTCAAATTTTTTTTTTAAAAAAGGAAAATCAGGGAAATTTGTATATAAATCTTTTGTAAAAATTTCAGATCAAAATCACGTTCCGGTGAATTTACAAAATTCCTGGACCGAGAGAGAAAGTTTCTGTTTTTCAGCAAAATCAACTTCAAACACCGTATACCATACCAAAGGTCTTACTTGGATCAAACACTAATTAAAACAAGAAAACAAAATTATTACAGAGGTAATAATGTGTGCAGAACTCAAAAACAAAAGCATAAAAATAAAATTGGGTTGCCTCCCAACAAGCGTTGTCGTTTTACGCCCCTAGCTAGGCATGATGATTTCAATGATGCTGGCATAAAGGTAAAGAATTGAAACATAAAGAGAGCATCATGAATCACATGGAAAGCATATTTAAGTCTAACCCACTTCCTATGCATAGAGATTTTGTGAGCAAACAAATTATGGGAACAACATTCAATTAGCATAGGAAGGCAAAACAAGTGTAACTTCAAAATTTCCAACACATAGAGAAGAAACGGGATATTATTGCAATATGTAAAAGCATATGTTCCTCTCTCATAGTAATTTTTAGTAGCATCATGAATAAATTCAACAATATAACTATCACATAAAGCATTATGTTTGTGATCCACATGCATAAAAGTCTTACAATCTCCCAAGGTAATGGGATTAACATTAACTAAAGTCATGACCTCTCCAAACCCACTTTTATCAAAAAAAAATCATAAGATTAAACACTCTCCAAATATGTGGGATTCTTTTTACATAAAGTTGACACTCTTCCAAACCCACTTTCGATACTATTGCAAACCTTATTATCAATAACATATTCATCATGAGGATTAAATAAATTTTCAAGATCATAAGAAGCGTCACCCCAATCATGATCATTACAATGGGTAGTGGACATGACAAAAATTATCATCCCCAAGCTTGTACTTTTTCATATCATTAACATAATTGACATTAATAGTAACGTCATTATAATCATGCTTTTCAATCAAGGAGCTATCATGAATCACTTTATCAATTTCTTCTTTCAACACTTCATCAAAAAAATTAGATTCATGATTTTCAAACAAAACTTTATAGAGATAATCAAGTGCACTCAACTCACTAGCAATTGGTTCATCATAATCTTGCCTTTTGAAAAGAGTAAGTGGATGAGGATCCATATATTTTTAGCAAGCGAAGATGCAAGCAAATAGAAGGGACATGGCAACACAAGCAAAGATAAGAAACAAGCAAAGAGGCAAATTGAAAGAGGGCGAATAAAATGGCATTTTTTGTGAAGTGGGGGAGAGGAAAACGAGAGGCAAAAGGCAAATAAAGTAAATGTAAGAGATGAGTTTGTGATGGGTACTTGGTAGGCTTGATCTTGCTGTGTATCCTCCACGGCAACGGCGCCAGAAATCCTTCTTGCTACTTCTTGAGCTTGCGTTGGTTTTCCCTTGAAGAGGAAAGGGTGATGCAGCAAAGTAGATAAGTATTTCCCTCAATTTGTTGAGAACCAAGGTATAAATCCAGCAGGAGGAACAAGCAAGGCCCCAATCTTAGCACCTACACAAACAGTTAAACACTTGCACCCAACGCTAAAAAGGGGTTGTCAATCCCTTCACGGTTATTTGCAAGGATGAGATCTGATAGAGATAGATATAAAAGATTGCTAGAACTAAATTAAAACAAAAGTAAATAAATGGAAACAATATATTTTTGGTATTTTTGGTTTATAAATCTGAAACTATAATATGGAAAATAGACCCGGGGGCCATAGGTTTCACTAGAGGCTTCTCTCATGAAGGAAAATAATACGATGGCTGAACAAATTACTGTCGAGCAATTGATAAAAAGTGAATAATTATGAAGATATCCAAGGCAATGATTATGCATATAGGCATCACGTCCGTGTCAAGTAGACCGAAACGATTCTGCATCTACTACTATTACTCCACACATCGACCGACTCCTACCTGCATCTAGAGTATTAAGTTCATGAAGAACAGAGTAACGCATTAGGTAAGATGACATGATGTAGAGGGATAAACTCAAGCAATATTTTGAAAACCCCATCTTTTTATCCTCAATGGAAACAATGCAATACGTGCCTCGCTACCCCTATTTTGTCACTCGGTGAGGCCACCCAAGATTGAACCCAAAACTAAGCACTTCTCCCATTGCAAGAATTACCAATCTAGTTGGCCAAACCAAACCAATAACTCGAAGAGACTTGCTAAGATATGAAATCATGCATATAAGAATTCATAGAATATTCAAATAATATTCATAGATAATTTGAACATAAACCCACAATTCATCGGATCTCGACAAACACACCGCAAAACAGTATTACATCGGATAGATCTCCATGAAGATCATGAAGAACATGGTATTGAAGAACAAAGAGAGAGAAGAACCCATCTAGCTACTAGTTATGGACCCGTAGGTCTGTGGTGAACCACTCATGCATCATCGGAGGGGCAATGGAGTCGATGTAGATGCCCTCCGTGATCGATTCCCCCTCCGGCAGATTACCGGAAAAGGCTCCTAGATTGGATCTCACGGGAATAGAGGCTCCCGGCGGTGGAAAAGTATTTTTTGGTGTCGTTCTGGTATTGGGGGATATTTGGAAATTTATAGGACGAAGATTAGGGTTAGGAGGCCTACAGGAGGCCCACAAGCCAGTGAGCGACCCCCTAGGGCGCGCCCTGCAGGCTTGTCATATCCCAGCAAGTCTCCTACCCCCTTCTCCAAGTCTGACAGGTTTCTTCTGGTTCCAGAAAAATTATTCCGGAGATTTTATTCCGTTTGGACTCCGTTTAATATATCCTTATTTGCAATACTCAAAAACATGGAAAAAAGAGAAACTAGCACTAGGATCTAGGTTAATAGGTTAGTCCCAAAAATAATATAAAATAGCATATTAATGCATATAAAACATTCAAAACAAATAATATAATAGTACGGAACAATCAAAAATTATACATACGTTGGAGACCTATCAAGCATCCCCAAGTTTAATTCATGCTCGTCCTCGAGTAGGTAAATGATTAAAACATAATTTTTTATGTGCTAGCTAGAGTGTGCTTCATGTTTAATTTTTTTGCTAAATTGAAATGGGGACTAACAAAAACCCTAGCATCTCACCTAATTAAAACAATTCAAATAGTGCTGATTTTCAGTGAACCCAAAATGTCCTTAAAAATGTTCATCTTTTCTGATAAATATTGGCAACAATATTTCAGAGGTGCATTCTATTTTACACATCCCTTTTGGCATTTAAAATAATCCAACAAAGCTTCTAAAAATGGCAGTTAATGCACTATAATTAGTTGGTTGCTCCAAAATAGCTGAAACTTTTGTGAGAGTTTGAAAATATTCGAACTATATTTCATAAAATGTTTCACTCATTTTGTGCTAAGTATTTTTGGCCAATTAAAATAAAAACAAATGTCAGAAATAGCAAAACAGAAACAAAATAGAAATAAAATAAAAAGGGATGGATCACCTAGGCCACTTACCTGGTCCAGCGGTGGCCCAGCCCACCATCGGGTCCCCCCTGTCGTCTTCTTCCTCTGTGAGTAGGCACAGGAGAAGGGAGCCACGGCTGGCTGGCTGGGCGCCACCCCGACAGCTGCCTGGCTGCATGTCCCGTCGCGTCGGCGAGCGAGATAAGCTCGCCAGAGCCGCTTGGTTCCATCCCTCTCCCCATTTCGCCCTCTGCTCTCTCCCTTTTTGGGTCGCCATAGCCAAATGCTCGAGCTCGCCGCCGCAGCCTCGCCTCCCCAGCCGTTCTCCTTCGCCCCCGAGTAGCTCAGAAACTCCGCCACGGACCTCGACGTCGGCGATGCTCTGGTGCCCCTCGGGTCCAGCGAGTGCCCCGTTAGGACCGTGTGCTCGCGTAGGGCACGTAGGTGGCCTCACGTGGGGATTCCACCCCCTGTGGCGTCGACCCCGAGCTCACCCGAGCTCCGACGGCCGCAAGGCTAGCCGTCGGCAACATTTCGGGCCACCTCAGCCCCTGGGGCTTGCCCCATTAGATGCGCGGGCGAGAGGTCATTTTGTAGATAGTTTCCGTGGGCCAAATGGTCGTCGGAGGTGGGATTCTGACCCTCCCCCCCCCCTCACCGTGTCTGGTGCCACCGCTGGCCCAACACGAGCGAGCCCGACCCCTTTAACCACGGGGTTGACCCCCCTGGGTCACTCGCGGGTGGGGCCTAGCCCCTGGTTAATTTCGTATTAGGTTAAAAATAATTAATTAGTTTAATTAACCTAATCACTCATTCATAGTGGACCCAGTTCCACTAATTAGGTTTAATGATTAGTTTTAATCTCGTTTAGTGTGTGGGTCACTAACCAGTGGACCCCACTAGTCAGGTTTGATCTCGCAACAACCATTTGACGAGCTGATGTAATGCTCACACAGTGCTGACAGAGTAAATATATTTCTGATTTATAATAATTTCAGAAAATAGATAAAACTTCTAAAATTCGTAGAAATTAATTTGTAACTCAGATTAAAATAATTTATGTATGAAAAAATATTTAAAAAATCCAAGGAATCCATTGGTGCTATTATCATGCATGCTAGAACAAGTTATACATGCTCATCGGGTCAAATCAATTAAAGGGCATTTGAAAATACCTTATTTGAAATGGAATTTGAATCTTTGATTCAAACTACCTTCAACCAATTTGTTAATAGGTGCATTAGCTCATCCAGCATATTCTTGTCATGTCATGATCATGCATCATATTGTTGCACTTGTCGTGTATTGATTGTTACCTGTTTGCATTGCGATAGGCTCTGCTCCGCCCGATACTTTCGAGTATCAGAACAAAGAAGAGTTTCCCTCTGTTGATCATCAAGGCAAGCACCCCCTTTTGAGCATTCCAATAAAATGCCATGTTCTCGCTCCTGCACTCATCTATTGCATTAGGACAGAACGTTTCAAATGCTATTGTTTCGGTAGTTGAACCCATTCCTCTGCATGACCTGTCATTGTCACAGTAAATAGCTAAAGCAAGCTACCTAGCATACCTTGTAGATGCTTGAGCCTTGATGTGCCTTACCTTGCTATGCTTAGAGTTGTGTCAAGCCTGTTTCATCTAGATGATGAACTGGAGTGAATGAATGTGTTTTGGTGACAAAAGTTAAATGATGAACCTGATTGAGAGGTTGTGTAGGAGTACATGGTGGGTTGTCTCGTTGGAACCGCTCTTAGGAACCGAGTTCCGTGTATGTGATCCAAGACTAGCTACTACCACATGCTCGGCCTTGAAATATGACCATGCTCGACTTATTAATCGCCTAGTACTCGGTCCAGGAGTTGCAAGTAGTTTTTGGTGTTTTTAGCTTATGCTGGGGGCCGTGTGTAGCCCTGACCTTAGAGGTGGGCTGTGACGCGGTTGGCAGTGGCACGGTGTACCAAGTGGCACCCGGATGGTGGGCTTGGGAACCGTACGCACATCGTTTGAGGTTGTAGCGGAAACTTCAGTCGAACTTCCGTGCGGGTTCTGTCTCAAATAGGCGATAAACCTGGACTAGGTGTTAGTGTGGTTAACGGTCATGGCCGACTCCCTCGTTGGGATTCCCGCTTGAAGGTTGCCGAGGTGCATGAAGTGCACATGGTGATAAGTATCGAGAGCGTGTGTGAAGTACACCCCTGTAGGGTTATGATATATTCAAGCAGTTGCGTCCTCGGATATGGACTACTTGGAAACATGTGTTGTTCATAGATAACTTTAATGGCTACTCATAAAAGTATCAAGACAAGAGTGAGTACCGTGGATGGCATTCTCGCAGGGAGACGAGAAATGATCCATGGTAGTGTATTGTTGTGAAGATAGTGAACTCGTGTACGACTTCTCAAACTTGTTCAAAAGTACTCGTAGTCGTAGTACAGGTTAGCCAAGAGTCCAAGTTGTCTTGCAGCATGAAACCCCACAACCCCCCTTGTTGATACATGTGCATGAGTAGATAGATTTGATTTAAATTCCTACTAAGTACTTTCGTACTCATGTTTGCTTAATAATTGTTGCACACGACACCCACGAACCATCAGGTGGGTTCTTCATAGATGTCGACAACGTCGAGTAGCTGGTGACCCAGCTACAAAGGGAACTATAGATAGTCAGGCTTTATGCCTTTTACCTTTCATCTGTCTGTACTCATACAGCTTTAAGCTTCCGCATGGCTTGTATGAATTTGTGTGTATGACTTGAGTGTCGGGTCATGTGACCCCTACCTATGTGAACATATTATGCAAGGCTCTTTTGAGCCTTCTAAATAAATGTTGTGATGTTGTATGGTTATGTTGTGATGCCATTGTTGTATCTATGCACATTGAGTATGTCATGCGTACGTGTGATGTGCTGCGATATGTATGGGGTTTGACACCTAGTTGTGTGCCTTTAGTAGTACTCTTTACAGGGAAATGCCCCTTCGTGCTTCCAGTGATCCTTGGTAGCTTGCTACTGCTCCGGACACATTGGTTGATCGGCATGTATCCTTCTTTGTTGTTGTGTCTGTCCCTTCGGGGAAATGTCACGCGGTGTAATGGAGTCCATGTAGCTTGCTATGACTCGTCTACACTCGATGTTGACCGACACCTGCATTGTTGGGTTATGTATGTGTGTCTCTGTACGGATGTGCCACTTGGGTTTATATCTTGTTATGTCGACCCGGGTTCTTTGACATTGGAATGCTAGTGACATATTCACATACGTGAGTCAAAAGACGCAAACGGTCCCGGCGAAGGTAAGGTGGCAGCCGCGGGGATAACCATGTGTGAGACCACAAAGTGGTGTGATGTGTTACAAGCTAGATTCCTATGGCTTAGGATAGGGGCCCCGACATTATTCGAATCCCCTTAAATGCGGGACACGATCTCCTTGTTGATAGGACGTGCCCAAGGAAAAGTGGCCTCGAGTCGCGGTTCGAGTTTTTCATAATTGGTTATCACGACTTTTCGTCAAAAGGGTTGCCAGGTGAGGGACTTTTCACCTCTAAGCTTTTAAGCCTTTATATTTAGTGACACTTGTTTTTGAGAACGTGATGTCACTAGAGCGACCAGGCTGAAGCCAACCGAACATAAGGGGAACTCGCCGTGCAAGCCGATTATTCTAAGTGTGCGGCTGTAGAAGACTGTGCACATCGGCATTGGAGGTCGGTTCGGGGGCTACTGAGGGAGTCCTGGATTAAGGGGTCCTTAGGCGGTCGGCTTATCCCTTATGGGCCGACCATATGGGCCGCATCATTGAAGACCGGATTGTCTGACGTCTCCATGATCGAGATGGAATGCTCTGAAGACTGGTGTGCACTTCAAGTCAAGAGGACCAGTTCGGCCCATCTATCCCCTGCTGAGGTCGGTAATATGTAACCCTAGGAACACTGGTGTCTATATAAACCAGGGGTTCTCATGCGTATAGGCAAGTTAACTCATCTAGGGTTTAGATTCATACGATTCGAGGTATATTGACTCTGTAATCATCGTTCCACATCAATATAATCAAGCACAACATAGGGTTTTACCTCCTCAAGAGGGCCCGAACCTGGGTAAATATTGTCTCTCCCTTTCTCTTAAAATCTATTGATCCAAGGTCCACAATGTTGGGAACGTTGCATGGGAAACAAAAAATTTCCCACGCACACGCAATACCTATCCATGGTGATGATCATCTACGAGAGGGGAGAGTGAATCTACATACCCTTGTAGATCGCTAAGCGGAAGCGCATATAACACGGATGATGTAATGGAACATCTTCGCGATTCAAATCACAGCCCGTGTCGCGATCTCATCACGATCTGTCCCGCGATCCCATCACGATCCATCCCGATCCAGTGTCGAACGAACGGCACCTCCGCGTTCAGCACACATACAGCCCGATGACGATCTCCGCCTTCTTGGTCCAGCAAGAGGGGAGGGGAGGTAGATGAGTTCTCCAGCACGGCGGTGTGGTGGTGGTGGTGGTGAACTAATCCAGCAGGGCTTCGCTTAAGCAATGTCGAACTAGACTAGAGGAGAAACAGATCTAGAGGGAGGGAGAGGCAGCCGTGGCTGATTTTTGTGTGTCAAAACCCTCAAAACCTCTAGTATATATAGGAGGAGGAGAGAGGAGGCAGCCTTGGCCCCTACTCCAAGGAGAAGGGGTCGGCCGAACCCTACAAGGAAGAGTCCACCTTCCCACAAGGGAGGTGGGCTACTTTGGGAGGACTCCTCCTTCCTTTCCTTTTAAAAGGACTTTTGCCTTTTATCTCCACTCCTAGACGCATGGGCTTTTGAGAGAGGCTTCGGCCAGCCCACCAGGGGCTAGTCCACCTCCTCTCACAGCCCATAAGGCTCTTGAGTCGTCACACCCCTCCCGGTGGTCCCCCGGTACACTACCGATGAGACCAAAACTTTTTTGGTGACAAAAACAGGACTTCCTATATATCAATCTTTACCTCCGGACCATTCCAGAGCTCCTCGTGATGTCCAAGATCTCATCCGGGAATACTAACAACCTTCGGTCACCAACATCTATAACTCAACTGTACCGAAACGTCACCGAACCTTAAGTGTGCAGACCCCGCGGGTTCGAGAACTATGCAGACATGCCATGAGACACTCTCCGGTCAATAACCAATAGCGGGACCTGGATGCCCCTATTGCCTCCTACATATTCTATGAAGATATTTATCGGTTGAACCTCTATTTCAAGGATTCAGTTAATCATGTATGTTGTTCCCTTTGTCCTTGGTATGTTACTTGCCCGAGATTCGATCGTCAGTATCTCTATACCTAGTTCAATCTCGTTACCGGCAAGTTTCTTTACTTGTTTCGTAATACAAGATCCCGTGACTTACTCCTTAGTCACATTGCTTGCAAGGCTTGTTGTGATGTTGTATTGCCGAGTGGGCCCTGAGATACCTCTCCATCACACGGAGTGACAAATCCCAGTCTTGATCCATGCCAACCCAACAGACACCTTCGGAGATACCTGTAGAGCACCTTTATAGCCACCCAGTAACGTTGCGACATTTGATACACATAATGTATTCCTCCGTTGTCGAGGAGTTGCATGATATCATGGTCATAGGAACAGATACATTAACATGCAGAAAACTGGAACAATAAACTGACACGATCATATGCTATGTTTATAGTTTGGGTCTTGTCCATCACATCATTCTCCTAATGATGTGATCCCGTTATCAAGTGAGAACACTTGTCTATGGCCAGGAAACCTTGACCATCCTCGATCAACGAGCTAGTCAACTAGAGGCTCACTAGAGACAGTGTGTTGTCTATGTATCCACACATGTATTTGAGTTTCCAATCAATACAATTCTACCATGGATAATAAACAAATATTATGAACAAGGAAATATAATAATAACCAATTTATTATTGCCTCTAGGGCATATTTCCAACACACAGTTCGGGCCCCCCTACCCGAGATCTTCTGGTTTTGACACCGACACATGGCGATCGAGCGCCAGATCCTTCCGCCTCAACAGGCAGGCTAGTACCCACGAGGCACATGGGGTAGCCAGCAGAGCGTCGCGTCACCGGCAAACTTGTCGCCACGAGTGTAGGGGTATGCGCCCTTGCCTCAATATGCCGACGGTGATGCGTTCGGCGGCTTCAACCCCAACATCGCCTTCCCGCACACACCCTCCGTGTTCACCGCCGGCCTCAATCCCCAGTACGATTACTCGCCGACGTACTCGGGTCCATTTGCGACAGCTCTACGTCGTGGCCCCTACCCTTCGCATGTAGCTTGGCGCCACAGTTCAGCAGCGCCGACGCTGAGATGGACGAGATCATCATGATCGGCTCAGCCACTTCCGCTTCATGCCTTGGGTTCTGCATGCAAGAGGAAACAATGGACATCGCCGACGACATGGAGGACGTCGAGCACAACGGTATCGAGGAGGAGGCGGAAGAGGAATTACCAGGGAAGCCGGAGCCAGCGAGCAAAGGGAGAAAGAAGAGGCAGTTGTCCAACGACAAGCCGGGTGAGACTCATTTCAAGTGGATGCCAAAGGAAGATGAGTACCTTGCCGAAGCATGAAAGACTGTCAGCATCGACCCGATCACCGACATGAATCAGAACGCCGACACGTACTGAAGAAGGGTCAAGACAGCGTTCGACGAGCGCAAGATGGTCGACCCCGAGTTCTCGAGCATCCACATGGATCGCGGTTACAAGGCCATGGCCAACCATTGGGCCCATCCAGCAAGCCTGCAACAAGTGGCATGGGATTCAGAAGGAGGTCATCGCTCGCCCGGAGAGCGGCGCCAACGTCGAGCACCAGGTATGTCCATGGCTCACCGGCCCAACTCTTAGCCGTGTTCTTTGCCGACATTTGTTCTTCGTCTGTGCAGATGGTCCGAATGTTTGACATGTATTTGTCGGGACAACAGTGATGCCGAGTTCAAGTTCCTTCATGTCTTCGCAAGGATAGAGTCGTGCGAGAAATGTATAGAGGTCCGACTCGCTCTCGCCAAGACCAAGGACGATGTCTACAATCCGGATGTGCCTGTCTCGGGGGAGGCAGAAGGGCGTCCTGATGGCAACAAGAAAGCCAAGGCGGCGAGGGACTCGGCGCCCGCTGCCGAACGGCTACAGTCGTTGATAGAACAGTGCATCGCCGATGCGAGGAGTCACTCCGCCATGGGGGAGGGGAAGTTCGAGGCGAGGTGGTTGGCGTTGATGACGAAGGAGGATGTCAAGCTCGACCTTCCCATGACCAACGTCGCCGCAAAGAAGAGGAACACCGACCTGACGTTCCTGATGGGAACTGACATGGCGACTATGGACCCGCGGGTGAAGGCATGGTATTTGGGAGAGTGCAACCTAATTTTAAACATCATGATGGGACCGACGACGACCACAACCCCGCCCACAACGATGCCAAGCACAACAACTGCGACCACAACGTCATCGTCAACGCTAACGCCAACGACACCCATGCCAACATTAAGCACTACAAATGCGGCGCCAACACCTACACCGAGCTCTCCCACCCCTACACGAGAGAAGCTTGACGTTTGAGTTCCATGTGGATGGTTCCTACCTTTTTGATTATTTTTCCCGTCGCTCTCCCAAAATCCCGCCACCTTGCCCTACCCTAAGGCCAAGTCCTTTTGCGCGACTCCATCCGGACGTCAGTTTGGGCCGAATTCTGTTTGTTTGGGGCGACAATGGGGCTGCCCATGTCCGGATCGGTCCGTGGCCGGGTCTGTGCGCCTAACGCGCGGCTTCACCCCAAATCGTCTGGGCGGACAGGGCATTTTTAAAAAATTGGAAAAATAAAGAAAATGCCGGAAAAATGTAAATAAAATTCAAACATTAATAATTATACATTAGTAATTCAACGGCCCCATGGCCCATAGTCCTTAATTAACATAACTTAAAAAAATGCGCCGCCCCGCGCTGCTGCCGTGCCCGTCTCCGTCTTCAGGCGCCGCCATTGTCGTCATCGTCGCCAGTGAGGTCGACATACAACGACATCGTTCAAAGGTGGGTCGGCGGCCCCTGGAAGGTTGGCGGCGCTGGCGGCGCCTGCACCACCTCCTCGCGCGGTTATGACTCGCGCTCTCGTGACCGCGGTGGCGTTGGGCACCAAGGCTCGGCCCCCATTACCCGGGCCATCTCCGTGGCTGTGCACGACCACGTCCAGCGCTAGCCCACCAGCTCCGGGAGGAACGCGGCCTCTGGCTGCTCCTCGTGCACCTCCTCCTTCACCGTCACGGGCTGCTCCTCCGGAATGGCCAAATCGCCAGTCGCGGAGAGGGCCATCATCTCCTCCAGCCCCACCCAATGCGCGCTCATCGTACGTGTTCATGGAATCTTCCATGACGCGCTGGACGAGTCGGGCCTCCT
This sequence comes from Hordeum vulgare subsp. vulgare, assembly GCF_904849725.1. Taxonomy (NCBI): domain Eukaryota; kingdom Viridiplantae; phylum Streptophyta; class Magnoliopsida; order Poales; family Poaceae; genus Hordeum; species Hordeum vulgare. The sequence goes on from NC_058520.1 coordinate 542,880,567, forward strand.
CCTCTTTGGTCATGCGAGGAGGTGGTGGTCGCGACGGAGAGGGCGACGAACACGGGGTTAGCGTCATGCCGCGCACCTCGGGAGGGCTCGAAGGGCGCGCCCGACGCTCTGCACGTGCCCGATGCGGGCTGTTGTGTTCATCGACAAAATAGGATGCGCGCCGCACGTCATGCTCATCGCGGAACCACGTGTCCCACAGGGGGGAATCCACGGCTTACATCGGGTCGTAGTAGAGGTCGTCGGGGAGGCGGCGTTGGTGGCGTTGGATCTCGTCGCGGCGGGCACGATCGCTCGTTGGCACCGGCGGGATCGCCACCCGATCGGTGGAGAGGTACGAGTTGTTCGGCAAGTGGACGTCGCTTCAAGGGAGCGGCGTCCTTGTCTCCCAATACCGGCGGCACACATCCGCATGGACGTACTACCCGGAGCGCGTCGAGGCGCCCGGAGGGGCAATGGAGAAGGCTGTCGGAGCAGGTCTTCGCGGAGGAGAAGAACAATGCGACTCGCTTGCGGCGCGACGACGGACGGACGAGGATCCAACCTCGTGGTCGTGCGCCCCCTTCCCCTTGCCGCCTATGCCCCACCACCCCATTGTTGCCGACGGCCGGATAGCTTGAGGGAGGGGGAGAAAGCTAGGGTTTGGAGCGGGCGCGGGCGCTGTGTCGGTCCCGAGGAGGCAGTCGATGTTGGGGAACGTCGCATGGGAAACAAAAATTTTCCTACACGCACGACGACCTATCATGGTGAAGTCCATCTACGAGAGGGGATATTCGATCTACGTACCCTTGTAGACCACACAGCAGAAGCATTAGTGAACGCGGTTGATGTAGTGGAACGTCCTCACGTCCCTCGATCCACCCCGCGAACCGTCCTGCGATCAGTCCCACGATCTAGTGCCGAACGGATGACACCTCCGCGTTCAGCACACGTACAGCTCGACGATGATCTCGGCCTTCTTGATCCAGCAAGAGAGACGGAGAGGTAGATGAGTTCTCCGGCAGCGTGACGGCTCTCCGGAGGTTGGTGATGATCTTATCTCGCAGGGCTCCGCCCGAGCTCCGCAGAAACGCGATCTAGAGGTAAAACCGTGGAGATATGTGGTCGGGCTGCCGTGACAAAGTTGTCTCAAATCAGCCCTAAAACCTCCGTATATATAGGGGGGAGGAGGGGGAGCCTTGCCTTGGGGTCCAAGGACTCCCAAGGGAGTCGGCCAAGCCAAGGGGGGCAACCCTCCCCTTCCAAACCGAGTCCGACTAGGTTTGGAAGGAGGAGTCCTTCCCCCTTTTCCCACCTCCTCTTTTTTTTCCTTTTCTCTTTGATTTTCTTCCTATGGCGCATAGGGCCTTCTTGGGCTGTCCCACCAGCCCACTAAGGGCTCGTGCACCACCCCAAAGGCCTATGGGCTTCCCCGGGGTGGGTTGCCCCCCCCCCCCCGGTGAACACCCGGAACCCATTCGTCATTCCCCGTACATTCCCGGTAACTCCGAAAACCTTCCGGTAATCAAATGAGGTCATCCTATATATCAATCTTCGTTTCCAGACCATTCCGTAAACCCTCGTGACGTCCATGATCTCATCCGGGACTCCGAACAACATTCGCTAACCAACCATATAACTCAAATACGCATAAAACAACGTCGAACCTTAAGTGTGCAGACCCTGCGGGTTCGAGAACTATGTAGACATGACCCGAGTGACTCCTCGGTCAATATCCAATAGCGGGACCTGGATGCCCATATTGGATCCTACATATTCTACGAAAATCTTATCGTTTGAACCTCAGTGCCAAGGATTCATATAATCCCGTATGTCATTCCCTTTGTCCTTCGGTATGTTACTTGCCCGAGATTCGATCGTCAGTATCCGCATACCTATTTCAATCTCGTTTACCGGCAAGTCTCTTTACTCGTTCCGTAATACAAGATCCCGCAACTTACACTAAGTCACATTGCTTGCAAGGCTTGTGTGTGATGTTGTATTACCGAGTGGGCCCCGAGATACCTCTCCGTCACACGGAGTGACAAATCCCAGTCTCGATCCATACTAACTCAACGAACACCTTCGGAGATACCTGTAGAGCATCTTTATAGTCACCCAATTACGTTGCGACGTTTGATACACACAAAGCATTCCTCCGGTGTCAGTGAGTTATATGATCTCATGGTCATAGGAACAAATACTTGACACGCAGAAAACAGTAGCAACAAAATAACACGATCAACATGCTACGTCTATTAGTTTGGGTCTAGTCCATCACGTGATTCTCCTAATGACGTGATCCAGTTATCAAGCAACAACACCTTGTTCATAATCAGAAGACCCTGACTATCTTTGATCAACTGGCTAGCCAACTAGAGGCTTCCTAGGGACAGTGTTTTGTCTATGTATCCACACATGTATATAAGTCTTCATTCAATACAATTATAGCATGGATAATAAACGATTATCATGAACTAAGAAATATAATAATAACTAATTTATTATTGCCTCTAGGGCATATTTCCAACAGTCTCCCACTTGCACTAGAGTCAATAATCTAGTTCACATCACCATGTGATTTCAACGAATCCAACACCCATATAGTTCTGGGGTCTGATCACGTCTTGCTCATGAGAGAGGTTTTAGTCAACGGTTCTGAAACTTTCAGATCCGTGCGTTCTTTACAAATCTTTATGTCATCTTATAGATGCTGCTACTACGTGCTATTCGGAAATGCTCCAAATATCTACTCTACTATACGAATCCGTTTCACTACTCATAGTTATTCGGATTAGTGTCAAAGCTTGCATCGACGTAACCTTTTACGACGAACTCTTTAACCACCTCCATAATCGAGAAAAATTCCTTAGTCCATCAGTTACTAAGGATAAATTTTGACCGCTGCTAGTGATTCAATCGTGGATCACTCTCTATACCTCTCAACAGACTTTGAGTTAAGGCACACATCAGGTGCGGTACACATCATGGCATACTTCAGATTCTACGGCCAAGGCATAGAAGACGACCTTCGTCTATTCTCTTTATTCTGCCGGGGTCGGGTTTTGAGTCTTACTCAAATTCATACCTCACAACGCAACCAAGAACTCCTTCTTTGCTGATCCATTTTGAACTTCTTCAAAAACTTGTCAAGGTATGCATCTTGTTGAAACTTCTATTAAGCGCTTTCGATCTATCTCCATAGGTCTTTGATGCTCAACGTTCAAGTAGCTCAATCTAGGTATTCCTTTGAAAACTCCTTTCAAACAACCTTTTATGCTTCACAGAAATTCTACATTACTTCTGATCAACAATATGTCAACCACATATACTTATCAGAAATTCTATAGTGCTCCCACTCACTTCTTTGGAAATACAAGTTTCTCATAAACCTTGTACAAACCCAAAATCTTTGATCATCTCATCAAAGTGTATATTCCAACTCCGAGATGCTTGCACCAGTCCATTGAAGGATCGCTGGAGCTTGCATACTTGTTAGTATCTTTAGGATCGACAAAACCTTCTGGTTGTATCACATACAATGTTTGCTCAAGGAAACCGTCGAGGAAACAATGTTTTGACATCCTACGTGCAATATTTCATAAATAATGCAGCAACTACTAACATAATTCTAACAGACTTTTAGCATCGCTACGAGTGAGAAAGTCTCATCATAGTCAACTGTTTGATCTTGTCGGAAACATCTTTGCGACAAGTCGAGCTTTTCTTAATAGTGACTTATCACTATCATCGTCTGTCTTCCTTTTAAAGATCCATCTTTACTCAATAGTCCTATGACCATCAAGTAGTTCTTACAAAGTCTACACTTTGTTTTCATACATGGATCCTCTCTCGGATTTCATGGCTTCCAGCCATTTGTCGGAATCTGGGCCCACCATTGCTTTCTCCATAACTCGTAGGTTCACTGTTGCTCAACAACATGACCTCCAAGACAGGGTTACCGTACCACTCTGTAGTAGTACGCGACCTTGTCAACCTACGAGGCTTGTAGTAACTTGATCCGATGCTCGATGATCACCATCATCAGCTTTCACTTCAATTGGTGTAGGCGCCACAGGAACAACTTCCTGCGCCCTGCTACACACTGGTCGAAGTGATGGTTCAATAACCTCATCAAGTTCTACCACCCTCCCACTCAATTCTTTCGAGAGAAACCTTTCCTCGAGAAAGGATCCGTTTCTAGAAACAAACACTTTGCTTTCGGATCTGAGATAGGAGATGTACCCAACTGTTTTGGATATCCTATGAAGATGCATTTATCCGCTTTGGGTTCGAGCTTATCAGACTGAAACTTTTTCACATAAGTGTCGAAACCCCAAACTTTCAAGAAACGACAGTTTAGATTTCTCTAAACCTCAGTCTATACTGTGTCATCTCAACGGAAATACGTGGTGTCCTATTTAAAGTGAATGCGGTTGTCTCTAATGCTTAACCCATAAACGATAGTGGTAATTCGATAAGAGACATCATAGCATGCACCATACCAAATAGTGTGTGGCTATGACGTTCAGACACATCATCACACTATGATGTTCTAGGTGGCATGAACCGCGGAACAATTTCCACATTGTCTTAACTGCGTACCAAAACTCGTAACTCAGATATTCATTTCTATGATCATATCGTAGACAGTTTATCCTCTTGTTACGACGAACTTCACTCCGAAACAGAATTGAACTTTTCAATATTTCAGACTTGTGATTCATTAAGCAAATACTCTAGTATCTACTCAAATCGTCATTGAAGTAAGAACATAATGATATCCACTGCGTGCCTCAGCACCCATTGGACTGCATACATCAAAATGTATCACTTCCAACAAGTTACTATCTTATTTCATCTCAATGAAAACAAGGCCTTGCTCATGTGGTATGATTTTCATGTCACTAGTGATTCAAAATCAAGTGAGTATAAAGATCCATCAGCATGGAGCCTCTTCATGCAATTTATACCAACATGACTCAAGTGGCAGTGCCACAAGTAAGTGGTACTATCATCATTACCTCGTATCTTTTGGCACCAATATCATGAACATGTGTAACACTACGATCGAGATTCAATAAACCATTGAAGGTGATTATTCAGGAAAATAGAGTAACCATTATTCTCTTTAAATGAATAATCGTATTGCAATAAACACGGTCCAATCATGTTCATGCTCAACGCAAGCACCAAATAACAATTATTTAAGTTTAACATCAATCCCGCTGGTAGAGGGAGCGTGCGACGTTTGATCATATCAACCTTGGAAACACTTCCAACACGTATCGTCACCTCGCCTTTAGCTAGTCTCCGTTTATGCCGTAGCTTTCATTTCGTGTTACTAATCACTTAGCAACCGAACCGGTATCCAATACCCTCATGCTACTAGGAGTACTAATAAAGTACACATCATGTATATCAAATATACTTCTTTCGACTTTTGCCAGCCTACTTATCTACCAAGTATCTAGAGTTGCTCCGCCTCAGTGACTGTTCCCCTCATTACATAAGCACTTAGTCTCAGGTTTGGGTTTAATCTTGGGTCTCTTCATTAGTGCAGCAACTGTTTTGCCGTTTCACGAAGTATCCCTTCTAGCCCTTGCCTTTCTCGAAACTTAGTGGTTTTACTAACCATCAACTATTGACGCTCCTTCTTGATTTCTACTTTCGCAATGTCAAACATCGCGAATCACTCAAAGATCATTGTATCTATCCTTGATATGTTATAGTTCATCACGAAGCTCTCACAGCTTGGTGGCAGTGACTTTGGAGAACTATCACTATCTCATCTGGAAGATTAACCCCCACTTGATTCAAGCGATTGTCGTACTCAGACAATCTGAGCACACGCTCAATGATTGAGCTTTTCTCCTTTACTTTGTGGACAAAGAATCTTGTTGGAGGTCTCGTACCTCTTAACAAGGGCACGAACATGAAATCACAATTTCATCTCTTTAGAACATCACTTATGTTCTGCGACGTTTCAAAACGTCTTCGGCGCCTTGCTTCTAAGCCATTAAGTATTTTGCACTGAACTATCGTGTAGTCATCAGAAACGTGTATGTCGGATGTTCACAGCATCCACAGACGATGCTCGAGGTGCAGCACACTGAGTGGTGCATTAAGGACGTAAGCCTTCTGCGCAGCAACGAGGACAATCCTCTTCATGCTCGACCTTTCGGTCTCATGTGTTCCGAGGCCATGTCTGCACATGCTAGGCTCGTCAAGCTTAACCCGAGTGTTCCGCGTGTGCAACTGTTTTGCACCCGTTGTATGTGAACGTTGAGTCTATCACACCCGATCATCACGTGGTGTCTCGAAACGAAGAACTGTCGCAACGGTACACAGTCGGGGAGAACACAATTTCGTCTTGAAATTTTAGTGAGAGATCACCTCATAATGCTACCGTCGTTCTAAGCAAGATAAGGTGCATAAATGATTAACATCACATGCAATTCATAAGTGACATGATATGGCCATCATCATGTGCTTCTTGATCTCCATCACCAAAGCACCGGCACGATCTTCTTGTCACCGGCGTCACACCATGATCTCCATCATCATGATCTCTATCAACGTGTCGCCATCGGGGTTGTCGTGCTACTCATGCTATTACTACTAAAGCTACGTCCTAGCAATATAGTAAACGCATCTGCAAGCATAAATGTTAGTTTACAGACAACCCTATGGCTCCTGCCAGTTGTCGTACCATCGACGTGCAAGTCGATATTAACTATTACAACATGATCATCTCATACATCCAATATATCACATCACATCGTTGGCCATATCACATCACAAGCATACCCTGCAAAAACAAGTTAGACGTCCTCTAATTTTGTTGTTGCATGTTTTACGTGGTGACCATGGGTATCTAGTAGGATCGCATCTTACTTACGCAAACACCACAACGGAGATATATGAATTGCTATTTAACCTTATACAAGGACCTCCTCGGTCAAATCCGATTCAACTAAAGTTGGAGAAACTAACACTTGCCAGTCATCTTTGAGCAACGAGGTTACTCGTAGCGATGAAACCAGCCTCTCGTAAGCGTACGAGTAATGTCGGTCCAAGCCGCTTCAATCCAACAATACCGCGGAATCAAGAAAAGACCAAGGAGGGCAGCAAAACGCACATCACCGCCCACAAAACTTTTGTGTTCTACTCGAGAAGACATCTATGCATGAACCTAGCTCTGATATCACTGTTGGGGAACGTCGCATGGGAAACAAAAAATTTCCTACGCACACGAAGACCTATCATGGTGAAGTCTCTCTACGAGAGGGGATATTTGATCTACGTACCCTTGTAGACCGCACAGCAGAAGCGTTAGTGAACGCGGTTGATGTAGTGGAACGTCCTCACGTCCCTCGATCCGCCCCGCGAACCGTCCCGCGATCAGTCCCACGATCTAGTGCCGAACGGACGGCACCTCCGCGTTCAGCACACGTACAGCTCGACGATGATCTCGGCCTTCTTGATCCAGCAAGAGAGACGGAGAGGTAGATGAGTTCTCCGACAGCGTGACGGCGCTCCAGAGGTTGGTGATGATCTTATCTCGGCAGGGCTCCGCCCGAGCTCCGTAGAAACGCGATCTAGAGGTAAAACCGTGGAGATATGTGATCGGGCTGCCGTGGCAAAATTGTCTCAAATCAGCCCTAAAACCTCCGTATATATAGGGGGGAGGAGGGGGAGCCTTGCCTTGGGGTCCAAGGACTCCCAAGGGAGTCGGCCAAGCCAAGGGGGGCAACCCTTCCCTTCCAAACCGAGTCCAACTAGGTTTGGAAGGAGGAGTCCTTCCCCCTTTTCCCACCTCCTCTTTTTTTTTTCCTTTTCTCTTTGATTTTCTTCCTATGGCGCATAGGGCCTTCTTGGGCTATCCCACCAGCCCACTAAGGGCTGGTGCACCACCCCCAAGGCCTATGGGCTTCCCCAGGGTGGGTTGCCCCCCCCGGTGAACACTCGAAACCCATTCGTCATTCCCGGTAACTCCGAAAACCTTCCGGTAATCAAATGAGGTCATCCCATATATCAATCTTCGTTTCCGGACCATTCCGGAAACCCTCGTGACGTCCGTGATCTCATCCGGAACTCCGAACAACATTCGGTAACCAACCATATAACTCAAATACGCATAAAACAACGTCGAACCTTAAGTGTGCAGACCCTGCGGGTTCGAGAACTATGTAGACATGACCCGAGTGACTCCTCGGTCAATATCCAATAGCGGAACCTGGATGCCCATATTGGATCCTACATATTCTACGAGGATCTTATCGTTTGAACCTCAGTGCCAAGGATTCATATAATCCCGTATGTCATTCCCTTTGTTCTTCGGTATGTTACTTGCCCGAGATTCGATCGTCGGTATCCGCATACCTATTTCAATCTCGTTTACCGGCAAGTATCTTTACTCGTTCCGTAATACAAAATCCCGCAACTTACACTAAGTCACATTGCTTGCAAGGCTTGTGTGTGATGTTGTATTATCGAGTGGGCCCCGAGATACCTCTCCGTCACACGGAGTGACAAATCCCAGTCTCGATCCATACTAACTCAACGAACACCTTCGGAGATACCTGTAGAGCATCTTTATAGTCACCCAGTTACGTTGCGACGTTTGATACACACAAAGCATTCCTCCGGTGTCAGTGAGTTATATGATCTCATGATCATAGGAACAAATACTTGACACGCAGAAAACAGTAGCAACAAAATGACACGATCAACATGCTACGTCTATTAGTTTGGGTCTAGTCCATCACGTGATTCTCCTAATGACGTGATCCAGTTATCAAGCAACAACACCTTGTTCATAATCAGAAGACCCTGACTATCTTTGATCAACTGGCTAGCCAACTAGAGGCTTCCTAGGGACAGTGTTTTGTCTATGTATCCACACATGTATACAAGTCTTCATTCAATACAATTATAGCATGGATAATAAACGATTATCATGAATTAAGAAATATAATAATAACTAATTTATTATTGCCTCTATGGCATATTTCCAACAGTGGAGTGGGCGCGTACGCTGTGCCGGTCCATGGCTTTCCCATTTAAGAAGGACGGCGACCGTCCGTCTGAGTGGATGACAGTCGTGGCCTACCGGGCGTGCGCAGTAAGTACGGGCGGTGGGAGGTAGGTGGCCTCCTGTCACGCGTCCCCGACGCGGACGAGAGGAGGGCTCAAGCGCGTCCGCTGGCTGTCCGCCAAAATCTAAACCGGACACATGTTTGCGTTAAAAATGAATCGGCCCGATCACAAAACGGAAGCGCGCTCGAGTTGCCTAACCCGACCCACCGTGCGGCACCGTCTTCTGCTCTCAGTCTCCCGACATCCCGCCCCCTCGCCCTACCCTAGCCCGATCCAACGCGGCTCCAGTGCCACCGCCGTGCCCTAACCTCTCCTCCGCGGCTCCCTACCCGTCGCCGCCCCACACCCCTCCGCCTTTCACGCGAGTCGCCGTCGCCGCCCCACAGCCCTCTACCTTTCACGCGAGTCGCCCTGCCGTCCCAACCCCGTCCGCGATTTCGGCCATCGGTTTCTGAGGTATGAACATTCTATCATCCACGATTTAGTTTAACCCCACCTGATGTGGATAAATTTTGGGTGTGCACTGTGCCGGTGCACACCATCTCTAGATCCGCCCCTGTTCTTGAGAGAGTTTATTTTGTTTACTAGTATAGCTTGAAATACTTGGGTGTTAATGCTAGAGTCAGAATGAACCTTTATTCAGTTGTCAGTTCCTGCTTTTATTTTGGAAAAATGCACTGATATCTGGATGATTTTCGTGGCATAAGTATATGCTATTTGAATCTTACCCTTTTATCTGTGTTTTCTCAGGTTTGTGCATTCCAAAGCCAGCCCTAGGACACCCCTTGTGACAGCATGCCTAAGATAAAGACAAGCCGTGTCGAATATCCTGAAGGATGGGCGCTTATTGAACCCACAATCCGTGAGCTGGATGCCAAAATGAGAGAAGGTATGCAGATTATTAAGCATGTGTATCTATCAGTGTACCCTTTTCAGATCTGCAATGCTACTTCATACTCTAGGATGGGTACTAATATGATCTGCGCGTGCAGCTGAAAACGATACACATGACGGGAAGAGGAAGTGTGAAGCACTCTGGCCAATTTTCCGCATTTCTCATCAAAGGAGTCGTTACATATATGATCTTTTCTATAGAAGGAAGGAAATATCAAAGGAGCTCTATGAGTTCTGCCTGGACCAGGGTTATGCAGACCGTAATCTGATTGCAAAGTGGAAAAAGGTTAGTGTCCTTAGGTTCATACCATTTGTACGTGCACACAAATCTTTTTGTTTTGTATTACCTTAAGAGTGATATTCTTTTCATCTTAGATGTTCTTTAATTAACTAATGCATGGACGAAGTTAGTTCAAATGAATGAATAAACACATCATCAAGTTTTTACTCTCTTATAATCTTTTTCATCCACAGTAAACAGTAACTGCTTGAGTAGTAATTCTCAAAGTGGACCTTAAATAAATTGCCCTATCTTTGCAATTTTGTTCTTGTGATGTTAAAGTAGCAGCTGATGTTGTCATGGGTATACTTTTATCACCACATAATATTCTTTAGCTTATTGTTTGTGTTCTGGACATCTGATGTGAAGTGTTCGAATTGATTAGTAAAGTATGCCGTGCTCATTGCATATATAAGATGTTTTTCTGGCTAAAACTGTGACATGCGGACTTTATTCATGGCATGAATTTGCTTCTATAGCGTTTGTCAGTCTTTACCTTGATAAACTGTGGATAATAATCTGTAAATAGTTAGTATTGTTATTTATAATCTCTTAGTAACTTGATGGTGGCATGGTGCACATGTTATTTATTTCGTCTAACCATGCTGTAGTAGTGCAATAAAATTGAGTTCCTGATCATGCTTTCCATGCTATATGTTCTATTCATTCCCTGTTTTAATGTAATACTGATTTGAAGTTAAAGATCAAATTCTGGGAACTTATTCATCTAATGGTCATACTTTATAATGTAGCTCAGTGCTCCCATTCCATTTCATAAAACTGATAATACACCAGATTTCTCTCATCCATATACATGGCATGCTTGTGCATCCATGCTTCCTACCAATATCCTACGAAGCATTACATTACAACATACCAGACTCCAGGGTACTTATGGTAGCTTTGCCAAGCCACACTCTAGCACTCTGACCATAACAAGGACAGATACGGAAACAGAGTCGGGCAACAAAACTACAGTTTCCTGTTCTGATATTTGTTATCAGCAATCTTCATTCCTATGCACCAGAGGCCTTTATCCCTAGCGGTGACTGAAAACTTCAGATGTCACTTGCAACAGCAGTGGCGCTTGGTAGCTTCGCAATTTTAGCTTTTGTAAGCCAGCCTGGTAGGATAACCAATGCGAAATCTGAAACATACATTAGCAGGGTCCTGAAGAAGAACATATTTTTAACAGTCTGCTGTCCCTGGTTTTCCATATGGAGCAAAGCAAACCACATGTAAAACCGCTATCGCCATGAACTGTGTATGCTTTACAGAGCATCTATTAATCCATTCACGTACTTCACTAAACAATGCAGGTATAATCTTAATACCAAAAGTGAATTCCGCCACCTCCCATACATAGCGGGCTACTACACAAAGGATAGAAGGATGTTCAATTGCACTGCCACCAACCTCTTCTGAGCAAATTATCCTTAGTTAAAATGATATTCCTAAATGCTAACTAGAAAAGTCTTTTTAACTTTTGAGAGAGACCTTAACTAACCAAAATCTTTTGTAAGGCCAAACAACCTATCTGGCTTTTAAAAAAGACTGACAATAACATCAGACACCCACAAATCCTCCCAGAAGTTGTCGTGGTACGAACACGCACCTCTTCCATACAGAACTGAAGAAAGACACCTTCGTTAAAACCAGGCAGAAAATGTGACCGTGTAGGCCTAGTACTACATTGTGCTAAAGTGCAGTTGCCTAGCTCTTAACAGACACCGTTATTATCAATCTTTCATAGCCATGTACTGATTAGGTGATCATGACAGTTAAATATATGACTCTCGGCCCCTTGGTTGGTTAGCATATATCCTGCCAATTAGCAATGATACTTTGTACCCCCACGCTCTTCCTGCCACGGCAGATTTTTCCTAACTGTGGCAGTCGAAACGTAGATAGAAAATGCTCCACAACCTCTGAGCACAGACCCCCCCCCCCCCCCCCTTTTTCTTTGCACTTCATGCTTCATAGTCTTCCTTCCTTCCAGTTCCAGCCACTTATTACTCTGTTCTGTGTTTATATAGTTACTATATGTATGATCCGTCTGATATTCTTTCTTACTCTATGCTTCTTTTTGTGTGTACATGCAGCCGGGCTACGAGCGCCTCTGCTGCCTCCGCTGCATCCAGACACGAGACCACAACTTTGCGACGACGTGCGTGTGCCGGGTCCCCAAGCACCTGAGGGAGGAGCAGGTGATCGAATGTGTCCACTGTGGCTGCAAGGGATGTGCCAGCGGCGACTAACTGACTGATTATGCGTCAGTGGAATCCATGGTGGTTCTAAACCAAACACTCTAGATGTTTCTTAAGCCTTGTCTCTGGCAAGAACAGTCGTCCTGTAATGTAAGCACTTGCAGATACCTGTTGCCCCCGCGCGTGCGTGTGTGTGTGTGTGTTTGCAATCCTCTTATCCGGTTTCCTGACATTGGGGGTTAAGGAAACACGCAGTTGCTCCGTGCCCATGGCTTACCATCATCATCCTGCATCATCATCCTGGTAGAGTCTGAAGTTGCATGCAGATCTACCTTACAGTATGAGAGAAGTAGTCGTTTGTTCGAGCTGACCTTGATTTGTTTCTTGGTGGATGCGGTGAGCATGATGATTTAAATGCGGTCATGGCAAAGTCGTTGGGGTTTTGCCGTGCGGTGGTAGTACTACCATGAGGTTGGTTGGTGAGGCGCTGGATCCGATCCAAGCAGAAAAAAGAAAGATTCCGAGCGGGGCACGACACTCGTGCGTGATCCAAGCGACATTTTGGATTTTGCAGCCTAGCCTAGCCAGTTGGACAGCACGGCATCAGCACCGGCACTTGGGGCTGTACCGCGATCGACAGAAAAATCACCCCCACAACAACATCATACATACAGTATCATAAACAGCAGCCCCCAATGCAAGGACCAAGGAGGAGGACCTCCGTCCAGCCAGAAGATTGCTTGCCACAGGACGGACCCCCGGCCCGGGGCGACAGGTGAGGTGAGGCATCGCCGTTGGCCGATGGAGCAGCCAGCGATACCGTTGCGCTCGTCCCATGGTCCTCGTGCATCGGCCGCTACTCGCTCGCTGTCGGTGCGCGCGTGGGGCTGCGTCTTCGCGTGCGCCCCGTCGCAGAAAGACAAGCTGCTTTTTTAATACCGTGTATACGTAGTACGGGCACGAGAAAACCAAGCCTTGTGACGGTGGCCGGTGGGTGCGGTGTTGGTGTAGACCGTAGAGCAGGAGCGTGGAGCTCTTGTCAATTGTATTGTATCCTAGCCCCGCCCCCGCCCCCGCCCCCGCCCCGGGAGTGAGTTCGGGAGTCCACTTCAGTAGCGAGCGCGTACGTGCAGCTCTGCTCAGCGCGTACCCGTGCTGCCGTTTCTGGTGAGTGTGTGTGTGCATGCAGAGGCTTTGAGCGCGGATGGCGGACCCTGCGGCGGCGGCGGCCATGACCGTCGACTTCCTCCGGGCGCGCCTGCTCTCCGAGCGCTCCGTCTCGCGGGCATCCAAGGACCGCGCCGACCAGCTCGCCGCCAGGGTACGTACGTACGTTCTTCTGAATGCCAGTGTCGGCGCCGTTGATCCGCGCGCCTCGTTCAGGTCGCGGAGCTGGAGCAGCAGGTCCGGGCGGTGACGGCGCAGCGGCGGCAGGCGGAGCGGGAGGCCGCGGAGGCGCTGGCCGTCCTCCAGTCCCAGGGCTTCTGCGGCAGCCTCTCCGACGTGCTCGACTCGGGCTCCGACGACGCCGACAACGCCGACGAGGAGGAGCGGGACGGGCCACGCGACGCCACGGTCACCGGCGGCGACCCTGCGCCCTGCTCCCACGGCGTGGAGGGACAGGAGCAGGCGCGGCCGCCGGAGAAGGGCGGAGCGGAGGAGGAGGAGGACGCCATGTCCGGGACGGCCCTGCAGCCCGGCCCCGGCGGGCTGTCGTGGAAAGGCCGGTGCGCGAGCCCGCGGAGGGCCAGGCAGCTCAAGCAGCGGCACCGCCGGAGCTACGTCTACTTCCTGGCCTCGCAATCGGATCCCGAGCCCAAGTACCGGATGGGCCAGTCCTGCCGGAAGAACAAGCGCAAGGAGCTCAGGTCCGTCCCGCCATCGATCATCCTAAAGTTTCAACTCCCTCTACAATGCCATTCCTGTCGATTTCTTGACACTCTGCACTTCTCTTCTGCTCAACAATGACAGCGGCGTTGCCGCGGTGCTCGCGGAGAGTCGGAAGGAACAGCGAGATGGATCGAGCTGCACCGACGATGGCCGCCGGACCGAGTTTGACGGCGAGGTGGTGGGCGGAGAAGGCCAGCGGGGCTCGGGGGAGAGCGGTGGCCAGTACGTGATCAGGCGCGACAACAACGATGGGGAGATGGAGAGGGTGCTGGAGAAGCAGGCCGAGCTGATCGGGCAGCATGAGGCCGAGGAGAAGGCTCAGACGGACTGGGAAAAGAAATTCAACGACACCCGGAGTTCACCCAACAAGGTACTACGTATATCTGGCAACGGATTCGTTTCTCCTGTCAAAATACGGCAGAGTTAGCATCCTGAATGATATATTCGAGATTCGACACCATGGGTATTGCTGGAGGCGACAGTTCTTGCATCGATTTGAACCGTCCTTCTGCTTTGCGAAATGCAGGGTGGCACGGAGGCAGATTGCCAAGTGCAGGCGAGATCAGGTGGCGAAAAGCAACTCGTTTCTAGTAGAGCACTCAAGAACGCATCGGAAGAAATAGCGCGGGCCGCTGCCATTTCAGCACAAGGGAGCTCCTGCTACAGCGCGGCCACGAGACGAAGCCGGGACCAGCAAGGAGACGCCAATTCAGACGGCTGCTCGAGCCGATACACGAACTCCGCGTCGTCCGGGCTCGGCGCCGTCAAGGCGGCGCCATCGGAGTCGAGCCCGTCGGTCAGCAAGGTCTCGGACTGGAGCTCGTCGCGCTTCCACGATCACGGCGACGACCAGCACGGCACCGTCGACGTGGAGAGCGTCCTCCAGGCCCTGCAGCGCGCCAGGATCTCCCTGAGGCAGAAGCTGGACAGGCCGCTCCCGCCCAGCCAGGTGACGCTGGCGCTCCCGGCACCGGGCGACGAGTACCGTGGCGCGGACCTCTACGGCGACGACGACGGCGACGGCAGCAGTTCGTACAGGGGCTGCCGTGGTGACCACGACCATGGAAGGGAACAAAGCCTTTCGGTCGACGGCTCCGACGCCTGGCTCACGGAGAAACCGAGCGGTTCGAGCCCTCCACGGCAGGAGATCCTGGCTCTCCCGGCCCCGGGCGGCGACGATCGCGGGAGGGAGGACGACGTGAAGATCCCCGTCGGCAGCCCGGGACTCTTCCGGCTGCCGACGGACTCGTTCCCAAACGACGAGGCGCTGCCAAGAAGTAACGAGCTCGGGCTGAGGGAGGCTGCCCGACACGACACATACAGAGATGACGGCGCTTGGGTTCCAGCTTCTGGGAAGCAGTTGTATGATCCTCCTGCTTCTGGCAGGTGCAGCGTTCCACCAGGCTCAGGCTTCCTCTCTGGGGTCACAGCAGGACTCCCGGAAGACCTGAGGAAGGGGAGAGGTGCCCTTGGAGACGCAGACCTGTTCATGGAGCGCGGCTGTGGGTACACCGTTTCTAACAAGTGGATGATGTAGCCTGTGTTTGCTGTTGATCGTATAGAGCGTGTGTTGACGGCAGTGGCGCGTATGGTCTGCGCTCTCGTAGCGTTGTCAAGCACAACAACCAGTTTGTTCACCCGTGCTAGCCTCGCCCAAGGCAAGACAGGAAAAGCTGCATGGCTTTTCGCCGATTGCATGCGTTAGTGCGGCCTTGCCTTGCAGGCAGGTGACTGTCTGAGTGCTGTCGTCTGGCCGGTCTGTGTGCGGCTGGCTGCTGGCGACGCACTCGTCCTGGCGTGCCTGCTCCATTCCCTGGCCCTCCCTTGGTCCATCCTCTCTCGGTGTTTGTAAAGGCATCCACGACATTCATGATGACGGTGAGCGAAGTGCGTGACCTTTGCTTCTGGAGCAATCTCGCTGCACCTTTTGTCCAACACGGTGGCGCATGTCACGTGTGTTGCCTCCAGTTGCAACAGTCATCATGGCGTGAGCCGCTCGCGTCGCTCTCCAGGGGAGCGGCCCGAGCGTCCCCGAGCACCGCGGGCTGGGTCCTCTGGCGGGCTGGAGGGCAGGGCGCCGTGCAGTGGTGCTGCCTCCGTAGCGACTGCGGCCTGCCCCTGACCCCGATCTGGACCTGGATCTGGATCTGGTCGTGCTCGGGCCTAGGTCATGGTGGCTTCGGAGGTGTCGTGTCGCTGGGGGTGTTGCGTGGAGGACGTGCTTGGTGGCTCCCCGGTGCCGCTGGCGCGGTGGCTTCGTGGGAGGCGTGTGGGCTAGCGGAGGCGTTGTGCGTGGGGTTGTGGTGTTGGGAGGTGCTCCGGGCGAAAGCTTGCCGGCCGGCGGTGGCGGCGGCTGTGGACGTCGTCTCACCTTCTTGGAGGCACCGTTGAGGAGTTCTCTTCCTACACACCCTCGGATCCAGTTCTTCGGATGAAAACCTTAGGCATGGTTGGGCCGGACGACGGCGTCGGCATCGTCGCTTCCTCCTTGGGGGTGTCGTCTTGAAGAGCTTTGGATTTCGATTGCACTCTCCAGGGGCTAGACGCTCGCGACATTGCGGTCGGCTGGGGCGCGTCCGGCAATGTGGATGATCTGCGCGGCTTGTGCGGCAACGATGACCCCTTCAAGCGGAGAAGGATTTGTTGTTGGGTTCTGGTAGTCGGTCTCGTCCGGCATGTTCGAGGGGTCGTCGTGCCTCTCTTGTCTTCTGAAGTCGGAGCTGTTTGAGGGGATCCTTGCGGCGACGATGACGTGAAGACGGGTGGTCGGTTCTTGCGCTGACTCAGCGCAGGTCTTGTGCTTTTCTTCCTTCAATGCTCGTCGGCTGAGTCAAAGCTGCCTGGTCGCCAGCGCGTGTGGTGGACTTTTGGCGTTGTCCGACGCAGGCCTCTACGCTTGTCTGCGGTGGAGGCTACATCGGTGGTCGTTGATGGTGAAGTCGGAGTCACCCTTGCGGAGGCGTGATGACGATGACGTCCGATTACAACCTCGACGGAGCTCTTCCCCTAGGCGGCGTGTGTGCGTTCTTGTGTAGGTTGCCAGGTCGTCCTGTGTGCCTTGTCGTGGCGGGCGCATTGTGACGGTTTTAGTCCGCTTTTCCATTATTAACCGGACAACTCTCTTCGATCTTTTTTAATGAGATCGGTACCTAAGAGACCGCGTTTAAAAAAAAGTCATCATGGCGTCTTGTTGCAAGTGCTACGCTCAAGCCGTTGTTGCCGTCGCTGCAACCTGTGCAAAACTAAAAACAGCCGCCAACTTCCAACGACGGCAGCCCCAAGTTCGGTGACACAGATCAAAGCCGCCCCGACCTCCGTTCGGAAATACTCCCTCAGGTTATTCTCTTGATACATCCGTTTGAGCGACAAGTAATTCCGGACTCGGAGAGAGTACTTGATTATGGGTGCAAATGGGGCACCCTTTAGGGTGTTCTCTGAATCTCTTTAGCTCAATAAATGAACTAGATTTCCCAAAATCGCACAACTTTTGAAACTTTAGATCAACACAGGGTACCCTGGGGTTCACAAATTTTGCATCCCTAGCTGAGATTGGAAAAAGGTACTTAAAGAGTTGATTCAAATGGCAGTAAGACCATACACCTACACTCCAAATTCAACACAGAATATTGTATGGAGATGAGCAAAGAGATCTCTGATTTGACCAAGTTGGAAGTCAGATATCTGATTACTGTAAATCTAAGCCTAATAAGTCGGAGTCCAGGTTTAGTTCGGATCACTTACCGCATCCACATATACATATATCATACCCCTAAAGCTACTAATATAGGAAGAGCAAAATCCCTCAATTATAATACATCGTGGTCTAGATAACAATAGGAAAATTCGTCGATGCATCAGGCACCAGGACAGGAGAACTAACCTAAGGAGCAATTCTTCGGAATATACACTCGGCTCCTCTGCCGGGGAAACAGTTCGTCACGTGATTTCACAAACTCTGGAGAGTCACATGCATGCTATAGGCCCATGCATTTGACCCATCTGAACGCCCGCCCTATCTTAAAAGGAAGTTCATAGTCTTTCAAGAAGGATGGCTCTCTTGTCGCCTCCTCTGCTTCTGACCATACATACAAGCCCCGCTCTTGGCGGCCACCAGGGACAGTATTGTCGAGTATGACAGCAACCAGAAATGCAATCACCATATTGAGTGACAGTACTGTGTTGAGGAAGTAGTTTACCTGAGATGCAAGTAAATAGAGAATCACAATTAAATAGTTAAAAATATAGTGCTAGATTTTTTATATTTGAGAATGATATGAATGGATTTTTATAATCTCAAATAAAAAATGAGAAGAGGAAATACGTATGTGTAGGGCATACACTAAATACACAGCAACGCAGGAAAACGTATAGTTCATGGGAACGGGACTGAATATATCAAGCCATGATATCTATAAATATGCTTCAGGGCTACTGTGGGAGAAACTAAATTAACATTTTGGCACTCAGCACAAGTATTTAATTTGTAAATTGGTTCCTTGGGCAATATTGCAGAAGGGACGAGGACGAAAAGATCTTGAAGGAGTCGACAGGGTTAAGATGGTGATACAGGAGGGGCTTGTCTCGTAGACATGGATGCATGCTGGTGACCACAAGAATTGCAGGAGTGTGATTCCTGAAGCTGTGTTTTGGAGTGCTTGGTGCTGATTTTTTTTTTGAACGAAGTGCTTGGTGCTGATATCTTTCTGGGCCTGAGATGTTGAGGCTTCCCTTAAGTTGGGGATTGTGTAGCTTATTCTCTGTTGTAGGCAGGATGGGTTGTAATCTCAGGATAACTTACCTTTGTTTCTTCTAGCTTGCTGTATTTTACCTTTTTTTTATTACCCAGTTGAACTTTGTAATGTTAGCGGTTTCTTTAATGGAAATTGATGGGATGGACTGTTGTTTCATATATTTTTTAAAAAATTGGCCAATGACAGGTCACAAACTACACTTCTCTAAATATAACTTTACAGTCCATAACAGTGAACCTTAGAAGTACTTAAGTGCGCTACAGAATCAAAACAGACTGGCCAGTAAAACCACCAAATTTCAGTTGAAGAGTGACTTTAAGTAGCAAAAATACCCAAACAGTAAAAGACACTGTTTGCATTAGTGTTCTTTTTTGTTTCCCGTTAATTTCCCTTGATTTATGTCTTCTTTGATACATCTTTTTCTTTCTGAATTATTCTTATGGCTCCAATCATATAACAGTCTTATCGTAAAAACTTCCAAATTTACCAAATTGATCCAAAGGAAAATCCCAATACCCTAGCATATGCTCCGCTCGAAACCAAATATCTGCTTTCTATAGTCAGACAGTATGTAGGGTTCTAATATAATTTGTTCATTTCTATCAACATAGTATAATCAGGCAACAATTATTTAAACTATAGTGTGAAGATATAACCATGCAGTTGTCATTTAAACAGTACAGAGTAAACATACTGATGCAAAAGATGGAAAGTTCAGTACATACCCCACCAAATCCAGTGTCTACAGGCCCATGCGATGCAACATTGTATGGCTGAAAGTAGGTTGGAACTGATGAGTTTGTGTTAGGATGCAGTCCATACTGCTGGAAGTATGAAGGAACT
Organism: Hordeum vulgare subsp. vulgare; assembly: GCF_904849725.1. Taxonomy (NCBI): domain Eukaryota; kingdom Viridiplantae; phylum Streptophyta; class Magnoliopsida; order Poales; family Poaceae; genus Hordeum; species Hordeum vulgare. The sequence continues at coordinate 542,900,510 of NC_058520.1, forward strand.
GATAGGGATAAAAACAATGCTAGCCCAACTACAATACTGTTTCTCGAGCTTCCTGTGGCACCATAACGAAGATTGGACAAGCCAAGAGCACAGAGCATGGCCCACATGAAACAAAGGAGAGCAGCAACCATAACATCAGGGATGGAAGCAATGAAACCACCAACTTTTCCTACAAATGAGATAGAGAAAGAGTTGTCAGCAAGAACGATGAATGCTATCACCTGGCTAAGTTATGTTTGCCCTTCCAATGTTGTGTAAGAGCTTTTGAAATCAAGACAAATGCACATAGTTACTTACCAACAAGAGAGAGAAGTATAAGTACGATAGCACCAAATCCAACTGCCTTGCGGCTACCCATTTTAGTCACAGCGATCGTATGTACATTTTCTGTTATTGTTGCCGACCCAACTCCTGTTCCCCAGAGACCAGCCAGGACTGTGGAGATACCCTCAACGCCTATACCCCTGCTAACAATTCCAGCTGTTGGTGGTCTTGTGGCCACAAACAAAGATGACGCATGGTAGGAACCAACCTTAAGTCAAGTGAACACGGCAGAATTAGAAGATGGGATTATTTATTATGATGAGCGTTCAATGGTTCCATCAGTATACTATCTCCATAAAGAACCAATTCAGATAATCAGAACAATAGTTAGACATGCGTCTGGGAAAGAAGCTTATTGTGAGTTGATGGTTAACAAAGACCCTTCATAGTGTAGATCATTTCCAAATAAGTTAACTATATCAACAGAATACGATGTATTACATTGCAAGCTTATTTGAAGAAGATATAAAATAAAGATAACAAGGTAAAGTAAAGCCAATACGATGAAGGTTCGGAACAAATCACAACTTACAGAATCAACTGATGCAATAACTGATACAAGACACATCACAAGGCCCATTTTCCAATTGAAAACTGGAGTGCCCCATTGCAACGGATACGGAAATCTGAACCAAGGAGAAACTCTCAAGGCATGTGAAGTGTCTACACGGCAAGATTTCATCCTTAATACATGCTTCCGGCAAAAGGCTGATATATTGTTTGAAGCAGGAATGTTTGCGTCACAACCTTTGTAGCTGTAAACTCCACTTGCTGTCAGAACGAAAGCAATAGCCCATGTGATTCCTAGACCAAGAGGAACCTAAGGGGCAGAGCATCAGTAGTTCAAAGATTAGTATCTCATGCAGTCACAGTACCTGTCATGCATCATAAATGAAGAAGACATTATTTTCGCACATCTTACCGCATAAATTAAAAAAATCCGGTAGCCAAATAACTTTATTTTCCGAAGGTACTGCACCAAAGGGAAATACAAAAATATCAGCATAAAACTCTTTGTAGTGATGAAGAAGACATTACAACATTTAACAAGATTTATAGTGTACTCACTAGTGCAAAGATAATGACCATCATTAATTGCAAGAGGCCCATCTCTATACATGACCCTACTTTAGTGAACCCATAACTGAAAAACGAAAGTCCAACAGCTGCAACTGTTGGTGAGACGACAACTGGATTTATCAACCTGAAATAAACAAAGATTATTGAATTGTAGAACAAAAAGACAATATTAGCGTGGTCGATGGTCACAATGCTAAGCCGATCTATTGCACCAGCCAATGAATTCCTCACAGAACACAGAGACAGATGTTTATGATACTGGGATATATCTAGGCTCCCCCTCGGGCCTATAACGTGGACTATAGTGGGTTACAGATATTTTCTTAAATCTTTGAAAGACAAATCTTGAAATTATGACAACTTGGATCTGATACCATATTGAGTTGCATACTTGAGTAAATTTCGCTACTTATGAACATGCATCGTTCAAATCTCGATTTATTCACTACCTAGGTCAATCAGATCCTGGCACAAAACTATTAACATATGGACCTGTCAGAGCAGCAGCAGCCAGCCAAGATAAAAATGGCATGTATCCTATTAGCAGCCAGGGACCGAACCTTAGAAATAGTGACATGATGCCTGTATATCCCAAGAGCACTTGGAATACGCCTCCTATTATGATAGCTCCCTGCAGGTGCTTCATTATGTGTTTAAAATTCTGCAATGACATAACTTGTGTTAATCTCGGATAACTTAGTTCACAGGTCCTGCATTACAACATATTCCACTAGCAAGTTATAGAGGCTGTGTCAGCATAACACAAACAATGCATACATTGTCATTGAGCCCAAAGAATTCAGGGGAGTTGATAATTGCAAGGGCAGGGGCAAGGTACACAAAGGATGGCCCCTGCACAAGTGGCAACCTCGTTCCGAACAATGTGTGCAACAATGTGGTTAATCCCGAGACTAGCAACACCGTCGACACCACTGCTGCCGTGTCCTCCTAAAAGATATGCATCCAAACAGCACCTATTAAGCAACACACCGACTGAACAGCCATGCTATATGAAACTGAAATAGCAAAAATTCAGTGATGAACTCACGGCTGAGCCACCCATTGCAGGAACCAGCACGAGCGGGACCAGGATGATCGACCCGAGCATGGAGATGTAATGCTGGAATCCGTATATCACTACTGGAACTGCAGCACAGCTTACAAATCCACACATTAGCACGCCATATAACACTCATCGGAACCGTGGATGTCTCAGCTTTCTCCCTCGGGGTACTTACATATTCCAGGGGTGTCACGCAGCTCGTACTTCACGTGCGCCGGCCGCTCCGGCACAACATCCTCTTCCTCCTGCAGCAGCGGCAGCGGCGCCGCGGCCGGCTGCCCGTTCGGCCTTCCTCCATCCGAATCCCTCCTGCGCGTCCTCGCCGGAGGCGCTGCGGGCGGCTGCTGTTGCGGTTGCTGTCGATGCTGTGGCGGCGGCTGCTGCTGCTTGGCATTGGCCGCCGCGGCTGCAGGAGGGGGCGGCAGGGCGGGGTTGGGCCGGGCCGGTGGGCCTGACTCCAGATCGGCGGGGCCGCCGGCCGGGCGGGGGAGCGGGGACTGCCCGGAGCTCGGGGCGGAAGCGGTGGCGCTGGACTCGCCGGAGACGCGGGCCTGGAAGCCGGTGCGCTTGGCCCAGGAGAGGGGCTGCGCCTGAGGCTGCGGCGGCGGCGCCGGGGGCCAGGGGCCGGGGCGCGAGCGGCGGGGCGGCGGCAGCGCGCCGGACGAGGAGGCCATGGCGGGGGCCCGGGCCGCACCGCCGGCGAGCGGCGGCGCTTGGGGCGGGGGAGGGGAGGGGAGGGGAGGGGCGAGCGCGAGGGTTTTAGGCGAGGGGTGGGGTGGCGGGGGTGGCGGAGGCAGTGAGCTGGAGACGCGTACTAGCCCGTGCGTGCGGGGACGGACGGAGGCGGAGATTTGGCGGTGGGGGGCGGCCGCGGGGCCCGCGGCGTCAGTGGACGTTATGGCGTCTGCGGGGTGGGGGCCGTGTGGCCCGCGTTTGAAATTTTCGGGAGACGGCGGGGTTGAAATTTCGGTCAGCCCGCCCGGTTTGGTCCCGGTCGGGTCGAGCGGCGCGGAGCGTGGGTGTGTGCGCGCGCGCGCGCGTGATCGTACCCGGACGTTGTTTGTTCCTTTTGTCACTGGCGCGGCGAGGCCGTGGAAGTTACGCCGTTGTAGGGAGCACGGTAGTAAGAGCATCTGCACTCGATGGTCCCCTGTTTTTTTCGAGCCGGTTGGGGTTATGTCGACGAAAATTTTGACAGGGGGAAGTTTGCCAGTCACGTCCCCATCCAATATTAGAAGATAAAAAAGATGAGAGAAAAAAAAGACAAAGTGGACGACAGACATGCAAGGGAAAATAATAGCGCCGACGTTCCCAGGCGTCTCCCTGTGCGTTGGGTTCGGCTTGGGACCAATTTTGACCCTAACCGACGAAAAATGTGCTCCTGCGAGCGCAGGTGGGGTGTTTTTTTCCTGTTGACGACAAAAAATGGCCTGATAGGGGCCTGTTGGGAGGTGCTGGTGGAGATGCTCTAAGCAGGGATCACGTGAAACAAACAAAATGGCACATATTTTAGCTACTTTCGTTCATGAATGTAAGATGTTTTAGCAAAAAGTCTTACATTTTGTGAATAGAGGGAGTAGCACTCGCAGAGCTTAGTGTAGTCTTGGAGGGGCCCCCTAGCTTTGCACAATTCTTTGAAGAAGAAAAAAAATAAAGAAAATAGTTGGAAGAAAAAATAGTAGTTTACTTCTTTAAATGTTCACACTCTCTGTTTGCCCCCCCCTCCCCCCAAAGTATTTTTGGTGCAGCTTTGCCATTCGAAGACATTCGTACAATCCATACTGTGTAGTTATTTGAAAGATTCGTGACGTAACTATCATTTGAATTTAATAAAGTGTGTCACACCTTTGAAGAAATGGGACGAATTTAACTAGGATAAAGTTATTGAAACATCTGTTAGTTAAAGCAGGGGAGAGACTGATGTCCAAGTCGGGTTTGCGATCAACCTTAGTGGCTACGACGCAAGCTCGACGCTTGGCTGCCAGTCGGCTCCATCACACAACGGGTCACCACACCATCGAATCTTGAAGGGTGGGCCATTCTTTTACTCCCAGAGTCCTGCTGTGGAGTTTTGTGACGAGGTGTCATGGATGCTTTCTTGTTCGAGGTGGTGTTGTCCTCGACGACGACGATAAAAAAGGTTACATTTGCGGGCAAAATGCTAGGGCCCGGTTGCTTTTCCATCTAGTTATTTGGTCCTTTGTGTAAAAGTTAGGGATCCGTTTGTTATTTAGGTTTAATTATAATTCTTTGGCCCTTTTGTAAATTGTGGTGTACGACTATTATAATATTAACACAACTTCAGGTCCTCCGCCCCCCCCCCCCCCCGGTATGTATGCAACTTGTATGTATATAGGCCCTGTTCGGATACTCTAGCTTAGCTAGTGGTTAGAGTTAGTTTTTAGCTCATGACTAACCCTAAACTAACTCTAGCCAAATAGATGTTTGGATGGAAGGGTTAGATTGACAATAGATGCACTTTTGAAAAGAAAAAAGTGATTTTTTAATGGGCCCCATGAGAACTAGCTTCAATTAGCATCTTTTGGCTGGTGGGAGAGAGAAAGAAAAATATTTTTTAATGAACCCCATAAGAACTAGCTCCAATTAGCACCTCTTGGGTGGGATAATTTTTTTGGATGGGTTAGATGCAACTAGCTCCAATCTAACCCTTATGTTTGGATACTTTAGGGTCAGTTGAACCCAAACTAGCTCAAACTAACTCTAATCCATGGATCCAAACAGTGCCATAGGCTAGATTAGGACCTTGGCCCATATTAATCGAAGGATCGCTGAATTCCAGCGACAATCGACAACGAGATAGCCAGAGATCGTTAGAAAAAAGGAAAACGAGCGATCTGGACGATTCCTTTCCCGGCTCCCGACTTCCCGAGCCCTAGCTACTGGCCACTGATGACGACATCATAGTGGCTGACTGGCCGTACACCTGTACACGCAGCAGCCCTGCAGGACAGTAGGAGAGACGCACACAACACCCGTACGCCTGTACACGCAGCAGCCCTGCAGGAGAGACGTATGCAGCCAACCATGTACTCGTCTACTCGCCACCGTCCTCTGGCAATTGATCGTCCTCTGATCTGAAATGATTTCAGCAGGCCTGAATTTCAGTTCACAACTCACAAATACAGACTATAGTCTACAGAAATCAGTATGTCCTGCTTAATTCCTCTCCTCTCATTCATGTGCAGAACTGCGGAATATAGTCTATAGACACGTACAGTACAAAGTACTTAAAATCTGTTATTTGGCCATCAGGATTCAGGATCAGTTGATATATAAATCCTTACAACAGATTTTTTGGTTCAAAGCTGACACCGTTCAACAACATTTTGTTTTGTTTTCAGCATTGTGTTTGTTGTCATGCCGGCCAGCAAGAGGAAATATCCAACGGTAGTGACAAAAGGATAAAAAAGAAGACAGTGAAAAAATTGATAAACTCACAGCACGGAGATATTCGACAAATTCTCAAGCCAAGTAATATTGGTGCTTCGAGTACTTCGCCAAACCCAGATGATGCATTCGCGATTGTTGCCATAGTGTTTAAAGATATATCGGATTTTTATCGAGCTCGGGCACCCTCAAGTCATTAAGTGACAATGAATTTGAAGAATGTTGTACAAAATTTGCAGAAACTTTCTCTTTTAATGGTTCATCAGATGTTGAGGTATGCGATCTTATTTCTGAATTGAAGATTCTGAGATTCACTTTGCCGGATGGCGTAATGTTTGCTGCGGAGATTTTCGGGCATGTCAGAGAAGTTGATTGTTATCCTAGTATCTCCTTTGTCTATCGCATCTTATTTACTGTGCCTGTGACGGTCGCATCGGCTGAAAGAAGCTTTTCAAAGTTGAAGTTATTGAAGAATTATTTGAGGTCAACAATGACTCAAGAGAGATTAAATGGTTTGGCTATATTATGCATCGAGAAGAAATTATTGGATGATATTGACATCGACTCCATCATAAGGCTACTCCCAATGCTCCACCTTGTACAGGTGCTAAGGCTGCCACATATGTAAAAAATCTGATGTGGCATGCTAATTAATAGGAGAGAGATGAGTGTGGTGACCCGAAAAAGAAACAATGCTAAGCGCGTGAACCTAGGTAAAACAATTAAATAAAGGAAATGCACCAATGCATGCACAACTTTAGTTACAAAAGCATTAAATAAGGAGGCTTAGCTACAATAAGCTAAGCAACTATGCATTGAAGACTTTAGTTGCTAAACTATTTAATATGCTTAGCACCTCATCTTAGCATCAATGCATTGGAAGTGGCCTAAGTGACTTTGCCTCGAGGAATGTTAGAAGAATTTTTTAACGTAATATGTACAGATTATTTGCTATGCGTACTGATTTTGTTTGCATCTAAGTGTTACTGATAATAATGTATATATATGTTTTTAAACAACTATATATATGTTTTTTGAGGCAAATTATATATATGTATACATATATTATAATGACTTATATATTAAGGGTCTCCAATTTTTAGTTTGCTCCGGGCCCCGAATTGACCGTCCCTGGTGGTATTTAAGATTGGAATAATTTTCTAGCAGCTTGCACTGGTTGGGACGTCATAGTTATTTGGCGTGTGAACTACTAGAATAGAGGAACCGACAGATCGGCTAGAGGTATTGCTCCTCGATTATCAGGATTAATGTACTCACGCTCCACAAAAAAGCAAAGTACCGGAAATACCAACAGCAATAGCACCGTTTGAGTTAAACTGGTTCAGCTATGGCCTGAAGAGGGGTGGCCGCACTATCCCAAACTTCTCCCTCATGTCCACTCCGTTCTCCTCCGCTTCTCTTGGAAGTCTCCACTCAAACCGGTACAACAACGTCGCAAGCATAAGATGCACCATGCGCACAGCCAGCGGCATCCCCGGACAGATCCGCCGGCCAGAACCAAACGGGAGGAGCTCAAAGTCTCGGCCTCGATAATCCATGCCTTTCCCCAGGAACCTCTCCGGCATGAACCTCTGTGGTTCAGACCACAACTCGCTGTCTCGGCCAATCGCCCAGACATTCACCATCACGCGCGCGCCCTTGGGCACGGTGTAACCCCTCACCCTTGTCATCGCTTCAGCTTGGCGGGGTATCAGGAATGGAGCGGGAGGGTGAAGGCGGAACACCTCTTTCACCACGGCCTGGAGGTACTCGAGCTGGCAAATGTCCGATTCCTCGATTTCTGGTTTGGAGCCGATCACATGTGAGAGTTCTTCACGAGCTTTCGCAATGGCTGATGGGTTTTGTAGCAGCTCGGCCATTGCCCACTCGAAGGTTGTTGCACTTGTATCACTTCCAGCTATAAACAAATCCTGCATGACAATCGTGAGTGTAAGAAATGGTAATGCGATATTACTCATTTTTGTGGGGAATGTGATATATTTGTTAGCGCTACTTATTCGATAGTGAGAGAGATTTAAAAAAAAAAACTTTCAACAGCACCTAAAGTAAAATGGAGAAAATAATCAAAACCCGAGCATTCATACCCGAATATGCACATGTTTTGTAAGAGCAATTCTAGCAGACACCGCATCCCGCCCCGGCCCGTAAAATAACCGTCAAAATGCGGGTCGGGGCGGAAAAACATGCCCGATCAGACCCCGCATCCCGCCCCGGTCCGCAAAAAAGTTTAGCGGACGCGGCAAAATCCCGACCCCAACCCAGGAAAACGCGGGTTTTTCCCTCGCAGCTGCGGTGCCCTGCATATATGCGGAAGCGGTTGGTGGGAGACATTTCACCCCGCGCTTTCTCCCACCAACCACCTCTCCTCTGCCCCCTCGCACCGCCCCCAGCCGCCGCCCAAGATTCCGGCTACAGCAGCCGGCACGAGCTCGCCGGAAGACAATAATGAGTGTAAGAAATAGTAATGTGATATTATTATTTTTGTGGGGAATGTGATATACTTTTTAGCGGCTACTTATTCGATAGCGAGAGAGACTTTTTTGAAACTTTCATGCAGGTCCGGGCCATCTTTCATGAAGATAACCGAGGATAAATCAACGGATGCTAAAGTAAAATGGATAAAATAATCAAAACCTGAGTATTCATACCCGAACATGCATATGTTTTGGAAGACTGACAAGAGCCCTCAAATCGTTAAGGGTGTGTTTGGTTTGAGAACCAAAAAACATGGCATGTCATGGTCTCGTTCCGAAGGAATGGGTTGGTTCCATTCTTGTGTTCGGTTGAAGATAAAAAAAGTCATGGGTTCGTTCCATTCTTGTGTTTGGTTGGTGATATGAAATGAGAAGAATATGACTCAACTCACCTTGTGGTTTTTTTTCTTTTATCAAAATATTATATAAAATCCAGCAACATTTTCATTGTATTTTTGGTTTTAACAATTATCAAGGATGTTTTTTTTTTCTTCTATCAATAAAAGAAGAATAACCAGGTGATTCCTTCGATTTGGTGGAATCGCTTGATGAAGCATATATAGGAAATATTCCTTTTTTGAGGATCACCCGGTTCCGGTTCCATCCTCAACTAAACACTGGAATGGTGGACTGTGGACGGAATCAACCCGTCTCGTGCAAGTATATCCTCAAAGCAAACACACCCTAAGGAGCACACCAGGTATAAAAGATTATATGTATCTTTGCAGATTGGCGCCTGGTTTTTCGGTTAATGTAGTCGCATCGCATGTCTAACCTTTTAATTCAACATTTACAATCCTAATCCAGTCATCCCGCTTAAGAAGAGATCATCTCTTTGCAAATTGACTGATTTTTTTTTCTTAATGGCACTCACATCACATGCCTGAATTCTTAAATCAACATTCACAATCCTCATATAGTCATTCCATGCTACTTGATGTATAAACCATGAATTGAAGTTAAATTACACAAACATACACAACCTCAGATAGTGAAACTTTAGCTTTATTAGGTGTAATTTCAGGAAAATTTCTTGTCCCTTACTTTGAATTAGCCAGAGCGAGGAACCTTCAATCTATAAGCCGTCACATTTAAAAAATATCCCAGCCACTCTCTAAGTCTTTAGATCAACGTGAATTCCCTCGGTTAGGTTGGTCAGTGTCATTGGGTTTTTGCCCTGTAGTGAGCTGCTCGATGACGAGCGCTCGCAGTAGGTTTCCCAATTGATGCTTTAAACTCAATTTTCCCATTTTACCCCCTTAAACTTTGGTCAGTCTATTGTATTTTCGTTATGACAAGTAATGGAAAAGGATTATACCCGATTCAAAAATAATAATCTATTAAAAGAGTTAAATGTGCTTTGCTGCGTTGTTGATGTTTTTGATTTTTTATACTTAATTTATCTTGAAATATATGGTGTATTCTTTTTTGAAAAGTCAAACCTTTTTTAAATTTAACCACGTTTTTGTATAAATATATTACTATTCATAATATCAAATCGGATTCTTAGATTCATCATGAGATGAATTTTTATATTTTATTATTTACTACTGTTAGTGTTGATATTTCTGCCTTAAACTTGGTCAAAGTATTTAGAAAGTTGACTAATATACCTTAGATTTTAGGATGAAGTGAGTATTAGGTTTGATTAGTGGGAAAAATGATGAAGTGTGTTTTTTTAATTCATATAATACGGTGTCCTGATGGATTTTCGTTGTGTGATTTTATGATTAAACTATAAAGGGATAAAGAATTACACTATTATTTGACTGTAACTGCAAACTTCAGACACTGCAACTTTAGGCATGACAGTGTCGATGTTAAGTGAAAAGCGACAGAAGATACCGCAAGTAATGCGCGCAGCATTTCCCGATCGAGTCCCCGGCCATCCTCCAGGCCGCGGTAGTCCAGCAACACGTCCAGGAAGTCATCCTTGGGCGGCTCGCCGGCGGTGCGCTCCCGCATGCGCCGCTCGATCTGCTCGTCGAATATGGCATGCAGCCGCCTGAACACCGCGGCGAGGCGCTTCCTCAGCCTCTGCGGGTCGAGCGGCGCGACGGCAGGGAAGAAGTCCGACAGATTGGGCAGCCCGACGACTTCCGTGAAGCTTGCGATCACGGCCCTGAACTGGCCCGTCCCTTCTCTGTCGTCGAGGTCGGCGATGTCGGCCGAGAATATGGTGCAGGAGAGCAGGTTGAGCGCGGTGGTGAACACGACGCGGCTGACGTCCACGGCCGCGCCCTCCCGGGACAGCCGAGCGACGTGGGACACGAGCTGCTGCACCTTGTCGTGGCGGATGGACTGGTGCGCGTCGAGGCGGTGCGGCGCGAAGAGCTCCCCCGAGCACAGCTTGCGGAGGGCGCGCCAGTGGGGGCTGCTGGGCGGGAGCCAGCCCATGGAGAGGCTGTCGTAGGCGCAGGCGCGGGCGGCGTCGGGCACGGAGCGCGCGGAGAAGGCGGCGTCGTGGCGCTGGAGGACGTCGCGGGCGGTGTCCGCGGAGGAGGCGATGACCGTGGTGAGGGCGCCGAGGCGGAGCGTCATGAGCTGGCCGTGGCGCTCCGCGAGGCGCGCGAGGGAGCGGTGCGGCTGGGTGCCGAGGTCCAGGAGGTTCCCGATGAGAGGCCATGAGGGGGGACCCGGCGGCAGGTTGCGGCGGGCGACGGCGAAGTGGCGGAGGACGTACAGAGAGGAGGCGATGAGGAGGACGTACGTTGCGTAGAGGAAGAGATCCATGGTGAGACGGGAGGTACAAGGGATGCCGGACCTCACGACCTGCCCATGGTGCACAGTTGAGTGTACATTTTGTGCTTGAGTAATGCGAGTAACTAGACGAAACTAATCCTGAATGAGCCCTAGGATACCCGAATATATTACTCCCTCCGTTCCTAAATATAAGTCTTTTAAGATATTTCACTAGAGGTCTACATACGAAACAAAATGAGTGAATCTATACTCTAAGGTATGTCTATATACATCCGTATGTAGTTCACTAATGAAACTTCTTTAAAGACTTATATTTAGGAACGGAGGGAGTAATACATAGTATGAAATTCGCTGAGGCTACTGCTAGAGTTCAAAAGGCCAAGGACAAAGCTGCTTCTGATGAGGCAGCAAGAAGAAGGAGCGACAGGAACAAGAAAAAGGATGAAGGACAAACTACGGAGATGTCAAGGAGGAAAAACCTCGAGATAACCCCACGTGAGACTACGGTGCTTACTGTTTTAAATACTGTACCTGGCTTTATCGCAAATTTTCTTCGGCAAAGTCCGCCGATACGCATGCGGAAAGACGACATCCAATCATGAAAGCATACATTTCAAATTCTTTTTCGATAAACTGAACGAAATTCATACAAAAATTACCGAATTTCATGCAAATATGCCGGATTTCATACAAACACGATATATTTCATTACATTTCGAACATCTAGAGCAAAAAAAAAAAAAACGCCACTAAACCTATCCTACGCTCACGGTGCTCAGCGTCCAAGCCCGTGCGACACAACGCATCGTCGCCTTCCATGGCCTACTCATCCCGGGAGGAGTCCACGATCTGTCCATGGCCGGTGCATGATACATGTTTAACGTATCGATAAGTTATGAAGTATTCATGTCATATTTATTCATATTTACAAAAAATATATATTTTTGATGCATTTTATATGATTTAATTGGAACTAACCTTGAGTGATGTTGTTTTCAGCAGAATTACCTTGGTGTTGTTTTAATGTAGAAAATAAAACTTTTTGATGAATTTTTCTAGAAGGAAAGAGGCCCAGAAAGCTTCGAGGGAGTACCAGGGGACCCACGAGGAGGTGACAAGGCAAGTGGACGCGCCCTGGGGGTGGGCGCACCCTGTTACCTTGTGCCTCCCCCCTATGGCTCCATTTCGCGTGATTCCAACGCTGAAAAATCCTCTATATACAGACCTCCGAAGGTTAATCTAGAACTTCTCCTTCGTCGCCGCAAGCCCCTGTTTCAAAGTGATCTCATCTGAAGCCCTGTTCCGGCACCGTGCCGGAGGAGGCAATCATCACGGGAGGCCATCTTCATCATCCCGATGGTCTCCATGATAAGACGGGAGGAGTTCACCCTCGGGGCTGAGGGTATGTACGAGTAGTTATGTGTTATCTCTCTCTCTCTCTCTCTCTATTGTTATTAAGATGGCACGATCTTGATGTATCACAGACTTTGTTAATATAGTTGGATCATATGGTGTTCTTCCCTTGCTATCTTGTCGTGATGAATTGAGTCTTTCCCTTTGAAGTTTCGTTATGTTGGATTGAATACTTTGGATTTGAACACTTCATGTATGTCTTGCATGTGGATACCCGTGGTGACAATGGGGTATTCTATTGATTCACTTGATATATGTTATGGCATCAACTTGTGGATTAACGTGACAACGGGGTGATCTATGCACACGAGTTAATGCACATTTTTGTCCTACTTTATCCAATAGAAATCTTAGGGCACTCTTTGAAGTTCTTTGTGTTGGATTGAATATGATGAATGTAAAATTGTTCGATGCATGTCGAATAATTAACCCACGGATACTTGTGGTAAAATTGGAGTATCTAGGTGACATTAGGGTTGATTGATGCGTATCATAGGTGTTATTCTATTACGAACTCTAGGAATGTTTGTGACACTTGTAGGAATGGCTCAATAGATTGATTGAAAAGGATAAATTTGAGGTGATTTTACTACCTACAACAATTCCATCTTATGTTCTCCGCTAGATATGAACTCTAGAGTGATAATTTGTCGGACGTTGAGGGATGGTTATAGGATACAATTATGCTAGCATCGTTGAGAGATTGCACTAGTGAAAGTATGAACCCTAGGCCTTGTTTCCAAGCATTTATAGAACATTTTGCTCGTTGTTTACTACTTGTTACCTTGCCATTTTTATATTTTCAGATTACAAAAACCTATATCTACTAGCCATATTGCACTTGTATCACCATCTCTTCGTCGAACTAGTGCACCTATACAATTACCATTTTATTGGGTGTGTTGGGAACACAAGAATTTTCTTGTATTTGATTGTAGGATTGCTTGATAGAGACCATCTTCATCCTACACCACCCACGAATTGATAAACCTTAGGTCATCCACTTCAGGAAAATTTGTTGCTGTCCTACAAAACTCTATACTTGGAGGCCTAACAACGTCTACAAGAATAAAGTTGTGTAGTAGATATCAAGCTCTTTTGTGGCGCTGTTGCCAGGGAAGTGAGTGTTTCAACTACAATTATTTAGTTACAGAGGGAGTATATATTTTAATCTTGCAACTGAATCTCTTAGTTTCTTGTTTATCACTAGTTTGGTTTATAAAATAAAAATACAAAAAATGGAATTTAGATTACCTCAAATGCTTTGTCTCTATAACGTCTCTCATGAAATGATGGATCGGTGAAAGCACAATTGCTTCCTAAGGTGGTTTTGGTAATTAATCACAACATATGCATCATTGGACTAATGAATTTATCCAAGTATATTTCAGAAAAGTTCAAAGATGCTTTGGCTATAGGATTGTGAGGAAAAGCCCCCTTGATGTAGGAAGTTATAGGATTGGCTCAAGCTTCAAGCAAGAAAACTCTACATTTTATATTTGTGAGAAATCACTTTGAGTCCATAGGAAAGCCAATACTATTAAAAGGGGATGAGGTGTTACAATGAATTGGTTGCTCAAGTGCTTAGAGATAGCCACCAAAAATACTCAACCATTTTCCCACAAAAGATATCTGTCCCAAGCCAAGTATGCTAAATCGGTGCTACCAACATTTCCCACTCGACTATACTGATTTTACACTTAGACAAATCCTATGCCAATCCCACCATCTCGGTACAACCAACATTCCTATTGGTGCCACCGAGATTGGGTGAGCAACTTTCGGTTAAGATAATTTCAAGTTTTGGAATTTCTGAGTTTGAAGTCGGTCTCACCGAGTTTGGAAACCAGTCAAGGTCATCATATTGGTACCACCGAGATTCCTATATCAGTCGCACCAAGAATTCAAAGTTGCCACATTTAGTGCAACTCGGTACCACCGAGATTAACATTTCGGTGTCACCGAGTTGGGCAATAATGTTGTAACGGTTGGATTTTGGGAGATGCCTATATATACCCCTCCACCGACCTCTCACTCCTAGAGCAAGCACTCATAACACATTTACACTTGCCAGATCCATTTTTCTGAGAGAGAGCCGCCTATTCATGTGTTGAGATCAAGAGATTCCATTCCAACAATTTGAACCTTGATTTCTAGCCTCCCCAAGTTGTTTTCCACAAGATCAATCTCTCCTACCCCTGCCAAATCTGAGAGAGAGTGATTGAGTGTTGAGGAGATTATCTTTAGAAGCACAAGAGCAAGGAATTCATCGTTCTACTAGATCTATTACCTTTTGGAGGGTGGTGCCTCCTAGGTTGGTTAGGTGTCGCTTGGGATCCTCCTACTTCGTGTTGTGGAGTTGTACCAAGATGTTTGTAAGGGCAAGGAGATCACATACTTCGTGAAGATCTACCGTGAGTGAGGCTAGTCCTGTGTGGATGGAAGTCGTGGTGGAATAGACAAGGCCGCTTCTTTGTGGACCCCTTGTGGGTGGAGCCCTCCATGGACTCTCGTAGCCATTACCCTCCGTGGGTTGAAGTCTCCACTAACATGGACGTACGATAGCGCCACCTATCGAAACCATGACAAAAATCGCCGTGTCAACCTTTGCGTTTGATCTCCGTACCTTACCCTCTACTTTACACTTGCATGTTTTACTTTCCGCTGATATACTCTTAGATATGCATGTGTAGGGTGTACCTGACTAGTCGTAGTTGCTAAAACTGGCCCACACTTAAAATTGAGAAAAGGCTAAGTTTTTATCTTGTCAAGTAGTCTAATCACCCCCTCTAGACATACTTTCGATCCTACACGATTACTACGTCGCCCTGGATTGCACGCCAAGTCTTCGAAAGAGGCCATCTTGATTTTAATACCACCAATTATGATCGAACGACCCACGAGTCCGGCCCATCTGAATAGATAAGTGACCCGAGGACACCTTAGTCCCAAACTCCTTGAGTAGCCCCTGAACTGGCCTCCAACATCAAAACCTTCGACCTCCGGCTGCTTCATATACATAGAGTCTTCGGCTTTCGAGGCAAGTTCCCCTCTTCCTTTAATCAATGATAGTTCGGCTGCAAATAACCTTCCTTCCTTCAAACACATAGATACATATATACATAAATTAATTTCAATTTCGAGGTCGACCGTTCGATCGTAAATAGTGTTTTCCCTCCTCTACTCGAAAAGTCGCAGCTGGTCAAGGCCTATAACCCTTTATGAAAGAGCGGTTCGAGACTGTTTTTTACTGACACGTTCCATCACGCAGATGGTGTCCCAGTTTTCCAGGGATATGGTTTATGATTTGTGTTATCCCATGCGCCCATAACTGCATGATTTTATTGGGAAATGGCGAAGTTCACGGTGCAGTAGTGGGGCTTTTGGTATTTCAGCAAGCCATAAAAGGCAAAACCGCCTCCATAGCCCCCACGAGTATTATAGATCTCGCACCGCCGTTGCCATTCACTGCCTCCAAAGATCGAGCGCTCAAGCCCTCCTTCTTCCCCCGTTCCCTTGAATCCTTCCCTCAATCCGGTGATGGCCAGCTGAGGCTCAAAAAGTTTTGCCTGCCAACATACTTATCATAAAGATAATTGTCAACAGTAATGAATCATGATCAAATTTATTTGACTAGATATATATGTTTGGATCTTTCCCCACCACATGGTGCTTGACAACTAATAGATTGATGTTGGAATAAGAAGTTGACTCAACATGAAAAGTAAGTAACATGAAAGTAAAAATAGATTGTCCCTTCGCAAAGAGAAGAAGGGATTTGCACAGGTGCGAGAGCTCATTGTTTTAAAACAGAGATGCATATGTAATTTTGGGTGGTGTGCCTTTCCTGTCAATGTTATGACAAGAGTTTTCAACATCTTACATGCTAACCACATTATTGGTGGTTACCAAATAGAATTGAAATTTTACGCCCCCTCAACCATTCAAACACATTCCATGGCTCGCCGTATCCACGGGTGCCCTCCAAATAATCAACTTTCGAGGTGTATTCCTTGTTTATATTTTTATTATGCAGGGGTTGGAATCCTTTTTATGAGCCTCTCTCGTGCAATTACAAGTGAATAAACACTCATCATGAGAATAACTCGCTTAGCATGGAAGATATTGACCCCAATCGCTCAATGGGCGGTATGGGCACACAAAACATGTGTTTATTTGATGGTTTTAGAGGTGGCACATGCAAATTTACTTGGAATGGCAGTTAAATACCATATATAGGTAGGTATGGTGGACTCTCATGGAAGAAAAATGGCTCAAGGATTTGTATGCACAAGTAGTATTTCTACTTAGTACAAAATTTTCGCTAGCAAAAGGTTCTAAACAAACACCACATGTTGGAGGATTTATAACAATATAACTTCTATGCAAATATACCCAAACATAACCATTATGTTGTCTTCCTAGTCCAACTTCAACTATTTGATAAAGGTTAAAAACTAATTAATCAATACTCACAACCATAAAAGATGTCCAATATAATATATTTGTATGTGGAAGTTCTCTTTCTTATACCAATCATTCATGAATTGCTTGTATGACCAACATTGTGATGGTCAAACTTCAAGAGGTTTTACTTTCTAAACCAAACACGACACTACTACAATGCATAATGCACATTGATAATTTCAGATTTATGATATTCAATGCATTCACAATTTACTCTTAGGTTATAAGTGAAGCACAAGAGTAAACATCAAACTACTCTCAAAAGATATAAGTGAAGATCAATCGGTAGTCAAACAATTAAGTAGATATGTGAGGACTCTCTCTCTCTCTCTCAATAAAGATATTCAGATCTGAGTATTTTATTCAAACATAAACTAAATAAAAGTTCACTCCAAGTACTCTAGGATAAGTAGATAACAAAACGTATGACATCAATTTGTCAGAACATAACAGTCCGTAGCAATCTATTAAAATAGTGTACTTTTGTAACTGCAAAAATTATAAAAATTTAGGATATGATAAATAATTTGTATAAAAATACTTTTTGAAATTTTTAGAATCTTTCCATGTTCTAGTAAAATATCATAATTCAAATACTGTAGCACAAGTTTCTGTTTTTGTACAACACACATCACACATGCAATTCAAGTATTATAAAGGAAATTCTTGGAGATTTTTTTATTAAAATCAAGATTATAAATAACATCTAACAGATAAAAACAAAATAAAATGATGCTCCAAGCAAAATACATATCATGTGATGAATAAAAATATAGCTCCAAGTAAGATATACCGATAATGTTGGAGACATAAGAGGGGATGCCTTCCGGTGCATCCTCAAGTTTGGACGCTTGAGTCTTCCTTGGATATTACCTTGGGGGTGCCTTGGGAATCCCCAAGCTTAGGTTCTTGCTCCTCCTTATTCTCCTCATATCGGTATCTCACTCAAACTTGAAAACTTCAATTACATAAAACTTAGCGGAACTTCGTGAGAGGGGTTAGTGTAACAAAGATATAACATTCACTTAGATACTGTCAAGACAAGATTCATAATTGTTATCACATAATACATATTGTATTCTATCATTCCCATAATTTATATCACTCAATATAAGCTATGGGAACACTAAAACAAGCAAACTATGCGTGCAAAACAAAACCTGTCAAAAACAGAACAATCTGTGAAGATTTGAATGAAGACCTTACTTACGTGACTCCACAAATTCTGAAAAATAGGAAAAATCAGATCATTTGCATAAGAAAACTGTGTATTTTTTTACGCTTGAGTAAAATCAGAGAAATTTGCACTGGACATAAATGTTTGTGTTTTTGCACAGAATCGAACAAGCAAGTATCCACACTATCCCAAAGGCTTTACTTGGCACATTATTGAAATAAATGACACAAAACATGATTAATACAGTAGCTTAATCTTGTTAGCACACAAAAACAGAAAGTACAAATATAGAGTTGTCTCCCAACAAGCGCTTTTCTTTAATGCCTTTTAGCTAGGCATAATGATTTCAATGATGCTCACATAAAAGTAATGAATTGAAACACGATGGGAGCATCATGAATCATATGACAAACATATTTAAGTATAACCCACTTCCTATGCATAGAGATTTTGCAAGCAAACAATTTATTGTAGCAAGAATCAACTAACACAGGAAGGCAAAACAAGCATAACTTCAAAACCTTGAACACACAGTGAAGGAACTTGATATTATTGCAATTCCTAGAAGAATATAGCATAGAATTTTATTACTACCCACACAAGCAAAATTCTTATCATTCATAGTAGTGGGAGCAAACTCAACAAAATAACTATCATGAGATACATGATTCATAGAATCCATGTGAAAATTAAAATCATGATGACAAGTTTCATGGTTATCCTTATTCTTTACAACATAAATTTCATCACAATAATCATCATAGGTAGGAGGCATGGTTTCATAATGATAAATTTGCTCATCAAAACTTGGGAGACTAAAAATAGCATCCTCGTGAAACATAGCATCCCCAAGCTTGTGGATTTACATATCATTAACATCATGCATATTCACAGAATTCATACCAACAATATTGCTATCATGCTCATCATTCAAGGATTTCACATTAAGCATTTTCATAAATTCTTCCTATAACAATTGAGCACAATTTTCCGAACCATCATTTTCACGAAAGACATTATAAAGACGAAGCATATGCGGCAACCTAAACTCCATTTTTTTGTAGTTTTCTTTTATAAAACCAAACTAGTGAAAATCAAGAAAAACTAAAAGATTTAATTTCAATATTTAAAGATATACTGTAGCGACTGTTTTTCATAAAAATAATTTTCAGAAAACATGCCTTTGTGTTCACCAGCCCCAGGACTACTCTTAGATGGTGGACACTCATTTGATACAGAAATCCCAAGAAAAATACGAATTTTGGGTTACAAGACCATGAAGGTCCACTAGTTTGTACAAAAGTCTGAGGCTGATGGCGGAAGCGACTCGAGGAATATCCAGTGCCCATGGGACTCCATTCCCATCGGAATAGCTGACGTCGATAAATTCCTATTTCACAAGGCTGCTACCCTCGACTCCTAGATTCCGGGGTTGACAGCATCGTGCTCCTTGATACGTCTCCAACGTATCTATAATATTTTATGGTTTCATGCTATTATCTTGTCAAACTTTAGATGTTTTGTATGCCTTATATATATTTTTTGGGACTAACTTATTAACTCAGTGCCAAGTGCCAGTTCCTGTTTTTCCATGTTTTTGACCCCTTTCAGAGGAGGATTTTAAATGGAGTCCAAACGGAACAAAACGGCCAAAAAGATTTTTTCCAAAACAGAAAAAGATCGGGAAGCCTGAGAATCAGGGCAGGGGGCCTGCAGTGACCCCACAAGCCCCCTAGCCGCGGCCAAGGGTCCCGCACCTCCCAGGCTTGTGGGCTCCCTGCGCCACCTCTGCCCTAGGTCTTTCGCCTATAAATTCCCTAAAATCCCAGAAAAAATCAAGAGATCATCGAAAGTACTTTTCTGCCGCCGCAAGCTTTTGTCTCCGCAAGATCCCATCTGGGGCACATTTTGGTTCCCTGCCGGAGGGGGGATTCAGATATGGAGGGCTTCTTCATCAACACCATGACCTCTCCGATGATGCGTGAGTAGTTCACCATAGACCTACGGGTCCATAGCTAGTAGTTAGATGGCTTCTTCTCTCTCTTGGATCTTCAATACAAAGTTCTCCATGATCTTCATGGAGATCTATCCGATGTAATCTTCTTATGCGGTGTGTTTGTCGAGATCCGATGAATTGTGGATTTGTGACTAGATTATCTATGAATCTTATTTGAGTTTCTTCTGATCTCTCTTATGCATGATTTCATATCCTTGTAATTCTCTTCGAGTTGTGGGTTTTGTCTGGCCAACTAGATCTATGATTCTTGCAATGGGAGAAGTGCTTGGTTTTGGGTTCATACCATGCGGTGACCTCACCCAGTGACAGAAGGGGTAGCGAGGCACGCATCGTATTGTTGCCATCAAGGGTAAAAAGATGGGGTTTTCATCATTGATTTGAGATTATCCCTCTACATCATGTCATCTTGCTTAAAGCGTTACTCTGTTCGTCATGAACTCAATACACTAGATGCATGCTGGATAGTGGTCGATGTGTGGAGTAATAGTAGTAGATGCAGAAAGTATCGGTCTACTTGTATCAGACGTGATGCCTATATGTATGATCATTGCCTTAGATATCGTCATGACTTTGCGCGGTTCTATCAATTGCTCGACAGTAATTTGTTCACCCATCGTAATATTTGCTATTTTGAGAGAAGCCTCTAATGAACACTATGGCCCCCGGGTCTACTCCACACCATATTTTCAGCCTTACTCTTTTTCTTCGTTGCACTTTCCGCCTTCAGATCTCACTTTCGCAATGAAACTTGAAGGGATTGACAACCCCTTTATAGCGTTGGGTGCAAGCTCTTTTGTGTTTGCGCAGGTACTCTGGACTTGACGAGATTCTCCTACTGGATTGATACCTTGGTTCTCAAACTGAGGGAAATACTTACTGCTCTTGCGCTGCATCGCCCTTTCCTCTTCAAGGGAAAAACCAACGCAAGCTCAAGAGACGACAGAAGATTTCTGTCGTCATAGCAGAAGAATTTCTGGCGCCGTTGCCGGAGAGGATCAAGTCAAGAACTCATCCAAGTAAGTGTCGCAAACTCATCTCTTGCATTTACTTTGTTTGCCAGTTGCCTCTCGTTTTCCTCTCCCCCACTTCACCAATTTGCCTTTTTTGTTTGCCTTTTTCGTTCGCCTTTTCGTTCGCCCTTTTTCTCGCTTGCTCGTTGTTCGTTTGTGTGCTTGCTTGCTTGCCGAAGTCACCATGACTGAAAACACCAAACTTTGTGACTTCTCGAATACTAATAATAATGATTTTATTAGTACTCCGATTGCTCACGCCACTAGTGCGTAGTCATACGAAATTAATGCCGCTTTGCTGAATCTTGTTATGAAAGAGCAATTCTTCGGCCTTCCTAGTGAAGATGCCGCATCCCATCTCAATACCTTCATTGAGCTTTGCGATATGCGAAATAGGAAACATGTGGATAATGATGTGATTAAATTTAAGCTTTTTCCTTTCTCGTTGCGAGATCGATCAAAAACTTGGTTTTCGTCTTTGCCCAAAAATAGTATCGATTCTTGGGATAAGTGCAAAGATGCTTATATTTCCAAGTATTTTCCGCCGGCTAAGATTATCTCTCTTCGTAATGATATCATGAATTTTAAGCAACTTGATCATGAACACGTTGCACAATCTTGGGAGAGAATGAAACCGATGATTAGAAATTGTCCCGCTCATGGCTTGAGTCTTTGGATGATTATACAAAACTTTTACGCCGGCTTGAATTTCGCTTCTAGAAATATCTTGGACTCCGCCTCAGGTGGAACGTTCATGGAAATCAAGTTAGGAGAAGCCACGAAACTCCTAGACAATATCATGACGAACTACTCTCAGTGGCACACTGAAAGGTCACCTACTAGTAGGAAGGTACACGATATAGAAGAAATTAACTCGTTGAGTGCTAAGATGGATGAGTTAATGAATTTGGTTGCTAGTAGAAGTGCTCCTTTAGATCCTAATGATATGCCCTTGTCTTCTTTGATTGAGAGTAGCAACGCTAGCTTGGACGTTAATTTTGTTGGTAGGAATAATTTTGGCAACAACAATGCTTTTAGAGGAAACTATGTTCCTAGATCTTTTCCTAGCAACTCCTCTAATAACTTTGGCAACTCCTACAACAATACTCATGGAAATTACAATAGGTTACCCTTTGATCCAGAGAGTAATATCAAAGAGTTTATCAACTCGCAAAAAAAATATTCAATGCGTCCATAGAGGAAAAACTACTCAAAATTGACGATTTGGCTAAGAGCGTTGATAGAATGTCTAGTGATATTGATTCTTTGAAAGTTAGATGTGCTCCTCCCAAGATCAATATGGATGAAACTTTGAAAGCTATGCGTGTTTCCATGACTGAGAGCACAGAAAGAACCGCCCAAATTCGTGCTAGACATGAATGGCTTAAAAAGGCGTGTTCTCGTGATAAGAATCACGAAGATCTTAAAGTGCTTGGTGTGACTCCCATTGAATCTTTGTTTTCTTGTGTCAAACCTAATGATGATGGGGCTGGATATGAATCCACCTTGGTCGAAAAACGCCCCAATGATTCGGAGTCCATCTATCTTGATGCTAAAAGCATTGAAAGTGGAGTAGAGGATATTAAAATTTTGAGTGGTAATGAAATTACTACTTTGGATTTCAAGGAATTCAATTATGATAGTTGCTCCTTGATTGAATGCATTTCCTTGATGCAATCCATGCTAAACTCTCCACACGCTTATAGCCAAAACAAGGCCTTTACCGATCATATCGTCGAAGCTATGATAAAATATCTTGAAGAGAAACTTGAATTGGAAGTTTCTATCCCTAGAAAGATTCATGATGAGTGGGAACCTACTATCAAAGTCAAAATTAAAAACTATGAATGCAACGCTTTGTGTGATTTGGGTGCTAGTGTTTCCGCGATTCCAAAGTCTTTATGTGATGTTCTGGGTTTTAATGAGATTGAAGAGTGTTCTCTTAATTTGCATCTTGCGGATTCTACTGTCAAGAAACCCATGGTAAGAATCAATGATGTTCTTATTGTTGCAAATAGGAACTATGTACCCATGGATTTCATTGTGCTTGACATTGATTGCAATCCTACATGCCCTATTATTCTTGGTAGACCTTTCCTAAGGACTATCGGTGCCATCATCGATATGAAGGAAGGGAATATTAGATTTCAATTTCCTTTAAAGAAGGGCATGGATCACTTTACTAGAAAGAAAATAAGATTGCCTTATGAATCCATGATGAGGGCCACTTATGGTTTGAGCACCAAAGACGACGATACGTGATTTTATCGCCTTATGCCTAGCTAGGGGCGTTAAACAATAGCGCTTGTTGGGAGGCAACCCAATGAATTTATTTCTTTTTCTTTATGTTTTGTTGCGTCCACACTATCATAATTCTGTTATGATTGTGTCTTTTATGTTTCTTTTTGTGTTTGAGCCAAGCAAAACCTTTATGACTAGTCTTGGTAATGGTTGTTTGATCCTGCTGGAAAAAGAGAGAAAATTTTCGCTCACGAGATGATTTTTCATTTTTATTCAGAAAGAGATTTTGAGTTGACTCTTTTTGATGCTGGTTGATATGCCTTTTTCCCAGGCAGTTGTAAGTTTTCAGAATTTGTGAGGTACCAGAAATATACAAAGTATACAGATTGCTACAGACTGGTCTGTTTTTGACAGATTATGTTTTTGTTGAGTTGGTTGCTTGTTTTGATGAAACTATGGTTAGTATCGGGGGGGGGGGGGGGTACTAGCCATGGAAAAGTGAGAATAAAGTATCCCAACACCAATATAAATAGAAATCAAGATTGCTACAGTAACTAAAGAGGTGGTAGTTTGTTTTCTTGTGCTAATGATATCACGAGTTTCTGTTTAAGTTTTGTGTTGTGAAGTTTTCAAGTTTTGGGTGATGTTCTCATGGACAAAGAGATAAGGAGTGGAAAGAGCTCAAGCTTGGTGATGCCCAAGGCATCCCAAGCCAAATTCAAGGACACCAAAAAGCCTAAGATTGGGGATGCCCCGGGAAGGCATCCCCTCTTTCGTCTTCAATCCATCGGTAACATTACTTGGAGCTATATTTTTATTCACCACATGATATGTGTTTTGCTTGGAGCGTCTTGTATCGTAGGAGTATTCTCTTTTTGTTTTGTCACAATCATCCTTTCTCCACACCTTTAGAGAGAGAGACATGCACTCATCATGATTTTGCTAGAATGCTCATTGTGCTTCACTTATATCTTTTGAGCTAGATAATTTTGCTCTATGTGCTTCACTTAGATCTTTTAGAGCACGGCGGTGCGTGATTTGGTAGTTGGCTTATGCTATGAAAGTAGTCCCAAAGGTGATAGGTACCCAAAGAGGATACAAAAACCTCCAATCTTCATGTGCATTGAATAGAAAGAGAAGTTTTGATTCCTCTCAATTAGTTTTGAAACATGAATTTGGTAATACTAAGAGTTATGTTAGTAGGGTGTTTTGAATTTAGAAATACTTGTGTTGAAGTTAGTGATTCCCGTAGCATGCACGTATGGTGAACCGCCATGTTAGGAAGTCGGAGCATAATTGATCTATTGATTGTCATCCTTTGTGTTGAGGTCGGGATCGCGCGATGGTTAACACCTACCAACCCTTCCCCTAGGAGCATGCGTTTAGCACTTTGTTTCGATTACTAATAAAAACTTTCGCAACAAGTATGTGAGTTCTTCATGACTAATGTCAGTCCATGGTATAGATGCACTTTCACCTTCCACCATTGCTAGCCTCTCTAGTGCCGCTCAATTCTTGCCGGTACACAAACCCACCAAATGCCTCCCTCAAAACAGCCACCATATCTACCTACTATGGCATTTTCATAGCCATTCCGAGATATATTGCCATGCAATTCCCACTGTTCCGTCTCATGACTTGAGCCGTCACTCTCATATTGCCATTGCATGATCGTAAGATAGCTGGCGAGATGTTTCAACGTCATACGCCAAGCTAGATCGTTGCAAATCCCGGTACACTTTCGGAGGCATTTCCTATAGAGTCATTTGTAAGCTTTGAGCTGTGAATAAATAAAAGTGTGATGATCATCATTATTAGAGCATTGCCCCATGTGAGAAAAAAAAGAGGCCAAAGAGCCCCAAAAATAAAAGAGGCCTAAGAGGCCAAAAAAAAGAGAAAAAGAGAGAAGGGACCACCATATTCTTCATGATTGAGAGGCTCACGTTTCATCACCACCATATGCTAGTGGGAATCTTCATTATATAACTTGGCTTGTATATTCCAAAGACGGGCTTCCTCAAAATTGCCCTAGGTCTTCGTGAGCAAGCAAGCTGGATGCACACCCACTAGTTTTCCTTTTGAGCCTTCACATACTTATAGCTCTAGTGCATCCTTTGTATGGCAATCCCTACTCATTCACATTGATATCTATTAATGGGCATATCCATAGCCTTTTGATATGCCGAGTCAATTTGACCATCTCCTCCTTTTTGTCTCACAGCCACCACCACACTCTATTCCACTTATAATGCTATATCCATGGCTCACGCTCATGTATTGCGTGATAGTTATAAAAAGTTTGAGAAAGTAAGAGTGCGAAAACAATTACTTGGCCAATACCAGGGTTGTGCATGATTTACATTAGTTGTGTGAGGATGATGGAGCATAGCCAGACTATATGATTTTGTAGGGATAACTTTATTTGGCCTTGTTATTTTGAAAGTTCATGATTACCTTGCTAGTTTGCTTGAAGTATTATTGTTTTCATGTCAATAGCAAACTATTGTTTTGAATCTTACGGATCTGAACATTCATGTCACATGAAAGAAGTTGCAAAGGAAAACTATGCTAGGTAGCATTCCACATAAAAAATTCATTCTTTATCACTTCCCTACTCGAGGACGAGCACGAGTTAAGCTCGGGGATGCTTGATACGTCTCCAATGTATCTATAATTTTTGATGGTTTCATGCTATTATCTTGTCAAACTTTGGATGTTTTGTATGCCTTTTATATTTTTTTGGGACTAACTTATTAACTCAGTGCCAAGTGCCAGTTCCTGTTTTTTCCATGTTTTTGACCCCTTTCAGAGGAGAATTTTAAACAGAGTCCAAACGGAACAAAACTGCGAAAAAGATTTTTTCCAAAACAGAAAAAGATCGGAAAGCCTAAGAATCAGGGCAGGGGGCCTGCAGGGACCCCACAAGCCCCCTAGCCGCGGCCAGGGGGGCCGCGCCTCCCAGGCTTGTGGGCTCCCTGGGCCACCTTTGCCCTAGGTCTTTCGCCTATAAATTCCCTAAAATCCCTGAAAAAATCAAGAGATCATCAAAAGTACTTTTCCACCGCCACAAGCTTCTGTCTCCGCAAGATCCCATCTGGGGCACGTTCTGGTGCCCTGGCGGAGGGGGGATTCGGATACGGAGGGCTTCTTCATCAACACCATGACATCTCCAATGATGCATGAGTAGTTCACCATAGACCTACGGGTCCATAGCTAGTAGCTAGATGGCTTCTTCTCTCTCTTGGATCTTCAATACAAAGTTCTCCATGATCTTCATGGGGATCTATCCGATGTAATCTTTTTTTGCGGTGTGTCTGTCGAGATCCAATGAATTGTGGATTTATGATCAGATTATTGATACGTCTTCGTCGTATCTACTTTTTCGAACTCTTTTGCCCTTGTTTTGGACTCTAATTCGCATGATTTGAATTGAACTAACCGGACTGACGCTGTTTTCAGCAGAATTACCATGGTGTTGTTTTTGTGCAGAAATAAAAGTTCTCGGAACGTCCTAAAAATTTACGGAGATTTTTTCTGGAATAAAAGAAAAATAGCTGCGCAAAGATCCACCGGAGGGGGCGTGCCAGTGGGCCACAAGCCCACAGGCCGCGGCCACCCCCTATGGTCGCGCCGTGAAGGGTTGTGGGGCCCACGTGGCACCACCGCCCCCAATCTCAGCTCTATATCTTCCGTTTCGCCTGGAAAAAAATCAGAGAGAAGGTTTCATCGCGTTTTGCGATACGGAGGCGCGGCCACATCCTGTTCTTCATATGGAGGGCAGATCTGGAGTCCGTTTCGGGCTCCGGAGAGGGGAAATCATCGCCATCGTCATCATCAACCTTTCTCCATCAACAATTCCATGACGCTCTTCATCGTTCTTGAGTAATCTCATCATAGGCTTGCTGGACGGTGATGAGTTCGATGAGATCTATCATGTAATCGAGCTAGTCCTTGACGGGGATTGATCCCTAGTATCCACTATGTTCTAGATTGATGTTGCTACTACTTGGCTATGCTTAATGCTTGTCACTAG
This sequence comes from Hordeum vulgare subsp. vulgare, assembly GCF_904849725.1. Lineage (NCBI taxonomy): Eukaryota > Viridiplantae > Streptophyta > Magnoliopsida > Poales > Poaceae > Hordeum > Hordeum vulgare. Next base: position 542,927,941 of record NC_058520.1, read on the forward strand.
GGCCCGAGTGCCATGATTTCAGATCTGAACCTATTATGTTGTCGCCAATATATGCGTGTTTTAGATCCTATCTTGCAAGTTGTAGTCACCTACTATGTGTTATGACCCGGCAACCCCGGAGTGACAATCGCCGGAACCACTCCCGGAGATGACCATAGTATGAGGAGTTCCTGTATTCACCACGTGTTAATGCATTGGTCCGGTTCTTTATTAAAATGAGAACCTTAATATCCCGTAGTGTCCATTAGGACCCCACTGCCACGGGAGGGATGGACAATAGATGTCATGCAAGTTCTTTTCCCTAAGCACGTATGACTACATACGGAATACATGCCTACATTAGATTGATGAACGGGAGCTATTTACATATCTCTCCGTGTTATAGCTGTTACATGATGAATCACATCCGTCACACTCATCCATCACCGATCCACTGCCTACGAGTCTTCTACTATTGGTTCTCGCTATGTTACTTTGCCTAGGCTTGTCCCTTGCTACAAAAGGGATTGGGCCACTTTGCTGCTGCTGTCACTACTGTTGTTACTTGTTACTTTGCTGCTGCTGTCACTACTGCTGTTACTTGTTACTTTGCTGCTGCTGCTACTACTATTCCTTACTACTCCATTGTTACTTGGTGCAAGACTTTGTTGGCGCTGTTGCCGGTCTAGGTAAGCGGCACTTACATCCTGTCAGCAAGGCTTTTTCGGGCACCGTTACTATCGTACTACCTTGCTACTGATACTTTGCTTGCAGACACTAATCTTTGAGGTGTGGTTGAATTGACAACTCAGCTGCTAATACTTGAGAATATTCTTTCGCTTCCCCTTGAGTCGAATCAATAAATTTGGGTTGAATACTCTACCCTCGAAAACTGCTACGATCCCATACGCTTGTGGGACATCAAGGCTTTTTCTGGCGCCGTTGCCGGGGAGGCACAACTATATTCTCTGAGTCACTTGGGATTGACGTCTGCTGATCACTATGACGAATCCGAAAGATCCAAGAACTAAAATCCTACCTTCCACTATGAGGAGAGGTAAGGAACTGCCATCTAGCTCTGCACTTGATTCACCTTCAGTTTTGAGTAAGTTTGCGACTTCGCCTCCTGCTAGAAATCTTGATATGTCGCCTGTGCTTGATGATGCTACTTCTGCTGCCCATGATGCTTTGCTAGACACTATGCCTGATGATGCTATGCCTAATACTGCTTTGCCACTTGGTGCCCTTGATGCGCATATTGCTAGAGTTGCTGCTAGATGTGATGATACTTGTGAAACTGCTGATACTATTGAAGTAGAACTTGCTACTAAGCCTGTTATGCCTGATACACACTATGTTATGGAGGGAGAGATAGATGAGGATTTTCTTGCGTGTAAGGATAGCTATGATGTTGAGAAACTTCTGCGCAAGTGGAAAGAAAAAATCTTTGAACGCTAGGATGAAATACGACCCGAAGTTTGCCACTTCGCCTATCTTTGTGACCGATAAGGATTATGAATTCTCTGTCGATCCTGAGTTAATCACTCTGGTCGAATCTGATCCTTTTCACGGTTACGAGTCTGAAACGGTTGTAGCCCATCTTACCAAACTGCACGATATAGCCACCCTATTCACTAGTGAGGAAAAGATCCGCCACTATTATATGCTCAAGATGTTTCCTTTCTCGCTAAAGGATGATGCTAAGACCTGGTTCACTTCTCTTGCTCTTGGTTGTGTGCGTAGCCCCCAGGATATGTTCTACTACTTCTCTGAAAAATATTTCCCTGCCCATAAGAAGCAAGCTGCCTTGCAGGAAATATACAACTTTGCTCAAGCTGAAGAAGAGAGTCTCCCACAAGCTTGGGGGAGGCTCATCTAGCTACTGAATGCTTTGCCTGATCACCCTCTTGAGAAGAACGAAATACTTGATATCTTCAATAATGGACTTACCGATGCTTCCAAAGACCATCTAGATAGTTGTGCCGGTAGTGTTTTTAGGGAACGAACCGTAGAACAAGCTGAGATTCTATTGAATAACATCTTGTGCAATGAGAATGCTTGGACTATTCCCGAACCACCTCCTAAGCCAACTCCGAAGAAAAGAGGTATTCTATTCCTCAGTCCTGAATATATGCAAGAAGCCAAGAAATCTATGCAAGAGAAAGACATTAAATCTGAAGATGTCAAAAATCTACCACCTATCGAAGAGATCCATGGTCTCGATAACCCGATACAGGTAGTAGAAGTAAATTCTCTGCGTAGGTTTGGTGAGAGTGATATTCCTTTTGATAAACCTACTAGCTTATGCCTGGATGAATTTGATAACTTCGTTGCCAAACAATAGAGTTTCAATGATTATGTTAGCAGACAATTGGAACAAAATGCTCGTATGCTTAGTCATTTAAGTGCTTGTGTGGATAGAAACGTCAATGATCTTAAGCTTCTGAGTAAACATGCCTCTATGGTTACTACTCAGGTAGAACAAGTACTTAAAGCTCAGAATGACTTGCTCAATGAGTTGAATGACAATTCGGTCAGAGTCGTTACTAGAGGCGGTAGAATAACCCAGGAACCTCTGTATCCTGAGGGTCATCCGAAGAGAACTGAACAAGATTCTCAAGGAGTTAGCACTGATGCACCTAGTCATCCTAGAAAGAAGAAGAAAGATGATAGGAACCTGCACACTAGCAACCCTGTTGCTGCCACACCTAAGAGTCCAAACGATGCCGCTGTCTCTGATGCTGAAACACAATCTGGTGATGAACATGAGCCTAATGATAATATCAATAGTGATGTTCATGAAGATGCTCAACCTAGCAATGAAAAGGATGTGGAGATTGAACCTGTTGATCTTGATAACCCACAGCCTAAGGCTAGAAGATACGATAAGAATGACTTCACTGCTAGGAAGCACGGTAAAGAAAGGGAGCCATGGGTTCAGAAACCTATGCCCTTTCCTCCCAAACCATCCAAGAAAAAGGATGATGAAGATTTTGAGCTCTTCGTTGAAATGATCAGACCTGTCTTTCTGCAGATGCGTTTGACCGATATGCTCAAGATATCTCCGTATGCTAAGTACATGAAAGATATTGTGACTAATAAGACGAGGATACCTGATCTTGAGATCTCCGCCATGCTTGCCAATTACACATTCAAGGGTGGAACTCCGAAGAAACTAGGTGATCCCGGTGTGCCCACTATACCTTGCTCCATTAAAGGAAACTACGTTAGAACCGCGTTATGCGACCTTGGAGACGGTGTTAGTGTTATGCCTCTCTCTCTTTATTGTAGACTTGAACTGGATAAGTTGACACCCACTGAAATCTCTCTGCAAATGGCCGACAAATCAACTGCTTTCCCTATCGGCATTTGCGAGGATGTGCCTGTTGTGGTTGCTAACACCACTATCTTAACAGACTTTGTTACCTTGGATATTCCCGAGGACGATGCCATGGCGGTCATCCTCGGAAGACCCTTTTTAAACACCGCAGGGGCTGTTATAGATTGCAACAAAGGCAATGTCACTTTCCATGTCAACGGTGATGAGCATACGGTGCAGTTTCCGAAGAAACAATATCGAGTACATTGCATTAATGCTAGCGAAAATACCTCATCGATTCTTATTGGGAGCTTTGAATGCCCTATTCCTCGTGTCAAGATGAAGTATGATTTGCTCGTTGGGGAGATACACATCCCCATTGAGGTGACCTAGTGACTATTCGGAAATTCTCCGTCTTCTTTTGCGATTCGAGAAAGTTTTGTCGAGGGGATTTGATCAACCCCATTGACGAATTTCTTTCGATGACCATGAGATGGATGAATTGAGGAGTCACAAACCTCTGTTCCAAGCTTTCACCTTTAGGTTGTTTAGCATAAAAACGATAGATTTAGTTTAGTTTTCCTAGTTTTCTGTTTTAGCGTCCGGTAGAAAAGTACCCCAAAAATAAAAGTTCTCCAAACGTCCTGAAAATCTAGTATGATTTTTTCTGGATTTAAAAAAAAATACTAGGACAAATAGTCTGTCCGGGGCCCACACCAGTGGGCCACAAGCCCTAGGGGCGCGGGCACCCCTTTGACCGCGCCACCCAGGCTTGTGAGGCCCACAGGCTCCCCCTCCACTCATTCTTGCTCTCATCCAGTTCTCCTACCTCCAAAAAAAATCGTTTCACAGCTCAAACCCGTGTTCTTGCTCCTCTTGCTCGGATTTTGGATCTCTTTGCTCAAATCACCGTTCTCCGAACTGTTTTGGGGAAATTACTCCTTGGTAAGTGACTCCTCCATTGGTCCAATTAGTTTTTGCTCTAGTGCCTTATACTCCGCGTATTTTTGCTGCCTTGGTGACCATGTTCTTGAGCTTTGTATGCTGATTCTAGCTGGTCCCAAGTAGTTTTGATGCGTAATATGGTCTCTAGGCACTTGTTGGAGTAGTTGCTACGAGTTTAGTTGAGCCTTGTTCACTTTTCCTTAGAATCACTAAAAATTTCAGAAATTTTCAGAGATAGAAAAGGGAAAGATGAGGAGGTTCTTAAGAGGCCCGTCAAACCGTGACCCCTAGGATGATGGGAGTGAGAAGAAGCCCAAGTATCTGGTCCCTCAAGTCGCAGAAGTTCGAGCGTGCGAGTGGCCAAGCAATGTGTTCTTGCGCGCCGCTGGAATTTATGAGGACTTTTATCACTTGGTGGAGAACGCAGGCCTTACCGCCTTCGTTGAATATAAGTGTCCGCAACACCTCCTCCTCACTAATATCTTCGTACAAAGCTTTCACTTCTATCCGAGGAAGAATCCTCCTATGGTTGAGTTTAAATTTTATGATATCCCCCAGCGCATGTCACTCCAAGATTTTTGCAATGTTTGCAAATTACCTTACGTTGGGGATATTCATGAACCTCGTCCACGGGACTTGGAAGCTTTCATTGATACAATTGACATAGGAGAGGAGAGAGAAGTGTCTTGCGCTAGAGCTGCTAGCATTCATTTTCCCGTGCTTCGGTACTTCTCATTATTTGTGGGAAAATGTTTGATTGGCCGTGGGAAAGCTGGGTCACTTAGTTCCCCAGATCTTGCGGTCTTGCACGAAGCCCTTTATAACAATAAAACTTATAGCTTGGGTGCTATAGTAGCTCAACGGTTGAACCTGAACCATTCTAAAGGTGTTGTCTATGGAGGTATCTATGCTACCCGTCTTTCCAGACACTTTGAGATACCCATTAGACTAGAGGAGGAAGAATAGGTTCTTCTTTCTGAGAGATATCTAGATTAAGATAGCATGGTTCGCCATGACTTTCTTGATAGAGATATAAATAGAAGGATGATTTATAACCTGGTATTTAGTCAGGGTACTCGTGAGACTATTACTTTGCCTGCTCCTTCTTTGTTCAATCTTCATGCAGGTAGGTACATTATTATGCCCTTGAACATCTACGCATATTGGGGCTTAGCCCAACCATAGGTGCCCGTGCCCGAGCCGCCTGTCGAGTACCAGACGCCAGTTTATCAGTGGGAGCCAGAGGAGCTCACACATCAGTGGCATCCTCAGTCCACTCCGGAGTACCCAGGAGCTGGTTATTTCCCTCCTTGGGAGTAGACCAAGTTAGGCCAAAAGCCTAAGCTTGGGGGAGTACGTGTTCTCACCGACTTTACATTCTTGCTTATGCTTTCACGTTGTTAGCCGGTGTTCACACTTTGCCACTGTATCATCCATGCTAGTTTATTTTCTTTTTCTCATTTTCTTTTCGTGTGTCTGTCTACTTTGAGAAAACCCCAAAAAAAATATTATTTTCTTCTTTTGCTTGTTGGGAGTTTTCCGTGTAGATAGTTTTCTTTTTCTTTGGGTCAAGGTAGAAGATATTGGTTACAATGTTTAGTGGCTCTTGCATGCATACCTGTTTAGCTTTCAAAGAGCCATATTACTTTGTATTCTCCTTTGTGTTTGCCTATAGATTCCAGCTTTAGTCCAATGCACGAGCACTCTTATTATTGTTCAGATCGTTCGGTCGTGCAAGTGAAAGGCAATAATGACGATATATGATGAAGTGACTGAGCCTGGAAAAGCTGGTATGGGCTCGATCTATTTTGTTTTTGTAAATATGACTAGCTCATCATGCCTGATTCAGCTTTGTTGTGAGAGAAACATGTTTGCAATGACAACTTAGAGATCATAGTTGCTTATGCCATGCTTACTTAGCTAGGAGCTTATAATGGTTTGTCTTGGTTGCCCACATGAATGTTGAGATGACTATGATGTGGTATGATAGGATGGTATCCTCCTTTGAATGATTCAAGTGGCTTGACTTGGCGCATGTTCACGCATGTAGTTGAAACAAAATCAACATAGCCTCTATGATGTTCATGTTCATGGTGATTTATGTCCTACTCATGCTTGCACTCAATGTTAGTTACTCTCAATGCATTTTGATGACTGTTGTCGCTCTCTAGTTGGTCGCTTCCGAGTCTTTTGCTAGCCTTCACTTGTACTAAGCGGGAATACTGCTTGTGCATCCACCTCCATAAACCCAAAAGTTGTGCCATATGAGTCCACCATACCAACCTATGTGCGGTATCTACCTTCCGTTCCAAGTAAATTTGCATGTGCCACTCTCTAAACCTTCAAGAAATAATCTGTTTTGCATGCCCGAACCGCTCATGTGGTGACAGGGGGCTATTGGTATCTTCCATGCTAGGCGTTTATCCTCGATATGTGTTTATTCACTATCGTTCACGAGAAAGGGGCCGGTAATTGGAATTCCCAGTTCCATGCTCAAATCGAAAAGATAATTACAAACAAAACTCCCCCAGGATTGTTGTTGGTTTGGCCGGTACCCGAGGATTCGGCTAGCCGTGGAGTGTAATTGATTGGTGGTGGGGGAGTCAAAACTTTACTTTTCTGTTTGGGTACCACCTATAGCATGTGTAGTGTGGAAGATGTTGAGAACTCTTAGTAATTGCATTGACAATGAAAGCATGCCACCCAAAATTATTATCTCTGTTTTCAAAGCTTGAGCTCTGGCACCTCTGCAAATCAATGCTACCCTCTGCGAAGGGCCTGACTATTTATGTTCCTGTTGAGTCATCCCGCTCTTACAAAAGCACCAATTAGAGAGCACCTCTATCATTTTTATGCTTTGCTTTTAACTGTGTTGAGTATGACTATGACTGGATCTTCTTTGCCATGAATTACAATGTTTAGTCAGCCCTTGGTCTTTGAAGGTGCTCTGCATTTATGTTTTGCGGTCTCAGAAAGAGCTAGCGAGATACCATCTATTCGTACTGCTTCATGTTGTTTTGATTGAAGTGTTGACACTTGAGGCTTATTATTATTTGCTCGCTAGTTGATTATGCCATTGATATGAGTTTACCGTGAGACCTAGATGTCATTTGCTTATGTGGTTTGCTTGTGATGTTGCTGAAATTCTGGTTATGAGTTAGACATAGTTGCAACAACAAGATCAAACAGAGTTCGTCAAAGTTTTTATTTTGTCTCTCTCGGTTTGTCAACTGAGTTTCTTGAGGACAAGCAAGGCTTTAAGCTTGGGGGAGTTGATACGTCTCCGTCGTATCAACTTTCCCGAACTCTTTTGCCCTTGTTTTGGACTCTAATTTGCAAGATTTCATGGAACTAACCCGGACTGACGCTGTTTTCACCAGAATTGCCATGGTGTTGTTTTTGTGCAGAAATAAAAGTTCTCGGAACGCCCTAAAAATTTACGGAGATTTTTTCTGGAATAAAAGAAAAATACCTGCGCAAAGATCCACCACAGGGGGCGTGCCAGTGGGCCACAAGCCCACAGGCCGCGGCCACTCCCTATGGCTGCGCCGTGTAGGCTTGTGGGGCCCACGTGGCACCACCGCCCCCTATCTCACCTCTATATCTTCCGTTTCGCCTGGAAAAATATCAGAGAGAAGGTTTCATCACGTTTTGCGATACGGAGGCGCTGCCACATCCTGTTCTTCATCTGGAGGGCAGATCTAGAATCCGTTTCGGGCTCCGGAGAGGGGAAATCGTCACCATCGTCATTATCAACCTTTGTCCATCAACAATTCCATGATGCTCTTCATCGTTCGTGAGTAATCTCATCGTAGGCTTGCTGGACGGTGATGAGTTGGATGAGATCTATCATGTAATCGAGTTAGTTCTTGACGGGGATTGATCCCTAGTATCCACTATGTTCTAGATTGATGTTGCTACTACTTGGCTATGCTTAATGCTTGTCACTAGGGCCCGAGTGCCATGATTTCAGATCTGAACCTATTATCTTGTCGCCAATATATGTGTGTTTTAGATCCTATCTTGCAAGTTGTAGTCACCTACTATGTGTTATGACCCGGCAACCCCGGAGTGACAATAGCCGGAACCACTCCCGGAGATGACCATAGTATGAGGAGTTCATGTATTCACCACGTGTTAATGCATTGGTCCGGTTCTTTATTAAAAGGAGAACCTTAATATCCCGTAGTTTCCATTAGGACCCCACTGCCATGGGAGGGATGGACAATAGATGTCATGCAAGTTATTTTCCCTAAGCACGTATGACTACATACAGAATACATGGCTACATTAGATTGCTGAACGGGAGCTAGTTACATATCTCTCGTGTTATAGCTGTTACATGATGAATCACATCCGTCACACTCATCCATCACCGATGCACTGCCTACGAGTCTTTTACTACTGGTTCTCACTATGTTACTTTGCCTAGGCTTGTCCCTTGCTACAAAAGGGATTGGGCCACTTTGCTGCTGCTGTCACTACTGTTGTTACTTGTTACTTTGCTGCTGCTGTCACTACTGGTGTTACTTGTTACTTTGCTGCTGCTGCTGCTACTATTCCTTACTACTCCGTTGTTACTTGTTGCAATACTTTGTTGGCGTTGTTGCCGGTCTAGGTAAGCGGCACTTACATCCTGTCAGCAAGGCTTTTTCTGGCACCGTTGCTATCGTACTACCTTGCTACTGATACTTTGCTTGCAGACACTAATCTTTGAGGTGTGGTTGAATTGACAACTCAGCTGCTAATACTTGAGAATATTCTTTCGCTTCCCCTTGAGTCGAATCAATAAATTTGGGTTGAATACTCTACCCTCGAAAACTGCTGCGATCCCATACGCTTGTGGTACATCAATTATCTATGAATCTTATTTGAGTTTCTTCTGATCTCTCTTATGCTTGATTTCATATCCTTATAATTCTCTTCGAGTTGTGGGTTTTGTCTGGCCAACTAGATCTATGATTCTTGCAATGCGAGAAGTGCTTGGTTTTGGGTTCATACCGTGCGGTGACCTCACCCAGTGACATAAGGGTTAGCGAGGCCCGCATCGTGTTGTTGCCATCAAGGGTAAAAAGATGGGGTTTTCATCATTGGTTTGAGATTATCCCTCTACATCATGTCATCTTGCTTAAAGCGTTACTCTGTTCGTCATGAACTCAATACACTAGATGCATGGTGGATAGCGGTCGATGTGTGGAGTAATAGTAGTAGATGCAGAAAGTATCGGTCTACTTGTATCGGACGTGATGCCTATATGTATGATCATTGCCTTAGATATCGTCATGACTTTGCGAAGTTCTATCAATTGCTCGACAGTAATTTGTTCACCCACCATAATATTTGCTATTTTGAGAGAAGCCTCTAGTGAACACTATGGCCCCCGGGTCTACTCCACACCATATTTTCAGCCTTCCTCTTTTTCTTCATTGCACTTTCCGCCTTCAGATCTTACTTTTGCAATCAAACTTGAAGGGATTGACAACCCCTTTATAGCGTTGGGTGCAAGATCTTTTGTATTTGCGCAGGTACTCTGGACTTGACGAGATTCTCCTACTGGATTGATACCTTGGTTCTCAAACTGAGGGAAATACTTACTGCTCCTGTGCTGCATCGCCCTTTCCTCTTCAAGGGAAAAACCAACGCAAGCTCAAGAGACGACATAAGATTTCTGTCGCCGTAGCACTCATCTCTGATGAAATTTGTCCAAGACAATAGCCAGGGACAAGCCAGTGAGTACTTTGAATGTACTCGCAAACATCAAGAAAACAGATAAGTTAAAGCAGGCGAGATGCATCCTTAATTCACTTAATAACTCTATCATGCCATTAATTCACGGATGCATTCATGCAGATAAATCATTTCCACCCATGATTTATAAGCAAGCAAAGAAAAGTAACAGTCAATTATAAGCTTGTCGATCGGGCGTCTGAGGTGACACCTCAGAAGGACAAGTAACACAAGCCACAATCGGGCATCTTAGCGACACCTCATAAAGGGCTCGTATGAAAGTAATAACAGTTGCCACGGTCGGGCGTCTAGGCGACACCACTAAAAGGGCTTATATGAAAGAAATAACAGTTGCAACAGTCGGGCGTCTAAGTGACACCACAGAAAGAGCTTATATAATATCAACACCGAGTATCCAGGAGGTAGAACCGTCCCAAGCATACTCTAACAAAATCCATATACCACACACGATTAGTCCATATCATAATTCATATTAATAACAATTCTTATCATCCCGGTTCATAGATATCATCCCGTTTCAATTTAATTCCTCTGAAGACCGACACTCAAAATGACACTTGCTAGTCAACCAGTCGTCCTTGACCGTGGACACGGCTACTCGAATATTTTGACTCTGCAGAGGGTGTACTCTTTACCCACAGCCCACGGGTTTCAATAGTCATTCAGACTAATCCCGTGTATGGTATTTTAGAAGTAAACACTCAGAACCAACACACAACCATTTTTCTCCCGCGAAGACCGGTCTCGCCCGGGCTACGCTGCTAGGGAAAACCATAAGACGGGGAGGCTCCAACCTCGACTAGCATAGGATTAAATTTATACTATGGGCTACAAGGGAAGGTCTCTTCCCTCTCATTCCCAGACCAGAAACACCCATGCCCCCTGACCGGATGGCTTGATTTAGTCGAGGGCCATGTATACCTTCATCCCGGCCCCTCTACTTGGTGTGTACCTAATAATAGGTTTATGACCTACTAAATTGTATTCCCGTTCGAGAAGACCTGCGGCAGCACGAAAGGTAAGGTGACACACCGACAAGACTCGATCTACGGTCGACTTAGGAGGTTTACGTTTTCCTGCAAGGGTTAGTATCACACAATTTTACCGAGTGATATACCTCAGTGTTACCACCATCACACCTTCATATGCCCTAATTGGCCACTCTCATCCCACGAGATGTCAGTCCCATGGTCTCATAATAACCAGATAAACATCCCGCCGAGGTTGTCCAGACCAGCAGGGCATACGAGACATGAGGTAGTACCCACTCACCATTTGCATCACATAAAATCAACAACATACCCATCTCATGCACTCATGCAACATATGATTTACATGGGGGTTGTTATCAACATAACCAAATACACGCATTCAATGCACCACAGAGTTCAAGATGCTTGCCTTTGGAGTTGAGGAGGGTGGTGTGCACCCCAAAAATCTTGAAGGAAGTTTCCTCTCTCCAAATTCCTATTTTGAAAATAATACCATTCAACACACAATTCCAAAATAGCACATAAAAGTTATTTGAATATTTTCAAATGAATCTTAAAATAAACTAGATGAAATTTGAGAGAGGTAGGAAAAAGAATCATATCATTTGGAGTTCTATTTAAAAAGATATGGCAGTCAAAGTTTCTGGTCAAATCTAATTTTTAGAATCAACTATAAAAGGAAATGTTTCGGTAATAAATACGATTTCCAGCAGAGAAAATGCATTCCGTGAAGTGCCATGGCCTAATTAATTTTTATTAAGGCGAAGGCGTAACTACAGGTATGCGCCTCCTCTCGAGGGAAGCGCACTAGCGTGGCTGCGCCATCGGGGCTGGGGCTTGTCTCGTCGACAGGCGGGGCCCGCCTGTAGGGTTTCCCTTCCACCTCCCGCACGTAGGGGACTGGGTTAGAGGCGAGCTCCGGCGATGCTTGTCGGCACTAGGAGGCTTCGCTCTCGGAGCTGAGCACACCAGTGTGTTCAGGGGTGAGGACCCCATCCTCTGGAGGGCACACAAGTTGCTGGGAGGCTCAGGGGCGAGCGCCTTTTCATCCACGGTGGATCGAGAGCTCCGGCGAGCATGACATTGGCCTCCGGCTGCTATGACACAATTGCACGGAGGGAACGATTCTGGGGCGTTAGAGGAGCTAGCCAAATCTATGGTGGATTAAAAAGGGCTCTAGGTTGCCGGAATTGTGCCGATGGCCGGCGGCGGTGCTACGGTCAGAGGTGAGCAAGGCGAAGGGCTCCGGCCGAATTGGGGCGAGGGAGAAAAGGATGCGGGTTCAGGAAGACAATGGAGCACACTGTAGCTCCTCAGAGGCTATTTATAGCTGAGGAGATGCGGTTCCACGACGGCCAGAGGACGACAACTCTGGCAATGACGCAGGGGTGGCATGGGCAGGCTGGCAGGGTTGGCAGCATAGAATGAAGTAGGTGGGGTCAACTAATGAGCGGGGCTTGGGGCGTGCCGCGTGTTATGGGAAGCGTCGGCCACAATGGCTTTGCCGGCGGCGGCAATGCTCGAGTACGACATGGCGGCAGGAGGGCGCAGCATGGGCGGCAGCAGGGCTGTGTAGCAGGGAGCGATGCAAGGGAGGTGGTCCAAGGGCAGCTGGCGGGCGCAGGCGACTTGGGCGGTGCTGGCCCCGACAAAGGCCGGTTGTGGCCTGCGGCTAGACGCCAAGGGGGTTCCACCGGGTGTGCTACGGGGCTACAGGGGACAGTCGGGGCAGCTCATGCGGCTCAGAGGGGTCGGGGGCGTGGCTCCGTGCGAGCGGGAAAGGCCAGGACTCTGGGGGTTGGTGGCGCAGCGGCTCGGGCACACTCGCATCCATTTGCGTGCTCTGGGCGTGCTGTGTGCACGCCCACCAGGCATTCGACAGAATGCAAGGCGTTGCTACAGGGCTCAGGTTGCCAAGTGGCTTTCAAGGGGTAGGTTATAGGCTAAGCTAAAACTGATGGACAAGGTTTTAGTGTCAAGGGAGCAACTCAACAATGCAAGGTTGGAGTCATGCCAAAATTTGACATGCAACACATGTGTTTGCTGAAATGAAGGGGCATCTAAAAGACTATTCTCGCATCCAAACTTTCCATGGTGATGTCTCTTTAGACACTAAGAACAATGGTGGAGTTAGATTTGAAAAAGAGAAAAGTTGTTAGTGCAATTGTTTGAGAAAAACATTTCCGGTCAGAAAGTTTAGGCTGTTAAAACATGCATTTAGAATAACCCAATGGGGTTCAACTCATGGACTTAACGGTTTGGTAGGGTGAACTACCAGCAGTAAAAATCCCAAGGGCATTGGAGCAATTAAAAGATGGTTGCAGTGCAAAACATCAAACTGGACCAGAATAGAAATGGGTTGTTTTGCTAAAGTTGTCCAAAACACATAATTGGTTTTTTTGCACAAAAGTGAATACCATGCATGCCTTGACATCTCCAATTTTTTGTGAAATTTTTAAAAGAGTTTATTAAAGGGTTGCAATGCAACTCTCGCCCATAAAAGAATTGAAAAACCTTTTAAAAAGTAATTAAACTTGGCAAAATATTTATAAAAAGTTCTCCACTGGATTGTTCAAAATGAAAGGAATGTTTAGATGCAAGCTCCCAAGTTCCAACATAATTTTGAAAACTTCTACTAGGAGGAGAGATTTTATAATTAAAAGAAAGGAGTGGTTCTGAAATCAAAGAAAATCTAGAAAATTAGAAATTAAACAAACATGGCCAAATTTTAATATATCCCCATTAAATGAAATAAAGAATTCAAAATGATCTCAAGTACCAAATGATCTTCAGAATGTTACTTGAAAAGAATGTTTTTGGAAAGAGGCTTTTGAAAAGAGCCATGAACCAATTTATTTCTCAAAAAAATTTATTCTAGGCAATATTTTAATTTATAAAAATATGGTTAATTTTTTGCGGTCTAACACACACTACCCCCCTTAAAACTAAATCTCGTCCCCGAGATTTTCTTAGGGAAAGAAAATAATTCACTCATGGAAACACGGAACATGATCATTCAAATGCACACACTAACAAGGCAATCATATAGCACATAGGTACTCATATGCAGGTGCAAACAAGACAATCATATCATGCACCGTCACTTACCTAGCATCAGGAAAACATATTACTAGACTAACATACACTCCGAGGGTAGTCAACAAGGTATGAGTAAGGGGTTTCGAGAAAATATTCTCGGTCGGGAAAATCACATTCCACCTCTCTGAGAAGGAGTCCGGATAATGTGTCCCCTTTGGTCTGGCATCAACGGCCTACCAAGGGAAAATTTGGGAAAAATTTCCAACAGTAAGGGTGTGGGAATAAATCCACTGGCTGTTGGGTCAACGCTCTTGGTGATTAAGTATAGGACAAGGGTGGTCACACACGGGTTGCTCTACCTTAGGCTGTGAGGCAACGCGGTCTGTATTGTGGGGTTGCATCCAGAAGTCCTGGATGGATACCAATGGACAGTCATGGGAAGTACTGGCTCCGGGCAGTACATCTGGTGAGAAGTGATAGGAGCGGTCATGGGTGTGGTCTCACATAGGGTGCCTGGTTTAGGGACAAACAATATAACACTGGGGGGACCAGGGTTATCGGGGAGAGGTTTCAGGTATCAACTCCCAAGTGGCACATCACTCGGGTAGCTCGTTAGGTGGCTAGGTGGCCACTCCCAAAAATTTAATTATAAGGCCATGCGGACCAGTCTATGTTGGTTTTGCAAATTTACCTTAAAAGAAAAGGCGTGCAGGCATCCTGAAATTTTATTTAAAACATGTTTATCACAAACACATGAATACAACGTTAGAAGGTAATGCGGTTGCTAGGGCTTGACAGCTACTCTTATGGACTCGTTCCTTTTTCGTTGGCCTCTGAGCGGACGTGCTGAGTAACCATTAAGGTTTCTCTCTTTGTCATGTTTCTAGTGTTGAGTGGGCCATGGAACCGAGTTGCAGGGTTGCGGTGGCGATGATGCATCGTATGGCGCGCCCTTGGCACAACTTCATTGGAGAAAGCATCCAAACTGCGTGAAGCTCTATCGGGGTCATGGTCGGGTTGGCTGACGGAAATGTTGGTGCCAACCTTGGGAATCCAATAGGTCTCCCTATTAATACAGGCTGGTTGCTGGAGACGGTTGCAGCTTCACTACTTGCTGGGGTCACATCATGTCATCTTGCTCCAGGCATTACTGTGTTTTTACTTAATACTCTAGATGCATGCTCGATAGCGGTCGATGAGTGGAGTAATAGTTGTAGATGCAGGTAGGAGTCGGTCTACTTGCTTATGGATAATACATCTCCAACGTATCTTTTTTTTCCATGCTATTATATTATCATTATAGGACGCTTTTTAGGAATTTACTTGTTGATTTATATTATTTTTGAGCACTAACCTATTAACCCCAGTGCCAAGTTCTACTTGCTATTTTCTGGATATTTTTGGCTTTTTTAGGAATACTGTATGAGACGAAGTCCTAATACCCCAAAACTTTTTGACGATTTTTTTGGATCAGATAAGGACCTGGAAGCTTCGGAAGGAGACCGGAGGCCCCATGGGGTGGCGCCAAGCAAACATGTCTCACTAGGGGGGTGGTCGCGCCCTGATGTCTTGGGGACACTTCCCTAGGCCTCCAGCATTTCTCTTTGTCCTATAAATTCTCATTAATCCGAGAAACCCTAAGGATCACGCCAAAACAATTTTCCACCGCCGCAAGTATCTCTTCCGCTGTGTGCCCATCTCGAGCCTTGTTCCGATGCGCTGTTGGAGGGTGGGTCGATCACGAAGGGCCTCTACATCAATCTTGCTGCTCCCATGGTGATGCGTGAGTAGTTGACGACAAACCTACGGGTCCATAGTTAGTACCTAGATGACTATCTCTCTCTCCATGTTCTTCGTTGCCATGATCACTGCGATTCCCGCGGTGAGATATCTTATGTAATCACTTTGTGCGGTGCATTTGTTGGGATCTGATAAATTGTGGGTTTATCTTTAGATTTTTATTGAAATATATTTGAGTCTTCTCTAAATTTTTATATGCACGATTGTTATAGCTTCATAATTCTTTTCGGTCTATTGATTCGGTTTGGCCAACTAGATTGATCTATCTTCAGTTGGAGAGGTGCGTTGTATGAGTTCGACCTTGCGGTGCTCAATCTCAGTGACAGAAAGGGACATGACATGTATTTTATTGTGGCAAATAAGGATAACACGACGGGGTTGATGCATATTAACTGGATTTTCTTTGTCTACATCATGTCATTGTTCTCCAAGCATTATTGTGTTTCACTTAATACTCTAGATGCATGCTGGATAGCGGTCGATGGGTGGAGTAATACTAGTAGATGCAAGCAGGAGTCGGTCTACTTGCTTACGGATGTTGATGTCTATATGTAATGATCATTGCCATGAATAAATATTGCATAACTATGCGCTTTTCTATCAATTTCCCAACAATAACTTGTTTAACCACCATATGCTTTCTACGAGAGTGAAGCCTCTAGCCAAAACTATGGCCCCTGGGTCTATTCACAAATATAAATACAAAAACTCAAAATAGCTTGCTATAATTTTTTACTTTCATTTATTTTATATTTTATACTTATCAAACTATACAAATACACTACTTATTGCTTGCAAGCAACAAGTTCAAGGGGTTTGACAACCCTCTTGCCCGTGTTGGGTGCAAGTGTGTGACCTTTTGTGTGTAGACGCTGAAGACGGGAAATTTTGTGGTTCTCCTATTGGTTCGATAACATTGGTTCTCACTGAGCGAAATACTTATCTATACTATGTTGTATCAGCCCCTCCTCTTTGAGGAAAAACCCAACGCTGATCACAAGCATCAGGAAGGATTTCTGGCGCCGTTGCTACGGAGTATCACCAATTTCCTATCAAGTACCTTCCCACAAATTATCATTCACTTGTACTATTTTTTGTTGTTATATTTTTCTTGCTATAAAAATCAAAAATACATAAATATTTATCTTTGCTAGTTTACTTGTTTGCTTGTTGACGTGGCTAGTTCTTCACTTCTTCCTTTTACTCCCAATAATGAGGCGCTTAACTTTAAATAAAGGGGAAGAGAAAGTTTAAGAGATGCTTGGAATAGGATTTTCAATACTCAAAATAGATAAACTCATAAGCAATCCCCCAATATCTTGTTTCGTAATTTCTATGTGGGTATTACTACTTGGTATAGATTTGTACTTGATACTATTACTGGTCATAATTTCTTAATGAGTCACACTTCGGATGCTTTTAAAGCCATTGAAAATTTAGTTGGATCGCCACCTACTATAATTAATGAAACTATTTTCACCTTGGAGCATGTTATGCAAAGTCTTGATGTTACTGAAAATAGAATGACTACCAAATATAAAATGAGGAGTTGGATAAAAAGCTTCATAATCGTATCACTCAGTTTGGGTAAAAGGTAGGAATTACTTTGAAAGCATTAAAGGAGAAATACACAACTATTTATGAGCGGGTAGAGCAAGGTTTGAATAAAATCGATAAAATGGAGGAAGTCATTGATAAAGTGGGTTCCTCTTTGACTCCCTCTAAAACTACTGCTAGTACCTCTCAAAGGAAATAGACTAAGGTTATGTATCTCCCCAAGAACACTAGTATCACTCCTATCAAAAGAAACAAGGATCTTTAAATGGTCAGTGTGCATCCTAATTTTAGAAACATGATAAGAGATAATATATTTAAGCCTCCTATTTTTCCTAAAAATCATTGTTGTGTTATTGAGGAGCTTGATAAGAAGGATGACAACACTTGAAACTATGAATTATTCCAAGCAAGGGGCGTAAAACGACAACGCTTGTTGGGAGGCAACCAAATAGTTACATTATTTTTCTTGTTCCACTTTCTATTTGTGTGAAATAACATGACTATTTCTACTATAATTATTGTGCCTTTGTGTTTAAATTAGTGTTTGTGCCAAGTAAAACCTTTGGGGTGATTTGAATGATGAGTAGAATTTATACAATGCAAAAATAGAAACTTTTGCCTCCAGTGCATAATTTCCTTGATTTTACTGGAACATCTTTTTTTCTGAAATTTTACACGGTATTGCTATAAAACTCCTTAGGTTGTCCTATTTTTTCAGAATTTTTGGAGTTACACAAGTAGGGTGTCTTTGTTGATCACTACGCACTATCCTGTTTTAGATAGATTTTGTTTTCCGCTTACATAGTTTTCTTGTTTTGATGATGCTATGGATTATATGAGGGGGTATAAGTCATGTAGAAGTTAGAATATAGTACCTTATGCACTAATAAAATATGAATGAATTTATAACAGTACCTAATGTTTATGGTTTGCCGATCCTACTAACGGATCTCACGTATTTTCTGTTGATTTTTGTGTGCTGAAGTTTTCAAGTTTTGGATGTTACCACGATGAATGGAGAAATAAGGAGCAGCAAAGATGCTAAGCTTGGGGATGACCAAGGAACCCCAAGTCAAATTCTAGGAAGACTCGAGCGCCTAAGTTTGGGGATGCCCCGGAAGGCATCCCCTCTTTCGTCTAAATCCATCGGTATATCACTTGGAGCTACATATTTATTCATCACATGATATGAGTTTTGCTTGGAGCATCGTGTATTATAGTTTTCTTTTGTATTAGTTTTCCACAATCATTGTTTCCTGCACACACCGACTTTGGAAAGACATATGTTCACCATGATTTGTTAGAATACTCTATGTGCTTCACTTATATCTTTTGAGCTAAGTAGTCGGCTCTAGTACTTCACTTATATATTTTAGAGTACGGTGGAGTATAGATTTTATAAAAATAATTGCACTATCGTTCTTAAGTTAAATTTGTTTGAGAGTTAATAAATAGTGATGGTAATTTGCAAGTGTTATAAGACTAGCCCCAAAATAATAAGCGTTCAAAGAGTGCATAATCAAAACCTTCATGTATCACATAAAACAGAATTTGTTGTTAATGATATTGATGTGGTAATATGAAAGGACGTGAGTGCATGGTTGTTGGTTAGTAAAAATATCAATAGTTAAAGGTTTTTAATTTGTTGTTCATCTAAATATTGGTTATTGCATGGTGATGATGTGTGAGAATTCTTATTCGTCATTGAAATCCTAGTGTTGTTTAGGCACGGGGTGCGTGATGGTTAACTCCTACAAACATCCTCCCTAGGGGAATGTCAGTATTACTTTGCTTCAAGAGAACTAATAAAAACTTGCAATAAGTATGTGAGTATGACTAATGTGAATCCATGGATGTACGCACTCTCACCACCTCATATTTGCTAGTCTCTTCAGTACCATGCATTGCCCATTCTCACCTCGATGATCGGTGCAAACTTCACTGGTGCAATCAAACCCCACGACATGATAAACTCACTTGCACATAAGCCAC
This sequence comes from Hordeum vulgare subsp. vulgare, assembly GCF_904849725.1. NCBI lineage: Eukaryota > Viridiplantae > Streptophyta > Magnoliopsida > Poales > Poaceae > Hordeum > Hordeum vulgare. The sequence continues at coordinate 542,947,312 of NC_058520.1, forward strand.
CTTACGTCTTCCTCAAAACAGCCACTATACTTACCTATCATGGCATTTCCATAGCCATACGAGATATGTTACCATGCAACTTCCACCTTAACACCATATGACTAGTACACTCATTGTCCTATTATTTTGCATGATCATGTAGCTGACATAGTATTTGTGACAAAGCCACCGTTCATCATTATTATATATGTTACGCTAGATCATTGCACATTTTGGTACACCACCAGGGGCATTCATATATACTAATATTGTTTAGTACTTTTTCATATCGAGTTGTAAGTAAATAGAAGGGAGGTGCTATTCATTATTAGGGTGTTGTCTCGGTACGGAAGGATGATGGAGACAATGATTCCCCCACAAGTTGGGATGAGACTTCAGATGAAAAAAAAAAGAAAAAAGGAGAAAGAAAAAAAGGAAAAAATAAAAAAATGAGAGAAAAGAGAGAAGGGACAGTGCTACTACCTCTTTTTCCACACTTGTGCTTCAAAGTAGCACCATGATTTTCATATAGAGAGTCTCATGTTTTGTCACTTTGATATGCTAGTGGGAATTTTTCATTATAGAACTTGGCTTGTATATTCTGATCACGGGCTTCCTCAAATGCCCGAGGTCTTCATGAGCAAGCAAGTTGGATGCACACCCACTTAGGTTCAGTCGACCTTTCATACACTTATAGATCTAGTGCATCTGTTGCATGGCAATCCATACTCCTCGCATTGATATCGATTGATTGGCATCACCATAGCGTATTGATCCGCCTAGTTGATGCGAGACGTTCGTCTCCACTTTTACCCCTTTGAAACCTACCACCATATTCTATTCCACCTATATGCCATGTCCATGGTTCACGCTCATGTATTGAGTGAGTAATAAAAGGTTGGAGCACGTTAAGAAGTAAGATCCAATTGACTGGCTTAACACCATGGTGCTTGGCATTTGTATTTATGTGGTGAAGACGGAGCCATGCCATGCTAATGTGATAAAATAAATGGGGGGTAAACATTCTTTAAATATCATATATTTTGAAAATTGATGGTTATGTTATTTATGTTCATGGATATTACTATATTTAATTTTGTTAATTCATTGTTTCTCAATGATCATACCTATAAGAGATTACATGTTGGGTAGCATGTCACATCAAATATTTTGTTTTTATCATTTACCTATTCGAGGACGAGCACGAATTAAGCTTGGGGATGCTAATACATATCCAATGAATCTATGATTTATGATTGTTCTATGCTATTATATTATCATTCTAGGATGTTTTTTAGGCATTTACGTGTTGGTTTATATTATTTTTGAGCACTAACCTATTAACTCGGTGCCAATGCATGTTGTTGTTTTCTCCATGTTTTGGATTTTCAGAAAAATTGTATCAAACAAAGTCCAAATACCCTGGAACTTTTTGACGATTTTTTCCGACCAAGATAAGGACGTGGAAGCTTTGGAAGGAGACCGGAGGCCCCATGGGGTGGCGCCAAGCCAATAGGGCGCGCCCAAGGGGGTCGTGCCGTGTTGGCTTGGGGACACCTCCCTTGGCCTCCGGCGTTCCTCTATGTCCTAGAAATTCTCATTAATCCCAAAAACCCTAAGGAACGACCCGAAACACTTTTTACGCCGCTGCCAGCCTCTGTTCCGTTGTGTGCCCATATGGAGCCCTATTATGGTGCCCTCCCTAGGGGGATCGATCACGGAGGGCCTCCACATCAACCTTGTTTCTCCCATCGTGACGTGTCAGTAGTTCACCACAGATCTATGGGTCTGTAGTTAGTACCTAGATGGCTCTCTCTCTATGTTCTTCGTTGCCATGATCATCGCGAGTCTCGCGGTGATCTATCTTATGTAATCACTTTCTATGGTGCGTTTGTTGGGATCTGATGAATAGTGGGTTTATGTTCAGATTATTCATCAAATATATTTGAGTCTTTTTTGAATTCTTATATGCATGATTTTGATCGCTTCATGCTTCTTTCTGATTTACTAATTTAGTTTGGCTAACTAGATTGATCTATCATCACTTGGAGAGGTGCATTGCAGTGGGTTCAATCTTGCGGCACTTAGTCCCAGTGATAGAAAGGGACATGACATGTATTCTATTGCTCCCACTAAGGATAAAATGATGGGGTTGATTCGTATTAATTGGATTTACTTTGTCTACATCATGTCATTGTTCTCCAAGCATTATGATGGTTCACTTAATACTCGATGCATGCTGGATAGCCATCGATGGGTGGAGTAATAGTAGTAGATGCAGGCAGGAGTCGGTTTACTTGCTTACGGACATGATGCCTATATGTAATGATCATTGCCATGAAGAAATGTTGCATACATGCACTTTTCTATCAATTTCCTGACTATAATTTGTTTACCCATCGTATGCTTTCTACGAGAGAAAAGCCTTTAGCTAAAACTATGACCCCCGGGTCTATTCACAAATATAAATACAAAAACTTAAATACCTTTATGCCACTATTTCCTTTTTGTTTATTTTCTATATTCTATTTATCGAACTATCCAAATACCCTACTTATTGCTTGCAAGTAACTGATGCTTGTGATCTGCGTTGGTTTCCCGTGAAGAGGAACGGGTGATGCAATACAATATAGGTAAGTATTTCCCTCACTAGAAAACCAAGGTTTACCGCACCAATAGGAGCAAGAACCATCCCCCGTCTTCAGCGACTGCACACAAAAGAAACAAACACTTGCACCCAACACGGGCAAGAGGGTTGTCAATCCCCTTGGACTCGTTATTTGCAAGCAAGTAAAGTGTGTAGATAGACGTTGTAAAGTACAAAGTAAATAAAAATTAAATTAAGGAAGCGAGCAAATTATAACGTTTGTAAAATTATAAGTGAATAGACTAGGGGGCGTAGTTTTCCCTAATGGCATCTCTCATGTAGTAGGCATATGGTGGGTAAACAAATTACTGTTGGGCAATCGATTGAAAAGTGCATAGTTATGTGATATTCACGACACTGAGAATATGTGTATAGGCTTCACGTCCATAAGCAAATATGCCAACAACTGCCTGTACCTATGACTATTACTCCACACATCGATCGCTATCTAGCATACATCTAGAGTATTAAGTAAAGCAGAGTAATGCTTGGAGAACAGTGACATGGTGTAGAAGAAGAGAACTCAATTAATATGAATGAACCCCATCGTTTTATCCTTAGTGGAAACAACACAAAGATGTATCTTGTCCCTGTCTGTCACTAGGATATAGAAATCTAGTTAGCCAAACTATTTCAATAGATCACAGAGATTTACGAAGCTATGCTAATAATGCAAATAAGAATCATAATTCAAATTCAGAGCAAACTCATATCTTTATCATGAATATCCTGAACATAAACCCAAAATTCATCGGTTCCCAACAAATGCACCGCACAATAGGATTACATCGAATAAATGAAAGCGAAGATGCCATGATGATTGTATTAAAGATTAAGAGAGAGAGAGAGAGGGATAGCCATCTAGGTACTAGCTACAGACTCGTATGTTTGTGGGAAACTACTAACACATCACCATGAGAGTAGCATGGTTCATGTGGAGGTCCTCCGTGATCGACCCCCCTTCAACAGGGCACCGAAAAAAGGCTCCAGATGTCCTCACGGTGGAACGAAGACTTGCAGTGATGGAAAAAGTGTTTCCGGTGGATCTTTACGGTTTTTGGGATACTTTGGAATTTATATGACGAAGAGGGACGTGAGGAGGCACCACGGGGGCCACCACACATCAGGGCGCGACCACCCCCTGGGTGTGCCCCGTTGTGTGGTGGCTCCCTCATGTGTCCTCCATCATACTTATGAAGCTTCCAAGTCTTCTTTTGGTCTAGAAAAAATATAAAAAGTTTTGGGGCAATTGGACTTCGTTTGGTATTGTAAACCTGAAAAGCCGAAAACATGGAGAAAACAACAAGTGGCACTAGGCACTGCGTTAATAGGTTAGTGCTCAAAAATAATATTAATTTGTATAAAAACACCCAACAAATATCATAGGATGAGAATATTATAGCATGAAAGAATAAAAAAAATATAGATACGTTGGAGAGGTATCACCATCCCCAAGATTAATTCCTTCTCGTCCTTGAGTAGTTAATTAATAAAAAGGGAATTTTTGATGTGACATGCTACCCAACATGTAAACGATTGCATGTTTGATCATTGAGAAAATATGAAATAATAAACATCAACATAGCAATGTTCATAAACATAAGCAACATAATTGTCAAGTTTCGAAATATACGATCCTCAAAGAATGTTCACCCTCTATTCATTTTATCATATAAGTATAGCATGGCTCCGTCCTCACCATATAAATACAAATATTAAGCACCCCAATGTCAAATCGGTCAATTGGATCATACTCTTTAACACGCTTCAGCTTTTTATTACTCACTCATTATGTGAGCGTGAACCATGGATATAGCATAAGGGTGGAATAGAATACGGTGGTAGGTGATACGTCTCCGTCGTATCTACTTTTCTGAACTCTTTTGCCCTTGTTTTGGACTCTAATTTGCATGATCTGAATGGAACTAACCCGGACTAACGCTGTTTTCAATAGAATTGCCATGGTGTTGTTTTTGTGCAGAAATAAAAGTTCTCGGAATGACCTGAAAATTTACGGAGAATTTTTCTAGAATTAATCAAAAATACCTACGCAAAGATCCACTGGAGGAGGTGAGCTAGTGGGCCACAAGCCCATGGGGCGCGACCACCCCCCGTGGTCGCGCCATGAGGGCTTGTGGGGCCCACGAGGCTCCACCGCCTCCAATCTCAGCTCTATATATTCCGTTTCGCTCGGAAAAAAATCACAGAGAAGGATTCATCGCGTTTTACGATACGGAGGCGCCACCACCTCCTGTTCTTCATCTGGAGGGCAAATCTGGAGTCCGTTCTGGGCTCCGGAGAGGGGAGGTCGTTGCCATCGTCATCATCAACCTTCCTCCATCGCCAATTCCATGATACTCTTCACCGTTCGTGAGTAATCTCATCTTAGTCTTGCTGGACGGTGATGAGTTGGATGAGATCTATGATGTAATCGAGTTAGTTTTGACGGGGATTGATCCCTAGTATCCACTGTGTTATGAGATTGATGTTGCTACTACTTTGTCATGCTTAATGCTTGTCACTAGGGCCCGAGTGCCATGATTTCAGATCTGAACCTATTATGTTGTTGCCAATATATGTGTGTTTTAGGTCCTATCTTGCAAGTTGTAGTCACCTACTATGTGTTATGACCCGGCAACCCTGGAGTGACAATAGCCGGAACCACTCCCGGAGATGACCATAGTATGAGGAGTTCATGTATTCACCAAGTGTTAATGCGTTGGTCCGGTTCTTTATTAAAAGCAGAACCTTAATTTCCCGTAGTTTCCATTAGGACCCCGCTGCCACGGGAGGGATGGACAATAGATGTCATGCAAGTTCTTTTCCCTAGGCACGTATGACTACATACGGCATACATGCCTACATTAGATTAACGAACGGGAGCTAGTTACTTATCTCTCCGTGTTATAGTTGTTACGTGATGAATCACATCTGGCATAATCATCCATCACCAATCCAATGCCTACGAGTCTTTTAATACTGGTCCTTGCTACGTTACTTTGCCGCTACTTCTGTTACTTGCTACTGCTGTCACTACTGCTGTTACTTGCTACTGCTGTCACTACTGCTGTTACTTGCTACTGTTGTCACTATTGTTGTTACTTGTTACTTTGCTGTTACCTGCTGCAAGACCCTTTTCTGGCGCCATTGATACAACAAGTCAGGAATAGCCTGCCGTCAACAGACCTTTTTCTGGCACCGTTGCTATCATACCACTTTGCTACTGATACTTTGCTTGCAGATACTAATCTTTCAGGTGTGGTTGAATTGACAACTCAACTGCTAATACTTGAGAATATTCTTTTGCTTACCCTTGAGTTGAATCAATAAATTTGGGTTGAATACTCTACCCTCGAAAACTGTTGCGATCCCCTACACTTGTGGGTTATCAAGACTATTTTCTGGCGCCGTTGACGGGGAGGCACAACTATATTCTCTAAGTCACTTGGGATTGACGTCTGCTGGTCACTATGAGGAATCCGATAGATCCAAGAACTAAAGTCTTGCCTTCCACTACGAGGACAGGCAAGGAACTGCCATCTAGCTCTGCACTTGATTCACCTTCAGTTATGAGTAAGTTTGCGACACCACCTCCTGCTAGAAATCTTGATATGTGGCCTCTGCTTGATGATGCTACTTCTGCTGCCCATCATGCTTATGATGATGCTATGCTTGATACTATGCCTGATGATGCTATGCTTGATACTCTGCCTGATGATGCTATGCTTGATACTGCTTTTCCACTAGGTGCATTCCTTGATGCACAAATTGCTAGAGTTGCTGCTAGATGTGATGATACTTCTGATACTGTTGATGCCATTGAAGTAGAACCTGCTATTTTGCATGCTAGAACTAGCTCTCCTAGAGATGAATTGCCTTTTATGCCTGAGGGTTATGTTATGGAGGGAGAGATAGCTGAGGATTTTCTTGCGTGTAAGGATAGCTATGATGTTGAGAAATTACTGCGCAAGTGGAAAGAAAAATCTCTGAACTCTAGGATGAAATACGACCCGAAGTTTGCTACTTCGCCTATCTTTGTGACCGATAAGAATTATGAATTCTCTGTCGACCCTGAGTTAATCACTCTGGTCGAATCTGATCCTTTTCACGGTTATGAGTCTGAAACGGTTGTAGCTCATCTTACCAAACTGCACGATATAGCCACCCTATTCACTAGTGAGGAAAAGATCCGCTACTACTATAACCTCAAGCTATTCCCTTTCTCGCTAAAGGATGATGCTAAGACCTGGTTCACTTCTCTTGCTCCTGGTTGTGTGCATAGCTGATACGTCTCAAACGTATCTATCATTTTTGATGGTTTCACGCTGCTATCTTGCCTTCTTTGTATGTTTTATGTACCTTTTTCTATCTTTTTTGGGACTAACTTATTGATTCAGTGCCAAGTGCCAGTTCCTGTTTTTCCGTGTTTTTGACTCTTTTCACATCTGATTTGGAACGGAGTCCAAACGGAAGAAAAACCCCTAAATGATTTTTTCCCGAACAGAAGAAGTCCAGGGGGCTTTTGGGCCAAGCCAGGTGGGCTCCAGGGAGCCCACAAGCCCCCACTCCGCCACCAGGGGGGAGGCGGCGGTGGGCAGGCTTGTGGCCTCCCTGGCCGCCCCCTGACCTAGGTCTTGCGCCTATATATATTCCCAAATATTCCGCAAAAAATCATGGGAGCCTCGAAAATACTTTTCCGCTGCCGCAAGCTTCCGTTTCCGCAAGATCTCATCTGGAGACCCTTCCCGGCGCCCTGCCGGAGGGGACTTTGGAGGTGGAGGTCTTCTTCATCATCATCATCGCCCCTCCAATGACTCGTGAGTAGTTCACTTCAGACCTCCGGGTCCGTAGTTAGTAGCTAGATGGCTTCTTCTCTCTCTTGGATCTTCAATACAAAGTTCTCCATGATCTTCATGGAGATCTATCCGATGTAATCTTCTTTGGTGGTGTGTTTGTCGAGATCCGATGAATTGTGGACTTGTGATCAGATTATCTATGATATATATTTGAGTCTTTGCTGATTTCTTATATGCATGATTTGATATCCTTGTAAGTCTCTCCGAGTCTTGGGTTTTATTTGGCCAACTAGATCTATGATTCTTGCAATGGGAGAAGTGCTTTGTTTTGGGTCCTGCCATGTGGTGACCTTTCCCAGTGACAGTAGGGGCAGCAAGGCACACATCAAGCAGTTGCCATCAAGGTTAAAAAGATAGGGTTTTTATCATTGGTTTGAGATTATCCCTCTACATCATGTCATCTTGCTTAAGGCGTTACTCTGTTCTTATGGACTTAATACACTAGATGCATGCTGGATAGCGGTCGACGTGTGGAGTAATAGTAGTAGATGCAGAAAGTATCGGTCTACTTGTTTCGGACGTGATGCCTATAGATATAATCATTGCATAGATATCGTCACGACTCTGCACAGTTCTATCAATTGCTCAACAGTAATTTGTTCACCCACCGTCTACTTGCTTTCATGAGAGAAGCCACTACTAAACACTACGGCCCCCGGGTCTATTCACATCCATCGTTTACAACTCCGATTTTAGTTTGCTTTGTTACTTTGTTTCTTTGAGTTCTCACATGGAAAACAATCTATAAGGGATTGACAACCCCTTCATAGCATTGGGTGCAAGCTTTTGTGTTTGTGGAGGATCCTGAGATACTCCTCCGCTGGATTGATACCTTGGTTCTCAAACTGAGGGAAATACTTACTGTCGCTGTGCTACATCACCCTTTCCGCTTCGAGGGAACACCAACGCAAGGCTCCAAGGCCACGGGGGAAATCATTTGCATACTTGCCTAGGAAGTCCCTTAAAGCGTAGCCGCAGCTGAAGGATTCCTGGTGCCGTCGACACAACTATTTCTGGCGCCGTTGCAAGGAATACACAGCAAACATCATTGTACTGGTTGTGTTTTTAGGGAACGAACCGTAGAACAAGCTGAGATTCTATTGAATAATATCTTGTGCAATGAGAATGCTTGGACTATTCCCGAACCACCTCCTAAGCCAACTCCGAAGAAAAGAGGTATTCTATTCCTCAGTCCTGAAGATATGCAAGAATCCAAGAAATCTATGCGAGAGAAAGGCATTAAATCTGAAGATGTCAAAAATCTACCACCTATCAAAGAGATCCATGGTCTTGATAACCCGATACAGGTAGTAGAAGTAAATTCTCTGCGTAGGTTTGATCAGAGTGACATTCCTTTTGATAAACCTGATAGCCTATGCTTGGATGAATTTGATAACTTTGTTGCCAAACAACAGAGTTTCAATGATTATGTTAGCACACAATTTGAACAGAATGCTCGTATGCTTAGTCATTTAAGTGCTTGTGTGGACAGAAACGTCAATGATATTAAACTTCTGAGTAAACATGCCTCTATGGTTACTACTCAGGTAGAACAAGTACTTAAAGCTCAGAATGACTTGCTCAATGAGTTAAATGATAATTCTGTAAGAGTCGTCACTAGAGGCGGTAGAATGACCCAGGAACCTTTGTATCCTGAGGGTCATCCGAAGATAATTGAACAAGATTCTCTAGGAGTTAGCACTGATGCACCTAGTCATCCTAGAAAGAAGAATAAAGATGATAGGGATTTGCACGCTAGCAACCCTGTTGCTGATACACCTGAGAACCCAAAGGATGTCTCTGTCTCTGATGCTGAAACACAATCTGGTGATGAACATGAGCCTAATGAAAATATCAATAGTGATGTTCATGATGGTGCTCAACCTAACAAAGATAAGGATGTGGAGATTGAACCTAGTGTTGATCTTGATAACCCACAACCTAAGAATAGAAGATACGATAAGAATGACTTCGCTGCTAGGAAGCATGGTAAAGAAAGGGAACCATGGGTTCAGAAACCCATGCCCTTTCCTCCTAAACCATCCAAGAAAAAGGATGATGAGGATTTTGAGCTATTCGTTGAAATGATCAGACCTGTCTTTCTGCAAATGCGTTTGACAGATATGCTCAAAATGTCTCTGTATGCTAAGTACATGAAAGATATTGTGACTAATAAAAGGAGGATACCTGAGGTTGAGATTTCCACCATGCTCGCTAATTATACCTTCAAGGGTGGAACTCCTAAGAAACTAGGTGATCCCGGTATGCCCACTATACCTTGCTCCATTAAAGGCAACTATGTTAGAACTGCTTTATGCGACCTTGGAGCCGGTGTTAGTGTTATGCCTCTCTCTCTTTATCGTAGGTTTGAGCTGGATAAGTTGGCAACCACTAAAATCTCTCTGCAAATGGCCGACAAATCAACTACTTTCCCTATCGGCATTTGCGAGGATGTGCCTGTTGTGGTTGCTAACGTCACTGTCTTAACAGACTTAGCTATCTTGGATATTCCCGAGGACAATGCCATGGCTGTCATCCTCGGAAGACCCTTTTTAAACATTGCAGGGGCTGTTACAGATTGCAACAAAGGCAATGTCACTTTCCATGTCCATGGTAATGAGCATACGGTGCACTTTCCGAAGAAACAATATCGAGTACATTGCATCAATGCTATCGAAAAAACTTCATCGATTCTTATTGGGAGCTTTGAATGCCCTATTCCCCCTGTTAAGATGAAGTATGATTTGCTTGTTGGGGAAATACACATCCCCACTGAGGTGACCTAGTGACTATTCGAAAATTCTCCGTCTTCTTTTGCGATTCGAGAAAGTTTTGTCGAGGGGATTTGATCAACCCCATTGACGGATTTCTTTCGATGACCATGAGATGGATGAATCAAGGAGTCACAAACCTTTGTTCCAAGCTTTCACTTTAGGTTGCTTAGAAGAAAAATGATAGATTTAGTTTGGTTTCCCTGTTTTCTGTCTTAGTGTCCGGTGGAAAAGTACCCCAAAAATAAAATTTCTCCGAACGTCCTGAAAATCAAGTATGATTTTTTCTGGATTTTTTGAAAAATTCTGAGATAAAGAGCTTGTTTGGAGGCTGCACCAGTGGGCCACAATCCCAAGGGGCGCGGGCACCCCCTGGCCGCCCCACCCAGGCTTGTGGGGCCCACAGGCACCCCGTCCACTCATTCTTGCTCTCATCTGGTTCTCCTACCTCTAGAAGAAATCGTTTCGCAGCTAAAACCCGTGTTCTTGCTCCTCTTGCTGGGATTTTCGATCTCTTTGCTCAAAGCACCATTCTCCGAACTGTTTTGGGGAAATTACTCCTTGGTAAGTGACTCCTCCATCGGTCCAATTAGTTTTTGCTCTAGTGCCTTATACTTCGCGTATTTTTGCTGCCTTGGTGACCATGTTCTTGAGATTTGCATGATAACTTTAGCTGGTCCCAAGTAGTTTTGATGCGTAATATGGCCTCTAGGCACTTGTGGGAGTAGTTGCTACGAGTTTTGTTGAGCCTTATTCACTTTTCCCTAGAGTCACTAAAAATTTCCGAAATTTTCAAAGATAGGAAAAGGGAAAAGATGAGGAGGTTCTTAAGAGGCTCGTCAAGCCGTGACCCCAAGGATGATGGGAGTGAGAAGAAGCCCAAGTATCTGGTCCCTCGAGTCGCAGAAGTTCGAGCGTGCGAGTGGCCATGCGACGTGTTCTTACGCGCCGCTGGAATTTATGAGGACTTTTATCACTTGGTGGAGAACGCATGCCTTACCGCCTTCGTTGAAGATAAGTGTCTGCAATACCTCCTCCTCACTAATATCTTCGTACAAAGCTTTAACTTCTATCCGAGGAAGAATCCTCCTATGGTTTAGTTTAAACTTTATGATATCCCCGAGCGCATCTCACTCCAGGATTTTTGCAATGTTTGCAAAATGCATTTTGTTGGGGATATTCATGAACCTCGTCCACGGGACTCGGAAGCTTTCATCAATACAATTGCTGTAGGAGAGCAAAGAGGAGTGTCTGGCGTTAGAGCTGCTAGCATTCATTTTCCCGTGCTTCAGTACTTCTCAATATTTGTGGGAAAATGTTTGATTGGCCATGGAAAAGCTGGGTCACTTAGTTCCCCAGATCTTGCGGTCTTGCACGAAGCCCTTTATAACGATAAAACTTATAGCTTGGACGCTATAGTAGCTCAACGGTTGAACCTGAACCATTCTAAAGGTGTTGTCTATGGAGGTATCTATGCTACCTGTCTTGCCAGACACTTTGAGATACATATTAGACTGGACAAGGAAGAAGAGATTCATCTTCCTGAGAGATATCTAGATTACGATAGCATGGTTCGCCATGACTTTCTTGATAGAGATATAAATAGAAGGATGATTTATAACCTGGTATTTAGTCAGGGTACTCGTGAGACTATTACTTTGCCTGCTCCTTCTTTGTTCAATCTTCATGCAGGCAGGTACATTATTATGCCCTCGGACATCTACGCATATTGGGGCCTAGCCCAACCACAGGTGCCCGTGCCCAAGCCACCAGTCGAGTATCACACGCCAGTTTATCAGTGGGAGCGAGAGGAGCTCACACAGCAGTGGCATCCTCAGTCCACTCCGGAGTGACCCGGAGCTGGTTATTTCCCTCCTTGGGAGTAGACCAACTTAGGCCAAAAGCCTAAGCTTGGGGGAGTACGTGTTTCTCACCGACTTTACATTCTTGCTTATGCTTTCACTTTGTTCGTCGGTGTTCACACTTTGCCACTGTATCATCCATGCTAGTTTATTTTCTTTTTTCTCGTTTTCTTTTCGTGTGTCTGTCTAGTTTGAGAAAAAACAAAAATATTTTATTTTCTTCTTTTTCTTGTTGGCAGCTTTCCCGTGTAAATAGTTTTCTTTTTCTTTGGGTCAAGGTAGAAGATATTGGTTACAATGTTTAGTGGCTCTCGCATGCATACCTGTTTAGGTGTCATAGAGCCATATTACTTTGTATTCTCCTTTGTGTTTGCCTGCAGATTCCAGCTTTAGTCCAATGCATGAGCACTCCTATTATTGTTCATATCGTTCGGTCGTGCAAGCGAAAGGAAATAATGACGATATATGATGAAGTGACTGAGCCTGGAAAAGCTGGTACGAACTCAATCTATTTTGTTTTTGTAAATATGACTAGCTCATCATGCCTGATTCAGCTTTGTTGTGAGAGAAGCATGTTTGCAATGACAACTTAGAGATCAATGTTCACGCATGTAGTTGAAACAAAATCAACATAGCCTCTATGATGTTCATGTTCATGGTGATTTATGGCCTACTCATGCTTGCACTCAATGTTAGTTAATCTCAATTCATTTTGATGACTATTGTCGTTCTCTAGTTGGTCGCTTCCCAGTCTTTTGCTAGCCTTCAGTTGTACTAAGCGGGAATACTGCTTGTGCATCCACCCCCATAAAGCCAAAGTTGTTCCATATGAGTCCATCATACCTACCTATGTGTGGTATCTACCTTCCGTTCCAAGTAAATTTGCATGTGCCACTCTCTAAACCTTCAAGAAATAATCTGTTTTGCGTGCACGAACCCCTCATGTGGTGACAGGGGGCTATCAGTATCTTCCATGCTAGGCGTGTTATCCTCGATATGTGTTTATTCACTATCATTCACGAGAAAGGGGCTGGTAATTGGAATTCCCAGTTCCATGCTCAAATCGAAAAGATAATTGCTAAACAAAACTCCCCCTGGATTGATGTTGGTATGGATGGCACCCGAGGATTCGGCTAGTCGTGGAGTGTGATTGATTGGTGGTGGGTTACTTTTCTGTTTGGGAACCGCCTATAGCATGTGTAGCGTGGAAGATGTTGAGAACTCTTAGTCATTGCGTTGACAATGAAAGCATGCCACCCAAAATTATTATCTCTGTTTTCAAAGCTTGAGCTCTGGCACCTGTGCAAATCAATGCTTCCCTGTGCGAAGGGCCTGTCTATTTATGTTCCTGTTGAGTCATCCTCCTCTTACAAAAGCACCATTTAGAGAGCACCTCTGTCATTTTTATGCTTTGCTTTTAATAGTGTTGAGTATGACTGTGACTGGATCTTCATTGCCATGAATTACAATGTTTAGTCAACCCTTGGTCTTTGAAGGTGCTCTACATTTATGTTTTGCGGACTCAGAAATTGCTAGCAAGACACCATCTGTTCGTACTGCTTCATGCTTGTTTTGATTGAAGTGTTGACGTTTGAGACTTATTATTATTTGCTCGCTAGTTGATTATGCCATTGATATGAGTTTACCGTGAGACATAGATGTCATTTGCTTATGTGGTTTGCTTGTGATCTTGCTGAAATTCTGGTTATGAGTTAGACATAGTTGCAACAACAAGATCAAACAGAGTTCGTCAAAGTTTTTCTTTTGTCTCTTTCAGTTTGTCAACTGAATTGCTTGAGGACAAGCAAGGCTTTAAGCTTGGGGGAGTTGATATGTCTCCGTCATATCTACTTTTCCGAACTCTTTTGCCCTTGTTTTGGACTCTAATTTGCATGATTTGAATGGAACTAACCCGGACTAACGCTGTTTTCAGCAGAATTGCCATGGTGTTGTTTTTGTGCAGTAATAGAAGTTCTCGGAATGACCTGAAAATATACGGAGATTTTTTCTGGAAGTAATAAAAAATACCTGCGCAAAGATCCACCGGAGGAGGTGAGCCAGTGGGCCACAAGCCCACGGGGCGCGACCACCCCCTGGCCGCGCCATGAGGGCTTGTGGGGCCCACGAGGCTCCACCGCCTCCAATCTCAGCTCTATATATTCCGTTTCGCCCGAAAAAAAATCACAGAGGTGGATTCATCGCGTTTTACGATACGGAGGCGCCGCCACCTCCTGTTCTTCATCTCGAGGGCGGATATGGAGTCCGTTCTGGGCTCCGGAGAGGGGAGATCGCCGCCATCGTCATCATCAACCCGCCAGTGGGCCAATTCCATGATTCTCTTCACTGTTCGTGAGTAATCTCATCGTAGGCTTGCTGGACGGTGATGAGTTCGATGAGATCTACCATGTAATCGAGTTAGTTTTGACGAGGATTGATCCCTAGTATCCACTATGTTCTGAGATTGATGTTGCTACTACTTTGCCATGCTTAATGCTTGTCACTAGGGCCCGAGTGCCATGATTTCATATCTGAGCCTATTATATTGTCGCCAATATATGTGTGTTTTAGATCCTATCTTGCAAGTTGTAGTCACCTACTATGTGTTATGCCCCGACAACCCCGGAGTGACAATAGCCGGAACCACTCCCGGAGATGACCATAGTATGAGGAGTTCATGTATTCACCAAGTGTTAATGCGTTGGTCCGGTTCTTTATTAAAAGGAGAACCTTAATATCCCGTAGTTTCCATTAGGACCCCGCTGCCACGAGAGGGATGGACAATAGATGTCATGCAAGTTCTTTTCCCTAAGCACGTATGACTACATACGGAATACATGCCTACATTAGATTGATGAACGAGAGCTAGTTACTTATCTCTCCGTGTTATAGCTTTTACATGATGAATCACATCTGGCATAATCATCCATCACCGATCCAATGCCTATGAGTCTTTTACTACTGGTCCTTGCTACGCTACTTTGCCGCTACTGCTGTTACTTGCTACTGCTGTCACTACTGCTGTTACTTGCGCCATTGATGCAACAAGTCAGGAATAGCATGCCGTCAATAGACCTTTTTCTGGCACTGTTGCTATCATACCACTTTTCTACTGATACTTTGCTTGCAGATACTAATCTTGCAGGTGTGGTTGAATTGACAACTCAGCTGCTAATACTTGAGAATATTCTTTCGCTTCCCCTTGAGTCGAATCAATACATTTGGGTTGAATACTCTACCCTCGAAAACTGTTGCGATCCCCTACACTTTTGGGTTATCAGTAGGTTTCAAAGGAGTGAAAGTAGAGAAGAAAGTTTCGCATCAACTAGGTGTGTCAACGGGCTATGGACATACCCCTCAATAGATATCAATGCGAGGAGTTGGAATTTCCATGCAACGGGTGCACTAGAGCTATAAGTGTGTGAAAGTCAACTGAGGCTAAGTGGGTGTCCATCCAACTTGCTTGCTCATGAAGACCTCGGCCATTTGAGGAAGCCTGTCATTGGAATATACAAACAAAGTTCTATTGTTAAATATTCCCACTTGTTGGAAATATGCCCTAGAGGCAATGATAAAATGTTTATTATTATATTTCCTATTTCAAGATAATCGTTTATTATCCATGCTATAATTGTATTGAATGAAAACATAAATGCATGTGTGGATACATAGACAAAACTATGTACCTAGTAAGCCTCTAGTTGACTAGCCAGTTGATCAAGGATGGTTAAGGTTTTCTGACCATATGTAAGTGTTGTCACTTGATGATTGGATCACATCATTGGGCGAATGATGTGATGGACAAGACCCAAACTATAAACGTAGCATGTGATCGTGTCATTTTGTTGCTATTGTTTTCTGCGTGTCAAGTATTCATTCCTATGACCATGAGATCATGAAACTCACTGACACTGGAGGAATACCTTGTGTGTATCAAATGTTACAATGTTACTGGGTGACTATAAAGGTGCTCTACATGTATCTCTGAAGGTGTCTATTAAGTTAGCATGGATCAAGAATGGGATTTGTCACTCCGTGTGACAGAGAGGTATCTCGGGGCCCACTCGGTAATACACATCACATATAAGCCTTGCAAGCAATGTGACTAAAGTGTTAGTCACGGGATCTTGTATTACGAAACGGGTAAATAGACTTGCCGGTAACGAGATTGAAATACGTATAGAGATACCGACGATCAAACCTCATGCAAGTAACATACTGAAGGACAAAGGGAATGGTATACGGGATTATATGAATCCATGGCACAGAGGTTCAACCGATAAGATCTTCGTAGAATATGTAGGATCCAATATGGACATCCACGTACCGCTATTGGATATTGACCCGGGAGTGTCTCAGGTCATGTCTGCATAGTTCTCGAACCTGCAGGGTTTGCACACTTAAGGTTCGGTGATGTTTTGGTATCGTTGAGTTATAGGTGTTGGTGACCGAAGGTTTGTTCGGAGTCCAGGATGAGATCACGGACGTCACGAGGGTTTCCAGAATGGTCCGAAAACAAAGATTGATATATAGGATTGTTTCATTTGGCCTCCGGAAAGATTTCGGGTATTACCGACAGTGTACCACGAGTGACGAATGGATTTCGGGTTTTTATCAGGAGGGGGCCACCCGCCCGGGAGAGAACCAAATAGCCCATGGGTGGCGCACCAGCCCTTAGTGGGCTGGTGAGGCCAGCCAAAGTGGTCTATGATACGTCTCAAACGTATCTATAATTTTTGATGGTTTCACGTTGTTATCTTGTCAACTTTGGATGTTTTATATACCTTTAATATCTTTTTTGGGACTAACTTATTAATTCAGTGCCAAGTGCCAGTTCCTATTTTTTCTGTGTTTTTGACTCTTTTCAGATCTGATTTTGGAACGGAGTCCAAATGGAATAAAATCCCCGAAATAATTTTTTCCAGAACAGAAGAAGATCGGGGGACTTGAGG
This sequence comes from Hordeum vulgare subsp. vulgare, assembly GCF_904849725.1. Lineage (NCBI taxonomy): Eukaryota > Viridiplantae > Streptophyta > Magnoliopsida > Poales > Poaceae > Hordeum > Hordeum vulgare. The sequence continues at coordinate 542,964,376 of NC_058520.1, forward strand.
GCCAAGGCAGGGGGCCCACAGGGAGCCCACAAGCCCTGTTGCCGCGACCAGGGGGGCCCGCGGCAACCAGGCTTGTGGCCTCCCTGGCGCTCCCCTGCCCTAGCTCTTTGGCCTATAAATTCCTTAAAATCGCAGAAAAAATCAATGCATCCACGAAAACACTTTTCCACCGCCGCAAGCTTCCGTTTCCGTGAGATCTCATCTGGAGACCCTTCCCGGTGCTCTGTCGGAGGGGACTTTGGAGTTGGCGGGCTTCTACATCAACATCATCGCCTCTCCAATGACTCGTGAGTAGTCCACTTCAGACCTACTGGTCCGTAGTTAGTAGCTAGATGGCTTCTTCTCTCTCTTGGATCTTCAATACAAAGTTCTCCATGATCTTCATGGAGATCTATCCGATGTAATCCTCTTTGGCGGTGTGTTTGTCGAGATCCGATGAATTGTGGATTTTTGATCAGATTATCTATGAATTATATTTGAGTCTTTGCTGATTTCTTATATGCATGATTTGATATCCTTGTAAGTCTCTCCGAGTCTTGGGTTTTGTTTGGCCAACTAGATCTATGATTCTTGGAATGGGAGAAGTGCTTGGTTTTGGGTTCATACCGTGTGGTGACCTTTCCCAGTGACAGAAGGGGCAGCAAGGCACGCATCATATTGTTGCCATCAAGGGTAACAAGATGGTCTTTCATCATAAATTTGAGATTGCCCATCTACATCATGTCATCTTGCTTAAGGAGTTACTCTGTTCTTTTGAACTTAATACACTAGATGCATGCTGGATAGCGGTCGACGTGTGGAGTAATAGTAGTAGATGCAAAAAGTATCGGTCTACTTGTTTTGGACGTGATGCCTATAGATATAATCATTGTCATAGATAACGTCACGACTCTGCGCGGCTCTATCAATTGATCGACAGTAATTCGTTCACCCACCGTCTACTTGCTTTCATGAGAGAAGCCACTAGTGAACACTACGGCCCCCGGGTCTATTCACAACTATCATCTCCACTTTCACTTTTACTTTGCTTTGTTTAATTTTTGCTTTCAGTTCTCACTTTGCAAACAATCTATAAGGGATTTACAACCCCTTCATAGCATTGGGTGCAAGCTCTTTGTGTTTGTGCAGGTACTTGTGACTTGGCGCGATCCTCCCACTGGATCGATACCTTGGTTCTCAAACTGAGGGAAATACTTACGGCCGCTGTGCTACATCACCCTTTCCTCTTCAAGGGAACACCAACGCAAGGCTCCAAGGCCGCGGGCAAATGCTTTGCATATTTCCCAAGGAAGTCCCTATAGGCGTAGCCGTAGCCGCAGGATTCCTGGCGCCGTTGCCACGGAAGGTCTGTTGTCGCAGTAGGAGAAAGATTTTTGGCGCCGTTGCCGGGGAGGAGAGATCAAGTCAAGATCTATCTAAGTAGGTGTCACAAACTCATCTCTTGCATTTACCTTTTTTGCCAGTTGCCTCTCGTTTTCCTCTCCCCCACTTCACATTTGCCGTTTCCATTTGCCTTTCTCCCTTGCCGTTTTCATTTGCCTTTTTTGCCTTTCTCCTTTGCCGTTTTCTTTTGCCTTTTGCTGTTTTCCTTTGCTAGTTTTTTTGCTTGCTTGTGTTCTTCTTGGTTTGTTGAAGTCATCATGGCTGAAAACACCAAACTTTGCGACTTCTCGAGTACCAATAATAATGATTTTATTAGTACTTCGATTGCTCCCGCCACTAGTGTGGAATCGTATGAAATCAACACCGCCTTGCTGAATCTTGTTATGAAAGAGCAATTCTCTGGCCTTCCTAGTGAAGATGCCGCATCCCATCTCAATACCTTCACTGAACTTTGCGATATGCAAAAGAAAAGAGATGTCGATAATGATGTGATTAAGTTGAAGCTCTTTTCCTTTCTCGTAGCGAGATCGCGCAAAAACTTGGTTTTCTTCTTTGCCTAAAAATAGTATCGATTCTTGGGATAAGTGCAAAGATGCTTACACATCCAAGTATTTTCCACCGGCTAAGATTATCTCTCTACGTAATGATATCATGAATTTCAAGCAACTTGATCATGAACACGTTGCACAATCTTGGGAGAGGATGAAGTTAATGATTAGAAATTGTCCTGCTCATGGCTTGAGCTTGTGGATGATTATACAAATCTTTTATGCTGGTTTGAACTTTTCTTGGACTCCGCCTCAGGTGGAACGTTCATGGAAATCACGTTAGGAGACGCTACAAAACTCCTAGACAATATCATGACCAACTACTCTGAGTGGCACACTGAAAGTTCACCTGCTAGCAAAAAGGTACACGCTATAGAAGAAATTAACTCGCTTAGTGCTAAAATGGACGAGTTGATGAATTTGGTTGCTAGTAGAAATGCTCCTTTAGATCCTAATGACATGCCACTATCTTCCTTGATTGAGAGTAGCAACGCTAGTTTGGACGTTAATTTTGTTGGTAGGAACAATTTTGGCAACAACAATGCTTTTAGAGGAAACTATGTTCCTAGGCCTTTTCCTAGTAACTCCTCTAACAATTATGGCAATTCCTACAACAACACTTATGGAAATCATAACAAATTACCCTCTGATTTAGAGAGTAATATCAAAGAGTTCATCAACTCTCAAAAGATTTTCAATGCGTCCATAGAGGAAAAACTACTCAAAATAGACGATTTGGCTAAAAGCGTCGATAGGATGTCTTGTGATATTGATGCTTTGAAAGTTAGATGTGCTCCTCCCAAGGTCAACTTCGATGAAACTTTAAAAGCTATCCGTGTCTCCATGAATGAGAGCAAAGAAAGAACCGCCCAAATTCACGCTAGGCATGAATGGTTTAAAAGGGTGCGTTCTAGTGATGCAAATCACGAAGATCTTAAAGTGCTTGGTGTGACTCCTCTTGAATCTTTGTTTTCGCGTGTCAAACCTATTAATGAAGGGGCTGGATATGAATCCACTTTGGTTGAAAAACACCCCAATGATTCGGAGTCCACCTATCTTGATGATAAAGGTGTGGAGACTGGAGTAGAAGAAATCAAAATATTGGGTAGTAATGAGACTCCCACTTTGGATTTCAAGGAATTCAATTATGATAGTTGCTCCTTGTTTGAATGCATTTCCTTGATGCAAGACATTGCAAACTCTCCACATGCTTATAGCCAAAGCAAAGCCTTTACCGCACATATCGTAGATGCTATGATGAAATCTCTTGAAGAGAAGCTCGAATTAGAAGTCTCTATACCTAGAAAACTTCATGATGAGTGGGAACCTACTATCAAAATCAAGATCAAAAACTATGAATGCAATGCTTTGTGTGATTTGGTTGCTAGTGTTTCCGCGATTCCAAAGTCTTTATGTGATATTCTTGGTTTTCATGAGATTGAAGAGTGTTCTCTTAATTTGCATCTTGCGGATTCTACTGTCAAGAAGCCCATGGGAAGGATCGATGATGTTCTTATTGTTGCAAATAAGAACTATGTACCCGTGGATTTCATTGTACTTGACATAGATTGCAATCCTTCAGAGAATAATGATTGTGGAAAACTAAAACAAAGGGCAAACAAAAGCAAAGGACGCTCCAACCAAAACTCATATCATGTGATGAATAAAAATGTAGCCCCAAGTGAATACCGATGGATTGGGACGAAAGAGGGGATGCCTTCCGGGGTATCCCCAAAGTTAGACAATTGAGTCTTCCTTGAAATACTACCTTGGGGTGCCTTGTACATCCCAAAGATTAGTCTCTTGCCGCTCCTTATTCCTTCATCCATTGTGATAACACCCAAAACTTGAAAACTTCAGCACACAAAACTCAATAGAAACTTCGTGAGATACGTTAGTATAATAAATATAGGAAATACTTTAGGTAGTGTTATAAATTGATTCATATTTTATTGTTGCATAAGGTGCTGTCTTCTAACTTCTCCATGACTTATGTCCCTTGATACAATCCATTGCATCATCAAAACAAGCAAATTATGCAAGAAAAAACATTTGGGTAGAATAAATGATGTGCTTATTCTTGCTAATATAAATTATGCACGTGTAGATTTCATTCTACTTGATACTGAATGCTACCCGTCTTGTCCAATCATACTTGGTATACCTTTCTTGGGAACTATAGGTGCTCTTATTGATATGAAGATGGGAAACATAAGATTCCAATTCTCATTAAAGAAATGGATGGAACACTTCCATAGAAAGAGAATTAAATCACCTTATGAATCTACCACGAGGGCCACTTATGGAGTGAATGTCAAGGATGCAACACTTGATACTATGCATTATACCTAGCTATGGACGTAAAATGATAGCGCTTGTTGGGGGGCAAACCAATAGTTATCTTATTTTTTTGTTGCATTTTCTGTAATTCTGTGTTCACATGATTACTACTACTGTAATGATTGTGTTTTTATGTTTTAATTAGTGTTCGTGTCAAGTAAATCCTTTGGGATGATTTGGATGATAGTAGATTTGATCCTATGCAAAAACAAAAACTTCGCGTCCAGTGCATAATTTCTATGAACTTAATGGAACGTCTTTTTGATCTGATTTTTTCCAAAGAATTGGTATACAAATTACCGAGGTTGTCCTATTTTTACAGAATATTTGGAGTCACATATTTTGTTTTTGCTTGCAAAGTTTGCTTGTTTTCATGATGTTAGGGATTATGTCGGGGGTATAAGCCATGGAGATACAGTACCTTATGCAATAATTAAATACAAATTTATAACAATACCTAAAGTTTAAGACTTGCCTCTTATACTAACACATCTCACGAGGTTTCTGTTGAGTTTTGTGTGTTGAAGTTTTCAAGTTTTGCGTGTGATCACGATGGATGAAGGAATAAGGAGCGGCAATACTATAAGCTTGGGGATGCCCAAGGCACCCCAAGATAATATCCTAGGAAGGTTCGAGCTTCTAACGTTGGGGATTCCCCAAAGGCATCCCCTCTTTCGTCTCCATTCCATCAGTATGTCACTTGGAACCATAGTTTTATTCATCACATGATACGTGTTTAGCTTGGAGCGTCATGTATTGTAGTTTGGTTTTGTTTTACTTTTACATAGTAATTGTTTGTTGGACACAATATTTGACATATACACATGTTCATCGTGATTTGTTAGAATACTCTATGGGCTTCACTTACATCTTTTGAACTAAGCAGTTGCTCTATTTCTTCACTTATATCTTTTAGAGCACGATCATGTAGATTTTATAGAAATAATTGCACTCTCATTTTTCACTTATATTTGTTTGAGAGTCTAATAGGGAGTAAAATTAATTTGCATGTGTTATAAGCCTAGTTAAAAATGCTAGGTATTCAAGGAGGATATAGTAAATACTTTCATGTAGGACATAAAAAGTAAAATTGTGGGTTAATTATATTGACGTGGTAATATGAAAGGGTGTGAGTACATGTTTGTTGCTTAGTAGAAATGTCAATAAGTAAAGGGTGTCACTTGTTGTTCATCTAAATATTGGTTATGGCATGGTGATTATTTGTGAGCATTCCTATTCCTCGTTGAAATTCTAGTGTTGTTCAGATCGGGGTGCGCAATGGTTAACTCCTACCAATCTCCTCCCTAGGGGAATGCGGTAGTACATTGCTTCAAGAGAGATAATAAGGTTGTGCAATAAGTATATGATTTATTTATGACTAATGTGAATCCATGGTATGCAAACTCACCTTTCCACCTTTGCTAGCCTCTTCGGTACCGTGCATTGCCTATTCTCATCACAAGGATCGGTGCAACCTTCGCCGTTGCATCCAAACCACGTGATATGATACGCTCTATCACACATAAGCCACCTTATATCTTCCTCAAATCAACCACCATACCTATCTATCATGGCATTTTCATAGTCATTTCGAGATATATTGCCATGCGACTTCCACCATTATAACACATTACTTTTGTGTTCATCATCATATTGCTTTGCACGATCATGTAGATGACATAGTATTCGTGGAAAATCCGTCCTTCATCATTATTTACTTGTTATGCTAGATCATTGCACGTCCTAGTCCACCGCCAGAGCCATTCGTATAGAGTCATCTTGATTATTAGTTTTTCATATCGAGGTGTAAGTAAATGGAAGTGTGATGTTTATCATTATTAGAGCATTGTGTCAGTGAGGAAAGGAAGCTGGAGACTATGATTCCCCCCATAAGTCGAGATGATACTATGGACAAAAGATAATAAAAAGGAAGAAGGGAAAAATTTTAAAATAAAGAAAGAAAAAGGGAAAAAAATTAAATGAGAGAAAAGAGAGAAGGGGCAGCGCTACTACCTATTTTTACAAACTTGTGCTTAGTGAAAGCACCGTGTTTCATATAGAGAGTCTCATGAGTTCTCATTTTCATATGCTAGTGGGAATTTTTCCTTATAGAACTTGGCTTGCATATTCAATGACGGGCTTCCTCAAATGCCCAGGTCTTCATGAGCAAGCAAGTGGGATGCACACCCACTTAGCTTCCGTTGAGCTTTAATACACTTATAGTTCTAGTGCAGCTCTAGTTGATTGCATGGCAATCCCTACTCCCCGTGTTGATATCGATTGATGGGCATATCCATAGTGCGTTTGTCTTCCTAGTTGATGTGAGACTTTCTTTTTCCACCTTTTCTCCTTTTGATATCTACCACCATACTCTATTACACCCATATGCTATGTCCATAGTTCACGCTCATGTATTCAGTGAGGTTGAAAATGCTGAAGCGCGTTAAGAAGTACGATCCAATTATCTAGCTTACCATGGTGCTCAACATTTGTATTTCTGAAAATTATGAAAATTTGAAAATTCTTGTTCAGTGCCTATAATTTTTGAACAATTGCATGGTTGAAATTTTGAAGTACGCCCAACATTTGAAAATGTTGATACGTCTCCAATATACCTATAATTTTTTATTGTTCCATGCTATTATATTATCATTCTTGGACACTTTATATGTTGGTTTATATCATTTTGGGGTACTAACCTATTAGTCCAGTGCCTAGTACGAGTTGTTGTTTTTTTGCGTGTTTTGGCTTTTCAGGAAATGCGTACCAAATGAAGTCCAAATGCAACAAAACTTTTTGATGAGTTTTTCTGGACAAAAATAAGACCTGGAAGCTTCGGAGGGAGACCAGACACCGCACGAGGTGGTTCCTAGCCAACACGGCGCGCCCATGGGTGTGGTCATGCCATGATGGCTTGGGACCACCTCCCGACGCCTCTTGACCTAACTCCGCCTCTATAAATCCTAATATGTTGGAAAAAGACAAAGAGCCAACCACAATATTTTTTCCGCCGCCGCAAGTCTCTCTTCCATCGTGGGAGCCCTGTTTCGATGCCTTCCAGAGGAGGGGTCAATCACGGAGGACCTTTAGATCAACCTTGCTGCTCCCATGATGATGTGTGAGTAGTCTACCACATGCCTATGGGTCCGTAGTTAGTACCTAGATGGCTATCTCTCTCTCTATGTTCTTCAATGCAAAGATCATCATGATTCCCATGGTGCTCTATCATATGCAATCCTCTTTGCAGTGTATTTGTTTTTTTTTTACCATGAAAACTACATGACTTGGCCCCACAACATTTTATTAAAAAAGAGCAGACAAAGTCATATGTATAGATGCACAAGGGGTGCAAAAAGAATGAAGCGGAAAAAAATAAGCTGAGCTACAGGGAAGAAAAAAGAAAGAAAAAGCAAAACATCCTCAAGGTGGCATGGAAGCAATCCAATGAAGAAGTTCCTCCTTGTACCTTGATTTTATCCTGTGTGCCATCAGGGAGATATCATGAATGAATCCAGCCTTCCATCTACCAAAAGATGGTCTTATCTTTCTGAAGATTTTATCATTTCTAACTGTCCGGATATTCCACCAGGTTAGAAAGACCACTTCTGCAAAGAAAGGCTTGGCAAAGTCCTTTCTGGCATGAACTGCCAACTCCACCATATCAGTGCTGGAATACCAATCAATATGCAGGTAATTCCAAACTCCAACATTGAAATTACATTGGAAGAAGAAATGATTTCTATCCTCCCAAGAGCCAGATGTGCATAACATGCATTCAGGGCCATCCTCAATTCGCCAGTGCCTCCATTGTATCATGTCCTTGGTGTTGACTCTGCCCATAATCACGAGCCATGCAAACATTTTAATGGACATAGTACAACAACTTTTCCAAATCCAATTCAGAATAGGGTTTGGCACAACGGACCGATGAACCAAATCATAATACTTCTTGGTCATATATTGAGACTTTTTACTATCATTCCAAGTCCAACAGTCCCGCAACATTCTATCTCCTGCAATGTTATGCAGACACTGGGACAAACCGTGGAGCTCCACAAAATCTTGTTCAGATAAAGGCAACTAGAAAACACTCAACAGGTTACCAGTGTTGAGAACCTGTTGAACTGAAATGCTCGGGTCCAGACAGTATGAGAAGAGCCTTGTAAATTTATCTTGAAATAGCAAATTGCTGCTATGAGCCCAAATGTCTTTCCAAAAACAGGACAATATCCCCACTGTTGGCTTGAACTACAGACACGGCTCTGAATTTGTCCATAAGTTTGGAGACATCTCTCCACCAAAAGGATCCACACAGGGTAGCGTCATGCGGAACCCTACCGTAATAGTATGAATTCCAGATTAGATGCACCCGTGGAATATCCACCTTGTTGTAAAACTTGTTCACATGTTTAAGCAGAAGTGCATCATTTTGCAGGCCGAGGTTCAGAATTCCCAGACCCTAATACGTCTCCAACGTATCTATAATTTTTGATGGTTTCATGCTATTATCTTGTCAAACTTTGGATGCTTTGTATGCCTTTTATATATTTTTTGGGACTAACTTATTAACTCAGTGCCAAGTGCCAGTTCTTGTTTTTTTCATGTTTTTGACCCCTTTCAGAGGAGATTTTGAAACGGAGTCCAAAAGGAAGAAAATCCCCGGAAAGATTTTTTCTGGAACGGAAGAAGATCGGGAAGCTTGGGAGCCAAGGAGGGGAGCCTCAGGGGCCCCACAAGCCCCCACCACGCGGCGAGGGGGAGGCCGCGCCATACAGGCTTGTGGGCTCCCTGGACGCCCTTTGCCCTAGGTCTTTCGCCTATATATTCCCATAAATTCCAGAAAAAATTAGGAGATCATCGAAATTACTTTTCCGCCGCCGCAAGCTTCTGTCTCCGCAAGATCCCATCTGGGGCACGTTCTGGTGCCCTGCCGGAGAGGAGATTCGGATACGGAGGGCTTCTTCATCAACACCATGGCCTCTCCGATGAAGCGTGAGTAGTTCACCATAGACCTACGGGTCCATAGCTAATAACTAGATGGCTTCTTCTCTCTCTTGGATCTTCAATACAAAGTTCTCCATGATCTTCATGGAGATCTATCCGATGTAATCTTGTTTTGCGATGTGTTTATCGAGATCCGATGAATTGTGGATTTATGATCAGATTATCTATGAATCTTATTTGAGTTTCTTCTGATCTCTCTTATGCATGATTTCATATCCTTGTAATTCTCTTCGAGTTGTGGGTTTTGTTTGGCCAGCTAGATCTATGATTCTTGCAATGGGAGAAGTGCTTGGTTTTGGATTCATACCGTGCGGTGACCTCACCTAGTGACAGAAGGGGTAGCGAGGCACGCATCGTTTTGTTGCCATCAAGGGTAAAAAGATGGGGTTTTCATCATTGGTTTGAGGTTATCCCTCTACATCATGTCATCTTGCTTAAGGCATTACTCTGTTCGTCATGAACTCAATACACTAGATGCATGCTCGATAGCGGTCGATGTGTGGAGTAATAGTAGTAGATGCAGAAAGTATCGGTCTACTTGTCTCGGACGTGATGCCTATATGTATGATCATTGCCTTAGATATCGTCATGACTTTGCGCGGTTCTATCAATTGCTCGACAGTAATTTGTTCACCCAGCGTGATACTTGCTATTTTGAGAGAAGCCTCTAGTGAACACTATGGCCCCCATGGTCTACTCCACACCATATTTTCAGCCTTACACTTTTTACTTCGTTGCACTTTCCGCCTTCAGATCTCACTTTGCAAACAATCTTGAAGGGATTGACAACACCATTGAAGCGTTGGGTGCAAGCTTGTTTGTGTTTGCGCAGGTACTCTGGACTTGACGAGACCCTCCATCTGGATCGATACCTTGGTTCTCAAACTGAGGGAAATACTTACTGCTCCCGTGCTGCATCGCCCTTTCCTTTTCAATGGAAAAAAGCAATGCAAGCTCAGCCTCTATCAACGTGTCAATTTTTGGCGCTGTTGTTTGTGGTATAGTAGAAGAATTTCTGGCGCCGTTGCCGGGGAGGAGGATCAAGTCAAGAACTCATCCAAGTAAGTGTCGCAAACTCATCTCTTGCATTTACTTTGTTTGCTAGTTGCCTCCCGTTTTCCTCTCCCCCACTTCACCAATTTGCCTTTTTTTCGTTTGCCTTTTTCGTTTGCCTTTCCTTTGCATGTGTGCTATGTGCCCTCAATATGTTTGCATCTTCGCTTGCTGAAAATCTAGTGATATGGATCCTCACCCACTTGCTAATCTCTTTAAGAGATCCACTTATGTGGAACCAATTGCTAGTGAGTTGAGTGCACTTGACTTTCTCTACGGAGTTTTACTTGAGATGCGTGAATCTGAAAATCGTTATGAAGAAATTTATAAATTGATTCACGAGGGCTCCTTGAATGAAAAGCATGATTGCAATGATTTCATTATAAATTCTATTAATGACAATCATGCTAAAAATATGCAAAACCCTAAGCTTGGGGATGCAAGTTTTGCTATGTCCACTACTTGTTGCAATAATCATGTTATTGTTGAATTTGATAATGATACCACATGTAATTGCTATGAGAGAGGAAAATATTGTGGTAGAAACTTTCATGTTACCAAATCACCTCTCGTTATGTTGAGATTGATATTGTCTCTTTCTTCTTCCTTGCATATGGTAACTATTGGTTGTCTTGACAATCTGTTTTCCTATAAAATGCCTATGCATAGGAAGTATGTTAGACTTAGATATGTTTGTCACATGTTTCATGATGCTCTTTTGCATATCTCAGTTACTGCCTTTTGTGCGAGCATCATTGAAATCCTTATGCCTAGCTGAGGGCGTTAAACAATAGCGCTTGTTGGGAGGCAACCCAATGAATTTATCTTTTTCTTTCTGTTTTGTTGCGTCCACACTATCCTAATTCTGTTATGATTGTGTTTTTTATGTTTCTTTTTGTGTTGATCCAAGCAAAACCTTTAAGATTAGTCTTGGTAATGGTTGTTTGATCCTGCTAGAAAAAGACAGAAACTTTTCGCTCACGAGATGATTTTTCATTTATATTCAGAAAGAGCTTTTGATTTGATTCTTTTTGCTGATGGTTGATATGACTTTTTCCCAAGGAGCTGTAATATTTCAGAATTTTTGAGGTACCAGAAGTATACGAAGTATACAGATTGCTACAGACTAGTCTGTTTTTGACAGATTCTGTTTTTGTTGAGTTGGTTGCTTGTTTTGATGAAACTATGGTTAGTATAGGGGGGGTACTAGCCATGGAAAAGTGAGAATACAGTAGCCCAGCACCAATATAGATAGAATTCAAGTTTTCTACAGTACCAAAAGAGGTGGTAGTTTGTTTTCTTGTGCTAATGTTATCACGAGTTTCTGTTTAAGTTTTGTGTTGTGAAGTTTTCAAGTTTTGGGTGATGTTCTTATGGACAAAGAGATAAGGAGTGGAAAGAGCTCAAGCTTGGGGATTCCCAAGGCATCCCAAGCCAAATTCAAGGACACAAAAATCCTAAGCTTGGGGATGCCCCGGGAAGGCATCCCCTCTTCCGTCTTCAATCCATCGGTAACATTACTTGGAGCTATATTTTTATTCACCACATGATATGTGTTTTGCTTGGAGCGTCTTGTATCATAGGAGTCTTTTCTTTTTGTTTGGTCACAATCATCCTTGCTGCACATCTCTTTGAGAGAGAGAGACATGCACTCATCGTGATTTTGCTAGAATGCTCATAGTGCTTCACTTATATCTTTTGAGCTAGATACTTTTGCTCATAGTGCTTCACTTATATCTTTTGAGGTAGATACTTTTGAACTTGTGCTTCACTTATATCTTTAGAGCACGGCGGTGCGTGATTTGGTAGTTGGCTTATGCTATGAAAGTAGTTCCAAATGTGATAGGTACCCAAAGAGGATACAAAAACCTCCATATTCATGTACATTGAATAGAAAGAGAAGTTCTGATTCCTCTCAAATAGTTTTGAGACATGGATTTGGCAATATTAAGAGTTGTGTTAGTAGGGTGTTGTGAATCTAGAAATACCTGTGTTGAAGTTAGTGATTCCCGTAGCATGCACGTATGGTGAAACGCTATGTTAGGAAGTCGGAGCATAATTGATCTATTGATTGTCATCCTTTGTGTTGAGGTCGGGATCGCGCGGTGGTTAACACCTACCAACCCTTCCCCTCGTAGTATGCGTTTAGCACCTTGTTTAGATTACTAATAAAAACTTCCGCAACAAGTATGTGAGTTCTTCATGACTAATGTGAGTCCATGGTATAGATGCACTTTCACCTTCCACCATTGCTAGCCTATCTAGTGCCGCGCAATTCTCGCTGGTGCACAAACCCACCAAATTCCTTCCTCAAAACAGCCACCATATCTACCTACTATGGCATTTTCATAGCCATTCCGAGATATATTGCCATGCAACTCCCACCGTTCCGTCTCATGACTTGTGTCGTCACTCTCATATTGTCATTGCATGATCGTAAGATAGCTAGCGAGATGTTTCAACGTCATACGCCATGCTAGATCGTTGCACATCCCGGTACACAGTCGGAGGCATTTCGTATGGAGTCATCATCATTGTAATCTTTGAGCTGTGAGTAAATAAAAGTGTGATGATCATCATTATTAGAGCATTGTTCCATGTGAGGAAATAAAAAAAAGAGGCCAAAGAGCCCAAAAACAAAAAAAAAGAGAAAAGAAAAGAAAAGAAAAAACAAGAGGCCTAAGAGCCCAAATAAAAAAAAGAGAAAAAGAGATAAGGGACAATGCTACTATATTTTTCCACACTTGTGCTTCATAATAGCACCATGTTCTTCATGATTGAGAGCTTCTTGCTTTGTCACTACCATATGCTAGTGGGAATCTTCATTACATAACTTGGCTTGTATATTCCAATGATGGGCCTCCTCAAAATTGCCCTAGGTCTTCGTGAGCAAGCAAGTTGGATGCACACCCACTAGTTTTCCTTTTGAGCTTTCACATAGTTATAGCTCTAGTGCATCTCTTGTATGGCAATCCCTACTCATTCACATTGATATCTATTAATGGGCATATCCATAGTCTATTGATACGCCGAGTCAATGTGACCATCTTCTCCTTTTTCTCTTACAACCACCACCGCACTCTATTCCACCTATAGTGCTATATCCATGGCTCGCGCTCATGTATTGCGTGATTGTTATAAAATGTTTGAGAAAGTAAGAGTGCGAAAACAATTACTTGGTCAATACCGGGGTTGTGCATGATTTACATTAGTTGTGTGACGATGATGGAGCATAGCCAGACTATACGATTTTGTAGGGATAACTTTCATTGGCCTTGTTATTTTGAATTTCATGATTACTTTGCTAGTTTGCTTGAAGTATTACTGTTTTCATGTCAATAGCAAACTATTGTTTCAAATCTTACGGATCTGAACATTCATGTCACGTGAAAGAAGTTGCAAAGGACAACTATGCTAGGTAGCATTCCACATCAAAAATTCATTCTTTATCACTTCCCTACTCGAGGACGAGCAGGAGTTAAGCTTGGGGATGCTTGATACGTCTCCAACGTATCTATAATTTTTTATGGTTTCATGCTATTATCTTGTCAAACTTTGGATGTTTTGTATGCCTTTTATATATTTTTTGGGACTAACTTATTAACTCAATGCCAAGTGCCAGTTCATCTTTTTTCCATGTTTTTGACCCCTTTCAGAGGAGGTTTTGAAACGGAGTCCAAACGGAAGAAAATCCCTGAAAAGATTTTTTCTCGAACGGAAGAAGATCGGGAAGCTTGGGAGCCAAGGCAGGGGAGCCTCAGGGGCCCCACAAGCCCCCACCCAGCGGCCAGGGGGGAGGCCGCGCCATACAGGCTTGTGGGCCCCCTGGACGCCCTTTGCCCTAGGTCTTTCGCCTATATATTCCCATAAATTCCAGAAAAAATCAGGAGATCATCGAAATTACTTTTCCGCCGCCGCAAGCTTCTGTCTCTACAAGATCCCATCTGGGGCACGTTCTGGTGCCCTGCCGGAGGGGAGATTCGGATACAGAGGGCTTCTTCATCAACACCATGACCTCTCCGATGATGCGTGAGTAGTTCAGCATAGACCTACGGGTCCATAACTAGTAACTAGATGGCTTCTTCTCTCTCTTGGATCTTCAATACAAAGTTCTCCATGATCTTCATGGAGATCTATCCGATGTAATCTTATTTTGCGGTGTGTTTGTCGAGATCCGATGAATTGTGGATTTATGATCATATTATCTATGAATCTTATTTGAGTTTCTTCTGATCTCTCTTATGCATGATTTCATATCCTTGTAATTCTCTTTGAGTTGTGGGTTTTGTCTGGCCAACTAGATCTATGATTCTTGCAATGGGAGAAGTGCTTGGTTTTGGGTTCATACTGTGCGGTGACCTCACCCAGTGACAGAAGGGGTAGCAAGGCACGCATCGTGTTGTTGCCATCAAGGGTAAAAAGATGGGGTTTTCATCATTGGTTTGAGATTATCCCTCTACATCATGTCATCTTGCTTAAGGCGTTACTCTATTCGTCATGAACTCAATACACTAGATGCATGCTGGATAGAGGTCGATGCGTGGAGTAATAGTAGTAGATGCAGAAAGTATCGGTCTACTTGTCTCGGACGTGATGCTTATATGTATGATCATTACCTTAGATATCGTCATAACTTTGCGCGGTTCTATCAATTACTTGATAGTAATTTGTTCACCCACCGTGATACTTGCTATTTTGGTAGAAGCCTCTAGTGAACACTATGGCCCCGAGGGTCTACTCCACACCATATTTTCAGCCTTACACTTTTTTACTTCGTTGCACTTCCCGCCTTCAGATCTCACTTTGCAGACAATCTTGAAGGAATTGACAACCCCTTTGAAGCGTTGGGTGCAAGCTTGTTTGTGTTTGCGCAGGTACTCTGGACTTGAGGAGACCCTCCTTCTGGATGGATACCTTGGTTCTCAAACTGAGGGAAATACTTACTGCTCTGTGTTGCATCACCCTTTCCTCTTCAAGGGAAAAACCATCGCAAGCCCAGCCTCTGTCAACGTGTCAATTTCTAGCGCTGTTGTGTGTGGGATAGCAGACCCCCTTGTTCTTGGGTCTGCAAACTAGAGGCCAAGCATCCAAAGAGTGCCGAGTATCATGTCCATATTTCCTCCATAGACATTGCCTCTATATCCTTTCCAATTGCTTCAGAATACCAGGTGGAACTTGTAAGCTACATAAGAAGAACATTGGCATTGAGGATATTACAGAATTGAGCAGTTGTAATCTTCCCCCTGGGGCAGGAACCATGAGCTGGCAGTGAGCCTCCTTTCCATGCAATCAACCAAGGGCATGAATTCAATGATTTGGGGCCTAGTTATTCCAAGTGGTAGGCCAAGATAAGTGAAGGGCACAGTCCCAATTTTACATCCAAGAACTGTAGCCAGTTCCTCTACCATGACACTGTCCGCATTGATAGGAATCATTGAAGATTTGTGGAAGTTAATTTTCAGACCTCTTGATTGTGAAAAAATCGTAAGGACCTCTTTTAGCACCACCAATTGATCTCTCTGAGCATGTATAAATAAAATAGTGTCATCGGCATATTGCACCACTGGGAAGTCTGGATCATGTGATGGTATTGGTAATGAAAGAATTCCTCTATGGACCATATTATTTAACATTGACTATATAATGTCAGCTGCTAAAACAAATAACAAAGGGGACACAGGGTCTCCTTGCCTGACCCCACATTTGCATCTGAAGTGCCTCCTAGGGACTCCATTGACCAACACAGAAGAGGTACCAGAGGATAGTATCTCTCTGACCCAAGAAATCCACTTTTCGGGGAAGCCATTGGCCTGCAAAATGGATAAGATAGCCTCATGCTCAATAGAATCAAAGGCCTTCTCAAAATCCAGCTTGAAAAGGATTATGGGCCTCCTTGACTGCTTGCATTGGTGTATATACTCAAAGCTCTAGGCCACACAATCCTGAATAGTTCTTGTTTTAATGAACCCATACTGGTTCTTGTGTATACACCTCAAAATCTCGAGTTGAAGCTGTTGGCAGTCATTTTTGTCAACCACTTGAGACCAAAGGTAGTAAGAGAAATTGGCCTATAATCACCCACCCCCTCAGGGGCATGTGATTTGGGTACCAACACAATAAAAGAATCATTAATGTTCTCTAGTTTGGCCCTCCCTGCACGAAACTCCTGTACCAGTGTGTTAAATTCAGGAGCAATGATGTGCCAGCACTTCTTGAAGAACATCCCATTAAATCCATCAGGCCCTGGTGACTTATCCACGGGCATTTCTTTCACCACATGTTCAATTTCCGCTTTTTCAAAAGGTTTCACAAGCACATCCAGTCCAGGAACCCTCTGGATGAGATTATCCAAATCAAGACCCATATTAATACCCTTGGCCTGACCCATTCTCGCCTTGAAAGCTTTATGAAAAGCATCAGCAATGGCATCATGTTGAGAAGTGATAGACCCATCCTCGAGAGTCAAGGAGGCAATTGAGTTTTTCCTATGTCTCTCAGATGCCATAGCTTGAAAGAACTTGCCGTTTTCTTCCCCTACCTTGATATATCTCATTGTGCATCGCTTCTTCTAGTAGACACACTGTAAATGCACCAAGTGCACATGATGCAATTTCACCAACTTCTTGAAATTAAATTCCTGTCTGAATAAGGGCCTACTGTCCTCCAAACTGTCAACCCAGTAGATAACCGAGTTACATTTCTCAATCAGGCTTTTGATATGTGAAATACCTTTTTGCCAAGACTTTAAAGACTTTCTCAGCCTTTAATTTATCAGAAATGATGGCAGTGATGTGCTGCTTGGAGGAAGGTCATGACCAAGATTGTTGGACACAATCAAAGAACCCAGGCTGTTCAATCGAATAGTTCTCAAACCTGAAGATACTAGCCTTTGGAATATATGTGGAGATAGTGACCAAGCAAGGAATATGATCATAGGTAGTTCTAGCAAGGGGGGCCACTTGTGACATTGGGTAAGTATCGATCCAATTTGCAGAGGTGAATATCCAATCCAACTGTTCCAACAAAGGGGAATCTTGCATATATGACCAGGTGTATTTTCTACCTTTTATAGGCAGCTCAAGAAAGCTAAGGTGACCTATTATTTCATTAAAGATAAACATGTCATTCACATCCCCCTCGCAAGTTTCTATTGTCAAGTGACCGTATGAAGTTGAAGTCCCCCAAGATCATCCAATTTGTTTGGGGGTGGATATTCAAATTATAAAGCCACTCCACAAATTCATCTCTTATTTCCCCTTGACTAGGTCCATAAACATTAACCAGAGTCCAACCCTCGTTGTTATGAACCGAAGTAAAATTAACCACAATACCATAAGGTTTAATCTCCACCAAGGAGCGAGTGGAAGAATCGGATCTCCAAGCAATTAATAGCCCACCCGAGGCCCCATTTGAGGGAGATTCAATAAACTGGTCAAATCTGGATGGGCAGATGTTTCTCATCAATCGACGATCACATTTAGATATCTTTGCTTCTTGTAAACAAACCACGGAGCATTGGCTCTCATTAATCTTCTCTCTAACCGCTCTCTGGCGTAGATCAGAATTGTGTCCACGCACATTCCAACAGAGCACCTTCCAACTTCGCTTAGAATTTAAATTCATGTTTAACAAACATAATTCGAGTAGCAAAAGTACAACACTTAGTGATGCATATTAAAGCCAGAGTGACCCAAAATAAAGAAAGTTCCCCAGGATCACAGCAGAGCAAAATGAGAAACATGAAAGACCTAGGATAATAAGCATAGTTAAGGGGCTTGACAAACCCAATAGGAACAAGGAGACAACACATCATTTGTGTGACCCTGTGGCGAAGTCTTCAGAAGGTTCAGCCATAATCTTCTCCCGAGTAAGCAACGTTTTATCTATTTCGAGTTCCTTTCCTGCGCACTCCAACACTTCAATGGGTGTTTCAGGGGGAACCATAAGTTGTTCGCTTTGTTGGGTCGTGTCCTCGATTCGGCTGACTTGTTGGGCCATGGGTGCAACAGGCTTAGCCCTTGGCCTCTTCTTCCTGGGCTGCTGGGGTAATTCTTCAAAAACCTGCTTAAAACCATCCCACCGAGCAGAGCTCCTCGTGCAGCGCCTAACTGAAGTTCCCACAATTGGAACACGAGCCTTCTTCTTCAGAGACTTCACTCTCTTAGCAGAGAAAACCATCATACTGTCCATAGCCCTTTCATCCATAGTGGTATTTTGATCATTGAATAGGGCAAGTGTCACAGGCGGCCTTGGTAAGGTAATCACCTCATGAGCCATTGGAGAAGAATCCACATGCCTGGCAAGCTTAGAAACCAAGAGATCCACATCAAAGGCGATACTCCAAGCTCGCTTGGAGTAGATAATCGGCCCCATTGGTTTGCACAGAATAGGGCGAGGCACCTTCAAAACATCAAACTCTGGCAGAAGATTAAGAAAAGTCCTCCTCCAAATCATCTCCGCGGGAGGTGTTGGACCCTCCACCACACGCAGCATGCCAATGAACACTTGCTGAGGCTGGATGATAGGTGGCTGCTACTGCAACAAAAGACCTTCCAATGGCGCCAGAAATAGGCACGTCGACGGGAGAATACTTGGCTTGATCCATCTACTGCAGCTACGCCTTAAGGGACTTCCTAGGCAAGTATGCAAAGGATTTCCCCCGTGGCCTTGGAGCCTTGCGTTGGTGTTCCCTCGAAGCGGAAAGGGTGATGTAGCGTAGCGGTGGTAAGTATTTCCCTCAGTTTGAGAACCAAGGTATCAATCCAGTGGAGGAGTATCTCAAGATCCTACACAAACACAAAAGCTTGCTCCCAACGCTATGAAGGGGTTGTCAATCCCTTATAGATTGTTTGCCAAGTGAGAACTAAAAGCAACAAAGTAACAAAGCAAAGTAAAAGCGGAGGTGTAAACGATGGATGTGAATAGACCCGGGGGCCGTAGAGTTTACTAGTGGCTTCTCTCATGAAAGCAAGTAGATGGTGGGTGAACAAATTACTGTCGAGCAATTGATAGAACCGCGCAAAGTCGTGACGATATCTATGCGATGATTATTTCTATAGGCATCACGTTCAAAACAAGTAGACCTATACTATCTGCATCTACTACTATTACTCCACACGTCGACCGCTATCCAGCATGCATCTAGTGTATTAAGTCCATAAGAACAGAGTAACGCCTTAAGCAAGATGACATGATGTAGAGGTATAATCTCGAACCAATGATAAAAAACCCATCTTTTTACCCTTGATGGCAACTACTTGATGTGTGCCTTGCTGCCCCTACTGTCACTGGGAGAGGTCACCACATGGTAGAACCCAAAACCAAGCACTTCTCCCATTGCAAGAATCATAGATCTAGTTGGCCAAACAAAACCCAAGACTCGGAGAGACTTACAAGGATATCAAATCATGCATATAAGAAATCAGCAAAGACTCAAATATATATCATAGATAATCTGATCACAAGTCCACAATTCATTGGATCTCGACAAACACACCGCCAAAGAAGATTACATCAAATAGATCTCCATGAAGATCATGGAGAACTTTGTATTGAAGATCCAAGAGAGAGAAGAAGCCATCTAGCTACTAACTACGGACCCGTAGGTCTGAAGTGAACTACTCACGAGTCATTGGAGGGGCGATGATGATGATGAAGAAGCCCTCCAACTCCAAAGTCCCCTCCGGTAGGGCGCCGGGAAGGGTCTCCACATGAGATCTCGCACAAACGGAAGCTTGCGGTGGTGGAAAAGTATTTTCGAGGCTCCCGTGATTTTTTGCTGAATATTTGGGCATATATAGGCCAAGGATCTAGGTCAGGGGGCGGCCAGGGAGGCCACAAGCCCTGCCACCGCCGCCTCCCCCCTGGTGGTGGAGTGGGGGCTTGTGGGCTCCCTGGAGCCCACCTGGCTTGGCCCAAAGGCCCCCTGATCTTCTTCCGTTCGGGAAAAAATCATTTCGGGGTTTTTATACCGTTTGGACTCCGTTCCAAAATCAGATCTGAAAAGAGTCAAAAACACAGAAAAAACAGGAACTGGCACTTGGCACTGAATTAATAAGTTAGTCCCAAAAAAGATATAAAAGGTACACAAAACATCCAAAGAAGACAAGATAACAGCATGAAACCATCAAAAAATATAGATACATTTCAGACGTATCAAGCATCCCCAAGCTTAACTCCTGTTCGTCCTCGAGTAGGGAAGTGATAAAGAATGAATTTTTGATGCTTTCATGCTACCTAGCATAGATGTCCTTTGTAATTCCTCTTATGTGACGTGAATGTTCAGATGCATTAGATTCAAAACAATACTTTGCTATTGACATGGAAACAATAATAATTCAAGCAAACTAGCAAAGTAATCATGAACTTTCAAAATAACAAGGCCAAAAGAAAGTTATCCCTACAAAAGCATATAGTCTCGCTATGCTCTATCATCATTGCACAACGAATTTAAATCATGCACAACCTCGGTATTGGCCAAGTAATTGTTTCACACCTTCACTTTCTCAAACCTTTTCAACTCTCACGCAATACATGAGCGTGAGCCATGGTTATAGCACTATAGATGGTGTGGAATGTGGTGGAGGTTGCAAGACAAGAAAGGAGAAGATAGTCACATTAACTAGGCATATCAATGAGCTGTGGAGATGCTCATGAATAGATATCAATGTGTATGAGTAGGGATTGCCATACAAATGATGCACTAGAGCTACGAGTATGTGAAAGCTCTTAAAGAAAACTAGTGGGTGTGCATCCAACTTGCTTGCTCACAAAGACCTAAGGAAATTTTGAGGAAGCCTATCATTGGAATATACAAGCCAAGTTATATAATGAAAATTTCCCACTAGCTATATGGTGGTGACAAAATTAGAGACTCTCAATCATGAAGATCATGGTGCTTAATATGCACAAGTGTGGAAAAAGTGGTAGCATTATCCCTTCTCTCTTTTTCTCTCTTTTTTTTGGTGGGCTCTTTGGCCTCTTTTTTTATTTTATTTTGGGCTTATTTGGCTCTTTTATTTCCTCACATGGGACAATGCTCCAATAATGATGATCATCACACTTTCAACTCAAAACTTAGAGCAACTATGACTCTATATGGAATGCCTTCGGTAGTGCACCGTGGCAATGATCTAGCATGGCATAGACATCAATGGAAACATCATGCTAGCTATCTTACGATCATGCAATGGCAATGTAGATGTGGTAGCACATGTCATGGTGGTAGTTGCATGGCAATATATCTCGGAATGACTTTGAAAAAGCCATAGTAGGTAGGTATGGTGGCTGTTTTGAGGGAGGCTAATGCTGGGTTTTGTGCACCGGCAAAGTTGCATGACACTAAGAAGATAGTGATGGTGAAAGGTGAAAGTGCATCTAAACCATGGACTCAATATTAGTCATGAAGAACTCATATACTTGTTGCAAAAGTTTTATTAGTAATCGAAACAAAGCATTCAACGCATTCTCCTAGGGGAAGGGTTGGTAGGTATAAACCATCGCGCGATCCCGACCGCCACGCAAAGGATGACAATCAATAGACTAATCATGCTTAGATTTCATCACATAGCGGTTCACCATACGTGCATGCTACGGGAATCACTAACTTCAACAAAAGTATTTCTAGATCCACAACACCTTACTAGCATGACTTCAATATTACCATAACCACAACTCAAAACTAATTGAGATGAATCAAACTTCTCTAACTATTCAATGCACATGAAGGTGGAAGTTTTCGTATCCCTTTGGATAACTACCCCTTTTGAGACTACTTTCAAAGCATAGATCAACTACCAAGCCACGCACCGATGTGCTCTAAAAGATGTAAGTGAAGCACATAGAGCAAAAGTATCTAGCTCAAAAGATATAAGTGAAGCACATGTGAGCTGAATTGTCTACCAAAAGATATAAGTGAAGCTCGACAAAATCATGGTGTGTGCATGTATCTCTATCTAGGTGTGCAGAAAGGATGATTGTGACACAACAAAAAATAAAAGACTCCTACGATACAAGACGCTCCAAGCAAAAACACATAACATGTGGTGAATACAAATATAGCCCCAAGTAACGTTACCCATGGATTGAAGACGAGAGAGGGGATGCCTTCCCGGGGCATCCCCAAGCTTAGGCTTTTACGACATCCTTGAATCTCTTGGGGTGCCTTGGGCATCCCCAAGCTTGATCTCTTGCCACTCTTTATCTCTTTGTCCATAAGAACTTCACCCAAAACTTGAAAACTTCACAACACGAAACTTAAACAGAAACTCGTGATAACATTAGTACAAGAAAGCAAACCACCACTTCCTTAGGTACTGTCGCAAACTTAAATTCTACTTGTGCTGATGTTGGGTTACTGTACTTCCAGTCTTCCATGGCTAATACCCCGCGATACTGTCCATAGTTTCATCAAATTAAGCAACCAACACAACAAAAACAGAATCTGTTAACAGCAGACCAGTGTGTAGCAATATGTATGTTTCGTATACCTCTGGTACTTCAAAAATTCTGACAAATTACGACAGTCTGAAGAATTTGTGTAGCAATCAGCAACAAGAAGAATCAACTCACAAGCTCTTACAGAAAAAAAAAACTTTTCGTGAGCAGAAAGTTTCTGCCTTTTCCAGCATGACCAAACGATCATCCTCAAGACTAATCATAACGGTTTTGCTTGGCACAAACGCAAAAAGAAACACAAAAAACACAATCATAACAGAATTATGAAAGTGTGGAAAACACAAAACAGAAATAAAAAGGATAGATTCGTTGGGTTGCCTCCCAACAAGCGCTTTTGTTTAACGCCCTTAGCTAGGCGAAAGTGATGGAATGACGTATAGTCATCTTTGGTACTCAAACCATAGGTAGCCCTCATCATAGATTCATAAGGCAATCTTATTTTCTTTCCAGGAAAGTGCTCCATGCCCTTCTTTAAAGGAAATTGAAATCAAATATTCCCTTCCTTCATATAGATGATAGCACCAATAGTCCTCAGGAAAGGTCTACCAAGAATAATGGGACATGAAGGATTGCATTCTATGTCAAGTACAATGAAATCCACAGGTACATGGTTCTTATTTGCAACAATAAGAACATCATCGATCCTCCCCATGGGCTTCTTGACAGTAGAATCCGCAAGATGCAAATTAAGAGAACACTCTTCAATCTCATGAAAACCAAGAATATCACATAAAGACTTTGGAATCACGGAAACACTAGCACCCAAATCACACAAAGCATTGCACTCATAGTTTTTGATATTGATTTTGATAGTAGGTTCCCACTCATCATGAAGTTTTCTAGGTATAGAGACTTCTAGTTCGAGCTTCTCTTCAAGAGATTTCATCATAGCATCTACGATATGCGCGGTAAAGGCTTTGCTTTGGCTATAAGCATGTGGAGAGTTTGCAATGGATTACATCAAAGAAATGCATTCAAACAAGGAGCAATTATCATAATTGAATTCCTTGAAATCCAAAGTGGGAGTTTCATTACTACCCAAATTTTTGACATCTTCTACTCCACTCTCCACACCTTTATCATCAAGATAGGTGGACTCTGAATCATCGGGGCGTTTTTCAACCAAAGTGGATTCATATCCAGCCCCTCCAAAAGTAGGTTTGTCACACGAAAACAAAGATTCAAGAGGAGACACACCAAGCACTTTAAGATCTTCGTGATTTGCATCACTAGAACGCACCCTTTTAAACTATTCATGTCTAGCGTGAATTTGGGCGGTTCTTTCTTTGCTCTCATTCATGGAGATACGCATAGCTTTCAAAGTTTCAACCAAGTTGATCTTGGGAGGAGCGCATCTAACTTTCAAAGCATCAATATCACAAGACATCCTATCAACGCTCTTAGCCAAATCGTCTATTTTGAGTAATTTTTCCTCTATGGACGCATTGAAAATCTTTTGAGAGTTGATGAACTCTTTGATATTACTCTCTAGATCAGAGGGTAATTTGTTGTGATTTCCATAAGTGTTGCTGTAGGAATTGCCATAATTGTTAGAGGAGTTACTAGGAAAAGGCCTAGGAACATAGTTTCCTCTAAAAGCATCGTTGTGGCCAAAATTGTTCCTACCAACAAAATTCACGTCCAAACTAGCGTTGCTACTCTCAATCAAAGAAGATAGTGGCATGTCATTAGGATCTACGGTAGCGTTTCTACTAGCAACCAAATTCATCAACTCGTCCATCTTAGCACTAAGCGAGTTAATCTCTTCTATAGCGTGCACCTTTTTGCTAGCAGGCGACCTTTCAGTGTGCCACTGAGAGTAGTTGGTCATGATATTGTCTAGGAGTTTTGTAGCATCTCCTAACGTGATTTCCATGAACGTTCCACCTGAGGCGGAGTCCAAGATATTGCGAGAAGCGAAATTCAAGCCAGCATAAAAGATTTGTATAATCATCCACAAACTCAAGCCATGAGGAGGACAATTTCTAATCATAAGCTTCATCCTCTCCCAGGATTGTGCAACGTGTTCATGATCAAATTGCTTGAAATTCATGATATCGTTACGTAAGGACATGATCTTAGCCGGCGGAAAATACTTGGATATGTAAGCATCTTTGCACCTATCCCAAGAATCGATACTATTTTTAGGCAAACAAGAAAACCAAGTTTTTGTTCGATCTCGCAACGAGAAAGGAAACAGTTTCAACTTAATCACGTCATTATCCACATCTCTTTTCTTTTGCATATCGCAAAGCTCAATGAATGTATTGAGATGGCATGCGACATCTTCACTAGGAAGGCCAGAGCATTGCTCTTTCATAACAAGATTCAGCAAAGCTGCGTTGATTTCATACGACTCCGCCCTAGTGGCGGGAGCAATCGGTGTACTAATAAAATCATTATTATTAGTGCTCGAGAAGTCGCAAAGTTTGGTGTTTTTAGACATGACGTCTTCAACAAACAAACAAGCACACAAGCAAGCAAGAAACCGGCAAAGGAAAACGGCAAGGGCAAGAGAAAACGGCGAAGGAGAAAGGCGAATGAAAATGGCAATTGTGAAGTGGGGGAGAGGAAAACGAGAGGCAACTGGCAACAAAAGTAAATGCAAGAGAAGAGTTTGTGAGACCTACTTGGATAGATCTTTATTTCTCCTCCCCGGCAACGGCGCCAGAAATGATTTTGATGTACGTTATGCTACTGCACAAAAGACCTTCCGGTGGCGCCAGAAATGGGAACGTTGACGGCACCAGGAATCCTTCTACGTTGGTGTTCCCTCGAAGCGGAGAGGATGATGTAGCACAGTGGAGGTAAGTATTTCCCTCAGTTTGAGAACCAAGGTATCAATCCGGCGGAGGAGTATCTCAAGAACCTACACAAACACAAAAACTTGCACCCAACACTATAAAGGGGTTGTCAATCCCTTATAGATTGTTTGCCAAGTGAGAACTGAAAGCAACAAAGTAACAAAGCAAAGTAAAAGCGGAGTTGTAAACGATGGATGTGAATAGACCCGGGGGGCATAGTGTTTACTAGTGGCTTCTCTCATGAAAGCAAGTAAACGGTGGGTGAACAAATTACTGTCGAGCAATTGATAGAACTGTGCAGAGTCGTGACGATATCTATGCAACGATTATATCTATAGGCATCACGTCCGAAACAAGTAGACCGATACTTTCTGCATCTACTACTATTACTCCACACGTCGACCGCTATCCAGCATGCATCTAGTGTATTAAGTCCATAAGAACAGAGTAATGCCTTAAGCAAGATGACATGATGTAGAGGGATAATCTCAAACCAGTGATAAAACCCCCATCTTTTTACCCTTGATGGCAACTGCTTGATGTGTGCCTTGCTGCCCCTATTGTCACTGGGAAAGGTCACCACATGGCAGAACCCAAAACCAAGCACTTCTCCCATTGCAAGAATCATAGATCTAGTTGGCCAAACAAAACCCAAGACTCGGAGAGACTTACAAGGATATGAAATCATGCATATAAGAAATCAGGAAAGACTCAAATATATATCATAGATAATCTGATCACAAGTCCACAATTCATCGGATCTCGACAAACACACCACCAAAGAAGATTACATCGGATAGATCTCCATGAAGATCATGGAGAAGTTTGTATTAAAGATCCAAGAGAGAGAAGAAGCCATGTAGCTACTAACTACGGACCCGTAGGTCTGAAGTGAACTACACATGAGTCATTGGAGGGGCGATGATGATAATAAAGAAGCCCTCCAACTCCAAAGTCCCCTCCGGCAGGGCGCCGAGAAGGGTCTCCAAATGAGATCTCGCAGAAACGGAAGCTTGCGGCGGCGGAAAAGTATTTTCGAGGCTCCCCTGATTTTTTGTGGAATATTTGGGAATTTATAGGCCAAAGACCTAGGGAAGGGGCGGCCAGGGAGGCCACAAGCCTGCCCACCGCCGCCTCCCCCTGGTGGCGGAGTGGGGGCTTGTGGGCTCCCTGGAGCCCACCTGGCTTGGCCCAAAAGCCCCCTGGACTTCTTCCGTTTGGGAAAAATCATTTCGGGGTTTTCCTTCCGTTTGGACTCCATTCTGAAATCAGAACTAAAAAGAGTCAAAAACACGAAAAAAAACAGGAACTGGCACTTGGCACTGAATTAATAAGTTAGTCCCAAAAAGATATAAAAAGGTACATAAAACATACAAAGAAGGCAAGATAACAGCGTGAAAACATCAAAAATTATAGATACGTTTGAGACGTATCAGTCACCTCCTCCCGGACTGGCCCCAAAGGACCTTCTGGTCGAGGCATGACCTCCGCCACCATGTAATCCTCATGGTGGCGCGGCGGCCGCGAAGATGGCATGATATAAGTGCGCGGGAGGCGAAACTGACCACCATCAATAATGTGGTGGCTGGTAACCCACAAGTATAGGGGATCGCAACAGTTTTCGAGGGTAGAGTATTCAACCAAAATTTATTGATTCGACTCAAGGGGAAGCGAAAGAATATTCTCAAGTATTAGAAGTTGAGTTGTCAATTCAACCACACCTGAAAGATTTAGTATCTGCAGCAAAGTATCAGTAGCAAGGTAGTGTGATAGCAGCAGTAACAACAGTAACCAGTAGCAGCAAAGTGACAGCAGTAGCAGCAAAGTAACGGCAGTAGCAAAAGAGTAACAGTAGCAGCAGTGACAGTAGTAGCAGCAAAGTAATGTAGCAAGGATCAGTAGGAAAAGACTCGTAGGCATTGGATCGGTGATGGATGATTATGTCGGATGCTATTCATCATGCAACAGTTATAACACGGAGAGATAAGTAACTAGCTCAAGTTCGTTAATGTAATGCACGCATGTATTCCGTATGTAGTCATACGTGCTTAGGGAAAAGAACTTGCATGACATCTATTGTCCATCCCTCCCGTGGCAGCGGGGTACTAATGGAAACTACGGGATATTAAGGTTCTCCTTTTAATAAAGAACCGGACCAACGCATTAACACTTGTTGAATACATGAACTCCTCAAACTATGGTCATCTTCGGGAGTGGTTCCGGCTATTGTCACTCCGGGGTTGCCGGAACATAACACATAGTAGGTGACTACAACTTGCAAGATAGGATCAAGACACACATATATTGGCGACAACATAATAGGTTCAAATCAGAAATCATGGCACTCGGGCCCTAGTGACAAGCATTAAGCATGGCAAAATGGTAGCAACATCAATCTCAGAACATAGTGGATACTAGGGATCAATCTCCGTCAAAACTAACTCGATTACATGATAGATCTCATCCAACCCATCACCGTCCAGCAAGCCTACGATGAGATTACTCACGAACGGTGAACAACATCATGGAATTGGCGATGAAGGAAAGTTGGTGATGACGATGACGACGATCTCCCCTCTCCGAAGCCCAGAACAGACTCCAGATCTGCCCTCCAGAGGAAGAACAGGAGGTGGCGGCGCCTCCGTATCGTAAAACGCGATGAACTCTTCTCCTTGATTTCTTTTTCCGGGCGAAACAGACTAAATAGAGTTAGATTTGGAGGCGGTGGAGTTTTGTGGGGCCCACAAGCCAGCCAGGTGCGGCCAGGGGGGTCGCGCCTGGTGGGCTTGTGGGCTCCACGCTCCACTCCCTCCACTAATTCTTGCGCCAGTATTTTTTATGTATTCCAAAAAATTCTCCGTAAATTTTCAGGTCATTCCGAGAACTTTTATTTTTGTGCAAAAACAACACCATGGCAATTCTGCTGAAAACAACGTTAGTCCGGGTTAGTTCCATTCAAATCATGCAAATTAGAGTCCAAAACAAGGGCAAAAGAGTTTAGAAAAGTAGATACGATGGAGACGTATCAACTCCCCCAAGCTTAAAACCTTGCTTGTCCTCAAGCAGTTCAGTTAACAAACTGAAAGAGGCAAAAGAAAAACTTTTACAAACTCTGTTTGATCTTGTTGTTGCAACTATGTCTAACTCATATCCAGAATTTCAGCAAGATCACAAGCTAACCACATAAGCAAATAACATCTAGGTCTCACAGTAAACTCATATCAATGGCATAATCAACTAGGGAGTAAATAATAATAAGTCTCAAACGTCAATACTTCAATCAAAATAATCATGAAGCAGTACGAACAAATGGTATCTCGCTAGCTCTTTATGAGACCGCAAAACATAAATGCAGAGCACCTTCAAAGACCAAGGGCTGACTAAACATTGTAATTCATGGCAAAGAAGATCCAGTCACAGTCATACTCAATCACAGTTTAAAAGCAAAGCATAAAAATGACAGAGCTGCTCTCTAATTGGTGCTTTTATAAGAAGAGGATGACTTAACAGGAACATAAATAGACAGGCCCTTCGCAGAGGGAAGCATTGATTTGTAGAGGTGCCAGAGCTCAAGCTTTGAAAACGAAGATACTAATTTTGGGCGGCATGCTTTCATTGTCAACGCAATGACTAAGAGTTCTCACCATCTTCCACGCTACACATGCTATAGGTGGTTGCCAAACAGAAAAGTAAAGTTTTGATTCCCCCACCACCGATCAATCACACTCCACGACTAGCCGAATACTCGGGTGCCGTCCATACCAACATCAATCTAGGGGGAGTTTTGTTTGCAATTATCTTTTCGATTTGAGCATGGAACTGGGCATTCTAATTACCGGCCCCTTTCTCGTGAATGACAGTGAATAAACACATATCGAGGATAACACGCCTAGCATGGAAGATATTGATAGCCCCCTGTCACCACATGAGCGGTTCGGGCATGCAAAACAGATTATTTCTTGAAGGTTTAGAGAGTGGCACATGCAAATTTACTTGGAACGGCAGGTAGATACCGCATATAGGTAGGTATGGTGGACTCATATGGAACAACTTTGGGTTTATGGAAGTGGATGCACAAGCAGTATTCCCGCTTAGTACAAATGAAGGCTAGCAAAAGACTAGGAAGCGACCAACTAGAGAGCGACAACAGTCATCAAAATGCATTCAGATTAACCAACATTGAGTGCAAGCATGAGTAGGACATAAATCACCATGAACATGAACATCATAGAGGCTATGTTGATTTTGTTTCAACTACATGCGTGAACATGCGCCAAGTCAAGCCACTTGAAACATTCAAAGGAGGATACCATCCTATCATACTACATCATAGCCATCTCAAAATTCATGTTGGCATCCAAGACAAACCATTATAAGCTCCTAGCTAATTAAGCATGGCATCAAAAACTATGATCTCTAAGTTGTCATTGCAAACATGTTTCTCTCACAACAAAGCTGAATCAGGAACGATGAGCTAGTCATATTTACAAAAACAAAATAGATCTTGTTCATACCTGCTTTTCCACGCTCAGTCACTTCATCATATATCGTCATTATGGCCTTTCACTTGCACGACCGAATGATGTGAACAATAATAAGAATGCTCATGCATTGGACTAGGCTGGAATCTGCAGGCGAACACAAAGGAGAAGACATAGTAATATGGCTCTTTGACAGATAAACAAATATGCATGCGAGAGCCACTAAACATTGTAACCATGGTCTTCTACCTTGACCCAAAGAAAAAGAAAACTATTTACATGGGAAAGCTCCCAACAAGCAAAAGAAGAAAAGAAAATATTTTTGGGTTTTCTCAAACTAGACAGACACATGAAAAGAAAACGAGAAAAAGAAAATAAACTAGCATGGATGATACAGTGGCAAAGTGTGAACACCAACAAACAAAGGGAAAGCATAAGCAAGAATGTAAAGTCGGTGAGAAACACGTACTTCCCCAAGCTTAGGCTTTTGGCCTAAGTTGGTCTACTCCCAAGGAGGGAAATAACCAGATCCGGGTACTTCGGAGTGGACTGAGGATGCCACTGCTGTGCGAGCTCCTCTGGCTCCGAGTGATAAACTGGCATCTGGTACTCGACTGGTGGCTCGGGCACGGGCACCTGTGGTTGGGCTATGCCCCAATATGCGTAGATGTCTGAGGGCATAATAATGTACCTACTTGCATGAAGATTGAACAAAGAAGGAGCAGGCAAAGTAATAGTCTCACAAGTACCCTGACTAAATACCAGGTTATAAATTATCCTTCTATTTATATCTCTATCAAGAAAGTCATGGCGAACCATGCTATCATAATCTAGATATCTCTCAGGAAGAAGAATCTCGTCTTCCTCGTCCAGTCTAATAGGTATCTCAAAATGTCTAGCAAAACAAGTAGCATAGATACCTCCATAGACAACGCCTTTAGAACGGTTCATGTTCAACCGTTGAGCTACTATAGCGCCCAAGCTATAAGTTTTGTCATTATAAAGGGCTTCGCGCAAGACCGCAAGATCTGGGGAGCTAAGGGACCCAGCTTTCCCATGGCCAATCAAACATTTTCCCACGAATAGTGAGAAGTACCGAATCACGGGAAAATGTATGCTAGCAGCTCTAGCTCAAGACACTCCTCTCTCCTCTCCTACATCAATAGTATCTATGAAAGCCTCTAAGTCCCACGGACGAGGTTCATGAATATACACAACAAAAGGCAATTTGCAAACATTGCAAAAATCCTGGAGTGACATGCGCTGGGGGATATCATATAATTTGAACTCAACCATAGGAGGATTCTTCCTTGGATAGAAGTTAAAGCATTGCACGAAAATATTGGTGAGGAGGAGGTATTGCGGACACTTATCTTCAACGAAGGCGGTAAGGCCTGCGTTCTCCACCAAGTAATAAAAGTCCTCATAAAGTCTGGCGGCGCGTAAGAACACATCGCTTGGCTACAAGCACGCTCGAACTTCTGCAACTCGGGAGACCGGATACTTGGGTTTCTTCTTCTCATTCCCATCATCCTTGGGGTCACGGCTTGAAGAGCCTCTTAAGAACCTCCTCATCTTTTCCCTTTTCTATCTCTGAAAATTTCTAAAATTTTAGTGACTCTAAGGAAAAGTGAACAAGGCTCAACGAAACTCGTAGCAACTACTCCCACAAGTGCCTAGAAGCCATATCACGCATCAAAACCACTTGGGACCAGCTAAAATTAACATGCAAAGCTCAAGAACAAGGTCACCAAGGCAGCAAAAATACGTGATGTATAAGGCACTAGAGCAAAAACTAATTGGACCAATGGAGGAGTCACTTACCAAGGAGTAATTTCCCCAAAATAGTTTGGTGAATGGTGCTTTGCACAAGGAGATGGAAAATCCCAGCAAGAACATGGGTTTGAGCTATGAAACGATTTTTTCTGGAGGTAGGACAAGCATATGGGAGCTAGAATGAGTGGAGGGGTGCACGTGGGCCCCACAAGCCTAGGTGGCGTGGCTAGGGGGTGACCGCGCCTCCACGGCTTTTGGCCCACTGGTGCACCCCCCCAGACTAGCTCTTCGTCTAAGTATTTTTCAAAAATTCCAGAAAAAATCATACTTGATTTTCACGGCATTCGGAGAACTTTTATTTTCGGGGTACTTTTCCACGGGACGCTAAAATAGAAAACAGGGACAACTAAACTAAATCTATCATTTTTCTTCTAAGCAACCGAAGGTGAAAGCTCGGAACAGAGGTATGTGACTCCTCGATTCATCCATCTCATGGTCATCGAAAGAAATCCGTCAATGAGGTTGATCAAGTCTCCTTGACAAACCATTTTGAATCGCAAAAGAGAACGGAGAATTTTCGAATGGTCACTAGGTCACCTCAATGGGTATGTGAATATCCTCGACAATCAAATCATACTTCATCTTAACAGGAGGTATAGGGCATTCAAAGCTCCCAATAAGAATCGATGAAGTTTTTTCGATAGCATTAATGTAATGTACTCGCTATTGTTTCTTCAGAAAGTGCACCATATGCTCATTACCGTTGACATGGAAAGTGGCATTGCCTTTGTTGCAATCTATAACAGCCCCTGCAGTGTTTAAAAAGGGTCTTCCGAGGATGATCGCCATGGCATCATCCTTGGGAATATCCAGAATAAGAAAGTCTGTTAGGATAGCGACATTAGCAACCACAACAGGCACATCCTCGCAAATGTCAATAGGGAAAGCAGTTGATTTGTCGGCCATTAGCAGAGATATTTCAGTGGGTGTCAACTTATCCAGTTCAAGCCTACGATAAAGAGAGAGAGGCATAACACTAACATCGGCTCCAAGGTCGCATAAAGCAGTTCTAACGTAGTTGCCTTTAATGGAGCAAGGTATAGTGGGCACTCCGGGATCACCTAGTTTCTTAGGAGTTCCACCCTTGAAGGTATAATTAGCGAGCATGGTGAAAATCTCAACCTCAGGTATCCTCCTCTTATTAGTCACAATACCCTTCATGTACTTAGCATACAGAGACATTTTGAGCATATCTGTCAAACGCATTTGCTGAAAGACAGGTCTAATCATTTCGACAAATCACTCAAAATCCTCATCATCCTTTTTCTTGGATGGTTTGGGAGGAAAGGGCATGGGTTTCTGAACCCAT
This sequence comes from Hordeum vulgare subsp. vulgare, assembly GCF_904849725.1. Lineage (NCBI taxonomy): Eukaryota > Viridiplantae > Streptophyta > Magnoliopsida > Poales > Poaceae > Hordeum > Hordeum vulgare. The sequence goes on from NC_058520.1 coordinate 542,997,590, forward strand.
GGTTCCCTTTCTTTACCATGCTTCCTAGCAGCGAAGACATTCTTATCATATCTTCTATTCTTTGGTTGTGGGTTATCAAGATCAACAGGTTCAATCTCCACATCCTTATCATTGCTAGTTGAGCATTATCATGAACATCACTATTGATATTATCATTCGGCTCATGTTCATCACCAGATTGTGTTTCAGCATCAGAGACAGAGACATCGTTTGGACTCTCAGGTGTAGCAGCAACAGGGTTGCTAGCGTGCAAATCCCTATCATCTTTCTTCTTCTTTGTAGGATGACTAGGTGCATCAGTGCTAACTCCTTGAGAATCTTGTTCAATTCTCTTAGGATGACCCTCAGGATACAAAGGTTCCTGAGTCATTCTACCACCTCTAGTGACGACTCTAACAGAATTGTCATTCAACTCATTGAGCAAGTCATTCTAAGCCTTAATATCATTGACATTTCTGTCCACACAAGCACTTGAATGACTAAGCATACGAGCATTCTGTTCCAATTGTATGCTAACATAATCATTGATACTTTGTTGTTTGGCAACGAAGTTATGAAATTCATCCAGGCATAAGCTAGCAGGCTTATCAAAAGGAGTATCACTCTCATCGAATCTACGCAGAGAATTTACTTCTACTACTTGTATCGGGTTATCAAGACCATGGATCTCTTCGATAGGTGGTAGATTTTTTACATCTTCAGATTTAATTCTTTCATAGATTTCTTAGCTTCTTGCATATCTTCGGGACTGAGGAATAGAATACCTGTTTTCTTAGGAGTTGGCCTCGGAGGTGGTTCGGGAATAGTCCAAGCATTCTCATTGCACAAGATGTTATTCAATAGGATCTCAACTTGTTCTACAGTTCGTTCCCTAAAAAAACAACCAGCACAACTATCTAGGTGGTCTCTAGAAGCATCGGTAAGTCCATTATAGAACATATCAAGTATGTCATTCTTCTCAAAAGGGTTATCAGGCAAAGCATTCAGCAGCTGGACGAGCCTCCCCCAGGCTTGTGGGAGACTCTCTTCTTCAACTTGCACAAAGTTGTATATTTCCTGCAAGGCAGCTTGCTTCTTATGGGCAGGGAAATATTTTTCAGAGAAGTAGTAGACCATATCCTGGGGGCTATGCACACAACCAGGAGCAAGAGAAGTGAACCAGGTCTTAGCATCATCCTTTAGCGAGAAAGGAAATAGCTTGAGGATATAGTAGTGGCGGATCTTTTCCTCACTCGTGAATAGGGTGGCTATATCGTGCAGTTTGGTAAGATGGGCTACAACCGTTTCGGACTCATAACCGTGAAAAGGATCAGATTCGACCAAAGTGATTAACTCAGGGTCGACAGAGAATTCATAATCCCTATCGGTCACAAAGATATGCGAAGTAGCAAACTTTGGGTCGTATTTCATCCTAGCGTTCAGAGATTTTTCTTTCCACTTGAGCAGTAATTTCTCAACATCATAGCTATCCTTACAAGCAAGTAAGTCCTTAGCTATCTCTCCCTCCATAACATAACACTCAGGCAAATCATGCAATTCATATCTAGGAGAGCTAGTTCTAGCAGGCAAAATAGCAGGTTCTACTTCAATAGTATGAGCAGTTTCAGAAGTATCATCACATCTAGCAGCAACTCTAGCAATTTGTGCATCAAGGAATGCACCTAGTGGCAAAGCAGTATCAAGCATAGCATCATCATAAGCATCAAGGGAAGCAGAAATAGCATCATCAAGCACATGCGACATATCAAGATTTCTAGCAGGAGGTGGTGTCGCAAACTTACTCATGACTGAAGGTGAATCAAGTGCAAAGCTAGATGGCAGTTCCTTACCTGTCCTCATAGTTGAGAGCAAGACTTTAGTTCTTGGATCTATCAGATTCCTCATAGTGCCGGCAGACGTAAATCCCAAGTGACTCAGAGAATATAGCTGTGCCTCCCCGGCAACGGCGCCAGAAAAGAGTCTTGATAACCCGCAAGTATAGGGGATCGCAACAGTTTTCGAGGGTAGAGTATTCAACCCAAATTTATTGATTCGACTCAAGGGGAAGCCAAAGAATATTCTCAAGTATTAGAAGTTGAGTTGTCAATTCAACCACACCTGAAAGATTTAGTATCTGCAGCAAAGTATCAGTAGCAAGGTAGTGTGATAGAAGCAGTAGCAACAGTAACCAGTAGCAGCAAAGTGACAGCAGTAGCAACAAAGTAATAGCAGTAGCAACAGAGTAACAGTAGCAGCAGTGACAGTAGTAGCAGCAAAGTAACATAGCAAGGACCAGTAGGAAAAGACTCGTAGGCATTGGATCGATGATGGATGATTATGCCGGATGCTATTCATCATGCAACAGTTATAACACGGAGAGGTAAGTAACTAGCTCTAGTTCGTCAACGTAATGTAGGCATGTATTCCGTATGTAGTCATACGTGCTTAGGGAAAAGAAATTGCATGACATCTATTGTCCATCCCTCCCGTGGCAGCAGGGTCCTAATGGAAACAACGGGATATTAAGGTTCTCCTTTTAATAAAGAACCGAACCAACGCAGTAACACTTGGTAAATACATGAACTCCTCATACTATGGTCATCTCCGGGAGTGGTTCCGGCTATTGTCACTCCAGGGTTGCCGGGTCATAACACATAGTAGGTGACTACAAATTGCAAGATAGGATCAAGAACACACATATATTGGCGACAACATAATAGATTCAGATCTTAAATCATGGCACTCGGGCCCTAGTGACAAGCATTAAGCATGGCAAAGTAGTAGCAACATCAATCTCAGAACACAGTGGATACTAGGGATCAATCCCCATCAAAACTAACTCGATTACATGATAGATCTCATCCAACCCATCACCGTCCAGCAAGCCTACGATGAGATTACTCACGAACGGTGAAGAGCATCGTGGAATTGGCGATGAAGGAAGGTTGGTGATGACGATGGCGACGATCTCCCCTCTCCGGAGCCCAGAACGGACTCCAAATCTGCCCTCCAGAGGAAGAACAGGAGGTGGCGGCGCCTCCGTATCGTAAAACGCGATGAACTCTTCTCCTTGATTTTTTTTTCCGGGCGAAACGGACTAAATAAAGATGGATTTGGAGGCGGTGGAGTTTTGTGGGTCCCACAAGCCTGCGAGGCGCGGCCAGGGGGGCGCGCCTGGTGGGCTTGTGGGCTCCAGCTCCACTTCCTCCGCTGATTCTTGCGGCAGTATTTTTTATATATTCCACAAAAATTCTCCATAAATTTTCTGGTCATTCCGAGAACTTTTATTTCTGCGCAAAAACAACACCATGGCAATTATGCTAAAAACAGCGTTAGTCCGGGTTAGTTCCATTCAAATTGTGCAAATTAGAGTCCAAAACAAGGACAAAAGAGTTTGGAAAAGTAGATACGATGGAGACGTATCAGTGGCCACCCGGGATGAAGCGCCCAGGATTGATCTCAAAAACCTCCATGGCCGGGAAGGGATCTAGCAGAGCAGGGGAGGGGGATTGTGGTTGAAGTGTATTGCGTAGAGCCGAGGTGACGGGCAAAGCGTCTCGTCGGTAGGGGCACAGTTTTCCAAACCAGTAGGCAACCCAGAGATATCTGAGCTATGTTTGTGATTAATTTGCCTCCATACCAATCTGTTAGCTCGTGCGAAATCAAAACAATCCTTCCTGGAGTGACCTACCCGGTAGCAAGCCGAGGAGACCATTCGTCTTCCACAAGACGATGATAGGTGGCCCTGCTCATGGCAGACAGAACATGTCATAATTCGGGCCACCATGTCATTGAGCATGCAATCAAACTGGTTAGCCGCCTCGTGTGAACTAGGAATAAGAGGAGATTCCTCTGTGGGTCGGTGGCTGATACGTCTCAAACGTATCTATAATTTTTGATGGTTTCACGCTGTTATCTTGCCTTATTTGTATGTTTTATGTACCTTTTTATATCTTTTTGGGACTAACTTATTAATTCAGTGCCAAGTGCCAGTTCCTGTTTTTTCCGTGTTTTTGACTCTTTTCAGATCTGATTTTGGAACGGAGTCCAAACGAAAGAAAAACCCCGAAATGATTTTTTTCCCGGACGGAAGAAGTCCAGGGGGCTTTTGGGCCAAGCCAGGTGGGCTCCAGGGAGCCCACAAGCCCCCACTCTGCCACCAGGGGGCAGGCGGTGGTGGGTAGGCTTGTGGCCTCCCTGGACGCCCCGTGACCTAGGTCTTTGGCTTATAAATTCCCAAATATTCCGCAAAAAATCAGGGGAACCTCGAAAATACTTTTCCACCGCCGCAAGCTTCCGTTTCCGCGAGATCTCATCTGGAGACCCTTCCTGGCACCCTGCCGGAGGGGACTTTGGAGTTGGAGGGCTTCTTCATCATCATCATCGCCCCTCCAATGACTCATGAGTAGTTCACTTCAGACCTACGGGTCCATAGTTAGTAGCTAGATGGCTTCTTCTCTCTCTTGGATCTTCAATACAAAGTTCTCCCTGATCTTCATGGAGATCTATCCGATGTAATCTTCTTTGGCGGTGTGTTTGTCGAGATCCGATGAATTGTAGACATGTGATCAGATTATCTATGATATATATTTGAGTCTTTGTTGATTTCTTATATGCATGATTTGATATCCTTGTAAGTCTCTCCGAGTCTTGGGTTTTGTTTGGCCAACTAGATCTATGATTCTTGCAATGGGAGAAGTGCTTGGTTTTGGGGTCTGCCATGTGGTGACCTTTCCCAGTGACAGTAGGGGCAGCAAGGCACACATCAAGCAGTTGCCATCAAGGGTAAAAAGATGGGGTTTTTATCATTGGTTTGAGATTATCCCTCTACATCATGTCATCTTGCTTAAGGCGTTACTCTGTTCTTATGGACTTAATACACTAGATGCATGCTGGATAGCGGTCGACGTGTGAAGTAATAGTAGTAGATGCAGAAAGTATCGGTCTACTTGTTTCGGACATGATGCCTATAGAAATAATCATTGCATAGATATCGTCACGACTCTACACAGTTCTATCAATTGCTCGACAGTAATTTGTTCACCCACCGTCTACTTGCTTTCATGAGAGAAGCCACCAGTAAACACTACGGCCCCTGGGTCTATTCACATCCATCGTTTACATCTCTGCTTTTACTTTGCTTTTTCTTACTTTGTTGCTTTCAGTTCTCACTTGGCAAACAATCTATAAGGGATTGACAACCCCTTCATAGCGTTGGGTGCAAGCTTTTGTGTTTGTGCAGGATCTTGAGATATTCTTCCGCGGGATTGATACCTTGGTTCTCAAACCGAGGGAAATACTTACCGTCACTGTGCTACATCACCCTTTCCACTTCGAGGGAACACCAACGCAAGGCTCCAACGCCACGGGGGAAATCCTTTGCATACTTGCCTAGGAAGTCCCTTAAGGCGTAGCTGTAGCTGAAGGATTCCTGGTGCCGTTGGCACAACTATTTCTAGCGCCGTTGCAAGGGATACACAGCAAACATCAGAAGTATTTCTGGCACCGTTGCTGGGGAGGAGAAATCAAGATCTATCCAAGTAGGTCTCACAAACTCTTCTCTTGCATTTACTTTTGTTGCCAGTTGCCTCTCGTTTTCCTCTCCCCCACTTCACATTCGCCGTTTTCATTCGCCTTTCACCTTCGTTGTTTTCTTTTGCCTTTGCCGGTTTTCTTGCTTGCTTGTGTGCTTGTTTGTTTGTTGAAGACATCATGTCTGAAAACACCAAACTTTGCGACTTCTCGAGCACTAATAATAATGATTTTATTAGTACTCCGATTGCTCCCGCCACTAGTGTGGAATCGTATGAAATCAACGCAACTCTGCTGAATCTTGTTATGAAAGAGCAATTCTCTGGCCTTCCTAGTGAAGATGCCGCATCCCATCTCAATACCTTCATTGAGCTTTGTGATATGCAAAAGAAAAGAGATGTGGATAATGACGTGATTAAGTTGAAACTTTTTCCTTTCTCGTTGCGAGATCGCGCAAAAACTTGGTTTTCTTCTTTGCCTAAAACCCTAAAATTATTGTTGCACTGTTATTTATGTTATTTTAATTATATTTATATTATATATCTATCACTACATATCGCTTGCAAGTAACGAGTTCAAGGGGATTGACAACCCTCTTGCTCGCGTTGGATGCAAGTGTGTGCTCTTTTCTGTGCAGGTGCTCATGATGGGCATTTGTGTGGTCCTCTTATTGGTTCGATAACCTTGGTTCTCATTGAGGGAAATAGTTATGTCTACTATGCTACATCTCCTATCCTCTTTGGGGAAAACCCAACGCAATTTACAAGTACCATGCCTGTGACAAGGTGGGAATGAAGATGACCCACTCCTCGACTTGGAGAGTGAGGACGCGTTGGTTGGGCTCCGACACTCTGCAGGCGACATCTGCGGGGATGTATCCCGTAGCCGGAGCTTGTCGATGGTGGTAAGATCCAACTTTGAAGGGCCCCATTACCCCTTTAAGTCTACATCTACCATGGTGGTGGAAGGGCTTGAACGGGGAAGGTCGTGGTCGTTATAGGAAGAGAAAGTTTCGACGCGGGAGCAACAACGGAGTGTCGGGAAAAGATTACCCCCTGCTACTGCGACAACAGACCTTCCCTGGTACGGCGCCAGGAATCCTGCTGCTGCGGCTACGCCTTTAGGGACTTCCTTGGCAAATATGCAAAGGATTCCCCCATGGCCTTGGAGCCTTGCGTTGGTGTTCCCTCGAAGCGGAAAGGGTGATGTAGCACAGCGGCGGTAAGTATTTCCCTCAGTTTTGAGAACCAAGGTATCGATCCAGTGAAGGAGTATCACAAGTGCCTGCACAAACACAAAGAGCTTGCTCCCAACGCTATGAAGGGGTTTTCAATCCCTTATAGATTGTTTGCCAAGTCAGAACTGAAAGCAACAAAGTAACAAAGCAAAGTAAAAGCGGAGGTGTAAACGATAGGTGTGAATAGACCCGGGGGCCGTAGTGTTTACTAGTGGCTTCTCTCATGAAAGCGAGTAGACGGTGGTTGAACGAATTACTGTCGAGCAATTGATAGAACCGCGCAAAGTCGTGACGATATCTATGGCAATGATTATATCTATAGGCATCACGTCCAAAACAAATAGACCGATACTTTCTGCATCTACTACTATTACTCCACACGTCGACCGCTATCCAGCATGCATCTAGTGTATTAAGTCCAAAAGAACAGAGTAACGCCATAAGCAAGATGACATGATGTAGATGGACAATCTCATATCTACGACAAAGCCCACCTTGTTACCCCTGATGGCAACTACATGATGTGTGCCTTGCTGCCCCTACTGTCACTGGGAAAGGTCACCACACAGTAAGAACCCAAAACCAAGCACTTCTCCCATTGCAAGATTCATAGATCTAGTTGGCCAAACAAAACCCAAGACTCGGAGAGACTTACAAGGATATCAAATCATGCATATAAGAAATCAGCAAAGACTCAAATATATATCATAGATAATCTGATCACAAATCCACAATTCATCGGATCTCGACAAACACACTGCCAAAGAAGATTACATCGGATAGATCTCCATGAAGATCATGGAGAACTTTGTATTGAAGATCCAAGAGAGAGAAGAAGCCATCTAGCTACTAACTACGGACCCGTAGGTCTGAATTGAACTACTCATGAGTCATTGGAGGGGCGATGATGTTGATGAAGAAGCCCTCCAACTCCAAAGTCCCCTCCGGCAGGGCACCGGGAAGGGTCTTGTCGTGGTTTTGTCACGGCAGATGTCCTCGTGAGAGAACTTAGGTGTGAGGCCATCGCAACCATGTGGCGGCTTGAAGGGGTTGGTCGGAATCGAGAGACGCAAGTTTACCCAGGTTCGGCCCCTCCGATGGAGGTAAAAGCCTACGTCCTGGTTGTGCTTCATTGATGAAGATGATGGTCTCAATTACAAGGGTGCAGACCCGCCACCTCTAATCTCGTGGGTGTCTAATCTGTCTCCCTCATGATTTGTCTTGTCTAGACCTAAGTTGTCCATCTCCTCCCTCTTGGGGCGCCTTACCCCTCCTTATATAGGTGGAAGGGGTAACTTTACATGCAGAGTCCTACTAGGAGTAGGAATAGGACTAGTCTCTCTTGAATCCTAATCCGGGTCTTGTTTCCTTCTTGTGGGAGTCTTTCCTCTTCTTGGGCCTTCTCTTGTGAGTCGGCCCTCCTGGCCTCTCTATGAGTCGCCTTATGCCAGGGTGCACGCTGGGCCTTGGGCCTTCGTCATTTATCTAAGTCGCCTGTGGGGACAAGTATGAGTCGCCCGCCAGGTCACCGCTGAGTCGCCGGTGAGTCACCAAGTCCTTTGGCGGGTCATACTCCAAGCTGGGTTACACTACGGGATATATCCCCGACATTAGCCCCCAAGGTTAGCTTGAATTTATTCATGGTAAGCTCCTGAAATAGGAATAATAAATAAGTTAAGGGACCCGCTTGCTCCTTTGGCCGGCTTAATTTACTGAAGTGGCTCCTTGAAAAATCCGGGTTTCTTCGAGCCGCCTTCAATCATCTCGTAGGTACGTGTCTTTTGCAATAAAATATATATATGCCATTGAATCGGCCTCCAATGCTTTGGCTTGATGAAAACTTGGGAAATAAGAAATCCACACAATGTTGAGCCAGCTTCTCTTGCTTCGGCGGGTTATGATTGACAATGGCGGGTCATGATTGACAATGGCGGGTCATCATTATTAGTAGTGCCCCGTCAAACAACTGAACTCCAATTGACAAATCTGTGTGATGTTGAGCTGGTCTTTCAGTGCTTCAACTAGATAAAAATATGTTGAACCGGTCTCCCAATACTTCACCTCCATGACAGAATGAAATGTGCTCTTCAATTTTTTGATATATCCATATTATCTGTAGCCCCCAAGGGTCAGGTCATCAGTGTATGATGTGTCGGGTCTTCAATTTGAACCTCATGATCTATGAAACAACTTAGTGTTGTACCCCCCAAGGGTCGGGTTGTCTTGCCTGCAGCAACCTGGGACTTTAGAAATTATGATCTGAATAGTGTAACCCCCAAGTGACGGGTCGATTGCTTGCGGCGACTCGGGACTTCCATGTTCTTCTCTTGAATAAAGATCGGTATGTAGCCTTCCAAGGCCGGCTTATCTCCTTGAGGTAGCCGGGTCTGTTGATGATGTGATGATTTGAAAAGCGGATTGCATTAGCCCCCAAGTGTCATGGTGTATGCTTGCAGCGACATGGGACTTTCATACTTTGATGTAATCTTGATTTGAATAATGTAGCCCGCAAGTGTCGGGTTGTGTGCCTGCAGTGACTCGGGGCTATTCCTTCCATTGTAGAATAAAATCATATCCACTCTGTGAGCTGATGATGCCTTTGTGATAAACGAAATCCTTGACCGTGGTTGCAATGTAACCCGACAAATATATCCTTGAGAAATCCATATGTCGGAGATATCCATAAGTGTTGTAGTTTACTACAGAACACAAGTTGAAGAAATCCAAGGGCCGGTCAATTAGATGACTCGGCATTATATGTGATAGGGCGGCTCTTTGACAATAGTCAATTCTTCCGAGCTGGCTTTACAAACCCCCAATCATTTAACACTGGTTATGATAAACCATGATAAAAATCCAGCCAAATTGGCTATTCAAAGATTTATTTGCACCTGCAAGAATTTATGCTTTGACCTGGTTTGAAGACCGGCATGATATGTATATATGATGTATGATGCAATGCAATATGATGCATGTATATGATATGATAAGTATGGCATCAAGCTATTTTAAATAAGCCGGCTCAATGAGTCACGGTGGCTAGCACCTCAGTGAGTAATGGGTGATAATAAATAGCAATCGGCCCAAGATATTTTGAGGCGAGTCAGAAAAAACCCTGAAAAACCTTGTGGTAGTGCCAGGAAGGTAAAAAATAGCAATTTCATCGGCTCATCAGGTCGCGACAGGATAAGGCGAGTCAGAAAGCTCAAGCGCCACCCAAGGTAATGATTTCTTCGGCTCATAAGGTCGCGACAGGATAGGGTGAGTCAGAAAGCTCAAGCGCCACCCAAGATAATGATTTCATCGGCTCATAAGGTCGCGACAGGATAGGGCGAGTCAGAAAGCTCAAGCGCCACCCAAGGTAATGATTTCGTCGGCTCATAAGGTCGCGACAGGATAGGGCGAGTCAGAAAGCTCAAGCGCCACCCAAGATAATGATTTCGTCGGCTCATAAGGTCGCGACAGGATAGGGCGAGTCAGAAAGCTCAAGTGCCACCCAAGATAATGATTTCGTCGGCTCATAAGGTCGCGACAGGATAGGGCGAGTCAGAAAGCTCAAGCGCCACCCAAGATAATGATTTCATCGGCTCATAAGGTCGCGACAGGATAGGGCGAGTCAGAAAGCTCAAGCGCCACCCAAGATAATGATTTCGTCGGCTCATAAGGTCGCGACAGGATAGGGCGATTCAGAAAGCTCAAGCGCCACCCAAGATAATGATTTCGTCGGCTCATAAGGTCGCGACAGGATAGGGCGAGTCAGAAAGCTCAAGCGCCACCCAAGATAATGATTTCGTCGGCTCATAAGGTCGCGACAGGATAGGGCGAGTCAGAAAGCTCCAACGCCACCCAAGATAATGATTTCGTCGGCTCATAAGGTCGCGACAGGATAGGGCGAGTCAGAAAGCTCAAGCGCCACCCAAGTGAGACTTTTGTATCAAACGCTCAAGTATTTAGACCGGCTTAATTTTTCTGTAATGACCCGGGGTTCTTGAATTATTCATCCCAATTGAGCCTGTCGAGCCATGTCCATGTAGCCCCCGAGTGTTAAGTCGACTCAAGGAGGCGGCTTGAGAATCTCCATACTTGATTGTGGCATAAACCGGCAGAGAAAAGGTACTGGTACTCGCTCCATCACCGAGATATAAAGCCACTGCACCGGCAAGTTGATGTTGTCCGGACCATGAGGGTGGCGACTTGTGTCCTCCTGTTGAGCGGCTCGTATAGACGAGCACTGCACCGGCATGTTGATATAAACCGGAACATTGGTGCGGCAACTTGAATGCGAGAGTCGTCTGGCATTTTGGCATGGACTCGAGAATCGGCCGCGACATTGTAAACCGCCTTTGATCATTCGGACGTGAGAGTTGGCCGCGATATTGTAAGTGGCCTTGGTCGCGCGGATGTAAGAGTTGGCCGCGTCATTGTAAGCCGGCGCGGGCAGCGAGTTGGCTGCGTCACTTGTAAACCGGTGCGGACAGCAAGTTGGCCGTGTCATTGTAAGCCAGCGCTGACGGTGAGTCCCCGCGTCGTTGTACACCGGTGTTGACGATGAATCGCCCATGACGTTTGTAGGTCGACACCGATAGTGAGTCGCCCGTGGCGACCTTCGTCCTCACAATATAACGTCGCCTTCGTTACGAGTAATTGTCCTGCGTAATAAAATATTACAAACGAGAGAAATTGTTCTCAAGAAAACTAATGTATGTTTATTAAAATAGACTGGATGAATATCACCTGACTAGATGATCTGTGCGCAGACTAGAAATTATTTGAGTCCCAGCGACAGCATGGATGCACCAGCATTTTTAGTCTCCACGAAGCACAAGTGCTCATTTAATGTTTGTCCTCTCATCGTGGCGCCGATGCACATATGACCTCCGATGCAGGCGCGCGAGGACCGGATGATCCTCTGGCCATGAATTAATTGACCAGTTTTGTATCAGCATTGCAAGTACTTTGTTTTAGCTCGGGTCTTTATATTGAGATGATTTGACTCAACCTCAAGGCTTGTGCAATGCTGGAGCATCCTTCTTTCTTCAACATATTTCCTCGCTGACCAGCTGAAACCCTAATTCGTTGAGATTGTACAAACAAGCCGGCGCCTCAAGCGACGATAACTGGAGGTGGCGCTGTGCGACGCGGCCGATGGGAACAGTACGCTGATCATGAGCATGCTGAACAAGGCGTACGTCGAGGGGGTTGGCCTCCTGAACCTTTTCATGGAGAAACTGTACTGCATATTCTTTTCTAATCCGTCATAATTCTTCTCTCCAGCCTGATTACACAGAAGCATGTAATTCCATCAAGTACGTATCATTTTTCCCTGTTGATCCTTTAATACTGCTTCATGCTTTTAGTTTGAGATGGACCCTTCCTCGGTTCCTTGTCATGCTTCGCCATTGGTGACTGGTGCAGGCGGAAGAAAACGCGTGGGGAGGCGTCGTCGAAGATACCCATACGTGACGCGCGCACGAAGTAGGGAGAACTGGCGAACGGTCGACCGGTGCGCGGAGGCCGGCGGCTCGAGCGCAGAAGTGACGCATCAAGAGCAGACACATGGCGGAGGCGAGCCGCAGCGGTCGGAGCACAACGAAGCTAGGCGGAGTCGGCCGGGACAGAGCAGCAAGCGGAGCGAAATGGAACCGGCCTGGGCGTGGAGCAGCGAGCGTTGTTCGAGGCAAGCGAGCAAGCGGCAGCTTGGCCGGTTCGCAGAGCGGTGTACGGGAATGAGGCGACGCCGGCACGGCTGGGTGGAGATGGCGGAGCGGCCGGCATGTGGCCGCAGTGGGGCGGAGTAGCGCGCGACGACGCTAGGCCATGGCGGCTTAGAGGCAAGGCAGAGTAAGGCGAGGCAAAGTCGCGGCACTGCGGGTGGAGCAGGAAGAGCGTGGCACCAGAGGTGAAGCCGACTCGGCGAGTGGGCGAGACGGGAGCGGCGGCCGACTCGGCGAGCGGGCGAGTCGGGAGCGGCGGCCGACTCGGCGAGCGGGCGAGTCGAGAGCGGCGGACGACTCCGCGAGCGGGCGAGTCGGGAGTGGCGGACGACTCGACGAGCGGGCGAGGCGGGAGCGGCGGCCGCAGCGGGTCGTGGCATATTTCCGCGTATGAACTTGCTTTGGAAGATTCGATCCTGCCATCTCGGTAGTTGATGATTGTGCTAAACCTGGTTGCCTTGTTTTCTTCGACGACCTTCACGAAAAGAACAGGTGCTAATTGGTGCAGCCGTATTCGTCTGGGTCTCGACTTGATCTGGACACGGATGACGGAGCGATCAAATCATGTCAATCTCGGCTGTCTGTACCTTGTCTCGATCTATTTCGGATGTGAGACTTCCGACTTGCGGTGTAATGGAAAATAATCCAGCTTCAACGGAGCGCTTGATCGCGTATAGCGGCTCGTAGGAGCAACCCTAATTTTTCACAAACGTTGAATTCACCCACTCTCTCCAGAGTTAATGTCTCCATGTCGGACCTTTGTCATCTTGAACTTGATCTCATCTCATATTATCTACTCTGGCTGCTCATCATGGTGATGATGTAGATCCTTCCGTGCCGACTCTTACAGATTCGGCGGGTCATAAACTTCTCGATCCCTATGAGAGATCGCTTCAAGAACACAATTCCACCGTGCGATCGGCCCCACGATGGGCGCCAACTGTCATCGTTTTGTCACGGCAGATGTCCTCATGAGAGAACTTAGGTGTGAGGCCATCGTAACCATGTGGCGGCTTGAAGGGGTTGGTCAGAATCGAGAGACGCAAGTTTACCCAGGTTCGGCCCCTCCGATGGAGGTAAAAGCCTACGTCTTGCTTGTGCTTCATTAATGAAGATGATGATCTCAATTACAAGGGTGCAGACCCGCCACCTCTAATCTCGTGGGTGTCTAATCTGTCTCCCTCATGATTTGTCTTGTCTAGACCTAAGTTGTCCATCTCCTCCCTCTTGGGGCGTCTTACCCCTCCTTATATAGGTGGAAGGGGTAGCTTTACATGTAGAGTCCTACTAGGAGTACGAATAGGACTAGTCTCTCTTGAATCCTAATCCGGGTCTTGTTTCCTTCTTGTGGGAGTCTTTCCTCTTCTTGGGCCTTCTCTTGTGAGTCGGCCCTCCTGGCCTCTCTATGAGTCGCCTTATGCCAGGGTGCACGCTGGGCCTTGGGCCTTCGTCATTTATCTAAGTCGCCTGTGGGGACAAGTATGAGTCGCCGCGCCAGGTCACTGCTGAGTCATCGGTGAGTCGCCAAGTCCTTTGGCGGGTCATACTCCAAGCCGGGTTACATTGCGGGATATATTCCCGACAGTTCTCCACATGAGATCTCGCGGAAACGGAAGCTTGCGGCAGCGGAAAAGTGTTTTCGTGGACGCCCTGATTTTTTCTGGATTTTTAGGGAATATATAGGCCAAAGACCTAGGGCAGGGGGGCGCCAGGGAGGCCACAAGCTTGGTTGCCGCGGCCTCCCCCTGGCCGCGGCAACAGGGCTTGTGGGCTCCCTGTGGGCCCACTTGCTTGGCCCTCAAGCCTCCTGATCTTCTTCCGTTCTGGAAAAAATCATTTTGGGGATTTTATTCCGTTTGGACTCCATTCCAAAATCAGATCTAAAAAGAGTCAAAAACACACACAAAAAGCAGGAACTGGCGCTTGCCACTGAGTTAATAAGTTAGTCCCAAAAAGATATAAAAGGTAAACAAAACATCCAAAGTTGACAAGATAACAGCGTGAAACCATCAAAAATTATAGATACGTTTGAGACGTATCACCCCCGGGCCTTTATAGGCTAGATGAAAAGACGAACGGTCCCCTTAATCGCGCCAGTGAAGTCCCCACGTTTAGGCTGGATCAAGCCGTTGTGGGCGCGTGGGGAATAACACTTGATTGATGATATCCCCCAAAATGTGAGGCACGATTTCCGTTTTGATACGACATGCCAAGAGTCGCTGTTAGAGCATATATCTCTATATGTGGTTTTGGTAATTGATGACAATTCCTATGGACTAATGGTTGCCTTAAGTTATATTTATAGGATTTGTCCATAGGCACTTCTTGAAGTCCATCTGTTGGGTTCAAGGAGTTTATATGATGACCAAGATGGTATTCAAGGTATTATCCAAAGAATGGTCATAGGGACACATGGTTGATCAAGATCTTAGACAAAGAGTTAATCAAGATGATCAACACACAAAGCGTACAAGATGTACCGAGAGGGATCAAGTGATCCCATGGTATGGTAAGCATTGTCCATTACGTGTTTGTGTACTAACCCATGGTCTTTGTGAGAGTTCTATGTGGGGGTTAGGTGTGTTTCCATGGGCTTGCGTCTAGAGAAGATCTCATACAACCCATTAAGGATGACGTCAAGTGGTGATCGTCATCAAGATGGCGGTGTGCAAGTTCAAGTGGATCAACACGAAGATATCTTGCTTGAAGCTTGCTGTTCATTGTGGTGGCAATGGACTTGTGAAGATATGCTGAAGAGTGGCTCACCCATAGTGAGTATGGGGGAGCAATCAACTAGTCTTCGTCAAGCCAACGCAATCAAGAAAGGTGGTCCATCTTGAGGAAGCCAAGATCATCATCATCTAGCTCAAGAGGACGAGGTGCAAGGTAAAGGTTTGCCCTTGATAGGTTTTCTGTTTAGGATAGATTGATGTACTATCAAGGGGGGCTCTCAAGTGAGTAGCTTGATCGTATCGTTCGTTGAGAGCTCAAACCATTTGCATCCTTGCATCATACTTCTTGGTTCTTATTTGGTGTTTCTCTTTGTGAGTTTTAGAGCTTATGGTCATCTTCATGACAAGCTCGAGTTCATCGAAAACGGAGTCCATATGCAACTACTATGATGTTTTCGATGTTGGAGTTTTTGCCGGTTCTTCATTCTTAGAGGACTCACATCTTTATATCATTGGCATATTCATATCCGCATGGTCTTAAGCTTGGGTTTGCTCGATTCGGAGCTCGTATGCGAAAGTTATGGCTGTTTCAGTGGCGAGCGGTAGTACCGCTCGAGTTGGCGGTAGTACCGCTGGCCCTAGCGGTAGTACCGCTGGCTGGCGGTAGTACCGCCCCTGGTCAGCGGTACTACCGCTCCAGGAGCTTAGTACCTCCTGCCTAGCGGTTGTTCGTGGACGGACCTTTTTGCGAAGATTTTCTTGGCGGTGGTAGTGCCGTTGCACTACCAGGGGCCCAGCGGTAGTACCGCTGGGGCCAGTGGTAGTACCGCTGGAGTGCCAGCGGTAGTACCGCTGCAGCCAGCGGTAGTACCGCTGGAGCTCGGGCAGAAAGTGGGGGTAACGGTCTGATTCCTTCCCCCACTATATAAAGGGGGTCTTCTTCCCCCTTGGCCTTATCCATCTGTTGAGCTCTTGTTCTACCTCCATTGTTGACATTCTTAGAGCTTGCTAACTCTCAATCCCTCCAATGAGTCTTGCTTGTTCTTGAGGGAAAAGAGAGAGGAGATCTAGATCCACATCTCCACCAATCACTTTCTCCTCTATGTGAGGGGAACCCCTTGGATCTAGATCTTGGAGTTCTTTATGAGCTCCTTGTTCTTCCTCCCATATTTCTCCATAGCTTTTGTTGTTGTGGAGGGATTTGAGTGTGAGGGACTTGACCACTTCGTGTGTTCTTGCCATTGCATTAGTTGCATCGGTTTGAGTTCTCCACGGTGATACGTGGAAGTGAGAAGTTGAGAAGCTTACTACCTTTGGTACTTAGTACCCTAGATATTGTTCTTCATGGATGCTTTGGCATCCTAGAAGCTTGGTGGTGACTCGGAGCTCAATCATTGTGGTGTGAAGCTCCGGGCAAGCGTCGGGGCCTCCAATTAGGTTGTGGAGATAGCCCCGAGCAATTTGTACGGGTACCGGTAACCGCCCCCAAGGGTTGCCACGTGTACGGGTTCGGTGACCACCCCCAAGGTTTGCCATTTGTACGGGTTCGGTGACCGCCCTCAAGGGTCCCTTAGTGGAATCACGGCATCTTGCATTGTGCGAGGGCGTGAGGAGATTACAGTGGCCTTAGTGGCATCTTGGGGAGCATTGTGCCTCCACACCGCTCTAACGGAGATTAGCATCCGCAAGGGTGTGAACTTCGGGATACATCATCGTCTCCCCGTGCCTCGGTTATCTCTTACCCGAACCCTTTACTTATGCACTTTACTTTGTGATAGACATATTGTTTATTGTAATATATCTTGCTATCACTTAGTTGTTTATCTTGCTTAGCATAAGTTGTTGGTGCACCTAGTTGTTTGTAGGTTTTGTGCTTGTCATATTAAACGTTAGTTTTATTCCGCATTTGTTCAAGCCTAAACCTTAATTATTTGAAAGCGCCTATTCACCCCCCCTCTAGGCGACATCCACGTCCTTTCAGTCGCCTTGAACCGCGATTCGTGTAAGTTATGACCATAGGCATGATGTCATCAATATGACGATTCGGAAAAAGTTGTGAGTACCTTATTCCAGGACTGGTCAAGATTTTGGTTCTCGGACTCAGGCAAAATGCTTCGGATAAAAGAAGGTCCCATGCAGATTACTGGAAAGCTATTGAACTCGTCCATCAGCCAAAAACCAAAGAAGATTATCCGATAAAGATCCTCATGCTCGACGATGAATGCTAGTTCTAGGGCTACTGAGGGAGTCCTGGACTACTGGGTCCTAGTCAAGGTGGTTTAGTCCATGGGCCAGGCTGGGGGCCATCCAGGAGATGGACTCTGGAGGCCTAATGACGAGGCATGGATACTTCAGATTCTACTAAGGCGTGGTGTGCACTTCAAGGAAGGGATGATTCGTTCGACATGTAAACTATAGGTGGTAACTGATATTTATGTAACCCTAGATACCCTAGTGTTGCGGTGCCTATATAAACCGTGGGGTTTAGCCCATAGAAGATACCCATATACAACCCCTAGGGTTTAGTCCACAATCTCACAATCTCGAGGTAGATCAACTATGTAATTGCTACAACATCAATACAACAAGAGCGGTACATAGGGTTTTACCTCCATTGAGACGGTCCGAACTGTTGGGTAACGTAGCATAAATTCAAAAAAATTCCTACGCATATTCAGATCTTCCTATGGAGAGACCAGCAACGAGGGGTGAGTGCATCTTCATACCTTTGAAGATCGCTAAGCGGAAGCGTTGCTAGAACGCGGTTGATGGAGTCGTACTCGCGGCGATTCAGATCGTGGTGTGATTCCGATCTAGTGCCGAACCACGGCACCTCCGTGTTCAACACACGTGCAGCCCGGTGACGTCTCCCGCACCTTGATCCAGCAAGGAGGAGGGAGAGGTTGGGGAAGGTCTCCGGCAGCACGACGGCGTGGTGTCGATGGAGAGACGAGGTCTCCCGGCAGGGCTTCGCCAAGCACCGCCACACAGGAGGAGGAAGAAGAGCATGGCTGCGCCGAGGGAGAGGAAGATTCGTGTCTCCAACAGCCCAAAGTGCCCACTATATATAGGGGGAGGGAGGGGCTGCGCCCCCTTGAGGGTTTCCCTCTCCTGGGAGGGGCGGCAGCCCTAGATGGGGGGAGGTGCGGCGGCAAGGAGGGGAGGAGGGGTGGCGCACCCTTCTGGTGGGCCTTAGGCCCACCTGCGCTAGGGTTTCCCCCCCTCTCCCCTCTTCTTGCGCCATGGGCTTAGTGTGGGGGGCGCACCAGCCCACCTAGGGGCTGGTTTCCTCCCGCACTTGGCCCATCTAGCCTCCCGGGGTCGTGGCCCCCTTCCGGTGGACCCCCGGGGCCACTTCCGGTGGTCCCGATACGTTACCGGCGACGCCCGAAACACTTCCGGTGTCCAAAACCATCCGTCCTATATATCAATCTTTACCTCCGGACCATTCCGGAGCTCCTCGCGATGTCCGGATCTCATCCGGGACTCCAAACAACTTTCGATAACCTCGTATAACAATTCCCTATAACCCTAGCGTCATCGAACCTTAAGTGTGTAGACCCTACGGGTTCGGGAGACAGGCAGACATGACCGAGACACCTCTCCGGCCAATAACCATCAGCGGGGTCTGGATACCCATGGTGGCTCCCACTTGCTCCACGATGATCTCATCGGATGAACCACGATGTCAAGGATTCAATCAATCCCGTATATAATTCCCTTTGTCTGTCGGTATAGAACTTGCCCGAGATTCGATCGTAGGTATACCCATACCTTGTTCAATCTCGTTACAGGTAAGTCTCTTTACTCGTTCCGTAGCACGTCATCGTGTGACTAACTCCTTAGTCACATTGAGCTCATGATGATGTTCTACCGAGTGGGCCCAGAGATACCTCTCCGTCACGCGGAGTGACAAATCCCGATCTCGATTCGTGCCAACCCAACACACACTTTCAGAGGTACCCGTAGTGCACCTTTATAGTCACCCAGTTACGTTGTAACGTTTGATACACCCAAAGCACTCCTAGGGTATCCGGGAGTTGCACAATCTCACGGTCGAAGGAAAAGACACTTGACATTAGAAAAGCTTTAGCATACGAACAATACGATCTAGTGCTATGCTTAGGATTGGGTCTTGTCCATCACATCATTCTCCCAATGATGTGATCCCGTTATCAATGACATCTAACGAGCTAGCCAACTAGAGGCTTGCTAGGGACACATTATGATCTGTTTATTCACATGTATTACTGTTTCCTGTTAATACAATTATAGCATGAACAATAGACGATTATCATGAACAAGAAAATATGATAATAACCATTTTATTATTGCCTCTATGGCACATTTCCAACACAAACCTGGGTAAAAGCCTCGTGTCCTTTGTCTCGTGTTACCCTCGATCCGATCGCATAGCTCGCCACCCTACCCGTGGTCTGTCCGTTTTAACACCAACATTGTTGCCGAAAAAGACAACAAACAAACTGAAGATGCCTTCACACACATTCCATTTGTTCTACTTTTTTAATTGCTTTTATTTTTAATTATATAAAAATAGAAAAATACCAAAAATATATTATGCCTTGTTACTATGGCTAGCTCCGCTATCACCCTTTCTTTCAATCTTGAAGTACACTATTTTAAACATAAACAAAGAGAGTCTAAAAGATGCTTGGTTCAGGATTATGGAATCTTAACGTTGTTCGACTATTGAAAAAACAATACAAAGATTCTTGGATCTAACTACATAGCAGCGTCGCACCTATGCGCTACCGTGCAACGGCTGCTATTGAACCGTTACGCGTGCTTACTAATAGGAAAAAAGACCCCGCTAAGTGCGCTAGCTAGAGCATAAAAGTAATACTAGTGACTATTTGCACAAGTACTACCTTTGTGCTTCAACAATTATAGTTGAAAAAGTTTTCTTCAACTATAATTATTTACGTACACAGGAAATAGTAGCTACGGCTTACTTTTCTTTACGAATTATTAATTTACTATGTTGGGTGGGAGTATGTAGTGCATGCATGCCGAAGAGAAAAATTGGAAAATAATAGACTGTATGGTAGGGAAGGATAAATACACAGCATATGCATGCAACGAGGTCGGAGTCTCGGTGTTACACTGCATACATTCAAGGCATGACAAAAAGCAAAAATAAAATAATACTATTCACCACATGGCCCAGCTCTAGTTGACTTATTGTTCAATTTAAAAATATTTAAATTCTAAATTACAAGCAATTAGTTGTTAATTAGTATGTAATGAGCTCCTAGGTTACATGTACTTAATTGCCATATTAAACCTGTTTAGCCACCAGATTACAATTACTTAGTTATCGGATTACAAAAAGTGAATGTTGGATTTATAAGTACTTTGTTGTTGTATTCACCATGCTTAATCACATATTATAAGTACTTAATTGCCAAAAAAATAAGCATACTTAGTTGTCATATTATACTTGTTTAGTTATCTGATTTGTATGTACTTATTTGCCAGATATACAAAATACTTAGTTGCCAAGAAAGTTAACATCCTGGGTTGCTACATTACAGGAACTCGGTTTTCAAATTTAAAATAACTTAGTTGCCAAGATTAAATGTACTTATTGTAATAATATCAATGATTAGTTGCCGGATATATTTTTTGCGAGGGCATTTAGTTGCTAGATCATAAGCACTTGTTGCCAAATTTCATAAAAAGAATGCTTTGTCTTACAGTTCCAAATACTTGATGTAGATTTAAACCTTTGTACTTCTCTGAACTGAAAGTCGTTCAGTACACTAACGCATCATTCTCAGACTCCAGCGCACGGTGTTACATCTAGCACACCGTAGCGTCTACTGTAGCAGTGAAATACAATGTCGTTCACTGTGTGACACCCTGTAGCATATGCGCCAGCAGCAGACTATGATAGGCAGAGAGAAAAATGATTCTACTTGGACGCGCGAGTATCAACCGCAGGATTGGGTTCATGCGAATCGCAACACCCGCCGCACGCTTTAATTAAGTTAGATTTTCCCAAGATTCTTCTTTAGAACTTTTATGTGGGGCTCTGTTACGTCCAGTAGACAAGTTTTAAATTTTGCTGCTAAAGAAATTTTTATTGAAAGTGCACTCGTCATTCCGACGAGAACAGAAGTTTCCCTCCCCGTTCGTACTCACGGTGCGTCTCCGTCGAACGGTTCTTTAGCATGATCACAGGTTGACGCAGCAATTAACGGGGCTGCTCCTGGCTTTGGCACTGTTTTACCATAACCCACTCAAGGTGATGGGTCATCAGTGGACGCCTTTTCCACGGAAAATCCAATCTCCTCCGAACATTTGTGCGTCCGGGTCGCCAGCTTTAGGTAACCCTCTTCCCCTGCCACCTCTTTTACAGTAGAAAAGGCACTCCCATGCCGAGAAGAACACGTCGCCTACCACGTCGACTTCTCAAGATGGCGGATCAATGTGAAGGGCTCAATATCATTTTGAACTCGCCTTAAGTTGGTCATATGCGAAAGTAGTGTTTTCTCTTCTCATTTTCTGTTGCGGTGTCGCATCAACTAATCGATAAATACGCACTGAAAGAGTACTTAACTTTATCATATTCTGATGATGAGGATGACAGAGCGCTTGATAATTACAACGGAGAGGAGAGCGGCGTGCACCCGCGGGCACCAAGAATCCAGTAGTACATTGTCAAACAAGAAAATACAGGCTGCAAGCTTACGATGGAGGAAAGGTTTTTAAGGCTCATTTGATTCAAACGAATTTTATAATTTTTTAGGTGATTGAAATCCTTAGGATTTTTTTTCTACGTTGGTCATTTGATTTATTACTGTAATGAAGGAAGCGTCGTCGGAGCCGCAGAGACTGAACTGAAACTTCACAAAGATGGATGTCGGGAGGCCATCAGAGTGAGCTCCAGGGTCATGGTGTCACGTATGTATTGAAGAATATGCTTCACCAGAATTCAATGAGAATCACGTGAGGAGTGCATGTGTAGGCACACTTGCTGAAGTGCATACTACAAATCCGGTCGTGTAAGAGTCACGTACTGCAGGGCGTCAGTGATAGAATGCAGCATCATAGGCAGGAGGGCCCTCCAAAGTGTACGTTCGTCTTGGTGTTGACGGGTGTGGAGGCGGGCTTGCACTTAAGCATGCGAGCGCACTCAAGGAGCTCATGGGCATGCTTCTCCTCATGCAGAAAGAACCCATCGGGATGCAAAACGACCTCGATGCCAAGGAAGTAGTGGAGAGCTCCCAAATGCTTGAGGGCAAACTCATCACGAAGACAAGATGGGAGATGGCGCAGAAGCTTAGTGGATGAAGCCGTGAGGATGATGTTGTCGACATAGAGCAGAAGATAAGTCATGGCCGTCCTCTCATGATAGACAAACGGCGAGGCCTCCGAACGCGTGGTCCGGAACCCAAGCTGCTGCTAAAAGGCCGCGATACGCTGGTACCACACCTGCGGTGCTTGCTTAAGCCCCTAGAGTGATCAGGAGACCGAGCACACATGCTTCGAATGAGTGGCATCGATGAAGCCAGTGGGATGCTCGCAGAACACCTGCTCGGTGAGATGCCCGTGCAGGAAAGCGTTGGAGACATCCAGCTGGTGCACCGGCCAGGCATGGGAAACGACAAGCTGAAGAACAACTTGAATCGTGCCCAGTTTGACAACCGGAGCAAAGGCGCACGTGAAATCCACACCGGCGCGCTGGCGGAAGCCACGCACTACCCAACGAGCCTTATAGCGCTCAAGAGAACCGTTAGGGCGTGTCTTGTGGTGGAACACGCACTTGCCACTCATGAAGTTGGCATGGGGAGGCCGCTGAACAGGATGCCATGTGCGGTTGCGTTGCAAGGTATCAAACTCCTCTCGCATCGCCGCAAGCCAGTGCAGATCGCGAAGGGCCGTGCGAGCGGAGGAAGGAATGGGTGATGGTGTGGATGTCGATGCGGCACACACATACTCGTTGGGGGGGTAGCACAGGCTGGGACGATGCACCCCCCGCATGGGCCCGGGTCGTCATCCCACGGGACGTGGGTGCGGCCGGTGACGGAGCGACGGATGAGGATGTTGTCGAGCGTGTTGTAGGCAAACCGAAGGCGGGAGTGCCTGATGCAGCGCCCGCACTGGACACGACTGAGGGCATAGTCTATGTGGTCGACCCCGAGGCAAGCAAGGGGGTGCGGTGGCCAAGAGGGTGGTCGCGTCGGTAGCAGGCGAAGATCCCACCGGGCTCGAGGGAGCATCCGGGGCGGGAATCAAGGCCGGAGGTGTCGTGTCAAGTGTGGCGGTAGGGTCAAGACGCGACTGAGTCCCGTGCCACGAGGGGACAACGTCTAGGTGGGCGGAAAAGGACTCGCCAGAGGGAGGTACCCACTGAAAAGGAAATAGCTTCTCGTCAAAGTACATGTGCTGTGATATGTACACATACTGAGAGACATAATCATAACACTCGTAACCTTTAGTGTTGGAGGGATAGCCTAGAAATATGCAAGCAAGTGAACATGGAGCGATCTTGTGTGGTGTGGTGGATGTGATATTAGGATAACAGAGACATCTGAATATGGGAAGACCATCATACAAGGAGGAGTACCGAAAAGAAGGTGATGAGGGGCGTAATTACAACGAGCACGACAAGGACGAAAGTTAAGGAGAAGGGTGGCGGTGGTGAGTGTGTTGGGCAAGAACCTAGGAGGTACATTGGAGTGAAAGAATAAGGTGCACATACAGTCGTTAAGGGTGCGAAGAATGTGTTCAACACGCACGTTCTATTGAGAAGTATATGGGCAGGTGAGGCGAAAGATGGTGTCGTGAGATGCAAGGATATTGCGAATAGCGACATTATCAAATTCTTTCCCGTTATCAATTTGAAGAGCAATAATGGAGCAGCCAAATTATGTGTTTACATACGCAAAGAAAGCTTTGAGCGTAGCCAAGGCATTGGATTTGCGACGAAAAGGAAAAGTCCACACAAAGTGAGAAAAGATGTCAAGGATGACGAGGTAGTAAAGATAATCAGTGTTTCTAGCAACCGGAGATGTCCGCACATCACTATGAAGTAACTGAAACGGAAAAGAAGAAATACTTGTAGAGGTACTAAAGGGTAGACACATGTGCTTGCTAAGATGACAAGTGTGATCATCTACTTTATTACATGCAAAAGAGAAACTTCTAAGAATATGATGAAGTACGACGGGGCTGGGATGGCCCAAGCGAGCATGCCACAGGTCCACACCAACGACGAGGGCGACAGGGGCGGCAACGGTGGAGGAGGATGGGTGCACCGGGTAGAGCTCCTCGGGACTATCACATCAATGAAGAACCACCGATGCCAACGTCCTTCACAGAAAAACCGAGTTTGTCAAATTCAACAATAAGAGGGTTCTCACGAGAAAGACAATGAACAATCACGAGATGTTTGACTAGGTCATGAGAGACAAGCACATTAGACATGGTAATGGGCGTAGATGTAGAGGGGAAATGAATATGACCAATATGTGTGATAGGTAAGGATGAACCGTTGCCAACAGTGACGCAAGTGGAGGTGTTAATTGGATAAGAGGACAGGTGGTTACTCGGATGAGCTGTCATATGGTTCGTAGTCCCCATGTCAATGTACCTATCACCGCCTCCATCGTAGTTGTTCGGCGAGGGGGTTGTGTGAAGAGCAGCCAAGAGAGCCTGGTCCCATGGCGCAGGCGACAAAGTAGGGCCGCCATAGGGCACGTAGCCACCAGCCAGTGCGATCGTGGGTAGCGTTGGATAGCCGTCGATGGGACCAACGTTAGGCGTGGCGAGATGCGCCTCATGCGTCAAAGGAGGGCCAAGGGTGCCCGGGGCAGTCGTCCGTGGGACCGGCATGTGGTGAACATGCGCGACGTCGTTCCACGGATTAGTGCCGACCGTCTAGGGCGGGGATGGCTAGTGTTGGCGTGGAGCCTCCCCACATACCCGGATGGCTCTTGCTGCTGCTGACGAGGGCGTCCACCGCCACGATGGCCCCGTCGTTCTGCTACTGTGGCGCGGGTGGTGCAAGCGGGAGTGGGAAGAAGACCGACGGGGCCGGAGGCCGTACGGCTGGGGCGGCCGCATCATGGGAGGTACTGACGGCGAGGAAGATGTGCTGGACCCGTGCCTTAACCTTCTTCATTTGACGCTCCTCCAAGCGCAAATAGGCGGTGGCGGTTTGGAAGGTGGGGTTCGCCAGCAACGTGAGGTTGGAGGGTGCATTACCGAAGTCCTCGTTGAGGCTGGCGTTGAGCGTGCTAAGCATGAGCTCGTCGGATACCTTAGAGCCAATGTCGCGGAGCTCGTCGACCAACATCTTGAAGCGCATGAAATAGTCGTTGTTCGAGGAGTCATCCTAATGACACCCAAAGAACTCTTGCTGCAAGAAGATGAGGCGTAGGAACTTGTTGTCAATGAAGAGCGCACTGATCATTTCCCACATGGTGCAAGCATCACCATCCTTAGAGACGACCGTGTGGAAGATGTCCTTCGAGATGATGAGATAGAACCATCGCATGAGCGTGGCCGCGGACCACTCCGGATCGACCTTCATGACCACGCCATCGACGGACCCGTCGATGTGCTCTGCGAGGTAGTACTCGCGGAAGACGAGGTCGAAGTAAGTCTTCCATGCATAGTAAGAGGAGCTAGATTTATCTAGCTTGATGGCGACGGGGTCATGGATGCTGAGATCATGGATGTCATCGGCGGTGGGGATATTTGGACAGGTGAAGGGGTTGGAGTTGCCAGAGAGAGAAGACTGTGGAGAATCCATGGTGATGAGGGTGGGCAGCGACGACGACTATGGGTAGAGGGGTGGGCAGCGACGACTGCGGAGAGGAAGACGACAACGACGTGTAAGGGGAGAGGCAGCTGCAAGGGTAGAGGAGAGGGCGGCGACAGCAGGCTACAACGGCTAGATGCAGCTGTTGTAGGGTGCGGCGGCGACGGGAACAAAAGCTAGGGTTGGATCGGAAACCCTAAACTGATACCATGTTGGATGTATGAATTGTATTGGTTGCACCAATGACTTTACTCGTCGTGCATCATGGCACATATATAGGTATAGAGGGAGGTGCACGGTTGCCTTGTCTCCCAAGTTACATACACGTTACAAGGGAAGAGAGACATGGCAGATGCAATCTATACAGCCTAGACCTATATACGTACACGCAATATACACGTGTTCAATAGATTCAAAGGAATTTCATAGGATTTTGGGGATTGAAATCCTTAGGATTTTTTTATATTGGTCATTGGATTCCATAGGATTTCCTTTTATGAAATCTTGTGTACTACCTTTAATAGAAAATCTAACATCCACTTCAACTTATTTCTAATTTTTTTAATTTTTTTGTGACATGGACACTATTTACTAATCCTATAGTGTTCAAATAAACATGCCAATCAAATCCTATATTCTTTTTATCCATGCGTTTTCAAAATCCCGCGAATCAATGGCGCCCTTACTCGTTCAGTGCGTGCAAAGTGTTTTGCCTATCCACAGCACGTGGGCGCACCTACTTGTGCATGCGAAGCAGTCAAATAACGTTACATGGGTTAACCAACCGTTGAAGATTAGCGAGCGCAGCGCATCTGCGCTTGTGAAGTCAACACCTGCAACGTGATCGTATGGAAGTTCATCATGCCGCCACACATGGCGTCCCACGAGATGTGATTATCAATATTAGTTTCCGCAGAAACCAGCAAGTGGTTGCGATTGTGAATGTTACAGGTTTCACAGTCCACAGGGGGTAGTTGAGCCTGAGACCGGGAGCTTATCAGTGGAAGCCTAGTGCTAAGTTTTTTATTCCCTTTCAGGGGTGATAGGAGTCTCTCAGCTGTGACAACATACTTAGAGCAACAACATACTTACTTGAACCATCGTGTATCGCACCATAATCAAATTATTAGCTCCGAACTCGATCGACAACCCCGACCTAAAGAACAACCAAGTTGATAGGCCAGACGACGACGCTGATAACCTGGCAGAGGTAACTGATTGCATCGACACCATGTTTTTTAGAAGATGGACAGTTTATTGAAGTCAGAAGGCGCTACCTGTGGCTGTTGGACTCTAGTGTTGCTATGACAGCGAACTCTACTTACCCACTAAATATTGAGACCCTCCTCCTCCAGCACGTCGCCGTCGTTCTGCACCCCAACATCCCGTTGATACGCACTGCCAACAAACCCAGCTAGCGGCCAAGCCGTTCGCCGTGGCCGGCAACGAAAGCCCCTACTCCTACACCCACACCCACACCCACGCCTCTGTTCATCAACCGGTGGCCAACTTGTCTTGTGCCACGCATTTTCACGCAGGAACGGACTTGATTTCGCACCGATGCACGTACGTACGCACGCCTCTCCACAGCCCCATCAGCCAGATGCGGTCCATCGGCGCGTCCCGGTCGTGCCATCCGTCGAGACAACGAGCAGGCATGCATGGTTGCAATATTCAGCGATCACATGCAGTGCCATTGTTTTCCAAGGGGGGGAAAATGATGGCATGCCTGAACGTGTTAGCTAGTTGTGTTTCGCTGCAGGTGCAGGTTCAGTTGATTTGCCGGTGGAGCGGCCAAAGAGAATCAGGAGCCTGCGTGGTACGTGCGCGCGCTCACATTACCGGGCACGCGGCGCCTATATAGGCGGGGTGGCTCGGCTCTCCGCTCCGTGCCGTGCGCATATCCATCGAGCAGAGAGGCGGGAGAGATCATCTTCACGACGTGTGAGTCTGCCACTCGTAGCTCTCTCCTCCTCGGCTAGCCACCTTTCTTCCCGGGACGGTTCTCCCTCCGCGCGCCTGTCAGGCTCAGGAGCTAGCTAGACGGCATGGGGGCTCCGAGCAGGGAGGAGGATGAGGCGAAGAAGATGGAGGCCGGCGGCGACACCGTCGGCCAGAAGCTCGACGCCGGCGCGCTCTTCGTCCTCGAGTCCAAAGGTGCCCCCCTCTCTCTCTCTCTCTCTTTCTATTCCGTAGCAGCACGTCAGAGGAGCACATGACCCGCCCGCGTTCGTCCGGCGTCGTCAGGATCATGCTGCATGAAGCTGTTGATTGGTTGTCCCAGATGAAATAGTAGCTCCGATTATTACTAACTGTACATATCTACCA
Organism: Hordeum vulgare subsp. vulgare; assembly: GCF_904849725.1. NCBI lineage: Eukaryota > Viridiplantae > Streptophyta > Magnoliopsida > Poales > Poaceae > Hordeum > Hordeum vulgare. Next base: position 543,025,844 of record NC_058520.1, read on the forward strand.
AAGCACCAAGGTGACTTTGGCTATGCTATCAAAGATAAAATCGATGCGATGGCTTGGTATGCTAGCTAAGCTAGGTAGGAACAGGATTGATTACATATTTGCCATTTTGCCGATCACTCCGCCAGAAAATGGTTGATGACATGTTAAGTATACTCGCATTATACTAGCACAAGATAGCCATACAGAAGAGAACTGACGACGACGATGGGCTCACAAGGCAACGATTTGGCCATGCCATTGGAGCTCCACCTATGGAGATCTCCTGCTCAAAAGTTCTTGCTGGGTGGTGGATTGGACGCATGTTTGAATTGGCCCCTTGCCCGTATCCATCCTTTCAAGAGTCTTTCATTTCACCCCTTTCTCACTGTTTACTTTATGAGAGCCGTGCTTTCAACGTAGCAGTTCCTGCTTTTTCCCGGCTGCAAAACCTCACTTTCTTTTTCACTTTCTCTCCCCTCTTCACCCTGCGTGCCCAGATGTCTTTAGCAGCAAAGAAAGAAGAGACAAAACACAATAGTACTCGCGGCATGCCGGGATGCCTGGCCATCCGTAGCCATACCCCCATACCCCTCCATGTGCATTCCGCGAAATGTGCACAGAGCGCTGCAGTTTTACTCCTCCTAAACATGTGCGCTAGATATGTGCACTGGATATTATTTAGCGTCTCTTCAGCAGCCAGATCATCACATCACATTATTAACAGTTTGCTTAGCAGCCAAAAATAAATTAATGTTAGGGCGGGAACGTGGTAGTATTTCCATTCGAAAATTGCACCGTGGCCGGACCGGACTGGTACACGATCGCCATCTCGCGGATACAATGCATTCATCCCGCATCCATATTGCACACGCTGGACAACATTTAGTAGTATTGTCATGCTGAAATAGACCACTGAAAGGCGAAAGCTCAGCCGGCACGGCCTGATATTCCACGCCGATAATCATATAGTAGTACTGCATGACCATCCACACTAGCCAGAGAAGAGAAGTGCGGCTAATAGGTTTATGTCAGCGTCAATGCGAAGTCTCCCAGCACGTCTTGCATGTCGATCGAGTTGTTGACCCCTGAACCACACACTCGGCGTTCCGATTCAGAGGAGGAGCGTTGAGTGCGCTGACGTACACCTCCGGAAATTTGGCACGGGCAGGGATAAACAACGAGCTCATCATCGGCGCATGATTTCTTCGACGTGGTGCACCGTGGATTTCGTGGGGCTTCAGATATCCGGCGACTTTTGACCAAGCAGCGATCGTCCTGGAGAAAGCAGGCACCGCGCCCCCATTTTCTGACAGCATGAACGTGACATTCGGCCATTATGTTAAAACAAAAATCCTCGCCTGTTAATCATGAACATTATGTTAAGAAAAATCCTCGCCTGTTAATCATGAACATTATTTTAAGAAAAATCCTCGCTTGTTAATCATGGACAGATAGTGTTTTTGTTTGTGGAGCGGGAGCTGACATGTTTACGTGTCCATGTGTTGCAGGGTCATGGCTGCACTGCGGGTACCACCTGACGACGTCGATCGTGGCGCCGCCGCTGCTGAGCCTGCCGTTCGCGTTCGCGGCGCTGGGGTGGTCGGCGGGGATGGTGTGCCTCGTCGTCGGCGCCGCCGTCACCTTCTACTCCTACAACCTCCTCTCCCGCGTGCTCGAGCACCACGCGCAGCAGGGCCGCCGCCAGCTCCGCTTCAGGGACATGGCCGCCGACATACTAGGTCAGTACACTTGACCACGTCGCCGTCGGCCGCCCGATACCCTGTAGCGGTATGCCAAAGCTCCGATCGTGCAGATAGATGGTAGGATTAGCCGTTGATGCCACCGTTCAACTACACACACCGCCGTGCGCCGTGCACCGTGGATCCGTCATGTATGTTTCGAGCGTAAAACCAGCATGCCAGACATGTGTACGTCAGTACGTGCATATCTTGCTTGGCTTTGGTCATGCATGCATGACCGATGCATATGAGGTCAAAGCACGTGGTCAAGGACTACTATAGCGCTAGCCGACAGCCAGCAGTTAGCTCCAGCCTTTCGGGCTCGAGTATCATGATGAGATGCCCTCACGTGAGCATCTTTCAATAATTGCGTCTCCTACTGCCCCGCGCACAGGCGACCGATCTGGTTTTGACGGTGTGGGCAGGGTACGTACGTACGTAGTACTCCTACTACCGTCGGCTCGTCGCCGGCGTGGCATGGCATGGCATGGCAGGAGAGCAATGAAAAACGAGCAATGGCCGTAGCACATCCATCCAAGTTGTCAAAGAAACGTTAGTAATACTAATACCATTGTTTATGTGATGCAGGACCTGGATGGGCGCGCTACTACATCGGTCCGATCCAGTTCATGGTGTGCTTCGGCGCCGTGGTCGCGTCCACCCTGCTGGCCGGCCAGAGCATGAAGGCCATCTACCTCATCGCCAACCCCGGGGGCACCATGAAGCTCTACGTGTTCGTGGTCATCTTCGGCGTCTTCCTCGTCATCCTGGCGCAGCTGCCGTCCTTCCACTCGCTCCGCCACGTCAACCTCGTCTCCCTGCTGCTCTGCCTCTCCTACAGCCTCTGCGCCGTCGCCGGCTGCGTCTACCTCGGCACCTCCGACCGGGCGCCCCCCAAGGACTACTCCATCGCCGGCGACACCCACACCCGCGTCTACGGCGTGTTCAACGCCCTCGCCGTCATCGCCACCACCTACGGCAACGGCATCATCCCCGAGATACAGGTACGTAGCTGCTGAATGAACCCTCTGCTCTGATCAATCTCTCTGAAAGAGGGCTTTGTTGATCCATGGCTTGTTACGATTCACGGGTGCTTACATTACATATGCATGCCTGCTGTACTGTGTATGGTGATTGCAGGCGACGGTGGCCGCGCCGGTGACGGGGAAGATGTTCAAGGGCCTGTGCCTGTGCTACGCGGTGGTGGTGACCACCTTCTTCAGCGTGGCCACGGCGGGGTACTGGGCGTTCGGCAACGCGGCGCAGGGCCTGCTGCTCAACAACTTCATGGTGGACGGCAAGCCCGTCATCCCGGTGTGGCTGCTGCTAATGGCGGAGCTCTTCACGCTGGTGCAGCTGTCGGCCACGGCCACGGTGTACCTGCAGCCGACCAACGAGGTGCTGGAGGGCCTCCTGTCGGACCCCAAGGCCGGGCAGTACGCGGCGCGGAACGTGGTGCCGCGCCTCGTGTCCCGCACCGCCGCCGTCGCCTTCGGCACCACCATCGCCGCCATGATACCCTTCTTCGGCGACATGAACGCGCTCATCGGGGCCTTCGGCTTCATGCCGCTCGACTTCGCCGTGCCGGCGCTCTTCTACAACCTCACGTTCAAGCCCTCCAAGAAGGGCTTCGTCTTCTGGCTCAACACGGCCATCGCCGTCGTGTTCTCCGCGGTCGCCGTCGTCGCGTCCGTGGCCGCCGTCAGGCAGATCGCGCTGGACGCCGGCACCTACAAGCTCTTCGCCAACGTGTGAGGCCCCGCTTGACGTGGCTCGTACGCCAGGAAATGTTGAGGTCGCCGCTTGTGACTTGGCATTGAGCTCCGACCTTGCCGACGAACCGTCCAAGATTGTTGCTTGGCCGAGTACATACATACCGAGTTTTGGTTCTGGATAAGTTATGTAGGCAGATGAATGTGACCCGACAAGTGTTTAGCCCGTCAATCCTGTGCTCTTATAGACTAGGGGAAGAGTTGGAAGTGTGCTCTTATGTATAGCCTTCCTTATGTATCTGTTGATGCTGCAAAAACCCGTGCACCGAAATCGCCGAAATTGATTCGGGTACATGTGTCAAGATCAATTTAGGTGTGCTTCATCTTACGCCTTTCACAATGCTCCATGGTGTATGAATCCTGAGTCCGAGGACGGGAGCAAACGAGAACTCTGTGTATGTTGGAACCTACAATAATCCTACACCTACGTAATCTTACTTAAGCTTCATAATCTAAATCTTCACCGCCCCCGATTTTCATGGGATGGGGCCTGGGCTGTTTTTTCATCCAATCTAATCATGACAAATCAGCACGTAACTTTACCTGGAATCTCTAGGTAGGTGTAGATAAGCCCAGAACCAATAATGCTACATATACGGACTTTATTTTACAAAATATTACGGAGAAGCTGATTTGGAGGTATATTATTAGTTGGAGGATGACTTCCCATCCGAAAATCAGGGCGGAGAGTTTATTAAGGGTGTGTTTGGTTGCTGTCATGGGCTGGAATGTCACGGGTCGGACCCGTTCCTAGTCCTCGTTCATGTGTTTGGTTTACCAACCGGAACACAACCCACTCATTCCACTTTAGGGAATATTGCACTCAGATCCGGAACGTGCTAGCACCAGGAAATCGACGGAATCACACGGAACGAGCCTCTCCTCTCGCGCAATCCTATCCTCGTCTCCTCCTTCCCCAGCTGCACCGCTCGAGCTCCTCCTTCCCCAGGTGCGCCGCGGGCCCTCTCTTTCCCTCTCTGCCGCGCCGCTGGCCCTCTCCCTCCCTCTCTGCTGCGTTGCCGCGCCGCCGGCCCCCTCCCTCTCTGCTGTGTTGCCGCGCCGCGCCGCTGGCCCCCTCCCTCTCTGCTGTCGCGTTGCGCCGCCGGCCCCCTCCCTCTCTGCTGCTGCGCCGCCGGCTCCCTCCCTCCCTCTCTGCTGATTCCTGCCATGTCTTGATCTGCAGGTAGAAGGTGAAGAAGGTGCTACTCCGGCGCGGCGACATATATTGTTGTGTTGTTTTTCTTCGAAATACAAACGAAATGCTGCTGAAATTTTGAATTTTTGTTATTCCATTTTTCATTCCATGCCTCCCAACCAAACACTGGAACGGAACCATCCCGTTCCACTTTTTTGCTCGTACCAAACACACGAACGGAACCGACCTGTTCCTCTGGAATGGAACCATTCCATTTCATGACAGTTGGTTCTCCAACCAAACACACCCTAAGAAATCATGAACTGTCTCGAATCATGAACTGTCTCGTCCGTAACAATCCCGTAAGGCTATGTATATCTAGGATTGAGAGAATCCCAACTGAACTTTGAAAGCGTAAACATCCTATTCGTAAGAGCATCTCTAGCACATAGTGCAAAAACACGAAAACTGTAAAGTTATGGCGAGTGCGGGCCGGGCCTAGTTTGCTGCACACAGCAAACTCCGCATCTGCGACCCTGCCCGCAAACGTTTTAAATGTACGCGGGGTAGGCATAAAAGCCGTTTGGGCTCCCATTTGCGGGGCCAAACCCTCATCTCCGCCGTCGAATTCGTCGTCGCCGTTCCCCTTTCTTCCCTAGCTCCAGCCGCCCGATTCGCTCGCCATGGACGCCCTTCCTCCACATCAGCAGCAGGAGCGGCGCACGTGCGTCGCCGTCGACGCCGCGCGGAAACGGTCGTCGCATAAGTGGACGGGCAGGGGGCTTCCGGTGTCGGCGTCGCTGCTGCGACGGGAGACCGAGGAGTTCGACATCCGCCACGGTCTCGTGCCGGCCCCCGCGCCTCCCGCCGCACCCGCGCCTCTCGATTCCCCATCGTCGGAGTTCGAGGAGGGGAGCTCCTCCGACACCTGGACCCTCTCTACCACGGCGTCATAGTTTGGATGTTTAAATTTGCAGTTTTATTGTCGTGTCTGTTCTGCACAACACGTTTCTGAAACTGCAATCTAGTTTATACAGTCTCACAAACTCGAGGGTCTGCTAGAGATGCTTTTTTTAGGAGGAGAATGCTTTGCTTTATTGATCTAGAGAGAGGTTTATAGGTATTACATAAGTATCAAAAGGTTGCAGGAGCCAAACATGGCGTCCCTCCAATAGGTGCAAAGCATGTCTAGCTAAACTATGAGCTTCCGTGTTCGACGCACGTCCTTCATGGCTGAAAGAAATAGCTTGGAAATCGCCAACTCCATCCTTGATCTCTTTGACAATTGGCGCCGTAATGCCCTTAGTCTCAGCATTAATATCCCGAACCGCTTGAAGACAGTCTGATGCAATGGCGATCTTCTGAAGGTGCAGATCCCTGCCAAGAGCAAGTGCCTCGCGGCATGCCAAAGTCTCCAGGATTTTTGGGTCTGTTAGTCCATGGAAAACAATCGCTGACGAACCTAGGTAAGTACCATGTCCGTCACGACAAACCGCACTCACAGCGCCAATCGGGGGCATACGGCAGACTGCCCCATCCACATTGATTTTTGCACAGCCTGAAGGAGGCAGAGTCCATCTTCTTACAGGAGCCGATGTGGCGGCGCGTTGCCTGGCCGGCTGCACATTCATTGATTCAATCGCTTCAAGCTCTTCAACATACCTGTTGACAAAGTGATGTGTCGCCAAAGGGCTTTGGTGTTCGCCTTCATGAATGAGCCGCCTTCGGGCTGCCCAGATCGCCCACAAGGTCATTGTCATCCTGAGTAACTCCTTTGCAGAGACTGATGTAAACATGCTGAACAACCTGGACTTCGCATCCGGTTGCACCGTCGCCAGCATATGTTCAACCAGCTTCGGTTCCGCTAGAGCCCATACACACCGTGCCATAGTGCAATGTAGGAGGGAGTGGTACCAAGAATCTTCAGCTCCGTAGATAGCACAACAAGGTGAAGTAGCCATATTCCGATGGTGGCGAACATCCGATGTGGGTAATGAAGTTTGCGCCAACCGCCATAGGAAAACTTTGATTTTTGAAGGTACTCGGATCTTCCAAAGTGTCTCCCAGCCCTTCTTCTCTCGACTGCTATCTGCAGGGCCGCCTCGTCCCTCCAGCCAAGCCTCTCGTCGAAGTTTGGTTGTAATGAGCATCCGATAACAGGAACGGAAAGTGAATTCGCCTTTTATTTCTTGAGACCACGCCTAGTGATCATCACACTGATGAGTGCACAAAGGAATATTCAGAATTACCTCAGCATCAATTGGTAAGAAAGTTGCGTTGATCAGCTCCTTGTTCCATCTTGCAGATGTGTAATCAATAAGCTCCGAAACCAACTCTGGTCGGTGTTGATTTAGGCATGCAATCGGTCTCATGGACGCTTCCTTGGGGAGCCAGTTTTGGTTCCAAATACTACTCCCCTTGCCATCACCGATCCTTCTAATCAATCCTACTTTGAGAGATTCCTTCCCTTCCATTATGGCCCTCCAAATCTGTGACGGATTGTTGCCTACTTCAGCATCAAGGAATTCAGTAGAAGGGAAGTATCGTGCTTTCAGGATTTTGGCACTCAGGGTCTCCGGTGATTGTAAGATGCGCCATGCTTGTCTCGCTAGGAGAGCAAGATTAAAAATTTCAATATCCCTAAAACCCAGGCCGCCCTCATACTTCGGTCGGGTCATAACTTCCCACGACACCCAGCATGTTTTCCTTTCACCACTTTTGCTACCCCACAAAAACCTGCGAATGATGGAGTTGATGTGTAAACATAGGCCTCTAGGCAATTTGAAACAAGCCATTGAAAAGACCGGGACAGCTTGCGCTATAGACTTGATTAACACTTCTTTCCCTCCCGAAGAGATAATTTTTTCCATCCAGCCTTTCACCGTGCTCCATACTCGGTCCTTGAGATATTTGAAGGCCCCATTTTTATTACTGCCCACATCCGTAGGAAGTCCCAAATACTTTTCACTCAAGCTCTCATTCTGGACATTCAATGTAGTCTTGATAAGATTTCTTACCTCAGGTGTGCAGCCCGTGCTGAAGAACACAGAGGACTTGGCATGATTAATTCTCTGTCCCGATGCCTGACAATAGGAATCCAACAAGGAAGATACCCGTATAGCACCCTCATTACTCGCCTTGGAAAACAGCAAGCTGTCATCTGCAAAAAGTAAGTGACTAACCGGGGGAGCTGTTACAGCCACTTTGATTCCCTTAACAGGCGATGACTCATTCTGACTTTTTATGAGGCACGAAAGGCCCTCTGCTGCTAACAAGAAAAGATAAGGGGATAGCGGATCTCCCTGTCGAATTCCTCATGTAGGTGTAAATTGCTCAAGTTTCTGTCCATTGAATAAAACATAGAATTTAACTGAGCTCACCATCCTCATTATTGTGTCCACCCAGACTGGTTCAAATCCTAGCTTGGTCATAATAGCTTGCAAGTAACTCCACTCAAGGCGATCGTATGCTTCCATCATATCCAGTTTCAGTGCATAAAAACCATTGTCCTTAAACCTGTTTCTTTTCATAAAATGAAGGCATTCATATGCAAATATGATGTTATCAGTGATCAGCCTCCCCCCACAAAAGCTGATTGCTCTTCAGATATAATCTCGGGCAAAAAGGATTTCAATCTATTTGCTAGAACTTTGGATGCGATCTTGTAAATAACATTGCACAAGCTTATAAGGCGGAACTGCGAAAGTTGTGTGGGGCTTGTTACCTTTGGAATTAGAACTAGAATAGTATCATTCAGATCATGCACTTCTTCCTCTCCACGCAGAATTTTCAGGATGATCATAGAGATCTCGTCGCCACATATGTCCCAATGACTGTGAAAGAAATGCGACGGGTACCCATCAGAGCCCAGTGCCTTGGTAGGCGCCATCTGAAATAGTGCGAGTTTAACTTCATCTTTTGTATAATCCACAGTAAGTTTCAGGTTCATAACTGGAGTAACCTTCCGGGGAACACTTTGAAGCACCTCCTCCACATTATGTGTTCCCTCTGACATGAAAAGGCCCCGGTAAAAATCAGTCACCATGGTAGCCATATCCTCGGGCTTCTTCACTGTGGTACCATCTGTTGGAATTATGCCCTAGAGGCAATAATAAATATAGTTATTATTATAATTCCTGTATCAAGATAATCGTTTATTATCCATGCTATAATTGTATTGAATGAAGACTCATTTACATGTGTGGATACATAGACAAAACACCGTCCCTAGCAAGCCTCTAGTTGGCTAGCCAGTTGATCAAAGATAGTCAGTGTCTTCTGATTATGAACAAAGTGTTGTTGCTTGATAACTGGATCACGTCATTAGGAGAATCACGTGATGGACTAGACCCAAACTAATAGACGTAGCATGTTGATCGTGTCATTTTGTTGCTACTGTTTTCTGCGTGTCAAGTATTTATTCCTATGACCATGAGATCATATAACTCACTGACACCGGAGGAATGCTTTGTGTGTATCAAACGTCGCAACGTAACTGGGTGACTATAAAGATGCTCTACAGGTATCTCCGAAGGTGTTAGTTGAGTTAGTATGGATCAAGACTGGGATTTGTCACTCCGTGTGACGGAGAGGTATCTCGGGGCCCACTCGGTAATACAACATCACACACAAGCCTTGCAAGCAATGTAACTTAGTGTAAGTTGCGGGATCTTGTATTACAGAACGAGTAAAGAGACTTGCCGGTAAAACGAGATTGAAATAGGTATACGGATACTGACGATCGAATCTCGGGCAAGTAACATACCGAAGGACAAAGGGAATGACATACGGGATTATATGAATCCTTGGCACTGAGGTTCAAACGATAAGATCTTCGTAGAATATGTAGGATCCAATATGGGCATCCAGGTCCCGCTATTGGATATTGACCGAGGAGTATCTCGGGTCATGTCTACATAGTTCTCGAACCCGCAGGGTCTGCACACTTAAGGTTCGACGTTGTTTTATGCGTATTTGAGTTATATGGTTGGTTACCGAATGTTGTTCGGAGTCCCGGATGAGATCACGGACGTCACGAGGGTTTCCGGAATGGTCCGAAAACGAAGATTGATATATAGGATGACCTCATTTGATTACCGGAAGGTTTTCGGAGTTACCGGGAATGTACCGGGAATGACGAATGGGTTCCGGGAGTTCACCGGGGGGGGCAACCCACCCCGGGGAAGCCCATAGGCCATGAGGGTGGTGCACCAGCCCTTAGTGAGCTGCTGGGGCAGCCCAAAAGGGCCCTATGCGCCTAGGAAAGAAAATCAAAGAGAAAAAAAAGAGGAGGTGGGAAGGGAAGGAAGGACTCCCACCCACCAAACCAAGTCCAACTCGGTTTGGGGGGGGAGCCTTCCCCCTTGGACTCGGCCGACCCCCTTGGGGCTCCTTGAGCCCCAAGGCAAGGTCCCCTCCCTCCCACCAATATATACGGAGGTTTTAGGGCTGATTTGAGACGACTTTTCCACGGCAGCCCGACCACATACCTCCACAGTTTTTCCTCTAGATCGCGTTTCTGCGGAGCTCGGGCGGAGCCCTGCTGAGACAAGGTCATCACCAACCTCCGGAGCGCCGTCACGCTGCCGGAGAACTATTCTACCTCTCCGTCTCTCTTGCTGGATCAAGAAGGCCGAGATCATCGTCGAGCTGTACGTGTGCTGAACGCGGAGGTGCCGTCCGTTCGGTACTAGATCGTGGGACTGATCGCGGGATTGTTCGCGGGGCGGATCGAGGGACGTGAGGACGTTCCACTACATCAACCGCGTTCACTAACGCTTCTGCTGTACGGTCTACAAGGGTACGTAGATCACTCATCCCCTCTCGTAGATGGACATCACCATGATAGGTCTTCGTGCGCGTAGGAAAATTTTTGTTTCCCATGCGACGTTCCCCAACACCATCTTCCCTCATGAGGGATTTAATTTGATTCTTCCTTCTGCGTTTGCTTGCTCGTAAGTGGAAAAATTTGGTATTCTTATCCCACTCAGCCAGCCACGATATTCGCGCCCTTTGGCGCCACATTATCTCCTCGCGGTGATATAATTCATTCAACCTGTCTCTGATCTTTTTTTCCACACGTGTCGGTTCCACTCTTCCCGGTCCAGCCCTGAGTTTTGCAAGCTCGATATTCAGTCTTTTGATCTCTGTGCGGATGTTTCTAAACGTGTTTTTATCCCAGTGTTCTAGACCTTTTGACACAGCATCAATTTTCCTCCGGAGATCTGCCACTGTCAAAGCCCTCGGCCCATGCCAATGTTGCTGAATTTCCTCCTGGAAACCCTCGTGTGATTCCCACATCATTTCATACCTGAAAGGTTTGTGGTAGCTCTTGGGGAACGTAGCATAAATTCAAAATTTTCCTACGCATATTCAGATCTTCCTATGGAGAGACCAGCAACGAGAGAGGGGTAAGAGCATCTTCATACCTTTGAAGATCGCTAAGCGGAAGCATTACTAGAACGTTGATGGAGTCGTACTAGCAGCGATTCTGATCTAGTGCCGAACTACGGCACCTCGGCGTTCAACACACGTGCAGCCCGGTGACGTCTCCCGCACCTTGATCCAGCAAGGAGGAGGGAGAGGTTGGGGAAGAACTCCGGCAGCACGACGGCGTGGTGTCGATGGAGAGACGAGGTCTCCCGGCAGGGCTTCGCCAAGCACTGGCAGAGAGGAGGAGGAAGAAGGGCAGGGCTGCGCCAAGGGAGAGGGAGAAGTCTATCTCCCAATGGCCAAAAGTGCCCGGTATATATAGGGGAAGGGAGGGGATGCGCCCCTTGAGGGTTTCCCCCTCCTGGGGGGGCGGCAGCCCTAGATGGGGCTCGTGCGGCGGCCAAGGGGGGGAGGAGGGCTGTGGCGCACCCCTGGTGGGCCTTAGGCCCACCTGGCTTAGGGTTTGCCCCCCCTTTTCTCTCCCCTGCGCATTGGGCTGAGTGGGGAGGCGCACCAGCCCACCTAGGGGCTGGTTCCCTCCCCCACTTGGCCCATCTTACCTCGCGGTGTCGTTGCCCCCCTTCGGTGGACCCCCGGGGCCACCTCCGGTGGTCCCGGTGGTCCCGGTACGTTACCGGTGATGCCCGAAACACTTCCGGTGTCCGAAACCATCCGTCCTATATATCATTCTTTACCTCCGGACTATTCCGGAGCTCCTCGTGACGTCCGGTATCTCATCCGGGACTCCGAACAACTTTCAGTAACCTTGTATAACAATTCCCTATAACCCCAGCGTCACCGAACCTTAAGTGTGTAGACCCTACGGGTTCGGGAGACACGTAGACATGACCGAGACACCTCTCTGGACAATAACCATCAGCAGGGTCTGGATACCCATGGTGGCTCCCACTTGCTCCACGATGATCTCATCGGATGAACCACGATGTCAAGGATTCAATCAATCCCGTATACAATTCCCTTTGTCTGTCGGTATAGAACTTGCCCGAGATTCGATCGTCGATATACCAATACCTTGTTCAATCTCGTTACCGGTAAGTCTCTTTACTCGTTCCATAGCACGTCATCGTTAGACTAACTCCTTAGTCACATTGAGCTCATGATGATGTTCTACCGAGTGGGCCCAGAGATACCTCTCTGTCACAGGGAGTGACAAATCCCGATCTCGATTCTTACCAACCCAACAAACACTTTCGGAAGTACCCGTAGTGCACCTTTATAGTCACCCAGTTACGTTGTGACGTTTGATACACCCAAAGCACTTCTACGGTATTTGGGAGTTCCACAATCTCACGGTCGAAGGAAAATATACTTGACATTAGAAAAGCTTTAGCATACGAACAATACGATCTAGTGCTATGCTTAGGATTGGGTCTTGTCCATCACATCATTCTCCTAATGATGTGATCCCGTTATCAATGACATCTAATGCCCATGATCAGGAAACCATGATCATCTATTGACTAATGAGCTAGCCAACTAGAGGCTTGCTAGGGACACTTTGTGATCTATTTATTCACACATGTATTACTGTTTCCTGTTAATACAATTATAGCATGAACAATAGACGATTATCATGAACAAGGAAATATGATAATAACCATTTTATTATTGCCTCTAGGCCATATTTCCAACAGTCTCCCACTTGCACTAGAGTCAATAATCTAGTTACATTGTGATGTATCGAACACCCATAGCATTATGGTGTTGATCATGTTTTGCTTGTGGAAGAGGTTTAGTCAACGGGTCTGCAACATTCAGATACGTGTGCACTTTACAAATATCTATCACTCCACTCTGGACATGGTCCTGGATGGAGTTGTAGCGGCGTTTGATGTGCTTCGTCTTCCGGTGAAACCTGGGCTCCTTGGCTATGGCAATGGCCCCAGTGTTATCACAGAAGAGTGTCATTGGACCCGACGCGCTTGGGACCACTCCAAGGTCGGTGATGAGCTCCTTCATCCAAATTCCTTCATGAGCTACTTCTGAAGCAGCTATGTACCCCGCTTCACATGTAGATGCTGCCACGACTTCTTGCTTGCTGCTGCACCAGCTCACTGCCCCACCATTCAACACATATACGTATCCGGTCTGTGACTTAGAGTCATCCGGATCTGTGTCGAAGCTAGCGTCGACGTAACCCTTTACGACGAGCTCTTCGTCACCTCCATAAACGAGAAACATTTCCTTAGTCCTTTTCAGGTACTTAAGGATGTTCTTGACCGCTTTCCAGTGTTCCATACCGGGATCACTTTGGTACCTCCCTACCAAACTTATGGCAAGGTTTATATCAGGTCTGGTACACAGCATGGCATACATTAGAGAGCCCACGGCTGAAGCGTAGGGGACAGAACTCATCTTATCTCTTTCTGCTGCCGTGGTCGGCGACTGAGTCTTACTCAATCTCATACCTTGGAAAACTGGCAAGAACCCTTTCTTTGAGTTTTCCATATTGAACTTCTTCAATATCTTGTCAAGGTATGTACTTTGCGAAAGACCTATGAGGCGTCTTGATCTATCTCTATAGATCTTGATGCCTAATATGTATGCAGCTTCTCCAAGGTCCTTCATTGAAAAACTCTTGTTCAAATAGGCCTTTATGCTCTCCAACATTTCTGTATTGTTCCCCATCAATAATATGTCATCCACATACAGTATGAGGAAAGCTACAGAGCTCCCACTCACTTTCTTGTATAGACAGGCTTCTCCGTAAACCTGTATGAACCCAAATGCTTTAATCACCTCATTAAAGCGAATGTTCCAACTCCGAGATGTTTGCACCAGCCCATAGATGGAGCGTTGGAGCTTGCACACTTTGTTAGCACCCTTAGGGTCGACAAAACCTTCTGGTTGCATCATATACAACTCTTCCTTAAGGTTCCCGTTAAGGAACGCTGTTTTGACGTCCATTTGCCAAATTTCATAATCATAAAAGGCGGCAATTGCTGACATGATTCGGACTGCTTTTAGCTTTGCTACGGGAGAGAAAGTCTCTTCGTAGTCAACTCCTTGAATTTGTCGAAAACCCTTTGCAACAAGTCGAGCTTTGTAAACGGTTACATTACCGTTTGCATCAGTCTTCTTCTTGAAGATCCATTTATTTTCTATGGCTCGCCGGTCATCGGGCAAGTCCACCAAAGTCCAGACTTTGTTCTCATACATGGATCCTATCTCTGATTTCATAGCTTCAAGCCATTTGTTGGAATCCGGGCCCGCCATCGCTTCTTCATAGTTTGAAGGTTCACCGTTGTATAACAACATGATTTCCATCACAGGGTTGCCGTACCACTCTGGTGCGGAGCGTGCCCTTGTGGACCTTCGCGGTTCAGTAGTAACTTGATCCGAAGCTTCATGATCATCATCATTAACTTCCTCTTCAGTTGGTGTAGGCACCACAGGAACAATTTCCCGCGCTGTGCTACTATCCTGTTCGAGAGGGGGTGTAATTACCTCATCAAGTTCTACCTTCCTCCCACTTACTTCTTTCGAGAGAAACTCTTTCTCTAGAAAGGATCCGTTCTTGGCAACAAAGGTTTTACCTTCGGATCTAAGATAGAAGGTATACCCAATAGTTTCTTTAGGGTATCCTATGAATATGCATTTATCCGCTTTGGGTTCGAGCATTTCTGGTTGAAGTTTCTTCACATAAGCATCGCAGCCCCAAACTTTAAGAAATGACAACTTAGGTTTCTTGCCAAACCATAGTTCATACGGTGTCGTCTCAACAGATTTAGACGGTGCCCTATTTAAAGTGAATGATGCAGTTTCTAATGCGTATCCCCAAAATGATAGCGGTAGGTCGGTAAGAGACATCATAGATCGTACCATATCTAATAAAGTGCGATTACGACTTTCAGACACTCCGTTGCGTTGCGGTGTGCCAGGCGGCGTTAGTTGTGAAACGATTCCACACTTTCTTAGGTGTGTGCCAAACTCGTGACTCAAATATTCTCCTCCACGATCAGATCGTAGACACTTAATTTTTCTGTCACGTTGATTCTCGACTTCACTCTGAAATTCCTTGAACTTTTCAAATGTCTCAGATTTGTGTTTCATCAAGTAGATATACCCATACCTACTCAAATCATCGGTGAGAGTGAGAACATAACGATAGCCACCGCGAGCTTCAACATTCATTGGACCACACACATTAGTATGTATTATTTCCAATAAGTCTGTTGCTCTCTCCATTATTCCTGAGAATGGAGTCTTAGTCATCTTGCCCATGAGGCACGGTTCGAATGTGTCAAATGATTCAAAGTCAAGAGACTCTAATAGTCCATCAGTATGGAGCTTCTTCATGCGCTTAACGCCGATATGACCAAGGCGGCAGTGCCATGGGTATGTGGGACTATCACTATCAACTTTACATCTTTTGGTACTCACACTATGAATATGTGTAACATCACGATCGAGATTCATCAAGAATAAACCATTCACCAGCGGAGCATGACCATAAAACATATCACTCATATAAATAGAACAACCATTATTCTCTGACTTAAATGAGTAGCCGTCTCGCATTAAGCAAGACCCTGATACAATATTCATGCTCAAAGCTGGTACTAAATAACAATTATTAAGGTTTAAAACTAATCCCGACGGTAGATGTAGAGGTAGCGTGCCGACGGCGATCACATCGACTTTGGAACCATTCCCCACGCGCATCGTCACCTCGTCCTTGGCCAGTCTCCGCTTATTCCGCAGTTCCTGCTTTGAGTTGCAAATGTGAGCAACAACACCGGTATCAAATACCCAGGAGCTACTACGAGCGCTGTTAAGGTACACATCAATAACATGTATATCACATATACCTTTAACGTTGTCGGCCTTCTTGTCCGCTAAGTATTTGGGGCAGTTCCGCTTCCAGTGACCTTTTCCCTTGCAATAGAAGCACTCAGTCTCAGGCTTGGGTCCATTCTTTTTCTTCTTCCCGGCATCTGGCTTACCGGGCGCGGCAACAGCTTTGTCGTCTTTCTTGAAGTTCTTCTTACCCTTGCCCTTCTTGAAACTAGTGGTCTTGTTGACCATCAACACTTGATGCTCTTTCTTGATTTCTACTTCTGCAGACTTGAGCATCGAGTACAACTCGGGAATGGTCTTCTCCATCCCTTGCATGTTGTAGTTAAGCACAAAGCCTTTGTAGCTTGGTGGGAGAGACTGGAGGATTCTGTCAATTATAGCATCATCCGGAAGTTCGACTCCAAGTGAAGTCAGACGACCGTGTAACCCAGACATTTTGAGTATGTGCTCACTGACAAAACTGTTCTCCTCTATCTTACAGCTAAAGAACTTGTCGGAGACTTCATATCTCTCGACACGGGCATGAGCTTGAAAAACTAGCTTCATCTCCTGGAACATCTCATATGCTCTGTGTTGCTCAAAACGCCTTTGGAGCCCCGTTTCTAAACTGTATAACATGCCACACCTAACCAGAGAGTAGTCATCACTCCGCGTTTGCCAGACGTTCAGAATGTCCTGGGCTGCTGCGGGAGCGGGAGGGTCACCTAGCGGCGCATCAAGGACATAAGTGCTTCAAGGATGAGCTTCAAGTTGCGAACCCAGTCCGCATAGTTGCTACCATCATCTTTCAGCTTGTTTTTCTCTAGGAATGCGTTGAAATTGAGGTTGACGTTGGCCATCTACAATATTTATAAAGACAACTTTTAGACTAAGTTCATGACAATTAAGTTCATTTAATCAAATTAAGTATGAACTCCCACTTAAATCGACATCCCTCTAGTCATCTAAGTGATACATGATCCATGTTGACTAACCCGTGTCCGATCATCACGTGAGACGGACTAGTCACCATGGTGAGCAACTTCATGCTGATCGTATTCAACCATACGACTCATGTTCGACCTTTCGGTCTCTTGTATTCGAGGTCATGTCTGTACATCCTAAGCTCGTCGAGTCAACCTAGGTGTTTCGCATGTGTAAATCTGGCTTACACCCGTTGTATGCGGACGTTAGAATCTATCACACCCGATCATCACGTGGTGCTTCGAGACAACGAACCTTCGCAACGGTGCACACTTAGGGGAATACGTTCTCGAAATTTTAAGAGGGATCATCTTATTATGCTACCGTCGTTCTAAGCAATAAGATGAAAAACATGATAAACATCACAATGCAATCATATAGTGACATGATATGGCCATTATCATCTTTGCCCTTTCGATCTCCATCTTCAGGCATCGCATGATCATCATCGTCACCGGCGTGACACCATGATCTCCATCATCGTGTCTCTGTGAAGTCGTCACGCCAACTACTACTATCACTACTACTATAGCTAACCGTTAGCAATGAAGTAAAAGTAGTAAGCACATGGCGTTGCATCTCATACAATAAATTAAGACAACTCCTATGGCTCCTGCCGGTTGTCATACTCATCGACATGCAAGTAGTGAAACCTATTACAATAACATGATCATCTCATACATCATACATGCAACATCACAACTTTGGCCATATCACATCACATGTCAAACCCTGCAAAAACAAGTTAGACGTCCTCTAATTGTTGTTGCAAGTTTTACGTGGCTGATTTGGGTTTCTAGCAAGAACGCCTTCTTACCTACATGACAACCACAACGATGATATGCCAAAGCTATTTACCCTTCATAAGGACCCTTTTCATCAAATCAAATCCGACTAGAGTAGGAGAGACAGACACCCGCTAGCCACCTTTATGCACGGTGTGCATGTCTGTCGGTGGAACCAGTCTCACGTAAGCGTACGTGTAAAGTCGGTCCGGGCCGCTTCATCCCACAATACCGCCGGAAAAGAATAAGACTAGTAGCGTCAAGCAAATTGACAAATCATCGCCCACAACTTTTGTGTTCTACTCATGCATAGAATCTACGCATAGAAAACCTAGCTCGGATGCCACTGTTGGGGAGCGTAGCATAAATTCAAAATTTTCCTACGCATATTCAGATCTTCCCATGGAGAGACCAGCAACGAGAGAGGGGTAAGAGCATCTTCATACCTTTGAAGATCGCTAAGCGGAAGCATTGCTAGAACAGGTTGATGGAGTCGTACTCGCGGCGATTCCGATCTAGTGCCGAACTACGGCACCTCCGCGTTCAACACACGTGTAGCCCGGTGACGTCTCCCGCACCTTGATCCAGCAAGGAGGAGGGAGAGGTTGGGGAAGAACTCCAGCAGCACGACGGCGTAGTGTCAATGGAGAGACGAGGTCTCCCGGCAGGGCTTCGCCAAGCACCGGCAGAGAGGAGGAGGAAGAAGGGCACGGCTGCGCCGAGGGAGAGGGAGAAGTCTATCTCCCAATGGCCAAAAGTGCCCGGTATATATAGGGGAAGGGAGGGGCTGCGCCCCCTTGAGGGTTTCCCCCTCCTGGGGGGGGGAGGCGGCAGCCCTAGATGGGGCTAGTGCGGCGGCCAAGGGGGGAGGAGGGGTGTGGCGCACCCCTGGTGGGCCTTAGGCCCACCTGGCTTAGGGTTTGCCCCCCCCCTTTTCTCTCCCCTACGCATTGGGCTGAGTGGGGAGGCGCACCAGCCCACCTAGGGGCTGGTTCCCTCCCCCACTTGGCCCATCTTACCTCCCGGGGTCGTTGCCCCCCTTAGGTGGACCCCCGGGGCCACCTCCGGTGGTCCCGGTGGTCCCGGTACGTTACCGGTGATGCCCGAAACACTTCCGTTGTCCGAAACCATCCGTCATATATATCAATCTTTACCTCCAGACCATCCCAGAGCTCCTCGTGACGTCCGGGATCTCATCCGGGACTCCGAAAAACTTTCGGTAACCTCGTATAACAATTCCCTATAACCCTAGCGTCACCGAACCTTAAGTGTGTAGACCCTACGGGTTCGGGAGACAGGCAGACATGACCGAGACACCTCTCTGGCCAATAACCATCAGCGGGGTCTGGATACCCATGGTGGATCCCACTTGCTCCACGATGATCTCACCGGATGAACCACGATGTCAAGGATTCAATCAATCCCGTATACAATTCCCTTTGTGTGTCGGTATAGAACTTGCCCGAGATTCGATCGCCGATATACCAATACCTCGTTCAATCTCGTTACCGGTAAGTCTCTTTACTCGTTCCGTAGCACGTCGTCGTGTGACTAACTCCTTAGTCACATTGAGCTCATGATGATGTTCTACCGAGTGGGCCCAGAGATACCTCTCCGTCACACGGAGTGACAAATCCCGATCTCGATTCGTACCAACCCAACAGACACTTTCGGAGGTACCCGTAGTGCACCTTTATAGTCACCCAGTTACGTTGTGACGTTTGATACACCCAAAGCACTTCTACGGTATCCGGGAGTTGCACAATCTCACGGTCGAAGGAAAATATACTTGACATTAGAAAAGCTTTAGCATACGAATAATACGATCTAGTGCTATGCTTAGGATTGGGTCTTGTACATCACATCATTCTCCTAATGATGTGATCCCGTTATCAATGACATCTAATGCCCATGATCAGGAAACCATGATCATCTATTGACTAACGAGCTAGCTATCTAGAGGCTTGCTAGGGACACTTTGTGATCTATTTATTCACACATGTATTACTGTTTCATGTTAATACAATTATGGCATGAACAATAGACGATTATCATGAACAAGGAAATATGATAATAACCATTTTATTATTGCCTCTAGGGCATATTTCCAACAGTAGCGTCGTCGGCCAGTGCTTTGCCCATTCAGCTGGAGGAGAATAGGGATATGATCTGATGTAGCAGCAACTTTATGGGAGAGTTCCGCTTGAGGGAAGATGCTGCACCATTCCCCACATGCGAGAGCTCTGTCCAGTCTGACTCGCGTATACGTGCCCCCGGCTACTCGCCTTTCAAAAGTCCATTTTGGCTCTGAGTAGCCCAGATCAGTTAGGCTGCATATGTCAACAGCATCTCTGAACCCATGTACCTGCATCAAACTCCGATGACTAACCCCTTCGTACTCATCAAGCCGCAGTACCTCGTTGAAATCCCCGGTACATAGCCATGGGCGATCACTCGCATAAGCAAGCGATCGAAGAAGGTCCCATGTTATTTGCCGATCATTAACTTTGGCTTCCCCATAGACAACCGACAGCCTCCATTGTGGTTTATCTGGGGTAGACAGCATATCGTCAATATGGTAGTTAGAGTATCCCAAGGTTTCTAGCTTTATTGAATTATTCCAGAAAATTCCAATTCCTCCACTTCTTTGAGAGCTACTAACAACAAAAGAAGAATCAAAACCCAAAGTTGATGCTAAGCTTTCTACTCGCTCCCGAGCGAGCTGTGTTTCTACAATGCAAAGAACTAGAGGGGTATATTGTTCGCTAAACCGCGAAGCTCACGAACTGTCGCGGGTCTGCCAGCCCCATGGTAGTTCCAGCATAGTATACTCATTGAGCCCGGCGGTGCTCCTCGGAGGAGCCCGCCAACTTGCTCATTGATGACGTCGTTTTTCAGGTGACGCTCCCTTCTTCAACTTCTTTTTATCACGCGGAGAAACATAAGCATACGGGGCTGGTGGAACTTGCTCAGCCGTATTTGGTCCATGTGCTATAGGGACGTCGTCCAAAACCTCTTTTCCTGATCCGACCGGCTTTGTTTGCGCATTTCTACCAACAGAGAGATCCAATCGTTTCTTTGATATTGACCCGGTTGGGGCTGTTTGTTCATCTTCGCCCCCGTGAACCTGATCAGTTTTCATAGGGCTTGAGGCTGTATCGTCGAGATTATCATCTGACATCCTTGCTTCTTGTGATGAGCGTTTCCTGGCTGCACTAGCCGTCTCATTGGTGTTTCGGTTTCCACGTGCTGCCCCTCCTCGACCACGATGACCCCCCTGTTGCGAGGAGGATTTGCATAGCTGTTTTGGTTGAACTGGCTCGTCTGGTAGGGCCTTCTCTTGGCCACCATCCACTGTCCATACTCAACTTGTTCGGGCCCATGGATACCATTCCCGCACTCCTCCAATGTATGCCCCATAATCCCGCAGAACTCACAGAAGTAACCAAGTTTCTCATATTTGACTGGGAGTAAAAGGGTCCCCTCCCCTCTGATGGCTAAGGGAGTGAATCGAACCAGCGGGTCTGCTACCTTGATTTTAACTCGAACCCTAGCATAGTTCCCTTCAAAGGCCCTAGTCGGATTCATTTCAACACTCTTAACTTTGCCGATCCGACGGGCTAGTTGATCAAGCACTGTCTCCCTGCGGTACAGCTCAGGAGTATCATGAATCTAAGCCCAAACATGCACCCGATCTAGAACGACTTCGTGCGGTTTGCCTCTTCCATCATATTCCTCAATGATGACCATGAGTCCCGTGAATATCCAAGGACCTTGATGCATTACCCTGTTCCAGTCACCTACGCAGAACATCTGAACTATGAAAAGGTTATCGTGAGCCTCGCGGATCGAGGGTTCATACGCCAAGCGCCAGATAAACTTCATCGTCGACTTGAAAGATTCCGCACTAAAGGGCTTCGAAGTATTCACCCTAGCTACTGCGAGCCAACGTGTTTCCTCTGCAAACTTCGAGATCTCCTCATCTCCAACTACAACCTCGTCCAGTTCCGAGTCCTTCAGCTTCATGTTCTTCATTGCCGATTCCAAATTTGTTGGCGCTTTCCCCTTCCACCCCCTAGAGGCAGAACCCTGGGGATCACCAGCAGTTGACGAAGACGCCATGGAGAGTCCTACCGCTCGTTCCACTAGCTGCGGACGCAGTAGGGGAGAGGATCGGTCGGATCCTGTTGACGATTCCTTGAAAGGCCTCAACGACGGCAGGGCCGCCGGAGTAGTAAAACCCTAAACCCTAGCCGCCGCCAGGGTCGGGTAGGTTGCTTTCCCATGGGCTCTTTTGCAATAGTTGAGAAACTTGTTAGGTAAGCGTGAAGCGTTGGTGCATGCTAGAGATGCTTTTCGAATGTTCTCGTGTAAGTTGGGCTTCAATGTTGAACCACTAGACGTGTCACGGCCCGCTCACTATCGCCTCTTTCCTTGGATCGGCTAGAGGCTCCAACCATGCGGCCGGCCCATGCGCCGGCGTCGGCGGCGCGCGGAGGCCGGGCGCTGTACGAGCTGTACAGGGCGGCGAGCCGCGCGGCGGCGCCGGCGGTGTTCCTCTGGCGGCGGATGCGAGGGCTGGAGCACCGGTCGCGCTGGCCAGAGCGGCTAGGCCGGCCGTCGGTTGCGCGGCCTCGGCCAGGCTCGCCGCTCGTGTGGTTCCACGCCGTCTCCCTCGGCGAGGGCATGGCCGCGCTCCCGGTCGTCCGTCACTGCGCGCGCCTCCACCCCGGCCTCCCTATCCTCCTCACCACCACCACTCTCTCTGCCTTGTAAGTCCCCATCACCACCACCATTCCGGGGCGATGCCTCCTTTTCGAAAAAAAAAATCACCACCACCATTGAGCAAGGGCCATTTTAGATGAACGTAATGTGAAATGTCCAACACACCACTCATTCAACCATTTCGATTTGTAATACGTAGTAGCTAACCGCACCTGCCGTGTGGTTTGATTAACATAATGTGGCCAAGCTTTAAGCTCCCTTCTTTGTTTTGATGTAGCGAAGTGATAAAGGATTTGCTGCCGGATGTTGTCATATATCAGGTGAGTTTGGAGAGTGCTTCACAACTAGGTTGCATCGATACGGATACGGGTACCAAACTATCAGTACCGGCGATACGGATACGTAAATACGTCATTTCTGAAAAGCGCCAACACAGTGATACGTTTGGCTATTTTTGAACACAACATAAAATATATGTTATCGCATCAAGCCATTTAGCATATATTTAGTCAGCGCTGTCCGTTATCGTATCCATCATTCCAAAACAAGCAATAACCAACAAGCCAAAGGGTTTACCAAACATAAAAGTTCAGTTAGACAGAAAGGGAGGGGGAGGAGTAGGAAATCAGCAGCCTTCCATTAGATAGAATTCTACGGGATAGTGGGGGGAAGGGGAGCGGGGGCACCGAGGAAAGAAGCCCACCGCCGGCACTGCTAGAGCCTGAGAGGCATCGGTGACGTATTGGGAAAGAATCGGTATCAGATACGGATACGCTTGTTGCTGGAAGTATCGGTGTTTTCTTGCTCCACACCTTCAGAGCTCTCAGGTTATGCTAGAGTTAATTTAGTGATGCCATATCCAATGTGGATGATTAGAGAGGTGATTTGTAGCAGGAAGCCATGTCTTATTGCCACATAGGATAAATTATGGGTTCATCTTGTAAGACTCCAAGTGCTTATGCATGCAACTATATACCTTATCTAAGAGAAAATGCAACCATCTATGTAAAATGCAGGTGCTTAGCAATCACGTAGGTCATATCCTTGAAGAAAGGTTCGAATAAGTAAGGTGCTAATTTTGTGGCATTGGTGCTTGATTAGGCACCAGTGCTTAACCTTATCTGGTGCTCATGCTGTTATGCATATAACTATCTGTAGCAAAGAGATAATACAACCATCTCAACACCTAGAGGAAGTAATTGTATTGACTTTGTTCACCTCTCAAGAAAACTGTTTCTGCCTCAACATATGGCAAATGGAATTTGTTTGGTAATGATACTACTTTGTTCAGCTGTACCACTTAAGCTTCATAAGATTCTGTTATGGCCACTTACTTTTGGTTGTTAGGTTGTAATATCTGATAGCAAATTGTGTAATTATAGCTATTTGTCCTTCTAAATTCTAATGATGCATTTGTTGAGTGTCTGTAGTTTGCACCTCTTGACTGTCCTGACGCAATAGAAAGGTTCATTGGATACTGGAAGCCAAGTTTGATACTTCTCATGGAAAGCGAATTGTGGCCAAACCTCATCATGTCTGCCGCAGAGAAAGGGGTGAGCAGTTCTTTCATGATCTTGTGCATCACCAGCTCTCTGTTAATGATCTTTCCCATATTCTAATTTCTAGTGTCTGGGCAGCCTTTTCAGAACTTCCTACATGCTGTATACATGAGCAGATTTTATTGCCTTTGTTGTTCATTAGTGTCCGCATCATTCCCTAGCTAATTGTTTGTCATGAACATGACTGACCTGCATATTTTCAGATTGCAGTGGCTCTTTTAAATGCCCGTATGTCACTGAAGTCGTTCAACCGTTGGTCTGTGCCTCTAGGGTTGCCATTAATCTCTCTGATGCTCTCTAAACTATTGCTTGTTATCCCACTGGTAAGTAACAGTAGAGGTTTAAGTCCTATTTTTATATTTTACTCTCTCCATCCCATAATGTAAGACATTTTTGCAAGCTAGTTTAGCTTGCAAAAACGTCTTACATTATGGGATGGAGTAGTACAACTGTTACCCATCATCGTTCATTTTATCTGGTGCAGAGTACGGTCCAGGCTGTTCGTTTTCAGTTGCTCCATACACCACCACACAAAATCCATTTCGCTGGTGATTTAAAATATGGTATGCCCTATTTACCTTTTTTTCAGTCATGTATTGTTTTCAGAATACATTTGGTAGTGAATCTCTGAGTAGCACAATTTCAAAGGGTAATCGCAGAAGCTTGAAAAGATAACCTTCACAAGTGAAATGATTTATTGTGACTCATGTGATTTACCTAGCTGTTGGTGATGTTGAGGTTGGGGAGAAAGAGCTGGATACAATCAAAGATCTGCAGCGGCAGTTCAACGATAGGCCCATCTGGATGGCAGCTTCGATTCACAGCGGTGAAGAAGAAGGTAAGAACACTGGAAACACACTTTTTGCTATTAAGTGAACCAATATAATTTGTTATACATCTGCCCTTCCAGTGAACTGTACGCACAACGAACTATGTGGTTGTTCCCTAATAGCCTAAGCTCTTTGTTGACTTTTTTACAGTCTCCAAGTATAAGTTTATCCATTGCTGAAGTGATGTTCAAATCATGACATCAACATTAGTAAAATACCTCACATGATGAATATATTCATGCAATCTTCTCATGGCCAATCAAGGGGTTAGAATTGCAAGTTTTAAATGTTTGACAGCTGTTTTTGATGGGGACTTGGATTAGAAATGGGAGTAGATAAGGATATTGCCTTTATGAGCTATTATGCTCATGGAATATGTCTTCAATATACTTAAGATTGCTTAGTCAACAGATGCTTCTGTACTCTCCAGGTTGCCAAAATTTATAATTGTAGCTGTCTCTGTTCTAGGAATCGCCTATCATTTCACATCCTTCTGATTGATCTTCTGCCGCATCCTTCAATTTTGCTACTAGTACACTAATTATGGTTAAAGGACCTTGCACGGAGGTTTTTGCGAAGCAACCTCAAAGAATTCATTTCTTAGGTCATTATTTCAGTGTTCTCAACATAAAACGAGTCCCAGAGGCTACCTTAACTTCACTTCTGTTTTCCAGTCGTTCTCCGTGTTCATGACGAGTTAATCAAGGTGTATCCTTTGCTACTACTAATTCTCGTGCCAAGACATCCTCAGGACATCAAGAATGTTTCTTTAGTATGTTAATGGTGCCTTTTCTTACCCGTTTTATTTTACCCTGTTTGGTGTATGAGTCAGTTCCTGAGTACACTATTAGTTATTTGGCTACTTACCAGTTTCTAATACTTTCTCTCTTCCAAAATGTAAGTAATTTTAGACATTGACTCTCCAAGTTGATACTTTGAAGTTTGAACAGTATTTCTTTACAATAAGTATGTTGTGTAAAGTAAAAATTCATATACAATATGGAAATATATTTCACAATGGATCTAATCATACTAATTAGGTTTTGTAAATTTTACCGCTTCTTTTCTATGGTCAAACTTAAAAAACTTGACAGATGCTAAAACTGCTTACATTTGGGAGCGAAGGAAATATCATATCTTGTTGTTTACTTGAAAAATCAAATGATTGTAAATACTTAAGATGAGGAGCAAGTGTTGTGGGAGTTACTGTGTTTAGTGCATAAGGCTCGAGTACCGTGAATAACAGAACTGTACACAACTTGAAGTTTGACAGTTTTCTAAAGCATGAAGAGCAGACAGCTGGGCGTTGCCAAGTTAGTTAGGTGTGTGAGTGCATGCCCTGCCCACTTGCTTTCGTGTTGTGAACTTCACAGGGAGCTCAAGGTTGCCCCTCGTACTTTATGAAAAAAGAACACAGGCAACTCCCTGTAGTTCTAGTGTTTTTTTTTTTTAAGCATGAAGAGCATGTGATACATTTTAGTGTAAACTTGGTAGTACAATAGGCCTGAACAATATCTTTGTATACAATTTCTTGCAGGCACTGAAAAAACAAAAGATAAATTTTGTGCTGAGGTCAACAATGGAAGTGGTGTCTATAAACACTAGGGTATACGTGGTTGATACTTTAGGTTTGTCTAATCCCTCCATCGGGAAATTTGTGCATTATTTCTGTAGAGATTATGTATATCCGTTTGAACTATTAGTTAATGGCAGAAAATATGATGGAAAGCAGGGGAATTAAGAATGCTCTACAGGGTAACTCCAATAGCAGTCGTGGGAGGTTCATTTTTACCTAGCTTGTCTGGCCATAATTTTTCCGAGGCTGCTGCAGCTGGTTGTGCTGTTCTGACTGGTAAGGCTAAGGTATCTACCTATTTGAATCTATATCATTTCCTTGACAAAATCAGAGTGTATAGAGTTTCACGTGTTGCACTGGCTTTCAGGTCCCCATGTTGGGCATTTCTATCATATGCTGGTTGAAATGTGGCAAATAAATCCTCTAGCTGTCAAGCAGGTGACAAGTTATTCTGTATCTTCCCATTTATTTAGGGGTCCCTTTATTTAAACATAACTATGGCGCATCATTTGCATTGTTTATTGGGTGACTTGTTCCTGTACACAACTAGCCAATGCTAGTCGTACTTTCTTGGTTTACATTCTTTTTACTCGCTCTGTAAAATAATACTATAAGATGTTTTTGATGACTACAGAGGTAGTACTTTGGAAATTTTGTAGGAAGTAATATTAATGTTTATAACAGGGTAAAAGTCCATAGACTGCCCTTTAGACACAAGATCTTACGATCGGGCTATTGGTGAAGGCTGATCTTTTACTCTTCCTCCCATTCTAGAAAACTGATGCAAATGTTCTTGCCAGTTGACAGGAGAAGCTGAACTGCTGGATGTGCTAAAAGAACTGCTCGATGATTCCAAAGCTCTAGAAGCATGCCAAGGAGCTGCAAAAGATGCATTTTCCATCATGGCACATGGAGTCGTGAGCCGTGTATGGAATCTAGTCTCCACTTTCGCCATTGATTCCCAACAGAAACGTGGAATAGTTAATTAATTCTATGTAAGCCTCCCCAGTCACCCAGTGTGTGCATGTAAATGTGTTTTTTACTGATGATACCAACATTTAACACATCTATGTCTGCCAGTGGATTTCTTCAGGGACTGCTTCAGAACGCATGGCGACCCTCTCAAGCCGGAGGTCTCAAGAATTTCTTCGTACAACCTGTTTTGCAGCTTCCATATGATAGTACTCCTACCGAACATCACATGTCTGGTGAGTGGTGACAAAGGAGACAGATCTCAAATTACAGGCAACCCAACTATTCCCTACAGTCGCTTGAAGGAACGCTGGAAAGTACCCATCCTAGTTTTGTCTATTCTGTTCGATTTACTCCTCTCTCAGCGCTCTAGTAGCATGTTTCTGGAAATTTCTTCTGCGCCTCCTATTATTCTTATCCCATGACTCGTGGCTGTAATTATTGGTACTCCCTCCGGTCCTTTTTACTTCGTGTATTAGATTAATGTCCAGTCAAATTTTGCAAAGTTTGACTAAAATTATATAAAAAAATCTAACAATATTGATTTCGCATTGTGAATGTTGGTGCTTTTTTTCTTATAAGTTCAGTCAAAGTAGAGATGCTTTGACTTCGGACAAAACCTATATGCAGGTTAAAAAGGACCGGAAAGAGTATGTTGTAGGCCTGTAACCGGTTGATCGTCTGTTTTAGGTCATTGCATAGATTTCAAAATGAGACCCAAATTTAGTTCAGGAAGGTGGCAGATTGGCAGTTAACTGCACATGATTGATCTTCTGCCATGTGCATGAGCATGACCTTTGTCCTTTTTAAGCTTGCAATAAAAATACTTTATTGGTGGCATCGTACTATCGTGCAGTTTCAGAGAGGAACGGAAATGGCAAACATATGACCGATCTGCAGACTAGCACGGGCTGGCTGCTGTCTCCATTGCATTGTGAAACGCGCAGTGCGTGCTTTAACTGCCTGCCCGCATGGAAAAGAGCAAGGCCGAGATATTCCAGTTCGATCGATTTAATCCAGTCACCCATCCTGGTGTTTCATTGCAGCCCAACCACCCCAACACCAACCATTTGATGTCTCTAGTATCGTCACCTTTTGGCTCTACTTTTTGTTGCTGTTATTGGAGAAAATTTCCTCGAGGGAGTTGTGTTGGATTCAATTTTATTTGTTCGCACTAAACCTCCTAGCCATCCATAAAAAAACTCCAAACCCTAACACCTTGTCTTAGGGCATCTCTAAGAAAAAAACTAACTAAAACAGGTTTCCTAAAAATCCTCTAAAACTCGTTTGTCTAAATCTTGCATTTAATTATCTATATCCAAACAACTGCAAATCCCCTAAAACTCAAATTTGAGAAGAAAAGGTGATATTTGGGCCAAAAAGAGCCAACTAGTAGATCCCCTAAACCCAAAACTTTACTAAATCTGAATTTTTCAACCCCTTCCCAAACTTGACCCTCTCTCTCAAATTTAGTATGCCTTCGCTCGATTGACTAAAACTCCCGCACATCCTCCCGCCCACCCTGCCGCCGCCACCAATTGTGCCCTTCCCCGGTGACCCCCATTGCACCCCTGGGCACCAGCGCTGGCGTCGAAGACCCACTGGTGGCCACAAATTCGACGGCGCAACCACCAAAAAGGCGGCGCTAGGGGATGAATCTCATTGGCAGAAAAGTGTCGATGCCAGTCGTTGGTGGTCCCCCCAGCGCAACTAGCGCACCGACCATGGCGAAGCAGACCAGCAAAAGGGACCGTTAGCAAACCAAAAAAGGTGGCGGTCAACACGATGATGCTCGCGAAGAAAAAGAAGAATGTGATCGCTTGTCCGCTTCGCCCTTGACCTATTGTAGCTCCGACGACTGCTACCCAACCTCTTGCTGCTACACGAGAAGCTCCTCCACCATCTGCGACCGAGGACGGGATGGATTCGAATGCTACAACCTACGACGACACATGCTCGAGGAAATGGCCAAAAGATAAAAAAATCCTGCTTTCACTTTATGGCTTGCATTTGCTTAGTATTGATGCTTTGAATGTAGAAGATGCCCTTCAAGACCCGGATAGGGTGAATGCCATGCACGAAGAGCTACACAACTTCCAGAGGAATCAAGTGTGGACACTTGTTGAAAAGCCTGAGGACGAGCGCAACATTATTGGTACAAAATGGGTGTTTCGGAACAAGCAAGATGAAGATGGTCAAGTTGTACGCAACAAGGCACATCTCGTAGCCCAAGGATACACGCAAGTTGAAGGTATGGACTATGGTGAGACCTATGCCCTCGTTGCTAGACTTGAAGTTATTCACATTCTTCTCGCTTATGCCAATCACCATGATATTACTCTTTACCAAATGGATATCAAAAGTGTTTTTCTAAATGGTGAAATTGAGGAGGAGGTTTATGTCAAACAACCTCCCAGCTTTGTGAACCCCAAGAAACCTAATCATGTTTACAAACTTTGTAAAGCTTTATATGGTCTTAAACAAGCCCCTAGAGCTTGGTACAAATGCCTAACGAAGCTTCTCATTCAAAAGGGTTTTGAGATTGGTAAAATTGACGCAACCTTATTCACTACAAGAGTTAATGGAGAACTATTTGTGTGCCAAATATATGTGGATGGTATTATCTTTGGTTCTACTAACCCATATTTTAGTATATTTTAGATATAGTCCATAGAGAGGCTTGGTTAAAGGATTGTGAGGAGAAGCCCCTTGATGCAAGGAAATGAATAGGATTGGCTCAAGCTTTAAGCAAGAGGACTCTACATTTTACATTTGTGAGAAATCACTTTGAGTCCATAGGAAAGCCAATACTATTAAAAAGGGGAGAGGTATTATGATGAATCGGTTGATCAAGTGCTTAGAAGTAGCCACCAAAAATACTCAGCCATTCTCCCACAAAATATCTGTGTCCAAAGCTATATCTGCAAAATCGGTGCCACCAACTATTTCCACTCGGCCCTACTGATTTTACACTTGAGAGATCCTATGCCAAACCCTACCATCTCGGTACCACCAACTTTCACATTGGTGCCACCGAGATTCAGTGAACAACTTTCTATTGAGAAGATTTCAAGAATCGGAAATTTCGAGTTTGAAATCGGTCTCACCAAGATTTGGAAACTGGTCTAGGTCATCATATCGGTACCATCGAGTTTCCTATATCAGTCCCACCGAAAATTCAAAAGTTGCCACATTTAGTGCAATTATTTACCACCGAGATTCTTTTCGGTGTCACCGAGTTTGGCAATAATGTTGTAACGGTTGGATTTTGGGGGATGCCTATATATACACCTCCACCTACCTCTCATTCTAGAGGAAGCACTCAGAACACACTTAGACTTGCCACATCCATTTTTCTGAGAGAGAGCCACCTACTCATGTGTTGGGATCAAGCGATTCCACTCTATCTATTTGAAATTTGATCTCTAGCCTCCCCAAGTTGCTTTCCACAAGATCAATCTCTCCTATCCATGCCAAATCTATGAGTGATTGAGTGTTGAGGAGACTATCTTTTGAAGCACAAGAGCAATGAGTTCGTCGTTCTACCACATCTATTACCTTTTCGAGGGTGATGCCTCCTAGATTGGTTAGATGTCTCTTGGGAGCCTCCTACTTCGTGTTGTGCAGTTGAACCAAGAAGTTTGTACGAGCGAGGAGATCCCCTAGTT
Source organism: Hordeum vulgare subsp. vulgare (assembly GCF_904849725.1). Classification (NCBI taxonomy): domain Eukaryota; kingdom Viridiplantae; phylum Streptophyta; class Magnoliopsida; order Poales; family Poaceae; genus Hordeum; species Hordeum vulgare. The sequence goes on from NC_058520.1 coordinate 543,056,800, forward strand.
CGTGAAGATCTACCGTGAGTGAGGCTAGTCATGTGTGGACGAAAGCCGTGGTGGAATAGACAAGGTCGTTTCTTCATGGACCCTTGTGCGTGGAGCCCTCCGTGGAATCTCGCAGCCGTTACCCTCCGTGGGTTGAAGTTTCCACTAACATGGACGTACGATAGTGCCACCTATCCGAACCATGCCAAAATCGTCGTGTCAACTTCTTTGCGTTTGATCTTCCCAAAATATACTCCTTACTACATGTGCAATGTCCTTACTTTTTGCTGCCATATTTATTGACTGGCATGTGTAGGGTGCACTAGACTTGTTAGAAATGCTAAAATCTGCCAACCACTAAAATTGGGAAAAGGCTAGGATTTTAATTTATGCAAGTAATCTATTCATCCCCCCTCTAGACACCCCTTCTATTAATCCGACAAATGAGAGTCAAGTGAATAGGAAGCCAAGGACATATAACTACAAAAACGATGAAGATAAAGCTTTGTGTGAATCTTGGATCAAAGTCTCTCTCGATGCCACGATTGATGTCGACCAAACAGAGAAGAGATCTTGGACTCGCGTCCAAGACTACAACAACAACACTGTGCCCATCCCCTCCGCACTATCGATTCTCTTAGTCATTGGTGTGATAACATCAAAGACTATATACCATCTAAGTTGGTGCATATCTAGTAGCACAGGGGATCTACTAGAGATGCACATACGACTCATCCCATCAACCCATCTTCCTCTTGCGACCCCCCCCCCCCACACACTATCTCCACAACGAGTCCATTGTTTCCTACTTTGTTCCCTTCTAGGCTTGGAGAGCAATAAGTTATGTGATAATGACTACCCTCGCTTGAAACCGTAAACCCCTTATCTTTTTTACTTAGTCACGTCTCCTCGGCTTTATCTTGCCTTAGTCGACTCAAGTTGAAAGAGCAGATGAATACGAGTTGGGTCTCAAGCATGGATCTATGCGAACCGATAAATAGTTATTTCTAAGTCAATCAAGCTGCACGTGATTTCTAAAATTTGCATTTTACTCAATCCACGTTGGACAAAGAATCAACCAGTGTGATTGCCAACTTAGAAATATACAACGTTCGTGAGCGTTTTCGAAAATAGATCTCAATCGACCAAGACTTGAGGATTTCACAGTTTATCAATCTTGTCGCTGGATCTGATCATGTTTGAATCCTCCTCCCATCATGTTTTGTTTGTGGCTTCCACCCAATCGACTTCAATTTAGGATGTGTTTGGCATTGCGGTGAATTCACTTGATCCTGTTTGCCCCACCTGTTTGGGACGAGGATTTGGAGCTCTCGGGTGCTCCAGCCCCCTTCCCTCCTCCTTAAAATGTTATATTAAAAAAAACTAGAAAAGTAAAAAAATCCTGAAACTTTGGGATATCAAACCTGGATGCCCAATCTACTCGAGGTGAAGTTTCGTGAAAAAACGACATCTCTGGTATTCACAATAAAAAAGACAAAGAACTCCTATGTATAGAGAAAATTGTTTGAATGTATCGTATGTCTGACTGTATTTTCTTCGCCATGAATGTCATGTATGATTATTATTTTTGCGGGTGACCATGTATGATATTTCGTAACGGAGTAGAATGCGCATCCAGGGTTGATATCCCAAAAAAAAATCAGTTTTTTAAAAGAAAAATCCTGGTATTTCCTTGAATTTAATATTCATACAGGGAGTGGAGCACATTTTTCCCACCTATTTCTCCTATTTTAGTGTTTGTTTAACCCACTTTTGCTTAAGTTTGTGTCTAAAAAAAATGCATAACAGATAACAAAATACGTTCATGAAAACGACACGCTAAACACGTGGCTTGGCCCTTGGGGTTTTGAAGCAACGGCCAACGGCGGCGGGACACACCACCGAGAGAGACCCCAATCCCATGCTGCTCCCCCAGTCTCCAGCCGCTACCCATCCTCAGCTTCCCACCTCCTCCTCCTCCTCCCGCCGCACGCGCCGCTCGGCACAGGCAGTCAGGCACAGCCATGCGCGCGGCCGCCGAGTCGCTCCTCCTCCGCGGGCTGCGGCCGGAGTCGCTGCCGCGCCACGTGGCGGTGGTGATGGACGGGAACTCGCGGTGGGCGCGCGCGCGGGGGATGCCGCCGGCGTTCGGGCACGAGGCCGGGCGGCGCGCGCTGCTGGAGACGGTGCGGCTCTCCCGCGCCTGGGGCATCCGCGCGCTCACCGCCTTCGCCTTCTCCCACGAGAACTGGAGCCGCCCCAAGGTAGCACAGCACACCTGGCCGCGCGCCCTTTTTTTGCCGGCCTCCGCCCTGAGCTTGACTGTTCTTGGAATTTGCAGACGGAGGTTGACTTCTTGATGGGGCTGTTCGAGCGGGTGATCCGCGACAGCGTCGCCGAGTTCTCGAGGTACGTACACACGCTGCGACAAATTAATGGACTCACATTTTGAATTTGGCCGTCTCCATTCTGATAAGATACACCCGAGCACTCCACTCCGCGTGCACAGCCGGCTCGGGAAGATGAACTTACACCCCAATCTGACGATTACGGATGAACTGCTCGATTTTGACTGTACTAAATAACATGTGGATTGCTGTTCTGAGCAGGGACGGGACTTGCCTACGTGTGATCGGCGACTGCTCGAGGCTGCCGGCGTCTCTGCAGAGGACGGCAAGGGACGCCGAGGAGGCAACGAGGAACAACTCGCAGCTGGACCTGACGCTGGCGATCAGCTACAGCGGGCGAAGGGACATAGTGCAAGCCTGCCGGAGCCTCGCCCAGAAGGTGCGCGACGAGCTGCTCAGGCCGGAGGACATCGACGAGTCGCTGTTCGCCGGCGAGCTCGAGACGAGCCGCGGCAGCGAGCTCCCGTGCCCCGACCTGCTCATCCGGACCAGCGGCGAGATGCGGCTGAGCAACTTCTTGCTGTGGCAGTCGGCCTACTCGGAGCTCTTCTTCACCGACACCCTGTGGCCGGACTTCGGGGAGGCTGACTATCTTGAAGCGCTGTGCTCCTACCAGAGCAGAGACAGGCGGTTTGGCCGAAGGAATTCCTAGTGCATTTTAGAAGCTTTATTTATTAGTGCATGGCTGGTTTTGTAGCCACATTTGATCAACAGTAGGTAGATTGGGCGGATAATGGCGTTTCTAGCTGATCTCTTATACGCAAACTGTCAAAATTGCCACTTTCTTTTAAATTTAAATTTTGAGGAATACACAACGGCTTGCGCATACGGTGGCGAGACCTTTGGTGCAAATGATCTGGCCAGAGCCATGGACTCAAGAGGAACGACTGGTTCCACCGTTCAGTGGCGGAGCTTGGTGCATTGCGGGCGTGCATTTTTTATTTGAGAGAGCTTAGATTATGAAAATTTATGTGTTTGCCCGCGCACAGATTCATAAATTATACTGTATTTGCCCTCCCTCCCCCACAAACAACTTTGTCAAGCTCTGCCACTGCCACTGGGTTGGAAAAAGGACCGAAAACCGCATCGAAAAAATCAAGACCGAAGCCGATTAAACCGAAAACCAAAGATTCGGTGCTCTGTTTGGTACTGAAAACTAGCGAAAACCGAATTTCATTCGGTGATATCGGTTTCCACCGAAGTGACCGAAAACATCGAAACTGTAGGCTAAAAACGTGAATGAGCCCTGAAGCCGAGGAATGAAAAGTGGCCCAACAGGCTGGATCCACAGAAAAGGATTCTACTTCCACAAGGATGGCACACCGAGGGGACTCCCAGTTCCCCAATCCTAACCTAGCCGCCATGCTTACTCCTACCGCAGACGACGGCAGCCTGGCCACCTCGCAGGCAGCGTGACTGTGCGGGGCGGCTTATTTCTTCCCTCCACTCGTACGTATCTTCTTGTTCCACTGGATTGGATCTTCTCCCGTGTATCTCTTTTACCATCCACTCAGAATTGTTGTTTACTTTGTTCATCCCTTTATACGAGAAGTTGAGTACTACTAGTACATACACAGGAATTGTACTTCTAGGAAGATTTGATTTTGCGTTCTTCCTTCATTCCATCCCTCAGTTTTTCTGTCTTCTAACTCTCTTTCTTCCATCAACCGGAAGCCCTGCATCAAACATATTCGGTTTTCGCCACGGGGCACCCATCACCGAACCAAACTTTCGGGGCACCCAACTGTCGGTCGGTTGATTTTCTATTACCCGAGCGGTTAGCGTTTTCTAAGAGCCCAACCTGTAAAAGGACCGAAGCACTGATCCGATCGGTTCGGGGGAACCGAATGCACAGCCTGTGCCACTGTTCCGGTTGCTATTCGAAGCTTTGATCACGTATTCTCCAACCACGTATGCTCCAACCATGCTGCAAAGATCAGCTTCTCGCACGGCAAAGAAGAGCGGGATCTTTTGAACCTGTTATGTATAGTGATGAGATTGTTTTTCGTATGAACTTGATGATGGTGAAAGTGTACTTTACTTACTGAAAGATGTAGTGTGGTTGCAACAATGAGTTTGAAATAAGAGGCGGAAACTTGCAACCGTGTAGTTGAAAGTGCAATCATGTCCTTAATTATATTTTGATGTTGCTGACAACACACATACATGAAACTAATCATCTTAATCGAGTGTATCTTAGATTTTGTTCCCATAAGAGTTTCTGTATGGATCATGAATAATTTGTTCACAAGGCTCAAGAATGAAGAAACAAGACGAACTGATCTATCATTTTATTTGTCGTTTTTGAGTGTAGGGACCCCGCACTATTAAGAGGGGATCGCTAAGTCTCGCGAGAAACTTGCTCAAAAATATTAGAAATTCCTCTCTCTATCTTCATGTTGATCTCCTCCTGTCCGGTCGTCCGGTGGTTCTCGGACGTCCGGACCCCGGATGGCCGAAGCCGTGCGGAAATCCTAAGCCAGCCAACAGATCTAAAATGTCGGACTTTCGGCCCCCTCCGGTTATCCGAGGACCCGGCGTCCGGGTACCGTAGGAGTTCCATTGCCACCCAACAGATCCAAAACGTCGGACTTCCGACCATTCCTGGCGACCGTGTCCCGGACATCCGATGCCCTTCGGATGTCTGTGCGTTGTTCATTGCACCTGATGCTGACCTAATATCTTCTGTGTCTTCGGACGTCCGACGAGCTCCAGACGACCGTATGTTGGTTACCTTTCCACCAAATATTGTGGTAATCAGATGCCCTCTGCATCTTCGGACGACCGTATGTTGGTTACCTTTCCACCAAATATTGTGGTAATCAGATGCCCTCTGCATCTTCGGACGACCGACCACCGTCGGACGTCCTACCCTTCGTGGGTGGTCGGACGATCGTGAACTGCCGGACGTCCGGCAACTGTACAACATAAGTGGCTCCAAGGGTCAGTTTTCTACCACCACTATATATAGTCTTCCCCCACCTCGAGTGGGGGTGGTTGAATACAGCTGAAACACTCTAAGAATATCTTTCTCTCCCACTCCCATTTGCTTACACCAAATCCTAAATCCCAAGAGCATTTGTGAGCCCCTTTGAGTGTTGTTCAAATCAAAAGATAGATCGTCTCTCTCTTCTCCTCTCAACCCAAGCTATTTGTGATTTGAGCTAGTCTTGAGCAGTCCCGGTGATCTTGTTACTCTTGGAGGTTGGAGACTCCTAGGCGGTAGGAGTTCTTCGCAGAGGAATCAAACCTTTGTGATTTCCCCCGGAAAGTTTGTGAGGGTTTGGAAGCCACCTCAAAGGCTTACCACTAGTGGTTGAGAAACGCCTTCGTGGTGTTGTCTCAAGGAGAGAATAGGGCGAGCCTTCGTGGCATTGGTGTGCCTTCGTGGTAACACCCACCTCTCTAAACGGTGATGTAGCTTTCCTCCAAGGAAGTGAACATGGGGATACACCCTTGTCTCTCGGAGTTGCGGTTATCCCTAACCTTAACTTCCTACTTGTTGCTAGTCCTTTGATTACTTACTTGTGCTTTATTATATCCTACTTGTTGTGTGCTTAGTTCATAAAGCTTACCCTTCACCCTTGCAATTGTTAGGATCATTTTAATATTCCACATTATTGCCTAAAACTGCTAAGTAACCGACAAAATTTGTAACTGTACCTATTCACCCCCCTCTAGGTCCATCTCGATGCCTTTCAATTGGTATCAGAGCCTCGTGCTCTATTCTTGTGGCTTAACCGCCCTAGAGCGAGAAGAACCCCGACGAGACTCCCCTAGTTGCAGATCAAATGGAGAAGGGCGCGACTTCCACGGAAGTCAAGTCCTTCACTTCTGAGGATCTAGAACTAGCCCTTGCCAAGCAAAAGGAGGAGCATGATGCTTCTCTTGAGGCCTTGGTCCAAATGATACCGGACACATTATCCACGATGATGGCATCATCTCCAAATGGTGGGGCCTCGAGGCCAAATGTGCCCAGTTCTTCACCTGGCCAACAACCTCCTGGCCATGACCAAACTAGTGTTCCATGGCTTTATGCTAGACCTCAAGTTGAGAAACCTAAGTACAATCCTGGAGGAAAACCTCCTTTGCTTGATGACAATTCCAATTTTGCTTTGTGGAGAGTTGGTATGTAGAGTCATCTTAGGTACGTCAATGATGAAATGTTGGACATTCTGGAGCATGGCTACCATCCTGTCGACCCAAGGAATCTCACTCCATGTGAAACTTATGACAAGCATCTCAACGACATCGCAATCATGTGCTTAAGAAAAGGAATTAATGATAAGCAACGAAGACCTTACATACACATCACTAGTGCCGAGGAATTATCGGACAACATTGTAAGGACCAAGACCGGTACCTCCACCCTCCGGCTTGCTCAGTATGAAATTGCCAAGGGGAAATTACTGAACTTTTGTATGGAAAAAGGTGAATCCCCCAAGTAGCTTCTAGAATGGCTCATGACTCTCACCGCCGACATTGAGTCCTGTGACTGTGACAAGACACAAGATGGATTCAACCTAACCAAAAGATTTCTCGTGGACAAGCTACTTCATGCCCTTGCTCCATACCATCACCAAATGGTGTGGGATATAAGACAACACCATGGGTTCAAGGAAATGACTCCAGATGACATCATATCCACTTTCCAACTATTCAAAGAGTCAAAGGCAAATGCTACAAAACATCTTGCCATGCATGGTACCTCAACATCAAAGATCAATCTTGCCTTGAAGGCCAAGCATGAATGGGAGGAGGAGCAAAGTGAAGAAGAAGAAGATGATGATGATTATGAATATGGTGATGAGATTGACTTCGATGGGAGCCCATCATATGAAGACATTGCCCTCTTTGTAAAGAAATTTAGTGCAGGAAAATTCAAGCGGAGATTCGAGAAGAAGAAGGTGAGGGAATGCTACAACTGTGAGGAAACCAACCACTTCTCCAACGATTGCCCCTATGAGAAGAGAGAAGATAAACCAAGGTTTCCCAAGACCTTTGCAAAGAAGAAGTTTTCAAATCCTATGAACTCCAAGCTCAAGAGGAGAGATGGAAAAGCAATGGTTGCACATGAAGAATCAGATCTAGAAGATGTTGGTGGGGTTGCCGGAGTAGCTCAAGATTCACAAACACATTGAGGTTAGTCAACAAGAGTGGTGATGTTGTGGCCTACAACTATATGAAAGACTACAAGGGCAACGCTCACAACTGATTGATGGCAAAGGCTGTCATAGAAGATGGGGAGGACCAAAACTCCCCTGACAAGGTTAAGGTAACTCAACGCTCAAATTCCCCCCGTCTATTGTCTACTCCTTTAGATGAGTATCTTGATGCAGAGGATCACTATGATGATGACGATATAGATCATCCTATGCTTGCTAAAATAAATAAATTCATGTGCTCCCTTAAAGGAAAGAAGCTCACTATGTTTCGTATGCTTATGGAAATGGTGAGTAAACACACCAATACCATTAAGGAACTCGAAACCCTCTTCATCGAGGAAAAGGAAAAGAACGAAATCCTTGAGCGAAAAGTCCAATATGAGGAAGCACAAAATGATGATCTATGCTTACAAATTGGTGCAAACCTTGATAATCATGCTAACAATCTTGCCTCCTTGGAAAAGGCTGAGAACTCATGCAAGGAGTTAATGAATGATAAAAGTAAGCTTGTCAAATCTCATGCTTCTCTCTCTAAGGATTGTGAGCGCTTATCCGTGTCCCTCAAGGCTAAGGAAAATGAGCTTACTCTTCTTACAAAGAGCTTTGAGACACTCAAAATTACTTATCTTAAAACTCCAGCCAAGGTTTACTCCTCACCTACTATCAATGTTGATACTTGTACTAATAACTCTAGTGGTGACCTAGCATCTATTCTTGAGGAAAACCGTTTTCTAAAGGCACAACTAGAGAGAGGACTCATGACATGCGCACAAGGACAAAAGAATCTTAATGAGATTTTGAGCCAACATAATGAGGTGTTTGCCAAGGAAGGGCTCGGGTTTAACCCAAGCACAAGCAAGAAAAATATGTCTCCTCTCAAGTGCACCACCCCTCTCAAAGAAACATTTGTACGAGAAGGACACAAGGAGAAAGGTTAGGTTGTGAGTGGGATGGCCACTAGGGGCATTGATGACGAGATGATGTATATACTTCTCGCACCTCGTTGGTTACCCCAAGTGGAAGGTTGAGATGTAGTCAGCAGCAAGTTTTCCCTTACACGGAAACTGTAAGGTTTATCGAACCAAGAGGACTCCTAGGCTCAACAAGTAGGTGTCTCCCACCCTGGCGCTAGCAGAAGACGTGGACCTGCGCACAAAACAAATAACTTTGCTCCCAATGAGTATAGAGAGGTCGTCAATCTCTCCGGCCTTGTAGTTTGCAAAGGATCAAAACACAAGCGGGAAAAGAAATAGTGATTGCAATGGAAAAGTAAATGAAAACGGTAAATGATGGAGGTGTAAATAATGATGGTGACATGGACTAGAGTCACATGATGTTCATTAGTAATGTCTCTCTCCCAGAAGATGATAAACAACTATGTTTGGTAAACAAATTACAGTTGGGCAATTGATAGAATTATGAACGCACGACAATGCTAATTATGCTACTTGATAGTTAGAGGTTCAATAGTAATGGGCAGTACGCCAAGACAAGTAGACCGTTTATTCATCAACATCTACTTACGAATCATCCACCTTGAGATATCTATTCAGAACATATCTCCAGTATTAAGTTGTGAGCCCCACCCAAAGTGTAAACTCAAAGCAATGGAAAACTGCATTAACGAACTATGCGTAAGGTAAACAATCCTTGCAACCGCGGTCACAAGCACCGTTGTTTTCTCCCTGGTGGCAACAACACATCCCCTAGTCTCATGTTTCTGTGACTCAAGCTAGACATCGAGGGGCATGAACCCAGAATCATACATAACGCTCCCTCTTGGAGTTACAATCTACTACTCGACCAAAGCAATAAATAGCAACGGAGAACATGCATGAATCATTAAGGAACATAATATAAAAGGATAATCAAATATATAACTCATAACAATCTGAACATAATCTCATAATCCATCGGATCCCAACAAATCGAGCATAGCAATAGCAAGAGAATTACATAGATGCCTTGATCATGTAGGACAGCTCACAAGGAATAACCATTGAAGCACAAGATTGGAGAGAAGACATCACATAGCTACTGGTCATGGACCCATGGTCCAAGGAGGACTACTCACGGCAGGTCCGGGAAGCGTCCATGGCGGTGGAGAAGCTCCCGAAGGTCAATCCTCCCTCCGACAGGGTGCCGGGAAGAGGTCTCCTGACGCACCCGATCTCGGAAGCGCTGTGGCGGCGGAACGATGGAAAAATTCGCGATTCTGGATGTGTTGGAAGGGTTTTCTCGCGGAGGAGTAAATATAGGACAAAGGAGGGCACCGAAGGAGGAGGGACCCACCCAGGCGGCCTCTTGGCACGGTCAGGGTGTACGCCGCACCTACAGGTCGCCTGGGCGGCCCGTGGCCCCCCTCTGGCCCATCTTCGGTGATCTGGAAGCTTCCGGTATGCTGATTTTTTATATATGTTTCTCGGGATTTTTCGGGCTTCGGAAAATTGGGTAAAAGCCCGTGCAAAAAAGACATCAGCAGACAGGAACTGACACTGGGTGCATTGAGTTAGTAGGTTAGTCCAAATATGTGTAAAATGATATAAAAGTGTAGCAAAACATATAACAATGTCACCCAAAAGATCATGGAACAAGCATAAATTATAGATACGTTTGGGACGTATCAACATCCCCAAGCTTAATTTCTACTCGTCCTCGAGTAGATAAATGATAACACAATAATTTCTGTGGTGACATGCTAACACACATATAAGAACTTGAAAGTAAAGCAAGTAAGATATGCAATTCAAGTCAAGATAATAACAAGCAAGAGTGTATATCTAGTATTGAATTTAGCAAAGTAAGAACAGAAAGGTGCAAGAGCTCTCGCAGTCCGTGACTCGAATGTCTCCAAATGTTGTTTGCGTGCAAGAAGTGACTCGAATATTTCTTAGGGATCATGGGGCATCCCCAAGCCTGAGCGCTTGACACTCCTGTATCTTCTTTCATCATCTCCCATCGCATACTTGAAAACTCCCTTCATACGAAACTCATCATAAGCTGATTAGAGTGGTTAGTCCCCTTAATTAAATAATTCAATACCTGCTGGAAATAAAGATTTTCATGAAAAGCTACTGTTTCTCATGATTTCCAAAAGGTTTTTGCAAATAAAAATTAAGCTTCGGATTTGCAAAACAATGAAAATGCAAAACATGGCAGAATTTGTGAAAAAGAGAACAGCAGGTAGTAACCAATTTATTCGGGGCACTTCTGAAACTCAAATCAAAAACCTCAGAACAGATGCCAGAAAGTAAATTATATAGATCATGCTGCCAAAAAAATTCAGATAAAAAAGATGATCTGGTTATTTTTGGCGAATTTTTCCGTCAAGCAGACACAATCTGTTTATGGACAACATGTCACAATTTTTGAACTTTCTTGCAATCGGAGGCTATAACTTGGCACAAGGCTTAAAAAATAAAGATACAATGATGTTGCTACAATAGTAATAATCATCAAGACCACTAAAACAGAAAGTGAAAACAAATTGGGTTGCCTCCCAACAAGCGTTTTCTTTTATGCCTTTGAGCTAGGCATAATGCAAGAAGATCAAGTATTATCAACTCCAAAAGAATAACTTGCCCGAGTAACGGACTCATAAGGTAACTTAATATTCTTTCGAGGGAAGTGTTCCATTCCCTTTTTAGGGGGGAATTGGAATTTAATGATTCCCTCTTTCATGCCAATGATAGCACCAACGGTGCGGAGAAAAGGACGTCCCAAAATAATTGGACATGAAGGATCACATTCAATGCCCATAATAAGAAAATCAACAGGCACGTAATTATCATTGACAACAATAAGAACATCATCAATTCCCCCTAAAGGTTTATTTATGGAAGAATCAACAAGACGAACACCAAAAGAACATGGATCATAAGGTTTCCAATCAAGCATATCATATATTCTTTTGGGCACAACGGAGGCACTAGCTCCAATATCAAACAATGCAAAGCAAGAGATATTATTCAATTTTATTTTGACCATAGGATCCCAACAATATTCTAGTTTTCTAGGAATAGAAGTCTCTATCTTGAGCTTCTCCTCCCTATCTTTGATAAGAGCATTGGTAATATGCTCGGTGAAGGCAATATTGAGTGTACTAGTGTGGGGGTCTTTAACCATTCTTTGCAAAAAAGTGATCACTTCGGAAAGAGTACAATTGTAAAAATCAAGGTTACTACCATTAATTAAAGTGGTAGTAATGTCATCTAAGCTCGTTCTTTTGGTAGTCTCTAAATTCAAAGGAACTTCTTGTCCTATAGTTGAGGTATTAGCATCACTATTAATAGGTCCATTGGGAATAGGAGTGTGATGGGTGCTAAAAGTTTTGAGATCCTCAACAACTTGTATAGTAGAAATGGTAGTGTGTGTAGGAAGGCTGTTAATTCTCTCTTCCTTTTCTTTTTCTCTAGCCCATTTATCCTTAAGTTTCGCTAGCATTCTTATGTTCTCATTAATTTGGACTTGGATAGCATTCATGGGTGTGGTGTTCCTTTCTCAAGTGGGGAAGTTCTAATTTTAAGCATCTCTACGTCATGAGCTATGTTGTCCACCTTCAAAGAGAGACTATCTAATTTTTCTAGTTTCTCTTCTACATTCTTGGTGAAGGCTTTTGGAGAAGTGATAAAAAATTTAAGCATGCTCTCTAATTCATAAGTGGAGTTTTTGGCGCTAGGATCATTGTGTTGTTCCCATAGTTGTTGGATGGAAGCGGTCTAGGATTACCAAAATTACTGCTATAGGCATTATTGTTGAAGTTGTTCCTAGATATAAAATTAACATCAACTTGCTATCTTTCTTGAGCAACCAAAGAATTTAAAGTAACATCATGAGGATCAATAGGAGCTTGCTTAGTAAGTAGAGTCATGATCATGTCAACCTTATCATTAAGGGAGGAGATCTACTCAACAGAGTTTACCTTCCTACCTGTTGGAGCTCTCTCGGTGTGCCATTGAGAATAATTTGTCATCATCTTATCCAATAGATTTGTGGCAGCACCAAGTGTACTTGACTAAAGGTTCCTCCCACGGCCGAGTCTAACACATTCCGCGAGGTAAAGTTCAATACTGCATAGAAAGTTTGGATAACCATCCAAGTAGTCAACCCATGTGTAGGGCAATTCTTAACAAGAGATTTCATACGTTCCCAAGCTTGAGAAACATGTTCATTATCCTATTGCCTAAAATTCATAATGTTACTCCTCAACTGGATAATCTTAGCAGGCGGGTAATACTTCCCAATAAAAGCATCTTTGCACTTATCCCAAGAATCTATGCTATTCCTAGGCAAAGATTGAAGCCACACTTTAGCTCCTCCTCTCAAGGAGAAAGGAAAAAAAGCTTAAGTTTAACAATATCACCATCTGCTTCTTTATATTTTTGCATATCACATAGCTCAACAAAATTGTTCAAGTGCAAAGCAACATCATCTCGAGCACCGAAGAATTGATCTTTCATAACTAGGCTCAGCAAAGCAGGTTTAATCTCATAGGATGTGGCTCCAGTGGCGGGAGCAGCAATAGGTGTGCAGATGAAGGCATTGTTGTTGTGACTAGTGAAGTCACACAACTTGGTGTTCTGAGTGGAACCCATAGCAGCGGCAACAAGCAAGAACCAAGGAACTAATTTTTTTTGTGGTTTTTGGTATAAGACTCTAAAGAAAAACTTAGAAAGCAAACTAACAAGACTAAAAAGCAAAGGTAAAAGATAGCGTGTAACTCCCCTATCTTGAAGACTGGAGTCCCCGGCAACGGTGCCAGAAATTTGCTTGATGACGAGTTGATGGATATACTTCTCGCCCCTCGTTGGTTACCCCAAGTGGAAGGTGGAGATGTAGTCAGCAGCAGACTTCCCTTACACATGGACTGTAAGGTTTATCGAACCAAGATGACTCCTAGGCTCAACAAGTAGGTTTCTTCCACCCTGGCGCTAGCAGAAGACGTGGACCTGCACACACAACAAATAACTTTGCTCCCAACGAGTACATAGAGGTTGTCAATCTCTCCGTCCTTGTAGTTTGCAAAGGATCAAAACACAAGCGGGAAAGTAATAATGATTGCAACAAAAAAATAAAAATGAAAGCGGTAAATGATGGAGATGTAAAAAATGATGGTGATATGGACCGGAGTCATATGATGTTCGCTAGTGATGTCTCTCTCCCAAAAGACGATAAAAACTATGCTTGGGTAAACAAATCACAGTTGGGCAATTGACAGAATTATGATCGCACCGCAATGCTAATTATGCTACTTGATAGTTACAGGTTCAATAGTATTGGGCAGTACGCCAATACAAGTAGACCGTTTATTCATCAACATCTACTTACTAATCACCCACCTTGAGATATCTATCCAGAACATCTCTCCGGTATTAAGTTACGAGCCCAACCCAAAGTGTAAACTGAAAGCAACGGACAACTGCATTAACGAACTATGCGTAAGGTAAACAATCCTTGCAACCGTGGTCACAAACACTGTTGTTTTCTCGCTAGTGGCAACATCACATCCCCTAGTCTCATGTTTTTGTCACTCAAGCTAGACATCGAGGGGCATGAACCCACAATCATGCATAACGCTCCCTCTTGGAGTTACCATCTACTACTTGGCCAAAGCAATAAATAGCAACAGAGAACATGCATGAATCACTAAGGAACATAATATAAAAGGATAATCAAATGTATAACTCATAACAATCTGAACATAATCTCATAATTCTTCGGTTCCCAACAAACCGAGCATAGCAATAGCAAGAGAATCGCATAGATGCCTTGATTATGTAGGGCATCTCACAAGGAATAACCATTGAAGCACAAGATTGGAGAGAATACATCACATAGCTACTCATCATGGACCCAAGTCCAAGGAGGGCTACTCACGACAGGTCCGGGAAGCGTCCATGGTGGTGGAGAAGCTCTCGGAGGTCAATCCTCCCTCCGGATGGGTGCCGGGAAGAGGTCACCTCACGCTCCCGATCTCGGAAGCGCTGCGGCGGCGGAACGATGGAGAAATTCGCGATTATGGATGTGTTGGAAGGGTTTTCTCATAGAGGAGTAAATATAGGCCAAAGGAGGGCACCGAAGGAGGTGGGACCCACCCAGGCGGCCTCTTGGCACGGCTAGGGGGTAGGCCGTGCCCAGAGGTCGCCTGGGCGGCCCGTGGCCCTCCTGTGGACCATCTTCGGTGATCTGGAAGCTTCCGGTACGCTGATTTTTTATATTTTTTTCTCGGGATTTTTCGGGCTTCGGAAAATTGGGTAAAAGCCCGTGCAAAAAAGACATCAGCACACACGAACTGACACTGGGTGCACTGAGTTAGTAGGTTAGTCCAAATATGTGTAAAATGATATAAAAGTGTAGCAAAACATATAAGAATGTCACCCAAAAGATCATGGAACAAGCAGAAATTATAAATACGTTGGGACGTATCAGGCATGCCCACTCACAACAAGCAAAAATAGTTTATGCCTCCATCCTATGTACTTTGCAAAACAAAGGATGGAGAGGTTTATGCTAAATTTGTTGGTCCTCGTAATGCATTCCGGTTCTATGCTATTTGGGTCCCTAAGACCCTTGTGACTAACTTGAGAGGTCCCATTGTAAAATGGGCACCTCTAACCAAGTCATAAATTGTGTGTAGGTTGCTTTCTCTGGTGGAGTCAAATGGGTGATCGATAGTGGATGCACCAACCATATAACCGGAGATAGCAAATTGCTTTTTGATTTCATGGAAGCTATTCAACCATTTATGAGCATTCTGTTAGGTGGAGGATCAAAAGGACAGGTACTCGGGTTGGGCAAGGTGGTGATCCCAAATGACATCTCTCTTGCAAATGTCATGCTTGTCCAATCCCTTAAATACCATTTGCTTTCTGTTTTCCAATTGGCTTCCGTTGGTTATGATACACTATTTGGACTTGTCGTTGTTAATGATTACTCAAGATATACATGGGTGTTTTTACTCAAGTCCAAGGACGAGACGAAGATCACCTTCATTGATTTTGCCAAGCAAGCCCAACGCAAGTTTGACAAAGCAATCTTGGCAATAAGAAGTGACAATGGCTCCGAGTTCAAGAGCTACACCTTGGAAGAATTTCTTAGTGATGAGGGGATTGAGCATCGATATTTCGCACCCTACACTCCTCAAAAAAATGGTGTAGCCGGGAGGAAGAACGGTACACTTGTGGAAATGGCAAGGTCCATGTTGGACGAATATAAGTCACCACATAGTTTTTGGGTTGAGGCTGTCAACACAGCATGCCATGCATCAAACCGGCTCTTCCTCCGCCCAATATTGGAAAAGACTCCATATGAGCTTCTAACTGGGAATGAGCCAAATGTCAAGTACTTTCGTGTACTCGGGTGCAAGTGTTTCATCCTCAACAAACGGGAACGGTTAGGAAAATTTCAATCCAAGAAAACCGAGGGTATTTTTGTTGGTTATGGATCAAACTCTCACGCCTATAGAGTCTACAACAAATCCAATGGATGTGTTGTATAAACTTGTGACGTGATGTTTGATGAATTTAACGGCTCCCATGGGGAGCAAGTTGATCTAAGTGATGCAGGTGAATAAGACCCCTCTCAAGATAATTTGACCATGGGTGTCGGTGCCCTTCTTCCAATGGAACAAGAACCTCATGATGATGATGAATAATATGGAAGTTTCCCTCATCCTCAAGTTGACTCAACACCCATACCTCCACAAGGTCCTAGTGCTCAAACCATGCTAGTTGTTCAGGATCAAGAAGGAGAACACGTCCTTCACCATGATCACATTCAAGAACAAGATCATCATCAAGAGCCAGACCAAGAAATTGCTATCATTGATGATGAACCTCAACAATTACAACATGAAGAAGAATATCTTCCACCACACATTAATGATCCATATGTTGAGGATATAGATGATGGAAATGAAGTTGAACCCCGTGAAACCCTGAACTCCATCATGCCACGAGTGGCCGGTCGTGTCGATGTTGATAAAATTCTTACCGGCATATCGGAAGGTAGAGTCACTCGTAAACAATTAACAAACTTTTGTGTCCACTTTTCATTTGTCTCTAGTGTTGTGCCACTCAAGGTACAAGATGCATTGTGGGACAATGACTGGCTTGTTGCTATGCAAGAAGAGTTGAACAGTTTTACAGCAACAAAGTGTGGTCATTAGTCGAAAGACCAACTGAGGATCACAATGTCATTGGAACAAAATGGATTTTTAAGAATAAACAAGATGTGAATGGCATAGTCATCCGCAACAAGGCAAGGTTAGTAGCACAAGGGTACTCCCAAGTTGAAGGTTTGGACTTTGGTGAGACTTTTGCTCCTGTTGCTCGTCTTGAGTCTATTCACATTTTACTGGCTTATGCTGCTTTCAATGGTTTTACGTTGCATCAAATGGATGTGAAGAGTGCTTTCCTTAATGGTTCTCTACAAGAAGAAGTATATGTATCACAACCACGTGGGTTTGTTGACCCCGATCACAAGGACCATGTGTATAAACTTCACAAGGCTTTGTATGGCCTCAAACAAGCACCACGTTCTTGGTATGATCATCTTAAGAAGTTTCTACTCGATGATGGATTTTTGAGAGGGGTGATCGATCCCACTCTTTTTACTAAGTGGGATAATGGTGATTTGATCTTATGCCAAATCTACGTGGATGACATCATATTTGGTTCTCCTAACATTCATTTGTGCAAGAAGTTTTCAGCCTCCATGACCAAGACCTTTGAAATGTCACTCAATACGGACTTGAAGTTCTTTCTCGGATTTCAAATACAACAATTTCAAGAAGGAATTTTCTTGTCTCAAACAAAATACCTCAAGGACATTCTAGAGAAGTTTGACATGACAAATGCTAAACCATGTAAGACACCCATGTCCACAAAGCTTGTTCTTACTGAAGACACCAACGGTTTTCCTTTTGACCCATCTATTTACCGCTCTATGATTGGTTCATTGCTTTTTTATCTTTGTGCATCTAGACCAGACATTATGTTAAGTGTAGGCATATGTGCAAGATTTCAAGCTTCCCCTAGGGAAAGCCATTATACGGCGGTTAAGAATATCCTTAGATACCTTGTTCACACCCCAAAGTTGGGCCTATGGTACCCCAAGGATGCAAAGTTTGACCTCATTGGGTACACAAATGCGGATTGGGCTGGTGACAAAGTGGGACAGAAATCCACTTCCGATGCATGTCAGTTTCTTGGACGCTCCTTGGTAAGTTGGTACTTGAAGAAGCAGAATTGTGTTTCCCTCTCCACTGCCGAAGCTGAATACATTGCAAGTGCAAGGTGTGCAACTCAATTGATATGGATGAGACAAACTTTAAAGGATTATGGTATCACCTATAGACATGTGCCTCTTTTATGTGATAATGAAAGTGCCATCAAGATTGCTAAGAACCCCATTGATCACCCTCACACAAAAAACATTGATATTAGGTATAACTTCTTGAGAGATCATGTGCAAAAGGGTGACATTGATATTGCTCATGTGGGTACAGATATGCAACTAGCAGACATCTTCACCAAGCCATTGGACGAAGCAAGGTTTTGTCAACTCAGGCGTGAACTTGGTATCTTGGAGCTTGATAACATTATGTAAAATCTCGTACATCTACATACATTTACTTCATGTTTTGTCTAGGTGTAGGCATGTATTTAGGGGGAGATATTCAATTCATGAGTTCTCTCACCCTATATGATGCACAAATCAACCCAACACTCTCAAAGTTACTTTGCTCACCTTGGTGACTTGGTGCTTTAAATGATGGAGTTGTGGTGATGGGCTCAAGCTATCTTCGCAGTGCCATCCCATGTTTACTCAAACATGGTGGGTAAAACCACCGCCCACACCATTGTTAGAGCCGTTTAGCATGTATGGTCACTATTTGAGACAATCTTGGTTGTTACATGTCCTAGGATACTCTTCATCATCTCACTATCATGGATGATACAGAAAATGAAAAACTCTCATGTTTGCCTCTACCTCCTATTTGCCCCTCTCGGACGTCCGACGTGTTTCGGTCGTCCGGTGACCTGCTAATGTCCGGACGTCCCACAAGAGTCGGTCATCCGATGATTTCCTATCCTCCGGATGTCCGACGATTCGGCCCCACATAAATTCTGGAGGCCCGCGGGTCTGGGCATTTGCCCTAACTATCCACGCTGCCTCCTCCACTTTTGTTCCTCTCCTCTGCATTGCCAGGCCGTTGTTGGGCCGTCGCCGGACCTCCCACCGGCCGTCCCTTCGGTCGGAGCCTCTCTCTCTCCTTGGGCCCCAAGGAGTTTTCGTCATGCCAAAGATCAAACACTCCGCACACGAGACCCTTGTCGGTGCGTCCTCTCGTGCCGCCCATGGTGCGGGGTCCGACGACTCTCAAGAACGGGCTCGCCCCTTCAAATGTGTCACCAAGCGTCCGGTTCATGGAACCGTCTCATCTTCGAAGGGTTCTGACTATGAAGAAGAGCTCGAGTATGAAGAACGGGCTGAATTTGTTGGGGTTCATAGAAATCTTCCAAAGCCCGGCACTCGGAGACCGTCATACATGCCTTCTCCACTTCTGGATCAACCTCAAGTTGATGCTCGCCGCATCTATCTTGAACCCCCTCCTTCTCTAGGTCGCGAAATTAAGGATTTCACCAAGGTCCATAAATCTGCCTATCTTAAGTTTCGTTGCGACAGTGACCAATTCTCTATTGTGTGTGATTCCATGGACTCATGTTTTCACACAAATGTTCAGTCAGACATTTTCTCCACTGTCATTGTTTCGAAAGGTCCGTCGGTTCATCACTACATTGACTTAGAGCATATTCGCACTCACCCGGCGAAATATCCGGGTGCCATTAATCTCATAGAGTCATCTGGTCTTGCTGCTCCTTTTGCTTTTCAGCATGACTTCACCATGCTGCCATTCATCAGTTCTATGCAACTTGCTTTTTTGGTCCAGATAACACCGTCACTTGGATGACGTCCGACGCCGAGCTCTCTGCCTCTTATGCTCAGTTTGTTGCTGCTCTTGGTTTTCCAGACACCGGTTTTAAAATCCGTAAGAGTGACCCAAATCATGCACCTAGGTCCATCGAAGCATGTGGCTATCTTCTAAAGAACCTTGATGATCTTGATGAAGAGGAAAAGGGCAAAGATCTCAATCAAGTCTCTATTTGGAGATCTCCCTTCTTCATTATTTTTCAGTGCGCCATCCGCACCATCTATCCCAAGATGGGTGACATGGGAACCTGTAGCGGATATTGCATTGATATCATGACCCATCTCAATGAACATCCTAAAAGGAAGATCAATGTCCCTCACTTTTTTGGCATGAGATTCACCTCGCTAGTTTTCAATACAAGCAAGCCTTTCATCATGCCCCTTTATTCAAGCTCTCATTGAACATGTGGCCCCGATTTCTATTGCTCACACTCATGTGCATCAAAAATGGGTCATTCCCCCTCACATGGCGGATGATTGGGCTCCCAAGAAATCCTCATTCGCTCCTACTCGACGGGCTGCTGCTCGGGCTAGGTCCCTCTCATCTAGCTCTCTCTCCTTTGGTTGCTTTCCTAGTTTTCTTGGGAAAGCACATTCTGCCATGATGAAGGCTTTGTCCTTTCAGTGCTCGCAAAACAACGATGTGGTCACTCGCATGATCTCCTCTAAGAATGCCCTCAAGGCTCGTCTGAGAGGCTCGGGAGCAACTGATGTGAGTGACAATGAGGATCTTCCCCCTGCTCCTCCTTCCGACTTCGGTTTTCCCTCTGGCCCTCAGTGGGCTAATTTTCTTGACGAGGCAGGTGGCAGTGGCACCCATGGTGATGTTGATGATGATGACAGTGGTCTCTGAGTGTGTGGTGGATGACCTGGTCCTTCCCTTTTTCGGTACTAGATGCCAAAGGGGAGGACCTTATCTTAGCATTCGACTTGTTACCCTTAATGTATGGATGATAGAGTATGTTGAACTATTATGATGTGTTATCATGTAATGATACTTATGGATGATGTGTTATCATGTTATGTTGAACTATTATGATGTGTTATCATGCTATTTTATTGATTCATATGATGATGTGTTATCATGCTACTTTATTGATCCATATGATATATTTGATGCACTCGTTATCGAGTAAGGGGGAGCTCCCGGCCATAATTATTTTACCATGCATATAATCAGGGGGAGCTCCATAACAAATCTCTCCTAAGCTACATATGTCCACTTTACTTTTTTGAGAGCTATATGTATGTTATCATCAAATACCAAAAAGGGGGAGATTGAAAGTGCAATCATGCCCTTAATCATATTTTGATGTTGCTGACAACACACATATAGGAAACTAATCATCTTAATCGAGTGTATCTCAGGTATTGTTCCCATAAGAGTTTCTATATAGATCATGACTAATTTGTTCAGGAGGCTCAAGAACAAAGAAACAAGACGAACTGGTCTATCATTTATTTTTGTTTTTGAGTGTAGGGACCCCACACTATTAAGACGGAATCACGGAGTCTCGCAAGAAACTTGCTCAAAAATATTAGAAATTCCTCTCTCTATCTTCATGTTGATGTGCTCATGTCCGGTCGTCCGGTGGTTCTCGGGCGTCCAGACCCCGAATGGCCGACGCCGTGCGGAAATCCTGAGCCAACCAACATATCTAAAATGTCAGACTTTTGGCCCCCTCCGGTCGTCCGAGGACCTAGCATCCGGGTACCATAGGAGTTTCTTTGCCACCCAACAGATCCAAAACGTCGGACTTATGACCATTCCGGGCGACCATGGCCCGGACGGCCGATGCCCTTTGGATGTCCGTGCGCTGTTCATTGCACTTGATGCTGACCTAATATCTTCTGTGTCTTCGGACGTCCAACGAGCTCTGGACGATCGTATGCTGGTTACCTTTCCTCCAAATACTATGGTAATCAGATGCCCTTTGCATCTTCAGACAATCGACCACAGTCGGACGTCCAACCCTTCGTGGGTGGCAGGACGACCGTGAACTGCCGGTCGTTCGGCAATTGTACAACATAAGTGGCTCCAACGGTCAGTTTTCTACCACCACTATATATAGTCTTCCGCCACCTCGAGTGGGGGTGGTTGAATATAGTTGAAACACTCTAAGAATATCTTTCTCTCTCACTCCTATTTCCTTACACCAAATCCTAGATCCCAAGAGCATTTGTGAGCCCCTTTGAGTGTTGCTCCAATCAAAAGATGGATCGTCTCCCTCTTCTCCTCTCAACCCAAGCTATTTGTGATTTGAGAAAGTTTTGAGCAGTCCCGGTGATCTTGTTACTCCTGGAGGTTGGAGACTCCTAGGTAGTAGGAGTTCTTCGCAGAGGAATCAAACCTTTGTGATTTCCCCCGGAAAGTTTGTGAGGGTTTGGAAGCCACCTCAAAGGCTTGCCACTAGTGGTTGAGAAACGCCTTCATGGTTATATCTCAAGGAGAGAATAGGGTGAGCCTTCGTGGCGTTGGTGTGCCTTCATGGTAACACCCACCTCTCTAAACGGTGACGTAGCTTCCCTCCAAGGAAGTGAACATCGGGATACATCCTTGTCTCTCGGAGTTGCGGTTATCCCTAACCTTAACTTCCTACTTGTTGCTAGTCCTTTGATTACTTACTTGTGCTTTATTATATCCTACTTGTTGTGGTGCTTAGTTCATAAAGCTTACCCTTCACCCTTGCAATTGTTATGCTCATTTTCATATACCGCATTATTGCCTAAAACTGCTAAGTAACCGATAAAATTT
Organism: Hordeum vulgare subsp. vulgare; assembly: GCF_904849725.1. NCBI lineage: Eukaryota > Viridiplantae > Streptophyta > Magnoliopsida > Poales > Poaceae > Hordeum > Hordeum vulgare. The sequence continues at coordinate 543,079,101 of NC_058520.1, forward strand.
GTAACTATACCTATTCACCCCCTCTAGGTCCATCTCGATCCCTTTCAGTAGTGTGGTTGCAGCCACGAGTGGCGGTTTGTACCAACGGTGGTATGTGTGCGCGCGGGGGCTTTTTCACTATTCTGACCTTAATCTGAAAGTATAGCATAACTCTGTACGAAACTATTTCATGATCTGACCCTTTATAGAAACGCCACACCCCGTGGCGTTGATGCTGCACGTAGAAATGCGTGTCTACATTGGTGTTTCTGCTTCACATTCAAACGCCAAATGAGCTCGCGTTGCAGCCCAAACCAAAATGCCACTTCGGTTGGCGTTGGTGCCTAGGCCGAAACGCCACCAAAGCTGGCGTTTCTGTCCTCTCCTCATGCCCTGACATGCACCCGCCGCGTCCCGGCTGCCCTGTGGCACACCCGGGCCATGCCCAGGCGCGTGATCACGCTCGCCGCTCCCGCTTGCTCTTGCAAATACTCCGTTGCTCGCTGCACCGCTGCTGCTTTGCCCTGCTACTATCGATAACTGCTGCATCGTTGTTGCCTTTGCCCCGCTGATGCTTTCCTAGTTGTTGCGTGCACTATTACTGCTCAACGTTGCTCATGGGTTGCTATGCTGCCTACTTGTTGTGCAGCCTGTTGTCACCCTGCACGTTGATACGTCCCAAACGTATCTATAATTTCTTCTTGTTCCATGATCTTTTGGGTGACATTGTTATATGTTTTGCTACACGTTTATATCATTTTACACATATTTGGACTAACCTACTAACTCAGTGCACCCACTGCTAGTTTCTGCCCGCTGATGTCTATTTTGCAGGGGCTTTTACCCAATTTCCCGAAGTCCGAAAAAATCCAGAAAACATATATAAAAAATCAGCGAAACAAAACCTTCCGGGTCACCGAAGAAGGGCCAAAGGGGGGCCACGGGCCTCCCAGGCGTCCTGCTGGCGCGGCCAGGCCCTAGGCCGCGCCAAGAGGTCGCCTGGGTAGGTCCCACCTAATACAGTGCCCTCCTTTGACCTATATTTAGAGTCCTGAGAGGAAACCCTCGTAGTTTTTCTGGAATCGCGAATTTCTCCATCGTTTCGCCGCTGCAGCGCTTCTGAGATCGGGAGCGTCAGGAGACCTCTTCCCGACACCCTGCCGGAGGGAGGATTGACCTCCGGGATCTTCTCCACCGCCATCGGCGCTTCCCGGACGTGCCGTGAGTAGTCCTCGTTGGACCATGAGTCCATGACTAGTAGCTATGTGATGTCTTCTCTCCAATCTTGTGCTTCAATGGTTAGTCCTTGTGAGCTACCCTACATGATCAAGGCATCTATGTAATTCTTTTGCTATTTCTATGCTCGGTTTGTTGGGATCCAATGGATTATGAGATTATGTTAAGATTGTTACGAGTTATATATTTTATTATACATTTATATTATGCTCCTTAGTGATTCATGCATGTTCTCCGTTGCTTTTTATTGCTTTGGCCAAGTAGTAGATTGTAACTCCAAGAGGGAGCGTTATGCATGATTGTGGGTTCATGCCCCTCGATGTCTAGCTTGAGTGACAGAAACATGAGACTAGGGGATGTGATTTTTCCCACCAGGGAGAAAACAACGGTGCTTGTGACCACGGTTGCAAGGATTGTTTACCTTACACATAGTTCATTAGTGCAGTTGTCCGTTGCTTTGAGTTTACACTTTGGGTGGGGCTCACATCTTAATACCGGAGAGATGTTCTGGATAAATATCTCAAGGTGGATGATTAGTAATTAGATGCTGATGAATAAACGGTCTACTTGTCTTGGCGTAGTGCCCATTACTATTGAACCTCTAACTATCAAGTAGCATAATTAGCATTACAGTGCGATCATAATTCTGTCAATTGCCCAATTCTGATTTGTTTACCCAAGCATAGTTGTTTATCGTCTTTTGGGAGAGAGACATCACTAGTGAACATCATGTGACTCCGGTCCATATCACCATCATTGTTTACATCTCCATCATTTACCGCTTTCATTTACTTTTTCGTTGCAATCACTATTACTTTCCTGCTTGTGTTTTGATCCTTTGCAAACTATAAGGCCGAAGAGATTGACAACCTCTCTGTAGTCGTTGGGAGCAAAGTTATTTGTTGTGTGTGTAGGTCCACGTCTTCTGCTAGTGCGAGGGTGGAAGGCACCTACTTGTTGAGACTAGGAGTCCTCTTGGTTTGATAAACCTTACAGTCCCCGTGTAAGGGAAATCTGCTGCTGACTACATCTCCACCTTCCACTTGGGGTAACCAACGAGGGGCGAGAAGTATATCCATCAACTCGTCATCAAGCAAATTTCTAGCGCCGTTGCCGGGGACTCCAGTCTTCAAGATAGGGGATTTGCACGCTATCTTTTACCTTTGGTTTTTAGTCTTGTTAGTTTGATTTCTAGTTTTTGCTTTAGAGTGTTATACCAAAAACCACAAAAAAATAGTTGCTTGGTTCTTGCTTGTTGCCGCTGCTATGGGTTCCACTGAGAACACCAAGTTGTGTGACTTCACTAGTCACAACAACTATGACTTCATCTGCACACCTATTGTTGCTCCCGCCAGTGGAGCCACGTCCTATGAGATTAAATCTGCTTTGTTGAACCTAGTTATGAAAGATCAATTCTCCGGTGTTGGAGATGATGGTGCTTTGCACTTCAACAATTTTGTTGAGCTCTGTGATATGCAAAAATATAAATAAGTAGATGATGATATTGTTAAACTTAAGCTTTTTTCCTTTCTCCTTGAGAGGAGGAGCTAAAGTGTGGCTTCAATCTTTGCCTAGGAATAGCATAGATTCTTGGGATAAGTGCAAAGAAGCTTTTATTGGGAAGTATTACCCGCCTGCTAAGATTATTCAGTTGAGGGGTAACGTTATGAATTTTAGGCAATTGGATAATGAACATGTTGCTCAAGCTTGGAAACGTATGAAATCTCTTGTTAATAATCGCCCTACACATGGGTTGACTACTTGGATGGTTATCCAAACTTTCTATGCGGGAATGAACTTTACCTCGTGGAATCTATTATTCGGCCGCGGGAGGAACCTTTATGTCAACTACACTTGGTGCTGCCACAAAGCTATTGGATGAGATGGTGACAAATTATTCTCAATGGCACACCGAGAGAGCTCCAACAGGTAGGAAGGTAAACTCTGTTGAGGAAATCTCCTCCCTTAATGATAAGGTTGACATGATCATGACTCTACTTGAGGAAAGGAACACCACACCCATGAATGCTATCCAAGTCTAAATTAATGAGAACATAAGAATGCTAGCCAAACTTAAAGAGAGATGGGCTAGAGAAAAGGAAGAGGAAGAGAGAATTAAGAGCCTTCCTACACACACTGCCATTGCTACTATACAAGTTATTGAGCATTTCAAAACTTTTAGCACCCATCGCACTCCTAGTCCCAATGGACCTATTAATGGTGATGCTAATACCTCAAGTATAGGACAAGAAGGTCCTATGAATTTAGAGACTATCAAAAGAATGAGCTTAGATTACATTACTACCACTTTAATTAATGGTAGTAATCTTGATTTTGACAATTGTAGCCTCTCTGAAGTTATCACCTTTTTGCAAAGAATGGCTAAAGACCCCCACACTAGTACACTCAATATTGCCTTCACCGAGCATATTACCAATGCTCTTATCAAAGCTAGGGAGGAGAAGCTCAAGCTAGAGACTTCTATTCCTAGAAAAGTAGAACATGGTTGGGATACTATGGTAAAGATCAAATTGAGTAATAACTCTTGCTTTGCATTGTGTTATGTTGGAGCTAGTGCCTCCATTATGCCCAAAAGAATGTATGATATGCTTGATTGGAAACCTTATGATCCATGTTCTTTTGGTGTTCGTCTTGTTGATTCTTCCATAAAGAAACCTTTAGGGAGAATTGATGATGTTCTTATTATTGTCAATGATAATTATGTGCCCATTGATTTTCTTATTATGGACATGGAATGTGATCCTTCATGTCCAATTATTTTGGGACGTCCTTTTCTCCGCACCATTGGTGCTATCATTGACATGAAAGAGGAAATAACTAAATTCCAATTTCCTCTTAAAAAGGGAATGGAACACTTCCCTAGAAGGAATATCAAGTTACCTTATGAGTCCATTACTCGGGCAAGCTATTCTTTTGGAGTTGATAACACTTGATCTTCTTGCATTATGCCTAGCTCAAAGGCATAAAAGAAAGCGCTTGTTGGGAGGCAACCCAATTTGTTTTTACTTTCTGTTTTAGTGGTATTGATGCTTGTTACTACTGTATCAATATCATTGTATCTTTATTTTTAAGCTTTGTGCCAAGTTATAGCCTCCGATTGCAAGGAAGTTCAAAAATTGTGACATGTTGTCCATAAACAGATTCTGTCTGCTTGACGGAACAATTGGCCAAAAAATCACCAGATCATATTTTTGATCTGAATGTTTTTGACAGAATGATCTATATAATTTCCTTTCTAGCATCTGTTCTGAGGTTTTTGATTTGAGTTGCAGAAGTGCCTCGAATAAAATATTTACTACATGTTGTTCTGTTTTTCACAGATTCTGCCATGTTTTGTGTTTCCATTGTTTTGCGAATGCTAAGCTTCATTTTTATTAGCAAAAACCTTTGGGCAATCATGGGAAGCAGTATATTTTCATTAAAATCTTTATTTCCAGCAGGTATTGAATTATTTTATTAAGGGTACTAACCACTCTAATCAGCTTATGATGAGTTTCGTACCAAGAGAGCTTTCAATTATGCGATGGGAGAGATGATGAAAGAAGATACAAGAGTGTCAAGCGCTCAAGTTTAGGGATGCCCCGACGCACCCCAAGAAATATTCAAGGAGACTCAAGTGTCTAAGCTTGGGGATGCTCCCATGCATCCCTTTCTCTATCAACAATCATCAGTTCGTCCATCTCCATGTTATATTTTTATCACTTCATATGATATGTGCTATGCTTGGAGCATCTCGCTCTTTACTTTTTAGTTTGTTTTAGTTTTTCTTGCTGTTCATAACAAGTCGGAACCTAGCCTACCTTGTTTGGGAGAGACACACGCTCCATTCCACTCTAGAACACAACATAGATTTTCATGCTTATCTTTTTGTGCATCTTTTCGTAGCTACTCTCATGCTTAGCTCTTAGTTTTTATGCTTATCTTTTTAAGAGCTATTATTTAGTTTGCTTCTGGAACTCTCTTGAGTTATCATGCTTATCTTGTTTGGAGAGTTGGCTCGTTGCACTGAGTTGTGTGTCTTGCATGAGTAGGTAATTGAGATTGCTATATAAGTATAGTAGTAACCTGCAATAGTTTTCAGGTATTGATTTGAGTAATGTTTGGACTATTGGTGCCAAGAGCTTGAGCCTATTAGTGATAGGTGCCGTATTTTGGGAAATTCGTGTATTTTTCAAAAACTAAAAATTAGTTGAGAACTCTAGCTACTAAATTGATCGCTAACCTGTGGAGGGGTTGTAATATATAGAGTACCCTCACGTTACCATGAGTCGAGGATGCACAAGGATAACCAAACCGCCAAACACTCCTCCTCGGGGTACTTGTCTCTTTGTGAATTTCCTAACTAGATAGAGAGTTACCGATAATAAGTGTATGATTTCTTCGGACTGTGTGAGTATTCGATTGTTGGCACTTCCACCATCCATATTTTGTTAGCCTCTTCGGTATCGTGCATTGCCCTTTCTCACATTGAGAGTTGGTGCAAACTCCGCCGGTGCATCCAAACCCATGACATGATACACTCTGTCATACATAAGCCTCATTATATCTTTCCTCAAAACAGCCACCATACCTACCTATTAAGGCATTTCCATAGCCTTTCCGAGATACATTGCCATGCAACATCCACCATCTCATGACTTGATCTTCATGTCATACATGCTTTTCCTTGATCGTAGAGCCGCATGATAGTTGGGCCTTGCCATTACTGCTACATGACGCTCTAGTATCATTGCATATCCTGCTACACTGGTAGAGGCATACATTTGCATACATCATGATAGTTTTCACTTGTCTTTATGTTGAGTACGTCTTATAAAGTGTGATGATTTTTCTTTTTATTCATGTAAAATATAGAGTGTTGCCCTTAAGAGAGGTAAAGATCCCAAAGAAGACAAACAAAAGATCCCAAAGAGGACAAATGAGAGATAAAAAGAAAGAGCCAAAGAGGCTAGGAAAAAAGAGAGAAAGGGGAAACACTACTATTCCTTTTGAAATATCCACACTCGTACTCCATTGCTATATTGATACTACATAGAGATTATCATTCATTCATAACTATGTGGGGACTCTTACACTATAGAACTTGGTTTGCATATTCCAATGATGAGCCTCCTCAAATGAGCTCCAGGTCTTCAGGAGCAAACAAGTTGGATGCACCCCACTAGTTCCATCGGAGAGCTTACCTTAGCTCATATGTGCATCCGTTACATGGCAATCCCTACTCCTCACATCATATCTATCGTTTGGCTTTCTCTCGCCTATGGTTTTCCTCATTGATGTGATCCTTTCACACCTTTTTGTCTTCCTTCCCCATCATTATTCTATTTGCCATCCTAAGTGCCAACATATCTTTCTTACGCTCATCCATTGCATGAGTGCTCAAAGTCGAAAGGGAGAGGATCATTTTGACTTGTGTCTGACTAGTGGTCTCGGGATGAGTCAAAATAAGATTCCAAAGGAGACTAAGTGTGAGGTTTAGTAGATTGAGTTCTCAATTAAAAAATATTTTATGATCTCAACCCATCTCCCACTTCTTGCACGCAAACACCATTTGGAGACATTCGAGTCACGGACAGCGAGAGCTCTTGCACCTTTATGTTCTTACTTTGCTAAATTTAATACTAGATATAGACTCTTGCTTGTTATTGTCTTGACTTGAATTGCATACCTCACTTGCTTTACTTTGAAGTTCTTATATGTGTGCTAGCATTTCACCATAGAAATTTTTGTGTTATCATTTATCTACTCGAGGACGAGCAGAAATTAAGCTTGGGGATGTTGATACGTCCCAAACGTATCTATAATTTCCGCTTGTTCCATGTTCTTTTGGGTGATATTGTTATATGTTTTGCTACATTTTTATATCATTTTACACATAATTGGACTAACCTACTAACTCAATGCACCCAGTGCCACTTTCTGTCTGCTGATGTCTATTTTGCATGGGCTTTTACTCAATTTTCCGAAGCCTAAAAAAATCCAGAAAATATGTATAAAAATTCAACGAAACAGAAGCTTTCGGATCACCGAAGAAGGGCCAGAGGGGGGCCAGGGGCCTCCCAGGCGGCCTGCTGGCGCGGCCAGGCCCTAGGCCGCGCCAGGAGGTCGCCTGGGTGGGTCTGATAACCCACAAGTATAGGGGATCACAACAGTTTTCGAGGGTAGATTATTCAACCCAAATTTGTTGATTCAACACAAGGGGAAGCCAAAGAATATTCTCGAGTATTAGCAGTTGAGTTGTCAATTCAACCACACCTGAAAGACTTAGTATCTGCAGCAAAGTTTCAGTAACAGAGTAGTGTGATAGTAGCGGTAGCAGCGGCAACAGTAGGAGTAGTGACAACAGTAGCGGTAATAGTAGCAGCAGTAACAGTAGCAGCAGTGACAGCAGTAGCGGTAAAGTAACGTAGCAAGGACCAGTAGGAAAAGACTCGTAGGCATTGGATCGGTGATGGATAATTATGTCGGATGACATTCATCTTGTATCAGTTATAACATGGGGAGATATGTAACTAGCTCGAGTTCGTCAATGTAATGTAGGCATGTAATGCGTATATAGTCATACGTGCTTATGGAAAAGAACTTGCATGACATCTATTGTCTATCCCTCCCGTGGCAGCGGGGTCCTAGGTCTCCTTTTAATAGAGAACCGGAACAAAGCATTAGCATATAGTGAATACATGAACTCCTCATACTATGGTCATCTCCGGGAGTGGTTCCGGCTATTGCCACTCCGGGGTTGCCGGGTCATAACACATAGTAGGTGACTACAACTTGCAAGATAGGATCAAGAACACACATATGTTGATGAAAACATAATAGGTTCAGATCTGAAATCATGGCACTCGGGCACTAGTGACAAGCATTAAGCATAGCAAAGTAGTAGGAATATCAATCTCAGAACATAGTGGATACTAGGGATCAAACCCCATCAAAACTAACTCGATTACATGATAGATCTCATCCAACCCATCACCATCCAGCAAGCCTACGATGAGATTACTCACGAACGGTGAAGAGCATCATGGAATTGGCGATGAAGGATGGTTGATGATGAAGACGGCGTCGATCTCCCCTATCCGTAGCCGAGAACGGACTCCAGATCTGCCCTCCAGAGGAAGAACAGGTGGTGGTGGCAGCTCCGTGTCGTAAAACGCGATGAACTCTTCTCTCTTAATTTTTTCTGGGCGGGAGAGACTATATAGAGCTGGAGGCGAAGGCGGCGGAGCCACGAGGGCCTCACAAGCCTGCCACGCGCGACCAGGGGGGCGCCTCCTGGGCTTGTGGGCTCCTGGCTCCGTCCCTCCAGGTAATTCTTGCGCCAGTATTTTTTATATATTCCACAAAAAATCCTCGTAAATTTCTATGTCATTTCGAGAACTTTTATTTCTGGGCAAACACAACACCATGGCAATTCTGCTGAAAACAGCGTCAGTCCGGGTTAGTTCCATTCAAATCATGCAAATTAGAGTTCAAAATAAGGGCAAAAGAGTTTGGAAAAGTAGATAAAATGGAGACGTGACAACTCCCCCAAGCTTAAAGCCTTGCTTGTCCTCAAGCAACCCAGTTGATAAACTGAAAGAGACAAAAGAAAAACTTTTATGAACTCTGTTTGACCTTGTTGTTGTAATTATGTCTAACTCATATTCTGATTTTCAGCAACATCATAAGCTAACGACATAAGCAATAACATTTAGGTCTCGTGGAGTACTCATATCAATGGCAAAACCAACTAGCGAGAAATAATAATAAGTTTCAAACGTCAACACTTCAATCACAACAATCATGAAGCAATATGAGGAGATGGTATCTCAATAGCTCTTTCTGAGACCGCAAAACATAAATGTAGAGCACCTTCAAAGACCAAGAGCTGACTGAACATTGTAATTCATGGCAAAGAAGATCCAGTCACAGTCATACTCAATAACAATTAAAAGTAAAGCATAAAAATGACGGAGGTGCTCTCTAATTGGTGCCTTTATAAGGAGAGGATGACTCAACAGAAACATAAACAGATAGGCCCTTCGTAGAGGGAAGCATTGATTTGCAGAGGTGACAGAGCTCAAGCTTTTAAAATAGAGATAAATAATTTTGGGTGGCATGCTTTCATTGTCAACGCGATGACCAAGAGTTTTCACCATCTTCCATGCTACACATATTATAGGCGGTTCCCAAACAGAAAAGTAAAGTTTTGACTCCCCCACCACCAATCAATCACACTCCACGACTAGCCAAATCCTCGGGTGCTGTCCATACCAACAACAATCCAGGGGGAGTTTTGTTTGCAATTATCTTTTCGATTTGAGCATGGAACTGGGCATTCCAATTACCGGCCCCTTTCTCGTGAGTGATAGTGAATAAACACGTATCGAGGATAACATGCCTAGCATGGAAGATACTGACCGCCCCTTGTCACCACATGAGCGGTTCGAGCATGCAAAACATATTATTACTTGAAGGTTTAGAGAGTGGCACATGCAAATTTATTTGGAACGGCAGGTAGATACCGCATATAGGTAGGTATGATGGACTCATATGGAACAACTTTAGGTTTATAGAAGTGGATGCACAAGCAGTATTCCCGCTTAGTACAAGTGAAGGCTAGCAAAAGACTAGGAAGCGACAAACTAGAGAGCGAAAACAGTCATCAATATGCATTGAAATTAACCAACATTGCACTACTGGAATTCATAATTTTGCCGTCTGCGTGGTCTTTGTCATCTGCTAACGCATGGCAAAGGTACTCTTTGCCGTCAGCTGTCACTGTGCTGATGGCAAAGAGGTGTCTGATGGCAAAGGTTTATTTTGCCATCGGCCACCTCTTTGCCGTCCGCTGGCGGACGACAAAGAAGCCCTATGCGGACGGCAAAGGGTGGGCAGACGGCAAAGCCCCCCCCCCCCAAACGGCCGAAACCCCCACCCCCACCCACCCCACCCCTTTGCCGTCTGCCTGGGTACCCTTTGTCGTCCGCCTAGGAGCACGGCGGACGGCAAAGGGGACGGCGGCTGCCCCCACCCGATGCCTCCCCCACCCCGCCCCTTTGCCGTTTGCGTGGGAGTCCTTTGTTGTCTGCCTGGGGGCACGACAAACGGCAAAGGGACGGCCCACCAACCACCATTAGGCCCGCCCCCTCCAACCCCCGCTTCCCACGTAGCCCTGCTCGAATCCCCCCACCCCACCCGACGTCCCTCCGTGCAGACGTCCCTCCGCGCCGCCCCGACGTCCCTCCACCCCCGGTGCAGCCCCCTGCGCCGCCCTGACGTCCCTCCGCCCCCGGTGCAGCCCCCTGCGCCGCCCCCTCTCCTTAGTCGTTGCCGGCCCCCTGCGCCGCCCCCTCTCCTGAGTCGCCGCCGGCCCCCTACGCCTCCCCTCTCCTCACTCGCCGCCGGCGCGGCCCCCAATGCTGCCCCTCTCCTCACCCGCCGCCGGCCCCTGCACCGCCCCCTCTCCTCACTCGACGCCGGCGCGGCCCCCTGCACCACCCCTCCCCTCACCCACCCCCCTGCGCCACCCCTCCCCTCACCCGCCCCTGCTACTGCAACAAAAGACCTTCCAATGGCGCCAGAAAAAAGCGTGCTGACGGGAGACTATTCTTGTCTTGATACTCCTCAGCAACGGCACCATGAATCTTTCTGCTATGGCTATGCCTTTAGGGACTTCCTTGGCAAATATGCAAAGGATTCCCCCGTGTCCTTGGAGCCTTGCGTTGGTGTTCCCTCAAAGCGGAAAGGGTGATGAGGCACAACGGCGATTAGTATTTCCCTCAGTTTTGAGAACCAAGGTATCGATCTAGTGAAGGATTGTCACAAGTACCTGAACAAACACAAAGAGCTTGCACCCAACGCTATGAAGGGGTTGTCGATCCCTTATAGATTGTTTGCCAAGTGAGAACTGAAAGAAAAAGAAACAAAGCAAATTAAAAGCGAAAGTGGAAACGATAGGTGTGAATAGACCCGGGGGCCGTAGTGTTCACTAGTGGCTTCTCTCATGAAAACAAGTAGACGGTGGGTGAACGAATTACTGTTGAGCAATTGATAGAACCGCGCAAAGTCGTGACGTTATCTAAGGCAATGATTATATCTATAGGCATCACGCCCAAAACAAGTAGACAGGTACTTTCTGCATCTACTACTATTACTCCACACGTCGACCGCTATCCAGCATGCATCTAGTGTATTAAGTTCATGAGACCAGAGTAACGCCTTAAGCAAGATGACATGATGTAGATGGACAATCTCATATCTACGATAAAAGCCCATCTTGTTACCCTTGATGGCAACAAGACGATGCGTGCCTTGCTGCCCCTTCTGTCACTGGGAAAGGTCACCACACGGTATGAACCCAAAACCAAGCAGTTCTCCCATTGCAAGAATCATAGATCTAGTTGGCCAAACAAAACCCAAGACTCGGAGAGACTTACAAGGATATAAAATCATGCATATAAGAAATCAGCAAAGACTCAAATATATATCATAGATAATCTGATCACAAATCAACAATTCATCGGATCCCGACAAACACACCGCCAAAGAGGATTACATAGGATAGATCTCCATGAAGATCATGTAGAACTTTGTATTGAAGATCCAAGAGAGAGAAGAAGCCATCTAGCTACTAACTACGGACCCGTAGGTCTGAAGTGAACTACTCACGAGTCATTGGAGGGGCGATGATGTTGATGTAGAAGCCCTCCAACTCCAAAGTCCCCTCCGACACGGCACCAGGAAGGGTCTCCAGATGAGATCTCGCGGAAACGGAAGCTTGCGGCGGCGGAAAAGTGTTTTCGTGGATTCCCCTATTTTTCTGTATTTTAGGGAATATATAGGCGAAGGAGCTAGGCCAGGGGGCGCGCCAGGGAGGCCACAAGCCTGGTAGCCGCCGCCCCCCTGGTGGTGGCTACAGGGCTTATGGGCGCCCTGTGGCTCTCCTCCCTTGGCCCTCAAGTCCCCTGATCTTCTTCCGTTCTGGAAAAAAATATTTCGGGGATTTTATTCCGTTTGGACACCGTTCCAAAATCAGATCTAAAAAGAGTCAAAAACACAGAAAAAACAGGAACTGGCACTTGGCAATGAATTAATAAGTTAGTCCCAAAAAAGATATAAAAGGTACATAAAACATCCAAAGATGACAAGATAACAGCATGAAACCATCAAAAATTATAGATACGTTTGAGACGTATCAGCCCCCGACGCCGCCGCTCCTCTCATTGGCTGCGGGCGCCGCCCCCTCCCCTCACCGGCTTCCGGCGACACCCCTCCCCTCACCGGCCGTCCCCAACTCCGGTGAGTGCCTCCGGTACCCATATTTTCTGTTTTTTAAATTAGATAGTTAGTTTTTTTCTATTTTTTCTATTAAATTAGATAGTTAGTTTATTAGGTACTAGATAGAAAAAATAACTTACAGGATAGTTATTTTAGGTAGAACAAAATAGATAGAAAAAATAGATAGAAAAGAAAAAACTTAGCTGATAATAATAGAAGGAAAAAAGTAGAAGAAAAAAAGAAGAAGAAGAAGAAGAAGAAAGAGGAGAGGAGGAGAAAGAGAAAAGAAAGAAGAAAAAGAAGAAGAGGAGGAGGAGGAGGATAATAAAGAAGAAGAAGAATAATAAGAATAAGATGATCAAGAAGAAGAAGAAGAAGAAGAAGAAGAAAAAGAAGAGAGTGGAAAAGAAGAAAGAAGAGGAAAAAGGAACCCCGACACCCCGGCACTCACCCTCGACCCCCGACCCCTGACGCCCGACGGCACCGACCCTCGATCCCCGACGCCCGACGCCACTGACCCCCGACCCTCGACACCCGTTCGGCCTCTTGTTGACCGAAAAGACCCCAACCCCCGACGCCAATGACCCTCGACCCCCGACGACACTGACCCCCGACCACCGACGCAACTAACCCCCGACCCCCGACATCACCGACACCCGACACCACCGACCCTCGACACCACTAAGCCCCGACACCCGACACCTCTTCTGCCTACTGTTGAATGAGAAGGTGCTTTTCGGCCTTCTAGAGGCCGATGGGGATCATAGTTTTGTAAATTATGAGTTAGGCCACATATTTTCCGATTATGTTAATTATAAAAACATCGTATTTGTGTTGATCGTGTGAATTTCAATGTGCAGTTGTTCGACGACCACCACGTGCGTTGGACGAGCTCCGCCCTTGCGTTTGTTCGTGAGCACAAATGACTTCTCCTCCTACCCCCTTAATTTGCTCTGTCTCGGTCTTCGTGCCGATGAAACTTGCTAGCTATAGGTTTCTTCAATCATGAGTATGCATGACCAGTATGCGTCTCCCGTTCGAAAAGGCGACATCTATAAATATGCATTTCTTTGCATATTTATAACCGCCATACTTTTGAATTATCCAATATTATCCATGGATAGCCCGAGTATGTCTAGATTGGGTTCGTTTTCCCGTATGCTGTGCTCTGGATCCGATGCAGAATTTCGTCAGTGCCTCCCCGTTGTTCTCCGGGTACACATCCTCTCTGCTTATTGCCGAGACGTGTATCAGGAGAACAACGGGGAGGTGCTGCCGAAATTTTGCATCGCATCTAGAGCAGAGCATTGGAAAACGAACCCAATCTACACATACTCGGGTGGGATTAGGACCTATCTTTACCTATTAGCATGTAGGTTGCATGGACGTAATAAAACTAACAAACTTGATTAGCGTATGAATATAAATGATGAATTATATATTTATTTCTTGTGCCCCCATAGGTAGCTAGGCAACATGAGTGATCGTGCTTGGATGTACACTGGTCACCCTAGTCAGAAAGACATGACCCATGAATGGTTAACAAAAACCAGGGGGTTTGTGAGAGCCGAATTTGCAAATGGCTAGCAAAAAACATGGTGCCCCTGTCCCAACTGCGACAACTGGAAAATGCAGACAGAGTTTGAAATGGGTAAACACCTGCAGAAGTGGGATTTTACGCCTAATTATACGGTGTGGACTTTTCATGGTGAGTCTGACCAACGTGGTAGAGCTGAGGTGATTCGTCGTCGCACCGACGAGCATGGTACCGGGATTGAAGACATGGTGCAAGACTTTGATGATGCTCGGGATTCGGACGATGAGATGGAGGAATCTGCAAAGGCCTTCTATGAAATGTTGGAGTCTTCAAAACGTCCTCTCCACGAGCAGACTGAGCTTTGTCAGCTGGATGCCATCGCGCAAGTAATGGCTCTGAAGGCTCCATTCAACCTAGGCAGAGAATGCTACGACGCGATGATGACGATATTTGGACGCTTTCTACCCAAAGGCCATGTACTGTCTGCAAACTTGTACCAGTCAGAGAAAATCCTCCGTGTACTTAAGATGCCCTATGAGAAGATACATGCCTGTGAGAATGTATGTGCCTTATTTAGGCTTGAGTATGCGGCCTTGAACTATTGCCCCATTTGCAATTATTCCAGGTATATTGTGGTAGACAACGGTATGGGTGAGAAGAATCAGACCAAAATCCCCATTAGTGTTCTTCGGTATCTGCCAATCGTACCAAGACTTCAACGTCTTTTCATAGTCGAAGAGACGGCCAGACAAATGACATGGCACAAATTGGGCAAAAGAACCGAACTAGATGCGGATGGGAACAAGATGCTGGTACACACTTCAGATGGTTTTGCGTGGAGGCACTTCGATGCATTACATAAGGATAAATCGGAAGATCCAAGGCAACCTAGAGTTGCCATCAGCACGGATGGGTTCAATGTCTATGGTATGACGGCAACACAATACAGTTGTTGGCCTGTATTTGTCATACCACTAAATTTGCCACCCGGAGAGATTATGAAAAGAAAGAACATTTTCCTAACGTTGATAATTCCAGGGGCCAACTATCCAGGGAAGAATATGAATGTGTACATGCAGCCGCTTAAGGATGAGTTGCAAGAAGCCTGGATAATGGGATCAAGACCTACGACGCGGCTACCAAAACAAATTTCAAAATGCATGTGTGGTACATGTACTCGACGCATGATAATCTGGCGTTTGCGCTATTCGCTCGCTGGTGTGTGCATGGAAGGTTCCCGTGCACCACATGCAATACAGCTCTTCAGTTCCATTGGCTGCACGCTGGTCGCAAGTATTCTTGCTTCGACATGCATTGACAATTCCTGGATCCTGACCATAATTTCAGAAAAGACAAGAAGAATTTCATCAAAGATAGAGTTGTCAAAAACACTGCACCAGCTGCGTTGACAGGCCAACAGACCCTTGATCAGTTAAACGCTCTCGAGCCTGATCCTTTGCGTCCAGGATACTTCAAAGGGTATAATACGGAACACGCCTGGACTCACAAGTCATGCTTATGGGATCTGCCTTACTTCAAAGACCTCCTTTGCCCACACAACATCAACGTGATGCACACTGAAAAGAATGTTGCGGAGGCCTTTTTTGGTACATTGTTCGGTATAGAGGGGAAGTCAAAAGCTAATCCTAAGGCTAGAATCGACCTGGAGGATCTATGTGATAGACCATTGCAAAACTTGCGACAACGGAAAGGAAAGCAAAGCATAGCGAAGCCAAAGGCATGGTTCAATCTTGAAAGGCCAGCTATGAGGGAAATGCTATTGTGGGTGAAAATGCGGTTGATGTTCCCCGATGGGTATGTTGTGAATCTAAAGAGGGGAGCGAGTCTTGAGAAATTGAAAATATTTGGTCTCAAGAGTCATGATTGGCACATATGGATTGAGCGGGTAATGCCGGTAATGTTGCGTGGCTTTATCCATGAGGATGAATGGCTAGTACTGGCAGAGCTGAGCTATTTCTTCCGTTCTCTTTGTGCGAAAGAACTATCGCCTGGCGTGCTAGATGAAATGGAAGAGTTGGCAACGGAGTTGATCTGCAAATTAGAAAAGATCTTTCCACCGGGCTTCTTTAATCCAATGCAACATTTGATTTTGCATCTCCCGACCGAGGCAAGAATGGGGGGGCCGTTCAAAATCGATGGTGCTACTCAACTGAGAGGATGCAGAAGACGCTTCGAGCTAAGTGTAAAAATGAACGTAGAATTGAAGCATCGATGGCCGAGGCATTCATTACTGAGGAGGTGGCAAACTTCGTGACAGCACACTACAAAGCCAAAAATCATCATTTGCATAACCCGAAGCCTCGATACAATGATGGCGATCCAAAAAAAAGTTCGATCCAAGCTCAGCCTATTCAAAGGTAAGCTCGCACCATCTGGTGCTTCGAAAGGGAAATCGTTCGATGTTGAAGAATGGCGGACCATTTCATTGTATATCTTCACCAACCTAACAGAAGTGCGACCGTACATCGAGTAAGTTCTCTGTAAATTATTGTTCCGCAACTTCTAATTGCTTTGAACTACTCTTATTCTCGGATATTTGATATAGTCGATACGTCGCCGAATTCTCGGATGGAGCGGTCATCGAAAAGGATCCCGGTTTCATCTCTTGGTTCAAACAAAGGTTAATTAATTACCATTAAGGGCCCATTTGATTTCTTGGTCTAATTTGCGGCTAATGCATCCATTCTTTCGTATTAAACTTGTAGGCTGATGTAGAGTCTAAGGACGCCGAGTTGAGACAAGTCGCTAATGGTTTTGACTATAAGGTCCGTTCATTTGACAAATACAACATCAACTGGTATCACTTTCGTACCTTTGGCAAAGAGCTATCTATGCCCGACCTAAAGACTACAAATTGTTCTGTCTCTGCTATCGGCGAAGGAGACACTGAGTATTATGGAAGAGTTGAAGCAATTTATGAACTTCTATTCCATTGTGAAAACCCACCGACCGTCGTAGTCTTCAAATGTTATTGGTTTGAGCCAAGGGAGACTAGAAGGACTCATGAACATATAGGACTAGTCGAAATCAACCAAAACACCCACTTAGATGTTCCCGATGTCTATATTACGGTTCAACAGGCGACACAAGTTTTCTATCTACCGTGGGCCTGCCAAACTGATCCAAATCTCAAAGGTTGGGATGCCGTTTATGAAGTGCCACCACATTTTAGACCACCTACCCTCAATGAAGAGGATTACGAACCTCACATTAACCCAGACACATATGAAGGAGAATTCTTCGAAGAAACACGTATGTCCAAGAAACATTTCAAGAACTGCTCTACTTCACCCCTGAACATTGAAGTAGACAACGATAGTGAATCCGTCTTAACCCCTAAAGCCGAACAGGAAGAGCTGGAAGATGAAGAGGTTACTGCTGCGGATGATCTGTCACTTCTTGACCGATTACATAATGGTGGCCTTCCACATGTTCTCCATGATAGTGATGTTGATGATGCATTTATTGATGATAGTGATGATCATGATGCATTTATTGACCCCGAAGCATATATAGACGAGCACGATTGTTATTAGTTCATGTCAGGCATTCAACTATTATATTATACATAAATTTTGAGTTCATGCTAGGTATTCAATTTTTATTAGTCATGTTGGTATTTATGACGATGATACACTTAAATTATATACATTTTATTACTCATGTGGGTATTTATGTTGTACTAATTTCATTTACTCTTTGTCATGACAGGTGTTGAAAGATGGTGGGAAAGGGTCGAAAGCACTCCGCGGCTCCTTCTTCATCGGCGGGTGATGGGATGGGTACTTCCATTCCTGCCTCACCTCTTCGGAGAGTGTTGCTCTCTACTATGCAAGGAGCGCCCCCCGTGAGAGGAGGTCGACCCCCCGCGAAGCCGAGAGGTACTAAAGGTACACGTTTTATTCATGTTGGTATTTATGTTGTACTCATGTTGTATGCATATTGGTATTTATATACATTTTATTACTCATGTTGGTATTTATGTTGTACTAAAGGTACACGTGGCTGCGCGAGAGGTAGGGCGGTGGCTGCCACGCCTTCTGATGTGGAGGCTACACGGTCTCCGCCACCACCCCAAGCTGATTCACCTGAGCACATGACTTCTAGGGTGGATTCGTCTGAGGTGGAGGCTACACGGTATCCGGTTCACGAGCCTCGGGTCAACGAGCCTCAGGTCGACGAGCCTTCGACCCACGAGACTCGTGTCCCAGAGGCTTCGTTCCAGGCGACTCCGGAGCAAAGCAGGGATGAGGGTACGTCCCGAGAGACCCAGTGGGATACCTAGGCTGAGCCAAGTGGCCATGCTGGTAGCAATGAGGAGCTGGGTGTTGGGCTACCGTCTACCAGCGTGGTAGTTCGGGGCTCTCGCTCGTGTGGGCGACCCCCGAGCAGAGGTGGTCGATTACGCCAAATGGGGACAAGTAAGTTAATTTACTCTTATTTAACCTTTTGCCTTCACGTTTTCTCAAATATCTAATGTTTTGGCTTTAATTTGTCATACCGTAGGGGTTGGATTGTTCTTAAGGGTGTCCGCAAGCCCAACAGCTTCCTTGGTGTGCTTTGCCATAAAAACTTCCGAGGGTTTGTTACGTTGCCCGGTCGGGAGCGAGAGGTAGGAATTACCTGGGAGCACTACTTGGGTGCCCCGGCCCCGCCGGAGGTGGAGATCGACGGTGTTTTGTGCCACACAAGGGCCGACATGGTGATCCGACAGTTCTGGGTAATTTCTCCTTCACACAATTATAAATCAACCATAGCTAGTTATTGTACTAATCGGTGTTGTCTCGTTTGCAGACCTACTACAGGTGTGAGGAGGGATACGAGGAGGACGCGACAAAGGTTATCGAAACCGAATGTCGCCGCCTACTTCAAAACTTTCGGCACAAGGCTCGGGTGCAGGCTGTTCGAGACTACTATGCCACGCGGCATATTAGGAAGGACAAGGCGAAGTGCCGTGATTCTAAAATGGAGAAGGAGCATTACATGAAGGTAATTACATATTATTAAGGCTTTGTAGTTAGTTTCTTTGATTTGGTTCTTACGCGCTCAAATTTCTCTTTATTAACTTTGGTCCCCGAGATGGTGTGTGGATAAGATGGATTGTTGGGAGGCCTTGGTGGATCAGTGGTGCTCCGAAACGTGGGAGGCCAGCCACAACAACGCCAAGGAGAGGCGTGGCAAAATGGTTGGTGTGCCACACCATCAAGGGAGCATCAACTTAATCCAATTTGGCGAGAACTGGGTATGTGGTTTGCTTCATGCCTCATGCAATTCATTCTTAATGCTATCTTGAGCCCTTTACTAATACAATTTTCCTCTCTCTCTCTCTTCTAGGGGCATCACAATAAGACGGAGGTGCCACAGATGTACGACCTGTATGCGATGGCCCATACTGCCTCGTACAAGAAGGTCAAGGCATTCTCTGAGTCTGACCTCGAGCATCCAGAAAACTTCACCAACATCTCCTCCCACCACAAGCTCGTGAAGTACAGAGATCACAGGAAGGCGAGGAAAGGGGATGACTTTAACCCGAGCGAGGGGCCTATTAATCCAGAGCTAGTGATGATAGCTGGCAACGGGAGGCCCCATGGCTCGATCGCCATTGGAGACGGCCTTATACGTTGTCCTAGCACTCTCCGGTAGATAAAGGCACGCCAAACGAGCTCCTGTCCGGAGATAACATCTCGTCCACGGCCAGTTGAGCTCGCCATCGAGGTTAGTTTAATGGACTCAACTATCTTTCCGCATTATGTTGTGCGTTGGAACCAATATGATTACATTGCTAACAATGAGTTGTGTTGCAGGCTGCTATTCAGAAAGAGAGAGAGGCAATGCAGGCGGCTATGGCGGAGAAGTATAAGGAGATGAGGGAGCTCGAGGAGAGGACGACTGCATTGGTGGAGGCGGAGAGGGCACGGAATGATGCGTCTAACAGGACCATATACGAGCTCTTCGTGGTAAGTTTCTTCTTTATGTTATTTAAAATATTGCATTTTAGTGTCCATTTCATTAACAAATAAAAAGTTTGACTTGTCGAAACCAAATGTACAGTCTATGTGCGAGAAGAGCGGCCAAGTCCCTCCGTCGATGCGAGTCATTAACATGGCGGGGACGGTGAGTTTCATTTCAGTGCAGTGATCTTAAGAGTGTCCTCATGCTAACGACACATTGCAAACGATGTTTGGTGCAGAATATCTCCCGAAATGCATCGCACGACCCTTCTACGATGTTTGCCTTCTCCAGGGCAGCCTTCTCGAGGTGAAACAAGCGAGAGCCACCGTGCTTCACCGCCATGATGGCGATAATGGTATGTTATTTCTAGTGTTTTAATAAAAATTAGCTAGGCTTCCACCTAAATGACATAATTAGCTTAGTTAGCTCCAAAATGGTCTATTTAATAAAACATGACCTATACTTAGCTAATGATCCTCGAAATGACATAATTAGCTCGAAAAAGACATTCTTAGCTAATTTAGCCCGAAGAAGGGGACAATAGGAGAAGAAAGAGGAAAAATGAAAGGAAGGAAGAAGAAGAAGAAGAAGAGAAGAAGAAGAAGAGAAGAAGAAGGATAAGAAGAAGGAGAAGGAGGAGAAGAAGGAGAAGGAGCTCCTCCTTCTCCTCCTTCTTCCTCCTTCTTCCTCCTTCTCCTTCTCCTTCTTCTTTTCTTCTTCTTCTCCTCTTCCTTCTCCTTCTCCTCCTCCTCCTCCTCCTTCTTCTTTTACTTCTTCTTCTCTTCTTGCTTCTTCTCTTCCTCTTCTTCTACGTAGCTTAGAATCGTCCAAGAAAGACTAAATTGGCTAATTATCCTACAAAATGACATAATTAGCTTAGTTAGGTCAAAACATCATAAGAACCTTGGTTAGCTCATTAAAACGACCAATTTAGCTAAAAATGAAATAATAAGCTCAAAATGGCATAAGAACCTTGGTTAGCTCATGAATATTATATAGTTAGCTTGGCTTCCACCTAAATGATATAATTAGTCAATTTAGCTCCAATATGGCTTAATAAGCATAGTTATCTCCAAAATGACATATTTAACCCAAGTGAGCTCAAAAACGACCTATAGTTAACTAGGCTTCCACCTAAATGACATAATTAGCTTAGTTAGCTCCAAAATGACCTATTTAATAAAAAATGACCTATAGTTAGCTAAATTCTCTCCTAAATGACGTAATAAGGCTTAGGTAGCTCGAAGATGACCTATTCCCCCTAACTTAGGTATTAAATGGCCTATAATTAGCTTAGCTAGATCCAAAATGGCTTAATAAGCATAGTTTGCTCATGAATGACACATTTTACCCAAGTTAGCTCCGAAATGACCTATAGTTAGCTAGGCTTCCACCTAAATGACATAATTAGCTTAGTTAGCTCCAAAATGACTATTTACTAAAACATGACCTATACTTAGCTAATTATCCTCGAAATGACATAATTAGCTCCAAAAAGGCATTCTTAGCTAATTTAGCCCGAAGAAGGGGACAAGAGGAGAAGAAAGAGAAAAAATAAAAGGAAGGAAGAAGAAGAAGAGAAGAAGAAGGATAAGAAGAAGGAGAAGGAGGAGAAAGAAGGAGAAGAAGGAGAAGAAGGAGAAGGAGCTCCTCCTTCTCCTTCTTCTTCCTCCTTCTCCTTCTCCTTCTTCTTTTCTTCTTCTTCTCCTCTTCCTTCTCCTTCTCCTCCTCCTCCTCCTCCTCCTTCTTCTTTTACTTCTTCTTCTCTTCTTGCTTCTTCTCTTTCTCTTCTTCTACGTAGCTTAGACTCATCCAAGAAAGACTAAATTGGCTAATTATCCTACAAAATGACATAATTAGCTTAGTTAGGTGAAAAATCATAAGAACCTTGGTTAGCTCATTAAAATGACCAATTTAGCTAAAAAATGAAATAATAAGCTCAAAATGGCATAAGAACCTTGGTTAGCTCATGAATATTATATACTTAGCTAATTTAGCTCCAAAATGACATAATTAGCCCATTTAGCTCAAAAAGACATAATTAGAAAATTTAGCTCCAAGAATAGGATAAGAGGAGAAGAAATAGGAAAAATGATAAGAAGGAAGAAGAAGAAGAAGAAGAAGAAGAGAAGAAGGAGAGAAGGAGAAGGAGGAGGAGGAGAAGGAGGAGGAGAAGAAGGAGAAAGAGGAGAAGACCTTTTCCTTCTTCTCCTCCTTCTCCTCCTTCTCCTTCTTCGTCTCCTTCTTCTTGATTTATTCTTCTTCTTCTCCTCCTCCTCTTTCTTCTCCTCTTTCATATTCTCCTTACCTTATTTTCCCCAACAATTACATAATTATCCCATTTAGCTCCAAAATGACATAATTAGCCCATTTAGCTACAAAAAGACATAATTAGATAATTTAGCTCCAAGAAGAGGAGAAGAGGAGAAGAAATAGGAAAAATGAAAAGAAGGAAGAAGAAGAATAAGAGAAGGAGAAGGAGGAGGACGAGGAGAAGGAGGAGGAGGAGAAGGATAAGGAGAATACCTTCTCCTCCTTCTCCTCCTTCTCCTCCTCCTCCTCCTTCTCCTTCTTCTTCTCCTTCTTCTTGATTTCTTCTTCTTCTCCTCCTCTTTCTTCTCCTCTTTCATATTCTCCTTACCTTATTTTCCCCAACAATCACATAATTAGCCCATTTAGCTCCAAAATGACATAATAAGCTCAAAATGGCATAAGAACCTTGGTTAGCTCATGAATATTATATACTTAGTTTGTTTTCCTCTAAAATGACATAATTAACCCATTTAGCTCCAAAAAGACATAATTAGATAATTTAGCTCCAAGAAGAGGAGAAGAGGAGAATAAATAGGAAAAATGAAAAGAAGGAAGAATAAGAAGAAGAAGAAGAAGAGGAAGAAGAAGAAGAAGAAGAAGAGAAGAAGATGAGAAGGAGAAGGAGGAGGAGGAGAAGAAGGAGGAGGAGAAGAAGGAGAAGGAGGATAGACCTTCTCCTTCTTCTCCTCCTTCTCCTCCTCCTCCTTATCCTTCTTCTTCTCCTTCTTCTTGATTTCTTCTTCTTCTTCTTCTCCTCCTCCTCCTCTTTCTTCTCCTCTTTCATATTCACATTTTTGTTGTTGTTGTTGATTACCTCATAAACATCATATGTTGTTGTTCTTCTTCTTCTGACTTAGCTAATTTCTCTCCGAAATAACCTATATACTTCTTCATCTAGTATTATTCTTCTAACTTTATTATTTATCATTTTGCAGATTACATTCACTTCATGGGAAGCTTGGATTAGAATGCTTGAAGATGATTTCTTGTACCATGGCTTCACGGAAGCTTGTATTGAAACTATTGTAGTATATGGATATATATGAAACTTTGTATGCATGAGGTGTAATATATGGTTTGGTACGGATGGAACTTGCATAATATGTATGTACTATGGATGAAAGTTATTTTAATATGGTTATGAGTACGGAAACAAATTTACTTATGTCAAATATATATATCCTGATTATTGTGAAAAATGCTGGATATAATAAGAAATAAAATAAAAAGGGTTGGTTCCCCCCTTTGTCGTCTGCCCCCTCATGGCAAAGGGGGGATGGCAGACGGCAAAGATGGGAGAGAGAGGGGCTTGGGTCCCCCCTTTGCCGTCTGCCCCCTCATGGCAAAGGGGGATGGCAGACGGCAAAGAGGGGAGAGAGAGGGGCTTGGTTCCTCCCTTTGTCGTCTGCCCCCACATGGCAAAGGGGGAATGGCACACGGGAAAGAGGGGGAGAGAGAGGGGCTTGGTTCCCCCCTTTGCCATCTGCCCCCTCATGGCAAAGGGGGGATGGCAGACGGCAAAGAGAGGAGGCCTGCCATTAACACTTAACGGGACCATTGGTGTATCTGCCGTCCCATTTAATTTGCCGTCTGCCCCCTGATGGCAAAGAACCTCTTCACCGGATTTGTTTTGCCGTCTGCTGACCGACGGCAAAGCCTTTTCCGTTCGTGGTTCCCTCCTTTGCCGTCTGCCATGGCAGACGGCAAATTTCTAAATTTTAGTAGTGTTGACTGCAAGCATGAGTAGGACACAAATCACCATAAACATGAATATCATAGAGGCTATGTTGATTTTGTTTCAACTACATGCGTGAACATGTGCCAAGTCAAGCCACTTGAATCATTCAAAGGAGGATACCATCCTATCATGCTACATCATAATCATCTTGAAATTCATGTTGGCATCCAAGACAAACCATTATAAGCTCCTAGCTAATTAAGCATGGCATCAGAAACTATGATCTCTAAGTTTTCATTGCAAACATGTTTCTCTCATAACAATGCTGAATTAGGAACGATGAGCTAATCATATTTACATAAACAAAATAGGTCGAGTTCATACCAGCTTTTCCACGCTCAGTCACTTCATCATATATCGTCATTGTTGCCTTTCACCTGCATGACCGAATGATGTGAATAATAATGAGAGTGTTCGTGCATTGGACTAAGCTGGAATCTGCAAGCAAACACACAGGAGAAGACAAAGTAATATGGCTCTTTGACAGATAAATGGATATGCATGTGAGAGCCACTAAACATTTTAACCATGGTCTTCTACCTTGACCCAAAGAAAAACAAAACTATTTACACGGGAAAGCTCCCAACAAGCAAAAGAAGAACGGGAAATATTTTTGGGTTTTCCTTTTAAACACCACTAAGCAAGCTGGAAAGTAAACTTACAACTAATTTTTTTTGTTTTTCTCAATCTAAACAAACACACGAGAAGAAAGCGAGAAAAAGAAATAAACTAGCATGGATGATACAGGGGCAAGGTGTGAACACCGACTATCAAAGTGAAAGTGTGAGCATGAATATAAAGTCGATGAGAAACACGTACTCCCCCAAGCTTAGGCTTTTGGCCTAAGTTGGCCTACTCCCAAGGCTGGTCTGAGCGATATCCAAAATCATAGTGGGGGTTGTACGGGAACGCGGCAGCTACCGCCTGAATAGCTGCCTCACAGAGGCGAACAACCTTTGCCTCCCTCTCATACTCCTCTGCCTCTCCTCTGGTTATATAATATCTCTGTTTTACCTGAAATTCAAAGAAGGCAGGAGCAGGAAGGGTAATATGGAAAACACGCTGTCGGTTAAATATTAACCGGTATAGGAGGGATTCATTATCCCTCTCAAGGAACTAATAACGTGTCACAGCGGCGCGATCAAGGAAAGCTGTATGGAGCGGGGGATCTCCTTCGTGGATGGGTACTCCAAGAAAATTTGCTATGCGAGTGGCATAGATCCCAACAAAGAAATCCCCTTCATTAGCATTATTATTTAGCCTCCTCGCGATTATAGCTCCCATGTTGAAACTTCGATCACCCGTTAGTGCGCTCTTAAGAATACTAAGGTCAGGTGCGCAGAGGTGACAATGCTCAGTCTTGCCATTAATGCATCTACCTATGAAGAGGGCAAAATAATGCAGGGCAGGAAAATGAATGCTTCCCATGGTAGCCTGCGTAATATCTCTAGTTTCTCTGACAGTTATACTAGAGATAAAATCTCTAGCCGAAGACTTAGGAGGATCATTGAGACTACCCCAATCAGGTATCTCGCAAATTCTATCGAAATCCTCTAAATCCATGGTATACGATTTGTCATAAAGATCAAACAGTATGGATGTGTCATGGCCAACTGAAAATTTAAATCTACGAACAAAAGAGGCACTGAGAGTAGTATACTGTTCACATTTATTGGAGATGAATTCTTCGAGCCCGACGTTCTGAACAAATGTATCAAACTCGTCTTTGAAACCTGCATCAATCATGAATTCATCAGAAGGCCATTCACATGGTTGTACCTGTGCGTTCCTCGGTTGATAGGGATCGGGCTCCCGAATCGCGAGACGGGGACCCCTCTTGCTTGAAGAACCACCATGATAGTTTTTCCTGAACATCTTCTTTTTCTGAAATTTTGAGTGACTCAAAAGAAAAATGAACAAGGCTCAACAAAACTCATAGCAACTACTCCTACAAGTGCCTGGAGGCCATATCATGCATCAAAACTACTTGGGACCAACTAAAATTAACATGCAAAGCTCAAGAACAGGGTCACCAAGGCAGCAAAAATATGCAACGAATAAAGTACTAGAGCAAAAACTAATTGGACCAATGGAGGAGCCACATACCAAGGAACAATTCCCCCAAAATAGTTTGGTGAATGGGGCTTTGCACAAGGAGATCGAAAAATGTAGCAAGAAGAGCAAGAACAAGAGTTTGAGCTGTGGAATGATTTTTTATGGAGGTAGAAGAAGGAGATGGGAGTTGGAATAAGTGGAGGGGGCCACGTGGGGCCCACAAGCCTGGCAAGCGCGACTAGGGGGTGCCCGCGTCTCCTCGGCTTGTGGCCCTCTAGTGCATCCCCCTGACTAGCTCTCTATCTCAGAATTTTTCAAAAAAACCAGAAAAAATCATACTTGAATTTTAGGGCATTTGAAGAACTTTTATTTTCGGGACACTTTTCTAAGGGACGCAAAAAGCAGAAAACAGAAAAAACTAAAGCTAAATTTATCATTTTTCTTCTAAACAACAGAAAGTAAAAGTTCGGAACAGAAGGTTGTGACTCCTAGATTCATCCATCTCATGGTCATCAAAAGAAATCTGTCAATGAGGTTGATCAAGTCTCCTTGACAAACTTTTTTCGAATCACATGAAACTAGAGAATTTTCGAATAATCACTAGGTTACCTCAACGGGCATGTGCATATCGCCAACAAGTAAATCATACTTCATCTTGACAGTAGGTATAGGACATTGAAAGCTTCCAATAAGAATTGATGAAGATTTCTCAATAGCATTGATACAATGAACTCGATATTGTTTCTTCGGAAAGTGCACTGTGTGCTCATTACCATTAACATGGAAAGTGACATTGCCTTTGTTGTAATCAATAACTGCCCCTGTAGTGTTTAAAAAGGGTCTTCCAAGGATGACCGCCATGGCATCATCCTCGGGAATATCCAGAATAACAAAGTTCGTTAAGATAGTAACGTTAGAAACCACAACACGCACATCCTGGCAAATGCCGATAGGAAAAGCGGTTGATTTGTCGGCCATTTGCAAAGACATTTCAGTGGGTGTCAACTTATCCAATTCAAGTCTACGGTATAAGGAGAGAGGCATAACACTAACACCGGCTCCAAGATCGCATAAAGCAGTTATAACGTAGTTTCCTTCAATGGAGCAAGGTATAGTGGGCACTCCAGGATCACCTAGTTTCTTAGGAGTTCCACCCTTGAAGGTGTAATTTGCGGGCATGGTGGAAATCTCAACCTCAGGTATCCTCCTTTTATTGGTCACAATATCTTTCATGTACTTAGCATAAGGAGACATTTTGAGCATATCCGTCAAACGCGTTTGCAAAAAGACATGTCTAATCATTTCAACAAAAAGCACAAAATCATCATCATCCTTTTTCTTGGATGGTTTGGGAGTAATGGGCATGGGTTTCTGAACCCATGGTTCTCTTTCTTTACCATGCTTCCTAGCAATAAAGTCGTTCTTATCATAACTCCTGTTCTTAGGCTGTGGGTTATCAAGATCAACGGGTTCAATCTCCACATCCTTATCATTACTAGGTTGAGCATCATCATGAACACCACTATCAATATTATCACTAGGCTCATGTTCATCACCAGATTGTATTTCGGCATCAAAAGCAGAGACATCGTTTGGATTCTCGGGTGTAACAGCAGCAGGTTTGCTCGCATGCAAGTTCCTATCATCTTTCTTTTTCTTCCTAATACCAAGATGATTGGATGCATCGGTATTAACTCCTTGAGAATCGTGTTCAATTCTCTTAGGATGATCCTCAGGATACAAAGGTTCCTGGGTCATTCTACCACCTCTAGTGACGACTCTAACAGAATTGTCATTCAACTCATTGAGCAAGTAATTTTGAGCCTTAAGTACTTGTTCTACTTGAGTAGTGACCATAGAGGCATGTTTACTCAAAAGCTTAAGATCATTGACATTTCTATCCACACAAGCACTTATATGACTAATCATGCGAGCATTTTGTTCCAAATGTCTGCTAACATAATCATTGAAACTTTGTTGTTTGGCAACAAAGTTATCAAATTCATCTAAGCATAAGCTAGCAAGTTTATCCAAAGGAATATCACTCTCATTGAATCTACGAAGAGAATTTACCTCTACTACCTGTGTCGGGTTATCAAGACCATGTATTTATTCAATAGGTGGTAGATTCTTAACATCTTCAGATTTAATACCTTTCTCTTGCATAGATTTCTTGGCTTCTTCATATCTTCAGGACTGAGGAATAGAATACCTATTTTCTTCAAAGTTGGCTTCGGAGGTGGTTCAGGAATAGTCCAAGCATTATCATTGCTCAAGATATTATTCAATAGAATCTCAGCTTGTTCCATAGTTCATTCCTTGAAAACACAACCAGCACAACTATCTAGGTGGTCCCTAGAAGCGTCGGTTAGTCCATTATAAAAGATATCAAGTATTTCATTTTTCTCAAGAGGGTGAGCACGCAAAGCATTCAGTAACTGCACAAGCCTCCCCCAAGCTTGTGGGAGGCTCTCTTATTCAACTTGCACAAAGTTATATATATCCTGCAAGGCAGCTTGTTTCTTATGGGCAGGAAAATATTTCTCGGAGAAATAGTAGATCATATACCGGGGACTACGCACACAACCAGGAGCAAGAGAAGTAAACCAAGTCTTAGCATCACCCTTTAGAGAGAAAGGAAACAACTTAAGGATATAGTAATGGCGAATCTTTTCCTCACTCATGAATAGGGTGGCTATATCATGCAGCTTGGTAAGATGTGCTACAACCGTTTCAGACTCATAACCATGAAAAGGATCAGATTCGACCAAAGTGATTAACTCAGGATCGACAGAGAATTCATAATCCTTATCAGTCACAAAGATGGGTGAACTAGCAACCTTAGGATCGTATTTCATTCTAGCATACAAAGATTTTTCTTTCCACTTGCACAATAAATTCTCAAGATCATAGCTATCCTTACAAGCAAGAAAGTCCTCAGCTACCTCTCCCTCCATAACATAACCCTCAGTTATATCAGTCAATTCATATCTAGGAGAAATAGTTCTAACAAGTGAAATAGCAGGTTCTACTTCAATAATTTAAGCAGTTTCAGAAGTATCATCACATTCAGCAGCAACTCTAGCAATTTGTGCATCAAGAATGCACCCAGTGGCAAAGCAGTATCAAGCAAAGCATCATCATAAGCATCATGGATAGCAGAAGTAGCATCATCAAGCACAGGCGACACATCAGAATTTCTAGTAGGTGGTGGTGACGCAAACTTACTCATAACTAAATGTGAATCAATTGCAGAGCTAGATGGCAGTTCCTTACCTATCATCGTAGTTGAGGGCAAGACTTTAGTTTTTGGATCCCTCGGATTCCTCATAGTGATCTACAGACGTAAATCGCAAGTGACTCAGAGAATAGAGCTAGGCCTCCCCGGCAACGGCGCCAAAAAATAGTCTTGATAACCCACAAGTATAGGGGATCGCAACCGTTTTAGAGGGTAGAGTATTCAACCCAAATTTGTTGATTCGACACAAGGGGAAGTGCTACCTCTTGAGCTTGTGTTGGTTTTTCCCTTGAAGAGGAAAGGATGATGCAACACATCAGCAGTAAGTATTTCCCTCAGTTTGAGAACCAAGGTATCAATTCAGTAGGGGTACCAAGACAAGTCACCAATGTACCTGTGCAAAAACAAATAAACTTGCACCCAACGCTATAAAGGGGTTGTCAATCCCTTCACGATTAGTTGCAAGGTGATATCTGAAGGTGGAAAGTGCAACAAAGTAAAAGTGTAGAGCTGAAAATATGATGTGAAGTAGACCCGGGGGCCATAGTGTTCACTAGAGGCTTCTCTCATGATAGCAAATATTAAGGTGGGTGAACGAATTACTGTCGAGCAATTGATAGAACCGCGCAAAGTCATGACGATATCTAAGGCAATGATCATACATATAGGCATCACGTCCGAGACAAGTAGACCGATACTGTCTGCATCTACTACTATTACTCCACACATCGACCGCTATCCAGCATGCATCTAGTGTATTGAGTTCATAACAAACAGAGTAACGCCTTAAGCAAGATGACATGATGTAGAGGGATAAATTCATGCAATGGATATAAACCCCATCTTTTTACCCTTGATGTCAACAACACGATGCGTCCCTTGCTACCCCTTCTGTCACTGGGTGAGGACACCACACGGTATGAACCCAAAACCAAGCACTTCTCCCATTGCAAGAGTTATAGATCAAGTTGGCCAAACGAAACCCAAAACTCGAAGAGAATTACAAGGATACGAAATCATGCATATAAGAGATCAGAGTAAACTCAAATAATATTCATAGATAATTTGATCATAAACACACCGCAAAAGAAGATTACATCGGATAGATCTCCATGAAGATCATGGAGAACTTTGTATTGAAGATCCAAGAGAGAGAAGAAGCCATCTAGCTACTAGCTATGGACCCAAAGGTGTGTGGTGAACTACTCACGCATCATCAGAGAGGCAATGGTGTTCATGAATAAGCCCTCCGTGTCCGAATCCCCCCTCCGGCAGGGCACCAGAACGGTCCCTGATAACCCACAAGTGTAGGGGATCGCAACAGTTTTTGAGGGTAGAGTATTCGACCCAAATTTGTTGATTCACACACAAGGGGAAGCGAAAGAATATTCTCAAGTATTAGCAGCTGAGTTTGTCAGATTCAACCACACCCTAAAGATTAGTGTCTGCAAGCAAAGTATCAGTAGCAAAGTAGTATGATAGCAACGGTGTCAGAAATGATCTGTTGACGGCAGACTATTCCTAACTGTTGTATCAACGGCGCCAGTAGGTTGCACGTGGACGGAGAACTATTCTTCCCCGACAACGGTGACGAAAAAAGGATCTTGCAACAAGTAACAGCGAAGTAACAAGGAACATTAGTAGCAGCAGCAACAGAGTAACAGCAGTAGCAACAGCAGTAGCATCAAAGTGGTCCAATCCCTTTTGTAGCAAGGGACAAGCCTGGACAAAGTAACGTAACAAGGACCAGTGGTAAAAGACTCGTAGGCAGTGGATCGGTTATGGATGAGTATGACGGATGTGATTCATCATGTAACAGCTATAACACGGAGAGATAAGTAACTAGCTCCCGTTCGTCAATCTAATGTAGGCATGTATTCCGTATGTAGTCATACGTGCTTAGGGAAAAGAACTTGCATGACATCTATTGTCCATCCCTCCCATGGCAGCGGGGTCCTAATGGAAACTATGGGATATTAAGGTTCTCCTTTTAATAAAGAACTGGACCAACGCATTTACACTTGGTGAATACATGAACTCCTCATACTATGGTCATCTCCGGGAGTAGTTCCGGCTATTGCCACTCCGGGGTTGCTGGGTCATAACACATAGTAGTTGACTACAACTTGCAAGATAGGATCTAAAATACACATATATTGGCGACAACATAATAGGTTCAGATCTGAAATCATAGCACTCGGGCCCTAGTGACAAGCATTAAGCATGGCAAAGTAGTAGCAACATTAATCTAGAACATAGGGGATACAAGGGATCAATCCCTGTCAAAACTAACTCGATTACATGATAGATCTTATCCAACTCATCAATGTCCAGCAAGCCTACGATGAGATTACTCACGAACGATGAAGAGCATCATGGAATTGTCGACGGAGGAAGGTTGATGATGACGATGGCGATGATTTCCCCTCTCCGGAGCCCAGAACGGACTCCAGATCTGCCCTCCAGATGAAGAACAGGAGGTGGTGGCGCCTCCGTATCATAAAACGAGATGAAACCTTCTCCCTGGGTTTTTTTTCCGGGCAAGACAGAAGATATAGAGCTGAGTTTGGGGGCGGTGGTGTCACGTGGGCCCCACAAGCCCTCACGACGCAGCCTAGGGTGGTGGCCGCGGCCTCTGGGCTTGTGGCCCACTGGCACGCCCCCTCCGGTGGATCTTTGCGCGGGTATTTTTCTTTTATTCTAGAAAAATTCTTCGTAAATTTTCAGGACATTCCGAGAACTTTTATTTCTGCACAAAAACAACACCATGGCAATTCTGCTGAAAACAACGTTAGTCCGGGTTAGTTCCATTCAAATCATGCAAATTAGAGTCCAAAACAAGGGCAAAAGAGTTCGGAAAAGTAGATACGACGGGGACGTATCAACTCCCCCAAGCTTAAAGCCTTGCTTGTCCTCAAGCAATTCAGTTGACAAACTGAAAGAGACAAAAGAAAAACTTTTATGAACTCTGTTTGATCTTGTTGTTGCAACTATGTCTAACTCATATCCAATATTTTAGCAAGATCACAAGCAAACCACATAAGCAAATGACATCTAGGTCTCACGGTAAACTCATATCAATGGCATAATCAACTAGCGAGCAGGACACAAATCACCATGAACATGAACATCATAGAGGCTATGTTGATTTTCTTTCAACTACATGCATGAACATGTGCCAAGTCAAGCCACTTGAAACATTCAAAGTAGGATACCATCCTATCATACTACATCATAGTCATCTCAACATTCATGTTGGCAATCAAGACAGACCATTATAATCTCCTAGCTAAGTAAGCATGGCATAAGCAACTATGATCTCTAAGTTGTCATTGCAAACATGTTTCTCTCACAACAAAGCTGAACTAAGAAGAGTGAGCTAGTCA
Organism: Hordeum vulgare subsp. vulgare; assembly: GCF_904849725.1. NCBI lineage: Eukaryota > Viridiplantae > Streptophyta > Magnoliopsida > Poales > Poaceae > Hordeum > Hordeum vulgare. The sequence continues at coordinate 543,111,839 of NC_058520.1, forward strand.
TATTTACAAAAACAAAATAGATCGAGTTCATACCAACTTTTCCATGCTCAGTCACTTCATAATATATCGTCATTATTGCCTTTCACTTGCACGACCGAATGATGTGAACAATAATAAGCGTGCTTGTGCATTGGACTACGCTGGAATCTGCAGGCAAACACAAAGGAGAAGACAAAGTAATATGGCTCTATGAAAGCTAAACAGGTATGCATGCAAGAGCCACTAAACATTGTAACCAATATCTTCTACCTTGACCCAAAGAAAAAGAAAACTATCTACACGGGAAAGCTCCCAACAAGCAAAAGAAGAAAAGAAAATCTTTTTGGTTTTTTCTCACACTAGACAGACACACGAAAAAAACAAAAAAAAGAAAATAAACTAACAGGGATGATAAAGTGGCAAAGTGTGAACACCGGCTAACAAAGTGAAAGCATAAGCAAGAATGTAAAGTCGGCGAGAACACGTACTCCCCCAAGCTTAGGCTTGTTGGAAATATGCCCTAGAGGCAATAATAAATTAGTTATTATTATATTTCTTAGTTCATGATAATCGTTTATTATCCATGCTATAATTGTATTGATTGGAAACACAATACTTGTGTGGATACATAGACAAAACATTGTCCCTAGTAAGCCTCTAGTTGACTAGCTCGTTAATCAAAGATGGTCAAGGTTTCCTGGCCATAGGCAAGTGTTGTCACTTGATAACAGGATCACATCATTAGGAGAATCATGTGATGGACTAGACCCAAACTAATAGACGTAGCATGTTGATCGTGTCATTTTGTTGCTACTGTTTTCTGCGTGTCAAGTATTTATTCCTATGACCATGAGATCATATAACTCACTGACACCGGAGGAATGCTTTGTGTGTATCAAACGTCGCAACGTAACTGGGTGACTATAAAGATGCTCTACAGGTATCTCCGAAGGTGTTAGTTGAGTTAGTATGGATCAAGACTGGGATTTGTCACTCCGTGTGACGGAGAGGTATCTCGGGGCCCACTCGGTAATACAACATCACACACAAGCCTTGCAAGCAATGTAACTTAGTGTAAGTTGCGGGATCTTGTATTACGGAATGAGTAAAGAGACTTGCCAGTAAACGAGATTGAAATAGGTATACGGATACTGACGATCGAATCTCGGGCAAGTAACATACCGAAGGACAAAGGGAATGACATACGGGATTATATGAATCCTTGGCACTGAGGTTCAAACGATAAGATCTTCGTAGAATATGTAGGATCCAATATGGGCATCCAGGTCCCGCTATTGGATATTGACCGAGGAGTCTCTCGGGTCATGTCTACATAGTTCTCGAACCCGCAGGGTCTGCACACTTAAGGTTCGACGTTGTTTTATGCGTATTTGAGTTATATGGTTGGTTACCGAATGTTGTTCGGAGTCCCGGATGAGATCACGGATGTCACGAGGGTTTCCGGAATGGTCCGGAAACGAAGATTGATATATAGGATGACCTCATTTGGTTACCGGAAGGTTTTCGTGCATTACCGGAAAAGTTTCGGGCTCATCGGTAGTGTACCGGGAGTGCCGGGAGGGGTGCCGGGGACCATCGGGAGGGGTGTCACGCCCCAAGGGGTCTCATGGGCTATGGGAAGAGATAAACCAGCCCCTAGTGGGCTGGAATAAGTTCCCACTAAGGCCCATAAGGTTTGAGAAGGAAAAAACACAAGGTGGAAAGAGTTTCCAAGTGGGAAGGTGGAATCCTACTCCAAGTAGGACTGGAATAGGACTCCTCCACCTCCAATTTCGGCCAAACCTTTAGGTTTTGAGGCTGCCTCCTCCCCTCCCTCCCACCTATATATATGGAGGTTTTAGGGCTGATTTGAGACGACTTTTCCACGGCAGCCCGACCACATACCTCCATAGTTTTTCCTCTAGATCGCGTTTCTGCGGAGCTCGGGCGGAGCCCTGCTGAGACAAGATCATCACCAACCTCCGGAGCGCCGTCATGCTGCCGGAGAACTCTTCTACCTCTCCGTCTCTCTTGCTGGATCAAGAAGGCCGAGATCATCGTCGAGCTGTACGTGTGCTGAACGCGGAGGTGCCGTCCGTTCGGTACTAGATCGTGGGACTGATCGCGGGATTGTTCGCGGGGCGGATCGAGGGACGTGAGGACGTTCCACTACATCAACCGCGTTCACTAACGCTTCTGCTGTACGATCTACAAGGGTACGTAGATCACTCATCCCCTCTCGTAGATGGACATCACCATGATAGGTCTTCGTGCGCGTAGGAAAATTTTTGTTTCCCTTGCGACGTTCCCCAACAGTGGTATCAGAGCTAGGTTCATGCGTAGATGTCTTCTCGAGTAGAACACAAAAGTTTTTGTGGGCGGTGATGTGCGTTTTGCTGCCCTCCTTAGTCTTTTCTTGATTCCGCGGTATTGTTGGATTGAAGCGGCTTGGACCGACATTACTCGTACGCTTACGAGAGACTGGTTTCATCGTTACGAGTAACCCCCTTTGCTCAAAGATGACTGGCAAGTGACTGTTTCTCCAACTTTAGTTGAATCGGATTTGACCGAGGAGGTCCTTGGATGAGGTTAAATAGCAACTCATATATCTCCGTTGTGGTGTTTGCGTAAGTAAGATGCGATCCTACTAGATACCCTCGGTCACCACGTAAAACATGCAACAACAAAATTAGAGGACGTCTAACTTGTTTTTGCAGGGTATGATTGTGATGTGATATGGCCAACGATGTGATGTGATATATTGGATGTATGAGATGATCATGTTGTAATAGAAATATCGACTTGCACGTCGATGGTACGGCAACCGGCAGGAGCCATAGGGTTGTCTTTATACTAACGTTTGTGCTTGCAGATGCGTTTACTATTTTGCTAGGATGTAGCTTTAGTAGTAATAGCATAAGTAGCACGACAACCCCGATGGCAACACATTGATGGATGATCATGGTGTGGCGCCGGTGACAAGAAGATCGTGCCGGTGCTTTGGTGATGGAGATCAAGAAGCACGTGATGATGGCCATATCATGTCACTTATGAATTGCATGTGATGTTAATCCTTTTATGCACCTTATTTTGCTTAGAACGACGGTAGCATTATGAGGTGATCTCTCACTAAAATTTCAAGACGAAGTTGTGTTCTCCCCGACTGTGCACCGTTGCGACAGTTCTTCGTTTCGAGACACCACGTGATGATCGGGTGTGATAGACTCAACGTTCACATACAACGGGTGCAAAACAGTTGCACACGCAGAACACTCGGGTTAAGCTTGACGAGCCTAGCATGTGCAGACATGGCCTCGGAACACATGAGACCGAAAGGTCGAGCATGAATCGTATAGTTGATATGATTAGCATAGGGATGCTTACCACTGAAACTATTCTCGACTCACGTGATGATCGGACTTGAGATAGTGGATTTGGATCATGTACCACTCAAATGACTAGAGAGATGTACTTTTTGAGTGGGAGTTCTTAAGTAATATGATTAATTGAACTAATTGTCATGAACATAGTCTAATGGTCTTTGCGAATTACGATGTAGCTTGCGCTATAGCTCTACTGTTTTTTTATGTTCCTAGAGAAAATTTAGTTGAAAATTGATAGTAGCAAACTTTGCAGACTGAGTCTGTAAAACCGAGGATTGTCCTCGTTGCTGCGCAGAAGGCTTATGTCCTTAATGCACCACTCGGTGTGCTGCACCTCGAGCGTCGTCTGTGGATGCTGTGAACATCCGACATACACGTTTCTGATGACTACACGATAGTTCAGTGCAAAGTACTTAATGGCTTAGAAGCAAGGCACCGAAAACGTTTTAAACGTCACGGAACATAAAGTGATGTTCTAAAGAGATGAAATTGTGATTTCATGCTTGTGCCCTTGTTAAGAGGTACGAGACCTCCAACAAAATTCTTTGACCACAAAGTAAAGGAGAAAAGCTCAATCGTTGAACGTGTGCTCAGATTGTCTGAGTACGACAATCACTTGAATCAAGTGGGAGCTAATCTTCCAGATGAGATAGTGATGGTTCTCCAAAAGTCACTGCCACCAAGCTTTGAGAGCTTCGTGATGAACTATAACATATCAAGGATAGATACAATGATCTTTGAGAGATTCGCGACGTTTGACACTGCGAAAGTAGAAATCAAGAAGGAGCATCAATAGTTGATGGTTTGAAAAACCACTAAGTTTCAAGAAAGGCGAGGGCTAGAAGGGATACTTCGTGAAACGGCAAAACAGTTGCTGCACTAATGAAGAGACCCAAGATTAAACCCAAACCCGAGACTAAGTGCTTCTGTAATAAGGGGAACAGTCACTGAGGCGGAGCAACTCTAGATACTTAGTAGATAAGAAGGCTGGCAAAAGTCGAGAGAAGTATATTTGATATACATAATGTTGATGTGTACTTTACTAGTACTCCTAGTAGCACGAGGGTATTGGATACTGGTTCGGTTGCTAAGTGATTAGTAACGCGAAATGAAAGCTACGGCATAAACGGAGACTAGCTAAAGGCGAGGTGACGATACGTGTTGGAAGTGTTTCCAAGGTTGATATGATCAAACGTCACACGCCCCCTTTACCATCGGGATTGGTGTTGAACCTAAATAATTGTTATTTGGTGCTTGCGTTAAGCATGAACATGATTGGATCGTGTTTATTGCAATACGATTATTCATTCAAAAGGAATAATGGTTACTCTATTTGCTTGAATAATCACCTTCAATGGTTTATTGAATCTCGATTGTAGTGTTACACATTGGTGCCAAAAGATACGAGTTAAATGATGATAGTACCACTTACTTGTGGCACTGCCGCTTGAGTCATGTTAGTATAAATTGCATGAAGAGGCTCCATGCTGATGGATCTTTACTCACCTGATTTCGAATCACTAGTGACATGCAAATCATACCACATGAGCAAGGCCTTGTTTTCATTGAGATGAAACAAGATAGTAACTTGTTGGAAGTGATACATTTTGATGTATGCAGTCCAGTGAGTGTTGAGGCACGCAGTGGATATCATTATGTTCTTACTTCACTGACGACTTGAGTAGATACAGGAGTATTTACTTAATGAATCACAAGTCTAAAATATTGAAAAGTTCAATTCTGTTTCAGAGTGAAGTTCGTCGTAACAAGAGGATGAACTGTCTACGATATGATCATAGAAATGAATATCTGAGTTACGAGTTTTTGGTACACAGTTAAGACAATGTGGAAATTGTTTCACAGTTCATGCCACCTGGAACATCATGGTGTGATGATGTGTCTGAACGTCATAGCCACGCACTATTTAGTATGGTGCATGCTGGGATGTCTCTTATCGAATTACCACTATCGTTTATGGGTTATGCATTAGAGACAACCACACTCACTTTAAATGGGGCACCGCATATTTCCGTTGAGATGACACAGTATAGGCTGAGGTTTAGAGAAATCTAAACTGTCGTTTCTTGAAAGTTTGGGGCTTCGACACTTATGTGAAAAAGTTTCAGCCTGATAAGCTCGAACCCAAAGCGGATAAATGCATCTTCATAGGATATCCAAAACAATTGGGTACATCTCCTATCTCAGATCCGAAAGCAAAGTGTTTGTTTCTAGAAACGGATCCTTTCTCGAGGAAAGGTTTCTCTCGAAAGAATTGAGTGGGAGAGTGGTAGAACTTGATGAGGTTATTGAACCATCACTTCAACCAGTGTGTAGCAGGGCGCAGGAAGTTGTTCCTGTGGCACCTACACCAATTGAAGTGGAAGCTGATGATGGTGATCATCAAGCATCGGATCAAGTTACTACAAGCCTCGTAGGTTGACAAGGTCGCGTACTACTACAGAGTGGTACGGTAACCATGTCTTGGAGGTCATGTTGTTGAGCAACAGTGAACCTACGAGTTATGGAGAAAGCGATGGTGGGCCCAGATTCCGACAAATGGCTGGAAGCCATGAAATCCGAGAGAGGATCCATGGATGAAAACAAAGTGTAGACTTTGGAAGAATTACTTGATGGTCATAGGACTATTGAGTAAAGATGGATTTTTAAAGGAAGACAGACGATGATGGTGATAAGTCACTATTAAGAAAAGCTCGACTTGTCGCAAAGATGTTTTCGATAAGATCAAACAGTTGACTATGATGAGACTTTCTCACTCGTAGCGATGCTAAAAGTCTGTTAGAATTATGTTAGTTGTTGATGCATTATTTATGAAATATTGCACGTAGGATGTCAAAACATTGTTTTCTCGACGGTTTCCTTGAGCAAACATTGTATGTGATACAACCAGAAGGTTTTGTTAATCCTAAAGATACTAGCAAGTATGCAAGCTCCAGTGATCCTTCAATGGACTGGTGCAAGCATCTCGGAGTTGGAATATACACTTTGATGAGATGATCAAAGATTTTGGGTGTGTACAAGGTTTATGAGAAACTTGTATTTCCAAAGAAGTGAGTGGGAGCACTATAGAATTTCTGATAGGTATATGTGGTTGACATATTGTGGATCAGAAGTAATGTAGAATTTCTGTAAAGCATACAAGGTTGTTTGAAAGAAGTTTTCAAAGGAGTACCTGGATTATGCTACTTGAAGGTTGAGCATCAAAGATCTATGGAGATAGATCGAAAGCGCTTAATAGAAGTTTCAACAAGATGCATGCCTTGACAAGTTTTTGAAAGAGTTCAAAATAGACCAGCAAAGAAGGAGTTCTTGGTTGCGTTGTGAGGTGTGAATTTGAGTAAGACTCAAAACCCGACCACGGCAGAATAAAGAGAATAGACGAAGGTCGTCTTCTATGCCTTAGCCGTAGAATCTAAAGTATGCCATGCTGTGTACCGCACCTGAAGTGTGCCTTGACTCAAAGTATGTTGAGAGGTACAGAGAGTGATCCATGTTTGAATCACTAGCAGCGGTCAAAATTTATCCTTAGTAACAAATGGACTAAGGAATTTTTCTCGATTATGGAGGTGGTTAAAGAGTTCGTCGTAAAGGGTAACGTCGATGCAAGCTTTGACACTAATCTGAATAACTATGAGTAGTGAAACGGATTCATATAGTAGAGTGGATATTTGGAGCATTTCCGAATAGCACGTAGTAGCAGCATCTATAAGATGACATAAAGATTTGTAAAGAACGCACGGATCTGAAAGTTTCAGAACCGTTGACTAAAACCTCTCTCACAAGCAAGACATGATCAGACCCCATAACTATATGGGTGTTGGATTCGTTGGAATCACATGGTGATGTGAACTAGATTATTGACTCTAGTGCAAGTGGGAGACTGTTGGAAATATGCCCTAGAGGCAATAATAAATTAGTTATTATTATATTTCTTAGTTCATGATAATCGTTTATTATCCATGCTATAATTGTATTGATTGGAAACACAATACTTGTGTGGATACATAGACAAAACACTGTCCCTAGTAAGCCTCTAGTTGACTAGCTCGTTAATCAAAGATGGTCAAGGTTTCCTGGCCATAGGCAAGTGTTGTCACTTGATAACGGGATCACATCATTAGGAGAATCATGTGATGGACTAGACCCAAACTAATAGACGTAGCATGTTGATCGTGTCATTTTGTTGCTACTGTTTTCTGCGTGTCAAGTATTTATTCCTATGACCATGAGATCATATAACTCACTGACACCGGAGGAATGCTTTGTGTGTATCAAACGTCGCAACGTAACTGGGTGACTATAAAGATGCTCTACAGGTATCTCCGAAGGTGTTAGTTGAGTTAGTATGGATCAAGACTGGGATTTGTCACTCCGTGTGACGGAGAGGTATCTCGGAGCCCACTCGGTAATACAACATCACACACAAGCCTTGCAAGCAATGTAACTTAGTGTAAGTTGCGGGATCTTGTATTACGGAACGAGTAAAGAGACTTGCCAGTAAACGAGATTGAAATAGGTATACGGATACTGACGATCGAATCTCGGGCAAGTAACATACCGAAGGACAAAGGGAATGACATACGGGATTATATGAATCCTTGGCACTGAGGTTCAAACGATAAGATCTTCGTAGAATATGTAGGATCCAATATGGGCATCCAGGTCCCGCTATTGGATATTGACCGAGGAGTCTCTCGGGTCATGTCTACATAGTTCTCGAACCCGCAGGGTCTGCACACTTAAGGTTCGACGTTGTTTTATGCGTATTTGAGTTATATGGTTGGTTACCGAATGTTGTTCGGAGTCCCGGATGAGATCACGGACGTCACGAGGGTTTCCGGAATGGTCCGGAAACGAAGATTGATATATAGGATGACCTCATTTGGTTACCGGAAGGTTTTCGTGCATTACCGGAAAAGTTTCGGGCTCATCGGTAGTGTACCGGGAGTGCCGGGAGGGGTGCCGGGGACCATCGGGAGGGGTGTCACGCCCCAAGGGGTCTCATGGGCTATGGGAAGAGATAAACCAGCCCCTAGTGGGCTGGAATAAGTTCCCACTAAGGCCCATAAGGTTTGAGAAGGAAAAAACACAAGGTGGAAAGAGTTTCCAAGTGGGAAGGTGGAATCCTACTCCAAGTAGGACTGGAATAGGACTCCTCCACCTCCAATTTCGGCCAAACCTTTAGGTTTTGAGGCTGCCTCCTCCCCTCCCTCCCACCTATATATATGGAGGTTTTAGGGCTGATTTGAGACGACTTTTCCACGGCAGCCCGACTACATACCTCCATAGTTTTTCCTCTAGATCGCGTTTCTGCGGAGCTCGGGCGGAGCCCTGCTGAGACAAGATCATCACCAACCTCCGGAGCGCCGTCACGCTGCCGGAGAACTCTTCTACCTCTCCGTCTCTCTTGCTGGATCAAGAAGGCCGAGATCATCGTCGAGCTGTACGTGTGCTGAACGCGGAGGTGCCGTCCGTTCGGTACTAGATCGTGGGACTGATCGCGGGATTGTTCGCGGGGCGGATCGAGGGACGTGAGGACGTTCCACTACATCAACCGCGTTCACTAACGCTTCTGCTGTACGATCTACAAGGGTACGCAGATCACTCATCCCCTCTCGTAGATGGACATCACCATGATAGGTCTTCGTGCGCGTAGGAAATTTTTTGTTTCCCTTGCGACGTTCCCCAACAAGGCTTATGGCCTAAGTTGGTCTACTCCCAAGGAGGGAAATAACCAGCTCCGGGGTACTCCGGAGTGGACTGAGGATGCCACTGCTGTGTGAGCTCATCTAGCTCCCACTGATAAACTGGCGTGTGGTACTCGACTGGTGGCTCGGGCACGGACACCTGTGGTTGGGCCAAGCCCCAATATGCGTAGATGTCGGAGGGCATAATAATGTACCTGCCTGCATGAAGATTGAACAAAGAAGGAGCAGGTAAAGTAATAGTCTCACGAGTACCCTGACTAAATACCAGGTTATAAATCATCCTTCTATTTATATCGCTATCAAGAAAGTCATGGCGAACCATGCTATCGTAATCTAGATATCTCTCGGGAAGAAGAATCTCTTCTTCCTCCTCCAGTCTAATAGGTATCTCAAAGTGTCTAGCAAGACGAGTAGCATAGATACCTCCATAGACAATACCTTTAGAACGTTCAGGTTCAACCGTTGAGCTACTATAGCGCCCAAGCTATAAGTTTTATCGTTATAAAGGGCTTCGCGCAAGACCGCAAGATCTGGGGAACTAAGGGACCCAGCTTTCCCACGGCCAATCAAACATTTTCCCACAAATAGTGAGAAGTACCGAAGCACGGGAAAATGTATGCTAGCAGCTCTAGCGCAAGACACCCCTCTCTCCTCTCCTACAGCAATTGTATCGATGAAAGCTTCCAGGTCCTGTCGACGAGGTTCATGAATATCCCCAACATAAGGTAATTTGCAAACATTGCAAAAATCCTGGAGTGACATGCGCTGGGGGATATCATAAAGTTTAAACTCAACCATAGGAGGATTCTTCCTCGGATAGAAGTTAAAGCTTTGTACGAATATATTAGTGAGGAGGAGGTATTGCGGACACTTATCTTCAACGAAGGCGGTAAGCCCTCCGTTCTCCACCAAATGATAAAAGTCCTCATAAATTCCAGCGGCGCGTAAGAACACGTCGCTTGGCCATTCGCACGCTCGAACTTCCGCGACTCGAGGGACCAGATACTTGGGCTTCTTCTCACTCCCATCGTCCTTGGGGTCACGGCTTGAAGAGCCTCTTAAGAACCTCCTCATCATTTCCCGTTTCTATCTCTGAAAATTTCTGAAATTTTTAGTGACTCTAAGGAAAAGTGAACAAGGCTCAAGAAAACTCGTAGCAACTACTCCAACAAGTGCCTAGAGGCCATATTACGCATCAAAACTACTTGGGACCAGCTAAAATCAGCATGCAAAGCTCAAGAACATGGTCACCAATGCAGCAAAAATATGTGGAGTATAAGGCACTAGAGCAAAAACTAATTGGACCAATGGAGGAGTCACTTACCAAGGAGTAATTTCCCCAAAACAGTTCGGAGAACGGTGATTTGAGCAAAGAGATCGAAAATCCCAGCAAGAGGAGCAAGAACACGGGTTTGAGCTGCGAAACGATTTTTTCTGGAGGTAGGTGAACCAGATGAGAGCAAGAATGAGTGGAGGGGGTGCCTGTGGGCCCCACAAGCCTGTGCGACGCGGCCAGGGGGTGCCTGTGCCCCAAGGGCTTGTGGCCCACTGGTGCAGCCCCCAGACAAGCTCTTTGTCTTAGCATTTTTCAAAAATTCCAGAAAGAATCATACTTGATTTTCAGGACGTTCCGAGAACTTATATTTTCGGGGTACTTTTCTACCGGACGCTAAAATGGAAAACAGGGAAAACTAAACTAAATCTATCATTTTTCTTCTAAGCAACCTAAAGTGAAAGCTTGGAACAGAGGTTTGTGACTCCTTGATTCATCCATCTCATGGTCATCGAAAGAAATCCGTCAATGGGGTTGATGAAATCCCCTCGACAAAACTTTCTCGAATCGCAAAAGAAGACGGAGAATTTTTGAATAGTCACTAGGTCACCTCAATGGGGATGTGAATTTCCCCAACAAGCAAATCATACTTCATCTTGACACGAGGAATAGGGCATTCAAAGCTCCCAATAAGAATCGATGAAGTTTTTTCGATAGCATTGATGCAATGTACTCGATATTGTTTCTTCGGAAAGTGCACCGTATGCTCATTACCGTCGACATGGAAAGTGGCATTGCCTTTGTTGCAATCCATAACAGCCCCTGTGGTGTTTAAAAAGGGTCTTCCGAGGATGACAACCATGGCATCATCCTCGGGAATATCCAAGATAACAAAGTCTGTGAAGATAGTGACGTTAGCAACCAGAACAGGCACATCCTCGCAAATGCCGATAGGGAAAGCAGTTGATTTGTCGGCCATTTGCAGAGAGATTTCAGTGGGTGTCAACTTATCCAGTTCAAGTCTACGATAAAGAGAGAGAGGCATAACACTAACACCGGCTCCAAGGTCGCATAACACAGTTCTAACGTAGTTTCCTTTAATGGAGCAAGGTATAGTGGGCACACCGGGATCACCTAGTTTCTTAGGAGTTCCACCCTTGAAGGTATAGTTAGCAAGCATGGTGGAAATCTCAATCTCAGGTATCCTCCCCTTATTAGTCCCAATATCTTTCATATACTTAGCATACGGAGACATCTTGAGCATATTTGTCAACCGCATTTGCAGAAAGACAAGTCTGATCATTTCAAAAAATCGCTCAAAATCCTCATCATCCTTTTTCTTGGATGGTTTGGGAGGAAAGGGCATGGGTTTCTGAACCCATGGTTGCCTTTCTTTACCATGCTTCCTAGCAGCAAAGTCATTCTTATCGTATCTCTTAGTATTAGGTTGTGGGTTATCAAGATCAATAGGTTCAATCTCCACATCCTTTTCACTGCTAGGTTGAGCATCATCATGAACATCACTATTGATATTATCATTAGGCTCATGTTCATCACTAGATTGTGTTTCAGCATCACAGACAGAGGCATCGTTTGGATTCTCAGGTGTAGCAGCAATAGGGTTGCTAGCGTGCAGGTTCCTATCATCTTTCTTCTTCTTTCTAGGATGACTAAGTGCATCAGTGCTAACTCCTTGAGAATCTTGTTCAATTCTCTTCGGATGACCCTCAGGATACAAAGGTTCCTGGGTCATTCTACCGCCTCTAGTGACGACTCTAACAGAATTATCATTCAACTCATTGAGCAAGTCATTCTGAGCTTTAAGTACTTGTTCTACCTGAGTAGTAACCATAGAAGCATGTTTACTCGGAAGTTTAAGATCATTGACATTCTTGTCCACACAAGCACTTAAATGACTAAGCATACGAGCATTCTGTTCCAATTGTCTGCTAACATAATCATTGAAACTTTGTTGTTTGGCAACAAAGTTATCAAATTCATCCATGCATAAGCTAGCAGGTTTATCAAAAGGAATATCACTCTCATCAAACCTACGCACACAATTTACTTCTACTACCTGTATCGGGTTATCGAGACCATGGATCTCTTCGATAGGTGGTAGATTTTTGACATCTTCAGATTTAATGCCTTTCTCTCGCATAGATTTCTTGGCTTCTTGCATATCTTCAGGACTGAGGAATAGAATACCTCTTTTCTTCGGAGTTGGCCTAGGAGGTGGTTCGGGAATAGTCCAAGCATTCTCATTGCACAAGATGTTATTCAATAGAATCTCAGCTTGTTCTACAGTTCGTTCCCTAAAAACATTACCGGCACAACTATCTTGGTGGTCTTTAGAAGCATCGGTAAGTCCATTATAGAAGATATCAAGGATTTCATTCTTCTCAAGAGGGTGATCAGGCAAAGCATTCAGTAGTTGGATAAGCCTCCCCCAAGGTTGTGGGAGACTCTCTTCTTCAGCTTGAGCAAAGTTGTATATTTCCTGCAAGGCGGCTTGCTTCTTATGGGCAGGATTTTTCAGAGAAGTAGTAGACCAGATCCTGGGGGCTACGCACACAACCAGGAGCAAGAGAAGTGAACCAGGTTTTAGCATCATCCTTTAGCAAGAAAGGAAACTACTTGAGCATATAGTAGTGGCGGATCTTTTCCTCACTAGTGAATAGGGTGGCTATATCGTGCAGTTTGGTAAGATGGGCTACAACCGTTTCAGACTCATAACCGTGAAAAGGATCAGATTCAACCAGAGTGATTAACTCAGGGTCGACAGAGAATTCATAATCCTTATCGGTCACAAAGATAGGCGAAGTAGCAAACTTCGGGTCGTATTTCATCCTAGCATTCAGAGATTTTTCTTTCCACTTGCACAGTAATTTCTCAACATCATAGCTATCCTTACACGCAAGAAAGTCCTCAGCTATCTCTCCCTCCATAACATAGCGCGTATCAGGCATAACAGACAATTCAGGCATAGTAGCAGGTTCTACTCCAATAGTATCAATAGTTTCAGAAGTATCATCACATCTAGCAGCAACTCTAGCAATATGTGCATCAAGGGCACCTAGTGGCAAAGCAGTATCAAGCATAGCATCATCAGGCATAGTATCAAGCATGGCATCATAAGGCATAGTATCAATCATAGCATCATGAGGCATAGGCGACATATCAAGATTTCTAGCAGGAGGAGAATGTCGCAAACTTACTCATAACTGAAGGTGAATCAAGTGCAGAGCTAGATGGCAGTTCCTTACCTGTCCTCGTAGTGGAAGGCAAGATTTCAGTTATTGGATCTTTAGGATTCCTCATAGTGATCAGCAAACGTCAATCCCAAGTGACTCAAAGAATATAGTTGTGCTTCCCCGGCAACGGTGCCAGAAAAAGGTCTTGATAACCCACAAGTGTAGGGGATCGCAACAGTTTTCGTGGGTAGAGTATTTGACCCAAATTTGTTGATTCGCACACAAGGGGAAGCGAAATAATATTCTCAAGTATTAGCAGCTGAGTTTGTCAGATTCAACCACACCTGAAAGATTAGTGTCTGCAAGCAAAGTAGTATGATAGCAACGGTGTTAGAAATGATCTATTGATGGCAGACTATTCCTAACTGTTGTATCAATGGCGCCAGTAGGTTGCACGTGGACGGAGAACTATTCTTCCCCGACAACGGTGATGAAAAAGGATCTTGCAACAAGTAACAGCGAAGTAACAAGGAACATTAGTAGCAGCAGCAACAGAGTAACAGCAGTAGCAACAACAGTAGCATCAAAGTGGTCCAATCCCTTTTGTAGCAAGGGACAAGCCTGGACAAAGTAACGTAACAAGGACCAGCACTAAAAGACTCGTAGGCAGTGGATCGGTGATGGATGAGTATGACGGATGTGATTCATCATGTAACAGCTATAACACGGAGAGATAAGTAACTAGCTCCCGTTCGTCAATCTAATGTAGGCATGTATTCCGTATGTAGTCATACGTGCTTAGGGAAAAGAACTTGCATGACATCTATTGTCCATCCCTCCCATGGCAGCGGGGTCCTAATGGAAACTACGGGATATTAAGGTTCTCCTTTTAATAAAGAACCGGACCAACGCATTAACACTTGGTGAATACATGAACTCCTCATGCTATGGTCATCTCCGGGAGTTGTTCCGGCTATTGTCACTCCGGGGTTGCCGGGTCATAACACATAGTAGGTGACTACAACTTGCAAGATAGGATCTAAATCACACATATATTGGCGACAACATAATAGGTTCAGATCTGAAATCATGGCACTCGGGCCCTAGTGACAAGCATTAAGCATGGCAAAGTAGTAGCAACATCAATCTAGAACATAGTGGATCCTAGGGATCAATCCCCGTCAAAACTAACTCGATTACATGATAGATCTCATCCTACTCATCACCGTCTAGCAAGCCTACGATGAGATTACTCACGAACGATGAAGAGCGTCATGGAATTGTCGATGGAGGAAGGTTGATGATGACGATGGCGATGATTTGCCCTCTCCGGAGCCCAGAACGGACTCTAGATCTGCCCTCCAGATGAAGAACAGGAGGTGGCGGCACCTCCGTATCATAAAACGTGATGAAACCTTCTCCCTGATTTTTTTCGGGAGAGACGGAAGATATAGAGCTGAGTTTGGGGGCGGTGGTGCCACGTGGGCTCCACAAGCCCTCACGACGCGGCCTAGGGGGGTGGCGCGGCCTGTGGGCTTGTGGCCCACTAGCACGCCCTCTCTGGTGGATCTTTGCACATGTATTTTTCTTTTATTCCAGAAAAATTCTCCGTAAATTCATACGACATTCCGAGAACTTTTATTTTGCACAAAAACAACGCCATGGCAATTCTGCTGAAAACAGCGTCAGTTCGGGTTAGTTCCATTCAAATCATGCAAACTAGAGTCCAAAACAAGGGCAAAAGAGTTCGGAAAAGTAGATACGACGGAGATGCATCAGTCCCCAGATCCTTTGTAACTTGTTTCTTGTAGCATGAATGTTCAGATCCGTAAGATTCAAAACAATAGTTTACTATTGACATGAAAACAATAGTACTTCAAGCATACTAGCAAAGTGAT
The DNA here is from genome assembly GCF_904849725.1 of Hordeum vulgare subsp. vulgare. NCBI lineage: Eukaryota > Viridiplantae > Streptophyta > Magnoliopsida > Poales > Poaceae > Hordeum > Hordeum vulgare. Next base: position 543,127,292 of record NC_058520.1, read on the forward strand.
CATGAACTTTCGAAATAACAAGGCCAAAGAAAGTTATCCCTACAAAATCATATAGTCTGGCTATGCTCCATCATCCGTACACAACGAATTTAAATCATGCACAACCCCGGTATTGGCCAAGTAATTGGTTTCGCACTCTTACTTTCTCAAACCTTTTCAACTCCCACGCAATACATGAGCGTGAGGCATGGATATAGCACTATGGGTGGAATAGAGTGTGGTGGAGGTTGTGAGGCAAAAAGGAGGATATGGTCACATTGACTCGGCATATCAACGGGCTATGGAGGTGCTCATCAATAGATATCAATGTGAATGAGTAGGGATTACCATGCAATGGATGCACTAGAGCTATAAGTGTGTGAAAGCTCAAAAGGAAAACTAGTGGGTGTGCACCCAACTTGCTTGCTCACGAAGACCTAGGATATTTTTTGAGGAAGCCCATCATTGGAATATACAAGCGAAGTTATATAATCAAAATTCCCACTAGTATATGGAGGTGACAAAACGAGAGACTCTCTATCATGAAGAACATGGTGCTATTTTGAAGCACAAGTGTGGAAAAAGATAGTAGCATTGTCCCTTCTCTCTTTTTCTCTCTTTTTTTTGTTTGGGCTCTTTGGCCTCTTCTCATTTTATTTTATTTGGTGGACATCTTTGGCCTCTTTTTTTTAATTCCTCACATGGGACAATGCTCTAATAATGATGATCATCACACTTTTACTCACAACTCAATACGTAGAGCAATGTCGACTCTATAGGAAATGCCTCCCGCAGTGTACCGGGATGTGCAACGATCTAGCTTAGCGTATGACGTTCAAACATCTCGCTAGCTATCTTACGATCATGCAATGGCAATATGAAAGTGACGGCACAAGTCATGAGACGGAACGTTGGGAGTTGCATGGCAATATATATATCTCAGAATGGCTATGAAAATGCCATAGTAGGTAGGTATGGTGGCTGTTTTGAGGAAGGTATATGGTGGGTTTGTACACCGGTGAAAGTTGCGCGGCACTAGAGAAGCTAGCAATGGTGGAAGGTGAAAGTGCATCTATACCATGGACTCACATTAGTCATGAAGAACTCATACACTTATTGCGAAAGTCTTATTAGTAATCGAAACAAAGTGCTAAACGCATACTCCTAGGGGAAGGGTTGGTAGGTGTTAACCATCGCGCGATCCCGACCGCAACACAAAGGATGACAATCAATACATCAATTATGCTCCCACTTCCTAGCATAGCGATTCACCATACGTGCATGCTACGGGAATCACTAGCTTCAACACAAGTATTTCTAGATTCACAACACCCTACTAACATAACTCTAATATTACCAAATCCATATCTCAAAACTAATTGAGAGGAATCAAACTTCTCTTTACTAATCAATGCACATGAATATGAAAGTTTTTATTATATCCTCTTTGGATGCCTATCATCTTTAGGACTCTTTCGTGGCACACGCCAATTACCAAGTTACTCAGAGAGAGCACTCCCAAAAATATATAAGTGAAGATCGAGAGTTCTTATTTCTCCAAAATACGACACCGCCGTGCTCTAAAAAGATCTAAGTGAAGCACTAGAGCAAAGTTATCTAGCTCAAAAGATATAAGTGAAGCTCAATGAGTATTCTAGCAAATTCACGATGAGTGTGTGTTTCTCTCTAAAAGGTGTGCAGCAAGGATGATTATGACACAACACAAAGAAAAGACTCCTATGATACACGAGGCTCCAAGCAAAACACATATCATGTGGTGAATAAAAATATAGCTCCAAGTAATGTTACAGATGGATTGAAGACGAAAGAGGGGATGCCTTCCCGGGGCATCCCCAAGCTTAGGCTTTTTGGTGTCCTTGAATTGGCTTGGGATGCCTTGGGCATCCCCAAGCTTGAGCTCTTTGCACTCTTTATCCCATTGTCCATGAGACATCACCCAAAACTTGAAAACTTCACAACACAAAACTTAAACAAAAACTCGTGATATCATTAGCATAAGAAAACAAACCACCACCTCTTAAGGTACTGTAGAAAACTTGATTTATATTTATATTGGTGTTATATTACTGTATTCTCACTTTTCCATAGCTAGTACCCCCGATACTATCCATAGTTTCATCAAAATAAGCAATCAACACAACAAAAATAGAATCTGTCAAAAACAGACCAGTATGTAGCAATCTATATACTTCGTATACTTATGTTATCTCAAAAATTCTGAAATTACGAAAATTAGGGCAATTGGCATATCAACCAGCAGCAAAAAGAATCAACTCAAAATCTCTTTCTCGATAGGAATGAAAAATAATTTCGTGAGCGCAAAGTTTCTGTCTTTTTCAGCATGATCAAACAACTATCACCAAAACTAGTCATAAGGTTTTACTTGGCTGAAACACAAAAACACAATCATAACAGAATTATGATGGTGTGGACATAACAAACAGGAAGTGAAAAGCAAAAATAAATTTATTCATTGGGTTGCCTCCCAACAAGCGCTTTCTTTAAGGCCTTTTAGCTAGACATTGATAATTTAATGATGCTCACATAAAGATAGCAATCGGACACGAAGAGAGCATCATGAAACATGCGACAAACATATCTAAGTCTAACATACTTCCTATGCATAGGCATTTTATAGGAAAACAAATTATCAAGACAAGCAATAACGACCATATGCAAGGAAGAAGAAAGGGACAATAGCAATCTCAACATAACGAGAGGTGATTTAGTGATATGAAAGTTTCTACCACAATATTTTCCTCTCTCATAACAATTACTTGTGGGATCATATTCAAATTCAACAATATAGCTATCACATAGGATGTTCTTTTCATGATCCACATGTATGCAAAGTTGACGCTCTTCAAAAATAGTGGGATTATCATCAACTAAAGTCATGACTTCTCCAAACCCACTTTCAATATTATTGCAAATATCATATTCATCATGAGGCATAATTTTTTTTTCAAGATCATAAGAAAAATCATTACCCCAATCATGATCATTGCAACAAGTAGTGGACATAGCAAAACAAGCATCCCCAAGCTTAGGGTTTTGCATATTTTTAACATGATTGACATTAATATAATTCATAGTGAAACCATTGCAATCATGCTTTTCATTCAAGGAGCCCTCATGAATCACTTCATAAATTTCACATTCACGCATCTCCAGCAAAACTTCATAAAGATAGTCAAGTGCACTCAACTCACTAGCAATTGGTTCAACATAATCGGATCTCTTAAAGAGATTATCAAGTGGATGAGGATCTATATTAATAGATTTTCCGCAAGCGAAGATGCAAGCATATTGAAGGCACATAGCACACAAGCAAAGGAAAGGCAAACGAAAAAGGCAAATATTTTTGTAAATTTTGTTTTTTCAGAAGTGGGGGAGAGGAAAACGAGAGGCAAAAGGCAAAAAAAGTAAATGCAAGAGATGAGTTTGCGAAAGTTACTTGGATAAGCTTCACTTAGAATAGTCCCCCGTGCCCTAAATTGACACGTTGAAGGGAGACTATTATTGACTTGATACTCCCCGGCAACGGCGCCAGAAATTCTTCTTGCTACCTCTTGAGCTTGCGTTGGTTTTTCCCTTGAAGAGGAAAGGGTGATGCAGCACAGCAGCAGTAAGTATTTCCCTCAGTTTGAGAACCAAGGTATCAATCCAGTAGGAGTATCAGGACAAGTCACAAATGTACCTGCGCAAAAACAAACAAACTTGCACCCAACGCTATAAAGGGGTTGCCAATCCCTTCATGATTAGTTGCAAGGTGAAATCTGAAGGTGGAAAGTATAACAAAGTAAAAGTGTAGAGCTGAAAATATGATGTGAAGTAGACCCAGGGGGCATAGTGTTCACTAGAGGCTTCTCTCATGATAGCAAATATTACGGTGGGTGAACGAATTACTGTCGAGCAATTGATAGAACCGCGCAAAGTCATGACGATATCCAAGGCAATGATCATACATATAGGCATCATGTCCGAAACAAGCAGACCGATACTGTCTGCATCTACTACTATTACTCCACACATCGACCTCTATCCAGCATGCATCTAGTGTACTGAGTTCATAACAAATAGTGTAACGCCTTAAGCAAGATGACATGATGTAGAGGGATAAATTCATGCAATAGATATAAACCCCATCTTTTTACACTTGATGGAAACAACACGATGCGTGCCTCGCTACCCCTTCTGTAACTGGGTGAGGACACCGCATGGTATGAACCCAAAACCAAGCACTTCTCCCATTGCAAGAGTTATAGATCAAGTTGGCCAAACAAAACCCAAAACTCGAAGAGAATTACAAGGATACGAAATCATGCATATAAGGGATCATAGGAAACTCAAATAATATTCATAGATAATCCGATCATAAATCCAAAATTCATCGGATCTCGACAAACACACCGCAGAACAAGATTACATCGGATAGAACTCCATGAAGATCATGGAGAACTTTGTATTGAAGATCCAAGAGAGAGAAGAAGCCATCTAGTTACTAGCTATGGACCCGAAAGTCTGTGGTGAGCTTCTCACGCATCATCAGAGAGGCAATGGTGTTGATGAAGAAGCCCTCCGTGTCCGAATCCCCCCTCCGGCAGGGCACGAGAACGGTCCCCAGATGGGATCTTGCGGAGACAGAAGCTTGCGGCGGCGGAAAAGTATTTACGTGGCTCTCTTTTCGAGTTTGGGATTTTTCGGGGATTTATATGCGGAAGAAGTAGGGAAAAGGAGCCACGGGGGGCCCACAAGCCTGCTAGGCGCCCCCCAGGCCACGGTTAGGGGGCTTGTGGCCTCCCATGGGGTCCTTTGCCTTGGTTCCCAACTCTCCTGCGTATCTTCTGTTACGGAAAAAATATTTCCAAAGGTTTTATTCCGTTTGGACTCCGTTTAATATTCTTCTCTGAAAAGGGTCAAAAACACGAAAAAAAAGGAACTGGCACTTGGCACTGAGTTTATAGGTTAGTCCAAAAAAAGATATAAAATAGCATAATCATGCATACAAAACATCCAAAGTTGACAAGATAATAGCATGGAACCATCAAAAATTATAGATACGTTGGAGACGTATCGGGAAGGCAAAGAATATTCTCGAGTATTAGCAGTTGAGTTGTCAATTCAACCACACCTGAAAGACTTAGTATCTGCAGCAAAGTTTCAGTAACAGAGTAGTGTGATAGTAACGCTAGCAGCGGTAACAGTAGCAGTAGTGACAACAGTAGCGGTAACAGTAGTAGCAGTGATAACAGTAGTAGTAACGGTAGCAGAAGTGACAACAGTAGCGGTAAAGTAACGTAGCAAGGACCGGTAGGAAAAGGCTCGTAGGCATTGGATCGGTGATGGATAATTATGTCGGATGACATTCATCATGTATCAGTTATAACATGGGGAGATATGTAACTAGCTCCAGTTCGTCAATGTAATGTAGGCATGTGTTCCGTATATAGTCATACGTCCTTATGGAAAAGAACTTGCATGACATCTATTGTCCATCCCTCCCGTGGCAGCGGGGTCCTAATGGAAACTTAGGGATATTAAGGTCTCCTTTTAATAGAGAACCGGAACAAAGCATTAGCACATAGTGAATACATGAACTCCTCATACTATGGTCATCTCCGGGAGTGGTTCCGGCTATTGTCACTCCGGGGCTGCCGGGGCATAACACATAGTAGGTGACTACAACTTGCAAGATAGGATCAAGAACACACATATATTGACGAAAACATAATAGGTTCAGATCTGAAATCATGGCACTCGGGCCCTAGTGATAAGCATTAAGCATAGCAAAGTAGTAGCAACATCAATCTGAGAACATAGTGGATACTAGGGATCAAACCCCATCAAAACTAACTCGATTACATGATAGATCTCATCCAACCCATCACCGTATAGCAAGCCTACGATGAGATTACTCACGGATGGTGAAGAGCATCCTGGAATTGGCGATGAAGGATGGTTGATGATGACGACGGCGTCGATCTCCCCTCTCCGGAGCCCAGAACGGACTCCAGATCTGCCCTCTAGAGGAAGAACATGTGGTGGCGGCGGCTCCATGTCGTAAAACGTGATGAACTCTTTTATCTTAATTTTTTCTGGGCGAGAGAGACTATATAGAGCTGGAGTTGGAGGCGGTGGAGCCACGAGGGCCTCACAAGCCTGCCACGTAAAACCAGAGGGGGTGCCTCCTGGGTTGTGGGCTCGTGGCTCCGTCCCTCCAAGTAATTCTTGCGCCAGCATTTTTTTATATTCCACAAAAAATCCTCGTAAATTTCCAGGTCATTCCGAGAACTTTTATTTCTGCGCAAAAACAACACCATGGCAATTCTGCTGAAAACAACGTTAGTCCGGGTTAGTTCCATTCAAATCATGCAAACTAGAGTCCAAAACAAGGGCAAAAGAGTTTGGAAAAGTGGATACGATGGAGACGTACCAGGGTCCCACCTCCTCCGATGCCCTCCTTTGGCCTATATTTAGAGTCCCGAGAGGAAACCCTCGCAGACTTTCTGGAATCGTGAATTTCTCCATCGTTCCGCCGACGCAGCGCTTTCGAGATCGGGGGCGTCAGGAGACCTCTTCCCGGCACCCTGCTGGCGGGAGGATTGACCTCCGGGAGCTTCCCCATAGCCATGGACGCTTCCGGACGTGTTGTGAGTAGTCCTCCTTGGACCATGAGTCCATGACCAGTAGCTATCTGATGTCTTCTCTCTAATCTTATGCTTCAATGGTTAGTCCTTGTGAGCTACCCTACATGATCAAGGCATCTATGTAATTCTTTTGCTATTGCTATGCTCGATTTGTTGGGATTCGATGGATTATGATACTATGTTTAGATTGTTATGAGTAATATATTTGATTATCCTTTTATATTATGTTCCTTAGTGATTCATGCATGTTCTCCGTTGCTTTTTATTGCTTTGGCCAAGTAGTAGATTGTAACTCCAAGAGGGAGCGTTATGCATGATTGTGGGTTCATGCCCCTCGATGTCTAGCTTGAGTGATAGAAACATGAGACTAGGGGATGTACTTGTTGCCACCAAGGAGAAAACAATGATGTTTGTGACCATGGTTGCAAGGATTGTTTACCTTACGCATAGTTCGTTAATGCAGTTGTCCGTTGCTTCAAGTTTACACTTTGGGTGGGGCTCGCAACTTAATACCGGAGAGATGTTCTGGATAGATATCTCAAGGTGGATGATTAGTAAGTAGATCCTGATGAATAAACGGTCTAGTTGTCTTGGCGTACTGCCCGTTACTATTGAACCTCTAACTATCAAGTAGCATAATTAGCATTGCTGTGCGATCATAATTCTATCAATTGTCCAACTATGATTTGTTTACCCAAGCATAGTTGTTTATCATCTTTTGGGAGAGAGACGTCACTAGTGAACATCATGTGATTCCGGTCCATATCACCATCATTGTTTACATCTCCATCATTTACCACTTTCATTTACTTTTCTGTTGAAATCACTATTACTTTCCTGCTTGTGTTTCGATCCTTTGCAAACTACAAGGCCGGAGAGATTGACAACCTCTCTGTACTCGTTGGGAGCAAAGTTATTTGTTGTGCGTGCAGGTCCACATCTTCTGCTAGCTCCAGGGTGGAAGACACCTACTTGTTGAGCCTAGGAGTCCTCTTGGTTCGATAAACCTTACAGTCCCCGTGTAAGGGAAATCTGCTCCTGACTACATCTCCAGCTTCCACTTGGGGTAACCAACGAGGGGCGAGAAATATATCCACCAACTCGTCATCACACGCCGTTGCGTGTCATTGCTATTCGTTGTGGCCGCTCGTGCCTTGTGTGTTCGTGCGTGCACAAGTGCCAAGGTGTAGCATGTGCCACTTCCACTCGGCCCCAGAAACGCCAGCTGTTGTGGCGTTTCGGCTTTGGGCAGCAACGCCATCTGATACGTCTCCAACGTATCTATAATTTTTGATGGTTTCATGCTATTATCTTGTCAAACTTTGGATGTTATGCATGCCTTTTATATATTTTTTGGGACTAACTTATTAACTCAGTGCCAAGTGCCATTTCCTGTTTTTTCCATGTTTTTGACCCCTTTCACAGGAGATTTTGAAACAGAGTCCAAACAGAAAAAAAACCCGAAAAGATTTTTTTCGTAACGGAAGAAGATCGGGAAGCTTGGGAGCCAAGGCAGGGGAGCCTCAGGGGCCCCACAAGCCCCCACCCCATGCCCAGGGGGGTAGGTCGTGGCCCACATGCTTGTGGGCCCCCTGGGCGCCCTCTGACCTAGGGGTTGAGCCTATATATTCCCTAAAAATCCCAAAAAAATCAGGAGATCGTCGAAAGTACTTTTCTGCCGCCGCAAGCTTCTGTCTTTGTAAGATCCCATCTCGGGCACGTTCTGGTGCCCTGCCGGAGGGGGGATTCAGACACGGAGGACTTCTTCATCAACACCATGACCTCTCCGATGATGCGTGAGTAGTTCACCATAGACCTACGGGTCCATAGCTAGTAACTAGATGGCTTCTTCTCTCTCTTGGATCTTCAATACAAAGTTCTCCATGATCTTCATGGAGATCTATCCGATGTAATCTTCTTTTGCGGTGTGTTTGTCGAGATCCGATAAATTGTGGATTTATGATCAGATTATCTATGAATCTTATTTGAGTTTCTTCTGATCTCTCTTATGCATGATTTCATATCCTTGTAATTCTCTTCGATTTGTGGGTTTTGTCTGGCCAACTAGATCCATGATTCTTGCAATGGGAGAAGTGATTGGTTTTGGGTTTATACCGTGCGGTGACCTCACCCAGTGACAGAAGGGGTAGCGAGGCACGCATCGTGTTGTTGCCATCAAGGGTAAAAAGATGGGGTTTTCATCATTGGTTTGAGATTATCCCTCTACATCATGTCATCTTGCTTAAGGCATTACTCTGTTCGTCATGAACTCAATACACTAGATGCATGCTGGACAGCGGTCGATGTGTTGATTAATAGTAGTAGATGCAGAAAGTATCGGTCTACTTGTCTCGGACGTGATGCCTATATGTATGATCATTTCCTTAGATATCGTCATGATTTTGCGCGGTTCTATCAATTGCTCGACAGTAATTTGTTCACCCACCGTGATATTTGCTATTTTAAGAGAAGCCTCTAGTGAACACTATGGCCCCCGGGTCTACTCCACACCATATTTTCAGCCTTACACTTTTTACTTTGTTGCACTTTTCGCCTTCATATCTCACTTTGCAAACAATCTTGAAGGGATTGACAACCCCTTTGAAGCGTTGGGTGCAAGCTTGTTTGTGTTTGCGCAGGTACTCTGGACTTGGTGAGACCCTCCTTCTCGATCGATACCTTGGTTCTCAAACTGAGGGAAATACTTACTGCTCCTATGCTGCATCACTCTTTCCTCTTCAAGGGAAAAACCGACGCAAACCAGAGAAGTAACAAGAAAAATTTCTAGCGCCAAGGAAGGACTTTTTTTGCCGTAGCACCATCTAGGGTGGCATTTCGGCCTGGGCAGCAACGCCAGTGTGGACAGGCGTTTCCACATGCAGCAGCAACGCCACGGGTTGTGGCGTTTCTAAAAAGGGTCAGATCATGAAATAGTTTCGTATACAGTTCCTTTTGTGTTATACTTTCAGATTAAGGTGAGAATAGTGTAAAAGTCCTGCAAGTGGCTGGTTGCGGGTTGCAACATCATTTGCCAAGGGTTGCAATAAAAGTGGCTCAGTGTAGGGGGTGCAATAACGACATGTCTTGCAACGTCATTTGTGTGCCCCGATCTCACGTGGACGTAGATGGGAGAAGAGAGCCGAGATGGAAGAAGTAAAGTTGAGGATGAGTCGGTCAAGCACCCGAGGGGGAAAGAAAAGAAAATGCGGGCCATATTCTTCTGGAAAGGATAAATAAAGACCGCGCGTGGGGCACGCGGAGGCACGTAGTGTGCACGGGTAGTGGTCGATGTGATAACATCATCGCCCTAGTGATTCCAAATATTTATCTATCTCAAACACTTGCCCAACCATCCTTGCCCAAATATAAGTATTATCCTTCAAAATTAGGATTAGCTATTTTTATTGCAGAATTTGTGGCATATTTTGGGCAATTCAAAATTGATACAGGTTATATGCAGAGTTTATGTTGTTTCTCTTCCATGGACCGCAATCCCTTCAAAGTCACGTTGCTACTTAATCCTAATATGCACAAATGTTCTAATATTTTTATACTTAGTATGAAACTTGGCCCACTAAAGCTTATACCCCACATAATTACATGTGGGCAAAAATACAGAAAAAGATAACCACCCTTGACTAAGGCGTGGCACATTTTCCTGGAGGGGATTGCCACATGGCACACGTGAGTGCGCGTTAGTGCCATCATCCACATGTGTCCCATTTATGCATCACCGACCCCCACACACCCGTGTAACCATGAGGATCGGTTCCAATACCAATTGCAATGCCCCAACCAAATCCACCAGTTCACCCGTCGGTTCCTCGCCATTGGGTCTAGGATCTAGAATCCTCTTTTAAATTTCCATGAAGGAAAGTCGTTTTGACATCCATCTGCCATATCTCATAATCAGAATATGCAGCCATAGCTAGTATGATCCTCACCGACTTCAGCATCACTACCGGCGAGTAGGTCTTGTCATAGTCAATTCCTTGAACTTGTCCATAACCTTTAGCGACGAGTCGAGCTTTTGTGGATTTGAACATTTCCATCCACGTAGATTTTTTTTCTTAAAACCCATTTGCAACCAATGGCTACTACGCTAGGCGGCAGATCAACCAAGTTCCAGACTTGATTATCATCCATGGACTTTAACTTGGATATCATGGCCTCAAGCCATGCCTCGCAATCTGGACTTACCATTGCTTCTGCATATGTGGCCGGCTCATTGCTTTCTAGCAATAACACATCGCACACTTTGCGCAATCTATCTATCCGACCTCCGTGCCTCTGGTGCGGACTCCATTACGGGTTCCCTGACCGACTCCGGTATGATCTCATCACCAGCCGAGTCGTCCCCGAGTGGCTCTTGAATTTATTCGAGTCGCACCGTTCTCCCACTGGCCTTCCCGGTTGAGAAACTCTTTCTCTAGGAAAACCCCGTTTCGAGCAACAAACACTTTGTTCTCTTCTCGGTTGTAGAAGTTGTATCCCAAGGTTTCCCTCGGATATCCCATGAATATGCATTTATCCGACTTGGGTGTAAGTTGGTCCCACATGACTCGCTTGACAAATGCTTCACAAACCCAAATCTTTAGAAAAGACAAACTAGGACTCTTCCCAGTCCACATATCATGTGGTGTCTTGTCTACGGATTTTGATGGTACCCTCTTAAGTGTGAAAGCTGCAGTTTCTAGAGCATATCCCCAGTATGACAAGGGTAAATCCGATTTGCTCATCATCGATCGGGCCATGTCCAACAAGGTTCAATATCTCTGTTCTGACACGCCATTTATGTGTGGTGTACCCGGAGGTGTGAGGTGACGTACAATACCTTTGTTTTTTAGATGATCATCAAACTCATGGCTCATGTACTCACCTCCACGATCTGATCGTAGAAGCTTTATCGTCTTGCCGAGCTGATTTTTAACCTCCTTCTGAAACTCTTTGAACTTTTCAAAAGTCTCTGACTTGTGCCTCATCAAATAGATATATCCATATCTACTCAAGTCGCCGGTAAAAGTCATGAAGTACTAATAGCCACCTATTGTCGTTGTGTTGATTGGACAACACACATCATTGTGTATAAGCTCCAACAGCTCGGATGCACTCTCGCAACTCTTTGCAAAAGGAGACTTAGTCATCTTGCCTAGCAAGGATGATTCACATTTCTTGAACAACCCGAAGTCGGACGAAGTCAGAAGTCCATCATCATGGAGCTTCTTCATGTGTTTCGGACGAATGTGTCCAAGTTGGAAATGCGAGAAGTATGTCGGATTTATCTCATTAGGCTTATGCATATTGACATTCACGTTATAGATTCATTTCTAGATTCAAAATAAATAGCCCAACTACAATGGGTGCATAGTCGTGGAACATTCCATTGAAATAAAATGAACAACCATTGTCCTTTAAATTGAATTTATAACCCTGACTCGTCAAGCATGAGGAAGGAATAATGTTCCAACTAAGTGCAGGAATGTAATAACAATTATTCAATTCCAAAATAAATCCACAAGGAAGCTGGAGTTGCATCGTGCCAATCTCTAATGCAGCAACTCTTGCTTTGTTGCCGACCCTAATGTCAATATCCCGTTGTGCCACACGCCTAGTTCTTACGAGCCCCTGCATCGAGTCGCAAATATGCACAACCGATCCGGTATCAAATACCCAAGAGCTACTAGGTATGTCAGGAAGGGTAAATGTCTATACCATATTTAACAAGTGTACATTTGCCTGAAGAAGCATCTCCGGCCTTCTTGCCATGCTGAGCAAGCCACTTGCAACACTTCCTCTTCGAGTGACCACCTTCCTTGAAATGAAAGCAAATGGTCTTTGAGTTCTGTCTGGACTTTGGCTCAGCGGTGGAGACATCCTTCTACATGCCCTTTGTGTTACCCTTTTTCTTGGACCAACTCTTCTTGAACTTTGCCGAGTTATGCACCATCAACACTTGATGTGTGACTTTCTTGATATCCTACTCTGCCACCTTGAGAATCCCATGCAATTTAGTGAGCTTCTTATCCATGCCATGCATATGATAGTTCGATATGAACGTCCCATAGCTAGCTGGAAGAGAACCCAGAACTGCATCAGTAGCTAGCTCATCCGAGCGGGAAGCCCAGACGATCCAAAGCTTGCACGTATCCGATCATCTTGATCACATGTGGGCTCAGTGGATCACCTTCCCTCAACTTACAATCCATCAAGTATCGTCAGACTTTAAACCTTTCGGTCCTAGCATGCACCTGAAACATGCTCTTGAGACTCTCGATCATATCGAAAGCCGCAATGTCTTTGAAATGTTGTTGCAAATCGGGCTCCATACAAGCATGCATGAGGCCGGTGATCTCGTTCGATTCACCAATGAGTTTATGGTAGGAATTCTTGGTTGTGTCATTAGCATTATCGGCAGGTACCTCTGGAAGTAGATCCTCTAGAACATGTTCCTTTTTATCGTGCTTGATAACAATTCTCAGATTTCTATACGAGGTGGTGAAGCTTGTTCCATTCAGTTTATCCTTTTCCAGAATTGATTTCAATGCAAAGTTTTGAGCACGTGGTGCCATTGATCTACAACAAAAAATATGCAATCACTAAGCAATGTATTTATGTAGAGTAATTCAAGCCTTAAATAGAACTACTCCCACTGAAGTCGGCATCCATCCACAAACTATGAGTGATTCAGGATCCATCTAGCGCAAGCGACTAGTGAGCTTCAGCATCACTGCTAGCCAACTTGCCTATTTGGTAAGCAACACCTTGCTAATCGTATCTCTATACGACTCTTGTCGGTCGGGTAGGTATCTTATTCCTCGGCTCCCAATCTTCTTTGCCACAAGGCCCAAAACTGTTTTGATAGTCTTGTCAAGTTAACCTGATACAGTGCATGTACGTGTCCGGCACGAACCCTCTAGTTCAAGGACACCTAGTAGCACCTTGATTTTATGAGCCCACCACTAGACGTACTTGATGTGCGAAGGTGCAACATCCGGAATGGCAATGTGCTTGATACTAACGAGGGATTTTTCTACACTATAACATGCATAGAAAACAAGAAGCAATATCAATCACATATAAACATAAATATGTGAAATAGTATGGCTCCATCATGGACGTCCTTTCAGGCCGGCTCCAACTCCGATGGCCAGGGTGGAACTCCATCCTGTTCATCACGCTGGGACGCCAAAACCTCGAACTTGATGTGTGTCCTCCAACTACTACAACTAGTAATGAATTTACACAGAATCATAAGTCGACACGCATGCCGTTATACAATATAATGACAACACTTTGGGTCCTGTCGACTGACAATCATGACACGCAAGTCATGTTAAATTACACACATGCATCACATACATATGAGTCATACTATTCACATAATCACATCAAACCTGCAAAATAAACTTATGCATAGAATCGCATTCCACCAGTTTGTGTGATCGTGTATGAAATATTCGACGCTATGCACACGACGGTCCCGACCACGCAGAATTTTCTTATTTGACCGACCTCATCGATCATCGCAAACCCGATTTGGACTTACATCGATCATCGCGAACCCGATTTGGATTTATGTTTCACTGTTAACCCCGATGGCGGAAACCAATTGGTAGGGGTAGATTGTGTCACGACCTCATCGATTCCGATGGACAGAAAACATAACCACAACGATCTTGACGTGTAGTTGATCTCATCAACCGTGCACATAGCCGATCTCAAGAACGACAACGGATCTCATTCGACGCTTTCACATATCAAATATGCATCCAATCGGAATACCAAATCCTATAGCAGAGGCTCTGATACCACTGTTGGGTTCTACCGTAGGTGCATCGCATGCAAATTAACATTTTCCTACGCAAAGAACAACCAAGAACATGCTACGAAGATGGATCACAGATTTTTACCAATAGACGCGTAATGTCATGCAGTGGACGTAGATGTGGCAACGCGTCCGCGTGGTTCGTCTCCTCCTCATACGATCTCCTTCGAACATACGGTCGTCGGATCCCTCTCCCATGAACAGTCGGTCGTAGGATCCCACGTACAAGTTCGCCGAAGCGGCACAGGTGCACCGCCTCTAACGGTATCCGCACGTGTAGGAGGAACACCGTGTGGCGGGCTGCTAGATCCGGATCACACAGTTGGCGACGGTGAGTGGGGGTGGCTAGGTGCAACACATGCACAACCCTAATGAGGGTGCCGAAGCGATCAATCAAATAAGTGTGCCGCACATCCACTGTATATAGGCGTCTCGCACGGGCTCAACTCTCGGGCCTTGCACGGACCCTAAAGCCCACGTGTTCCTTCCCTTAAGCGCGTGACCCTTTAGGTTCTCATTCACTTGGTAACCAATCAGACCACATCCGACTTGACTAGTCAGTAGCGGCCTCTAGCAAGGCTTGCCGACTCCGAGTGTCTGATGAAGCTGGTTAGGCGAACTTGTACTTCATACTTCTGTTCCCTTTGCCACACGATATACGTTGCCGTGCACAAGGCGATATGGTCATCCTTGTTATCGCATGACCTCTTTCTCGTTTTGGTGAATGTTACCAACATTCGGATTATCTCATAATCCTCGTCGCATGGCCATGCTTATTCAGGTTAGATCACCAGAGGGGCCCAGAGTATATCTCTCCTAATCGGAGGGGCAAATCCCATCTTGCTCGACCACGTCTCACAGCATGGGTGTGGACAAGCCCGAAACCTACCTTTGTAACTACCCAGTCACGGAGTAGCATTTGGTCGGCCCAAAGCAAGTCTGGTACCATCCCGAGTACATGCACCAGCTCAGGTCTTAGTGTTGGGGAGCGTTGCATGGGAAACAAAAAATTTCCTACGCACACGAAGACCTATCATGGTGATGTCCATCTACGAGAGGAGATTTGGATCTACGTACCATTGTAGATTGCACAACAGAAAGCATTAAGAAACGCGGTTGATGTAGTGGAACATCTTCACGTCCCTCGATCCACGAACCGTCCCGCGATCCTTCCCACGATCCGTTCCGATCTAGTGCCGAACAGACAGCACCTCCGCGTTGAGCACACGTACAGCTCGATGATGATCTCGGCCTTCTTGATCCAGCAAGCAAGACGGAGAAGTAGATGAGTTCTCCGGCAGAGTGACGGCGCTCCGGTGGTGGTGATGATCTACTCCTGCAGGGCTCCGCCCAAGCTCCACAGAAATCTGATCTAGAGGTAGAACTATGTGGTCTAGGGTTGAGTTGCACGTGGCAAAAGTTGTCTCAAATCAGCCCTAAAACGCCACTATATATAGGAGGGATGGGAAGGAGGCTTGCCTTGAGGGCCAATCCCTCAAGGGGTGCGCCGGCCAAGGAGGAGGAGGACTCCTCCTCCAATTCGGTTTGGGGAAGGAGGAGCCCTCCCCTTCCTTCCCACCTCCCCTTTTCCTTTTCTTTTTCTTTTCTTTTTGGTATTTCTTTAAGTGGCGCCATGGGCCCCTTGGGCTGACTCTACCATCCCACTAGGGACTTGTGGTGCCACCCTATGGCCCTGGGCTCACTCCCCGGTGGGTGGGCCCCTCCCGGTGAACTCCCGGAACCCATTCGTCACTCCCGGTACACTACCGGAATTGCCCGGATTTTCCGGTAACCAAATGACACCATCCTATATATCAATATTCGTTTCTGGACCATTTAGGAAACCCTCATGACGTCCGTAATCTCATCCGGGACTCCAAACAACATTCCGTAACCACACATATAACTCAACTATACTAAACATCATCGAACCTTAAGTGTGCAGACCCTGCGGGTTCGAGAATTATGTAGACATGCCCCGAGGCACTCCTTGGTCAATATCCAATAGCGGGACCTGGATGCCCATATTGGATCCTACATATTCTCCGAAGATCTTATCGGTTGAACCTCGGTGTCAAGGATTCATATAATCGCATATGGCATTCCCTTTGTCCTTCGGTATGTTACTTGCCCGAGATTCGATCGTAGGTATCCGCATACCTATTTCAATCTCGTTACCGGCAAGTCTCTTTACTCGTTCCTTAATACAAGATCCCGTGACTTACACTTAGTCACATTGCTTGCAAGGCTTGTGTGTGATGTTGTATTACCGGGTGGGCCCCAAGATACCTCTCCGTCACATGGAGTGACATATCCCAGTCTTGATCCATACTAACTCAACGGACACCTTCAGAGATACCTATAGAGCACCTTTATAGTCACCCAGTTACGTTGTGACATTTGATGCACACAAGCTATTCCTCCGGTGCCAGTGAGTTATATGATCTCATGGTCATAGGAACAAATACTTGACACACAGAAAACAATAGCAATAAAACGACATGATCAATATTCTACGTTCATAGTTTGGGTCTAGTCCATCACATGATTCTCCTAATGAAGTGATCCAGTTATCAAGTGACAACACTTCAACATAGCCACAAAACCTTGACTATCCTTGATCAGCTGGCTAACCAACTAGAGGCTTGCTTGGGGCATTGTTTTGTCTATGTATCCACACATGTATGTATGTTTTCATTCAATACAATTATAGCATGGATAATAAACGATTATCTTTAAATAGGAAATATAGTAATAACTATTTATCATTGCCTCTAGGGCATATTTCCAACAGTCTCCCACTTGCACTAGAGTCAATAATCTAGTCCTCACATCGCCATGCGATTTACATTGTAATAAATCGAACACCCATACAGTTTTGGTTTTGATCATGTTTTTGCCGTGGAAGAGGTTTTGTCAACGGGTCTACTACATTCAGATTCGTGTGCACTTTGCAAATATCCACGTCCTCTCCTTCGACGTAGTCGCGGATGAGGTTGAAGCGTCGTTTGATGTGTTTGGTCTTCTTGTGAAACCTTGGTTCCTTTGCTAAGGCAATGGCACCAGTGTTGTCACATAACAGAGTTAATGGATTTAGTGCGCTTGGCACAATTCCAAGATCTGTCATGAACTACTTCATCCACACACCCTCTTTTGCTGCCTCCGAGGCAGCCATGTACTCCGCTTCACATGTAGAATTTGCTACGACCCCTGCTTGGAACTGCACCAGCTTACTGCACCCCCAATAAGAATAAATACATATCCGGTTTGTCATCCGGATCAGTGTCAAAAGTTGCATCGACGTAACCTTTTACGACGAGCTCTTTGTCACCTCCATAAAGGAGAAACATTTCCTTAGTCCTTTTCAGGTACTTCAGAATATTCTTGACCGCCGTCGAGTGATCCACTCCCGGATTACTCTGAAACCTGCCTACCATACTTATGGCCAAGCTGACGTCTGGTCTAGTGCACAACATTGCATACATGATAGAACCTACGGCTGAAGCGTAGGGAACGGAACTCATTTGTTCTCTATCTTCCGCAGTTGATGGGCACCGAGTCTTACTCAATTTTATACCTTGTAATACTAGCAAGAACCCTTTCTTGGACTGGTCCGTTTTGAACTTCTTCAAAACTTTATCAAGGTATGTACTTTGTGAAAGTGCTATCAGGCGTCTCGATCTATCCCTATAGATCTTAATGCCCAGAATGTAAGCAGCTTCTCCTAGGTCCTTCATAGAGAAACTTTTATTCAAGTAATCCTTCATGCTCTCCAAAAGCTCCACGTTGTTTCCAATCAGCAATATGTCATCCACATATAATATTAGAAACACCACAGAGGTCCCGCTCACTTTCTTGTAAATACAAGATTCTCCAACCACTTGTATAAACCCAAATGCTTTGATCACCTCATCAAAGCGCTTATTCCAACTCCGAGATGCTTGCACCAGTCCATAAATGGATCGTTGGAGCATGCACACTTTGTTAGCATTCTTTGGATCAACAAAACCTTCAGGTTGCGTCATATACAACTCTTCCTTAAGAAAACCGTTAAGGAACGCCGTTTTGACATCCATCTCCCAGATTTCATAATCGTAAAATGCAGCTATTGCTAACATGATTTGGACGGACTTAAGCATCGCTACCGGTGAGAATGTCTCGTCGTAGCCAACTCCTTGAACTTGTGAAAAACCCTTTGCCACAAGTCAAGCTTTATAAACAGTCACATTACCGTCTGTGTCCGTCTTCTTCTTAAAGATCCATTTGTTCTGATAGCCTTGCGGACTTCAGGTAGTACTTCCCAAGTCCACACCTTATCTTGTACATGGGTCCTATCTCGCACTTCATGGCCTCCAGTCATTTGTTGGAATCCGGGCCCACCATTTCTTCTTTATAATTCACAGGTTCATTGTTGTCTAACAACATAATTCATAAGACAGGATTACCGTACCACTCAAGAGCAGTACGTGATCTTGTCGACCTGCAAGGTCCGATAAGAACTTGATCCGAAGTTTCATGATCATCATCATCAACTTCTTCATCAAACGGCGTCGCAATGACAGGAGTTTCCCCTTGCCCTGCGCCACCATAGAGGGATTAGAGGTTCGACAACCTCATCAAGTTCTATCTTCCTCCCACTCAATCTTTCGAGAGAAACTCCTTCTCAAGAAAAGCTCCTTTTTAGCAACAAACACTTTGCCCTCGGATTTGAGATAGAAGGTATACCCAATTGTCTCCTTTGGGTAACATATGAAGACGCACTTTCCGCTTTGGGTTCCAGCTTTTCAGGGTGAAGCTTTTTGACCTAAGCATCACATCCCCAAACTTTAAGAAACGACAACTTTGGTCTTTTACCATACCACAGTCCGTATGATGTTGTCTCAACGGATTTTGATGGTGCCCTATTTAAAGTGAATGCAGTTGTCTCCAATGCATAACCCCAAAACGATAACAGCAAATCGGTAAGAGACATCATAGATCGCACCATCTCTAATAAAGTACGATTACGACATTCGGACACACCATTACACTGTGGTGTTCCACGCGGTGTCAACTGTGAAACAATTCCACATTGTCTTAAGTGAGCACCAAACTCGAAACTCAGATACTCACCCCCACGATCAGACCGTAGGAACTTGATGTTCTTGTTACGATGATTTTCAACTTCACTCTGGAATTGCTTGAACTTATCAAACATTTCATACTGGTGCTTCATCAAGTAGACATAACCATATCTACTCAAATCATCAGTGAAGGTGAGAAAATAACAATATCCGTTGTGCGCCTCCACACTCATCGGACCGCACACATCAGTATGTATGATTTCCAACAAGTCACTTACACGCTCCATTGTTCCGGAGAACGGAGTCTTAGTCATCTTGCCCATGAGGCATGGTCTGCAAGTGTCAAATGAATCAAAGTCAAGTGACTCCAAAAGTCCATCGGAATGGAGTTTCTTCATGCGCTTTACACCAATATGACCTAAGCGGCAGTGCCACAAAAACATGGCGCTATCATTGTTAACTCTAACTCTTTTGGTCTCAATGTTATGTATATGTGTATCATCGCTATCAAGATTCAATATGAACAATCCTCTCACATTGGGTGCATGACCATAAAAGATGTTACTCATAGAAAGAGAACAACCATTATTCTCTGCCTTAAACGAGTAACCGTCTCGCAATAAACAAGATCCAGATATAACGTTCATGCTTAACGCAAGCACTAAATAACAATTATTTAAGTTCATAACTAATCCTGATGGTAACTGAAGTGAAACTGTGCCGACGGCGATTGCATCAACCTTGGAACCATTTCCCACGTGCATCGTCACTTCATCCTTCGCCAACCTTCGCTTATTCCGCAGTTCCTATTTCGAGTTGAAAATATGAGCAACATAACTGATATCGAATACCCAGGCACTACTACGAGAGCTGGTTAAGTACAAATCAATAACATGTATATCGAATATACCTGCTTTTTCCTTGGCCGCCTTCTTATCAGCCAAATACTTGGGGCAGTTGCGCTTCCAGTGACCCAGTCCCTTGCAATAATAACACTCTGTTTCAAGCTTAGGTCCAGCCTTGGGTTTCTTCGTCGGATTGGCAACAGGTTTTCCGCTCTTCTTGGAGTTACCCTTCTTGCCTTTGTCGTTTCTCTTGAAACTAGTGGTCTTATTCACCATCAACACTTGATGCTCTTTACGGAGTTCTGACTCTCGACTTTCAGCATCGCGAATAACTCGCCGAGTGACTTGTTCATCCCTTGCATGTTATAGTTCAACATAAAGCTCTTGTAGCTTGGTGGCAGTGATTGAAGAATTCTGTCAGTGATAGCCTCTTGCGGGAGTTTAATCCCCAGCTTAGCTAGACGGTTTGAGTACCCAGACATTTTGAGCACATGTTCCCTCACAGACGAATTCTCCTCCATCTTGCAAGCATAGAATTTATTGGAGGTCTCATACCTCTCGATCCGGGCGTTCTTCTGAAAGATAAACTTCAACTCCTGGAACATCTCAAATGCTCCATGACGCTCAAAGCGACGTTGAAGTCCCGGCTCTAAGCCATACAAGACTGCACATTGAACTACTGAATAGTCCTCCTTACGTGTTAACCAAGCGTTCTTAACATCTTGGTCAGCCGTAGCGGGTGGTTCATCTCCTAGCGCAGCATTAAGGACATAATCCTTCTTCCCAGCTTGCAGGAGCAACTTAAGATTACGAGCCCAGTCTACAAAGTTGCTTGCATCATCTTTCAACTTAGCTTTCTCTAGGAATGTATTAAAATTCAGGGTGACTGTCACGTGAGCCATTGATCTACAACACAAATATTTCAAAGTGGACTTAGGCTATGTTCAAGATAATTAGAGTTTTAACTAATCAAATTACTTGCTAAACTCCCACTCAAAAAGTACATCTCTCTAGTCATTTGAGTGGTACATGATCCAAATTCACTAACTCAAGTCCGATCATCACGTCAGTTGAGAATAGTTTCAGTGGTAAGCATCTCTATGCTAATCATATCAACTATATGATTCATGCTCGCCCTTTCGGTCTCTTGTGTTCTGAGGCCATCTCTGCACATGCTAGGCTCGTCAAGCTTAACCCGAGTGTTCCGCGTGTGCAACTGTTTTGCATCCGTTGTATGTGAACGTTGAGTCTATCACACCCGATCATCACGTGGTGTCTCTAAACGACGAACTGTAGCAACGGTGCACAGTCAAGGAGACCACAATTTTGTCTTGAAATTTTAGTGAGAGATCACCTTATAATGCTACCGTCGTTCTAAGCAAAATAAGGTGCATAAAAGGATTAACATCACATGCAATTCATAGGTGACATGATATGGCCATCATCTTGTGCTTCTTGATCTCCATCACCAAAGCACCGGCATGATCTTCTTATCACTGGCACCACACCATGATCTCCATCAACGTGTCGCCATCGAGGTTGTCGTGCTACTTATGCTATTACTACTAAAGCTACGTCCTAGCAATATAGTAAACGCATCTGCAAACACAAACGTTAGTTTAAAGACAACCCTATGGATCCTGCCGGTTGCCGTAGCATCGACGTGCAAGTCGATATTAACTATTACAACATGATCATCTAATACATCCAATATATCACATTACGTCATTGGCCATATCATATCACAAGCATACCCTGCAAAAACAAGTTAGACGTCCTCTTATTTGTTGTTGCATGTTTTACGTGGCTTGTTATAGGTATCTAGTATGATCGCATCTTACTTATGCAAAAACCATAACGGAGATGTGCAAATTGTTATTTAACCTCTCCAAGGACCGCCTCGGTCAAAACCAATTCAACTAAAGTTGAAGAAACCGACACCCGCCAGTCATCTTTATGCAACGAGGTTGCATGTTAGTCGATGAAACCAGTCTCTCGTAAGCGTACGAGTAATGTCGGTCCGGGCCGCTTCAATTCAACAATACCGCTGAATCAAGAAAAGACTAAGGAGGGCAGCAAATCGAACATCACCGTCCACAAAACCTTTTGTGTTCTACTCGAGATAACATCTACGCATGAACCTAGCTCATGATGACACTATAGGGGAACGTTGCATGGGAAACAAAAAATTTCCTACGCACACGAAGACCTATCATGGTGATGTCCATCTACGAGAGGAGATTTGGATCTACGTACCCTTGTAGATCGTACAATAGGAAGCGTTAAGAAACATGGTTGATGTAGTGGAACGTCTTCACGTCCCTCGATCCGCCCCACGAACCGTCCCACGAACCGTCCCGCGATCCGTCCCACGATCCGTTCCGATCTAGTGCCGAACGGACGACACCTCCGTGTTCAGCACACATACAGCTCGACGATGATCTCGGCCTTCTTGATCCAGCAAGCAAGACGGAGAAGTAGATGAGTTCTCCGGCAGCGTGACGACGCTCCGGTGGTGGTGATGATCTACACCTGCAGGGCTCCGCCCGAGCTCCGCAGAAATCTGATCTAGAGGTAGAACTATGTGGTCTAGGGTTGAGTTGCATGTGGCAATAGTTGTCTCAAATCAGCCCTAAAACACCACTATATATAGGAGGGAGGGGAAGGAGGCTTGCCTTGAGGGCCAAGCCCTCAAGGGGTGCGCCGGCCAAGGAGGAGGATGACTCCTCCTCCAATTCGGTTTGGGGAAGGAGGAGTCCTCCCCTTCCTTCCCACCTCCCTTTTTTCCTTTTCTTTTTCTTTTCTTTTTGGTATTTCTTGAAGTGGCGCCATGGGCCCCTTGGGCTGACTCTACCAGCCCACTAGGGACTTGTGGCTGAAAGGATCAATATGGTTGACTAGAGGGGGGTGAATAGGTAACGACCACTTTTCAATTATTCTTAACAAGTTAGGGTTAGCAACATAAAGGTTCTCTAAAATGACAACTAGGTGATGAACCTATATGATGCTACCAACTATAATCACTAAGGCAAGTAAGAAATAGTCTACAACAAAAACATACACAATGTAAAGATTAGAGATAACAACAAGTGCAACCAATGAAGACGAGGATGTGTTACCGAAGTTCCTTCCCTTTGACAGAAAGTACGTCTCCGTTGGAGTGGTGTGGAGGCACAATGCTCCCCAATAAGCCACTAGGGCCACCGTATTCTCCTCACGCCCTCACACAATGCAAGGTGCCGTGATTCCACTATAGGTGCTCTTGAAGGCGGCGACCGAACCTTTACAAACAAGGTTGGGGCAAACTCCACACAAAGCTTGGAGGCTCCCAACAAGACCACGGAGCTTCACCACAATGGAATGTGGCTCCGAGGTGACCTCAACCGTATAGGGTGCTCAAACACCCAAGAGTAACAAGATCCGCAAGGGATTAGTGGGGGGAATCAATTTTCTCTTGGTTGAAGTGTAGATCTGGGCCTTCTCAACCAATCCCTAGGAAATCAACAAGTTTGATTGGCTAGGGAGAGAGATCGGGCACTTTTGATCTTAGGGAGCAACAATGGAGCTTGGGAGGGTAAGAGATTGGGTTCTTGAGCAAGAAGAACCCTTTATATAGTGGGGGGGATCCAACCGTTTTCCCACTCACAGCACGAGCCCAGCGGTACTACCGCTGGCCCTCCAGCGGTACTACCGCTGGCTGCAGCGGTACTACCGCTGACCCTCCAGCGGGACTACCGCTGGCTGTAGCGGTACTACCGTTGAGCCCATGGTAGCGCAAAGATACTACCGGGCCACCCACCGCCAAGAAAGTCTTCGCAAAATGTCCGACGTAGTACAGCCGCAAGGATGACGGTACTAAAGTCCTAGAGCGGTACTACCGCTGACCAAGGGCGGTACTACCACTGGGCTAGCAGTACTACCACTAGGGGACCTTTTTGCAAGAGGAAAAATACCAGAGAGGGGAAAAGCTCCAAAGTTGCAGGGGAAAGGGGATGGAGAAAAAGTGTGTGCGTGCAAGATTCATTCCACCCAAACCTTCCCAATACGGAACCCCTCTTAAAAGTACGGCGTTCCTACGACTCAAAAACCACCAAAGAGAATAGTAGAAGACACCGTGCTTCTATTCCACGGAGGGTGCTGAATCGTCATGTGCCTTTGTCATGTGTTATCTAAAATGCTCAATGCACACGATTAGTCCATTAAGGTACTGTCATCAATCACCAAAATTACTTAGGCATAAATATGACCTAACAGTGGCGCCACACTATGGCCCTGGGCTCACTCCCGGGTGGGTGGGCCCCTCCCGGTGAACTCCCGGAACCCATTCGTCACTCCTAGTACACTCCCGCAATTGTCCGAAACTTTTCGGTAACCAAATGAAACCATCCTATATATCAATCTTCGTTTCCGGACCATTGCGGAAACCCTCGAGACATCCGTGATATCATCCGGGACTCCGAACAACATTCGGTAACCACACATATAACTCAACTATACTAAAACATCATCGAACCTTAAGTGTGCAGACCCTACGGGTTCGAGAACTATGTAGACATGCCCCGATGCACTCCTCGGTCAATATCCAATAGCGGGACCTGGATGCCCATATTGGATCCTACATATTCTCCGAAGATATTATCGGTTCAACCTCAGTGTCAAGGACTCATATAATCCCATATGTCATTCCCTTTGTCCTTCGGTATGTTACTTGCCCGAGATTCGATCGTCGGTATCTGCATACCTATTTCAATCTCGTTACCGGCAAGTCTCTTTACTTGTTCCGTAATACAAGATCCCGTGACTTACACTTAGTCACATTGCTTGCAAGGCTTGTGTGTGATGTTGTATTACCGAGTGGGCCTCGAGATACCTCTTCGCCACACGAAGTGACAAATCCCAGTCTTGATCCATACTAACTCAACGGACACCTTCGGAGATACCTGTAGAGCACCTTTATAGTCACCCAGTTACGTTGTGACGTTTGATGCACACAAGGTATTCCTCTGGTGCCAGTGAGTTATATGATCTCATGGTCATAGGAACAAATACTTGACACGCAGAAAACAATAGAAATAAAACGACACGATCAATATGCTACGTTCATAGTTTGGGTCTAGTCCATCACATGATTCACCTAATGATGTGATCCAGTTATCAAGTGTCAACACTTGCACTGTAACATACCAAATTTTGGAATGTTAATATAATTATTATATTGTTTGTTTGTTTGCTTGAGTGATTGAAACTTGAGTGAAATCTGAAACTTATCAAAAACTTTTGAATGAGAGGGAATAAAATGACATTCCCCATCTCCGATGAATTCAAATTCAATCTTTTAAAAGCAAAGAGAGAAGATGACATGACTTCTTCAACTATAGAGAATTTGAACGGAGTTTTGCATTTGAAATTCTTTCAAACATTTACCCTTGCTTCTTTATTTTTTTTCCCCGAGAAAATGCCCCGACAAAATTCTTGCACGCAAGAAAGAGCACAGGAAAAATGACCCTCCCAAAATTAGGGGGCATTTTTGAAATATTTTTGAGCCAAGAAAACCAGATTTCATTGAGAAATATTTGCAAAAAGAAATAAAGCATTTAGGGGATTTTCTGAAAAACATTTTTTTTAAAAGTTTTTATTTTGGTCGTGGAAAAATGTTAAACAAATTCTATTTTTTCTGCTCATAATTTTGGTATATAATACCCCTATATTTGGATTTTATATTATTCCTTTTTATTATTTTTACTTTCTGTTTTTTGAAAAAAATAGAAAAGGAAACTTTTTCTTTATTTAGGAAAGCGCTTGAGCGCTTTATAGCAGATCTGGGCCGACCCCCCCCCCCCACCCGGGATCCGGTTCCCAACCGGATCGATGAACCGGCCGAAGCCCCCACCTCTCTCTCTCCCTCTCGACAGCGGGCCCCACTGGCCGGCCGACACCCTGCCCCGGCCACCCCCTTTCCTCTCGCTCGCTCCCTTCCTTCCCCGAGCCCGATCCCCTTCCTGCCTCACCGGAGCCGGCCGATTCCCTCCCGTATCTCTCTCCTCCTTCCCTCCCGAGCCCTCTCCTCCCCCTATAAGTACCCCATCCCTCCTCCGCTCCCCAATCCCCTCGCCACCACTCCGTCTCGCTGCCCCAACCGCCCCGGTTGCACCTCACCGGAGCCAGAGCTCCCTGAGCTCCTACAGCTCGCTGCCGCCCCCCCCCCCCCCACGCCACCTGCCGCCGCAAGGAGCTACCCAACACCCCCGCACCCTGTTTTCCACCCAAGGCCCCGAGCTCCACCGCCCCACGCCACCGCCCCACGCTGCCGGAGCTCCGACCAGGAGCGGAACCTCCCTGGTCCCCTGCTGCATCGCCCCGGTCTCCTCTCGCATCGCCGTCGCCTCCCTAGGACGCCGGAGCTGCTCCGCCACCTCCCCGACACCCCGGACGCCGCCGGACACCGCCGGAGGCCCATCCCCGACCACCGCCACCTCCCTGCCTTGCCGGAGAAGACTCCATGCCGACAGCCCCTGTGAGCATCTCCCTATCACCCCGTAGCCGTTGGATCTTAAACGTGCGCGTTAGATAAGAACCTGCGTACCCCTTCGGTTTAGAGATAAAAAACCGAACGGTTTTTCTCCACTTGATTTTAGCCAGAGAACTTTTGTTTACAATGCGGCCGTTCGCCTGTTAGTCACCGCAGCACACACTCCCTGACCAATCAGGAGCTGCCACGTACCCCCTTTGTTCGTTAGGTTAGTTTTTCTTTTTCAGTTTTAGATTTAAAAACACAGACAGTTTCAATTTTGTTTTCTTTATAACTTTTGATCCACAACTCCAATGGAGTTGAAACTTTTTCCAGTAGATCACAATTGTTCTGTAGTTTTTACAAACATATAATTTGTCTATGTTTGAAATTTTCAAATTTGAATTAGATCAGATTTAGTTTAAACCTTGTTTTGCTTATTCCAGGAGTTTAAAAATAGCTTTTAATTTGATTCTTTTTTCTACTGATCACTAGTGATCTTAGTTATCAGTGCTAGAAATTTCAGAATTATTTGAGTATTTTAGCTCATTGTTTATTGTGAAACAATTTCTGTTTCACCCCTTTTAGGATTATGGCTATTACCTTTTCTATAATTGTTTTTAAATTATTTTCTTTTATATTTCAGAAATATTATGTTTTGTTTCTGTTAGTTAACAGTAGGTTTGCAACAAGTTTTGAGTTTTATTTTTATATGTTATCATGAAATCAATTCTAGTTCTCTAATAACTTGCAATTGGTTTCTCCATTGTTTCAAATCCCGTTTAGAAATATTTTCAAATAGTTTTGTGAAAAATACTTTATTTTATCTTAGTTAAATTTGTATCTTAGATCCGTGTTATTATTTTATGTTAGACAAAAACTATTTAGTGTTTGACGTAGTAGAAGACTCCCTAGTCTTATTTGAAGTTTCCTTCGGATTCCTATTCGCTCTCTCTTTTGTTTTGATTGCTAGAATGATTGCTAGTATGAGTGCTTATGTGAATGATATGTTTGTTATATATATTTCATCGGAGACTGACGAGTAGTCTATCAAGTTATTTCTCGAGAAATTCTTCTTCGTCAACATCGCCAGGCAAGTCATTTGATCATGTATCACCTATGTTTTATGCATCGTAGTTCTACCATCCTATGCCCAATTGCATGCTGAGTAGGTACTTGGAAATTATGGTTACATATTGTAGTATCATGTGGTAGGCACCCAGCAACCCCGTTATTAGGCCCGGGACGACAAATTTCATATTGCTATGCTTGAGTAGACGGGATTCTGGTTGAGAGTTTATCACGAGTGATGCGAGAATAATTTAATAACCAAGAACGGTTAAGTCAAGACTTTTAAAGACCTCGTGATGCAATGCAACTCTGGGTGAAGGACGGTTGATCGGCTCCCTGGAGAAACCAGTGGATGACCCGGGATGCTGGAGATGACCATGACATCTTGCGGAAAGCTTCACCCGGGCTCAAACAGACGGACGGATATTTTCAAGACCCAAGGCTTACCTGCACAGCCACAAGTCATTATGGGCTCTGGCTTGGTTGGACAACGCGGCGACTCTGGACAGGCGGTGCTAGCAGATGTAGAAGAACGGTAGGAATGGATGGGCACCGACAGGGATTCAGAGGGACCCGTTGAAAGACCATGTTTTGATCATCCGGTCTTCAAACACCCTGAAGTGCGAGGACATACACGGAGGCGATCAAATCTTGTGGGGAACGTGTGCAAAACTCTGCAAAGTACTCAAACCTAATCGATTAGCCGTGTCCACGGTCATGGACAAGAGCTAAAGGAACTGAAGTTATCTGAAATTCTCAACACAAATAATAATATTGATATGGGTATTATTGACAACATGGGTACGAGAATTGGTTGGTGGAACCATCTCGTTAACAACCAACAAGGTAGTAACATTTTGCTTTTAGCCCTCTCTTGATGTAGGAGAAAACTTGCTTTTCGCTAAAAAATTATAGCCCCACCTGCCATATATGCATATAGTATAGATGATTACTTTTCACCCCTCTCTTATGTGACTTGCCGGCATATTCAATATGCTGACCTACACGGCTGCAACGTCTTCTGTTGCAGATATTTTTCTTCGACGAGTAAGAGTACGATTCAGGGTTACGGTCTACACTCAACTTGCCGTTGGTGTTTATTGGGACTCCACTCCCTTGACTGTTTCCGCTGAGATATTTAAGGTATATATCAGTTTTACGCTATTTAC
Organism: Hordeum vulgare subsp. vulgare; assembly: GCF_904849725.1. Classification (NCBI taxonomy): domain Eukaryota; kingdom Viridiplantae; phylum Streptophyta; class Magnoliopsida; order Poales; family Poaceae; genus Hordeum; species Hordeum vulgare. The sequence continues at coordinate 543,156,423 of NC_058520.1, forward strand.
ATGTGATTGCACTTTGATATGTACATTGATGTACTGTGTGTGCCAGCATACTGATCCAGGGATGGCACAGAAACACACAGGCTTGACTCGTCTTGAGTCGGGTCGCTACAGAAATGGTATCAGAGCACATGTTGACTGTAGGACGTGACCCTCGAAACTGGAAACTTCTTAGGATAGGATCTCTCAAAAATCTTATTTTCAAGAACACCTTTTACTTCTCATCTCTTCTGATTTCATCGAATGTTCTCTCTCACCTCAAATAGTTATACAATCCCCTTACCCCTTTGACCTCATGAAGAATCAATGGAGTTCTACTTCAAAGTAAAGAGGATTTCATCATGCAATTGAAGCTACACAAATTGAAGACTCTCAAGACCTGAAGAACTCGAAGACCCCGAAGCGTTCGAATATTTATATGAGCATTAGAAGTCCAAACCCCAATTATATACCCACGTTAGTTACGATTATTTGTGAGCCGTCATTAGTGTGTGTTTTCCGACGGCCACAACTAAAACCTATTCTCAAAAATATTGTTTCTATTGTGTGTATCTCCCTCCCTCTCTTACCCGTCTCATCCCCAAAACATCAACCCTACCAGATGGAGTATGAAGCTGGACTTGTAGTCTCTGGACCAATGACCCAGCTGGAGGCTGAAATATGGATTCAGAACATGGAGAACCACTTCGGGAGCAACTTGATCTCAAGGAAGTATGAAGTGGAACACGCTCTTCAGTACTTTACACAAAGTGCTGCAATCTGTTAGAAAATGCACCATGCCATACAAGGATTTAGTGGAGCAGAAACTTGGGACGAATTCAAGAAGACTCTGTTAAGATCCCGTCTCATCCGGAAGTGCTATGATAATCCGAAGGAGAAGACTTGGGCATGCAAGATCTATGGAGAAATAGGACACACCCAGGAAGAATACAAGGATGGATGCACTCATTGTGAAGAAAATCACCCAGCTGAGGAGTGCCCAAGTAGTCAGGTGACTTGTTTCCTTTGTGAAGGAACCACCCACTACCCAGCTCAATGTCACATTTACCCCAAGGTACAACAAGTTGTCCAGCAGCAGAAAGAAGCAATGAAGGAAACACTCAAGAAGAAGATTTTAGAAGAGCCGGTGATGAACGAAAATATTGAAGACCCTAATGGACAAGGTCTGACCAGATTTTTCTCCAATGCATGCTACTCATGTGGAGAAGAAGGACATTATTCATAGGATTGCACGAAGGGAAGCCAAGAGTATCTGGGAAACTTCCCGACGGAAGAAGTGGAGTTTGATCCACTTGAAATAGAAGAGCTGGCCAAAATAAAGGAGTCCAGAAAGAAAAAAAGGTACCCTTGGAAGAGCCAAATCTCTGCAGATAGAGACCTGAGTCATGTCAGATGTTACAAGTGTATGGAATTTGGCCACCACAAATACATGTGCTCAGGAAGGAAGCCGGAAACCCAAGGAGCAAAAGCAAACACTAAGACGCCTCGAGACTTGTCAGAACTCATTTGCTTTCATTGCAAGGAAGCAGGACATTTTGCTAGCGATTGTCCACAAAGGAAGAAAGCTAAGAAGGAGTAGTTAAGTTTTGACCGCGACAATTGGTGTAATATGAAGAACTCTTGTTTTTCATGATATCATGGAGTGAAATTTTTTGTAACAGAAGTTCCTGAGATTGTAATAACATCATGAATAAATGGAATTTATTGTCTCATGATTGCCTATGTTGAAACTGTATGCGTTGTTTCTCTTCGAACAAAGATCTCTGAACAATTATGAGGATATGAGAAAATATGGTCTATGCAGGCATGAGTATAATTCATTTAAGTGTGGTAGTAATCGGTAAACCCCACAGGATCCACTGAGTAGGAATGTACCATAACTACCAAGGAGACATATACATTCCTCTGAGTACCTATTTACTGACACCTACAGATGACAACTCTCTACGAGTCATTCCTCAAGGGCCCAGAAACGATCATGACACTGACCAGTGATCATGATTACCCGAAAATCCTGAAGGACATGATGAAGCACATTCATCTTGAAGGAGATGCAATCTACAAAGGCTACCCATTTGTGGAAAATGGAGTGGAACTTTGGTACGTGGAAGTACACCTCCACCATGTGAAAGGAGTTTGTCCAAGGACTATGGGGCAATACTTTTTCATTTCACGTGTACCACGAGCAACCTTCTTTGATGATGTTCGTGAAGCTGCCATGGAAGCCATACGTCAGATTGGAGAAATACTTGAAGCAAGACTCCGTCATACCCAGGAATACCTGAGCGAAGTGCATGCGAGGATGATGGAGATGAAGCTCATGACCACCATGATGAAGCAAAAGATGGATGATTTCAAGGAGCACATTGGAAAGTTCCAGTGGAACTAAAGTACCTCCAAGAGAGACGAATGAATAATGTTGGCAGAAATGCTCGACCATACCGAACAATGTGGATGGCAGCATTTGTAATAAATTACTTTTGAGTTGGAATTTTGAAGAAAGCAAGGATGTAATAAAGGATTGATTATGAAATGAATATGATTTATGGAAGAAGCTATGATGGATCAGCAAATGTGTTCTTAGGAGCATACGAAAGCCAGAGAGTTGTGAAGATACGATAGATGTTTTGTTCAGCTTGCAGAACCAATGGATTATCCGAACTCCGTTCGTGGACAAGAGAAATTATGCAACGCTTGTGAGGATGCCCAAGTGTTAGAATACGAGATTCACTGAGCCTTATACAAGGTAATGATTTCAGTGCGACATGGCTTGGCCACCATGAAGACTTACTATTATCATTCTCTTGCTATTCGGAATGGTAAATCTGAGAGACTTACCCATAGTGAGAGACGACGTTCTTTGAAGCTTTTGTTTAAGCCTTAGAATGGTATGATGAAAGCCCCATGTACATGGCATTTGTGTCATGCGTAAGAAATTTTACGGTGAGGATGAAACCAAGACCCCTCTCTCTACAGGATAACCACAAATGGTAGACCACCATGAGGACCATCGATATGTTATTTAAAATTGACCACGAGACTCTCAGTTAAGAAGACCCAGTAACGGAAGAAGCTTATATCAACGGAAGAGCACTCAATTTTGATGGAAAACGTTATGAATATAACGGGAGAGCATCACCAAAGGATTTAATATGAAGACTGTGCGATGTCAGTTGCCAAAAACCCAGAGGATTGTTAAAATTTTGAGGGACCGGTATCTCTCATTTTAAGTGTGGTAGCATCCCACCTTGCCGGAGATTGGATTTGTTAGAAGACCCCCAAACCCTAACCTTTCTTTCTAGCCTCTTCGAATCTCGAGGACCAAATTCATTTTAAGTGTGGTAGGTTTGTAACATCCCAAATTTTGGAATGTTAATATAATTATTATATTGTTTGTTTGTTTGCTTGAGTGATTGAAACTTGAGTGAAATCTGAAACTTCTCAAAAACTTTTGAATGAGAGGGAACAAAATGACATTCCCCATCTCCCATGAATTCAAATTCAATCTTTTAAAAGCAAAGAGAGAAGATGACATGACTTCTTCAACTATAGAGAATTTGAACAGAGTTTTGCATTTGAAATTCTTTCAAACATTTGCCCTTGCTTCTTTATTTTTCTTCCCCGAGAAAATGCCTCGACAAAATTCTTGCACGCAAGAAAGAGCAGAGGAAAAATGACCCTCCCAAAATCAGGGGGCATTTTGAAATTTTTTTGAACCAAGAAAACCAGATTTTATTGAGAAATATTTGCAAAAAGAAATAAAGCATTTAGGGGATTTTCTGAAAAACATTTTTTTTAAGTTTTTATTTTGGTCGTGGAAAAATGTTAAACAAATTCTATTTTTTCTGTTGATAATTTTGGTATATAATACCCCTATATTTGGATTTTATTTTATTCCTTTTTATTATTTTTACTTTCTGTTTTTTTGAAAAAAATAGAAAAGGAAACTTTTTCTTTATTTAGGAAAGCGCTTGAGCGCTTTATAGCAGATCTGGGCCGACCCCCCCCCCCCACCCGGGATCCGGTTCCCAACCGGATCGGTCAACCGACCAAAGCCCCCACCTCTCTCTCCCTCTGGACAGCGGGCCCCACTGGCCGACCGACACCCTGCCCCGGCCACCCCCTTTCCTCTCGCTCGCTCCCTTCCTTCCCCGAGCCCGATCCCCTTCCTGCCTCACCGGAGCCGGCCGATTCCCTCCGGATCTCTCTCCTCCTTCCCTCCCGAGCCATCTCCTCCCCCCATAAGTACCCCACCCCTCCTCCGCACCCCAATCCCATCGCCACCACTCCATCTCGCCGCCCCAACCGCCCCTGTTGCACCTCACCGGAGACGGAGCTCCCTCAGCTCCTACAGCTCGCTGCCCCCCCTCCACGCAACCTGCCGCCGCCAGGAGCTACCCCACCACCCCCGCACCCTGTTTTCCACCCAAGGCCCCGAGCTCCACCGCCCCACGCCACCGCCCCACGCCGCCGGAGCTCCGACCAGGAGCCGAACCTCCCTGGTCCCCTGCTGCATCGCCCCGGTCTCCTCTCGCATCGCCGTCGCCTCCCTAGGACGCCGGAGCTGCTCCGCCACCTCCCCGACACCCCGGACGCCGCCGGAGGCCCATCCCCGACCACCGCCACCTCCCTGCCTTGCCGGAGAAGACTCCACGCCGGCAGCCCTGTGAGCATCTCCCCTATCACCCCGTAGCTGTTGGATCTTAAACGTGCGCGTTAGATTAGAACCTGCGTACCCCTTCGGTTTAGAGATAAAAAACCAAACGGCTTTTCTCCACTTGATTTTAGCCAGAGAACTTTTGTTTACAATGCGGCCATTCACCCGTTAGTCACCGCAACACACACTCCTTGACCAATTAGGAGGTGCCACGTACCCCCTTTGTTCGTTAGGTTAGTTTTTCTTTTTCTGTTTTAGATTTAAAAACAGAGACAGTTTCAATTTTGTTTTCTTTATAACTTTTGATCCACAACTCCAATGGAGTTGAAACGTTTTCCAGTAGATCACAATTTTTCTGTAGTTTTTAAAAACATATAATTTGTCTATGTTTCAAATTTTAAAATTTGAATTAGATCAGATTTAGTTTAAACCTTGTTTTGCTTATTCCAGGAGTTTAAAAATAGCTTTTAATTTGATTCTTTTTGCTACTGATCACTAGTGATCTTAGTTATAAGTGTTAAAAAGTTCAAAATTATTTGAGTATTTTAGCTCATTGTTTCTTGTGAAACAATTTCTGTTTCACCCCTTTTAGGATTATGGCTATTACCTTTTCTATAATTGTTTTTAAATTATTTTCTTTTATATTTCAGAAAGATTATGTTTTGTTTCTGTTAGTTAACAGTAGGTTTGCAACAAGTTTTGATTTTTATTTTTATATGTTATCATGAAATCAATTCTAGTTCTCTAATAACTTGCAATTGGTTTCTCCATTGTTTCAAATCCCGTTTAGAAATATTTTCAAATAGTTTTGTGAAAAATACTTTATTTTATCTTAGTTAAATTTATATCTTAGATCCCTGTTATTATTTTCTGTTAGACAAAAACAATTTAGTGTTTGACGTAGTAGAAGACTCCCTAGTCTTATTTGAAGTTTCCTTCGGATTCCTATTCGCTCTCTCTTTTGTTTTGATTGCTAGAATGATTGCTAGTATGAGTGCTTATGTGAATGATATGTTTGTTATATAGATTTCATTGGAGACTGACGAGTAGTCTATCAAGTTATTTCTCGAGAAATTCTTCTTCGTCAACATCACCAGGCAAGTCATGTGATCATGTATCACCTATGTTTTATGCATCGTAGTTCTACCATCCTATGCCCAATTGCATGCTGAGTAGGTACTTGGAAATTATGGTTACATGTTGTAGTATCATGTGGTAGGCACCCAACAACCCCGTTATTAGGCCCGGGACGACAAATTTCATATTGCTATGCTTGAGTAGACGGGATTCTGGTTGAGAGTTTATCACGAGTGATGCGAGAATAATTTAATAACCAAGACCGGTTAAGTCAAGACTTTTCAAGACCTCGTGATGCAATGCAACTCTGGGTGAAGGACGGTTGATCGGCTCCCTGGAGAAACCAGTGGATGACCCGGGATGCTGGAGACGACCATGACATCTTGCGGAAAGCTTCACCCAGGCTCAAAGAGACGGACGGATATTTTCAAGACCCAAGGCTTACTTGCACAGCCACAAGTCATTATGGGCTCTGGCTTGGTTGGACAACGCGGCGACTCTGGACAGGCGGTGCTAGCAGATGTAGAAGAACGGTAGGAATGGATGGGCACCGACTGGGATTCAGAGGGACCCGTTGAAAGACCATGTTTTGATCATCCGGTCTTCAAACACCCTGAAGTGCGAGGACATACACGGAGGCGATCAAATCTTGTGGGGAACGTGTGCAAAACTCTGCAAAGTACTCAAACCTAATCGATTAGCCGTGTCCACGGTCATGGACAAATTGAGCCAAAGGAACTGAAGTTATCTGAAATTCTCAACACAAATAATAATATTGATATGGGTATTATTGACAACATGGGTACGAGAATTGGTTGGTGGAACCATCTCGTTAACAACCAACAAGGTAGTAACATTTTGCTTTTAGCCCTCTCTTGATGTAGGAGAAAACTTGCTTTTCACTAAAAACTTATAGCCCCACCTGCCATATATGCATATAGTATAGATGATTACTTTTCACCCCTCTCTTATGTGACTTGCCGGCATATTCAATATGCTGACCTACACGGCTGCAACGTCTTCTATTGCAGATATTTTTCTTCGACGAGTAAGAGTACGATTCAGGGTTACGGTCTACACTCAACTTGCCGTTGGTGTTTATTGGGACTCCACTCCCTTGACTGCTTCCGCTGAGATATTTAAGGTATATATCAGTTTGACGCTATTTACATGTGATTGCACTTTGATATATACATTGATGTACTGTGTGTGCCAGCATACTGATCCAGGGATGGCACAGAAACACAGAGGCTTGACTCGTCTTGAGTCGGGTCCCTACATGCACATAGCCAAAAAACCTTGACTATGCTTGATCAACTCACTAACCAATTAGAGGCTTGCTAGGGACATTGTTTTGTCTATGTATCCACACATGTATCTATGTTTTCATTCAATACAATTATAGCATGGATAATAAACGATTGTTTTTAAATAGAAAATATAATAATAACTATTTATCATTGCCTCTAGGGCATATTTCAAACACTTAGGACATAGAACGTGTTGTACTAAAGACTGACACGTGACCTATCGCTGCGTCTCATAGTTGGGTTTGTCCAACTAAGACCTTATATCGACTCGGATCCTACTACGTCGAATCCGACCAGATTTTTCTGAGTCCATATTATTCGATTAGCCTCTAATGCTACATGGTCAGTGAGACCGGATCATCCACCATGTCATATGCTAGTCTAACTGGTTGCGCGTCCACACAATCCTTTCGACTAGGGACCATTTGGGACACTCATCGTACAATGCATAGTCTCACAAACAACTCACGTACTTGTCGATACACATCATTGACAATGTCCCAAGGACTATCTTTATTCATAAATACATAGGAAATATAATCATACATGATTGCCTCTAAGGCATATCTCCAACAGTCTGTGCATTTCACAGTTCTGCGCACCAACTCTTGGAAGCACTTTACTTTCTTGTGCAGCCTACCGCGAGGCCATGCGGTGGTAGGCTGTGATATCCTTCCGCGAGGGCCTCAGGCGGTAGGTGTTGGAAATATTCCCTAGAGGCAATACTAAAGTGGTTATTATTATATTTCCTTGTTCATGATAATTGTCTATTGTTCATGCTATAATTGTATTAACCGGAAACCGTAATACATGTGTGAATACATAGACCACAACATGTCCCTAGTGAGACTCTAGTTGACTAGCTCGTTGATCAATAGATGGTTATGGTTTCCTGATCATCGACATTGGATGTCATTGATAACGGGATCACATAATTAGGAGAATGATGTCATGGACAAGACCCAATCCCAAGCATAGCACAATATCGGGTAGTTCGTCTGCTAAAGCTTTCATAGTGTCAAGTATCATTTCCTTAGACAAATAGATTGTGCAACTCTCGGATACCGTAATAGTTCTTTGGGTGTATCAAACGTCACAACGTAACTGGGTGATTATAAAGGTGCACTACAGGTATCTCCGAAAGTGTCTGCTGGGTTGGTACGAATCGAGACTGGGATTTGTCGCTCCGAGTGACAAGGAGGTATCTCTGGGCCCTCTCGGTAATACGTTATCATAATGAGCTCAGTGTGACTAAGGAGTTAGCCACGAGATGATGTGTTATGTAACGAGTAAAGAGACTTGCCGGTAATGAGATTGAACAAGGTATAGGGATACCGACGATCGAATCTCGGGCAAGTATCATACTGGTTAGACAAAGGGAATTGCATACGGGATTGAGTGAATCCTCGACATCATCATTCATACGATGAGATCATCGTGGAACATGTGGGAGCCAACATGGATATCCAGATCCCGCTGTTGGTTATTGGCCGGAGAGATGTCTCGGTCATGTCTACATGGTTCCCGAACCTGTAGGGTCTACACACTTAAGGTTCGGTGACGCTAGAGTTGTTATGGGAATTGTATGTGTGGTTATTGAAGGTTGTTCGGAGTCCCGGATGAGATCCCGGATATCACGAGGAGTACCGGAATGGTCCGAAGGTAAAGATTTATATATGGGAAGTCCAGTTTCGGTCGCTGGAAAAGTTTTGGGGTTTATCGGTATTGTACCCGGACCACCGAAAGGGTATCGGGGGTCCATCGGGAGGGTCCACATGTCCCGGAGGGCTGCATGGGCCAAAAGTGGAAGGAAACCAGCCCCTAGTGGGCTGGTGCGAGTCAAGAAAGGAGGGGCCAAGGCGCCTAGGGCCAAACCCTAGGGCGTGGGGCTGCCACCCACCGCCTTGGGTGGCAAGCCACCCCTAGGGCGCCGCCGCCCCCTCCTCCTAGAGCTGTCGCCCCTCCTAGGGTTCCCTAGGGTGGCCTCCCCCCTCTCCCTCCCTTCTATAAATAGTGGAGGCCTTGGGAGGGCTGCACACACCTGAATCTCTCAACTTCTCCTCCCTCCATCGCCACCACGCCGTCGTGTTGTCGGAGTTCTCCCTCAACTTCTCCTCCCTCCTTGCTGGATCAAGAAGGAGGAGACATTCCCGGGCTGTAGGTGTGTTGAACGCGGAGACACCGAATGTTCAGTGTTTGGATCGGATCGCCGCGAGTACGACTGCATCAACCACATTCATAGTAATGCTTCCACTTTGCGGTCTTCAACGGTATGAAGATGCTCTTCCTCTCTCGTTGCTGGATTCTCCTAGTTTGATCTTGGTGACATGTAGGATTTTTTTTTGAATTATTACTACGTTCGCCAATAGTGGCATCCGAGCTAGGTCTATGAGTAGATTCTATGCATGAGTAGAACATAAGTAGTTGTGGGCGATGATTTGGTCAATTTGCTTACTGTTACTAGTATTATCTTGATTCGGTGGCATCGTGCTATGAAGCAGCCCGGATCGACTTTACACGTACTCTTACGTGAGACTGGTTCCATGGCTCGACATGCACTTGTTGCATAAGGTGGCTAGCGGGTGTTTGTCTCTCCCTCTTTAGTCGGATCAGATTCGATGAAGAGGTCCTTATGAAGGGTAAATAGCAATTGGCATATCACCGTTGTGGATGTGACGTAGGTAAGAAAAGTTCTTGCGAGAAACCCATAGCAGCCACGTAAAACTTGCAACAACAATTAGAGGACGTCTAACTTGTTTTTGCAGGATATGCTATGTGATGTGATATGGCCAAAAGGATGTGATGATATATATGTGATGTATGAGATTGATCATATTCTTGTAATAGGATTCACGACTTGCATCTCGATGAGTACGACAATCGGCAGGAGCCAAAGGAGTTGTCTTAATTTATTGTATGAGATGCAACGCCATGTGATTACTTTACTTTATTGCTAACCGTTAGCCATAGTAGTATAAGTAATAGTTGGCGAGACGACTTCATGAAGACACAATGATGGAGATCATGATGATGGATATTATGGTGTCATGCCGGTGACAATGATGATCATGTCGCGCCCCGAAGATGGAGATCAAAGGTGCTAGATGATAATGGCCATATCATGTCACTATATCAGTTGCATGTGATGTTTATCACGTTTCTATATCATATTTGCTTAGAACGACGCTAGTAAATAAGATGACCCCTCACTCAAATTTCAAGAAACGTGTTCCCCCTAAGTGTGCACCGTTGCGAAGGATCGTTGTTTCGAAGAACCACGTGATTATCGGGTGTGATAGATTCTAACATTCGCATACAATGGGTGTAAGCCAGATTTACACACACCAAACACTTAGGTTGACTTGACGAGCCTAGCATGTACATACATGGCCTCGGAACACGAGAGACCGATAGGTCCAACATGAGTCGTATAGTTGAAACGATCAACATGGAGATGTTCACCATTGATGACTAGCCCGTCTCACGTGATGATCGAACACGACCTAGTCGATGTGGATCATGTATCACTTGGATGACTAGAGGGATGCCTATCTGAGTGGCAGTTCACTAAATAATTTGATTAGATGAACTTAATTATCATTAACTTAGTCTAAAATTGTCTTTACAATCTATATTGTAGATCCAATGGCCCACGCACATGTCCCAGTGAACTTCAATGCGTTCCTAGAGAAAACCAAGTTGAAAGACGATGGAAGCAACTATGCGGACTCGATCAGTAACTTGAGGCTCATCCTCATAGCTTCCAAGAAAATGTATGTCCTTGATGCACCGCTAGGTGAAGCACCCGTTTTCTCGGCGGCTTAAGACGTTATGAACGTCTGGCAGTCGCGTAGTGATGATTACTCCATGCTTTAGTGCGGCATGCTTTATAGTTTAGAACCGGGGCTTCAAAAGCGTTTTGAGCAACACGGAGCATATGAGATGTTCCAAGAGCTGAAACTAGTTTTCCAAGCTCATGCCTAGGTCAAGAGATATGAAGTCTCCGACCAGTTCTTCAGTTGTAAGATGGAGGAGAATGGGTCTGTCAACGAGCAGATACTCAAAATGTCTGGGTTGCACGACCGCTTGTCTCAGCTGGGAGTTAACCTTCTGAATGACTCGGTAACTGAAAAAATCCTCGAGTCGCTTCCACCTAGCTATAAGAGCTTTGTGATGAACTACAACATGCAAGGGATGGAGAAGACCATTCTCGAGTTGTATTAAATGCTGAAATCAGCGGAGGTGGAAATCAAGAAAGAACATCAAGTGTTGATGGTAAATAAGACCACCAGTTTCAAGAAAGGCAAGGGTAAAAAGAACTTCAAGAAGGATGGCAAAGAAGTGGCCGTTCCCGGTAAACCACTTGTTGGGAAGAAGCCAAAGAATGGACCCAAGTCTGAGACTGAGTGCTATTATTGCAAGGAAAACGGCCACTCGAAGCGAAACTGCCCCAAGTACTTAGTGGATAAGAAGGCTGGCAACGTCAAAGGTACATATGATATACATGTTATTGATGTGTACCTTACCAGGGCTCGTAGTAGCTCCTGGGTATTTGATACCGGTGCAATTGCTCACATTTGTAACTCAAAACAGGAGTTGCGGAATAAGCGGAGGCTCGCGAAGGACAAGGTGAATATGCGCGTCGGGAATGGTTCCAAGGTCGATGTGATCGCCGTCGGCACACTGCCTCTACATATACCTTCGGGATTAGTTTTAAACCTTAACAATTGTTATTTAGTACCAGCTTTGAGCATGAACATTGTATCGGCATCTCGTTTGATGCGAGATGGCTACTCATTTAAATCTAAGAATAATGGTTGTTCTATTTATATGAGAGGTATGTTTTATGGTCATGCCTCGCTGGTCAATGGTTTATTCTTGATGAATCTCGAACGTGATGTTACACATATTCATAGTGTGAGTACCAAAAGATGTAAGGTTGGTAATGATAGTCCCACATACTTGTGGCAGTGTCGCCTTGGTCATATTGGTGTCAAACGCATGAAGAAACTCCATACAAATGGACTTTTGGAGTCTCTTGATTTTGAATCATTTGACACATGCGAACCGCGCCTCATGGGCAAGATGACCAAGACTCCGTTCTCCGGAACAATGGAGCGAGCAACCAACTTGTTGGAAATAATACATACTGATGTATGCGGTCCAATGAGCATTGAGGCTCGCGGTGGCTATCGTTATGTTCTCACCCTTACTGATGACTTAAGAAGATATGGGCATGTCTACTTAATGAAACACAAGTCTGAAACCTTTGAAAGGTTCAAGGATTTTCAGAGTGAGGTAGAGAATCAACGTGACAAGAAAATAAAGTTCTTGCAATCTGATTGTGGAGGAGAATATTCGAGTCACGAGTTTGGCACACACTTAAGAAAATGTGGAATTGTTTCACAACTCATGCCGCCTGGCACACCTCAGTGTAACGGTGTGTCTGAACGTCGTAATCGCACTCTATTGGATATGGTGCGATCTATGATGTCTCTTACTGATCTACCACTGTCATTTTGGGGATATGCATTGGAAACTGCCGCATTCACTTTAAATAGGGCACCGTCTAAATCCGTTGAGACGGCACCGTATGCATTATGGTTTGGCAAGAAACCTAAGCTATCGTTTCTGAAAGTTTGGGGATGTGATGCTTATGTCAAGAAACTTCAACATGAAAAGCTCGAACCCAAATCAGAGAAGTGTGTCTTCATAGGATACCCTAAGGAAACTATTGGGTACACCTTCTATCTCAGATCCGAAGGAAAGATATTTGTTGCCAGGAGTGGATCCTTTCTGGAGAAAGAGTTTCTCTCGAAAGAAGTGAGTAGGAGGAAAGTAGAACTTGATGAGGTAAATGTACCTCCTCTCGAACCAGAGAGTAGCGCAACACAGAAAAATGTTTATGGGGTGCATGCAACGGCTAGGGAGGAAGTTAATGATGATGATCATGAAACTTTGGATCAAGTTACTACTGAACTTCGTAGGTCCACGAGGACACGTTCCGCACCAGAGTGGTACTACAACCCTGTCATGGAAATCACGTTGTTGGACAATAGTGAACCTTTGAACTATGAAGGAGCGATGGCGGGCCAGGATTCCAACAAATGGCCTAAAGCCATGAAATCCGAGATAGGATCCATGTATGAGAACAAAGTATGGACTTTGGTGGACTTGCCCGATGATCGGCGAGCCATAGAAAATAAATGGATATTTAAGAAGAAGACTGTCGCACATGGTAATGTGACCATCTATAAGGCTCGACTTGTCTCTAAGGGTTATCGACAAGTTCAAGGAATTGACTACGATGAGACTTTCTCACCCGTAGCGATGCTGAAGTCGGTCCAAATCATGTTACGGAAGAATCGTATATGATATAGCCGGAAGGTTTTGTCGATCCTAAAAATGCTGACAGGGTATGCAAGCTCCAACGGTCCATCTATGGGTTGGTGCAAGCATCTCGGAGTTGGAACATTCGCTTTGATGAGGTGATCAAAGCGCTTGGGTTTGTACAGACTTATGGAGAAGCCTGTATTTACAAGAAAGTGAGTGGGAGCTCTATAGCATTTCTCATATTATATGTGGATGACATATTGTTGATGGGAAATGATATAGAACTTTTGGAAAGCATAAAGGGCTATTTGAATAAGTGTTTTTCAATGAAGGACCTTGGAGAAGCTGCTTACATATTAGGCATCAAGATCTATAGAGATAGATCGAGACGCCTCATTGGTCTTTCACAAAGCACATACCTTGACAAGACATTGAAGAAGTTCAATATGGATAAGTCCAAGAAGGGGTTCTTGCATGTATTGCAAGGTGTGATATTGAGCACAGCTCAACGCCCGATCACGATATAAGATAGAGAAAATATGAGCACTGTCCCCTATGCTTTAGCCATAGGCTCTATTATGTATGACATGTTGTGTACCAGACCTGATGTGAACCTTGCCATAAGTTTAGTAGGGAGGTACCAAAGTGATCCAGGAGTGGATCACTGGACAACGGTCAAGAATATCCTTAAGTACTCGAAAAGGACTAAAGATATGTTTCTCATTTATAGAGCTGCCGAAGAGCTCGTCGTAAAGGGTTACGTCGATGCTAGCTTCGACACAGATCCAGATGACTCCAAGTCACAAATCGGATACGTGTATATTTTGAATGGTGGGGCAGTCATCTGGTGCAGTTGCAAGCAAAGCGTCGTGGCGGCATCTACATGTGAAGTGGAGTAGCTGATTCAGAAGCAACACAGGAAGGAGTGTGGATGAAGGAGTTCATCACCGACCTAGGAGTGTTTCCCAGTGCGTCGGGCCCGATGACTCTCTTCTATGACAACACTAGAGCTATTGCCATTGCCAAGGAGACCAAGTTTCACAAGAAGACCAAGCACATCAAGCGCCGCTTCAACTCCATTCATGGATACATCCAGGATGGAGATATATATTTTTTTGTAAAGTACATACGGATCTGAATGTCGCAGATCCGTTGACTAAACCTCTTCCACGAGTGAAACATGATCAACACCAGAACTCTATGTGTGTTCGATTTGTCACAATGTAACTAGATTATTGACTCTAGTGCAAGTGTGGGACTGTTGGAAATATGCCCTAGAGGCAATAATAAAGTGGTTATTATTATATTTTCTTGTTCATGCTAAAACTGTATTAACAGAAAATCATAATACATGTGTGAATACATAGACCACAACATGTCCCTAGTGAGCCTCTAGTTGACTAGCTCGTTGATCAATAGATGGTCATGGTTTCCTGATGATGGACATTGGATGTCATTGATAACGGGATCACATCTTTAGGAGAATGATGTGATGGAAAAAGACCCAATCCTAAGCATAGCACAAGATCGTGTAGTTCGTCTGCTAGAGCTTTCATAATGTCAAGTATCATTTGCTTAGACCATGAGATTGTGCAACTCCCGGATACCGTAGGAGTGCTTTGGGTGTATCAAACGTCACAACATAATTGGGTGATTATAAAGGTGCACTACAGGTATCTCCGAAAGTGTCTGTTGGGTTGGTACGGATAGAGGCTAGGATTGGTCGCTGATACGTCTCAAACGTATCTATAATTTTTTATGGTTTCACGTTGTTATCTTGCCTTCTTTGTATGTTTTATGTACCTTTTTATATCTTTTTGGGACTAACTTATTAATTCAGTGCCAAGTGCGAGTTCATGTTTTTTCCCGTGTTTTTGACTCTTTTCAGATCTGATTTTGGAACGGAGTCCAAACGGAATAAAAAACCCGAAATGATTTTTTCCCGAACGAAAGAAGACCAGGGAGCCTTTGGGCCAAGCCATGTGGGCCCCAGGGAGCCCACAAGCTCCCACCACGCCACCAGGGGGAGGCGGCGGTGGGCAAGCTTGTGGCCACCCTGGCCGCACCCTGACCTAGATCTTGCGCCTATATATTCCCAAATATTCCGCAAAAAATCAGGAGAGCCTCGAAAATACTTTTCCGCCGCCACAAGCTTCCGTTTCCGCGAGATCTCATCTAGAGACCCTTCCCGGCACCCTGTCGGAGGGGACTTTGGAGTTGGAGGGCTTCTTCATCATCATCATCGCCCCTCCAATGACTCGTGAGTAGTTCACTTCAGACCTATGGGTCCGTAGTTAGTAGCTAGATGGCTTCTTCTTTCTCTTGGATCTTCAATACAAAGTTCTCCATGATCTTCATGGAGATCTATCCGATGTAATCTTCTTTGGCGGTGTGTTTGTCGAGATCCGATGAATTGTGGACTTGTGATCAGATTATCTATGATATATATTTGAGTCTTTGCTGATTTCTTATATGCATGATTTGATATCCTTGTAAGTCTCTCCGAGTCTTGGGTTTTGTTTGGCCAACTAGATCTATGATTCTTGCAATGTGAGAAGTGCTTGGTTTCGGGTTCTGCCATGTCGTGACCTTTCCCAGTGACAGTAGGGGCAGCAAGGCACACATCAAGCAGTTGCCATCAAGGGTAAAAAGATGGGGTTTTCATCATTGGTTTGAGATTATCCCTCTACTTCATGTCATCTTGCTTAAGGCATTACTCTATTCTTATGGACTTAATACACTATATGCATGCTGGATAGCGGTCTACGTGTGGAGTAATAGTAGTAGATGCAGAAAGTATTGGTCTACTTGTTTCGGATGTGATGCCTATAGAAATAATCATTGCATAGATATCGTCACGACTCTGCACGGTTCTATCAATTGCTCGACAGTAATTTGTTCACCCTCCGTCTACTTGCTTTCATGAGAGAAGCCACCAGTAAACACTACAGCCCCGGGTCTATTCACATCCATCGTTTACATCTCCGCTTTTACTATGCTTTGTTACTTTGTTGCTTTCAGTTCTCACTTGGCAAACAATCTATAAGGGATTGACAAACCCTTCATAGCGTTGGGTGCAAGCTTTTGTGTTTGTGCAGGATCTTGAGATACTCTTCCGCCGGATTGATACCTTGGTTCTCAAACAGAGGGAAATACTTACCGTCGTTGTGCTACATCACCCTTTCTGCTTCGAGGGAACACCAACGCAAGGCTCCAAGGCCACGGGGGAAATCCTTTGCATACTTGCCTAGGAAGTCCCTTAAGGCGTAGCCGTAGCTGAAGGATTCCTGGTGCCGTCGACACAACTACTTCTTGGCACCGTTGCAACGGATACACAGCAGAACAATCAGAAGTATTTCCGGCCCGTTGCCGGGGATCTTTTTGAGGTAGCAGAAGTATTTCTGGCGCCGTTGCCGGGGAGGAGGATCCTCAAGAATATTCTCCCGACAACGTGCCTATTTCTAGCGCCGTTGCCGGGGAGGAGAAATCAAGATCTATCCAAGTAGGTCTCACAAACTCTTCTCTTGCATTTACTTTTGTTGCGAGTTGTCTCTCGTGTTCCTCTCCCCCACTTCATATTTGCCGTTTTCATTTGCCTTTCTCCTTCGC
Source organism: Hordeum vulgare subsp. vulgare (assembly GCF_904849725.1). Lineage (NCBI taxonomy): Eukaryota > Viridiplantae > Streptophyta > Magnoliopsida > Poales > Poaceae > Hordeum > Hordeum vulgare. Next base: position 543,173,406 of record NC_058520.1, read on the forward strand.
CGTTTTCTTTTGCTTTTTTCGTTCGCCCTTTTCTCTCGCTTGCTTTCTGTTCGCTTGTGTGCCATGTGCCCTCAATATGCTTGCATATTTGCTTGCTGAAAATCTAGTGATATGGATCCTCATCCACTTGCTAGTCTCTTTAAGAGACCCACTCATGTGGAACAAATTGCTAGTGAGTTGAGGGCAATTGACTATTTGTTTGGAGTTTTGCGTAAGATGCGTGAATCTGAAAATTGTGAGGAACAAAATCATGAAGTGATTCACGAGGGCTCCTTGGATGAAAATCATGATTGCAATGATTTCACTATAAATCCTATTAGTGAAAATCATGCTAAAAATATGCAAAACCCTAAGCTTGGGGATGCTAGTTTTGCTTTGTCCACTACTTGTTGCAATAATCATGATTGGGTGATGATCTTTCTTATGATCTTGAAAATTTGTTCAAACCTCATGATGAATATGATATTTGCAATAATATTGAAAGTGGGTTTGGAGACGTCATGACTTTAGTTGATGATAATCCCACTATTTTTGAAGAGCGTCAACTTTGCATGCATGTGAATTATGAAAAGAATATCCTTTGTGATAGTTACATTGTTGAATTCGAATATGATCCCACATGTAATTGCTATGAGAGAGGAAAATATTGTGGTAGAAACTTTCATGTTACCAAATTACCTCTCGTTATGTTGAGATTGCTATTGTCTCTTTCTTCTTCCTTGCATATGGCAACTATTGGTTGTCTTGACAATTTGTTTTCCTACAAAATGCCTATGCATAGGAAGTATGTTAGACTTAGATGTGACTTTCACATGCTTTAGGATGCTCTCGTTGTGCTTCAATTCTTGTCTTTTGTGAGAGCATCATTGAATGCCTAGCTAAGGGCGTTAAACAAAAGCGCTTGTTGGGAGGCAACCCAACGAATCTATCCTTTTTCTTTCTGTTTTGTGTTTTCCACACTTTCGTAATTCTGTTATGATTGTGTTTTTTGTGTTTATTTTTGCTTTTATGCCAAGCAAAACCGTTATGATTAGTCTTGAGGATGATCGTTTGGTCATGCTGGGAAAGACAGAAACTTCCTCTCACGAAAAGAATTTTAATTTTTTTATGTAAGAGCTTTTGAGTTGATTCTTTTTCCTGCTGATTAATACGCAAATTCGTCAGACTGTCGTAATTTTTCAGAATTTTTGAGGTACCATAGGTATACGAAATATACAGATTGCTACAGACTGGTCTGCTATTGACAGATTCTGTTTTTGTTGTGTTGGTTGCTTATTTTGATGAAACTATGGATAGTATCGGGGGGTATTAGCCATGGAAGATTGAAAGAACAGTAACCCAACATCAGCACAAGTAGAATTTGAGTTTGCTACAGTACCCAAGGAAGTTGTGATTTGCTTTCTTGTACTGATGTTATCACGAGTTTCTGTTTAAGTTTCTTGTTGTGAAGTTTTCAAGTTTTGGGTGAAGTTCTTATGGACGAAAAGATAAAGAGTGGCAAGAGCTCAAGCTTGGGGATGCCCAAGGCACCCCAAGAGATTCAAGGATGTCGTAAAAGCCTAAGCTTGGGGATGCCCCGGGAAGGCATCCCCTCTCTCGTCTTCCATCCATCGGTAACGTTACTTGGGGCTATATTTTTATTCACCACATGTTATGTGTTTTTGCTTGGAGCGTCTTGTATCGTAGGAGTCTTTTATTTTTGTTGTGACACAATCATCCTTGCTGCATACCTAGAGAGATAGACATGCACACACTGTGATTTTGTCGAGCTTCACTTATATCTTTTGGTAGACAATTCAGCTCACATGTGCTTCACTTATATCTTTTGAGCTAGATAATTTTGCTCTATGTGTTTCACTTATATCTTTTAAAGCGCAGCGGTGCGTGGCTTGGTAGTTGATCTATGCTTTGAAAGTAGTCTCAAAAGGGGTAGTTATCCAAAGGGATATGAAAACTTCCACCTTCATGTGCATTGAATAGTTAGAGAAGTTTGATTCATCTCAATAAGTTTTGAGTTGTGGTTATGGTAATATTGAAGTCATGCTAGTAAGGTGTTGTGGATCTAGAAATACTTGTGCTGGAGTTAGTGATTCCCGTAGCATGCACTTATGGTGAACCGCTATGTGATGAAATCTGAGCATGATTAGTATATTGATTGTCATCCTTTGCGTGGCGGTCGGGATCGCGCGATGGTTTATACCTACCAACCCTTCCCCTAGGAGTATGCGTTGAATGCTTTGTTTCGATTACTAATAAAACTTTTGCAACAAGTATATGAGTTCTTCATAACTAATGTTGAGTCCATGGTTTAGATGCACTTTCACCTTCCACCATCACTATCTTCTTAGTGTCATGCAACTTTTGACGGTGCACAAAACCCACCATTAGCCTTCCTCAAAACAGCCACCATACCTACCTACTATGGCTTTTTCAAAGTCATTCCGAGATATATTGTCGTGCAACTACCACCATGATATGTGCCACCATGTCTACATTGCCTTTGCATGATCGTAAGATAGCTAGCATGATGTTTCCATTGATGTCTATGCCATGCTAGATCATTGCCACGGTACATTACCGAAGCCATTCCATATAGAGTCATAATTGCTCTAAGTTTTGAGTTGAAAGTGTGATGATCATCATTATTGGAGCATTGTCCCATGTGAGGAAATAAAATAGGCCAAAGAAACCCATAAAAAAAGAGGCCAAAGAGCCCACCAAAATAAAAAAATGAGAGAAAAAGAGAGAAGGAACAATGCTACCACTTTTTCCACACTTGTGCATATTGAGCACCATGATCTTCATGATTGAGAGTCTCTCGTTTTGTCACCACCATATAGCTAGTGGGAAATTTTCATTATATAACTTGGCTTGTATATTCCAATGATAGGCTTCCTCAAAATTGCCTTAGGTCTTCGTGAGCAAGCAAGTTGGATGCACACCCACTAGTTTTCTTTAAGAGCTTTCACATACTTGTAGCTCTAGTGCATCATTTGTATGGCAATCCCTACTCATTCACATTGATATCTATTGATGAGCATCTCCACAACTCATTGATATGTCTAGCAAACTATTGTTTTGAATCTAATGGATCTGAACATTCACGTCACATAAGAGGAATTACAAAGGACACCTATGCTAGGTAGCATGAAAGCATCAAAAGTTCATTCTTATCACTCCCTACTCGAGGACGAGCAGGAGTTAAGCTTGGGGATGCTTGATACGTCTCAAACGTATCTATAATTTTTGATGGTTTCACGCTGTTATCTTGCCTTCTTTGTATGTTTTATGTACCTTTTTATATCTTTTTGGGACTAACTTATTAATTCAGTGCCAAGTGCAAGTTCCTGTTTTTTCTATGTTTTTGACTCTTTTCATATCTGATTTTGGAACGGAGTCCAAACGGAATAAAAACCCCAAAATGATTTTTTCCCGAACGAAAGAAGACCAGGGAGCCTTTGGGCCAAGCCAGGTGGGCCCCAGGGAGCCCACAAGCTCCCACCACGCCACCAGGGGGAGGCGGCGGTGGGCAAGCTTGTGGCCACCCTGGCCGCCCCCTGACCTAGATCTTGCGCCTATATATTCCCAAATATTCCGCAAAAAATCAGGAGAGCCTCGAAAATACTTTTCCGCCGCCGCAAGCTTCCGTTTCCGCGAGATCTCATCTGGAGACCCTTCCCGGCACCCTGCCGGAGGGGACTTTGGAGCTGGAGGGCTTCTTCATCATCATCATCGCGCCTCCAATGACTCGTGAGTAGTTCACTTCAGACCTACGGGTCCGTAGTTAGTAGCTAGATGGCTTCTTCTCTCTCTTGGATCTTCAATACAAAGTTCTCCATGATCTTCATCAAGATCTATCCGATGTAATCTTCTTTGGCGGTGTGTTTGTCGAGATCCGATGAATTGTGGACTTGTGATCAGATTATCTATGATATATATTTGAGTCTTTGCTGATTTCTTATATGCATGATTTGATATCCTTGTAAGTCTCTCCGAGTCTTGGGTTTTGTTTGGCCAACTAGATCTATGATTCTTGCAATGGGAGAAGTGCTTGGTTTTGGGTTCTGCCATGTGGTGACCTTTCCCAGTGACAGTAGGGGCAGCAAGACACACATCAAGCAGTTGCCATCAAGGGTAAAAAGATGGGGTTTTCATCATTGGTTTGAGATTATCCCTCTACATCATGTCATCTTGCTTAAGGCATTACTCTGTTCTTATGGACTTAATACACTAGATGCATGCTGGATAGCGGTCGACGTGTGGAGTAATAGTAGTAGATGCAGAAAGTATCAGTCCACTTATTTCGGACGTGATGCCTATAGAAATAATCATTGCATAGATATCGTCACGACTCTGCACAGTTCTATCAATTGCTCGACAGTAATTTGTTCACCCTCCGTCTACTTGCTTTCATGAGAGAAGCCACTAGTAAACACTACGGCCCCTGGGTCTATTCACATCCATCGTTTACATCTCCGCTTTTACTTTGCTTTGTTACTTTGTTGCTTTCAGTTCTCACTTGGCAAACAATCTATAAGGGATTGACAACCCCTTCATAGCGTTGGGTGCAAGCTTTTGTGTTTGTGCAGGATCTTGAGATACTCTTCCGTCGGATTGATACCTTGGTTCTTAAACTGAGGGAAATACTTACCGTCGTTGTGCTACATCACCCTTTCCGCTTCGAGGGAACACCAACGCAAGGCTCTAAGGCCACAGGGGAAATCCTTTCATACTTGCCTAGGAAGTCCCTTAAGGCGTAACCGTAGCTGAAGGATTCCTGGTGCCGTCGACACAACTACTTCCTAGCGTCGTTGCAAGGGATACACAGCAGAACAATCAGAAGTATTTCCGGCTCGTTGCCGGGGATCTTTTTGAGGTAGCAGTCGCTCCATGTGACGGAGAGGTATCGCAGGGCCCTCTCGGTAATACGTCATCATAATGAGCTCAATGTGACTAAGGAGTTAGCCACGGGATGATGTGTTACGGAACGAGTAAAGAGACTTGCCGGTAACGAGATTGAACAAGGTATAGGGATACCGACGATCGAATCTCGGGCAAGTATCATACCGGTAGGCAAAGGGAATTGCATACGGGATTGAGTGAATCCTCGACATCGTGGTTCATCCAATGAGATCATCATGGAACATGTGGGAGCCAACATGGATATCCAGATCCGGTTGTTGGTTATTGGCCGAAGAGATGTCTCGGTCATGTCTACATGGTTCCCGAACCCGTAGGATCTACACACTTAAGGTTCGATGACGCTAGATTTGTTATGGGATCTGTATGTGTGGTTACCAAAGGTTCTTAGGAGTCCCGGATGAGATCCCAAATGTCACGAGGAGTTCTGAAATGGTCCGGAGGTAAAGATTTATATATGGGAAGTCCAGTTTCAGTCTCAAGAAAAGTTTTGGGTTTATCGGTATTGTACCGGGACCACCGAAAGGGTACCGGGGGTCCACCGGGAGGGTCCACGTGTCCTGGAGGGCTGCATGGGCCGAAAGTGGAAGGGAACCAGCCCCTAGTGGGCTGATGCGAGGCAAGAGAGGAGGGCCCAAGGCGCCTAGGGCAAAACCCTAGGGCGTGGGGCTGCCACCCACCGCCTTGGGTGGCAAGCCACCCTTAGGGCACCACCGCCCCCTCCTCCTAGATCCGCCGCCCCTCTTAGGGTTTCCCTAGGGTGGCCGCACCCCCTCTCCCCCCTCCTATAAATAGTGACGGTCTTGGGAAGGCTCCACACTGATACGTCTCCAACGTATCTATAATTTTTGATGGTTCCATGCTATTATCTTGTCAAACTTTGGATGTTTTGTATGTCTTTTATATCTTTTTTGGGACTAACTTATTAACTCACTACCAAGTGTCAGTTCCTGTTTTTTCCGTGTTTTTGACCCTTTTCAGAGGAGAATTTTAAATGGTGTCCAAACGGAATAAAACTTCCAAAAATATTTTTTTCCAAAACAAAAGATACACAGGGGACGTGAGAACCAAGGCAGAGGCCACCAGGGGAGGCCACAAGGCCCCTAGGCGCGGCCAGGGGGCCCGCGCCTAGCAGGCTTGTGGGGCCCCTGTGGCTCGTCTGCCCTACCTCTTCCGCCTATGAATTCCCGAAAAATCCAAAACTGCGCGAGAGATCCACGAAAATACTTTTCCGTCGCCGCAAGCTTCTGTCTCCGCAAATTCCCATCTGGGGCACGTTCTGGTGCCCTGTCGGAGGGGGAATTCAGATACGGAGGGCTTCTTCATCAACACCATGGCCTCTCCGATGATGCGTGAGTAGTTCACCATAGACCTTCGGGTCCATAGCTAGTAGCTAGATGGCTTGTTCTCTCTCTTGGATCTTCAATACAAAGTTCTCCATGATCTTCATGGAGATCTATCCAATGTAATCTTCTTTCGCGGTGTGTTTGTCGAGATCCGATGAATTATGGATTTATGATCAGATTATCTATGAATCTTATTTGAGTTTCTTCTGATCTCTTATATGCATGATTTCATATCCTTGTAATTCTCTTCGAGTTGTCGGTTTTGTTTGGCAAACTTGATCTATGATTATTGCAAAGGGAGGAGTGCTTGGTTTTGGGTTCATACCGTGCGGTGACCTCACCAAGTGACAGAAGGGGTGGCGAGGAACGCATCATGTTGTTGCCATCAAGGGAAAAAAGATGGGGTTTACATCATTGGTTTGAGTTTATCCCTCTACATCATGTCAGCTTGCTTAAGGCGTTACTCTGTTCGTCATGAACTCTGTACACTAGATGCATGCTAGATAGCGGTCGATGTGTGGAGTAATAGTAGTAGATGCAGAAAGTATCGGTCTACTTGTCTCGGACGTGATGCCTATATGTATGATCATTGACTTAGATATGGTCATGACTTTGCGCGGTTCTATCAATTGCTCGATAGTAATTTGTTCACCCATCGTAATATTTGCTATTTTGAGAGAAGCCTCTAGTGAACACTATGTCCCCCGGGTCTACTTCACATCATATTTTGAGCCTTACACTTTTACTTTGTTGCACTTTCCGCCTTCAGATCTCACTTTGCAATCAATCTTGAAGGGATTGACAACCCCTTTATAGCGTTGGGTGCAAGCTTGTTTGTGTTTGCGCAGGTACTCTGGACACTTGGCTTGATTCTCCTACTAGATTGATACCTTGGTTCTCAAAACTGAGGGAAATACTTACTGCTCCTGTGCTGCATCACCCTTTCCTCTTCAAGGGAAAAACCAACGCAAGCTCAAGAGGAAGCAGAAGGATTTCTCGCACCGTTGCCGGGGAGGATCAAGTCAAGAATAGTCTCCCGTCAACGTGTCAATTTCTGGCACAGGGGATTATTCTAGGTGAAGCTCATCCAAGTAAGTGTCGCAAACTCATCTCTTGCATTTACTTTTTTGCCTCTCGTTTTCCTCTCCCACACTTCTGAAAAACAAAAATTTACAAAAATATTTGCCTTTTTCACTTGCTTTCCTTTGCTTGTGTGCTATGTGCCTTCATTATGCTTGCATCTTCGCTTGCTGAAAATCTATTGATATGGATCCTCATCCACTTGCTAATCTCTTTAAGAGATCCAATTATGTTGAACCAATTGTAGTGAGTTGAGTGCACTTGAATTTCTCTATGGAGTTTTGCTTGAGATGCGTGAATCTAAAAATCGTGATGAATAAATTTATGAAGTGATTCACGAGGGCTCCTTGAATGAAAAGCATGATTGCAATGATTTCATTATAAAATCTATTAATGACAATCGTGCTAAAAATATGCAAAACCCTAAGCTTGGGGATGCTAGTTTTGCTATGTCCACTACTTGTTGCAATGATCATGATTGATTTTTCTTATGATCTTGAAAATATGTTTAAGCCTCATGATGAATATGATATTTGCAATAATATTGAAAGTGGGTTTGGAGAAGTCATGACTTTAGTTGATGATAATCCCACTATTTTTGAAGAGCGTCAACTTTGCATGCATGTGGATCATGAAAAGAATATCCTATGTGATAGCTATATTGTTGAATTTGATTATGATCCCACATGTAATTGTTATGAGAGAGGAAAATATTGCGGTAGAAACTTTCATGTCACTAAATCACCTCTCGTTATGATGAGATTGCTATTGTCTCTTTCTTCTTCCTTGCATATGGAACTATTGGTTGTCTTGACAATTTGTTTTCCTATAAAATGCCTATGCATAGGAAGTATGTTAGACTTAGATGTGATTTTCACATGCTTTATGATGCTCTCGTTGTGCTTCAATTCTTGTCTTTTATGTGAGCATCATTGAATTATCAATGCCTAGCTAAGGGCGTTGAACGATAACGCTTGTTGGGAGGCAACCCAATGAATTTATCTTTGCTTTTTGCTTTCTGTTTTTGTTGCGTCCACACCATCATAATTCTATTATGATTGTGTCCTTTGTGTTTCTTTTTGTGTTTGAGCCAAGCAAAACCTTTATGACTAGTCTTGGTGATGGTTGTGTGATCCTGCTGGAAAAAGGCAGAAACTTTTCGCTCACGAAATTATTTTTCATTTTTATTCAGAAAGAGCTTTTGAGTTGATTCCTTTTTCTGCTCGTTGATATGCCTTTTTCCAGGCTGTTGTAATTTTTCAGAATTTTTGAGGTACCAGAAGTATACAAAGTATACATATTGCTACAGACTGGTCTGTTTTTGACAGATTCTGTTTTTTGTTGTGTTGGTTGCTTGTTTTGATGAAACTATGGATAGTATCCGGGGGTACTAGCCATGGAAAAGTGAGAATACAGTAATCTAACACCAATATAAATAGAAATCAAGTTTGCTACAGTACCTCAAGAGGTTGTAGTTTGTTTTCTTATGCTAATGTTATCACGAGTTTCTGTTTAAGTTTTGTGTTGTGAAGTTTTCAAGTTTTGGGTGATGTTCTCATGGACAAAGGGATAAAGAGTGGAAAGAGCTCAAGCTTGGGGATGCACAAGGCATCCCAAGCCAAATTCAAGGACACCAAAAAGCCTAAGCTTGGGGATGCCCCGGGAAGGCACTCCCTCTTTCGTCTTCAATCCATCGGTAACATTACTTGGAGCTATATTTTTATTCACCACATGGTATGTGTTTTGCTTGGAGCGTCTTGTATCGTAGGAGTCTTTTCTTTTTGTTGTGTCAGAATCATCCTTGCTGCACACCTTTTGAGAGATACATGCACTCATCGTGAATTTTCTAGAATACTCATTGTGCTTCACTTATATCTTTTGAGCTAGACCATTTTGCTCTTTGTGCTTCACTTAGATCTTTTAGAGCACGGCGGTGCGTAACTTGGTAGTTGACTTGTGCTATGAAAGTAGTCCCAGAGGTGATAGGTACCCAAAGAGGATACAATAAAACTTCCATCTTCATGTGCATTGAGTAGAAAGAGAAGTTTGATTCCTCTCAGCAGTTTTGAGACGTGGATTTGGTAATATTAAGAGTTATGTTAGTAGGGTGTTGTGAATCTAGAAATACTTGTGTTGAAGTTAGTGATTCCCGTAACATGCACGTATGGTGAACAACTATGTTAGGAAGTCGGAGCATAATTGATCTATTGATTGTCATCCTTTGTGTTGCGGTCGGGATCGCGCGATGGTTAACACCTACCAACCCTTCCCCTAGGAGTATGCGTTTAGCACTTTGTTTTGATTACTAATAAAAACTTTCGCAATAAGTATATGAGTTCTTCATGACTAATGTGAGTCCATGGTATAGATGCACTTTCACCTTCCACCATTGCTAGCCTCTCTAGTGCCGTGCAACTTTCGCCGGTGCACAAAACCACCATATGCCTTCCTCAAAAGAGCCACCATACCTACCTACTATGACATTTTCATAGCCATTCCAAGATATATTGCCATGCAACTCCCACCGTTCCGTCTCATGACTTGTGTCGTCACTCTCTTATTTCCATTGCATGATCGTAAGATAGCTAGCGAGATGTTTCAACGTCATACACCAAGCTAGATCGTTGCACATCCCGGTACACTGTTGGAGGCATTTCCTATAGAGTCATCATCGTTCTAAGCTTTGAGCTGTGAGTAAATAAAAGTGTGATGATCATCATTATTAGAGCATTGTCCCATGTGAGGAAATAAAATAAAAAAGAGGCCAAAGTTGCCCACAAAAAAAGGAGAGATATGGAAAGAGGCCAAAGAGCCCGAACAAAAAAAGAGAGAGAAAAAGAGAGAAGGGACAATGCTACTATTTCTTTCCACACTTGTGCTTCATAATAGCACCATGTTCTTCATGATTGAGAGCCTCTCATTTTTTCACCACCATATGCTAGTGGGAATCTTCATTATATAACTTGGCTTGTATAGTCCAATGATGGGCTTCCTCAAAATTGCCCTAGGTCTTCGTGAGCAAGCAAGTTTGATGCACACCCACTAGTTCTCCTTTTGAGCTTTCACATACTTATAGCTCTAGTGCATCCTTTGTATGGAAATCCCTACTCATTCACATTGTTATCTATTAATGAGCATCTCCATAGTCCTTTGATACGCCGAGTCAATGTGACCATCTCCTCCTTTTTGTCTCACAACCTCCACCACACTCTATTCCACCATAGTGCTATATCCATGGCTCACGCTCATGTATTGCGTGAGAGTTGAAAAAGGTTTGAGAAAGTAAGAGTGCGAAAACAATTACTTGGCCAATACCGGGGTTGTGCATGATTTAAATTAGTTATGTGGGGATGATGGAACATAGCCAGACTATATGATTTTGTAGGATAACTTTCTTTGGCCTTGTTATTTCGAAAGTTCATGATTACCTTGCTAGTTTGCTTGAAGTATTATTGTTTTCATGTCAATAGCAAACTATTGTTTTGAATCTTACAGATTTGAACATTCATGTCACATGAAAGAAGTTACAAAGGACAACTATGCTAGGTAGCATTCCACATCAAAAATTCAGTCTTTATCACTTCCCTACTCAAGGACGAGCAGGACTTAAGCTTGGGGATGCTTGATACGTCTCCAACGTATCTATAATTTTTGATGGTTCCATGCTATTATGTTGTCAAACTTTGGATGTTTTGTATGCCTTTTATATCTTTTTGGGACTAACTTATTAACTCAGTGCCAAGTGCCAGTTCCTGTTTTTTTTGTGTTTTTTACCCTTTTCACAGGAGAATTTTAAACGGTGTCCAAACGGAATAAAACTTCCAAAAAGAGCTTTTACGGAACAGAAGATACGCAGGGGACGTGAGAACCAAGGCAGAGGCCACCAGGGGAGGCCACAAGCCCCCTAGGCGCGACCAGGGGGGCTGCGCCTAGCAGGCTTGTGGTCCCCCTATGGCTCGTCTTCCCTACCTCTTCCGCCTATAAATTCCCGAAAAATCCAAAACTGCGTGAGAGATCCACGAAAATACCTTTCCGCCGCCGCAAGCTTCTGTCTCCGCAAGATCCCATCTGGGGCACGTTCTAGTGCCCTGTCGGAGGGGGATTCGGATACGGAGGGCTTCTTCATCAACACCATGGCCTCTCCGATGATGCGTGAGTAGTTCACCATAGACCTTCGGGTCCATAGCTAGTAGCTAGATGGCTTCTTCTCTCTCTTGGATCTTCAATACAAAGTTCTCCATGATCTTTATGGAGATCTATCCGATGTAATCTTCTTTTGCGGCGTGTTTGTCGAGATCCGATGAATTGTGGATTTATGATCAGATTATCTATGAAACTTATTTGAGTTTCTTCTGATCTCTTATATGCATGATTTCATATCCTTGTAATTCTCTTCGAGTTGTGGGTTTTGTTTGGCCAACTTGATCTATGATTCTTGCAATGGGAGAAGTGCTTGGTTTTGGATTCATACCGTGCGGTGACCTCACCTAGTGACAGAAGGAGTAGCGAGGCATGCATCGTGTTGTTGCCATCAAGGGTAAAAAGATGGGGTTTACATCATTGGTTTGAGTTTATCCCTCTACATCATGTCATCTTGCTTAAGGCGTTACTCTGTTCGTCATGAACTCAATACACTAGATGCATGCTGGATAGCGGTCGATGTGTGGAGTAATAGTAGTAGATGCAGAAAGTATCGGTCTACTTTGTCTCGGACGTGATGCCTATATGTATGATCATTGCCTTAGATATCGTCATGACTTTGCGCGGTTCTATCAATTGCTCGACAGTAAATTGTTCACCCATTGTAATATTTGCTATTTTGAGAGAAGCCTCTAGTGAACACTATGGCCCCCGGGTCTACTTCACATCATATTTTCAGCCTTACACTTTTACTTCGTTGCACTTTCCGCCTTCAGATCTCACTTTGCAATCAATCTTGAAGGGATTGACAACCCCTTTATAGCGTTGGGTGCAAGCTTGTTTGTGTTTGCGCATGTACTCTGGACACTTGGCTTGATTCTCCTACTGGATTGATACCTTGGTTCTCAAAACCGAGGGGAATACTTACTGCTCTTGTGTTGCATCACCCTTTCCTCTTCAAGGGAAAAACCAACGCAAGCTCAAGAGGCAGCACACACACCTGAATCTCTCTCCCTCGGCGCATCCCTACTTCTCCACCTCTCCTCCTCCGCGGTGCTTGGCGAAGCCTTGCTGGAGAGCCACAAACTCCATCACCACCACACCGTCGTGCTACCGGAGTTCTTCCTCAACTTCTCCTTCCTCCTTGCTAGATCATGAAGGAAGAGACGTCCCCGGGGTGTAGGTGTGTTCAACGCGGAGACATCGAACGTTCGGTGTTTGGATCGGATCGCCGCGAGTACGACTCCATCAACCGCGTTCATAGTAACGCTTCCGCTTTGCGATCTTCAACTATATGAAGATGATCTTCCTCTCTCGTTGTTGGTTTCTCCTAGTTTGATCTTGGATTTTTTTTTGAATTATTACTATGTTCCCCAACAGTAGGGTCTAATCGTAGTGCATTTTTTTGCACATAACTTGTTTTTTGTCTTCATTTCTTTATCACAACAATATTATAAACATAGAAATATGTAGGGCAACACAATACAACATGTATCACACCTCGATACGAATAATAATTGAACTAAGAAACATAACACATATCTAAATAGTAGCAAATAGTTTCACATAACAAGTAGTTCAACAGATACCAAATAGTTTCATGAAGCCAACATAAAAAGTTCAACTAGTTCAATGGCAGCAACTTCACTTGCTGCTTCCCCTCTTGGAGGTACGGTCCTCGTTGTTCTTTGAACGAGTCTCATCCACATTCTTCTTGCGGAGACGAGGATGCGGTTTCTGAAACGGGGATGGACTTGCCTAATCCTTCTTGGCCTGCTTCCCCCTCTTCTTATCATTGGTGGTCTGAGTTGGTGGATGTTCATAATCGTCGTCGTACTCCTCCTCATCATCACTTTGTTCTTGTTCTTTCTCATGTTCTTCTTCTGCTCGCTCCTTTTCTCGTTTGACTAAAACTAATTGGAGGGATCGAAGGATCTTACTTTTCTCGTTTCGGAGCCATCTCGATTCGTAACAACGGGGAAGAAACGAAGAAGATCCGAGGGGGAAGTGAAGGAGATGAGAGAAGGGATGGGAGGAGTTCTTCCTCTGTTCTTCGGGCGGTTGGGAGGAGGAGGTGGGGGTGAGGGCGGCCGGCCCGTAACTTATAAGTGTGCAGACCATACCGCCGGGGTGTCTGGCGATAGGGTTACACAACCTACCGTCAGGTCCTACGACGGTAGGGTGGGATGAAGGGGGACGACAACCGTTCAAGACTGCTGACGTGGATTAGTCACTTACCCTAGAGGATGTAGCGGTAGGCTGTGTATCCCTACTGCCGTAGACCCTGACGATAGGAAATATGGCCAGATCTTGAAAAACTTTCTCAAAAGGGACAAAACACGAAATTTGCCCCCTCTCGCTCTGGTCAGTTCGTACCGTGTATCACCAAGGCGCCTAGGAAGCATTTGATACTCTAGTTGCTACACTTTGTGAGCTCCGCACACCTGTCCATGACGAGCCTGTATGGCCGTATCACTGGCATGGTGGGAGCATTGAACTGACATGATGGCGCCATTCTGAACTGCACGGCTGATATTCATAATCTTGGTACGAGTGTTACTAATCCCTGTCCACTCTCCGGCCCCAGGCCAAATTGACTATCTGCACAGAGCAGAAGCGGGTCCGGTCCCACGCCGAAAAGAAATGGAACAACAGATTGTTTGGCTCCGAAGAATATCGTCAGCGATCAGCTAAGCGATCCAGCCTGGAGCAGAACACTTCTCCCCCTCACGTATTCGTTCTTGTCCCATGCCTCTTTCCGTGCAGTTTCGCCTGTTGTTGTCACACCAATATTACTACTGACTCGTCTAAAAAAAAATACACTACTGTATATTACTACTGACTGGCAGTGTACCTGGACTGTAGAGAAGAGTAACAGCGCATCACTGTAGCAGCACCACACGGTCCACCATCGTTTCACTCACAGCAATAGTGCCCTAGCCGGATGCTCACGAGACGAGACGAGACGTGACGTGAACTCGTGGAGGGTTTGGTTTTATCCATACCGACTGGCTATTATTATCCGCATAACAGAGCCTTTCTACCCAACTTCGGGCCGGCCCAAAAGGCTCGGCCCCTTTATCCATCGCTGCATCCTGCACGATTCCTCTGCTACGAAATCAACGGATTTCCATCAAAGAATGACGAGGAAAAGAAGCAGAGAGGATAACCGAGAGGAGAAAAAAAAACACACACACACCCGTTGGGCACGGGCATGGCCCGCGTGTATCAAGTCAGAAGAAAGCGAGGCAGCCCCAGTGGCTCCCACGCGGCACCGCAAAGCCTCCCCACAGTGACGTCCCTTCCCCCGCCCTGGCTCGCTCGGCACGCGACCCGACCTGGTCCGAGCGACCGGAGCCGGACCCAGACCCAGACCCGGACCGAACGAACGGGCGGAAGCGGAACCCTCCTCCGCCCCCGGCCCCGAAAACTTCTATAAAAGCTGACCCAGAGCCCCTCTCCCCCCGTTCCCCTCCGCCCCCTTCCCCCAAACACCAAAACCCGCGTCCGCCGAAGCGAAGCGGGGGCGCGCACACGGCGGGCGTGCGTGGGCTTCCCACACTCTCCCTCCCCTCCATTCCCCCTCCCCGATTCCCCGCCCCCCGCGCCGCGGCGGCGATGCTCCGCCCCTCGCCGCTGCTGCCCGGGCCCGGCGCCGCCGCCGCCGCGGCCCCTCCCGGCAGGGCC
Source organism: Hordeum vulgare subsp. vulgare (assembly GCF_904849725.1). NCBI lineage: Eukaryota > Viridiplantae > Streptophyta > Magnoliopsida > Poales > Poaceae > Hordeum > Hordeum vulgare. The sequence continues at coordinate 543,188,579 of NC_058520.1, forward strand.
ACCGGCATGCGGATGTTCCACGGCGACGTGTTCCTCGGCGAGGCGGACGTCTTCTCGATCAAGCCCGGGCCCGAGGGCGCCCTGCCCTTCCCCAGCAACGAGATCCGCATCAGCCACCTCTCCCCGGCCAGCGAGCGCTGCCCGCCCCTCGCCATCCTCCAGACAATCGCGCCCTTCTCCGTGCGCTGCAAGCTCCAGGCCAAGCCGCTGCCTCCCCACCCCAGCCTCCACCGCCTCTACCTCACTTGCTTCAACGAGTACAAGGTTTGCCTCGCCTTGCCCCCACCCTCTCGTTTCCCTACAAACAACGACTAATGCATTACCCTGTCACGCCCATTTCAAATCGAACCGAAATAGGCGACCATCCGCGGAATGTTATTTGCTCCATTATTACTGAATCGCGGGTTGTTTACCAGGGGATTGAGGCATTTTCCGCATTAATTTAGTCTTTAAAATTTAGTTGGTTAGATTTGGGAGAGGGTTTGTGAAATTTCGTCGTCCCTTTGGTTGTGTAGAGCGCGGTGGTGGTGGTTGGAGACGAGGAGCTGCACCTGGTGGCAATGCCGAGCAAGGTGGAGAAGGTTCCGTGCTTCTGGTGCTGCTCTGTACGCACCGGTCTCTATGCGGCGTCAGTTTGGATGCTCAACCTCCGGTGCCTTGCTATTGTGTTTGATCTTGATGAGACCCTCATCGTTGCTAACACGATGAGGTCCTTTGAGAGCCGCATCGAGGTGCTCTCCCGTAGGATGGACGTTGAGGATGACCCCGTCAGGGTAGCGGGGATGTCTGCAGAAATCAAGCGGTATATTGAGGACAGGGAGCTTCTCAAGGAGTTCATTGACACTGATACTGTTACAGATAATGGCAGAATTGTTGGCACGCAGAAGGAGGAGGTTCAGCCGATGCCTGGTGTCCAGGAGCGTCTTTTTCGGCCTGTAATCAGGTTGCCAGAGAGGAATGCTATTCTGACCCGCATCAATCCAGAGGTACGACTTAGTTAACCTTGGCAGTATCTGTTCTGCTGCTCTTATATCACTCAATTTTTGCTGCTGTTTTTTCTTCTGGGCGGAGCGGGGGTGGCTATGGTGGTTTACAGTTTGTCCAGAAAACATTTACATTTTAACCTATGCCATGGTTGGGTATCCCATTGTCTTGTACAGCCTGACTTGTTATGCGGGGTTGTGTGGCCATAGATGATTTCTAGCATTATTATTTTTGTATATGCATTGTAAAATTGCTGCAATATTTGATCTCCGAGTAAAAGTGTGCATGCTCAAGTTCATTACTTGTATGTTTAGGCATGCTGATATTAGGTAAGATATTAATTACTATATGCTAGTTATGTGATTATTGCTAATATTGATATTTGGTATAATATTTATTGCGTGCTAAACATGTTGAGCGCTCGTCATTGAAGCAATCTAGGTCGTTGGATTGACATGAATTGATGACCGAGATTATTTGGACCTGCTCCTTTGGGTCTTTTTATATTGATATAGATATGGGATTGACATTAATTTCTCCACAAACTTATATATTTGGGTGCATCAGAATAAAGACATTGATTTTAGTTCATTCTTTTAGTTGCCTCAGTGTTTTGCAATTAGTTTTCCTCTTACCTTGTCCTCATACCCATTTCAATGTTATATCGCACATAGATTCGCGATACCAGTGTTTTTGTGAAGCTAAGGCCTGCCTGGGAGGATTTGAGAAGTTACCTAACTGCCAAGGGACGCAAAAGATTTGAGGTCTATGTGTGTACAATGGCTGAAAGAGATTATGCTCTTGAGATATGGAGACTTCTTGACCCAGAAGCCAATTTGATCAGCTTGAATAATCTTTCAGATCGTGTAGTATGTGTAAAAGCAGGTGAGCTCTCAAGAGTTTGAAATTTTATTTTTCCAGCTATCGTGCAGTGCTCTATTGTTTCAGCATTGTTCTGTTCTATTTACATCATCGTTAACACAATCTAGCCACTGTGAAATGCCCAATCCAGATGTATGCCTTATCTACATTTTTAGAAGTACCAAGAAATCCTGCATAATGATTTCCAAAATATCGATTGTTAGAATGATAGTGCTACTGCTTGATTTGCAGGAACGGAGAAGTTGTGTGTACATTAGTTGTGTTTAGTTTGCTTGCTTCAGTTGTATTGTATTTTATTTGTACGGTTATAAGTTATGAACTCAAATAAGGCACTTGAGTAGTTCCATTTGTTAGTGCTACATTGTCTGTATTCTTGTTTCCGGCGAAACTGCTAGTTTCCACCATTGTGTGGATGGAACTGTACAATCTCTACTTCCTAATCGCTTCATGTTCAGTTCTTGATCATGTCTATTATAATTTCACCTGCTTACCCATTTTATCTTAATCATTGATAGGTTCCAAGAAGTCCCTGCAGCATGTTTTTAGAGACGGAGGATGCCACCCAAAGATGGCCATGGTGATTGATGATAGGCTGCAAGTTTGGGATGATAAAGATCAGCATCGAGTTCATGTCGTCCCTGCCTATGCTCCATACTATGCCCCACAAGCCGAGGTATTTCTTTTTGTTGCTTACATGTTTTCTGTTGAACATTATTGCTGTGCTGGAATGATGTGTGTATTTCCTTGCATATCTTAGATGGCAAACGCCGTTCCAGTGCTTTGTGTTGCAAGAAATGTTGCTTGCAATGTTCGTGGTGGTTTCTTCAGGTTGGTAGAAATAGTCATTGAGATACAATCTATGCATTCTGGTGATATCATACTTACTGCTTTAATATTATCTCTGTTTTGGTTTAAAAAAGGGAATTTGATGAAAATCTATTGAAGAAAGTATTTGAGCTGTTGTACGAAAATGAGTTGCTGGATCTTCCCTACGCTCCAGACGTCGGTGACTACTTAGTCTGCGAGGTAATGTTCTTGATAGTTGATACTTCCATGTTGTATAGGTCTGTTTGTCACTTGAAGCTTTATGTTGTCTGTTAATTCCTTTCCAGGACCCTAATTTTCCACCAAGCAATAAAGATCCTGCCCCTATACCCGAGGGTATGAGTGGAGCGGAAGTAGAGAAGAGATTGAATGGGCGGGTAAGCTTTGACATGATGTTTATGCTTTAATTGATTTGACGGGAAACCTTTTCTCGCTCTTTTACTTGCATCAAATGGGCCAATGTTGCCATATTTGCTATGGGTAAGCATTTTTCTGTGGCATCATATGATTGCTCCAATGCTGCTTGCTTAGTTATCAATAACAACCTACCTTTTGTGACATTCGAAAAAATACCAAGTAAGCCCTACTTTGGCTTGAGCTTGGACCAAATGTATTTAAGAACATTAGTCCAAACTGGACTAATGAATCTCATGAAGCTCTTAATTTGGAATGAACTTTTAAGGATGAACCTGAAATGTTATTTCAGGCATATCAGGGGGACCAGAAACAGATATCATCATCAACCCGTCCATCAGGTAATTCTCATACTGTATTTATTTTGGTCGCTTGTCTTTGGACTTTTTCCTGCTGCCCCTTCCTCGTCTTGTATTAGTTTGGTATTTTCATTTTGAGGATATATACGTTTTCTCGCCTAGGAAAGACTACTGTACTGTCAAATGGTTACTCAAATGTCGCAGTTGTGACTTAAGTTAGTGATTTAGTTTTTTACGAACCAGGAATGGGAACCCACACTAACATTTTATTTAAGAGTATAAAAGAAAGAAAGAAAGGAGTGGACGTGCAAGTTCAGAGGCATCTTGTTAAGCATATGAAGGAATCTGCTCATCTGTCTCTTACTCTTTTATACCAATCATTTGTTATGCATTTCAAGTAGTTTTATATTCACTCCATACTCCATTTCAATATGTAAGGTGTATTTTGACTACCCAAATTCAAACTTTGACCACTAACTAATCCAATAATATGTTGGCTATGTTACAAGAAGTTGATACTATAGGATTCATTTTTTCTTTTTTTGCGGGGCTATAGGATTCATCTTCAAAGGTATTTCCTTATGATTGTGATTTTGTAACCATTAAGAAATATTGTCAAGAAACTAATGGTCAAAGCTCCTATTTGGATAGTCAAAATACAATCTATATTCTGAAATGGAACTAGTACTACCTTATTTTATGGCATACATTATATATGACCTGGAGCATGATTTTTTAAGTAACCTATGCCAACCTTTGGTGTAGATGATGCACGCGTGGCAATCCGTGGCACTCTAGGCAGTTCAAATATGCAACCCAATGGGGGCTCAATGGCAATCGTCCCTTCTTTGTTTGTCACGGTATTGCAAGAAATTGGACGATTATGCAACTCGAAGGTTTGCTGTTTCCTTAATGTTTTGGTGTATGTTTTGCTTTTTCCTGTTCTTGACTTTTGAATTAATTCCCTGCTCTTGCTTCATATAGGTGGAGTTTAGGTCTACCGTAAGCACCAGCAAAATTACACAATTTTCTGTTGAGGTTGGTTTTTTCATTTGTAACTGACCACCGTATTCCAAATTATTTTACCAACAACCTGGTTTGAATCTGTACTCAAGAACCCAGACTGTGACAAATATCTTATGTATTCAGAAGATAATGGGCTTATTACCTTAATATCCAAACCTTAATTTTATTCTAGTGGTTTGGTTCATGATGATTTGATGATCATCCAGATGTTCAATAATGCTTCCTCCATTCCTGTATGTATGGCATATTAGGTTTCACTAAGTTGAATCTTTGACCAAGAATTACTTAGTCAATATGTGGTCTTTATGACATGAAATTGGTATCATCAGATATGTTTTCAAAAGTACTTACTGACAATTGTGATTTTGTACTATATGTACCATGTATTAATGGAGTCTGTAAAGCCTTTTCCTAGTGGAACCTAATCTGCCCTACATACATGAATGGAGAGAGTAGATGCTAATGAATGAACTGCTTGGACTATCTGTTGTAGATTCCACCTTATTTGGAGCTGCTCGGAATTAGCTTTCTAATTTTGGCAGCTTTCTTTGTTTGATTGCTGTCTTTAGACTTGAGCAATGTTGCCAAATTTCTGCTTAATTCTTTCACCTTCATGTACATGTGCTTCTCCAGGTTCTGTTTAGTAACGAAAAAATTGGTAATGGCATTGGAAAAACAAGAGATGAAGCCCAAGTACAAGCTGCTGAGAAAGCTCTCCAAAATTTGCAAAGTGAGTGTATATTCTTTACGCCTTGAATTATGCAAGCTTGTCAATGCAAGAATCATTTTATTTCCCTATTTGCTATCTTCGCCTTCATTCTACTTCTATTGTTGGAGAGTGCACCTGATGAGAAAATAAAATGACTAAAATGATGTCCTTTGCTCTACTGCTTCTATATGAAAGCATCGGAGTACCTCAGAGGAGCGAAGTATAACCTTGGTCTTGCTAACATGAATGCTCAGGGACATCAAAAATGAACTCCATATGTCTTGATACCACCATAAGAAAATAACTTCCTGTGTCTTAACACTACATGGGCGCCAAACTATTTTTTTGGTCAGTAACTATTAGAGCTGTTTGTTTTAGCATCATTCACTTTTCTGGTCAATGAGGGCACAGGGCATTGGGTTGTCACTCACTAGTAACATAGACAGGTGCCAGCGTCTTCACTTTTCAGCTTTGCATTAGAATTTCATGTATGGATTTCCAGTAACAACAATGACTGCTTACTTTTGAGCATTTTGTTTACAAAAAATATGGAAGTAAATCACGCCGCAGGCCCACGGACTTGTCACATTGGTCCAACCAGGTCATCATACTCCCGATATGCATGTTAAAGTGAATATTTGAAGGTCATTACTATGCCAACCCAGTTAGGGTGATGATATTGCAATGCCATTGGCACAGGGAGGTACTCCAATGCATTTATACTTGTCAGTGGATTATCCTAATCTCAATCCAATTTCTTCTCGAGCCCCCCTCTATCGTTGTGCTGACTTTGCTGTATCCGCAAACCCCGTGCCTCATGCATGAACTCCCCTGTTCCTTGCCTCGTCATCTTACCTACTTCGGGTGGGAAAAAGTTGATGGTGTCTGTTGGTGACTTTGGTGTACCAAGCGATATGTATCTTCTTAATATATCCATGGACAAACATGTGGGGAGGTATCTGCAGCCTGGCCTCCCCACTATGTAGATTATTTTAGTATTATAGCAAACATGCCTGTGCGTTACAACGGGAGAAAAAAAACATCACATCACATGCCATCCATCCTTCATTCCTTTCCCTGTCACACACACAGGTCCATGTCCTCCATTCCAACACGGCATCCCACCTGCATCGCCGTTTGTCCTGCTTCCCGTCCCCTCTCTTTGTCTCCCTCCTTTTGTTATGTAATTGCATGAATGAAAAAACACATTAAGAACTAAAGTAATAATTAAACCTATTATCCAAAATAAGCATGAACATACTCTAGAAATTAAAAAAATGAATGTTTGAAACACACATGAAAAAATTTGTGCATTTTGTAGCAAAGGGAGGAGAAATAAGTTTATGCATAGTAGGCCTACTCTGTCCCACTCCCACACACAAGCATTTATAATCATACGAGTTCCACTCCAGGATGTAGATTGGCTTTATAGTGCTTGCGTTTAAGAATCACACATCTTGTGGATGCATCCATAACCAAGCAACAAGCAGCAGAACACAGCGCACACACGCCGACAAAACCCAATCAAGGGAAAGCCTGGCCACTGTTATCCACAGTCCCTTTTAGGAGCAACGTGCAGGGTGGTTAATTCCTTCTTTTCATGTAGGACGATGGTATATGCATGATACCCCTCCATTTATTTAAATAAATCGGTACGCTCTCTCTCATTGATCCAATATGGAAGCAGCAATAGAGTTCATTCCTTCTTTTAATTCCTTCCTTCTTGACAGACTTCGCTCAGTTAATTCCTTTCCTTGTTAAGGTACAACGAATTTTACTCCTATCAATTCCTTTCCTTACCTGAGGCAGGGAGAAGTTTTTTCCTTTCCTTCCTGCTCATATTTTGATTCCTGATCCAGCTTATTATTGATACCCAGATAACTTGAAAGATGTATATAAATCGGTGAGGTTGGGTTTAAGGGCGCGATGTGGTACTATTTAATAGTTGGACCGACCGTTTAAAATCAACATGGGCCGATCTAGTTCAGTTGGTGACCAGCGGAGACACTTGATGGGAGGTCACGAGTACAATTCCTCAGACCTGCAAATATTTTTTCCAAACGGGCCAGGGTAGATGGGCCAGCTTCGTTGAGACATAGCGCACGGGCGGCAGATGAGCCATGTGATAGGGGCGTTAAAAAAAATCAGGTGGACCAAGAATATCACCTCCCTTTATTAGTAGGTATAGAGTATAGATATAGATTTCTGTGTTTGAATGTCCTGTGCGCCTTTTCCTTGGTTGCACTGCATGCCATTGTTATAACCAGGCTGGCATTATTAAATGACCTTCACTGATTCATCATTCACTTGAACGTTTTTTGTGGCACAAACTGCAAACATACATTTTTGTAGTTTGGTAACCTACTTGAACCGGAACGACGACTTCAATATTCCATAGTGCCATACACTGAATATTTCTTGCTCTAGTTCATTGGCTAGAAAATTGTTTTCTCCTAATTATCTGAACTGACTGACATGTAGGCAATTACTTGTCATATGTTGCTCCTATCGCTGGAGTTCTTAACAAAGACACAAGCAAGTCTCCTAGGAATGGAAATGGCTTTCTAGAAGACGATCTGGATTTAGATGGTGATACTGCTATGCAAGAACCATCTGGGAGTACATCAGAACAGAAGGATCTTTCAAATGTGGATAGGTTTTCCTCTGTTATAAATCTTATTACAGAACTTGTAAGACATGATGCTATACCTGATATTTCAATTTCTGATGTACCTTCTGAATGTGATGTACTCTTATTATTTGCTTCATTGAATTCTAATGTGCTTTCGCTGCCTCTAGTGCTTGGAGGACCGACATGTGATATTTCGAGATCAAGTTCGGAATCCTGGCTCAGCAACCAATGAAGAATACCATTTCCAGGTTAATAACTTTAATAGCTTATATTCTCGCTATTGTAAACTTCTACAAGAATAGTTGTCGGCCTTCTGCTTATACTGCAATGTACCCGAGTGCCACAGCTCTGACCAGTTATCATCTGTGCGTCCGTGCCCAGTACCTGTTTTTGGCTGTACGCTGGTGGGTGCTGCCACTATTGGTAAATGATTCGCTGGGTCTGCTAAAGGGTTGCAGTATAAGCCAGAAGCCTGATGACCTTTTTACTGAAACAAACTGGTGTCTTCAAAGTTGAAGCAAACTGGTTTCAGATTCCAACTTTCTTTCAACCTGACTTACTCCCTTTTATCTGTTGGTTCCACATGATTAACTGATGTATTCAAATTTTAAATATTTTTATTTAACCCTTACTTGAAAATTATACTTGCCAGTTAGTCTATAATAAACCAAATTGATTTTGATAGTCTCTAATCAGCAATTTAGCATGTACAACAATGTAGCTTCTGTGAGCTTGTTAACGCAACTAACATTGCAGTTTTTGTTAATCTTTTGAAGGTTGAACTAGCAGGACAGATTCTTGGGAATGGTATTGGTGTGAACAAAGATTTTGCGAAGCTTCAGGTACCATACTTCATATTGGTCTGCCCTTCTTTGTTTGTGGCTTTTTTATGCCTTGGTGCCCTTGCCATATTAAATTATTTTACATCAGGCAATGCACTGATATGGGACAATGACATCTGCAGTATTTCAAAGATTGTGCATTGTATGAGCATGTCTACATGGCATTCTGTTGTTGGACAGAAAACCTGGTATAAGTTGGGGGTAGTTTGAAATATTTGCAACCCACTCCCTCTGTACCTAAATACTTGTAGTTAGGAAGAACTAGACTAGTTCTTTCCAACTACAAATATTTAGGTACAGAGGAAGTAGAATTTTAGCGTATGTTTGGATGATGTCATATTGTACAAATGGATGTCTCTTCATCTATTGTATTTTCTTTTTGTGCTCCACTTATCTTCTAACAGAAGTTATCCCCTGTTTTTTGGGACATTATGTTGTTTCAGGCGGCAGAAGAGGCGCTGAGGTTCTTGAAAACAACTACTGACCCACAGATTAAGAAGCATTTGAGACCAATAAGGTAATTATTGTTCGTAGAACAATGTGCTCTGGATACCAAGCGTTTCTTTTTTGAGTTAATCTAGCATTTGTTTCAGTGTGTAGTATGTTTTCTAAAAGTCCCGAGCCGTACCCACTTTTAGTGCTAGAACCAGTTTTCCTTTCTGAGAAGCTATTGTTATTGAACCAGTTTTCCTTTCTGAGAAGCTATTGTTATTGAAATAATGGTGTCATCTTACAAATTCTCGTGTTTCTATATTTTGTGCAGATGCAGCAGTTGATTTCTCCCCCCTCTGGCCCCGCAACCGAATGAGTTGGAAGAAAGTTGGAATGTGAAGCGCCTCTTTGGGGATCCCTCAACCATGACGTGCATCCACCATTAGCCTTTGGATAGGGAACCTTTTGGAAAGGGCACACTATAGAGAGCGGGGACTTGGAGCTCTGTGGAATCTTTTGACTACCTTCTGTCGGAGAATCTTCTGGTAAACCATTTGCCTCCGGACAACTACAACTGCAGATGTAGTCATCTCGGTAGGATGCTGGCGTAGTTGGCTGTAAACAGGTAGGAATGTAGGATTAGTCGTGAATAGTTTTCCTGACGGATGCGATTGCTTGTAAATTGTTCAGGGGCGTTGAAACTGGAATGCTTGTGCTGATTTTCAAGTTTATGTGTTCATGAGCGGTGATGTTGTTTTCTGTTGATTTAGCGTATTACCTGTTGCGCAAAATGGTGGCAAGGCTGTGGTCTTGGCCAGTGATCCTCCCGCAGTCTGAGCCTCGCCATGGTGTCGGCGGGCACCTGCATGAAGCCCTCGGCGACGAATTAGAGCACGCTGCAGTTGGAGGCCTACAGCGTGGCACCGTTCTGGACCCGGAACACAGGCAGGTACTCCACCTGCACCAGCTCATCCGGTCCAGCGCAACTGCCACATGATGACTTCAGTCATCGTCGAATGACATGATTTTTGTTGGTGCTGACATCTGTGGTGTTCTGTGTGAAATTTTTTTGGGACCTCTAAAATGTTTGAAAAATGCCCTTTTTAGAGCACCATTTTGTCTGTTTAGAATAAACATTGTCATCTGGTTAGACATCGAAACAATATGATAAGGAAACGAAATGCAGGCATGTGCTAAAATGGAGGGAAACTTTTGGTCTATGAGTATATACACCTTATATGAAAAACAAATTAGTAATTTGATAAAAAAATCAACAAATTCTATTTTTTATGAAATAAACTTGACCTTTCATTGTACTTGTGAAATTATTTACATAGTGTGAATAGTGACCTAGAATACGTAGCGAGTTTTGTTTTTGTTTTTTGTTACCTTGAAGTCAATGCTGGTTTTTTATTCGTAAAAAATTATATACTAATACAAAAGGAAGTCAAGTTTATTCTAAAAAAATTCTGAACTATTTTGACTTTTGTTTTAATTTTTTTCCATATAAAGATGTAGATACAACAAGGAATTAAAGGGTATTTCCCGTGCTGAGATGCCGCAATCTGCTATTCAACATAACTTCCAGCTACTCATCGTAGGGTAGCAACCAGAGGCGAAAGTGTTCTTCCGCCCCTGTGCTCAAATGAGTTTGGATGAACGGTAAAATTAAAAGAAAATATTCAAAAAATTCTGTTTTTTATGGTAACCTTTGATACATGGTTTCTATGTTTGAAATTTTTAATCAAGAAATGACATTCGTGGAAGTCATGGCAAAAACAAAGAAACCAAAACCGGTACTTCAAAACACTTTCAAAAATAGCATTTTTGGAGTATCGATTTTGGCTTTTTGACACGACTTCCAGGAATGTTCATCCATGATAAAATTTTGCAAGAACATAGGACATTCGTCAAAGGTTATCACCAAAAAGAAAAACGGATTTTTTGAATAGGTTTATCATTTTTTTATTGTTTATCAGGAGCATTTGAGCTCAGTGCAAATACTCCACGTCCCCGGAGGCTATGCTTTGTTTGGAATAAGTAGATACGCGCTAACAATACAAATAACTTCTATTGGAGGAGTTGCTACCGGCAACAGTGTGCAGCGGCTGTTAACGGTTCTGTGTTGCAACTCCCAGCAATCTCATTCCTCTGGGGTTTCATCGTGAGAAAGAAAAATAATTCGCAACAAAGAACATCATGATACGTATGTACCGTACACAGGATGCTTATTTTATCATGTTTTTGTTGTGCCAATGTGGAAACCAAGGTTCTGGAGCATTCCCTGGAGGGCATTCCTGATCCAAACCATGTCATTTTCGAACATACTGGCCGGCCTATTCGCTACTGGCGCAGCTTCCTTGTACAAGATGATAGCGTCACCATTTATCCCAGCAGAAGCAAGACTGCCGTTTTGTGCTGCCATGCTTGGCCTTCTCCGAAGCCCCTTTGGATCCTTCTCATCTTTCTGCAAGGCGAACAGTATCAGAAAACAACAGGTAGTGATTGTTCAAGATCTAGTTGCCGGCCTGCAGCTAAGGATGAAGCAAATCCTATGATCATATAAGTATATGCGAACCAAAGGGGAGCTGGAGAATCATTTCACCTGTGGCCGGTTCGTTCCATTTACTCCCATGGTTTTCGCGTGCAGAGAAGCTTCTGCAGCGGCAGGTGACTTCTCAGCATGCAGGAAGCCCTTGTAGGTCTCTTGATCTTCGTCCATCTGGTCATCATCTGCCAGCAACACGCCGTTGCCTACTGCAAAGATCGGCTCGTGCTCTGCAACCGACGGGTCTACTACCTCCTCCGACACCTGCTGGCGCACGGCGTAATCCCAGTCTTCGTAGACGACCAATGTGTTGGCGACCTCGGTTACCTGCAGAGTCCTGTTGCCGCCGTGCTGCCAACGGACATGGCCGGAGGGGTCTTGCAGCAAGAACTTGAACTCCACCAACCTGTTCGCTGGTAAATCCTAGCCCAGACCAAAGATGGTGAGAGTGAAAGAATGTGAGTGACTGGTTGGGACATGGGGGGGGGGGGGGGGGGGTAGTTTTACCGTCTTGGCCGTCCAAACGTGGCCTTCCGACCAGTCCAGGGCGGTCGCCTTGGCCGGGTCCCAGAGGCCGAGCGCCGGGTCGTCGCCGACGACGAGGAACCGCTGGCCGAACGCGCACCGCTTTTCCAGCACGAACTTGACGCGCACCGTCCCCGCGTGATCCGGCGAGGGTAGGTCCACTAATGAAGTAGGTAGTAGTCAAAATGGGTTTCTGGATCGTTGAAAACCACACCAGATTTGTATAGCATGTTCCTGTACGCGCGCAGGAGTGGAGGTGGAGCTCAGCTCACCGTCGGGGGGCGGCAGGATTGCTGTCGAGGCGACGTCGACCTCATCGTCACCTCCTGCGCGAGTCACCGGCACCAGAGTTTCAGAGCAAATTACCTCCTGCGCGACCGCCACGGCGCTGCGCGAGGGCGCGGAGGGGGTTTCCCCGAGCGACGCCACGACGAGGAGCCTCTGTCGGGCGACGGGCCTCGCTCCCGCTCCCGCGCCGACGCCGTGGCGCCGCGCCCCGTGACCGGGGCGCGCGCGCGCGAGCAACCCGCCTCCTCGGTACGCCACCGCCGCCGCGGCTTCCATCACGGCGCCACCGCCTGGCGCGTTCATCGGGAGCGGAAAGCCTACGCCCAGCCGCCCCGCGGGGCGGCAGCTGAGCAGCACAGTGAACGCTGGCTGTGCTGCGGCCGTGCTTCTTTCTGGGGAACGGCGGGCGCGGGTGTGTGTGTGTGTGTGTGTGTGGCCGTGGTGGCTGCTGGTAGTACTGGGTAAGCAGTTAGGCCGCGGGGGCGGGGCCCTCCTGTCCTGGTCTCGCGTCTGGATCCGCCCGCGCCGAGAGGCCCGGCAGCTCCCGCCGTTCTTTGCGTGGAAACCAAAGGCCGCCAAGTCAGTCCCGACATTTTCTTTTATAGCGGAAATAGTTGCTAATTTTCTTTTGCGAAACAGGAAAATAGTTGCTTGTCCGCGTGGCGCCCGCCCGGTGGAGGGGGTTCAATGAGTAGCCATTACCCGGTAAAAAACCCTATCAAGATAAAGGTAAAAAGTTACTCATGAATATATAAATAGAAAAATCTGAAACTTATAGGGTTAAACGGAAATGAGATTGTATAACTCATACCCCGCATACCCATGTCATGTATTCAAAAAACGGTGCTGCTGAAACTCAGCTAGCTGAGAAACAGGTATGGTCTCATTCACCTGTTAGCCTATGCAGCAATGCTAGTGTGCATGTTTTGTTTTTCCTTTCATGGTTGTCTCGTAGCTATGGACTTTGTTGGAGTGGGTTATGATACATGCAAACTCCCACTGATTTAAGTGTATCATTTCATTTAACTTAATGTCTATTTGTTACCATATATATTATAATATTGTATATTTAGGTTTTCATTATTTATTTCTTTATTCTTTCTAGTATTTTTTTTTACTTTTTAGTCCTTGTTTTATTTAATGTTTTGGTGTCTTTTTTTGTTTTTCTTTTTATATTAATGACATTAATATTCAAAGCCGGATCGCAACTGCAAGATTTAAAATGTGGCCGTAACTGTAAATATTCGAAGTCGGGTCACAACTGCAATTATTCAAAATCGGGTGACAACTGACAACTGCATGTATTCGAAGTCGGGTCGCAACTGTAAGTACTCAAAGTCGGCTGCAATTGCAAGTATTCAAAGTCTAATCGCAACTGCAAATATTCAAAGCCAGGTCACAATTGCAAATATTCATAATGGGGTCGCAACTGAAAGTACTCAAAGTCGGCTGCAATTGCAAGTATTCATAGTCGGGTCGCAACTGTAAATATTCAAAGCCAGGTCGCAATTGCAAATATTCATAGTCATGTCGCAATTGCAAGTATTCATAGTCGGGTCGCAACTGCAAGTATTCATAGTCGGGTCGAAACTGCAAGTATTCAAAGTCAGCTTGCAATTGCAAGTATTCAAAGTCTAATCGCAACTTCAAATATTCAAAGTCAGGTCACAATTGCAAATATTCATAGTTGGATCGCAATTGCAAATATTCATAGTCGGGTCGCAACTGCAAGGATTCATAGTTGGGTCGCAACTGCAAGTATTCACGGGCGGGTCGCAACTGCAAATCTTATTTGTGCAACAACTACATGGAAAAAGCTAGAATCAAGTTGTTTTTTTATAAGAAAAAACAAATTATTACACCACAATTCATATAATAAGGACACACTATATTTTTGTACAAGAATCTTTAATGATGAGAGTAGTTGAAGCTAACAAGCCATTACATAACTTTTTTTTTATCAGCGATTTCTTTTTTAAAAGATGCGACGTGCAGCAACAAGAACTGAACGAGTAGTTATTGAACCGGCTAGATGGGACGCATAGCAATAACAACCAAAAATATGACATGTCAGCCCAGAAGAATAAAATGATGAGGTAAAGAAAACAAACAGACTAAATACAAAATACAATGATATTATGTGAGTGAGACCATAGAAAATCTCAGCTAGCAGAGTTCTAGGCACTCCCTTCAAAAAATCTATGTGAACTTAGAAATCTCTAGAGTCTACACTTTGTCATGAATTTGTAAACTTAAAATGTATGACTATGTGTTGTTGTTTATGACTATGTGATGTTGTTGTGCTGTTTTGTTATTTATGAGAAAATGATGTTGTTTATTAAGTGTGTTGTTGTTTACGAGTATGTGTTGTTGTTATAATGTACTGTTGTAAATTTTGATTATATGTTCCTTCTTATGGCTATGAGTTATTCAAATTGATGATTTGCAAACATGGATCATTTTACCTGCGGATACCCTTCTACACAGTTCGGTAATGGGTATAAAAATTGTACCTGTAGGGTGATGGTTAAGCTCAGCGGGGATGTATAAGGGTATGGGGTGGCTCCACCCATACCTATACCCTGCGGGAGCCATCCTTAGGGGGGTGGGGGAGGAGGGATGTAACGAGGTTTTACATAATGAGTTCGTGCAATCTTCCCTAGTTAAGACGGTATGTGTGACCTTACTCGCCGATCGCCGCATCTAAGGAAACCTGAACTCTTGAAAACTTTACCTCTTCAAACTAAATTGGTAGTCCCAACTGGCAACTGATAGTACAAAGTTCACCTGCCTTTCGGATGTAAACAACCAAAGGAAAATTTGAAACCCGGATGGCGTTATTTGTTGGGAAATATTGCATGGAAAACAATTTTTTTCCTACGCGCACCCAAGATCTATCTATGGAGATGTATAGCTACGAGGGGGGGGGGGTGCATCTACATACCCTTGTAGATTGCTA
The DNA here is from genome assembly GCF_904849725.1 of Hordeum vulgare subsp. vulgare. Lineage (NCBI taxonomy): Eukaryota > Viridiplantae > Streptophyta > Magnoliopsida > Poales > Poaceae > Hordeum > Hordeum vulgare. The sequence continues at coordinate 543,203,944 of NC_058520.1, forward strand.
AGCGGAAGCGTTAAGGAACACAGTTGATGTAGTCGCACGTCTTCAGGATCCAATCACGATCTGTCCCGATCTAGCGCTGAATGGACGACACCTCCGCGTTCAACACACGTACAACTCGATGACGTCTCCACCTCCTCGATCTAGCAAGCAAGGGCGGAGTAGTAGATGAGTTCTCCGGTAGCATGACGACATGGTGATGGTGGTGGTGGAGCAATCTCAGCAGGGCTTCGCCAAGCGCTGCCGCCCGCAGACGCGACGGAGGAGAAAATGATCTAGAGAGAGATATGGTTGCACCTATGGTTTTTGGGGTGTGGCTGCCCTCTCTCTCCCTCTCTATTTATAGGAGGAAGGGGAAGGTAGGGCGCTCTCTTGGCCCCTCCTCCAAGGGTGGGCTGGCCGTCCAAAGAAGGAGGACTCCACCTCCCACAAGTGAGGTGGGCGTCCTAGGGGAGGTGTCCCTCCTCTCCCAGGTACCTCCCACCCACCATCTTGAGTGCATGGGCCCTTTTGGGTGTGGCGCCCAGCCCACCAAGGGCTGGTGTGACTCACTCTTTACCCTATGTGGGCCCCAGGGGTGGGTGAACCCCCCTCGGTGGACCCCCGGAACCCTTTCGGCACTCCCTGTACTATACCGGAAAAACCCGAAACTTTTTCGAAACCCGAATACCACTTTTCTATATATAAATCTTTACCTCCGGACCATTCTGGAACTCCGCATGACGTCCGGGACCCCATCCGAGACTTCGAACAATGTTCGGTCACCAACATATATAACTCAAAAATACTATATCGTCATCGAACGTTAATGGTGCGGACCGTGCGAGTTCGAGAACTATGCAGACGGTGAAGAACCAATAGCGGGACCTAGATTCCCATATTGGTTCTGTCGGGACCCCGATCCTAAGACATATAGATCTAGCATGTAACATATCATATATCTTCACGGCCTCACGCATGGTACACAACGGCTGTCACCTTACCTTGGCTGGACCGTTTGTGCCTATTGGCTCGCGTATATGATTATGTTGCTAGCATTCATATGTCAAAGAACCCGGGTCGATATGACTAGTTATAGACCCAAGTGGCACAACTGTACAGGGACATGCATACGTAACCTAGCAATACATGTGTCGGTCATCAACGTGTGTAGATGAGTCGTAGCAAGCTACAAGGACTCCATTACATCGGCGACATTTCCCAGTAGGGATAGACACAACAGCAAAGAATGATACATGTTGGTCAATCAATGTGTCTAGAGCAGTAGCAAGATACCAAGGCTCAGTGGAAGCACAAAGAGGCATTTCCCCATAAAGAAGGCTACTAAAGGCATACAACTAGGTGTCGAATCCCACACATACAATGCATTTCAAAGCATACACACAATATGCATCATTAAAATCTTAAGCCTATCTTCATGGCTATAAAGAAAGAGTTCTAGGGAGACAACCCTTGTTATCTTTACTTTGAGTTTTTTACTTTCAGATTTTAGTGGTCTTGATGTGTGTTACTACTGTAGCAACATCATTGTGTCTTTATTTTTAAGTCTTGTGCCAACTTTTAGCCTCCGATTGCAAGAAAGTTCAAAAGTTGTTATATGCTGTCCAGAAACAGATTTTGTCTACTTGACGAACAAATTCACCAAAAATCACCAGATCATATTTTTTATCTGAATTTGTGTGACAGTATGCTCTACACAATTGGCTTTCTGTCAACTGTTCTGAGTTTTTTGATTTGAGTTGCAGAAGTGCCCTGAAAAAATTATTTACTACCTGCTGGTCTGTTTTTCACAGATTCTGCCACGTTTTGCGTTTTCATCATTTTGCAAATCTTAAGCTTGCTTTTTCTTTGCAAATTTTTTTGGAAATATTTAGAAACAGTAGCTCTTCATGAAAATATTTATTTCAAGTGGAGAAAATTTATTTTATATGGGTACTAACCACTCTAATCAGTTTATGATGAGTTTCGTACGAAGGGAGTTTTCAAGTATGCGATGGAAGATGATGAAAGAAGATCCAGGAGTGTCAAACGCTCAAGCTTGGGGATGCCCCCATGCACCCCAAGTAATATTCAAGGAGACTCAAGTTTCTAAGCTTGGGGATGCCCCCGTGCATCCCCTTCTCCATCAACAATCATCAGTTCGTCCTTCTCCATGCTATATTTTTATCACTTCATATGTTATGTGCTATGCTTGGAGCGTCCCGCTCTTTACTTTTTAGTTTGTTTTAGTTTTCCTTGATGTTCATAACAAGTTGGACCCTAGCCTTCTTTGTTTGGGGGAGAAACACGCTCCACTCCACCATAGAGCACAACATAGGTTTTCATGCTTATCTTTTTATGTGTTCTTTATCTTTTCATAGCTGGTGTCATGCTTAGCTCTTAGTTTTCATGTTTTATCTTTTTAAGAGATTTTATTTAGGTTGCTTTTGGAACTCTCTTGAGTTATCATGCTTATCTTGTTTAGAGAGTTGGCTTGTTGTACTGGGTTGTGTGTCTTGCATGAGTAGGTAATTGAGGTTGCTATTTAAGTATAGTAGTAACTTGCAATAGTTTTGAGGTATTGATTTGTGTAATGTTTGGACTATTGGTGTAAAGAGCTTGAGCCTATTAGTGATAGGTGTCTTATTTTGGGAAATCCGTGTGTATTTTCAAAAACTAAAAAAATAGTTGAGAACTCTAGCTACTAGATGAATCGCTAACCTGTGGAGGGGTTGGAATATATAGAGTACAGATACGTCCATTTTGCATCATGCTTTCATGTTGATATTTATCGCTTTATGGGCTGCTATATTACCTTATGGTACCATACTTATGCCTTTTCTCTCTTATTTTGCAAGGTTTATTTGAAGAGGGAGAATACCGGCAGCTGGAATTCTGGACTGGAAAAGGAGCAAATCTGAGTCCTCTATTCTACGCAACTCCAAATGCCCTGAAAATCAACGTGGAATGTTTTGGGAATATATAAAGAATACTGGGCGAAAGAAGTACCAGAGGGGAGCTACCAGGGCCCCACAAGCCTGGTAGCCACCACCCCCTGGTGGCGGCTACAGGGCTTGTGGGCTCCCTGACGGCCCACTGCCCCCCCTTTTTTGCTATATGAAGGGTTTCGTTCCAGGAAAAATCAAGGAGGAGCTTTTTCGTGGTTTCGCAGCCGCCACGAGGCGGAACTTGAGCAGATCCAATCTAGAGCTCTGGCAGGACGATCCTGCCGGGGAAATTTCCCTCCCGGAGGGGGAAATCGTCGCCATCGTCATCACCAACACTCCTCTCGCCGGAGGGGAGTCAACTTCATCAACATCTTCATCAACACCATCTCCTCTCCAATCCCTAGTTCATCTCTTGTAACCAATCTCCGTCTCGCGACTCCGATTGGTACTTGTAAGGTTGCTAGTAGTGTTGATTACTCTTTGTAGTTGATGCTAGTTGGATTACTTGGTGGAAGAGTTTATGTTCAGATCCTTGATGCTATTCATTACACCTCTGATCATGATTATGATTATGCTTTGTGAGTAGTTACTTTTGTTCCTGAGGACATGGGATGAGTCATGCTAATAATAGTCATGTGAATTTGGTATTCGTTCGGTATTTTGATATGTTGTATGTTGTCTTTTCCTCTAGTGGTGTTATGTGAACGTCGACTACATAACACTTCACCATATTTGGGCCTAGAGGAAGGCATTGGGGAGTAGTAAGTAGATGATGGGTTGCTAGAGTGACAGAAGCTTAAACCCGAGTCTATGCGTTGCTTCGTAAGGGGCTGATTTGGATCCACTAGTTTAATGCTATGGTTAGACGTTGTCTTAATTCTTCTTTCGTAGTTGCGGATGCTTGCAAGAGGGGTTAATCATAAGTGGGATGCTTGTCCAAGTAAGGGCAGCACCCAAGCGCCGGTCCACCCACATATCAAACTATCAAAGTAACGAACGCGAATCACATGAACATGATGAAACTAGCATGACAGAAATTCCCGTGTGTCCTCGGGACCGTTTTTCCTCCTATAAGACTTTGTTCAGGCTTGTCCCTTGCTACAAAAGGGATTGGGCCACTTGCTGCACCGTTTCTACTACTTGTTACTTGTTACTTTTCACTTGCTACGTTTCACCTCGCTACACCATCACTTGTTACCGCTACTTTCAGTGCTTGCAGTTATTACCTTGCTGAAAACCGTTTATCAGAGCCTTCTGCTCCTCGTTGGGTTCGACACTCTTACTTATCGAAAAGACTACGATTGATCCCCTATACTTGTGGGTCATCAAGTACCCTCACGTTATCATGGGTCGAGGATGCACAAGGATAACCAAACCCCCAAACACTCCTCCTCAGGGTACTTGTCTCTTTGTGAATCTTCTGACTAGATAGAGAGTTACCGATAATAAGTGCACGAGTTCTTCGGACTAATGCGAGTATTCGATTGTTGGCACTTCCACCATCCATATTTTGCTAGCCTCTTCGGTATCGTGCATTGCCCTTTCTCATCTTAAGAGTTGGTGCATACTTCGCCGGTGCATTCAAACCCTTGGCATGATACACTCTGTCATCATAAGCCTCATTATATCCTTCCTCAAAACAACCACCATACCTACCTATCAAGGCATTTCCATAGCCTTTCCGAGATACATTGCCATCCAACATCCACCATCTCATGACTTGATCTTCATGTCATACATGCTTTTGCTTGATCGAGAGCCGCATGCTAGTTGGGCCTTGCCCTTATTATTGCTACATGCCGCGCTAGTATCATTGCATATCCTGCTACACTGATAGAGGCATACATTTGCATACATCATGATAGTTTTCATTTGTCTATATGTTGAGTACTTCTTATAAAGTGTGAACATCTTCTTTTTTATTCTTCTAAAACATAGAGTGTTGACCTTAAGTGAGGAAAAGATCCCAAAGAAGACAAATTAAAAGATCCCAAAAAAGGACACATGAAAAGATCCCAAAGAGGACAAATGAGAGATAAATAGAAAGAGCCAAAGAGGCCACAAAAAAAAAGAAAAAAAGAGAAGGGGGCAATACTACTATTCCTTTTGAAAGATCCACACTCGTACTCCATTGTTATATTTGTACTCCATAGAGATTATCATTCATGCATAACTATGTGGGGACCCTTACACTATAGAACTTGGCTTGTATATTCCAATGATGAGCCTAATCAAATGAGCTCTAGGTCTTCATGAACAAGCAAGTTGGATGCACCCCACTAGTTCCATTGGAGAGCTTACCTTAGGTCATATGTGCATCCGTTGCATGGCAATCCCTACACCTCACATCATACCTAGTCTTGGTGGCGCGCGCCGGTGTGTGCATCCAACGTCCCGCCGTCCTACTCGCGCCCTGGGAGTTGCCGGCATGCTGCACCTCGAGGCCGGCCACCGTAATCTGGAGGAGGAGGAGGGCAGCATGCGACGCGTCTCTCTCGGGCCCGCCCAGTGCAGGAGGGGCCCCGTTGTTTGCAGGACCGGGGACCGGCACGAGGTGCGAGCCCCTGGCGTCCGGCGCCCGCGGCCTTGAAGAAGAGTGGAGCAGGATGGCCTTCTGGGCGATGGCACTCGGCTTCGTGATGTGGTTCGTCCAGGCGTCGAAGCCCCCTTGCGTCGGTTGAAGGCGGAGCATCTCGCTCGCCATCTGAACGGCGTCGTGCGCGCCGAGGTCCCCCAAATTGATGCGGCGCGTCGTGGGTGTCGGGGGCGCCGCCCAGCCATCGTGCGCCTGGGCGGCGCGGGTGGTTGCGACGGTGGAGGTGATGTTGACAATCTGGTACGAGCCGCCTAGTACCACAACGCCGGTACATGAGCTTTCGGCCGCTATGGTATGATGGTTGGAGGCCAGCTCGACGAGGCTGAAAGAAGCTTGCTCGACGCCGGTCATCGGAGGAGTGGGGCTTGGGGAAGATGAAGCTCAGAGAAGACCTTGACACGCCCCCTACCTGGCGCGTCAAATGTCGGATTTCGGGCTCCGCAAAACCCTAAAGATTCGAACTCAGGGGCGTGTACGAAGATCTCTCGTGTGCTCGCCTAACCTAACTCCCTACTCGATGAGGATGGCAGAGAACTCACTCGATGGTGAGGAAGACACATAACAAGACAGTTTATCTAGGTTCGGGCCGCTGAGAAGCGTAACACCCTACTCCTGCTTTGGTGGATTGCCTCTCGTGGAGGTTGGTGGATGAACTAGTACAGTGTTCGATAGCCTCCGAAGGCTGGGTGGTCTTTGTGTGGTGTTGGTGTGCGAATGAATCGATCTTCCACTCTAAGAAGTAACCTGCTCTTTATATATAGTGCCCTGGTCCTCTTCCCTTATCGTTTCAACGAGAAGGGATTCCACAACGACCAATTTTCAAGGGGGGACAGGAAAACATGCTTCCCCTACGCTGCAGGGGCGGGTCTTGATGTTGTTTCTCCTCATGAGGCTTGGCTCCTCGCAAGGTCCTTGTTTCATGGTACTGGACCTGTTGGTTTTTGATTGATAAAGTAGGTCAGCCCTGGACCGCGGGCAGGTAGGTCTGGATACCCTCATTCCTAAAACGTCGACAGAAAGTCCGTCGTTGTTCGCCCATGTATGTATCATCAGTGAGAGAAAGGCTGAATTAAGAAGACAAATCTGAACGTTTAAGCAAGCCAGATCCTACGGCCCAGGAGCGACCGGCGCGTATTATCGGCCATACAGTTGACAGTCTGATTGAGCAGACAGCTCGCACAGCTTCCAGATGGTCAGCGGTCGATCGCCACGCCAAGATCCCCTGCCGCGAGGTGAGGTGAGGTGAGGTCAACTGGAAGGAATATGTTTATGAAGGTTAACTTCCGCAATGAAGCATCACCGTCATGCATGCCGGCATCCTGTAAACTTTGATCGCTTACATTAGGAATTGTTAATGATTCGATGCTGTATCATACTGCTGGTACGACTTTCCTTTTATCTCTACCCCCTTGCTGCCCAAGCTTGTGACCCTGTTCCTGATGCTCTTCTTTTTCTATGCGCTAGCAAAGCGATATATACGTATCTCTACCAGCCTTTTATCTCTACCAGCTAGCAAAGCGATATATACGTATACGGAATATATACACAAGGCCTCGTGATTCAAAGCGATACCAAGAAGAGAGGAGGCCCGGCGGGAGCCATGGGAGGGAGGGAGAGGGAGCAAGGCGGGGAGAGGAATGGCGCCGCCAACGGCGGAGGAGGGGGCGGAGCTGACCATCACGAGAGGCCCGCGGCGCCGCGCGTGCCGCTCTACCGGATGTTCGCCTTCGCGGACAGGACGGACGCGGCGCTCATGGCGGTGGGCGCGGCGACGGCGGTGGCCAACGGGATGGCGCAGCCGCTCATGACCTTCATCTTCGGCGACGTCATCGACGCCTTCGGCTCCGCCGCCTCGTCGCGGGACGTCCTGCACAGGGTCACCAAGGTGCGTGCGTGCGTATATATGCGGCGGGCCCTGCTTTTCGTGTTTGTAGTTAGTTTGTACGACACGAAGTCCTGGGAAGGTGCAGGAGAATTGAAAGTCCTGGGAAGGTTTGATTTGATTCCATTTAACAGCGCCAACATGCATTCCTTTGGTTCTTAGTTAGTTCTACTCCTGGTAATGTTTCAGTTAGATGCGCTAGCCATTGTTATGAGAGTAGTGTATTGATGGTTTGGTGGTAGTCAGATTTTGTATGGCCAGACGTTGGGGGGTCTCGATCAGGAGGGAAACAGGTAACAATAGCATCAATTAGGAGCGGTATTGGTTCTTTTTCTCTGAATTTGGATCTTAGGACTTGCGTACAAATCAGTGGATTAGCCTATTCTTTTTGTGACCATTGACTTTTTCGCCCTGCTCTATGTTCAAATTTGAGGGGTAATCCACTTTGCATCTATCTTCGCTGATCTGAGTTATGATTTGTTATTTATATTTTAATATGAACTATATACAGATATAAATAAATGAATGAATAGCACACTAAAACACATCTATATACATCTACCCCTCTGTACCACAATACCTGTTGTTGTAGAGAACTAGTCTATTCTCTCCAACAACAAGTATTTTGGAACACAGGGGGTAATTTAGAAAAAGTTAAAACATCTTATAATTTGGAATGAAGGGAGTAATGCTTATGTATACTTTTTCTTGTCTCGGACGTATTAGGGGTGATAGCCCATATGGACATACCGCACCTGCAAATAGGGGATATAGCTTCAACATATACGTTTGGCGCCTTATCCACCAAAGATACGAGGTTGCCATGGAAATGATCTCTTGCAGATCCAGTTAAAGGAACTTGGCATTGTTCTCACCTGGTGACGAAGGAGGAACTCACTCAGACTCGTCAGGCATAGAAAAAACGGATGTGCCGCTCCCATGAGCTACTCAGGCAAGCCATAGCTTCGCCAAAACTCAGTTGCCTCACACCCCTTCCCCTCCCTCGTCGCCGTCGGAGGGTGCCACATTCGCCCAACAACATCGACGACAACGAGGCTGCTCGTCCCTCCCGCGGCTTGGCTGGCGGCTCAGGACCGCCTAGCTTCGCATGGGTGTGGGTCTTGCCATGGTACGGCGACACAACCGCAGACTTTCAGCGCTAACACAGTTGCGAGACAACATCATGACGGCGTGGCGGTGGATGTGCTCGAGGTGGGCATAGTTCTTCGATCACGATGCACAGCGCCAATCTCGCGGAAGTTGCACTCTGCGTGAGCACGCATCAAGGATGGTGATATGCCTTTCGTGCTCCCGCTCTGGCCATGTCGGCCCCTAGACTAAAGGCCTCGAGAGGACTGTCTCTAGTGAGGTGGTAGTCGGTGGTGGTGTGCTCTACCATCGGTGTTGGTCCTCGTGATGACCACTCCGCCAGCGGTGGCGGACTCCCTGCAGATTGAGGTGGTAACCGAATGTGGTCTTCATGAGGTATGCTCTCCCTAGCTCCAATAGTTGACTTGGGCAGGGAAATGCAAAGTATGGACAACGACTTGACACACAAGGATGGTTGTGTAGCTGATGGGGTTGCGGAAAAGTGGTGCTCGTAACATAGGTAACGTCGATGACGGGGCTATTCGAACATTTTGTATGCAGCTCTCAAGTGAAAAGCCTAGGTCTAAACCAAGATGGGCATACCTGGAATGACAATGTTTTAATGTCATTACCTTATTGAGGGCATTGCTTGACTATGCTCAAACTAGTTCTTCATGGTGAAAACCTAGATTCAGACCTTTGGTGGTTGAGTCTGGTGATGGCGGCGTTTGAGCATTGCTCCCTTCTTGAAGACATTAATATTGAAGAACCTAATCGTTTGTGTGGTGTCCTGAGATGGTTGGTGCGGATATGGTCATTATCGTAGTTTGCCGATCACGTGGATCTTATCACTCTAGGTTTCCGCCCGCTTATGCATAGATTAAGTCTTATAAGACTTTGCTCTTTGTCGACATGTTTTGTGTCTGTATGCGTTGACGTTGGTTGTGTGCATCCTAGTTATATGCAGAGATAAGATATGTGTTCATTGTGTTTGTATCCTGTTGATGTTTCATTATGAACCAATAAATCTACCTTTGCCAGAAAAAATAATCGCCGAACCAGATCGATCCACTTGTGAAGCCTCGAAAATGATATCCTATATTCCCAAGCGCTGCCATAGTGCTATAGTCGAATCACATTGGAATAACTAGTGTGCTAGGTAGTGACGGGTATGGTATTGCGCCAAATTTTCAACGTGATTGTCAGAAAGAATATATTTTAGAGGAAGGATCCCTCTAAGAGCACTACACAATTTTTTGTACCTTGGTTAGAAAGCTTCCATAAGAGATCTTCCATGCCGGCTTAATTGCACGCATACTCAGGCCACCATGATTGCCCCATGTTAGAAGTGATGCGACCATTCAACGTGATAAGCTACGCGAGTCAGAATGTCCCTGATTTGGTGAAGTGATATGCAACGGAGTCCTCAATACCATTGACGTTTAGTGGAATTCGCAGTATTCAAAAAACTTTTGCTAGATGAATATATATCGGATCATAGGCTTGTCCCAGTTTCGAGTGGTCGGATCATTGAGGTCACAAATTTACTTATAATGGTTTGACCTTTGGGGTGAGAACTTTCTGTGGGGGAATGCTAAAAACCCGTGGGTCATTCATATATCAACACTCATGCCATTAACAATTCTCCAAATACATCCCTTTCTAAAGTTTGAATACCTGCCCATAAGCTTTGACATATGAATGAAGAACCTTTCTTTGGCCCGACTCATAGTAAATTACCCGTCAAGTTCAATTGGGGGCTTGGTTGTGTAATGTAGGTTTTTTCCCTTGGAGTCAAGCCACAATGTGGAAGATTGTTCAAAATACTTGCTTAATTCTCTGTATGATGTTATTTTAACTATATGCTTGTTTGCTTACTTTCTTTGAGCATGCTACTATCATACAAGTCATTCTAGTAGCAAAAATTCCCTAGTTATCTGTACCGTCTTGGATTCACAATAGAACTATAGTTAGAAGGCTTTACTACTCGACGAATATGATCTAAAGTGATAATAAAAGATCTTTCCTTGGTGAAGGGGCTTAAGTTGACCCTTAGGCCTTGTTTGGTACTAGTGTATTTTAGGGAATTTGTGGGGATTATCCCGGTCAAACCCCTCAATCCCCACACATCCCATAACACCATTTGGTTCTAGTGTATTTGACACGTTTTATCCCCACATTTCCCCTCAAATCCTCAAATTATAGTGTATTTTTCTCAATACCCAATACACTACCCCTACCTAGTGTATTGGGGATAAATGGGGATTTGAAGGGATTGGGTGAAGGTTGGGGTTTCACCCAATCCCTTGGGGGATTATCCCCACCAATCTCCTCAAAAACACTAGTACCAAACAAGGCCTTAGGGTGTTGCACATTTGGATATCATTTTGAAGACTTTTTTATTACCTTTTTATTAAGCATGATTGAGTTCACACTGATGGATATGTGTGTGCTTTGCCGCTTGTACCCCCCCCCCCCCCAATCTATTGAATCGAGGATGATCTTGACAAATTTTCATCAACGACAACCACTCAAATGAGAAATGGTGATGCCTATTATTTTAGAAGAATGTATCTGTATACACCATACCTTCCCTATTTATAAAGTTTGAGATTTCATGATGGATTCATATGTAGGACGAACAACCTTTCAAGACACATAACTAAACAAACACTTTACTCACGTGTGGTACCTAACACAAATAACAAGTACAATACTTTCATATGAGGCCAGCGCTCGTCACAAACACAAGTAGCAAATAGAGAAATCAGACTCCCAACTTAAAACTGTGCTCTTGGTTTTAGTTTCTCTCCCCAACCGATTCTTTCATATATTTTTATCGTAGCATAAGAGGGGGGAAATGTAATTCCTATGTTACAGTATACCTCATCTATATCTAATAATAGATGCGATATTGCTTCTGCGGTTCTGCCGATACGTCATTTAAATTCCCCTAAAACTTGTAAAATATTGCTCACTAATGCCATCTATAAATCACAAAAAAACGTTTCACAGAAAATAATTCCCTGACTGGGCCGGTCCATATTGGGACCTCCTATATTGCGCTGCATGCCGAGAGAAGAACAAGCATGTCTGTTTGGGCCGGCCTATGTCCGGATGGCCTGTTTTTTAAATATTATTTTATTTTATCTTTACCCTTTCCATTTTCCCTTTTCCACTTTAAATGAATTGGGACTTCAAAACAGTTCCTAAAGTTACAAAAATTTCAGAATTTTAGAAAAATGTTAGGGAACGAAAAAATATTCGTCTTTTTTTATAAAATGGTTGCACACGAGAAAAACGTCCGACCTTTTGAAATCAAATGTTTGGTAAATAAAAAAGTGTTCATGTTTTTTTAACATAAGTGTATTCAATAATGTTAATGAAATTTAACAAATTTAGCCAATTCAAAACATGTTTATGAATGCAAAATATACTAAAATTCAGAAACTGTTTATGACTAACAAAATAGTTTATTCATTCATAAATTTTTCTATAATTCAAAATATGATTATGCTTTTCCAAAAATGTTCTTTAAATCAAAAAAACGTTTTTTAAATCAAAACAATATCTTCGGAATTGAAAATTTATTGCCACAAACTTCTAAAAATGATTGTCCTTTCTAGAAATGTCTGCCAATTCAGGAAAATTGTTTAAAAAGTGTACAATTTAAAGAAATGTTTTCAAATAGCATAAAATGTTTATGAGTTCAAAAAATGTTCTTAATTATAGAAAATGTTCGAAACTTTGTAATGGTATTTTGTTCACGGTTTCAAATATGTGCATGACTATAAAAACTTGTTCATGATTACAAAAATTATTCATGATTTCGTGAAATTGAGAGTGATAGTGTATCTCGGTTTTGCAGCAAAATATGATCCTGGCCATTGAAAATTATGGATGTTTTTTACCTCAAAAGTTGTAAAATATTACCCACCAATTCCACCTATAAGTCACAAAAAACGTTTCACACAAAATAATTCCCTGTCTGGGCCTGCCATGTTGGGACTTCCTATATTGGGCTCTGTGTGCTGGGAGAAGATGCAATGCAAAAATTTACTAATAATTAAAAACTGTTCATGAACAGTTATGAACAGTTTCAATTATTAGCATATTTTGTATCAAAAACTGTTCAGGACTTTCAAAATAGTTTACTCATTCATAAAATGTTCGCTAATTCAAAAAATGATTATCATTTCCAAAAATGTTCGTTAAATCAAAAAATGATCGTTGAATCAAAGCAATGCTTGTGAAATTCGAAAAAGAAAATCACAAATTTCTAAAAAATGTTCGTCGATTCTAGAAATGTTTGTCAATTCAGGAAAAAAATGAAAAGTGTTCAGAATTTTCAAAAAATGTTTGCAAATAGCATAAAATGTTCGAAAATTTGTAATAGTATTTTGTTCACCATTTCAAATATGTGCACGATTATAAAAACTTGTTTATGATTACAAAAATTATTCATGATTTTGCGAAATTGAGAGTGATAGTGTATCCTTGATGCTTCAAAATATGAGCATGGTCATTGAAAATTATGTTTTTGTTTCTCCCGTTGCAATGCACGGACCCTTTTGATAATAGATCAACAACCTTGTGTAGTCTCCTAACTAGTGTACACCCTCTTGTGTTTTGAAATTGAAAATGGTGTCTCGCTATAAATCTAGCAAAGGGCCTAATGTGGTCGTTTAAGGTTCTCCAGCCCTGTTGCATGCAAATCCCTCATTGTACTTTCTCTCTGTTTCTAATTTTGAATCACCCAACGTTTATAGGAAACCAACATCTTTTGATATCCTAGGCATATGGTGTAACTCTCTAACTTTTTCGGCTTCGCAGCGACCCATAAGCATCGTGCTAGTTAGTGTAAAGGCAAGAGTTCAAGCTATCAAATCTTGTTGTTGGGATAGTGTTATTTGTCGTTTTATCTAATTTCTAATCAAATGTGTCTTCTTTCCAGGTGATCCTTAACTTTGTCTATCTTGGCATTGGAGCAGGACTTGCATCAACACTTCGTGAGTGCCTTCCGTATGCAATAAAATCAAGACATATTTCAGAATAGAAAATGGAATTATCTTTTCTATTCAGGAATAATAAAAACGGGTCCAACACCTTCCCCACCCCACCATCCCCAATATGTTCGGACGGGTTGTCCAGACAAAAATCCCCGACCCAACGAAAGCCCCTAAACCGTTTCTATATGTTCATACGGTTCGCATAGTCCCAAACTCAGTCTAAGTACGGAGTGGATACAGGATTGTCCGAGCATGTGCTCCACGCGAGCTCCATCCCACCCATGACCCCACTTATAGCCATCTTCACCTCTCTTTTATTTCTCTCATATCTCTCCCCGCCGAAGAGACACCGTGTTGCATGTCGCCCTGGCCTCATCCCATCCCATCCCTCCATTCTTAGTGCGTGTGGCCTCGTTCAAATCTGAGAGGGGAGGTGCTCCGTTGTGCATCCCCGCCTTTTATCTAACTAGCCCTTGGTTGCCGAACCGAGCAACCAAACCAAAAAGGACTCAAACCAAAACCAGGCAGCCTGTTAGTACCGTTATTGGTTATCTGTATAGTTTCTCAATCGATTACCATCGAGGCCTCAATTGCATAGGTACAAAACCGAAGTACTTCGGTATATACCATAGTAGTCGAAGAATGCATGGTAAGATTAACTTATACTTGCCATGCCCTCCTAGGGATACATGGGTAGTTTTGTTTGGTAGTTTTAGTTGAATCTAGCCACATGGCGAGTGGATACTTTAAACGATAACATTTTTTAAATAAAATACAGATGCAAGCGTTCATATAAACGTGTATACACTTATTTCTATAAATGTATACGTGCACATCCTATCTTTATGAGCATCTTTAAAAGTTTAAAATGACATATCATCTTAAGATTTACGAAGTCACCGTGGACGCTTCAACGTCTTCTTTCATTAAATGTGCATCCCGAAAATCCTGAAATAAATCCAGAAATAATGCAAGCACCAAGATTTGAACTATCATGAGCTGAGAATTCCACTATTTCTCTAACCATCCAATCACGTGTTGGTTCGCAAACGGTAACATATATGCACTTCCTCATAACATATACTCCCTATGTAATGCAAGTTATACTTCTCACAAAAAATTTAAATACAAAACAACTATTAAAATACAGTTCAAGATCAATTTCCTCCCAAGAAAAAATGATTAATTTTTTGCGTCCTACGACGATGCTTGTTGCATTAAAACCATGGAAAAAAGATGCACTGCATACAACATGTTTAATTATACCATAAAGAGATCTCCCACATAATTAATTGTGTTATTTATTACTCCCTCCGCTGTTATTATATGTTCTAACTTTTTTTTATTCGAATGTAGGAGTATATACACGATTTTTTGTGAGTTTGCTTACTCATAGTTCATACTTATAATATTAAAATATTTAAAACATTTACATTTGTGACCATGGGTGTAGTTCCCTCTTTTTCCTTAATACTGTATTTGTGACATGGGAGTATGAAAAACCAAGTGAGCATTATGTATAGCGTATTTACCGAATTAACCGAATCGCGAGCCTCTCAACGGCGCCCATAACGCCAGGCCGCCGGCACCACGGCTGGGAGGCACTGCTCCAGTGCTGAGGCAAAAGCACGGCGGCCGATGGCTCGGTTCGAGCTCCGCGAGCACACGTGCACGTCGATCTCCACGCGTGGTCCACCGAGCCAGCCGCATGCTCGGCACAGCGAGGGGACGCACTTCCCCGGCCCCGAGTCCCGAGCGCTCCAGGACCGGAGCTCGCCGCGCCCGGGCGGCTGCTATCGCGTGCTCCTGTGCCTGCGGGTGTGTGCACTGCGTGCCTGAGCGGCTGATGGGCGCTGCTGCTAATTAATGCGTGTGTGCTGCCGCTGATGCGCGCCTGATGCTGCTGCGTGAGCTGTGTGCCGCTGCTGCTGCGCCCTGCGTGCGAGGGTGGTGGTGCTCGTCGCTGGGCGGAGAGCGTTGCCATCCTGCCGTCGCGTGCGTGCGTTCTGTATCTGGGCTCTGGGGAGCCGAGCTCCGCTACGTCCGGGGCTGTGCACGCAACGTGTTCGGTGAAATGTCTGAAAAAAATGGGGAGTGCCGTTACGTACCAGGAGAAATGGGGGAGAGGAGCGGACATGTCTGGGCAATGTCCGCCAACAAATGGGGGCCAAATTTGAGGTTTGTGGTTGGAGATGTTCTGACTCCCTGCTTGCTTGTTCCTGAAAAAACAAATGTTGCAATACTGTTATCCAGAGTAAATTTTGTTTTTGAGGAAGTGCAGATGCTTCGTGTCTCAATGTATTGATCTGAATGACATAGTTCAGAATACAAGCCTAAGACTGAGGCCACCTACAGTAACTTTAAGGGTATTACTCAAAGCATCCTTCATTTGATTGACCAGTTTGATGTTTTGATAGAGGTATCATGCTGGACAATTACTGGAGAAAGACAGGCAGCACGAATCAGAGCTATGTACCTCAAGGCGATTCTCAGACAGGACATTGCTTTTTTTGACAAGGAAATGAGCACTGGACAAGTTGTTGAGAGGATGTCTGGGGACACATTTCTCATTCAAGATGCCATTGGAGAAAAGGTAGGTTGTTTTATCATAGGGAGTGAGCTTATGCCACATCATTCAAAGCATTGTTAGATGCTACAATCTTACAGCCAATATGCATAAGCTTGTATATAAAAAGGCTCTTGTCATTCATTTTGTCACTGTAGATGATCAATCTCTTTGACCAATATGGGAAAGTGTGTGTATTTCCTGACATTGAAGGTGATACAATGATTTTATATTCTTTTATTTATGTGCTAACCAGCAGTATGTTCACGTACTAGAAGCTAGCTCTTTAGAGAAGATTGGTAGCTGAAAAGTCATAGAGAACATAAATTGTCGTATTCTTTTAATCAAAATGAACCTACGGTTTGAGTTTGGGTTCAGCTCTGTTATACTGACAACACATAATTTTGCACCTGTTTCAGTCGACAAATAATAACTAACGAAATACCAGTTTGATAGACTTGAAGAGATGAAGACTCACTCAGTCAATTGGATATATAACATGAACTTGCTACCAGACATTGCAAAGCTTAGTCCATTAACCTTCTGTATAAGTATCTAATAATAACTAGGATTCCATTTTTATTTTAACACTTTGCTATACATATATTTTCTCATATAGGTTGGCAAGATCATACAACTCCTTTCTACCTTTTTTGGAGGCTTCATTGTTGCATTTGTGAGAGGATGGCTCTTGGCACTTGTTATGCTTTCAAGCATCCCTCCAGTAGCTGTGGCCGGTGCTATTGTGTCAAGGATGATGACAACGTTGTCCACTGAAATGCAAGCAAAATATGGTGATGCTGGAGACATTGTTGAACAAACTATTGGGACCATTCGAACGGTGAGTGCTATTGGGACCACAATGTTGTCTACTTTGTTCGATGCCCATGACCATGAGAAGTTTTACACATTTGGCGCCTGTAAGGTGTGATGACAAAATTTTGGGAAGGTTCCATTTTTGGGGTGCTTTCTATGCCCTTTTTTAGTCAAAGTTAGAACAACTCATGTGGCCAATTTGGACGCCGGTATTTTGTGGAAGTCAATGTTTGCCTTCTGTTTTCTTGTGATTTGGTTTGTGGCCCAAACCAAATAGAAATTATGCTTTATTTTTTATATTGATTCTTGTGGTCACTATTCTCTTCTTATGCTTATGCTTTGAAGGTTGTTTCATTCAATGGTGAGAAGCAAGCTTTAACAACATATAACAAGTTCATAAGAAAAGCATATGAGTCTGCTCGCCGAGAAGGTGCTGTCAGTGGCCTTGGAGTGGGTTCAGTAATGGCAATCTTGTTTTGCAGCTATGGGTTGGCAGTTTGGTATGGATCTAAATTGATAGTCGACCGAGGATACAATGGTGGCATAGTTATTAATGTTATAATGTCCGTCATGGTTGGCGCAATGTAAGTTCCATAAGTTAGTCCTTGCCACTTTAATATTCTGAGTACATGCTTAAAACTTGGTTCAGATGTAGTTGAAGGGCGGAAATTATAGCTAGGTGTGCATTTTTTAGAGGAAACAACAGGACTCTGCTGCGTGCATTTTATTGATTTTCAAAATAATGTATACAGAAAAATAGTTCAAAAAGATGAAAAGAACTACACAATACACCAACAACAAATATCCTGGGTAGCAAGCTATCTAAAAGAGTTGACCCGGGCCTCAAAATCAATATACTTCTTTCTGTGACCTCTGAAGATAATCCATTTGAGCTCCCCTTTGAATCTAGGGGTGCAGTAATGAGAGCATTATTGGTGGGCTTTAGATTTTTTAATAAATTTTCTTCAGTACTGGGCCATTTTCTTCTTGAATTATATGTGGTTAAGAATGACTTTGAAGAACATATATCTGGTAATTGACAATTTAGACATAGTTAGATTAATAGATGATTAAGGTGCCACGTTTCCCCATGGACGCGCCTCTCCGTGTGTCATGTGGGCATATGACATACGATGCTAGATGGTCACAGCTGATGCACCAGACCAGCCCACAGTTCTCCAAAGGATGTAACATCGTGCTTATTAATTTGTCTCTGATACGGATGTGGCATCCGTAAAGCAGCAGTCAAACTTTCAAACATAGTATGTCAAATAGGGTCTTCCATGTCTGTTTTCAAGATCTTCTGGTTTCTGACTCGAGTTACGTCTCTTCTGCAGGTCCTTAGGTCAGGCAGCACCATCAATAACAGCTTTTGCACAAGGTCAAGGAGCAGCACATAGAATGTTCAAGACAATTGAAAGACGACCATGTATTGATGTATATAACACCACAGGTATTATAATGGAAGACATCAAGGGTGATGTTGAACTGAAGGATGTCTATTTCAGCTATCCTACCAGGCCTGAACATTTGGTATTTGATGGATTCTCCTTACGAGTACCAAGTGGAACTACAATGGCACTAGTTGGAGTGAGCGGCAGTGGAAAGTCAACTGTGGTCAGTTTGGTGGAGAGATTCTACGATCCACAGTCTGGGGAAGTCTTGATAGATGGAGTTGACATTAGAAGATTGACTCTTGGGTGGATAAGAGGGAAAATCGGTCTCGTCAGCCAAGAACCAGTGTTGTTCTCGAGTACGATAAGGGAAAATATTGCCTATGGGAAGGATGATCTTAATCTCGAAGAGATCAGAAGAGCAATCGAGCTTGCAAATGCAGCAAACTTCATTGATAAACTGCCAAATGTACAGTGAAAATTAAGATGTGCATATTGTTAATTCTATTGCTAACTCACACATGGTTAATCAGAAGCATGTATATTTTGTGGAACATTGCAGGGTCTTGAGACAATGGTTGGGGAACGTGGGATTCAGCTGTCTGGAGGACAGAAGCAAAGAATAGCAATTGCTAGAGCAATTATAAAAAACCCTAGAATATTGCTACTTGATGAAGCAACCAGCGCGCTGGATATGGAATCTGAGAGGGTAGTTCAAGAAGCTTTGGAAAGGGTAATGTTAGAAAGGACTACAATAATTGTTGCGCATCGCCTAAGCACGGTAAAGAATGCTGATGTCATATCCGTCCTACAACACGGGAAGATGGTGGAACAAGGTACGACATATGAGAATTGACAACTTCTGCATAGGAACCTCTGTTTCAAACTTGATATCCTGACTTGCTTCTTGATCTGTGAATTTGGAGCAGGTTCACATGTACAACTGGTGAACAAGCCTGAAGGTGCCTACTCGCAGCTGATTCATCTGCAAGAGACTCTGCAGCAAGCAGAAACCCATAAAGTCGATCCTGATGCGATAATGAAAAGCGGTTTTGGCTCTAGGTCGTTCACTAGGAAACCAAGAAGCCAAGGCAGCTCCTTTAGGAGATCGACCAGTAAAGGCTCCTCTTTTGGGCATAGTGGCACGCATCCTTACCCTGCTCCATGTGTTCCCATGGAAGTCAACAATGATCAAGACCTAGAGGAGACTGCAGATAAAATATCTAGTGATCAAAAGAAAGCTCCAATAGGCCGACTCTTCTATCTGAACAAACCAGAGGCTCTTGTTCTTGCTCTTGGTTCGATTGCTGCTGCAATGCACGGGACCATTTTTCCTGTATATGGCATATTGATTTCAAGTGCAATAAAGACATTTTATGAGCCGCCAGCAGAACTACTCAAGGATTCAAGGTTCTGGGCAAGCATGTTTGTCATGCTAGGTGCTTGTGCACTTGTTCTGATTCCAATAGAGTACTTCTTGTTTGGATTAGCAGGTGGGAAGCTTGTGGAGCGCATACGGTCACTGGCATTCCGAAGTGTCATGCATCAGGAAATCAACTGGTTTGATAAACCTGAACACTCAAGGTCTGTGTTTAGTCTTTATCATGGTCACAAATCTTCCTTTTGCCCTAACAGTTAGTATACAAGAACATTTATGTATGCTAACTAGCTTGAGCAGTGTTCTTACAATTTTTATCAATACTAAGATTAATGCATCTAGCATTTGTACAAAAAAAATGTGAAGAGTTATACTTGTCAACTAGTGCCATATTCTACGAATTTACTTAGATAAGTTTCAATTTTTGTTCTAGTGGAGCAATAGGTGCAAGGCTATCGACTGATGCTCTGAACGTGAAGCGGCTTGTTGGAGAAAATTTAGCACTTAATGTCCAGACTATATCGACCGTCATAGCAGGTTTCACAATAGCTATGGTGGCAAACTGGAAGCTGGCATTGATTATCACAGTGGTGGTTCCATTGGTGGGTTTCCAAGCCTATGCTCAAATGAAGTTCCTGAAAGGTCTCAATAAAAACGCAAAGGTGCATGCTGTGAATTAGCAATTACTCCCTCCGTTCCTAAATATAAGTCTTTTTAGACATTTCAACACGGGACTACATACGGAGCAAAATGAGTGAACTTACACATTAAAATATGTCTATATACATCCGTATGTAGTTTCCTATTGAAATGTCTAAAAAGACTTATATTTAGGAACGGAGGGAGTACTAACGTTCATTTTTCCTCAAAAACAAAACCAACAAAATGACCAATGTTCATACACATATTCGTCAGGGGGAGAGTTGTTTTGTCTAATAGTTTGCTAGGATGCAGTTAAAGTATGAGGAAGCAAGTCAAGTAGCAACCGACGCCGTTGGAGGAATCAGAACCGTGGCGTCGTTTTGCGCAGAGCAGAAGGTGATGGATGCCTATGAAAAGAAATGTGAAATTCCAACGAGACAAGGAATGAGGGAAGGTCTTGTTGGCGGGTTGGGATTTGGATTCTCATTCCTTGTGTTCTACCTTACTTATGCCCTCTGCTTCTACGTCGGTGCAAAGTTTGTTCACGAAGGAACAGCAACATTTCCTGAAGTGTTTCGGGTACGAGCATGTTATTCTTACTCATTACTCCCTCCATTCACAAATATAAGATGTTTTGGACATTTCAATATGAACTACTACGGACTGAAATTAGTGAACAAACACACTAAAATACGCCTATATACATTCGAATCGGGAAAAAAATTTAGAACATCTTATAATAGTGAATAGTGAATGAAGGGAGCACTTAAGTGTTGATTGTTCTAACCTCGTATTTTTGTCCATTGGTTATCAGGTATTCTTCGTGTTAGTTTTGGCGACCAGTGGGATCTCACGAACAAGCGCAGTAGGTGCAGATAGCACCAAGGCTAATGAATCGGCCATCTCCGTGTTTGAAATTCTCGACCGTAAGTCCAAGATAGATTCCAGCAGTGAGGAGGGCATGGTGGTTGCAAGTGTCAGGGGTGACCTTGAGTTCCAGAATGTGTGCTTCAGTTACCCCTTACGCCCAAATGTTCAAATATTCACTGATCTGTCCTTGAGCATTCCTTCTGGAAAGGTTACTTCCTTTCTATGTTAACTTTTTTTTGACAACTTCCTTTCCATGTTAACTAGTAATAAGTATGCTAGCTCATACCACGAAGGTTAATGTGGTGACACTATCTTTACAGACGGCTGCCCTTGTCGGAGAGAGTGGAAGTGGGAAGTCCACTGCCATTGCGCTGCTCGAGAGGTTCTACGACCCGAGCTCAGGCAAGATCCTTTTGGACGGCGTGGAGCTTCCGACCCTCAAAGTCAGCTGGCTTCGGCTGCAGATCGGGCTCGTGGCACAGGAGCCGGTGCTGTTCAACGACACCATCCGCGCCAACATAGCCTACGGGAAGCAAGGGGAGGCTTCCGAAGAGGAGATCGTCGCCGCCGCCGAAGCAGCCAACGCGCACCAGTTCATCTCCGGGCTGCCTGATGGGTACAACACCGTCGTCGGTGAGCGGGGGATCCAGCTGTCCGGCGGGCAGAAGCAGCGGGTCGCCATCGCGAGGGCCGTCGTCAAGGACCCCAAGGTGCTCCTGCTGGACGAGGCGACGAGCGCTCTGGACGCGGAGTCGGAGCGCGTGGTGCAGGAGGCGCTGGACCGGGTGATGGTCGGGAGGACGACCGTGGTGGTGGCGCATCGCCTGTCGACTGTGAGAGGCGCCGACATTATCAGCGTGGTGAAGAACGGGACGATAGTGGAGAAAGGAAGGCATGAAGAACTGATGCGGATGAAGGATGGAGCCTACGCTTCCCTTGTCGAGCTTAGCTCCACTTCAAGATAAGATATTCATCTTTCTCTACCAGAAAACCACATGGAATGAAATGCCAGCAATTCAGTGTATTAGCTTATAGGCCAATTGATGTGGGTGTAGAATCTTTCCTTTCATTTTAGTAGATGGGTATCTGCAGACAAACAGAGGCAATCAGACAAACTGTATGGAAATAATTATTGATTGTGATTCAAGCGAGGATGCAGATGGAGCTTTTTCGAACAATAAGAAGAGATTATTTGCCAGATCGCAGTATAACAACATGAGTTAGAACTCTGGCAACCCATTCCCTTGGAAGTGTAAGCTTTTGGCTATTTTCATATGTTCAGTTTCTTGGGCTGCCTGGAGCTTTATGGAAGTTTAGAAATGTTGCATGTTGCTTTGCTCTGTGTTCAAACTTCCGGCCTTTATTGTAGCACTGGCGCCTGCTCTTTAGGCAGCGGGACATGGAGCGCCTAGGGGGCGTCCTTGGAGCCTTGTATCATTGTATCCATTTTTTAGCATGTCTTGTGCTGTTGCTATGGCGATTTTTCTATTTTTCTTCCTGCATTGAACTTGTTGTTTGGATGTTCTTTGAGCATATCTGTGCTGTTTGCTCTGGCGATTCTTTTTATTTTCCTTCCTGCACTTGAACTTGTTGTTTGGATGTTTTTTTAGCATGTCTGTGCAGTTGCCCTGGCGATTTTTTTATCTTCCTTCCTGTACTTCCAACTTGTTGTTTGGATGTGGTAGTTTGCTTTATACTCCCTCCGTTTCTAAATATAAGTCTTTTTCAGAGGTTTACTAGAGGACTACATACGGATGTATATAGATATACTTTAATGTGTAAATTCATTCGTTTTACTTTGTATATAGTCCCTTAGTGAAATCTTTTAAAAGACTTATATTTAGGAACGGAGGGAGTATATAAAACAAAAGTGAGGCAAAAGGGGGTAAAAGGATTTGGTCGGTCTGTGACGAGCATCGTGAGTTTGCTTTGTGTGCGCTTGAAATATTGGGACCTGAATCCGAGCAAAATAAGAAGTGAGAACCAGTTTTTCGTTCAACTAGATGAAGTCGTGACAAACTAGCAGAAGCTTTATTTGAAAAATTCAGGAGATCAACAACATATTTGCAGACGTTGAAAAAGTTATAAGTCAGCTCCATTGTTGCCAACCTATTGTTCTCCAAATGAATCCTCAGATCAAATTATTGACCATGACTAAAATAGGATTGTCTGATGTAGGACAAGCGACATACAAATTCTGGTAAGCCAAATCAACCGTATGGTAATGCGAACGTAGTGGACAGTTAAGTACAGCAAGCTCAAAAGCTGCAGTTACATCACAAAAGGCTAGGCCACATTTACATATCTGGCATGTGGTCAAAATATTGAAGGAGCATGTCACAGGTACAACTTGGTAAAAACAGAAGCCTATGAAATGTAATGCTGAAAATTCAAACTATGTTGATTTTCGTCAGAAACTACCATTAGAGCTGCAAAAAATCCCTGTGGAATACAAAAATGTACTCTTAACAAGTTAAACTGGTATAAGCATCATATTTCATAGGTCATGCACCAGAACCTAGGTGATCAACCTCAACTAGGTGTCTGCATTCCCAACCGAACTTATATTAGTATTAAGTTTGTATCTGTGACTACATTCATATACCTGTTTCAGAAACAGAGGCAGAGTGTCTTCTCCAAGGTCCAAACATATAAGTTGGCATATAAAAATATGTGAAATTTATTCAATTTTTACTTTTACTTTTACTTTGGTATTACAAATCTAAGACAATAAATTTGAGACGAAGGGAGTGCAATTTAACAACAGATAACTGTGCCTACAGAACATTATCTTTTCTGGGCATGCAAAGCAAGTATCCTTGAATCAGAGATGTGCATATAACGTCCGTAAGTCATGAGAAATTTAGAGAAACAAAAAATCTACATCTACCCAGCTAGCCTGCGTAAGCCAGAGTTACCAGGATGCACCATGAAACTATTATCTCCATAGGTGCAATACCTTTTTTTGCAGGAATACAATACTAACCAGATGCATCTACCATGTGAAGGCACAATAATGTTAGGAATGATGTTAGCATTCAGCTCTTAAGCTTAGCCATTTCCAATGATGAGATGGGGTCCTGACATCAGGTGGAGGAATATAATCAGTGGATGTATTATTACTCATAACATCACTGGTTACAGCTGTTTTCACATGATTTGCTTAGAACCATATTGATGTACTTAAATACTGCTACTTGCAGCTTTGCAGATGTTCTCAACATGGTTAAGCGATTAGCACAAAAGCTACTCCCTCCATCACAGTTTATAAGGCGTGCACGTGTACCTATGTCGTTAATTTAACTTATATAAAATATATTGTTTAACATAAAAATTATATTATTAGAAAATAGAACATCTAAAGTTTCTAATGATATATTTTTTGTAATATATGCCTCTTATTAAGTTGGTCAAATTGACGACCTAGATACACGTGTCGGACTTATAAACTGAAACGGAGGGAGTATTTTAAGTTATAGGCTCATAAAAACACAAGTAGTATATATCTTTCCATGTTAATATGGAACGAGATCATGCAATCACTTGTGTTTGTTGATACTGACTGAAGGCAAAGGAGGGTTACCCATTTTTTTCTTCTGTACACAAGCACTGCTTTGAGTTCATCATGGTCAACTAAACATTGTCGCTGGAGCAGGCAAGCGAAGATGTTGAACAAACAAGATACAATTCATGATTTGAATGTTAATGGACCACTACATAATCCAGTCATAACAAGCCAAATGTTATCAGACAACTAGCTACATGTAGATAAGTCAAAAACACCGAGAAACATCCCCTTGTGCCATTTGCTACGGCTTGAGATATACACTTGGATAAGAACGTTTAAGGACCAAATACGAATCCAACAGTACTTGAAAGAAAGTTATAAGGACAAAACCGATCCATAGTAGTATCAAGACCTAAAATCACCGATAACAATCACTAACACTATACAGGTGCGCACATCATATCTGTGGAAGATATGTACCAAAAAAACCTAGATAAACATGACAAAGATGATGTAGAACAGTAGAGCTTACAGATGCCACCGACGCCTCACCGGTCCTTTTGCTCGCCAATCAATCGACGGACCTATGATTTGCGGCCGGTCGCGGGGTGGCCGCTGTCGTAGTCGACGATCTCGTCGTCGGTCATGGATCGGGAGTGCTGGACAATGGAGCGGCCGATGGAGTTGATCCAGTCCTCCTTCTCCTTGTCGGAGTCGGCGACGAAGTACATGGTCTCGCCCGGGGTGGAGAGCTCGAAGGCGAACTTGCGGTTGAGCACGTCCTCGGCGCCCTTGACGGTGAGGCAGGAGGCGACGGCGATGACGCCGCGGGGCACGGACGCGCGCGTGACGGTCGAGTCCTTGAACCAGAAGAGCTTCCCCTGCTTGAGCACGAACCACCGCCGCCGCCACGTCTTGATGTACTCGCCCTGCTTGTCCAGCCACCCCCCGCGCTCGGGCTCGCGCCAGAACTCGATGCCGTCCGTGGCGTCCGCGGACGCGGACGGGGCGCCGGTGCCCATCACCGCTCGCCACAAGCTCGCCATGAGATGTGGGGGGATTTGGGGATCGGGTCGGGGAGAGCTCGTTCGGTTGGTTTTTTTTTCCCCTGTTTTAACGGGACGGGACAGCCTGGGGGGGTTTGGTTTGGACTGTGTACCGAACTGATTTGTATCGCCATGCGAGAAAAGAAAAACAAACTGAATTGTATCGGTGTATATCAGTAGGGGTTTCATGGTGCGATCTGCTTACCATGTACTCACTCTGATTTAGGTACAGGGGGAGCAGAATGGGAATTTTAATTTGGGCACAAGTTGAAACTGACGGTACAAGTCTTAAATCTATCTTATTATATATACACTAGCAAAAATGTCCGTGCGTTGTATCGGAAAAAAATAAAATATCATATGATGTAATAATATAAAAAAATACAAATTAGTGTTACATATATAACAAAGTATAGCAGACCCCTAACCGAGAAACAACGGTCATGTGATAATGTCAAGTAACACTAACCTTTTCCATGCACACAACCCGCATGTGATTTGGTTCCAAAAAACAAAGTCTAGATCAGGCAACATTTTTTTGCGAGAAAGATCTACCGCTTTCACTCCACGCAACAATTGATGCGACTGTACATGTTACGAGATTACAGAGTCTATCACTGTAACAAAAGTCAAAGTCTCTTATCACACAGACCCACACCTTTTTTTCTCTCTTCACCTCACTTGGAGCAACCATGGGGGTGGCGGCGACCCCTTTTGACGGTAGGCACTCCGGGTCTCAAGCAGTCGGACTACAGCTCCCCCCAAAGATCGCATATCTGTGTCCGCTTCCCACCCGCTGGCTCCGTGCCTCCTCCAACCACACCGGGAGAGGAGCTCCTCTGCCTCGATCCGCCTCAAGCAGGCTCCTCCCGTTGCCGGATTTGACGGGTCGTCGCTTGATTTGCCTCCACCACCGCTTCCGGAACCAGCTGCCCTCGCGACCGTCATCGGCGTCGTCTGCTCCTCCTGTCGCTGGATTCGACGGGCCGTCACCGAATCTGGCTGCCCTTTGTCCCCAGCCTCGTCTGCTCAATGCCCTGACTGCGACCTACAGCAAGACCCACGGCGGTGAGCCATCTCATCTCCTCCTGTCGCCGGATTCGACGGGCCGCCGCCGGATCTGCCTCCACTAGATCAGATCCGTCCGGATATGGCTGCCCTTTGTCCCCAGCCTCGTCTATTCTCTCTCTAACAGGAAGCAGCAGCTCCACCACAACAATGGGGCCACACATGGATCTCAGAACTGCAGCTGTTTATAGTTAGTTCAAGGACCTCCCTCCCATTAATTCCTTCTTTGACCAACCCCGGGCTGAGACAATGCATTAGCCGTGCCAAACGACGTGCGTATGGGGATTTTGCGGGACGAAAGCAAGCTAACAGGCGCGGGCTATGGGTTGATTTCTAGAAATTGCGGGGGTGTTCTACAAAAAACGAAATGTTTTTCTGTTTGACTTGAGTATGGAGTGCGGGTTAATTTTAGAAAACATGAGGGGCTTTTTCGCAAAAACGCACGAAAAGTGCGACGACGGACGACAGAAGCCATCGGTGCTTTATTATTAGGGAGATATGAGACTCGGTATGAAACTTAGTTTGTCCAATAAACATACAAATATTTATGTGGCGCGCACTCGAGAGTGCTATTCTCTGTTGATCTATCTTGGCTAATAAGCATTTAAAAATCAACCCGAGTTGTTCAGCATGTAACCAGGGGTCTCATGACATAAAACATGTGTTGTTCAAATGCAAATTGGCAATGAATGTGGAGAAGATGCTCCGTCTTGATCTTGTTATCAAACATGTACTAAAAGTTGACAAGCCAGGTGATCTTGTGTTGGCATATCTTCTGTGTCTTTCAGAACAACACATCCAAGTGTTGGGCTTGCTTAAATTCAGAGAAATGATGGCAGCGATGGCTTGGTATTTGTGGTATGAAAGGAAAAAAATTAACACATAACGAAGAAACTCAAAGCACATCTCAAATCAATATGCCAGTGAGAGGCTTAGTAGCAAAGTATACTATCTCTTATAGCCCAAAGCCCCACGCCCGATCAGATGCTTGGCTGAAACCAAAGTATGGTTACGCGAAATTAAACATTGACGCGAGATATGATAGTGACACACTCGTAGCAACATTTGGAGCAGTTATCCGGGACCATAAGGGGAAATCTATAGCGTCTGCTAATGAAAAAATGGACCTTTGTTTCGACTTGTTTACATGAGAAGCTGTTGCAGTGAGGTTTGGTTTGAATCTCTGTAATAATGTCGGATGCAATAAGATTGAAGTGAATTCAGATAGCGTGGAGGTGGTGAATGCACTGAGCCAAGGCTACTCTTCTTCGCTCGCTCCATCCATTATAAATGACTGTTATTTCATGTCATTAGATTTTCACCATGTTACTTATGATCATTGTAATGGAGAATGTAATCGAGTAGCTCATGAACTTGCAAGGTTAGCTAGGTTTTGTCCTCCGAGTGTTTGGACGGATAACGCCCCTGATGAGGTTATGCCTTAACTTGTAAATGATGCTACTTTACTTATGAATGAATAAAGGCGGAGCATTTTTTGAAAAAAAACCCTTAAAAGGCAACTAAAAAACTTAAAAGAGTCATCGGAGAGAGAGTCCAGGTTTTCTTTTGGACCTCGATAAGTATCACACGTGCGACACAAAACGATTTGGGTTTTTAGTATTTTATCTCTTAAATGAAATAATCGATTAAAAACTGCTTTCACCATTAAATCTATCGCGATGCGATCTTCAAAACTAGATCTCATATCGACATGTTTTGATAACTTTTTTTGTTAAATTCGTAAAGTCTATTACACATAAATTGTCACGGTGTTTATACTTAAGTTGTCATGATATATTTCAACTACTTTTTTCTACGTTTAAAGTAAATTTTGACATGTTATTAAAAAGGGAATTGAGAACATAAAATTGCCATGGTGAATTACTAAAATTTGCCACGATCCATGAAATGATTTTGACATGCTTCGTAATTAAAAAAAATCATCGTTAATTACTTTAAAAATGCATGATCAATGACTCAAATTTGTCATGAACCATAAACTAAAATTGCCATGATGAATTACTTAAATTTATCATGATACATGCACTAAAATTTGTTATGGTTCATACAAAAAATAATTTCATGGTCAAAAAACTAGATCTGACATGATCTACAAACTAAAATTGTCATTATGTATGTGTAGGACAATTCTTAATTATTACTTTCATTCTTTACCAAGATAGTGCAACATATTCTTGTTCATGTTGTTTCAAATTCATGATTTGATTTTTAAGAGATATTATATTGGGATGGAAAATATTTAGTAATGATGGCATCCTTGCCTTTGTTCCATGAATCAATACTATTGCAAGGCAAGGATGAAAACCAAGTTTTAGCTTATCTCTTCGTGAGAAAGAAAATAATTTCAACTTCACAATATCATTATCCACATCTTTATTTTCTTGTAGATATCACATAATTCAACGAATGTATTAAAATGGGATGCAACATCTTCATTAGGATTTCCAGAAAATTGTTTTTTCATACCAAGATTTAATAATGTAGCATTTATATAATATGACTCTACACTTGTGGCGAATGGTATTGGGGTACTAATAAAATCATTGTTTAGTATTTGAGAAATCGTACAATTTAGTATTCTCTTGAGTAGACATGATGATGATTCAAGCAAGATAGCACACAGAGTACTTTTTGTATTTTTAATCTTTATATAATTGAAAATAAAAGCAAGTAAAAAAGGGGAACAAGTAAATGATAATGTGTGTGAAGGAACCTTCAGTGTGTTTGATAGCTTCCCCGACAAAGGTGTCAGAAATCCTTCTGCTACTTTGTAGATGCGTTGGGTTTTTCACCAAAGAGGAGGGATGATGTAGTAAAGTGGCAACAAGGATTTTCCTCAGTTAAGAATCAAGTTTATCGAACCAATAAGAAGTTATCCAAATACATGATCAACAGCTCGTGCACATAAAGGGCAAATAATTGCACCCAACACGAGCAAGAGAGTTGTCAAGCCCTTTGTAGTCGTTAATTGCAAGGATCAAATATTATAGTAAAGGATAGATAATTATAAATAAAAAGTAAATAAATAAAAACAAATATTTTTGTATGTTTTCCATATAAAGATGGATCCGAAGGCCATAAGGTGGCATCTCTCTCATGAGCATAGTAGCGGTGGGTGCACAAATTACTATTAGGCAATTGATAGAAAAGCAAATAATTATGTCGTTATTCATGGCATAATCAATATATATAGACATTAAGTTTGTGACAAGTAGACCGAATCATGCCTTCATCTACTAATATTACTCCACCAATCGACCGACTCTTGTGTGCATCTATGATATTAAGTTCATAACCAACACAGTAACGCCTTAAGAAAGATGATACAATGTAGACAAAGTAAGACCAAATAATATGTTCAGACCCCATTGTTTTATCCTTAGTAGCAATAATAAAATTATATGTGCCTCACTACTCCTCCGTCACAGAGTGAGGACGCCGTGAGATGGAACCTACTACTATGCACCACTCCCTCTAAAGATCTACTCACCTACTTGGCCAAAGAAAACTTATAGATCGGAAAACATACATAGCTATATGAAATCACACATAATAAATCTCAGATTAGATCAGTTATTTTCAGTGATTAATCTGAACATAAACTTGTAATTCATCGGATCCCAACAAACACACCACAAATATTGCATCGAATAGGTCTCCGAAGATATCATTGTATTGAAGATCAAATGAGAAAGAGAGAGCCATCTAGCTACTACTACGGACATGTAGGTCATGTAAGAACTACTCACACATCATGTGGGAGGCAGCAAGGTTGATGAATATGTCCTCTATGATTGATTCCCCCTCCGGAAGAGTATCAGCGGAGGCCTTCGGATGGGATCGCGTAAGCACAAAGACTTGCAGCGAAGGAAAGTTTGTTTTGTAGCTCTTCTTAGGTTTTTAAGGATATTTGGAAATTTATAGGATGAAGAGGCGATGCAGTGGACCCACAAAGGTGCCACAAGGGCATAGGGCGCGCCCTACCCCCTGGGTGCATCTGATACGTTTGTGTCGTATCTATAATTTTTGATTATTTCATGCCAATATTCTAAAACTCTCATATACTTTTGGCAACATTTTATATTATTTTTGGGACTAACATATTGAACCAATGCCGAGTGTTAGTTCATGTTTTTTGTGTGTGTTTTGTTTCACAAAAATGCATATCAAACAAAGTCCAAATGCGATAAAAATTTACGAATATTTATTTTGGAATATATGTGTTGAGAGTTGGAATCAATACAAGACGGTGCCCGAGGTGGTCCCAAGCCAACACAGGCGCGTGATACGTCCCAAACTTATCTATAATTTTTGCTTGTTTCATGATCTTTTGGGTTACATTGTTATATGTTTTGCTACACTTTTATATCATTTTACACATATTTGGACTAACCTACTAACTCAGTGCACCCAGTGCCAGTTTCTGTTTGTTGATGTCTATTTTGTAGGGGCTTTTACCCAATTTTCCAAAGCCTGAAAAATTCCAGTACAAATATATAGAAAATCAGCAAAACAGAAGCTTCCAGATCACCGAAGATGGGCGAGAGGGGGCCAGGGGCTGCCTAGGCGACCTGCTGGTGCGCCCAGGCCCTAGGCCGTGCCACGAGGCCGCCTGGGTGGGACCCACCTCCTCCAGTGCCCTCCTTTGGCCTATATTTAGAGTCCTGAGAGGATACCCTTCCACAACTTCTAGAGTCGCAAATTTCTCCATCGTTCCGCCGCCACAGCGCTTCCAAGATCGGGAGCGTCAGGAGACCTCTTCCCGGCACCCTGCCGGAGGGAGGATTGACCCCCGGGAGCTTCTCCACCGCCATGGACGCTTCCCGGACGTGCCGTGAGTAGTCCTCCTTGGACCATGAGTCCATGACCAGTAGCTATGTGATGTCTTCTCTCCAATCTTGTGCTTCATGGTTAGTCCTTGTGAGCTGCCCTACATGATCAAAGCATCTATGTAATTCTCTTGCTATTGCTATGCTCGGTTTGTTGAGATCGGATGGATTATGAGATTATGTTCAGATTATTATGAGTTATATATTTGATTATCCTTTTTATATTATGTTCCTTAGTGATTCATGCATGTTCTCCGTTACTATTTATTGCTTTGGCCGAGTAGTAGATTGTAACTCCAAGAGAGAGCGTTATGCATGATTGTGGGTTCATGCCCCTCGATGTCTAGCTTGATTGACAGAAAAATGAGACTAGGGGATGTGCTTGCGACCATGGTTGCAAGGATTGTTTACCTTACGCATAGTTCGTTAATGCAGTTGTCCGTTGCTTTGAGTTCACTGTTGGGGAACGTCGCATGGGAAACAAAAAATTTCCTACGCGCACGAAGACCTATCATGGTGATGTCCATCTATGAGAGGGGATTTACAATCTACGTACCCTTGTAGATCGCACAGCAGAAGCGTTAGTGAACGCGGTTTATGTAGTGGAACGTCCTCACGTCCCTCAATCCGCCCCGCGAACCGTCCCACGAACCGTCCCGCGATCCGCCCCACGATCTAGTGCCGAACGGACGGCACCTCCGCGTTCAGCACACGTACAGCTCGACGATGATCTCGGACTTCTTGATCCAGCAAGAGAGAAGGAGAGGTAGATGAGTTCTCCGGCAGAGTGACGGCGCTCCGGAGGTTGGTGGTGATCTAATCTCAGCAGGGCTCCGCCCGAGCTCCGCAGAAACGCGATCTAGAGGTAAAACCGTGGAGGTATGTGGTCGGGCTGCCTTGAAAAAGTTGTCTCAAATCAACCCTAATAGCTCCATATATATAGGAGGAGGGGACGGGAGGCTTGCCTTGAGGCTCAAGGAGGCCCAAGGGCTGCGCCACCAAGGGGAGGAGGAGTCCTCCTCCAATCCTAGTCCAACTAGGATTGGAAGGTGGAGTCCTTCTCTTCTTTCCCACCTTTCCTTTTTTTCTCTTCTTTTGGTTTTTTCTTTCTCTCTTGCGCAAGACAGCCTTTGGCTGACCCACTTACTTGGTGCGCCACCCCCAAGGTCCTTGGGCCCTCCCGGGTGGGTGGTCCCCCCTCCTGGTGAAGATCCGGAACCCATTCGTCATTCCCGGTACATTACCGGTAATGCCCGAAAACCTTTCGGTAACCAAATGAAGCCATCCTATATATCAATCTTCGTTTCCGGACCATTCCGGAAACCCTCATGACGTCCGTGATCTCATCCGAGACTCCGAACAACATTCGGTAACCAACCATAGAACTCAAATACGCATAAAACAACGTCGAACCTTAAGTGTGCAGACCCTGCGGGCTCGAGAACTATGTAGACATGACCCGAGTGACTCCTCAGTCAATATCCAATAGCGGCACCTGGATGCCCATATTGGATCCTACGCATTCTACGAAGATCTTATCGTTTGAACCTCAGTGCCAAGGATTCATATAATCCCGTATGTCATTGCCTTTGTCCTTCGGTATGTTACTTGCCCGAGATTCGACCGTCAGTATCCGCATACCTATTTCAATCTCGTTTACCGGCAAGTCTCTTTACTCATTCCGTAATACAAGATCCCGCAACTTACACTAAGTCACATTGCTTGCAAGGCTTGTGTGTGATGTTGTATTACCGAGTGGGCCCCGAGATACCTCTCCGTCATACGGAGTGACAAATCCTAGTCTCGATCCATACTAACTCAACGAACACCTTCGGAGATACCTGTAGAGCATCTTTATAGTCACCCAGTTACGTTGCGACGTTTGATACACACAAAGCATTCCTCCGGTGTCAGTGAGTTATATGATCTCATGGTCATAGGAACAAATACTTGACACGCAGAAAACAGTAGCAACAAAATGACACGATCAACATGCTACGTCTATTAGTTTGGGTCTAGTCCATCACATGATTCTCCTAATGATGTGATCCCGTTATCAAGTGACAACACTTGCCTATGGTCAGGAAACCTTGACCATCTTTGATCAACGAGCTAGTCAACTAGAGGCTTACTAGGGACAGTGTTTTGTCTATGTATCCACACATGCACTGTGTTTCCAATCAATACAATTATAGCATGGATAATAAACGATTATCATGAACAAAGAAATATAATAATAACTAATTGATTATTGCCTCTAGGGCATATTTCCAACAGTCTCCCACTTGCACTAGAGTCAATAATCTAGTTCACATCACCATGTGATTCCAACGAATCCAACACCCATATAGTTATGGGGTCTGATCACGTCTTGCTCGTGAGAGAGGTTTTAGTCAACGGTTCTGAAACTTTCAGATCCGTGTGTTCTTTACAAATCTTTATGTCATCTTATAGATGCTGCTACTATGTGCTATTCGGAAATACTCCAAATATCTACTCTACTATACGAATCCGTTTCACTACTCATAGTTATTCGGATTAGTGTCAAAACTTGCATCGACGTAACCCTTTATGACGAACTCTTTAACCACCTCCATAACCGAGAAAAATTCTTTAGTCCATCAGTTACTAAGGATAATTTTTGACCGCTGCTAGTGATTCAATCATGGATCACTCTCTGTACCTCTCAACAGACTTTGAGTCAAGGCACACATCAGGTGCGGTACCCAGCATGGCATACTTCAGATTCTATGGCCAAGGCATAGAAGACGACCTTCGTCTATTCTCTTTATTCTGCCAGGGTCGGGTTTTGAGTCTTACTCAAATTCACACCTCACAACGCAACGAAGAACTCCTTCTTTGCTGATCTATTTTGAACTCCTTCAAAAACTTGTCAAGGCATGCATCTTGTTGAAACTTCTATTAAGCGCTTTCGATCTATCTCCATAGATCTTTGATGCTCAACGTTCAAGTAGCGCAATCCAGGTACTCCTTTGAAAACTCCTTTCAAACAACCTTGTATGCTTTACAGAAATTCTACATTACTTGTGATCCATAATATGTCAATCACATATACTTATCAGAAATTCTATAGTGCTCCCACTCACTTCTTTGGAAATACAAGTTTCTCATAAACCTTGTACAAACCCAAAATCTTTGATCATCTCATCAAAGTGTATATTCTAACTCCGAGATGCTTGCACCAGTCCATTGAAGGATCGCTGGAGCTTGCATACTTGCTAGTATCTTTAGGATCGACAAAACCTCCTGGTTGTATCACATACAATGTTTGCTCAAGGAAACCGTCGAGGAAACAATGTTTTGACATCCTATGTGCAATATTTCATAAATAATGCAGCAACTACTAACATAATTCTAACAGACTTTTAGCATCGCTACGAGTGAGAAAATCTCATCATAGTCAACTGTTTGATCTTGTCGGAAACATCTTTGCGACAAGTCAAGCTTTTCTTAATAGTTACTTATCACCATCATCGTCTGTCTTCCTTTTAAAGATCCATCTTTACTCAACAGTCCTATGACCATCAAGTAGTTCTTCCAAAGTCTACACTTTGTTTTCATACATGGATCCTCTCTCGGATTTCATGGCTTCCAGCCATTTGTCGGAATCCGGGCCCACCATTGCTTTCTCCATAACTCGTAGGTTCATTGTTGCTCAACAACATGACCTCCAGGACAGGGTTACAGTACCACTCTGCAGTAGTACGCGACCTTGTCAACCTACGAGGCTTGTAGTAACTTGATCCGATGCTCGATGATCACCATCATCAACTTTCACTTCAATTGGTGTAGGCGCCACAGGAACAACTTCCTGCGCCCTGCTACACACTGGTTGAAGTGATGGTTCAATAACCTCATCAAGTTCTACCACCCTCCCACTCAATTCTTTCGAGAGAAACCTTTCCTCGAGAAAGGATCCGTTTCTAGAAACAAACACTTTGCTTTCGGATCTGAGATAGGAGATGTACGCAAATTTTTTTGGATATCCTATGAAGATGCATTTATCTGCTTTGGGTTCGAGCTTATCAGACTGAAACTTTTTCACATAAGTGTCGAAGCCCCAAACTTTCAAGAAAAGACAGTTTAGATTTCTCTAAACCTCAGTCTATACTGTGTCATCTCAACGGAAATACGCGGTGCCCTATTTAAAGTGAATGCGGTTGTCTCTAATGCATAACCCATGAACGATAGTGGTAATTCGATAAGAGACATCATATCATGCACCATACCAAATAGTGCGTGGCTATGACGTTCAGACACATCATCACACTATGATGTTCCAGGTGGCATGAATTGCGAAACAATTTCCACATTGTCTTAACTGCGTACCAAAACTTGTAACTCAGATATTCATTTCTATGATCATATCGTAGACATTTTATCCTCTTGTTACGACAAACTTCACTCCTGAAATAGAATTGAACCTTTCAATATTTCAGACTTGTGATTCATTAAGTAAATACTCTTGTATCTGCTCAAATCGTCATTGAAGTAAGAACATAATGATATCCACTGCGTGCCTCAGCACCCATTGGACTGCATACATCAAAATGTATCACTTCCAACAAGTTACTATCTTGTTTCATCTCAATGAAAACAATGCCTTGCTCATGTGGTATGATTTGCATGTCACTAGTTGTCGTGGTTTTGTCACGGCAGATGTCCTCGTGAAAGGACTTAGTACTGGACCCATCGCACCTCGGTGGCGACTCAAAGGGGTTAAGCGGGAGAGACACGATGATTTACCCAGGTTCGGCCCCTCGTGAGGAGGTAAAGGCCTACGTCCTGCTTTGGTTTGTATTGATGTGGTTTCGATTACAAGGAGGGCGTAACTCGCCGGACCTAGCACTCGATGATTCTAACCTGCCCTTTCCTCCCCTGGGACTCGCCTTTATATACAGGTCGAACCCCTAGGGTTTACAAGGATACTTTCCTTCCTACCAATCGTGACCCCCGTGGTCTCTAAGTCGCCATCTTCCGAAGCTTGGAGACCTTCCAAGAATCATAAACCGCCATACGACCTTGATCCGGCCAGGACAAGGCCCAAATAACTGCTTGGGTGAATCGCCTAATGAATAACCCGGCCCAACTAGGGCGGGTCATTCACAGGTAATATCCCCAACATTAGGCCCCAAATTGACTTGAACTTCCTTTTCATGCCAATACGTCCGCTCAGTTGAAGGCGATTCATTCTCATTTTTCTTCATATGTCAGAAATTGTAACCGGCCATCGGGCACCGAAAATTCTTTAAGTCGCCAAACCATTTCTTGTTGGCCTCTTCTTATCCCTCGATTTTCGGGAAGACTGACACAATCCCAATGGATCTTAGCGCATCGTTATCCCGAAATCTTCGGCGCGCATTTATAGCAAATCTTTTTATTCCCCAGTAGTTCCCGCTCACGGCGCCTCGACTCCAGCGCCGGCTCTGATAAATAGACAGGGGGGGGGGACAGGACTGGTGCTTCCCACCTACCAGTCTCGTCAACCTCCTCCCCATCACTGCTGCGAGAAAATCTCATCGCCTCCCGAGGACTCCGCCGCCGACCGTGCTTTCCGCCTTCACGCGAGAAGCTTTGGCGCCGCCCCTAGGCCCTCGCCGTCGTCCAGCTCCGCACCGCGACCGATCTGTTCGCCGCCGTTGACCACTGCATCATCGTCGACCATCTCGCCGTTCGCCACGAACTCCGCCGCCGCTGAAGACCTCGTCGCTTGACGGAACCTCCGTGCTTCTCCAACAACCTTCGTCGCCGTCGGCCTCTTTCGTCCGAAAGCATCAGGTTAGGCTTCCGCCCATTTTTAGGAATAGATCCAATCCTTGCTTGAAGCTCCAGCCACTGCCATGTTCTTGATATTCCTTGCGAGCAGACGTCGCCTACCCTGAACCGATTAGCATGAACGTCGATGAGATAGCCAATGTTTTGAATACCTTTATTTATCCGTGTTTACTTGTGAATCTTTAGAATAGTGTTCCATCAAGCGAGGGGCGTCATCTTGCCCTGGTAATAAATTGCTGCATCCAGTCATTTTTCTCAGGTTTTTTTATCTGCCTGATAGATCCATCATTTACCTACTGTTTGCGGAAAGCTGTTTGTAGTCTTCATACTTTGATATTTCGAACGAACGTCTCCATCATCTCTAGAGCGCTGCTCTTGTGAATAGCCACACTCCGTAAGTCGCTATAGTAAACCAACTCGGCCTTTTGATATGGCGGGTCAAGTCCTTCCCTTAGTCCGCGGACAAAGTACTTGGCGAGTTAAATGAACTTATTTCACTCCTTACAGTAGATGTTCGAGGCATGTAAGTTCACACCTTACTTCTTTGTAGCATGGGCGCCGTCTTCAAAAGTGACTGGCTTCCTACCAAGGTTGACGATACCATACTAGCTGATTATGTGAAAACGGGCAACTTGGACCCTCAGAATGTTATCGGCTGGCGCACCGGGTTTGGAGAGGATCTACCTAACCCCAAAGAAGGGGAAATAGTCGTTTTTGTTGAACACCTGGAGCGAGGTTTTAAGCCGCCTGGATCGAAGTTTCTTAGAGACGCCATGGCTTTCATGAACGTCCGCCTCCAGGATTTGGGACCCAATTCCATAAGTAACTTATGCCAATTCCAAGTTTTCTGTGAGGCTTATCTGCGGATTGAGCCCTCCGTTCCTTTATTCTGGCACTTTTTCCATCTGAATCGCCAAACGGAATTCCACAACGGCCCCAGCCTGGAACTCGGCGGCGTCAATGTCCAACGCCGCAGGGATAGCCCATTTCCCTCACTCGCCATGCCCAGCCATCCCAAAGGTTGGGGCGAGTCTTGGTTCTACTGTCAAGAGACTTCTCCTGCAGGCGAAAACAAGCGTCTGGGCTACAGGCCAACTCGCCTTCCAACCAACTTCAAGTTTCCAGACAAACTCACCGAGGAAGAAGAATCAGAATTCATCCCAATACTGTCCGAATTAAGATCCTTGATGAACAACGACCTCACTGGGGTTGACCTAGTCCGCTGCTGGGTTGAATGGCGTATCCTCCCTCTGAGTCGCCGGGACGGTCTGATGTGCGAATTTGATGGCACCCTGGATCATCCTCAATGTTATTTCCATACGGCTTTAACAGAAAAGGACATTGTTACCATTATCAAGAAGCTGACTGGCGAGCCTGCGGGAAAATGCGGCCAAATCGGCCTCAAGCCTTTCTGCAAAATTAACCCGGCGCCCAAGGTGAACAAATCTAACCCGCCTTTGGTCTTTACTCCTTATGCTTCATTTGTATCGTGGTTTTTGTAACATATGCTATTTCAGAAAGGCGATAAGTTCTGGTCCAAGAAGCCCAAAAGGCCAGCCATGAAAAATGTTAAGCCGCCCTCAAAGAAAACCAAGGGTAAGGGCAAAGCTGCTGCGGCTGAGCCATCCGAAGTCGATGAATCTCAAGTCGGCGATGCACTTTCGGAGGTAAAAATTCATCCTCTTTTCACTCGCCATCCACTACTGTTAATCTTTGTATTTATATCTCTCCCTTTTCTTGTAATAGAACGAAGACAACGAAAGCCAGGAGGACTCTGTTGAGGTAATTTCTGTTTCCTCCGATTCATCTCCTTCTCCACCTAAGCCGGCCAGGCGAGTTTGTGGGAAAGTTCCCTTCTCACACCCAAATGCTTGTTTGGACCCAAATTTCCTACTGAAGAAAGCACATCATACTTCAAATCGGAAGACGCGAAGTCATTCCGGTGATCTGGTGTCCGGCTTACCAGCAACGAACAAGAGGAAAACAAATGAGGTATTTTATGAATGACAATTCTTCATGTCTTTTTGAATCACGCCTGTAACCCGCCTATACTGTTGACGTATAATTCTTGCAGAACTCTCCTCCTACATCTGGCGACTCAGTGATGTCGACACTTCCACCAATGATTCGAGTTCTAGGGTAAGTCTTTTGATAATCTTGCTTTGAATCCTGAGGGTAATGAACTTTCAGTTCCTTAATGTGCTTCTCCCTTCTTTTAGGGCACAGGCCAAGAAAAGGAAAACTAGCGGGTCAACTCCTGTCTCAACTTCCGAACCCATCAAAGAATCAGCGCCGATCCAGGACAACCCGGACCAAGCCGAGCCTGAAAATCAAATGGATCTTCCTGACTCGCCCAAGGAAACAATGGATGCCCCTAAGCCGCCAAGTCCATTGACGACAACAGAAGACCCAGATGCTGTGGTTATTACTGGTACCGGTTTCTCTAAGCCGGCGGCAACGGTTTTGTCAAAGCATGTGGCATCCTCCTCTCAAGCCATTCCTGAATTTGGACTCTCCAAGGCTAAGCTTTCTGAGTATGAAAATCTGGAGTTCAAGGAACTCTGCTCTGGTTTTTCAAGTCGCCTGGAGGCGAGCTATGAGATGGAGAAAAGCCTGCTGCGAATGTTAAAAAACAAACATGAGGTAAATTTGTTATATTGTATTATTCCCATTAACCCCCAAGGGCTGGGTCATCAGTAAAAAGATGAGCCGGGTCTTCAAAAACTGAGAAAAACTTTGCGACCAGTAACCCCCAAGGGCCGGGTCATCAGTAAAAAGATGAGCCGGTCTTGAAAAATTTAGAAAAACTTTGCGACCAGTAACCCCCAAGGGCCGGGTCATCGGTAAAAGGATGAGTCGGGTCTTGAAAAATTTAGAAAAACTTTGCGACCAGTAACCCCCAAGGGTCGGGTCATCGTTAAAAGGATGAGCCGGGCCTTGAAAAATTTAGAAAAACTTTGCGACCAGTAACCCCCAAGGGCCGGGTCATCGGTAAAAGGATGAGCCGGGTCTTGATTTTGTATAATTTCATCTGAAAATAAAAAATTATACATTAGCCCCCAAGTGTCAGGGATATTGCTTGCAATAGTTCTGAGACTTGTCCTTGTTTTGTACTTTCAACAGGAAACTCTTGCTCAGACTGAATCGGCGCTTGGCGATTTAAAGAAGAACTTATCTGGTCAGCAAGACGCCCGAGCTAGGTCGGAGGAGAAATATCAATTAGCCTTGGCTCAGCTGGAGAAACTCAAAGCCGAGTTGAAAAGAGCTCAAGCTGACCAAGATGCCGCCATAAAAAGAGCAGAGAAGGTTGAAGCCAGGCTGGCCACTGTGCAACAGGAATTGTCCGGCTTGAAGCGTCATATCTCCAACATGACACAAGCCGTCTTCGGTAAGCTTACTTAAACTTTTGATCTCCTCTTATTTTTTATAAATAATTCTTATCGTAAGTCGCTGATCATCATGACCCCTTACTCAGGTCCGAGAGCCGCCAACCTTCAAGAAGACTGCGTGCTGATGCTGAAGGCGATTTACACGCTGACAGAGCAACTGTACACCGGCAGTGTCTTGACTATTAAAGCTGTGACAGGTGCCAAAGAACCTATAACTTCCATAAAGAAGGTGCTTGGCTGCCTATGCACACTTCCCCCTCAGATTGGCGAGCTAACTCAGTCAGCCGCCCGAAAGGGTGTTCTGACTGCCCTGAGTCGATGCTTGGCGTATGCTCCAGAGTCAACCCGGAAGAGGTTGCAGCAGGCTTTCCTCAGCTTAAAGACGATGGGTCAGAATTCGTTGAAGAGGACTATCAACGTGTTGCCAAGGACTCCCGGCTGGCAGCAACCCAACTTGCAGCAAGTCTTGATTTATCAAAGTATCAGGCGGCTTATGATAGCAAAAACAAGAAGGTCAACCCGCCAACCGTTGTGACGACCAGTTTAACTCCTCGGCGACCCAAGAACCCTTTTGACTTGGAAGCAGACCTGGCATCAATCCTAACTGATGAAGATGACTTCGCAGCTCTGGCTAAGTGCAACTGGGTACTGGGCGACTTGCAAATCAAAGTCGGCCAAAGCTCACAACAGAACGATCCTAAGGCGCCAGCAGAATAAACCTTATTGATTTTGGCCTGAGAGCCATGTAATAGGTCTTTTTTCATAAGTCGGTACTGTTTTGGTGATACCCTTTGCAAGAATCTTTATGTCGCCCTTAAGGCGATTTTGAAATATTTGAGACTCCTTTAAGATGCTTAACTCGCCATGGATGAAGTAATTCTGATCATCAACCTGACTTAGGCTTTGAAAATAGCATATGTGAAACCAAATAAGTGATAACAAATATTTCCCAGAGGGATCAGAAAGAAAGGTAAAAAACCCTCAAAGCTATGCCATTAAATAAAAGCAGCAATTTCGTCGGCTCATAAGGCCGCGACAGGATGAGGCGAGTCAGAAAACTCAAGCACGCACCCTAAATGCAGGTTTCGTCGGCTCATAAGGTCGCGACAGGATGAGGCGAGTCAGAAAGCTCGTGCACACACCCTAAATGCAGGTTTCGTCGGCTCATAAGGTCGCGACAGGATGAGGCGATTCAGAAAGCTCTTGCACACACCCTAAATGCAGGTTTCGTCGGCTCATAAGGTCGCGACAGGATGAGGCGAGTCAGATAACTCGTGCACACACCCTAAATGCAGGTTTCGTCGGCTCATAAGGTCACGACAGGATGAGGCGAGTCAGAAAGCTCGTGCACACACCCTAAATGCAGGTTTCGTCGGCTCATAAGGTCGCGACAGGATGAGGCGAGTCAGAAAGCT
This sequence comes from Hordeum vulgare subsp. vulgare, assembly GCF_904849725.1. NCBI lineage: Eukaryota > Viridiplantae > Streptophyta > Magnoliopsida > Poales > Poaceae > Hordeum > Hordeum vulgare. The sequence continues at coordinate 543,246,182 of NC_058520.1, forward strand.
CGTGCACACACCCTAAATGCAGGTTTCGTCGGCTCATAAGGTCGCGACAGGATGAGGCGAGTCAGAAAGCTCGTGCACACACCCTAAATGCAGGTTTCGTCGGCTCATAAGGTCGCGACAGGATGAGGCGAGTCAGAAAGCTCGTGCACACACCCTAAATGCAGGTTTCGTCGGCTCATAAGGTCGTGACAGGATGAGGCGAGTCAGAAAGCTCGTGCACACACCCTAAATGCAGGTTTCGTCAGCTCATAAGGTCGCGACAGGATGAGGCGAGTCAGAAAGCTCGTGCACACACCCTAAATGCAGGTTTCGTCGGCTCATAAGGTCGCGACAGGATGAGGCGAGTCAGAAAGCTCGAGCACACACCCTAAATGCATGATTCTGTCGGCTCATAAGGTCGCAACAGGATGACACAATTGCTTTTTAATGAAGAACCCCCCAAGCCAGTGAGTATTTGTAACTTTATTAATTCATAATGAAACTGAAAAACTTACAAAATGTAGAGCTTAAGAGCTCAAGTGTAATAAGGCCGCAGGTGGGCAATATTCCAGGGGCGAGTTGACTCAGCCTCCGTGGTTGGCCGGTTGGGCTGGAGATCCACCAAATAATAAGAGCCATTGCGGAGGTTCTTGCTGACGACAAACGACCCTTCCCAAGGTGGTGACAACTTGTGCATGCCTGCACGATCTTGTATCAACCGAAGAACTAAGTCGCCTTCCTGAAAGGTCCGACTTTTAACCCGGCGGTTGTGATAACGCCGCAGATCCTGCTGGTAGATGGCTGAACGGGCCGCAGCCAGGTCACGCGCCTCCTCCAAGGCGTCCAAAGAGTTTTGACGCGCCAGCTCATTGTCTTGTTCCACATACGCGGCGACTCTCAATGAGTCATGTCTTATGTCAGTAGGGAGAACAACCTCTGCTCTGTAAACCAGAAAGAAAGGGGTGAAACCCATGGATCGGTTCGGGGTGGTCCGAATACTCCACAGCACTGAAGGTAGTTCTTCAACCCAACACCCTGGGGTTTTTTCCAGGGGAACCATGAGTCGGGGTTTAATCCCTCGCAACACCTCCTGATTCGCTCGCTCTGCCTGCCCATTAGATTGTGGGTGAGCGACTGCAGAAGCGTCAAGTCGGATATGTTCTCGACGACAAAACTCCTGCATCACCCCTTGGGACAAGTTAGTACCATTATCAGTAATGATACTGTGCGGATATCCAAACCGGAAAATCAACTTCTTCAAGAATTTGACCGCTGTTTCCGCATCGCAAGCTCCAACAGGTTCCGGCTCAACCCACTTGGTGAACTTGTCAACCGCCACCAGCAGATGGGTCTTCTTGTTAGAGGACATTTTAAAGGGGCCGACCATGTCCAGCCCCCAAACCGCAAAAGGCCAAGTGATGGGGATCATTCTTAATTCTTGAGCCGGCACAGGAGCCTGCCGCCCATAACGCTGGCACCCTTCGCACCGACGAACTATATCTTCTGCATCTGCATGAGCCGTCAGCCAAAAGAAACCATGACGGAAAGCCTTTGATATCAAAGAACGTGACCCGGCGTGATGCCCACAGTCTCCGGAATGAATGTCATTTAAGATTATGCATCCTTCTTCAGAGGAAACACATCGCTGAAAAACTCCAGAGGCGCTCCTCTTATATAACTCGCCATTGATGATGACCATGGATTTGCTGCGCCGAACGATTTGACGAGCCAAAACTTCATCTGCCGGTAACTCGCCCCGAGCAAGATAAGCCAGATAAGGAAGAACCCAATCCGGCGTGACATGGAGAGCCGCCACAAGCTGAGACTGAGGATCTGGTATTGCTAATTCCTCCTCCGATGGTAGAGTCACGGATGGTTCATGTAAGATATCCAGAAAAACATTAGGAGGAACCGGTTTTCTCTGGGAGCCTAGACGTGAGAGGGCGTCTGCTGCCTCGTTGAGGCGCCGATCAATATGATCCACCTGATAACCATGAAAATGACCCGCCACATCAGACACAGCTCGCCTGTAAGCCGCCATCATGGGGTCCCGAAAATCCCAGGTACCCGAAACCTATTGTGCCACCAAATCAGAGTCGCCAAAGCATCTGACTCGTGTTAGATTCATCTCCTTAGCGAGTCGCAAACCGTGAAGCAGAGCTTCGTATTCCGTCGCATTGTTAGTGCACGGAAACATGAGTCGGAGAACGTAACAGAACTTATCTCCTTGAGGGGATACCAACACCACTCCAGCCCCCGAGCCCTCCAGCTGCCTAGACCCATCAAAATAAATGGTCCAGTAAGTGAGATCAGGCCGCTCTTCCGGAGCCTGTAACTCCGTCCAGTCGTTGACGAAATCAACTAAGGCCTGGGACTTAATGGTTGTGCGGGGAGTATACTGTATGTGATGGGGCCCAAGTTCTATTGCCCACTTGGCGATTTGTCCTGTTGCCTCCCGATTCTGGATGATGTCCCCAAGGGGGGCAGAGCTAACCAATGTGATAGGGTGTTGTTGGAAATAATGCTTAAGTTTTCGACTCGCCATAAACACCCCATATACCAATTTCTGCCAATGTGGGTACCGATGCTTGGAAAGAGTTAGCACCTCGCTGATAAAATATACCGGACGTTGCACTGGGTATTCATTCCCTTCCTCCTTTCTCTCAATGACAACCGCCACACTTACTGCTTTGGAATTTGCCGCGATATACAGAAGCATGGGCTCCTTTTCAGTTGGGGCAGCCAAGACCCGCGGGTTAACCAATTGGCGTTTCAAGGGTTCGAGCGCCTCGTCTGCCTCATTTGTCCAAACAAACCGATCGGATTTCCTCAATAACTGATAAAGAGGGATCGCCTTCTCCCCCAGGCGACTCACAAAACGACTTAGGGCCGCAATGCGACCCGCCAGTCGTTGAACTTGATTAACGTTCGCCGGCTTTCCAAGGGATGTAACCGCTTCGATCTTGTCCGGGTTAGCTTCAATGCCGCGCTCCGATACCAGGAAACCCAGTAACTTCCCTGCAGGTACACCAAAAACACACTTGGTGGGATTTAGCTTCATCTGATATACCCGTAGATTATCGAACGTTTCTTTGAGATCCTCCAGTAGCGTCTCCCCCTGGCGGGTCTTGATCACAATATCGTCGACATAGGCATGGATGTTGCGACCAATTTGGTTACGGAGGCAATTTTGTATGCAGGGTTGATAAGTCACCCCCGCACTCTTGAGTCCAAAGGGCATGGACACATAACAAAAGGCCCCGAAGGAGGTTATAAAGGCTGTCTTCTCTTGATCCTACACGGCCATCTTGATTTGATGATACCCTGAATAGGCGTCCACAAAGCACAATCGTTCGCATCCCGCAACCGAGTCAATGATTTGGTCGATGCGGGGAAGAGCGAAGGGATCTTTTGGACAAGCTTTGTTGAGGTCTGTGTAGTCGATACACATACGAAAGGTACCATTCTTCTTGAGTACCAAAACCGGGTTAGCCAGCCATTTGGGGTGAAAAACTTCCACGATGAACCCGGCGGCTAAAAGGCGGGCGACTTCTTCCCCAATCGCCTTGCGTCGCTCCTCGTTAAATCTGCGAAGGTACTGCTGGATGGGTTTGCACTTTGGGTCAACATTAAGATGGTGCTCAGCGAATTCTCTCGGCACACCAGGCATGTCAGAAGGTTTCCACGCAAAGATGTCCCGATTCTCACGGATGAATTCGATGAGCGCGCTTTCCTATTTGGGGTCCAGACCCGTCCCAATGGTGAACTGCTTGGATGAATCGCCAGGCACGAAATTGATTGTCTTAGTGTCATCCGTTGGTTTGAACTTGAGGGGCGACTCAGAATCTGTAGTCGGCTTCTTCAGGGGCGACATATCCGCCGGGTCAACATTGGCCAGATGGTGCTTGAGCTCTTCCGCAGCACAAGCGACTTCCGCATAAGGTGCGTCCCCTTCTTCACATTCCTTTGCAATCCTTCTATCTCCATCAACCGTGATGGGTCCTTTGGGACCAGGCATTTTGAGCTTGAGGTAGACATAGCACGGGCGAGCCATGAAGCGGGCGTAAGCCGGCCGCCCAAACAACACATGGTAGGGGCTTTTCAATTTGACCACCTCGAAGATCAGTGACTCCGACCTATAATTCTGCGCAGTTCCAAATGCCACTGTGAGCCTGACCCGGCCTATGGGGTAAGCCGACTTGCCTAGGACAATCCCGTGGAAAACCGTGGTTGAAGGCATCAAGTCTTTTTCAAATAGATTCATCCTTTGGAAAGTGTCAAAGTATAGGATATTGATGCTGCTGCCACCATCCATTAGCACCTTTGATAGGGTGTAACCCCCAACTTGGGGAGCCACGACCAACGCCAGATCTCCCGGGTTATCAACTCTCGGCGGGTGATCCTCCCTGCTCCATGTTATGGTCTGCTCAGACCAATGGAGGTATTTGGGAATCACCGGTTCAGATACACTGTACGCCCGGTGACTCACCTTCTTATCACGCCTGCACACATTAGTGGTGAAAACATGATACTGCCCATTACTTAACTGTTTGGGGTTGCTGCGAAAGCCCCCATTATCGTCCTGACCCTGCGGAGCCCCCTGTGGGGGTGGCTGCTGGAAAGCTCCTGGCGGGTTATACCGCCGCTGGTGGTGCACCGGGTACTGGCCGCCGCCTCGCTGCGGGCCTCCTTGAGCCCCCTGTTCGGGAAAACCGCCGAAAGGGTTCTGTCTTTGGTTGGGTGCGGCAAATTGCTCCTGGCGTTGGTCCGGGTCATCGTTTTGACTCTTCTTGATTGCTTCCGCCCGAAACTCTCGCATCACGAAGCAGTTTTCCCAAGAGTGAGTCGCCGGACCGTCTGCCGTGGCGTGGTGCGGGCAAGGGCCTTTGAGTAGCTCTTCATAGTTACGCGGCCTCTTTCCGCTGAACCCCCGATTCTTCTTCTTGCCGTTGTTGGCGTTGGTATTGGCGACTAAGTCCGAGGGCTCCTCATGCGGTCTCCGCTTGCCATTGGTCCCTTGATTGTGACGATTACGCCCCTGGAAACGGGTATGATTTTTGGATGACTCGCCCTTCTTAGGCGAATTAGTCTTACCATCCTCGCCAAGATCTTTGGTATCATCGGCCTCAGCATATCTACTGAGGGTGTCCATCAGTTCGCCCATGTCTTGGACCTTTCGTTTGAGTCGCCCCAATTTTTGCACCAAGGGTTCGTAATGGCAATTATGCTCGAGGATGAGCACAGCTTGAGCCGCCGTAATGCCATCTAACGAATGGATAATTTCTACAACCCGCCGTGACCAATGGTGGGCCGACTCGTCCGGGCGCTGAACGCAGTGCTGTAGATCGACGATCGTCATCGGACGTTTGTAAGTTCCTCGGAAGTTTTTGATGAAACGTTCTTTTAACTCGGCCTAGGACTGGATGGAATTGGGAGGTAAGTTTTTCCACCAAGTGCGTGCTGACCCCTCAAGCATCATCGTGAAGTATCTGGCGCAAACCGCCTCGTTCACGTCGAGCATGTCCATGGCGATTTCATAACTCTCGATCCATGACGCCGGCTCGAGGTCCGAGGTATAATTAGGCACTTTCCTTGGTCCCTTAAAGTCTTTGGGCATCTTTTCGTTACGTAGGGCGGGGGACAAGCATGGTACCCCAACTCGCCCTCCGCCCCCGACGAGGAGGGTCGGGGCGTCTTGGGTGTTCGGGAGATCCCGGCCCGGCGGTTTCCGTTCAGGCGGGTTGTCCTGTGGGACGTGTCGCGGCCCGCTGTTTACGGCGGGCTGGTCCTCTGGCCGGCTCCTGGTGTAACTTGCCTGAGGGGTGGAATGCAACCTCTCGAGGCTATGTGAGAACTGGACGTTTTGAACCACCGTCGTCTTCAGCATTTCGATGGCATTCCTTGCTTCTATCTCAGCCGGGGTGTTGCCGTGAATCGGAAGAGATTCAAGATGGCGAGTTGCGGCAAGCACATTATCCACCGCATTGGAAAAGTGGCCTTGAGGCGTCCGGAATCGGGGAATATGATCTTCAACTGGCTGAGCCGGCGGGTTAGGCGGGCGGCCCGATCCTCCCCCCAGGGTGGCTCCCGCCCCAGGGGTTCGTGGCGTATCGAACAGGCGGGTCGGATTGAGATCATGAGGCAGGCGACTCTGGTGTCTCCGCTGATGGACGACGTCGGACGCACGCTGCTGTCTCTCGAGCCGCCAGTTATCGGTGTTTAAACACATCCTTTCGACCGTAATTTGAGCTTGCCGAGTCTCGATCCTGGCGGACTCTATCTCGGCGTCCCGATGAGCTTTTGCCACTGCTTCTCGGAGTTTCGCCAGTTCAGTGTTTATCTCCTCCTGGTTTTCTGGTGTGAGGGGAGTCGCCATTAGCCTTGTGATCTCCGCCGCTAAGTCCACCAGGACCGCGGCTGGGCTCTTGGACGTCTCGCCGGTTCCATCGCCTCCGGTAGGGTTTTGCGTGGGCTGAGTCGCCCCTGCCATGTAGATGGCGATCTGGCGACGGGTTCGGTCAAGGACTTCAGGGTCCATGGCCAGCGACAGGCCCCCAAGACAATCCCCATGCAGAGACCGGATTGAATCTGAGTCGCCCATAGATGATTCGTCATCAGAGTTTACCGGTGTAGTTTCCTGAGTCGCCGATCGTTCTGGCTCCTCCGAACCCTGCGTGAACCCCACAAAGACCGGGCGAGTCAGATTTGGCGTTATTACTGGGCGGACGTACCTGGCCGGCTCGACGATGTCGGTGGAGGTGTCCGGCTCAGGCGTGGATGATCCAATCATGCCGATGAAGATGTTGATCTTGCCGAAGGGGACCCTGTAACCAGATTCAATCGAATCTGCTTCAGGTCCCCATTGCTGGTTGTCGATGTAGGTTATCCCGCGGCGGCTCCGAGTCATGAGCCCCGTCGCGTAACTCCCAAACCCTGGTAGGGCTCCCTTTGAGAACTCAACTCCACCGTGCGTAGGCCCCACGGTGGGCGCCAATGTTGGAAATATGCCCTAGAGGCAATAATAAAATGGTTATTATCATATTTCCTTGTTCATGATAATCGTCTATCGTTCATGCTATAATTGTATTAACAGGAAACAGTAATACATGTGTGAATGAATAGATCACAATGTGTCTCTAGCAAGCCTCTAGTTAGCTAGCTCGTTAGTCAATAGATGATCATGGTTTCCTGATCATGGACATTGGATGTCATTGATAACGGGATCACATCATTGGGAGAATGATGTGGTGGACAAGACCCAATCCTAAGCCTAGCACTAGATCGTATTGTTCGTATGCTAATGCTTTTCTAATGTCAAGTATCTTTTCCTTCGACCGTGAGATTGTGCAACTCCCGGATACAGTAGGAGTGCTTTGGGTGTATCAAACGTCACAACGTAACTGGGTGACAATAAAGGTGCACTACGGGTACCTCCGAAAGTGTCTGTTGGGTTGGCACGAATCGAGATCGGGATTTGTCACTCCGTGTGACGGAGAGGTATCTCTGGGCCCACTCGGTAGAACATCATCATGAGTTCAAAGTGACTAAGGATTTAGTCACACGATGACGTGCTACGGAACGAGTAAAGAGACTTACCGGTAATGAGATTGAACAAGGTATAGGTATACCGACGATCGAATCTCGGGCAAGTTCTATACCGACAGACAAAGGGAATCGTATACGGGATTGATTGAATCCTTGACATCGTGGTTCATCCGATGAGATCATCGTGGAGCTAGTGGGAGCCACATGGGTATCCAGACCCCGCTAATGGTTATTGGCCAGAGAGGTGTCTCGGTCATGTCTGCCTGTCTCCCGAACCCGTAGGGTCTACACACTTAAGGTTCGATGGCGCTAGAGTTATAGGGAATTGTTATACGAGATTACCGAAAGTTGTTCGGAGTCCCGGATGAGATCCCGGACGTCACGAGGAGCTCCGGAATGGTCCGGAGGTAAAGATTGATATATAGGACGGATGGTTTCGGACACCGGAAGTGTTTCGGGCATCACCGGTAACGTACCGGGACCACCGGGACCACCGGAGGTGGTCCTGGGGGACCACCGAAGGGGGGCTGCGACCCCAAGAGGTAAGATGGGCTAAGTGGGGGTGGGAACCAGCCCCTAGTTGGGCTGGTGCGCCTCCCCACTCAGCCCATGGCGCAGGGGAAAAAAAAAGAGGGGGGGAACCCTAACTTAGGTGGGCCTTAGGCCCACCAGAGGGGTGCGCCACCCCTCCTCCTCATCTGGCCGCCACACCCCCCGTCTGGGAGGGCTGCCGCACCCCCTAGGGTGGGAACCCTAGGGGTGGCACCCCTCTCCCCTTCCCCTATATATAGTGGGCACTTTTGGCCTTTGGAGGACACAGTTTTCCCTCTCCCTCGGCGCAGCCCTGCACTTCTTCCTCCTCCTCTCTGCCGGCGCTTGGCGAAGCCCTGCCGGGAGACCTCGTCTCTCCACCAACACCACGCCGTCGTGTTGCTGGTCTTCTTCCCCAACCTCTCCCTCCTCCTTGCTGGATCAAGGTGCAGGAGACGTCACCGGGCTGCACGTGTGTTAAACGCGGAGGTGCCGTTGTTCGGCACTAGATCGGAATCGCTGCGAGTACGACTCCATCAACCGCGTTCTAGCAACGCTTCCGCTTAGCGATCTTCAAAGGTACGAAGATTCTCTTACCCCTCTCTCGTTGCTGGTCTCTCCATAGGAAGATCTGAACATGCGTAGGAAATTTTTTGAATTTATGCTACGTAACCCAACAGTGGCATCCGAGCCAGGTTTTCTATGCGTAGATTCTATGCACGAGTAGAACACAAAAGTTGTGGGCGATGGTTTGTCAATTTGCTTGCCGTTACTAGTCTTATTCTTTTCCGGCGGTATTGTGGGATGAAGCGGCCCGGACCGACCTTACACGTACGCTTACGTGAGACTGGTTCCACCGACAGACATGCACATCGTGCATAAAGGTGGCTAGCGGGTGTCTGTCTCTCCTACTCTAGTCGGATTGGATTTGATGAAAAGGGTCCTTATGAAGGGTAAATAGCTTTGGCATATCATTGTTGTGGCTGTCACGTAGGTAAGAAGGCGTTCTTGCTAGAAACCCAAATCAGCCACGTAAAAACTTGCAACAACAATTAGAGGACGTCTAACTTGTTTTTGCAGGGTTTGACATGTGATGTGATATGGCCAAAGTTGTGATGTTGCATGTATGATGTATGAGATGATCATGTTATTGTAATAGGTTTCACGACTTGCATGTCGATGAGTATGACAACCGGCAGGAGCCATATTAGTTGTCTTAATTTATTGTATGAGATGCAACGCCATGTGCTTGCTACTTTTACTTCATTGCTAACGGTTAGCCATAGTAGTAGTGATAGTAGTAGTTGGCGTGACGACTTCACGGAGACACGATGATTGAGATCATGATGATGGAGATCATGGTGTCACGCCGGTGACGATGATGATCATGCGATGCCTGAAGATGGAGATCGAATGAGCAAAGATGATAATGGCCATATCATGTCACTATATGATTGCATTGTGATGTTTATCATGTTTTACATCTTATTGCTTAAAACGACGGTAGCATAATAAGATGATCCCTCCTAAAATTTCGAGAACGTATTCCCCTAAGTGTGCACCGTTGCGATGGTTCGTTGTCTCGAAGCACCACGTGATGATCGGGTGTGATAGATTCTAACGTTCGCATACAACGGGTGTAAGCCAGATTTACACACGCAAAACACTTAGGTTGACTCGACGAGCTTAGCATGTACAGACATGACCTCGAATACAAGAGACCGAAAGGTCGAACATGAGTCGTATGGTTGAATACGATCAGCATGAAGTTGCTCACCATGGTGACTAGTCCGTCTCACGTGATGATCGGACACGGGTTAGTCAACATGGATCATGTATCACTTAGATGACTAGAGGGATGTCGATTTAAGTGGGAGTTCATACTTAATTTGATTAAATGAACTTAATTGTCATGAACTTAGTCTAAAAGTTGTCTTTATAAATATTGTAGATGTCCAACGTCAACCTCAACTTCAACGCATTCCTAGAGAAAAACAAGCTGAAAGATGATGGTAGCAACTATGCGGACTGGGTTCGCAACCTGAAGCTCATCCTTGAAGCAGCTAAAAAGGCTTATGTCCTTAATGCGCCGCTAGGTGACCCTCCCGCTCCCGCAGCAGCCCAGGACGTTCTAAACGTCTGGCAAGCGCGGAGTGATGACTACTCTCTGGTCAGGTGTGGCATGTTATACAGTTTAGAAACGGGGCTCCAAAGACGTTTTGAGCAACACGGGGCATATGAGATGTTCCAAGAGCTGAAGCTAGTTTTTCAAGCTCATGCCCGTGTCGAAAGATATGAAGTCTCCGACAAGTTCTTCAGCTGTAAGATGGAGGAGAATAGTTCTGTCAGTGAGCACATACTCAAAATGTCTGGGTTACACGGTCGTCTGACTTCACTAGGAGTCGAACTTCCGGATGATGCTATCATTGAAAGAATCCTCCAGTCTCTCCCACCAAGCTACAAAGGCTTTGTGCTTAACTACAACATGCAAGGGATGGAGAAAACCATTCCCGAGTTGTACTCGATGCTCAAGTCTGCAGAAGTAGAAATCAAGAAGGAGCATCAAGTGTTGATGGTCAACAAGACCACTAGTTTCAAGAAAGGCAGGGGTAAGAAGAACTTCAAGAAAGACGGCAAAGCTGTTGTCGCGCCCGGTAAGCCAGATGCCGGGAAGAAGAAAAAGAACGGACCCAAGCCTGAGACTGAGTGCTTCTACTGCAAGGGAAAAGGTCACTGGAAGCGGAACTGCCCCAAATACTTAGCGGACAAGAAAGCCGGCAACGTTAAAGGTATATGTGATATACATGTTATTGATGTGTACCTTACCAGCGTTCGTAGTAGCTCCTGGGTATTTGATACCGGTGCTGTTGCTCACATTTGCAACTCAAAGCAGGAACTGCGGAATAAGCGGAGACTGGCCAAGGACGAGGTGACGATGCGCGTCGGGAATGGTTCAAATGTCGATGTGATCGCCGTCGGCACGCTACCTCTACATCTACCGTCGGGATTAGTTTTGAACCTCAATAATTGTTATTTAGTACCAGCTTTAAGCATGAACATTGTATCAGGGTCTTGCTTAATGCGAGACGGCTACTCATTTAAGTCAGAGAATAATGGTTGTTCTATTTATATGAGTGATATGTTTTATGGTCATGCTCCGCTGGTGAATGGTTTATTCTTGATGAATCTCGATCGTGATGTTACACATATTCATAGTGTGAGTACCAAAAGATGCAAAGTTGATAATGATAGGCCCACATACTTGTGGCACTGCCCCCTTGGTCATATCGGCGTTAAGCGCATGAAGAAGCTCCATACTGATGGACTGCTAGAGTCTCTTGACTTTGAATCATTTGACACATGCGAACCGTGCCTCATGGGCAAGATGACTAAGACTCCATTCTCAGGAATAATGGAGAGAGCCACCGACTTATTGGAAATAATACATACTGATGTGTGTGGTCCAATGAACGTTGAAGCTCGCGGTGGTTATCGTTATGTTCTCACTCTCACCGATGATTTGAGTAGGTATGGGTATATCTACTTGATGAAGCACAAATATGAGACGTTTGAAAAGTTCAAGGAATTTCAGAGTGAGGTTGAGAATCAACGTGACAGAAAAATTAAATGTCTACGATCTGATCGTGGAGGAGAATATTTGAGTCACGAGTTTGGCACACACCTAAGGAAGTATGGAATCGTTTCACAACTAACACTGCCTGGCACACCGCAGCGCAACGGAGTGTCTGAACATCGTAATCGCACCTTATTAGATATGGTACGATCTATGATGTCTCTTACCGACTTACCGCTATCATTTTGGGGATACGCATTAGAAACTGCAGCATTCACTTTAAATAGGGCACCGTCTAAATCCGTTGAGACGACACCGTATGAACTATGGTTTGGCAAGAAACCTAAGTTGTCGTTTCTTAAAGTTTGGGGCTGCGATGCTTATGTGAAGAAACTTCAACCAGAAAAGCTCGAACCCAAAGCGGAGAAATGCGTATTCATAGGATACCCTAAGGAAACTATTGGGTATACCTTCTATCTTAGATCCGAAGGTAAAACCTTTGTTGCCAAGAACGGATCCTTTCTAGAGAAAGAGTTTCTCTCGAAAGAAGTAAGTGGGAGGAAGGTAGAACTTGATGAGGTAATTACACCCCCTCTCGAACAGGAAAGTAGCGCAACGCAAGAAGTTGTTCCTGTGGTGCCTACACCGACTGAAGAGGAAGTTAATGATGATGATCATGAAGCTTCGGATCAAGTTACTACTGAACCACGAAGGTCCACAAGGGTACGCTCCGCACCAGAGTGGTACGGCAACCCTGTGATGGAAATCATGTTGTTAGACAACGGTGAACCTTCGAACTATGAAGAAGCGATGGCGGGCCCGGATTCCAACAAATGGCTTGAGGCCATGAAATCCGAGATAGGATCCATGTATGAGAACAAAGTATGGACTTTTGTGGACTTGCCCGATGAACGGCGAGCCATAGAAAATAAATGGATCTTCAAGAAGAAGACTGATGCAAACGGTAATGTAACCGTTTACAAAGCTCGACTTGTCGCAAAGGGTTTTCGACAAATTCAAGGAGTTGACTACGAAGAGACTTTCTCTCCCGTAGCGAAGCTGAAATCAGTCCGAATCATGTTAGCAATTGCCGCCTTTTATGATTATGAAATTTGGCAAATGGACGTCAAAACAGCGTTCCTTAATGGGAATCTTAAGGAAGAGTTGTATATGATGCAACCAGAAGGTTTTGTCGATCCTAAAGGTGCTAACAAAGTATGCAAGCTCCAGCGCTCCATCTATGGGCTGGTGCAAGCATCTCGGAGTTGGAACATTCGCTTTAATGAGGTGATTAAGGCGTTTGGGTTCATACAGGTTTACGGAGAAGCCTGTCTGTACAAGAAAGTGAGTGGGAGCTCTGTAGCTTTCCTCGTACTATATGTGGATGACATATTGTTGATGGGGAATGATATAGAGATGTTGGAGAGCATAAAGGCCTATTTGAACAAGAGTTTTTCAATGAAGGACCTTGGAGAAGCTGCATACATATTAGGCATCAAGATCTATAGAGATAGATCGAGACGCCTCATAGGTCTTTCGCAAAGTACATACCTTGACAAGATACTGAAGAAGTTCAATATGGAAAACTCAAAGAAAGGGTTCTTGCCAGTTTTGCAAGGTATGAGATTGAGTAAGACTCAGTCGCCGACCACGGCAACAGATAGAGAGAAGATGAGTTCTGTCCCCTACGCTTCAGCCGTGGGCTCTCTAATGTATGCCATGCTGTGTACCAGACCTGATATAAACCTTGCGATAAGCTTGGTAGGGAGGTACCAAAGTAATCCCGGTGCAGAACACTGGACAGCGGTCAAGAATATCCTTAAGTACCTGAAAAGGACTAAGGAAATGTTTCTCGTTTATGGAGGTGACGGAGAGCTCGTCGTAAAGGGTTACGTCGACGCTAGCTTTGACACAGATCCGGATGACTCTAAGTCACAAACCGGATACGTATATGTGTTGAATGGTGGGGCAGTGAGCTGGTGCAGCAGCAAGCAAGAAGTCGTGGCAGCATCTACATGTGAAGCGGAGTACATAGCTGCTTCAGAAGCGGCTCATGAAGGAATTTGGATGAAGGATCTCATCACCGACCTTGGAGTGGTTCCAAGCGCGTCGGGTCCTATGACACTCTTCTGTGACAACACTGGAGCCATTGCCATAGCCAAGTAGCCCAGGTTTCACCGGAAGACGAAGCACATCAAGCGCCGCTACAACTCCATCCAGGACCATGTCCAAACTGGAGTGGTAGATATTTGTAAAGTACACACGTATCTGAATATTGCAGACCCGTTGACTAAACCTCTTCCACGAGCAAAACATGATCAACACCATGATGCTATGGGTGTTCGATACATCACAATGTAACTAGATTATTGACTCTAGTGCAAGTGGGAGACTGTTGGAAATATGCCCTAGAGGCAATAATAAAATGGTTATTATCATATTTCCTTGTTCATGATAATCGTCTATCGTTCATGCTATAATTGTATTAACAGGAAACAGTAATACATGTGTGAATGAATAGATCACAATGTGTCTCTAGCAAGCCTCTAGTTAGCTAGCTCGTTAGTCAATAGATGATCATGGTTTCCTGATCATGGACATTGGATGTCATTGATAACGGGATCACATCATTGGGAGAATGATGTGGTGGACAAGACCCAATCCTAAGCCTAGCACTAGATCGTATTGTTCGTATGCTAATGCTTTTCTAATGTCAAGTATCTTTTCCTTCGACCGTGAGATTGTGCAACTCCCGGATACCGTAGGAGTGCTTTGGGTGTATCAAACGTCACAACGTAACTGGGTGACTATAAAGGTGCACTACGGGTACCTCCGAAAGTGTCTGTTGGGTTGGCACGAATCGAGATCGGGATTTGTCACTCCGTGTGACGGAGAGGTATCTCTGGGCCCACTCGGTAGAACATCATCATGAGCTCAAAGTGACTAAGGAGTTAGTCACACGATGACGTGCTACAGAACGAGTAAAGAGACTTACCGGTAACGAGATTGAACAAGGTATAGGTATACCGACGATTGAATCTCGGGCAAGTTCTATACCGACAGACAAAGGGAATCGTATACGGGATTGATTGAATCCTTGACATCGTGGTTCATCCGATGAGATCATCATGGAGCTAGTGGGAGCCACCATGGGTATCCAGGCCCCGCTGATGGTTATTGGCCAGAGAGGTGTCTCGGTCATGTCTGCCTGTCTCCCGAACCCGTAGGGTCTACACACTTAAGGTTCGATGACGCTAGAGTTATAGGGAATTGTTATACGAGATTACCGAAAGTTGTTTGGAGTCCCGGATGAGATCCCGGACGTCACGAGGAGCTCCGGAATGGTCCGGAGGTAAAGATTGATATATAGGACGGATGGTTTCGGACACCGGAAGTGTTTCGGGCATCACCGGTAACGTACCGGGACCACCGGGACCACCGAAGGGGGGCTGCGACCCCAAGAGGTAAGATGGGCTAAGTGGGGGTGGGAACCAGCCCCTAGTTGGGCTGGTGCGCCTCCCCACTCAGCCCATGGCGCAGGGGAAAGAAAAAAAAGAGGGGGGGAACCCTAACTTAGGTGGGCCTTAGGCCCACCAGAGGGGTGCGCCACCCCTCCTCCCCATCTGTCCGCCACACCCCCCATCTGGGAGGGATGCCGCACCCCCTAGGGTGGGAACCCTAGGGGTGGCACCCCTCTCCCCTTCCCCTATATATAGTGGGCACTTTTGGCCTTTGGAGGACACAGTTTTCCCTCTCCCTCGGCGCAGCCCTGTACTTCTTCCTCCTCCTCTCTGTCGGCGCTTGGCGAAGCCCTGCCGGGAGACCTCGTCTCTCCACCAACACCACGCCGTCGTGTTGCTGGTCTTCTTCCCCAACCTCTCCCTCCTCCTTGCTGGATCAAGGTGCGGGAGACGTCACCGGGCTGCACGTGTGTTGAACGCGGAGGTGCCGTTGTTCGGCACTAGATCGGAATTGCTGCGAGTACGACTCCATCAACCGCGTTCTAGCAACGCTTCCGCTTAGCGATCTTCAAAGGTACGAAGATTCTCTTACCCCTCTGTCGTTGCTGGTCTCTCCATAGGAAGATCTGAACATGCGTAGGAAATTTTTTGAATTTATGCTACGTAACCCAACAGCCAACTGTCGTGGTTTTGTCACGGCAGATGTCCTCGTGAAAGGACTTAGTACTGGAGCCATCGCACCTTGGTGGCCACTCAAAGGGGTTAAGCGGGAGAGACACGACGATTTACCCAGGTTCGGCCCCTCGTGAGGAGGTAAAGGCCTACGTCCTGCTTTGGTTTGTATTGATGTGGTTTCGATTACAAGGAGGGCGTAACTCGCCGGACCTAGCACTCGATGATTCTAACCTGCCCTTTCCTCCCCTGGGACTCGCCTTTATATACAGGTCGAACCCCTAGGGTTTACAAGGATACTTTCCTTCCTACCAATCGTGACCCCCGTGGTCTCTAAGTCGCCATCATCCGAAGCTTGGAGACCTTCCAGGAATCATAAACCGTCATACGACCTTGATCCGGCCAGGACAAGGCCCAAATAACTACTTGGGTGAATCGCCTAATGAATAACCCGACCCAACTAGGGCGGGTCATTCACAGGTAATATCCCC
The DNA here is from genome assembly GCF_904849725.1 of Hordeum vulgare subsp. vulgare. Lineage (NCBI taxonomy): Eukaryota > Viridiplantae > Streptophyta > Magnoliopsida > Poales > Poaceae > Hordeum > Hordeum vulgare. The sequence goes on from NC_058520.1 coordinate 543,262,435, forward strand.
AACACTAGTGATTCAAAATCAAGTGAGTATAAAGATCCATCAGCATGGAGCCTCTTCCTGCAATTTATACCAACATAACTCAAGCGGCAGTGCCACAAGTAAGTGGTACTATCATCATTACCTCGTATCTTTTGGCACCAATATCTTGAACATGTGTAACACTACGATCGAGATTCAATAAACCATTGAAGGTGATTATTCAAGCAAATAGAGTAACCATTATTCTCTTTAAATGAATAATTGTATTGCAATAAACACGATCCAATCATGTTCATGCTTAACACAAGCACCAAATAACAATTATTTAGGTTTAACATCAATCCCGATGGTAGAGGGAGTGTGCGATGTTTGATCATATCAACCATGGAAACACTTCCAACACGTATCGTCACCTCGCCTTTAGCTAGTCTCCGTTTATGCCGTAGCTTTCATTTCGTGTTACTAATCACTTAGCAACCGAACCGGTATCCAATACCCTCGTGCTACTAGGAGTACTACTAAAGTACACATCAACATCATGTATATCAAATATACTTCTTTCGACTTTTGCCAGCCTTCTTATCTACCAAGTATCTAGAGTTGCTCCGCCTCAATGACCGTTCCCCTCATAACAGAAGCACTTAGTCCCGGGCTTGGGTTTAATCTGGGGTCTCTTCATTAGTGCAGCAACTGCTTTGCCGTTTCACGAAGTATCCCTTCTAGCCCTTGCCTTTATCGAAACTTAGTGGTTGTACTAACCATCAACTATTGATGCTCCTTCTTGATTTCTACTTTCGCAGTGTCAAACATCGCGAATCGCTCAAGGATCATGGTATCTATCCTTGATATGTTATAGTTCATCACGAAGCTCTCACAGCTTGGTGGCAGTGACTTTGGAGAACCATCACTATCTTATCTGGAAGATCAACTCCCACTTGATTCAAGCAATTGTCGTACTCAGATAATCTGAGCACACGCTCAATGATTGAGCTTTTCTCCTCTACTTCCTGGACAAAGAATCTTGTCGGAGGTCTCATACCTCTTAACAAGGGCACAAGCATGAAATCACAATTTCATCTCTTTAGAACATCTCTTATGTTCCGTGACGCTTCAAAACGTCTTCAGCGCCTTGCTTCTAAGCCCTTAAGTATTTTGTACTGAACTATCGTGTAGTCATCAGAAACGTGTATGTCGGATGTTCAGAACATCTACAGACGTCGCTCGAGGTGCAGCACACTGAGTGGTGCATTAAGGACATAAGCCTTCTGCGCAGCAACGAGGACAATCCTCGGCTTTACAGACTCAGTCTGTAAAGTTTGCTACTATCAACTTTCAACTAAATTTTCTCTAGGAACATATAAAAACAGTAGACCTATAGCGCAAGCTACATCATAATTCGCAAAGACCATTGGACTATATTCATGACAATTAGTTCAATTTAATCATATTACTTAAGAACTCCCACTCAAAAAGTACATCTCTCTAGTCATTTGAGTGGTACATGATCCAAATCCACTATCGCAAGTCCGATCATCACGTGAGTCGAGAATAGTTTCAGTGGTAAGCATCTCTATGGTAATCATATCAACTATACGATTCATGCTCGACCTTTCGGTCTCATGTGTTCCGACGCCATGTCTGCACATGCTAGGCTCGTCAAGCTTAACCGAGTCCCGATCATCAGGTGGTGTCTCGAAACAAAGAACTTTCGCAACGGTGCACAGTCGGGGAGAACATAATTTCGTCTTGAAATTTTAGTGAGAGATCACCTCATAATGCTACCGTCGTTCTAAGCAAGATAAGGTGCATAAAGGATTAACATCACATGCAATTCATAAGTGACATGATATGGCCATCATCATGTGCTTCTTGATCTCCATCACCAAAGCACCGGCACGATCTTCTTGTCACCGGCGTCACACCATGATCTCCATCAACGTGTCGCCATCGGGGTTGTCGTGCTACTCATGCTATTACTACTAAAGCTACGTCCTAGCAATATAGTAAACGCATCTGCAAGCACAAACGTTAGTTTAAAGACAACCCTATGGCTCCTGCCGGTTGCCGTACCATCGACGTGCAAGTCGATATTAACTATTACAACATGATCATCTCATACATCCAATATATCACATCACATCGTTGGCCATATCACATCACAAGCATACCCTGCAAAAAAAAATTAGACGTCCTCTAATTGTTGTTGCATGTTTTACGTGGTGACCATGGGTATCTAGTAGGATCGCACCTTACTTGCGCAAACACCACAACGGAGATATATGAATTGCTATTTAACCTCATCCAAGGACCTCCTCGGTCAAATCCGATTCAACTAAAGTTGGAGAAACCGACACTCGCCGGTCATGTTTGAGCAACGGAGTTACTTGTAGCGATGAAACCAGTCTCTCGTAAGCGTACGAGTAATGTCGGTCCGAGCCGCTTCGATCCAACAATACCGCGGAATCAAGAAAAGACTAAGAAGGGCAGAAAAACGCACATCACCGCCCACAAAAACTTTTGTGTTCTACTCGAGAAGACATCTACGCATGAACCTAGCTCATGATGCCACTGTTGGGGAACGTCGCATGGGAAACAAAATTTTTCCTACACGCACGAAGACCTATCATGGTTATGTCCATCTACGAGAGGGGATTTCCGATCTACGTACCCTTGTAGATCGCACAGCAGAAGCGTTAGTGAACGCGGTTGATGTAGTGGAACGTCCTCACGTCCCTCGATCCGCCCCGCGAACCGTCCCACGAACCGTCCCGCGATCCGTCCCACGATCTAGTGCCGAACGGACGGCACCTCCGCGTTCAGCACACGTACAGCTCGACGATGATCTCAGCCTTCTTGATCCAGCAAGAGAGACGGAGAGGTAGATGAGTTCTCCGGCAGCGTGACGGCGCTCCGGAGGTTGGTGGTGATCTAATCTCAGCAGGGCTCCGCCCGAGCTCCGCAGAAACGCGATCTAGAGGTAAAACCGTGGAGGTATGTGGTCGGGCTGCCTTGAAAAAGTTGTCTCAAATCAGCCCTAATAGCTCCATATATATAGGAGGAGGGGAGGGGAGGCTTGCCTTGAGGCCCAAGGAGCCCCAAGGGCTGCGCCACCAAGGGGAGGAGGAGTCCTTCTCTTCTTTCCCACCTTTCCTTTTTTTTCTCTTCTTTTGGTTTTTTCTTTCTCTCTTGCGCAAGACAGCCTTGGGCTGACCCCACCTACTTGGTGCGCCACCCCAAGGTCCTTGGGCCCTCCCGGGTGGGTGGTCCCCCCTCCCGGTGAAGATCCGGAACCCATTCGTCATTCCCGGTACATTACCGGTAATGCCCGAAAACCTTCCAGTAACCAAATGAAGTCATCCTATATATCAATCTTCGTTTCCGGACCATTCCGGAAACCCTCGTGGCGTCCGTGATCTCATCCGGGACTCCGAACAACATTCGGTAACCAACCATACAACTCAAATACGCATAAAACAACGTCGAACCTTAAGTGTGCAGACCCTGCGGGCTCGAGAACTATGTAGACATGACCCGAGTGACTCCTCGGTCAATATCCAATAGCGGCACCTGGATGCCCATATTGGATCCTACATATTCTACGAAGATCTTATCGTTTGAACCTCAGTGCCAAGGATTCATATAATCCCGTATGTCATTCCCTTTGTCCTTCGGTATGTTACTTGCCCGAGATTCGATCGTCAGTATCCGCATACCTATTTCAATCTCGTTTACCGGCAAGTCTCTTTACTCGTTCCGTAATACAAGATCCCACAACTTACACTAAGTCACATTTCTTGCAAGGCTTGTGTGTGATGTTGTATTACCGAGTGGGCCCCGAGATATCTCTCTGTCATATGGAGTGACAAATCCTAGTCTCGATCCATACTAACTCAACGAACACCTTCGGAGATACCTGTAGAGCATCTTTATAGTCACCCAGTTACGTTGCGACGTTTGATACACACAAAGTATTCCTCCGGTGTCAGTGAGTTATATGATCTCATGGTCATAGGTACAAATACTTGACACGCAGAAAACAGTAGCAACAAAATGACACGATCAACATGCTACGTCTATTAGTTTGGGTCTAGTCCATCACATGATTCTCCTAATGATGTGATCCCGTTATCAAGTGACAACACTTCCCTATGGTCAGGAAACCTGACCATCTTTGATCAACGAGCTAGTCAACTAGAGGCTTAGTAGGGACATTGTTTTGTCTATGTATCCACACATGCACTGTGTTTCCAATCAATACAATTATAGCATGGATAATAAACGATTATCATGAACAAAGAAATATAATAATAACTAATTTATTATTGCCTCTAGGGCATATTTCCTACATTTACACTTTGGGTGGGGCTCGCAACTTAATACCGGACAGATGTTCTCGATAGATATCTCAACGTGGATGATTAGTAAGTAGATGCTGATGAATAAACAGTCTACTTGTCTTGGCGTACTACCCATTACTATTGAATATCTAACTATCAAGTAGCATAATTAGCATTTCGGTGCGTTCATAATTCTGTCAATTGCCCAACTATGATTTGTTTACCCAAGCATAGTTGTTTATCATCTTCTGGGAGAGAGATATCACTAGTGAAAATCATGTGACTCCGGTCCATATCACCATCATTGTTTATGATGGGGAACGTTGCATGGGAAACAAAAAATTTCCTACGCACACGAATACCTATCATGGTGATGTCCATCTATGAGAGGAGATTTGGATCTACGTACCCTTGTAGATCGCACAACAGGAAGTGTTAAGAAACACGGTTGATGTAGTGGAACGTCTTCACGTCCCTCGAACCGCCCCATGAACCGTCCCGCGAGCTGTCCCACGATTCGTTCTGATCTAGTGCCGAACGGGCGGCACCTCCGTGTTCAGCACACGTACAGCTCGACGATGATCTCGGCCTTCTTGATCCAACAAACAAGACAGAGAAGTAGATGAGTTCTCCGGCAGCGTGATGGCGCTCCGGTGGTGGTGATGATCTACTCCTGCAGGGCTCCACCCGAGCTCCGCAAAAAATCGATCTAGAGGTAGAACTATGTGGTCTAGGGTTGAGTTGCACGCGACAAAAGTTGTCTCAAATCAGCCCTAAATCACCACTATATATAGGAGGGAGGGGGAGGAGGCTTGCCTTGAGGGCCAAGCCCTCAAGGGGTGCACCGGGCAAGGAGGAGGAGGACTCCTCCTCCAATTCGGTTTGAGGAAGGAGGAGTCCTCCCCTTCCTTCCCACCTCCCCTTTTTCCTTTTCTTTTTCTTTTCTTTTTGGTATTTCTTTAAGTGGCGACATGGGCCCCTTGGGCTGACTCCACCAACCCACTAGGGACTTGTGGCACCACCCTATGGCCTTGGGCTCACTCCCGGGTGGGTGGGCCCCTCCCGGTGAACTCCCGGAACCCATTCGTCACTCCCGATACACTACCGGAATTGCCCGAAACTTCCCGGTAACCAAATGAAACCATCCTATATATCAATCTTCGTTTTGGACCATTCCGGAAACCCTCGTGAAGTCCATGATCTCATCCGGGACTTCGAACAACATTCGGTAACCATGCATATAACTCAACTATACTAAAACATCATCGAACCTTAAGTGTGCAGACCCTACGGGTTCGAGAACTATGTAGACATGCCCTGAGGAACTCCTCGGTCAATATCCAATAGCGGGACCTGGATGCCCATATTGGATCCTACATATTCTCCGAAGATCTTATCAGTTGAACCTCAGTGTCAAGGATTCATATAATCCCGTATGTCATTCCCTTTGTCCTTCGGTATGTTACTTGCCCGAGATTCGATCGTCGGTATCCGCATACCTATTTCAATCTTGTTACCGGAAATTCTCTTTACTCGTTCTGTAATACAAGATCACGTGACTTACACTTAGTCACATTGCTTGCAAGGCTTGTGTGTGATGTTGTATTACCGAGTGGGCCCCGAGATACCTCTCCGTCACACGGAGTGACAAATCCCGGTCTTGATCCATACTAACTCAATGGACACCCTCGGAGATACATGTAGAACACCATTATAGTCACCCAGTTACGTTGTGACGTTTGATGCACACAAGGTATTCCTCCGGTGCGAGTGAGTTATATGATCTCATGGTCATAGGAACAAATACTTGACACGTAGAAAACAAGAGCAATAAAACGACACGATCAATATGCTATGTTCATAGTTTGGGTCTAGTCCATCACATGATTCTCCTAATGATGTGATCGAGTTATCAAGTGACAACGCTTGCATATAGCCAGAAAACCTTGACTATCATTGATCAACTGGCTAGCCAACTAGAGGCTTGCTAGGTACATTGTTTTGTCTATGTATCCACACATGTATCTATGTTTTCATTCAATACAATTATAGCATGGATAATAAACGATTATCTTTAAACAGGAAATATAATAATAACTATTTATCATTGCCTCTAGGGCATATTTCCAACAGTCTCCCACTTGCATTAGAGTCAATAATCTAGTCCTCACATCGCCATGCGATTTACATTGTTATAAATCGAACACCCATACAGTTCTGGTGTTGATCATGTTTTGCCCGTGGAAGAAGTTTAGTCATCGGGTCTGCTACATTCATATGTGTGTGCACTTTGCAAATATTCATGTCCTCTCCTTCGACGTAGTCGCGGATGAGGTTGAAGCGTCGTTTGCTGTGTCTGGTCTTCTTGTGAAACCTTGGTTCCTTTGCTAAGGCAATGGCACCAGTGTTGTCACATAACAGAGTTAATGGATTTAGTGCGCTCGGCACAACTCCAAGATCTGTCATCAACTGCTTCATCGAGACACCCTCCTTTGATGCCTTCGAGGAAGCCATGTACTCCGCTTCACATGTAGAATCTGCTACGATGCTCTACTTGGAACTGCACCAGCTTACTGCACCGCCATTAAGAATAAATACGTATCCAGTTTGCGACTTAGAGTCATCTGGATCGGTGTCAAAACTTGCGTTGATGTAACCTTTTATGACGAGCTCTTTGTCACCTCCATAAACGAGAAACATTTCCTTAGTCCTTTTCAGGTACTTCAGAATATTCTTGTCCGCCGTCCAGTGATCCACTCCTGGATTACTCTAAAACCTGCCTGCCATACTTATGGCCAAGCTGACGTCTGGTCTAGTGCACAGCATTGCATACATGATAGAACCTACGACTGAAGCGTAGGGGACGAAACTCATTTGTTCTCTATCTTCCGCAGTTGCTGGGCACCGAGTCTTACTCAATTTTATACCTTGTAATACTGGCAAGAACCCTTTCTTGGACTGATCCATTTTGAACTTCTTCAAAACTTTATCAAGGTATGTACTTTGTGAAAGTCCTATGAGGCGTCTCGATCTATCCCTATAGATCTTAATGCCTAGAATGTAAGCAGCTTCTCCTAGGTCCTTCATAGAGAAACTTTTATTCAAGTAATCCTTTATGCTCTCCAAAAGCTCCAAGTTATTTCCAATCAGCAATATGTCATCCACATATAATATTAGAAACGCCATAGAGCTCCCACTCACTTTATTGTAAATACAAGATTCTCCAACCACCTGTATAAACCCAAATGCTTTGATCACCTCATCAAAACGCTTATTCCAACTCCAAGATGCTTGCACCAGTCCATAAATGGATCGCTGGAGCTTGCATACTTTGTTAGCATTCTTTAGATGGACAAAACCTTCGGGTTGCATCATATACAACTCTGCCTTAAGAAAACCATTAAGGAACATCGTTTTGACATCCATCTGCCAGATTTCATAATCGTAAAAGGCAGCTATTGCTAACATGATTCGGACGGACTTAAGCATCGCTACCGGTGAGAATGTCTCATCATAGTCAACTCCTTGAACCTGTGAAAAACCCTTTGCCACAAGTTGAGCTTTATAAACGGTCACATTACTGTCCGCGTCCGTCTTCTTCTTAAAGATCCATTTGTTCTGAATAGCCTTGCGGCCTTGAGGTAGTACTTCAAAAGTCCACACTTTGTTCTCGTACATGGATCCTATCTCGGACTTCATGGCCTCCAGCCATTTGTTGGAATCCGAGCCCACCATTGCTTTTTCATAATTCGCAGGTTCATTGTTGTCTAACAACATAATTGATAAGACATGATTACCGTACCACTCAGGAGCAGTACGTGATCTTGTTGACCTGAGAGGTCCGATAGGAACTTGATCCGAACTTTCATGATCATCATCATCAACTTCCTCCTCCACCGGCATCGCAACGACAGGGGTTTCCCCTTGCCCTGCGCCACCATCTAGAGGGATTAGAGGTTCGACAACCTCATCAAGTTCTATCTTCCTCCCACTCAATTCTTTCGAGAGAAACTCATTCTCAAGAAAAGCTCCGTTTTTAGCAACAAACACTTTGCCCTCGGATTTGAGATAGAAGGTATACCCAACTGTATCTTTTGGATAACCTATGAAGACGCACTTTTCCGCTTTGGGTTCCAGCTTTTCAGGCTGAAGCTTTTTGACATAAGCATCACATCCCCAAACTTTAAGAAACGACAATTTTGGTCTTTTGCCATACCACAGTTCGTATGGTGTCATCTCAATGCATTTTTATGGTACCCTATTTAAAGTGAATGCAGCTATCTCTAATGCATAACCCCAAAATGATAATGGCAAATCGGTAAGAGACATCATAGATCGCACCATCTCTAATAAAGTACGATTACGACGTTCAGACACACCATTGCGCAATGGTGTTCCAGGCGGTGTCAATTGTGAAACAATTCCACATTGTCTCAAGTGAGAACAAACTCAAAACTCAGATATTCACCCCCACGATCAGACCGTAGGAACATGATCCTCTTGTTACGATGATTTTCAACTTCACTCTCAAATTCCTTGAACTTCTCAAACGTTTCAGACTTGTGCTTCATCAAGTAGACATAACCATATCTACTCAAATCGTTAGTGAAGGTGAGAAAATAACGATATCCGTCGCGCGCCTCCACACTCATCGGACCGCACACATCGGTATGTATAATTTCCAACAAGTCACTTGCACGCTCCATTTTTCCGGAGAACGGAGTCTTAGTCATCTTGCCCATGAGGCATGGTTCGCACGTGTCAAGTGAGTCAAAGTCAAGTGACTCCAAAAGTCCATCGGAATGGAGTTTCTTCATGCGCTTTACACCAATATGACCTAAGCGGCAGTGCCACAAAAACATGGCGGTATCATTGTTAACTCTAACTCTTTTGGTCTCAACGTTATGTATATGTGTATCATCGTTATCAAGATTCAATATGAACAATGCTCTCACATTGGGTGCATGACCATAAAAGATATTACTCATAGAAATAGAACAACCATTATTCTCTAACTTAAACGAGTAACCATCTCGCAATAAACAAGATCCAGATATAATGTTCATGCTTAACGCAGGCACTAAATAACAATTATTTAAGTTCATAACTAATCTTGATGGTAAATGAAGTGAAACTGTGCCGACGGCGATTGCATCAACCTTGGAACCATTTCCCACGCGCATCGTCACTTCATCCTTCGCTAGCCTTCGCTTATTCCGCAGTTCCTGTTTCGAGTTGCAAATATGAGCAACAGAACCGGTATCGAATACACAGGCACTACTACGAGAGCTGGTTAAGTACACATCAATAACATGTATATCGAATATACCTGATTTTTCCTTGGCCGCCTTCTTATCAGCCAAATACTTGGGGCAGTTGCGCTTCCAGTGACCCAATCCCTTGCAATAATAACACTCTGTTTCGGGCTTAGGTCCAGCTTTGGGTTTCTTCGTCGGATTGGCAACAGGTTTGCCGCTCTTCTTGGAGTTACCCTTCTTGCCTTTGTCATTTCTCTTGAAACTAGTGCTCTTATTCACCATCAACACTTGATGCTCTTTACGGAGTTCTGACTCTGCGACTTTTAGCATCGCGAATAACTCGCCGGGTGACTTGTTCATCCCTTGCATGTTATAGTTCAACACAAAGCTCTTGTAGCTTGGTGGTAGTGATTGAAGAATTCTGTCAGTGATAGCCTCTTGCGGGAGTTCAATCCCCAACTCAACTAGACGGTTTGAGTACCCAGACATTTTGAGCACATGTTCACTAACAAACGAATTCTCCTCCATCTTGCAAGCATAGAATTTATCAGAGGTCTCATACCTCTCGATTCGGGCGTTCTTCTGAGAGATAAACTTCAACTCTTGGAATATATCAAATGCTCCATGACGCTCAAAGCGACATTGAAGTCCCGGCTCTAAGCCATACAAGACTGCACATTGAACTACTGAGTAGTCCTCCTTACGTGTTAACCAAGCGTTCTTAACATCTTGGTCAGCCGTAGCGGGTGGTTCATCTCCTAGCCCAGCATTAAGGACAAAATCCTTCTTCCGAGCTTGCAGGAGCAACTTAAGATTATGAGCCCAGTCTACAAAGTTGCTTCCATCATCTTTCAACTTAGCTTTCTCTAGGAACGTATTAAAATTCAGGGTGACTGTCGCGTGAGCCATTGATCTACAACACAAATATTTCAAAGTGGACTTAGACTATGTTCAAGATAATTAGAGTTTAACTAATCAAATTACTTTGCTAAACTCCCACTCAAAAAGTACATCTATCTAGTCATTTGAGTGGTACATGATCCAAATTCACTAACTCAAGCCCGATCATCACGTGAGTTGAGAATAGTTTGAGTGGTAAGCATCTCTATGCTAATCATATAAACTATAAGATTCATGCTCGACCTTTCGGTCTCATGTGTTCCGAGGCCATGTCTGCACATGCTAGGCTCGTCAAGCTTAACCCGAATGTTCCGCGTGTGCAACTGTTTTGCACCCGTTGTATGTGAACGTTGAGTCTATCACACCCGATCATCGTGTGGTGTCTCAAAACGACGAACTGTAGCAACGGTGCATGGTCGGGGACAACACAATTTCGTCTTGAAATTTTAGTGAGAGATCACCTCATAATGCTACCGTCGTTCTAAGCAAAATAAGGTGCATAAAAGGATTAACATCACATGCAATTCATAAGTGACATGATATGGCCATCATCTTGTGCTTCTTGATCTCCATCACCAAAGCACCGACACGATCTTCTTGTCACCGACGCCACACCATGATCTCCATCATCATGATCTCCATCATCATGATCTCCATCAACGTGTCGCCATCGAGGTTGTCGTGCTACATATGCTATTACTACTAAAGCTACATCCTAGCAATATAGTAAACGCATCTTCAAACACAAACATTAGTTTAGGGACAACCCTATGGCTCATGCCGGTTGCCGTAGCATCGACGTGCAAGTCGATATTAACTATTACAACATGATCATCTCAGACATCCAATATATCACATAACGTCATTGGCCATATCATATCACAAGCATACCCTGCAAGAACAAGTTAGACGTCCTCTAATTTGTTGTTGCATGTTTTACGTGGCTGCTATGGGTATCTAGTATGATCGCATCTTACTTACACAAAAACCACAACGGAGATGTGCAAATTGCTATTTAACCTCTCCAAGGACCGCCTCGGTCAAAACCAATTCAACTAAAGTTGAAGAAACTGACACCCGCCAGTCAACTTTATGGAACGAGGTTGCATGTTAGTCGATGAAACCACTCTCTCGTAAGCGTACGAATAATGTCGGTCCGGGCCGCTTCAATCCAACAATACCACCGAATCGAGAAAAGACTAAGGAGGGTAGCAAATCAAACATCACCGTCCACAAAACCTTTTGTGTTCTACTCGGATAACATCTACGCATTAACCTAGCTCATGATGCCACTGTTGGGGAACGTTGCATGGGAAACAAAAAAAATCCTACTGATGACCCACAAGTATAGGGGATCAATCGTAGTCCTTTCGATAAGTAAGAGTGCCGAACCCAACGAGGATCAGAAGGATCTGACAAGTGGTTTTCAGCAAGGTAAAATCTACAGGCACTGAAATTGTTGGTAACAAGTGATTGTGTAGTGAGATGATTCGTAGCAAGCAACAAGTAACAAAAGTAGAAACGGTGCAGCAAAGTGGCCGAATCCCTTTTGTAGCAAGGGACAAGCCTGGACAAAGTCTTATAGGAGGACAAACGCTCCCGAGGACACACGGGAATTTTTGTCATGCTAGTTTCATCATGTTCATATGATTCGCGTTCGTTACTTTGATAGTTTGATATGTGGGTGGACCAGCGCTTGGGTACTGTTGGGGATATTACCTGTTAATAACCCGCCCTAGTTGGGTCGGGTCACCGAATCAGGCGATTCATCCGAACGTGATTCGGGCCTTGGCCTGGCAAGGCCCAAAGTTGTGTGGCGGTTTGTAATCTCCGGAAGGTCTCCAAGCTTTGGAAGATGGCGACTTGGAGATCGTAGAGGTCACGGTTTGTAGGAAGGAAAGTACCCTTGTAAACCCTAGGGATTCGACCTGTATATAAAGGCGATTCCTAGGGAAGCAGAGGGCAGGTTAGAAATCATCGAGTGCTAGGTTTGGCGAGTTACGCCCTCCTTGTAATCGAAACTACATCAATCCAACTCAAAGCAGGACGTAGGCTCTTACCTCCTCACGAGGGGCCGAACCTGGGTAAATCGCCGTGTCTCTCTTGTTCAACCCCTTTGAGTCGCCACCAAGGTGCGATGGCTCCAGTACTAAGTCCTTTTACGAGGACATCTGCCGTGACAAAACCACGACAGTTGGCGCCCACCATGGGGCCTACGCACGGTGGAGTTGAGTTCTCAAAGGGAGCCCTACCAGGGTTTGGGAGTTACGCGACGGGGCTCATGACCCGGAGTCGCCGCGGGAAGACCTACATCGACAACCGGCAATGGGGGCCCGAGGCGGATTCGATCGAATCTGGTTACAAGGTCCCCTTCGACAAGATCAACATCTTCATCGGCATGATCGGATCATCCGTGCCTGAGCCGGACATCTCCACTGACATCGTCGAGCCGGCCAGGTACGTCCGCCCAGTAGTGACACCAAATCTGACTCGCCCAGTCTTTGTTGGGTTCACACAGGGATTGGAGGAGCCAGAACGCTCGGTGTCCGAGGAAACCACACCAGTCAACACTAATGACGAATCATCCATGGGCGATTCAGATTTAATCCGGTCTCTACATGGGGATTGTCTTGGGGGCTTGTCGCTGGCCATGGACCCCGAAGTCCTTGACCGAACCCGCCGCCAGATCGCCATTTTTATGGCGGGGGCGACTCAACCCTCGCAAAACCCTACAGGAGGCGATGGAACCGGCGAAGCGTCTAGAAGCCCGGCCGCTGTCCTGGTGGAATTAGCGGCGGAAATCACAAGGCTGATGGCGACTCCCCTCACGCCAGAAAATCAGGAGGAGATAAACGCGGAGCTGGCGAAACTCAGAGAGGCAGTGGCAAAGGCTCATCGGGATGCCGAGGTGGAGTCCGCCAGGATCGAGACTCGGCAAGCTCAAATCACGGTCGAGAGAATTCGCTTAAATACTGACAACCGGTGGCTCGAAAGACATCAACATGCATCCGACGCCGTCCATCCACGGAGACACCAAGGCCGCCTGCCTCATGATCTCAACCCGACCCGCCTGTTCGATACTCCGCGAACCCCGGGGGCGGGAGCCGCCCCAGGGGGAGGACCGGGTCAACCGCCTAACCCGCCGGGTCAGACAATTGAGGATCGCATTCCCCGATTCCGGACGCCTCAAGGCCACTTTTCCAACCCGGTGGACAACGTCCTGGCTGCAACTCGCCATCTAGAATCTCTTTCGATTCACGGCAACAACCCCGTTGGTGGAAAACGGCGGTGGTTCAAAACGCCCAGTTCTCACATAGCCTAGACAGGCTGCATTCCACTCCCCAGGCGAGTTACACCAGGAGCCGGCCAGAGGATCAGCCCGCCGTAAACAGCGGGCCGCGACCCGTCCCTCAGGACAACCCGCCTGATCATCAGAACCCGCCGGGCCGGGATCTCCCGAACATCCAAATCGCCCCGGCCCCTCTCGTCGGGAGCGGTGGGCGAGTGGGGGTGCCATGCTTGGCCCCCGCCCTTCGAAACGAAAGAATGCCCAAAGATTTTAAGGGACCAAGGAAGGTGCCTAACTACACCCCGGACCTTGAGCCGGCATCGTGGGTCGAGAGTTATGAAATCGCCATGGACATGCTCGACGTGAACGAGGCAGTTTGCGCCAGATACTTCACGATGATGCTTGAGGGGTCAGCACGTACTTGGTTGAAAAACTTACCTCCCAACTCCATCCAGACCTGGGCCGAGTTGAAAGAGCGATTCATCAGAAACTTCCGAGGAACCTGCAAACGACCAATGACGATCGTCGATCTGGAGCACTGCGTTCAGCACCCTGATGAGTCGGCCCACCATTGGTCACGGCGGGTTGCGGAAATTATCCACTCGTCAGATGGTATTACGGCGACTCAGGCTGTGTTGATCCTCAAGCAGAATTGCCATTATGAACCCTTGGTACAGAAACTGGGGTGACTCAAGCGAAAGGTCCAAGACACGGGAGAGCTGATGGACACCCTCACTAGGTATGCTGAAGCGGATGACAACAAAGATCCCCGTGAGGACGGTAAAGCTAATTCGCCCAAGAAAGGCGAGTCATCCAAAAATCATGCCCGATTCCAGGGACGTAACCGCCACAATCAAGGAGCCAATGGCAAGCGAAGGCAACAAGAGGAACCGTCGGACTTAGTCGCCAACACCAACACCAACAGTGGCAACCAACGCGAGAAGAAAAATAGGGGATTCAGTGGGAAGAGGCCGCGTAACTATGAAGAGTTACTCAAGGGCCCTTGCCCGCACCATGCCACGACAGATGGTCCGGCGACTCACTCTTGGCAGAACTGTTTCGTAATGCGGCAGTTTCGGGCGGAGGCAATCAAGAAAAGCCAAAATGATGACCCGGACCAACGGCAGGAGCAGTTTGCTGCACCCAACCAACGACAGAACCCCTTTGGCAGTTTTCCCAAACAGGGGGCTCAGGGAGGCCCGCAGCCAAGCAGCGGCCAGTATCCGGTGCACCACCAGCGGTGGTATAACGCGCCAGGAGCCTTTCAGCAGCCGCCCCCACAGGGGGCTCCGCAGGGTCAGGATGACAACAGAGGTTTCCGCAATAATCCCAAACAGTTAAGCAATGGGCAGTATCACGTTTTCACCACCAATGCTTGCAGACGTGATAAGAAGGTGAGTCACCGGGCGTACAGTGTGTCTGAGCCGGCGCTTCCCAGGTACCTGCACTGGTCTGAACAGATCATATCATGGAGTAGGGAGGATCACCCGCCAAGAGTTGACAATCCTGGCGACTTAGCGTTGGTCGTGGCTCCCCAAGTTGGGGCTACACCTTGTCCAAAGTGCTAATGGATGGTGGCAGCAGCATTAATATCTTGTATTTTGACACTTTCCAAAGGATGAACCTATTGGAAAAGGACCTGATGCCTTCAACCACGGTTTCCACGGAATCGTCCCGGGCAAGTCGGCGTACCCCATAGGCCGAGTCAGACTCAAAGTGGCGTTTGGAAGGGCGCATAATTACAGGTCCGAGTCACTAATATTTGAGGTGGTCAAATTGAAAAGCCCCTACCATGCGTTATTTGGGCGGCCGGCTTATGCCCGTTTCATGGCTCGCCCGTGCTATGTTTACCTTAAGCTCAAGATGCCCGGTCCTAAGGGACCCATCACAGTTGATGGGGATAGAAGGATTGCAAAGGAATGTGAAGAAGGGGACGCGGCTTATGCGGAAGTCGCCTGCGCTGCAGAAGAGCTCAAACACCATCGGGCCAATGTTGACCCGACGGACATGTCGCCCCTAAAGAAGCCAACGACAGATGTTGAGTCGCCCCTCAAGTTCAAACCAACAGATGACACTAAAACAATCGATTTCGTTCCCGACGATTCATCCAAGCAGTTCACCATCGGGACGGGTCTGGATCCCAAATAGGAAAGCGCGCTCATCGAATTCGTCCGTGAGAATCGGGACATCTTCGCATGGAAACCTTCTGACATGCCTGGTGTGCCGAGCGAATTCGCTGAGCACCATCTTAAAGTTGACCCAAAGGCAAAACCCATCCAGCAGTATCTTCGCAGGTTTAACGAGGAGCGACGCAAGGCGATCAGGGAAGAGGTCGTCCGTCTCTTAGCCGCCGGATTCATCGTGGAAGTTTTCCACCCCAAATGGCTGGCTAACCCGGTTTTGGTACTCAAGAAGAACGATACCTTCCGTATGTGCATTGATTACACGGACCTCAATAGAGCTTGTCCGAAAGATCCTTTCGCTCTTCCCCGCATGGACCAGATCATTGACTCGGTGGCGGGATGTGAACGATTGTGCTTTTTGGACGCCTACTCAGGATATCACCAGATCAAGATGGCCGTGGAGGATCAAGAGAAAACAGCTTTTATAACCCCCTTTGGGGCTTTTTGCTATGTGTCCATGCCTTTTGGACTCAAGAGTGCAGGGGCGACTTATCAGCGCTGCATCCAGAATTGCCTTTGCAGCCAAATCGGTCGCAACGTCCACGCCTATGTCGACGATATTGTGATCAAAACCCGCCAGGGGGAGACGCTATTGGAGGATCTCAAGGAAACTTTTGATAATCTGCAGGTATATCAGATGAAGCTCAATCCCACCAAGTGTGTTTTTGGTGTTCCTGCAGGGAAATTGTTGGGCTTCCTGGTGTCTGAGCGTGGCATTGAAGCTAACCCGGACAAAATCGAAGCAGATACATCCCTTGGGAAGCCGTCAAACGTTAACCAAGTTCAACGACTGGCGGGTCGCATTGCGGCTCTAAGTCGCTTCGTAAGTCGCCTGGGTGAAAAGGCGATTCCTCTTTATCAGTTACTAAAGAAATCTGACCAGTTTGTTTGGACAAATGAGGCGGACGAAGCGCTCGAAGCCTTGAAACGGCAACTAGTTAACCCGCCGGTCCTGGCCCCCCGACTGAAAAAGAGCCCATGCTTCTGTATGTTGCAGAAAATTCCAAAGCAGTAAGTGTGGCAGTGGTCATTGAAAGAAAGGAGGAAGGGAAGGAGTACCCAGTGCAACGCCTGGTGTATTTCATCAGCAAAGTGCTAACCCTTTCCAAGCAACGGTACCCACATTGGCAGAAGTTAGTGTATGGGGTGTTTATGGCGAGTCGGAAACTTAAGCATTATTTCCAAGAACACCCTATCACAATGGTTAGCTCTGCCTCCCTTGGGGATATCATCCAGAATCGGGAGGCAACAGGGCGGATTGCCAAGTGGGCGATTGAACTTGGGCCGCATGACGTGCAATACACCCCCCCGCACAGCCATCAAGTCTCAGGCCTTAGTTGATTTCGTCAATGACTGGACGGAGTTGCAGGCTCCGGAAGACAGGCCTGATCTTACTTACTGGACTATTTATTTTGATGGATCTAGACAACTGGAAGGCTCGGGGGCTGGTGTGGTATTGGTATCCCCTCAAGGAGATAAATTCTGTTATGTTCTCCGACTCATGTTTCCGTGCACTAACAATGCGGCGGAATACGAAGCTTTGCTTCACGGCTTGCGACTCGCCAAGGAGATGAATCTAACGCGAGTCAGGTGTTTTGGCGACTCTGATTTGGTGGCGCAGCAAGTTTCGGGTACCTGGGATTCACGGGACCCCATGATGGCGGCTTACAGAAGAGCTGTGTCTGACGTGGTGGGTCATTTTCATGGTTATTAGGTTGACCACATTGATCGGCGCCTCAACAAGGCGGCTGGCGCCCTTTCACGACTTGGTTCCCAGTAAAAGCCAGTTCCTCCCAATGTTTTTCTGGATATTTTGCACAAACCATCCGTGATTTTACCATCCGAGGAGGAGTTGGCGATACCAGATCCTGAGTCTCAGCTCGTGGCGGCTCTCCACGTCACGCCGGATTGGGTTCTTCCCTATCTGGCTTATCTTGCCCGAGGCGAGTTACCAACAGACGAAGTTTTGGCCCGTCAAATCGTTCGGCGCAGCAAATCCATGGTGATCATCAATGGCGAGTTATATAAGCGGAGAGCGCCTCTGGAGTTTTTCAACGATGCGTTTCCTCCGAAGAAGGATGCATAATCTTAAATGACATTCATTCCGGAGACTGTGGGCATCATGCCGGGTCACGCTCTTTGGTGTCAAAAGCATTCCGCCATGGTTTCTTTTGGTTGACGGCTCACGCAGATGCAGAAGATATAGTTCGCCGGTGCGAGGGATGCCATCGTTATGGACGACAGGCTCATGTGCCGGCTCAGGAATTAAGAATGATTCCCATCACTTGGCCTTTTGTGGTCTGGGGGTTAGACATGGTCGGCCCCTTTAAAATGTCATCCAACAAGAAAACCCATTTGCTGGTGGCGGTTGATAAGTTCACCAAGTGGGTTGAGGCGGAACCTATTGGAGCTTGCGATGCGGAGACAACGGTCAAGTTCTTGAAGAAGCTGATCTTCCGGTTTGGATATCCACACAGTATCATTACTGATAATGGTACTAACCTGTCCCAAGGGGCGATGCAGGAGTTTTGCTGTCGAGAACATATCCGGCTTGATGTTTCTGCGGTCGCTCACCCAAAATCTAATGGGCAGGCGGAACGGGCGAATCAGGAGGTTTTACAAGGAATTAAGCCCCGACTCATGGTTCCCCTGGAGAAAACCCCAGGATGTTGGGTCGAAGAATTGCCTTCAGTGTTGTGGAGTATCTGGACCACCCCGAACCGGTCCACGGGTTTCACCCCTTTCTTTTTGGTCTACGGAGCAGAAGCCGTTCTTCCTACTGACATAAGGCATGACTCACCTAGAGTCGCCGCATATGTGGAGCAAGACAATGAGCTGGCGCGTCAAGACTCCTTGGACGCCTTAGAGGAGGCACGAGACTTGGCTGCAGCCCATTCAGCCATCTATCAGCAGGATCTACGGCGTTATCACAACCGCCGGGTTAAGAGCCGGACCTTTCAGGAAGGCGACTTAGTTCTTTGGTTGATACAAGATCGTGCTAGCATGCATAAGTTGTCACCACCATGGGAAGGACCGTTCTTCGTCAGCAAGAATCTTCGCAACGGCTCTTATTATCTGGTGGATCTTCGGCCTAACCGGCCAACCAAGGAGGCTGAGTCAATTCGCCCCTGGAATATTGCCCACCTGCGGCCTTATTACACTTGAGCTCTCAAGCTCTGCATTTTTAAGTTTTTTAGTTTCATTATGAAGTAATAAAATTAAAATGCTTCTCGACTTGGGGGCTTCCTCATTGAGATCAATTTTGTCATTCTGTTGCCACCTTATGAGCCGACAGAACCATCATCTTAGGGTGGCGCTTGAGCTTTCTGACTCGCCCCATCCTGTCGCGACCTTATGAGCCGACGAAAACATCATCTTAGGGTGCGCGCTTGAGCTTTCTGACTCGCCCCATCCTGTCGCGACCTTATGAGCCGACGAAACCATCATTTAGGGTGTGTGCTTGAGCTTTCTGACTCGCCCCATCCTGTCGCGACCTTGTGAGCCGACGAAACCATCATTTAGGGTGTGTGCTTGAGCTTTTTGACTCGCCCCATCCTGTCGCGACCTTATGAGCCGACGAAACCATCATTTAGGGTACGCGCTTGAGCTTTCTGACTTGCCCCATCCTGTCGCGACCTTATGAGCCGACGAAACCATCATTTAGGGTGTGTGCTTGAGCTTTCTGACACGCCCCATCCTGTCGTGACCTTATGAGCCGACGAAACCATCATTTAGGGTGTGTGCTTGAGCTTTCTGACTCGCCCCATCCTGTCGTGACCTTATGAGCCGACGAAACCATCATTTAGGGTGTGTGCTTGAGCTTTCTGACTCGCCCCATCCTGTCGCGACCTTATGAGCCGACGAAACCATCATTTAGGGTGGTGCTTGAGTTTTTTGACTCGCCTCATCGTGTCGCGACCTTATGAGCCGACGAAATTGCTATTTTTTATTTTCCTTCCTGGCACTGCCACAAGGTTTTCCAAACCTTTTTTCTGGTTCATCTTGAAAATATTTGTTATCATTTATTATTTATTTGATTTCACATATGTTTTTCAAGCTTAAAACAGGTTGATGATCAAAATCAATTCATCCATGGCGGATTAAGCATTATAAAGAATTTTCAAATGGCGAGTCCAGTATTTCAAATCGCCTTAAGGGCGACATAAGGATTCTTTTCGAAAGTATCACAAAAGCAGTACCGATTCCTAAAGGAAACCTATTACATGGCTCTTAGGGCCAAATCAATGAAGTTTATTCTGCTGGCGCCCTTGGGTCGTTTTGCTGCAAGCTTTGGCCGACCTCAATTTGCAAGTCGCCCAGTACCCAGTTACACTTGGCCAGAGCCGCGAAGTCATCCTCATCGGTCATGATTGATGAAAGATCTGCATCCAAGTCAAAAGGGTTCTTGGGTCATCGTGGAGTTAAGCTGGTTGTCACAAAGGTTGGCGGGTTCACCTTCTTGTTCTTGCTATCATAAGCAGCCTGATACTTTGATAAGTACAGGCTTGCAGCAAGTTGAGTCGCCGCCAGCCGGGAGTCCTTGACGACACGCTTATAGTCCTCTTCGATGAATTCTGACCCGTCATCCTTGAGCTGAGGAAAGCCCGCTGCTACTTCTTCCGGGTTGATCTCTGGAGCATACGCTAAGCAGCGACTTAATGTAGTCAGCACTCCCTTCCGGGCGGCTGACCGTGTCAACTCGCCGATCTGGGGAGGAAGCGTGGACAGGCAGCCAAGCATCTTCTTTATGGAGGTTATAGGCTCCTTGGCGCCCATCACTACTTTAACAGTTAGTACACTGCCGGTATACAGCTGATCTGTCAGCGTGTAAATCGCCTTCAGCATCAGCACGCAATCATCCTGAAGATTGGCGGCTCTTGGACGTGTACAAGGGGTAGTGATAATCAGCGACTCAGGATAAGAAATATTGGTTTAAACAAAGATCAAAAGTTTTGAGTATTTTACCAAAGACGGCTTGCGCCATGTTTGAGATATGACGTTTCAAGTCAGATAGCTCTTGTTGCACAGTAGCCAGCTTGGCTTCAGCTTTGTGTGCTCTTTTTGTTGCAGCATCTTGGTCAGCTTGAGCCCTTTTTAAATCGCCTTTTAGTTTTTCCATCTCAGCTAAAACCAATCGATACTTCTCCTCCGACTTGGTTCGGGCATCTTGCTGATCAGATAAGTTTTTCTTTAAATCGCCAAGTGCTGATTCAGTCTGAATAAGAGTTTCCTGTTGAAGTACATGATAAGGGGCAAGTCTTAGAACTATTGCAAGCAATATCCCTGACACTTGGGGGCTAATGTATAATTTTTTCAGATAAAATTATACAGTATCAAGACCCGGCTCATCTTTTTACTGATGACCCGGCCCTTGGGGGTTATTGGTCGAAAGTTTTTCTAAGTTATCAAGACCCGGCTCATATTTTTACTGATGACCCGGCCCTTGGGGGTTATTGGTCGAAAGTTTTTCTAAATTATCAAGACCCGACTCATTTTTTTACTGATGACCCGGCCCTTGGGGGTTACTGGTCGAAAGTTTTTCTAAGTTATCAAGACCCGGCTCATTTTTTTACTGATGACCCGGCCCTTGGGGGTTACTGGTCGAAAGTTTTTCTAAGTTATCAAGACCCGGCTCATCTTTTTACTGATGACCCGACCCTTGGGGGTTATTGGTCGAAAGTTTTTCTAAGTTATCAAGACCCGGCTCATCTTTTTACTGATGACCTGGCCCTTGGGGGTTAATGGGAATAATATGATATATAACAAAGCTTACCTCATGTTTATTTTTTAGCATTCGGATCATGCTTTTCTCCATCTCATAACTCGCCTCCAGGCGACTTGCAAAACCAGAGCAGAGTTCTTTGAATTCCAGATGTTCATATTCAGAAAGCTTAGCCTTGGAGAGTCCAGACTCAGGAATGGTTTGAGAGGATGATGGCACATGCTTTGACAAAACCATTGTGGCCGGTTTAGAGAAGTTGGTACCAGTAATAATTACAGCATCCGAGTCTTCTACTGTTGTCAATGGACTTGGCGGCTTAGGGGCATCCGTTGTTTCCTTGGGCGAGCAAGGAAGATCCATTTGATCCTCAGGCTCGTCTTGATCCGGGTATCTTGGATCGGCGCTGACTCTTTGATGGGCTCTGAAATGATGATAGGAGTTGACCCGCTGGTCTTCCTCTTCTTCGCATGTGCCCTAAAAAAGGGGAGAGGCGCATTAAAGGACTGAAAATTTATCACCCTCAGATTCAAGGTAAAATTATCAAAGGACTTACCCAGGGACTCGAATCATTGGCGGAGGTGTCGACATTACTGAGTCGCCAGATGTAGGGGGGAATTCTGCAAGAATTATACGTCAAAGATATAGGCGGGTTACAGATGTGATCCAAAGAAACATGAAGAAGTGTTGTTCATGGGTACCTAATTTTGTTTCCTCTTGTTCTTTGCTGGTAAGCCGGACACCAGATCACCGGAATGACTTCGGGTCTTCCGATTTGAAGTATGTTGTGCTTTCTTCAGTAGAAAATTTGGGTCCAAACAAGCATTTGGTTGTGAGAAGGGAACTTTCCCACAAATTCGTCTGGCTGGCTTAGGTGGAGAAGGAGATGAATCGGAGGAAACAGAAATTACCTCTACAGAATCCTCCTAGCTTTCGTTGTCTTCATTCTATTCAAAATAGGCAGAGACATAAATATAAAGTTAACAGTAGCGGATGGCGAGTGAAAAGAGGATAGGTTTTTACCTCTGAAGGTGCGTCGCCGACTTGAGATTCATCGGCTTTGGATGGCTCGGCCGCAGCAGCTTTGCCCTTGCCCTTGGTTTTCTTTGGGGGCGGCTTAGCTTGCTTCATGGCTGGCCTTTTGGGTTTCTTGGACCAAAATTTATCACCTTTCTGGAATGGCATATGTTATAAAAGGCCACAATTCAAATGAAACATAAGAAGTAAAGAGAAAAGGCGGGTTAAAATTGCTTACCTTGGGCGCTGGATTAATTTTGCAGAAAGGTTTGAGGCCGATTTGGCCGCATTTTCCCGCAGGCTCGTCGGTCAGCTTCTTGATGATGGTGACAATATCCTTTTCCGTTAAAGCCGTATGGAAATAACATTGATGATGATCTATGGTGCCGTCAAATTCGCACATTAGCCCGTCCCGGCGACTCACAGGGAGGATGCGCCATTCGACCCAGCAGTGGATCAAGTCGACCCCAGTAAGGCCGTTGTTTGTCAAAGATCTTAACTCGGACAATACTGGGATAAAATCTGATTCCTCCTCTTCGGTGAGCTTGTCCGGAAGCTTGAAGTTCGTTGGAAGGCGATCTTTCCTATAGCCCAGAAGCTTGTTTTCGCCTGCAGGCGAGTTCTCTTGACAATAGAACCAAGACTCGCCCCAGCCTTTGTGATGGCTGGGCATGGCGAGTGAGGGAAACGGGCTATCCCTGCGGCGCTGAACATTTACACCGCCAAGTTCCAGGCTGGGGCCATTGTGAAATTCCGTTTGGCGATTTAAGTGGAAAAAGTACCAGAATAGGGGAACTGAGGGTTCCATCCGCAGGTAAGCCTCACAGAAAACTTGAAACTGGCATAGGTTACTTACTGAATTAGGTCCCAGATCCTGGAGGCGGACGTTCATGAAGGCCATGGCGTCTCTAAGGAACTATGATCTGAGCGGCTTAAAACCTCGCTCAAGGTGTTCAACGAAAACGACTATCTCCCCTTCTTTGGGGTTGGGGAGATCCTCTCCAAACCCGGTACGCCAACCGATAACGTCCTGAGGGTCCAAATTGCCCGTTTGCACATAATCTGCTAGTATGGTGTCGTCGACTTTGGTAGGGAGCCAGTCACTTTTGAAGACGGTTCCCATGCTACAAAGGAGTAAAGTACGGGTGAATTTACACGCTTGAACATCTACCGTAAGAGGTGAAATAAGTTCATTTGACTCGCCAAGTAGTTTGTTCATGGACTGAGCAAAAATCTTGACCCGCCATATAAAGATCCGGGTCGGGTTGCTATGGCGACTTAAGAAGTTTGGCTACTCACGAGAGTTGTGTTTTAAAGCATCGGAGGCATTTGTTCAAAATGGTGAAGTGGGAAGACTACAAACAGCTTTTACGCAATGAGCGGTAAACTATGGATCTACTGGACAGCTGAAAATACACGAGTAAAATGACTGGATACGACAACTTACTACCAGGATAAGATGATATTGTTCGCTTGATGAAATATTGCTCTAAACACGCGAATCAAGGGCGGATAAGTGAGCGTATTAAAAACGTTAGCTATCTCGTCGTCATTAATGCTAATCAGTCAAGCACAGGTAACTGATATTCGCGAAGGCATCAAGAACATGGCGATGATGAAACCTCGAACAGGGATGGGGATCTGTTCTTAAATGAGCGGTGACCTAACCTGACGAGTTCGGACGAAAGTGGTCGACGGCGACGGAGACTTTTTGAGGAGCACGAAGATCTTGGTCGGGCGCGGAAATCTCCGGCGGCGACGGAGTGCCTAGCAACAGCGAGGTTGTCGACGGCGGTGAGATGGTCGATGGCGGCGAGCAGCTCGGCCACGGTACGGAGCTTGACGGCGACAAAGATCTATGGCGGCGCCAAAGCTTTCGGGCGATGATAGGAACTGCGGTCGGTGGCGGAGCCCTCGGAAGGCGGCAAGGTTTCCTCGATGTGATAATGGGGAGGAGATTGATGAGACTGGTAGGTGGGAAGCGCCAGTCTTGTCCCCCCACCTATTTAACAGGGTTGGTGCTGGAATCGAGGCGCCGTGAGCGGGAACCGCCGAAGGATAAAAATATTCGCTATAATGGCGCTCCGAAAATTTTGGGATAACGATATCAAAGGATCCGTTAGGATTATGTCAGTCTTCCCGAAATCCAAGGGATAAGAAGATGCCAACGAGAAATGGTTTGGTGATTTAAGTTCTTCCGCGACAGATGGCGGGTTAAAGTTTCTGACGTATAGAGAAGGATGAAGGATGAATCACTTTTAACAGAGCGGAAATATTGGCGTGAAGAGAATTCAAGTCAATCTGGGGCCTAATGTTGGGGATATTACCTGTTAATAACCCGCCCTAGTTGGGCCGGGTCACCGAATCAGGCGATTCATCCAAAC
This sequence comes from Hordeum vulgare subsp. vulgare, assembly GCF_904849725.1. NCBI lineage: Eukaryota > Viridiplantae > Streptophyta > Magnoliopsida > Poales > Poaceae > Hordeum > Hordeum vulgare. The sequence continues at coordinate 543,287,501 of NC_058520.1, forward strand.
GTGATTCGGGCCTTGGCCTGGCAAGGCCCAAAGTCGTGTGGCGGTTTGTAATCTCCGGAAGGTCTCCAAGCTTTGGAAGATGGCGACTTGGAGATCGTAGAGGTCACGGTTTGTGGGAAGGAAAGTACCCTTGTAAACCCTAGGGATTCGACCTGTATATAAAGGCGAGTCCTAGGGAAGCAGAGGGCAGGTTAGAAATCATCGAGTGCTAGGTTTGGCGAGTTACGCCCTCCTTGTAATCGAAACTACATCAATACAACTCAAAGCAGGACGTAGGCTCTTACCTCCTCACGAGGGGCCGAACCTGGGTAAATCGCCGTGTCTCTCCTGTTCAACCCCTTTGAGTCGCCACCAAGGTGCGATGGCTCCAGTACTAAGTCCTTTTACGAGGACATCTGCCGTGACAAAACCACGACAGGTACTGCCCTTACTTGGACAAGCATCCCACTTATGATTAACCCCTCTCGCAAGCATCCACAACTATGAAAGAAGAATTAAGACAAAGTCTAACCATAGCATTAAACTAGTGGATCCAAATCAGCCCCTTACGAAGCAACGCATAAACTAGGGTTTAAGCTTCTGTCACTCTAGCAACCCATCATCTACTTACTAATTCCCAATGCCTTCCTCTAGGCCCAAATAATGGTGAAGTGTTATGTAGTCGACGTTCACATAACACCACTAGAGGAAAAACAACATACACCATATCAAATTACCGAACGAATACCAAATTCACATGACTACTATTAGCATGACTTATCCCATGTCCTCAGGAACAAAAGTAACTACTCACAAAGCATAATCATATTCATGACCAGAGAGGTAATGAGTAGCATCAAGGATCTGAACATAAACTCTTCCACCAAATAATCCAACTAGCGTCAACTACAGAGAGTAATCAACACTACTAGCAACCTTACAAGTACCAATCGGAGTCGCGAGACGGAGATTGGTTACAAGTGATGAACTAGGGTTTGGAGATGAGATGCTGCTGATGAATATGCTGATGGTGACGAGTCCCCTTCGATGAGAGGAGTGTTGGTGATGACGATGGTGACGATTTCCCCCTCCGGGAGGGAAGTTTCCCCGACAGGATCGTCCTACCGGAGCTCTAGATTGGTTCTGCTCAAGTTCCGCCTCGTGGTGGCGGCGAAACCACGAAAAAGCTCCTCCTTGATTTTTTCCTGGATGAAACCTTTCATATAGCAGAAGAGGGGGGCCAGTGAGCCAGCAGGCTGCCCACAAGCCCTCATGGCGCGGCCTGGGGGTGGCCGCGCCATGCAGGCTTGTGGCCACCTGCTGGCGCCCCTCTGGCGCTTCTTCGGCCCAGTATTTTTTATAAATTCGGAAAAAATCCTCGTTGATTTTTACGGCGTTTGGAGTTGCGCAGAATAGGTATCTCAACTTTGCTCCACTTTCAGGCCAGAATTCGAGTTGCTGGCATTCTCCCTCTTCTGGTAAACCTTGCAAAATAAGAGAGAAAAGACATAAGTATTGTACCGTGAAGTGAAATAACAGCCCAAGAAGTGATAAATATCAACATGAAAACATGATGCAAAATGGACGTATCACCTACGCACACGAAGACATATCTTGGTGATGTCCATCTACGAGAGGAGATTTGGATCTATGTACCCTTGTAGATCACACAGCACGAAGCGTTAAGAAACGCAGTTGATGTAGTGGAACGTCTTCACGTCCCTCGAACCGCCCCACGAACCGTCCCGCGATCCGTCCCACGATCTTTTCCGATCTAGTGCCGAACGGACGGCACCTCCGCATTCAGCACACGTACAGCTCGAGGATGATCTCGGCCTTCTTGATCCAGCAAGCAAGATGGAGAAGTAGATGAGTTCTCTGGCAGCGTGACGACGCTCCGGTGGTGGTGATGATCTACTCCTGCAGGGCTCCGCTCGAGCTCCGCAGAAATCCGATCTAGAGGTAGAACTATGTGGTCTAGGGTTGAGTTGCACATGGCAAAATTTGTCTCAAATCAGCCCTAAATCACCATTATATATAGGAGGGAGGGGGAGGAGGCTTGCCTTGAGGGACAAGCCCTCAAGGGGTGCGCCGGCCAAGGAGGAGGATGACTCCTCCTCCAATTTGGTTTGGGGAAGGAGGAGTCCTCCCCTTCCTTCCCACCTCCCCTTTTTTCCTTTTCTTTTTCTTTTCTTTTTGGTATTTATTTAAGTGGCACCATGGGCACCTTGGGCTGACTCCACGAGCCCACTAGGGACTTGTGGCGCCACCCTATGGCATTGGGCTCACTCCCGGGTGGGTGGGCCCCTCCCGGTGAACTCCCGGAACCCATTTGTCACTCCCGGTACACTACCGGAATTTCCCGAAACTTTCCGGTAACCAAATGAAACCATCCTATATATCAATCTTCGTTTCTGAACCATTCCGGAATCCCTCGTGACATCTGTGATCTCATACGGGACTCCGAACAACATTCGGTAACCACACATATAACTCAACTATACTATAACATCATCGAACCTTAAATGTGCAGACCCTGCGGGTTCGAGAACTATGTAGACATGCCCCGAGGCACTCCTCGGTCAATATCCAATAGCGGGACCTGGATGCCCATATTGTATCCTACATATTCTCGGAAGATCTTATCGGTTGAACCTCAGTGTCAAGGATTCATATAATCCAGTATGTCATTCCCTTTGTCCTTCGGTATGTTACTTGCCCGAGATTCGATCGTCGGTATCCACATACCTATTTCAATCTCGTTACTGGCAAGTCTCTTTACTTGTTCTGTAATACAAGATCCCGTGACTTACACTTAGTCACATTGCTTGCAAGGCTTGTGTGTGATGTTGTATTACCGAGTGGGCCCCGAGATACCTCTCCGTCACACGGAGTGACAAATACCAGTCTTGATCCATACTAACTCAACGGACACCCTCGGAGATACATGTAGAACACCTTTATAGTCACCCAGTTACGTTGTGACGTTTGATGCGCATAAGGTATTCCTCCGGTGCCAGTGAGTTATATGATCTCATGGCCATAGGAACAAATACTTGACACGTAGAAAACAATAGCAATAAAACGACACGATCAATATGCTACGTTCATAGTTTGGGTCTAGTCCATCACATGATTCTACTAATGATGTGATCCAGTTATCAAGTGACAACACTTGCATATAGCCAGAAAACCTTGACTATCATTGATCAACTGGCTAGCCAACTAGAGGCTTGCTTGGGACATTGTTTTGTCTATGTATCCACACATGTATCTATGTTTTAATTCAATACAATTATAACATGGATAATAAACGATTGTCTTTAAACAGGAAATATAATAATAACTACTTATCATTGCCTCTAGGGCATATTTCCAACAGTTTACACCTCCATCACTTACCGCTTTCATTTACTTTCCCGTTGCAATCACTATTACCTTCCCGCTTGTGTTTTGATCCTTTGCAAACTACAAGGCCAGAGATATTGACAACCTCTTTGTACTCGTTGGGAGCAAAGTTATTTGTTGTGTGTGCAGGTCCACGTCTTCTGCTAGCACCAGGGTGGAAGGCACCTACTTGTTGAGCCTAGTAGTCCTCCTGGTTCGATAAACCTTACAGTTACCGTGTGAGGGAAAACTTGCTGCTGACTACATCTCAACCTTCCACTTGGGGTAACCAACAGGGTGCGAGAAGTATATACATCATCTCGTCATCAAGCAAAGTTTTCTGGCGCCGTTGTTGGGGACTCCGGTCTTCAAGATAGGGGAGTTGCACGCTATCCTTTACCTTTGCTTTTTAGTCTTGTTAGTTTGCTTTTTAGTTTTTGCCTTACAGTCTTATACCAAAAACCACAAAAATATAGTTACTTTGCTTTTAGTTGTGAAGCATGTTAAGGTTTGATGCTTGGAAGGAATATGAGGTCCTAGATTTCCATCAAAGGAATGGAGAAAATATGAAGGAAGCATGGGATAGAATTTCCGAAGCACACAAAAGAATTATGCCTTGGATACCTATCAAAATTGTGCTTAGAATTTTTTTATCATGGTATCTGTATATGGTGCAAACACTCTCTTGATATTATAGCTAAAGGAGATTTTTTAGAGTGTGATGAGGCGAGAGCTCTTGATATTATACATGGTCTATCTAATAATCTTGTTTATAATCATGGTTATGACACTATTATAGATAGACTTGCTACCATTGAAAGGAAAATAGATACTCTAGAATTAAGAGAAAGAGATAAAACCATGGTTGATAGGGAACAAATTTTGAAAAAAAGATGATGACTGGGAACCTTTTGTTAGAATTAGCATCTCTAACCAAGACTTCCTTGCTTATTGTGATATGGGATCCATGGTTTCTACTATGCCAAAAGTTGTTTATGATTCTCTCTGGTTAGACATGGAAAAAAATTCATCTTATCATGAACATGCTAATGGTGATATTTCTGAAATCCAGAGAAAGGTAAAATATGTCCAGGTTACATTCTCTATAAGGAATGCAACAGTTGATTTCTTCATCATGGAGCCCAACAAAGGGAATATAGTGCTTGGAAGGGACTTCCTCCGAGCTATGAGAGGCTTCATTGATATAGGTAAAGGACACATACGCTTATGTGGGAAAGCGAATGGTACGTACCCATTCCCTAGGAAAAACAAGGATGAATTTGTTGAGGATCCGCTTGAAGGTTTTTATAATTCCGATGACCTTGGAGAATCTTGATCCTCCTTCTTGCATTATGCCTAGCTTAAAGGCATAAAAGAAAGCGCTTGTTGGGAGGCAACCCAATTTGTTTTTACTTTTTGTTTTAGTGGTCTTGATGCTTTTTACTACTATAGCAACATCATTGTATCTTTATTTTTAAGCTTTGTGCCAAGTTATAGCCTCCGATTGCAAGAAAGTTCAAAAATTGTGACATGCTACCCAGAAACAGATTATGTCTGCTTGACGGAAAAATTCACCAAAAATCACCAGATCATCTTTTTGATCTGAATTGTTTTGACAGCATTATCTATATAATTTCCTTTTTGGCATTTGTTCAGAGTTTTTTTATTTGAGTTGCGCCAGGGCCCCAAATAAATTATTTACTACCTGTTGTTCTGTTTTTCACAGATTCTGCCATGTTTTGCGTTTCCCTTGTTTTCCAAATCCTAAGCTTACTTTTTATTTGCAAAAAACTTTTGGCAATCATGAGAAGAAGTAGATTTTTATGAAAATCTTTATTTCCAGCATGTAATGAATTATTTTATTAAGGGTACTAACCACTCTAATCAGCTTATGATGAGTTTCGTATGAAGGGAGTTTTCAAGTATGCGATGGGAGATGATGAAAAACGATACATGGGTGTCGAGCTCTCAAGCTTGGGGTGCCCCCATGCACCCCAATAAATATTCAAGGAGACTCAAGCATCTAAGCTTGGGGATGCCCCGTGCATCCCCTTCTCTATCAACAATCATCAATTCGTCCATCTCCATGCTATATTTTTATCACTTCATATGTTATGTGCTATGCTTGGAGCGTCCCGTTATTTACTTTTTTAGTTTGTTTTAGTTTTTCTTGCTGTTCATAACAAGTCATAACCTAGCCTACCTTGTTTGGGAGAGAGACACGCTCCATTCCACTCTAGAACACAACATAGGTTTTCATGCTTATCCTTTTTGTGTGTTTTTCATCTTTTCGTAGCTACTGTCATACTTAGCTCTTAGTTTTCATGCTTATCTTTTTAAGAGCTTTTATTTAGTTTGCTTTTGGAACTCTCTTGAGTTATCATGCTTATCTTGTTTAGAGAGTTGGCTCGTTACACTGAGTTGTGTGTCTTGCATGAGTAGGTAAGTGAGGTTGCTATTTAAGTATAGTAGTAACTTGCAATAGTTTTGAGGTATTGATTTGAGTAATGTTTGGACTATTGGTGCCAATAACTTGAGCCTATTAGTGATAGGTGTCGTATTTTTGGAAATCCGTGTGTTTTTCAAAAACTAAAATTAGTTGAGAACTCTAGCTACTAAATTGATCGCTAACCTCTGGAGGGGTTGGAATATATAGAGTACCCTCACGTTACCATGAGTCGAGGTTGCACAAGGATAACCAAACCCCCAAACACTCCTCCTCGGGGTACTTGTCTCTTTGTAAATTTCCTAACTAGACAGAGAGTTACCGATTATAAGTGTATGAGTTCTTTGGACTAATGTGAGTATTTGATTGTTGGCACTTCCACCATCCATATTTTGCTAGCCTCTTCGCTATCGTGCATTGCCCTTTCTCACACTGAGAGTTGGTGCAAACTCCGCCAGTGCATCCAAACCCATGACATGATACGCTCTGTCATACATAAGCCTCATTATATCTTTCCTCAAAACACCCACCATACCTACCTATTAAGGCATTTCCATAGCCTTTCGAGATACATTGCCATGCAACGTCCACCATCTCATGACTTGATATTCGTGTCATACAGGATTTTGCTTGATCGTAGAGCCGCATGATAGTTGGGCCTTGCTCCAATTATTTGTACATGACGCGCTAGTATCACTGCATATCCTGCTACACTGGCAGAGGCATACATTTGCATACATCATGATAGTTTTCACTTGTCTTTATGTTGAGTACTTCCTATAAAGTGTGATGATCTTCTTTTTATTCATGTAAAACATAGAGTGTTCCCCTTAAGTGAGGAAAAGATCCCAAAGAGGACAAACAAAAGATCCCAAATAGGACAAATGAGAGATAAAAATAAAGAGCCAAAGAGGCCACAAAAAAAAGAGAAAAAAAGAAAAAGAAATAAAAAGAGAGAAGGGGGCAACACTACTATTCCTTTTGAAGATCCACACTCATACCCCATTGGTATATTGGTACTACATAGAGATTATCATTCATGCATAACTATGTGGGGACCCTTACACTATAGAACTTTGTTTGAATATTCCAATGATGAGCCTCCTCAAATGAGATCTAGGTATTCATGAGCAAACAAGTTGGATGCACCCCAACTAGTTCCATTGGAGAGCTTACCTTAGCTCATATGTGCATCTGTTACATGGCAATCCCTACTCCTCACATCATATCTATCATTTGGCTTTCTCTCGCCTATGGTTGTCCTCATTGATGTGAGCCTATCACACCTTTTTGTCTTCCTTCCCCATAATTATTCTATTTGTCATCCTAAGTGCCAACATATCTTGCTTACGCTCATCCATTGCATGAGTGCTCAAAATCGAAAGGGAGAGGATCATTTTGATTTGTGCCTGACTAGTGGTCTCGGGATGAGTCAAAATAAGATTCTGAAGGAGACCAAGTGTGAAATTTTAGTATATTGAGTTCTTAATTAAAAAATATATTTTATGATCTCAACCCATCTCCCACTTCTTACACGCAAGCACCATTTGGAGACATTCGAGTCACGGACAGCGAGAGCTCTCGCACCTTTATGTTCTTACTTTGCTAAATTCAATACTAGATATAAACTCTTGCTTGTTATTGTCTTGACTTGAATTGCATATCTTACTTGCTTTACCTTGAAGTTCTTATATGTGTGTTAGCATGTCACCACAGAAATTATTGTGTTGTCATTTATCTACTCGAGGACGAGCAGAAATTAAGCTTGGGGATGTTGATACGTCCCAAACGTATCTATAATTTATGCTTGTTCCATGATCTTTTGGGTGACATTGTTATATGTTTTGCTACACTTTTATATCATTTTACACATATTTGGACTAACCTACTAACTCAGTGCACCCAGTGCCAGTTTTTGTCTGCTGATGTCTATTTTGCACGGGCTTTTACCCAATTTTTCGAAGCCCGAAAAATGCTAGGAAAAATATATAAAAAATCAGCGAAACAGAAGCTTCCGGATCACCGAAGATGGTCCGGAGGGGGCCAGGGGATCCCAGGAGACCTGCTGGCGCGGCCAGGCCCTAGGCCACGCCAGGAGGCCGTCTTGGTGGGCCCCACCTCCTCTGATGCCCTCCTTTGGCCTATATTTAGAGTCCCGAGAGGAAACCCTTCCACAACTTCCAGAATCGCGAATTTCTCCATCGTTCCGCCGCCGCAGCGCTTCCGAGAATGGGAGCGTTAAGAGACCTCTTCCCGGCACCCTGCCGGAGGGAGGATTGACCTCCCGGAGCTTGTCCATCGCCATGGACGCTTACCAGATGTGTCGTGAGTAGTCCTCTTGGACCATGAGTCCATGACCAGTAGCTATGTGATGTCTTCTCTCCAATCTTATGCTTCAATGGTTAGTCCTTATGAGCTGCCCTACATGATCAAGGCATCTATGTAATTCTCTTGCTATTGCTATGCTCGATAGATATCTCAAGGTGGATGATTAGTAAGTAGGTGTTGATGAATAAATGGTCTACTTGTGTTGGCGTACTGCCCGTTACTATTGAACCTCTAACTATCAAGTAGCATAATTAGCATTGCGATGCGTTCATAATTCTGTCAATTTCCCAACTGTGATTTGTTTACCCAAGCATAGTTGTTTATCGTATTTTGGGAGAGAGACATCAGTAGTGAACATCATGTGACTCCGATCCATATCACCATTATTGTTTACACCTCCATCACTTACCGCTTTCATTTATTTCTTGTTGCAATCACTATTACCTTCCTGCTTGTGTTTTGATCCTTTGCAAACTACAAGGCCGAAGAGATTGACAACCTCTCTGTACTCATTGGGAGCAAAGTTATTTGTTGTGTGTGCAGGTCCACGTCTTCTGCTAGCTCCGGGGTGGAAGACACCTACTTGCTGAGCCTAGGAGTCATCCTAGTTTGATAAACCTTACAGTTCCTGTGTGAGGTAAAACTTGGTGCTGACTACATCTCAACCTTACACTTGGGGAACCAGCGGGGTACCAGAAGTATATACATCATCTCGTCATCAGTGCACCGAGGGGGTATGGGCGCGTCGTGTTGGCTTGGGACTCCTTCGTAAGTCGGTTGGGTCCCTTCTTTGCCGCAAGAAAATAATTTACCGAAAAAATTCGCCTCAAAATTTCAGCCCCATCAGAGTTACGGATCTCCTGATATTTAAGAAACGATGAAACACCAAAAAATAGGCATGAAAGTAGAAGAGAAACAGATAGAGAGATCCAATCTTGGAGAGGCTCATGTCCTTTGGGAGCCATGGCAGCCATGGACCAGAGGGGAAACTCTCCTCCATCTAGGAGGGAGACCAAAAAGATGAATAAGGATGGGGGCTCTCTCCCCCTCCCTCCCGACGGCACCGAAACGTCGTCGGGGCAACCATCGTGTGACGGTGATCTACTCCAACAACTTCGTCATCTTCTTCAACACCTCCATCACCTTCCCTCATCTATTTTAAGCGGTTAACTCTTCCTCAAGCCACTTGAAAGGATCGAGATGGACCTAGATGGGGGTGAATAGGTACGATTCCAAATTTTAATTGCTACTTAGCAATTTTAGGCAATATTGCGGAATATGAAAGTGATCCTAACAATTGCTGACGTGATAACAATGCAAAGTCTATTACCAAAGCAACAAGTAATAATATAGGATATCACAATGTAATACATGTAAGTTCAAGAGAGAAGTAACCAAAAGTATGGAGTTAGGGTTAGGAATAACTGCAACTCCGAGATACGAGGATGTATGTCGGTGTTAGCTTCCTTGAAGGGAAGCTACACCACCATTTAGAGTTGTGGATGTTACCATGAAGGCACACCAACACCACGAAGGCTCACCATATTCTCTCCTTGAGACAACACCACGAAGGCGTTTCTCAACCACTAGTGATAGACCTTGGGTGGTCTCCAAACCTTCACAAACTTTTCGGGGGTAATCGCAATGGCCGATTCCTCACCGAGGAAATCCTACCGCCTAGGAGCCTCCAACCTTTGAGAATGGCAAGAACAATGGGTAAAAGCTCAAGACTTTCTCAAATCACTAATTCCTTTGGTCAAGAGAAGCGGAAGGAGTGGATGTATCGCTTGAGGAGTACTTCTAACAAATACTCTCAAAAACCTATGGGATCTTGGATTTGGTGTAAGAGGATGTGTGAGAGAGAAATATGTGTTCTAGGGTTAGCTCAAAGTGAATGGTCAACCTTATATTGAGGTAGACAAAGACTATATATAGTGATAGTGAAGATATGGCCATTGGGGAGTAGGTGACTCGCAAAAGGTACGACTTCTGGGTCACATGCCGGACATTCGACGTGTAGACAATATCACACGAGGGAACTGACGTAGAGAATAAAAACAATTCAGAGGAGCATTCGGGGGTGACCCGGACATCTAGCACTCCTGTGAGGTCCCAGACATCCGGCATGTGCACGGACATCCAGTGTGCAAGTCAGTTCTTCCTAGTCATGGTACGTTGGATATCCGGAGCGAGACCCCGAATATCCGGCAACTCGGATATCCGGCGGTAGGCCGGACATCCAACTCATTTTATTCAAAAGTTGTTTCCCTCTAGATAACACGAGCCAGACATCCGGGGGTTCTCCGAGATATCCGACAATTGAGGAAGGCCAGGACATCCGACGCAGGGGCTGGAGATCCAGCCACCTTAGTAATGTGCACTTTTGCAATGGGCAGTGGGGAAAAGAGTAAAACAATATTTTACATCACACTTGTTTGAATAACTAGGTAGCTTTTAGAAGAGGTAAAGAGTTTGCAATGACTTGAGCGGTCTTTTACTAGCCCTATCGATCCCCTCTTAATAGTGCGATATCCCTGTTGGTGTCAAAACCGGTCGATCTTGAGTAGGGGGGTCGAACGGTGGATCTAGGGTCGATGGGTAACAAGAGATAATGGGGACGGTATTTTACCCAGGTTCGGGACCTCTTGATGGAAGTAAAACCCTACATCCTGCTCTTATTGTTATTGATGAGGTTGTATAGAGTACATAGTTGATCTACTGCAAGATCCATGTTGTGGTCTAAACCCTAATCGTAATGAGCTTGTTGTATCCTATGAGCTATGACCCCCTGACTTATATAGACGCTAGGGGTGTCATGGTTTACACAAAGTAGTTTACAACAGAGAAGGAATATGTCGATGCCTATATCTCCTTGGATTGCATGCCAAGTCTTCAAAAGAGTCCATCTTGAATCCAACACTTCTATCAATGGTCGAATAGGCTAGAGAGTCCGACCCATATGGACAGGTAGGCAGCCCAAGGACCCCTAGTCCCGGACTCCCTCAGTAGCCCCTGAACTAGCCTCCAATACGTAAATCCTCCTTCATAGATGACGTCATGAAGTTCGGGCTTGCGAGGCGAGTTCCTCCTTTCTTCTTTAACCAAAGATAGTTCGGCTCTTAATAATTTGTCCTTTAAACACGTAGTCAAATATATATATTTTTACCCGTGGGCCCACCGTTTAACAACGGGCGGCATATTTCCTAATTAGAAAGGTCGTAGTTTGCCCAGGGCCCTTTTTTTAACGAGCGGCTTAGAATGTTTTATCGGCACGTCCCATCATGGAGATCGTGCCCCCTTTTTCAGTGATATGGTTCATGGCTTGGGTTTATCCCATGCACCCATAATCGCGGTTTTACTGGGAAGTGGCGGAGTTTATGATACAGTTGTGAGGCCTTCAGAACTCTGGTAAGTTATAAAAGGTAAAAAATACTGTCACCTCAGCCTCCTCTCGCACCTTAGATCTCGCTCACTGTCGCCATTCCCCTCTCTCTAAGCTCCAACGCCCTAGCTCTCCCTCTCCTCCCAATCTCTCGAAACCCTCACTGGTCTAGCAATGGCCAACACTGGTTCCAAGGGCAAGTGGGAGGTCTCATCTGTCTCTGAGAAAGACATTTTGGAGGTGAAGAGTTGTGGCTACATTTCGGAAAACATAGCCCACCGTGCGCCGGAGGAGGACTGATATGCCTCCGTCGTATCTATAGTTTTTGATTGTTTCATGCCAATATTCTACAACTTTCATATACTTTTGGCAACTTTTTATACTATTTTTGGGACTAACATATTGATCCAGTGCCGAGTGCCAGTTCCTGTTTGTTGGATGTTTTTTGTTTCGCAAAATATCCATACCAAACGAAGTCCAAACGTAATAAAAACTTACGGGGATTTTTTTGGAATATTTATGATTTTTGGGAAGAAGAATCAACGCGAGGCGATGCACAGAGTGCCCACAAGCCCTGTCGCCGCGGCGAGGGGGTGGGCCCGCGGCAGGGTGGCTTGTGGCCACTCCTTAAGACGGTTGGAGCCCTTCTTTCGCCGCATTAAACATAATATCCGTAAGAAAATCGTGTTAAAATTTCAGCCCAATCGGAGTTACGGATCTCCGGGAATTTAAGAAATAGTGAAACGCAAAATCTGGGAGCGCAGAAACAGAAGGACACAGAGAGAGAGATCCAATCTCGGAGAGGCTCTCGCCCCTCCGCCGTCATGGAGACCATGGACCAGAGGGGAAACCCTTCTACCGTCTAGGAAGGAGGTCAAGGAAGAAGAATAAGGAGGGGGGCTCTCTCCCCCTCTCTCCTGGCGGCGCCGGAACGCCGCCCGGGACATCATCGTGTGACGGCGATCTACACCAACACCTCCGTCATCTTCACCAACATCTCCATCGTCTTCCCCCATCTATATTCAGCGGTTCACTCTCCCGCAACCCGCTGTACCCTCTACTTGAACATGGTGCTTTATGCTACATATTATTATCCAATGATGTGTTGCTATCCTATGATGTCCGGGTAGATTATCGTTGTCCTATCGGTGATTGATGAATTGCTATGATTGGTTTAATTTTCTTGTGGTTATGTCGTTGTCCTTTGGTGCCCATCATATGATCGCGCGCGTGGATCACACCATAGGGTTAGTTGTATGTTGATAGGACTATGTATTGGCAGGCTAGAGTGACAGAAGCTTCAAACCTAGCATAGAAATTGATGCATATGGGATTGAAGGGGGACCAATATATCTTATTGCTATGGTTGGGTTTTACCTTAATGAACGTTAGTAGTTGCGGACGCTTGCTAATTGTTCCAATCATAAGTGCATAGAATTCCAAGTAAGGGATGACATGCTAGCAGAGGCCTCTCCCACATGATACTTGCTATCGATCTAGTAACGTAGTCAATTGCTTAGGGACAATTCCGCAACTCCTACCACCACTTTTCCACACTCGTTAGACACTCGTAGTTGTTTCTTTATCTAACCAGCCCCTAGTTTTATTTACGTGTTCTTTACTTTCTTGCAAGCCTATCCTATCACTCCTACAAAGTACTTCTAGTTTCATACTTGTTCTAGGTAAAGCGAACGAAAAGTGTGCATAGAGTTGTATCGGTGGTCGATAGAACTTGAGGGAATATTTGTCCTACCTTTAGCTCCTCGTTGGGTTCGACACTCTTACTTATCGAGAAAGGCTACAATTGATCCCCTATACTTGTGGGTTATCAAGGACCAAGTTATACCCACCCCTAAGGATGGGAAAGAGTGGTTTTGTCCCTCATTTTATTAGAGGCTTAAGCTTTCCCCTCCACCCAGTCGTTCATGGGATCATGTTTTACTCTGGTCTTGACTTCCACGATCTCCCCCCGAACTCCATCACCCATCTTTCCACTTTCATCATGGTCTGTGAGGCCTTCTTGCGGGTCTAACCCCACTTCGTCCTGTGGATGAAGGTCCTCAACGTCAAGCCCAAGGTCGTCAACGGTGAGCAGGCTGACCGTGGAGGGGCAATGATCGACAAGCTCAACGGGGCTACATGGCAAAAGGCCACATTCATCGACACTATCAAGTTATGGCAAAAGGAGTGGTTCTACATCACCGAGCCACGTGACGTAGGCGAGGTAGCTCCTCCTGCATTCATATCTAGCCCCCCTACGCGCCTCACATCCTGGACAGAAAAGGCCCTAGATTGAGGGAGGCCACATATGTGAAGGATCTTACAAAGAGGATCTCCGATCTAATGGAGAAGATCGACCTCACCAACGTGGTACACGTGATGCTGCATCGCGGCCTTCTCCCCTGCGAATATCGGTCCATCCTAATGTGGGAATATGGTCCAGAGAATCCGGACAGTGCAGTTGGCCCGGTATGGAGCTTTTTCCGTACCACACTCAAGAAGTTGTGGAAGGCCCTGTTCAAGTCGCAAAAGACTTGGCCTGATGAGGAGGAGGATGAAGGACTTTCCCTCCTCAATCCTGCCAAACTGGTAATGTTTTTTACTGAACTGTTTAACTTTGATCCCTTCCTTAACAAGGCACTTACCCCTTCTTCCCCCAATACATGCAGATCCGGACGGATTAACTGTTCGGCACCTCTGCCCGAGGACGTCATGACCCCTCGGTAAATTTACTTGAGGCTATATTTTATTCACCACATGATATGTGTTTTGCTTGGAGAGTCTTGTATGATATGAGTCTTTACTTTTTAGTTTGCCACAATCATCCTTGTTGCACACATATTTTGAGAGACACACACACACTGAATCATGAATTTATTAGAATACTCTTTATGCTTCACTTATATCTTTTGAGCTAGGCAATCTTGCTCTAGTACTTCACTTATATCTTTTAGAGCACGGTGGTGTTGTGGAATTATTAAACTCTCGTACTTCACTTATATTATTTTAAGTGTTCTTTGAACAACATGATAATTGGTTTAGGTTATGAATTTAGTGCTAATATAATAGGCATCCAAGAGGGATATAATAAAAACCATCATATTAAGTGCATTGAATATGATGAGAAGTTTGATTCCTTATATATAGTTTTGAGATGTGAAGATGGTAATATGAGAGTCATGCTAGTAAGTAATTGTGAATTAGAAAAAATAATTGTGTCAAAGCTTGTGATTCCCGTAGCATGCACGTATGGTGAACTATTATGTGATGAAGTCGGAGCATGACTTGTTTAATGATTGTCAACTTTTGTGTGGAGGTCGGGATCACGCGATGGTTAACTCCTACCAACCCTTCCCCTAGGAGCATGCGTCTAATACTTTTCTTTGATAACTAATAGGATTTTGCAATAAGTATGTGAGTTCTTTATGACTAATGTTGAGTTCATGGATTATACGCACTCTCACCCTTCCACCTTTGCTGGCCTCTCTAGTACCGCACAACTTTCGTCGGTACATTAAACCCACCTTCCTCAAAACAGCAACCATATATTTTCCTCAAAACAGCCACCATATCTACTTATTATGGCATTTTCATAGCCATTCCGAGATATATTGCCATGCAACACCATCGTCCCGTTTTTATGACACACACCATCACTTCCATATTGCTTATAGAGTCATACTTTTGTTCTAGATATAGAGTTGTAATCTTTGAGTTGTAAGTAAATAAAAGTGTGATGATTTGCATTATTAGAGCATTGTCCCGTGTGAGAAAAAGGATGATGGAAGCTATGATTCCCTCACAAGTTGGGGTGAGCCTCCAGACTTTACAAAAAATAAAAGAGGCCAGTGAAGCCCATAACAAATAAAAGAGGCCAAAGAAGCCCATTCAAAAAAAGAAGAAAAAAGAAAAAAATGAGAGAAAGAGAGAAGGGACAATGCTACTATCTTTTTCCACACTTGTGCTTCAAAGTAGCGCTATGTTCTTCATAGAGAGTCTCCTATTTTGTCACTTTCATATAACTAGTGGAATTACATCTTTTGCACAACCACTTAGTTTTCTTTTTTGAGCTTTCGGACACTTATAGCTCTAGTGCATTTGTTGCACGGCAATCCCTACTCACTCACATTAATATCTATTCATGGGCATCTCCATAGCCCTCTGATATGCCTAGTTGACGTGAGACTATCTTCTTTCTTTCTTTTTGCAATCTCCACCACATTTTATTCCACCTATAGTGATATCCATGGCTCATGCTCATGTATTGCGTGAGAGTTGAAAACGTTTGAGAACATAAAAAGTGTGAAACAATTGTTTGATTTCCACCGAGGTTGTGCATGATTTAGATACTTTGTGTGGTGAAGATGGAGCATAGCGAGACCATATGATCTTGTAGGCATAACTTTCTAAGACCATGCTATTTCGCAAGGAAGCAATTACCTTATTAGTATGCTTGAAGTATTATTGTTTTTATGTCAATATTGACTTTTTTGAGTATTATGGATCTAAATATTCATGCCACATTAGAGAATATTACATGGATAAATATGTTGGGTAGCATTCCACATCAAAAATTCTTTTTTTATCATTTACCTACTCGAGGACGGGTAGGAATTAAGCTTGGGGATACTTGATACGTCTCCAACGTATCTATAATTTTTGATTGTTCCATGCTATTATATTATGTGTTTTAGATGTTTTATATGCATTAATATGTTGTTTTATATTATTTTTGGGACTAACCTATTAATCTAGAGTCTAGT
Source organism: Hordeum vulgare subsp. vulgare (assembly GCF_904849725.1). Lineage (NCBI taxonomy): Eukaryota > Viridiplantae > Streptophyta > Magnoliopsida > Poales > Poaceae > Hordeum > Hordeum vulgare. The sequence continues at coordinate 543,303,786 of NC_058520.1, forward strand.
GTCAGTTTCTGTTTTTTCCACTTTTTGAATATTGCACATAAGGAATATTAAACGGATTCCAAACCGACTAAAATCTCCGGAAAGATTTTTCTTGGACCAGAAGACATGCAACAAACTTGGAGTAGGGGTCAAGGCAGTTGCCAGGAGGCCACAAGCCTGCAGGGCGCGCCTTGGGGCGGTGGTCGCGCCCCCTGGCTTGTGGACTCCCTGCAGGTCTTCTAACCTTAATTCTTGGCCTATAAATTCCCAAATATTCCAGTATCACCAAAAAGACCCACGAAAATACTTTTACGCCACCGGGAGCCTGTGTTCCCGAGAGATCCAATCTGGGAGCCTTTTTTGGTAATCTGTCAGAGAGGGAATTGATCACGGAGGGCATCTACATCAACTCCATTGCCCCTCCGATGATGTGTGAGTAGTTCACCACACACCTAAGGGTCCATAGCTAGTAGCTAGATGGCTTCTTATCTCTCAATACCATGTTCTTCATGATCTTCATGGAGATCTATCCGATGTAATACTCTTTTGCGGTGTGTTTGTCGAGATACGATGAATTGTGAGTTTATGTTCAGATTATCCATGAATATTATTTGAGTCTCTTCTAAATTCTTATATGCATGATTTCATATCTTTGCAAGTCTCTTCAAATTATTTGTTTGGTTTGGCCAACTAGATTGGTAATTCTTGCAATCAGAGAAGTGCTTAGTTTTGGGTTTAATCTTGCGGTGTCCTCACCCAGTGACAGTAGGGGTAGCGAGGCACGTATTGTATTGTTGCCATCAAGGGTAAAAAGATGGGATTTTCATCATATTGCTTGAGTTTACCCCTCTACATCATGCCATCTTACTTAATGCGTTACTCTGTTCTTCATGAACTTAATACTCTAGATGCAAGCAGGAATTGGTCGATGTGTGGAGTAATAGTAGTAGATGTAGAATCGTTTCGGTCTACTTGATACGGACGTGATACCTATATGCATAATCATTGCCTTGGATATCTTCATAATTATTTGCTTTTCTATAAATTGCTTGACAGTAATTTGTTCACCCACCGTATTATTTTCCTTTATGAGAGAAGCCTCTAATGAAACCTATGGCCACCGGGTCTATTTTCCATATCATATTTTCATATCTATAAACCAAAAATACCAAAAATACTTTGCTACAATTTATTTACTTTAGTTTTACTTTCAGATCTATCAATATTTTATATCTATCTCTATCAGATCCCATCCTTGCAAATAATTCTGAAGGGATTGACAACCCCTTTATAGCGTTGGGTGCAAGTGTTTGATTCTTTGTGTAGGTACTACTATTGGAGTCTCACTTGTTCCTCCTACTGGATTGATACCTTGGTTCTCAACAAACTGAGGGGAATATTTATCTACTTCGATGCATCACCCTTTCCTCTTCAAGGGAAAACTAGTGCAATCTCAAGAGGTAGCATTGATGGTGATGATGAAGATTGGTCCTCCCACGATGAGAGGGTTGTTGGTGATGACGAAGGCTTCGATTTCCCCCTCCCGGAGGGAAGTGTCCCCGACGGAATCTGCCTGCTCAAGAGCAAAAGTGCTCCTGCCCTAGTTCCGCCTCGTGGTGGTGGCGCCTTGTCTCGAAAGTCTCCCCATAAAATTTTTAGGGTAAAATGACTTATATAGGAGAAGGAGGAGGGAAGACGTGGTCCACGGGCTCCACACAACATCAGGGCGTGCCCCACGAGGGGGGGGGGCTGGTGCTGTGTGGGCACCTGGCTTGCCTCCTCGAGTGGATCTTTGGCCCAATATTTCTTATATATTCCAAAATAATTCTTCGTGAAATTTCATCCCATTTGGAGATGTGCAGAATAGGTATCTCTATTGTAGCTTTTTCAGGCCCTGAAATCTAGCTGCCGGCATTCTCCCTCCTTGTGTAAATCATGCATATTAAGAGAGAAAATGCATTAGAAATACTCCATTAAGTGTTATATTGATCAAAAACTTTATAAATAGCAGCAATAAAACATGATTCAAAATGGATGTATCAACTCCCCAAGCTTATACCTTGCTTGTCCTCAAGCGAAAACCAAAATCCAAAAACATGCCCACATGGTTAGAGAGAGAGAGGTGTCGACAAAAAATAAAATACAGAAGCATCATGAACAATAACATAACAACGATAAATATCATCATAAACTTCTCATGAGCAAGTAACAATTCACCACAATATTGAAGTATGAAGCATAAACTTTCTTGAAAACTAACAAACTATGTTCTCAGTCAACAATGCAATTGCAATTCAATGTACTTTCAGGATGGGTCACATGTAGGAGCCTTTTGACAAGTCCACATACTCAACTATCATCTAGTATTTCATGATTGCTAACACTCACTCCATACATATGGAGCATCAAGTTTAAGCTGGACACAGAGGAAGATAGGAATCCCAACTTATTCACCTCAAGGGTGATGTCAACAATAATAACTCATACACACCCACATTCAACTGGATATATGTGCCTAGATATTTCCCCGCCACATGATGCTTGCCAAAGGATAAAATAAAAAGGAATAGAGGAAAAACTTTGACTCTTTGCATAAAATAAATGATAGGTCCTTCGTGGAGGGAAGCAGAGGTTGTCGTGCGCTTTTAATTTTGGATGCACCCACTCTTAGTGCAAAGGAACGTCATGTGATATTACCCCTTATGATAGCAACCTTTATTATGCAGTCTGACACTTTTATTCTTTGTCATCACAAGTTTGTACCACGCTTATTTTCCCTTGCAATAAAAGACCGTAGATATTTAGGAGCAATTTGTATTGCTTTATTGCACCGATGACAACTTACTTGAAGGATCTTACTCAATCCATAGGTAGGTATGGTGGACTCTTATGGCATGTATTTGGTTAAAGGGTTTTGGACGCACAAGTAGTATTTCTACTTAGTGCGGAGTTTTTGGCTAGCAAAGGTATTGGGCAAGCACCCCAAGTTGGAGGATCCATGACAATATAACTTCTGTGTGAATATGAACAAACATAACTCATTACGTTGTCTTCCTTGTCCAACATCAACTATTTGGCATATAATATTAATGGGTGCTCTCAATCATAAAAGATGTCCAAGATAGTATATTTGCATGTGAATCTTCTCTTCCTTATTAACTTTTTCATGAATTGCATCATTGACCAATGCTATGTTTGTCAACCTTCAATAAATTTTACCAATTATACTCTTCCTTATGTGATGTCATTACTCACCATAAGATTAGCATATGATCTTTTTATTTTCATTATTTCATTGCTTTTGATTAGAGCACAAGAGTAAAGAAGCAAAACTCAAACTACTCTTTATTATATAACTCACACATGATTACATAGATAGATGGAAATAAACTAGCACTCAAAGATAGATATACTAAACTGTTATTCTACTAGATCACGAAATAACTAAGGATCGAATTGAAAATAGGTAAAGATAATAACAGTGATGGTGATACGATATCGGGGCACCTCCCCCAAGCTTGGCACAAGGCAAGGGGAGTGCCCATACTCATATGATCAAGCTTCCTCCTTAGGTGATGGTGGTGATGAAGAAGCAAGACCATCCTCCGACTTCCATGGGGTGGTTTCTCCACCACAATACACGGAGTGAGGCTCCGGAGCCCTGAAACTTGCAGCCAAATTCATACCTCTGATTTTTTTTCTTCACACTCATAGTTTTGGTGCTAGAGGTCATAGACTTGATCTTGACGATAGTCAATGCAGTTGTTAAGCTTGAGGACGATGTTCTCCAAAGGTTGGCCACCCACTCTATTCTCACGCGTGAACGTTGTGATCATAGAGTGATTGGCGCTGAGTCCATGCTCCACCATCCCCTTGCACTTGAAGATCTCTTGCTCCACCGCTTCAAGCCTTTCCTCCATGATCCCGGTCCTCTTGGGTCCTTGAACATAACGGATGTGGAGAACCTCCTCACGGGTCACAACATCCTCAGGGTGCTTCATCACCTCGAGAAGGATAGGGTTGATGACGTTCTCGTAGAACTTGTCCTTGGAGGAGCTTGAGGAGGCCATGGATATTTTAGATCTATTCCGTTTTCAGTATTCTCGAGTGTTCTGGAAGGACTCCTTGATATGTTCCTCCGGTGTAATAGTATCAATAATATTAATTCCAACATTAATGGGTGTACCTGAAATGTAGTGCTTGATCCTTTGTCCATTTACCACCTTCGGGTTAGTACCCGCGACATTATTGATCGTTATGGCTCCGGAACGGTAAACTTCTTCGATAATATATGGTCCTTCCCATTTGGAGAGAAGTTTACCTGCAAAGAACCTAAGACGAGAATTATATAATAAAACATATTGGCCCACTTTGAATTCTCTCTTTTGGATCCTCTTGTCATGCCATCGTTTGACTTTTTATTTAATCAACTGGGCATTATCATAGGTCTGGGTTCTCCATTCATCAAGTGAGCTATTGTCAAATAACCTATTTTCACATGCAAGCTTGAAGTCATAGTTAAGTTCTTTAACACCCCAAAAAGCTTTATGTTCCAATTCAAGAGGTAAATGACATACTTTTCCATAAACCATTTTATAAGGAGACATATCCATAGGATTCTTATAAGCAGTTCTATAACACCACAAAGCATCATCTAATTTCTTAAACAAGTTCTTTCTAGATCTATTGACAATCTTTTGCAAAATCAACTTTATCTCCCTATTTCTCAATTCAACTTGATCGCTGCTACTGCAACAAAAGCCCTTCCAATGGCGCCAGAAATAGGCACGTTGACGGGAGAATACTTGACTTGATCCTTCTGCTGCGGCTACACCTTAAGGGACTTCCTAGGCAAGTATGCAAATGATTTCCCCCGTGGCCTTGGAGCCTCGCTTTGGTGTTCCCTCGAAGCGGAAAGGGTGATGTAGTGTAGCGGTGGTAAGTATTTCCCTTAGTTTGAGAACCAAGGTATCGATCCAGTGGAGGAGTATCACAAGAGCCTGCACAAACACAAAAAGCTTGCTCCCAACGCTATGAAGGGGTTGTCAATCCCATATAGATTGTTTGCCAAGTGAGAACTGAAAGCAACAAAGTAACAAAGCAAAGTAAAAGCGGAGGTGTAAATGATGGATGTGAATAGACCCGGGGGCCGTAGTGTTTACTAGTGGCTTCTCTCATGAGAGCAAGTAGACGGTGGGTGAACAAATTACTGTCGAGCAATTGATAGAACCACGCAAAGTCATGACGATATCTATGGCAATGATTATATCTATAGGCATCACGTCCGAAACAAGTAGACCGATACTTTCTGCATCTACTACTATTACACCACACATCGACCGCTATCCAACATGCATCTAGTGTATTAAGTCCATAAGAACAGAGTAACGCCTTAAGCAAGATGACATGATGTAGAGGGATAATCTCAAACCAATGATGAAAACCCCATCTTTTTACCCTTGATGGCAACTACTTAATGTGTGCCTTGCTGCCCCTATTGTCACTCGGAAAGGCCACCACATGGTAGAACCCAAAACCAAGCACTTCTCCCGTTGCAAGAATCATAGATCTAGTTGGCAAACAAAACCCAAGACTCGGAGAGACTTACAAGGATATCAAATCATGCATATAAGAAATCAGCAAACACTCAAATATATATCATAGATAAGCAGATCACAAATCCACAATTCATCGGATCTCGACAAACACACCGCCAAAGAATATTACATCGGATAGATCTCCATGAAGATCATGGAGAACTTTGTATTGAAGATCAAAGAGAGAGAAGAAGCCATCTAGCTACTAACTACGGACCCGTAGGTCTGAAGTGAACTACTCACGAGTCATTCGAGGGGCGATGATGATGATGAAGAAGCCCTCCAACTCCAAAGTCCCCTCCGGCAGGGCGCTGGGAAGGGTCTCCGGATGAGATCTCGCGGAAACGGAAGCTTGCGGCGGCGGAAAAGTATTTTCGAGGCTCCCGTGATTTTTTTTCTATATTTTTGGGAATTTATAGGCCAAATATCTAGGTCAGGGGGCGGCCAGGGAGGCCACAAGCCCTGACACCGCCGCCTCCCCTGGTGGCGGAGTGGGAGCTTGTGGGCTCCGTGGAGCCCACCCGGCTTGGCCCAAAGGCCCCCTGATCTTCTTTCGTTGGGGAAAAATCATTTCGGGGTTTTTATTCCGTTTGGACTCCGTTCCAAAATCAAATCTGAAAAGAGTCAAAAACACGGAAAAAGCAGGAACTGGCACTTGGCACTGAATTAATAAGTTAGTCCCAAAAAAATACAGAAGGTACATAAAACATCCAAAGATGACAAGATAACATCGTGAAACCATCAATAATTATAGATACGTTTGAGACGTATCAAGCATCCCCAAGCTTAACTCCCGCTCGTCCTCGAGTAGGGAAGTGATAAAGAAAGAATTTTTGATGCTTTCATGCTACCTAGCATAGGTGTCCTTTGTAATTCCTCTTATGTGACGTGAATGTTCAGATCCATTAGATTCAAAACAATAGTTTGCTATTGACGTGGAAATAGTAATAATTCAAGCAAACTAGCAAGGTAATCATGAACTTTAAAAATAACAAGGCCAAAAGAAAGTTATCCCTTTAAAAGCATATAGTCTGGCTATGCTCTATCATCATTGCACAATGAATTTAAATCATGCACAACCCCGGTATTGGCCAAGTAATTGTTTCACGCCTTTACTTTCTCAAACCTTTTCAACTCTCACGCAATACATGAGCGTGAGCCATGGTTATAGCACTATAGATGGTGTGGAGTGTGGTGGAGGTTGCAAGACAAAAAAGGAGAAGATAGTCACATTAACTAGGCATATCAATGAGCTGTGGAGATGCTCATCAATAGATATCAATGTGAATGAGTAGGGATTGCCATACAAATGATGCACTAGAGCTACGAGTATGTGAAAGCTCTTAAAGAAAACTAGTGGGTGTGCATCCAACTTGCTTGCTCACGAAGACCTAAGGCAATTTTGAGGAAGCCTATCATTGGAATATACAAGCCAAGTTATATAATGAAAATTTCTCACTAGCTATATGATGGTGACAAAACGAGAGACTCTCAATCATGAAGATCATGGTGCTTAATATGCACAAGTGTGGAAAAAGTGGTAGCATTGTCCCTTCTCTCTTTTTCTCTCATTTTTTTATTTGATGGGATCTTTGGCCTCTTTTTTTATGGTGGGCTTCTTTGGCCTCTTTTATTTCCTCACATGGGACAATGCTCCATTAATGATGATGATCACACTTTCAACTCAAAACTTAGAGCAACTATGACTCTATATGGAATGCCTTCGGTAGTGTACCGTGGCAAAGATCTAGCATGGCATAGACATCAATGGAAACATCATGCTAGCTATCTTACGATCATGCAATGGCAATGTAGACGTGGTGGCACATGTCATGGTGGTAGTTGCATGGCAATATATCTCGGAATGACTTTGAAAAAGCCATAGTAGGTAGGTATGGTGGCTGTTTTGAGGGAGGCTAATGGTGGGTTTTGTGCACCAGCGAAAGTTGCATGGCACTAAGAAGATAGTGATGGTGGAAGGTGAAAGTGCATCTAAACCATGGACTCAACATTAGTCATGAAGAACTCATATACTTGTTGCAACAGTTTTATTAGTGATCGAAACAAAGCATTCAACGCATACTCCTAGGGGAAGGGTTGGTAGGTATAAACCATCGCGCGATCCCGACCGCCACGCAAAGGATGACAATCAATAGACTAATCATGCTCAGATTTCATCACATAGCGGTTCACCATACGTGCATGCTACGGGAATCACTAACTTCAACACAAGTATTTCTAGATCCACAACACCTTACTAGCATGACTTCAATATTACCATAACCACAACTCAAAACTAATTGAGATGAATCAAACTTCTCTAACTATTCAATGCACATTAAGGTGGAAGTTTTCGTATCCCTTTGGATAACTACCCCTTTTGAGACTACTTTCAAAGCATAGATCAACTACCAAGCCACGCACCACTATGCTCTAAAAGATATAAGTGAAGCACATAGAGCAAAAGTATCTAGCTCAAAAGATATAAGTGAAGCACATGTGAGCTGAAGTGTCTACCAAAAGATATAAGTGAAGCTCGACAAAATCACGGTGAGTGCATGTCTCTCTCTCTCTAGGTGTGCAGCAAGGATGATTGTGACACAACAAAAAGAAAAGTCTCCTACGATACAAGACGCTCCAAGCAAAACACATAACATGTGGTGAATAAAAATATATCCCCCACTAAGGTTACCGATGGATTGAAGACGAAACAGGGGATGCCTTCCCGGGGCATCCCCAAGCTTAGGCTTTTACGGCATCCTTGAATCTGTTGGGGTGCCTTGGGCATCCCCAAGATTGAGCTCTTGCTACTCTTTATCTTTTTGTCCATAAGAACTTCACCCAAAACTTGAAAACTTCACAACACGAAACTTAAACAGAAACTCGTGATAACATTAGTATGAGAAAGCAAACAACCACTTCCTTAGGTACTGTAGCAAACTTAAATTCTACTTGTGCTGATGTTGGGTTACTGTATTTTCAATCTTTCATGGCTAATACCCCCCGATACTATCCGAAGTTTCATCAAAATAAGCAACCAACACAACAAAAACAGAATCTGTTAACAGCACACCAGTCTGTAGCAATCTGTATATTTCGTATACCTATGGTACTTCAAAAATTCGCAAAAATTACGACAGTCTCAAGAATTTGCATAGCAATCAGCAGCAAAAAGAATCAACTCAAAAGCTCTTACAGAAAAAAATGAAAAAAAATTCGTGAGCAGAAAGTTTTTGTCTTTTCCAACATGACCAAACGATCATCCCAAGACTAATCATAATGGTTTTGCTTGGCACAAACGCAAAAAGAAACACAAAAAACACAATCATAACAGAATTATGAAAGTGTGGAAAACACAAAACAGAATGAAAAAGGATAGATTCTTAGGGTTTCCTCCCAACAAGCGCTATTATTTAACGCCCTTAGCTAGGCATGCAAGTGAAAATCACATCTAAGTCTAACATACTTCCTATGCATAGGCATTTTATATGGAAACAGATTGTCAAGACAACCAATAGTTGCCATATGCAAGGAAGAAGAAAGAGACAATAGCAATCTCCACATAACAAGAGGTAATTTGGTAACATGAAAGTTTCTACCACAATATTTTCCTCTCTCATAAAGATTACATGTCGGGACCCCGATCCTACGCCATAGGAATCCAGCCTGTAACACATCGCATCCCTTTGCGGTCTCACGCACGGTTAACTCCACGGCTGCAGCCTTACCTTAGCCGGGACCGTTTGCGTCTTTTGACTCACGTATGCAATAGTGTCGCTAGCATTCCAATGTCAAAGAACCCGGATCGACATGTCTAGTCATAAACCAAAGTGGCAGTACCGTACAAGGACAGGCATACATGACCCAACAAAGCAGGTGTCGGTCATCAGCGAATGTAGACGAGTCGTAGCAAGCTACAAGGACTCCATTACATCGCGTAACATTTCCCCAAAGGGGACAGACACAGCAGCTAAGAAGGACACATGCCGGTCAACCAATGTGTTCGGAGCAGTAGCGAACTACCAAGGCCCATTGGATCACAAAGGGGCATTTCCTTGTAAGGAGTGCTACTAAAGTTCACGACTAGGTAATCGAACCCCATACATATCAAGCACGACACACGTACGCATGGCATACCGATATGTATAGATACATCGATGGCATCACAACATAACCATAAACATACAAGCTTTATTTAAGAGGCTCAGAAGAGCCACACACATAATATTACACATTAAGGGTCTCACGACCCATAATAGTAGTCATTCAGTTACAAGCCAGCGGAAGAGTTTAAAACTGTCTGAGTACAGACAGGTGCAACTAGAAGGCACATGGCCTGACTATACTACAGATCCAATGTAGGGCCAGATCGTAGCTGGGACACCAGCTACTCGTCGTCGTCGATGTCTACGAAGAACCCTCCGTTAGGGTCATTAGCAACCTCTGCAACATTTATTAAGCAAACATGAGTACGAAGGTACTCAGCAAGACTTTAGAATAACTAACTACTCATGCAAGGTATCAAGAAGGGTATTGTGGGGTTCCATGCGGAAGGCAAGCATTTGACTCGTGGCTAGACAACTTGCATTTTTAAATAATTTTGACAACTTGATTTCTCGCACACGAGTCCACTAACACCACAACAATACACTATCGTGGAATCATTCCGTCTCCATACGGAATTGCCGTCCACGACACTCACGCTTATCTTGACAATTTTATGAGTAGCCATTGAAGTTATCTATGAACAACATATGTCTCCAAGTAGTCCATATCCGCGGACGCGGCTATTCGAATAGATCATAACCCTGCAGGGGTGTACTTCGTCACACACGCTCTCGCCACTTATCGCCATGTGCACGTCATGCACCTCGGCAACCTTCAAGCGGAAGCCCAGCGAGGGAGTCGGCCACGACCGTTAACCACTCTAGTACCTAGTCCAGGTTTATCGCCTATCTGAGAGTAACCCGTACGGAAGTTCGGCCGAGGTTTCCGCCATGGCCTCAAACGATGTGCGCAGGGTTCCCAAGCCCACCATCCGGGTGCCACTTGGTACACCGTGCCACTGCCTACCGCATCACGGCCCACCTCTCAGGTCAGCACCATGCACGGCCTCCAGCATTACTATAAACACCAGAAACTACTTGCAACTCCTGGACCGAGTACTAAGTGATTAATAAGTCGAGAGGGTCAATTAAGTATCCCAACGTGTGGTAGTATCTAGTCTTGGATTACATACACGGAACTCAGTTCCTAAGGACGGTTCCAATGAAACAACCCGCCATGTACTCCTACACAGCCTTTCACCGGTACCTTTACCAAATCAGGTTCAACACACAACCTTTGCTTACCGAACACATGCTCACAATTCTGTTCATCTCCCAGATGACAAACCATACACAACTCTAAGCATAGCATGCATAGCAGGATAAGGCACATCAAAGCTCAAGCAACTACCAAGTATGCTAGGTTGCAAGGTTCGGCTATTTACTGTGACAAGCTTAGGTCATGCAAAGGAAGTGGGTTCAACTAATCGTGGCAAAAGCAGTTGAAGCATTTGATCCTAATGCAATAAATAAGTGCAGGAGCAAGAACATGGGGATTATCGGGATGATCAAAAGGGTTGCTTGCCTTGTTGCTCAGAGGAGGGACAATATCCGACAGACGGATATTCGGTGGAATCCGGGGGTGCGGAGCCTACCGAATTGAATGGCAACAATCAATAACAATCATATGCAAACAAGATGATGCATGAACATGGCATGAGAATGCAAGGTGATAAACTAATATAATCAACATGTATTAGGTTTGAAGTTGATTTGAGTCACATTCAAATATCAATTCAAACGGGCTATTCTCGAATACCGATTTAATTGATTCGACCTGATGCTCAGATCAACTTGATGTTAACATGCATGAGATGTCATGTTAGGGTACTGATTTGTAATTGGGAAAGTGTGTGATCATGTCATTCATAATGAAATTTGAATATTTTCCAAATTCCATTTATAAAGTAATTATAAGAATTGACTTATTCATTAATCTACATGTTTGGGTTCTGTAACTTTTTCAAACATGCATGAAAATAGCATATTCAGATTCCTTGAATTTTTCTGATACTTTTTCATATATAAATTATTTTCATCCGAGTTATATTTTAATTTCTATGATTTTTACAAGTTTTAGCAATTTCCTGGATTTATTTTATACACAGAAATACTAATATTGCATCACTACTGACGTCAGCAGGTCAACTGCGCCTGGGACAGGTCAAACCTGACGAGTGGGGTCCACTGGTCAGTGACCCAGGGGCTAACCCCGCGCTGACCAGCCCCTAATTGGGGTTTGACCAGGCGTGGGGCCCTCTGGCAGTGACTGAGGGAAGGTTAATTACGTCCTAATGGTCGGCCACGTCGACGCCCACCGGAGGGTGGTCGCCGGCGACCAAGTCCGCGGCGGAGGGCTCGCCGGAGACGACCTAAACGGCGCTACACGGCACCAAATCGAGCGCGGTTTGTAGCTACGGGACGCTGGCGAAGCAGCCGATCTGGCAGGGGCATCAGGAGAAGCTAGGGTTGCCGGGAGAGGCGCCGGCGACGAGCCGAAGCGGCGGCCGAAGCTCGGCCTTCCGCGGGAGATGGCTCCAAGGCACGGGGAGGGCAGCTGATGGGCTCATCACATTCCTGGCGGCTCCAGGAGCTCGATCCCTAGCTCGAGCGCGTGGAAGAGACACCACAACGACGGCGACGACATGACCGGCGGCGAGGAGCTCTCGGCCTTGGTGGGGAACGGGGCTACTGTGCGCGAAAGAGCATGGGGTGAGAGGGGAAATGATGACGAGCTCACGGCGGTTCCGATGGTGTTGTTGTAGGGCTCGGGGGTGCGCCGGAGGGAGCGAATCGACGGAAGAGGTCCGGCGGCCGGAGGTGGAGAAGATGGCAGCGAGGCGATGACAGGGGGCCTCCGGGCTTGATTCCTTCTTCCAGGGGACGAGGAGGAGCACGGCGAGGCTTTGGGGCACAACAGCTAGGCTGGATGGGGCTCGTGGCCACGGCTACGACGAACGGCGGCGACAAGCAGGCTCGGCCATGGTGGGAGAGGGCGAGAGAGAGATGGAGGGGAGCCAGAGATGGATGGAGAAGGGAGAGACGTGCACGGGGTACTCATCCCCGCCGTCTGCGTGGCTCGATCAAGCAGGAGGTGGCCAGGGGACGTGGCCGCGCTCGCCGGCGCGTCGGCACGCAACTGCTTCTCCTCCTGGCAGGAGGAAGAAGACAGCCGTGCCCCTGGTGGGCTGGGCCTCCTCAGGCGAGAGGTAAGGTTTTCTTTCTCTTATCTCTTTTCTATTTTGTTTCTGTTTTGCTAAGTATTGTTTTGCAATTTATTTCAGCTCCAAAATGGGTTGTAAAACTATTTTAAACATACCTGAATATTTGTTGGAATATTTCCAACTATTTCCAAAGTTTCCAAAATTTTTGAAAATTTAAAGTTTCTGATTTCAAATTTAAGACTTGGAAACCAGTAGCTTTTGCATTTATTTAAAATGCTTAAAGTGTCAAGAAAAATGTTTTCTTCATTGCTCATTTACTTTCATGATTTATCAGAAAGTTTGAACTTTTCTTGAGGCCATTTTGGATTCATTGATTTTGACTAGTTTGAGATTTCCTTTATTTAAAGTAGTGGCTAGGGTTTTGAGTTTTTCCTTTGCCACTTTCTTGTTCTTGTTGAAGAATTCTTGGATGCAAATGCAAAGAAAACATGAGCACAAGACTAACTTGCTTAAGGTGTCAGGGATGTGACATTACATGTGGGATCATATTCGAATTCAACAATGTAACTATCACATAGGATATTCTTTTCATGATCCACATGCATGCAAAGTTGACGCTCTTCAAAAATAGTGGGATTATCATCTAAAGTCATGACTTCTCCAAACCCACTTTCAATAATATTGCAAATATCATATTCATCTTGAGGCTTGAACAAATTTTCAAGATCATAAGAAAGATCATCACCCCAATCATGATTATTGCAACAAGTAGTGGTCATAGCAAGACTAGCATCCCCAAGCTTAGGGTTTTGCATAATTTTAGCATGATTGTCACTAATAGAATTTATAGTGAAACCATTGCAATCATGCTTTTCATCCAAGGAGCCCTCGTGAATCACTTCATAAGTTTCTTCCTCACAATTTTCAGATTCACGCATCTCAAGCAAAACTCCTTAAAAATAGTCAAGTGCCCTCAACTTACTAGCAATTCGTTCCACATAAGTGGGTCTCTTAAAGAGATTAGCTAGTGGATGAGGATCCATATCACTAGATTTTCAGCAAGCGAAGATGCAAGCATATTGAAGGCACAAGGCAACACAAGCAAGCAAGAAAACGAGCAAAGGAAAACGACAAAAGGAAAAAGGCAAAAGAAAACGGCAAAGGAGAAAGGCAAAAGTAAACGGCAAATGTGAAGTGGGGGAGAGGAAAACGAGAGGCAACTAGCAAAAAAGTAAATGCGAGAGATGAGTTTGTGAGACCTACTTGGATAGATCTTGATTTCTCCTCCCTGGCAACGGCGCCAGAAATACTTTTGCTACTGCAACAAAAGACCTTCCAATGGCGCCAGAAATAGGCACGTTGACGGGAGAATACTTGACTTGATCCTTCTGCTGCGGCTACGCCTTAAGGGACTTCCTAGGCAAGTATGCAAAGGAATTCCCCCATGGCCTTGGAGCCTTGCGTTGGTGTTCCCTCGAAGCGGAAAGGGTGATGTAGCATAGCGGTGGTAAGTATTTCCCTCAGTTTGAGAACCAAGGTATCGATCCAGTGGAGGAGTATCACAAGAGCCTGCACAAACACAAAAAGCTTGCTCCCAACGCTATGAAGGGGTTGTCAATCCCTTATAGATTGTTTGCCAAGTGAGAACTGAAAGCAACAAAGTAACAAAGCAAAGTAAAAGCGGAGGTGTAAATGATGGATGTGAATAGACCCGGGGGCCGTAGTGTTTACTAGTGGCTTCTCTCATGAGAGCAAGTAGACGGTGGGTGAACAAATTACTGTCGAGCAATTGATAGAACCGCGCAAAGTCGTGACGATATCTATGGCAATGATTGTATCTATAGGCATCACGTCCAAAACAAGTAGACCGATACTTTCTGCATCTACTACTATTACTCCACACGTCGACCGCTATCCAGCATGCATCTAGTGTATTAAGTCCATAAGAACAGAGTAACGCCTTAAGCAAGATGACATGATGTAGAGGGATAATCTCAAACCAATGATGAAAACCCCATCTTTTTACCCTTGATGGCAACTACTTAATGTGTGCCTTGCTACCCCTACTGTCACTCGGAAAGGTCACCACATGGTAAAACCCAAAACCAAGCACTTCTCCCATTGCAAGAATCATAGATCTAGTTAGCCAAACAAAACCCAAGACTCGGAGAGACTTACAAGGATATCAAATCATGCATATATGAAATCAGCAAAGACTCAAATATATATCATAGATAATCTGATCACAAATCCATAATTCATCGGATCTCGACAAACACACCGCCAAAGAAGATTACATCGGATAGATCTCCATGAAGATCATGGAGAACTTTGTATTGAAGATCAAAGAGAGAGAAGAAGCCATCTAGCTACTAACTACGGACCCGTAGGTCTGAAGGGAACTACTCACGAGTCATTGGAGGGGAGGTGATGATGATGAAGAAGCCCTCCAACTCCAAAGTCCCCTCTGGCAGGGCGCCGGAAAGGGTCTCCGGATGAGATCTCGCGGAAACGGAAGCTTGCGGTGGCGGAAAAGAATTTTCTAGGATCCCCTGATTTTTTCTATATTTTTGGGAATTTATAGGCCAAAAATATCTAGGTCAGGGGACGGCCAGGGAGGCCACAAGCCCTGACACCGCCGCCTCCCCCTGGTGCCGGAGTGGGAGCTTGTGGGCTCCCTGGAGCCCACCTGGCTTGTCCCAGAGGCCCCCTGATCTTCTTCTGTTCGGGAAAAATCATTTCGGTGTTTTTATTCCGTTTGGAATCCGTTCCAAAATCAAATCTGAAAAGAGTCAAAAACACACAAAAAACAGGAACTGGCACTTGGCACTGAATTAATAAGTTAGTTCCAAAAAATAAATATAAAAGGTACATAAAACATCCAAAGATGACAAGATAACAACGTGAAACCATCAAAAATTATAGATACGTTTGAGACGTATCAATCGCTAGATTGAGGATGATAGGGAGAAGCAATTCTATGATTAACATCATATTTAGCAAGCATCTTACGGAAAGCACCGTGAATAAAATGTGAACCACCATCAGTCATAATATATCCAGGGACTCCAAACCTTGGAAAGATTACTTTCTTAAGCACTTTAATGTAAGTGTTGTGATCAACACTGCTAGTGGGGATAACCTCAACCCACTTAGTGACATAATCAACACCAACAAGAATATGAGTATACCCATTGGACTTAGGAAAAGGTCCCATATAATCAAAACCCCAAACATCAAATGGTTCAATAACAAGAGAATAACTTATAGGCATTTCATGGCGTCTACTGATATTACCAATCCTTTGACACTCATCACAAGATAAGACAAACTTACGAGCGTCCTTGAAGAGAGTAGGCCAATAAAAACGGATTGCAATACCTTATGTGCGGTTCTATCTCCTTCATGGTGTCCTCCATAAGCTTCGGAGTGACACTTCCGAAGAATTTGTTCCTGTTCATGCTCAGGTACACAACTTCTAACAATACCATCCACACCTTCTTTATAAAGATGTGGGTCAAATCATTAAAGAACTTTTTCTTTTGTTGGTAAGTAAAACTAGGAGGTTTAAACTTAGCAACAATATAATCAACATAGTGTGCATACCAAGGAGTATTATGAGAAACATTAATAGCAGTTAATTAGTCATCGGGAAAACTATCATTAATAGGTTGCAGGTCATCAAGCACATTTTCCAATTTAGACAAGTTATCAGCCACGAGATTCTCAGCCCCTTTCCTATCAACAATATGAAGATCAAACTCTTGCAGCAAAAGAACCCACCTAATAAGCCTAGGCTTAGCATCTTTCTTTTCCATAAGATACTTAATAGCAGCATGATCAATGTGAATAGTAACTTTGGAATCAACAATATAAGATCTAAACTTATCACAAGCAAACACAACTGCTAGAAACTCTTTTTCGGTGGTAGCATAATTCCTTCGGGCAGTGTAGAAAGTCTTACTAGCATAATGAATAACATTCAGCTTCTTATCAACTCTCTATCCTAGAACAGCCCCAACAGCATAATCACTAGCATCACACATAATTTCAAAAGGTAAATCCCAATCAGGTGGCTGAACAATAGGTGCAGAAATTAAAGTTGACTTAAGAGTTTCAAAGGCTTCTACACAATCATCATAAAAAACAAAAGGAACATCTTTTTGCAAAAGATCAATAAGAGGCCTAGAAATTTTAGAGAAGTCTTTAATAAATCTCCTGTGGAAACCAACATGACCAGGAAAACTTCTTATACCTTTAGTATCCTTCGGGCATGGCATCTTCTCAATAGCATCCACTTTTACTTTATCAACCTCAATACCTATTTCAGAAATTTTATGGCCCAAGACAATACCTTCATTAACCATAAAGTGGCACTTCTCCCAATTCAAGACAAGATTTGTTTGTTCACATCTCTACAAAACTCGATCAAGGTTGCTTAAGCAATCATCAAAAGAAGTTCCGTATATGGAGAATTCATCCATGAAAACCTCAACAATATTTTCACAAAGATTAGAGAAGATAACAGTCATACATCTTTGAAAAGTAGCAGGTGCATTGCATAAACCAAAAGGCATACGTCTGTAAGCAAAAGTTCCAAAAGGGCGGGTAAAGGTGGTTTTCTCTTGATTAGATTCTGCAATAGGTATTTGAGAAAAAACAGAATAACCATCCAAGAAACAAATGTGTGTGTGCTTAGACAACCTTTCTAACATTTGATCGATAAAAGCTAAAGGGTAGTGATCTTTCCTAGTAGCTTTATTCAACTTTCTAAAATTTCTCACCATCCTATAACAAGTTACTATTCTCTGAGGTATAAGTTCATTCTTATGATTAGGAACAACAGTAATACCACCCTTTTTAGGAACACAATGAACTGGACTCGCACATCTACTATCATCTATGGGGTAGATAATACCTGCTTCCAGAAGCTTTAATATTTCAGTTCTTACCACATCCTTCATCTTTGGATTTAAACGTCGTTGGTGGTCAACAATGGGTTAAGCATGTGGTTCCATATTCATCTTGTGCTGACATAGAGTGGGACTAATGCCCTTAAGATCATCGAGAGTATATCTGATAGCGGCATGGTGCCTCCTTAGAACTTTTAATAATCTCTATTCCTCGTGCTATGAAAGGTTAGCACTAACAATAACATGATATATTTTCTTTTCATCAAGATAAGAATATTTCAGAGTATCAGGCAATTGCTTCAATTCAAACACATGATCACTCTTAGGTGGAGGAGGACCTCCCAAAGTTTCAACAGTCAAATTATGCTTAAGGATAGGTGGCTACTTAATGAAAACCTCATCTATTTCATTCCTTCCATTCATATGCTAATCATTCTCATGCTCAAGCAAATACTATTCCAAAGGATCAGTAGGAGGCACAATAATAGAAGCAAGACTAACAATTTCATCTTTACTAGGCAACTCTATATCATGTGGTTGTCTACGAAACTTAGAGAAATTAAATTCATGAGACAAACCACCAAAGTTGACACTAACAATCTCCTTAGCACAATCAGTTTGAGCATTAACAATATTCAAGAAAGGTCTACCAAATATGATTTGACAAAAGCTATATTGTGGAGAACAAAGAACAAGAAAATCAATAGGGTATTTGATCTTACCACATAAGACTTCAACATCTCTGACAATACCAAGTGGTGAAATAGTATTTCTGTCGGCAAGCTTAATAGTGACATCAATATCCTCAATCTCAGCTGGTGCAATATCATTCATGATTTCTTGATATAAAGTAAAAGGAATAGCACTTATGCTATCACCCACATCACATAAACCATGGTAGCAATGATCTCCAATTTTAACAGAAATAAAAGGCATGCCAACTACGTGTCTATTTTTTTTCTTAAGATCAGGACTAGCAATTCTAGACGCATTATCACAGAAGGAAATAACATGTTCATCCAACTCATGAACTAAAAGATCTTTAACTAAAGCAATGCTAGGTGCTACTGCAACAAAAGACCTTCCAACGGCGCCAGAAACGTGCTGACGGGAGACTGTTCTTATCTTCATACTCCTCAGCAACGACACCAGGAATCCTTCTGCTACGGCTACGCCTTAAGGGACTTCCTAGGCAAATATGCAAAGGATATCCCCCGCAGCCTTGGAGCCTTGCGTTAGTGTTCCCTCGAAGCGGAAAGGGTGATGTAGCGCAGCGGTGGTAAGTATTTCCCTCAGTTTGAGAACCAAGGTATCGATCCAGTGAAGGAGTATCTCAAGTGCCTGCACAAACACAAAAATCTTGCTCCCAACGCTATGAAGGGGTTGTCAATCCCTTATAGATTGTTCGCCAGTGAGAACTGAAAGCAACAAAGTAACAAAGCAAAGTGGAAACGATAGGTGTGAATAGACCCGGGGGCCGTAGTGTTCACTAGTGGCTTCTCTCATGAAAGCAAGTAGACGATGGGTGAAAAAATTACTGTCGAGCAATTGATAGAACCGTGCAAAGTCGTGACGTCATCTATGGCAATGATTATATCTATAGGCATCACGTCCAAAACAAGTAGACTGATACTTTCTGCATCTACTACTATTACTCCACACGTCGACCGCTATCCAGCATGCATCTAGTGTATTAAGTCCAAAAGAACAGAGTAACGCCTTAAGCAAGATGACATGATGTAGATGGACAATCTCATATCTACGACAAATCCCACCTTGTTACCCTTGATGGCAACTACACGATGTGTGCCTTGCTGCCCCTACTGTCACTGGGAAAGGTCACCACACAGTAAGAACCCAAAACCAAGCACTTCTCCCATTGCAAGAATCATAGATCTCGTTGGCCAAACAAAACCCAAGACTCGGAGAGACTTACAAGGATATCAAATCATGCATAAAAGAAATCAGCGAAGACTCAAATATATATCATAGATAATCTGATCACAAATCCACAGTTCTTCGTATCTCTACAAACACACCGCCAAAGAGGATTACATCGGATTGATCTCCATGAAGATCATGGAGAACTTTGTATTGAAGATCCAAGAGAGAGGAGAAGCCATCTAGCTACTAACTATGGACCCGTAGGTCTGAAGTGAACTACTCACGAGTCATTGGAGAGGCGATGATGTTGATGTAGAAGCCCTCCAACTCCAAAGTCCCCTCCGGCAGGGCACAGGGAAGGGTCTCCAGATGAGATCTCGCGAAAACGGAAGCTTGCGGCGGAAGAAAAGTGTTTTCGTGGATTCCCTGATTTTTTCTGTATTTTAGGGAATATATAGGCGAAGGAGCTAGGTCAGGGGGGCGCCAGGGAGGCCACAAGCCTGCTAGCCGCCGCCCCCTGGTGGCGGCTAGGGGGCTTGTGGGCCCCCTGTAGCTCTCCTGGCTTGGCCCTCAAGCCCCCTGATCTTCTTCCGTTTGGGAAAATTTTATTTTGGGGATTTTATTCCGTTTGGACTCCGTTCCAAAATCAGATCTGAAAAGAGCCAAAACAGAGAAAAAACAGGAACTGGCACTTGGCACTGAATTAATAAGTTAGTCCCAAAAAAGATATAAAAGGTACATAAAACATCCAAATATGACAAGATAACAGCATGAAACCATCAAAAATTATAGATACGTTTGAGACGTATCAAGCATCCCCAAGCTTAACTCCTGCTCGTCCTCGAGTAGGGAAGTGATAAAGAATGAATTTTGATGCTTTCATGCTACCTAGCATAGATGTTCTTTGTAACTCCTCTTATGTGACGTGAATGTTCAGATCCATTAGATTCAAAACAATAGTTTGCTATTGACGTGGAAACAATAATAATTCAAGCAAACTAGCAAGGTAATCATGAACTTTCAAAATAACAAGGCCAAAAGAAAGTTAAACCTACAAAAGCATAGAGTCTGGCTATGCTCTATCATCATTGCACAATGAATTTAAATCATGCACAACCCCGGTATTGGCCAAGTAATTGTTTCACACTTTACTTTCTCAAACCTTTTCAACTCCCACGCAATACATGAGCGTGAGCCATGGTTTTAGCACTATAAGTGGTGTGGAGTGTGGTGGAGGTTGCAAGAAAAACAAGGAGAAGATGGTCACATTAACTAGGCATATCAATGAGCTGTGGAGATGCTCATCAATAGATATCAATGTGAATGAGTAGGAATTGCCATACAAATGATGCACTAGAGCTAAGAGTATGTGAAAGCTCTTAAAGAAAACTAGTGGGTCTGCATCCAACTTGCTTGCTCACGAAGACCTAAGGCAATTTTGAGGAAGCCTATCATTGGAATATACAAGCCAAGTTATATAATGAAAATTTCCCACTAGCTATATGGTGGTGACAAAACGAGAGACTCTCAATCATGAAGATCATGGTGCTTAATATGCACAAGTGTGGAAAGGTGGTAGCATTGTCCCTTCTCTCTTTTCCTCTCATCATTTTTTTGTGGGGGCTCTTTGCCCTCTTTTTTTATTTTTTATTTTATTTTGGTGGGCATCTTCGGCCTCTTTATTTCCTCACATGGGAAAATGCTCCATCAATGATGATCATGACACTTTCAACTCAAAAATTAGAGCAACGATGACTCTATGTGGAATGCCTCCGGTAGTGTACCGTGACAATGATCTAGCATGGCATAGACATTAACGGAAACATCATGCTAGCTATATTACGATCATGCAATGGCAATGTAGAAGTGGTGGCACATGTCATGGTGGTAGTTGCATGGCAATATATCTCGGAATGACTTTGAAAAAGCCATAGTAGGTAGGTATGGTGGATGTTTTGAGGGAGACTAATGGTGGGTTTTGTGCACCAGCGAAAATTGCACGGCACTAAGAAGATAGTGATGGTGGAAGGTGAAAGTGCATCTAAACCATTGACTCAACATTAGTCATGAAGAACTCATATACTTGTTGCAAAAGTTTTATTAGTAATCGAAACAAAGCATTCAACGCATGTTCCTAGGGGAAGGGTTGGTAGGTATAAACCATCGTGCGATCCCGACCGCCACACAAAGGATGACAATCAAAAGACTAATCATACTTAGACTTCATCACATAGCGGTTCATCATACGTGCATGCTACGGGAATCACTAACTTCAACACAAGTATTTTTGGATCCACAACACCTTACTAGCATAACTTCAATATTACCATAACCACAACTCAAAACTAATTGAGAGGAATCAAACTTCTCTAACTATTCAATGCACATGAAGGTGGAAGTTTTCGTATCCCTTTGGATAACTACCCCTGTTGAGACTACTTTCATAGCATAGATCAACTACCAAGCCACGCACCGCTGTGCTCTAAAAGATATAAGTGAAGCACATAGAGCAAAATCAACTAGCTCAAAAGATATAAGTGAAGCACATGTGAGCTGAATTGTCTACCAAAGGATATAAGTGAAGCTCGACAAAATCACGGTGAGTGCATGTCTCTCTCTCTAGGTGTGCAGCAAGGATGATTGTGACACAACAAAATTAAAAGACTCCTACGATACAAGACGCTCCAAGCAAAACACATAACATGTGGTGAATAAAAATATAGTCCCAAGTAGGGTTACCGATGGATTGAAGACGAGAGAGGGGATGCCTTCCCGGGGCATCCCCAAGCTTAGGCTTTTACGGCATCCTTGAATCTATTGGGGTGCCTTGGGCATCCCCAAGCTTGAGCTCTTGCCACTCTTTATATTTTTGTCCATAAGAACTTCACCCAAAACTTGAAAACTTCACAACACGAAACTTAAACAGAAACTCGTGATAACATTAGTATAAGAAAGCAAACCACCACTTCCTTAGGTACTGTAGCAAACTTAAATTCTACTTATGTTGATGTTGGGTTATTGTATTTTAAATCTTCCATGGCTAATACCCACCGATACTATCCATAGTTTCATCAAAATAAGCAACCAACTCAACAAAAACAGAATCTGTTAACAGCACACCAGTCTGTAGCAATCTGTATACTGCGTATACTTATGGTACTTCACAAATTCTGAAACATTACGACAGTCTGAAGAATTTGTGTAGCAATCAGAAGCAAAAAGAATCAACTCAAAAACTCTTACAGAAAAAAATGAAAATTCTTTTCGTGAGCAGAAAGTTTATGTCTTTTCCAGCATGACCAAACGATCATCCCCAAGACTAATCATAACGGTTTTGCTTGGCACAAATGCAAAAAGAAACACAAAAAACACAATCATAACAGAATTATGAAAGTGTGGAAAACACAAAACAGAAAGAAAAAGGATAGATTCGTTGGGTTGCCTCCCAACAAGCGCTATTGTTTAACGCCCTTAGCTAGGCATCAATGATGCTCACACAAAAGACAAGAGTCGAAGCACAACGAGAGCATCATAAAGCATGTGGAAATCACATCTAAGTCTAACATACTTCCTATGCATAGGTATTTTATAGGAAAACAAATTGGCAAGACAACCAATAGTTACCAAATGCAAGGAAGAAGAAAGAGACAATATCAATCTCAACACAACGAGAGGTGGTTTAGTAACATGAAAGTTTCTACCACAATCTTTTCCTCTCTCATAATAATTACATGTGGGATCATATTCGAATTCAACAATGTAACTATCACATCGGATATTCTTTTCATGATCCACATGCATGCAAAGTTGACGCTCTTCAAAAATAGTGGGATTATCATCAACTAAAGTCATGACTTCTCCAAACCCACTTTCAATAATATTGCAAAAATCATATTCATCATGAGGCTTAAACAAATTTTCAAGATCATAAGAAAAATCATCGCCCCACTCATGATCATTGCAACAAGTAGTGCACATAGCAAAACTAGCATCCCCAAGCTTAGGGTTTTGCATATTCTTAGCATGATTGTCACTAATAGAATATATAGTGAAACCATTGCAATCATGCTTTTCATCCAAGGAGCCCTCGTGAATCACTTCATAAATTTCTTCCTCACAATTTTCAGATTCACGCATCTCAAGCAAAACTCCATAAAGATAGTCAAGTGCACTCAACTCACTAGCAATTGGATCAACATTATTGGATCTCTTAAAGAGATTAGCAAGTGGATGAGGATCAATATCACTAGATTTTCAGCAAGCGAAGATGCAAGCATATTGAAGGCACATAGCACACAAGCAAACAGAAAGCGGGCGAGAAAAAGGGCGAACGAAAAAGGCAAATTGGTGAAGTGAGGGAGAGGAAAACGAGAGGCAACTGGCAAAAAAGGTAAATGCAAGAGATGAGTTTGTGAGACCTACTTGCATAGATCTCTCCTTCCCCGGCAACGGCGCCAGAAATACTTCTGCTACTGCAACAAAAGACCTTCCAACGGCGCCAGAAACGTGCTGACGGGAGACTGTTCTTGTCTTGATACTCCTCAGCAACGGCACCAGGAGTCCTTCTGCTACGGCTACGCCTTAAGGGACTTCCTAGGCAAATATGCAAAGGATCTCCCTCGTGGCCTTGGAGCCTTGCGTTGGTGTTCCCTCGAAGCGGAAAGGGTGATGTAGCGCAACGGTGGTAAGTATTTCCCTCAGTTTGAGAACCAAGGTATCAATCCAGTGAAGGAGTATCTCAAGTGCGTGCACAAACACAAAAAGCTTGCTCCCAACGCTATTAAGGGGTTGTCAATCCCTTATAGATTGTTCGCCAAGTGAGAACTAAAAGCAACAAAGTAACAAAGCAAAGTGGAAACGATAGGTGTGAATAGACCCGGGGGTCGTAGTGTTCACTAGTGGCTTCTCTCATGAAAACAAGTAGACGGTGGGTGAAAAAATTACTGTCGAGCAATTGATAGAACCGTGCAAAGTCGTGACGTCATCTATGGCAATTATTATATCTATAGGAATCACGTCCAAAACAAGTAGACTGATACTTTCTGCATCTACTACTATTACTCCACACGTCGACCGCTATCCAGCATGCATCTAGTGTATTAAGTCCAAAAGAACAGAGTAACGCCTTAGGCAAGATGACATGATGTAGATGGACAATCTCATATCTACGACAAAGCCCACCTTGTTACCCTTGATGGCAACTACACGATGTGTGCCTTGCTGCCCCTACTGTCACTGGGATAGGTCACCACACGGTAAGAACCCAAAACCAAGCACTTCTCCCATTGCAAGAATCATAGATCTCGTTGGCCAAACAAAACCCAAGACTCGGAGAGACTTACAAGGATATCAAATCATGCATAAAAGAAATCAGCAAAGACTCAAATATATATCATAGATAATCTGATCACAAATCCACAATTCATCGGATCTCGACAAACACACCGCCAAAGAGTATTACATCGGATAGATCTCCATGAAGATCATGGAGAACTTTGTATTGAAGATCCAAGAGAGAGAAGAAGCCATCTAGCTACTAACTACGGACCCGTAGGTCTGAAGTGAACTACTCACGATTCATTGGAGGGGCAATGATGTTGATGTAGAAGCCCTCCAACTCCAAAGTCCCCTCCGGCACGGCACCGGGAAGGGTCTCCAAATGAGATCTCGCGGAAACGGAAGCTTGCGGCGGCGGAAAAGTGTTTTCGTGGATTCCCTGATTTTTTTCCTGTATTTTAGGGAATATATAGGCGAAGGAGCTAGGTGAGGGGGGCGCCAGGGAGGCCACAAGCCTGCTAGCCGCCGCCCCCCCTTGGTGGCGGCTAGGGGGCTTGTGGGCCCCCTGTAGCTCTCCTGGCTTGGCCCTCAAGCCCCCTGATCTTCTTCTGATCGGGGAATTTATTTCGGGGATTTTATTTCGTTTGTACTCCGTTCCAAAATCAGATCTGAAAAGAGCCAAAAACACGGAAAAAACACGAACTGGCACTTGGCACTGAATTAATAAGGTAGTCCCAAAAAAGATATAAAATGTACATAAAACATCCAAAGATGACAAGATAACAACATGAAACCATAAAAAATTATAGATACGTTTGAGACGTATCACTAGGTTCAACCTTAATTTGCTCAAAAGGTGTAGTTGTTCTAACATAACTTTTACTAACTAGAGAAGAAACCTTAGAGTGCTCTTTAATTCTAATAGGAAAATGTGGTTTCGCAAAATAAGTAGTAGGAACAACTAGATAAACATTGTAGACAATAGTTTTCTCTTATTTAATATCATAAGGTTTATCCTTAATTGCTATAAGAGGATGGTATTTAAAAAACTTCTCCATAGGAAGATCAACATGAGTAGCAAAAGATTCACAAAAATAGGCTACTATTTTAGAGTCAAGTCCATACTTGGTGCTGAATTTCTGAAAGGCATCTGTTTCCATAAAAGATTTAACACAATCAAACTCAAGATTTATACCTGACTCATTACCTTTGTCGATCTCCCAATTCTCATGGTTGCGCTTAATCTTTTCAATAAGATCCCATTTAAATTCAATAGTCTTCTAAAAGAACCAGTTGAAGAAGAATCAAGCATATTTCAATCATTATGAGAAAGTCGAGCATAAAACTTTTAAAGAATTATTTCTATTGAGAGCTCATGATTTGGGCATGTATGAAGCATATACTTGAGCCTCCCCCAAGCTTGAGCGATACTTTCTCCTTCACGAGGCCAAAAGTTATAAATACAATTCCGATCATGACGAACCAAATGCATACGATAAAATTTCTGGTGGAACTCCAGTTTCAAGCGATTCCAATCCCATGTGTCAGTATCATCACATAGCCTATACCATGTCAATGTCTTTCCCTCCAAAGATAAAGGGAACAATTTCTTCTTATCCCCGTCTCCAGATAAACCTACAAGCTTAAATAATCGACAAATTTCATCCACATAAATTAAGTGCACATCAGGATGTTTAGTTCCATCGCCCGCATAAGGATTAGCTAAAAGTTTCTCAATAACACTAGCAGGAATTCCATAAGAAATATCTTCAGTAGATTCAATAGGTGGTGGAGATGCAACTCTAGTGATTTCCGGTCGAGGTGAAGATACCCCGAACAAGCCTCTCAAAGGATTACTTTCCATAGTGACAAGTAGCAATAAATTTCAGCACGTAACAGAAATATTTCCTTACCAATTTCCACTCACCAAAGGCGCTTCACACCCCGGCAATAGTGCCAGAAAAGAGTCTTGATGATCCACAAGTATAGGGGATCAATCATAGTCCTTTTGATAAGAGTGTCGAACCCAACGAGGAGCACAAGGAAATGGTAAGTGGTTTTCAGCAAGGTAGTTTCTGCAAGCACTGAAACAAGCGGTAACAGATAGTTTGGTAGCAAGATAATTTGTAATGAGTAACTAGGTACAAAAGTAAATTAAGTGCAAAAAGATAGCTCAATCCTTTTGAGTGCAAAGGACATGCCGGAACAAGTACTTATAGTGATGCAAACGTTCTTGAGGACACATGAGAATTTCATCTAGTCACTTTCACCATGTTCTTTTGATTCACGTTCGCTACTTTGATGATTTGATATGTGGGTGGCCCGGTGCTTGGGTGTTGTTCTTACTTGAACAAGCCTCCCACTTATGATTACCCCCTCTCGCAAGCATCTGCAACTACAAAAAGAGAATTAAGACAAAGTCTAACCATAGCAATAAACATCTGGATCCAAATCAGCCCCTTACGGAATAGCGCATAAATTGGGGTTTAAGCTTCTGTCACTCTAGCAACCCATCATCTAATTACTACTCCACAATGAGTTCCCTTAGTCCCATGAATGGTGAAGTGTCATGTAGTCGACGTTCACATAACACCACTAAGACAATCACAACATACATATCATCAAAATATCAAAGGAATACCAAATTCACATGATTACTTATGACAAGACTTCTCCCATGTCCTCAAGAATAAAAGTAACTACTCACTCATCATCATGGTATTCAAGATCAGAGGGGTATTGAATAACATAAAGGATCTGAACATTTAATATCTCAAGAGGCAAACCAACTAGCATCAACTACGTTAAGTAATCAACACTACAAGCCAATCACAGGTAACAATCTGAAGTTCTGACACAAAGATTGAATACAAGAGATAAACAAAGGTTTCAGATGAGATGATGCTGTTGATGATGATGATGAAGATTGGTCCTCCGATGATGAGAGGGTTGTCGGTGATGACAAAGGCTTCGATTTCCCCTCCCGGAGGGAAGTGTCCCCGGTGGAATCTGCCCGCCGGAGAGCAAAAGTGCTCCTGCTCTAGTTTCGCCACGTGGCGGCCGCGGCTCATCCCAAAAGTCTCCCCATAAAATTTTTAGGGCAAAATGACTTATATACCAGAAGGAGGAGGCCAGACGTGGGCCAGGGGATCCACACAACATCAGGGCGCTCTCCACGGGGGGCGCCCTGGTGCTGTGTAGGCACCTGGCTTGCCTCCTCCAGTGGATCTTTGGCCCAGTATTTTTTTATTCCAAAATAATTCTCCGTGAAATTTTAGCCCATTTGGAGATGTGCAGAATAGGTATCTATGTTGTAGCTTTTTCAGGCCCTGAAATCCAGCTGTCTGCATTCTCCCTCCTTGTGTAAATCTTGCATATTAAGAGAGAAAAGGCATTAGAAATACTCCATGAAGTGTTATATTGATCAAAAACTTTATAAATAGCAACAATAAAACATGATGCAAAATGGACGTATCAGTAAACCTTGCATATTATGAGAGAAAAGGCATTAGAATTACTCCATAAAGCATTATTATGCATAAAAACATTACAAATAACAATAAGAAAATATGATGCAAAATGGACGTATCAAGTGTCTGGTATCCCTCCAAAGCCTACAAATCTTCTTTTGGTCTAGAAAAAAGTTGTCAAAAAGTTTCATCGTGTTTGGACTTCGTTTGGTATAGATTTTCTAAAAAGCCAAAAACACGCAAAAAATAACAACTGACATTAGGCACTAGGTTAATAAGTTAGTTCCCAAAATCATATAAAAATGCACCAAACCCATATAAATTGTTTTAAACATGGCATGAATTCTTCATAAGTTATCGATGCGTTAGAGACATATGAACAAACAATAAGGAGATACAGTACATCCTTATCTAATCCCTTGCAACTCTCAAAGCGACCATAAGACTCGCCATTAATAGTAACATAAAAGGAAGGAGTCGCAATGCAAGCATAAATCAAATTTATGAATTGACCATCAATCCTTTTCCACG
Source organism: Hordeum vulgare subsp. vulgare (assembly GCF_904849725.1). Classification (NCBI taxonomy): domain Eukaryota; kingdom Viridiplantae; phylum Streptophyta; class Magnoliopsida; order Poales; family Poaceae; genus Hordeum; species Hordeum vulgare. The sequence continues at coordinate 543,332,707 of NC_058520.1, forward strand.
AGGGAGAATGCATAATGAAATTCCATTCAAGTCTATCAAATGCTTTGGCCAAATATATTTTAAGCATGAAAGCAGAGTTTTCCAAGATTCCAAAGCAAAAGAGTGGGTTATTCCCTGAGCTATGGTGATATTGTTGCTAATCCTTCTACCTTCAATGAAAGCTTGTTAAGATTGGTAAAAATAATCTGGATAATGAGGTTTGAGTCTATTAGCTAGGATTTTTCCATGATTTTGTAAATAATGTTATGCAAGCTAATAGGTCGAAAACCGGCACAAACACGAGAAATCCATTTCTTTGGAATGAGTGTTATGTGAGTGTCATTTAAATGGGCATGAAGAATACCTTTTTCATAGAAATCTCTTACCACTTTGACTATCCCATCTCCAATCCATTCCCAAGCTCCTATGTAAAAAGCTACATTCAAACCATCAGGTCCTTGTGATGTGTTCCTTGTCATTGCTCTAAGTGTTTCCCAGATTTCCTTTTTATCAGGGATGCTATAGGTATAATCTCTTCCAACACTTGGTGACATGGAATGTATATAAGGCCTACCATGATTAGTGCTAGGGGAGGAAAATAGGTTTTGGAAATATTCGATGAAAACATTTACAATAGCATATGGTTCAACATGCACCACATTTTTATCATTTTTACGGCAGTTATTTTATTCTTTATTCTTCTTTTAAGAACAATGATGTAAAAAAGTAGTATTACAATATCCACTAATATCACAATTCTTTTTGGCCCTCTATTGGTAGTATTCCGTAAGCTTGGCCATATTTTGCTCATATCTACAAACAAGGGAGGATTCTAAAGAAAAAACATGTACCTGGGTCACCTGCATTTATATATTTCTAATTTGCTCACCTAGATATTCCAGCTCTTGTTGAATTGGGTTCTTCTTTATTCACCACTTTATTAAAGCCCCTGCAACGTTAGTAGTTCTAATGTGGAAAGATTTATTTTTGAAGCTAGCCCAAACATTCTTAGCTTGACCATGGAAATCAATTCCCATAAGCCACTAGTTTTAAAATTTGAAGTTACTTTAGGATTTCACATTGGGATTAGTGGAAAAAAGAAACAAGAGCATAATTACTAAAAATAACAAGTAGATTAAAGACATTGGAATTAGGGAAGACTCCACACCAATCTGCACTAACAAGACAGCGATCAAGGAGCTCAAGAGTTGGTCTAGAAGTATAATGCTCATTGGTTCATGTACACGCTGGACCACTGTATGTGAGATCTACGAAACCACATTGTTTAACTAGATCACGAAAAGTACACATATGCCATATATTAACATCGGGATAACTCTTATCTACATCATAGAGGATAACATTACGATCTCCCATACATAAGGTATGTTTACCTTGATTATCATGCAGAAATGAAGCAATCCGGTCCCACAGATGACTAGTTTAGCGATGATGTGAGTCACCATAAATACAAACTAACTCAAAAGCTATGTTAGAGGATATATTAAGAACATAATCAAGGATCACATAAAAATCAACATAATGAACTTGAACATTAACCTCACCTGTCCACATCAACCAAATACCACTCAATCTCCCTTTAGATGACACAACTACATTGTCTACAATTCGAACTGATTGACAATATCATTTGTGTTAATTATAGATGATTTTATCGTAGACACAGAAGTTACCTCAGCACTAGTTCATCTCATCAAATTGGCCAGGTATGTCATCATTTCGCTACTGATGCCCTTCCCTTTGAAGGGAAATTCCAAACAATAAGCGTCATATTTTCCTTGATAAGAAAATCAAGATAAATACGAGCCGCAAACACCTACTGAGCAAGGAACCTCAAACGTTCAGGAAGCACCAGCAAAAGGGAGAGGTAGCAGCTTGAGACTCTATAGGAAAATATAGAAGCCAGTTTGAAAGCAAAAATAGGATAGAAGGGATGCAACAATTTAGATGGGATATATGGAGTTGGGGAATCAACTTCAAGCAATAGAGTTTAGGGGCTGGATAATCTTTTGTAGAATGAAATCGGGCATCAAGTGAAAGAAGACCAGGGAGTGTGTGAGTCATTTGTGTGTAGAGGATAGGGGGGAAACTAGAGCTGGAGAAAGGGAAGAGGGATGGATTAGGGGACGGGGGAAACCAGTAAAAGGAGTATATGGGAAAGGGAAACGACTAGGAGGTGGGAGGTCAGGACAAAAGTTCTTCTGATGAGTCAACATATCAAACGGGATTAGGAATCGACTTTGCGAGCTTGTTGCTGGGAAGAACAGATATGTTCGAGGACAAGGAGAAAGGTTAATGGATCTAGGATATTAGCGCAAGATCGGTCTTGAACGGACGAAGAAGATCACTCGGAGGTGCTACCTCTTGAGCTTGCATTGGTTTATCCCTTGAAGAGGAAAGGGTGATGCAGCACATTAGCAGTAAGTATTTCCCTCAGTTTGAGAACCAAGGTATCAATCCAGTAGGAGTATCAAGATGAGGCACCAATGTACCTGCGCAAAAACAAATAAACTTGCACCCAACGCTATAAAGGGGTTATCAATCCCTTCACGATTATTTGCAAGATGATATGTGAAGGTGGAAAGTGCAACAAAGTAAAAGTGTAGATCTCAAAATATCATGTGAAGTAGACCCAGGGGCCATAGTGTTCACTAGAGGCTTCTCTCATGATAGCAAGTATTATGGTGGGTGAACGAATTACTGTCGAGCAATTGATAGAATTGCGCAAAGTCATGATGATATCTAAGGCAATGATCATACATATAGGCATCACGTCCGAGACAAGTAGACTGATACTGTTTGCATCTACTACTATTACTCCACACATCGACCGCTATCCAGCATGCATCTAGTGTATTGAGTTCATGACAAACAGAGTAACGCCTTAAGCAAGATGACATGATGTAGAGGGATAAATTCATGCAATAGATATAAACCCCATCTTTCTATCCTTGATGGCAACAACATGATGCGTGCCTCGCTACCCCTTTCGTCACTAGGTGAGTACACCGCACGGTATGAACCCAAAACCAAGCACTTCTCCCATTGCAAGAATTATAGATCAAGTTGGCCAAACGAAACCCACAGCTCTAAGAGAATTACAAGGATACGAAATCATGCATATAAGAGATCAGAGGAAACTCAAATAATATTCATAGATAATCTGATCATAAATCCACAATTCATTGGATCTCGACAAACACACTGCAAAAGAAGGTTACATCGGATAGATCTCCATGAAGATCATGGAGAACTTTGTATTGAAGATCCAAGGGAGAGAAGAAGCCATCTAGCTACTAGCTATGGACCCGAAGGTCTGTGGTGAACTACTCACGCATCATCGGAGAGGCAATGGTGTTGATGAAGAAGCCCTCCGTGTCCGAATCCCCCCTCCGGCAGGGCACCAGAACGGTCCCCAGATGGGATCTTGCGGAGACAGAAGCTTGCGGCGGTGAAAAAGTATTTTCGTGGCTCTCTCTGGTGGTTTTGGATTTTAGAGAATTTATAGGCGGAAGAAGTAGGGCAAAGGAGCCACGGGGGGCCACAAGCCTGCTAGGCGCGCGCCCTGCTACGGCAACACACAACAGCGCCAAAAATTGACACGTTGACGGAGAGTGGGCTTGTGTTGGTTTTTCCCTTAAAGAGGAAAGGGTGATGCAACACAGGAGCAGTAAGTATTTCCCTCATTTTGTGAACCAAGGTATCAATCCAGTAGGAGAATCTCGTCAAGTCCAGAGTACCTGCGCAAACACAAAAGAGCTTGCACCCAACGCTTTAAAGGGGTTGTCAATCCCTTCAAGATTGATTGCAAAGTGAGATCTGAAGGTGAAAGTGCAACGAAGTAAAAAGTGTAAGGTTGAAAATATGGTGTGGAGTAGACCCGGGGGGCATAGTGTTCACTAGAGGCTTCTCTCAAAATAGCAAGTATTACGCTGGGTGAACAAATTACTGTCGAGCAATTGATAGAACCGCGCAAAGTCATGACGATATCTAAGGCAATGATCATACATATAGGCATCACCTCCGAGACAAGTAGACCGATACTTTCTGCATCTACTACTATTACTCCACACATCGACCGCTATCCAGCATGCATCTAGTGTATTGAGTTCATTACGAAGAGAGTAACGCCTTAAGCAAGATGGCATGATGTAGAGGGATAATCTCAAACCAATGATGAAAACCCCATCTTTTTACCCTTAATGGCAACAACACGATGTGTGCCTCGCTACCCCTTCTATCACTGGGTGAGGTCACCGCACGGTATGAAACCAAAAGCAAGCACTTCTCCCATTGCAAGAATCATAGATCTAGTTGGCCAGACAAAACCCACAACTCGAAGAGAATTACAAGGATATGAAATCATGCATAAGAGAGATCAGGAGAAACTCAAATAAGATTCATAGATAATCTCATCATAAATCCACAATTCATCGGATCTCGACAAACACACCGCAAAAGAAGATTACATTGGATAGATCTCCATGAAGATCATGGAGAACTTTGTATTGAAGATCCAAGAAAGAGAAGAAGCCATCTAGCTACTAGCTATGGACCCGTAGGTCTATGGTGAACTACTCACGCATCATCGGAGAGGTCATGGTGTTGATGAAGAAGCCCTCTGTATCCGAATCCCGCTCCGGCAGGGCACCAGAACGTGCCCCAGATGGGATCTTGCGGAGACAGAAGCTTGCAGTGGCAGAAAAGTACTTTCGATGATCTCCTGATTTTTTCTCGGATTTTAGGGAATATATAGGCGCAAAACCTACGGCAGAGGTGGCCCAGAGAGCCCACAAGCCAGGGTGGCGCGGGCCCCCCTGGCCGCGCTATGAGGACTTGTGGGGTCCCTGCAGGCCCCCTGCCCTGATTCTCCGGCTTCCCGATCTTTTTCTGTTTCGGAAAAAATCTTTTTGGCAATTTCATTCCGTTTGGACTCCGTTCAAAATCCTCCTCTGAAAGGGGTCAAAAACATGGAAAAACAGGAACTGGCACTTGGCACTGGGTTAATAGGTTAGTCCCAAAAAATGTATAAAAGGCATACAAAACATACAAAGTTTGACAAGATAATAGCATGAAACCATCAAAAATTATAGATACGTTGGAGATGTATCAAGCATCCCCAAGCTTAACTCCTGCTCGTCCTCGAGTAGGGAAGTGATAAAGACTGAATTTTTGATGTGGAATGATACCTATCATAGTTGTCCTTTGCAACTTCTTTCACGTGACATGAATGTTCAGATCTGTAAGATTCAAAACAATACTTTGCTATTGACATGAAAACAATAATACTTCAAGCAAACTAGCAAGGTAATCATGAACTTTCAAAATAACAAGGCCAAAGAAAGTTATCCCTACAAAATCATATTGTCTGGCTATGCCCCATCATCGTCACACAATGAATGTAAATCATGCACAACCCCGGTATTGGCCAAGTAATTGTTTTCGCACTCTTACTTTCTCAAACTTTTTATAACTATCACGTAATACATGAGCGTGAGCCATGGATATAGCACTGTGGGTGGAATAGAGTGTGGTGCTGGTTGTGAGACAAAAAGGAGGAGATGGTCACATTGACTCGGCGTATCAAAAGGCTATGGATATGCCCATTAATAGATATCAATGTGAATGAGTGGGGATTGCCATACAAAGGATGCACTAGAGCTATAAGTATGTGAAAGCTCAAAAGGAGAACTAGTGGGTTTGCATCCAACTTGCTTGCTCACGAAGACCTAGGGCAATTTTGAGGAAGCCCATCATTGGAATATACAAGCCAAGTTATATAATGAAGATTCCCACTAGCATATGGTGGTGACAAAGCAAGAAGCTCTCAAACATGAAGAACATGGTGCTATTATGAAGCACAAGTGTGGAAAAAGATAGCAGCATTGTCCCTTCTCTCTTTTTCTCTCTTTTTTTTGTTTGGGCTCTTGGCCCCTTTTTTTATTTGGGCTCTTTGGCCTCTCTTTTTTATTTCCTCACATGGGACAATGCTCTAATGATGATCATCAAACTTTTATTTACTCACAGCTCAAAGCTTAGAACGATGATGACTCTATAGGAAATGCCTCCGGCAGTGTACCGGGATGTGCAACGATCTAGCTTGGCATATGATGTTGAAACATCTCGCTAGCTATCTTACGATCATGCAATGGAAATATGAGAGTGACGGCACAAGTCAAGAGATGGAACGGTGGGAGTTGCATGGCAATATATCTCGGAATGGCTATGGAATAGCCATAGTAGGTAGGTATGGTGCCTGTTTTGAGGAAGGCATATGGTGGGTTTGTGTACCGGTGAAGTTGTGCGTCACTAGAGAGGCTAGCAAAGGTGGAAGGTGAAAGTGCTTCTATACCATGGACTCACATTAGTCTTGAAGAACTCACATACTTGTTGCAAAAGTTTTTATTAGTAATCGAAACAAAGTGCTAAACACATACTCCTAGGGGAAGGGTTGGTAGGTGTTAACCATCACGCGATCCCGACCTCAACACAAAGGATGACAATCAATAGATGAATTATGCTCCGGCTTCCTAACATAGCGGTTCATCATACGTGCATGCTACGGGAATCACTAACTTCAAGACAAGTATTTCTAGATTCACAACACCCTACTAACATAACTCTTAATATTACCGAATCCACGTCTCAAAACTAATTGAAAGGAATCAAGACTTCTCTTTCTACTCAATGCACATGAAGATGGAGGTTTTTATATCCTCTTTGGGTACCTATAACCTTTGGGACTACTCTCATAGCATAAGCCAACTACCAAGTCACGCACCGCCGTGCTCTAAAAGATATAAGTGAAGAACATAGAGCAAAATTATCTAGCTCAAAAGATGTAAGTGAAGCACTATGAGCATTCTAGCAAAATCACGATGAGTGGATGCCTCTCTCTCTCAAAAAGGTGTGCAGCAAGGATGATTGTGACACAACAAAAATAGAATACTCCTACGATACAAGATGCTCCAAGCAAAACACATATCATGTGGTGAATAAAAATATAGCTCCAAGTAATGTTACCGATGGATTGAAGACGAAAGAGGGGATACCTTCCCGGGGCATCCCCAAGCTTTGGCTTTTTGGTGTCCTTGAATTTGGCTTGGGATGCCTTGGGCATCCCCAAGCTTGAGATATTTCCACTCCTTATCTCTTTTTCCATGAGAACATCACCCAAAACTTGAAAACTTCACAACACAAAACTTAAACAGAAACTCGTGACATCATTAGCACAAGAAAACAAACTACCACCTCTTTTGGTACTTTAGAAAACTTGAATACTATCTATATTGGTGTTGGGCTACTGTATTCTCACTTTTCCATGGCTAGTACCCCCCGATACTATCCATAGTTTCATCAAAACAAGCAACCAACTCAACAAAAACAGAATCTGTCAAAAACAGACCAGTCTGTAGAAATCTGTATACTTCGTATAATTCTGGTACCTCAAAAATTCTGAAAACTTACGAATGCCTGGGAAAAAGGCATATCAACCAGCAGCAAAAATAATCAAATCAAAATCTCTTTCATAATAAAAATGAAAAATCATCTCGTGAGCAAAAAGTTTCTGTCTTTTTCCAGCAGGATCAAACAACCATTACCAAGACTAGTCATAAAGGTTTTGCTTGGCTCAAACACAAAAAGAAACACAAAAAACACAATCACAACAGAATTATGAAAGTGTGGACGCAACAACATAGAAAGAAAAGGATAAATTCATTGGGTTGCCTCCCAACAAGCGCTATTGTTTAACGCCCCTAGCTAGGCATTGATAATTCAATGATGCTCACAAAAAAAGATAGCAATCAGGCGAAGAGAGCATCATGAAACATGTGACAAACATATCTAAGTCTAACATACTTCCTATGCATAGGCATTTTATAGGAAAGCAAATTGGCAAGACAACCAATAGTTACCAAATGCAAGGAAGAAGAAAGAGACAATAGCAATCTCAACATAACGAGAGGCAATTTGGTAACATGAAAGTTTCTACCATAATATTTTCCTCTCTCATAGCAATTACATGTGGGATCATAATCAATTTCAACAATATAGCTATCACAAAGGATATTATTTTCATGATCCACATGCATGGAAAGTAGACACTCTTCAAAAATACTAGGATTATCATCAACTAAAGTGATGACTTCTCCAAACCCACTTTAAAAATTATCGCAAATATCATATTCATCATGAGGTTTAAACAAATTTTCAAGATCATAAGAAAAATCATCACCCCATTCATGATCATTGCAACAAGTAGAGGACATAGCAAAACTAGCATACCCAAGCTTAGGGTTTTGCATATTTTTAGCATGATTGTCACTAATAGAATTTGTAGTGGAACCATTGCAATCATGCTTTTCATTCAAGGAGCCCTCGTGAATCACGTCATAATTTTCTTCATCACGATTTTCAGATTCACGCATCTCAAGCAAAACTCCATAGAGGAAGTCAAGTGCACTCAACTCACTAGCAATTGGTTCCACATAAGTGGATCTCTTAAAAGATTAGCAAGTGGGTGAGGATCCATATCACTAGATTTTCAGCAAGCGAAGATGCAAGCATATCGAAGGCAGATAGCACACAAGCAAAAGAAAGCAAGCGAGAGAAAAGGGCAACGAAAAAGGCAAACGAAAAAGGCAAATATTTTTTTGTAATTTTTTGTTTTTCGGAAGTGGGGGAGAGGAAAACGAGAGGCATAAAAGTAAATGCAAGAGATGAGTTTGAGACACTTACTTGGATGAGTTCTTGACTTGATCCTCCCCGGCAACAGCGCCAGAAATTCTTCTGCTACGGCAACATACAACAACGCCAGAAATTGATACGTTGATGGAGACTGGGCTTGCGTTGGTTTTTTTCCCTTGAAGAGGAAAGGGTGATGCAGCACAGGAGCAGTAAGTATTTCCCTCAGTTTGAGAACCAAGGTATCAATCCAGTAGGAGAATCTCGTCAAGTCCAGAGTACCTGCGCAAACACAAAAGAGCTTGCAGCCAACACTTTAAAGGGGTTGTCAATCCCTTCAAGATTGATTGCAAAGTGAGATCTGAAGGCGGAAAGAGCAACGAAGTAAAAAGTGTAAGGCTGAAAATAAGGCGTGGAGTAGATCCGGGGGCCATAGTGTTCACTAGAGGCTTCTCTCAAAATAGCAAGTATTACGCTGGGTGAACAAATTACTGTCGAGCAATTGATAGAACCGTGCAAAGTCATGACGATATCTAAGGCAATGATCATACATATAGGCATCACGTCCGAGAAAAGTAGACCGATACTTTCTGCATCTACTAATATTACTCCACACATCGACTGCTATCCAGCATGCATCTAGTGTATTGAGTTCATGACGAACAGAGTAACGCCTTAAGCAAGATGACATGATGTAGAGGGATAATCTCAAATAAATGATGAAAACCCCATCTTTTTACCCTTGATGGCAACAACACGATGCGTGCCTCGCTACCCCTTCTGTCACTGGGTGAGGTCACCGCACGGTATGAACCCAAAACCAAGCACTTCTCCCATTGCAAGAATCATAGATCTAGTTGGCCAAACAAAACCCACAACTCGAAGAGAATTACAAGGATATGAAATCATCCATAAGAGAGATCAGAAGAAACTCAAATAAGATTCATAGATAATCTGATCATAAATCCACAATTCATCGGATCTCGACAAACACACCATAAAAGAAGATTACATCAGATAGATCTCCATGAAGATCATGGAGAACTTTGTATTGAAGATCCCAGAGAGAGAGGAAGCCATCTAGCTACTAGCTATGGACCCGTAGGTCTATGGTGAACTACTCACGCATCATCGAAGAGGTCATGGTGTTGATGAAGAAGCCCTCCGTATCCGAATCCCCCCTCCGGCAGAGCACCAGAACGTGCCCCAGATGGGATCTTGCGGAGACACAAGCTTGCGGCGGCAGAAAAGTACTTTCGATGATCTCTTGATTTTTTCTGGGATTTTAGGGAATATATAGGCGGAAAACCTAGGGCAGAGGTGGCCCAGGAAGCCCACAAGCCAGGGTGGCGCGGTCCCCCCTGGCCGCCCCATGAGGGCTTGTGGGGTCCCTGCAGGCCCCCTGCCCTGATTCTCCGGCTTCCTCATTTTTTTCTCTTTCGGAAAAAATCTTTTTGGCAGTTTCATTCCATTTGGACTCTTTTCAAAATCCTCCTTTGAAAGGGGTAAAAAACATGGAAAAACAGGAACTGGCACTTGGCACTTAGTTAATAGGTTAGTCCCAAAAAATATATAAAAGGCATACAAAACATCCAAAGTTTGACAAGATAATAGCATGAAACCATCAAAATTATAGATACGTTGGAGACGTATCACGCCCCAGGCCACGGCTAGGGGGCTTGTGACCTCCCCCGGGGTCCTTTGCCTTGGTTCTCAAGTCCACTGCGTATCTTCTGTTATGGAAAAAAATATTCCGCAGGTTTTATTCCATTTGGACTCCGTTTAATATTCTTCTCTGAAAAAGTTTAAAAACACGGAAAAAACAGAAACTGGCACTTGGCACTGAGTTAATAGGTTAGTCCCCAAAAAGATATAAAATAGCATATTCATGCATACAAAACATCCAAAGTTGACAAGATAATAGCATGGAACCATAAAAAATTATAGATACGTTGGAGACGTGTCAAGCATCCCCAAGCTTAACTCCTGCTCGTCCTCGAGTAGGGAAGTGATAAAGACTGAATTTTTGATGTGGAATGCTACCTAACATATTTGTCCTTTGTAACTTATTTCTTGTGGCATGACTGTTTAGATCCGTAAGATTCAAAACAATAGTTTACTATTGACATGAAAACGATAATACTTCAAGCATACTAGCAAAGTGATCATGAACTTTTGAAATAACAAGGCCAAAGAAAGTTATCCCTACAAAATCATATAGTCTGGCTATGCTCCATCATCACCACACAACGAATTTAAATCATGCACAACCCCGGTATTGGCCAAGTAATTGTTTTCGCACTCTTACTTTCTCAAACTTTTTCAACTCCCACGCAATACATGAGCGTAAGCCATGGATATAACACTATAGGTGGAATAGAGTGTGGTGGAGGTTGTGAGGCAAAAAGGAGAAGATGGTCACATCGACTCGGCGTATCAACGGGCTATGGAGATGCCCATCAATAGATATCAATGTGAATGAGTAGGGATTACCATGCAACGGATGCACTTGCAGCTATAAGTTTGTGAAAGCTCAAAAGGAGAACTAGTGGGTGTGCACCCAACTTGCTTGCTCACGAAGACCTAGGGCAATTTTGAGGAATCCCATCATTGGAACACATAAGCCAAGTTATATAATGAAAATTCCCACTAGTATATGGAAGTGTCAAAACAAGAGACTCTCTATCATGAAGAAATGGTGCTATTTTGAAGCACAAGTGTGGAAAAAGATAATAGCATTGTCCCTTCTCTCTTTTTCTCTCTCCTTTTTTTGTTTGGGCCCTTTGGCCTCTTTTCATATATTTTTTGGTGGGCATATTTGGCCTCTTCTTTTTTATTTCCTCACATGGGACACTGCTCTAATAATGATGATCATCACACTTTTATTTACTCACAGCTCAAGGCTTAGAACAATGATGACTCTATAGGAAATGCCTTCGGCAGTGTACCGGGATGTGCAATGATCTAGCTTAGCGTATGACGTTGAAATATCTCGCTAGATACCTTACGATCATGCAATGGCAATATGAAAGTGACGGCACAAGTCATGAGACGGAACGGTGGGAGTTGCATGGCAATATATCTCGGAATGGCTATGAAAATGCCATAATAGGTAAGTATGGTGGCTGTTTTGAGGAAGGTATATGGTGGGTTTGTGCACCGGCGAAAGTTGTGCGGCAATAGAGAGGCTAGCAATGGTGGAAGGTGAAAGTGCATCTATACCATGGACTCACATTAATCATGAAGAACTCATATACTTATTGCGAAAGTTTTATTAGTAATCGAAACAAAGGTCTAAACGCATACTCCTAGGGGAAGGGTTGGTAGGTGTTAACCATCGCGCGATCCCGACCGCCACACAAAGGATGACAATCAATAAATTAATTATGCTCCGACTTCCTAACATAGCGGTTCACCATACATGCATGCTACGGGAATCACTAACTTCAACGCAAGTATTTCTAGATTCACAACATACTACTAACATAACTCTAATATTACCAAATCCATATCTCAAAACTTAATTGTTAGGAATCAAACTTCTCTTACTAATCAATGCACTTGAATATGGAAGTTTTTATTATATCCTCTTTGGATGTCTATCATCTTTAGGACTACTTTCATAGCACAAGCCAATTGCCAAGTTACTAAGAGAGAGCACTCTCAAAAAGATATTAGTGAAGATTGAGAGTTTTTATTTCTTCAAAATATGACACCGTCGTGCTCTAAAAAGATCTAAGTGAAGCACTAGAGCAAAGTTATCTAGCTCAAAAGATATAAATGAAGCTAAGTGAGTATTCTAGCAAATTCACGATGAGTGCATGTCTCTCTCAAAAAGGTTTGCAGCAAGGATGATTGCGACAAAACAAAAATAAAAGACTCCTATAATACACGACTCTCCAAGCAAAACACATATCATTTGGCGAATAAAAATATAGCTCCAAGTAACGTTACCGATGGATTGAAGACGAAAGAGGGGATGCCTTCCCGGGGCATCCCCAAGCTTAGGTTTTTTGGTGTCCTTGAATTTGGCTTCGTATGCCTTGGGCATCCCCAATCTTGAGCTCTTTCCACTCTTTATCCCATTGTCCATGAGAACATCACCCAAAACTTGAAAACTTCACAACACAAAACTTAAACAGAAACTCGTGATATCATTAGCATAAGAAAACAAACTACCAACTCTTTAGGTACTGTAGTAAACTTGATTTCTTTTTAGATTGAAGTTAAATTACTGTATTCTCACTTTTCCATGGCTAGTATCCCCGATACTATCCATAGTTTCATCAAAATAAGCAATCAACACAACAAAAACAGAATCTATAAAAAACAGACCAGTCTGTAGCAATCTGTATACTTCTGGTATCTCAGAAATTCTGAACAATTAGGGAAATGTTCATATCAACCAGCAGCAAAAAGAATCAACTCAAAAGCTATTTCTGAATAGGAATTAAAAATAATTTCGTGAGCACAAAGTTTCTGTCTTCTTCAGCATGATCAAACAACCATCATCAAAACTAGTCATAAAGGTTCTACTTGGCACAAACACTAAAAGAAACATAAAAAACACAATCATAACAGAATTATGATGGTGCGGACACAACAAAACAGAAAGCAAAAAGCAAAAATAATTTCATTGGGTTGCCTCCCAACAAGCGCTATTGTTTAACGCCCTTAGCTAGACATAAGACGATAGAATCAAGTATCGTCATCTTTAGTGCTCAAATCATAAGTAGCCCTCATCATGGATTCATAAGGCAATGTTATTTTCTTTATAGGAAAGTGTTCCATGCCCTTCTTTAATGGAAATTGAAATCTTATATTCCCTTCCTTCATATCAATGACAGCACCAATAGTCCTAAGGAAAGGTCTACCAAGAATGATGGGACATGTCGGATTGCAATCAATATCAAGCACAATGAAATCTACGGGCACATAGTTCCTATTTGCAATAATAAGAACATCATTGATCCTTCCCATAGGTTTCTTGACAGTAGAATCCGCAAGATGCAAATTAAGAGAGCACTCATCAATCTCATTGAAGCCTAGAACATCACATAAAGACTTTGGAATTGCGGAAACACTAGCACCCAAATCACATAAAGCATTGCATTCATAGTTTTTAATCTTGATTTTGATAGTAGGTTCCCACTCATCATGAAGTTTTCTAGGAATAGATATCTCCAACTCAAGTTTCTCTTCAAGAGATTTCATCATAGCATCGACGATATGATCGGTAAAAGCCTTGTTTTGGTTATAAGCATGTGGAGAGTTTAGCATGCATTGCATCAAGGAAATACATTCAATCAAAGAGCAACTATCATAATTGAATTCCTTGAAATACAAAGTAGTAATTTCATCACTACTCAAAGTTTTGATATCCTCTACTCCACTTTTAGTGCTTTTAGCATCAAGATAGATAGACTCCGAATCATTGGAGCGTTTCTCAGCCAAAGTGGATTCATATCCAGCCCCATAATCATTAGGTTTGACATTAGAAAACAAGGATTCAATAGGAGTCACACCGAGCACTTTAAGATCTTCGTGATTCTTATCACGATAACACGCCTTTTTAAGCCATTCATGTCTAGCACGGATTTGGGCAGTTCTTTCTTTACTCTCATTCATGGAAACACGCATAGCTTTCAAAGTTTCATCCATATTAATCTTGGGAGGAGCACATCTCAATTTCAAAGCATCAATATCAAGAGACATTCTATCAACGATCCTAGCCAAGTCATCAATTTTGAGCAGTTTTTCTTCTATGGACGCATTGAAAATCTTTTGCGAGTTGATAAACTCTTTAATATTACTCTCAAGATCAGAGGGTAATTTATTGTATTTTCCATGAGCATTGTTGTTGGAATTGCCAAAGTTATTAGAGGGATTACTAGGAAAAGGCCTAGGAATAAAGTTACCGCTATAAGCATTGTTGTTGCCAAAATTATTCCTACCAACAAAATTAACATCCAAGCTTTCATTGCTATTATCAATTAAGGAAGACAAAGGCATATCATTTGGATCTAGAGGAGCACATTTACTAGCAAAAAATTTCATTAACTCATCCATCTTAGCACTCAAAGAGTTGATTTCTTCTATAGCATGTACTTTTTTACTAGTAGGTGACCTTTCAGTGTGCCATTGAGAATAGTTTGTCATGATATTATCTAGGAGTTTTATGGCTTCTCCGAATGTGATTTCCATGAAAGTTCCACCGGAGGCGGAATCCAAGCTAGTTCTAGAAGCAAAATTCAAACCAGCATAGAAGATTTGTATAATCATCCAAAGACTCAAGCCATGAGCGAGACAATTTCTAATCATCAATTTCATTCTCTCCCAAGATTGTGCAACATGTTCATGATCTAGTTGCTTAAAATTCATGATATCATTATGGAGAGAGATAATCTTAGTCGGTGAAAACACTTGGATATATAAGCATCTTTACACTTGCTCCAAGAATTAATACTATTTTTGGGTAAAGATGAAAACCAAGTTTTTGCTCGATCTCGTAATGAGAACGGAAATAGCTTCAATTTAATCACATCATTATCCACATCTTTTTTCTTTTGCATATCGCATAACTCAATGAAGGTATTAAGATGGGATGCGGCATCTTCACTAGGAAGGCCGGAAAGTTGCTCTTTCATAACAAGATTCAGCAAGGCAACATTGATTTCATATGATTCCGCACTAGTGGCGGGAGCAATCGGAGTACTAACAAAATCATTATTATTAGTATTCGACAAGTCACACAATTTGGTGTTTTCAGTCATTGTGACTCAGCAAGCAGACAAGCACACAAGCGAACAGAAAGCAAGTGAAAGAAAAGGGCGAACGAAAAAGGCAAATATTTTTGTAAATTTTGTTTTTTCAGAAGTGGGGGAGAGGAAAACGAGAGGCAAAAGGAAAATAATGTAAATGCAATAGATGAGTTTGCGATAGTTACTTGGATATGCTTCACTTTGAATAATCCCCGTCAATGGTGCCAGAAATTGGCACGTTGACGGGAGACTATTCTTGACTTGATCCTCCCCGGCAACGGCGCCAGAAATTCTTCTTGCTACCTCTTGAGCTTGCGTTGGTTTTTCCCTTGAAGAGGAAAGGGTGATGCAACACAGTAGCAGTAAGTATTTCCCTCAGTTTGAGAACCAAGGTATCAATCCAGTAGGAGTATCAAGATGAGGCACCAATGTACCTGCGCAAAAACAAACAAACTTGCACCCAACGCTATGAAGGGGTTGTCAATCCCTTCACGATTATTTGCAAGGCGAGATCTGAAGGTGGAAAGTGCAACAAAGTAAAAGTGTAGATCTGAAAATATGATGTGAAGTAGATCCGGGGGCCATAGTGTTCACTAGAGGTTTCTCTCATGATAGCAAGTATTATGGTGGGTGAACGAATTACTGACGAGCAATTGATAGAATTGCGCAAAGTCATGATGATATCTAAGGCAATGATCATACATATAGGCATCACGTCCGAGACAAGTAGACCGATACTGTCTGCATCTACTACTATTACTCCACACATCGACCGCTATCCAGCATGCATCTAGTGTATTGAGTTCATGACAAACAGAGTAACGCCTTAAGCAAGATGACATGATGTAGAGGGATAAACTCATGCAATAGATATAAACCCCATCTTTTTACCCTTGATGGCAACAACACCATGCGTGCCTCGCTACCCCTTCTGTCACTAGGTGAGTACACCGCACGGTATGAACCCAAAACCAAGCACTTCTCCCATTGCAAGAATTATAGATCAAGTTGGCCAAACGAAACCCACAACTCTAAGAGAATTACAAGGATACGAAATCATGCATATAAGAGATCAGAGGAAACTCAAATAATATTCATAGATAATATGATCATAAATCCACAATTCATCGGATCTCGACAAACACACTGCAAAAGAAGGTTACATCGGATAGATCTCCATGAAGATCATGGAGAACTTTCTATTGAAGATCCAAGGGAGAGAAGAAGCCATCTAGCTACTAGCTATGGACCCGAAGGTCTGTGGTGAACTACTCACGCATCATCGGAGAGGCAATGGTGTTGATGAAGAAGCCCTCCGTGTCCGAATCCCCCTCCGGCAGGGCACCAGAACGGTCCCCAGATGGGATCTTGCGGAGACAGAAGCTTGCGGCGGCGGAAAAGTATTTTCGTGGCTCTCTCTGGTGGTTTTGGATTTTAGAGAATTTATAGGCGGAAGAAGTAGGGCAAAGGAGCCACGGGGGGCCCACAAGCCTGCTAGGCGCCCCCTAGGCTGCGGCTAGTGGGCTTGTGACCTCCCCCGGGGTCCTTTGCGTTGGTTCTGAAGTTCCCTGCGTATCTTCTGTTATGGAAAAAATCATTCCGCAGGTTTTATTCCATTTGGACTCCGTTTAATATTCTTCTCTGAAAAAGGTCAAAAACACTTATAAAATAGCATATTCATGCATACAAAACATCCAAAGTTGACAAGATAATAGCATGGAACCATCAAAAATTATAGATACGTTGGAGACGTATTAGGAGGGAGGTCTCAACATGAATGCCACTCGCTGGACAATCGCCATAAATTCGCCATGGAGGTATTCGTTCTTTCTTGAAAGGTCTTGAAAGAGTACCTCTTGGCTAGAATTGTTGGACTCAGCCTCATACGTCTCCAACGTATTTATTATTCATGAAGTATTTATGTCATATTTACCCAAGTTTTATATAGTTTAGTATACTTTTATATGATTTAAATGAAACTAATATGGACTGACATTGTTTACAGCACAATTACCATGGTGTTGTTTTTGTGCAGAAAATAAAAGTTCTTAGAATTTCCTGAAACTTTATGGCAATTTTTTATGGACCAATAGAGGCCGACAAAGTGCCAGAGGAGTACCGGGGGGTGGCTGAGGAAGACACAAGCCTGGGGGTTCCCCCCAAGCTTGTCACTGCCTCGTTGTGGCCCCTGTGGCATGAAATAGAAGCTAAAAATTCCTATAAATCCTAAAAAAACATAGAACGAAAAAATAACTTCCGCTCCGCCGCCGCAAGCCTCTGTTTCAAAGCGATCTCATTTGGAGCCTTTTTTGGCACCCCGCCAAAGGGGGGAAATCATCACTGGAGGCCATCTTCAACGTCCCGACGGTCTCCGTGTCAAGGAGGGAGTAGTTCACCCTTGGGGCTGAGGGTATGTATGAGTAGCTATATGTTTGAATCTCTCCATCTCTCCCGTGTTCTTGATGTGTCATGATCTTGATGTATCACGAGCTTTGTTAATATAGTTGGGTCATATGGAGTTCTCCCCTCTCTACCTTGTGATGAATTGAATATTTCCCCTTGAGGTTTTGTTACGTTGGATTGAATACTTTGGATTTGAGAACACTTGATGTATGTCTTGCATGCAGATACCCGTGGTGATAATGGGGTATTGTATTGAATCATTTGATGTATGTTTTTGTATCAACTTGTAGATTCCCATGGTGACATTAGGGGTAATCTATGCACATGGATTGGTACACGTTTTCGTCCTACTTTATCTGATAGAAACTTTGGGGGTACTCTTTAAGGTTATTTGTGTGGATTGAATGTTATGAATCTAAATTGTTAGATGCATGTCGAATAATCAACTCACGTATACTTGTGGTGACATTGAAGTATCTAGGTGACATTAAAGTTGGTTGATGTGTACCATAGGTGTTATTCTGGTACAAACTCTAGGGTTGTTTGTGGCACTTATAGGGATGGCCCAATAGATTGGTCGGAAAAGATAACTTTGAGGTGGTTTTACTACCTACAACAATTTCAACTTATGTTCTCCACTCATAGTACCTTTGGAGTGATTCTTTGTCGCACGTTGAGGGATGGTTATATGATTCAATTATGCTAGCATTGTTGAGAGATTTTACTAGTGAAAGTATGAACCCTAGGCTTTGTTTCCAAGCATTTCTATAACATTTTGCTCGTTTTTTGCTACTTGTTATCTTGTTATTTTTATATTTTTAGATTAAAAAAACCTATTTCTACAATCCATACTACACTTGTATCACCACCTGTTCACCGAACAAGTGCACCTATACAATTTATCATTGTATTGTGTGTGTTGGGAACATAAGAGATTTCTTGTATTTGATTGCATGGTTGTTTCAGAGAGACCATCTACATCCTACACCTCCCACAGATTTATAAACCTTAGATCATCCACTTGAGGGAAATTTGGTGTCGTCCTACAAAACTTTGCACTTGGAGGCCCAATGACGTCTACAAGAATAAAGTTGCATAATAGACATCAAGCTCTTTTCCGGCGTCATTGACGGGGAGGTTAGTGCTTGAAGGTATATATTTAGGTCTTGAAATTGAATCTTTTAGTTTCTTTCTTCTCACTAGTTTTGTTTGTAAAATAAAACTAAAAAAAGAAAATTAGGTTGCTGATACGTCCCAAACGTTCTATAATTTCTACTTGTCCCATGATCTTTTGGGTGACATTGTTATATGTTTTGCTACACTTTTATATCTTTTTACACATATTTGGACTAACCTACTAACTCAGTGCACCCAGTGTCAGTTTCTGTCTGATGATGTCTTTTTTGCAGGGGCTTTTACCAAAATTTCCAGAGCCCCAAAAACCCCGAGAAAATATATAAAAAACCAGCATGACGGAAGATTCCGGAGCACGAAAGGTGGACCAGAGGGGATCCAAGGGCTGCCCAGGTGGCCTCCCTGCGTGCCCTGGCCCGTGGTCGTGCCCACAGGCCGCCTGGGTGGACCCCACGCCCTCTGACGCCCTCCTATGGCCTATATTTACCCCTCCGATCGGAAACCCTTCCATCATATCCAGAATCGCGAATTTCTTCATTGTTCCGCTGCCGCAGAGCTTCCGAGATCGGGAGCGTTACGAGACCTCTTCCCGGCACCCTCTCGGAGGGAGGATTGACCTCCGGGAGCTTCTTGCTACATCTTGAGCTTGCGTTGATTTTTTTTCCTTGAAGAGGAAAGGGTGATGCAGCACAGTAGCACTAAGTATTTCCCTCAGTTTTGAGAACCAAGGTATCAATCCAGTAGGAGTATCAAGATGAAGCACCGATGTACCTGCGCAAAAACAACAAACTTGCACCCAACGCTACAAAGGGGTTGTCAATCCCTTCACGATTGATTACAAGGTGAGATCTGAAGGCGGAAAGTGCAACAAAGTAAAAGTGTAGGGCTGAAAATATGATGTGAAGTAGACCCGGGGGCCATAGTGTTCACTAGAGGCTTCTCTCAATATAGCAAATATTATGGTGGGTGAACGAATTACTGTCGAGCAATTGATAGAACCGTGCAAAGTCATGATGATATCTAAGGCAATGATCATACATATAGGCATCACGTCCGAGACAAGTAGACCGGTACTTTCTGCATCTACTACTATTACTCCACACATCGACCGCTATCTAGCATGCATCTAGTGTATTGAGTTCATGACGAACAGAGTAACGCCTTAAGAAAGATGACATGATGTAGAGGGATAAATTCATGCAATAGATATAAACCCCATCTTTTTATCCTTGATGGCAACAACACGATGCGTGCCTCGCTACCCCTTCTGTCACTAGGTGAGGTCACCGCACGGTATGAACCCAAAACCAAACACTTCTCCCATTGCAAGAATCATAGATCAAATTGGCTAAACAAAACCCACAACTCAAAGAGAATTACAAGGATATGAAATCATGCATATAAGAGATCAGAAGAAACTCAAATAAGATTCATAGATAATCTGATCATAAATCTAGTATTCATCGGATCTCGACAAACACACCGCAAAAGATTACATCGGATAGATCTCCATGAAGATCACGGAGAACTTTGTATTGAAGATCCAAGAGAGAGAAGAAGCCATCTAGCTACTAGCTATGGACCCGAAGGTCTATGGTGAACTACTCACGCATCATCAGAGAGGCAATGGTGTTGATGAAGAAGCCATCTATATCTGAATCCCCCCTCCGGCAGGGCACCAGAACGTGCCCCAGATGGGATCTTGCGGAGACAGAAGCTTGCGGCGGCGGAAAAGTATTTTCGTGGATCTCTCCCGTGGTTTTGGATTTTTCGGGGATTTATAGGCGGAAGAAGTAGGGCAGACGAGCCATAGGGGGCCCACAAGCCCGCTAGGCGCCCCCTGGCCGCGCATAGGGGGCTTGTGGCCTCCCCTGGTGACCTCTGCCTTGGTTCTCATGCTCCCTCCGTATCTTCTGTTCCGGAAAAAATCTTTTCGAAGGTTTTATTCCGTTTGGACTCTGTTTAATATTCTCTTCTGAAAAGGGTCAAAAACACAGAAAAACTGGAACTGGCACTTGGCACTGAGTTAATAAGTTAGTCCCAAAAAAGATATAAAAGGCATACAAAACATCCAAAGTTTGTCAAGATAATAACATGGAACCATAAAAAATTATAGATACGTTGGAGACGTATCAAGCATCCCCAAGCTTAACTCTTGCTCGTCCTCGAGTAGGGAAGTGATAAAGACTGAATCTTTGATGTGGAATGCTACCTAGCATATTTGTCCTTTGTAACTTCTTTCATGTGACATGAATGTTCAGATCCGTAAGATTCAAAACAATAGTTTGCTATTGACATGAAAACAAGAATACTTCAAGCAAACTAGCAAGGTAATCATGAACTTTCGAAATAACAACGCCAAAGAAAATTATCCCTACAAAATCATATAGTCTGGCTATGCTCCATCATCCCCACACAACTAATTTAAATCATGCACAACCCCGGTATTGGCCAAGTAATTATTTTCGCCCTCTTACTTTCTCAAACCTTTTTCAACTCTCACGCAATACATGAGCGTGAGCCATGAATATAGCACTATAGGTGGAATAGAGTGTGGTGGAGGTTGTGCGACAAAAAGGAGGAGATGGTCACATCGACTCGGCGTATCAAAGGGCTATGGAGATGCCCATTAATAGATATCAATGTGAAAGAGTAGGGATTACACTACAATGGATGCACTTAGAGCTATAAGTATGTGAAAGCTCAAAAGGAGAACTAGTGGGTGTGCATCCAACTTGCTTGCCCATGAAGACCTAGTGTAATTTTGAGGAAGCCCATCATTGGAATATACAAGCCAAGTTATATAATGAAGATTCCCACTAGCATATGGTGGTGACAAAACAAGAGACTCTCAATCATGAAGAACGTGGTGCTATTATGAAGCACAAGTGTGGAAAAGATAGTAGCATTGTCCCTTCTCTCTTTCTCTCTCTCTCTCTTTTTGTTTGGGCTCTTTGGCCTCTTTCCATATCTCTCCCTCTTTTTTTTGTGGGCAACTCTGGCCTTTTTTTATTTCCTCGCATGGGACAATGATCTAATAATGATGATCATCACACTTTAATTTACTCACAGCTCAATGCTTAGAACGATGAGGACTCTATAGGAAATGCCTCTGACAGTGTACCGGGATGTGCAACGATCTAGCTTGGCGTATGACGTTGAAACATCTCGCTAGCTATCTTACGATCATGCAA
The DNA here is from genome assembly GCF_904849725.1 of Hordeum vulgare subsp. vulgare. Classification (NCBI taxonomy): domain Eukaryota; kingdom Viridiplantae; phylum Streptophyta; class Magnoliopsida; order Poales; family Poaceae; genus Hordeum; species Hordeum vulgare. Next base: position 543,354,884 of record NC_058520.1, read on the forward strand.
CGACAATATGAAAGTGACGGCACATGTCATGAGACGGAACGATGGGAGTTGGATGGCAATATATCTCAAAATGGCTATGAAAATGCCATAGTAGGTAGGTATGGTGGTTGTTTTGAGGAAGGCATGTGGTGGGTTTGTGCATCGGTGAAAGTTGCGCGGCACTAGAGAGGCTAGCAATGGTGAAAGGTGAAAGTGCATATATACCATGGACTCACATTAGTCATGAAGAATTCACATACTTATTGCGGAAGTTTTTATTAGTAATCAAAACAAAGTGCTAAACGCATACTCCTAGGGGAAGGGTTGGTAGGTGTTAACCATCGCGTGATCCTGACCGCAACACAAAGGATGACAATCAATAAATCAATTATGCTCCGACTTCCTAACATAGCGGTTCACCATACGTGCATGTTACGGGAATCACTAACTTCAACACAACTATTTCTAGATTCACAACACCCTACTAACATAACTCTTAATATTACCAAATCCATGTCTCAAAACTATTTGAGAGGAATCAAACTTATCATTCTAATCAATGCACATGTAGATGGAAGTTTTATTGTATCCTCTTTGGGTGCCTATCACCTTTGGGACTACTTTCATAGCACAAGCCAACTACCAAGTTACTTAGAGAGAGCACTCTCAAAAAGATATAAGTGAAGATCGAGAGTTCTTATTTCTCCAAAATATGACACCGCCGTGCTCTAAAAGATCTAAGTGAAGCACATAGAGCAAAGTTATCTAGCTCAAAAGATATAAGTGAAGCACAATGAGCTAAATTGCCTAACTCAAAAGATATAAACGAAGCTCAATGAGTATTCTAGCAAATTCACGATGAGTGCATGTCTCTCTCAAAAGGTGTGCAGCAAGGATGATTGTGACACAACAAAAATAAAAGACTCCTACGATACAAGATGCTCCAAGCAAAACACATATCATGTGGTGAATAAAAATATAGCTCCAAGTAATGTTACCGATGGATTGAAGACGAAAGAGGGGATGCCTTCCCGGGGCATCCCCAAGCTTAGGCTTTTTGGTGTACTTGAATTTAGCTTGGGATGCCTTGGGCATCCCCAAGCTTGAGATATTTTCACTCTTTATCCCTTTGTCCATGAGAACATCACCCAAAACATGAAAACTTCACAACACAAAACTTAAACAGAAACCCGTGATATCATTAGTACAAGAAAACAAACAACCACCCTTGAGTTACTGTAGAAAACTTGAATTCCATTTATATTGGTGTTAGATTACTGTATTCTCACTTTCCCATGGCTAATACCCCCCGATACTATCCATAGTTTCATCAAAATAAGCAATCAACACAACAAAAACAGAATCTGTCAAAGACAGACCAGTCTCTAGCAATCTGTATACTTCGTATACTTATGGTATCTCAAAAATTCTGAAAAATTACGACAGTTTGGGCAATTGGCATATCAACCAGCAGAAAAAAGAATCAACTCAAAAGCTCTTTCTGGATAGGAATTAAAAATAATTTCGTGAGCGCAAAGTTTCTGTCTTTTCCAGCAAGATCAAACAACCATCACCAAAACTAGTCATAAAGGTTTTACTTGGCTCAAACACAAAAAGAAACACAAAAAACACAATCATAACAGAATTATGATGGTGTGGACACAACAAAACAGAAAGCAAAAAGCAAAAATAAATTCATTGGGTTGCCTCCCAACAAGCGCTACTGTTTAACGCCCTTAGCTAGGCATTGATAATTCAATGATGCTCACATAAAAGACAAGAATTGAAGCAAAACGAGAGCATCATAAAGCATGTGAAAATCACATCTAAGTCTAACATACTTCCTATGCATAGGCATTTTATAGGAAAACAGATTGTCAAGACAACCAATAGTTACCATATGCAAGGAAGAAGAAAGAGACAATATCAATCTCAACAAAAACGAGAGGTAAATTAGTAACATGAAAGTGTCTACCACAATATTTTCTTCTCTCATAACAATTACATGTGGTATCATATTCATATTCAACAATATAGCTATCACATAGGATATTATTTTCATGATCCACATGCATGCAAAGTTGACGCTCTTCAAAAATAGTGGGATTATCATCAACTAAAGTCATGACTTCTCCAAACCCACTTTCAATATTATTGCAAATATCATATTCATCATGAGGCTTAAAAAAATTCAAGATCATAAGAAAAATCATTACCCCAATCATGATCATTGCAACAAGTAGTGGACATAGCAAAACTAGCATCCCCAAGCTTAGGGTTTTGCATATTTTTAGCATGATTGTCATTAATAGAATTTATAGTGAAATCATTGCAATCATGCTTTTCATTCAAGGAGCCCTCGTGAATCACTTCATAAATTTCTTCATCACGATTTTCAGATTCACGCATCTCAAGCAAAACTCCATAAAGATAGTCAAGTCCACTCAACTCACTAGCAATTGGTTCAATATAATTGGATCTCTTAAAGAGATTAGCAAGTGGATGAGGATCCATATCAATAGATTTTCAGCAAGCGAAGATGCAAGCATATTGAAGGCACATAGCACACAAGAAAAGGAAAGGCAAACGAAAAAGGAAAAAAATTGTAAATTTTTGGATTTCAGAAGTGGCGGAGAGGAAAACGAGAGGCAAAAAAGTAAATGCAAGAGATGAGTTTGCGACAGTTACTTGGATAAGCTTCACTTAGAATAGTCCCCGGTGCCAGAAATTGACACGTTGGAGGAAGACTATTCTTGACTTGATGCTCCCCAGCAACAGCGCCAGAAATTCTTCTTGCTACCTCTTGAGCTTGCGTTGGTTTTTTCCCTTGAAGAGGAAAGGGTGATGCAGCACAGTAGCAGTAAGTATTTCCCTCAGTTTTGAGAACCAAGGTATCAATCCAGTAGGAGTATCAAGATGAAGCACCGATGTACCTGCACAAAAACAGCAAACTTGCACCCAACGCTACAAAGGGGTTGGCAACCTCTTCACGATTGATTACAAGGTGAGATCTAAAGGCGGAAAGTGCAACAAAGTAAAAGTGTAGGGCTGAAAATATGATGTGAGGTAGACCCGGGGGCCATAGTGTTCACTAGAGGCTTCTCTCAAGATAGCAAATATTACGGTGGGTGAACGAATTACTGTCGAGCAATTGATAGAACCGCGCAAAGTCATGACGATATCTAAGGCAATGATCATACATATATGCATCACGTCCGAGACAAGTAGACCGATACTTTCTGCATCTACTACTATTACTCCACACATCGACCGCTATCCAGCATGCATCAAGTGTATTGAGTTCATGACGAACAGAGTAATGCCTTAAGCAAGATGACATGATGTAGAGGGATAAATTCATGCAATAGATATAAACCCCATATTTTTACCCTTGATGGAAACAACATGATGCGTGCCTAATAGAGCATAATATATCTCCATATGTGGTTTTGGTAATTGATGACAATCCCTATGGACTAATGGTTGCCTTAAGTTATATTTATAGGATTTGTCCATAGGCACTTCTTGAAGTCCATCTGTTGGGTTCAAGGAGTTTATATGTTGACCAAGATGTTATTCAAGGTATTATCCAAAGAATGGTCATATAAACACTAGGTTGATCAAGATCTCATACTAAGAGCAAATCAAGATGATCAACACACAAAGCGTATAAGATGTACCGAGAGGGATCAAGTGATCCCATGGTATGGTAAGCATTGTCCATTACGTGTTTGTGTACTAACCCATGGTCTTTGTGAGACTCCTATGTGGGGGTTAGGTGTGTTTCCATTGGGCTTGCGTCAAAAGGAAGATCTCATACAATCCATGAAGGATGACGTCAAGTGGTGATCGTCATCAAGATTGTGGTGTGCAAGTTCAAGCGGATCAGCACGAATATATCATTGAAACTATTGTCAATGATCATGTGCTGACAAGGACAACCTCATGTGCTAACAAGGACAATATCAAGATAAGCATTCTTGAGAACTTCATGCATGAATCTTGTGGATGTTCACTTGGTGGACAAATGAAGATGAATACATAAGCTAGGCTTTCCGCATTGTGTATGGGAAAGTTACTTGAAGACTTCAACATGTCTTGCTTTCAACTTGAGCCAAGAAGGAACAACAACATCAAGCTCAGGTGAAAGGGCTAACTCAAAGGTATCAGTTCCTTTGACGTTAGTTGTGCGGAGTGATGATCAGCGAATAAAAGTATACACTCAAGTATGGATCATCAGTACTCTTTTATGATTCTTGAGTCCTTAGGGACCCCGCACTATTAAGAGGGGATCACAGGTTTTGCGATGAACTTGCTCAAACTACAACTTCACTTTCTGCTCAGACCACATCTCCACTGCTCTGCTGTTATCTAAAAACAGAACCAGTGCCTCGGACATCCGGCCTCCTCCGGACGTCCGAGGGCCGGACGACCGACAGCTTCGGAAATCCGGAATCCTATACCAGAGAAATCTGAGCCATATAACTCGGACTTCCGGCTCTCTCCGGACGTCCGAGGCCCGGATAGCCGACCAGCTTCGGAATTCCAGAACTATGCACCAGAGAAACCAGAGCCATATAACTCGGACATCTAGCCGGATGTCCGAGGCCCGGATGTCCGGCCAAGTCCCGGAAATCTGGAAGCCTGCACCAGTAGAAGTTGAGTTCTATAGCTTGGAAATCCGGCTCCCTCCGGACGTCCGAGCGCCGGACGTCCGACACCCGTCGGAAATCCGGAACCTACCACCAGTAGGAATTGTGCTGTATAACACGGACTTCCGGGCCACTCCGGACGTCCGTATGCTGATGAATTCAAATATGTCCAGGCACATCTACAGGCCTCAGACGACCGACCCCTGTCGGACGTCCGGCCGTGGACGAACTCAGAAGAGTTCCAGTCATGCCTACAGGTCTCGGACGTCCGGCCTCTGTCGGACGTCCGGTCCCTCGCGGACGCCCGGACTTCCGACAACTGTCGGACGTCCGGACCCTGTGTGACTTAAATCCCCCCAACGGCTCTTTTTCTCTCCACACTATAAATACCCCCCTCCCACTTCGTGAGAGGGTGACCCAACACAGCCTTATCCTCATAAGAACACACTTCCACCTCACACACATTTGCTCACTCCAAATCTTAGATCCCAAGAGCATTTGTGAGCCCCTTTGAGAGTTGTTCCAATCAAAAGATAGATCTTCTCCCTCTCCTTCTCTCAACCCAAGCTATTTGTGATTTGAGCAAGTTTTGAGCATTCCCCGTGATCTTATTACTCTTGGAGGTTGGAGACTCCTAGGCGGTAGGAGTTCTTCGGAGAGGAATCAATCCGTGTGATTACCCCCGGAAAAGTTTGTGAGGGTTTGGAAGCCACCTCAAAGGCTTACCACTGGTGGTTGAGAAACGCTTTCGTGGCGTTATCTCAAAGGGAGAATAGGGTGAGCCTTCGTGGCGTTGGTGTGCCTTCGTGGTAACATCCACCTCTCTAACGGTGACTAGCTTCCCTCCAAGGAAGTGAACATCGGGATACATCTTCGTCTCAGTGACCTTGGTTATCCTTAACCCTAACTCCTTACTTGTGGTTTACTTGTGTTAGTTGAGCTACATACATTGCATATCGTTTGTGCTCATTATATTGTGTTGGCTATTTCTTGTACAAGATTAATTATTCAAGCATACCCTCTATATCCACACGTACATACTTGCAGCCCTTGATATATCGTGTGATATAGTGTGATCTAGTATCTTGTGTTATTTACCTACTTGTCGTGTGATATAGCTCAAGTAAGTTTGTGTAACTTACTTGTGCTTGTTAGTAACTGCATTGTGCCCATCTTAGTAGATCGTGTTGTTGATACACGTTGCAGTGCCTAGTGCATTTAGGATTTGTGCTTGACAAGTACCCTCTTAGTTTATTTCCGCATCAGGTTCAAGCCAAATCTGAAGAAGTTTTTAAATAGCCTATTCACCCCCCCCTCTAGGCGCCATCGAGGTCTTTTCAGTGCCTCGCTATCCCTTTTGTCACTAGGTGAGGTCACCGAACGTATGAACCCAAAACGAAGCACTTCTCCCATTGCAAGAATCATAGATCAAGTTGGCCAAACAAACCCACAACTCGAAGAGAATTACAAGGATATGTAATCATGCATATAAGAGATCAGACGAAACTCAAATAAGATTCATAGATAATCTGATCATAAATCCACAATTCATCGGATCTCGACAAACACACCGCAAAAGAAGATTACATCGGATAGATCTCCATGAAGATCATGGAGAACTTTGTATTGAAGATCCAAGTGAGAGAAGAAGCCATTTAGCTACTAGCTATGGAGCCGAAGGTCTATGGTGAACTACTCACGCATCATCGGAGAGGCAATGGTGTTGATGAAGAAGCCCTCCGTATCCGAATCCCCCCTCCGGCAGGGCACCAGAACGTGCCCAGATGGGATCTTGCGAAGACAGAAGCTTGCGGCGGCGGAAAAGTATTTTTGTGGATCTCTCCCGTGGTTTTGGATTTTTCGGGGATTTATAGGCGGAAGAAGTAGGGCAGACGAGCCACAGGGGGGCCATAAGCCTGCTAGGCGCGGGGGCCCCTGGCCACGCCTAGGGGGCTTGTGGCCTCCCCTCGTGGCCTTTGCCTTGGTTCTCACGCTCCCTCGTATCTTCTGTTCCAGAAAAAATCTTTTCGGAGGTTTTATTCCGTTTGGACTCCGTTTAATATTCTCTTCTGAAAAGGGTCAAAAACACGGAAAAAACAGGAACTGGCACTTGGCACTGAGTTAATAAGTTAGTCCCAAAAAAGATATAAAAGGCATACAAAAAATCCAAAGTTTGACAAGATAATAGCATGGAACCATAAAAAATTATAGATACGTTGGATATGTATCACTTCTCCACTGCCATGGACGCTTCCCGGACGTGCCGTGAGTAGTCCTCCTTGGACTATGAGTCCATGACCAGTAGCTATGTGATTTCTTCTCTCCAATCTCGTGCTTCAATGATTAGCCCTTGTGAGCTGCCCTACATGATCAAGGCACCTATGTAATTTTCCTACTTTTGCTATGCTTGGTTTGTTGGGATCCGACGGATTATGAGATTATGTTCAGATTCTGACGAGTTATATATTTGATTATCCTTTTATATTATGTTCTTTAGTGATTCAAGCATGTTTTGTGTTGCTTTTTATTGCTTTGGCCGAGTAGTAGATTGTAACTCCAAGAGGGGGCGTTATGCATGATTGTGGGTTCATGCCCCTTGATGTCTAGCTTGAGTGATAGAAACATGAGTGTTGCCACCAGGGAGAAAACAATGGTGCTTGTGACTGCGGTTGCAAGGATTGTTTACCTTACGCATAGTTCGTTAATGCAGTTGTCCGTTGCTTTGAGTTTACACTCTCGGTGGGGCGCACAACTTAATACCAGCGAGATGTTGTGGATAGATATCTCAAGGTGGATGATTAGTAAGTAGATGCTCATGAATAAAAAGTATACTTGTCTTGGCGTACTGCCCATTACTATTGAGCCTCTAACTTTCAAGTAGCATAATTAGCATTGTGGTGCGTTTATAATTCTCTCAGTTGCCCAGCTGTAATTTATTTACCCATGCATAGTTGTTTATTGTCTTTTGGGAGAGAGACATCACTAGTGAACATCATGTGACTCAGGTCCATATCACCACCATTGCTTACACCTCCATCATTTACCGCTTTTACTTACTTTTCCGTTGCAATCACTATCACTATTCCCGCTTGTGTTTTGATCCTTTGCAAACTACAAGGCCGGAGAGATGGACAACCTCTCTGTACTCGTTGGGAGCAAAGTTATTTGTTGTGTGTGCAGGTCCACGTCTTCTGCTAGCACCAAAGCAACGGACACCTACTTGTTGATCCTCGGAGTCCTCCTGGTTCGATAAACCTTACAGTCTCCGTGTAAGGGAAACTTGCTGCTTACTACATCTCCACCTTCCACTTGGGGTAACCAACGAGGGGCGAGAAGCATATTCATCAACTCGTCATCAAGCAAGTTACTGGCGCCGTTGCCGGGAACTCCAGTCTTCAAGATAGGGGTTGCACGCTATCTTTTACCTTTGCTTTTTAGTCTTGTTAGTTTGCTTTCTAGTTTTTGCCTTAGAGTCTTATACAGAAAACCACAAAAAAATTAGTTGTTTTGTTCTTGCTTGTTGTTGTTGCTATGGGTTCCACTGAAAACACCAAGTTGTGTGACTTCACTAGTCACAACAACAACGACTTTATCTGCACTCCTATTGCTGCTCCCGCCACTGAGGCTACCTCCTATGAGATTAAACCTGCTTTACTGAACCTTGTTATGAAAGAACAATTCTCTGGTGATGGAGATGCTGCTGCTTTGCACTTGAATAATTTTGTTGAGCTTTGTGATATGCAAAAATATAAAGAAGTAGATGGTGATATTGTTAAACTTAAGCTTTTTCCTTTCTCCTTGAGAGGAGGAGCTAAAGTGTGGCTTCAATCTTTGCCTAGGAATAGCATAGATTCTTGGGATAAGTGAAAAGATGCTTCTATTGGGAAGTATTACCCACCTGCTAAGATTATCCAGTTAAGAAATAACATTATGAATTTTAGGCAACTGGATAATGAACATGTTGCTCAAGCTTGGGAACGTATGAAATCTCTTGTTAAGAATTGCCCTACACATGGTTTGATTACTTGGATGGTTATCCAAACTTTCTATGCAGGATTGAACTTTACTTCGCGGAATCTGTTAGACTTGGATGCGGGAGGAACCTTTACGTCAACTACACTTGGTGCTGCCACAAAGCTATTGGATGAGATGATGACAAATTATTGTCAATGGCACACCGAGAGAGGTCCAACAGGTAGGAAGGTAAACTCTGTTGAGGAGATCTCCTCCCTTAATGATAAGGTTGACATGATCATGACTTTACTTACTAAGCAAGCTCCTATTGATCCTCATGATGTTCCTTTAAATTATTTGGTTGCTCAAGAAAGAGAGCAAGTTGACATTAATTTTATCCCTAGAAACAACTTTAATAATAATACTTATAGGAGTAATTTTGGTAGCAATCCTAGACCGTTCCCATCCAACAACTATGGAACAACAACACTTATCCTAGCACCAGAAACTCCACTTCTAAATTAGAGAGCACGCTTAAAGACTTTATCACTTCTCAAAAAGCCTTCAACAAGAGTGTAGAAGAGAAATTAGAAAAATTAGATAGTCTCTCTTTGAAGGTAGACAACATAGCTCATGATGTAGAGATGCTTAAAATTAGAACTTCCCCCCTTAAGGAAAGGAAAACCACACCCATGAATGCTATCCAAGTCCAAATTAATGAGAACATAAGAATGCTAGCCAAACTTAAAGATAGATGGGCTAGAGAAAAATAAGAGGAAGATAGGATTAAGAGCCTTCCTACACATACTACCATTGCTACTATACAAGTTGTTGAGGATCTCAAAACTTTTAGCACCTATCACACCCCTAGTCCCAATGGACCTATTAATGGTGATGCTAATACCTCAATTATAGGACAAGAAGGTCCTTTGAATTTAGAGACTACCAAAAGAATGAGCTTAGATGACATCACTACCACTTTAATTAATGGTAGTAATCTCGATTTTGATAATTGTAGTCTCTCCGAAGTTATCACTTTTTTTTGCAAAGAATGACTAAAGACCCCCACACTAGTACACTCAATATTGCCTTCACCAAGCATATTACCAATGCTCTTATCAAAGCTAGGGAGGAGAAGCTCAAGCTAGAGACTTCTATTCCTAGAAAACTAGAAGATGATTGGGATCCTATGGTCAAGATTAAATTGAATAATATCTCTTGCTTTGCTTTATGTGATGTTGGAGCTAGTGCCTCCGTTATGCCCAAAAGAATGTATGGTATGCTTGTTTCGAAACCTTTTGATCAATGTTATTTTGGTGTTCGTCTTGTTGATTCTTCCATAAACACCACTTTAGGGAGAATTTATGATGTTCTTATTGTTGTCAATGATAATTATGTGCCCGTTGATTTTCTTATTATGGACATTGAGTGTGATCCCTCATGTCCTATTATTTTGGGACATCCTTTTCTCTGCACCGTTAGTGCTATCATTGGCATGAAAGAAGGGAGCATTAGATTCCAATTTCCCCTTAAAAAGGGAATGGAACACTTCCCTCTAAAGAAGATTAAGTTATCTTATGAGTCTGTTATTCGGGCAAGTTACTCTTATGGAGTTGATAACGCTTGATCTTTTTGCATCATGCCTAGCTAAAAGGCATAAAAGAAAGCGCTTGTTGGGAGGCAACCCAATTTATTTTTCTTTCAGTTTTAGTGGTCTTGATGCTTGTTACTACTATAGCAACACCATTGTATCTTTATTTTCAAGCTTTGTGCCAAGTTTTAGCTTCCGATTGCATGAAAGTTCAAAAGTTGTGACATGCTCTCCAGAAACAGATTCTGTCTACTCGACGGAAAAATTCGCCAAAAATCACGAGATCATCTTTTTGATATGAATTGTTTTGACAGCATGCTCTATATAATTTTCTTTCTAGCGTATGTTCTGAGTTTTTTGATTTGAGTTGCAGAAGTACCCCGAAAAAATTATTTACTACCTTCTATTCTGTTTTTCACAGATTCTGCCACATTTTGCGTTTTCATCATTTTGCAAATCTTAAGCTTGCTTTTCCTTTGAAAAAACCTTTTTGAAATCATGAGAAACAGTAGCTTTTCATGAAAATCTTTATTTCCAGTAGATAAGGAATTATTTTATCATGGGTACTAACCACTCTAATCAGCTTATGACGAGTTTCGTATGAAGGGAGTTTTCAAGTATGTGATGGAAGATGGTGAAAGAAGATGCAGGAGTGTCAAGCGCTCAAGCTTGGGGATGCCCCCATGCACCCATAAGAAATATTCAAGGAGACTCAAGCATCTAAGCTTGGGGATGCCCCTGTGCATCCCCTTCTCTATCAACAATCATCGGTTCATCCATCTCCATGCTATATTTTTATCACTTCATATGTTATGTGCTATGCTTGGAGCATCTCGTTCTTTACTTTTTAGTTTGCTTTAGTTTTGCTTGATGTTCATAACAAGTCAGAACCTATCCTTCCTTGTTTGGGAAAGAAGCACGCTCCATTCCACTCTAGAACACAACATAGGTTTTCATGCTTATCTTTTTTGTGTGTTCTCTATCTTTACGTAGTTGTTGTCATGCTTAGCTCTTAGTTTTCATACTATATCTTTTTAAGAGCTTTTATTTAGGTTGCTTTTGGAACTCTCTTGATTTATCATGCTTATCTTGTTTAGAGAGTTGGCTCGTTGCACTGAATTGCGTGTCTTACATGAGTAGGTAATTGAGGTTGCTATTTAAGTATAGTAGTAACTTGCAATAGCTTTGAGGTATTGATTTGAGTAATGTTTGGACTATTGGTGCCAAGAGCTTGAGCCTATTAGTGATAGGTGTCGTATTTTGGGAAATCCGTGTGTTTTTAAAAAACTAAAATTAGTTGAGAACTCTAGCTACTAAATTGATCGCGAACCTCTGGAGGGGTTGGAATATATAGAGTACCCTCACATTACCATGAGTCGAGGATGCGCAAGGATAACCAAACCCCCAAACACTCCTCCTCGGGGTACTTGTCTCTTTGTGAATTTCCTAACTAGATAGAGAGTTACCGATAATAAGTGTATGAGTTCTTCAGACTAATGTGAGTATTCAATTGTTGGCACTTCCACCATCCATATTTTGTTAGCCTCTTCGGTACCGTGCATTGCCCTTTCTCACATTGAGAGTTGGTGCACTATCATGGTGATGTTGGGGAACGTTGTTGGGGAAACAAAAAAAATCCTAGGTGTTGGGGAACGTTGCATGGGAAACAAAAAAAATCCTACGCACACGAAGACCTATCATGGTGATGTCCATCTACGAGAGGAGATTTGGATCTACGTACCCTTGTAGATCGCACAGCAGGAAACGTTAAGAAACGCGGTTGATGTAGTGGAACGTCTTCACATCCCTCGAACCGTCCCACGAACCGTCCTGCGATCCGTCCCACGATCCGTTCCGATCTAGCGCCGAACGGACGGCACCACCGCGTTCAGCACACGTACAGCTCGACGATGATCTCGACCTTCTTGATCCAGCAAGCAAGACGGAGAAGTAGATGAGTTCTCCGGCAGAGTGACGGTGCTCCGGTGGTGGTGATGATCTACTCCTGCAGGGCTCTGCCCGAGCTCCACAGAAATCCGATCTAGAGGTAGAACTATGCGGTCTAGGGTTGAGTTGCACGTGGCAAAAGTTGTCTCAAATCAGCCCTAAAACACCACTATATATAGGATGGAGGTGGAGGGGCTTGCCTTGAGGGACAAGGCCCTCAAGGGTGCGCCGGTGCTAGGAGGAGGAGGACTCCTCCTCCAATTCAGTTTGGGGAAGGAGTAGTCCTCCTCTTCCTTCCCACCTCCCTCTTTCCCTTTTCCTTTTCTTTTCTTTTGGTATTTATTTATGTGGCGCCATGGGCCCTTGGGCTGACTCCACCAGCCCACTGAGGACTTGTGACGCCACCCTAGTGCCTTGGGCTCACTCCCGGGTGGGTGGGCCCCTCCCGGTGAACTCCCGGAACCCATTCGTCACTCCCGGTACACTGCCGGAATTGCCCGAAACTTTCCGGTGACCAAATGAAACCATCCTATATATCAATCTTCATTTCCGGACCATTCCGTAAACCCTCGTGATGTCTGTGATCTCATCCGGGACTCCGAACAACATTCAGTAACCACACATATAACTCAACTATACTAAAACATCATCGAACCTCAAGTGTCAGACCCTGCGGGTTCGAGAACTATGTAGACATGCCTCGAGGCACTCCTCAGTCAATATCCAATAGCGGGACCTCGATACCCATATTGGATCCTACATATTCTCCAAATATCTTATCGGTTGAACCTCAGTGTCAAGGATTCATATAATCCCATATGTCATTCCCTTTGTCCTTCGGTATGTTACTTGCCCGAGATTCGATCGTCGGTATCCGCATACCTATTTCAATCTCGTTACCGGCAAGTCTCTTTACTCGTTCTGTAATACAAGATCACGTGACTTACACTTAGTCACATTGCTTGCAAGGCTTGTGTGTGATGTTGTATTACCGAGTGGGCCCCGAGATACCTCTCCGTCACACGGAGTGACAAATCCCAGTCTTGATCCATACTAAATCAACGGACACCTTCGGAGATACCTGTAGAGCACCTTTATAGTCACCCTGTTACGTTGTGACATTTTATGCACACAAGGTATTCCTCCGGTGCCGGTGAGTTATATGATCTCATGGTCATAGGAACAAATACTTGACACACATAAAACAATAGCAATAAAACGACACGATCAATATGCTACGTTCATAGTTTGGGTCTAGTCCATCACATGATTCTCCTAATGATGTGATCCAGTTATCAAGTTACAACACTTTGCATATAGCCAGAAAACCTTGACTATCATTGATCAACTGGCTAGCCAACTAGAGGCTTGCTAGGGACATTGTTTTGCCTATGTATCCACACATGTATCTATGTTTTCATTCAATACAATTATAGCATGGATAATAAACAATTATCTTTAAACATGAAATATAATAATAACTATTTATCATTGCCTCTAGGGCATATTTCCAACAGTCGGTGCATCCAAACCCATGACATGATACGCTCTGTCATACATAAGCCTCATTATATCTTTCCTCAAAACAGCCACCATACCTACCTATTAAGGCATTTCCATAGCCTTTCCAAGATACATTGCCATGCAACATCCACCATCTCATGACTTGATCTTCATGTCATACATGTTTTTGCTTGATCGAGGAGCCGCATGCTAGTTGGGCCTTGCCCTTATTATTGCTACATGACGCGCTAGTTTCATTGCATATCCTGCTACGCTAGCAGAGGCATACATTTGCATACATCATGATAGTTTTCATTTGTCTTTATGTGAGTACTTCTTATAAAGTGTGAAGATCTTCTTTTTATTCTTGTAAAACATAGAGTGTTGCCCTTAAGTGAGGAAAAGATCCCAAAGAGGACAAATTAAAAGATACCAAAGTGACAAATTAAAAGATCCCAAAGAGGACAACTGAGAGATAAATGAGAGATAAATAGAAAGAGCCAAAGAGGCCACACACAAAAAAAGAGAAGGGGGCAACACTACTATTCCTTTTGAAAGATCCACACTCGTACTCCATTGTTACATTTGTACTCCATAGATATTATCATTCATGCATAACTATGTGGGGATTGATACGTCTCCAACGTATCTATAATTTTTTATGGTTCCATGCTATTATCTTGTCAACTTTAGATGTTTTGTATGCATGAATATGCTATTTTATATCTTTTTGGGGACTAACCTATTAACTCAGTGTCAAGTGCCAGTTTCTGTTTTTTCCGTGTTTTTGACCTTTTCAGAGAAGAATATTTAACAGAGTCCAAACGGAATAAAACCTGCGGGGTGATTTTTTCCATAACAGAAGATACGCACGAGACTTGAGAACCAAGGCAGGAGACCTCGGGGGAGATCACAAGCCCCCTAGCAGCGGCCTGGGGGGCGCGTCTGGCAGGCTTGTGGGCCCCAAGTGGCTCCTTTGCCCTACCTCTTTCGCCTATAAATTCTCTAAAAAATCCAAAACCACCAGAGAGAGCCACGAAAATACTTTTCCGCCGCCGCAAGCTTCTGTCTCCGCAAGATCCCATCTTGGGACCATTCTGGTGCCCTGCCGGAGGGGGACTCGGACACGGAGGGCTTCTTCATCAACACCATTGCCTCTCCGATGATGCGTGAGTAGTTCACCACAGACCTTCGGGTCCATAGCTAGCAGCTGGACGGCTTCTTATCTCTCTTGGATCTTCAATACAAAGTTCTTCATGATCTTCATGGAGATCTATCCGATGTAACTTTCTTTTGCGGTGTGTTTGTCGAGATCCGATGAATTGTGGATTTATGATCAGATTATCTATGAATATTATTTGAGTCTCCTCTGATCTCTTATATGCATGATTTCGTATCCTTGTAATTCTCTTCGAGTTATGGGTTTCATTTAGCCAACTTGATCTATAATTCTTGCAATAGGAGAAGTGCTTGGTTTTGGGTTCATACCGTGCGGTGTCCACACCCAGTGACAGAAAGGGTAGCGAGGCACGCATGGTGTTGTTGCCATCAAGGGTAAAAAGATGGGGTTTATATCATATTGCATGAATTTATCCCTCTACATCATGTCATCTTGCTTAAGGCGTTACTCTGTTTGTTATGAACTCAATACACTAGATGCATGCTGGATACCGGTCGATGTGTGGAGTAATAGTAGTAGATGCAGAAAGTATCGGTCTACTTGTCTCGGACGTGATGCCTATATGTATGATCATTGCCTTAGATATCATCATGGCTTTGCGCGATTCTATCAATTGCTCGACAGTAATTAGTTCACCCACCGTAATACTATGGCCCCCGGGTCTACTTCACATCATATATTCAGATCTACAATTAATTTGTTGCACTTTTCACCTTCAGATCTCACCTTGCAAATAATCATGAAGGGATTGACAACCCCTTTATAGCGTTGGGTGCAAGTTTGTTTGTGCGCAGGTACATTGGTGCCTCATCTTGATACTCCTACTGGATTGATACCTTGGTTCTCAAACTGAGGGAAATACTTATCGCTACTGTGCTACATCACCCTTTCCTCTTCAAGGGAAAAACCAATGCAAGCTCAAGAGGTAGCAGGGACCCTTACACTATAGGACTTGGCTTGTATATTCCAATGATGAGCCTCCTCAAACGAGCTCTAGGTATTCATGAGCAAGCAAGTTGGATGCACCCCCACTAGTTCCATTGGAGAGCTTACCTTAGCTCATATGTGCATCCGTTGCATGTCAATCCCTACTCCTCACATCATATCTATCATTTGGCTTTCTCTCGCCTATGGTTGCCCTCATTGATGTGAGCCTTTCACACCCTTTTTGTCTTCCTTCCCCATCATTATTCTCTTTGCCATCCTAAGTGCCAACATATCTTGCTTGCGCTCATCCATTGCATGAGTGATCAAAGTCGAAAGGGAGAGGATCATTTTGACTTGTGCCTCACTAGTTGTAATACCCAAGATTTTCCAACTTTTATTTTCTTGATTTCCTTGGAATTTTTAAATTTTGTCTTGACAATAACTTTGAAGTTTTCTTGCTAATCTCCATGAGAGAAAACTTTTGAGCTTCTTCTCCACCAAACAAATTCAGAAATATCCTCTTGGCCTTTCTCATAAATGAAATGGTTAAAAGAATATTTCTTTTGTTCTTAAATTGGATTCCTTTTATTCTTGATTTGGATTTTTCCATGAGCCTATTTATTAATTCTTCAAAAAGAATTAATCACCATTCTGTTTTTAAACATTTTTACTCCTCTCCTAGCCCTAAGCTTGTTTTTGAATGTTTTTCCAAAGATTTAGAAGGAATGGATCACCCCAATTTTTTTAATTAAAATGGGAATTTCTGTAATCAGTTTGAGCTCCAAGAATTTTTCAAAGGAACCTCCTTTTTCCTTTGGGATCTTGATCCCAAACCTTGGGAGTTTGTAGTCCTTAGTATCCTCATCCTATTCCAGCAAAAAGTTTGGGTCCTCAAGTTTGAAAAATTCAAATTTGGTTTGACTGAAGTTTGACCCCAGAAACTCATTTTTGATTCAAACCTGCCTTAAACTCCACCAAAAAATCTGAATTTTTTTGCAACATATTTTCTTCCAATGAGAGTGCTCCCCTCAAAACTTCAGCATCAAATTCTTTTTCTAGCTAGGGTTTTCTTTCTGTCGAGCACCTCATCTGCACCTGACTGAAGGTGTCTGAATTTAATTCAGACCAAACTTCAGACAGAGCGCAACCTCCCCCCTCTTCGTCAATCTCGCCAGTAGCAGCAATTTAGTCGTTGCTCATGTGCCTCGTTCCTATCTGCAGTGTCGCCGGAGGCTTGGCCTCTTCCTCTCGTTGGTAGCTAACCGACACAGCCGACCAAAGCCCTCGCAGCGGCTCTGCAGCAGCCGCAACAGCTCCCTGCTTCACTCCCGCTCAGCCCGGCATCGCCCCTTGCTCCTGCTGTCGCCGCGTGCCCCTCCTCGACCATGTGCTCCACGAAGACCGTCGCCACCCACCATGCAGCTCAAAGCACGGGTTCTGCAGCCGCAGTGCGCAGCAATGGCCGCGTCGTCACCGCGTTGCCATAGTCGATGACCAACCTCCCTTTGGTCAAAAAATGGAGCCCCGGTAGTGATTAGGTGCGATCCTAGCCACCTAACCTCTTGCCCAAGCTCCCGCATCGTCGGAATCGCTCGCCGGAGTTAATGTCGTAGCTCATCTCGCGGTGCTTATATATAGAGCTCCCCTCCAGTGCTTCTGACCTTGCCCAGCTCTTCCCCATCCTCCATCTCCACCTCTAGGGACCAGACGATCCAAGAAGGGGTCCTCGAGGGGCCTTCTTCCCCAGCTCCGGCCACCCCGATCCGCTTCGGGATCCGGCCACTCCCGTGCAGTGTAAGTAGAGGTAGGACCCCCTGAGGCTTTCGTTTGCATCCACGAGCTCCTCCCCTGCTTACCCCGTGCTCAATTTCATCGCAGAGGCTCTGTGTCGTCGATCTCCTCGCGTCACCGGAGTTGCTGCCGCCGGAGATCTGCTGTCATCGACGTGAGGCCTCCCCGCTGTCCCATCCCTCTCCATCAGTCAGGCGAGTCATCGGTGAGTGCACCCGCACCCCAACTGGCTCTCCCCTCCCTCCTAGCGTCGTCGGTGATCGCCGGAAGCCTCTCGCACCGGTGGAGCATTCGAACCTGATAGGGGGACCCCCTCTGTCAGTGTCTCTCTCCCTCCGAAGCATTTCGTTGGAAAAGCATTCGGCCAGTAGTCGTTTTCCTTTCGGGGAAACGTCTTCCCCTTCGGGCGTTTTGCAAATTGTTCCTCGTAATGCCTAGTTTATTTTAAGATTTTTCTAAAAAAAATTTAAGACCAGTAGCTAGGCAGTACCACTTATACCCTTGTTTTATCTATACCGTAGATTCCGACACCAAAATACCAGACGTCAACTGCACCGAGCTTGATCCCGACTACGTGGAACCAGGCAAGCATGTTTGTTACTTTTGGTGTGTTGTTTGCTAACTTAGCTCATATTTATTATTCATCACCTTGCATATTTCATATCTGCTATACATATTCAACCATAATAAAAATATGATGATGTCAAGTGGTAGTTATGAAAGGTTGTGGAATAGCCTAGTCACGCGGAACATGATAGCTTATGGTCTTGTCATGGCTTGAGCACAGTGGTGCTGGTATAAATTTGGTAAACTCCAGTATCGACCTAGATCGAGTCTTGTCCGTGTCATACTTCTTATCGTGCTACCACAGTTCCCTGGATAATGGGTTCGATATAGTCAGTTGTAGACCTATTATCAGTCACACACCAAGTAGAGGGGGCCAGTATGAAGGTATCCATGGCCCTGGAATAAATCCAGTCATCCGGTCAGGGGGCATGGGTGTTTCCGGTCTAGGACCGGAAGGGAGGGCACTCCCCGTAAGCGCGCGATATAAATATTGTTGATCCCATGCTAGTCGAGGTCGGAGCCTCCCCGTATTATGGTTTTACCTTGGCAGCGTAGTCCGGGTGAATCCGGGCTTCGCGGAGGTAAAGTGTGTGTGTGCTGATTCTGAGTGTCCACTTCTAAAATGTCGTACGTGAAATTAGTCATATTGACTATTGAAAACCGTGGGCTATGGGTAAAGAGTACACCCTGTGCAGAGTCAAAACTATTCGAGTAGTCGTGTCCCCGGTCAAGGACGTTGTTTGACGAGTCAAGTGTCAGTCCTAGAGTCGGTCTTTGGAGTATAAGTGATATTAATAATATTGGATGTGGTGAACCATATGATGATGCGGAACATTATCATATCGTGTATTATTACTCTGGACTAACCCTTATGATTCTCTTTGTTGGATATCCTTGGGACGATTCTACCTCCTGGATATTCAATATTTTATTCTTATAAGCCATTTATGTGGTGTCGCTGAGACGCCCGACTGTGGTATTGTTTTATTATTCTTTTAAGCCCTTTATGTGGTGTCTCCGAGACGCCCGACTGTGGCATTGTTTTATTATTCTTATAAGCCCATTATGTGGTGTCGCTGAGACGCCCGACTACGACATGTTATTTTATTTTTATCCATGCCCTTACTATGGTGTCACACAGACACCCGTTCGAGGGTTATTACTTATTTCATTCATGTTATGCCCTGTGTGTGGTGTCGCTCAGACGCCCGACTGTGGCTTATTTTGTTTTATTTTCTGTTACGGATATTTCACGAGGACTATGGCCCAATTTATCCTATAACTTATTTACTTCCTGCACTTATATTGTTGATATAACTTAACCCTAACCATGCATAATAAAAACAACTGCATGCATCTCATCTTTTGTGCAAACTGTTTGCGAGTACTTCTCGGAGTACTCACTGGCTTGTTGTTGTGGACAGATATGGATGAAGGAGACCTCATGGATGAAGAGTTCGATAGCGAGTCCGATGTCTAGAGGAGTCCCAGTCAGTCTTGGGATCCTGGAGTCCGTCGTTGTTTTATTCCACCGCTTCCGCCACCTCGAATAAATTGTTGAGCTTCACTCTGAGGCTTAACGCGTAGTAGTACTCGTCATGTCACATTACTCTGATGTGACGTGAACCCTTTATTTTCGCGAGCAGTAGAGTCGCCCTAAGACCACTGTAACATTTCCATCTATCCTAAGACTTGGATATGTTGTAATAATTTGTAGAGCGACCCTCGCTCTACTTGTATAATATTGAGTACTACTGGTTTTCTGCATCAAGTTGAGTCTGTCAGTGGGAAATATTTTCTTTACTATCCACGCGAATGGCTAATTTCCAATTAAATCTTTTATTTGGAAACAGGTCGTGACACTAGTGATTTGGGGATGAGTCAAAATAAGATTCCGAAGGAGACCAAGTGTGAAGTTTAGTAGATTGAGTTCTCAATTAAAAAATATTTTATATTCTCAACCCATCTCCCATTTCTTGCACGCAAACACCATTTGGAGACATTCGAGTCACGGACAGTGAGAGCTCTTGCACCTTTATGTTCTTACTTTTCTACTTTCAATACTAGATATAGACTCTTGCTTGTTATTGTCTTGACTTCAATTGCATATCTTACTTGCTTTACTTTGAAGTTCTTATATGTGTGTTAGCATGTCACCACACAAATTATTTGTGTTATCATTTACCTACTCGAGGACGAGCAGGAATTAAGCTTGGGGATGTTAATACGTCCCAAACTTATCTATAATTTCTGCTTGTTCCATGATCTTTTGGCTCACATTGTATATGTTTTGCTACACTTTTATATCTTTTTACACATATTTGGACTAACCCACTAACTCAGTGCATCCAGTGCCAGTTTCTATCTGCTGATGTCTTTTTTGCATGGGCTTTTACCCAAATTTCCAGAGCCCCCAAAATCCCGAGAAAACTATATAAGAATCAGCGTGACGGAAGCTTCCGGAGCACCAAAGGTGGGCCAGAGGGGAGCCAGGGGATGCCCAGGCGGCCTCCCTGCGCGGCCTGGCCCCTGGTCGCGTGGGCCCCACGCCCTCTGACGCCCTCCTTTGGCTTATATTTACCCCTCCGATCGGAAACCCTTCCATCATATACAGAATCGCGAATTTCTTCATCGTTCCGCCGCCGTAGCGCTTCCGAGATCAGGAGCGTCAGGAGACCTCTTCCCGACACCCTGCCGAAGGGAGGGTTGACCTCCGGGAGCTTCTCCACCGCCATGGATGCTTCCCGGACATACCGTGAGTAGTCCTCCTTGGCTTATGAACATTATTAAGTTACAAACTCTTGGTTCTTCTGGAGTGTTTTATGTAATGAGTTGCAACTTAAGCTCGATGGCGCTCTGACTCTTTTGAACGTTTTTCTTCGCATGCTTATTCCTCAAAGTATATTAATGCAGACATGCTGAAATTCGTCAGACACCATTTTTCATCATGCATTTTCAATTCCTCATATTATATGTCAAATGTATGCATGAGTTACAAGATACAGGGGGAGATCTCCATGTTATAAATCATCAATGTGCATCTGCTGTGAAAAGAAATTTCCTCAAAATATGCACATCTTCAGGGGGAGTCTCTCAGTATCTTGATTTCAAATTCCTCAAACTCAGTATTTACACTTCATATTTTTATCCCCGTTGAAAACCTAACCTAACTGTCATCAACCACCGAAAAGGGGGAGATTGTAAGTGCATCTAGTGCCCTTAGTGATTTTGGTGGTTTGAAGACTTATATATTAAGTAACTAATGTGTTTGTAAGTGTACACATGCTCTATAAGTCGCTGAGGAGTTTGAGTTATACGATGAATATCGACCCCCAAAAATGTATGTCTTCGGCTGAAGAAATTGGTCTTATGCTGAAGACTTTGATCGCGAAGAAATTGCGATGAAATTGATATTCCTCATGAATATATTGAAGATGAGGAATTTGGTGTGTCCTGAAGAAAATCAGTCCGAAGACTTTGAAGCGTGAAGATTTATTCTTTATGTTTCATTTTCTTTACTCTTGAGTCATAGGAACACCGTACTGTTAAAGGGGGTCGAGGTAATACTACAGAATAAATTTCCTCATGATGCTCAACCCAAGCCAAAACCTACAAAAGCCTCAAGTGAGGAATATGAGAGACATGATGACTCTCACAGTTGAGAGTTCCGACCATTGCCACAATTCGCGCCACCTCACCGTTCTTATCCACACCAACGGTCACAATATTTTAGGGCATTTATGCCAAATCATGTCGGGATGCTCCCAGGCTATAAATAGCCACCCCCACAACCACTAGCTGGTTGGCTGCTCCGCGAGAAACTGACACTTGTCATTTAGAGCAACCCTAATTTCCTAGAGTCTTCGAGAGTAAATCATCAAGTGAGGAAATACCCCAAACACCAAACCACAAACCAAAACCAAGTGATTGAGCATCATTGAAGAATTTGTTCCTATGTGGAACTAAAGCCTTTTACCTTTGAGGACCGTGCATCCTCCAGACGGTTAGGCGTCATGGTCTAGAGCATCCAACAGTCAATTGTCGATCGTCGGGTGACCGAGTTTATGAGGGTTTGGAAGTCTGCCCTGAAGACTTACCACGAGTATTGGGCGAGGACTGTGTGTCCTTAGCTCAAGGAGAATACGGTAGGGACTGTGTGTCCTTTGGTTTCAATACCAAGCCGCTCCAAACCAGACGTACGACTGTCACAACAGTTGGAACTGGGTCATCAACAACTGTCTTCATCGTGATACGGGTTCTATTTCTTCAACTCTTTCAATTCCTCAATATTGTATGTTGAAGACTTTCATTGTCACTGTTTGAAGAATTTGCTGAAGACTTTCTATGAATTTCCTCAACCTCAAATTCTTCATACAAGTTAATCTTCACCTGCTTATTCTGTGCCTGCATACTGTGCAAACCGATTCTCATAATCTTCATCAAGTAAACCGTTATTGTAATCTTTGCACCTCTGATCCTGCGCTATTTCCGTTGCACGTTATTCATGAGTGAGGAATTTCCTCAAAAGGAATTTCCTCAGCGATGAAATTCTAAAAATCGCCTATTCACCCCCCTCTAGTCGATATAACGCACTTTCAATATGATCATTAAGGGGAAAGAAATCGAGAAAAACTTCTGATATGTTATTCATCAAGAAAAAAGTTTATTTTGAACCAGCTTATCTCTCGGTGTTATCATCCGCCTCGAGCTGGCAATGCGTGTCCTTATGGGACTGCTTGTTGTGTCACCATCTATCCTTATCCCTTCGTTCATGAATCCCATCCACACAGATCGCGAGTCAGTTTTCCTCTTCTTCCTCCTTCGTGCTCTGTTCGATTTCTCCACCACCGCCTGAGGCCACTATTGCATTCGTCTTTGGCCATCGCGCCACGAAGATATGTCGACGCCACTTCAACTGTTATAGAAACCACTTTGTAAAACTAGAGGGACATCACCAACATCGTTGTTGCACCCATGATGTTGCGAGCAGTGGGCGTCCTCACCATCGGCACCTACTTTAGAGCAACATGGTACGGGAGGTACGTGCTTGCGGAAGGTGCGAGGATGCAAGTGCCTGACATAAGACGACGATGATATCTTAGCGTTAACGTCACTATTGCATCCCCCACTTCATCTCGGCACCGGTGTTTGCAATGGAGCTTCGCCGGAGTTGCAATGAGCTTCGCCGGAGCCGTTGGTGCTGAGTTGGAGCTCCGCTAGGGCTGCAAGGGGCCGGAGCCATCGGGTCTGCCTTGGAGCTCCACGTGTGCAATGGAGCTTCGTCGAAGCTATTGGTGCTGCCTGGAGCTCTATTGGGGCTGAAATGGAGCTTTGCCAGAGCGATCAGTGCTGCCCAAGAGCTACGATGAAGCTTTGTCGAATGCCATCAGTGTTCCAGTGAAGCTGTCAAGCACTCGAGGTTGTTGTGGTGTTGTTGTGATCGAATGACAACCAAGGCATAGATCAAACAACTAGCAAGGAAATGATTTACCTAGGAAATCACCTAGATGATTTGTATTAGCCCTTAATCATCAAACATCATCTGAAAAATATAAGGAACACGAGAAGCAATGGAAATTACAACCATGTTCCTAGACCACGTAGCAACGACCACAAGAACTGGAGCTAACCAAAGGCTCGACATTGTCATCGCCTCTCCCTCACCGGAGTCGGGCAACCCTTGTTGTAGTATCTAGTCGGAAAGTCATCACGCTAAGGTCCCAAAGGACTAGTGCACTAGAACAATAATCATCATCGATAAAGAGAAACGTATATCAAGCAGATCCACATAAGACACACACTAACCGATTCCTGCGAGATTCATCGGAAGCACACCTCCACACATGCTCTAACGATGCTAGATGCACAACTAGGATGCGACTAGGGGGAGAGAATCTTGTTCCATCTTCATGGAACCGCCTCTGCCACCTCGTCTTCAATACCAGGGCACAAATCCTAAACAAACTAAAATAACCTAAAGTGGAGCATGGGCCCTTCCACCGGCATGGGCCGGGATCCACCACGCCTCCATAGCCCTAAGACCACAAATACATGAGCTAGGTTGGTGACGCGGACAGCGGGAGGGATGTAATTTTCAATGTGGGAATTACTTGTGGAGTGAGCAAGAGAACATGTGTCTGGTCTGATCATTGATGTAATTGTGTGGCTTGTACCTAAATGAGAGCTTGGATCTCGACTTTGTTCCTCTCTACCTTCTCCAAGGTTTTATTAGTGCTGGCGGCGAACTGAATTGGATGCCTCTTAGATCGAATTCAAGCACATATATCCTCTCTTCCTAGTGAAGTCAAAGATTAAGACACATACCTTCAATATACACTAATGGTATAAATTTTGTCAAGCTTGAGATGCATGATCCCAATGACGTTTCCCATATCATGAATATTTGAAACATCCATCAGTCTTCATACTTTAAAAAAAAATCCATCAGTCCCCATACAATATTACAAAAGGAAACCCATCCCTTTGCAACTTGCGTTGGGTTGTCTGGTTGTAGTTTTCCCCTACACCTTATCTTGACATGCATCTTTCTGACCGGAGAGCAGAGAGACATCAAGAATTCAAAGATTTGATTGGCAAAATTGCCAAAAAGAATGTTGGTTGGAAGGCTAAATGGATCTCTCGATTAATTGGCCCTAACGGGTCATTAACCATACTCATAAACTAACAAGAGTCTTCCTACGGACTGGCTCTCATGCCCTCAGTGGCCTAAGGATGCAGGGTATGATTGATGGCAAATTTTAATATGCACCCTCTCACCCCTTCTTTTTACATATGAGGTGAGAAGATAAGACTTAATCAAACCACTAATTAATAAGATCATCATCCTAGATCTGTTATATACTATTACCCCTCATGTGAAAATAAGGGGTAATAGGGAGCATGTTAAAACTGCTCATCATTGATTAATTAATATTTCTAAATATAATCCTGGTTCGTTGTAACCATATAAGCCCATACCCAGAACTTTGATTAAGAAAAAAATGGAAACGCTTGTAGTATACAAAACAAACTTTGTAACCAAATATAGATATATCCACCCCACATGGGTAAGTAAGTAAACATGGATTAATTCTAACTCTCACATGATAAAAATTTAAAAGGTCTCATGAAGAAAACAAAACATATTTAACCATTATACATTGCAAGCATCAGGAAATAGAATAATCACGAGTTCCACGTAATTGGCCAAGCTACGAAAGTAGTGATAAATTCTATCAATAAAATAGACCGTAATGAAAGTGGCAGCAAAGTGCCAGAGCGAAGTGCGAGGACCATTGGTCTAGAGTATGTACCCCATGGAATCTGGGTAATCATAGACTTGGCTCCTCATGGTAAAGCCCTTAAAGTTTGATTGTTTGGCAAAACGCAATTGGTGACTTGTTCTTTTTCATAGACAGATATAATCCTTAAAGTTTTATTGTTTGGTAAAGCCCTTTCTAGCACCTTTGCAAGAGGGGGAAATTCATCTTCTCCAATTGCTCTACCATCCCTTACCGCTCCCATTTTGTGCTAGTAGCTATGCGTTATTTCTCTCTCTTCCTTGATCATGAAAGTTTTCAGTTTTGAGCTTTGTTAATGGAGTTTAACTATGTGATGTGTCTCCTCCTATCTATTTTATGGTGAATTGAATCATGAGGGAATTTATTATTTAACACTGTTTTTAAATTTTATGCCGCATTTGACATTGGCAAATGATTTCTTCCCTATCTAACAACAAATCTAAAGTTTATGCCTTTTATGTCACTTATGTCCATTTTGAGCCTAAATGACACTTGAAAAGACCCTTTTGCCCCTCACGTGGTACGTTTGTGCGCGTGCACATGTGTGCTATTGATGATGCGTGTGTGTTGTTGCATGTTTGCGTGTGCGTGCGTGCGTGTGTGCCGTTGCGCACACGTGTGTGTGTTCCTGTGTGTGATGTGTGCATGTGCATGTGCTACTGCCGCTGCACGTGTGTGTGCTGCCCCGCACCAATGTTGTGTGTGCTATTGCCCCGCACACACATACCATATGAGGGGCAAAAAGATCTTTTCAGATGTTATTTATGCTCAAAACGAACAGAAGTGCCATAAAAGTCATAAAATTTAAACTCGTTGTTAAATAAGGAAGATAAAAAATTCAAGTGTCAAATAAGGAATACAATTTAAGATAGTGTTAAATAAGGAATTGTTTTTTGAATCTTACCCATGCTACGCTTTCTTTATGTTGGATTATATATATATATATAGAATCAGTGACATTATTTGATGCACATATTGTATAATTTTCGAATATACCCATAATGACACTGAATGACTCTATGGATTAAAACAAGAACGATCATGATGTGATTGACTAATATAATTTCTAGGGCTGCCTAAAGTAAACTTGGTAAAAAGTTCGGACTGATGAGGCCAACTGGGACATTGGGCGGTATGGTACGCGACATGTATTTTGCGACTTGGTAGAGTCAAGTCATGGCTAGTGGCGTTTGACGGAAAATAAATGGGCTAGATTCGTGCCTGTGCAAATCTTAATTCATAGAGTCAGTGATGTAATATCAAATATTCCCTCCGCTCCTAAATATAAGACCTTTTAAATATTTCAATATGAATTGCATACAAATGTATATAGACATATTTTAGAGTGTAAATTCATTCATTTTATTTCGTATATAGTCCATATTGAAAGGAAAATGCTACACGCCCGTGAGCTGATCTTTTAAACCGATCAATCGGATCGTGAGCTTTCGGATTCACCAGATCAAGCAAACCAAGCACGCCTCGATTTATGCAGCATAGGTCTTGTTACGGAATTATTTTTGCAATATAGGTTATGTTGTAGATTTTTTTTGCAACAACTGCTTTGTTACAAAAATTATTGTAATTGATGTTTTGTTATGATTTTTTTTGCAATTGAGATCTTGTTACGGAATTTTTTCGTTGTATATATTTTGTTACAAAACATAGTCTCATTCTAGACCGTTGCAATATGGTATATCTTTCTGAAACATAGTTTGCGTTGCACAAATGCGTTCAACGAAGGCCGCGTGTCATGCAGGGGAGGTGGCGGACACGGCCGATGCGATCCATAGGATGATGGTAAGTTTTTCCTATACTGAAATTTGTAAAAGGTTTTATATTTAGGAATGGAGGGAGTATTTCGTAATTGCAGCATTGAGACTGAACCTCTATAGCACCTCACGTGGACCGTTCATGTCCAATCCAATGGCTAACAAATGAACAAAGTCAGTTGACTGTAGCGTCTGTGTCTTGGCTCTTCAAGTCAGAGAAGCCACAGCGGTATGATATGTGGGCCCATGCTGCTGGGCAGTAAAATGAGAATCTGACTGATCCCCGAATGAAATGAGCTAGCTGACGAATAAACACTAAAAAAAAACCTAATCCACCGGCCTGCTTCTTCTCCTCACTCAGCTCCGCCGCCGGCGCCACCCCGCCGTCGACCCGCCCCCCACCCCTGTAGCAACCCCGCCTCCCCTCACCCAGCGCGGCTGCCCGTCGCGGGCCTCCCCCTCCCCCCCCTCCACCAACCCCGCCGCCAGCTCGTGTCGCCTCTCCTCACCCCCTTCAGCTACTGCCACCCGGCGACGCCTTGCCGCGCCTTGCATCTCACGGCGCCCTCCGTCTCGCCGCTCCTCTGATGCCCTGCATCCGCCTCGGTGCTTCCTGTTCACCTGAAGGTCCATCGAGGTTCCTCCCCCTCTTAAGGCCACCTCACATCTGAATCCCCTCCTGAAGTTGCTTTTCCATGGTGAGTGGAACAAGTTTTCTACGTACAAGATTGCATGAATTATCCTAGAGTATGAATTTCAGACCGATGCCAGAGCTAAATAATGTGCAACATCTCATGTTTTATGCCTTCTTCTGGAAATGATGTGCAGCATATATAATTTGGTAGATAGATTCTCATGGTGGAAGGTATATGGGGAAGCTTATGCCACTACATGCTCAATACTGCCTGTTATTTTGCACTGTTCTTAATTAGAGTATTTGTTCCTATGAAGAAAAAAAGAGACGCTGCAGAAAATGGCATGATTGCAGTCAGGAATTAGTAATCAGGAGTCATCTGCAATTAGAACTTACTGGTTAGTGCACTGTTTTAGAAGATGTCCCTTTCTGTTCGTAATAGATCTTAATCTATTTGGAAACTTGGCGGTGTTTGTACCATTGACCAGCATTGCTGACTTGTATGCACTTTCACACATTGCTGAGTTGTATGCAATTTCACCCTTTAGGTCTAACTAAGGCAAGAAGAGAAGTTGTGCACCAAACTTTGCAGTGAGGTAAAATTGCAGCTGAACAAGTATGTGCATGCCAACTATTATAGTGGGACACGCATGCAAGGCGCAACTGGATTGCCAAAACCGACTTAAACAGACTTATAGCCCTAGGTTAAATGACTTTTTCCGCTCTCCTTCGCCGTCTCTTCCTCTTCCTCTCCAGTCTCTAGAGCCTAGACTTTTCACACAGTATACGCCTATGCACTGCACACCAAAATTACCGCTAATTCTCACCCTCTCATCTCCTCAATTTGATCTGATCCCCTGTAATCCCAAATTAAGCCGCACAGTACAGTTACCAATTCCCCTCGGCCCCGTTCTGCGAGCAAACTCTCACAAATTTGCTGCCTCTGCTTGATCCCGTGGTCGGGTAGGATTTGGGTTGTGACGTCGGGTTTGGCTGGTGCTGTGCGTGCTCATGATGATTGGTTTGGGTTTTTCTGAGTTTGGTGTACTCCACATGCGGCGGATTAGACGAGGTGGCGGCTGGTCAGGCTTGGACCTATGGGAAGCACCGGTGAGCCCGATCGGAAGCGGCGGCTCTCTGACTCCTTTGTATCTCCCACCAAGCGCCCATCACTTCCACCTTCCTCCGACGACAGGAAGGTATACAACTCATTTGAAGTCTCTAAGTAGTTCACTGTTGTTATGGTAAGCAACTGTGTGATGATTTATTACTTCAATTGTTTCGATCGTGCATCAGGTAGTCCAGGTCAACGACCTTGCCAGGGTAGTTCATGAATCGATCGGAGCTTCTGATATCTCAATAACAGTCATTACCTAACAAAAAGAGTCATTTTACCTAGGGCTACATGTCTATTTAAGCCGATTTTGGCAATCCAGTTGCGCCTTGCATGTGTGTCCCACTATAACAGTTTGCATGTCCATACTTTTTCAGCCGCAATTTTACCTCACTGTAAAGTTTGGTGCACAACTTCTCTTCTTGCCTTAGTTAGACCTAATTGTCTTGCTGAAATGTTCACAACATATAGGTTGTTAGATATACACCTCATTTAGAGTCTTTAGGCAGTCCGCTATTGTTCACGACAAGAAGGTACACGGCTCATTTCAAGTTGTCAAGTAGTTCACGCTTGCTTGCTGTAGGCTGGTATGTAAAGGCTTGCTACTTTACTTTTATTTGTATCCTTTATTAGGTAGCTGGGTTCAGGACATTGCCAGGTTAGTTCAGGAGCTTCTCAGATCGCAATATGAGTTATTTTACCTTTGGCATATCCGGTTTTACCGGATTGGCCAGCCTGCTTGTGTGCAGGATTTACCTTGGAGGTTGCATGTGTAGCATACTGACATACGCATGAATGGTTGTCAAATCCGCATTTGTTCAATCATTACTTTATCTAACTGCAAAGTCTACTGTACAACTTTACATGTTGTTTCCCTTAGTTAGACCTAAAAAGTCTTGCTGAAATTGTTCAGGACATGATTGGTGTTATATAGTAAAAGCCGTGTCGCCAGGAAATTAGGTAGCTGGGGTCAGCGACATTGCCAGGTTAGTTCAGGACCTTCTCAGATCGCAATATAAGTTATTTTACCTTGGGCATATCCGGTTTTACCGGATTAGCCAGCCTGCTTGCATTCAGGGTTTACCTTGGAGCGTTGCATGGGTAGCCTACTGACATATGCATGAACAGTTGTCAAATCTGCATTTGTCAATCGTAACTTCATCTCACTGCAAAGTGTACTGTACAACTCTACATGTTGCCTCCCTTAGTTAGACCTAAAAAGTCTTGCTGAAATTGTTGAAGACATGATTGGTGTTATATATCTATACCAATATAAGAAGACACAAAGGGGCAGATCCAACTGATCTCAGCCATCAAACCAGGTCAATCCAATGACCTAGACTGCTTCAGTGACGAGTGCTCAACGTGTTTAACGTACAATTAATATCATACCAAATATAGCACTAATCATATAATTAACACAAATAATATCATACTTAATATCCGCATGCAATTAATATACTGCCTAACATTAACGCGTATTGCACGTACACATTTACTAGTATATAGTAAAAGCTGTGTCATGATGGAAGCAAATCTAGTATGCATTTAGAGAGATGATTGAGGATACAATAGCATGTACCTTTGCAAAAAATTGGACATAAATTGCGGCTTGCATTTTAAATATAGCTCTATTTGGTATATGTTGCGATGTTTAGACCACCGTGCATATGGATGCACCAAACAGATATACGATCATTAATGCACTTCTATTATTTGCCATACTGCTTTCTTCTGCAGATTTTGTTCTTGCATCGTTCATTACAGCAGTATTGTCAAGCTGTGCTCATAAACCGGGTTTCCTTTTTGGGCCTTTTCTACACTGTGTTTTCATTATTCTTTTCTATATTTCTATATTTGTTGATAACTTGTAACTTTGTTCCTGGTTGGCAGCTTGATTTCGCTGTACTTAAATACAGAAACCAAAAGCTTTCGGAACAGCTAGCAGTCCATAAGTTTGAGTACCATGCCCTCGAGGGTAAATTTGACGATCTCAAGAAGAAACAGAAGGCTCACCACGAGACCCAAGATCTAGCTAACAAGTCTTGGGAGCATGTAAGCTAAAACCAACCTTGTTGTTACTGCAAAATACCACAAGTCTTCCTTTTTTTAACGGTAAATGCTATACTTGAACAGCTTGTGAGAGATTTGAAGGCTATCTCTGTTTGCAAAAATGGATTTCATAATTCTTCCTGCAGTGCAGGTCCTAGCAATGTGTCTACAGGTATGACTTTCTTCTTACCTGAATTGATTTGATTGTCAGCCAATAATGTTTTTTTTTTCATGTATAAAAAGTTGTAATGGAAGCAGTATATGTGTCTTCTCCACTCTTGTTAGGATTTGCATGCAGTTTTTTTTTTCAATCTATGAAGCTTGCACTTCATTGTATTTGATTTATGTTGGTGGTTGTGCTTTGTGAAATATTCTGAACTCAGATATTGTGCCAAATATTACAAGATTTAGTTTCTACTTTCCTATTCAGATGGCGCATGCATCCCGAAAGACAAGGACTTTCTTAGCAGACTTGTTGAGACAGGTGCCGCAGAAAGTTCAGGTTGCCATTTGGAAAACCATGTACACTTGTCAACTACCGATGTGCTGCAGAATATATTGTTCTCATCAAATGATTCATGGCATGCAAATAAGAAGTCACTGTTAGATCCCTATGCTGCATTACCTGAAAATGGTTTGTTCTTCACATTTCCTTGGTAATAATTTATTTAGTAATTACAGCTGAAGGACTGCAAATTTCATACCCCTTTGGTAGCACTACCTTATTTTGTTTCTACACTGCAGAGCATAGTAGGGAACTGCGAACTACTGGTACTGAGCTATCACTACAGCTTAATGATGCCATACAAGAACTTAGTGATCTCCACTTGAAGCACAGGCAGTTAACAAAGAAGCACCACGACCAGAGTTATTTAATTGCTCGAAGCAAAGCTGAACAGAAACGCCTTAAAGGTATCTTTGCATAAACACGAGATGCTTTACATACGTAGATATGGCTACATACGACAGATTATTAATGTTGTATTATATTTATTATTTTGATATCTTCCATACCTGCCAATACTCTTTTTGATATGCCGCGACATCATGCTTTCCCCCGAATCTATCAATATCTAACCACCTACTCTCCCTAAATCCCTTCCCACCGACGATCCCTCGGCGTGTTCCTACCGCCACAACCTTCTTCACTCGCCTGCTGTTCTTGCCTCGTAGTTGTTACTGTTTCCTACCTCTGGTCAGACATTGACAATAGGAAGGTTTAGAGAGGATGTTGAATAGAGATGAGAGGGAACAGAGGGGTCGAGAGATGATATATAATAGACATGAGAGAGTTGGAGAGAGATCGGAAGGAATGGAGAGATCTCAGCTGGATTGGGACACAGAGGCGATTGGAAAGGAGATCTGGATATGCGAGAGAGGCGAGCCGGGGTTGCCTCACTAGAAGCACACTGCATGCTGGACTGAGCCAGGATGAGATATACTTGCTAGGTAGGATTGTTTATGTATTCTGCTAGATATACTTGCTAGATTTCTGTACTTACGCAACAATAGTGTACTTATTTTGTTTTTGAGGATTACGGGGTCATTTCAACCGTATTGACCAACCTAGTCAAACAGTGGCTCTTCAGACTGATCAAACATGAGGAACTATTTAGGCAATGTTTGCACACTCATATATGCCTATGATGCCTATGATGCTATTTGCACTAATGTTAAGGATCGTCAAATCGGCTTGACTGAGATGTTTTTAACTTTTCAAGAGGAGTTCGCAAGTGCTGTTGCTGAGTTGGAAGAAAGCAACCACAAATTGGCAGTCCTCAAAGCACAGGACCATACACATGGAACTTCAATCTTATTTCCAAATTTAGGAAATAAAAGCTTGCCTGAGGATAATGTCAGAGACAAACAAAAGGAATTGCAGGATCTAGAGGCATGTCACAAGGAGCTTACGGTAAATATTAAGTACCTTTTGTTAACTTCCACAGTGTTGCCTATGTTTTCTCTGAACTTAATGAATTTGCTTGCTCTGTTATTTGGATCAGGATCTGATTTCACAACGTTTGGTGGAAACAAGGAGACTTCACGAAGATAGAATTGAAATTTTGAACAAGTTGTCTACCTTACAGGTTTGCATGCGGCTTGTTTAGGTGTGCCAGTACCAAGTGAAGTAACGCTGTTCCACCTTTTTTGAGGGCTGTTCCAGGGTTGATATGTAGTACTAGTATTTTCCACCCATGCTTTGCTGCAGCGTTTTTGGATTTCCTTTCCTACCAAGTACCAACACTAACGAAAGCAACCCTAGATTATCTGTAGTCTCCAGAGGGTGACATACAGATGTACCATTCAAAAAGTGATGTTTTTTCATGAAATCTACGTTTTTTATTTTCCATGCTCTCAACTAAAAGATGCCTAATCAAGCATCTTTTAATTATTTTAGAATCTGAGGTTGATGTTTATTTTAGTTTGATCTATTCGCTACTATTTCAATGATGACATGGCTTAATTGAGATTCCACATTGGAGTCAATCTTAGAGTAAAGGATTTCATTAAATATTCTTGCATGCCTCACCTTTGTAATTTATTATTTATGACCAGAACACTACGATGGATTTTAAGAGCATTTCTTCTTCAAAACCTTTCCAAGTTCTGAAGGATCAACTCCAAAACTCACGAGCAGAGTTGGACCACTGCCGAACACTATTAGAGAAATTACAGGTGGTTACTGCTCTGCATAATTTACATGTCATGTAGCAAAGAGCCTCAGCTATGTATGTTATGTTTGGCTAAGCTTCCACTTGCCTTTTCAGGTTAATAAGGATAAATTGATATGGCAAGAAAGGGAAGTTAATGTAAAAGTTGATCTGTCTGGAATTCTTCATAGGGTATCTCTGAATTATGAGTCAAGCATTGCAGTCTTAGAACCGAATCAGCGGAAAGTAGTTGATGAAAAGAATATGCTTGCGCTGAAACTTGAAGAATCTTTGAGAGAACCTGGTATGATGATTCTTATTGGTTTTTCTAACAACGTTGAGTTATTCTCTTCTGGCAACATCCAAATATAAATAAGTAAACACTTTCAATATTCAGGTCGGAACCAAACCATATCAGAATTTAAAGTGCTGGTGTCATCGCTGCCAGGAGAAATGGGTGCTATGCAAACTGAATTATCCAAGTACAAGGATGATGCTTCAGAATTGCATTCTTTGCGAGCCGAAGTTCACTCTGTTTCTGATATTCTGGCTGGAAAGGTAAATTTCTTTATACGAGCTTGTTGAAGATGTTTACGAGTGTTTTGCGGCTGTTTCAGTTAAGTTGTAGCCATTCGTTTTGTGCTTTACAGGAGCACACTATCAACGAATCATTATGTAGATCTGCTCGTGCAGGATCTGAGATAAGGGATCTACAATCCAGGGTACTGATATTAAAAAAATGCTGATTTCACTAGAATTGTTTTGGATTCCATTGTCTTCACCAGCCATCAGGAAATGGCTTGTTTTAACTAGTTTCTTTGATTTCCATTCATGTTGTTTTTATGAATTCTTAAACCATTGAATTCACATGATGTGTAGGTTTGTGAGCTAAGACAAACGAATTGTGAGCTGAAGCTCTTTGTGGAAATGTATAAGCGTGATTCTATTGATTCAAGGTGGTTTTATTACAGCAGAAATCTTTCATGAAACTACTTCTAAAATTTGTCGTGTTTCACTATGTGTGTTCTCCTATTTAGTCTAGAGATCATATCATCCGAAAATAATATATTGTGCTTTTAAACGTTCTCTAGTGTCAAATTCAGTAGTCCTACTAAAACAAACGTCTACCGTTCTGATGTCCACCCCTTATTGTTTTGTGACAGAGATGTGCTGGAGTCCAAAGATAGAGAATATTGTGAATGGGCTCATGTCCATAGCCTCAAATCTTCTCTTGATGAGAGTAGGCTAGAACAGCGTGTTAAGGCAGCCATTGAAGCTGAAGCAATGTCTCAGCAGAGACTAGCAAGTGGTGAAGCTGAGATTGCTGAATTAAGGGGGAAGATGGAGAGTGCCAGAAGGTACATTTTATTTATACTTTTCCGATGTAGTTTCTCTACTGGATATTTGGAATCTCTACACTTTGCTGTGATATGCCATCACATGTGTTGAAGCAGGCAGAAGCTAGATACATCATCTATTTTTACTTGTGAAAAAGGTGCTAACTGGTGAATTTTCCTGTGTGTTACAGGGATGTTGGTAGTTTATCTGAATTATTGAAATCAAAACATGAAGAAGGTGAAGCATACCTGTCAGAGATTGAGGTATGTTTCATCTCTATATCTTCGTAAAAATACAGAAAATCAGCATTCTAGAAATGCTCATTTTTTGACATTTCAGAGTATTGGGCAAGCATATGAAGATATACAAACACAAAATCAACAATTGCTACAGCAAATTATTGAGAGAGATGACCACAATACGAAGGTAATTTTATGGACTCATTTGCTGTCTGTGTTCATGTTGATGTATCCTTGTCTTCAACATTAATTAGTGTAACCTTTAAACCACCCACTTATGTCCACGATGACTGGTTTCACTTAAAGCTTGTTCTTGACTTCAGTTCCCATAACTAGATGCCAATAATAACTTAAATCTGCAACTAGAAAGGTTTAGATTGCCACCATGATTTTATCCAGGTTTTCATGTTGGTAATGGTAATTTTGTCATGGGACCCGCCAGAGCATTATAATCTCCTGACATCAGATTAACAAAAAAAGTAGAGCAAGAGCATCATATTTTTCTTTTGAGCATGGCGGATTAACGCCCTGGTTTATTTGTTGAAACCAAGACATATTAGTACGATACTTCAACAGATTTCTGTTTTGAGCATGTATAATTAATCCCCCAGTTCATTTGATGAAATTTAAAACATTAGACATGTACAAAAGTTCAACACAGAAGCACCATCACAAAATCAAATTGTGCTCTACATGCCAGGTGATTTGTAACACAAATTAGTAGACTTTCAAGACACATAACCAAAATAGCAGTTTCAAGTTCCCTTCTGCCAGTATCAATTTAGGCTTGATTTCATGAGACAGAAGCACCATCTACAAGCTGAATTTCATTCTTTACCATGAGATTGTCTGAGCACGCGGAGTCGTTGTTGATGGGCTTAACCTGCTTCATACCATCCGCACTGACCGGCATCATGGTGTGTTCGGTGTATGGAGTGCCCTTGGCTCTGCCGCCATGCTCAGTTGAGCTTTGTTGGGTGTGTTTGGTAGGGTGCATGAGCTCAAAAGTTCTTTTCTCGACCCACTTTTGAGTGTTTGGTAGCCTGCACGGGGCCTCCTCAACATGCACGAGCTCAGCCTAAATACCCTTATAGCATGCACGAAGAGAGAACACCCCAGCAGCCGCTGGTCAGCATGCATGAGGAAAGGGAGTGACAACTTTTTTTTAAAAATGTTCAGACTTCAGATTCTAAATAAATAAACTTACAAAAAATGTTTAGAATACCCCAAAAATATTCAGATTTTTCAAATTTTTCCAGATTTTTTTTTCTAAAAATGTCAAGATTTACAAATTTTGTTAAATTTTTTGAAAAATGTTCAAAATTTCAAAATTTGTTTAATTTTGAAAATAAATCAGAATTTCGAAATTTGATTAATTTTTTAGAAAATTGTTTTTTCAAAAAATGTTTAGATTTTCAAATGTTTTCTTCTAAATTTAGAAAAATATAAACTTCCTAAATTTGTTTTATTAAAAAATAAAAACTTTGGAATTTTGAAAATGTTTATTTTTTAAAATGTTTTTTTTGAATGTTTCATTAAATTGTTTGCATTTTTGAATTTTTTTTGTTCACCTATTTGAAAATACCGGTTGTTACTCTACCGACCGACATGTCTAATCAAATGCAAGCTGCCAAACAGAGTCTCAGCTTAGTATGTCTCAGCATATACACTGCTACCAAACAACAACAAATGCATGTACTCTGTATGAGAGGATAACAACCATGCTAGGTTAGGAATGCTATCAAATACACCCGTTGTGACCAGTGGTGGAGGACGAAACTTTTTTGAGGTGGGGTGAACTCTTAAGTCAAAAATATTTTTTGTGCACAACCAACATAAATAATACGAACAAACAGTGCACACCAATATTTTCATATAATCCTAAACAGAATAGCCAAATACATTGAAAATGCAAACATATTTTAAATAGAAGGACGACCTAAAACATACTGATAAGCAAAGATTTAATGGCGTGTAGAAGACCCAGGCAACGGTAGTGCCCTACCCTTGTGAAAATCTTCCTTAATTTTACGAAGATGAAGACTTTTGAATATCCCTCGCTCAATGTAACACACCATCAAGTCATTGAGCCATCCATCGGACATCTTGCTACGCAACTCGGTCTTAATGATTTTCATTGCTGAAAAAGCCCTTTCAACTGTTGCCGTCGCTACCGGTAGTAGCAATGCCAATTCAATGAGGCGATAAACTGTGGGAAACATGATGTACCTTTCAAGTTCAATCATCTTTTTAGCTAGGCTTGCAATATCATGACATTCTCTAAAATCTTCAATTCTTCTCATATGAATAATGAATAGCTCAAGGTGATCTTGTATATGTTCACAATCATAATTAGAGAAATCCTCATGATAAATCTCTATGAGAAGAGCAAGCTTATTGATATTGAACCTAGAAAAGGAGTCTCTTGGGTCAAGACAAGAGAAGTTCTAGAGGAGCTCTGAAGATACCTCATTAGAACGATGATCAAACTCCATGGTGATGGAGTCTATAGCAACATAGAAGGTGTCTACACGGGAAAAATGATCAACAGTGACGTTGTTTCTTCCACCTTTTCTTGATTTTCGCCATTTTGTGAAGGTGTCATCCATACTTGGTATTGGAATTTTGTTTTTGGTGCAGAATGCTTTGACATCTTCCAAGAGTGGCTCCCAACCATCATTTCTCCAATTGAGCAAATGTGTTCTCACATCCATAACCAATGACATCGCCTGAAATGATACAATTATGAGTTTAGATGCAACCTACTTACATGAACAAAACATATCAAAACTAGATACATATAACATACTCTATCTCTCTATCACATACCCGAACAACATTTTGATCCTTCTTTTGCAATAGAAGAGATAGATCATTTTCATACGAAGGATTCTCAACATCATCTTTAGGATGAACACAAAGCTGGAAGTCTCCATTTGATGAACCAAACCTCCTGCCCTACATGGAACATGCACATCCTTCTCAACAATGCCCAAAACTTTCCCGGGTACTTGGATTAGTGATGCTGCGACTATCAGCAAGTACCTCAAAGTATCGCTTCAAATATGTAATTCATCACAATAAAACTGCAATCAATCACTGCAATCTATCTCCTTGAGCCCTTCCTATCACAAAATACAGAGAAAAATACCTATGCCCATTCTTATTTGCCATTAATTAAGCCTAAACACGTGCATGCATTTGATTAGGGCTGCACCTTGGTCCTGAAGTTTTGGCTTTTGGGACCAACAAACCCAGACGGAGGTAGTATAAGGCACTTAATTTCATGTGCAGTCAAAGTTTTAGAACTTTGACCTCTAATATTTGCGGAAGTATAATGATTTAGCATGTAAGAATGGTATTGTTCCACTGTCTTGCAAAATAATTTTGTGTCATGTTTTTACTAATTTTATAAATAAATTTGTAGTCAAAGCTGTGCATTGGAGACTGGAAAACCAAATATGCCTTATCTTTTGGAACAGAGGGAGCATTTATAAGAAATTAGGATCGACTTCTGAGAATATCAAACTATTTCTCGTATGGTTTTGGTAAATACCACATTAGCCACATTGAGGCGAACATTAAAAGGACACAATGGCATTTTACTTTTGTATTCCTGGAAAGCAAGTATTTGTTAGTAGATGTTATATAAGCATATGCATGCATGGCTTAATGACTGGTTCCGTATACCTGCATACTGGTCCTTTTTTTAACCAACAACCAAGAGGCCCGGCGACTGCGAATAGCTGGGACAAGAAAAAAGACTGCATTACAAGCTCTTTGGCGTATGAGGATTGTTTCAGACGCCTATATCTGGATAGGAGTGTAGACGACATAGAGAAGTACAAGATGGCAAAGAAGGCCGCAAAGCGAGCTGTGGGTGAAGCAAGGGGTCGGGCGTATGAGGACCTCTACCAACGGTTAGACACGAAGGAAGGCGAAAGAGACATCTATAAGATGGCCAAGATCCGAGAGAGGAAGACGAGGGATGTTGACCAAATCAAGTGCATCAAGGACGGAGCAGAGCAACTCCTGGTGAAGAACGAGAAGATTAAGCGTAGATGGCGGGAGTACTTTGACAAGTTGTTCAATGGGGAGAGTGAGAGCTCTACCATTGATCTGGACGACTCCTTTGATGATACTAGCAGGCGTTTTGTGCGGTGAATCCAGGAGTCGAAGGTTAAGGAGGCTTTAAATAGGATGAAAGGAGGCAAGGCGATGGGCCTTGATTGTATCCCCATTGAGGTGTGGAGAGGCATCGGGGACATAGCGATAGTATGGCTAACCAAACTTTTCAACCTCATTTTTCGGTCAAACAAGATGCCAGAAGAATGGAGACGAAGTATATTAGTACCAATCTTCAAGAACAAGGGGGATGTTCAAAGTTGTACTAATTACCGTGGAATTAAATTGATGAGCCATACAATGAAGCTATGGGAGAGAGTCATTGAGCACCGCTTAAGAAGAATGACAAGCGTGACCAAAAATCAGTTTGGTTTCATGCCTGGGAGGTTGACCATGGAAGCCATTTTCTTGGTACGACAACTTATGGAGAGATATAGGGAGCAAAAGAAGGACTTGCATATGGTGTTCATTGACTTGGAGAAGGCCTATGATAAAGTACAATAAAATGTTATGTGGTGGGCCTTGGAGAAACACAAGGTCCCAACAAAGTACATTACCCTCATCAAGGACATGTACGATAATGTTGTGACAAGTGTTCGAACAAGTGATGGCGACACTGATGACTTCCCGATTAAGATAGGACTGCATCAGGGGTTAGCTTTGAGCCCTTATCTTTTTGCCTTGGTGATGGATGAGGTCACAAGGGATATACAAGGAGATATCCCATGGTGTATGCTCTTTGCGGATGATGTGGTGCTAGTCGATGATAGTCAGACGAAGGTCAATAGGAAGTTGGAGTTATGGAGGCAAACCTTGAAATCGAAAGGTTTTAGACTTAGTAGGACTAAGACTGAGTACATGAGGTGCGCTTCTAGTACTACTAGACACGAGGAGGAGGGGGGTGTTAGCCTTGATGGGCAGGTGGTGGCTCAGAAGGACACCTTTCGATAATTGGGGTCAATGTTGCAGAAGGATGGGGATATCGATGAAGATGTGAACCATCGAATTAAAGCCGGATGGATGAAGTGGTGCCAAGCTTCTGGCATTCTCTGTGACAAGAGGGTGCCACAAAAGCTAAAAGGCAAGTTCTATAGGACGGTGGTTCGACCCGCAATGTTGTATGGCGTTGAGTGTTGGCCGACTAAAAGGCGGCATGTGCAAGGTGTGGCGGAGATGCGCATGTTGAGATGGATGTGTGGCCACACAAGGAAGGACCGAATCCGGAACGATGATATACGAGATAGAGTTGGGGTAGCGCCAATTGAAGAGAAGTTTGTCCAACATCGTCTGAGATGGTTTGGGCATATTCAGCGCATGCCTCCAGAAGCCCCAGTGCATAGCGGACGGCTAAAGCATGCTGATAATGTCAAGAGAGGCCGTGGTAGACCGAACTTGACATGGAAGAGTCCGTAAAGAGAGATCTAAAGGATTGGAGCATCACCAAAGTACTAGCCATGGACAGGGGTGCGTGGAAGCTTGCTATCCATGTGCCAGAACCATGAGTTGGTCGCGAGATCTTATGGGTTTCACCTCTAGCCTACCCCAACTTGTTTGGGACTAAAGGCTTTGTTGCTGTTGTTGTTGTTGTTGTACAAGCTCTCTGGCCTAGTCCACTAACTCCTTTGTGTTTGCAAAATTGGATTAACCAAACCTTTTGTTTTGGTTCAGCATGTTTTTTTTTTGGTTTGGTATAGATATGCACCGCCCTAATGCCAGCCAAGTGGACCCAATGTGTGTGTGTGTGGCAGAATTAGTGTGGCATCCTTCCTCTTTGCTTCTTGAACCAGGATAACACAATAAACATCCTGTATCCTCATCCTACAAAGCATGGACACGGCAGAAACTGCAAACTGCCATCCTAATTCGACGGGACACGGCGATACGGCCAGACACGCCAGATTACGCGTGTCCCCCAATATCCCCTGATTCTGAATTAAAAAAAAGGAAAGGAGCCAAGACATGGCTGGGATACGTTGTGGAGACGGGAAGCCCAATAACAAACAGCCTCGGCCCGATACAAACCATATTTTCCAGGGCCGCACTCACACACACGCTCCTGTGAAACGAACACTGCTCCCAATTGAATGCAACGTCAGTGCCGCCTGCCTGGACTGGACCGCCGCCGTCGCCTGGACTCGACCGCTGCCGTCTAGATTCGACCACCGCCACCTCCGCCCTAACCGGACCGCAGTCGCCTGGACTCGACCTCCTGATGGCAACCACGCTTGAGCAGATAACCCAGCAGTCTCTGCTCAACCCCTTCATCTCCTTGCTCGATTTCTTGCTGTTGAGCTGCTGCTGCTTGCTTCCCCATGGGGCCATGCCATTGCTGCTGCTCTTGAGCTACTGCGCCCTGCGCACTTGCATGCTGGTGCCTGGTTGTTGCTTGATGTTAGGGAGCATGGCGTGAGCGCCACCGCCGGGTGAAAGCTACATACTTACATCTTAGTTGAAATGACATGGGCCTAAAGGATCAATTAATTCAATCGCTGAGCACGTGAGAAAGGAGACATCAGACAACAAATTGAAATGGGACAGTATTCTGATCTCTTCTTAGTTTCTCTTCAAAATTTTTTTGTTTTTAACTCTATATTGCATGGCATGTTTTAATCATTTTTATATATACTCGCCGTATCCCTGAATGGCTGTTTTTGGAAAATGCCGTATCCCTTATCCCCGTCTTTCCGTCCCCGTGTCCGTGCTTTTTAGTCCTCATCAATGCCTCGAGGCCATTGAGCCCACCCTAACCAAAGCTGTCAGCATCACTATTTGAGTTGATGGCCTTGCCGTGAACCACCATGCTCACCTTACTTCTGCTTGAAAATTTAGTACATTGCCTGCCTCTCCATCTGCGTAGCCTACCCTTCTCCATGCTTGCTTCCTTCTGATCTGCAGCAGCTGTGAGGGAGAAGACACGCTAGGATGGCATCCAAAGCATTCCCATACTGCTTGGAGAGGAAGGCAGACAGGAAAGAGAAGGGGGTAGAGGAGGGAGGAAGATGGGAGAAAAGAGGAGATGCAAACGATATATATACATTGAGCCCATAACCAGTTGCACCCAGACAGTTCTAGGCCACTTTGGAAGTGGGTTTTGATCCAGACTGAGATAAATCTAGGTGTCTGGAGAAATAAAAGGCAAGATGAGGGGGTTGAGTGAGACAAAGGCCGTGACTTCAATACAATTTGCTATTTTCTAAATCTACTTCTAAGGAACTGATCCTTCCTGTGCTAATGGTCTTTTATGGAAGTAACATGCCAATGCTGCCACTGTGGGATTAGTGCTGATATCTTGTTGATATGACAAACTACTCCCTCTGTTCCTAAATACAAGTCCTTTAAGGGATTCCAATACAGACTACATACGGAGCTTAATGAGTGAATTTACACTCTAAAATGCGTTGACATACATCCGTATGTAGCCTGTATCGAAATCTCTAAAAGGTCTTACATTTAGAAACCGGGGGGGGTAGTATGGTAATAGATGGATAACACAAGCAAAGGTCAAGATAACTCTTGATTTGGTCATGCAAGGAGCAGAAACCGGCATACTTTGTGCAAAAGCACAAGAATCTGTTCCATTTTCTTTGGCAACATCATCTTCCATGTCACTTTGTTGCCAGCTAGACAGTTGGACTATTCTTCAGCATAATTTTTATCATTTTATTTCTACTGACTGGTCCAAACATCGCTCTTAACACCTACTGGCATGATGGTCTGTCTAAACGGGAGCACATGCCCAAGTTGGATGGATCAATATCTTGAAAATAAGTAGTAATATTCTTGTTGTGGTCCGCCAACATTCCCAACTTTTGTTCAGCAACAAATGACAGCTACGATTATACAACAGAGAGAAGGTGTGATGTTGCATACTGAAGTTCTGTAGAAAACCTCATATT
Organism: Hordeum vulgare subsp. vulgare; assembly: GCF_904849725.1. Classification (NCBI taxonomy): domain Eukaryota; kingdom Viridiplantae; phylum Streptophyta; class Magnoliopsida; order Poales; family Poaceae; genus Hordeum; species Hordeum vulgare. The sequence goes on from NC_058520.1 coordinate 543,398,097, forward strand.
AGTAATGTGTGTGCATATTTGGCTGATTAATCAGCATAGCTTGTACAAGAAAAATCAACCATGGTCATTTTAGAGTCATGTTTATCTTTATTTGTCGGAGATAGAAGTATAAGAATATTTTTTAACAGCAACCTGTACTGCACCATCTTATGTTTACATGTTACTACAGATCTTTATGGAAGGTGTTAAGGTGAAACAGGCACAGGATACTTTGCATTTAGAGGTATGCAACCTGAACAGGAATTTATGGCAGGCAAAGAGCTTGATCGATCTCTACAAAGATAAAGTTGCCCAGTTAGATGACAAGGTAATTTAAACGCATCAAGGGGACAACATCATATTTTAGGGAGTGTTGAACACATGTTTTTCCTTGTCCATTTGCAGTTAAAAGTTTGGTCAGAGCAGATAGGGAGACTTTCAGAGGATGGACGGCGATATTCTGTTTCTTCAGGCCATGCTCAACGAAAGCTGGTGGATGTACAGGGAGAGGCTCAACAATTGAGACAGTCAATGGATGAAGTACAAGCCAAGGTTGGGAGGAGTCGACTAGAAGTTTCTGGGTTGCTTGTAGAATTAGAGAAGGATAGGTAATTGCCTGCAGAGGTTTATTTTTTTCATGCTTTGTGTGACTTCCAGATTTTTTCGTGTCACAAGTTGAATGGTGTTTTTCCAGGTTTAGTAAGAGGAGAATCGAGGATGTCTTGGAATCGATGTCAAGAAAAGCTAGTTCTCTTAGAGCAAAGACAGAGGCTTCGTCAGTGTTGGAAAAGGTTCATCAGGAGGTGAATGAGTACAGGGGAATACTGAAATGTGGTGTGTGTCGCGACCGACAGAAAGAGGTGAATAGTGCCACCTTCATTTCCTATAACCTTGGTCACGATATCAACTCTGACAACTCGTTCTTCGGTGTCGCTTAGGTCGTGATCACCAAGTGCTACCATCTTTTCTGCAATGACTGTATACAGAAGTTGCTTAGAAACCGTCAGCGAAGATGTCCTTCCTGTGGATTAAGCTTTGGGGCTAATGATGTGAAGCCGATATATATATGATGTTGTAGCAGGGTCATCTAGGACAAGTGACTGAAGTGCTGCTTGCTTGGTTCAGTCGAAAATGTGGATTAACTTGCCAAATTTCTGCAAAGAGGACCCATAGCATACCTTAGGTTGTAGGCACAATGCCCGTGGCTTGTGCTATGCCAGTGGCACGCCGCTCCTTTGTAAAGTTTGTAATTTTCTTGTTGAAATAGCTGGTAGTCGTAGCTTGCATATGCATTCTGTTATTCTATTTGACATGTCAAGAGGAGTCAGTGCTTGCAAAAACATGGAAAATCTGAGATGCATATGATATACACCTCTCTTCCCATCCGGCATCCCAATAGAATTTTCCCTTTGGCACTGTTTGGTTAGCACTGCCTCGGCTAGGATTGGGGTCGAAACTTGGTCGAATAATCCCTTCACCAGAGGTATCCTGCTCCTTCCTCCTCAACTATTATAACACCTTCAATCAGATTTCACGGGGTGTGGAGGAAATTATCAAGGGCAAGTCGCCGGTGTTTTCCGAAGGCCTGGCTGTGCGAGAGCCCCGCATAAACCCCACGCCCCGAATGGTGGCGCTGTCAGTGGATGGATCCTTCAATGATACAGATGGCTCGGCTGGTTCAGGTATGATCTTGAGGAATGGTACCGGTGGTGTGATCTTTGCTGCTTACCGCAGGCTATTTCTCTGCAACGACGCCCTGAAGGAGCTACGTGCTATTCTAGAAGGTATTAAACTAACAGTTGAGCATTCCAACTCCACGATCATGGTGCAATCAGACTGTGTTGTAGCCCTTAAAGCTATATCTGATGCATCCTTGGATAGATCAGCCTACGGCCATATGATCCAGGAGATTAAATTCTTTTTAAGTGATAGGGTTTTTGTTTCTGTAAAAGTTTCTCGTGATCAAAATAGAGTTGTAGATTGCTTAGCGAAGTTTGGACGGTGTGGAGATAGCACACCATGTTGGCTAGGGCAACCTCTTTCGTGTGTCAGTGAATCTTTACCTATTAATAAAGCACATATTGCTTCTGTGGTACGTTATTTAAATTGCCCTCAAAGTTAGCTTAAATTACCCATCATGCCACCGTTAAGTAATAGAAAACGTTTCACAAAGCAAAAAATCTCGGACTTGGCCGGCCAATGTAAAAACATCCTATATTGCGCTCTGCACCTGGGAAAATATCCAGCACACCGTATGGGCCGGCCCATGCACAGGCGCCAGTTTTTTCAGTTCAGTTTATTTATTTATCTTCAGTATTATTTTATTTTTCTATTTTAAATAATTTAGAACTTCAAATAACCTTTAAACTTTTAGTAAACTTAAAATTTTAAATCAACATATTTTAAAAAATAAAATGTTTGTGACTTCAAAAACTGCTCGGAGTTTTTGTAAAAAATGCTCGCATATACAATAAAATGTTTGCAAGTCTGAAAAAATGTTTGTAAAATAAGAAAAGTCCATGATTTCAAATCAAACTCCATGTATTAAAAATTATTAAAAGCATTTAACAAAATTCTTTCTAATTCAAAATATTTTAATGCATTTAAAAAATGTCCTAAAATATTAAAAATAGCTAATGCCTGTTTTGATAGTTTCTTTTTTTATTTAAATTTTTCCGTTCCATTTTTGTTTACTTCTAATTTAAATAATTTAGAATTACAAAAGCACTTGCATATTAAAAAATAGGAATTTTGAATTAAAATGTTGACGAAAACATAAAATGTTTGTGGATTCAAAAAAGGCGTCGTTTTTTTGCAAATTAGAAAACAATGTCCGCGAATTTAATAAATATATTACTAACTTATAAAATTGTTTGTTTATTCAGAAAAACTTCATGTGTTTCAAAAATGTTTGTGAATTTAAAATAAAATCCTCCAACATAAAAAATTATGTTCGTCTTTTCTAGAATTGGTCGCCAATTCAAAAGAAAATATTTAAACCCGTTTGAAATATAAAAAATATTCATGATTTTTAGTAAATGTTTGTAAATTGTAAAAAATGTTCTCGATTTTAAAATTGTTATCATATTTGTCAAATTGTTCATGAAAAATCTAATGTATGCAGTTAAACATTAATGCTTCTAAGTCTTTGTGAAAATATACCCGTGTGATTTTTGAAGAATTAACTGATGGATGGATCGGATTATTATTGTATGTTTTCTAAAAAAAATTCTTGAAATTAAGAATAATTCTTTGAGTTACCAAGATTTTTGACAACCATGATATTTTTTTTAAATGTAAAGGTTGCTTCAACTTGTGAATAAATTTAAAAGAAGAAACATTTTCTTGCATTTGTGCATAAAATTTGAAAATCAAGCGATGATGTGTGAACGTAATGTGGTCATCATCATTGAAGATTATGTTTTTTTTCTCCCGTTGCAACGCACGGGCCATTTTTCTAGTTAGTCCCTAAGGATTGTAACTCTGTTATCTTGGAATAAAATCCCTGTGGGTTCGCAAAAAAAACCCTTCAATCCCAGCGGTACAAACCTGGATGGTTTTACTCGCTGCCACATCCCGTCCCAAACCGACAGGTTCTACCTCTATAAAATCCTCTCCCCCATGTCCAACAAAATAAATAAATAATCCTCTCCCCTATCTTGCGAATTCTACCCGCGCCACAAACGGGATTTGTTACGCCAAAAGAAAATCTCGAGTCGCTTCTCCTGACCTGTGACAGCCCGAGACCGACGCTTCAGAAGATTCTTCTTTTATTCCGTTGCTGGCGTGTGATTATTATTATTTGTCGCTTCATCATCGCATCATGCACATCATCTGCATTGCATTGGCATCCCGTTGCCGTTAGTTTTCAAACTTGCATCCGATATTAGTTGCCGGTTCTCTCCGTTTTTGTCGTTGACCGTTTTAAACCCGACCACACTCGCACGCGCTCGCGGCATCGTCATAACCTTGTTTTTAAAAGTGTGTATAAAATATTCTTGGATTGGGTTGAAATTTGGCGTGCGGTCTTATTTAGATATAGGTAGGTCGTGTGCCAATTTTTGTTGCAATCAGAGTCCGTCTGGTACCTGAACGATCGTCCGTAGCGGCACCGTCTTCGGTTATTTATCGGATGCTTTCGGTGTTTTAAATCGCGTTGCCGCGCCGCACCGTTTCCCTCTCATCTCCGCCTAAGCCACTCTACACGGCCTAACCTAACCCTAGGACGTTTCCGGAATGTCCGATCGCGATCAGAGGGTCCGAAAACGTCCGGAATCAGCTAACCCTAGCTCGTGTCTATAAATAGACAGCCACCCTGCCTAATCTGGACCCTAACCCTTCTTCCACATCGGTTCCCGTGCCACCCTAACCCTAGCCACCGCAGCCTCCTCCCTCTAGCCGCCGGGCCCGCCAAGCCCGTAGCCGGCCGGCCCGCCCCGGGCCCGGATCAGGCCACCGCCAGCCGCAGCCTCACGCGGGAGCTCCTCCCGTGGCGCTCGAGGAGCCGAGCCCGTGTGGTCGGTCCACACCGGATCTCCAGCCTATAGCTCGCGCCGCCTTGCCCTAGTGTCGTCGGAGTACGCCTCGTCGCCAGCCATGCCAACCTCGCGCCGCCCCCAACCTGCTCCCTCCGCCCCGAGCGTTGACCCTCTCTCTCACCTGCTCTCTCTCCCTCCCGCGGGAAGATCGAGCCGCCATGATCGTTGACTCGCCGGAGTTCGAGTAGGTCGGTGTAACATCCCAAATTTTGGAATGTTAATATAATTATTAGATTGATTGTTTGTTTGTTTGAGTGATTGAAACTTGAGGGAAATTTGAAACTTAAAAAAAAACTTTGAATGAGAGGGAATAAAATGACTTTCCCCTGTTTCCTGTGAATTCAAATTCATAGATGTAAAAACAGTGAGAGAAGATAGCATGACTTATTCAACTATAAAGAATTTGAATCAAGGTGGCATTGGAATTTCTTTCGATATTTGATTCCAATTATTTTGGCATAAGATTTCAACCACAAAATTTTCCTGACAATATACTTGCCAAGCAAGAAAGAGAGGAGGTAAGATGACACCCCAAAAAAAAGGTCAGTAGAAAAAGAGTGCCAAAAAATTTAAAGACAAAATTTGTGTTTTATTGGATATTTTTTAGAAAAATAAGTATTTATAAAGTTTTTATTTTCAGAAAAATAAAATGCCCACGTGATGGGAAATATTTTTCTGAGAATTTTGATATATAATACTTCTATATTTGGAGTTATATTTATTTTCCTTTTTATGTTTTACTTTCCTATTATAATAAAAAGGAAAAGAGATCACTTTTATTAGGAAAGTACCTGGGCCACGTTAGGAAACGAATCTGGCCCAATCCATACCTTCTTCTTCCTCCTCACGACCTTCCTTCCTTCTCTCGCCATGGCAGAAGCTTCCGAGGAAGCTTCCTCTCCCAGATTCGCGGGATTCCTTCCCTCCCCGCACCTCCCACCACCCCTATAAGATTGCCCCTCCTCTCCTCGTTCCATTTTCCCCATCAGCTCGCCCTCTCCCTGCCCGTAGCCACGGCGCCCCCACCATTGTTGTTCCTTCCACGAGCAGAACAGAAGGACGCCCAGGAGCCCTGACGCCCCCTTCCTCGCCTCCGGGACCCTCCGCTGTTCCCCCTCCCCGCCGGCGACCCTCCCCTCGCTGGAGTGCCCCTCCCCTCGCCGGGGCAATCCCCACCTCGCCGGCTAACCTCCCAGCCACGGCCAACCTTCCACGTGAGCTTCAAAAAAATCCCGTCACAGTTTTTTTTCGGAAAAAAGAGCAAACTTATAAAATTCATATCTATTAGTCTATAACTCCGAATTAGTTGATTCTTTTTGCATTAGATCACAAATTTCTTGTAGTTTCCGAAAATATATAATTTGACTATGTTTGAAATTATAAAATTTGAGTTAGAACAGATTTGGTTTAACTCTTGTTTTGCTTATACCAGGAGTTTAAAAATAGATTCTAAATTAATTCCTTTTGCTACTGTTTCCTATTGATCATATTTTTCAGTAGTTTAAGTTTCATTTTTTAAAAATATTTTTACTTGGGGTTTTACCAAAACAGATTCTATTTTAGTTCTTTTAGGATTATAGCTATTTCTTTTTCTATATTTGTTTTTAAATTACTTTCTTGTATATTTGAGAAAGTTTATATTTTGTTTTATGTTAGATAAGAGTAGGTTTTCAACAAAAACAAAATTTTATTTTTATTTGTTATCATGAAATCAATTCTAGTTCTCTAATAACTTGCAATTGATTTCCCTACTAATTTACTCCCATTTGAAAATACTTTCAAATAGTTTTATGAAAAATACTTTATTTTATCTTAGTTAATTTTATATTTTATTCTGTGTTATTTTACTATTTTAGTGTTTTATTTTCAGTTAGAACAAAAACTATTTAGTGCTTGATGTAGTAGAAGACTCCTAGTTTTCTTTGAAGTTTCCTTTGGATTCTTATTCGCTCTCTCTTATTGATTTTGATTGCAGCAACTTTTATTGTTGTTTGTTATTTGATTGCTAGAATGATTGCTAGTGTGAGTGCTTATGTGAATACTATGTTTGCTTATATAGATTTCATCGGAGAGTGACGAATAGTTCTATCAAGTTGTTTATCGAGAACGATAATTCTTCTTCATCAACCTCACCAGGCAAGTCACGTGATCATATCATTACCTATGTTTTATATGCATTGTAGTTCTACCTTTCTTCACCCAATTGCATGCAAAGTAGGTACTTGGAAATTTTAGATCTTGATGTAGTATCATGTGGTAGGCACCCACCCCCTTGTTACTCTGGTCGGGACGTTGTTATGTTGTGCTCCTAGTAGACGGGGTTATGGTTGAGTGTTTACCATGAGTGTTGTGAGAACTTAATAATCAAGACCTGAAGACTCCAAGACTTGCAAGACCTCATAACGAAATATACCTCGGGGTGAAGGACGGTTTAGATGGGCTTCGTGGAGAAACAAGTGGACAACCCGGGATGCATGGGGAAGCGCCATGACATCTTGCGGAAAGCTTCATCCAGGCCCAAAGAGATGGACGGATATTTTCAAGACCCAAGGCTTACCTGCACAGCCACAAGTCATTATGGGCTCTGGCTTGGTTGGACAACGTGGTGACTCTGGACAGGCGGTGCTACGAGATGTAGAAGAACGGTAGGATTGGATGGGCACCGTCAGAGTCTCAGAGGAACCCGTTGAAAGACCATGTTTTGATCATCCGGTTCGCAAACACCCTGAAGTGCGAGGGCTTCAACGGAGGCGATCAAATCTTGTGGGGAACGTGTGCAAAACTCTGCAGAGTACTCAAACCTAATCGATTAGCCGTGTCCACGGTCATGGACAACTTGAGCCAAGGAACTGAAACTATCGGAAACTCCCAACATCATTATATATATTTGATGTGGGTAATATGGATAACTTGGGTATGAGATCTGGTTGGTGGAACCATCTCATTAACAACCAACTACATAGTAATATTTTGCTTTTAGCCCCTCTCTTGTTGTAGGAGAAAACTTTGCTTTTTGCTAAAAACTTACAGCCCCACCTGCCATATATGCATATAGTATAGATGTTATTTTACCCCTCTCTTTTGTGACTTGCCGGCATATTCAATATGCTGACCTACACGGCTGCAACGTCTTATGTTGCACATACTTTCTTCGACGAGTAAGAGTACGATTCAGGGTTACGGTCTGCACTCAACTTGCCGTTGGTGTTTATTGGGACTCCACTCTCTTGACTGTTTCCGTTGAGATTTTAAGGTATATATCAGTTTAACGTTATTTACATGTGATTGCACTTTGATATATACATTGATGTACTGTGTGTGCCAGCATACTGATCCAGGGATGACACAGATACACAGAGGCTTGACTCGTTTTGAGTCGGGTCGCTACAGTCGGCCGCCGCCGGGAACGAGTGTCGCAGCCCCGGATCTGCCCGTGCCCGCCGGGATCTGCCCCCCTCGCTTTGGAGCGCCGCAGGTCACGTTCCGCCATGGCCTCCCGCTCGGGAGGAGGAGGAACGAACAATCGTCGTTGACTTGTCGCCTGGGCCGCCTCGCCCCACTGGGCCGGCCTCCCTTCGCAGCCCAGCCGAGGCCAGCGACCGAGCCAAGCCGAGTGGGCCTCCTCAGCCGCAACCACCGCCTCTCCGACCTGGGCCAAGCCCACGAGGTGAGGACCCCCGCAAGCCCTATCCTTTGCCCAGTGCGAGGTGTTGCTATATTGCGCCTCTGGTTTCGTCCCGTTAGGTTTTTCTTTAGATTTCACGAATTTAGTTATTTCAGGAAATATAGATATTTAAACGCCCGTAGAATTTTACTCGTGCGTCGGATCGCGGCGAATGATATGTAAAACTTGTGTAGTTTTTCGCGTAGATTCATATTTTTCAACTTTCATACATGTTTGGAGTTGTTTGACTTGTCGTTCGCCTAGATTTACGTGTTGTCCTATTAGGGTTATATTTCCATAGATATTTTTGTGTGCGTCCCGATTGTTCAAATCCCGTAGATAAAATGTTTACGATGTTTGTGACCCTTTGCCATGTATTTTAGAGTAGTTGCTTGCATTTTTGCATGTAGGAGCTGTCAATAGTTTGATATGTCGTGTTTAGGACATATTCTCGCATATATGTGTGTCATTAGTTTTATTTTACAACCCTTCATATTATATATGTTTTCGGGGTAGAAAAATCTGTAGAATTTAACTATGCAATTAGTTTTGCCTTTCGAGTAAGTTAGCGTGCATGATATTTCTGTCATGTTGCTCTCTTGTTTATTTTGTGGGATTTATTCTGTGTGTGATATGCATGAGTTGTGAACTAGAGATATGCCCTTGGATATGTATGCTAGCCCCTGGTATTTTTGGTTGCCTTAGAAATCCATGTGTAGGTGTTGTTTGCTTGTTGTCAACATGCTAGAAAATAGTGCTGATTTGGAGATGCTGAAATATTTCCAAGTCTGAAATTTGTTATATTTTGTTGTCTTGCCATGAGTTTTGCTAGTGATCTACAGCTCCTTTGAGGTTGGTGCAATGGAGTTATTTGTAGACCTTAAGATTCTCTAGCATGATGTAAATTTTCATGCCATTCGGTGCCCTGTAGCATGTAATTTTACTGCTGTCAATATACCTTCAGATCGAAAACTGCACTGTCAACAGTGTTATTTTCACTAAGTCTGAAACTGTGTGTAAGATGCCATTTTGTGAGTTTTTTTCCTAGTGATCTATGCTGCCATGCTAGATGTTATTAGTAGGATGTTGTAGTGCATCTTGACTACTTCTGTCTCATGCCTTGTTTGAGCATTTTAGATTTATGTAGCTTGTTGTTTTGGGGTGTAGAAAATGTCATGTTGCTATTTTTGGCACATTATGACTGTGTAGCTTGTATTTGTTGAACCGTTGCTCCGTTTTGATCGTGTTCTATATGAAACTTGCTAAGAATCTCGTGTAGTTTCAGATTATGTTGTTGCTTTCTTGGTTTGGAATGTTTGTGGTTGTTATTCGCATACATATTGCATTCATGGCATCATATCCTACGGTGATCATGTCTTTTGAACTGTAGCTCCGTTTGCATTGATCTCTATGTGTAAATTGATCGGAACGTTGCGTAGAATCACGTGTACCTATTTATTTTGTTGTTTAACAAACATTAAAACGTGTTAGTTCAGATCTGGACAGAATTATAAATTAACGTATGAGGTCAGTTCGGAGATGCTATATGTCGTTTCCGACCTCATTTAAAATGCCTAGATAGGTAGCTTAATTACGCTTCACCTCCTGCCATGTTTAACCAACATTTAATATTGTCGTGTAAATAATCGGAAGTGAACTAAATAATTAAAGGTGGAGTTTCGTCGATATGCAACTCGTTGCATATTGAACTTCACTTAATGTGTAGTGTTTGATTCTGTGAATTGCCGTGTCATACCGTGCATAAATGAAACCGCTCGTGCATCATATGTGTTGTGCATCGTGTGGTGAATATCGTGTGTTGATTCTTGTTTCTGGTTTGCTTCGTCTCGATAGAGTTCTGCAAGTGTGTCGGAACGTGAGGATCCGTTGGACTACATCGGCCCGTCTGCTTCACGGATCATTCTTCTTCCAAGAGGGATCTCAGGCAAGATGATCATTTTTCCTAGATACCATTACTATCATTGTGTTGGAATTATGCCCTAGAGGCAATAATAAATATAGTTATTATTATAATTCCTGTATCAAGATAATCGTTTATTATCCATGCTATAATTGTATTGAATGAAGACTTATATACATGTGTGGATACATAGACAAAACACTGTCCCTAGCAAGCCTCTAGTTGGCTAGCCAGTTGATCAAAGATAGTCAGGGTCTTCTGACTATGTACAAGGTGTTGTTGCTTGATAACTGGATCACGTCGTTAGGAGAATCACGTGATGGACTAGACCCAAACTAATAGACGTAGCATGTAGATCGTGTCATTTTGTTGCTACTGTTTTCTGCGTGTCAAGTATTTGTTCCTATGACCATGAGATCATATAACTCACTGACACTGGAGGAATGCTTTGTGTGTATCAAACGTCGCAACGTAACTGGGTGACTATAAAGATGCTCTATAGGTATCTCCGAAGGTGTTCGTTGAGTTAGTATGGATCGAGACTGGGATTTTTCACTCCGTATGACGGAGAGGTATCTTGGGGCCCACTCGGTAATACAACATCACACACAAGCCTTGCAAGCAATGTAACTTAGTGTAAGTTGCGGGATCTTGTATTACGGAACGAGTAAAGAGACTTGCCGGTAAACGAGATTGAAATAGGTATGCGGATACTGACGATCGAATCTCGGGCAAGTAACATACCGAAGGACAAAGGGAATGACATACAGGATTATATGAATCCCTGGCACTGAGGTTCAAATGATAAGATCTTCGTAGAATATGTGGGATCCAATATGGGCATCCAGGTCCCGCTATTGGATATTGACCGAGGAGTCACTCGGGTCATGTCTACATAGTTCTCGAACCCGCAGGGTCTGCACACTTAAGGTTCGAGGTTGTTTTATGCGTATTTGAGTTATATGGTTGGTTACCGAATGTTGTTCGGAGTCCCGGATGAGATCACGGACGTCACGAGGGTTTTCGGAATGGTCCAGAAACAAAGATTGATATATAGGATGACCTCATTTGATTACCGGAAGGTTTTCGGAGTTACCGGGAATGTACCGGGAATGACGAATGGGTTCCGGGTGTTCATCGGGGGGGGCAGCAAACCCCGGGGAAGCCCATAGGCCTTGGGGGTGGTGCACCAGCCCTTGGTGGGCTGGTGGGACAGCCCAAGAAGGCCCTATGCGCCATAGATAGAAAATCAAAGAGAAAAGAAAAAAAAGGAGGTGGGAAAGAAGAGAAGGACTCCACCTTCCAATCCTAGTTGGACTAGGATTGGAGGAGGACTCCTCCTCCCTTGGTGGCGCAGCCCTTGGGGCTCCTTGAGCCTCAAGGCAAGCCTCCCCTCCCCTCATCCTATATATATGGAGATATTAGGGCTGATTTGAGACGACTTTTGCCACGGCAGCCCGACCACATACCTCCACGGTTTTACCTCTAGATCGCGTTTCTACGGAGCTCAGGCGGAGCCCTGCTGAGATTAGATCACCACCAACCTCCGAAGCGCCGTCACGCTGCCGGAGAACTCATCTACCTCTCCGTATCTCTTGCTGGATCAAGAAGGCCGAGATCATCGTCGAGCTGTACGTGTGGTGAACGCGGAGGTGCCGTCCGTTCGGCACTAGACGTGGGACGGTCGCGGGACGGTTCGTGGGACGGTTCGCGGGGCGGATCGAGGGACGTGAGGATGTTCCACTACATCAACCGCGTTTCTTAACGCTTCTGCTGTGCGATCTACAAGGGTGCGTAGATCGGAAATCCCCTGTCGTAGATGGACATCACCATGATAGGTCTTCGTGCGCGTAGGAAATTTTTTGTTTCCCATGCGATGTTCTCCTACAGTGGCATCATGAGCTAGGTTCATGTGTAGATGTCTTCTCGAGTAGAACACAAAAGTTTTTGTGGGCGGTGATGTGCGTTTTTCTGCCCTCCTTAGTCTTTTCTTGATCCCGCGGTATTGTTGGATCGAAGCGACTCGGACCGACATTACTCGTACGCTTACGAGAGACTGGTTTGATCGCTACGAGTAACTCCGTTGCTCAAAGATGACCGGCGAGTGTCAGTTTCTCCAACTTTAGTTGAATCGGATTTGACCGAGGAGGTCCTTGGATAAGGTTAAATAGCAATTCATATATCTCCGTTGTGGTGTTTGCGTAAGTAAGATGCGATCCTACTAGATACCCATGGTCACCACGTAAAACATGCAACAACAAATTAGAGGATGTCTAACTTGTTTTTGCAGGGTATGCTTATGATGTGATATGGCCAACGATGTGATGTAATATATTGGATGTATGAGATGATCATGTTGTAATAGATAATATCGACTTGCACGTCGATGGTACGGCAACCGGCAGGAGCCATAGGGTTGTCTTTAAACTAACGTTTGTGCTTGCAGATGCGTTTACTATTTTGCTAGGATGTAGCTTTAGTAGTAATAGCATGAGTAGCACGACAACCCCGATGGCGACACGTTGATGGAGATCATGGTGTGGCGCCGGTGACAAGAAGATCGTACCGGTGCTTTGGTGATGGAGATCAAGAAGCACATGATGATGGCCATATCATGTCACTTATGAATTGCATGTGATGTTAATCCTTTTATGCACCTTATTTTGCTTAGAACGACAGTAGCATTATGAGGTGATCTCTCACTAAAATTTCAAGACGAAATTGTGTTCTCCTCGACTGTGCACCGTTGCTACAGTTCGTCGTTTCGAGACACCACATGATGATCGGGTGTGATAGACTCAACGTTCACATACAACGGGTGCAAAACAGTTGCACACGCGGAACACTCGGGTTAAGCTTGACGACCTAGCATGTGCAGACATGGCCTCGGAACACATGAGACCGAAAGGTCGATCATGAATCATATAGTTGATATGATTAGCATAGGGATGCTTACCACTGAAACTATACTCAACTCACGTGATGATCGGACTTGAGCTAGTGTAAGTGGGTCATGAACCACTCAAATGACTAGAGAGATATATTTTTGAGTGGGAGTTTAGCAAATAATTTGATTAAGTTAAACTCTAATTATCTTGAACATAGTCTAAGTCCACTTTGAATATATTTGTGTTGTAGATCATCGCTCACGCGACAGTCACCCTGAATTTTAATACGTTCCTAGAGAAAGCTAAGTTGAAAGATGATGGAAGCAACTTTGTAGACTGGGCTCGTAATCTTAAGTTGATCCTACAAGCTGGGAAGAAGGATTATGTCCTTAATGCTGCGCTAGGAGATGAACCACCCGCTACGGCTGACCAAGATGTTAAAAACGCTTGGTTAACACGTAAGGAGGACTACTCAGTAGTTCAATGTGCAGTCTTGTATGGCTTAGAGCCGGGACTTCAACGTCGCTTTGAGCGTCATGGAGCATATGAGATGTTCCAGGAGTTGAAGTTTATATTTCAGAAGAACTCCCGGATCGAGAGGTATGAGACCTCCGATAAATTCTATCCTTGCAAGATGGAGGAGAATTCGTCTGTCAGTGAACATGTGCTCAAAATGTCTGGGTACTCAAACCGTCTAGCTGAGCTAGGGATTGAACTCCCGCAAGAGGCTATCACTGACATAATTCTTCAATCACTGCCGCCAAGCTATAAGGGCTTTGTGCTGAACTACAACATGCAAGGGATGAACAAGTCACCCGGCGAGTTGTTTGCGATGCTGAAAGTCGCAGAGTTTGAACTCCGTAAAGAGCATCAAGTGTTGATGGTGAATAAGACCACTAGTTTCAAGAGAAACAGCAAAGGGAAGAAGGGTAATTCAAAGAAGAGTGGCAAGCCTGTTGCCAATCCGACGAAGAAACCCAAAGCTGGACCTAAGCCTGAAACAGAGTGCTACCATTGCAAGGGTATGGGTCACTGGAAGCGCAACTTCTCCAAGTATCTGGTTGATAAGAAGGCGGCCAAAGAAAAATCAGGTATATTTGATATACATGTTATTGATGTGTACTTAACCGGCTCTCATAGTAGTGCCTGGGTATTCGATACCGGTTCTGTTGCTCATATTTGCAACTCGAAACAGGAACTGCGGAATAGGCGAAGGCTGGCGAAAGATGAAGTGACGATGCGTGTAGGAAATGGTTCCAAGGTTGATGCAATCACCGTCGGCACAGTTTCACTTCAGTTACCATCAGGATTAGTTATGAACTTGAATAATTGTTATTTAGTGCTTGCGTTGAGCATGAACATTATATCTGGATCTTGTTTATTGCGCGATGGTTACTCTTTTAAGTCAAAGAATAATGGTTGTTCTATTTCTATGAGTAACATCTTTTATGGTCATGCACCCAATGTGAGAGGATTGTTCATATTGAATCTTGATAGTGATAATACACATATACATAACATTGAGACCAAAAGAGTTAGAGTTAACAATGATAGCACCATGTTTTTGTGGCACTGCCGCTTAGGTCATATTGGTGTAAAGCGCATGAAGAAACTCCATACCGATGGACTTTTGGAGTCACTTGACATTGATTCACTTGACACGTGCGAACCATGCCTCATGGGCAAGATGACTAAAACTCCGTTCTCCGGAACAATGGAGCGTGCCAGTGACTTGTTGGAAATCATACATACCGATGTGTGCGGTCCGATGAGCATGGAGGCACGCGGCGGATATCGTTATTTTCTCACCTTCACTGACGATTTGAGTAGATATGGTTATGTCTACTTAATGAAGCACAAGTCTGAAACATTTGAAAAGTTCAAGCAGTTTCAGAGTGAAGTTGAAAATCATCGTAACAAGAAGATCAAGTTCCTGCGTTCTGATCGTGGGGGTGAATATCTGAGTTTCGAGTTTGGTGCTCACTTAAGACAATGTGGAATTGTTTCACAGTTGACACCGCCTGGAACACCAGAGCGTAATGGTGTGTCCGAACGTCGTAATCGTACTTTATTATAGATGGTGCGATCTATGATGTCTCTTACCGATTTGTCGTTATCGTTTTGGGGTTATGCATTAGACACATCTGCATTCACTTTAAATAGGGCACCATCAAAATTCGTTGAGACGACACCATACGAACTGTGGTATGGCAAAAGGCCAAAGTTGTCGTTTCTTAAAGTTTGGGGATGTGATGCTTATGTCAAAAAGCTTCATCCTGAAAAGCTGGAACCCAAAGCGGAAAAGTGCATCTTCATAGGTTACCCAAAAGAGACAGTTGGGTACACCTTCTATCTCAAATCCGAGGGCAAAGTGTTTGTTGCTAAAAACGGAGCTTTTCTCGAGAAGGAGTTTCTCGAGAGAGAATTGAGTGGGAGGAAGATAGAACTTGATGAGGTTGTCGAACCTCTCATCCCTCTGGATGGTGGCGCAGGGCAAGGGGAAACCCGTGTCGTTGCGACGCTGGTTGAGGAGGAAGTTAATGATGATGATCATGAAACTCCGGTTCAAGTTCCTATTGAACCGCGCAGGTCGACGAGACCACGTGCTGCTCCAAAGTGGTTTGGTAATCCCGTTTTGTCAATCATGTTGTTAAGACAACAATGAACCTGCAAATTATGAAGAAGCAATGGTGGGCCCAGATTCTAATAAAATGGCTGGAGGCCATGAAGTCCGAGATAGGATCCATGTATGAAAACAAGGTGTGGACTTTGGAAGTACTACCTGAGGGCCGCAAGGCTATTCAGAACAAATGGATCTTTAAGAAGAAGACGGACGCTGACGGCAATGTGATCGTTTATAGAGCTCGACTTGTGGCAAAGGGTTTTTCACAAGTTCAAGGAGTTGACTACGATGAGACATTCTCACCCGTAGCGATGCTTAAGTCCGTCAGAATCATGTTAGCAATAGCTGCATTTTTCGATTATGAAATCTGGCAGATGGATGTCAAAACGGCGTTCCTTAACGGTTTCCTTAAGGAAGAGTTGTATATGATGCAACCCGAAGGTTTTGTCGATCCTAAAAATGCTAACAAGGTATGCAAGCTCCAGCGATCCATTTATGGACTGGTGCAAGCATCTCGGAGTTGGAATAAACGCTTTGATGAGGTGATCAAAGCATTTGGGTTTATACAAGTGGTTGGAGAATCTTGTATTTACAAGAAAGTGAGTGGGAGCTCTGTGGCGTTTCTAATATTATATGTGGATGACATATTACTGATTGGAAACAACGTAGAGTTTTTGGAGAGCATAAAGGATTACTTGAATAAAAGTTTTTCTATGAAGGACCTAGGAGAAGCTGCTTACATTCTAGGCATTAAGATCTATAGGGATAGATCGAAACGCCTGATAGGACTTTCACAAAGCACATACCTTGATAAAGTTTTGAAGAGGTTCAAAATGGAACAGTCCAAGAAAGGGTTCTTGCCAGTTTTACAAGGTACGAGATTGAGTAAGACTCAGTGCCCAGCAACTGATAAAGATAGAGAGCATATGAGCACCGTCCCCTATGCTTCAGCCATAGGATCTATCATGTATGCAATGTTGTGCACTAGACCGGACGTTAGCCTGGCCATAAGTATGGCAGGCAGATTCCAGAGTAATCTAGGAGTGGATCACTGGACGGCGGTCAAGAATATCCTGAAGTACCTGAAAAGGACTAAGGAGATGTTTCTCGTGTATGGAGGTGACGAAGAGCTCATCGTAAAGGGTTACGTTGATGCAAGCTTTGACACAGATCCGAACGACTCTAAGTCGCAGACCGGATACGTATTTATTCTTAATGGGGGTGCGGTAAGCTGGTGCAGTTCCAAGCAAAGTGTCGTAGCTGATTCTACATGTGAAGCGGAGTACATGGCTGCCTCGGAGGCGGCTAAGGAGGGTGTCTGGATGAAGCAGTTCATGACGGATCTTGGAGTGGTGCCAAGCACACTGAATCCAATAACCTTGTTCTGTGACAACACGGGTGCCATTGCCTTAGCAAAGGAACCACGATTTCATAAGAAGACCAGACACATCAAACGACGCTTCAACCTCATCCGCGACTACGTCGAAGGGGAGGACGTAAATATATGCAAAGTGCACACGGATCTGAATGTAGCAGACCCGCTGACTAAACCTCTTCCACGGGCAAAGCATGATCAACACCAGAACTGTATGGGTGTTAGATTTATTACAATGTAATTCGCATGGTGATGTGAGGGCTAGATTATTGACTCTAGTGCAAGTGGGAGACTGTTGGAATTATGCCCTAGAATTATTATCCATGCTATAATTGTATTGAATGAAGACTTATATACATGTGTGGATACATAGACAAAACACTGTCCCTAGCAAGCCTCTAGTTGGCTAGCCAGTTGATCAAAGATAGTCAGGGTCTTCTAACTATGTACAAGGTGTTGTTGCTTGATAACTGGATCACGTCATTAGGAGAATCACGTGATGGACTAGACCCAAACTAATAGACGTATCATGTAGATCGTGTCATTTTGTTGCTACTGTTTTCTGCGTGTCAAGTATTTGTTCCTATGACCATGAGATCATATAACTCACTGACACCGGAGGAATGCTTTGTGTGTATCAAACATCGCAACGTAACTGGGTGACTATAAAGATGCTCTACAGGTATCTCCGAAGGTGTTCGTTGAGTTAGTATGGATCGAGACTGGGATTTGTCACTCCTTATGACGGAGAGGTATCTTGGGGCCCACTCGGTAATACAACATCACACACAAGCCTTGCAAGCAATGTAACTTAGTGTAAGTTGCGGGATTTTGTATTACGGAACGAGTAAAGAGACTTGCCGGTAAACGAGATTGAAATAGGTATGCGGATACTGACGATCGAATCTCGGGCAAGTAACATACCGAAGGACAAAGGGAATGACATACGGGATTATATGAATCCCTGGCACTGAGGTTCAAACGATAAGATCTTCGTAGAATATGTGGGATCCAATATGGGCATCCAGGTCCCGCTATTGGATATTTACCGAGGAGTCCCTCAGGTCATGTCTACATAGTTCTCGAACCCGTAGGGTCTGCACACTTAAGGTTCGACGTTGTTTTATGCGTATTTGAGTTATATGGTTGGTTACGGAATGTTGTTCGGAGTCCCGAATGAGATCACGGACGTCACGAGGGTTTCCGGAATGGTCCGGAAACGAAGATTTATATTATAGGATGACCTCATTTGATTACCGGAAGGTTTTCGGAGTTACGGGGAATGTACCGGGAATGACGAATGGGTTCCGGGTGTTCACCGGGGGGGGGGGGGCAGCAAACCCCGGGGAAGCCCATAGGCCTTGGGGGTGGTGCACCAGCCCTTGGTGGGCTGGTGGGACAGCCCAAGAAGGCCCTATGCGCCATAGATAGAAAATCAAAGAGAAAAGAAAAAAAAGGAGGTGGGAAAGAAGAGAAGGACTCCACCTTCCAATCCTAGTTGGACTAGGATTGGAGGAGGACTCCTCCTCCCTTGGTGGCGCAGCCCTTGGGGCTCCTTGAGCCTCAAGGCAAGCCTCCCCTCCCCTCCTCCTATATATATGGAGCTATTAGGGCTGATTTGAGACGACTTTTGCCACGGCAGCCCGACCACATACCTCCACGGTTTTACCTCTAGATCACGTTTCTGCGGAGCTCGGGTGGAGCCCTGTTGAGATTAGATCACCACCAACCTCCGGAGCACCGTCACGCTGCCGGAGAACTCATCTACCTCTCCGTCTCTCTTGCTGGATCAAGAAGGCCGAGATCATCGTCGAGCTGTACGTGTGTTGAACGCGGAGGTGCCGTCCGTTCGGCACTAGATCGTGGGACGGATCGCGGGACAGTTCGTGGGACGGTTCGTGGGGCGGATCGAGGGACGTGAGGACGTTCCACTGCATCAACCGCGTTTCTTAACGCTTCTGCTGTGCGATCTACAAGGGTACGTAGATCGGGAATCCCCTCTCGTAGATGGACATCACCATGATAGGTCTTCGTGCGCGTAGGGAAATTTTTGTTTCCCATGCGATGTTCTCCTACACATTTCCATGCTATTTTTATCGTTTCTATCGCTATGTCTCGCTGTCTACCACCTGTTAAATATCAGCCTCTCAACATTACCATGAAAACCTTCAACCTATTCACAACCTAGTAAACCAATGATTGGCTATGTTACTGCTTGCTTAACCATGTGCTAGTGTTGCTAGTTGCAGGTGCAGTTGCTTCCATGTGATAACATGGGTTTCTTGTCATATCACCCTATTAATTGCTAATTAATTTAATGCACCTATATACTTGGTAAAAGGTGGAAGGTTCGGCCTTTCTAGCCTGGTGTTTTGTTCCACCTTTGCCCCCTTAGTTTCGGCTACCGGTGTTGTGTTTCATAATTGAGCGCTCCTAACACGGTCAGGATTGTTATGGGGACCCCCTTGATAATTCGTTTCAGATTAAAACTTGTCTGGCAAGGCCCAACTTTGGTACTACATTTGCCTAATAACTAATGAACCACATAGGGAGTAATTAACCTGAGGAAATTTAATCAACCCCCGGGCCAGTGCTCCGCATGAGTGTTGGTCCAAACCGGGCGATGTCCGGCGCCCCCTGGTCACCCAGGGTTTAGCCAACCCGACGTCCTGCCCATCCGTCGTGTCCTGAGAACGAGATATGCGACTCCTATTGGGATCGTTGACACGTCGGGCGGCCTTGCTGGATTAGTTTTACCTTTGACGAATGTCTTGTGAATCAGGATTCCGGTGATGCTTTGGGTAATCTCAGAGTTGAGGTTTTCCACTAAGGAATCCGACGAAGTCACGAGTTTCGTGACCGAGGCTTTCTATGCGGCTTGTGGTAATTTATGATGGACTAGTTGGAACACCCGTGCAGGGTTAAATCTTTCGGAAAGCCGTGCCCGCGGTTATGTGGCAACGTGAAAACTTTGTTTAACATCCGATTCTAGATAACTTGAAGTAAACTTAAATAAACTTGTCAACTGAGTGTGTAACCGTGACTGTCTCTTTTGCGAGCTCCTTCTCCGATCGAGGACACGGTGGGGTTATGTCTGACGAAGTAGGTGTTCAGGATCATTCATTTGATCATCAGTAGTTCACGTCCGCTATGCGTAGATCATCCCCCTCTTTATTCTTGTACTCGTAAGTTAGCCACCAAATAAATGCTTAGTCGTTGCTGCAACCTCACCACTTAACCATACCTCACCTATTAAGCTTTGCTAGTCTTGATACCTTTGGAAATGAGATTGTTGAGTCCCTTGTGGCTCACATATTACTGCAACACCAGTTGCAGGTACAGGTAAGGTGATTAACACGTGAGAGCGATGATTGTTCATTTGGGGTTTCTTCTTATTCGTCGTCTTCGATCTAGTATGGGTTCCAGGCCGACAGCGTGGGATAGCAAGGATGGACGTCGTTCTTTTATCGTTTATTTTCGTCCGTAGTGGGACCCTGCTCTTCTTCATGATGATTATGTATTTTACTGATGTGACTCTGATGTAGCTTGTGGCGAGTGTAAGCCAATTCCATATACTCATCTTTTCAGTACATGTACTTGTAACGATATCCATTCTTATGAAACTACGAGATGCGCTTCTATCCTTGTCGAGGCCCTCGTGCCAAAATAAGGATAGGATTGCATCTTGGGCGTGACATGACCCTTGTATTTCTGAATAGGAAAACCCTTTAAATCAGGCGGCTAATTTCTTATTTTCGTAAACCGTCTCCTGTGCATTCCACGTGGCATGTGTGGCCCTGCCATCATCCCCCCAACCTTATCTCTTTACGAGTTCTCTCCTCCGCATGTCTCCCTCTTCCATCTCTGCAGCGATGAAGATTCTTCTTTCTTCTTGTTCTGCACGTGCACCGGCTACCGTCCCTGCTGCAACGCAACAGTCGGCGGCGGCGGCCGTGCTCCAAGACAACACTACCCGCAGTTGTCCCTACTGCAACGCAACACTCGCTGACGGGTGCCCGTGCTCCAATGCGACTCTCGCCGGTGGCCGCCCCTCATGCAACGCAACACTCGCCGACGGTTGCCCATGCTCCAATGCAACAGTCACCGGCGGTGACCGTGCTCCAACGCAACACTCATCGCGGACAGCTCACGCTTCAATGCGATAGTCGACGGCGGCGGTCGTGCTCCAACGCAACACTCATCAGCGGCCGCCCCCGTTGCAACGCGACACTCGTCGTGGACAGCCCGTGATTCAATGCGACACTCGTTGGGGATGCAATGAAGTGTCGCCCGCGGCTGCAATGAAGCGTCTCAGGATTGTAGGCTGTGATGGAGCTCTACTGGTGCTGCACTGGAGCATCGCCGACGCTGCAACGCAGCTTTGTCGGCGCCGGTGATGTTGCATTGCAGCTTTTGTCTCGTCGTTGAGGGTTGCAATGGAGGTTCCAGAGGTGCCATTGGGGATGCAATGGATGTTTGTCATGGATAGCACTCGGAGGCTCTCGGTAATGCGCAGATCGGCGGTCCATCAAGGCCTGATCATACAGCTGACTAGCCGGATGATTTCTCTAAGAAATCATCTGGTAGATTTGTAGCAGCCGTCTTGCGAATAGGAGTCTCTGATGGCTCCGGTGCGAGGGTGGCGGTTTGTCGCTTCCTCATATTTGTACATGGTCGGGAATTTCTACAGGTTTTTATGCAGATATCAACATCTAAATTTCCCTTTGCCGACGAGAACAGAGATAAAAAAAATTGTGGGAAGCGGAGATATAATTTGTTGTTGCACAGAGGCCAAAGATTTAATTTGTTGTAGCTAGATAGCAGTTTGACGCCAACCATAATCACATTCGGTCCCTCGCGTCGCCCGTGTCTCGCGACACGAGGGAAACCCGCGCCGCCGCTCAAGGTCCCTTACACCACCACTGCTCCCCGCAACGCCGCTGCCGGAGGGCCGGTCGGCAAAGCCGCGCCGCGCCTAGGGATGGCAGCAGCAGGGTGGTTCCTGTTGGGAACATTGCATGGGAAACAAAAAAATCCTACGCACACGAAGACCTATCATGGTGATGTTCATCTACGAGAGGGAGATCGGATCCACAAACCCTTGTAGGTCGCTAAGCGGGAAGCGTTAAGAAACGCGGTTAATAAACGATTATCTTGAAACAGGAAATATAATAATAACTATTTTATCATTGCCTCTAGGGCATATTTCCAACAGTCTCCCACTTGCACTAGAGTCAATAATCTAGTCTCACATCACTGTGCGATTTACATTGGAATGAATCTAACATCCATACAATTCTGGTGTTGATCATGCTTTGCTCGTGGAAGAGGTTTAGTCAGCGGATCTGCAACATTCATATCCGTGTGCACTTTGCAAATATTTACGTCCTCTCCTTCAACATAATCGCGAATGAGGTTGAAGGGTCGTTTGATCTGTCTAGTATTCTTGTGAAACCTTGGTTCTTGGCTAGAGCAATGGCACCAGTGTTGTCACAGAACAGAGTTATTGGATTCAGTGCGCTCGGCACAACTCCAAGACCTGTCATGAACTGCTTCATCCAGACACCCTCCTTAGCCGCCTTCGAGGCAGCCATGTATTCCGCTTCACATGTAGAATCTGCTACGACGCTTTGCTTGGAACTGCACCAGCTTACCGCACCCCCGTTAAGAATAAATACGTATCCGGTTTGAGACTTAGAGTCATCCGGATCAGTGTGAAAGCTTGCATCGACGTAACTCTTTACGACGAGCTCTTCGTCACCTTCATAAACGAGAAACATTTCCTTAGTCCTTTTCAGGTACTTCAGAATATTCTTGACTGCCGCCCAATGTTCCACTCCTAGATCACTTTGAAACCTACCTGCCATACTTATGGCCAGGCTGACGTCCGGTCTTGTGCACAGCATTGTGATACGTCTCCAACGTATCTACAATTTTTGATGGTTTCATGCTAATATCTTGTCAAACTTTGGATGGTTTGCATGCCTTTTTTTTGGGACTAACTTATTAATTCAGTGCCAAGTGCCAGTTCCTGTTTTTTCCATGTTTTTTACCCCTTTCAGAGGAGATTTTGAAACGGAGTCCAAACGGAAGAAAATCCCCGAAAAGAATTTTTCTGGAACGGAAGAAGATCAGAGGACTTGGGAGCCAAGCCAGAAGAGCCCCAGGGGCCCCACAAGCCCCCACCCCGCGGCTAGGGGGGCCGTGCCATGCAGGCTTGTGGGCCCCCTGGAGGTCCCCTGACCTAGATCTTGCGCCTATATATTCCCAAATATTCCCAAAAAAATTAGGGGAGCATCGTAATCACTTTTCCGCCGCCGCAAGCTTCTGTCTCCGCAAGATCCCATCTGGGGCACGTCCTGGTGCCCTGTCGGAGGGGGGATTCGGACACGGAAGTCTTCTCCATCAACACCATGACCTCTCCGATGATGCGTGAGTAGTTCACCATAGACATACGGGTCCATAGCTAGTAACTAGATGGCTTCTTCTCTCTCTTGGATCTTCAATACAAAGTTCTCCATGATCTTCATGGAGATCTATCCGATGTAATCTTCTTTTGCGGTGGGTTTGTCGAGATCCGATGAATTGTGGATTTATGATCATATTATCTATGAATCTTATTTGAGTTTCTTCTGATCTCTCTTATGCATGATTTCATATCCTTGTAATTCTCTTCGAGTTGTGGGTTTTGTCTGGCTAGCTAGATCTATGATTCTTGCAATGGGAGAAGTGCTTGGTTTTGGGTTCATACCGTGCGGTGACCTCACCCAGTGACAGAAGGGGTAGCGAGGCACGTATCGTGTTGTTGCCATCAAGGGTAAAAGGATGGGGTTTTCATCATTGGTTTGAGATTATCCCTCTACATCATGTCATCTTGCTTAAAGCGTTACTCTGTTCGTCATGAACTCAATACACTAGATGCATGCTGGATAGCGGTCGATGTGTGGAGTACTAGTAGTAGATGCAGAAAGTATCGGTCTACTTGTCTCGGACGTGATGCCTATATGTATGATCATTGCCTTAGATATCGTCATGACTTTGCGCGGTTCTATCAATTGCTCGACAGTAATTTGTTCACCCACCGTAATACTTGCTATTTTGAGAGAAGCCTCTAGTGAACACTATGGCCCCCAGGGTCTACTTCACACCATATTTTCAGCCTTACACTTTTTACTTCATTGCACTTTCCGCCTTCAGATCTCACTTTGCAAACAATCTTGAAGGGATTGACAACCCCTTTGAAGTGTTGGGTGCAAGCTTGTTTGTGTTTGCGCAGGTACTCTCGACTTGACGAGACCCTCCTTCTGGATTGATACCTTGGTTCTCAAACTGAGGGAAATACTTACTGCTCCTGTGCTGCATCACTGTTTCCTCTTCAAGGGAAAAACCAACGCAAGCCCAATCTCCGTCAACGTGTCAATTTCTGGTGTTGTTGTTTGAGAAGTAGCACATTGCATACATGATAGACCCTATGGCTGAATCATAGGGGACGGTACTCATATTTTCTCTATCTTCTGCAATCACCGGACACTCAGTTTTACTCAAGTTTATTCCTTGTAACACTGGCAAGAACCCCTTCTTGGATTGCTCCATTTTGAACTTCTTCAAAACTCTATCAAGGTATGTGATTTGTGAAAGTCCTATTAGGCGCCTCGATCTATCTCTATAGATATTAATGCCTAATATGTAAGCAACTTCTCCTAGGTCTTTCATTGAAAAACATTTGTTCAAGTAATCCTTTACGC
Organism: Hordeum vulgare subsp. vulgare; assembly: GCF_904849725.1. Classification (NCBI taxonomy): domain Eukaryota; kingdom Viridiplantae; phylum Streptophyta; class Magnoliopsida; order Poales; family Poaceae; genus Hordeum; species Hordeum vulgare. The sequence continues at coordinate 543,422,830 of NC_058520.1, forward strand.
TCTCTAAAAACTCCACATTGTTTCCAATCAGCAATATGTCATCCACATATAATATTAGAAACGCTACAGAGCTCCCACTCACTTTCTTGTATATACAAGATTCTCCAACAACTTGTATAAACCCAAACGCCTTGATCACTTCATCAAAGCGCTTATTCCAACTCTGAGATGCTTGCACCAGTCCATAAATGGATCGTTGGAGCTTGCATACTTTGTTAGCATTCTTTGTATCGACAAAACCTTCGGGTTGCATCATATACAACTCTTCCTTAAGAAAACCATTAAGGAACGTCGTTTTGACATCCATCTGCCAGATTTCATAATCGAAAAATGGAGCTATTGCTAACATGATTCAGACGGACTTAAGCATCGCTACCGGTGAGAATGTCTCGTCGTAGTCAACTCCTTGAACTTGTGAAAAATCCTTTGCCACAAGTCGAGCTTTATAAACGGTCACATTACCGTCCACGTCCATCTTCTTCTTAAAGATCCATTTGTTCTGAATAGCCTTACGACCTTCAGGTAATACTTCCAAAGTCCACACTTTGTTTTCATACATAGCTCCTATCTCGGACTTCATGGCCTCTAACCATCTGTTGGAATCCGGGCCCATCATTGCTTCTTCATAATTCGCAGGCTCATTGTTGTCCAACAACATGATAGATAAGACAGGATTCCTGTACCACTCGGGAGCAGTATGTGATCTTGTTGACATGCGAGGTCCGATAGTAACTTGATCTGAAGCTTCATGATCATCATCATTAGCTTCCTCCTCAACCGGTGTTGCCTCGACAGATATTTCCCTCTGCCCTGTGCCACCATCTAGAGGGAGCAGAGGTTCCACAACCTCATCAAGTTCTATCTTCCTCCCACTCAATTCTTTCGAGAGAAACTCCTTATCAAGAAAAGCTCTGTTCTTAGCAACAAACACTTTGCCCTCGGATCTGAGATAGAAGGTGTACCCAACTATCTCTTTTGGGTAACCTATGAAGACACACTTTTCTGCTTTGGGTTCCAGCTTTTCAGGCTAAAGCTTTTTGACGTAAGCATCGCATCCCCAAACTTTAAGAAACGTCAACTTTGGCCTGTTGCCATGCCATAGCTCATATGGTGTCGTCTCAACGGATTTTGATGATGCCCTATTTAAAGTGAATGCAATTGTCTCTAATGCATAACCCCAAAATGATAATGGCAAATCGGTAAGAGACATCATAGATCGCACCATATATAACAAAGTACGATCCATTACGCTGTGGTGTTCCAAGCGGTGTCAACTGTGAAATGATTCCACATTGTCTTAAGTGAGAACCAAACTCGAAACTCAGATATTCGTCCCCTCGATCAGATCGTAGGAACTTGATCTTCTTGTTACGATGATTTTCAACTTCACTCTGAAATTGCTTGAACTTTTCAAACGTTTCAGACTTGTGCTTCATCAAGTAGATATATACATACCTACTCAAATCATCAGTGAAGGTGAAAAAATAATGATATCCGCCGCGCGCCTCCACACTCATTGGACCGCACACATCAGTATGTATGATCTCCAACAAGTCACTTGCACGCTCCATTGTTCCGGAGAATGGAGTCTTAGTCATCTTGCCCATGAGGCATGGTTCGCACGTGTCAAGTGATTCGAAATCAAGTGACTCCAAAAGCCCATTAGCATGGAGTTTCTTCATGCGCTTTACACCAATATGACCTAAGCAGTAGTGCCACAAAAAGGTGGCGCTATCACTGTTAACTCTACATCTTTTGGTCTCAATGTTATGTATATGTGTGTCATCACAATCAAGATTCAATATGAACAAACCCCTCACATTGGGTGCATGACCATAAAAGATATTACTCATAAAAATAGAACAACCATTATTCTCCGACTTAAATGAGTAACCGTATCGCAATAAACAAGATTCAGATATAATGTTCATGCTTAACGCAGGCACTAAATAACAATTATTTAATTTCATAACTAATCCTGATGGTAACTGAAGTGAGACTATGCCGACGGCGATTGCATCAACCTTGGAACCATTTCCCACGCGCATCATCACTTTATCCTTCGTCGGCCTTCGTTTATTCCGCAGTTCCTGCTTCGAGTTGCAAATATGAGCAACAGAACCGGTATAAAATACCCACGCACTACTACGAGAGTTGGTTAGGTACACATCAATAACATGTATATCACATATACCTGGTTTGGCGTTGGCCGCCTTCTTATCAGCCAAATACTTGGGGCAGTTGCGCTTCGAGTGACCCATCCCTTTGCAATAATAGCACTCAGTGTCTGGCTTAGGTCTAGCCTTGGGTTTCTTCGTCGGAGAAGCAACAACTTTGCCGCTCTTCTTGGAGTTACCCTTCTTGCCTTTGCCGCTTTTCTTGAAACCAGTGGTCTTATTCACCATCAACACTTGATGTTCTTTCCGGAGTTCTGACTCTGCGACTTTCAGCATCGCGAATAACTCGCCGGGTGACTTATTCATCCCTTGCATGTTATAGTTCAACATAAAGCTCTTGTAGCTAGGTGGCAGTGACTGAAGAATTCTGTCAGTGATAGCCTCTAGCGGGAGTTCAATCCCCAGCTCAGCTAGACGGTTTGAGTACCCCAGACATTTTGAGCACATGTTCGTTGACAGACGAATTCTCCTCCATTTTGCAAGCATAGAATTTATCGGATGTCTCATACCTCTCGATCCGGGCATTCTTCTGAAAGATAAACTTCAACTCCTGGAACATCTCATATGCTCCATGACGTTCAAAGCGTCGTTGAAGTCCCAGTTCTAAGCCATACAAGACTGCACATTGAACTACTGAGTAGTCCTCCTTACGTGCTTGCCAAGCGTTCAAAACATCTTGATCAGACGTAGTGGGTGGTTGATCTCCTAGTGCTGCATCAAGGACATAATTCTTTTTCCCAGCTTGTAGGATGAGCCTTAGATTACGAGCCCAGTCTACAAAGTTGCTACCATCATCTTTCAGCTTAGCTTTCTCTAGGAACGTATTGAAATTCAGGGTTGCTACTGCGTGAGCCATTGATCTACAACATAAAATATTGCAAAATGGACTTAGACTATGTTCAAGACAATTAGAGTTTAGCTAATCAAATTACTAATAAACTCCCACTCACATAGACATCCCTCTAGTTATTTGAGTGTCACATGATCCAAATTCACTAACTCAAGTCTGATCATCACGTGGGCTGAGCGCAGCTTCAGTGGTAAACATCTCTATGTTAACCATATCGACCATATGATTCATGCTCGACCTTTTGGTCTCTTGTGTTCTGAGGCCATGTCTGCACATGCTAGGCTTGTCAAGTTTAACCCGAGTGTTCCGCGTGTGCAACTGTTTTGCACCCGTTGTATGTGAACGTTGAGTCTATCACACCCGATCATCACGTGGTGTCTCGAAACGACGAACTGTCGCAACGGTGCATAGTCGGGGAGAACTAAAATTTTATCTTGAAATTTTAGTGAGGGGTCACCTTATAATGCTACCGCCGTTCTAAGCAAGATAAGGTGCATAAAAGGATTAACATCACATGCAATTCATAAGTGGCATGATATGGCCATGATCTTGTGCTTCTTGATCTCCATCACCAAAGCACCGACATGATCTTCATCGTCACCGGCGCCACACCATGATCTCCATCATCATGATCTCCATCAACGTGCCGCCATCGAGATTGTCGTGCTATCTATGTTATTACTACTAAAGCTACAACCTAGCAATATAGTAAACACATCAGCAAACACAAACGTTAGTTTAAAGACAACCCTATGGCTCCTGCCCGTTACCATAGCATCGACGTGCAAGTCGATATTTAACTATTACAACATGATAATCTCATACATCCAATATATCACATCGTGTCGTTGGCCATATCACATCACATGCATACCCTGCAAAAACAAGTTAGACGTCCTCTAATTTGTTGTTGCATGTTTTATGTGGATGCTATGGGTATCTAGTATGATCGCATCTTACTTACGCAAAACCACAACGGAGATGTGCAAATTGCTATTTAATCTCTCTCCAAGGACCGCCTCGGTCAAATCCAATTCAACTAAAGTTGAAGAAACAGGCACCCACCAGTCATCTTTATGCAACAAGTTGCATGTTAGTCGATGAAACCGGTCTCTCGTAAGCGTACGAGTAATGTTGGTCCGGGCCGCTTCAATCCAACAATACTGCAGAATCGAGAAAAGTCTAAGGAGGGCAGCAAATCGAACATCAACGCCCACAAAAACTTTTGTGTTCTACTCGGGATTACATCTACGCATGAACCTAGCTCATGATGCCACTGTTGGGAACGTTGCATGGGAAACAAAAAAAATCCTACGCACACGAAGACCTATCATGGTGATGTTCATCTACGAGAGGGAGATCGGATCCACATACCCTTGTAGATCGCTAAGCGGGAAGCGTTAAGAAATGCGGTTGATGTACTGAAACATCTTCATGATTCAAATCACCATCGTCCCACAATCTGTTCCGATCTAGCGCCGAACGGACGGCACCTCCGCGTTCAGCACACGTACAGCTCGATGACGATCTCCGCCTTCTTGATCCAGAAAGTGAGACGGGGAAGTAGATGAGTTCTCCGGCAGCGTGAGGGCGCGCCGGTGATGGTGATGATCTATTCCCGCAGGGCTCCGCCCGAGCTCCGTAGAAAACCGATCTAGAGGAAGAACTATCAAGTAGAGGTTTAGGGTTGCGCGTGACAAAAGTTGTGTCTCAAAAATCCCTAAACCTCAAGTATATATAGGAGGAGCCAAGGGGTGGGGCTTGCCCTTGGGGCGCCGGCCGAAGGGAGGAGGGATCCTCCTCTAGGTCGGTTTGGAGGGAGGAGTCCATTCCTTCCTTCCCACCTCCTCTTTTTTTCCTTTTTTTTTTCTTTCTCCTTGATTTTTCCTCTTGGCCGAAATAGCTCACTTGGGTTGGCCTCACTGGCCCACTAAGGGATGGTGCCCCACCCTTGGGCTATTAGGTTTCACTCCTGGGTGGGTGGGGCCCTCCCGATAAAACCCGAAACCCATTCGTCACTCCCGGTATACTGCCGGTAATGCCCGAAATCTTTCCGGAGGCCAAATGAAACAATCCTATATATCAATCTTCGTTTCCGGACCATTTCGGAAACCCTCGTGACGTCCATGATCTCATCCGGGACTCCGAACAACCTTCGGTCACCAACACTATAACTCAACTATACCGAAATGTCACTGAACCTTAAGTGTGCACACCGTGCGGGTTCGAGAACTATGCAGACATGACCCGAAACACTCCCCGGTCAATATCCAAAAGCGGGACCTGGATGTCCATATTGGATCCTACATATTCTACGAAGATCTTATCGGTTGAACCTTTGTGCCAAGGATTCATATAATCCCGTATATCATTCCCTTTGTCCTTCGGTATGTTACTTGCCCGAGATTTGATCGTCGGTATCCCTATACCTATTTCAATCTCGTTACCAGCAAGTCTCTTTACTCGTTCCGTAATACAAGATCCCGTGACTAACACTTTAGTCACATTGCTTGCGAGGCTTGTATGTGATTTTGTATAACCGAGTGGGCCCTGAGATACCTCTGCGTCACACGGAGTGACAAATCCCAGTCTTGATCCATGCTAACTCAACGGACACCTTCGGAAATACTTGTAGAGCCCCTTTATAGTCACCCAGTAACGTTGCGACGTTTGATACACACAAGGTATTCCTCCGGTGTTAGTGAGTTACACGATCTCATGGTCATAGGAAGGAATACTTGACACGCAGAAAACAATAGCAACAAAATGACACGATCACATGCTATGTTTTATAGTTTGGGTCTTGTCCATCACATCATTCTCCTAATGATGTGATCCAGTCATCAAGTGACAACACTTGCATATGGTCAGAAAACCTTAACCATCCTTGATCAACTGTCTAGTGAACTAGAGGCTTACTAGGGACACTGTTTTGTCTATGTATCCACACATGCATTTATGTTTTCATTCAATACAATTATAGCATGGATAATAAACGATTATCTTGAAACAGGAAATATAATAATAACTATTTTATCATTGCCTCTAGGGCATATTTCCAACAGTTCCTTCTCCTCCCTCACGCGAGAGCCCCCTGTCTGCAATTTCTGGATCTGGCCGAGAGCCCCTCCACCACCGTCCTCGCTCCTCCCGCACGGCCTTCCTCGTCTTCGATGATGGAGCTCGTCCCCTCTCTGTCGGATCTATGACAGCGGTTCTCTGGTGCCTCCCTATGGGCGGGGTTAGAGTAGCCTGTTGGATTCCCTTTGTGTGTGTGGGAGGGGGTGGGGGTTCGGCTCCTTGGCGACGCAAGGGGAGGTCTAGCAGTGAGGCGGCGGGGCTCGCCCATGCGCGGCGTCTGTGGGCGCATTGGAGGGAGGCATGGATGGGCTGAGAGGGACGGACGTGTGGTGATGGCCGAAGGTGACGGTGCGGAACCTACAGCAATGGCGCTAGTGCGCATGCCTAGGGTGCACTGCAGCCCTCCTACTGTTGATGTCACATGTGCCTAATCCACTCGATTTTTTTGCCGGAAGCTGGCCGGCGGCGTGGGGGCCTGCTGGTGTGCTTGAATAAAGGCGACAGTCTTGGAGCTCCTCTTATGCCAAGATGAAGATGTGCCTCATGCCCGTACTTTTTGATCAGGTCGGAGTGGTGGGTTCCGGAAGGCTCCACCGGTGAACTACCATGGGTGTGTTATGCTTGAAGATCGCTGGATCGGGTGGAATTCGGTCGTGCCCATTTGTAACACCCCTGGATTTAGTGATGCATATAATTAAGCTATAGTAAGCCATGAGGTTAAACTAATGCTTCTGCTAAACAATGTTTGATCACAATGTAATCCTATCTCTTTTCAAAATTCCTTTTGAAATTCAAAATTGTTTTATTAAGTAGTTTAAATATTTTTGCAAACCTGAAAACAAAAATCTTGTTGGGGTTACAAATATTCCCGTGTGTTTATAAAATTGAAACCAACATTTTTTTAAGTACTTAAGTGCCTCAAAACAATTATGGCAGAGGCCAAAACCATTATTTAATTGCCTTTTGAATTATGAAAATTCCCAAACATTTTCAATTGGTCCACAAACTTTTGTGGTGCTGCTTAATGTTGCATTTGTAATAGTGGGTAAGAGACCATATTTTTTAAAACTAATTGGTGTTGGAATTAAATTAAAAAAGTGGCTTTTAAATAAAACAGAAAAAAAACAAAAAGAGAAAAATGGAAAAAGGCCTAAGTGCACTGTGCACTTAGGCCTGCCTGCCAGCCCAGCCCACCAACCCCCATCGTCTACCTCTGCTCATAGAGGAGACGTGGACGCGGTGATGGGGGACAACGGTCGAGGCGAAAGCCGTTGCGACCATCCGTCGGCTCGCCGACGCCTACAAGACCCCTGACGCCCCCAACGATGAACCTTAGCCTTAGAACCCTCTCCCTCTCCTCTCTCGCGCCGCTCTGCTCCCTGCAGCCATGACCGCCTCGACTGTCGCCATAGCAAGCTCGCCCGCGTAGCCTCCGGCCACCATTCCTCGCGCCCATGAGTCCAGGAGGACCGCTGTCGACCACTTCATCCGTCACGCCCATGAGATCAAGGTCGCCGCCCCTGCATCGACCACTGTGCTCCGTCTTCTCCCTCGGATCGTTGTCGCTCTCCGTCATAAATTCGTCCTCTCCGGCGCCTCCCTGAGCAGTCTAAACACCACTATAGGGCCACTGTAAGTCCCTGGTCGTCCCGAACCCCTCCTTGCCCCCTACTCGCACCATAGTTGCCGTCCTCGCACGAGCCCGAGCTCGGTGCTGCCATGGCCGGCGGCCTGCTCAACGCCGAGCCGCTCGGGCCTCCCCATGCCGGCCATCGTGTTTCTGGTGAGACGTAGCTACCGCCCAACCCCTTTGTTTGCTCGCTAGCATCCTGTTGCCGCACGCCATCTTCCAAACAAGATGAAACATTTTGGTGATTTTTCTGGAAGATTTTGAACCCAGGAAGCTTCGGAGGGATGTCATCCGCCACAAGAGGTGGTGACAAGCCTCCAAGGCGCGCCCATCAGGCTTGTGGGGCCCTCGCAAAGCCCCCTGGCCTAATTCTACTTCTATAAATTTGAAATATTTCAAAAACATCATAGAGCCACTAGAAACACTTTTTTCTGCCGCTAAAGTCTCTGTTCCGCCGTGATCCCATTTGGAGACCTTTTCTTGTGCCCTGCCTCCATGATGATGTGTGAGTAGTCCACCATAGACCTACGAGTCCGTAGCTAGTACCTAGATGGCTTCTTCTCTCTCTGTGATCTTCAATACAATGTTTTTCGTGATTCTCGCGGTGATCTATCCGATGTAATCCTCTTTTGCGGTGTGTTTGTTGGGAGCCGATGAATTGTGAGTTTATGATAAAATTATTCATTGAAAGTAACTAAGACTCCTGTGAATTCTATTATGCATGATTATTATATCTTCATATCTCTCTTTGATCTATCCATTTGGTTTGACCAACTAGATTGATTTATCTTGAGTGGGACTGGTGCGTTGTAGTGGGTTCAATCTTGCAGTGCTCTACATCCCAGGGAATGAAGGGAGCATACACATTTTTCTATTTTTGCCACTAACGATAAAATGATGAGGTCTAGACATATTTCTTGTCTTACTTTGTCTGCATCATGTCATCTTGGTACAAGCATTACTCTGTTTATCACGAACTTAATACCTAGAGAGACAAGCATAGAAGCGCTCTCAAAGTACATTAATAGTAGTAGATGCAAGATCATTTTGGTCTACTTGTTTATGGGCGTGATGCCTACGTACACATAATCATTATCGTGAATAACATGTCATAACTATGCGCTATTGTGTCAATTGCCCAACAGTAATCTGTTTACACACCATGTGCTATGTTCGAGAGAGAAGCCTCTAGTGAAAAATATGGCCACCAGGTATACTTAATCCTATTGCTAAAACCAAAAATATCTTGTTGCACTTTTACTTTTATTTATTTACTTTTTCTATTTATATTATCTATCTATCAGAATTAGTCCTCGCAAGTAATGAATTTAAGGGGCTTGACAACCCTCTTGCCTGCGTTGGGTGCAAGTGTTTGGTTTTGTGTGCGTAGGTGCTGATGACAAGTGTTTGCTTTATTCTCCTATTGGTTTGATAACCTCGGTTTTCACTGAGGGAAATACTTATCTCTACTATACTACTTCAACCCTTCACTTTGGGGGAAACCTCAACATAGTTTACAAGTACCAGGAAGAATTTCTATTGCCGTTGCCGGAGAGACATCATCAAATTCTCACCAGGTTCCTCGACAAAAATTTTCAATTACTTGTTCTACTTTATATTTGCTTGATTAAAATATAAAAAACACAAAAATATTTATATTTGTTAGTTTACTTGTTTTGCTTGTTAGTTCACTTGCTTTGTCGCTATGTCTCTACAAAATACCAATTCGTTTGACTTTTCGAATACTAATTATAATGATTTTACTAGTTCTCCAATACCATCCGTCACTAGTGTGGAGTATTATGATATAAATGATGTAGTGCTAAATCTTGTTATGAAAGAACAATTTGCTGGAAGTCCCAATGAGGATGCTACTTCACATCTTAATACCTTTGTTGAATTATGTGATATGCAAAAGAAAAAGGATGTGCTTAAGTTGAAATTATTTCCCTTCTCACCAAGAGATAAAGCCAAAACTTGCTTTTCATCCTTGCCTCGTAATAGTATTGGAACTTGGTATAAGTGTAAGGATGCTTTTATTGCCAACTATTTTCCTCCTACTAAGATTATTTCTCTCAAAAAACAAATTATGAACTTTAAGCAACATGACCAAGAGCATGTCACACAAGCATGGGAAAGAATGAAATTAATGATTATAAATTGTGCTACTCATGGCTTAAGTTTATGGATGATGATATAAAATTTCTATGTGGGACTAAAATGGAAGCCGAGCCAGCTTCAACTGGTAATAAGGTAAACTCTGTCAAAGAAATCACTACCTTGAGTGATAAAATGGATGCTCTTATGAATATGTTTGCTAATAATAATGCTCGTGTTGATCCCAATGATGTGTCATTATCTACTTTGCTTGATCAAAATAATGATGCTATTGATGTGAATTTTGCTTCTAGAAGTAATTTCAACAATAATGCTTATAGAGGGAATTTCAATCCTAGACCATATCATGGTAACTCCTCTAATAAGTATGGTAATTCCTATGATAATTCCTCTAATAATTATGGTAATCCATCTAATAATAATAAAGGGGTGCGTTAAATCTTTTATGGAAACCAATATTTTTCATAAGTTTAGTAGAAAATATGGACTTGACGCTGAGATAGTAGCTACTTTTTGTGAATCATTGCTACTCAAATCATAGCTATTGTCATCAACAATGCTTCCTCCATCATGGGAGGACCAATCTTCATCAACATCTTCACCAGCACCATCTCATCTCAAGCCCTATTTCATCTCCTGTATTCAATCCTTGTCTCAAAGCCTCAGATTGGTACATGTGGGTTGCTAGTAGTGTTGCTTGCATCACATAGTTGATGCCAGTTGGTTTATTTGGTGGAATATTATATGTTCATATCCTTAAGCATATTCAATACCCCTCTAATATTGAACATGAATATTATTTGTGAGTAGTTGTTTTTGTTCTCGAGGACATGGGAGAAGTCTTGATATAAGTAATCATGTGAAGTTGGTATTCGTTCGATATTTTGATGATATGTATGTTGCCCTTCTCTTAGTGGTTTCATGTGAACGCCGACTACATGAGACTTCACCATATTTGGGCCTAAGGAAATGATACTTGTGATTTGCGTTGGGTTTTTCACTTAAGAGGAGGGGATGATGCAACACAGTATAGACAAGTATTTTCCTCGGTGAGAACCAAGGTTATCAAACCAATAGGAGAACCATGCAATTTCCTGTATTCAACGCCTATACAAAAAAGAGCACACACTTGCACACAACGCAGGCAAGAGGGTTGTCAATTCCCTTGAACTCGTTACTTGCAAGCAATACGTTGTGATAGATAGCTGACATATACTAAATACAAAAGTAAACACAAATAATAAAGGCAATGAGGTATTCTGTATTTTTGTAAATATATTTGTGAATAGACCCGGGGGCTATAGTTTTCGCTAGAGGCTTCTCTCTCATAGAAAGCATACAATGGGTAAACAAATTATTGTTGGGCAATTGATAGAAAAACACATAGTTATGCAATATCTATTAATGGCAATGATCATTACATATTGGCATCACGTCCGTAAGCAAGTAGATCGGCTACTGCGTGCATCTAATACTATTACTTCACCCATCGACTGCTATCCAACATGCATCTAGAGTATTAAGTAAACAGAGTAACGCTTGGAGAATAATGACATGATGTAAACAAATAAAATCTAATTAATATGAATCAACCCATGGTTTTACCTTAGTGACAACAATACAAATACGTGTCTTGTCCCCTACTTTGTCACCGGGATATAGAGCACCGCAAGATTGAACCCACTACAACGCACCTCTCTCACTGAAGATAGATCAATCTAGTTGGTCAAACCAAAACAATAGATCAGAGAGAATTACGAAGCTATCATAATCATGCATATAATAATTCAGAGAAGACTCAAACACATTTCGTGAATAATCTGAACATAAACCCACAATTCATCACATCCCAACAAATACACCGCACAAAGTGATTACATAAGATAGATCACCGCAAGAATCGCGGTGATCATGGCAAGGAAGAACAAAGAGAGAGATAGCCATCTAGGTACTAACTACGGACCCGTTGGTCCGTGGTGAATTACTCATCCATCACCATGGGAGCAACAAGGTTGATGTAGAGGTCCTCCATGATTGACCCCTCCTTCGACAAAACACTGAAATAGGGCTCTAGATGAGCACACGATGGAACAGAGACTTGCGGCGGCAAAAAAAGTGTTTCAGGAGTCTCCCTAGGATTTTTTGGGATAATTGAGAATTTATAGGACAAAGAGGGGCAGCGGAGGCCAAGGAAGGTGGCCCCGAGACATCAGGACATGATCACCCCCTAGGCACGACCTGTTGGCTTGGCGCCACCTCATGGGGCTCCGACCTCCTTTCAAAGCTTCCTGGTCCTTATTTTGGTACAATATTCTTGAAAAACCCAAAACATGCAGAAAACAACAAATGACACTTGGCACTGAGTTAATAGGTTAGTGTTGAAAAATAATATAAAACAACAAGTAAATGCCTAAAACATCATAGAATAATAATATAATAGCATGGAACAATAAAAAAATATAGATACTTTGGAATGTATGAGGAAAGCATTGAGAAGTAATAAGTAGATGATGAGTTGCGAGAGTGGGAAAAGCTTAAACCCTAGTTTATGCGTTATTTCGTAAGGACTAATTTGGATCCATATGTTTCATGCTATGATTACGTTTATCTTAATTCGTTTATTGTAGTTGCGGATGCTTGCAAGAGGGGTTAGTCATAAGAGGGTTGCTTGTTCAAGTAAAAACAACACCGTAGCACCGGTCCACCAACATATCAAATCATCAAAATAACGATCATGAATTAACAAAACACGATGAACGTGACTAGATGAGAATTCCCATGTGTCCTCAAGAACTCTTTGCTTGCTAAAAGAGAATATTATTACCTGTCCTTTGCTATAAAAGGACTGGGCCACCTGTTGCGTCTTTGTTACTATTGCCACTTTTTACTTGTTACGAATTGCTTTGCTACAGAAGTATGTGTTACCGCTACTTTCAGTACTTGCAAAGAATACATTGCTCAAAATCACTTGTCATTTCCTTCTGCTCCTCGTTGACTTGGACACTCTTACTTATTGAAAGGAGTGCGTTTGATCCCACATAGTTGTGGGTCATCAGTGAGAGAATTGGAAACTGCCGAAGACTTGACAAGGACTCCAAGATTAACCTTCATATTCGGCATATTGGAAACTGACCTAATGTAAACCTAGGTACCGCGAGCATCTATACACACCTTAGGGTTTAGAGTTTACACAACCAATCTCGAGGTAGATCATCATCCTGTATTTGATACCCCATCATCAATACGAACAAGCAGGACACACGGTTTTACCTCTTCGAGAGGGCCCGAAAGTGGGTAAACATCGTCTCCCGTCTCTCATCTTAACCATCGATTCAAGATGCACAATTCGGGCTCCCCTACCCGAGAGCAGCCGGTTTTAGTACCGACAACCGATTAGTGTAGTTTGTCAATAGTAGATTTGATCGTTTTAGGGTTTTTTTCTTGCCTACGCATAACTTTAGTCTTATACGATTTTAATAGTTGCGAGCTGTTCTAACGTGCACATGAGTTGGTGTTGGTTGCGCATCCTAACTATGCAAAGACCGACTGTATGCTCATTGTGTTATGTATCTTCTTGATGCTTCATTTTAAGTTAATAAAATCCATCCTTTGTTCAAAGAAAAAAAAATTCCATTTTGGTTGAATATAAAACGTGGTAACACCACTCAAAATAAATAAGTAAAATCTACTTGCCCTCTCCCCCCTCGTAAACCTATATTTCGAAAGGCACCTACAGGGAAATCCCGCAAGCCGCATCGCTGAGGGGTCAGCGGCAAAACCACGCTAAAACCTAGCAAATCCGCCCCAAATCGGCGACCGCACGCACGCCGTCGCAGCCATGGCGACCTCCTTCGCGTTCGGCAATTCCGGCGGTGCGGGATCCACCTCGTCCTCCCCCTTCTCCTTCTCCACCGCCCCATCCGCCTTCGGCTCGTCCCCCGCCCCGGCGTTCGGCTCGTCCCCCGCCCCGGCGTTCGGCTCGTCCCCCGCCCCGGCATTCGGCTCGTCCCCCTTCTCCGCGACCACCGCTTCCTCCGCTCCGGCTTTTGGTTCATCCCTCTTTGGATCCGCCCCCGCCTCCGCGTCCGCTCCGGCCACCGCCACCGCTTCCTCCCCGTCCCCTTTCGGCTTCGGGGCCACCACTGGTTTCGGGTTCTCTCAGCCCGCGGCCACCTCGCCCGCCTCACCCCTCTTCGGCGCACCCGCCACCTCCGCCGCGGCAACCACGCCTAGCATATTTGGGGCCGCCACGACCACCCCCAGCCCCTTCGGCGCACCGGCCACCTCGTCTGCGGCCACCACCCCAAGCCTCTTCGGCGCCGTCTCCCCCCCCGCGGCCACACCAGGTCTCTTCGGTGCGACCACCGCCGCCGCCAGCACCCCCAGTATATTCGGCGCCGTCTCTTCCCCTGCGTCCACCCCTGGCCTTTTCTCTGGCGCCGCCACGGGATTCGGCTTTGGCTCATCGGCATCAGGCTCCACCACCGCCTCCACACCGTCATTCGGCTTCGGCGCGCCCGCCGCATCTAGTACCGCTACTACCTCGGCTACTGGTTCGTCCTTGTTTGGATCCACCTCCACCGCTCCGTTGTTCGGCACCGCGGCCTCGTCTCCTGCAACCACTGCCACGACCGCGCCATCCCTTGGTTTTTCATTAGCGCCAGCAACTACTGCCTCTGCTCCGTCGTTTGGTTTCACGCCGGCATCAGGAAGCACGACGACGGCCAGCACCACCCCTTCCTTGTTCTCGAGTGCTCCCTCAGCATCTGCCTTCTCGTTCTCCAACAGTGCGTCCGCTGCCCCCACCACGCCCGCCTCTGCGCCCGCCAGTGGTTTCTCCTTGGCAACTTCGCAGGCTGCATCTGCTCCGTCATTGTTCTCTAATACTGCTGCAGCTGCAAGCTCCTCAGCGAGCTCTCTTAGCTCCCCGTTTGGTGCATCTTTTGCTACCCCCACGCCAACATTTGCTTCTGCTTCCTCAGCAAGTGCATCCGCTGTGCCATCAGCTACGGCTGCCCCTGCAACATCGGGGTCATCATTGTTCTCCGGTAGCGGTTTCAGCTTTACAGTACCGCCGGCTTCATCAGCCGCAGCAGTTACAACCACTGCCACCACTATCACTACTTCTGCAGCCACAACTCCTTCTACCACAACGACTGCATTTCCTAGTTTTAGCTTGCAAGCGGCCACACCAGCTTCTGCCTCAACTTCGGCAACTCAGTCCACACTGCTTGGTGAGAGACATTTCTTCAGCCTCGGTACCTTTTCCTTTTACAATTTGGTGTCTTGTTTTAAGATTAGCTCAGGCATACTACACACTATGCCGAACAATTAGGTCTCAATAGCGCATAATATACATTTCCTGAACTACCTATATGGATTCAGTACCCATTTAGTTCTTTGTAACCTTGGCAGTTTTTGTTCCACTATGTCTACTAATAAATTCATAAGTGACAACTTAGGCAATCTTTAGTGTATTAAGTGTGTGTATTCCACAGGTGGTTCTACTACAGGTGCGAGCACACTAGCCACCATCACCACCACAAGTCAGGCGACTTCCTCAGCTGTTCAAGCCAGTAGCACTGGGTTGTACATCCCTCCTCAATTTATTTCTACTATGACTTGTTACTGAACTTGAGTAGCAAGGTTTTAACATTTGGTACAATGTTCCTCTTGTATTCTTTCTGCAGAGCTAGTACGAGTGCTATCACTCCAGCAGCATCTCAAGCAGCTAAGCTTCCGTCAGAAATTGTTGGTAAATGTGTCGAGGAGGTATTGCACTTATCTTTTTCAAGTACTGTCGTTTCTTCCAGGCTGGATTGGTCTTCTATTGTGCTTTCTGAACATCTTCACCTTAGATGCGCAGTAAGCTAGTGATGTTTTAGTATTGAAGTCTCATGGAAGTACCTATTATAGATTATTAGAGACTGGAACAATGGGCTTCAAGACCGCACTGCAAAGTTCCGGAAGCATGCCACTGCCATATCTGAATGGGACAGGAGAATTCTGCAAAACAGGAATGTTCTTATAAGGCTTGAAGTATGTCTTCTGGCCAATTTTATATGTATTAAACTTTCATTAATGTTAATGTGTTGGAGTGCTGGCTCTCTTACTGAATTATAACATGAACTGAGAACAGACAGTATGTTTCATTACAGTTTTGTTTTCTAGTTCAGTTCATGCAAGCTTTTGCTTTTAGGTCTACCTGAAGCTCTTTAAAGTATATATAATTTGGATCGGAGGGAGTACATATAGTTGCTGATTTTTTAGTTTGACAACTAATGCATTTGTTGAAGATAGTGGTTAATACAAATGTAACACATTCCATCGTTTTATGTTAAAAGCACTACATCGAGGATGAACAAAATGACCTACATTGAGGATGTAGGGAGTATCATGTAATGCAATTCAGGCTTATCCAGGTTTCTAGCCAGATGTTATGACTTATGAGGGAGTCCTAAATCGTGATAACATATATCCTACATACTATAGGACGATCTGATTGTTCCTATGTCAATGCTACCACCGGTTCAACTTATTTGTTGTTTCAGCTCCTTGGACTTGTTTCAGTACTTGTCAGGATGCACCTTGTAGGTAAAATTTCAACCACTTGTCTTGTTCCAATTGGACCAATGCCAATCAGTGATGGTTTTATCATTAACCAGGGTAAACATGGCATGGTGCTACATTAGCAGTAGCAGTTTCATTATTTTGTGTTCCATGAGTTAACGTAACAAGTATTTAGACCTACAGATGGGGCCTTAATAAGTCAATTAGTTCCATCATTGAAATAAGTAACTTAAAATATCAGTACTCCCTCCGTTCCATATTAATTGTCATTGATTTAGTATTGTACTAAATCAGCGACAATTAATATGGATGGGAGGGAGTAGTTGATTAGAAACGAAAAGGAATAAAAACCAGTACTTAATCAACTCTAATTATTTATCTAGAGTCCTTTTGATGCGTTTCAGATCAGTACACATCAGATTTCCTCTTGAATCATGATGTTCACAGTAATTTCATCGTGATGTTTCATCCTGAATTCTTACCTCTTGCAGGCTGACGTGGCCAAAGTCGTTGAAACACAAACAAGCTTGGAGAGGCAACTTGAGTTGATAGAAACTCATCAGAAAGAGGTGGGTAGGGGTGTGAACTTTTGCTTGTCTGCTTATATATTAGCTATAAGTTAGTTTTGTCTGTGTTTGGTTTGCGTCTCATTCTACTTGATCTCTAAATGACATTGAGTTACTTTCCTTTATATGATATACTGTACTATTTATAAGCTGCTATGGGAGAGATCATTCCTTCTTTGTAGTACATCATGGACTTACGTTGGATAAAATTGGTTTGAGATATATGCCGACCAGCGATATTTTTATGCCTGATAGCCTGAGGTCTCTTTCTAATCTTCTGTGTTTAAATATCTCATAGATTGTGCCTAAGATTTGTGGTTTATAGTTATAATAAAGACGATACAGAATTGCCAGATTGAGGTTTTATCTTTCCAAGAATTTTGTTCATCTTTCTAATAAATTTCTGATGTTTTATAGTCATGTCGATGGTTTTTAAATGATGTCAACGACAGAGCCACTGAGTTGTAGGTTAGATGCACATTTTCTTGTGATTTTTGGTACAGCCCCCATCATATGATTTAATTGCATAATCAATTAGACCTGCTGTTAAATGTGTTATTTACTTACTATGTTAGTTAGCAATCACACAGTCATTTAATTGATTGTCCATTTGTGTCTGTCAATTTACCAATTGGAAGTTCAGTTGAGTGATGATTGTCATGCTTGTTCATAATTTGCGTTGCAGATAGCTGAACATGTTGAGTTGACTTATAGCTAGGTTGTCTATCAAATTATTTAATACACACTGCTCAAGAAGTAAATGTTTCTAATATATACTCCCTCCGTTTCTTTTTAGTCTGCATATAAGGTTTGGTCAAAGTCAAGCTTTGTAAAGTTTGACTAACTTTATATTAAAAAATATCAACATTCACAACATGAAATCAATATTATCAGATGCACCACGAGATTTATTTTCATACTATATAATTTTAATATAGTAGATATTTATATTTTTTGATGTAAATTTGGTCAAACTTTATGTTGTTTGACTTTGACCAAATCTTATGCGCGGAGTAAAAAGAAACGGAGGGAGTACAATAATAATGTTGGACTGTCGCATGATTTTGGAGGGAAACAGATTACTCCGTAGGCACAATATTGATAACCTGATAGAGCTTTGTGAGTTCATATATGCTGGAATTTTCTGGTCACCAAGACTACCGGACTTCCAGATTAGTCTTTTTAGCGATTTATCCATATAGGGTGAGCTCGCAGAGATTAATTATTCAGCTTTGTATTTACAACCTACATGTTTTATAATTGCAGGTGGACAAGGCTCTGCAGAGCATGGAGGAGGAAGCCGAACGTATATTCCAGGATGAACGGGTCTTACTTCGTGAAGATGAGGCTGCCTCGGCAAGGGATATAATGTTAGTTCAATGTATTTGGCTGTTTTAGCTTCTTATTTTAGTCTTGGGTTTAGTTTGACTTTTTAATCTCCAGTAAACAAATAATACAACTTATTTCAGAAACGAAATCTCTAACCACATTTTTTGGCATTGCAAAGGTACGAGCAAGGTGAAGTTGTGGAGAATGAGTTGCAGCGTATGACAGAACAAGTAAAATCCATCATTCAGACCATGAATTCTACTCAGGTAAATATTCAGATTGTAACATTTGCCTTGTGATGAGCATTGCTTGAGTCTCCTTGTCCAATGCAGGGTGGTGAGCTTGAGGCTACAGATACCATGGCACCATTTGATGTTGCTGTCAGGATACTGGATAATCAGCTGCGCTCCCTAATGTGGATTGACGAGAAGGTCAGGGTTCCCTTTTTATGACTGTTTGTTCATTATTTTTTGGATAAAGTCCAGATTATTACCCCCTGAATGTTGATGCTTGGCCTACATAACTGCTTAAACTATGAAATCAGATACCTAACCTCATGAACATTCAAAACCGGTAGTTTAACCACTCGAGGTGGTTTTGGGGGATGTTTATTAAAAAATACAGACTTTAGGAAGTCCAAACTGCGTTGCAAAGCCATCTCAGGGGTTTGAAGGTCCATTATCTCGTTTGGAAAGTTCAGAGGGTTATCTTTTTTTTTTTATCTTAATTTTTTTAGACTAGTTCAAATGTTTTGTCATCACATACACATTTTCAAAGCTTGCAAATGCTAGTTATATTTCGGGGTAGCAGAAAAAATGGTGCCATGTTTCCTGTTTTCTATCCGTAATTTCTGATGTGTTACTGAAGGTGTTGTTATCTTGCATTGTGCTCAGCCTATTGTTTCTGTTAATTCGTACTATATTTTTCCAATATATACCTTCTGCATCCCTATGGTCCTGCATTTTGACAGTATAGGTGCTACCAATAATGCTGATATGACACAGCATAGTTTTTTCCAGTATTGTGTGCTATGATCTAATAGAATCCTGCTGTTGAGCTGAGTTTAGGAACTTGATTCCTGTGTTGATACACTGTTTGACAGAATGTTGCCTCCGAGCAAGTCCCGGAAGCTTATCCCTGTATCTTCATGCACTGTTCCGTGGAATCCTGCTTTTCCCCCAATACATCCTTTCATGGTTTTTGCCTTTGAATGGAATAAGAGAAACTTGATCCCAATTTTTTTTTCTTCACTTGTGATGTTAGGTTCTAAGCGCATGTTCTTTTAACAGTGCTTATTTGGTGGGATTAGTTGGTCGGGTGGGCTGATGCAAAATGATTATTGATTCTCCTTTTCCCCAATTGTGCACAGGCAAACGAGTTCTCGAACAGAATACAGAGACTGCCCAACAATAGTACTGCGGCTGAGCGCGACTCAGGAATCCCAAGGTTTTGGTTAAGCTGATTCAGTCTTGGATGGAGATTTGGTGGTCTACTCGTGGGTATTAAAACGTGCTATATACAGTATGTTGGTACTTCTGCTGTTTCAAAGTAGAAGTTTCACCGCTTTCCCCTTCATTCTAGTACTGCTGTGACATGTGTCTGTTAACATGATTTACCGTGTTGACGCTGTTCATTGGAATTCAAACTGCTTGTTAGACGAACTACTCTGCTTCATTATAACAGATTAAAAAAAAATGCTCTATCGTTAACAGTTGCTTGGTTGTGCCCTCATTAGACGAGCAAACAGGTACCTTTTTTTTTGCCTGCGATTGGTTCCAAATGTGTTTAGATCAGTTGAGTCAAAATATAGCTTTCGTATGACGAGTCAGTTGTCCTTGGTATCTGCCGTATTTGACATCCAGAAAAGAAGTATCTGCAGTATTGACCATTGGGCTGGGCACTGGCGTATGTAGCCAACTATAGGCCCATCAGATATCTTGTGAGCTTTCACACGCGATCTGCAATGATACACTCTCGTTGTTCAAAAGCATACGAGCTTTTGGAAAGATGCATTGTTGCTATCCTAGGACGCTTTCCCCTGTTGCTGCGAGCGAAAGACGTGGATGTGTTTTAGCCGGTTCTCCTCCCTGACATGATTATTTGCTTGGATAATGGACGTTATGCTTGCCTACGGTGTTTGTGTTTTCAGGTCTGTGCTTTGGAATCTAGATTTGCACCTAAAAAGAAAGCTATCGCCCACCTTTACCCGAAGCGAAAGGCTTGGTAAAATTAGTCAGACAGCACACGCGATCGCAAAACCAGGCGCGTCAGCCACAGTCATACGGGGCATATGTTGGCATCACCTACAGTTTGGCCGCAAACAGCAGCCCGCACCAGGCACAGCTCCGTAGACAGGCACAGTTGCTGCTGGGAGCATTCTTTTCTCGCCTGGGATTCCATTCAACGAATAGTGGCAGGTATTAATAGGGCTAAGCAGAGTATTAATTGCGGCATGCCGTATGATATAAGGGCAACTTGGCGTTAGATTAAGACATGTGCGTTGTGAACTAGTAGTAGTAGTAGTGATAGAAAGCACATGCTGAACCCCCGGTCTCAAGGACGGTCGGAAGATACCACTGGCGAAAGGGGAGGAAATCTGGAGCGGGGTACCAGTCAAGATGGCACATGCCCACCGCCAGCCATGTGAAGGATGGAAGCCTGATGCCCGAGGTGATTAGAGAATCCCTCCCCAATTTGCAAGCGCTCTCCCTCCCTCACATGGCCCAATTAAAGCGCAATCTTCTCTCCTCTCCCCTGCAATCTTGATGCTGTGATGCACAAGCCAATAATAACAATGATAATGCGTGATGTACGTACGTGGTTCGTACTACAATGGCAGCCAGTAGTGGAGTGGAGTCCAATCCCAATCCGCACCCACCGGCGTAGTACGACGAGGGGGTGTGGTCTGATAAGACGGCCCGCTAATCAGTGCCGTCGTCGTCGTCCTCCTGGTGACCCAGCGTCACACAACGCAAAGCACCATCTTTAGAACCCTCGAGCGTGGCGTTTTACAAGCAAGTAGTTTTCGGTTTAGGTTGTGCGCGCCATCATCATGTCCCGCGCCGACCCACGACCCCCGTATCTCCACGCCCCTTTCGGAATTTCGCCGGGAAGATTTGTTTGATGATGATCGCTCGGCCGGCCGGGGCCAAAGGCAGCGACGCAGCACGGGCCAAAAGGCGAGCCGCCAACAGCGAGGAGTCGCCACATTTACACCGATGAACGCCCCATTAACAAAGGCCTAAATGTTTTGCCTTTAGCCAGCAAGAGGAATCAAATCGAGCGTCTCCATTACAAGCCTAAAGATTGGAGTTTTTTTCTCTCTCGATGTTTTCCAGCTTTGCTCTGAAGATTATAGTAAAAAAATTACACACACACACACAAAAGAAACAGGCGGAGAAGCCTACGGGATAGCATGTTAACACTACCATCATCATCATCAATTCAATTCATCGTCATACGGAATGTCACATGAGGTGCATGCAAATCTTATAAGCCATGATGACCATACCATCACATATATATTGGGCGGGGGCAAGCCAAACACAAACACTGAGGACACGCACGTACGTACGTACCGATGGACGGATCGGGCGCGAGGTCTTAGGGACCCGGCCACCCTCTTCTACTACGGTGCGGTTGTGACACTGACGGACAGCCCTAGGAGAGGAGAGGCTTGTATGTTACAAGGCGACCAAAACCTAGCAAGCAACAGTACTGGTTCCGCCGTGCCGGCTGCCTCCTCCTTGCCGGCCGGCCGGTGGCATGAGGTCCCGGCGGCGAGACGACGACGACGGAGCTAGTGGTGCAACGAGGAGGGGCCCGGGGCGACGGCGGCGGCGCCGGGCTTGGGGCACTGGTAGCACTTGGCGAAGAGGCCGAAGGTGTTGATCTGGCGGATGAAGTTGACCATGCTGGCCCAGCCGCCCAGCCCGAAGCCCACCACCAGCACCCACACCACGATGAAGGCGTTGAGCACGAACATCCCCGTCCAGCTCGGCAGGAAGAAGGGCGGCTTCTCCGCCGCGTTCTGCTCAGTCGTCGCAAAACCACAAAAATCGTCAGCAAAAAAACAGAGCATGATCACTGCCAACAACAATATGCGCACAGCAAGATGGACGATGGATGCAACACTTAAACGGAATGAAATGGAGCCACTGCACTGTTGCACAAAAAAAAAGTAAATGAATGTTTTGCTTGACAGATTCTCGCCGGCGAGCTAGAGCTATCTGTCGTCCGTACAAGCGAAACCGCATCCGATTTTCCTTTCGCAAAGCTGGAGGAAGGGGTGGGAAAAAGAAGGAGGAATCGAGCGGGAAAGAGGAAAGACAGGGACCCCGCAACCCACGCTGTCGATCGACGTCCGTCTCCAGCGGCGCCGCATGCTATCATGTATCCATCCATCCATCCATCCATCAATCACCACACCCGTGCGAAAAGCCAGCCAGCCAGCAGGCCAGCGAGAGTCCTCCAGACGCCGCGACGGCGACCGGCCGGCCGGCGCCGCCGTAGCTCGGCTGGCTTCCGGGGGCTCGTGGCAGTGCCATCAGCGCCTCCTCCCGGTTCTCACGTGTCATCCATCCATCGGCAACGGCAACGGCAACGGCCCAAAAGCAAAGAAATAGGAGACCGATCCATGTCAGCGGTTGCTATCCATCCCCGCCGGCGGCGAGCCCACGATCGATCCCGTCCCGTGGCGCTGAAGTCACTGCTAGGGAGGGAGGGACGGCTTGGATGCTTCCCCTCTGCTCCTGTGCGGCCGGGGCCCTGGAAGGGACCAGTGCAGGTGCAGGCTCACCTAAAAGATGGACCATATGTAGGATGGTACTAAGCCTAGGAGAAACCTCCTAATTCGGGACACCAACCCTTGGAAGTGACACGCGCGCGCACACACACACAAGCGGTGATGGCCGATGGCAAAGCGCCATTCGCCATGCCATTGCCGTAGCAGCTACTACATCTATCTATCTAGCAGCGACGGCCGAACGAACCAACGGACGGACGGAAGGAAGGACGCTGGGGATGGAGGAGAGGGATCGAGGATCCATATCGTTGTCGGGGGCGGATTAATGTGGTCGTTGGCTGGACTCAATGATTGGCGATTCCCCCGATCGCTCGCCAATGTAGATCGATGTAGGGGTACTGCTGCCCCTGGCCGTGCAGTCAGCAGTGCATGCGGTACGTGCACGGATCTCCACTGTCTATTCTATTGGTACGTCATGGACCATGGATGAGTCGGGCCACTGTTGGTACGTCATGGACCATGGATGTGGTACTGTGCTAACAAGAAGAGCAAAGGGATGGATGGATGGATGGATGGATGAAGCGAACCGGGCCGTGCATGCATGCATGCATGCAGCTGGAGCTGGCGATGCACGGCCTCACTCATCCCATCCTCCTTAATCATCGATCCTACTGGCAATGATTGGGTAAGCTGGTCGGATCTCCAATCTAATAAAGAAAGAAAAAGCAGCTGTGGTACTCTCTTCCTACACAGTGATGAGAAGGAAATTAGGCGCAGGGCAGCATCAAGCATTTACTAGCAAGCAAGAACATGCTCGTTAATCTTCTTCTCAAAGCCAGCACAGCATGATCCTAGCTCCTCGACGCAAAAAAGAAATGCAATGCAATGCAACGCATGTATATGTATAGACAGAGAAAGGTAAACGAATGAAGAAGGAAGGGAGGAAGGAAACTTACGGCGCGTGCGGATGCGGATCGGTAGGTGAGGATGTGGGCGAGGGCGGGGATGATGTAGACGGTGAAGCTGACGAGGAGGGCGCCGACGGCGGAGTTGATGGGGCCGAAGAAGGGGAAGATGATGGCGAGGAACCAGATGGGGACGACGATGGGGAGCCTGGCGAGGGCGCGGAGGCAGACGCTCTTGGTGTCGTGCATGCCGATCACCTTCTCCCACACGAAGTAGAGCGGCGTGCAGGCGAAGCCGAAGGTGATGAACTGGTGGATGAGCATGAGGATCACGGCGGCGTCCCGCCACGCCGTCTTGGGCAGCAGCGAGAAGGCGTTGGCGTGCGCCAGCAGCTCGTCCCCGTACGCCCAGTACATGGCCGACGCCGACGGCAGCGTCAGCGTGAACACGTACAGCGTCGCCAGCAGGTAGATGTACTTGAACTTGGCCGGCTTCCACATCGCGTGCATGATCTCCCTGGCAAGCATTATTAATCATCACCATCATTGTTAACAAGGGTTTGTAATCATTAATCGGAGAGGGAACGAGCAAGCAAATTAACGGAGAAAACGGCCTCTGCACATGCAAGCGGGTCAATGATAGATGATGCATGCATAGACTTGAGTTGGGATGCAAACACCAACAAGATCGATGGTGGCGGCAGGCAGGCAGGGGGAATCTCGATCGCGGACGAGCTCTCTCACTCAACAACACATGCGTGCACGCGCTACCTCAATCCTCCGGGTCAAATAATAGAGGATCCCGACAAATACGGCCAAATAAGCCCGTTGCAAATTGTGTACACAATACTATATATAATCGCCTAGTGATCAATCAATCTAACATTATCATGCCACTCCACTCGGAACCAGTTGCAGTAACCACCTAACCGGGCTTCCAACTTGTCGGAGATGAGAAAACGGGCGAGTGGCAGAACGTCATCCATCCAAGCCTCCAAGGTGAACAATGACATTCACCTTCGAGTGTAAGGAGATGATCTTTCTCTTTAGGATGCAACTCTTAAAGGCAGCAGCCAGTGTCCCCCTCACCCCACCGGGCTAATTAAGACATCACGATGGCAAGATGAACGGAAGGGAATAATCGCCCAAGAGATGATGATATGATATGCAATGTCACAGCATTCATGCATGTCCCGGTCGGTCCAGCCAGGACGACGGAATTGCATAGCATATCTTGATGTGAGCTCCGCACTAGCTGAATTCAATTCAATCCAGCCGAGTCGAGTTCAATGGAACCAGCCAGGGCCCGTCGTTTTCTTTCACTTCCATCCACACCAAGCACTCTCTCGTTTCACGCCACCACTGGCTGCAGCATGCATTAGCAACTACCACTGTGCTGCTACTTAATAATGGAGTACTGTACTGATAGTAACAGTAGTAGTGCTCCGGTCGCCGAGGTTACGATATGAGATCTTATTTTACAAGGTATAAAAATGGTTCAAATATCTCCGGCCCAACGGCGGCCACTAGCGAGCGACCAGCGTGTTTGAACACCGCACTAACTCACTCACTGAAGGGGACGAAGCTAATTATTCGCCCCCCGCATCCGCATGGCCTGAAATCATGGCTAAGCTAGCTGGCTAGCAGGAGACACCGGTGACCCGAGCACTGGATTACTAGTTAATAACTAATCGCGGCAGATGAGCAATGGGAATAAAGGGCTCTAGTCTAATGCATGCATGGTGGCCGGTGATGTAAAATATACCGCGCCTTCGATTCTTTTCTCCTCTAGACTAGACTGTATCATGCATGTGTGTGTGTGTGTGTGTGTGTGTGTGGGTGCTAGTACTGGTAGGGAGGAGGACCTTTTGGATGCATCACCGCACATGAGCGCACCGAGCTTCCATCGGACTGGACTGACTAATGGCCGCAAGCTAGCTAACCTAAGCTAAGCTAAGCTAAACCAGAAGGGGGCTATGTGTAAGTTTTTATAAGTGCCCCTAACTGTGCGCTGGGATCTGTGCCCCATGGGTTGGATGGGGCTAGCCTAGCTACATGTAAAGCGGAAGCTACGTACTACATGCTGCTACAATCTTTGTTTAGTTACTACTACTAATCAAGATTAACTAATAGTCTCGTACTGGTACTGCATACAGTGCTACTGTTAGTGTGGTACTGCTGCTGCTGCCGCAAGTACCATGGACCGGTCTGGGCAGAGGGCCATGGCCGGGGGACCATTGGAATGGAAACTAGAACCGGGTTTCCAATCCAGACATGTCCTCCGGCCCGATCGGCCGGCAAAAGCTGCAGCCCGGCGGAAAGTTCACCACCCTTCTTCATCCAGACGTGTCTTACTAGAGTAGTAATTTACTTGCTGAAGAGATAAGTGGAGGTAAACAGTAAGAGAATAGTGTGTGGGTGCTTACACTGTGACGGCGTGGCCGCCGAAGGTGTAGAGGATGTTGGTGGCGCCGGTGAAGTAGAGGACGAGCTTGTTTGGTCCGGTGTGGGTGACGCCCTCGACCTGGCCGTTGATGAGCGCGGCGATGGCGAGGTACCAGGCGGTGTAGGTGGTCATGCCCAGCCCCAGGAAGGACCAGATCCGGTAGTTGTGGAACGACGGGATGAACACCGTCGTCGCGCAGCACGCGCCGAAGATGTATGTCCACGTCCGCTTGTCCAGCCGGTCGTTGATGTAGTAGATGTTGCTGCATGTACATGTAAAAATAAATTCATTTTTCATCTCATCTCAGCGGCTGGACTGGTGGTGCTGGCACAGTGAGTAGTAGGACGATGAGGGTGATGGATGGATGGATGGATGGAGCGGCTGACTGACCTGGCGCAGGCGATCAGCTGGATGACGGTGCCGAAGAGGAGGAACGTGCAGTTGAAGGCCAGCCCGGCCGCCTTCCAGTACGGGCCCAGCAGCCCGTCGAGCACCTCGAACCACTGCGCAATCAACACCGCAGCTTCATTTCGTTAGTACTACTACTCCAGTCCGGTAGTAGTGATTCTTCTTCCTAGTATCTATCTCTCTCTCTCTTTCTTGGCCATTAATCAACCGCCCACAGTTGCTACTTGCTACTCACTCACTCACTCCATCCATCATGTACGTATGTTTCTACTAGTACATGTACATGTACTGTACTGTATATACATCATTCATTAAGCATAATTAGTTTAGTTGGGAGCAAATGCGGTTCCGGTTTTGCGACTAAAAGGGAAGGATTAAGGATGCGGTTCACACTTTCCGTTCCGCAAGCAACCCGAGGAGGTTTTCTGCTTTGTTTTCTCATTCGGGGAAAAGGGAAAGGAGAGCATTTTTTTCGTGTTTTTGCAGCCAGGGCCGACAGAAGAGAAGAGAAGAGAAGAGAAGAGAAGTGAAAGGCGTGGCCGCTTGGTGAAGCCGGAAACTGCAATCCGTTATTAGGGATGAAGGAAGAGGGGTGCGTACCTGGATGACGTGGTTCTTGAAGCTGACGCCCTCCTTCTCCTTGCGGGAGCGGTACTCGACGTAGAGGACGCTGATGAGGTAGGCGGTCCAGCTGCCCAGGAAGCCGTAGAAGAGCTGCAGCAGGATGCCCGAGAGCATCCCCAGCTGCGAGAAGGAGTAGGGCAGCGTCAGCAGCACCTGAGCCACCTGCAACCCGTTTCCGTTCGTCAGTAAACCATCATCATCGCCATCGTCGTCTTCTTCGCCATCATGCCGATCGATGCTCGGAAAGACGTACGTACGTACCTGGTTGGAGGCGCAGCTGAACCAGGCGTCCCAGACGGAGCCGCCGTGCCAGAGGAAGCTGGTGACGCTGAACTTGCCGCCGCCGTGCTGCTCCTCGTCGCCGTCCGCGCCGCCGCTGCTCACGCCCATCACCCCGACCTCCTCCTCCTTGCCGTGCCCGTCCGCCACGATCGCCTCCTCCCCATGCTCGCGCGGCACCATCCTCGCCTCTCTCCCGTTCTCTCTCTCTCACCACCACGCGGCTGCGATGTGCTGTGTACGGACGAAGCAGGGCAGAGGCCTGGTTGGATCAAGATCCAGGAGGACGGCACGGCAGAGCACACACACACGGACTCTTCCGCCCAATACGAGCGCGAGAGGCCAATATATATAAAAACGAAACGGGGGCGGCGGCCTCTCAAACACCGGCACCACCAAGAGGAGAGAAGAGAAGGGAGACGAACCTTTTCTGGCGGGGTGGAGGAGGAGAGAAGATGTGGAGATCGCGGCCGGCCGGACGGACGGGGCAGTGAGTGAATGCAGGGTGCCCAGGAATTTACTGTGCGATTGATGAGGGAGTGGCCTCCTCTCTGCCTCTCTGCTCGCTCGCAGCTACAGTGGCTGGGTAGCTAGCTAGGAGCGTGGGGGTGGTGGCCGCCGCGCCGCCCGGGTGAAGGTACGGCCGCAGAGCTCTCCCTGCTTCTTCCGTCTCCCCTCCCCTGCTCTCTGCTTCCTTTATGATGGAGCAAGTAATGGTGTGCTACACGGAGCAGGGTTGCGGGCTCGTAGCCTACCACCCCTAGCTCGTAGGTGATGGTGTAGACAGAGTGAGAGGTCGGCCGGCGGGCGATCCGGCGGGGCGGAGAGAGAGAGAGTGAGGAGGAGCGCAGGCAGATGGGGAGGGAGGGGGAAGGGAACAAGTTGCGGCTTTATAACAACTCTGCTCGGCCCGGCCCGGCGTTCGTTTCCAACGCCCCACTTTCCCCCCTGATTTTCTCACCCCCCTTTTGCATTTTGCCCTTCTCTTCCATTTTGTCTATTCTTTCTTTAATTTCTTCTTCTTCTTCTTCTTCTCCTCCTCCCCTCTGCGTGGGTGCAGTGGAAAGAGGGGAGTGTGGGTGGGAGCGGTAATAAAATCTCGGTCGACCGACGTGGGTCTTCTTTATGGCGGTGACTTGATGGGATTAAAAAACTCACCTCGCCGAGGGGGGAGAAGGAGTGTAGCAGCGTTGGAAGCAACGGCAGGAACAGAGGCTGCCGCTGTGAGGAGAGGCCGTATTAACTGCTGGCATCGTGTCAAAAGTCTCCGCTCCCTCCCTCCTTGCCTGCTGCTGGATCCCTTCCTTTATTTTTATTTTGCTCAGAGATGGGAGTGCGAAAGAAGAACATCTGACGGTTTTGTGTTGTGTGTGTACTGAAACTACTCATGGCTGACTGACGCTGGATTGAATTTCGCGCATCTCCCGGTGGGTGGGTGGGTGGGTGAGCCCGGGGCCCGGCCGCCGGCAGGGGATCATATGATGTGGTGTACGAGCCTGGCTTGCTTGGACAGCGCAGGCCGTACGTCCGTTCTTCGGTAATAATACGGGGTATGAGTGTTAGTGGATTTGGTTCATCAGATGACCATTAAATTTTCAACGAAAAAAAACCATCATTAAAAGCCTTGTTTGGAACTGCTCTACTTCAGAAAATTCAGCTCCGCTCTAGAAAACGTAAGCCAAACGGGGTAGCTCCACGATATACTGCTTCGAAAAAAACTAGAATCTGGGGTCCAACTCTTTGTTTTTTGTAAAGCTCTCTAGGAGGTGCTTCATAAAATTATAGAAGCTGGAGTTGGAAGAAAATTACCCACCACCGTCACCAATAAGTAGACACCCCTTCGTTTCTTATCTCTCATCCAATCAAATAGATCATTTCCACCAATTTTTCCATTCGTGAAGCTGGAGCTAAATGAGAGTCAAACATTCTCTTGAAATGGTTGCAACTCCTATATAAAACTGCTCTAATGTCGATTTGATGAAGCGGAACTGATTTTGATGAAGCAGAGCGGTCCCAAACAGGCCCTAAGTATACTATTCATCATATTTTCCTTCATGCTGTGCTGTTCTTCATCTAATTGTACTTGCATACTCTTAGTTTAGTGGGGTCTATTGTACCAAGGTGGAGTCCATAGGGATAGGGCTCTCTAAAATCTACTTCAACTTACTCATATGAAATGTCTTATATTCGTTTATTTATAGAGGGCTACTGTATCTTTAAAAGAACACGTTAGGAGATGATGTATTTCTAAGTGATGAATAAACAATATGTCATTGACTCCTAGTGGCTGCGGCGGCATGACCGCGTGCTTGCTTGTGTCGTCGTGCATACGACACAAGGTCGCCTTTGGGACAGCTCGTGCGGTCGTGTCATGCGAGCGTGGTTGTGGTGGTACGTGCTTGAGGCAGGGGTCGCGGCTTGCGGTAGTGGATGTGGCATCGGTGTCCGGCGTCCTGTAGGGCTTCATGCGCGGTGGCCACGACGATGTTTCCTGGTGTGTGGCAATGGTGACAATCCTCATTCCTCTCGCTGTGTGGCAGCCATCCGGTCGCGGCTGAAGGATGATTCTGTGTTGTGGGTTTGGCATACTTTTGCCATGTTATGATGCATGTGTGTGGCCGTTTGAGGTGGAGCTGGGCAGTGGTGGCGTTTCTTTGGCAGCGTCGTCGCAAGTGTGTACCATTTGTGGCAGTGCAGGTTGTCTTCGGGCAAGGTAGATTCTTTGGTGATGTGGTGCGATGGAGGGAAGGGTCATGCAAGCGTGGTTGTGTTGGTGCGTGCTCGAGGCACGGGTTGCAGCTTGCAATAGTGGATGTGACAGCGGTGTCTAACGTCTTGCAGGGCTTCATGCACTATGGCCAAGACAGTTTTTCCTGGTGTGTGGCGGTGGCGACAACCCTCGTTCCTCCAACAGTGTGGCGGCCACCCGGTGGCAACTCAAGAATGGTTCTGTGCTGTGGGTTTGGGGTCTCTCCTAGAACCGTCGTTGGCTTGCTCTGGCCATCTCACGAGGCGTGTATGGGGCCGTCGAGGTGGGGCTCGGCGGCGATGGTGTGTGCCTCTCTTTGGCAATGTTTTCATAAGTGTGTTCCATTCATGGCAGTGTAGGTTGTCCGTGGGCAAGCTAGACTCTTTGGTAATGTGGTGCGATGGAAAGGCGTTGGCGGTGGTTGGCTCCTTGCTCGATCCGCGTGGTCATCCACTAGCATGTGACGTGTATCAGTGGCTGAGCCTCCTCCCAATAGGATCGTCCAGGTTGAGGGTCTTTGCTCGCTTCTTGGGTGATCGGATCCCCTCACACGTGATTCAGTGTGATGGTGGAGTGTGGATCTTGATGACCCACACTTATAGGGGATCAATCATGGTCCTTTTGATAAGTAAGAGTGTCAAATTCAACGTGGAGCACAAGGAATTGGTAGGCGGTTTTCAATAAGGTTTTTATGCAGGTGTTGTAAGATAGTTTGATAGCAAGATAATTGGTAACAAGTAATAAGTAACAAAAGTATCAAGATGGAGCAAGTGGCTCAATCATTTATTATGCTAAGTACAAGTCGGTGATACTTATTATACTGTTTAAAGCACTCTTGAGGACACACGAGAATATCTTGAAGGTACTTTGAGCATAATTCATCGACTTTGAGTTCATTGCCTTGATAAGTGTCATGTGGGTTGAACAAAGTAAGGTATTGTTCTTACTTGAACAAACACATACTTATGATTATACCCTCCATTCAAGCATCCACAAAAAATGAAGTAATTAGGATAAATATAACCATGAGATTAAATATGTGGATCCAAAACAACCCCTCAAGGAACAATTCATAAACTGGAGTTTAGGCTTCTATCACTCCCGCAACCCATCATCTACAAAAATAATTCCATGAGGCCTTCCCCTAGGCCCAAAGATGGTGAAGTTTCATGTAGTCCACGTTCACATAACACCACCAAGGGAATAACAACATAAAACAATATCAAAACATCGAACGATGATCAACTTCACATGATTACTAATAACAAGACTTCTCCCATGTTCTCAAGTACAAATAAAACTACGCACAACTCATATTACTGAACATGATTAGTGGGTATAAATATATGATTAACAAACTGAATATGATATTCTTCCAACAAGAAACCAACTAGTATCAACTACAAGTTGTAATCAACACTACTTGCACCCGAGGTACTAATCTGAGGTTTGATACAAATATTGAGCACAAGAGATAAACTAGGGTTCGAAGGTGGGATGGTGTTGGTAAAGATGTTGATGAAGATGAATATTTCCACGATGAGAGGGGTGTTAGTGATGATGAAATCTTCAATTTCGCCCTCCCACAGGGAAGTTTACCCGATAGAATTACTTCGTGTGAGGGAAAAAATGCTCCTCTGTTTTCGCCTTGAGACATGAGTGGGAAGTCACATAAGTATTATTATTTTTAGGTTAAATGGTCCACATATGAGAAGAACAAAGGGAGAGGACCTTTATAGTCCCCGCAAGACCAGGTGGCGCGGCCTTAGGGGAGAGGGGTGGGTGCACCCGCTGCCCTTGTGGGCCTACCATGACACTTCTTTAATACGTCTTTCTATCAATATTTTTTATACATTTCAAAATAAATCTCTAGAAAGCTTTACTTTATTTTGAGATTGGGAATTGCTATATGTGTTGTAGCTTTTTGAGGTGAGAATTCTAGTTACCGTTAATCCTCTCATTTGACGTATCTTGCATTTTAAGAGAGAAAGGACATTATAATTGCATCATAATACGAAATATAACTTGAAAATAAGAAAAATAATAGTAGTAAAGTATGATGCAAAATATACGTACCAACTCCCCGAAGCTTAGGCTCCGATTGTCCTCAAGCGAACACCCAGCTCGGTAAACATGACCATAAGTTTATATAGAGATGTCTCGGTAAATAATATATATACATAGCAGCACCATGATTATAACTATAAACGTGCCATGAACAACAACTATTATTCATGAAACTTCTCATGATGAAGTAGCAATCTATTCCAATGTTAAAGTGGCCATAAACTTTGTTGAAACTCAACGACCTATGTCTTTAGTCTTAAAACAATTACAATTCCTCATATTTTTTAGAAGAGTCTATGTAAGCGCTTTTATTTAGAAAACTTCACATACTCAATTATCATAAGGTCTTCTAATGATCGTTGGTACTTAAATTATATATTTATAACAAATAGTTTCCATCGAATAGAAAATACAATGGGGGTTTAGTGTGCACCTCCCAACTTATTTATTTTAGGGATAATTGTTAACAATAATAACTCATGATCATATATATTCAACTAGATATATGTGCAAGGATCTTTTCCCACCACATGGTTTTTGTCATGTGGAGAATATTTGAGGTTGGAATGTTGGAAAATATTTTGACTCATGCATAAAAGTATAGCTTTAACATAAATGGTAAAAATAGGCCCTCCGGAGAGGTAACTAGTGATTGTCAAGTGCTTTAAGTTGAATGTGCAAAATCTTAATGTAAAGGAACACCACTTTATATTGCCCCTTATGATAGTGACCTTCATTGAGCAGTCTGACGCTTTTATTATTCCACCATCATAAGTTTATACAAATCTCATTTCCCTTCCAATAGAAGATCATACACATTTAGTGCATTTTTTATTTCATGTAGAAAATACCCCTTACATGAAGGATCTTATTTAATTAATAGGTAGTTATGACGGACTCTCATGAAAAGAAACTAGTTTAAAGTTTTTTGGATGCCCAAGTTGTATATTTACTTAGTACATAAGTTTTTGGCTACCATAAATCATAAACAAATACCACAGGTTGGAGGATACATGGAAATATAACTTCCATGCAAATATAAATGAACATAACTCATTATGTTGTCTTCCTTGTCCAACGTCAACTATTTGACAAGTGTAAAAATATTTATTGAGTGTTCACAATCATAAAACATGTCTAGGATAGTATATTTGGATTTGAAATATCTCTTCCTTGTACTATTCTTTCATGAATTGTTTGAATGAACAATACTATGCATATTATATTCCAAAAGATTTTTTTACACCCATGTGAAGTCACTACTTACCATTAGATAAGAATATGCAATTTATTTTGCAACAATGTGATGTATGATAATAAAAAGTAAAGGATACTAATACTAATCTTTATTATAGAAACTATCATGCATGGATACATTGATAGCACAAGGACGAAACAAACACTTGCAAACTGCTACCTCATACCAATACTTTTTTAAATTGCGAGATAATGAAAGATCAAAGTAAGAAAGACGAGAGTCCTCCAATTTTTTTATTCTATGTATTCTTCCCATGCAATTACTTGAATAACATCTGAATCTATGTTAATTGGTTGACATGCAATATAATGTTTAAGTCTTTGCCCATTAATCACCCTTGGTTTATTTCCATCGGCGTTATTTAGGTTGATAGCTCGAGAATGGTAAACTTCTTCGATGACATATGTTCCTTCCCATTTGGAGAGAAGTTTGTAAAATGTTCTAAAACGAGACTTGTACAAATGAACTTTATCATCAATATCAAATTCTCATTTCTCAATTCTTTTATCATGCCATCTTTTAACATGTTCTTTAAATAACCTACCACTTTCATATGCTTCACTTATCCATTCAAATAAATAACTCATATCAAATAACCTATTTTCTCCAACATGTGTGAAATTATAATTAACATCTTTAATTGCATATAAAGTCCTATGCTCTAATTCAAGAGGTAAATGATATGATTTTGCATAAACAATATTATATGGGGATCTATTAAGAGTCTTTTCAAAGATCAATTTTATTTAATATTAGATAATTCAACTTTACCATTAGTCTAAGTAAGATAAGGTGAGGCTACTCTATGGTTTACATCATACTTAGCTAAAACTTTCGTGAAAGTACCATGAATAAAATGTGAACCACCATCAGGCATTATACATTTGTGGACTCCGAACCTCGGGAAAATATCATCTTTAAGCATTTTAATAGAAGTATTATGATCAACACTTTTAGTTGGAATATGTTTTACCCATTTAGTGACATAATCAACAACAACTAGGATATGAGTATAACCATGTGAGGAAGGAAAAAGTCCCATATAATCAAAATTCCAACCATCAAATGGTTCAATAACAAGTGAATGATTCATAAGCATTTCCATGGATCTACCAACATTTCCAACTTTTTGACATTCATGACAAGAAAGAATAAGCTTATGTGCATCCTTGAAGAGAGTGGGCCGATAAAAACGAGATTGCAATACCTTTAATGCAGTTCTATTCAGGCATGGTGTCTTCCATAAGGGATGTAGTGGCATTTCCTCGAGATTTATTCCTATGCATGTTCACGTATACAACGTCTAATAATACCATCTACTCCTTTATATAGATATGGGTCATCCCAAAGTATAGTCTTAAATCAAACAAGATTATTTTTTTCTTTTGTTGGTACTTAAAGTTAGGTGCTATATATCTAGCAACAATGTAATTAGCATGATCAACATACTAATGGTTATCACGAGAGGGAGTATTTATAATGGTAACTGCTCGTCAGCAAAACTACCATTCACTGGAATTGGGGCATCAAGAATATTTCCATCCTAGTCAAATTGTCTCCTACATGATTAGTATCTCCCTTTTATCAACAAGATGCAAATCAATATCTTGTAATAAAATAAACCACTTAATTGAACTAGGGTTAGCATATTTTGTATCCATAATATTTAATAATTGATTGATAAGGTTGCATGGGAAACAAAAATTCTCCTACTCACACGCAATATCTATACATGGAGATGCATAGCTACGAGAGGGAGAGTGTGTCAAAGCACCCTTGTAGACCATTAACCGGAAGCATTAAAAACGCGGTTGATTTAGCCGTAAATCTTCACAACCCAATCGTGATCCGTCTCGATCAAATGCCGAACGGATGACACCTCCGCGTTCAACACACGTGCAACTCTATTACATCTCTGCCTCCTCGATCCAGCGAGTGACGGCGGAGAAGGAGATGGGATCTTTGGCAGCACGACATCATGGCGGCGATAGTGGTGGTGTTGTCCCGACAGGGCTTTGCCGAGCACAACGAGGAACACGAAAGAAGGAGAAAACATGGGAGAGGGGAGGGTTGTGCCGAGGCTTGTGGTACGGCTGCCCTCCCTCTCCCCACACATATATACAGGGAAGGGTGAAGGTGCGTCGACCCTAGGGGCTCCTCCAAGGGGAGGGGCAGCGGACTAGGGGGGAGGTTTGACCTCCAAGGCAAGGGCTCCCTCCTTAGGGTTTCCCCTAAAACCCTAGGCGCATGTCCATTGGGAGGGGCAATGCACAACCCAAAAGGGGATTGTGCGCCCCCTCTCTGAGCTCATTAGGCCCTCCAGGGTAGGTGGACCTCCCCAGTGGACCCCCAGAACCCCTTTCGGCATCCCCCACAAAAAATGGTAAAACGTGAAACTGTTCTAGAACCAGAATACCAAGTTACCATATATAAATATTTACCTTCGGACCATTATGAATCTCCTCGTCATGTCCGTGATCTCATCTGGGACTCCGAACAACATTCGGTCACCAATATAAATATCCCAATAATACTATATCATCATCGAACGTTAAGCGTGCTGACTTAACGGGTTCAAGAATCATTCAGACATGACTAAGACAACTCTCCAGTCAATAACCAATAGCGGGGTTCCTACATATTCCACGAAGATCTTTATCGGTCGGAACACGACGTCAAGGATTCAATCAATCCTATATGCAACCCCCTTGGTCCATCGGTATGTTACTTACCCGAGATTCGGTCATCGGTATCTCCATACCTAGTTCAGTGTCGTTACTAGTAAGTCTCTTTACTTGTTCCGTAATACAAGATACCATGACTAACTCCTTAGTCACATTGCTTGCAAGTTTCTTGTGATGTTGTATTATTGAGAGGGCCCACAGATACCTCTTCGTCATACAGAGTGACAAATTCTACTCTTGATCCATGCCAACCCAACAAATACCCTCGGAGATACCTGTAGAGTACCTTTATGATAAACGAGTTATGAAGTGATGTTCGATGCACACAAGGCATTCCTACGATGTCAAGGAGTTGCATGATCTCATGGTCTTAGGAACAGATACTTGACATGATGAAATCAATAGTAATAAACTAAGTGGTACGATCAAATGCTTTTCTTATGGCTAAGTCTTGTCCATCACATCATTCTCCTAATGATGTGATCCCGTTATCAAATGAAAACTCATGACCATGGTTAGGAAACCTTAACCATCTTTGATGAACGAGCTAGTCTAGTAGAGGCTCATTAGGGACACTGTGTTGTTTATATACCCACACATGCATTTAAGTTTCGGGTCAATACAATTATAACATGGATAATAAATTATTATCATGGACAAGGAAATATGATAATAACCAATTTATTATTACCTCTAGGGCATATTTCCAATAGTCTCCCACTTGCACTAGTGTCAATAATCTAGCTTTACATTGTAATGAATCTATCACCCACAGAGTTCTAGTGTTGATCATTTGCTAGTGAGAGAGGTTTAAGAAACGGGTATGCAAAATTTAGATACATATGCACTTTGCAAATGTCCATGTCCTTCTCCTCGATGTAATCACAGATGGAATTGAAGTGACGCTTTATATGTCTGGTCTTCTTGTGAAACCTGGGCTCCTTGGCTAGAGCAATGGCACCAGTGTTGTCACAAACGAGAGTCATCGGATCCAGTGCACTGGCCACAACTCCAAGATTTGTCATGAACTGCTTCATCCAGACTCCTTCCCGCATGATACGTCTCCAACGTATCTATAATTTTTTATTGTTCCATGCTGTTATATTACCATTCTTGGATCTTTTACGATCATTTTGTAGCAACTTTATATAATTTTTTGGGACTAAGCTATTGACATAGTGCCTAGTGCCAGTTGCTGTTTTTTCCTTCATAGAAATTCAATATCAGATGAATTCCAAATGCCTCGAAACATTACGGAGATTTTTTTGGACCAGAAGGAAACTTGGTAGCCAAGAATGAGCAGCAGACGAGGCTCAAGCGGCCCACTAGACACCAGGGCGTGCCTAGGACCCCTGGTGCGGCCTGGTGTCTTCCATTTGCCTCTCGTTTCCTCTCCCCCACTTCACAAAAAAATACCTTTTCATTTGCCTTCTTTCCGTTTGCCGTTTGTCGGATCTTTTTTTAGTTATTGCTATGGCAAACCCTTCCCTCGCTATGAGCACCCATAAGATTGAAGTTCTCAATTTTAAGCAAAGGGGAGGGGAAAGTCTGAAAGATGCTTGGTATAAGATTTGCAATGCTCATTATAGATATATCCACAAGCAATCTACTATTGTTCTTCTTCAAAACTTTTATGTGGGAATTACTACTTCGTATAGGTTTGTTCTTAACACTATCACCGAGGCAAATTTCGTAAGTTGTCCATCCTCCGATGCTCTCAATGACATGGGAAGTCTATTGGGGTCTCCACCTATGATTATAAATGAAACATTTTTAACTCTTGAGCATGTTATGCAAAGGATAGATGCATTGAAAAGAAAATTCCTACCAAAGAGCATGTTGTGAATTTGGATAAAAGGGTGCAAGATCTTGTTAATCGTATTTGTTCAAAGATGGGAGACGCTATTAAAATGCTAAAAGAGAAACAACCTGTAACTAATGAAAGGGTAGTAGGGAGCCCCGCTCGAATTGATAGAGTAGAGGAAACTTTCAGTAACTTGAGCACATCTTTTTCTTCTGTTGAAACTATTGAGAAAACTCTCCTTGGCAAGAAATCTACCCAAACTCCCAAGAACAAGGGTGCCTCTTCTAGCAACAACGTAGATCTTAAGATGATCAGGGCCCACTTCAACTTGAATGAACCTCCTCATTTGAATGAACTCTTTAACTTTATCCCTAGGAGTGTAATGTTTAAGAATATGCATGCTAGATCTCTAAGAAATCAAGGATGTGTGATTGTGGAGTTGGAAACTAAAGATGATAATACTTAAAATCTATGCTACATGCCTAGCTAGGGGCTTAAAATGATAGCGGTTGTTGGGAGGCAACCCAATGAATAAAATTTATTTTCATTTTTTCTTTCTGTTCTTTATTATTTTCATAATTATGCTACTGTTATAATCATTTTGTGTGTGTTTTATTTAGAGTCTGTGCCAAGTAAAGCCTTTGGGATCATGTGGGGTGTTAATTGCTTAAATCCTGTCGAAAAACAGAAAAATTTGTCTCCATTAGAAAAATCCAAAAAATCACATAAACGTCAAAAGTGTGTGAATTGATTACACAAGATTGATATACAAATTCCCTACGTTGTCCTATTTTTTCATAAAAAATTGGAGTTAGAGAAGTATGAGTACAATTCGAGTCTTTACACACTATTCTGCTTTTAACAGATTCCGTTTTCTTTGCGTTATGTGCTTGTTTTGATGATTGTATGGTTTGTATCGGTAGGTATAAGTCATGGTAAAGTTATAATACAGTAGGAATAATGAAAAAACAAAATTGGAATAGGTTTTCAACAA
Source organism: Hordeum vulgare subsp. vulgare (assembly GCF_904849725.1). Taxonomy (NCBI): domain Eukaryota; kingdom Viridiplantae; phylum Streptophyta; class Magnoliopsida; order Poales; family Poaceae; genus Hordeum; species Hordeum vulgare. Next base: position 543,462,113 of record NC_058520.1, read on the forward strand.
TACCTAAAGTAAAGTTTGGTTTTCTTGTACTAACGGATCTCACAAAACATTTGTTGAGTTTTGTGTGGTTGAAGTTTTCAAGTTTTGAGTGAGATCACGATGGATGAAGGAATAAGGAGTGATAAAAGCCTAAGATTGGCGATGCCTCATGGCACCCAAGGTAATATCTATAGAGTAACAAGCAACTAAGCTTAGGGATGCCCCGGAAGGCAGCCCCTCTTTCTTTTAACGACCATCGGTAATTTTACTTGAAGCTATATTTTTATTTGTCACATATCATGATTTTTGCTTGGAGCGTCTTGTATCATTTGTGTCTTTGATTTCTTTGTTGGTTAGTTTTTCATAATAAACCTTGCTGGACACACCCATTTGAGAGAACCAAATTATGCTACGATTTGTTAGAATCGCTCTTTATGCTTCACTTAAATTTTTTGAGCCATGGAATTGCTCAAGTTCTTCACTTATATATTTTTGAGCACGGTGGTTCTGTTATTTTGAAGAAATTTTCTCTCATTATTCACCTATATTATTTTGAGAGTAGTAGAAATTTTTAAGAAATCCTCTCTTGCTTCACTTATATTATTTTGAGAGTTGAAAATTTTAAAGAAACTTGTGTTGCCGTTCTCCATTTATATTTGTTTGAGAGCTTGTTATTTCAAAAGGAAATTTTCTTTCAATGAAATTAATCCCAAAGTGATGAATGTCCACGAAATATATAATAAAAACTTTCATGAAGATCATTGGATATTAAACTTGATTCTTTGCAATAGTTTTGCGATATGAAGATAGTGATATGTGAGTTATGTTGATGAGTAATTATGCTTTAGTAAGAATATTCATATTGAAGTTTGTGATTCCCTATGCATGCACATGAAATCAATAATTATGCTATGAAATTACATCCTACTTGGGTTGTATTATTCGGCGTTAGTTATGTTTAATGTTCACTTATGATGATTTTCGTTCCTTGGTTGGTCGCTTCTCAATCTATTTGCTAGCCTTCACTTGTACTAAGCGGGAATAATGCTTGTGCATCCAAACCGAAAACCCAAAGTTGTGTCAAATGAATCCACCATACCTACCTATATGCGGTATTTCAACACCGTTCCAAGTAAATTCGCAAGCCTCAACTCTAATGTTCAAAGGATGAGGTGTGTTGCGGGTGGATTCCCGCGTGGTTGTGACGAGGCGTGGCCGGGCATTCTTGGCCCTTGCCACACATCCTTGAGATAGGGCGACGGGACCACATATCATGGATTGATGATCGTCGCCGTAGTGTTAATTAAAATGCTAATGAGATTTGGGTATTTGATCTGAGCTGGTCGGAGACCATTTTCGCACTAACCTCCACGTGGGAGAAGTTATGGGTACTCGACGTCGTGGTATCAGCCGAAGCTCTTAACACGTCAGCAATGAAGCGGCGCATACCCTAATGGTCCGCTTAAGCATCATCTTGTATAAGAGGAGTGAGGACTGACATTGGCCGCCCACGCTGTTGGAATTATGCCCTAGAGGCAATAATAAATATGGTTATTATTATAATTCCTGTATCAAGATAATAGTTTATTATCCATGCTATAATTGTATTGAATGAAGACTCATTTACATGTGTGGATACATAGACAAAACACCGTCCCTAGCATGCCGCTAGTTGGCTAGCCAGTTGATCAATGATAGTCAGTGTCTTCTGATTATGAACAAGGTGTTGTTGCTTGATAACTGGATCACGTCATTGGGAGAATCACGTGATGGACTGGACCCAAACTAATAGACGTAGCATGTTGATCGTGTCATTTTGTTGCTACTGTTTTCTGCGTGTCAAGTATTTATTCCTATGACCATGAGATCATATAACTCATTGACACCGGAGGAATGCTTTGTGTGTATCAAACGTCGCAACGTAACTGGGTGACTATAAAGATGCTCTACAGGTATCTCCGTAGGTGTTAGTTGAGTTAGTATGGATCAAGACTGGGATTTGTCACTCCGTGTGACGGAGAGGTATCTCGGGGCCCACTCGGTAATACAACATCACACACAAGCCTTGCAAGCAATGTAACTTAGTGTAAGTTGCAGGATCTTGTATTACGGAACGAGTAAAGAGACTTGCCGGTAAACGAGATTGAAATAGGTATGCGTATACTGACGATCGAATCTCGGGCAAGTAACATACCGAAGGACAAAGGGAATGACATACGGGATTATATGAATCCTTGGCACTGAGGTTCAAACGATAAGATCTTCGTAGAATATGTAGGATCCAATATGGGCATCCAGGTCCCGCTATTGGATATTGACCGAGGAGTCTCTCGGGTCATGTCTACATAGTTCTCGAACCCGCAGGGTCTGCAAACTTAAGGTTCGACGTTGTTTTATGCGTATTTGAGTTATATGGTTGGTTACCGAATGTTGTTCGGAGTCCCGGATGAGATCACGGACGTCACGAGGGTTTCCGGAATGGTCCAGAAACGAAGGTTGATATATAGGATGACCTCATTTGATTACCGGAAGGTTTTCGGAGTTACCGGGAATGTACCGGGAATGACGAATGGGTTCCGGGAGTTCACCGGGGGGGAGGGGGGCAACCCACCCCGGGGAAGCTCATAGGCCTTGGGGAGACACACCAGCCCTTAGTGGGCTGGTGGGACAGCCCACAAGTGGTCTATGCGCCAAGAGAAGAAAAATCAAGAGGAAAAAAAAGGAGGAGGTGGGAAGGGAGGAGGACTCCCTCCCACCAAACCTAGTCCAACTCGGTTTGGGGGGGGGAGAGTCCTCCCCCTTGGCTCGGCCGACCCCCTTGAGGGTCCTTGGACCCCAAGGCAAGGCCCCCTCCCTCCCACCTATATATACGGAGGTTTTAGGGCTGATTTGAGACGACTTTTCCACGGCAGCCCGACCACATACCTCCACGGTTTTTCCTCTAGATCGCGTTTCTGCGGAGCTCGGGCGGAGCCCTGCTGAGACAAGGTCATCACCAACCTCCGGAGCGCCGTCACGCTGCCGGAGAACTCTTCTACCTCTCCGTCTCTCTTGCTGGATCAAGAAGGCCGAGATCATCATCGAGCTGTACGTGTGCTGAACGCGGAGGTGCCGTCCGTTCGGTACTAGATCGTGGGACTGATCGCGGGATTGTTCGCGGGGCGGATCGAGGGACGTGAGGACGTTCCACTACATCAACCGCGTTCTCTAACGCTTCTGCTGTACGGTCTACGAGGGTACGTAGATCACTCATCCCCTCTCGTAGATGGACATCACCATGATAGGTCTTCGTGCGCGTAGGAAAATTTTTGTTTCCCTTGCGACGTTCCCCAACACACGCATCGTGCAGGAGCGCAAAGGGTGATGGGCCCGTGACCCCTGCGCGGTTAGGATTTAGACCAGCAGACTGGCCTCTGTGTTGAGCCTAGGTAGGGCTGCGACGTGTCAATTTTCCAAGGCTGGGCATGACCCAGGAAAGTGTGTCCGGCGACAGTGTGATCGAGCATGTTGGGTACTGTGGTGCACATCTCCATGGAAGAAAATTAACTATTCGAATAACCGTTTCCACAGTTACAAGACGACTTGGAATGGTATCAGGATCTTATACAACTTGAACTGTTACTTAACCGGAATATTTGCTCCGACGTTTCTTTATCACACGGAATCCGGGAAGAATCTTTGGGCGTGACTTAACTAAATTTGCTGCAACAGTATGACTATATATTTGTGTTACTTGCTCTACTCTTGTCTATTGTTGCAAGGACCTCAAGATGCTAGTCTTTGATAGGACTAGTCCCTTCTCTCTATTATCGCATTGCTACTGTCAGTCCACATATAACACCATTCCTTTAATATTGATGCATGCTTAGCATGTTCTAATGTTAGTCTTGCGAGTACTTTCGATGAGCACTCACCGTTGCTTTGCTCCCCTTTTCCCCTTGATACGATTGCCACGACCAGATGTTGGAGCCTAGGAGATAGTGTATCCCGCCGCCAACGTCTACTACCCCGAGGGTGCCTACTATTACATGGAGGCCGCCGCCGCGAACGAGTAGTTCATGAGGCTCCCATGCAGGAGGCCTCACCTCGTTCGGTCTATGTATCTTTTGTGCTAGCCTTCTCTAAGGCATTACCTTATTTTATGGTTGTGCTCAGATATTTTGTTTGCTTCCGCCGACTCGTGTGTTTCTCGAGCTTCTGTATTCAGGCCCTTGAGGTCCATGGCTTGTAATACGAAGCTTGTATGTTTTTATTTGTGTCTAGAGTTGTGTTGTGATATCTTCCCGTGAGTCCTTGAGCTTGGTCGTATGCATTTGCGTGTATGATTAGCATAAGATCAAATCGAGGGCGTGATACGTCTCCAACGTATCTATAATTTTTGATGGTTCCATGCTATTATGTTGTCAACTTTGGATGTTTTATATGCATGAATATGCTATTTTATATCTTTTTTGGGACTAACCTATTAACTCAGTGCCAAGTGTCAGTTTCTGCTTTTTCCGTGTTTTTGGCCCATTTTCAGACGGAGTCCAAATGGAATGAAACTTTACGATGATTTTTTGGACCAAAAGAGACCCCCGAAGCTTTGGAAGAAGGCCAAAAGAGTCACGAGGGAGTCACAATCCCTGACGCCGCCACCACCCCCAAGGTGGCGCAGGGCAGGCTTGTGATCTCCTCGTGGGCCCAACCGACGTAATTCCACCGTCATAAATTCCTATAAATTCAGAAACCCCCCAAAAGAAACCTAGATCGGGATTTCCGCCGCCGCAAGCCTCTATAGCCACCAAAACCCAATCTAGAGCCCGTTCCGGCACCCTGTCGGAGGGGGAATCCATCTCCGGTGGCCATCTTTATCATCCCAGCGATCTCCATGACGAGGAGGGAGTAGTTCTCCCTCGGGGCTGAGGATATGTACCAGTAGCTATGTGTTTGATCTCTCTCTCTCGTGTTCTTGAGATGTCTTGATCTCGATGTACCATGGGCTTTGCTACTATAGTTGGATCTTATGATGTTCTTCCCCCTCTCCTTCTTGTAGTGAATTGAGTTTCCCCTTTGGAGTTATCTTATCGGATTGAGTCTTTGAGAACACTTGATGTATGTATTGCACGTGTCTATCTGCTGTGATCAACTTGCGGGTTTGTGACAATTGGGAACCTATGCATATGGGTTGGCACACGTGGATTCATGTGAGTACTTGATGTATATTTTGGTGATCAACTTGCAGGTTCGTGACATTGGGAACCTATGCACAGGGGTTGGCACATGTTTTGACTCTCTGGTAGAAACTTTGGGGCACTCTTTGAAGTTCTATGTGTTGGTTGAATAGATGATTCTGAGATTGTGTGATGCATATCGTATAATCATACCCACGGATACTTCAGGTGACAATGGAGTATCTAGGTGACATTAGGGTCTTGGTTGATATGTATCTTAAGGTGTTATTCTAGTACGAACTCTATGATGGATCGAACGAAAAGAATAGCTTCGTGTTATTTTACTATGGACTCTTGAATTGATCGATCAGAAAGAATAACTTTGTGGTGGTTTCGTACCCGACAATAATCTCTTAGTTTGTTCCCCACTATTAGTGACTTTGGAGTGACTCTTTGTTGCATGTTGAGGGCTAGTTATATGATCCAATTATGTTATCATTGTTGAGAGAACTTCACTAGTGAAAGTATGAACCCTAGGCCTTGTTTCCACGCATTGCAATACCGTCGTGCTCACTTTTGTTACTTGTTACCTTGCTGTTTTTGTAATTTCAGATTACAAAAACCTATATCTACCATCCATATTGCACTTGTTTCACCTTCTCTTCACCGAACTAGTGCACCTATACAACTTACCATTGTATTGGGTGTGTTGGGGACACAAGAGACTCTTTGTTATTTGGTTGCAGGGTTGCTTGAGAGAGACCATCTTCATCCTACGCTTCCAGCGGATTGATAAACCTTAGGTCACCCACTTGAGGGAAAATTGCTACTGTCTTACAAACCTCTGCACTTGGAGGCCCAACAACGTCTACAAGGAGAAGGTTGCGTAGTAGACATCAAGCTCTTTTCTGGCGCCGTTGCCGGGGAGGTTAGCGCTTGCAGGTATATCTTTAGATCTTGCAATTGAATATTTTTTCTTCTTGTTCTTTCGCTAGAAAACTACAAAAAAATGGAATTGAGGATGCCTCATATGCTCCATGTTTTCAATGTCTTTCGTGAGCATGATGGGAAGGAAAATTGTGCTCAAGTGCTGAAAGAAGAATTACATAGAATGCTTGGCATAGAATATTTGAATGATGAGCATGATTGCAATGTTGTTAGCATGAATTCTATGAATACCCATGATGCTAATGATATGCAAAGCCACAAGCTTGGGGATGCTATATTTGATGAAGATGATCTTTTTAGTTCTTCCACTTTGAATCTTTGAATGATAATTTTTTTTTGATGAAAGCATGCTCCCCTATCTATGATGATTATTGTGAGGATACTAATGCTTTAAAGAATAGGGATGATAAAACTTGTCATACTCTCGAGAACCCCTTTGCTAAACCTTGCTTTTTCATTGTGGACACAATTTGTAGTGCTCAAGTCTTTTACGATACTCCCACTACTATTCTTGAGAATAGATTTCTTTATGTGGAGAGTAGTAAAATTTCTATGCTTGTAGATCATGAAAAGAAAGCCTTAGGTGCTGGTTATATTGTTGAATTCATTCATGATGCTACTGAAAATTACTATGAGAGAAGATCATATCCTTCTACTTATTGCAATAGTATCAAGCTTCCTCTCCATATGTTGAAATTTTTGAAGCTATGCTTGTTTTGCCTTCCTATGCTAGTTGATTCTTGGTCCAATAAATTGTTTCATCACAAAATCCCTATGCATAGGAAGTGGGTTAGACTCAAATGTGCTAGCCATTTGCTCCATGATGCTCTCGTTGTGTTTCAATCCTTACCTTTTATGTGAGCATCATTGAAATCAATGCCTAGCTAAGGGCGTTAAACGATAGCGCTTGTTGGGAGGCAACCCAATGAATACATTTTTCTTTGCTTTTTTGCTTTTTTTTTTGTTTTCTCCACACCATCATAGTTCTGTTATGATTGTGTTTTTTGTGTTTCTTTTTGCGTTTGTGCCAAGCAAAACCGTTATGATTAGTCTTGGTGATGATTGTTTGATCATGCTGGAAAAAGACAGAAACTTTCTGCTCACGAAAAGAATTTTCATTTTTATTCTGTAAGAGCTTTTGAGTTGATTCTTTTTGCTGATGATTTCTATGCAATTTCTTCAGACTGTCGTAATGTTTCAGTTTTTGAAGTACCATAAGTATACGAAGTATACGTATTGCTACAGACTGGTCTGCTGTTAACAGATTATGTTTTTGTTGAGTTGGTTGCTTATTTTGATGAAACTATGGATATTATCGGAGGATACTAGCCATGTAAAAGTGAAAATACAGTAACCCAACATCATAATAAGTAGAATTTAAGTTTGCTACAGTACCTAAGGAAGTGGTGGTTTGCTTTCTTATACTAACGATATCACGAGTTTCTGTTTAAGTTTCGTGTTGTGAAGTTTTCAAGTTTTGGCTGAAGTTCTTATGGACAAAGAGATAAAGAGTGGCAAGAGCTCAAGCTTGGGGATGCCCAAGGCACCCCAAGGGATTCAAGGATGCCGTAAAAGCCTAAGCTTGGGGATGCCCCGGGAAGGCATCCCCTCTTTCGTCTTCAATCCATCGGTAACGTTACTTGGGCTATATTTTTATTCACCACATGTTATGTTGTTTGCTTGGAGCGTCTTGTATCGTAGGAGTCTTTTATTTTTTGTTGTGTCACAATCATCCTTGCTGCACACTTATAGAGAGAGACATGCACTTACCATGATTTTATCGAGCTTCACTTATATTTCAGCTCACATGTGCTTCACTTATATCTTTTGAGCTAGATACTTTTGCTCTATGTGCTTCACTTATATCTTTTAGAGCACAGCGGTGCGTGGCTTGGTAGTTGATCTATGCTTTGAAAGTAGTCTCAAAAGGGGTGGTTATCCAAAGGGATACGAAAACTTCCACCTTCATGTGCATTGAATACTTAGAGAAGTTTGATTCATCTCAATTAGTTTTGAGTTGTGGTTTTGATAATATTGAAGTCATGCTAGTAAGGTGTCGTGGATCTAGAAATACTTGTGTTGAAGTTAGTGATTCCCGTAGCATGCACGTATGGTGAACCGCTATGTGATGAAATCTGAGCATGATTAGTCTATTGATTGTCATCCTTTGCGTGGCGGTCGGGATCGCGCGATGGTTTATGCCTACCAACCCTTCCCCTAGGAGTATGCGTTGAATGCTTTGTATCAATTACTAATAAAACTTTTGCAACAAGTATATGAGTTCTTCATGACTAATGTTGAGTCCATGGTTTAGATGCACTTTCACCTTCCACCATCACTATCTTCTTAGTGCCGTGCAACTTTCGCCGGTGCACAAAACCCACCATTAGCCTCCCTCAAAACAGCCACCATACCTACCTACTATGGCTTTTCCAAAGTCATTCCGAGATATATTGCCATGCAACTACCACCATGACATGTGCCACCACGTTTCATTGCCATTGCATGATCGTAAGATAGCTAGCATGATGTTTCCATTAATGTCTATGCCATGCTAGATCATTGTCACGGTACACTACCGAAGGCATTGCATATAGAGTCATCGTTGCTCTAAGTTTTGAGTTGAAAGTGTGATGATCATCATTTATGGAGCATTGTCCCATGTGAGGAAATAAAAGAGGCCAAAGATGCCCACCAAAATAAAAATAAAATAAAAAAAAGAGGCCAAAGAGCCCACGAAAAAATAAAAAAATATGAGAGAAAAAGAGAGAAGGGACAATGCTACCACCTTTCCACACTTGTGCATATTAAGCACCATGATCTTCATGATTGAGAGTCTCTCGTTTTGTCACCACCATATAGCTAGTGGGAAATTTTTATTATATAACTTCGCTTGTATATTCCTATGATGGGCTTCCTCAAAATTGCCTTAGGTCTTCGTGAGCAAGCAAGTTGGATGCACACCCACTAGTTTTCTTTAAGAGCTTTCACATACCCCTAGCTCTAGTGCATCATTTGTATGGCAATCCCTACTCATTCACATTGATATCTATTGATGAGCATCTCCATAGCTCATTGATATGCCTAGTCAATGTGACCATCTTCTCCTTTTTTGTCTCACAACCTCCACCACTCCATTCCACCTATAGTGCTATAACCATGGCTCACGCGCATGTATTGCGTGAGAGTTGAAAAAGTTTGAGAAAGTAAAGGTGTGAAAACAATTACTTGGCCAATACCGAGGTTGTGCATGATTTAAATTCGTTGTGCAAGGATGATAGAGCATAGCCAGACTATATGATTTTGTAGGGATAACTTTCTTTTGGCCTTGTTATTTTGAAAGTTCATGATTACCTTGCTAGTTTGCTGGAAGTATTATTGTCTCCACATCAATAGCAAACTATTGTTTTGAATCTAACGGATCTGAAAATTCATGTCACGTGAGAGAAGTTACAAAGGACAACTATGCTAGGTAGCATGCAACATCAAAAATTCATTCTTTATCACTTCCCTACTCGAGGACGAGCAAGAGTTAAGCTTGGGGATGCTTGATATGTCTCCAGCGTATCTATAATTTTTGATGGTTCCATGCTATTATCTTGTCAACTTTGGATGTTTTATATGCATGAATATGCTATTTTATATCTTTTTTGGGACTAACCTATTAACTCAGTGCCAAGTGCCAGTTTCTGTTTTTTCCGTGTTTTTGGCCCATTTTCAGACGGAGTCCAAATGGAATGAAACTTTACGATGATTGTTTTTGGACCAAAAGAGACCCCCGAAGCTTTGGAAGAAGGCCAGAAGAGCCACGAGGGAGTCACAAGCCCTGACGCTGCCACCACCCCCTAGGTGGCGCAGGGCAGGCTTGTGACCTCCCATTGGGCCCAACCGACGTAATTCCACCGCCACAAATTCCTATAAATTCAGAAACCCCCAAAAAGAAACCTAGATCGGGAGTTCTGTCGCCGCAAGCCTGTGTAGCCACCAAAAACCAATCTAGAGCCCGTTCCGGCACCCTGCCGGAGGGGGAATCCATCTCCGGTGGCCATCTTCATCATCCCGGAGATCTCCATGATGAGGAGGGAGTAGTTCTCCCTCGGGGCTGAGGGTATGTACCAGTAGCTATGTGTTTGATCTCTCTCTCTCTCGTGTTCTTGAGATGTCTTGATCTCGATGTACCATGGGCTTTGCTACTATAGTTGGATCTTATGATGTTCTTCCTCCTCTCCTTCTTGTAATGAATTGAGTTTCCCCTTTGGAGTTATCTTATCGGATTGAGTCTTTGAGAACACTTGATGTATGTCTTGCGCGTGTCTATCTGCTGTGATCAACTTGCGGGTTTGTGACAATTGGGAACCTATGCATATGGGTTGGCACACGTGGATTCATGTGAGTACTTGATGTATGTTTTGGTGATCAACTTGCGGGTTTGTGACATTGGGAACCTATGCACAGGGGTTGGAACACGTTTTGAATCTCTGGTAGAAACTTTGGGGCACTCTTTGAAGTTCTATGTGTTGGTTGAATAGATGATTCTGAGATTGTGTGATGCATATCGTACAATCATACCCACGGATACTTGAGGTGACAATGGAGTATCTAGGTGACATTAGGGTCTTGGTTGATATGTATCTTAAGGTGTTATTCTAGTATGGACTCTATGATGGATCGAACGAAAAGAATAGCTTCGTGTTATTTTACTACAGACTCTTGAATAGATCGATCAGAAAGAATAAATTTGTGGTGGTTTCGTACCGGACAATAATCTCTTCGTTTGTTCCCCGCTATTAGTGACTTTGGAGTGACTCTTTGTTGCATGTTGAGGGCTAGTTATATGATCCAATTATGTTATCATTGTTGAGAGAACTTCACTAGTGAAAGTATGAACCCTAGGCCTTGTTTCCACGCATTGCAATACCGTTCGTGCTCACTTTTGTTAATTGTTACCTTGCTGTTTTTGTAATTTCAGATTACAAAAACCTATATCTACCATCCATATTGCACTTGTTTCACCTTCTCTTCACCGAACTAGTGCACCTATAGAACTTACCATTGTATTGGGTGTGTTGGGGACACAAGAGACTCTTTGTTATTTGGTTGCAGGGTTGCTTGAGAGAGACCATCTTCATCCTACGCCTCCCGCAGATTGATAAACCTTAGGTCACCCACTTGAGGGAAAATTGCCACTGTTCTACAAACCTCTGCACTTGGAGGCCCAACAACGTCTACAAGGAGAAGGTTGCGTAGTAGATATCAGGGTGTCACAAGTTGGTATCAGAGCCGACTGCGTGTAGGTAGCCCCCTTTCCAACTCCTTGGCCGAAGTTTAGTCTAGTACTTGGAAAAAACTTTACTAAGATTGTTGTGTGGCTTTCGGGCCCACATCTCTATCGGGTGGTATTAGTATTTTTTACTCCTCTTCTATACTGTGGGTTCTAATCTCTCTTCTCTTTCGGGTTAAAGGTTTTGATAACTCTAACATTAGGTTCTCGTAATCACATCAACCCGGGGAGCTAGAATATCTACTATTGTTCTTCTGATCAAATATTACACACACTGTGATTTGACATCCTTGAACCTTCTTTTCAGATGCATCCTGCAAGACAGATCGTACGACTGAAATTCACTAAGTCAGAAATTCACAAGGAGCATCAAGTGTTGATTGTTAATAAAACCACTAGTTTCAAGAAGAATGGCAAGGGGAAGAAGGGTAACTCCAAGAAGAGTGACAAATCGGTTGCCCCTCCCGTGAAGAAACCCAAGGCTGGACCAAAGCCAGAAACTGGGTGCTTTAATTGCAAGGGGACTGGCCACTGGAAGCGGAACTGTCATGGAGGCGAACACCAAACAAGGTATATATGATATACATGTTATTGATGTGTACCTTACCAACTCTCGTTGTAGTGCGTGGGTATTTGATACCGGTTCGGTTGCTCACATTTGCAACTCAAAGCAGGAACTACGGAATAGATGGAGGTTGGTGTAGGATGAAGTGACGATGCGCGTGGGAAATGGTTCCAAGGTTGATGTGATCGCTCTCGGTATGCTCGCTCGATTACCATCGTGATTATTGATGAACCTGAATAATTGTTATTTAGTGCATGCATTGAGCATGCACATTATATCTGGATCTTGTTTGATGCGAGACGGTTACTCGTTTAAATCAGAAAATAATGGTTGTTCTATTTATATGAGTAATATCTTTTATGGTCATGAACCCAATGTGAGGGGTTTATTTTTATTGAATCTCAATAGTGATAACACACATGTTCATAAGATTGATGCCAATAGATGTAATGTTAATAATGATAGTACCACTTTCTTGTGGCAGTGCCCCTTAGGTCATATTTGTGTAAAACGCATGAAGAAGCTCCATGCTGATGGAATTTTGGAGTCACTTGATTTTGAATCACTTGACACATTTGAACCATGTCTCATGGACAAGACGACTAAGACTCCATTCTCTGAAACAATGGAGTGCACAAATGACTTACTGGAAATCATACATACTAATGTGTGCGGTCCGATGAGCATTGAGGCGCATGGTGGATATTGTTATTTTCTCGCCTTCACCGATGACTTAAGTAGATATGGGTATATTTACTTAACGAAACACAAGTCTGAAATGTTTGAAAAGTTCAAACAATTCCAGAGTGAAGTTGAGAATCATCGTAACAAGAAGATTAAATTCCTACGACCTGATCGAGGAGGAGAATATATGAGTTATGAGTTTGGCACTCACCTAAGACAATGTGGAATTGTTTCATAGTTGACACTGCCTAGAACACCACACCGTAATGGTGTGTTCAAATTTCGTAATCGAATCTTATTAGATATGGAGCGTTCTATGATGTCTATCGAAAGAATTGAGTGAGAGGAAGATAAAACTTGAAGAGGTTGTTGAACCTTTACTTCAAACAGGGAGTAGCACAAGGCAAAAAGATGTTTCTGTGGAGCCTACATGAGTTGAAAAGGAAGATAATGATTATGATCATGGAGCTTCGGATCAATTTACTATCAAACCTGTAGGTCTACAAGGGCACGCAGAGCTCTTGAGTGGTATGGTAACCGTGTCTTAACAATCATGTTGTTGGACACCAATGAACCTACGAGCTATGAAGAAGCAATGGTTAGCCCGAATTCCAACAAATGGTTAGAGGCCATGAAATCCAAGATATGATCCATGTATGAAAACAAAGTATTACCTTAAGGTCTAAAGGCCATTCAAAAGATATGGATTGTTATGAAGAAGACGGTCGCGGACGGTAATGCCACCGTCTATAAACCTCGAGTTGTGGCAAAAGGTTTTTCAAAAGTACAAGGAGTTGACTATGATGAGACTTTCTCACCTGTAGCGATGCTCAAGTCCATGAGAATCATGTTAGCAATAGATGCATTTTTCAATTATGAAATTTGGTAGATGGATGTCAAAACAGAATTCCTTGATGGTTTCCTTAAGGAAGAATTGTATATGATGCAACCAGAAGGTTTTGTTGATCCAAAGAATTCTAACAAATTATGCAAGCTCGAGCGATCCATTTATGGACTCGTGCAAGCATCTCGGAGTTGGAATCAGCGCTTTGATGAGGTGATCAAAGCGTTTGCGTTTATACAAGTTTATGGAGAAGCTTGTATTTACAAGAAAGTGAGTGGGAGCTCTATAGCGTTTTTCTAACATTATATGCGGATGACATATTGCTGATTGGAAAGAATATAGAATTTTTGGGAAGCATTGAGGAATATTTGAACAAGGGTTTTTCAATGAAGGACTTACGAGAAGCCATTTTCATATTAGACATCAAGATATATAGAGATAGATCGAGATGCTTAATAGGACTTTCACCCGAGCACATACCTTGACAAAGTTTTGAAGAAGTTTAAAACGGATCAGTCCTAGAAAGGGTTCTTAACTATATTGCAAGGTGTGAAACTGAGTAAGATACAATGCCAAGTGACTACAGAAGACAAAGTAAATGTGAGTGTTCTCCCGTGTGCTTCAGCCATAGGCTCTATCATGTATGCAATCTTGTGCACAAGCCCACTTGTCATCCTTGCCATAAGTACGGCCGGAAGGTTTCAAAGTGATCCAGGAATGGAACACTCGACATCGGTGAAGAATATCCTTAAGTACTTGAAAAGGACTAAGGAAATGTTTCTTGTTTATGGCGGTGATCAAGATCTCCTCGTAAAGGGTTACGTTGATGCAAGCTTGACATTGATCTGGTTGACTCTAAGTCTCAAACCACATACATATATATTCTCAATTGGGGAGCGGTAACCTGGTGCAGTTGCAAGCAAATCGTGGTAGCTGATTCTACATGCGAAGCAGAGTACATAGTTTCCTTGGAGGCGGCTAAAGAAGGTGTCTGGATGAAGTATTTCATGACGGATCTTGGAGTTGTGCCCAGTGCACTGGATTCAGTGACCCTCTTTTGTGAAAACACTAGTGCCATTGCTCTAGCCAAGGAACCCAGGTTTCGCAAAAGGACAAGACACATAAAGCAACGCTTCAATTCCATCTGCAATTACATCAAGGAGGAGGACATAAATATTTGCAAAGTTAAAACGGATCTGAATGTCACAGACCCATTGACTAATCCTCTTCCATGAGTGAAACATGATCAACACCAGAACTGTATGGGTGTTAGATACATTACAATGTAAATCAGATACTGATGTGAGCTTGATCATTGACTCTAGTGCAAGTAGGAGACTCTTGGAAATATGCCCTAGAGGCAATAATAAAGTTGTTATTATTATATTTACTTGTTTATGATAATCATTTATTATCAATGCTAGAATTGTATTGATTGGAAACTCAAATACATGTGTGTGTACATAGACAACATTGTTTGTATCTCCAAGGGTGTATCAAACATCACAACATAATTGGGTGACTATAAAGATGCTCTACAGGTATCTCCGAGGGTGTCTATTGAGATTGCTGGATCAAGACTCGTTGTTGTTACTCTGTGTGATGGAGAGGTATCTCACGGCCCACTCGGTAATACAAAATAATAATGAGCTTGCAAGCAATGTGACTAAGGAGTTAGTCACGTGATCTTGTATTATGGAACGAGTAAAGAGACTTGCTGGTAATGAGATTGAACTAGGTATGGAGATACCGTCGATCGAATCTCGGGCAAGTAACATACCGATGGTCAAAGGGAACTCTATACGAGATTGATTGAATCCTTGACATCATGGTTCGACCGATAACGATCTTCAAAGAATATGTAGGAGACAATATGGGCATCGAGGTCCCTGGTTATTGACCGGAGAGTGTCACGGTCATGTCTGCATAGTTCTCGAACACGCAGGGTATGCACACTTAAGGTTTGATGACAATTTGGTATTATTGGGTTATGTGTGATGGTAACTGAAAGTTGTTCGGAGTCCCGGATGAGATCCCGGCCGTCACGAGGAGCTCTGGAATGGTCCGGAGTTAAAGATTGATATATGGGAAGTTGGTATTCGAGGTTTGGAAAAGTTCCGGAACATGTCGATTTTGTGACACGAATGCTGGAATTGTTCCGGGGGTCCACCGGGAGGGTCCACCTGCTCCGGAGGGCCTCATAGGCTGTGAGAAGGACTGCACCAACCTTTAGTGGGTTGTCCGCTGATACGTCTCCATCGTATCTACTTTTCCAAACACTTTTGCCCTTGTTTTGGACTCTAATTTGCATGATTTGAATGTAACTAACCTGGACTGACGCTGTTTTCAGCAGAATTGCCTTGGTGTTGTTTTTGTGCAGAAATGAAAGTTCTCAGAACGTCCTGAAAATTTACGGAGAATATTTCTGCAAAATATGAAAAATACCTGCGCAAAGATCCACCGAAGGGGATGGGCCAGTGGGCCACAAGCCCTGTAGCCGCCACCCCCTGGTGGCGGCTAGCAAGCTTGTGGGGCCCACGTTTCTGTGCCGCCCCCAATCCAGCTCTATAAATTCACTTTCGTCCGAGAAAAAATCAAGAGAGAAGATTTCGTCGCGTTTGCGATACGGAGGCGCCGCCACATCCTGTTCTTCATCTGGAGGGCAGATCTGGATTCCATTTTGGGCTCCGGAGAGGGGAAATCGTCGCCATCGTCATCATCAACCTTCTTCCCTCTCCAATTCCATGAAGCTCTTCGTCGTTCGTGAGTAATCTATTCGTAGGCTCGTTGGGCGATGATGAGTAGGATGAGATCTATCATGTAATCGAGTTAGTTTTGACGGGGATTGATCGCTAGTATCCACTATGTTCTGAGATTGATGTTGCTACTACTTTGCCATGCTTAATGCTTGTCACTATGGCCCGAGTGCCATGATTTCAGATCTGAAATTATTATGTTGCCACCAATTTATGTGTGTTTTAGATCCGGTCTTGCAAGTTGTAGTTACCTACTATGTGTTATGACCCGGCAACCCCGGAGTGACAATAACCGGAACCACTCCCGGTGATGACCATAGGTTGAGGAGTTCATGTGTTCACCAAGTGCTAATGCGTTGGTCCGGTTCTTTATTAAAAGGAGAACCTTAATATCCCGTAGTTTCCTTTTGGACCCCGCTGCCACGGGAGGGATGGACAATAGATGCCATGCAAGTTCTTTTCCCTAAGCACGTACGACGACACACAGAATGCATGCCTACATCACATTGACGAACGAGAGCTAGCCACATATCTCTCCATGTTATAACTGTTGCATGATGAATATCATCCAAACAAATCACCGACCCATTGCCTACGAGTTTGTCCCATTGCTGCTGTTACTTGTTTTGCTCTGCTGCTGTTACTTGCTAGTGTTGCTACTCGCTACTAATGTTACTTGCTACTGTTGCCGCTGCTGTTACTCGCTCTGCTACTACTTTGCTGTTGATACTTTGCTTGCAGATATTAATCTTTCAGGTGTGGTTGAATCTGACACATTCAGCTGCTAATACTTGAGAGTATACTCTCACTTCCTGTCCGGCGAATCAACAAATTTGGGTTGAATACTCTACCCTCGAAAACTGCCTCGATCCCACGCGCTGGTGGGTTATTGCAAGACAATTTCTAATTGTTGAGCAATCGAGAATAGCATTCGTCTAGCCATTGCCAGAGAGTGCCAATCAGCATTTTTCTAGCGCCGTTGCTGGGGAGGTATTGCTGTATTCTCTGAGTTACTTGGGATTTATATCTGCTGATCACTATGAAGAATCTGAAGGATCCGAAAACCAAAGTCTTGCCCTCAACTACGAGGGGAGGTAAGGAACTGCCATCTAGCTCTGCACTTGATTCACCTTCAGTTATGAGTAAGTTTGCGACATCACCGTCTGCTAGAAATCTTGATATGTCGCCTGGGCTTGATGATGCTTATGATGCTGCTATGCCTCATACTACTAGAGATGCTATGCTTGATACTGCTGGAGATGCTATGCCTGATACTACTATGCCTGATACTGCTAGAGATGCTTTGCGTGATACTGCTAGAGATGCTATGCGTGATATTGCTAGAGATGCTTTGCCTGATGATGCTATGCTTGATACTGCTAGAGATACTACTTTGCCTGATGTTCCACTAGGGGTATTCCTTGATGCTCATATTGCTAGAGTTACTGCCAATGCTCGTGATGCTTCTGAAACTGCCGATACTATTGAGATAGAACCTACCTTTTCTCCTGTTAGATCTAGCTCTCCTAGATATGAATTGCCTGATATACCTGAGGGTTACGTTATGGAAGGAGAGATAGCTGAGGATTTTCTTGCGTGTAAGGATGCCTATGACGCTGAGAAATTACTTCTCAAGTGGAAGGAAAAATCTCTGAAAGCTAGGATGAAATACGACCCAAAGTTTGCCACTTCCCCTATATTTATCACCGATAAGGATTATGAATTCTCTGTCGACCCTGAGATAATCTCTCTAGTCGAATCTGATCCTTTCCACGGTTATGAGTCTGAGACGGTCGTAGCCCATCTTACCAAACTACACGATATAGCCACCCTTTTCACTAGTGAGGAGAAGATCCGCCACTATTATATCCTTAAGTTGTTTCCTTTCTCTCTAAAGGATGCCTCTAAAGCCTGGTTCACCTCTCTTGCTCCTGGATGTGTGAGTAGTCCCCAGGATATGGTCTATTACTTCTGTGAGAAATATTTACTTGCCCATAAGAAGCAAGCTGCCTTGCAAGCAATATACAACTTTGCTCAACTCCAAGAAGAGAGTCTCCCACAAGCTTGGGGGAGGCTCGTCCAGCTGCAAAATGCTTTGCCTCATCACCCTATTAAGAAGAACGAAATACTTGATATCTTCTATAACGGACTTACCGATGCTTCTAGAGACCATCTAGATAGTTGTGCCGGTTGTGTTTTTAGGGAACGAACTGTAGAACAAGCTGAGATCCTTCTGAATAACATCTTGATCAACGATAATGCTTGGACTATTCCCGAACCACCTCCTAAGACAACTCCGAAGAAAAGAGGTATTCTATTCCTTAGTCCCGAAGATATGCAAGAAGCCAAGAAATCTATGCAAGAGAAAGGCATTAGATCTGAAGATGTCAAAAATCTGCCATCTATCAAAGAGATCCATGGTCTCGATAACCCGATAGAAGTAGTAGAAGTGAAATCTCTGCGTAGGTTTGATGAGAGTGATATTACTTTTGACAAACCTGCTAGCCTACGCTTTGATGAATTTGACAACTTTGTTTCCAAACAACAGAGTTTCAATGATTATGTTAGCAGGCATTTGGAACAAAGTACTCGTATGCTTAGCCATTTAAGTGCTTGTGTAGACAGAAATGTCAATGATCTGAAGCTTCTGAGTAAACATGCCTCTATGATTACTACTCAGGTAGAACAAGTACTTAAAGCTCACAATGACTTGCTCAATGAATTAAATGACAACTCTGTCAGAGTCATTACTAGAGGAGGCAAAATGACTCACGAACCTTTGTATCCTGAAGGTCATCCTAAGAGAATTGATCAAGATACTCAAGGAATTAATGCTGATACACCCAGTCATCCTAAGGAGAAGAAGAAGGAAGATAGAAACCTACATGCCAGTTCACCAAATACTGTCACGCCTGAAGGACCTAATGATATTTCTGCGTCTGATGCAGAAACGCAATCTGGTGATGAACATGAACCTGGTGATAATATGGACAGCGATGTTCATAATAATGCTCAACCTAGCAATGATGAGGATGTGGAGATTGAACCTACGGTTAATCCTGATAACCCACAACCTAAGAGATATGATAAGAATGACTTTGCTGCTAGGAAGCATGGTAAAGAAAGGGAGCCATGGGTTCATAGACCTATACCCTTTCCTCCTAAGCCATCCAAGAAAAAGGATGATGAGGATTTTGAGCGCTTCGTTGAGATGATAAGACCCATCTTTCTGCAGATGCGGTTAACTGATATGCTCAAGATGTCTCCATATGCCAAGTACATGAAAGATATCGTGACTAATAAACGAAAGATACCAGATCTTGAGATCTCCACCATGCTTGCCAATTACACTTTCAAAGGAGGAACTCCTAAGAAACTTGGTGATCCCGGAGTGCCCACTATACCTTGCTCCATTAAAGGAAACTACGTAAGAACTTCCTTATGTGACCTTGGAGCCGGTGTTAGTGTTATGCCGCTCTCTCTTTATCGTAGACTTGAATTGGATAAGTTGACACCCACCAAAATTTCTCTGCAAATGGCCGACAAATCAACTGCTTTCCCTATCGGCATTTGCAAGGATGTGCCTGTTGTGGTTGCTAACACCACTATCTTAACAGACTTTGTTATCTTGAATATTCTCGAGGACGATGCCATGGCCGTCATCCTCGGAAGACCCTTTTTAAACACTGTAGGGGCTGTTATAGATTGCCACAAAGGCAATGTCACTTTCCATGTCAATGGTAATGAGCACACAGTGCACTTTCCACAGAAACGATATCAATTACATTGCATCAATGCTATCGAAAAGACTTCATCGATTCTTATTGGGGGCTTTGAATGCACTATTCCTCGTGTCAAGATGAAGTATGATTTGATTGTTGGGGAGATACATATCCCCATTGAGGCGACTTAGTGGCTATTCGAAAATTCTCCGTTCTCTCTTGCGATTCGAGAGGGTTTTGTCATGAGGACTTGATCAACCCCATTGACGGATTTCTTTCGATGACCATGAAATGGATGAATCAAAGAGTCACATACCTCTGTTTTAAGCTTTCACTTTCGGTTGCTTAGAATAAAAATGGTAGATTTAGTTTAATTTTTCTTGTTCTCTGTTTTAGCGTCCCGGAGAAAAATATCCCGAAAATAAAAGTTCTCCGATGGTCCTGAAAATCTAGTATGATTTTTTCTCGAATATTTGAAAAATACTGGGCCTGAGAGATGGCCTGCCCCCCAGACCAGTGGGCCACAAGCCCTGCAGCCGCCACCCCCTGGTGGCGGCTAGCAAGCTTGTGGGGCCCACAGGGAGCCCCTCCACTCATTCCAGCTCCCATCCTCTTCTTCCACCTCTAGAAAAAATTGTTTCGCAGCTCAAACCCGTGTTCCTTGCTCATTTGGCTGTGATTTTCGATCTCCTTGCTCAAAGCATCATTCTCCGAACCGTTTTGGGGAAATTACTCCTTGGTAAGTGACTCCTCCATTGGTCCAATTAGTTTTTGCTCTAGTGCTTTATCCTTCGCGTATTCTTGCTACCTTGGTGACCTTGTTCTTGAGCTAGAAATGTTGTTTTTAGCTGGTTCCAAGTAGTTTTAGCGCGTGATACGGTCTCTAGGCACTAGTAGGAGTAGTTGCCACAAGGTGTGGTTGGCCTTCATTCACTTTTCTCTTGAACTTCAAAAATTTCAGCAAAAGGAAATTATGTTCAGGAGGAAGTTTCATGGTGGTTCCTCAAGTAAGAAGGGTACCCGTCTTTCTTTTCGGGAGCCCGAACCTTATCAACTAAGGGACGCACCGGTACAACCATGTGAATGGCCTTCCGATGAGTTCATGATCGAAGCAGGTTTCAAGGATGAGTTTGATACACTTGTCCACAATGCCGGGTTAGAAGAATTCCTCTCAGATAAATGTGAACACTATGCTATGCTCACTGCCTCTTTCGTGCGTACATTTAAATTTTCAGTTGGCCGTGACTCATCCATACTATTTGATCTGTATGATAAATCGTGCGCCATGGATTTGGAGGATTTCAATAGGATTTGCAAGATACCCAATGGTGGTAGTATTAATGATCCTTCTAAGTCTTCGGTCAGAGACTTTGTCTCCAGTATAACTGTTGGAGAAACTAGAGATATCACGCAAGCCACCATAGGAAGCATTCATTTCCCTGGCTTGCACTACTTTGCCCTCTTCATAGGTAGGTGCATTAACGGCAAGGGTGCACACTGTCACCTATGTGCTTCCGACCTTAGTATCCTTAAGAGCGCAGTAACAGGTGACAAGAGCTTCAATATGGGAGCTATAATAGCAAGGAGGCTGAATAATAATGCCATCGAGGGGGATTTCTTTGGTGTAATTTATGCTACACGCTTAGCAAATTTTCTTGGAGTATCCATCCGTTCAGAAGACCCTCCTCTCCGTACAACCTACCTTGATCGTGTCGCTCTAACACGCTACGAGTTCCTTGAGAGGATCATGGATCCCTCCTATACCGCTTGATATTTGACCGGCAGCGTGTTTTCCATATTACCCTTCCTGCTCCTGCTTTCTTTGACTTTCAGGTAAAACGAAGATACTACATAACCATAGGAGAGGCAGAGGAGTATGAGAGGGAGGCGACGGCTGCTCGACTTCGTGAGGCAGCTATTCAGGCAGTGGCTGCAGCACTCCCGTATAACACCCATTATGATTTTGGGTTTCGCCAGGACCATTCATGGGAGTAGACCAAGCTAGGCCAAAAGCCTAAGCTTGGGGGAGTATGTGTTCTCACCAACCTTACATTCATGCTTATGCTTTCACTTTGTTAGTCGGTGTTTACACTTTGCCACTGTATTATCCATGCTAGTTTATTTTTGTTTTCTTGTTTTGTGTCCTCTTGAGAAAACCCAAAAATATTTTTATTTCTTCTTTTGCTTGTTGGGAGCTTTCCCGTGTAAATAATTTTATTTTTCTTTGGGTCAAGGTAGAAGATATTGGTTACAATGTTTAGTGGCTCTTGCATGCATACTAGTTTAGCTTTCAAAGAGCCATATTACTTTGTCTTCTCCTTTGTGTTTGCCTACAGATTCAGCTTAGTCCATTGCACGAGCTCTCTTATTATTGTTCACATTGTTTGATCGTGCAAATGAAAGGCAATAATGATGATACATGATGAAGTGACCGAGACTGAAAAGCTGGTATGAACTCTATCTATTTTGTTTTTGTAAATATGACTAGCTTGTCATGCCTGATTCAGCTTTGTTGTGAGAGAACCATGTTTGCAATGACAACTTAGAGATCATAGTTTCTGATGCCATGCTTAACTAGCTGAGAGCTTATAATGGTTTGTCTTGAATGCCAACATAGATTTTGAGATGACTATGATGTAGTATGATAGGATGGTATTCTCCTTTGAATGATTCAAGTGGCTTGACTTGGAGCATGTTCATGCATGTAGTTGAAACAAAATCAACATAGCCTCTATGATGTTATGTTCATGGTGATTTATATCTTGTTCATGCTTGCATTCAATGTTAGTCAAACTCATTGCATCTTGATGACTGTTGTCGCTCTCTAGTCGGTGGCTTCCCAGTCTTTTGCTAGCCTTCACCTGTACTAAGCGGAATACTGCTTGTGCATCCACTTCCATAAACCCAAAAGTTTTTCCATGAGAGTCCACCATACCTACCTATTTGTGGTATCTACCTGTCGTTCCAAGTAAATTTGCATGTGCCACTCTCTAAACCTTCAAGAAATAATCTGTTTTGCATGCCCGAACCGCTCATGTGGTGACAGGGGGCTATTGGTATCGTCCATGCTAGGAGTGTTATCCTCGACATGTTTTTATTCACTGTCATTCACGGGAAAGGGACCGGTAATTGGAATTCCCAGTTCCACGCTTAAATCAAAACATAATTATAAAACAAGACTCCCCTCAGGTTGATGTTAGTATGGACGGTACCCGAGGATTCGGCTAGCCGTGGAGTGTGATTGATTGGTGGTGGGGGAGTTAAAACTTTACTTTTCTGTTTGGGAACCGCCTATAGCATGAGTAGCATGGAATATATTGAGAACTCTTGGTCATTGCGTTGACAATGAAAGCATGCCACCAAAAATTATTATCTCTGTTTTCAAAGCTTGAGCTCTGGCACCTCTGCAAATCAATGCTTCCCCTGTGCGAAGGGCCTGTCTATTTATTTTCCTGTTGAGTCATCCTCTTCTTTTATGAGCACCAATTAGAGAGCACCTCTGTCATTTTTATGCTTTGCTTTTGATTGATATTGAGTATGACTATGACTGGATCTTCTTTGCTATGAATTACAATGTTTGGTCAGCCCTTGATCTTTGAAAGTGCTCTGCATTTATGTTTTGCGGTCTCAGAAAGAGCTAGCGAGATACCACCTATTCATATTGCTTCATGCTTGTTTTGATTGAAGTGTTGGTATTTGAAACTCATTATTATTTGCTCGTTAGCTGATTATGCCATTGATATTAGTTTACCGTGAGACCTTTGAGTCACTTGCTTATGTGGTTAACTTGTGATCTTGCTGAAATTGTGGTTATGAGTTAGGCATAGTTGCAACAACAAGATCAAACAGAGTTTGTCAAAGTTTTTCTTTCTCTCTCAGTTTGTCAACTGAGTTGCTTGAGGACAAGCAAGGTTTTAAGCTTGGGGGAGTTGATACGTCTCCATCGTATCTACTTTTCCAAACTCTTTTGCCCTGGTTTTGGACTCTAATTTGCATGATTTGAATGGAACTAACCTGGACTGACGCTGTTTTCAGTAGAATTGCCTTGGTGTTGTTTTTGTGCAGAATTGAAAGTTCTCAAAATGTCCTAAAAATTTACGGAGAATATTTTGGAAAATATGAAAAATACCTGCTCAAAGATCCACCCGAGGGGATGGCCCCCTGGGCCACAAGCCCTGTAGCCGCCACCACCTGGTGGCGGCTAGCAAGCTTGTGGGGCCCACGTGGCTCTGCCGCCCCAATCTGAGCTCTATAAATTCACTTTCGTCCCAAAAAAATCAAGAGAGAAGATTTCGTCACGTTTGCGATACGGAGGCGCCGCCACATCCCGTTCTTCATCTGGAGGGCAGATCTGGAGTCCGTTTTGGGCTTCCGAGAGGGGAAATCGTTCCCATCGTCATCATCAACCTTCTTCCCTCTCCAATTCCATGAAGCTCTTCGTCGTTCGTGAGTAATCTATTCGTAGGCTCGCTGGGCGGTGATGAGTAGGATGAGATCTATCATGTAATCGAGTTAGTTTTGACGGGGATTGATCCCTAGTATCCACTATGTTCTGAGGTTGATGTTGCTACTACTTTGCCATGCTTAATGCTTGTCACTATGGCCCGAGTGCCATGATTTCAGATCTGAAATTATTATGTTGCCACCAATTTATGTGTGTTTTAGATCCGGTCTTGCAAGTTGTAGTTACCTACTATGTGTTATGACCCGGCAACCCCGGAGTGACAATAACCGGAACCACTCCCGGTGATGACCATAGGTTGAGGAGTTCATGTGTTCACCAAGTGCTAATGCGTTGGTCCGGTTCTTTATTAAAAGGAGAACCTTAATATCCCGTAGTTTCCTTTTGGACCCCGCTGCCACGGGAGGGATGGACAATAGATGTCATGCAAGTTCTTTTCCCTAAGCACGTATGACGACACACGGAATGCATGCCTACATCACATTGACGAACGGGAGCTAGCGACATATCTCTTCGTGTTATAACTGTTGCATGATGAATATCATCCAAACAAATCACCAATCCATTGCCTACGAGTTTGTCCCACTGCTGTTGTTACTTGTTTTGCTCTGCTGCTGTTACTTGCTACTGTTGCTACTCGCTACTGCTATTACTTGCTACTGTTGCCGCTGCTGTTACTCGCCCTGCTACTACTTTGCTGTTGATACTTTGCTTGCAGATATTAATCTTTCAGGTGTGGTTGAATCTGAGACATTCAGCTGCTAATACTTGAGAGTATACTCTCACTTCCTGTCCGGCGAATCAACAAATTTGGGTTGAATACTCTACCCTCGAAAACTGCCTCGATCCCACGCGCTGGTGGGTTATTGCAAGACAATTTCTAATTGTTGAGCAATCGAGAATATCATTCGTGTAGCCATTGCCAGAGAGTGCCAATCATCCGCTCCTCCCACGAAGGTCCATGCGGCATGAGGTGGCAGGTTAATCCCACAAGGGGGGCCGACCACCCTTGCCTTGGGTGGTAAGGCATCTCTAGGACCGCCGCCCCTCCCCTTGGCCAGTGCCCCCTAGGGGGGAACCCTAGGCTGACCGGCCCGTCCTCTCCTCCTATATACATGAGAGGGGAGGGAGGGCTGCAGTACCATAAGCCATGGCGTAGCATCTCCCTCTCCCTCTAGATCGTTTATCTCCTCTAGATTGTTTTGGTAGTGCTTGGCGAAGCCGTGCCGGGATAGCTCCACCACCACTACTATCACGTTGTCATGCTACCGAGGAACTCATATACCACTCCGCCCTCACTTCCTGGATCAAGGAGGCGGAGATGTCATCGAGATGCACGTGTGCTGAACACGGAGGTGCCGTCCGTTCGACACTCGATCGGGTATTCGTAGGATGGATCGTGATTGGATCGCGAAGACGTTCCACTACATCAACCACGTTCTTTAACGCTTCCTCTTAGTGATTTACAAGGGTATGTAGATATAATCTATCCTCTCGTAGATGTGAATCCCCTAGATTGATCTTGGTGAGCGTAGGAATATTTATGTTTCCCATGCAATGCTCCCCAATAGTATCAAACATCACAACGTGACTAGGTGATCATAAAGATGTTGTGCATGTATCTCCGAGGGTGTTTGTTAGGTTGGCATGGATTGAGACTGGGATTTGTCACTCTGTATGACTGAGAGGTATCTATGGCCCCAGTAGGTAATATAACATCACAAGAAGCTTGCAAGCAATGTGACTAAATATTTAGTCACATGATCTTGTATTACAGAACGAGTAAAGAGACTTGCCGGTAACGAGATTGAACTAGGTATGTAGATACCAACAATCGAATCTCGGGCAAGTAACATCCCGCTGAACATAGGGAACTAAATATGAGATTGATTGAATCCTTGGCATCGTTGTTCGACCGATAAAGATGTTCATGGAATATGTAGGAACCAATATGGGCATCGAGGTCCCGCTATTGGTTATTGACCATAGAGGCGTCTCGGTCATGTCTGCATAGTTCTCGAACCCACACGGTTCGCATGGTTAATGTTCGACGACGAGATAATATTGTTGAGTTAAGTATGTTGGTGACTGAAGGTTGTTCAGAGTCCCGGATGAGATCCCGAACATTACAGGGAGCTCTGAAATTGTGTGGAGGTAAAGATTCATATATGGGAAGTTGGTATTCGGATTCTAGAATAGTTTCGTATTTTGCGAGATTACTTCATAAGTGGCAAAAGGAGTTTCGGGGGTCCATCGGGAGGGTCAACCTGTTGGAAATATGCCCTAGAGGCAATAATAAATTAGTTATTATTATATTTCTTAGTTCATGATAATTGTTTATTATCCATGCTATAATTGTATTGATTGGAAACACAATACTTGTGTGGATACATAGACAAAACACTGTCCCTAGTAAGCCTCTAGTTGACTAGCTCGTTGATCAAAGATGGTCAAGGTTTCCTGGCCATAGGCAAGTGTTGTCACTTGATAACGGGATCACATCATTAGGAGAATCATGTGATGGACTAGACCCAAACTAATAGACGTAGCATGTTGATCGTGTCATTTTGTTGCTACTGTTTTCTACGTGTCAAGTATTTGTTCCTATGACCATGAGATCATATAACTCAGAGACACCGGAGGAATGCTTTGTGTGTATCAAACGTCGCAACGTAACTGGGTGACTATAAAGATGCTCTACAGGTATCTCCGAAGGTGTTCGTTGAGTTAGTATGGATCGAGACTGGGATTTGTCACTCCGTGTGACGAAGAGGTATCTCGGGGCCCACTCGGTAATACAACATCACACACAAGCCTTGCAAGCAATGTAACTTAATGTAAGTTGCGGGATCTTGTATTACGGAACGAGTAAAGAGACTTGCCGGTAAACGAGATTGAAATAGGTATGCGGATGCTAACGATCGAATCTCGGGCAAGTAACATACCGAAGGACAAAGGGAATGACATACGGGATTATATGAATCCTTGGCACTGAGGTTCAAACGATAAGATCTTCGTAGAATATGTAGGATCCAATATGGGCATCCAGGTCCCGCTATTGGATATTGACCGAGGAGTCTCTCGGGTCATGTCTACATAGTTCTCGAACCCGCAGGGTCTGCACACTTAAGGTTCGACGTTGTTTTATGCGTATTTGAGTTATATGGTTGGTTACCGAATGTTGTTCGGAGTCCCGGATGAGATCACGGACGTCACGAGGGTTTCCGGAATGGTCCGGAAACGAAGATTGATATATAGGATGACCTCATTTGGTTACCGGAAGGTTTTCGTGCATTACCGGAAAAGTTTCGGGCTCATCGGTAGTGTACCGGGAATGCCGGGAGGGGTGCCGGGGACCATCGGGAGGGGTGTCACGCCCCAAGGGGTCTCATGGGCTATGGGAAGAGATAAACCAGCCCCTAGTGGGCTAGAATAAGTTCCCACTAAGGCCCATAAGGTTTGAGAAGGAAAAAACACAAGGTGGAAAGAGTTTCCAAGTGGGAAGGTGGAATCCTACTCCAAGTAGGATTGGAGTAGGACTCCTCCACCTCCAATTTCGGCCAAACCTTTAGGTTTTGAGTCTGCCTCCTCCCCTCCCTCCCACCTATATATACGGAGGTTTTAGGGCTGATTTGAGACGACTTTTCCACGGCAGCCCGACCACATACCTCCACGGTTTTTCCTCTAGATCGCGTTTCTGCGGAGCTCGGGCGGAGCCCTGCTGAGACAAGGTCATCACCAACCTCCGGAGCACCGTCACGCTGCCGGAGAACTCTTCTACCTCTCCGTCTCTCTTGCTGGATCAAGAAGGCCGAGATCATCGTCGAGCTGTACGTGTGCTGAACGCGGAGGTGCCGTCCGTTCGGTACTAGATCGTGGGACTGATCGCGGGATTGTTCGCGGGGCGGATCGAGGGACGTGAGGACGTTCCACTACATCAACCGCGTTCACTAACGCTTCTGCTGTACGATCTACAAGGGTACGTAGATCACTCATCCCCTCTCGTAGATGGACATCACCATGATAGGTCTTCGTGCGCGTAGGAAATTTTTGTTTCCCATGCGACGTTCCCCAACAGTGGCATCATGAGCTAGGTTCATGCGTAGATGTCTTCTCGAGTAGAACACAAAAGTTTTTGTGGGCGGTGATGTGCGTTTTGCTGCCCTCCTTACTCTTTCTTGATTCCGCGGTATTGTTGGATTGAAGCGGCTTGGACCGACATTACTCGTACGCTTACGAGAGACTGGTTTCATCGCTACGAGTAACCCCGTTGATCAAAGATGACTGGCAAGTGTCGGTTTCTCCAACTTTAGTTGAATCGCATTTGACCGAGGAGGTCCTTGGATGAGGTTAAATAGCAACTCATATATCTCCGTTGTGGTGTTTGTGTAAGTAAGATGCGATCCTACTAGATACCCATGGTCACCACGTAAAACATGCAACAACAAAATTAGAGGACGTCTAACTTGTTTTTGCAGGGTATGCTTGTGATGTGATATGGCCAACGATGTGATGTGATATATTGGATGTATGAGATGATCATGTTGTAATAGATAATATCGACTTGCACGTCGATGGTACGGCAACCGGCAGGAGCCATAGGGTTGTCTTTATAACTAACGTTTGTGCTTGCAGATGCGTTTACTATTTTGCTAGGACGTAGCTTTAGTAGTAATAGCATGAGTAGCACGACAACCCCGATGGAGACACTTTGATGGAGATCATGATGATGGAGATCATGGTGTGACGCCGGTGACAAGAAGATCATGCCGGTGCTTTGGTGATGGAGATCAAGAAGCACGTGATGATGGCCATATCATGTCACTTATAAATTGCATGTGATGTTAATCCTTTTATGCACCTTATTTTGCTTAGAACGACGGTAGCATTATGAGGTGATCTCTCACTAAAATTTCAAGACGAAATTGTGTTCTCCCCGACTGTGCACCGTTGCTACAGTTCGTCGTTTCGAGACACCACGTGATGATCGGGTGTGATAGACTCAACGTTCACATACAACGGGTGCAAAACAGTTGCGCACGCGGAACACTCGGGTTAAGCTTGACAAGCCTAGCATGTGCAGACATGGCCTCTGAACACATGAGACCGAAAGGTCGAGCATGAATCGTATAGTTGATATGATTAGCATAGAGATGCTTACCACTGAAACTATTGTCGACTCACGTGATGATCGGACTTGAGATAGTGGATTTGGATCATGTACCACTCAAATGACTAGAGAGATGTACTTTTTGAGTGGGAGTTCTTAAGTAATATGATTAATTGAACTAATTGTCATGAACATAGTCTAATGGTCTTTGCGAATTACGATGTAGCTTGCGCTATAGCTCTACTATTTTATATGTTCCTAGAGAAAATTTAGTTGAAAGTTGATAGTAGCAAACTTTGCAGACTGAGTCTGTAAAACCGAGGATTGTCCTCGTTGCTGCACAGAAGGCTTATGTCCTTAATGCACCACTCGGTGTGCTGCACCTCGAGCGTCGTCTGTGGATGCTGTGAACATCCGACATACACGTTTCTGATGACTACACGATAGTTCAGTACAAAAATACTTAATGGCTTAGAAGCAAGGCGCCGAAAACGTTGTAAAACGTCACGAAACATAAGTGATGTTCTAAAGAGATGAAATTGTGATTTCATGCTTGTTCCCTTGTTAAGAGGTACAAGACCTCCAACAAGATTCTTTGTCCACAAAGTAAAGGAGAAAGGCTCAATCGTTGAGCGTGTGCTCAGATTGTCTGAGTACGACAATCACTTGAATCAAGTGGGAGTTAATCTTCCAGATGAGATAGTGATGGTTCTCCAAAGTCACTTCCACCAAGCTGTGAGAGCTTCGTGATGAACTATAACATATCAAGGATAGATACAATGATCCTTGAGCGATTCGCAATGTTTGACACTGCGAAAGTAGAAATCAAGAAGGAGCATCAATAGTTGATGGTTAGTAAAACTACTAGGTTTCAAGAAAGGCGAGGGCTAGAAGGGATACTTCGTGAAACGGGAAAACAGTTGCTGCGCTAATGAAGAGACCCAAGATTAAACCCAAACCCGAGACTAAGTGCTTCTGTAATGAGGGGAACAGTCACTAAGGCGGAGCAACTCTAGATACTTGGTAGATAAGTGGGCTGGCAAAAGTCGAAAGAAGTATATTTGATATACATGATGTTGATGTGTACTTTACTAGTACTCCTAGTAGCATAAGGGTATTGGATACCGGTTCGGTTGCTAAGTGATTAGTAACACGAAATGAAAGCTACGGCATAAATGGAGACTAGCTAAAGGCGTGGTGACGATACGTGTTGGAAGTGTTTCCAAGGTTGATATGATCAAACGTCGCACGCTCCCTCTACCATCGGGATTGGTGTTAAACCTAAATAATCGTTATTTGGTGCTTGCGTTAAGCATGAACATGATTGGATCGTGTTTATTGCAATACGATTATTCATTTAAAGAGAATAATGGTTACTCTATTTGCTTGAATAATCACCTTCAATGGTTTATTGAATCTCAATCGTAGTGTTACACATGTTCATGATATTGGTGCCAAAAGATACAAGTTAATGATGATAGTACCACTTACTTGTGGCACTGCCGCTTGAGTCATGTTAGTATAAATTGCATGAAGAGGCTCCATGCTGATGGATCTTTGTACTCACCTGATTTCGAATCTCTAGTGACATGCAAATCATACCACATGAGCAAGGCCTTGTTTTCATTGAGATGAAACAAGATAGTAACTTGTTGGAAGTGATACATTTTGATGTATGCAGTCCAATGGGTGCTGAGGCACGCAGTGGATATCATTATGTTCTTACTTCAATGATGATTTGAGTAGATACTAGAGTATTTACTTAATGAATCACAAGTCTGAAATATTGAAAAGTTCAATTCTGTTTCGAGTGAAGTTCGTCGTAACAAGAGGATAAACTGTCTACGATATGATCATAGAAATGAATATCTGAGTTACGAGTTTTGGTACGCAGTTAAGACAATGTGGAAATTGTTTCGCAGTTCATGCCACCTGGAACATCATAGTGTGATGATGTGTGTGAACGTCATAGCCACACACTATTTGGTATGGTGCATACTATGATGTCTCTTATCGAATTACCACTATCGTTTATGGGTTATGCATTAGAGACAACCGCATTCACTTTAAATAGGGCACCACGTATTTCCGTTGAGATGACACAGGATAGACTGAGGTTTAGAGAAATCTAAACTGTCGTTTCTTGAAAGTTTGGGGCTTCGACACTTATGTGAAAAAGTTTCAGTCTGATAAGCTCGAACCCAAAGCGGATAAATGCATCTTCATAGGATATCCAAAACAGTTGGGTACATCTCCTATCTCAGATCCGAAAGCAAAGTGTTTGTTTCTAGAAACGGATCCTTTCTCGAGGAAAGGTTTCTCTCGAAAGAATTGAGTGGGAGGGTAGTAGAACATGATGAGGTTATTGAACCATCACTTCAACCAGTGTGTAGCAGGGTGCAGGAAGTTGTTCCTGTGGCGCCTACACCAATTGAAGTGGAAGCTGATGATGGTGATCATCGAGCATCGGATCAAGTTACTACAAGTCTCGTAGGTTGACAAGGTCGCGTACTACTACAGAGTGGTACAGTAACCCTGTCTTGGAGGTCATGTTGTCGAGCAACAGTGAACCTACGAGTTATCGAGATAGCGATGGTGGGCCCGGATTCCGACAAATGGCTGGAAGCCATGAAATCCGAGAGAGGATCCATGTATGAAAACAAAGTGTAGACTTTGGAAGAACTACTTGATGGTCAGAGGACTATTGAGTAAAGATGGATCTTTAAAGGAAAACAAACGATGATGGTGATAAGTCACTATTAAGAAAAGCTCGACTTGTCGCAAAGATGTTTTCGATAAGATCAAGCAGTTGACTATGATGAGACTTTCTCACTCGTAGCGATGCTAAAAGTCTGTTAGAATTATGTTAGTTGTTGATGCATTATTTATGAAATATTGCACGTAGGATGTCAAAACATTGTTTTCTCGACGGTTTCCTTGAGCAAACATTGTATGTGATACAACCAGAAGGTTTTGTCGATCCTAAAGGTACTAGCAAGTATGCAAGCTCTAGTGATCCTTCAATGGACTGGTGCAAGCATCTCGGAGTTGGAATATACACTTTGATGAGATGATCAAAGATTTTGGGTTTGTACAAGGTTTATGAGAAACTTGTATTTCCAAAGAAGTGAGTGGGAGCACTATAGAATTTCTGATAAGTATATGTGGTTGACATATTGTGGATCAGAAGTGATGTAGAATCTCTGTAAAGCATATAAGGTTGTTTGAAAGGAGTTTTCAAAGGAATACCTGGATTGCGCTACTTGAACGTTGAGCATCAAAGATCTATGGAGATAGATCAAAAGCGCTTAATGAAAGTTTCAATAAAATGCATGCCTTGACAAGTTTTTGAAGGAGTTCAAAATAGATCAGTGAAGAAAGAGTTCTTGGTTGCGTTGTGAGGTGTGAATTTGAGTAAGATTCAAAACCCGACCACGGCAGAATAAAGAGAATAGACGAAGGTCGTCTTCTATGCCTTAGCCGTAGAATCTAAAGTATGCCATGCTGAGTACCGCACCTGATGTGTGCCTTGCAGCAAGTCTGTTAAGAGGTACACAGAGGGATCCATGATTGAATCACTGATCAGCGGTCAAAGTTGTCCTTGGTAACTAAATAGACTAAGGAATTTTTCTCGATTATGGAGGTGGTTAAAGAGTTCGTCGTAAAGGGTTACGTCGATGCAAGCTTTGACACTAATCCGAATAACTATGAGTAGTGAAACGGATTCGTATAGTAGAGTAGATATTTGGAGTATTTCCGAATAGCACGTAGTAGCAGCATCTATAAGATGACATAAAGATTTGTAAAGAACGCACGGATCTGAAAGTTTCAGAACCGTTGACTAAAACCTCTCTCACGAGCAAGACGTGATCAGACCCCATATGGGTGTTGGATTCGTTGGAATCACATGGTGATGTGAACTAGATTATTGACTCTAGTGCAAGTGGGAGACTGTTGGAAATATGCCCTAGAGGCAATAATAAATTAGTTATTATTATATTTCTTAGTTCATGATAATCGTTTATTATCCATGCTATAATTGTATTGATTGGAAACACAATACTTGTGTGGATACATAGACAAAACACTGTCCCTAGTAAGCCTCTAGTTGACTAGTTCGTTGATCAAAGATGGCCAAGGTTTCCTGGCACTTGATAACCGGATCACATCATTAGGAGAATCATGTGATGGACGAGACCCAAACTAATAGACGTAGCATGTTGATCGTGTCATTTTGTTGCTACTGTTTTCTGCGTGTCAAGTATTTGTTCCTATGACCATGAGATCATATAACTCACGGACACCGGAGGAATGCTTTGTGTGTATCAAACGTCGCAACGTAACTGGGTGACTATAAAGATGCTCTACAGGTATCTCCGAAGGTGTTCGTTGAGTTAGTATGGATCGAGACTGGGATTTGTCACTCCGTGTGACGGAGAGGTATCTCGGGGCCCACTCGGTAATACAACATCACACACAAGCCTTGCAAGCAATGTAACTTAATGTAAGTTGCGGGATCTTGTATTACGGAACGAGTAAAGAGACTTGCCGGTAAACGAGATTGAAATAGGTATGCGGATGCTAACGATCGAATCTCGGGCAAGTAACATACCGAAGGACAAAGGGAATGACATACGGGATTATATGAATCCTTGGCACTAAGGTTCAAACGATAAGATCTTCGTAGAATATGTAGGATCCAATATGGGCATCCAGGTCCCGCTATTGGATATTGACCGAGGAGTCTCTCGGGTCATGTCTACATAGTTCTCGAACCCGCAGGGTCTGCACACTTAAGGTTCGACGTTGTTTTATGCGTATTTGAGTTATATGGTTGGTTACCGAATGTTGTTCGGAGTCCCGGATGAGATCACGGACGTCACGAGGGTTTCCGGAATGGTCCGGAAACGAGGATTGATATATAGGATGACCACATTTGGTTACCGGAAGGTTTTCGTGCATTACCGGAAAAGTTTCGGGCTCATCGGTAGTGTACCGGGAGTGCCGGGAGGGGTGCCGGGGACCATCGAGAGGGGTGTCACGCCCCAAGGGGTCTCATGGGCTATGTGAAGAGATAAACCAGCCCCTAGTGGGCTGGAATAAGTTCCCACTAAGGCCCATAAGGTTTGAGAAGGAAAAACACAAGGTGGAAAGAGTTTCCAAGTGGGAAGGTGGAATCCTACTCCAAGTAGGATTGGAGTAGGACTCCTCCACCTCCAATTTCGGCCAAACCTTTAGGTTTTGAGGCTGCCTCCTCCCCTCCCTCCCACCTATATATACGGAGGTTTTAGGGCTGATTTGAGACGACTTTTCCACGGCAGCCCGACCACATACCTCCACGGTTTTTCCTCTAGATCGCGTTTCTGCGGAGCTCGGGCGGAGCCCTGCTGAGACAAGGTCATCACCAACCTCCGGAGCGCCGTCACGCTGCCGGAGAACTCTTCTACCTCTCCGTCTCTCTTGCTGGATCAAGAAGGCCGAGATCATCGTCGAGCTGTACGTGTGCTGAACGCGGAGGTGCCGTCCGTTCGGTACTAGATCGTGGGACTGATCGCGGGATTGTTCGCGGGGCGGATCGAGGGACGTGAGGACGTTCCACTACATCAACCGCGTTCACTAACGCTTCTGCTGTACGATCTACAAGGGTACGTAGATCACTCATCCCCTCTCATAGATGGACATCACCATGATAGGTCTTCGTGCGCGTACGAAGATTTTGTTTCCCATGCGACGTTCCCCAACACAACCTGCCCCGGAGGGCACCATGGGCTGACGGTGGTGGTGCACCAACCCCTGGTGCGCTGGCCGCCCCTTCCACCAAATGCACATGCGGCCAAGCGCTTGTGTTGTCCCATGGATGGCCGTCCTCCCCTCTCTTTGGGGGCCAAGGCAGCCCCCTTGGCCACCGCCCTAACCCTAGGGCAGCCACACCTTCATACTCCCCCCTATATATATATATATGAGAGTAGAGGGAGGCAACCAACACACCAATCCATGGCAACGCCCTCCCTCTCTCTCTAGTAGTTTTTCTCCTCCATCGCGTCGCGATGATGCTTGGCGAAGCCCTGCCGAGATCGCCCCACCACCACCGTCACCACATCGTCGTGCTGCCTGAGAATTCAGCTACTACCCCACCAACGCTTGACGGATCGAGGAGGTGGAGACGTCTTCAAGCCGTGCATGTGCTGAACACAGAGGTGCCATCCGTTTGGCGCTAGATCAGGACTAGATCACGAAGATGTTCAGCTACATCAACCATGTTTCTTAACACTTTTGCTTTGCGATCCACAAGGGTATGTAGATGCACTCCCCCTCCCGTAGCTATACATCTCCATAGATAGATATTGGGTGTGCGTAGGATTTTTTTTGTTTCCCATGCAATGTTCCCCGACGGTACCTAATTGTTTCCTTAGGGTATCCTATGAAGACTCACTTCTCTGCTTTGTGTTCAAGCTTCTTAGGTTGAAGGCTTTGTACATAAGCATTGCATCCCCAAACTTGAAGAAACAACAACTTAGGTTTTTGCCAAACCATAACTCATACAACGTCGTCTCAACGGATTTTTATGGTTCCCTATTTAAAGTGAGTGCAGTTGTCTCTAATGCATAACCCCAAAATGATAGTGGCAAATCGTAAGAGACATCATAGATCGCACCATATCCAATAGACTATGATTATGATGTTTGTACACACCATTACGCTCTGGTGTTCCATGTGGCATGAGTCGTGAAACGATTCCACATCGTCTCAACTATGTGCCAAACTCATAACTCTGATATTCACCACCACGATCAGATCGCACAAATTTTATCTTCTTGTTATGATGATTTTCTACTTCACTCTAAAATTGCTTGAACTTTTCAAAAGTTTCAGGCCTGTGTTTCATCAAGTAAATATACCCATATCTACTTAAGTCATCAGTGAAGGTAAGCAAATAACAATATCCACCGCGCACCTCAACACTCATTGGACTGCATACATCAGTATGTATTATTTCCAATAAGTCACTTGCCCGCTCCACTATGCTAGAAAACGGGGTTTTAGTTATCTTGTCCATGAGGCATGATTCACACGTATCAAGTGATTCAAAATCGAGTGATTCTAAAAGTCCATCAACATGGAATTTGTTGATGCATTTTGCACCAATATGACCTAAGCGGCAGTGCCACAAGTAAGTGGCCCTATCATCATTAATTTTGCATCTTTTGGCATCAATGTTATGAACATGTGTATCATTACGATGAAAATTCAACAAGAATAGACCATTCACATTGGGTTCGTGACCATAAAAGATTTACAACAACCATTATTTTGTGATTTAAATGAATAACCATCCCGCAATAAACAAGATCCATATATAATGTTCATGCTCAACACAGTCACCAAGTAACAATTATTTAGGTTCAAAACTAGTCCCTATGGTAATCGAAGAGCGAGCGTGCCGACGATGATCACATCAACCTTGGAGCCATTTTCGACGTGCATCTTCACCTCATCCTTTGCCAGCCTTTGTTTATTTTGTAGTTCCTGTTTCGATTACAAATATTAGCAACCGAACCGGTATCAAATACCCAGGCATTACTACGAGAGATAGTAAGGTACACATCAATAACATATATATCAAATATACCTTTGTTGATTTTGCGAGCCTTCTTATCAGCTACGTACTTCGGATAGTTCCGTTTGGAGTGGCCAGTTCCCTTGCAGTAGAAGCACTCAATCTCAGGCTTCGGTCCAACCTTGGGTTTCTTCACGGGAGTAGCAATTGGCTTGTTGTTCTTATAGAAGTTTCCCTCCTTGCCCTTGCCTTTCTTGAAACTAGTGGTCTTGTTCACTGCTACGGCAACAGACAACAGCGCCAGAAATTGACACGTTGACGGAGGCTGGGCTTGCGTTGGTTTTTCCCTTGAAGCGGAAAGGGTGATGCAGCACAAGAGCAGTAAGTATTTCTCTCAGTTTGAGAACCAAGGTATCGAACCAGAAGGAGGGTCTCGTCAAGTCCAGAGTACCTGCCCAAACACAAACAAGCTTGCACCCAACGCTTCAAAGGGGTTGTCAATCCCTTCAAGATTGTTTGGAAAGTGAGATGTGAAGGCGGAAAGTGCAACGAAGTAAAAAGTGTAAGGCTGAAAATATGGTGTGGATTAGACCCCGGGGCCATAGTGTTCACTAGAGGCTTCTCTCAAAATAGCAAGTATTACGGTGGGTGAACAAATTACTGTCGAGCAATTGATAGAACCGCGCAAAGTCATGACGATATCTAAGGCAATGATCATGCATATAGGCATCACGTCCGAGACAAGTAGACCGATACTTTCTGCATCTACTACTATTACTCCACACATCAACCGCTATCCAGCATGCATCTAGTGTATTGAGTTCATGACGAACAGAGTAATGCCTTAAGCAAGATGACATGATGTAGAGGGATAATCTCAAACCAATGATGAAAACCCCATCTTTTTTCCCTTGATGGCAACAACACGATGCGTGCCTCGCTACCCCTTCTGTCACTGGGTGAGGTAACCGCATGGTATGAACCCAAAACCAAGCACTTCTCCCATTGCAAGAATCATAGATCTAGTTGGCCAAACGAAACCCACAACTCGAAGAGAATTACAAGGATATGAAATCATGCATAAGAGAGATCATAAGAAACTCAAATAAGATTCATAGATAATCTGATCATAAATCCACAATTCATCGGATCTCGACAAACACACCGCCAAAGAAGATTACATCGGATAGATCAACATGAAGATCATGGAGAACTTTGTATTGAAGATCCAAGAGAGAGAAGAAGCCATCTAGTTACTAGCTATGGACCCGTAGGTCTATGGTGAACTACTCACGCATCATCGGAGAGGTCATGGTGTTGATGAAGAAGAACTCCATATCCGAATCCGAATCCCCCCTCTGGCAGGGCACCAGAACGTGCCCCAGATGGGATCTTGCGGAGACAGAAGCTTGCGGCGGAGGAAAAGTACTTCCGATGATCTCCTGATTTTTTGGGATTTTTAGGGAATATATAGGCGCAATCCCTAGGGCAAAGGGCGTCCAGGGGGCCCACAAGCCTGTGGGCCGCGGCCTCACCCCTGGCCACGGGGTGAGGGCTTGTGGGGCCCCTGGGGCTCCCCTGCCTTGGCTCTCAAGCCTCCTGATCTTCTTCCGTTACAGAAAAATTCTTTTCGAGGATTTTATTCTGTTTGGACTCCGTTTCAAAATCTCCTCCGAAAGGGGTCAAAAACATGGAAAAAACAGGAACTTGCACTTGGCACTGAGTTAATAAGTTAGTCCCAAAAATATATAAAAGGCATGCAAAACATCCAAAGTATGACAAGATAATAGCATGAAACCATAAAAAATTATAGATACGTTGGAGACGTATCATTCACCATCAACACTTGATGCACCTTTCTGATTTCTACCTCCATGGATTTAAGCATCGTGAACAATTCAAGGATCGTCTTCTCCATCCATTGCATGTTATAGTTCAACACAAAACTATTGTAGCTAGGTGGTAGTGACTGGAGAACTCTATCAATCACTACCTCATCCGGAATATGAACTCCCAATTGGCTTAAGTAGTTATAATACCCATACATTCTGAGCACATGCTCACTAACCGAGTTTTTCTCCTCCATCTTGCAGCTAAAGAACTTGTCGTAGGATTCATACATCTCGACCCACGCATGAGCTTGGAAAACCAGTTTCATCTCTTGGAACATCTCATATGCTCCATGGTGCTCAAAACGTCTTTGGAGCCTCGGTTGTATGTCGTACAAGATGGCACACTATACTATAGAGTAGTCATTAGCCTATGCGTGCGAGACGTTCACAACATCCGCAAACAATGATGGAGGGGGTGGTGCACCAAGCGGTGCATCAAGGACATAAGCCTTTTGTGCTGCCGTGAGGATGATCCTCATATTACGGACCCAATCCGTATAGTTACTTGCATCATCTTTCAGCTAAGCTTTCTCTAGGAATACGTTAAAATTCAGGGGAGCTACTGCGCGAGCCATCTATCTGCAACATAGTTTGCAAATAAAATTTTAGACTAAGTTCATGATAATGAGTTCAGTTAATCAAATTACTAACAAACTCCCACTTAAATCAACATCCCTCAGGTTGTCTAGGTGTGACATGATCCAAATTCACCAAGACAAGTCCGATCATCACGTGAGATGAGGTGGCTTCAATGGTGAGCATCTCCATGTTGATCATATCTCCTATATGACTCATGTTTGACCTTTTGTTCTCTTGTGTTCCGAGGACAAGTATCTTCATGCTAGGCTTGTTAAGTTTAACCCAAGTATTCTGCATGTGCAAAACTGGCTTACACCCGTTGTGTGTGAACGCAGAATCTATCAGACGTGATCATCATGAGCAAATTCGAAATGACGAACTTTCGCAATGGTGCATACTTGGAGAGAACACAATTTTATCTTGAAATTAAGTGATGGATTATCTTATAATGCCATAGTCTTCCTAAGCAAAATAAGATGCATAAAAGAAAAAATCACATGCAAATCAAATAAGTGCCATGATATGGCCATCATCATCTTGTGCTTTCGATCTCCATCTTCAAAGCATGGAATGACACCATGATCTCCATCATCATGTCGTCATGTGGTTATCACGCCAACTATTTTTTCAACAACTATTGCTAACTCATAGCGATAAAGTAAAGAAAATGGCATAAAATAAATTCAAGACAACCCTATGGTTAGTGCTGGTCGCTGTACATATCGACATGCAAGTCGTGATAACTATTACAAAACATTAGCATCTCATACAACACATATATCAAATCACGTCTTGGACATATCACATCACAACATACCGTGCATAAACAAGTTAGACGTCGTCTACTTTGTTGTTGCAAGTTTTACGTGGCTCCTTGATACGTCCATTTTGCATCATGAATCTTTATTGATAATTGTCTCATTATTCCTTGTTATTATGTAATTCTTATGCCTTTTCTCTCTGAATATGCAAGGTACATCATGGAGAGGGAAGTATCTCAAAACTGGAATTCTGGACTAAGAAACCGAGAAAAAGGCACAAAATCAAGTTGCTCCAAATGACCTGAAACTTCACGGAGATTTTTTGGAATATATAAGAATTATTGGGCCAAAAATAAACTGGAGAGGGGCAGCCAGTTGGGCACAAGCCAATAGGGCGCCCCTAGGCCGCGCCCTGATGGCTTGTGGGGCCCCTGTCGGCTCTGCGACACCCTTCTTCTCCTATATGGCTTGGTTTACCCTAGAAAAAATAATCAAGAGATAACTTTTGAGACGAAGTGCCGCCGTCTCAAGGCGGAAACCTGGGCAGAGACCCCTTTGCTCTCTGACGAAGCGATTCTGCCGGAGGAATTCCTCTCCGAGAGGGGGAAATCGAAGCCATCGTCATCACCAACTCTTCCTCCTTCGTGGGAGGACCAATCCTCATCAACATCTTCATCAGCACCATCTCATCTCCAACCCTAGCTCATCTCGTGTATTCAATCTTTGTCTCAAAACCTCATATTGG
The DNA here is from genome assembly GCF_904849725.1 of Hordeum vulgare subsp. vulgare. Taxonomy (NCBI): domain Eukaryota; kingdom Viridiplantae; phylum Streptophyta; class Magnoliopsida; order Poales; family Poaceae; genus Hordeum; species Hordeum vulgare. The sequence goes on from NC_058520.1 coordinate 543,503,152, forward strand.
TACCTGTGGGTTGCTAGTTGTGTTAATTACATCTTGTAGTTGATTCTCGTTGGATTACTTGGTGGAAGACATTATGTTCAAATCCGTAATTATTATTATTATATATGTGATGTTGAACATGTTGATGAGGTGTGAGTATTTATTATTATTCGTGAGGACATGGGAGAAGTATGATTATAACTAATCATATAAAGTTGGTATCCGTTCAATATTTTGATGATATGCATGTTGTTACTTCCTTTAGTGGTGTCATTTGAACGTCGACTAAATGACACTTCACCATGTTATGGGCCTAAGGGAACTAATTGTGGAGTAACAAGTAGATGGTGGGTTGCGAGAGTGACATAAGCTTAAACCCCAGTTTATATGTTGCTTCATAAGGGGTTGATTTGGATCCTCATGTTTATGGTGTGGTTAGATTTATTTTAATTCTTCTTTCGTAGTTGCGGATGCTTGCGAGAGGGGTTAATCATAAGTAGGTTGTTAGTTCAAGTAACAACACCTTAGCACCAGTCCACCCACATGCAGATTATCAAAGTAGCGAACGCGAACCAACTCAATATGATGAACATGACTAGACAAATATCCCCATGTGTCCTCGGGGCACTTGCTTAATATAAGAGTACTTTGAGGCCTGTCCTTTGCTACAAAAGGATTGAGCTACCTTGCTGCACCTTTGCTACTATTGTTACTTGTCACTTGCTACAAATTTCTTGCTACAAAACTATCTATCACTGTTACTTACAACACTTGCAGAGAATTCCATGCTGAAAACTACTTATCATTTCCCTCTACTCCTCGTTGGGTTTGACACTCTTACTTATTGAAAATACTATGATTGATTCCCTATACTTGTGGATCATCAAGACTATTTTCTAGCGCCGTTGCCAGGGAGTGAAGCGCCTTTGGTAAGTGGAAACTGGTAAGGAAACATTTTCGATATGTGCTGAAATTTACTGTTGCTTGTCACTATGAACGGTCACCCCTTGAGTGGCTTGTTTGGGGCATCTTCGTCTTGAATGGAAGCTGAATCAAGAGAAGACTTGGAAGTTAAGCAATCTAAACATCAACGCCCACAACTTCTTTGTGTTCTACTCGTGCATATCATCTACGCATAGACCTAGCTTTGATACCACTGATGGGGAACATTGCATTGGAAACAAAAAAAAAATCCTTGGCACACACAAGATCTATCCATGGAGATGCATAGCTATGAGAGAGAGAGTGTGTATACGTACTCTTGTAGACCATTAAGCGGAAGCATTAAAAATGTGGTTGATGTGGTCGTACGTCTTCATGATTCAATCACGGTCTGTCTCGATCAAGCGTCGAATGGACGACACCTTCATGTTCAACACACGTGCATCTCGACATCTCCGCCTCCCTAGTCCAGCAAGCGATGCTGGTGTAGTAGATCGGATCTCCGGTAGCACGACATCATGGCAGTGGTGGTGGTGGTGCTGTCCTGATAGGGCTTCGCCCAACACAACTGCGAGCACACACGGAGGAGAAAACAGAGTTGGGGGAGAGGGAGGACTGCACCAAGGCTTGTCGAGCGGCTGCACTCGCTCTCCCCACATATATGCAAGGGGATGAGTGGAGGTGCGTCAACCCTAGGGCCTCCACCAAGGGAGGGACTGAAGCCTAGGGGGAGGTGATAAACCACAAGTATAAGGGATCGCAACAGTTTTCGAGGGTAGAGTATTCAACCCAAATTTGTTGGTTCGCCAAAGGAGAAGCGAAAGAATATTCTCAAGTATTAGCAGCTGAGTTTGTCAGATTCAACCTCACCTGAAAGATTAGTGTCTGCAAGCAAAGTATCAGCAGTAGCAAGAGTAGCAGCAAAGTGACATCAGTAGCAACAATAGCAGCAAAGTGGCCCAATCCCTTTTGTAGCAAGGGACAAGCCTAGACAAATTAACGTAGCAAGGACCAGTAGTAAAAGACTCGTAGGCAGTGGATCGGTGATGGATGAGTGTGATGGATATGATTCATCATGTAACAGCTATAACACGGAGAGATATGTAACTAGCCCCCGTTCGTCAATCTAATATAGGCATGTATTCCGTATGTAGTCATACGTGCTTAGGGAAAAGAACTTGCATGACATCTATTGTCCATCCCTCCTGTGGCAGCGGGGTCCTAATGGAAACTACGGGATATTAAGGTTCTCCTTTTAATAAAGAACCGAACCAACACATTAACACACGGTGAATACATGAACTCCTCATAGTATGGTCATCTCCGGGAGTGGTTCCGGCTATTGTCACTCCGGGGTTGCCGGGTCATAACACATAGTAGGTGACTACAACTTGCAAGATAGGATCTAAAACACACATATATTGGCGACAACATAATAGGTTCAGATCTGAAATCATGGCACTCGGGCCCTAGTGACAAGCATTAAGCATAGCCAAGTAGTAGCAACATCAATCTAGAACATAGTGGATACTACGGATAAATCCCCGTCAAGAATTAACTCGATTACAAGATAGATCTCAACCAGCTCATCACCATCCAGCAAGCCTACGATGAGATTACTCACGAACGATGAAGAGCATCATGGAATTGTCGATGGAGGAAGGTTGATGATGACGATGGCGACGATTTCCCCTCTCCGGAGCCCGAAACGGACTCGAGATCTGCCCTCCAGATGAAGAACAGGATGTGACGGCGCCTCCGTATCGTAAAACGCGATGAAACCTTCTCTCTGATTTTTTTCCGGGCGAGACGGAAGATATAGAGCTGAGTTTGGGGGCGGTGGTGCCACGTGGGCCCCACAAGCCCTCACGGCGCGGCCTAGGGGGTGGTTGTGGCCTGTGGGCTTGTGGCCCACTAGCACGCCCCCTCCGGTGGATCTTTGCGCAGGTATTTTTCTTTTATTCCAAAAAAAATCTCCGTAAATTTTCAGGACATTCCGAGAACTTTTATTTCTACACAAAAACAACACCATGGCAATTCTGCTGAAAACAGCGTGAGTCCGGGTTAGTTCCATTCAAATCATGCAAATTAGAGTCCAAAACAAGGGTAAAAGAGTTCGGAAATTAGATACGACGGAGATGTATGAGGAGGCTCGGCCGCTAAGGCAAGGGGCGCCCCCTTAGGGTTTCCCCCAAAACCCTAGGCGTATGGGCCCTTGGGAGGGTACAACGCCCAGCCCAACCCGAACTGGTGCACCTCCTCTCTCAGCTCATTAGGCCCTCCGGGGCTGGTGGACCTCCCTGTTGGACACGTGGAACCCCTTCCAGAATCCCCGACCAAAACCGGTAAAACCCAGAACTATTCCAAAACCCGAATACCAACTTCCCATATATAAGTCTTACCTCCGTACCATTCTGGAGATCCTTGTCACGTCTAGGATCTCATCTGGGACTCCAAACAAAATTCGGTCACGGACATACATATCGCAATAATACTATGTCATCATCGAATGTTAAGCATGCATACCTATGGGTTCGAGAATCATGTAGACATGACCAAGACACCTCTCTGGCCAATAACCAATAGCGGGCTCTAGATGCCCATATTGGTTCCTACATATTCCATGAAGTTCTTTATCAGTCGAACCATGATGTCAACGATTCAGTCAATCCTGTATGCAACTCCCTTTGTCCATCTTTATGTGATTTTCCGATATTCGATAATCTTTGTCAACAGCAAGTTTCCCTTACACGGAGACTGTAAGGTTTATCGAACCAGGAGGTCTCTGAGGATCAACAAGTAGGTGTCCGCTGCTCCTGCGCTAGCAAAAGACATGGACCTGCACACACAACAAGTAACTTTGATCCCAAAGAGTACAGAGAGGTTGTCAATCTCTCCGGCCTTGTAGTTTGCAAAGGATCAAAACACAAGCGGGAGTAGTGATAGTGATTGCAATGGAAAAGTAAACGAAAGCAGTAAATGATGGAGGTGTAAGCAATGGTGGTGATATGGACCTGAGTCACATGATATTCACTAGTGATGTGTCTCTCCCAAAATACGATAAACAACTATGCTTGGGTAAACAAATTATAGCTGGGCAATTGACAGAATTATAAACGCACCGCAATGCTAATTATGCTACTTGAAAGTTAGAGGCTCAATAGTAATGGGCAGTACGCCAAGATAAGTAGACCGTTTATTCATCAGCATCTACTTACTAATCATCCACCTTGAGATATCTATCCAGAACATCTCACTGGTATTAAGTTGCGATCCCCACGCAAAGTGTAAACTCAAAGCAACGGACAACTGCATTAACGAACTATGCGTAAGGTAAACAATCCTTGCAACCGTGGTCACAAGCACCGTTGTTTTCTCCCTGGTGGCAACAACACATCCCCTAGTCTCATGTTTCTGTCACTCAAGCTAGACATCAGGGGGCATGAACCCACAATCATGAATAACGCTCCCTCTTGGAGTTACAATGTACTACTTGGCCAAAGCAATAAAGAGAAACGGAGAACATGCATGAATCACTAAAGAACATAATATAAAAGGATAATCAAATATATAACTCATCACAATCTGAACATAATCTCATAATCCATCGGATCCTAGCAAACCGAGCATAGCAATAGCAGGAAAATTACATAGATGCCTTGATCATATAGGGCAGCTCACAAGGGCTAATCATTGAAGCACAAGATTGGAGAGAAGACATCACATAGCTATTGGTCATGGACTCATGGTCCAATGAGGACTACTCACGACACGTCCAGGAAGCGTCCATGGCAGTGGAGAAGCTCCCGGAGGTCAATCCTCCCTCCGACAGGGTGCCGGGAAGAGGTCTCCTAACGCTCCCGATCTCAGAAGCGCCGCGGCAGCGAAACAATGGAGAAATTCGCGATTCTGGATATGATGGAAGGGTTTTCAATTGGAGGGGTAAATATAGCCCAAAGGAGGGCATAAGAGAAGGTGGGGCCCACCCAGGCAACCTATGGGCGCGGCCAGGGGCCAAGCCGTGCTGGAGGACGCCTGGCCAGCCCCTGGCTCCCCTCTGGCCCATCTTCGATGCTGTCTGTTGGGGCATAGTTTATGCCTAAGTAATTTTGGTGATTGATGACAGTACCGCAAAGGACTAACCGTGTGTGTGATTAAGATTTCAGATAACACACGTCAACGGCACAAGACGACTCGCCCCCCTTTGTTCATGGAACAGAAGATCGGCGTTCTCTACGATTCTCTTTATTTGATTCATAGGAAAGCCGTACTATTAAGAGGGGAACCGTAGTGGAAAGGTTTGGGTGGAATCAATCTTTGCACGCGCACACTTCACATATTTTCCCTAACCTGCATCTTTGGAGTGGCTCCCGCCTCTGTGTTTCTTTCCTCTTTGCAAAATGGTCCCCCACCGGTAGTACCGCTGGGCCTAGCGGTAGTACCGCTGGCCCTAGCGGTAGTACCGCTGGCCCTAGCGGTAGTACCGCTGGAGTGCTAGCGGTAGTACCGCTGCAGCCAGCGGTAGCACCGCTAGCTGGCGGTAGTACCGCTCCAGGAGCTTAGTACCGCCTGCCTAGCGGTTGTACGTGGACGGACCTTTTTGCGAAGACTTTCTTGGCGGTGGTAGTGCCTTTGCACTACCAGGGGCCCAGCAGTAGTACCGCTGCAGCCAGCGGTAGTACCGCTGGAGCTCGGGCAGAGAGTGGGGAAAATGGTTGGATTCCCCCCCCCCACTATATAAAGGGTTCTTCTAGCTGTGGAACCTTATCTCTTACCCTCCCAAGCTCCATTGTTTCTCCCTAAGCTCAAAAGTGCCCGATCTCTCTCCCTAGCCAATCAAACTTGTTGATTCTTTAGGTATTGGTTGAGAAGGCCTAGATCCACACTTCCATCAAGAGAAAAGTTGATTCCCCCACCAATCCCTTGCGGATCTTGTTACTCTTGGGTGTTTGAGCATCCTAGACGGTTGAGGTCACCTCGAAGCCATATTCCATTGTGGTGAAGCTTCGTGGTCTTGTTGGGAGCCTCCAAGCTTTGTGTGGAGTTTTCCCCAACCTTGTTTGTAAAGGTTCGGTCGCCGCCTTCAAGGGCACCTATAGTGGAATCACGGTACCTTGCATCGTGCGAGGGCGTGAGGAGAATACGGTGGCCTTAGTGGCTTATTGGGGAGCATTGTGCCTCCACACCGCTCCAACGGAGACGTACTTCCTGTCAAAGGGAAGGAACTTCGGTAACACATCCTCGTCTCCATCGGTTCCACTTGTGGTTATCTCTAACCTTTACTTTGTGTATGCTTATGTTGTTGTCTATATCTTACTTGTCTTAATAGCTCTCGTTGTTAGCTTCATTAGGGTTCACCTCATTGTCGTAATATTTGTGAACCCATATGTTGTTTACCTTAACTTGCTAAGTTTAATTAAAAAGTGGTCGTTGTCTATTCACCCCCCCCTCTAGTCAACCATATCGATCCTTTCAATTGGTATCAGAGCCACGTCTCTTTATTAAGGGTTTAACCACCCGAAGAGTATGGAAGGCGAAGAGGGAATTAACCATGGGCAACCCGAGGCCATGGACTTGACTTCGGTCACAAGGGACGACTTGAATACGGCTATGGCCGCCCTCAAGACATCCTTGACGAACAAAGTCAAGACCATGCTTAAAGAGTTAATTGAGGGATTTAAAAGTTCTCCCGAACCGGCTATAGTGGTTAAACCCACCATCACCGATTCGGAGGCCAACTCCTCTAAGGAAGCGGCTAAAGGTATGCGACCTTCCTCATCTCACGAAAAGGATGGGACTGGAACATATGCCTCAGTTCCACCCCCTATGGCCTATGGAGGATCCGTTCCCGCACCGCGTCTTAATCCTGTTGGTCCTCCACCTAAGCTTGTAAAAGGTGACTTTGCTAACTGGGTATTTTCTATTAAGTCTCATTTGAATCACAGCTCAATAAACTTGTGGAGAATCATCGAACAAGAATATTATCCTCATGATCCAAGCAACCTCACACCAAGAGAAGAGGAATCAAATATTTCTTTACAAGGAAGAGAAAGCCTAGCATAAAAATTGTGAACAATAATATCTCCTTGAGAGATCATGATTGGGGAATTTGGGCATTAGGTCTTTAATCCCCCCAAGCTTGAGAGATACTCTCTCCTTCACACGGATGAAAGTGAATGTAGTCCCCACGTGTGGTTTTAGTAATTGATGACAACCCTAATGCACTAATGTTTGCATTAAGTTATACATTTGTAGGATTTTTCTATTTGCAATGCATGAAGAATTAATTTTGCCTCGCAAGAGACTATGGTGGATCATGAAGACGAGAAAGTTATAGCCAATATGAGATTCATGGAGAAACTTGATATGGTCATGGTGAAATGAGACATTGGTAATCATGTCTTGAAGAAATGAAGCATAGTGAAGAAATCAAAAGGGCCTTCAAGACATCAAGATTAATCGTGGATCAAAGATAAATGTTGACCAAGATGGGATCTTGTGGTATGGTTAGTAATTTCCAATTGCATTTTGTGTACTAACCCAAACTATGTGTTTTCTTCATCTATGTTGGTTAGGTGATTCTCATCGGCTTGCATCAAGAGAAAGATTCCAGGAAACCATGGGAGGATGAGATCAAGATATGATTATCATTATTGACAAGGGCAAGCTCAATATAAGCACCCCGAAGAATTACATGCTTGAAGCTTGTGGATGATCACATAATGGACTTGTGAAGATAGAATGCAATGAAATCATCCCCACATGGCATATGGACGAGCTATTTGAAGTCTTCATCAAATGGTGTGATCAAGGTTATGCTTCCATCTTGAGCCAAGACTATATTTCAACATCAATCTCAAGTAGAAAGCTCAAGTCAAACTTATTAGTTCCTATGGTTGCAGTTGCATGGATCAACGACCATCGAAGAAGATATATGCCCAAGAATGGATTTTCGGAGACTATCTAGTATAACTATTTTATGATTCTTGAGTTATAGGGATCCCACACTATGAAAAGGGGATCAAAGGGTTTCTTGATGGACTTTCTCAAGTCAACATCTTCTATGCACAATTCCACTCCTATCATATATCCCAAGTAAAACCGTAAGCCAAAAGGGGCTAAAAAAATTCTAAGCTCAAATCTTGGCATTTATTGCATCATACATTTTGTTAGATACTAGGTGATTCTCTATGTGAGGACCTGGAGGTTTTCAATAGCTACGAAATAGCCCAATATCATCAAAATTGAATTTTGTATATAAAAGTTATGCATGTTTTACTATCGGTATGCTCGTTGTTTATTGGAGGGGCAGAAGTTTTAGGCTTGACACCCCGGAAGTTTCGAGCTAAATATAAAGTTTGCAAAAACCTGGACACAAGGAAGCTCGGAAGTTCCGGGCCTTTTGGGAAGTTCCGGGGGCGAGAAGTTTCGGGCAGGTTCCCGAGCAAGTTCCGGGCTACGAGGGACTTTACACCATCTCCCCCAATAAGGAGCCCGACAGTTCACGGCATGCCTAGAAGTTCCACGACAAGTTTAGGATCTTTTGAATGTTTTCTCACATTTCAAATTCTTATTTTCATATGATACCTATTGCAATCTCTAGATCCCGAGCTCCTCAAATTTCTTGTCATTGAATATGTGCATTTTATTTCAGTCACATCTTGTAATATGCATACTTTGAGGAGGAACTCATTGTCTTCGAGATTTATCCCATTTTGGCATCTATTGGCAATTTGGAAGAAGTTTAGAGGATTCAATATAATTTAAATGTGCTTATGGCCTATTGTCATTCATGCGCATTTAACCTAGTTATATATGTTTATTGCATGAATTAATACGTATAGAGAAAACTCCACTGATAACCGACAAGTAAAGGGGATCGCAACAGTTTTTGAGGGTAGAGTATTCAACCCAAATTTATAGATTCGACACAAGGGGAGCCAAAGAATATCCGAAGGTATTAGCAGCTCAGTTATCAATTCAACCACACCTGGAGATTAATTATCTGCAGCAAAGTGATTAGTAGCACAGTAATATGATAGTTTTGATGATTGTAGGGCTACTTCTCAAACAAGAGCGCCAGAAATTGACACGTTGACGGAGAGTTGCTTGCGTTAGTTTTTCCCTTGAAGAAGAAAGGGTGATGCAGCACAGAAGCAGTAAGTATTTCCCTCAGTTTGAGAACCAAGATATCAATCCAGCAGGAGAATCTCGTCAAGTGTAGAGTACGTGCGCAAACACAAAAGAGCTTGCACCCAACGTTATAAAGGGGTTGTCAATCCCTTCAAGATTGATTGCAAAGTGAGATATGAAGGTGGAAAGTGCAACGAAGTAAAAGTGTAAGGCTGAAAATATGATGTGAAGTAGACCCGGGGGCCATAGTGTTCACTAGAGGCTTCTCTCAAAATAGCAAATATCACGGTGGGTGAGTAAATTACTGTCGAGCAATTGATAGAACTGCGCAAAGTCATGACGATATCTAAGGCAATGATCATACATATAGGCATCACGTCCGAGACAAGTAGACCGATACTTTCTGCATCTACTACTATTACTCCACACATCGACCGCTATCCAGCATGCATCTAGTGTATTGAGTTCATGACGAACAAAGTAACGCCTTAAGCAAGATGACATGATGCAGAGGATAAACTCAAACCAATGATGAAAACCCCATCTTTTTACCCTTGATGGCAACAACACGATGCGTGCCTCGCTACCCCTTCTGTCACTGGGTGAGGTCACCTCACGGTATGAACCCAAAACGAAGCACTTCTCCCATTGCAAGAATCATAGATCAAGCTGTCCAAACAAAACCCACAACTCAGAGAGAATCACAAGGACATTAAATCATGCATAAGAGAGATCAGAAGAAACTCAAATAAGATTCATAGATAATCTGATCATAAATCCACAATTCATCGGATCTCGACAAACACACCGCAAAAGATTACATCTGATAGATCTCCATGAAGATCATGGAGAACTTTGTATTGAAGATCCAAGAGAGAGAAGAAACCATCTAGCTACTAGCTATGGACCCGTAGGTCTATGGTGAACTACTCACGCATCATCGGAGAGGTGATGGTGTTGATGAAGAAGCCCTCCGTATCCGAACCCCCCCTCTGGCAGGGCACCAGAACATGCCCCAGATGGGATCTTGCGGAGACAGAAGCTTGTGGCGGCGGAAAAGTATTTTCGTGGCTCCCCTGATATTTTCTGAGATTTTAGGGAATATATAGGCGAAAGACCTAGGGCAGAGGAGGCCCATGGAGCCCACAAGACTGGGAGGCGCGGGCCCCCCTGGCCACGGCTAGGTGGCTTGTGGGGTCCCTGGTGACCCCCTGCCTTGGTTCTCAAGTCTCCCGATCGTCTTCTGTTTCAGAAAAAATCTTTTTGGAGATTTCATTCCGTTTGGAATCCGTTTAAAATCCTCGTGTGAAAAGGGTCAAAAAGACGGAAAAAACAGGAACTGGCATTTGGCACTGAGTTAATAAGTTTGTCCCAAAAAAGATATAAAAGGCATACAAAACATCCAAAGTTTGACAAGATAATAGCATGAGATCATAAAAAATTATAGATACGTTGGGTACCTATCACCCTTGGGATTACTTTCATAGCACAGTTCAACTACCAAGTCACGCACCGCGGTGCTCTAAAAGATCTAAGTGAAGCACAAAGAGCAAAATTATCCAGCTCAAAAGATATATGTGAAGCACGATGAGCATTCTAGCAAAATCACGATGAGTGCATGTCTCTCTCAGAAGGTGTGCAGCAAGGATGATTGTGACACAAAAAAAAGAAAAGACTCCTACGATAGAAGACGCTCAAAGCAAAACACATATCATGTGGTGAATAAAAATATAGCTCCAAGTAATGTTACAGATGGATTGAAGACGAAAGAGGGGATGCCTTCCCGGGGCATCCCCAAGCTTAGGCTTTTTGGTTTCCTTGAATTTGGCTTGGAATGCCTTGGGAATCCCCAAGCTTGATCTCTTTCCACTCTTTATCCATTTGTCCATGAGAACATCACCCAAAACTTGAAAACTTCACAACACAAAACTTAAACAGAAACTCGTGATAGCATTAATACAAGAAAACAAACTACCACCTCCTTAGGTACTGTAGCAATCTTGATTTCTATTTATATCGGTGTTAGATTACTGTATTCTCACTTTTCCATGGCTAGTACCCCCCTATACTATCCATAGTTTCATCAAAACAAGCAACCAACTCAACAAAAAAAGAATCTATCAAAAACAAACCAGTCTGTAGCAATCTGTATACTTCGTATACTTATGGTACCTCAAAAATTCTGAAAAATTACGACTGCCTGGGCAAAAGGCATATCAACCAGCAGCAAAAAGAATCAACTAAAAAGCTCTTTCTTAATAAAAATGAAAATAAATCTCGTGAACAAAAAGTTTCTATCTTTTTTCAGCAGGATCAAGCAACCATCACCAAGACTAGTCATAAAGGTTTTGATTGGCTCAGACACAAAAAGAAACACAAAATACACAATAATAACATAATTATGATAGTGTGGACGCAACAGAACAGAAAGAAAAAGATAAATTCATTGGGTTGCCTCCCAACAAGCGCTATTGTTTAACGCCCTTAGCTAGGCACAAAGCGATAGAATCACGTGTCGTCGTCTTTGGTGCTCAAACCATAAGTAGCCCTCATCATGGATTGATAAGGCAATCTTATTTTCTTTCTAGGAAAATTCTCCATGCCCTTCTTTAAAGGAAATTGAAATCTAATATTCGCTTCCTTCATATCGATGATAGCACCGATAGTCCTTAGGAAAGGTCTACCAAGAATGATAGGGCATGTAGGATTGCAATCAATGTCAAGCACAATGAAATCCACGGGTACATAGTTCCTATTTGCAATAATAAGAACATCATTGATCCTTCCCATGGGTTTCTTGACAGTAGAATCCACAAGATGCAAATTAAGAGAACACTCCTCAATCTCATTAAAACCCACAACATCACATAAAGACTTTGGAATCGCAAAAACACTAGCACCCAAATCACACAAAGCATTGCATTCATAGTTTTTGATTTTGATTTTTATAGTAGGTTCCCACTCATCATGAAGCTTTCTAGGGATAGAAACTTCCAATTCAAGTTTCTCTTCAAGAGATTTTATCATAGCTTCGACGATATGATCGGTAAAGGCCTTGTTTTGGCTATAAGCGTGTGGAGAGTTTAGCATGGATTGCATCAAGGAAATGAATTCTATCAAGGATCAACTATCATAATTGAATTCCTTGAAATCCAAAGTAGTAATTTCATTACTACTCAAGGTTTTACTATCTTCTACTCCACTTTTAATGCTTTTAGCATCAAGATAGATGGACTCCGAATCATTGGGGCATTTTTCAACCAAAGTGGATTCATATCCAGCCCCATCATCATTAGGTTTGACACAAGAAAACAAAGATTCAATGGGAGTCACACCAAGCACTTTAAGATCTTCATGATTTTTATCACGAGAACACACCTTTTTAAGCCATTCATGTCTAGCACGAATTTGGGAGGTTCTTTCTTTGTTCTTACTCATGGAAACACGCATAGCTTTCAAAGTTTCATCCATATTGATCTTGGAAGGAGCACATCTAACTTTCAAAGCATCAATATCACTAGACATTCTATCAACGCTCCTAGCCAAATCGTCAATTTTGAGTACTTTTTCCTCTATGGACGCATTGAAAATCTTTTGCGGGTTGATAAACTCTTTGATATTACTCTCTAGATCAGAGGGTAATCTATTGTAATTTCCATGAGTATTGTTGTAGGAGTTGCCAAAGTTACTAGAGGAGTTACTAGGAAAAGGCCTAGGAACATAGTTTCCTCTAAAAGCATTGTTATTGCCAACATTATTCCTACCAACAAAATTAACGTCCAAGCTAGGGTTGCTACTCTCAATCAAGGAAGACAAGGGCATATCATTAGGATCTAAAGGAGCACTTCTACTAGCAACCAAATTCATTAACTCAATCATCTTAGCACTTAACGAGTTAATTTCTTCGATAGTTTGTACCTTTTTACTAGTAGGTGACCTTTGAGTGTGCCACTGAGAGTAGTTCGTCATGATATTGTCTAGGAGTTTTGTAGCTTCTCCTAACGTGATTTTCATGAACGTTCCACCTGAGGCGGAGTCCAAGATATTTCTAGAAGCGAAATTCAAGCCAGCGTAAAAGATTTGTATAATCATCCAAAGACTCAAGACATGAGCGGGACAATTCTAATCATCAATTTCATTCTCTCCCAAGATTGTGCAACATGTTCATGATCAAGTTGCTTAAAATTCATGATATCTTTACGGAGAGAGATAATATTAGTCGGCAGAAAATACTTGGATACATAAGCATCTTTGCACTTGTTCAAAGAATCAATACTATTTTTGGGCAAAGACGAAAACCAAGTTTTTGCTCGATCTCGCAACGAGAAAGGAAAAAGCTTCAATTTAATCACATCATTATCAACATATTTATTATTTTGCATATCGCAAAGCTCAATGAATGTATTAAGATGGGATGCGACATCTTCACTAGGAAGGCCGGAGAATTGCTCTTTCATAACAAGATTCAGCAAAGCAGCATTGATTTCGTATGATTCCGCTCTAGTGGCAGGAGCAATCGGAGTACTAATAAAATCAATATTATTAGTATTCGAGAAGTCACAAAGTTTGGTGTTTTCAGTCATGGTGACTTCATCAAGCAAGCAAGCACACAAGCTAAGAGAGAGCAAGCGAGAGAACAGGGCGAACAAAAAAAGCAAACGAAAAAGGGCAAACGAAGAAAAAGGAAAAAGAAAAGGGAAAACGAAAAAGGCAAACGAAGTGGGGGAGAGGAAAACGATAGGCAAAAAAGTAAATGCAAGAGATGAGTTTGCAACACTTACTTGGATGAGTTCTTGACTTGATCTTCCCCGGCAACGGCGCGAGAAATCCTTCTGCTACTTCTCAAACAACAACACCAGAAATTGACACGTTGACGGAGACTTGCTTGCGTTGCTTTTCCCTTCAAGAGGAAAGGGTGATGGAGCACAGGAGTAGTAAGTATTTCCCTCAGTTTGAGAACCAAGGTATCAATCCAGTAGAAGAATCTCGTCAAGTCCAGAGTACCTGCGCAAACACAAAAGAGCTTGCACCCAACGCTATAAAGGGGTTGTAAATCCCTTCAAGATTGATTGCAAAGTGAGATCTGAAGGCGGAAAGTGGAATGAAGTAAAAGTGTAAGGCTGAAAATATGATGTGAAGTAGACCCGAGGGCCATAGTGTTGACTAGAGGCTTCTCTCAAAATAGCAAATATCACGGTGGGTGAATAAATTACTGTCGAGCAATTGATAGAACCGCGCAAAGTCATGACGATATCTAAGGCAATGATCATACATATAGGCATCACGTCCGAGACAAGTAGACCGATACTTTCTGCATCTACTACTATTACTCCACACATCGACCGCTATCCAGCATGCATCTAGTGTATTGAGTTCATGACGAACAGAGTAACGCCTTAAGCAAGATGACATGATGTAGAGGGATAAACTCAAACCAATGATGAAAATCCCATATTTTTACCCTTGATGGCAACAACACGATGCATGCCTTGCTACCCCTTCTGTCACTTGTGAGGTCACCGCACGGTATGAACCCAAAACCAAGCACTTCTCCCATTGCACGAATCATAGATCAAGCTGGCCAAACAAAACCCCCAACTCGAAGAGAATTACAAGGATATGAAATCGTGCATAAGAGAGATCAGAAGAAACTCAAATAAGATTCATAGATAATCTGATCATAAATCCACAATTCATCGGATCTCAACAAACACACCGCAAAAGAAGATTACATCTGATAGATGTGCATGAAGATCATGGAGAACTTTGTATTGAAGATCCAAGAGAGAGAAGAAGCCATCTAGCTACTAGCTATGGACCCGTAGGTCTATGGTGAACTACTCACGTATCATCGGAGAGGTCATGGTGTTGATGAAGAAGCCCTCCGTATCCGAATCCCCCCTCCGGCAGGGCACCAGAACGTGCCCCGGATGGGATCTTGCGGAGACAAAAGCTTGCGGCGGCAGAAAAGTATTTTCGTGGCTCCCCTGATTTTTTCTGGGATTTTAGGGAATATATTGGCGAAAGACCTAGGGCAGAGGAGGCCCAGGGAGCCCACAAGCCTGGGAGGCGCGGGCCCCCTAGTTGCGGCTAGGGGGCTTGTGGGGTCCCTAGTGACCCCGTGCCTTGGTTCTCAAGTCTCCCGATCGTCTTGTGTTTCGGAAAAAATCTTTTTGGAGGTTTCATTCCGTTTGGACTCCGTTTAAAATCCTCCTCTGAAAAGGGTCAAAAACACGGAAAAAACTGGAACTGGCACTTGGCACTGAGTTAATAAGTTAGTCCCAAAAAAGATATAAAAGGCATACAAAACATCCAAAGTTTGACAAGATAATAGCATGAAACCATCAAAAATTATAGATACGTTGGAGACGTATCAAGTAGGAGCAACAATAATAACGGTAACAATGATAGTACTGATTTTCTAGCAGTAACGATAGCAGTAGCAACAGTAGTAACTTAGCAATAACAATATAAGGTAAATTCGTAGGCATTGGATCGATGACTCGTTGGATACTATTCATCATGAGACAATTATAACCTAGGGCGATATGGCACTAGCTCCAGTTCATAAATATGATGTAGGCATGTATTTTGTAAATAGTCATACGTGCTTATGGAAAGAACTTGCATGACATCTTTTGTCCTATCCTCGCATGGCAGCGGGGTCCTATTGGAAACTAAGGGATATTAAGGCCTCCTTTTAATAGATAACCGAAACAAAGCATTAACACACGGTGAATACATGAACTCCTCAAACTACGGTCATCACCGGGAGTGGTCCCGACTATTGTCACTCCAGGTTGACGGATCATAACACGTAGTAGGTGACTATAACTTGAAATATCGGATCTAGAACATGGATATAATGGTGATAACATAAATGGTTCAGATATGGAATCATGGCACCCGGGCCCAAAGTGAGAAGCGTTAAGCATGGCAAAGTCATAGCAACATCAATCTCAGACCATAGTGGATACTAGGGATCAAGCCCTAACAAAACTAACTCGATTACATGATGAATCTCATCCAACTCCTCACCGACCAGTGAGCGTACGAAGGAATTACTCAATCCAGGTGGGGAGCATCATGAAATGGGCGATGGAGATGTGTTGGTGATGACGAAGATCAAAGATCCCCCTCTCCGGAGCCCCAAATGGACTCCAGATCTGGCCTCCTGATGAACAACAGGAGATGGCGGCGACTTCGTCTCGTGAAACGCTATAATTCTTTCTCCCTGATTTTTTTGGAATAACATGATTTTATAGCGTCGGTTTTAGGGTCATATGGGCCACCAGGTGGGGACAACCCACCGGGGCGCGCGTGGGAGGTAGGCGCACCCTAATATGTTGTGCCCACCTAGGTGCCCCCCTCAGGTGGCACTTGGCTCGAGAAAATATCCTTATTGATATAAAAAAAATCCTCGCAAAGTTTAGTTCCATTCCGAGAACTTTTATTTCTTCAGAAAAACAACACCATGGTAGTTCTGCTGAAAACAATGTCAGTCCGGGGTTAGTTTCATTCAAATCATACAAATTAGAGTCCAAAGCAAGAGGAAAAGCGTTAGGAAAAGTAGATATGTTGGAGACATATCAACTCTCCCAAGCTTAAACCTTTGCTTGTCCTCAAGCAGATCAGTTGATAAACTGAAAGTGAAAAGAAAAAACTTTTACGAACTCTTTTGCTCTTGTTTCATAAATAAGCTTAAATAGCACCCAGGTTTTCAGCAAAGATTATAACTAACCATGTTGACAATAACTCTTAAAATTATATTAACTCATATCAATGACATAATCAACTAGAGAGCAATAATAATATATCTCAAACAACAACACGTTGTCAAAACAACCATGATACAATATGACAATTGTGGTATCTTGCTAGCCCTTTCTGAGACCGCAAAACATAAATGCAGAGCACCCCCAAAGTTCAAGTAGCGACTAAATATTGTAATTCATGGTAGAAAAGATCCAGTCATGATGCACCCAACATTAGCTACACATAATGCATCAGCATGACAACAGTGCTCTCAAGCTCTAGCGCTTATTTTAGAAGGTGATGACACAACGTAAATGTAAATAGATAGTCCCTTCACACAGGGAAGCAGTGATTTGTAGAGGTGTGATACGTCTCCGTCGTATCTATAATTTTTGATATACTTTTGGCAACTTTTTGTACTATTTTTGGGCCTAACATATTGATCCAGTGTCCAGTGCCAGTTCCTGTTTGTTGCATGTTTTTTGTTTTGCAGAATATCCATACCAAACGAAGTCCAAACGTAATAAAAACTTATGGGGATTTTTTTGGAATATTTATGATTTTTGGGAAGAAGAATCAACGCGAGGCGATGCACGGAGTGCCCACAAGCCCTCTCGCCGCGGTGAGGGGGTGGGCCCGCGGCAGGCAGGCTTGTGGCCACTCCTTAAGGAGGTTGGAGCCCTTCTTTCGCCCCAAGAAAGATAATATCCGGAAGAAAATCGTGTTAAAATTTCAGCCCAATCGGAGTTACGGATCTCCGGGAATTTAAGAAACGGTGAAATGCACAATCTAGGAGCGCAGAAACAGAAGGACACAGAGAGAGAGATCCAATCTCGGAGGGGCTCTCGCCCCTCCGCCGCCATGGAGACCATGGACCAGAGGGGAAACCCTTCTCCCATCTAGGGAGGAGGTCAAGGAAGAAGAATAAGGAGGGGCTCTCTCCCCCTCTCTCCCGGCGGCGCCGGAACGCCGCCCGGGACATCATCGTGTGACGACGATCTACACCAACACCTCCGTCATCTTCACCAACATCTCCATCATCTTCCCCCATCTATATTCAGCGGTTCAATCTCCCGCAACCTGCTGTACCCTCTACTTGAACATGGTGCTTTATGCTACATATTATGATCCAATGATGTGTTGCTATCCTATGATGTCTGAGTAGATTATCGTTGTCCTATCGGTGATTGATGAATTGCTATGATTGGTTTAATTTGCTTGTGGTTATGTTGCTGTCCTTTGGTGCCCATCATATGATCGCGCGCGTGGATCACACCATAGGGTTAGTTGTATGTTGATAGGACTATGTATTGGCAGGCAAGAGTAACAGAAGCTTCAAACCTAGCATAGAAATTGATGCATATGGGATTGAAGGGGGACCAATATATCTTATTGCTATGGTTGGGTTTTACCTTAATGAACGTTAGTAGTTGCGGACGCTTGCTAATAGTTCCAATCATAAGTGCATAGAATTCCAAGTAAGGGATGACATGCTAGCAGAGGCCTCTCCCACATGATACTTGCTCTCGATCTAGTAACGTAGTCAATTGCTTAGGGACAATTCCGCAACTCCTACCACCACTTTTCCACACTCATCAAACACTCATAGTTGTTTGTTTATCTAACCAGCCCCTAGTTTAATTTACGTGTCCTTTACTTTCTTGCAAGCCTATCCTATCACTCCTACAAAGTACTTCTAGTTTCATACTTGTTCTAGGTAAAGCGAACGTAAAGTGTGCGTAGAGTTGTATCGGTGGTCGATAGAACTTGAGGGAATATTTGTCCTACCTTTAGCTCCTCGTTGGGTTCGACACTCTTACTTATCGAGAAAGGCTACAATTGATCCCCTATACTTGTGGGTTATCAAGACCTTGTGTACTTGCTACTCATGGAGATGGGAAACCTCCTAAAACCCTCGAGGCTCGTTATGTGGAAAATATTATGCACTTCTTTAATAATCCTGAGAAAGCCCCATTCAATTATATAATGGGATACACGTTGGATAAACGTGAATACTTTAGGTATTATTGCTTGACTCAAAAAGGGAAACTTTTATGGGATCAAATCCATTTCTTGAAATGGTATGCTTGGGAACTATGCAAGAGATATGGTGTTACTTGTTGCTCTAGGAGGAAGGCTCCACACCTTCCCTTTTCTTGTGAATTTAATGATCATAGAACCTTGGGTTCTTATGCTAATGGTATATATGATTACTATGATGTGGATCAAATAGAAGACTTTGTTGCTTTTATGGGTGCTTATGAAATTGATGCTATGTTTAAAAGGTATGATGATAATGATGATGCTCCTTACCGATCTGAAAATTTGTCTATGCTTCGTTATTGTTATACTAATTATGAATATAATGCCCATATTGAACGATTTAAGGAGAAATTCTCCGCTGCCCAAGAAGAGACTAATATTTTGCAGGAAACTATGGAAGAAGAAAATGATGAAACTGTGAGCTCATTAGATGAAAAAGATAACGAGGAGAGCGAAGAACAAAAGGAGGAAGAGCGGACTAGCTACCCATGCCCACCTTCTAATGAGAGTAACTCTTCAACTCATACATTATTTAATTTCCCTTCGTTCTTACCGAAGGATGAATGCTATGATCCCTTGGATTCGTTTGAAATATCCCTTTTTGATGAACTTGATGCATGCTATGCTTGTGGCCATGTTGCCAATATGAATGATGCTTATGAAGATGAGCTAGCTATAGTCCCTTATGTAAAACATGATGATTTTGATGAATATAATATGCATGTGCTTGCTGCTCCTACTTGCAGTTATTATGAGAGAGGACTACATCTCCACCTCTCTATGTTTCCAATACGATAAAATTGCAAGAAACTGCTTATGCTATGTATTGGCCTTTACTTGGTGTGCATGAATTGTTCTTTTATGGCATGCCAATGCATAGGAAGAGAGTTAGACTTCGTCATTGCCTGATATATGTTACCTTGTGCTCACTACTAAATTTCAAATCATTGCTAATTAAAATTGGCTTTGATATACCTTGGGATCCGGGTGGATCCATTACTTGAGCACTTTATGCCTAGCTTAATGGCTTTAAAGAAAGCGCTGCCTGGGAGACAACCTGGAAGTTTTAGAGAGTCATTTATTTCTGTTGAGTGCTTTTATTTAGTTTAAAAACAAAAAATATATATAGAGGGGAACTTAAAACTTTTTCAAAAAGAGAAGCGATTGAAAGGTGATGCATTGGGGAAGTGAGGGTCGACCTTGAACACTTGTGTTCATGCTCATGGAAACAATGTAGAATTTTTTATGGAAGTTTCTCACAAAAATAATTATCCCCTTGTAAAATTCCTTTGTGTTTTTAAAAATAATGTGCCAAGTAAAGCCTTTACAATTAGTTTGGGTGATAGTTGTTTGATCACGCTGAGAAAAGGCACAAACTTTCTGCTCACAAAATTAATTTTCATTTTTATTCTGGAAGAGATTTTGAGTTGTTTCTTTTTACTGCTGATTTATATACAAATTTTCCAGGCGTTCGTAATTTTTCAGATTTTTTGAGATATCAGAAGTATACGGAATATACAGATTGCTATAGACTATTCTGTTCTGACAGATTCTGTTTTCTATGCATTGTTCTCTTATTTTGATGAATCTATGGGTAGTACCGGGGGGTATGAACCATGGTGAAGTTGGATTACAGCATATATAATTCTTATATGAATTCAGAATGAGTTCACAACAGTACTTGAAGTGGTGATTTATTTTATTATACTAACGGATCTCACGAAGTTTTGTTGAGTTTTGTGTGATTGAAGTTTTCAAGTTTTGGGTGAGAGCACGATGGATGAAGGAATAAGGAGAGGCAAGGGCCTAAGCTTGGGGATGCCCGACACACCCCAAGGTAATATTCAAGTAAGACTCAAGCGTCTAAGCTTGGGGATGCCCCAGAAGGCATCCCCTCTTTCGTCTACAATCTATCGATAATTTTACTGAGAGCTATATTTTAATTCGTCACATGATATGTGCAAATGCTTGGAGCGTATTTTGTGTTTATTTTTTCCTTTTTCTTTGATGCACCATGCTGGTATGACATAGTCCTTGGTTGGCTTTATAGAATGCTTCTTGTGCTTCACTTATATCTTTTGAAGTTTGGATTGCCTGTTTCCCTACACATAGAAAACCGCCATTTGTAGAATGCTCTTTTGGTTCACTTATATTTATTAGAGCGGGGCATATCTTTTGTAGAAATAATTAAACTCTCATGCTTCACATATACCTATTTAGAGAGTTAACACGAGTTGTCCATTCACATGGTTAGTCATAAAATCCTACATAAAACTTGTAGATCACTGAATATGATATGTTTGATTCCTTGCAACAGTTTTGCGACATGAATATGTGATATTAGAGTCATTCTAGTGAGTAATTGTGTATTTTTAGAAATACTTGTGTTAAGGTTTGTGGTTCCCGTAGCATACACGTATGGTGAACCGGTATGTGATGAAGTCGAAGCATGGTTTATTTATTGATTGTCATCCTTTGTGTGGAGGTCGGGATCGCGCGATGGTTAACTCCTACCAACCTTTCCCCTAGGAGCATGCGTGTAGTACCTTGCTTCGATGACTAATAGACTTTTGAAATAAGTATGTGAGTTCTTTATGACTAATGTTGAGTCCATGGATTATACGCACTCTCACCCTTCCACCATTGCTAGCCTCTCTAGTACCGCACAACTTTTGCCGGTGCATTACACCCACCATATAGCCTCCCTCAAAACAGCCACCATACCTACCTATTATGGCATTTTCATAGCCATTTCGAGATATATTGCCATGCAACTACCACCGTTTTGTCTCATGACATGTGCCACCACTTCCATATTGCCATTGCATGATTGTAAGATAGCTAGCATGATGTTTCCATGGCTTGTCCGTTTTTTGATGTCATTGCTATGCTAGATCATTGTCATGGTACACTACCGAAGGCATTTCATATAGAGTCATCATTGCTCTAAGTATTGAGTTGTAAGTGTGATGATCATTATTAATAGAGCATTGTCCCATGTGAGGAAATAAAAGAGGCCAGCGAAGCCCATTTACAAAAAAGAGGCCAAAGATGCCCACCAAAAAAAGAAAGAGGCCAAAGAGCCCCAAAAAATGAGAGAAAAGAGAGAAGCGACAATTGCTACTATCCTCGTTCCACACTTGTGCTTCAAATAGCACTATGATCTTCATGACAGAGAGTCTCCTATGTTCTCACTTCCATATACTAGTGGGAAATTTTCATTATATAACTTGGCTTGTATATTCCAATGATGGGCTTCCTCAAAATTGCCCTAGGTCTTCGTGAGCAAGTAAGTTGGGTGCACACCCACTAGTTTATTTTGTGAGCTTTCACACACTTATAAGCTCTAGTGCATCCGTTGCGTGGCAATCCCTACTCACTCACATTGATATCTATTGATGGACATCTTCATAGCCCTTTGATACGCCTAGTTGATGTGAGACTATCTCCTCCTTTTTTTTTCTTCTCCACGACCACCATATTCTATTCCACCTATAGTGCTATGTCCATGGCTCACGCTCATGTATTTTGTGAAAGTTGAAAAAGTTTGAGAACACTAAAGTATGAAACAATTGCTTGGCTAAAACCGGGGTTGTGCATGATTTAAATACGTTGTGCGGGGAAGATGGAGCATAGTCAGACTATATGATTTTGTAGGGATAACTTTCTTTGGCCATGATATTTTGAGAAGACATGATTGCTTTGTTAGTATGCTTGAAATATTATTGTCTTTATGTCAAATGATAGACTATTGCTTTGAATCACTTGTGTTTTAGTATTCATGCCATGATTAGATTATACGATCAAGATTATGCTAGATAGCATTCCACATCAAAAATTATCTTTTTTTATCATTTACCTACTCGAGGACGAGCAGGAATTAAGCTTGGGGATGCTGATACGTCTCCGTCGTATCTATAATTTTTGATTGTTTCATGCCAATATTCTACAACTTTCATATACTTTTGGCAACTTTTTATACTATTTTTGGGACTAACATATTGATCCAGTGCCCGATGCCAGTTCCTGTTTGTTGCATGTTTTTTGTTTCACAGAATATCCATACCAAACAAAGTCCAAACGTAATAAAAACTTACAGGGATTTTTTTTGGAATATTTATAATTTTTGGGAAGAAGAATCAATGCGAGGCGATGCACGGAGTGCCCACAAGCCGTGTCGCCGCGACCAGGGGCTGGGCCCGCGAGAGGCAGGCTTGTGGCCACTCCTTAATGCGGTTGGAGCCCTGCATTCGCCGCAAGAAAGATAATATCCGGAAGAAAATCGTGTTAAAATTTCACCCAGTCGGAGTTACGGATCTCCGGGAATTTAAGAAACGGTGAAACGCAGAATCTGGAAGCGCCGAAACGGAAGGACACACAGAGAGAGATCCAATCTCGGAGGGGCTCTTGCCCCTCCGCCGCCATGGAGACCATGGACCAGAGGGGAAACCCTTCTCCCATATAGGGAGGAGGTCAAGGAAGAAGAAGAAGGAGGGGGCTCTCTCCCCCTCTCTCCCGGCGGCGTCGGAACGCCGCCCGGGACATCATCGTGTGACGGCGATCTACACCAACACCTCCGTCATCTTCACCAACATCTCCATCATCTTCCCCCATCTATATTCAGGAGTTCACTCTCCCGCAACCCGCTGTACCCTCTACTTGAACATGGTGCTTTATGCTATATATTATTATTCAATGATGTGTTGCTATCCTATGATGTATGAGTAGATTATCGTTGTCCTATCGGTGATTGATGAATTGCTATGATTGGTTTAATATGCTTGTGGTTATGTTGTTGTCCTTTGGTGCCCATCATATGATCGCGTGCGTGGATGACACCATAGGGTTCGTTGTATGTTGATAGGACTATGTATTGGCAGTCTAGAGTGACAGAAACTTCAAACCTAGCATAGAAATTGATGCATATGGGATTGAAGGGGGACCAATATATCTTATTGCTATGGTTGGGTTTTCCATTAATGAACGTTAGTAGTTGCAGACTCTTGCTAATAGTTCCAATCATAAGTGCATATAATTCCAAGTAAGGGATGACATGCTAGCACAGGCCTCTCCCACATGATACTTGCTATCGATCTAGTAACGTAGTCAATTGCTTAGGAACAATTCTGCAACTCCTACCACCACTTTACCACACTCGTTAGACACTCATAGTTGTTTCTTTATCTAACCAGCCCCTAGTTTTATTTACGTGTTCTTTACTTTCTTGCAAGCCTATCCTATCACTCCTACAAAGTACTTCTAGTTTCATACTTGTTCTAGGTAAAGCGAACGTAAAGTGTGCGTAGAGTTGTATCGGTGGTTGATAGAACTTGAGGGAATATTTGTCCTACCTTTAGCTCCTCGTTGGGTTCGACACTCTTACTTATCTAGAAAGGCTACAATTGATCCCCTATACTTGTGGGTTATCAAGGTGCCAGAGCTCAAGTTTTTAAAACAGAGGTAAATGAAATTTTGAGACATGCACCCTTCTCATTTACTTCAAGACCATGAGTTATCAATATCTCCCATGCTAAGCACGCTAGTGGCGGTTCCCAAGCGGAAAGGTAACGGTTATGACTCCATTGGGAGTTTTTGTTTGATTATTTGAGAGATCAACTATTTTTATAGTTTGGGACAGGGCATCCCTATTACCTCCCTTTTCTCGTGCGATGGCGAGTGAATAAACACTCGACTTGAGAATAACGCGCTTAGTATGGAAGATACCGACTACCTCCTGTCGTTCCATGAACGATCCAGGCACACAAAAAGGATATTTATTTGAAGTTTTTAGAGATGGCACATGAAAATTTACTTAGGACGGCAGGGTAATACCGCATATAGGCAGGCATGGTGGACTCATCTGGAATAACTTGGGTTTCAGGTTTTTGATGTACAAGCAGAGTTCCCACTTAGTACAGGCGAAAGCTAGCAAATAGGTTGAGAAGCGACCAGCTAGAGAGCAACAACGGCATGAACATGCATTATGCATAAGTAACATTGGATACTAGCATGAGTAGGATATGAACACTATGAACATAAATATCATAGAGGCTATGTTGGTTTTGATTCAACTACATGCATGAACATGTGCCAAGTCAAGCCACTCGAACATTTAGAGGAGGATTTCTTTGCCTCTTGCATATCTTTAGAACTGGGATATAAGATACCCCTCTTCTTCAGAGTGGGTTTAATAGGTGTTTCAGGAGGAGTCCAATCATCATAATTTTTAAATATGTTATTCAATAATTCTTCAACTTGCCCAATAGTTCGTTCCCTGAAAACACAACCAACACAACTATCTAGGAAATCCCTAGAAGCATCGGTTAGTCCATTATAGAAGGTATCAAGTATTTCATTTTTCTTAAGAGGATGATCATGCAAAGAATTAAGTAATTGGAGAAGCCTCCCCCAAGCTTGTGGGAGACTCTCTTCTTCAATTTGCACAAATATAAATATTTCCTGCAAGGCAACTTGTTTCTTATGAGCAGGGAAATATTTTTTCAGAGAAGTAATAAATCATATCCTGGGGATTACGCACACAACCAGGAGCAAGAGTTGATGACCCACAAGTTAGGGGATCTATCGTAGTCCTTTAAATAAGTAAGAGTGTCGAAACCAACGAGGAGCAGAAGGATCTGACAAGTCATTTTCAGCAAGGTAATATCTGCAAGCACTGAAATTATCGGTAACAAGTAGTTGTGTGGTGAGATGATTCGTAGCAAGCAACAAGTAACAAAAGTAGCAACGGTCCGGCAAAGTGGGCTAATCCCTTTTGTAGCAAGGGACAAGCCTGGACAAAGTCTTATAGGAAGAAAAACGCTCCCGAGGACACATGGGAAATTCTGTCAAGCTAGTTTTCATCATGTTCATATGATTCGCGTTCGTTACTTTGATAGCTTGATATGTGGGTGGACCGACGCTTGGGTACTGCCCTTACTAGGACAAGAATCCCACTTATGATTAACCCCTCTCGCAAGCATCTGCAACTATGAACGAAGAATTAAGACAAAGTCTAACCATAGCATTAAACTAGTGGATCCAAATCAACCCCTTACGAAACAACGCATAAACTAGGGTTTAAGCTTTTGTCACTCTAGCAACCCATCATCTACTTACTACTTCCCAATGCCTTCCTCTAGGCCGAAATAATGCTGAAGTGTTATGTAGTCGACGTTCACATAACACCACTAGAGGAAAAACAACATACAACACATCAAATTATCGAACGAATACCAAATTCACATGACTACTTATAGCATGACTTATTCCATGTCCTCAGGAACAAAAGTAACTACTCACAAAGCATAATCATATTCATGACCAGAGAGATAATGAGTAGCATCAAGGATCTGAACATAAACTCTTCCACCAAGTAATCCAACTAGGATCAACTACAAAGAGTAATTAACACTACTAGCAACCTTACAAGTACCAATCGAAGTCGCGAGACGGAGATTGGTTACAAGTGATGAACTAGGGTTTGGAGATGAGATGGTGCTCATGAAGATGTTGATGGTGAAGAGTCCCCTCCGATGAGAGGAGTGTTGGTGATGACGATGGCGATGATTTACCCCTCCGAGAGGGACGTTTCCCTGGCAGGATCGTCCTGCCGGAGCTCTAGATTGGTTCTGCTCAAGTTCCGCCTCGTGGCGGCGGCGAATTCTCCGAAAAGCCTCCTCCTGTTTTCTCCAGACCGAAACCCTTCTTGTAGCAAAAGGGGAGAGCCAGAGGGCCAGCTGGGAGCCCACAAGCCCCCTAGGCACGGGCGGGGGGCCCGCGCCTAGCAGGCTTGTGGCCTCTGTTGGCGCCCCTCCGGCACTTCTTCGGTCCAGTATTTTTTATAAATCCCAAAAAAATCCACGTTGATTTTCACGGCTTTTGGAGTTGCGGAGAATAGGCATCTCAAACTTGCTCCTTTTTCAGGCCGGAATTCCAGCTGCCGGCATTCTCCCTCTGCATGTAAACCTTGCAAAATAAGAAAGAAAAGGCATAAGTATTGTACCGTGAAGTGAAATAACAGCCCAAAAAGCGATAAATATCAACATGAAAGCATGATGCAAAATGGACGTATCAACTCCCCCAAGCTTAGACCTCGCTTGTCCTCAAGCGAAAGCCGAGCTCAATAAATATGCCCACATGTTTAGAGAGAGAGGTGTTGAAAAAACAAGATTCGAACATGCAGGCATCATGATCAAAGTTAGAACAAAAATACCAACATATAATCTCTCATGCTAAAGTGACAATTCCTTCACAAAGTAAAGCATGGATCAAGAACCTTACCGAGAATTAACAACCGATAGCCTTTAGTCATTGAAGCAATTACAATTTATCACAACATCAGAAAGAGTCAAATAAGAGCTTGTAAAGCAAGTCCACATACTCAATCATATTTTCGTTCTCTACAATTGCTACAACTCACGTGGTACTCATGAGATCAAAGTTTCAGCTAGACACAGAGAAAGATAGGGGCTTATAGTTTCGCCTCCCAACCATTTACCTCAAGGATAATGTCAACAATAATAATTCATGAATACTAACCTCCAAGTTGACATATGAATATAGATCTTTCCCTAGCATATGACGTTAGCCAAGATAAAGGCGAAATAAGGAATTGGTGAAGATCACCATGACTCTTTCAGGGGCAAAAAGTAAAGGTACAAGATAGGCCCTTCGCAGAGGGAAGCAGAGGTTGTCATGCTCTTTTGAGGTTTGGATGTGTGTCCTCTTAGTGTGGAGGAACGTCACTTTATATTGCCTCCTGTGATAAAGAACTTTATTATGCAGTTTGTCGCTTTTATGTCTTCCTCATCACAGGTTTGTACAAAGCTTATTTTCCACACACTAATAGATCATACATATTAGGGAGCAATTTTTATTGCTTGCACCGATGACAACTTACTTGAAGGATCTTATTCAGTCCATAGGTAGGTATGGTGGACTCTCATGGCAAAACTGGGTTGAAGGTTTCTGGATACACAAGTAGTATCTCTACTTGGTGCGGGAGGTTTGGCTAATATGAGGTGGAAGCAATCCTCACATGCTAAGGGATCTCTAATCATATAACATTGTTCGGAACCACGAAAACACGATTCATTATGTTGTCTTCCGTGTCCAACATCTACTTCTAAGCATGTAATAGTTTAGTGAGTGTTCACAATCATAGATGGTGTTAAGGATGATATATTTATATGTGAACCTCTCCTTCTTTATCACTTCCTATTAATTGCAACCATGACCAAGGTCTACGCTTTTCTACCCTCAACAAGTTTCAATCATCATCCTCTTTATATGTGAAGCCATCACTTTCCATAATTTCATTACATGACCTTTCATGCTTTTGTTCTTTTCTTTGTCTTTTGATCATGGCATGAGGCAAGGCCCTTAACTAAGACACTCTTTATTATATGGCTCACGAGCTCGAATACATCGGGGGTGACACAAAGAAAAACTCAAGCCTAAAACACTAAGACCTTTAATCTACTAGAGAAAGAGAAAACTGAAAAGGAACAAACTAAAACAAAGGTAAAGGCAAAATATGTGATGGTGATACGATACTGGGGCAACTCCCCCAAGCTTGGCATAAGCCAAGGAGATTGCCCATACCCGTGCTTAGTTGCCTTCCTTTGGAGGTGATGGTGGTAGAGTTGTTTTGTCCTTTGATTCCAAGAGGGCCATCAATCTTTGATTTATACCTTGGAGATCCGTGATATGTTTCTCCAGCAAAACAACTTCACGAGTGAGATAAGTATTGCAAGCACGAGTTGTTTCACAAAACCTCAAGAGTTCAATCAAGGATGGAGACAGTAGGTGGAGGTAGGGTTGGAGGAAATCCACTTCTTTAACTTCTTCCTTGTTGAACACAGATTGTGCTTCGTCCCACGCCTGATTCTTCTCCTTAGTTTTGCCCTTGGTTTCTTTATGTAACCTTTCCCTGGCCTCCATGACCTCCATTATTTTCAGATCAGCATTTACTTCTCCATAGACTTGGGGGCGATTGTTCTCCCCCACAGATTCCTGGGACGACATCTTGCTCTAAATCTGCGGCAGAAAACAGGCTCGAAACGAAAACAGAGGAAATTTGCGTGATACGAGGGTCAGACCTTTCGGGAGAATAAATAATGATTTTTTTCGACCACAAGGAGTACTCCGCAAGAAAACGGAGTTCGGGAGGCACACAAGGTGGCCACAAGCCCCCCAGGCACGGCCAGGGGGGTGGCCCGCGTGTGGCAGGCTTGTCGCCTCCTCGTGCGCTTTCGAGACTACTTCCAATTTTTCTATTTTTCTAAATATTCCAAAACAGAGAAAAATTCCTACTGGAAAAGTTTTGGAGTCTGTTTACTTACCGAAACACATACCTCTTCATTTTCCGAGTCTGAAACAGGCTGATAAGTATCCCTTAGGTATTCCTCTGGAGTTATGGTATTGATAATATTGCTTTCAACATTTATGGGAGTACCTGAGATATAATGCTTTATTCTTTGCCCATTTACCACTCTCGGACAATTACCTTCCGTGTTATTGATCTTCATAGCACCGGAACGATATACTTCCTCAAAAATATAGGGACCTTCCCATTTAGAGAGAAGCTTGCGTGCAAAAAATATTAAATGAGAATTATATAGCAAGACATAATCACCTACATTGAACTCACGCTTTTGTATCCTTTTATCATGCCACCTCTTAACCTTTTCTTTGAACAACTTGGCATTTTCATATGCCCGAGCTCTCCATTCATCAAGCGAGCTAATATCAAATAACCTCTTCTCACCAGCAAGTTTGAAATCAAAGTTGAGCTCTTTGATTGCCCAATAAGCTTTATGCTCTAGCTCAAGAGGTAAATGACATGCTTTACCGTACACCATTTTGTACGGAGACATGCCCATGGGATTCTTATAGGCAGTTCTATAAGCCACAGTGCATCATCGAGCTTCTTAGACCAACTCTTTCTAGACCCGTTGACAGTATTTTGCAGAATTAGTTTAATCTCTCTATTGCTTAGCTCTACTTGACCACTAGACTGAGGGTGATAGGGAGACGCAATTCTATGGTTGACATCGTACTTAGCAAGCGTTTTACGGAAAGCATCATGAACGAAATGTGAACCACCGTCGGTCATTAGATATCTAGGGACTCCAAATCTAGGGAAAATAACTTATTTAAGCTTCTTGATAGAGGTGTTGTGATCAGCACTACTAGTGGGGATAGCTTCTACCCACTTAGTGACTTAATCAACAACAACTAGGATATGAGTATACCCGTTGGATTTTGGAAAAGGTCCCATATAACCAAAGCCCCAAACATCAAATGGTTCAATGACAAGTGAATAGTTCATAGGCATTTCCTGACGTTTACTGATATTACCTATTCTTTGACATTCGTCACAAGACAAGACAAACATACGGGCATCTTCGAAGAGAGTGGGCCAATAGAAACCTGATTGCAATACCTTGTACGTAGTTCTATCTCCCGCATGGTGTCCTCCGTAGGCCTCGGAGTGACACTTCTGTAGGATATGTCCATGTTCATGTTCAGGTACACAACGTCTAATAACACCATCTACTCCTTCCTTATAAAGGTGAGGATCATCCCAAAAGTAATGTCTCAAGTCAAAGAAGAATTTCTTCTTTTGCTGGTAAGTGAAACTAGGTGGTATATATTTGGCAACGATATAGTTTGCATAATAAGCATACCACGGTGCACTACGTGAAGTATTGATGACATTCAATTGCTCATCGGGAAAGCTATCATCAATAGGTTGTGGGTCGTCAAGAACGTTCTCCAACCTAGACAAGTTATCTGCTACGGGGTTATCAGCACCCTTCCTGTCGACAACGTGCAAATCAAATTCTTGTAGCAAGAGAAACCATCTGATAAGTCTAGGTTTAGCGTCTTTCTTCTCCATGAGGTACTTAATAGCAGCGTGATCAGTGTGAATAGTGACTTTGGAATCAACTATGTAAGACCTGAACTTTTCACATGCAAACACGACTGCTAAAAAATCCTTTTCCGTAGTAGCATAGTTTCTTTGGGCACTGTCTAGAGTTTTACTAGCATAGTGAATAACATTCAACTTCTTATCAACTCTTTGCCCTAGGACAGCACCAACAGCATAATCACTAGCATCACACATGATTTCAAAAGGTAAGTTCCAATCAGGTGGTTGAACAATAGGTGCAGTTATCAAGGCCTTCTTAAATATTTCGAAGGCTTCCTCACAATAATCGTCAAAAACAAAAGGAATATACTTTTGCAAGAGATTGGTAAGAGGCCTAGAAATCTTAGAGAAGTCTTTAATGAACCTTCTATAGAAACCAGCATGACCAAGGACACTTCTTATACCTTTGATATCTGTGGGGTATGGCATTTTCTCGATTGCATCAACCTTAGCCTTATCGACTTCAATACGTGTTTCAGAAATTTTATGTCCTAAGATGATGCCTTCATTAACCATAAAGTGGTACTTCTCCCAATTCAAGACAAGATTGGTGTCTTTACATCTCTGCAAGACCCGATCAAGGTTGCTGAGGCAATCATCAAAAGAAGACCCGTAAACGGAGAAGTCATCCATGAAAACCTCAACAATCTTTTCACAAAAGTCAGAGAATATAGCCACCATACATCTTTGAGAGGTAGCAGGTGCATTACATAAGCCAAAAGGCATACGTCTATAAGCAAAGGTACCGAAAGGGCAGGTGAAAGTGGTTTTCTCCTGATCAGATTGTGCAACAGGTATTGGGGAGAAACCAGAATAACCGTCTAGAAAGCAGAAGTGTGTGTGTTTAGAAAATCTTTCTAGCATTTGGTAGATAAAAGGCAAAGGGTAATGATCTTTCCTAGTGGCTTTATTCAATTTCCTAAAATCGATCACCGTCCTATAGCCAGTAATAATCCTCTGTGGGATCAATTCATCCTTATCATTAGGGACAATGGTAATACCTCCCTTCTTAGGGACGCAATGCACCGGACTCACCCAATCACTATGAGCAACAGGATAGATAATACCTGCTTCCAGGAGCTTTAGTATTTCTTTTCTTACTACCTCTTTCATCTTAGGATTTAATCTCCTTTGATGATCAGCAACTGGTTTGGAATCAGGATCGGTTTTAATCTTGTGCCGGCATAGAGTGGGACTAATGCCCTTAAGATCATCAAGAGTATATCCAATAGGAGCGCGGTGCTTCCTTGGAGTTTTTAGTAACTTCTTTTCCTCATGCTCTGAGAGGCTAGCACTAATAATAACAGGATATATCTCTTTTTCATCAAGATAAGCATACTTAAGAGTATCTGGCAACTGTTTAAGCTCGAACACAGGATCACCCTTTGGTGGGGCTGGATCTCCAAGCAGTTCAACATGGAAATTATTCTTAAGGATAGGATATTGTTCTAAGACAACTCTATCTATCTCATCCCTTTCATCCATATGCATATCATTTTCATGCTCATGCAAGTATTGCTCTAAGAGATCAGTAGGAGGCACGGCAATAGAAGCTAAGGCAATAGCTTCATCCTTACTAGGCAACCCTTTTTCATGAGGTTGTCTATCAAACTTGGAGAAATTGAACTCATGTGACACGCCTTCAAAGCCAACAGTGATAGTTTGCTTCTCACAGTCAATATGAGCATTGACGGTATTAAGGAAGGGTCTGCCAAATATGATGGGACAAAAGCTATCTTGGGTGGTAGCAAGAACAAGGAAATCAGCAGGATACTTTGTTTTACCACACAAGACTTCAACATCCCTAACAATTCCCACAGGGAAGATAGTATCTCTATTGGCAAGCTGAATAGTGACATCAATAGGCTCTATCTCAACAGGTGCAATCTCGTCTTTGATTTCATCATATAAGGATTGAGGTATTGCACTAACACTAGCATCCACGTCACATAAACCATGATAACAATGATCTCCTATCTTAACAGACACAACAGGCGTGCCAACAACAGGCCTATGTTTGTCTCTAGCATGTGGTTTAGCAATTCTAGCAGGATCTTCACAGAAGTGAATATCATGGCCATCAACATTGTCGGACAGGAGATCTTTGATAATAGCAATGCTTGGTTCAACTCTAATTTGCTCAGGGGGTGTAGGTGTTCTAATGTAGCCTCTATGTATGACAGTTGAAGCTTTAGAATGATCCTTTATCCTAACAGGGAAAGGTGGTTTCTCGATGTAAGCATTGGGAACAATAGGATCATTATAGGCAATGACTTTCTCTTCAACTAGATTGGGTTTAACTACATTGACTTCTAAGGGAGGATGATATTTAAAACACTTCTCTTTGGGGAGATCAATATGAGGAGCAAATGATTCACACAATGAACCTACTATCTCAGAGTCAAGTCCATACTTAGCGCTAAAATCACAAAACGTATTTGTTTCAACAAAGGATTTAACGCAATCAAACTTGAAATTCATACCTGAATCCTTACCTTCATCCAACTCCCAATGTTAAGAGTTGCGTTTAATTCTTTCCAATAAATTCCATCTGAAGTCAATATCTCTCTTCATAAAAGAACCGGTACAAGAAGTGTCAAGCATGGTGCGATCATCATGAGAAAGCCGAGCATAGAAGTTCTGAATGATAATTTCTCTCGAGAGCTCATGGTTGGGGCATGAATATAACATTGATTTAAGCCTCCCCCAAGCTTGAGCGATGCTTTCTCTGTCACGAGGCCAAAAATTATAAATATAATTCCGATCACGATGTACTAAATGCATAGGATAAAACTTTTGATGAAATTCCAATTTCAACCGATTGTAGTTCCATGATCCAGTATCATCACATAGCCTATACCATGTCAACGCCTTATCCCTCAAAGATAAGGGAAAGACCTTCTTATTGACCTCATCCTCGGGCAGACCTGCAAGCTTAAATAAACCACAAACTTCATCTACATAGATTAGATGCAAGTTTGGATGTGATGTTCCATCTCGTGTCAAAGGATTAGCTAGCAGTTTCTCAAGCATACCCGAAGGAAATTCAAAGCAAATATTTTCAGCAGGTGCAGCAGGTTGAGGAGCAACTCTTTGTGCTTCCGTTCGGGGTGAATATACCCCGAACAAGCCCCTCAAAGGATTAGTTTCCATAGTGACAAGTGACAATAAATTTCAGCACACTATATGAATGTTTCCTTACCAAGTTCCACTTACCAAAGGCGCTTCACTCCCCGGCAACGGCGCCAGAAAAGAGTCTTGATGACCCACAAGTATAGGGGATCTGTCGTAGTACTTTCGGTAAGGAAGAGTGTCGAACCCAACGAGGAGCAGAAGGATGTGACAAGTGGTTTTCAGCAAGGTAATATCTGCAAGCAGTGAAATTATCAGTAACAAGTAGTTGTGTGGTCAGATGATTCGTAGCAAGCAACAAGTAACAAAAGTAGAAATGGCGTAGCAAAGTGGCCCAATCCCTTTTGTAGCAACGGACAAGCCTGGACAAAGTCTTATAGGAGGAAAAACGCCCCCGGGGACACATGGGACATTCTGTCAAGCTAGTTTTCATCATGTTCATATGATTCGCGTTCGTTACTTTGATAGTTTGATATGTGGGTGGACCCAAGCTTGGGTACTGCCCTTACTTGGACAAGCATCCCACTTATGATTAACCCCTCTTGCAAGCATCCGCAACTACAAAAGAAGAATTAAGACAAAGTCTAACCATAGCATTAAACTAGTGGATCCAAATCAGCCCCTTATGAAACAACGCATAAACTAGGGTTTAAGCTTCTGTCACTCTAGCAACCCATCATCTACTTAATACTTCCCAATGTCTTCCTCTAGGCCAAAATAACTGTGAAGTGTTATGAAGTCGACATTAACATAACACCACTAGAGGAAAAACAACATACAACACATCAAATTATCGAACAAATACCAAATTCACATGACTACTTATAGCATGACTTATCCATGTCCTCAGGAACAAAAGTAACTACTCACAAAGCATAATCATATTCATGACCAGAGAGGTAATGAGTAGCATCAAGGATCTGAACATAAACTCTTCCACCAAGTAATCCAACTAGCATCAACTACAAAGAGTAATTAACACTACTAGCAACCTTACAAGTACCAATCGGAGTCGCGAGACGGAGATTGGTTACAAGTGATGAACTAGGGTTTGGAGATAAGATGGTGCTGATGAAGATGTTGATGGTGAAGAGTCCCCTCCGATGAGAGGAGTGTTGGTGATGATGATGGCAACGATTTCCCCCTCCGGGACGGATGTTTCCCCGGCAGGATCGTCCTCCGGAGCTCTAGATTGGTCCTACTCAAGTTCCGCCTCGTGGCGGCGGCGAATCCTCCGAAAAGCCTCCTCCTGATTTTTTCAGACTGAAACCCTTCTTGTAGCAAAAGGGGAGAGCCAGAGGGCCATTTGGGAGCCCACAAGCCCCCTAGGCGCGGGCGGGGGGCCCGTGCCTAGCAGGCTTGTGGCCTCCTGTTGGCGCCCCTCTGACACTTCTTCGGCCCAGTATTTTTTATAAATCCCAAAAAAAATCCACGTTGATTTTCACGGCTTTTGGAGTTGTGCAGAATAGACATCTCAAACTTGCTCCTTTTTCAGGCCAGAATTCCAGCTGCCGGCATTCTCCCTCTTCATGTAAACCTTGCAAAATAAGAAAGAAAAGGCATAAGTATTGTACCATGAAGTGAAATAACAGCCCAAAAAGCGATAAGTATCAACATGAAAGAATGATGCAAAATGGACGTATCAAGAGTATTGTACCAAGCTTTAGCATCACCCTTTAATGAGAACAGAAATAACTTGAGAATATAGTAAAAGAGAATATTCTTATCATCAGAAAAAGGGTGGCTATATCATTCAACTTAGTAAGATGTGCCACAACAGTTTCAGTTTCATAACCATGGAAAGGATCATATTCAACCAAAGTGATTAACTCTGGATCGACAGATAATTCATAATCCTTATCATCAATAAAGATAGCTGAAGTAGAAAACTTAGGATCACATTTCATTTTAGCATTAAGAGATTTTTCCTTAGACTTGCATAATAATTTCTCTAGATCATCTCTATCCTTACAAGCAAGAATATCTCTAGTTGCCTCCTCACTCTTGTATAACAATTTGGTACCTTTGGCAATTCATATCAAGGAGGACTAGTTCTAGTAGGTGTTTCAAGATTCTCAGTTTCAAGTTCATCAACAGATTCAACAATATCATGTTGTCTTACTCTAGCAATTTCTTCATCAAAAAATTCACCTAGTGGCACATCATCATTAAGCAAGGTTCTCGCACCATCATGAGTAGTATTCATAGCAGAAGTAGCATCATCAATAACTTGCGACATATCAGAATTAATATCATGTTGGGGTGTTGCAAGTTTACTTATAACAGAAGGTGAATCTAAAGCGAAGCTCGATGGCAGTTCCTTACCTCCCCTCGTCTTAGAGGGAAAAATCTTAGTCTTAGCATCCTTCAGATTCTTCATAGTGATAATATGATAATAGTCCCAAGTGACCGAATAAATATTGTTATGCTCCCCCGCAACGGTGCCAGAAAAAGGTCTTGATAACCCATAAGTATAGGGGATCGCAACAGTTTTCGAGGGTAGTGTATTCAACCCAAATTTATAGATTCGACACAAGGGGAGCCAAAGAATATCTGAAGGCATTAGCAGCTTAGTTTTCAACACAACCACGCCTGGAGATTAATTATCTACAGCAAAGTGATTAGTAGCACAGTAAAATGATAGTTTTGATGATAGTAGCAGCAGCAGTAATAACGGTAACAGTGATAGCAGTGATTTTGTAGCAGTAACGATAGAAGTAGCAACGGTAGTAACTTAGCAACAACAATATAAGGTAAATTCGTAGGTGATGACGAGTTGATGGATATACTTCTCGCCCCTTGTTGGTTACTCCAAGTGGAAGGTGGAGATGTAGTCAGCATCAGATTTTCCTTACACGGGGACTGTAAGGTTTATGGAACCAGGAGGACTTCGAGGATCAACAAGTAGGTGTCCGCAGCTCTGGCGCTAGCAGAAGACGTGGACTTGCACACACAACAAATAACTTTTCTCCCAACGAGTACAGAGAGGTTGTCAATCTCTCCGGCCTTGTAGTTTGCAAAGGATCAAAACACAAGCGGGAATAGTGATAGTGATTGCAATGGAAAAGTAAATGAAAGCAGTAAATGGTGGAGGTGTAAGCAATGGTGGTGATATGGACCTGAGTCACATGATGTTCACTAGTGATGTGTCTCTCCCAAAAGACGATAAACAACTATGCTGGGGTAAACAAATTACAGCTGGGCAATTGACAGAATTATAAACGCACCGCAATGCTAATCATGTTACAAGAAAGTTAGAGGCTCAAAAGTGATGGGCAGTACGCCAAGACAAGTACACCGTTTATTCATCAACATCTACTAACTAATCATCCACCTTGAGATATCTATCAAGAACATCTCACTGGTATTAAGTTGCGAGCCCCACCCAAATTGTAAACTCAAAGCAACGAACAACTGCATTAACGAACTTTGCGTAAGGTAAACAATCCTTGCAACAGCGGTCACAAGCACCGTTGTTTTCTACCTCGTGGCAACAACACATCCCCTAGTCTCATGTTTATGTCACTCAAGCTAGACATCAGGAGGCATGAACCCACAATCATGCATAACGCTCCCTCTTGGAGTTACAATGTACTACTCGGCCAAAGCAATAAAAAGAAATGGAGAACATGCATGAATTACCTAAGAACATAATATAAAAGGATAATCAAATATATAACTCATCACAATCTGAACATAATCCATCGGATCCCAACAAACCGAGCATAGCAATAGAAGGAAAATTACATAGATGCCTTGATCATGTAGGGCAGCTCACAAGGTCAAATCATTGAAGCACAAGATTGGAGAGAATACATCACATAGCTACCGGTCATGGACCCATGGTCCAAGGAGGACTACTCACGGCACGTCCGGGAAGCGTCCATGGTGGTGAAGAAGCTCCCGGAGGTCAATCCTCCCTCTGGCAGGGTGCCGGGAAGAGGTGTCCTCACGCTCCCGATCTCGGAAGCGCTACAGCGGCGGAACGATGGAGAAATTCGCGATTATGGATCTCCTCCAAGGGTTTCCTAACGGAGAGGTAAAAATAGGCTGAAGGAGGGCACCAGAGGAGGTGGGACCCACCCACGCAACCCGTGGGAGCGGCCAGGGGCCAGGCCGCACAAGGAGGTCACCTGGGCAACCCCTTTCTCCCCTCTGGCCCATCTTTGGTGATCTGGAAGCTTCCGTCATGATGGTTTATATATATTTTTCTCGAGATTTTTGGGGCTCTAGAAATTTGGATAAAAGCCCGTGCAAAAAAGACATCAACAGTTAGAAACTGGCATTGGGTGCACTGAGTTAGTAGGTTAGTCCAAAGATGTGTAAAATGATATAAAAGTGTAGCAAAACATATAACAATGTCACCCAAAAGATCATGGAACAAGCAGAAATTATAGATACATTTGGGACGTATCAGTAGGCATTGGATCGGTAACTCGTTGGATGATATTCATCATGAGATAGTTATAACCTAGGGAGATATGGCACTAGCTCCAGTTCATAAATATAATGTAGGCATGTATTCCGTAAATAGTCATACGTGCTTATGGAAAGAACTTGCATGACATCTTTTGTCCTACCCTCCCGTGGCAGCGGGGTCCTCTTGGAAACTAAGGGATATTAATGCCTCCTTTTAATAGAGAACCGGAACAAAGCATTAACACACGGTGAATACATGAACTCCTCAAACTACGGTCATCATCGAGAGTGGTCCCGACTATTGTCACTCCGGGGTTGCCGTGTCATAACACGTAGTAGGTGACTATAACTTGCAAGATTGGATCTAGAACATGGATATAATGGTGATAACATAAACGGTTCAGATATGGATTCATGGCACCCGGGCCCAAAGTGAAAAGCATTAAGCATGGCAAAGTCATAGCAACATCAATCTCAGAATATAGTGGATAATAGGGACCAGGCCCTAAAAAACTAACTCGATTACATGATGAATCTGATCCAACTCCGCACCGACCAGCGAGCCTACGAAGGATAAACTCACTCCCAATGGGGAGCACCATGGAATTGGCGATGGAGATGTGTTGGTGATGACGAATATCGAAGATCCCCCTCTCTGTAGCCCCAAACGGACTCCAGATCTAGCCTCCCGATGAAGAAAAGGAGACGGCGGCGGCTCCATCTCGTGAAACGCGATAATTCTTTCTCCCTGATTTTTTTTGGAATAATGTAATTTTATAGCTTTGGTTTTAGGGTCATAGGGGCCACCAAGTGGGGACAACTCACCGGAGCGCGCGTAGGGGGGGGGGTCAGGCGCACCCTGATGGGTTGTCCGCACCTAGGTGCCCCCCTCAGTTGGCTCTTGGCTCCATAAATTCTCCTTATTGATATAAAAAATCCTCGCAAATTTTCGTTCCATTCCGAGAACTTTTATTTCTGCACAAAACAACACCATGGTAGTTTTGCTGAAAACAGCGTCAGTCCGGGGTTATTTTCATTCAAATCATGCAAATTAGAGTCCAAAACAAGAATAAAATCGTTAGGAAAACTAGATATGTTGGAGACGTATCATCCACCTAGTGTACATCAACCAATATATGCAAGGAAATTCGTAGTTCATTCACACATGCATATATTGTGGGGGGTCTTGCTCTATATATTGTGGTTCTACCAACATAATATCTTTGTGTGGTATTTTGATGTTAGTACACCGATTGTTATAAACTCAAGTATCTTTTTGACACTTGATGCTATCAAAACCATCCCAAGTATTCAATGTTGCCTCGGGTAAATTGCATACTTGTGTCAAAATTAATTACATAAATCCTCTTGTTGAGATTGCCATCAACTACCAAAATGAGGGAGATTGAAAGTGCATATAGTCCCCATGTGTAGTTTTGGTAATTGTTGACAATTCTAATGGACAAATGTTTGCATTTAGTTATACATTTGAAGGATTGTTCTATTTGCAATGCATGAAACATTCATTGTGCCTCTCAAGAGACTACGTTGGATCACGAAGATGAGAAAGTTATAACTAATATAAGATTCATGGAGAAACTTGATATGGTCATGGTGAATTGAGATATTGGTAAGCATGTCTTGAAGCAAAGAAGCATAGTGAAGAAATCAAAAGGGCCTTCAAGACATCAAGATTAATCATGGATCAAAGATAAATGTTGACCAAGATGAAGATCAAAGATTTAACTCAAAGATGGTCATCACACAATCACAAATGATGTACCATACGGGATCTTGTGGTATCTTAAGTAATTATCAATAACACTTTGTGTACTAGCCCATACTATGTGTTTTCTATATCTATGTTGGTTAGGTGATTCTCATGACCTTGCATCAAGACAAAGATTCCAAGTGTCCATGAGAGGATGACATCAACATATGATGATCATAGTTGACAAGGGCAAGCTCAAGATAAGCATCCCGAAGGATTAAATGCTTAAAGCTTGTGGATGATCACATGATTGACTTGTGAAGATAGAATGCAATGAAATGATCCCCGCGTGACTTATAGGGGATCTATTTGAAATATTCACAAAATCGTACGATAAAGGTTATGCGATCATCTTGATCCATGAATAAATTTCAACATCAAGCTCTAGTGGAATGCTCAAGTTAGAGGTATTAGTTCCTTGGTTGTGGTTTCATGAATCAACGACCATTGAAAAAGATATATGCCCAAGAATGGATTTTTGGAGGCTATCTAGTATAGCTATTTTATGATTCTTGAGTTATAGGGATCTCACACTAGTAAGAGGTGATCAAAGGATTTCGTGACAGACTTCCTCAACTCAACATATTCTATGCACAAGTCCACTCCTATCATATATCCCAAAGTAAAACTGTAAGCATAAAAGGTTCCAAAAATTCTACGATGAAATATTTGCATTTATTTTATCATCCATTTTGTTAGATATTGGGAGTTTCTCTATGTGAGGACCTAGAGGTTTTTAATAGCAAAATAATGAGCCTAAGATTATCAAAATCGGACGTTGTATGTAAAAGTTATGCTTGTTTTACTATTGGTATGCTCGATGTTTATTGGGGACCCGGAAATTCCATGGCTGACACCCCGGAAGTTCCGGCTAAACATAAAGTTCGCAAAAACCTGGCCTCAAGGAAGCCTGGAAGTTTCGGGGGCCATAAGTTTCGGGCAGGTTCCGGAGCAATTTCCGGGTTACGAGGGAGTTTACACCATCTGCCCCAACAGGGAGCCCAGAAGTTCATGGCATGCCTAGAAATTCTAGGAAAAGTTTAGGATCTTTTGAATGTTTTTCTCACATGTCAAATGCTTATTTTCATATCATACCTATTGCAATCTCTAGATCCCGAGCTCCTCAACTTACTTGTCATTGAATATTTGTGTTTTATTTCAGTCACATCTTGTAATATGCATACTTTGAGGAGGAACTCATTGTCTTTGAGATTTGTCCCATTTTGGCATTTGCTGCCAACGTGGGAGAAGTTTAGAGAGTTTAACATAATTTAAAAGTGTTTATGGCGTATTGTCATTCATGCGCATTTAGCGTAGTTATATATGTTTATTGCATGAATGAATATATATAGAGAAAACTCCACCAAGTGCACATTAACCAATATATGCAAGGAAATTCATAGTTCATTCACACATGCATATATTGTGGGGTATATTCCTCTATATATTGTGCTTCTACCAACATAAAACATTTTTATAGTATTTTGATGTTAGTACATCGAGTGTGATATACTCAAGTATCTTTGTGACACTTGATGATATCAAAACCATCCCAAGTATTCAATGTTTCCTCGGGTATATTGCATACTTGTGTCAAAATTAATTACATAAATCCTCTTGCTGAGATTAGCAACAACTACCAAAATGAGGGAGATTGAAATTGCATGTAGTCCCCATGTGTGGTTTTGGTAATTGATGACAATCCTAATGGACTAATGTTTGCATTGAGTTATATATTTGAAGGATTGTTCTATTTGCAATGCATGAAATATTCATTGTGCCTCTCAAGAGACTATGTTGGATCATGAATATGAGAAAGTTATATCTAATATGAGATTCATGGAGAAACTTGATTTGGTCATGGTGAATTGAGATATTGGTAATCATGTCTTGAAGCAATGAAGCATAGTCAAGAAATCAAAATGGCCTTCAAGACATCAAGATTAATCATGGATCAAAGATAAATGTTGACCAACTTAATATCAAAGATTTGAGTCAAAGATGGTCATCACACAAGCACAAATGATGTACCATACGGGATCTTGTGGTATCTTAAGTAATTATCAATTGCACTTTGTGTACTAACCCATACTATGTGTTTTCTATATCTATGTTGGTTAGGTGATTCTCATGGGCTTGCATCAAGATAAAGAGTCCAAGTGTCCATGATAGGATGACATCAAGATATGATGATCATCGTCGACAACGACAAGCTCAAGATAAGCATCCCGAAGGATTACATCCTTAAAGCTTGTGGATGATCACATGATAGACTTGTGAATATAGAATGCAATGAAATGATCCCCGCGTGACTTATGGGGGAGCAATTTGAATTCTTAACCAAATGGTGTGATCAAGGTTATGCTTCCATCTTGATCCATTAATAAGTTTCAACATCAAGCTCAAGTGAATGCTCAAGTTAAAGGTATTAGTTCCTTTGGTTGTGGTTGCATGAATCAACGGCCATCAAAAAAGATATATGCCCAAGAATGGATTTTTGGAGTCTATCTAGTATAGCTATTTTATGATTCTTGAGTTATAATGATCTCACACTAGTAAGAGGGGATCAAAGTATTTCATGATGGACTTGCTCAACTCAACATCTTCTATACACAATCCCACTCCTATCATATAGCACAAAGTAAAACCGTAAGCCAAAAATGTTCCCAAAATTCTATGCTGAAATATTTGCATTTAGTTATCATCCATTTTGTTAGATATTGGGCGGTTCCCTATGTGAGGAT
Source organism: Hordeum vulgare subsp. vulgare (assembly GCF_904849725.1). Lineage (NCBI taxonomy): Eukaryota > Viridiplantae > Streptophyta > Magnoliopsida > Poales > Poaceae > Hordeum > Hordeum vulgare. The sequence goes on from NC_058520.1 coordinate 543,546,005, forward strand.
GTGGAGCTTTTCAATTGCTACAAAATGATCCCAAGATCATCAAAATCGGAGGTCGTATGTAAAAGTTATGCATGTTTTACTATTGGTATGTTGGATGTTTATTGGGGCCTCGGAAGTTCCAGGGCTGACACCCGAGAAGTTCCGGGCTAAACATAAAGTTTGCAAAAATCTGGCCCCAAGGAAGGCTAAAAGTTCCGGGGGGGGGGGCAGAATTTTCAGGTAGGTTCCGGGGCAAGATCCGTGCTACCATAGAGTTTACACCATCTGCCCCAATAGGGAGCCCGAAAGTTTCGGGCATGCGCAAAAGTTCCGGGTTGCGTTTTTCTATGCATAACGGTATGATTTGGTGGGGGCACTATATAATGTGCCCTTCTTCACCAACGAGGTAGAGATTTTGGATAGGAAATTTCCCCATCGTTTTGAGCTCTCTCCTCCTCCCCCAAGCCTCAAAACTCCAATCCAATTGGGGGAAAATTATCCCATGGATCTTGGGTTCATTTGTTGACCTCCTCCATTGTTCCTATCCTATCCCACCCCTCCATAGCATTAGTTCCTTTTGGTGGGATTTGAGCATTCTTGTGCTAAATACCGAAGATATTTGTAAGAGTTCTTGAGAGAGATTTAGTCCAAGCATACATCCACTACTCCTCTCTCTTTTTACCAAACCAATTTGTGATTTGAGCAATCCTTGAGAATTTCCCCCTTGATCTTGTTACTCTTTGAGGTTGGAGACTCCTAGGTGGTAGGTGTACTCCGGTGAGGAATGAACTTATGATTTATCCCCGACAAGTTTGTGAAGGTTTGTAGGCCGCCTCAAGGTCTACCACTGGTGGTTGGGAATCACCTTTGTGGTGATGCCTCAAGGAGAATAGGGTAAGACGTCGTGATAACATCGTCTTCTCTAACGGCAAGTAGCTTCCCTCTAAGGAAGTGAAAACCGGGTTACATACTCATCTCCATGACTTCGCTCATCCCTAACCCTAACTCCTTACTTGTGGTTTACTTTGGTTACTTGAGCGTACATTCACAACATATTGTTGTCATCATTATATTGTGTTGGCTATTTCCTTGTAAATATTAATTATTTAGGCCTACACTTCATATCCCGCAATTCATACTTGTTACTATTGATATATCTTGTGTTTAGTGTGAATTGCTAACTTGTGTCATTCACTTATATAACTTGTGATATTTGTCAACTAAGTTTGTGTAACTTACTTGTGCTTGTCAGTAATCTCGTTGTGCTCACCTCATTTAGATTAAGTTGTTGGTGCACTTAGTTGAGCCTAGTATATTTAGAATTTGTGCTTGAAAAGTATCCTCTTAGATTATTTCCGCATTAGGATAAAGCCAGAGCCGCAGAAGTTCTTAAAACTCCTATTCACCCCCCCCCCCTAGGAAACATCATGGCCCTTTCAGTAGTCAAAACTTATAGATGTAATTCTGATCACGGTGAACAAGTGCTTAGGATAAAATTTCTGATTGAATGCCACCTTCGTTTGCTTCTATTCCCATGAGTGAGAATCATCCAATAGCCTATACATGCCAATGATTTTCCCTCCAAAGTAAAGAGAATAAATTCCTTCTAACTCCATCGAAAGATATACATGCAAGCTTAAATAATCCATAAAGTTTATCAATAAGAAGTAAATGCATATCACAATGACCCGTTCCATCTCTTGCATAGGGATTCACATACCATATTTTCATAATACCAAGAGGTATTTCATAATAAATAGTTTCAATAGGTGGAGGTTCTTCTCTTATAAATTGTGCTTGAGGTACATATACCCCGAACAAGTCTCTCAAAGGATTATTTTCCACAATATAAAGTGTAGATGAAATTCAGCTTGTATAATAAACATTTACTTACGAAATTCCATGTACCAAGAGCGCTAGATTCCTCGAGGACGGCGCCAAAAACAATCTTGATGACCCGCAGGTATAGGGTCAAACCCAATGAGGAGCAGAAGGAATTGATAGGCACTTCTCAACATGGTTTTCTCTACAAGTGTTGTAAGATAGTTTTGATAAATAGTTTGATAGCAAGATAGTTGGTAAAAAAACCGGATATTCAATTTGTCTTTAGGGTGCATATGCTCCTATGTGTTAAAATGTATTTTACAAATGTCAACTTTTTTTGAAGAAAATAGATGTGTTAGTTGTCACACTCAAATGGCACATGCAAATTTACAGGTCAAATCCTTTAGTATTTTGGCTTGTGCAAAATGAACAAGTCGAACATCAAATGTTACCTCCTAATGTTACACTTATTTTTTTTCACCAACGAAGCACCGCTATCCCATATGGCATGAAAATTGGCAAGCACACTTGCCACACTAATATGAACATCTACAAAAAAATCAGAATTTTTGAAACTCATTTACTATTTATTTTGATATTACTGTTCATTAGGGAGCATATGCTCCACAGAGCCAAAAATCCACGTCCGTAAAAAATAACAAAAGTAGCAAGGTGCATCAAATGGCACAATATTTAATTATGCTAAGAACAAGTCGGTGATACTTCTTATAGTGATTAAAACACTATTGGGGACACACGGGAATAACATAAAGTTACTTTCACCATGATTCATCGAATTCACGTTCATTGCCTTGAAAAGTGTTATGTTGGTTGACCGGAACTATGCTACGATTGTTACTTGAACAAACACACACATATGATTACACCATCCATGCAAGCATCCACAAATACTAGAAAAGTAACTAAGACAAATCTAACCATAACATTAAACATGTGGATCAAGAACAAATGGAACAATTCATAAACAAGGGTTTAGTCTTCTATCATCCCCAGAACTCATCATCTACAAATTAATACTATGAAGCCTTCCTATAAGTCCAAAGATGGTGAAGTGTCATGTAGTCGATGTTCGCATAGCAAAACTAGAGGAACAAGAACACAACATAATTTGAAAACATTGAACGGTTATCAATTTCACATGATTACTAATTGACTTCTCCCGAACAAACAAAACTACTCACAACTCATCTTATTAAGCATAACCAATGGGTATAAATATATTATTAACAATCTGAACATAATTATTTTGAACCAAGTAAACCAACTAGCATCAACTACAAGATGTAATCAACACCACTCACACCCTCGACTTGCCAATATGAGTTTTGATACAAATATTGAGCACAAGTGATGAACTAGGCTTTTCACATGAGATGGTGCGAGTGAACATGTTGATGAACATGATGATTACCACGACGATAAGAGTGTTAGTGATGACGAAGCCTTCGATTTCCCCCTCCTGGAGGGAAATTTCCCCGACATGATCGCTCCATCGAAGAACAAAAGTTCTCTGTAGTTCTGCCTCGAGGCGGCGGTGGAAAGTCACGTGAGTCTTCTCTTTACTTTTTCTAGAGTAAATGTCTTTGTTGGAAATATGCCCTAGGGGCAATAATAAATTTGTTATTATTATATTTCCTTGTTCATGATAATTCTCTATTATTCATGCTATAATTGTATTAACCGGAAATCGTAATACATGTGTGAATATATAGATCACAATGTGTCCCTAGTGAGCCTCTAGTTTTCTAGGTCGTTGATCAATGGATGATCATGGTTTCTTGATCATGGACATTGGATGTCATTGATAACGGGATCACATCATTTGGAGAATGATGTGATGGACAAGACCCAATCCTAAGCATAGCACTAGATCGTGTTGTTCGTATGCTAAAGCTTTTCTAATGTCAAGTATATTTTCCTTAGACCGTGAGATTGTGCAACGCCCAGATACTATAGGAGTGCTTTGGGTGTATCAAACGTCACAACGTAACTGGGTGATTATAAAGGTGCACTACGGGTATCTCCGAAAGTGTCTGTTGAGTTGTACGAATCGAGACCGAGATTTGTCACTCCGTGTGACGGAGAGGTATCTCTAGGCCCACTCGGTAATCCATCATCATATTGAGCTCAGTGTGACTAAGGGTTTAGCCACGGGATGATATGTTACGGAACGAGTAAAGAGACTTGCTGGTAACAAAATTGAACAAGGTATAGGGATACCAACGGTCGAATCTCGGGCAAGTATCATACCGATAGACAAAGGGAATTGCATACGGGATTGATTGAATCCTTGACATTGTGGTTCATCCGATGAGATCATCGTGGAAAATGTGGGAACCAACATGGATATCCAGACCCCGCTGTTGGTTATTGGCCAAAGAGATGTTTCGGTCATGTCTAAATGTCTCCCGAACCCGTAGGGTCCACACACTTACGATTCGATGACGCCAGGGTTATAGGGAAATAGTGTACGTGGTTACCGAAGGTTGTTTGGAGTCACGGATGTAATCCCAAACGTCACGAGGAGCTCCGGAATGGTCCGTAGGTAAATATTGATATATAGGAAGTGAGGTTGCACACACCGAAAGTGTTTCACGCGTCACCGGTAACGTACCGGGACCACCGAGAGGGTTCTGGGGGTCCACTGAGAGGGGCCACCAGCCCCGAAGGCTTTTATGGGCCAAAAGGAGAAAGGGAACCATCCCAGAGTGGGCTGGTGCACCCTCCCCTCTCAACCCAAGGCGCAAGGAGAGTGGGAGAGGGCAAAGCCTAGGCGCAAAGGAGGCCTAAGGCCCACCTAGGGCGTGCCCCCCTCTCTCCACCCTTGGCCGCTGCCCTCCCTTCCCCATCTAGGTCTGTCGCACCCTTGGGGGTGGGAACCCTAAAAGTGGGAACCCCCTCCCTATCCTCCTATATATATCGGTGGTTTTGGGGATGTTTGGGACATAGAATTCTCGCTCTCGACGCTGCCCTGCTCCTCCTCTTCCTTCTCTTCGCGGTGCTTGGTGAAGCCCTGTCGGAATACCTCCTAGCTCGACCGCCACCACGCCATCATGCTGCCAGAGCTCTCCCTCAACCTCTCCCTCCTCCTTGCTGGATCAAGGAGTGGGAGACGTCACCGGGCTGTACGTGTGTTGAACGCGGAGGTGTCGTGATTCGGCACATAGATCGGAATCGACCACGATATGAATCGCTGCGAGTATGACTCCATCAACCGCGTTCATAGTAAAGCTTCCGCTTAGCGATCTTCAAAGGTATGAAGATGCTCTACCCCATCACTCGTTGCTGGTTTCTCCATAGATAGATCCCTGTTTGGCGTACAATTTTTTTTGAAAATACTACGTTCCCCAACAGTGGCATCCGAGCCAAGGTTCTATGCGTAGATTCTATGCATGAGAAGAACACAAAAGTTGTGGGCGCTGATTTTGTCAATTGCTTGGCGTTACTACTCTTATCTTGATTCGGCGGCATCGTGGGATGAAGCGGCCCGAACCGACTTTACATGTACTCTTACATGAGACTGGTTCCACCGACAGACATGCACTAGTTGCATAAGGTGGCTAGCGGGTGTCTGTCTCTCCCACTTTAGTCGGATCGAATTCGATGAGGAGGGTCCTTATGAAGACTAAATAGAATTGGCATATCAACGTTGTGGCTGTCACGTAGTTAAGAAACGTTCTTGCTAGAAACCCAAACCAGCCACGTAATACTTGCAACAACAATTCGAGTACGGCTAACTTGTTTTTACAGGGTATGCTATGTGATGTGATATGGCCAAAAGAATGTGATGTTACATGTGTGATGTATGAGATTGATCATGTTCTTATAATAGGATTCACGACTTGCATGTCGATGAGTATGACAACCGGCAGGAGCCATAGGAGTTGTCTTAATTTATTGTATGAGATGCAACGCCATGTTGATTACTTTACTTTATCCCTAACGGTTAGCTATAGTAGTAGAAGTAATAGTTGGCGTGACGACTCCACGGAGACACAATGATGAAGATCATGATGATGGATATCATGGTGTCATGCCAGTGACGATGATAATCATGGTGCCCCGAAGATGGAGATGCAAGGAGCAAGATGATAATGGCCATATCATGTCACTATATGATTGCATGTGATGTTTATCATGTTTTACATCTTATTGCTTAGAACGACAGTAGCAAAGATAAGATGACCCCTCATTGAAATTTCAAGATATGTATTCCCCTAAGTGTGCACCGCTGCGAAGGATCGTTGTCTCGAAGCACCACGTGATGATCAGGTGTGATAGATTCTAACGTTCGCATACAACGGGTGTAAGCCAGTTTACACACGCAAAACAATTAGGTTGACTCGACGAGCCTAACATGTACAAACATGGCCTCGAATATAGGAGACCGAAAGGTCGAATATGAGCCGTATGGTTGATATGATCAGCATGGAGATGCTCACCATTGATGACTAGTCCTTCTCACATGACGATCGGACATGGGCTAGTCGACGTGGATCATGTTTCACTTGGATGACTAGAGGGATGCCGATCTGAGTGGGAGTTCATTGAATAATTTGATTAGATGAACTTAATTATCATGAACATAGTCAAAAGGTCCTTGCAAATTATGCTTGCGCTATAGTTGTACGGGTTTTGATATGTCCCTAGAGAAAACTTAGTTGAAAGATAGAAGTAGCGATTGTGCAGACTGGGTTCGTTAACTGAGGATTGTCCTCATTGCTGCACAGAAAGGCTTACATCCTTAATGCACTGCTCGGTGTGCTGAATCCCAAGCGTGGTCTGTGGATGTTGTGAACATCTGACATACACGTTGTTGATAACTACATGATAGTTCAGTGCATAATACTTAACCGGCTTAGAATTGAGGCACTAAAGACGTTTCAAATGTCACGGGACATACAAGATGTTCCAAGAGATGAAATTGGGATTTCATGTCGTGCCCTTGTTGAGAGGTATGAGACCCGTGACAAGATTCTTTATCTATGAAGTAAAGGAGAAAAGCTCAATTGAGCATGTGCTCAGATTGTTTGAGTACTACAAGTCACTTGAATCAACTGAGAGTCAGTCTTCCAGATGAGATAGTGTTGGTTCTCCAGAGTCACTGCCACCAAGCTGCTAGAGCTTCGTGATGAACTATAAAATATCAGGGATGGATATGATGATCCTTGAGTTATTCGCAATGTTTGACACCGCGAAAGTAGAAATCAAAAGGAGCATCAATTGTTGATGGTTCGTAAAACCACTAGTCTCAAGAAGAGCAAGGGAAAGAAGGGATACTTCATGAAACAGCAAACCAGTTGCTGCTCTAGTGAAGAGATCCAAGGATGAACCCAAACCCGAGACTAAGTGCTTTTTTAATAAGGGGAACAGTCACTAAAGAGGAACTACCCTAGATACTTGGTAGATGAGAAGGCTAGCAAAGTCGACAAAAGTATATTGGATATACATGATATTGATGTGTATTTTACTAGTACTCCTAGTAGCACCAGGGTATTAGATACCGGTTCGATTGCTAAGTGTTAGTAACTTGAAATAAAAGCCACGGAATAAATGGAGACTAGATCAAGGCGAGGTGACGATGTGTGTTGGAAGTGTTTCCAAGGTTGATCTGATCAAACATCGCACGCTCCCTCTACCATCGGGATTAGTGTTAAACCTAAATAATTGTTATTTGGTGTTTGCGTTGAGCATAAACATGATTGGATTATGTTTATTGCAATACTGTTATTCATTTAAAAGAATAATGGTCATTTTGTTTACTTGAATAATACCTTCAATGGTCTTGCACCTAAAATGAACGGTTTATTGAATCTCGATCGGAGTGATACACATGTTCATAATATTGTTGCCAAAAGATACAAAGTAGTAATGATAGCACCACTTACTTGTGGCACTGCTACTTAGTCATATTGGTATAAAATGCATGAAGAAGCTCCATGCTGATGGATCTTTGTACTCACTCATTTTTGAAACGTTGGAGACATGCAAACCATGCCTCTTGGTATAAATGCATGAAGAAACTCCATGCGGATGGACCATTTGGACTCACTTGATTTTTGAATCACTTGAGAAATACAAATCATACCACATGGGCAAGATGACTGAAGACCACGTTTTCTTGTGAGATGGAACAAGAAAGTACCTTGTTAGAAGTAATACATTTTGATGTATACAGTCCAGTGAGTACCGAGGCACGCGGTGGATATCATTATGTTCTTACTTCACACATGATTTGAGTAGATACTAGTGTATTTACTTGATGAAACACAAATCTGAATTATGGAAAGTTTCAAGTAATTTCAGAGTGAAGTTGAAGATCATCGTGACAAGAGGACAATATGTCTACGATGTGATCGTGGAGGTAAACATATATATATATATATCTGAGTTACGAGTTTGGTAAACATTTAAGACAATGTGAAAATTGTTTCACGTGAAAAATGTTTCACAACTCATGCCACCTGGAATACCATAGTTTGATGGTGTGTCTGTATGTCATAGTCATGCCCTATTAGATATAGTGCATACTATGATATTTCTTATCAAATTACCACTATCGTTTATGGGTTAGGCATTAGAGACAACCGCATTCACTTTAAATAGGGCACCACGTATTTCCGTTGAGATGACACCGTATGAATTATGGTTTAGAAAAATCTAAGTTGTCATTTCTTAAGAGTTTGGGGCTGCGATGCTTATGATAAAGAGTTTCAGCCGGATAAGCTCGAACCCAAAGCGGATAAATGCATCTTCATAGGACACCCAAAAGAGTTGGGTATACCTCCTATCTCAGATCCGGAAACAAAAGTGTTTGTTTCTAGAAACGGGTCCTTTCTCGAGAAAAAGTTTCTCTCAAAAGAATTGAGTGGGAGTATGGTGGATACTTGATGAGGTTATTGAACCATCACTTCAACCAGTGTATGTAACAGGGCGCAGGAAGTTGTTCGTGTGGCGCCTACATCAATTGAAGTGGAAGCTAATGATAGTGATCATGAAACTTCGGATCAAGTCACTACAAACCTCGTAGGTCGACAAGGTCACATGCTGCTACTACACAGTGGTACGGCAACCCTGTCTTAAAGGTCATGTTGTTGGACAACAATGAACCTACGAGCAATGGAGAAGCGATGGTGGGCCCGGATTCCGACAAATGGCTGGAGGCCAGGAAATCCGAGAGGAGGATCCATGTATGAAAACGAAGTGTAGACTTTGGAAGAACTACTTGATGGTCGTAAGACTATTAACTATGGATGGATCTTTAAAAGGAAGACAAACGATGATGGTGAAAAGTCACCATTAAGAAAGCTCGACTTGTGGCAAAGGTGTTTTCGACAAAGTTGAAAGCGTTGACTACGATGAGACTTTCTCACTCGTAGCGATGCTGAAAATCTGTTGGAATTATGTTAGCAGTTGCTGCATCATTTATGAAATCTTGCAGATAGGATGTCAAAATATTGTTTCCTCGACGGTTTCCTTGAGGAAAGGTTGTATGTGATACAACCAGAAGATTTTGTCGATCCTAAATGGTGCTAACAAGTATGCAAAGCTCCAGCGATCCTTCTATGGACTGGAGCAAGCATCTCGGAGTTGGAATATACACTTTGATGAGATGATCAAAGTTTTTCGTTTTATACAAAGTTTATGAGAAACTTGTATTTCCAAAGAAGTGAGTGGGAACACTATAGAATTTCTGATGAATATATGTGGTTGACATATTGTTGATCGGAAATAATGTAGAAATTCTGGAAAGCATAAAGGGTTGTTTGAAAGGAGTTTTTCAAAGGAAAACTTGGATGAGCTACTTGAACATTGAGCATCAAGATATATGGAGATAGATCAAAGTGCTTAATAGAACTTTCAACAAAATGCTTGCCTTGACAAGTTTTTGAAAGTGTTCAAAATAGATCGGCAAAAGAAGGAGTTCTTGGCTGTGTTATAAGGTGTGAATTTTTTAGTAAGACTCAAAAGCCCGACCATGACAGAAGAAAGAGAAAGGACGAAGGTCGTCCCCTATGCATTAGTCGTAGGCTCTATAAGTATGCTATGCTGTGTACCGCACCTGAAGTGTGCCTTGCCATGAGTCAGTCAAGGGGTACAAGGGTGATCCAGGAATGGATCACTCGACAATGGTCAAAGATATCTTAGTAACTAGTGGACTAAGGAATTTTTCTCGATTATGGAGGTGATTAAAGAGTTCATCGTAAAGGGGTTACGTCGATGCAAGCTTTGTCACTAATCCGGATGACTATGAGTAGTAAACCGGATTCGTATAGTGGGGCACTCATTTGGAATAGTTCCAAATGGTACATGGTAGCAGTATCTATATGAAGACATAGAGATTTGTAAAGCACACACGGATCTGAAAGGTTCAGACCCGTTGACTAATAAACCTCTCTCACAAGCAAGACATGATCAACCCCAAAACTGTATAGGTGTTGGATTCATTGCAATCACATAGTAATGTGAACTAGATTACTAACTCTAGTGCAAGTGGGAGACTGTTGGAAATATGCCCTAGAGGCAATAATAAATTGGTTATTATTATAGTTCCTTGTTCATGATAATTGTCTATTATTCATGCTATAATTGTATTAACCAGAAACCGTAATACATGTGTGAATATATAGATCACAATGTGGCCCTAGTGAGCCTCTAGTTGGCTAGCTCGTTGATCAATGGATTATCATGGTTTCCTGATCATGTACATTGGATGTCATTGATAACGGGATCACATCATTCAGAGAATGATGTGATGGACAACACCCAATCCTAAGCATAGCACTAGATCATGTTGTTCGTATGCTAAAGCTTTTCTAATGTTAAGTATCTTTTCCTTAGACCGTGAAATTGTGCAACTCCCGGATACCGTAGGAGTGCTTTGGGTGTATCAAACATCACAACATAACTGGGTGATTATAAAGGTGCACTACGAGTATCTCTGAAAGTGTCTGTTGAGTTGTACGAATCGAGACCGGGATTTGTCACTCCGTGTGACGGAGAGGTATCTGTGGGCCCACTCGGTAATCCATCATCATATTGATCTCAGTGTGACTAAGGGGTTAGCCAAGGGATGGTGTGTTACGGAACGAGTAAAGATACTTGCCGGTAACGAGATTGAACAAGGTATATGGATACCGACGATCGAATCTCGGGCAAGTATCATACCGATAGACAAAGGGAATTCCATACACGATTGATTGAATCCTTGACATTGTGGTTCATCCGATGAGATCATCGTGGAACATGTGGGAACCAACATGGATATCCAGACCCCGCTGTTGTTTATTGGCGGGAGAGATGTCTCGGTCATGTTTGCATGTCTCCCGAACCCATAGGGTCTACACACTTAAGGTTCGATGACGCCAGGGTTATAGGGAAATAGTGTACGTGGTTACCTAAGGTTGTTCGGAGTCCCGGATGAGAACCCGGACGTCACGAGTTGCTCCGGAATGGTCCGGAGGTAAATATTGATATATAGGAAGTGAGGTATGAGACACCGGAACTGTTTCGGGCGTCACCGGTAACGTACCAGGACCATCGGAAGGGTTCCGGGGGTCCACCGGGAGGGGCCACCAGCCCCAAAAGCTTTTATGGGCCAAAAGGAGAAAGGCCAGCCCAGAGTGGGCTGGTGCGCCCTCCCCTCTCAGCCCAAGCCGCAAGGAGAGTGGGAGGGGCAAACCCTAGAAGCAGAGGAGGCCCAAGGCCCACCTAGGGCCGCCCCCTCTCTCCACTCTTGGTCGCCGCCCTCCCTGCCCCATATTGGGCTGCCACACCCTTGGGGGTCGGAACCCTAAGGGTGCGCACCCCCTCCCTCTCCTCCTATATATATCGGTGGTTTTGGGGCTGTTTGGGACATAGAATTCTCTCTCTCTCGGCACAGCCCTGCTCCTCCTCTTCCGTGGTGCTTGGCGAAGCCCTGTCGGAATACCTCGTAGCTCCACCGCCACCACGCCGTCGTGCTGCCGGAGCTCTCCCTCAACCTCTCCCTCCTCCTTGCTAGATCAAGGCGTGTGAGCCTTCACCGGGTTGTACGTGTGTTGAACGCGGATGTGCCGTGATTCGGCACATAGGTCGAAACCGATCGCGATCTGAATCGCTGCGAGTACGACTCCATCAACCGCGTTCATAGTAACGCTTCCGCTTAGTGATCTTCAAAGGTATGAAGATGCTCTACCCCATCACTCGTTGTTGGTTTCTCCATAGATAAATCCTTGTTTGGCGTATGAATTTTTTTGAAACTACTATGTTCCCCAACAGGCTTCATATAGGAGAAGAACGCCGGTAGAGGACTTTCATGGGCCCTACAAGCCCAGGTGGCGCGTCTTGGAGGATGCTCACGCCATGCCCTTGTGGGCCCACCGAGGCACTTCTTCGGTACTTCTTTCTTCCAGTATTTTCTTTACATATTTCAAAATAAATCTCCCGGCTATTTGTGTTGATCTTCGGAGAATTGCTATTTGTGTTGTAACCTTTTCATGTCAGAATTCTAGTTGTCGATAATCCCGCTCCTCTAATGTATCTTGCATTTTAAGAGATAAAATGCATTAGAATTGCATCATAATATAAAATATATCTTCAAAATAAGATAAATAACAGTAGTAAAATATGATGCAAAATGGACGTATCGGATCTCTCGCTGAAACCTTTATCCTGATGGGGTAGATGCGAGTGATGTTGGCGCCCCCGGGCGTCGTTTACTTCTTGTAGGCATTGTCAAAAAGCGTCTCCTCCACATACCAGGTCTCTTTGGCCTTCGGTTGGTGGCTTGGACTTTGTGGTAGAGTCTACGTTTATTTAGGGGGTGCTTGTGTTCGTCGTTGAGTTTTTTTTACGGATGTCCTCTAACCATGTAGTTGTATGCTTTTTTGCCAAGTTTTCATTATAAACCGTGCCAACTCTTCTTCGTAATGAAATTGTAGGAGCATAATGCCCTGTGACGAGGTTTCGTAATAAAAAGTTCCCACCTGAATTATCAACCATTGAAATCGGCTCAATCAGGATGTTTGGCGCTACAATGGAGTTACATAAACATGCATAGATGAATATTAATAGACGCTTGATAGGCGACGCTTGTGGGGAGCACGACTGTTGTGACCACGTCATTGAATCTCCTCATGGTAGACATGGAACTACGAGAGATCGTCGAAGACGTCTCCTTTTTTATGCTTCCACGGGTTCGAACAACAAAAGAGAAGAAAGGTGGTTGCCAACGCAGGGGAAGGGGTCAACCATTTAAATCATTTTGTTTTGCTTTTTTCAAAGAAAATCCTTTCAGTGGTTGATCTACACATGGCTATAAGGTCTATTTATTTCACTCGCGTATATTTATCCTTGTTCAACAAAGGAGGTAGGGAGTTTTAAAATCACTCTTTAAAAACATATACTGGTGAAAAACAACTGATTGTGGGTTTTAAAACGCAACACACAACTGAAACAAGACAAATACGTGATGCATGTAAGCTTGTTTAACTCTTGCACTGAAACGCTCCTAGCAAAAAAGAATCTCGTAACGGCCATGGCTCACGAATCTTGAGTGGCTTCCTTTCGACTTAATGAGTTTTCATAACAGAGTTGTGTGATCATCTCCTACGTACCAAAGCACATGGAGACGCGATCATGCAGTTCGTCACTGAAACGCTTACGTTGTTTGCTTGGTTTACACATTTCGTGGTAGTACTCTCTACTCTGTACCGGCCTTTCCGTTTGTACTTGCAATGATTTTCAAACTAAACTGGTGAAAGTAAAATGTGAGCAAATGGACGTAGAGTCACGGACTGGCAAGCTAGCACTAGTGCCTGGTAAGAGCATCTATAACAGATCCCTCAAATCCAACATCTCAAACCCTCTGAGACATTGACCGGTCACATCTTAAATATTACATTCTACATTCGGATATCTTAAATAAAAATCTTAAATCCATACTATTACATGCAACGTAAATTTAATACTAAACGGAGCTCGTCGGGCTCCGTCGTGCCCATGTCCGATGGCTGACTGTGTCCCTCATAATGTCGTTTCGGTCGCCGACGTGGTAGTGTAGCACATGGGACACTAGCCGGTTCACGGGACTCGAGCTCCCGTCGTCTCCGATGCCCTACTCTTCCTCGTCGGAGCCCGTAACCCGGACAATGCCAGTCGACGTGAGGTCGATGACGGATCCTTTTTGGGAGGAGCTGAAGTCCACCACGACGTGGGTGCGTCGAGCGCGCTGCTGGACCCTACGTGGCGCCAGAGAGTGTGATTCCGCCTCTCCAACATCCGCCACCGCGAGGGCCTCCCCGTCATCGTGTGACCGCTGCCTCGCCCGACAGGCACGCCACGCCATGACATCGTCCGAGGTCGGCCATGCTTCGTGCTCGGCACGCCAATGAAGGGATTGCGCTTCCGCCACGGCGTTCGGACACCAGACAGATTGTACCGCCTCCGATGAGGCAGCAACGCCGGATCCAAGCACCGGTTGCGCGGAAGCAATGGATTCCCGGGGTTGTGAGTTCGAGCGCTGCCGTCGTGCGTTCGCCTTCGGGGAGCGACGGAGCGCAAGCCGGACGAACATCTCCTCCTTGAGGCCACGTGGGACGAGCTCATAGTTGACGGATCTGGAGGTGAAGGATTCAGATCCGCTGCCAGCCATGTCGGATGTGAGCTTGGTTGGCGGATGGGAGTGGAGGGAAGTGAGGTGAAGTGGCTAAATTTGGTCCGACGAGCGGATAGGGACGAAAATATTTGGGGTAGATGCGGGCGGGCGGGCGTGTCCGGACGTGCCCAGGCTCCCTCATATCCGTCTTATATTTGGGCTGAAAATGAGGGTGCCGGTCAGGCCGGACGTTTGAGGCCGGTTTGAAAGATACGTCTCGATCGATCTTTTGTGACCGGGCAGTGACCGGACGGTTTATCCGAGCGTTTGAGAAGAGTTTAGGGTGCGGCTGTAGATGCTCTAAGTTTAGGGAAGGAGAAGTCAGGCCATGACGCCATCATACAGTCATGTATGTCATCTCCGGACTACTGATACGTTGCTGCATTGATTCACAAGGAGGTGTACTACTTTGATGCACATCAAGCATGTCTGCCACTGTTCAACCATCAAGTGATATCATCATGCCATGCCACCTGAGTGGAGCATAAATGCAAAAGCCTCTCCACAAACAAGAAATTCTTCTTTGCATGCAAGGAGGTGGTCTGATTTGATTTCTTGCACAGCCTGTCCAGCTAGAACCCTCCATCCATCCCGTGGGGTTCTTCCAAACGGCGCGCGTAGAAGAAAGGAAGTAAAGAAGGGGCAAAACAAATTGGTTCAAACATGAGTGTGTCATGAGCAGTTCTTTTTGTAAGAGACGCACCATGCATGTAGTAGCGGTTGCCAAACGGAGAAATGATAGTCAATTGCCAGCTTAGCAACTAGTATATTTAGTGACCCATAGTTTCTTTATAATGGCTGGGTAAGAGGTAGCTGTAGAGCATTTCTATTTTTTCTCTCTCTCTCGTTATTAAGGTGATAGATGTTGTGACATTATCATGAATTTATGGGCCTGCCTCATAGTACAGTCTAGCAGCACGTCCTGGTCAAGCATATTAAAATGGACCCTGATTTTGTTGAACCGTTGGAGCTTGGCATGTTTGTCTACTGATGATAATACTAAGTATGATAATCCCCTGCTCCGCTGTTCAGGTGCTGGTCAAGTTAAGAGACCAAGCCCACCATCCCAGCAAATTATTGTTGCCGTTGCACACCAAGCTCATGCGCATTTTTGCTTATCTTTTTCACTTACAACCTCATTCTTGTCGACCAAGAACTGCACTGCACAGTGGCAGTACACACCATGCGATCATGCATGATGCAACAACAGCCCAGCAACAATGGAATACACAGCCTCAGAGCAAAGAGGCCACTCCTTGAAACAGAGGCAGAGAGCGTGCCAGCGAGCAGTCGTTCGTCGTGATAACGCAGGCGTGGAGTCCACAGTAAAGGAGCAGGCAGCGAGGTTGGTTGGTGGCGCGCCTTAACGCGGCTCCAAGCGACGCGCGATGCGACGTCGATCGGGAGTAAACATATATCCATGCCGGAGCCGCGGCAAAGGTCGCAGCCATTGGCGACGCACTCGAGCGCTCCGGCTCCACTCGCCGGCGAATTTCCCAAAAGATCGCTTCCCGGCGTGGGAGATAGATCGATCGACGGGGACGGGTAGGCCGCCGTCGACGCCAGCGCAGCGGCGAACCAAAAATAATCATGATGCGATCGATCGGTGGCGGAGGAAACCCCGTCCTTGTTTAGTGCCCGCCGTGCGGAAAAGCGGGTGGAGTTGCGATAAAAAGATTTGCGGAGGCGGGGGATTGGTTAGCACGCTAAGCTAATCATCTAGGTTAGCTAGGTATCATCGAGTGCCTCATCGAGGTTGTTCTTTCGTACCGCCACTTTTCTCCAATAAAAAGGAAATGCTTGGATCGTTTAGCTAGGCCGGCCGGGGGGCTAATCCTGCTTTTGGTGAGAAAGTAACGAGGGGGAGTAAATGTACTTAAGGATCTGGATGGACCCATGGCATTTGAGTATTTGGAGCTTTGGTTTTATGGTTAGGTGTGTGTTTCCTACAAGCCGTGTTAGGTGCATCTCCATATGGGATATAAACTAGGATTGTTATATGGCTTCATTTGGAAGGTGGAATTTCTTTTCTTGGTGAAAGGCGGAAATTGCTTGAGGTTCTATCGCAATATGTTACTATTTCGTCGCAAAGTTACCATGGTGGATTATTAATTTGGGGTGCATGAATCTCTTTGGAATTCCGTGAGACGGTTAATTTCTTCCGTGGTTTGGGGAACGGTACCATGTTACGCACGAACCTTTGAATCCAAGAAAATCCATACTACCAATGAAATTAAAAGACACCAGTAGGTAAACAAAATTCTTTAATACAAAATGATTTTAGAAAAGAAATAAAAGAAATTGCAACCCGAAAGATGGTCGTATTTGCTTTGCCCTAGTCACATAGTCGTATTGCACAAGGAATTTTTTGTGATATATTATGCTATAATAATTTGGATAAAACCGAAAGTATCCTTCTCCTCCCAAAGTCAAATGAGACCAGATAAACAGTAAATTGAAAAAAAACTTTTTTTGCTAAACTTTAACAATTGTTTAAAGAGCCTGTAAATTTGCACTTTAAAATAACATTCATGGAAGTTGCATAGAAAAAATTAGTGCTTCAAAATGCTTTTGAAAAAAAAATCATTTTTGAAGCACCGAGTGTTTTCTTTGCTGCGGCTTTTACAAATGTGTTTTCATGTTGTAATTTTGCAAGCACTTAAAAAATTTGTCAATGTTTCCCACAAAAAATACAGTTTTTTATTTTATTTTTTAAGATTTTACTGCTTAGGCATGCTCGTTTGAGCTCAGGCTCAAAATAGCTACGTCCGGATAAAACCACCAAAAATGATATGCAACCTAGCTATTTTCTTCTCCCACCAAGAGCATGTGAACTGGTTGATAAGACGGTATTTTTAATGCAACAAGTGTCACCTTCAGAAGACTAAAAAACATGCTATACATTCAATTATGTCTTACTATCATGTTGATGATGAATGTTCGCATGCTCTTAAGATTATGTGGTGACTGAAAGTAAATTAGAGAAATATTTAACTGAGAGATGACAATTGTACATTGGAGAGAAATGTCTTATCTTCCTTACTAAGAATTATCTCTATCAAAGAGAAAGCAAACATTTTTTCTTCTCTCTCCAACTAGTAATCATCATTTGTGATACCACTAATATATCATCATTATACATCGCATGCTTTATTTTCATCATGAGTGGTGAAAATTCTTGAAGTTCTGCTACAACACGTTGTTTCCTTGCAATATTACTATAACAGACTATTTGAGACTCGTGAATCTCAATGGACTCCCAAATGGCACTGCCAATTTCATATGTGTTTTTGGAAACAGTAACATTTTCAGATGGAACCTAGAATTCTAGAAAATTCCTATACCCAATCAAATTTAAAAACACTTTAGTAGGTAAACAAAATGACTTTAGTGCAAAATGATTTTAGAAAAGCAAAAAAGATATTGTAACCCAAAAAAAGGTAATAATCATAGTGTTTGGATAGTGGCAATGCATCAAGAAACTTTCGTGATAGATGATTCCTGTAATAATTTGGATAATACCACGAAACACGGTTCACCATCTAAATTTCTCTAAGATTTACTGCATGATAATTATGCCCTTCCCCCGCCTTCTTCCACCAAGGGCATGTACAGTGGTTGATATTACAATAACTTTTTATGAAATCCATGTCCCCTAGAGAAGATAAAAGACATGATATATCGCGGATTATGTATTGGTGTTATGTCCAATAACTAGTATTTCCTTTCTGTTAGAAACAAAGTAGGGGAACATGTAACCAAGAGATGCCATCTTGTACAATTGAGAGAATTTATATATCTCTTTTATTAAGAAAAGGAAAAGCTATTCTTGTTTATCTTTCTTCTAACTCGGAAGGTGACACCATTGTGCATGCCCTGACCATTCAATGTTCCATTGCCCACTATCCAAATACTTGTTATGCTCAACTCATGTGGTTTGTCCTTTCGTAGGACCAACAAGCCATAATATTTCAATCATGCATGATCCTTACTTTGCTTTTTAAAAATTAGTAGGTTACAAAGTGTCCGTAAACCAAATACATGAATGAACTGGAATCTCATTGCACATCTTCTATAAGTTAGATGCGTGTATTCTTCTTATTGAAGGACCATCCAACAAATCTTAAATAAAATCGCCATGTGGTCTCAGGGAGCGAAGTTGTTTGTTTCTGTCACGGTAATACCTAGATTTGAACATCATGAGGACCTACACATGTTGATGATTTTTTTGTGTGCAAGGGGAAGCCATGCGTTTGTGTGTGCATGATTACGTGTTCATACAGTATAAAACATTTTTTAATAGTCTATATAGTGTGAGGGCATATTTGTTTCAAAGGAATTTATAGGAATATTAGACCATATACTCCCTCCGTTTCAAAATATAAGACCTTTTAGAGATTTCACTAGGAGACTACATACGGAACAAAATGAATGAATCTACACTCTAAAATATGTCTAAGGACATCCGTATGTAGTTTATAGTGCAATCTCTATAAAGTCTTATATTTAGGAACGGAGGGAGTACAATGCAAGGTGCTCCAAGCGTTGCTTACAACAATAAACCTAGTTTTGTTTAAGTATTAGTGCTTGTTAATAGAGCACATATGCTTAATTAGATAAATCTATTATAGAAACGAGCATGTATGCTTAAGGAAAAACAAGATTATTTTTATAAACACCACTCTTAGCACTTTGCATTGTAGATGCCTTAAATGGGTTACAGAGGATTCTGTTTATTAAAAAAACATATTATGATTGTTTTGTTTTTAGGATAAGGAATTCATATGGTATACTTTGCATGTAATTCTAAAGATTTTTTTCATTGATTCTTGCCTAAGGGAATTTTCACTTAGTTTCAATAGCAATTGTGCCTTACACTCAATCATTGAGAAAAAAATCATGTGCTTCTCTCAAGATGCAACCAAACAATAATATTATACATTCATGTGTTTCCAGTTACTGGATGATCCGACATATCACGTCGTATATATAACTCATAAGATTATTCTATTTCTACGCTCCTTAATCTTATACAAACAAAGGTGCCGATAAACATCTTGTTCACAAAATACACTAAGTTTTTTTAACATAGTACACACGCAAGCGTTCATATACATGCTCATACACTCAGCTCTATAAATGCTCACACGCATACCCTACTCATATCACCGAAAATCCTGAAATAAATCTAGAAAATAAATGTAAGCAGCAGGACTCGAACCCTGGTGAGCTGGGATACCGCAGTCCCTTTAACCATCCAAACATAGATTGATTCGCGTGGAGACACTAAGGATGTATTTGATTGAGATGCAAATTCTAAAAAAGTTGTTGCGAAAAACTGTTGTGGAAAAGTTAAAAGCTGAAAAGTTGGAAGCTTTGAAATTTACACTAGGAAGAAGGTATTGTTTCTCAAAAACTGTTTTGAACAATTACCCCTTTAGGTAGCTTTTAGCTTTTGAAAGGAGAAGTCGATAAAAAAGATGAACCAAACACAACCTAAATTGACAACTGATAGCTACATCATTTTTTCCTTCCACATCAAACTTTTTCTTAGAGAGAAGCAGACATCAAACTTTTATATCAAATCAAGGATTTTCATTGGTACCAGCATATCTACCCATAGTGGAGTAATATTCTCGCCATTCTCCATCTAGAGAGTCTGCATGCGACTCTATACCATCATTTCATATTTTTATTTCGCAGGAAAATTCCATATCATCTTGTAACATTATTAATCTCGCTCGTTTCCCACACTGACAAAATTTAGTACCCGGAATCAGTAAGATCCGTATATGAATGGAACAAGTCGATCAACCGCGATGAACCCAAGCGGGCAGCTAGGCATCTAGGCATCAGCCCTTTAGCCTGGAAAAAGAGAGGAAATTATAAGACCAAAATTATGCTTCTTGGGTTGGGAACGAGATATGCATGCATGGGTCCATATCCTCCCTAGTTTCAGAGCCTTTTTTCCACGGAATCGGCTCAATTCCTTGATCGGATTCTCCCCACGGGCCCTCGACACCCGACCGAAAGAGACTTGCATCACCACGTACGCCATGCGTGCGTACGTGCGCGCAGCATGTAGCCAGCCACCGTGATCGCTGGCCGGCCGGCCATGGGCGGGCGCATGCAGCATACGCCGCAAGCTGCCACGGCGAGCTGTCGATGATTTTGTACGTAGACATGGGCATGGATATCGCAAAACATATTGCTCCTTTGGTGGTTAACCAAAAGCACTTATTTCCCCTCCATGAACGATGAGAAAAAACACTTGATTAGGCGATGAATTGACATGAGGCGGATAAGCACGAAGCTTGGAGCCTAACCTGGGGGACGAGGCGATTGGTAGGAATCTAGGACGGAACCAAGTGCAAAAACAACTTATAATTATTATGATAAGGAAAAGGAGACGGTGGCCGTCCGGTCCCCGACCCCGATACACGAAGCTAGCCAGCCATGCCCGGCGACGCGGCCGCGTCGGCCCCTCTCGCCCCGCCCATACGGGTTTTGTCGCCTTGGTGCGTCGTCTTTCCTTTTAGCTCCCCGTACGCGTACGCGCTGGCCTGTATCTCCACCCCATCTGTTTTGTTTCGTAACGAAAAAAAAAATGTACGAATGAGTATAAAATATTACTCCCTCAGTCTCATAATATTAAGAGCATCAACAGCCTAGGCAAATCCGACCACCTATACGTCCGCGGACATGTTCGGACGGTCCTTCTATTTTGCTTTGTATATCCACATACCTTATATTCGGACTATCAAATTCGTACAAAGCCATGCACGTCAATCATTCGATACAAATTGTTTGAATTCAACAATTGTAAACAAAAGCAATTGATATCATAGTTCAATCAAAGGGAAATGCCAAAATAAAATTAATGTCCGACCGACAAGTGTTGTCGGATCACTGATCCGACGAGTTCGTCCATGCGTCCTGCTCCTCCATGCGTCCTGCTCCGCTTGCGCATCCACCTCCGTGTGCATCCTCGCAACTATCGCCGTCTACATTTGGGCTACCTCCTCCGCCTGCATCATGGCCGCCTGCTCCGCTGCCGCAGCCGTAGCCTGTGTGGCCGCTTTCAACGCTCTACGGTTATTGATCTTCTTTTTCTTGTCCACAAGACATTTTTTGACATGTTCATCCTAAGTGGATTCATCCGCGAGCATGATTTTTGCATCCTCCACGTCGGATGAGAGTTGCAACCTCTCCTTCTCAAGCTAATCAGTAGATCAGACACGAGCAAACTTATCCGGTCGTGTTGAGACATTTTGTTGAAAATGTCAAATGCAGCCCAGACTGTGGGGTTGCCCGTGCTCACCCGCTCCCGAACGAGCTGCGGGGACTCACACTCATGGACCGACGGCTGCTGCGTTGCCGAAAAGCTCTCCGAAAGGGTCCACCCGGCCGTCTCATCCTCATCCTCGGTCTCGACGGTGCCGGACAGCATAACCCATGCCGACGCTTGCGCGGATGGGGTGAGGGGAGCCCGACACGCGGGAAAGACATCTCGTCGATGACGCCCGCATGTACCTGCGCGGCCAACTCCCTTTGTCACTGTCGGCCACAGTGGAGCTTACGTGCGATGTTCTTCGGCTTGCAAGACGAAGTGAAGGAAGGGTCGCCGACGGACGAGGCAGAATGTGTATTTGTCGCAGCGGTCAGGGCCGGGGTGGAAGACATCACGACGGCGGATCGGGACAGGTGATGAGGATGGAGAGTAAGGAAGCTGGACGGCGAGGGGTCACGCACAGGAATTGTTGGTGATCGGCCGGAGGAGGAGGAAAAATTTGGGGCGTTTGGTGCAATTTGAAGTAGGGTTGGGTTGTCGGGTCCGACGTGGCAGACTTGGCTGTTTACTCTTATATCCGCTCCATATTTGGTCTGAAAATGAGGGTGTCGCTCAGTCTGAGTGTTTAAGATCGGTTTAAGAGGTCCGTCTGAATCTAATTTTTATCATCGGGAGTCAGACACAAATCATCCGATCATTCCCAAATCCACAACCAACATATGATGAACTTTTTCTTTTTTACCCTTTTTTGTCCTCGAGACTTTGTTTTTGGTCTAACATTATAGTTTCACTCAGCATATGCCTAAGCTGAATCCGTGCAGGTACTCACACCCACCCACGACGAATTAGAAACTACAGTCAAAGTTCTACCAGTCGTTAAATACTTAATTTCACTTACATGTTGGCATAAGCACATGCAATGATGCAATTAGCCAACTAAGTGCCCTCTATCGAATTAAACAAACATCTACCTAGGCTAGTAACTAGGGGGGAAATATATGGACCTAGGCAGCTACCGAGTGCCTAATACTACTACTATATCGCTAGTGGAGGCGATAAATAACGAGCTAATAGATGCAACCACGAACGCAAAAGAGAAGTCATTCCCCTTGCTTTAGCTAGTGGACTTGATCGGATTGGATTGGATCCGGTGTTGGTAATAGTAGATTAGCAAGTGAGAGCCACAACACACACCGGCCAGGTTCCGGCAGTCTAATCCGGCGCCTAATGATTACACCGATGGACTTTTGGCAGTGCCAAGTCCATCCGATCGATCTCTCAAAGACCCTAATGGCATAATTAAGGAGCAAACTTAATCATCATGCCATGTGCACACGGGTGGCCTCTCGTGTCCTTTTCTGCTTGGCACTCGGCCAGATACACCGCACTGTGCCGCTCCTACAAAGTTTGAAAAGCACACCAAGCTTGCCAGAATAGACAGTAGATACTGTTCCCTCTTTTTTTCTAAATATTTATTGTTGGAAAAACTAAACTACTTCTTTACGACTATATATATCTAATAACATCTCCAACAGACGCACTACCGCATCGTTCGTTAAAAAACCTTTACAACATCAAAATAGCATTTTAGCGCGCCGGATGAGTGCATTGCTTCAGCAAACGCCCAAAAATATAACGAGTAGCTGAAACCAATAGCATCTCCAGCAGGCGCCCAAAATTAACCGCGCGCGAGAAGAGGCCAGCGGCGGGTGGCGGGCTGCGGGCGAGGAGGGCGACGGCTGCGGGCGAGGAGGAGGAGGCCGGCGGCTGCGGGCGAGGAGGGCGGCGGCGAGAGGAGGCCGGCGGCTGCGGGCGAGGAGGGCGGTGGCGAGAGGAGGGCTGCTGGCGAGGAGGGCGGCGGGAGAGGAGGCCGACGGCTGCGGGCGAGGAAGGTTGCGGGCGAGGAGGGCGGCGGCGAGAGGAGGCATGCGGCTGCAGGCGAGGAGGGCCGCGGGCGAGGAGGGCTGCGAGCGAGGAGCCTAGCGGCTGCAGGAGGCTGGCGGCTGCGGGCGAGGAGGGCGGCGGGCAAGAAGGGCTGCAGGCGAGGAGGCCGGCGGCTGCGGGCGAGAGGAGGCCGACGACGGCCGCACGCGAGCTAGGCAGGACGAGCTTCACGTGTCATATTGTTCAGCGTACCATACGTCGCGCACAAAATATCCTGCGCATAATGCAGAAATTTTTTGCGCGCTGGATGGATTTTGCAGCGCGCTTGCTTTTAAAGTGTCTCTTAAAAATGCTCGGCGCGGTAAACTAGCATTTTTTTAGCGTTCTGTGTTGAAGATGCTTTAAGAACAAAGGAAGTAGAAAAAAAAACATTTGAGTCTTTCCGAGAGAGATGCTAGTCACGTTTGCAACTTAGCTGAAACCTATAAGTATAGTAAGTTTTTAAAATTGTAACAAAAACACTGCAGAGGATGGACAAACTACAAAAAAAATTGAAATGCGAGGGTTTCCCTCTGCACTAACTTTATTAAGCCAAGACAAGGAACCAAGCATCAACATTTAGCAGCTCACGGTGCGGACCAAAAATAGCTCGAGCAAAGTAAGGCCTTGTTTGGTACTTGTGTTTTTGAGGACATTGGTGGGGATAATCCCTCAAGAGATTGGATGAAACACCAATCATCATCCAATCCCTTCAAATCTTCATTTATCCTCAATACACTAGGTAGGGGTAGTGTACTGGGTATTGAGAAAAATGTATTATAATTTGGGGATTTGAGAGAAAATGTGGGGATGAAAGATGTCAAATACACTAGAACCAAATGATGTTATGGGATATGTGAGGATTGAGGGGTTTGGCCGGGATAATTCCCATAAATTTCTAAAATACAATAGTAGCAAACAAGGCCTAAGGGTTTTGAAGAATTCACCCTGAAATATAGACATAGAGTAGCACCCGATAGAATTACATTCAAAGCACAGTATAAGTTATGGAGCCTCCCAACTTAGCCACTAGATCAATCGATCCTAAGCAACTTCCCTTACCGATAATTAGCACTCTTAAGCACCGGAGAAGGAGAGTACCCTGGTCAGCAAAACCACGATATCCATGATGCAGTGCATGCTTCGCCATCTACGTCGTGGAACATAAAATTATTTCGCAGAAGCCATAACCCTCACAAGGTGGCATAAGTAACTAGATTAACAGCCTCATATTTTACGTGTACAATTTGACAGGACAAGAATTTTATATTTACAATATTCTGGAGTATGAAAATCTACATGTAAAGTTCTGTTCAAAAATAGAACGTCGTTGTACGTCGGCTGCCGTTTTCCTGTCCCACATTGCAAATCAACTCTTTTTTCTTTTGCGAATCAAGTCGTACATGTTCATTTTTTGCCTAGACCATATCATCATGTAGAGTAAGTGGCCAACACACAAACAATAAAAATAACAAGGATTTAAATCAAACTGCTTAGTTATACTTCACTGATTTAAGATCATTAAGGAGCAACCTTCATCCCCTTGATCTCCGTCCCCAAGTCCGTAGATTTGCCTTCCCCCTGTCTACTGTTCTAACATACCATGGCAGGGAGGGAATCTTAGTGCCTCGGTTTTGCCTAGTAGATATGGTAGGATTTTAGTCCCAGCAGGGGACACTTGGGTGGATGACAACCCTTCATCTTTGGGTCGGTCTTCTGGGCTCCGATACTCTTTAAGTATGTTCATCGGGATGGATTAGACCGAGATCTCGTGTAGATTACTGCTGACTACATGGGGGCAGCGAGATTAGGGTTTTTCGCGTACACGATGACGAAATTTGGTGTGAGGTTCTTCAGATCATTTTAATGGTTGAACGACTAGGACTCTAGGACGTTTATTCTTGGTATATACGTGAACAAACAACTTTTCGTGTGCATCTTAGGCCGGCTCCGATATAAGAATGGCGACAACTATGCCTAGGCGGCTTGGTCTCACGATGCGTTGGTCGGTGATACATGAATCTCGATTTAAATTTTATTATGTCTCAGATGCTTTTTTATTTTTGATGAGCCTTTAATAATAAAAATAATATATATACATGAGTATGGGCTATTTTTTTAAATAATACATTTATTTCCATGATTTTGAGAAATAATACGTGGGTTGGGAGTTTTTCAAAAATAAGATCCACTCGTCTACGGCGAAGCTGATACAATCGAGTCGGCTTCGACGAAGCTGGTCGGGTTGCAATCGGCTTCGGCGAAGTTGATAGGATCCAGTCGGCTTCGGTGAAGCTCATAGGATTCCAATCAGCTTTAGCAAAACCAATTACTCCCTTCGTCACGGTTTAGAAGGGGTGCATGAAAATTCTCTAGAACCTAGGTGATTATTAATTGACTGTAAAATAAGTTAAAAAAATAGCATTCACACTATGCATGCATATAGAAGTACTAATACAACGAAGTACTACTTAGCTGCTAGGAGTAAATGCAATGCGTCTTAAACCTTGTCTATTGTGAAAATGCACGTAAATTTAACCGTGTATTCTAAACCATGACAGAGGTAGTAGTACTAATTGGTTTCGACGAAACCATTTAATTCTAATTAGCTTCGTCGAAACTAATTAGTTCCAATCCGCTTTGGCAAACTCGACAGCTGCCTCCAACCATATTTTGCATCGTAATTATATCCCTCCACCCTCTCCCGAGTTTCCCTTGATAATGTACTTTCCCGCAACCCTTCCCCTCCGCACCGCGCAGGGGGAGGCGAAGTGGTCCTCCGCGGGCGCCAGGCAGCCGCTGGACAAAGATGTCGTGGCCCTTCAGCTCCCTTTCGCCATTGGATGGGACAACGAAAACGGCGACAACGAACACTGTACCCCTCCTCTTGTCTCGAGGGCCATCTTATCTGAGAAGAAGCGCGCGGCAATGTTTCTTTTTTTTGAAAGATCCAGGTTGGAATGCTGGCATATATTAGAACTTAGCAGGTAGAAATGCGGTTACAGAAGGGCGGGGGATACGATCCTAGGATCAAGGAGAGAAATGAGAGAGAAACTTAAAAAGAAAGAGGGGGGGGGGTAGAGCCGATCCCTCACGGAGGCTCCCAGAAAGGATGCTCCAAGAAGGATGCTCCAGCTTGTCTCCATAGCTCAACGGTTCTCGTGATTGCGCATTTTATGGCTTGTATATGCGCCTGCTTGTTTGTGAAGGTGCAGTCGTTCCTGTGTTTCCAAATCTCCCATAAAATCAGTATGATCATCGTCTTGGTAGCCTTGCGGTGAAGCGGTTGAGCCGCTCCGATCATTGCGGTTATTTTCTCGGCTGACCCTGTCTTCGTCGCCCATGTGGGAGGGGACAAAGAGGCGCATCCAGCCCTGGAGGCGGCATGCGTCCAAATCTGCAGCGTCATGGGGCATTCCCAGAACAAATGAACTGATGTCTCCAAGTTCCGTAGGCATAGCTGACAGAAGTAGCCGTTTGGCCATCCACGACGTTGCAGTCGGTCATTGCACCATAGCCTGTTGCGAAGAAATAGCCAGACAAAAATCTTGAGCCTAGGGGGTGCCCAAGTCTTCCAGATTATCTTCTTGAAGTCGGACGTTAACCTTCCTTGGAACTGTGCCTTGTACGCCGACCTGGTCGAGTATGTTTGTGAGGCCTCAAGGTTCCATGTAATAGTGTCAGCTGTTTCTGCGTGGAGTTGCAAATCTCTGTCTTGTAGCCATCTGTGGAGCCTAATCGCGTCCTCCCAAAGGTGCGTATTGCTACCATGCGCTAAGTCTGCTACCCAGGTGTTGTTCCGAAGTGCCTCCCGCACTGTTCTTTGCTTCCTCCTGGAGTGCTTAAAAAGGGATGGGAACAATGTCTTGAGGGAGCCTGTTCCCGTCCACAAGCAATGCCAGAAAGATGTCGTTGCGCCGTTGCCTAGGGTGACAGTTGTTGATGCGTTGAAAAGCTCTCTGTCTACCTCGTCGCAGGGAAGATTCATGCCCTGCCAGGCCCTGTCATTGCTCGTCCATTGCAGCCAAAGCCATCTTAGCCTGAGGGCCCGGCTGAAACGGTTTAGGTCAAGGATGCCAAGTCCCCCATTCTCCATAGGGGAGGATACTGTGGGCCAGTTTACTTTACTCTTGCCTCCACCGAGCTCGCCGTCTTCTTGGGCCCACAGAAAACGACGTCTAGCTCTATCTATCTCATCGAAAAAAATTCCTTGGCGCCCTTAGCACAGATAGTGCGAAAGTGGGTAGGGCTGAGAGGACGTTACGTACTAACACTCGCCTGCCAGCTATGTTAAGAAACTTCCCCTTCCATCCCGCTAACCTAGCTCTGATCCTGTCTAAGATGAACTGGATGTGGACGAGCCTAAGCCTCGATAAGGTTATCGGGAGTCCCAGGTAGGTCAGCGGGAAGGCGACTACTTTCCCTCCGAAGGCAGCTAAGATGTGATGCAGGTCTGCGCCATCACACCTAATCGGAGCAGCTGTTGATTTTGACGGATTGATGAGCAGCCCCGATGCTTGCCCAAAGTCACGTAGGATAGCCATGAGAACTATGATTTCTTCTGCTGCCGGGTTGGCGAAGATGACGGTGTCGTTTGCATAGAGGCTAACTCTGAGGGGTATTCCCCTGCCTGGTAGCGGTGCAATTTCTTGCAACTCCGTAGCCTTCTCTAGGAGGCGGTGGAGGGTGTCAATGGCGATGATGAAGAGCAGTGGGAAGAGGGAATCTCCTTGCCGTAGGCCTCGTTGATGAGTGAAGTAGCAGCCGGTAGTGCCGTTTAGCAAGACGGCCGAAGAGGCCGTGCAGAGCAGCAGGGACACCCAGTCCCGCCAGCGTGCCGGGAAACGTAGTTGCTGCATCACCTCTAGAAGGTACTCCCATGAGACGCTATCGAAAGCTTTAGCAATGTCTAGCTTAAGCAGCAGAGCTGGCTGTTTCTTCCTATGCAGTGAGCGTACTATATTTTGCACGTAGAGGAAACTATCTTGCGTTGATTTGGAGCGAAGGAATGCAGATTGCGCCGATGAGATTATGATACTGATCACCGCGGATAGACGCCTGGAGAGGACTTTGGATATTAGCTTGGCCACCGAATGAATTAGACTAATCGGTCTGAAGACCTGGATCGCACTCGCACCGTCCTTCTTTGGTAACAGAATTATCAGGGCTGTGTTTAACTTGGCGAAGTCTCCTCTAGACAGGTTGTAGAAACTAGTGAATGTTGCCATGATGTCTTCTTTGATAATGTGCCAGCAGGATCTATAGAAGGTCCCAGAGAATCCATCTGGCCCTGGGGCCTTCTCTGCCGGTGATGCTTTGATCGCCTCCCAGACCTCTTCCTTAGAGAAAGGGTTGTCTAAGACCCTATTGTGGACAGAAGGTAGGTCAAAGATCGACCAGTTCACTTGCAGGGATCGCTCTATCCTGCTACCCATGGAGAGTTTGAAGTGGTTGTGAATGGCCTCCTCCTTGTGCTCGTGTGCCATAAGTAGGTCGCCTCCTACTCGGAGATAGTGGATAAAATTCTTCCGCTTCCTAGTTGTTGCCTTGGCATGAAAGAACTTGGTGCCCGCGTCTCCTAGCCGGAGCCAGGTGAGCCGAGAGGCCTGTCTCCTGCGAGCACGCTCCAGTGCCGCGAGACCCAGCAGTCGTAGTTTCAGCAGCTTACGGAGGGCATGCTCTGCGTCTGAGAGACGGCGCCTTTCCTGTGCGACATCTAGACGTAGCACTATCTCTGCCGCCATGTGGAATTGCAGCTTGGCCTGGCTAAAGAAACTCTTTCTCCAGTTCTTGAGCTCTCTTGCAGTTCTCGCCATCTTCGTGGCAAGGCGTTGGAACGGACACGAGGACCGCTCCGGCCTCTTCCATGCCTGCTCCACCGTTGCATGGAAATGAGGGAAGCTGGGCCAGAAGCTCTCGAATCTGAATAGGGCTGTCCGGGGGGCGGCGGAAGTGTTAGCTAAAATCAGCGGGCAGTGGTCTGATGTTGCTGTCGACGCTGCGATGAGTGATACGGATGGGAAAATGCATTCCCAGGATGTATTGCAGAAGAATTTATCAATGCTCATTAGGGTTGGGTCGTTGCGCTCGTTGCTCCACGTGATAAGCCAAGGATCATTTGGTGGTGGCGCCGAGAGTGAGAGTTCCCGAAGGAAAGCATCCTTTCTCGCGTCGTCCGCCGGACCGTAGACTTTTGAAAGCAAGAAGTCCTGAGCCTGTCCGAGGAAGGTCACTTTGGCTGTAATAGCAAAGATCCCTATGGCATGCGATGAGACTGTGACCAAGTCCTTGTCCCAAAGGATCGCCGCGCCTCCACTAGTTCCTATTGCCGGAAGAGCGATACATCCTGTTAGCCTAGCGCCCCCGATCTCGCGGACTAGCTCCGGTGACCAGGCGGCGATCTTTGTCTCTTGGATGCAAAGAATGGTTGTGCGCTGGGCGGCTGCCAGCTCCCCGACTGCCGCTCTCTTGGCTGGATTGTTCAAGCCACGAACGTTCCAGCACATGATGGGTTGAATCTTGTTATACATCTAAAACACAATGGAATCTCCGATGACTAAAACAGGACGGCCCAGGGCCGACAAAGGACACCACCATCATACAAGGTTTGGGCCGGCGCCCACCTACAGCACCCAAGATGCACCGGCACTCAAGATACATCCTACTGCCACTACGAACTGGGGAACAGGCTAGAAAGCAACGGTCGGGGATCGGACGCCATCGGAGACTAAGACTAAGGACAGCTAACATGATCACACGGTGGCCTCATCGGCAGCTCCGTCGGGTCCGTTCATACGAGCCATGACCCGCAGCGCCTCACCGTCCAGGTGGGTCAGCCTGGCGATGACCGAGATGTCGCCGTCGGACAGTGGCTCTTCGAAGTGCTGGAGAAGCGCCTTCGCTACTTCTGCCGTGAGCCTATCCCGAGGGCCGAGCAGACCGAGCTCCTTCACGATGCGCAGGGATGCGCGCTGTGCCACCGGTACTGAGGAGCCGATGGCAGCTTGCCGCGCACTGGAACGGGGTCGGGGTAGAGGTGGCCCTTGTCTTCGGCGGCGCCGCGGGACGGCGCGCGGGTGCAGTAGCAATGAGGGGCTGCTGCTTGGAGGTCCGGAAGAGACCTCGCGATTCCGACCCGGCTACTTTCCCGCCGATCTCCAACTCCCTAACGCGTCCAGTGACAGCCCCGAGATGGACCTCCAGAGTGTTGGCTGCTGATGGGGTGGCCTTGTGGAACTGTTTCAGCTCGGATGCCGCGGCCGACAGCGTAGGGCTGAAGGCGTCCAGTTCCACTGACTCCCCCGAGGCTTGGAGAAGGGTGGCGTCGACGAAGTCAAGTGGGGCTGCGACTGCCGCCTCCGCGGCGTTGTGGACGTCAGCAGCCAGACCGTCGACGACGACGGAGGCCAGGCAGGGCTTCTTCGCGGTCTTGAAGAACTCTTCAACCGGGTCCTTGCCGGCTGCACTGGACCTGTCGCCTGGCGCGGGCTGGCTGCCCGCTGCAGCATCGCCCGCGGACTTGGCACACAGTGTCGGAGTTGCGCTAACACTAGGGCGCCTCGTCTGGCGCCTAGCCGGCGCTTTGCTCCTCCCTGCCCCCGAGCGGCGGTCCGAGGACTCCTTGGAGCCGCGTCTGGCCGGTGGTGATCTGCTGCGGTGGCGCCGAGAAGGCGAAGCGCGAGGGGCGCGCGAGGCGCCGCGGCGCAGGAGGACGTCCTTCCAGGACCTGTGGCCGCCTGCGCCCGATCCGCCCTCTCCGTCCCGGTCCCTCGGTCAGCTGTCTCTAGGGGCGCCCCGGCACCCTACGCTGGCTACAGGAGCAGGAGGCCGACGATGCATTCGTTCCCCTCCTTGGCCGTCTTCCACCCCCAGCGTCCAGGACGCAGGGGCCACGAGGGGAAAGGGAGTGCCCTCGTCGTCGGAGCCAGACGACGGCAGACCACTCTGGGCGGAGTGGGAGGAGCGCGGAGAGGGCTGCGTCCAGTCCTCCACCCTGTCGACGTGAATCAGCATGGTGTACTCCGCCGAGGCCGGCGGTGGCGCGACTCTCCTGTCTGGTGGGGAGAATCCCTCCATCTCCTCCACCCTGCCGGCTCCGCGAGGAAGGACCCCCAACGTGTGCGACGTAGGGATGTCCGCTACGTCTGTGGCCCAGACCCAGCAGGCAAAAGTCTTGGTGTGGCCCCGCTCGAGAGTCCGGCTGTCGAGACGGTCGACGCGCACCCGCCGGCCGAGAATCTCCTCCGCCCCCTCCAATGACCAGAAATGCATGGGGACCTTCTCGATGACGACGCGGACGTGGAGCAGAAGAGAGCCGAACGTGGCGAGGTCGTGTTCGTGCCACGGGCTGATGTTGAAGCAGGCGCCGTCGACCCGGATGGAGCCCCGGCGCACGGCGTTCACCTGATGAGCTGGTTGCGTGAAGGTGACGAAGAAATGTTCGGGGTGGTGAGCCGTGACCCGCAGGGAGTGTACTGGCACCGAGAGCTGTGCCTCCAGGGCCTTGCCCACAGCCATCGGCGAGGAGATGTTGACCCCGTCAGCTGCGGTGAGAGTCACGGCGTGGCTACGGAGGAAGAACACCGCCTGGTCCAGAGTGGGGGAGAGCACCGCCGTGGAACGGCTCTCCCTGGGGCGCCGAGAAGAGTCGAGGTGGTGGAGCATGGAGGGAGTCGCCAGAGCCATAGCCGCAGGTGGAGGAGGAGGGAATCGCAGTCGGTCGGACAGTTGAATCACGCGAGGCGTCGGACCCAGCCTGTCCCTAAGCGAGATGCCTGCCTTTCGGTTTCGGGGGCACCGAGAGGCGATGTGCCCTGCTCTCCTACAGCTAAGGCAATGAACTGGGTCACGGCAGGACGCTAAGCGATGGCGCTTGCTGAGACAGCGAAAACAACGGCCGGCGAACGGGCTAATATGGAGCGGCGCAGCTTGCGGGTCAGCAGCAGAGTGGACGACGCGGCGGTCGGACCGGCGCGTACGTGGAAGAGACCGGGGGACCGAGGGCTCCGCCGGTGTCAGGCGCTTTCCCCGCCGAGCCACCTCGGTCCAGCCCGGATGCGGCCCCGAAATGGTAACCTCGGCCCCCGAGGAGTCGACGATGATGGACTTGACGCGCCGGCCTTGAATGCGCCCGGGCTCCTCCGGGACAGGTGATGGATCCCGTACCCGCGGACCCCGCAGCTCCCATCTCCTGTCCCCCATCGGCGCCGGGGAGGGGGCACGCGGCGGACCGTCGGATGCCGCGTAGGAGCACTCCCCTCGGAGCAGGAGCCGCGACGCTGGAGCTGGATCCGGCAGAAACACCTGGGGCGACGCAGGAGGAGCAGGCGAGGCTGGATCCGGCAGAAACACCCGGGGCGACGCAGGAGGAGCAGGCGACGGACCGCGGGGCGCTACGATGTCGCGCGGGCTGGCGCCTGGGGAGGCCGGGAAGGCCGGCGGACCGCCGGGGGTAGGCCCGCCCCGGCCGGTCATAATGGCTTGGTGGGTGGCCGCCGCGGCCGGAGTGGCCTGCGGCGCGGGGAGGGGGTGCGGGCTCTCTCGGGGGACTCTTCCTATGTCTACTCGTCGGATAAGTCGAATATGAAAAAGAAAGTATTATTTTTTTTAAAATAGCGGCGTATGGAGTAACCAGGATTAATAAGAATGCCATGTAGAACAATTATTAGGCGCAACTATTGTGAGCGGCCGTACGTCTGTTAGTCATGGATGGACACGCAGCAATCTCACAGATTCGGCGCCAACCCCTAGCAGAAGACTTTTTGGCTCCCTGCACACGATACAGTCCCGGAGTCCACTGTACTGCTTGCTTAAACTAATGTATATCCGCGTTGGCAAATTCACTTGAGAGAAACGAAAACTTGCATGAGTACGCGATGTGGTGCGTCGTGCCTGCTTCGGAGGACGGGGAGGTGATTTCCTTTGGAACACGGGAACCCAACGCGAGATCCGATAAAATGTGGTGCGCCGAATCGGACGTCGATCCACGCAACCCGTAATCGTCATCGTGCTGCGTGACCTGCCTGCTTTTCGAAGCCGTGGTGCTAATTTTGGGCTACTCGGTAAGAGCAACTCTAGCCGATCCCGCATCTCACCCGGTCCGGAAAATAACCGTCAAAATACGGGCCTGACGAAAAAGCCTGCCTGATCAGACCTCGCATCCCGTCCCGGTCCGTAAATAGTTTCACGGGACGCGATAAAATCTCGGCCCCAACCCGTGTATTTACGGGTTTCCCCCTCGCCGTTGCGATGCCCTGCATATAAGCGGAAGCGGTTGGTGGGAGGGATATTTCAGCCCGTGCGGGGTCTGAAAAAGCATATTCCACGAATATGCTTTTCCACGGGTCCGTTATGCAGGGTCTGCATCCGCGACCGTGCGCACCGGCCCACAAAGACATTTTTTCACGAACTGCAAACACGTTTTACGCGTCGGACGGATGCGGGGTTTGATAGAGTTGCTCTAACTTCAATAAACAAAGTACTCCCTCCATCTCAGTTTATAAGTCCGACACGTGTACCTAGGTCGGTAATTTGACCAAACTTGTACCGAATGAGTCCAGCATACGTACCTATATGCGGCATTTCAACGTTGTTCCAAGTAAATTTGCAACTGTCAACTCTAATATTCAAAATAAAATTATATTTTGTGTGCCCGTATAGCTCATTAAGTGGCAAGGGATGGCCGGTATCTTCCATGTTAAATAGATTATTCCCAAGATGAGTGTTTATTCACTTGTCATTGCACGAGAGTATGGCGGTAATATGGATGCCAAGTCCCAAAAAGAAAAAGAAAATATTATGTTGTCAAATTATAAATTTCTTGGAAAGTGTTGGTATGGACAACACCCGTGGATACGGCTAGTCGTAGAATGCGAAAGAATGGTGGAAAAGAAATAAACTTTATTTTCAGTTTTGGAACCGACTATAATTTGTTTAGCATGGAGGATTTTAGAAACGATTAGTCATTCTCGTTTAGAGGAAAAACATGCCACCCTAAAAAAATTTATCTCTAAGTTTTTCACTTTAAGCTATGGCACCTCTACAAATCCCTACTTCGCTTTGTAAAGGTCATATCTATTTATTTTATGCAATTTTTTTTATTTGAGTCTCCACCTTCTCCTATAAAGCCCCAACTAAGAGACACCATTATCACACTTGAGCATTGGATGTAGTTAATATTTGAGTGTGTTTCATGAATGGATCAATGATAGAGCATGATGGGCCAGGGACAACGTTCTTTAGCGTTCTTATTTTGACAAACTTGGTTGCTTGTTGATATGCTTGAGAATTAAAATATTCATGTAAAATAATAGACTACTGCATTGCATCATTTATAAGTCCATATGTCCATGCTGAAAGAAAAAGAATATAATGAACATGTGAGGCAGTATTCCACAATAAAAAAAATTACTTTTATCATTTTCCTACTCGAGGACGAGGAGTAATTAAGCTTGGGGATGTTGATATGTCTCCAACGTATCTATAATTTTTGATTGTTCCATACTGTTATATTCGCATTCTTGGATGTTTTATAATTATTTTATAGCAATTTTATATCATCTTTTGGGACTAACCTCTTGACATAGTGCCTAGTGCAAGTTGCTGTTTTTTGCTATTTTTCCTTCGCAGAAAATCCATATTAGATGAGGTCCAATTGGCAGGAAACTTTACAGAGATTTTTTTGGTCCAGAAGGAAACTTGGGAACTAAGAATGAGCAGCAGGCAAGGCCCAAGGGGCCTACTAGACACCAGGGCGCGCCAAAGGCCCCTGACACGTCCTGGTGTCTAGTGGGGCCCTCGAGAAACATTGCCACCGCATGTGAGCTCTATAAATACCCCAATATTCAGAAAACTCTACAAGATTCGACGAAAAATCATTTCAGCCACCGCAAGTTCCAGAGCCACGAAATCCAATCTAGAGCTCGTTTCGGAGAGGAACACGATCACGGAGGGGTTCACCATCCTCATTAGTGCTCCTCAGATGATGCGTGAGTAGTTCATATCATACCTATGGGTCCGTAGGCACTATCTATATGGATTTCTCCCTCGTTTTGTTTCTCAATACATTGGTCTCTTGGAGATCCATATTATGTAACTCTTTCTTTTGCGGTGTGTTTTTTGGGATCCGATGAATTGTGAGTTTATGATCACATCTCGGAAAACATATTCATGCTTGATTATTATAGCCTCGTGTTTCTTCTCCGATATTTGTTTTTTGTCTGGCCAACTTGATTTTTTATCTTGCAATGTGAAGAGGTGCTTTGTGATGGGTTCGATCTTGCGGTGCTCAATCTCAGTGACACAAAGAGACATGCCACGCATGTATCGTTGCTATCAAGGATAAAAAGACGGGGTCTATTCCTACATGAATTGATCTAGTCTACATCATGTCATCATTTTGAAGGCATTACTCCGTTTCTCCATGAACTCAATACAATAGATGCATGCTGGATAGTGGTCGATGTGTGGAGTAATAGAAGTATATGCACGCAGAAGTCGGTCTACTTATCTTGGACGTGATGCCTATATACATGATCATTGTCTTGAGTATCATCATAATTATTTGCTCTTCTATTAAATTCCCAACAGTAATTTGTCTACCCACCGCTTGCTATTTTTTTAGAGAAGCCACTAGTGAAAGCTACAACCCCCGGATCTACTTCACATCACCTATTTGCAACCTCTACTTTGCTATTTCCTTTTGAACTTTATTTTCTGTTTTTCGGATGTATATTATCGAAAAGACAAAAATACCTTGTTGCGTTCTATTTGCTCTCACTCTTATTTGTATATATCAATCTATCCTTACTTTACCCACAAGGGATTGACAACCCCTCTACGCATTGGGTTGCAAGGATTTGCTATTTGTGTGCAGGAGCTGCCTACTTAGTCTTGTGGATCTTCCTACTGGATTGCTACCTTGGTTTCTTAACTGATGGAAATACTTGCCGTCGTTGTGCTACATCACCCTTTAAGCTTCGAGGGAGAACCAACACACCTGCGAGGAGTCATGCATGTTGTTGCTTCCTTTAGTGGTGTCATGTGAACGTCGAATACATGAAACTTCACCATACTTGGGCCTAAGGGGAGGTATTGTGCAGTAATAAGTAGATGATGGGTTGCTAGAGTGAGAGAACTTAAACCCTAGTTTATTCATTATTCCGTAAGCTAGGGGGCGATTTGGATCCATAGTTTTCATGCTATGGTTAGATTTATCTTAATTATTCTTTCGTAGTTGTGGATGCCTGCGAGAGAAGGCAATCATTAGTGGGTTGCTTGTTCAGGTAATAAAAACACCTAAGCACTAGCCCGTGCACATATCAAATTACGAAACTAATGAACACGAATCATCTCAACATGGTGAACATGACTAGACGACAACTCCCATGTGTCCTCGAGAGTGCTTTACTTTATATAAGGGAACTTTCAGGCTTGTCCTTTGTTATAAAAATGATTAGTACAACTTTTTTGCATACTTGATACTATTGTTACTTGTTACGAATTATCTTCCTACAAAACTATCTATTACTATTACTCACAACACTTGCACAAAATACCTTGCTGAAAACCGCTCATCATTACCTTCTCCTCATGTTGGGTTCAACACTATTACTTATCGAAAGGACTACAATTGATCCCCTATACTTGTGGGTCATCAAGACTATTTTCTGGCACCGTTGTCGGGGACCGAAGTGCCTTTGGTAAGGAGACATTTTTTATACGTGCTGAAATTTACTGTTGCTTGTTACTATGGAAGATAATCCTTTGAAGGGCCTGATCAGGGTATCTTCTCCCCAACCAGAAGTGAAAAAGCCGCTCCTCAACCTACCGAACCTACTAAAAATATTTATTATGAAATTCCTTCGGGTATGTTAGGGAAACTACTAGCTAATCCATATGCAGGAGACGGAACAACTCATCCAAATTTGCACTTCATACATATAGATGAGATTTGCTGATTATTTAAGCTTGCAGGTATATCCGAAGATGGAGTTAAGAAGAAGGTATTCCCTTTATCTTTGGATGGAAAAACATTAATTTGGTACACGCTATCGGATGATGTTGGAACATAGCACTGAATCGATTGAAGCTGGAATTTCATGAGAAGTTTTATCCAATGCATCTATTTCATCGTGATCACAATTATATATACAATTTTTGGCCTCGTGAAGGAGAAAGTGTCGCTCAAGCTCGGGGGAGGCTTAAGTCTATGATGCACACATGCTCGTCTATCTTATGATGATCAATTGATGCTTGATTCTTCTTCTACTCTATCCCTCATGAATAAACCTATTGAGTTCAAATGGGATCTTATGTAAAGAAATTAACGCAACTGTGGAGATAGGGAACTCGACAATGGTAAAAATTCAGTTATAAAGCTTGAGTTTGATTGTGTTAGATCTTTTATCAAAGCCGATAATTTTCATAACTTTAGCAATAAATATGTGCTTGAGTGTGAGATGGTAGCTTTTTTCTGTGAATCATTTGCTACTCATGTTGATCTCCCTAAGGAGAAGTGATTTAGATTTCATCCACCTATTGAAGAATTCTTAGAGGAACCTATTAAATTTAAAGATGAAATTACTACTTAGCATGTTGATCCAGTTGTGCCCAGTACTTACATTGAGAAACACCTTTCCCTATTAGGACTAAGGAACATGCTAAAGCTTCAACTGTGTTTAATAAAAGCAATGTTAGGACATGAAACCTTCTGAACAAATAAATGTAGAACATAATTTTGCTATGGTAAAAGATCTCTTTGTTCACAACATTGATGGGCAGGTTATCTATTTGTGTGGTGAGACTGCTAGAATCGCAATACCTACTAGAACGAACATGATGTGTTAGATAAGAATAAACCAGTTGTTGGTATGCATGTTGTTTCTCTTAAGAATGGAGATCATTGCTATCATGGTTTATGTGATATGGGTGATAGTGTGACTGCTATTCCATTTACTTTATATCAAGAAATTATGAATGATATAGCAACCTATGAGATTGAAGACATTGATGTCACTATTAAACTTGCAAACATAGATACTATTTCACCATATGGGATTGTTAGAGATACTCAGGTCTTGTGTGGAAAAATCAAGTACCCCACTGATTTCTTAGTACTTGGTTCACTACAAGATAATTTTTGGTCCCATTATATTTGGTAGACCTTTCTTGAATACCATTAATGCTGAAATTGATTATGTTAAAGAAAAAGGTTGAAGTAAGTTTTGGCGATGTGTCTTATTAATTTAATTTCTCTAAGTTTGGTAGACAACAACATGAGAAATAACTATATAGTAAATATGAAATTATTGGTCTTGCTTCTATTGCCATGACTCCTACTGATCCATTAGAACAATTTTGCTAGACCATGGAAATAATATGCATATGAATGAAAGCAATGGAATAGATGAGATGTTCTTTAAGCAATCACCTATCCTTAAACACAATTTTCCTACTAACATTATAGTAGATCCCCCCCCCCCCCCGCTAAGAGATATCCAGTGTTTGAATTAAAAAATTACATAAAACTTTGGAATATGCTTATCTTGATGAAAATAAGATATATCCTGTTATTATTAGTGCTAACATTTCAGAGCATGAAAAAAAGAGATTACTTAGAACTCTTGATGATCTTAAGGGTATTAGTCCGAGTCTTTGTGTGCACAAGATTAATATGGATTCAGATGCCGAATGAGTTGTTGATCATCAATGCCATTTGAATCGTAAAATGATGGAAGTGGCAAGAATAGAAATACTAAAGCTTGTGGAGGCAGGCATAATTTATCCTATTGCTCATAGTTGATGGGTGAGCCCTGTTCATTGTGTTCCTAAGAAAGGAGGTATAACCATTGAATTTATCCCACAAAGAATTGTAATAGGTTATAGGATGGTAATTGATTTTAGAAAATTAAACAAAGATACTAGAAACGATCATTACCCCTTACCTTTTATTGATCAAATGTTAGAAAGATTATCTAAGCATACACATTTTTTTCTTGATGGATATTCTCGTTTCTCTCAAATACCTATCTCAGAAGAAGATCTGGAGAAAACTACTTTTACTTGTTCGTTTGGAACTTATGCTTATAAAGGTATACCTTTTGGTTTTTGTAATGCACGTGCTTCCTTAAAAAATGTATGACTTCTATATTCTTTGAATTTTTTCAAAAGATTGTTGAGGTATTCATGGATGATTTATGTGTGTACGAGACTTCTTTTCATGATTACTTAAACAACCTTAGTCGAGTTTTGCACACATGTGAAGAAACTAATCTTGTCTTGAATTTGGAGAAGTGCCACTTTATGGTGAATGAAGATATAATACTAAGGCTTAAAATTTCCAAACTAGGTATTGAGCTAGACAAAGCTAAAGTTGATGCAATTAAGAAATGCCATGTCCTAAAGATGTTAAAGGTATAAGAAGTTTCCTTGGTCATGTTGGTTTTTATAGACGTATCATTAAAGATTTATCAAATATCTATAGGCCACTAACTAATATTCTTCAAAAAGAAGTTCCATTCGTTTTTTGTGATGATTGTGTAGAATCCTTTGAAATACTTAAGAAAGCCTTAATTTGTGCACCTATTGTTCAATCACCTGATTGAAACTTACCATTTGAAATTATGTGTGATGGTAGTGATTATGATGTTGGTGATGTTCTAGGGCAAAGTGTAGACAAGAAATTGAATGTTATCCATTATCCTAGTAAGATTGTAGACAGTGCTCAAAGAAATTATGCTACTACCAAGAAAAAAATTAGTAGTTGTGTGTTTGCGTGTGATAATTTTATACCTTATATTGTAGATTCTAAACTTACTATTCACACGAATCACGTTGCTATAAAATACTTCATAAAAAATAAAGATGCTAAACCTATAAATTAATTAAGTGGGTTCTTTTACTTCAAAAATTTGACTTGCATATTATCGATAGAAAGGGAGCTGAAAATCCAGTAGGAGATAATTTGTCTAGGATGGAAAATGTTCTTGATGACCTGCTGCCTATTGATGATAGTTTTTATGATGACCAATTAGCTGTTATAAATGCTTCCCCGTAGTTCTCCTTGCTATGCACATTATGCTAATTACAATTTTGCTAAATAGATGCCATGTAGTTTCACATGCCAACAACAGAAAAAGTTGTTCCCTAATTTACGACATTACTTTTGGGATGACCCACATTTATATAATGAAGGAGTGGATGGTGTTATTAGATGTAATGTACCTCAGCATGAACAAGAACAAATTCTACGAAAGTGTCATTCCGAAGCATACAGAGGGCACCATGATGGAGATAGAACTGCACATAAGGTACTACAATCTAGTTTCTATTGGCCTATTATTTTCAAATATGCATGTAAGATTGTACTATCTAGTAATGAATGTCAAAGAATTGTTAATATTGGTAGATGTTAGGAAATTCTCTGAATTACATGTGTTATTGAACCATTTGATGTTTGGGGTTTTGATTATATGGGACATTTTCCTTCCTATAATGGGCATACCCTTATTTTAGTTGTTGTTGAAGTTACTAAGTGGGTAGAAACTATTCCAACTAGTAGTGCTGATCACAACACTTCTATTAGAATGGTTAAAGAAGTTATTTTCTGGAGGTTTGGAGTCCCTATATATTTAATGACTGATGCTGGTTCACGCTTTATTCATGGTGCTTTCTGTAAACATCTAACTAAATATGATTTTAACCATATAATTGCATCTCCTTTCCATCCGTAGTCTACTGTCAAGTTGAATTGAGTAATAGAGAAATAAATTTATCTTGCAAAAGAATGTTAACATATCTTGAAAGAATTGGTTTAAGAAATTTGATGATGCATTATGGGCTTATTGAAATTCTTATAAAAATCATATGGGAACGTTCCCGTATAAAATGGACTATAGAAACACATGTCATTTACCTCTTGAGTTAGAACATAAGGCTTATTCGGCAATTATAAAAATTATCTATGATTTCAAACTTGCTGGTGAAAAGAGGTTATTTGATATTGATACATCCATTTTGCATCATGGTTCCTTATAGATATTTGAGTTATTCTTGTCCGTTATTCCCTTTTATCATACCATTTTTATGTCTTTCCTCTCTGAATATGCAAGGTACATCACAAAGAGGGAAATATCTGGAAACTTGAATTCTGGACCAAGAAACCAAGAAAAAGGCAAGAACAAATCAGCACACTCCAAATGACCTGAAACTTCACGGAGAATTTTTAAGGATTATTTAATAATTATTGGGCCAAAAATATACCACACGGGGGCCACCTGCTAGCCACAAGCCAAAGGGCGCGCCCACCACCCTAGGCGTGCCCTAATGGCTTGTGAGGCCCCTACAGGTCTCCTGAACCCCCTCTTCTCATATATGGTGTGTTTTACCCTAGACAAAATCATAAGAAACCTTCCGGGACGAAGCGCTGCCGTCTCGAGGCGGAAACTTGGAGAGAGGCTCTTTCGCACTTCAGTAGTCGGATTCTGGCGGGGGAATTCCTCTCCTGGAGGGAGAGATCGAAGCCATCATCATCACCCTCCTTCGTGGGAGGACCAATCTTCATAAACATCCTCACCATCTCATGTCCAACCCTGGTCATTTCTTGTATTCAATGTTTGTCTCAAAACCTCAGATTGGTATTTGTGGCTTAATAGTTGTGTTGATTACATCCTATAGTTGATGCTTGTTGGATTACTTGGTGGAAGATATTATTTTCATATCCTTAATCACTATTATTATACCTCTGATCCTGAACATGTTGATGAGGTATGAGTACTTACTATTGTTCCTCGGGAGATGGGAGAATTCTTGTTATAAGTAATCATGTAAAGTTGGTATTCATTCGATATTTTGATGACATGTATGTTGTTACTTCTCTTAGTGGTGTCATGTGAACGTCGACTACGTGACACTTCACCATGTTATGGGCCTAAGGAAAGTCATTGTGGAGT
The DNA here is from genome assembly GCF_904849725.1 of Hordeum vulgare subsp. vulgare. NCBI lineage: Eukaryota > Viridiplantae > Streptophyta > Magnoliopsida > Poales > Poaceae > Hordeum > Hordeum vulgare. The sequence continues at coordinate 543,588,630 of NC_058520.1, forward strand.
AACAAGTAGAGGATGGTGTTGGGAAACGTCGCATGGGAAACAAAAATTTTCCTACGCGCACGAAAACCTATCATGGTGATGTCCATCTACGAGAAGGAATATTCGATCTACGTACCCTTGTAGACCACACAGCAGAAGCGTTAAGAAACGCGGTTGATGTAGTGGAACGTCCTCACGTCCCTCGATCCGCCCCGCAAACCGTCCCGCGATCAGTCCCACGATCTAGTGCCGAACGGACGGCACCTCCGCGTTCAGCACACGTACAGCTCGATGATGATCTCGGCCTTCTTGATCCAGCAAGAGAGACGGAGAGGTAGATGAGTTCTTCGGCAGCGTGACGGCGCTCCGGAGGTTGGTGGTGATCTAATCTCAGCAGGGCTCCACCCGAGCTCCGCAGAAACGCGATCTAGAGGAAAAACGTGGAGGTATGTGCTCGGGCTGCCGTGGCAAAAGTTGTCTCAAATCAGCCCTAAAACCTCCGTATATATAGGGGGAAGGGGGGAGCCTTGCCTTGGGGTCCAAGGACCCCCAAGGGATTCGGCCGAGCCAAGGGGGGCAACCCTCCCCTTCCAAACCGAATTCAACTAGGTTTGGAAGGAGGAGTCCTTCCCCCTTTTCCCACCTCCTCTTTTTTTTCCTTTTCTCTTTGATTTTTTTCCTATGGCGCATAGGGCCTTCTTGGGCTGTCCCACCAGCCCACCAAGGGCTGGTGCGCCACCCCCAAGGCCTATGGGCTTCCCCGGGGTGGGTTGCCCCCCCCCCCCGGTGAACACCCAGAACCCATTCGTCATTCCCGGTACATTCCCGGTAACTCCGAAAACCTTCCGGTAATCAAATGAGGTCATCCTATATATCAATATTCGTTTCCGGACCATTCCGGAAACCCTCGTGACGTCCGTGATCTCATCCGGGACTCCGGACAACATTCGGTAACCAACCATATAACTCAAATACGCATAAAACAACGTCGAACCTTAAGTGTGCAGACCCTGCGGGTTCGAGAACTATGTAGACATGACCCGAGTGACTCCTCGGTCAATATCTAATAGCGGGACCTGGATGCCCATATTGGATCCTACATATTCTACGAAGATCTTATCGTTCGAAGCTCAGTGCCAAGGATTCATATAATCCCGTATGTCATTCCCTTTGTCCTTCGGTATGTTACTTGTCCGAGATTCGATCGTCAGTATCCGCATACCTATTTCAATCTCGTTAGCGGCAAGTCTCTTTACTCGTTCCGCAATACAAGATCCTGCAACTTACACTAAGTCACATTGCTTGCAAGGCTTGTGTGTGATGTTGTATTACCGAGTGGGCCCCGAGATACCTCTCCGTCACACGGAGTGACAAATCCCAGTCTCGATCCATACTAACTCAACGAACACCTTCGGAGATACCTGTAGAGCATCTTTATAGTCACCTAGTTACGTTGCGACGTTTGATACACACAAAGCATTCCTCCGGTGTCAGTGAGATATATGATCTCATGGTCATAGGAACAAATACTTGACATGCACAAAACAGTAGCAACAAAATGACACGATCAACATGCTACGTCTATTAGTTTGGGTCTAGTCCATCACATGATTCTCCTAATGATGTGATCCCGTTATCAAGTAACAACACTTGCCTATGGCCAGGAAACCTTGGCCATCTTTGATCAACGAGCTAGTCAACTAGAGGCTTACTAGGGACAGTGTTTTGTCTATGTATCCACACAAGTATTGTGTTTCCAATCAATACAATTTTAGCATGGATAATAAACGATTATCATGAACAAAGAAATATAATAATAACTAATTTATTATTGCCTCTAGGGCATATTTCCAACAGTCTCCCACTTGCACTAGAGTCAATAATCTAGTTCACATCGCCATGTGATTCCAACGAATCCAACACCCAGATAGTTATGGGGTCTGATCACGTCTTGCTCATGAGAGAGGTTTCAGTCAACGGTTCTGAAATTTTCAGATCCGTGTGTTCTTTACAAATCTTTATGTCATCTTATAGATGCTGCTACTATGTGCTATTCGGAAATACTCCAAATATCTACTCTACTATACGAATCCGTTTCACTACTCATAGTTATTCGGATTAGTGTCAAAGCTTGCATTGACGTAACCCTTTACGACGAACTCTTTAACCACCTCCATAACCGACAAAAATTCCTTAGTCTATTTAGTTACTAAGGATAACTTTGACCGCTGATCAGTGATTCAATCCTGGATCACTGTGTGTACCTCTTAATAGACTTGCTGCAAGGCACACATCAGGTGCGGTACTCAGCATGGCATACTTTAGAGTCTACGGCTAAGGCATAGAAGACGACCTTCGTCTATTCTCTTTATTCTGCCGTGGTCGGGTTTTGAGTCTTACTCAAATTCACACCTTACAACGCAACCAAGAACTCCTTCTTTGCTGATCTATTTTGAACTCCTTCAAAACTTGTCAAGGCATGCATCTTGTTGAAACTTCCATTAAGCGCTTTCGATCTATCTCCATAGATCTTTGATGGTCAACGTTCAAGTAGCTCAATCCAGGTATTCCTTTGAAAACTCCTTTCAAACAACCTTGTATGCTTTATAGAAATTCTACATTACTTCTGATCCACAATATGTCAACCACATATACTTATCAGAAATTCTATAGTGCTCCCACTCACTTCTTTGGAAATACAAGTTTGTCATAAACCTTGTACAAACCCAAAATCCTTGATCATCTCATCAAAGTGTATATTCCAACTCTGAGATGCTTGCACCAGTCCATTTAAGGATCGCTGGAGCTTGCATACTTGCTAGTATCTTTAGGATCGATAAAACCTCATGGTTGTATCTCATACAATGTTTGCTCAAGGAAACCGTCGAGGAAACAATGTTTTGACATCCTACATGCAATATTTCATAAATAATGCAGCAACTACTAACATAACTCTAACAGACTTTTAGCATCGCTACGAGTGAGAAAGTCTCATCATAGTCAACTGTTTGATCTTGTCGGAAACATCTTTGCGACAAGTCGAGCTTTTCTTAATAGTGACTTATCACTATCATCGTTTGTCTTCCTTTTAAAGATCCATATTTACTCAATAGTCCTATGACCATCAAGTAGTTCTTCCAAAGTCTACACTTTGTTTTCATACATGGATCCTCTCTCGGATTTCATGGCCTCCAGCCATTTGTCGGAATCCGGGCCCACCATTGCTTTCTCCATAACTCGTAGGTTCACTATTGCTCAACAACATGACCTCCAAGACAGGGTTACCGTACCACTCTGCAGCAGTACGCGACCTTGTCAACCTACGAGGTTTGTACTAACTTGATCCGATGCTTGATGATCACCATCATCAGCTTTCACTTCAATTGGTGTAGGCGCCACAGGAACAACTTCCTGCGCCGTGCTACACATTGGTTGAAGTGATGGTTCAATAACCTCATCAAGTTCTACCACCCTCCCACTCAATTCTTTCGAGATAAACCTTTCCTCGAGAAAGGATCCGTTTCTAGAAACAAACACTTTGCTTTCGGATCTGAGATAGGAGATGTACCCAACCTTTTTGGATATCCTATGAAGATGCATTTATCCGCTTTGGGTTCGAGCTTATCAGACTGAAACATTTTCACATAAGTGTCGAAGCCCCAAACATTCAAGAAATGACCGTTGAGATTTCTCTAAACCTCAGTCTATATTGTGTCATCTCAACGGAAATACGCCGTGCCCTATTTAAAGTGAATGCGGTTGTCTCTAATGCATAACCCATAAACGATAGTGGTAATTCGATAAGAGACATCATAGCATGCACCATACCAAATAGTGTGTGGCTATGACGTTCAGACACATCATCACACTATGATGTTCCAGGTGGCATGAACTGCGAAGCAATTTCCACATTGTCTTAACTGCGTACCAAAACTCGTAACTCAGATATTCATTTCTACGATCATATCGTAGACAGTTTATCCTCTTGTTACGACGAACTTCACTCTGAAACAGAATTGAACTTTTCAACATTTCAGACTTGTGATTCATCAAGTAAATACTCTTGTATCTACTCAAATCGTCAGTGAAGTAAGAACATAATGATATCCACTGCGTGCCTTAGCACTTATTGGACTGCACACATCAAAAATGCATTACTCCCAACAAGTTACTCTACTTGTTTCATGTGGCATGTTTTGCATGTCTCAAGTGATTCAAAATCAAGTGAGTCCAAACGATCCATCAGCATGGAGCTTCTTCATGCATTTTACACCAACATGACTCAAGTGGCAGTGCCACAACTAAGTGGTACTATCATTATTACTTTTTATCTTTTGGCACTAATATTATGAACATGTGTAACACTACGATCGAGATTCAATAAACCATTGAGGGTAATTATTCAAGCAAATAGAATAACTATTATTATTTTAAATGAATAATCGTATTGCAACAAACACGATCCAATCATGTTCATGCTCAACGCAAACACCAAATAACAATTATTTAGGTTTAACACCAATCCCGATGGTAGAGGGAGCGTGCGACGTTTGATCATATCAACCTTGGAAACACTTCCAACACGTATCGTCACCTTGCCTTTAGCTAGTCCCCGTTTATGCCGTAGCTTTCATTTCGTGTTACTAATCACTTAGCAACCGAACCGGTATCCAATACCCTCGTGTTACTAGGAGTACTAGTAAAGTACACATCAACATCATGTATATCAAATATACTTCTTTGGACTTTTGCCAACCTTCTTATCAACCAAGTATCTAGAGTTGCTCCGCCTCAGTGACTGTTCCCCTCATTACAGAAGCGCTTAGTCTCGGGTTTGGGTTTAATCTTGGGTCTCTTCATTAGTGCAGCAACTGTTTTGCCGTATCACAAAGTATCCCTTCTAGCCCTTGCCTTTCTTGAAACTTAGTGGTTTTTTCTAAGCATCAACTATTGATGCTCCTTCTTGATTTCTACTTTCGCAGTGTCAAACATCGCGAATCGCTCAAGGATCATTGTATCTATCCTTGATATGTTATAGTTCATCACGAAGCTCTCACAGCTTGGTGGCAGTGACTTTGGAGAACCATCACTATCTCATCTGGATGATTAACTCCCACTTGATTCAAGTGATCGTCGTACTCAGACAATCTTAGCACACGCTCAACGATTGAGCTTTTCTCCTTTACTTTGTGGACAAAGAATCTTGTTCGAGGTCTCGTACCTCTTAACAAGGGCACAAGCATGAAATCACAATTTCATCTCTTTAGAACATCACTTATGTTCCGTGACGTTTCAAAACGTTTTCGGCGCCTTGCTTCTAAGCCATTAAGTATTTTGCACTGAACTATCGTGTAGTCATCAGAAACGTGTATGTCGGATGTTCACAGCATCCACAGACGACGCTCGAGATGCAGCACACTGAGTGGTGCATTAAGGACATAAGCCTTCTGCGCAGCAACGAGGACAATCCTCGGTTTTACAGACTCAGTCTGCAAAGTTTGCTACTATCAAGTTTCAACTAAATTTTCTCTAGGAACATATAAAAAACAGTAGAGCTATATCGCAAGCTACATCGTAATTCGCAAAGACCATTAGACTATGTTGATGACAATTAGTTCCATTAATCATATTACTTAAGAACTCCCACTCAAAAAGTACATCTCTCTAGTCATTTGAGTGGTACATGATCCAAATCCACTATCTCAAGTCCGATCATCACGTGAGTCGAGAATAGTTTCAGTGGTAAGCATCTCTATGCTAATCATATCAACTATACGATTCATGCTCGACCTTTCGGTCTCATGTGTTCCGAGGCCATGTCTGCACATGCTAGGCTCGTCAAGCTTAACCCGAGTGTTCCGCGTGTGCAACTGTTTTGCACCCGTTGTATGTGAACGTTGAGTCTATCACACCCGATCATCACGTGGTGTCTCGAAACGAAGAATTGTCGCAACGGTGCACAGTCGGGGAGAACACAATTTCGTCTTGAAATTTTAGTGAGAGATCACCTCATAATGCTACCGTCGTTCTAAGCAAGATAAGGTGCATAAAGGATTAACATCACATGCAATTCATAAGTGACATGATATGGCCATCATCATGCGCTTCTTGATCTCCATCACCAAAGCACCGACACGATCTTCTTGTCACCGGCGTCACACCATGATCTCCATCGACGTATTGCCATCGGGGTTGTCGTGCTACTCATGCTATTACTACTAAAGCTACGTCCTAGCAATATAGTAAACACATCTGCAAGCACAAATGTTAGTTTAAAGACAACCCTATGGCTCCTGCCGGTTGCCGTACCATCGACATGCAAGTCGATATTATCTATTACAACATGATCATCTCATACATCCAATATATCACATCACATCGTTGGCCATATCACATCACAAGCATACCCTGCAAAAACAAGTTAGACGTCCTCTAATTTTGTTGTTGCATGTTTTACGTGGTGACCATGGGTATCTAGTAGGATCGCATCTTACTTACGCAAACACCACAACGGAGATATATGAATTGCTATTTAACCTCATCCAAGGACCTCCTCGGTCAAATCCGATTCAACTAAAGTTGGAGAAACTGACACTTGCCAGTCATCTTTGAGCAACGGGGTTACTCGTAGCGATGAAACCAGTCTCTCATAAGCGTACGAGTAATGTCGATCCAAGCCGCTTCAATCCAACAATACCGCGGAATCAAGAAAAGACTAAGGAGGGAAGCAAAATGCACATCACCGCCCACAAAAACTTTTGTGTTCTACTCGAGAAGACATCTACGTGTGAACGTAGCTCATGATGCCACTGTTGGGGAACGTCGCATGGGAAACAAAAAATTTCCTACGCGCACGAAAACCTATCATGGTGATGTCCATCTACGAGAGGGGATATTCGATCTATGTACCCTTGTAGACCGCACAGCAGAAGCGTTAAGAAACGCGGTTGATGTAGTGGAACGTCCTCACGTCCCTCGATCCGCCCCGCGAACCGTCCCGCGATCAGTCCCATGATCTAGTGCCGAACGGACGACACCTCCGCGTTCAGCACACGTACAGCTCGACGATGATCTCGGCCTTCTTGATCCAGCAAGAGAGACGGAGAGGTCGATGAGTTCTCCGGCAGCATGACGGCGCTCCAGAGGTTGGTGGTGATCTAATCTCAGCAGGGCTCTGCCCGAGCTCCGCAGAAACGCGATCTAGAGGAAAAACCATGGAGGTATGTGGTCGGGCTGCCGTGGTAAAAGTTGTCTCAAATCAGCCCTAAAACCTCCGTATATATAGGGGGAAGGGGGGAGCCTTGCCTTGGGGTCCAAGGACCCCCAAGGGATTCGGCCGAGCCAAGGGGGGCAACCCACCCCTTCCAAACCCAATTCAACTAGGTTTGGAAGGAGGAGTCCTTTCCCCTTTTCCCACCTCCTTTTTTTTTCTTTTCTCTTTGATTTTCTTCCTATGGCGCATAGGGACTTCTTGGGCTGTCCCACCAGCCCACCAAGGGCTGGTGCGCCACCCCCAAGGCCTATGGGCTTCCCCGGGGTGGGTTGCCCCCCCGGTGAACACCCGGAACTCATTCGTCATTCCCGGTACATTCCCGGTAACTCCGAAAACCTTCCGGTAATCAAATGAGGTCATCCTATATATCAATCTTCATTTCCGGACCATTCCGGAAACCCCCGTGACGCCCGTGATCTCATCCGGGAGTCCGAACAACATCCGGTAACCAACCATATAACTCAAATACGCATAAAACAACGTCGAACCTTAAATGTGCAGACCCTGCGGGTTCGAGAACTATGTAGACATGACCCGAGTGACTCCTCGGTCAATATCCAATAGCAGGACCTGGATGCCCATATTGGATCCTACATATTCTACGAAGATCTTATCGTTTGAACCTCAGTGCCAAGGATTCATATAATCCTGTATGTCATTCCCTTTGTCCTTCGGTATGTTACTTGCCCGAGATTCGATCGTCAGTATCCGCATACCTATTTCAATCTCGTTTATCGGCAAGTCTCTTTACTCGTTCTGTAATACAAGATCCCGCAACTTACACTAACTCACATTGCTTGCAAGGCTTGTGTGTGATGTTGTATTACCGAGTGGGCCCCGAGATACCTCTCCGTCACACGGAGTGACAAATCCCAGTCTCGATCCATACTAACTCAATGAACGCCTTCGAAGATACCTGTAGAGCATCCTTATAGTCACCCAGTTACGTTGCGACGTTTGGTACACACAAAGCATTCCTCCGGTGTCAGTGAGATATATGATCTCATGGTCATAGGAACAAATACTTGACATGCAGAAAACAGTAGCAACAAAATGACACGATCAACATGCTACGTCTATTAGTTTGGGTCTAGTCCATCACATGATTCTCCTAATGATGTGATCCCGTTATCAAGTAACAACACTTGCCTATGGCCAGGAAACCTTGGCCATCTTTGATCAACGAGCTAGTCAACTAGAGGCTTACTAGGGACAGTGTTTTGTCTATGTATCCACAAAGGTATTGTGTTTCCAATCAATACAATTATAGCATGGATAATAAACGATTATCATGAACAAAGAAATATAATAATAACTAATTTATTATTGCCTCTAGGGAATATTTCCAACAGATGGGTTGCGGGAGTGACAGAAGCTTAAACCCCAGTTTATGTGTTGCTTCATAAGGTGTTGATTTGGATCCACATATTTAATGCTATGGTTAGATTTTATCTTAATTCTTCTGTCGTAGTTGCGGATCCTTGCGAGAGAGGGTAATCATAAATTGGTTGTTTTGCAAGTAAGAATAACACCTTAGCAGCGGTCCACCCATGTGTCAAATTATAAAAGTAGCAAACGCGAATCAATTCAACATGATGAACATGACTAGAGAGAAATTCCCGTGTGTTATCGGGAGCGCTTGCTTAATATAAGAGTACTTTTAGGCCCGTCCTTTGATACAATAAGGATTGGGCCACCTTTCTGCACATTTTATACTATTTTCACATGTCACTTGTTACGAATTATCTTGCTACAAAACTATCTATTATTGTTGCTCACGGCATTTTCACAAAATACCTTGTTGAAAACTACTTATCATTTCCTTCAGCTCCTCGTTGGGTTCGACACTCTACTTATCGAAAGGACTAGGATTGATCCCCGATACTTGTGGGTCATCAAGACTCTTTTCTGGCGCCGTTGTCGGGGAGTGAAGCGCCTTTGGTAAGTGGAAATTTGTAAGGAAACATTTTCGATACAGATTGAAATTTACTGTTGCTTGTCACTATGAATGGTCACCCTTTGAGTGGCTTGGTCGTGGCATCTTAGCCTTGAACGGAATTTGTGAAAGTTGGTCCTCAACCTAATGAACCTACTAAAAATATTTATTATGAGATTTCTTGGGGTATGGTAGAGAAACTGTTGGCTAATCCTTATAACGGTTCAACTCATCTTGATTACCATTTTATATATGTCAACAAGATTTGTGGATTGTCTAAGCTTTCCGGTCTATCCGGAGACAAAATTAAGAACAAACTTTTCCTTTTATCTTTGGTGGGAAAATAATTAATGTTGTACATGCTATTGGATGATATTGGATCATGGTACTGGAATCGCTTGAAGCTGGAATTTCATCAGAAGTTTTATCCTATGCATCCAGTTCATCATGATCGAAACTTTATTTATAAGACTCATGAAGGAGAAAGTATAGATCAAGCTTGGGGGAGGCTCAAATATATGATGCAAAGTTTCCCCAACCATGAGCTCTCGAGAGAAATGATTATATAATTTTTTTATGCTCGGCTTTCTCATGATGATTAAGCATTACTCGGTTCTTGTGCTACTGGTTCCTATATGAAGGAAACTATTGAATTCAAATCGGATCTTCCGTAAAGGATTAAACACAACTTTGAAGGCCGGGGACTCGACAAAGGTAAAGGGTCGGGGCATAAGGCTTAATTTTGATTGTGTTAAATCTTTTATGGAAACCAATGCTTTTCGTGAGTTTAGCAATAAATATGGTCTTGACTCTAAGATACTAGCTAATTTGTGTGAATCTTTTTCTACCCATGTTGATCTCCCCAAGGAGAAGTAGTTTAAATATCATCCTCCCATTTAAAAACAACATGAGAGACTTGTTAAAGTTAAGAAGGAAGAAATAATTATTAGCCATGTTGATCCAATTGTTCCTACTGGTTACATTGAGAAATCTCCCTTTCCCGTTAGGATTAGGGAACATGCTAAGGCTACAACTATGGTTAATAAAAGTCATGCTAGGACACCGAAACCTTCTGAACAAACAAATGTTGATTTTAGTGTTGCTATGGATAAAGATCTCCTAGTTGATTACACTGATGGGTTGGTTATTTACTTCTGTGATGAAGTTGTCAGAGTGGCAAAGCCTGTTAGAAACAAGCGAGACGAGCTCGATAAAAATAAACTAGTTGTAGGCATGCCTATTGATGACCCACAAGTATAGGGGATCAATCGTAGTCCTTTCGATAAGTAAGAGTCTCGAACCCAACGAGGAGCAGAAGGATCCGACAAGTGGTTTTCAACAAGGAAATATCTGCAAGCACTGAAATTATCGGTAACAAGTGATTGTGTGGTGAGATGATTCCTAGCAAGCAACAAGTAACAAAAGTAGCAACGGTGCAGCAAAGTGGCCCAATCCCTTTTGTAGCAAGGGACAAGCCTGGACAAAGTCTTATAGGAGGAAAAACGCTCCCGAGGACACACGTGAATTTCTGTCATGCTAGTTTTATGATGTTCATATGATTCGCGTTCGTTACTTTGATAGTTTGATATGTGGGTGGACCGGCGCTTGGGTACTGCCCTTACTTGGACAAGAATCCCACTTATGATTAACCCGTCTCGCAAGCATCCGCAACTACGAGAGAAGAATTAAGACAAATTCTAACCATAGCATTAAACTAGTGGATCCAAATCAGCCCCTTACGAAGTAACACGTAAACTAGGGTTTAAGCTTCTGTCACTCTAGCAACCCATCATCTACTTACTACTTCCCAATGCCTTCCTCTAGGCCCAAATAATGGTGTAGTGTTATGTATTCGACGTTCACATAACACCACTAGAGGAAAAACAACATACAACATATCAAAATACCGAACGAATACCAAATTCACATGACTATTATTAGCATGACTTATCCCATGTCCTCAGGAACAAAAGTAACTACTCACAAAGCATAATCATAATTATGATCAGAGGGGTAATGAGTAGCATCAAGGATCTGAACATAATCTCTTCCACCAAACAATCCAACTAGCATCAACTACAAAGAGTAATCAACACTACTAGCAACCTTACAAGTACCAATCGGAGTCGCGAGACGAAGATTGGTTACAAGTGATGAACTAGGGTTTGGAGATGAGATAGTGCTGATGAAGATGTTGATGGTGACGAGTCCCCTCCGATGAGAGGAGTGTTGGTGATGATGATGGCGACGATTCCCCCCTCCGAGAGGGAAGTTTCCCCGCTAGGATCGTCCTGCCGGAGCTCTAGATTGGTTCTGCTCAAGTTCCGCCTCGTGGCGGCGGCGAAACCACGAAAAAGCTCCCTTCTGATTTTTTCCTCGACGAAACCCTCCATATAGCAAAAGAGGGGGGCCAGTGGGCCAGTGGGCTGCCTACAAGCCACCATGGCGCGACATGGGGGGTGGCCGCGCCGTGCACGCTTGTGGGCACCCCCTGGTTCCCCTTCGGCACTTCTTTGGCCCAGTATTTTTGATAAATTGGGGAAAAATCTCCGTTGATTTTCACGGCGTTTTGATTTGCACAGAATAGGTATCTCAACTTTGCTCCACTTTCAGGCCAGAATTCCAATTGCCAGTATTCTCCCTCTTCATGTAAACCTTGCAAAATAAGAGAGAACAGGCTTAAGAATAGTACCGTGAAGTGAAATAACAGCCAAAGAAGCGAGAAATATCAACATGAAAACATGATGCAAAATGGACATATCAACTCCCCCAAGCTTAGACCTCGTTTGTCCTCAAGCAAAAGCCTAGCTCACTAAATATGTCCACATGTTTAGGGAGAGAGGTGTCGACAAAACAAGATACGAACATGCATGCATCATGATCATGATCAGAACAACAATACCAACATATAATCTCTCATGCTAAAGTGATAATTCCTTCACAATGTAAAGCATGGATCAAGAACCTTACCAAGAAGTAACAACCGATAGCCTTTAGTCATTGAAGCAATTGCAATTTATCACAACATCAGAAAGAGTCAAATAAGAGCTTGTAAAGAAAATCCACATACTAAATCATTCTTTCGTTCTCTACAATTCCTACAACTCACGTGGTACTCATGAGATCAAAGTTTCAGCTGGACACAGATAAAGATGGGGGCTTATAGTTTTGCCTCCCAACTGCTTACCTCAAGGGTAATGTCAACAATAATAATTCATGAATGCCTACCTCCAAGTTGACATATGAATATAGATCCTTCCCAAGCATATGACGGTAGCCAAGACAAAGGCAAAATAAGGAATTGGTGAAGATCACCATGACTCTTTCAGGGGTAAAAGGTAAAGGTACAAGATAGGCCCTTCGCAGAGGGAAGCAGAGGTTGTCATGCTCTTTTGAGGTTTAAATGTGTGTCCTCTTTGTGCAGAGGAACGTCACTTTATATTGCCCCCTGTGATAATGAACTTTATTATGCAGTCTGTCGCTTTTATGCCTTCCTCATCACAGGTTCGTATAAAGCTTATTTTCCACACACAAATAGATCATACATATTAGAGAGCAATTTTTATTGCTTGCACCGATGACAACTTACTTGAGGGATCTTATTCAATCCATAGGTAGGTATGGTGGACACTCATGGCAAAACTAGTTTGAAGGTTTATGGATGCACACGTAGTATCTCTACTTGGTGCGGGAGGTTTTGGCTAATATGAGGTGGAAGCAATCGTCACATGCTAAGGGATCTCTAATCATATAAAATTGTTCAGAGCCAAGCAAACACAATTCATTATGTTGTATTCCTTGTCCAACATCTACTTCTAGGCATGCAATAGTTTGGCGAGTGTTCACAATCATAGATGGTGTGAGAGATGATATATTTATATGTGAACCTCTCCTTCTTTATCATTTCCTATTAATTGCGACAATGACCAAGGTCTACGTTTGCCTACCCTCAACAAGTTTCAGTCCTCATTATTTTTATATGTGAAGCCATCAATTCCCATAAGATCATTACATGATCTTTCATGCTTTTGTTCTATTCTCACTCTTTTGATCATGGCAAGAGGAAAAGCCCTTCAACTAAGGCACTCTTTATTATATGGCTCACGAGCAAGAATACATCGGGGGTGACACAAAGCAAAACTCAAGACTAAAACATTAAGACTTTTAAACTACCAGAGAAAGAGAAAACTGAAAAGGAAAACTAAAAACAAAGGTAAAGGCAAAATATGTGATGCTGATACGATACCGGGGCAACTCCCCCAAGCTTGCCACAAGCCATAGGGATTGCCCATACCAATGCTTAGTTGTCTTCCTTTGGTGGTGATGGTGGAGTTGTTGCAACATGAGTTTGATCCTCCGTCTTCCAAGGCATAGGTGCTCCATCATGGAAAGATGAACGAGTCTCCGGAATCCTCAAATCTGCAGCCAACTTTATTGATTTAAATCTATACTCATACTCATAGTTTTGGTTCTGCAGGTCATAGATCTGGCCCTGGAGTTGATCAACCCTGTCATAGAGCCTGGAGAGATGCTTCCCAATGTCATTGGCATCAATCCTGTGCTTGTTGGTGAACTCCGTGATCATCATGTGGTTGGCGTTGAGTCCACACTCCACCATCCCTTGGCACTTGACGACTTGTTGCTCCATTTCTTCGAGCCTCGTCTCCATTTCTTCGAGCCTCGTCTCCCCCTCAACATCACGGATGTGCAACATCCCCTCACGCATCTCGATAGATTGAGGGTGTTGTAGCACTTCCGTGAGGTAGGGATTGATGACCTTCTTGAAGATCTTGTCCTTAGGAGCTTTTGGGGAAGTCATGGCGATCTAGATTTGCAACAGAAACACGCTCGAAACGAAAAACCGAGGAAATCTGCGTGATGCACGGGTCAAACCAAATGGAAGTATATATAATGATTTTTTCCAGACCAGAAGGAGTCCCCTGCACGAAAATGGAGTCCGGGAGGCGCACGAGGTGGCCACAAGCCCTCGCGGCGCGGCCAGGGGGTGGGCCCGCGCCGTGCAGGCTTGTCACCTCCTCGCGCACTTTCCGGACTACTTCCAGTTTTAGTATTTTTTTCAAATATTCCAAAACGGAGAAAATTTCCTATTGGAAAAGTTTTGGACTCTGTTTTCTTACCGAATCTCATACCTCTTCGTTTTCGGAGTCTGAAACAGGCTGATAAATGTCCCTAAGGTATTCTTCCGGAGTTATGGTATTGATGATATTGCTTTCAACATATATGGGAGTACCTGAGATATAATGCTTGATTCTCTGCCCATTTACCACTCTCGGACAATTGCCTTCCGTGCTCTTGATCTTGATAGCACCGGAACGATATACTTCCTCAACAACATAGGGACCTTCCCATTTAGAGAGAAGCTTGCCTGCAAAGAATCTTAAACGAGAGTTATATAGCAAGACATAATCACCTACATTGAACTCATGCTTTTGTATCCTCTTATCATGCCACCTCTTAACCTACATTGAACAGCTTGGCATTCTCATATGCCTGAGTTCTCCACTCATCAAGAGAGCTAATATCAAATAACCTATTCTCACCGGCAAGTTTGAAATCAAAGTTCAGCTCTTTGATTGCCCAATAAGCTTTATGCTCTGGCTCAAGAGGTAAGTGACATGCTTTCCCATACACCATTTTGTACGGAGACATGCCCATGGGATTCTTATAGGCAGTTCTATAAGCCCACAGTGCATCATCGAGCTTCTTAGACCAATTCTTTCTAGACCTCTTACAGTATTTTCACATGCAAACACGACTGCTAAAAATTCCTTTTCCGTAGTAGCATAGTTTCTTTGGGCACTGTCTAGAGCTTTACTAGCATAGTGAATAACATTCAACTTCTTATCAACTCTTTGCCCTAGGACAGCACCAACAGCATAATCACTAGCATCACACATGATTTCAAAAGGTAAGTTCCAATCAGGTGGTTGAACAATAGGTGCAGTTATAAAGGCCTTCTTAAATATTTTGAAGGCTTCCTCACAATCATCGTCAAAAACAAAAGGAATATCCTTTTTCAAGAGATTGGTAAGAGGCCTAGAAATCTTAGAAAAGTCTTTAATGAACCTTCTATAGAAACCAGCATGACCAAGGAAACTTCTTATACCTTTGATATCTGTGGGGTATGGCATTTTCTCGATTGCATCAACCTTAGCCTTATTGACTTCAGTACCTCTTTCAGAAATTTTATGTCCTAAGACGATGCCTTTATTAACCATAAAGTGGCACTTCTCCCAATTCAAGACAAGATTGGTGTCTTTACATCTCTGTAAGACCCGATCAAGGTTGCTGAGGCAATCATCAAAAGAAGACCCGTAAACAGAGAAGTCATCCATTAAAACCTCGACAATCTTTTCACAAAAGTGAGAGAATATAGCCATCATACATCTTTGAAAGGTGGCAGGTGCATTACATAAACCAAAAGGCATACGTCTATAAGCAAAGGTACCGAAAGGGCAGGTGAAAGTGGTTTTCTCTTGATCAGATTGTGCAACTGGTATTTGGGAGAAACCAGTATAACTGTCTAGAAAGCAGAAGTGTGTGTGTTTAGACAGCCTTTCTAGCATTTGGTCGATAAAAGGCAAAGGGTAATGATCTTTCCTAGTGGCCTTATTCAACTTCCTAAAATCAATCACCATCCTATAGCCAGTAATAATCCTCTGTGGGATCAACCTATCCTTATCATTAGGGACAACGGTAATGCCTCCCTTCTTAGGAACGCAATGCACCGGACTCACCCAATCGCTATGAGCAACAGGTGTAGCGACCCGACTCAAAACGAGTCAGGCCTCTGTGTATCTGTGCCATCCCTGGATCAGTATGCTGGCACACACAGTACATCAATGTATATATCAAAGTGCAATCACATGTAAATAGCGTAAAACTGATATATACCTTAAATATCTGAGCGGAAGCAGTCACGGGAGTGGAGTCCCAATAAACACCAACGGCAAGTTGAGTGTAGAACGTAACCCTGAATCGTACTCTTACTCGTCGAAGAAAAATATCTGCAACATAAGACGTTGCAGCCGTGTAGGTCAGCATATTGAATATGCCGGCAAGTCACATAAGAGAGGGGTGAAAAGTAATCATCTATACTATATGCATATATGGCAGGTGGGGCTATAAGTTTTTAGCGAAAAGCAAGTTTTCTCCTACATCAAGAGAGGCTTAAAAGCAAAATGTTACTACGTTGTTTGTTGTTAACGAGATGGTTCCGCCAACCATTCTTGTACCCGAGTTGTCAATAATTACCCTCATCAAATATATATAATGGTGTTGGGAAATCCAGATAACTTCAGTTCCTTTGGCTCAAGTTGTCCATGACCGTGGACACGGCTAATCGATTAGGTTTGAGTACTCTGCAGAGTTTCGCACACGTTCCCCACAAGATTTGATCGCCTCCGTGTATGTCCTCGCACTTCAGGGTGTTTGAAGACCGGATGATCAAAACATGGTCTTTCAACGGGTCCCTCTGAATCCCTGTCGGTGCCCATCCATTCCTACCGTTCTTCTACATCTGCTAGCACCGCCTGTCCAGAGTCGCCGCGTTGTCCAACCAAGCCAGAGCCCATAATGACTTGTGGCTGTGCAGGTAAGCCTTGGGTCTTGAAAATATCCGTCCGTCCCTTTGAGCCTGGGTGAAGCTTTCCGCAGGATGTCATGGCCTCTCCAGCATCCCGGGTCATCCATTGGGTTCTCCAGGGAGCCGATCAACCGTCCTTCATCGAGAGTTGCATTGCGTCCGAGGTCTTGAAAAGTCTTGTCTTAACCGGTCTTGATTATTTAATCAACCTCGCATCACTCGTGTTATGCACTCAACCGAAATCCCGTCTACTCAAGCATAGCAATATCAATTCGTCCCGGGGCCAAGTATCGGGGTTGTTGTGTGCCTACCTCATGATACTACAATCTATACTAAAATTTCCAAGTACCTAAGCAGCATGCAATTGGGCATAGGATGGTAGAACTACGATGCATAAAACATAGGTGATAGTATGATCAAAGTGACTTGCCCGGTGATTTTGACGAAGAAGAAAATTCTCGAGAAATAACTTGATAGACTACTCGTCACTCTCCGATAAAATCTATATAACAAACATATCATTCACATAAGCACTCATACTAGCAATCATTCTAGCAATCAAAACAAAAGATAGAGCGAATAGGAATCCGAAGGAAACTTCAAATAAGACTCGAGAGTCCTCTACTACATCAAACACTAAATGATTTTTGTCCAACAGAAAATAATAACAAGGAACTAAGATATAAATTTAACTAAGATAAAATAGAGTATTTTCACAAAAATATTTGAAATTATTCCCAAACGGGATTTGAAACAGTGCGGAAACCAATTGCAAGTTACTAAGGAACTAGAATTGATTTCATGAAAACAAATGAAAATAAATAAAAACTTGTTGCAAAACTACTGTTTAACTAACAGAAACAAAACATAATAATCTTTCTGAAATAATAAAGAAAATATTTTAAAACAAAGATAGAAAAGGAATTAGCCGAAATCCTAAAAGAGGTGAAACAGAAATTGTTTCACAAGAAACAGTGAGCTAAAATACTCAAACAAATCTGAAATTTTTACCACTGATAAATAAGATCACTAGTGATCAGTACCAAAATGAATCAAATTACAAGCTATTTTTAAACTCCTGGAATAAGGAAAACAAGGTTTAAACTAAATCTGATCTAACTTATATTTGAAAATTTCAAACATAGACAAACTATATGTTTTTAAAAACTACAGGAAATTTGTGAGCTACTGGAAAAAGAATCACTATCATTGGACTTCGGGATCAAAAGTTATAGCCAAAACAAAACAGAAACTTTGCTGTTTTTGGAACTAGACAGAAAAAGAGAATAATTGCTACAGAGACGTGGCGCCCACTGATTGGCTAAGGGTGTTTGCTGGATAGGCTAAACAGCGGATGGCGGCTAAATAAGAAAAATGCTTCGGTTCACTTAACTGATGGACCGGTTCTTTTTAGAAAACCGAAGGGGTAAGTACTTCCTAATCTACACCGTAGATTATGGATCTAAGGGCTACTACATAAAAACAAAAAAAGAAACAGGAGGGGGATGGAGCCTTACCGTGGCTGGAGTTGCTCTCGTGGCTGGCAATGGTGGCCGAGGTAGGGGTGGGGCTCCGGTGGGGTGGGTCGTCGGTGGGGAGGGGATCCGGCCGAGGGGGGGCGGCGAGGCAGAGGGAGGGCGGCGAGGTGGAGGGAGCCTGCAGTTGGGGGTAGGGATGGCAATGGGTACCCATTACCCACGTACCCTGCGGGTAAAAACCCTATTAGGGTAAGGGTATGGGACAAAAACATACCCATGGGTATATAAATAGGAAAATCTAAAACCCATCGGGTAGAGCGGGTACGGGTATGGGATCATATAACCCATACCCATATACCCATGTACCCATATAAAATCTATGTAAACTCAAAATTATCTCTACAATCTACACTATGTCAATAATTTATGAATTGAAAGTGTATGCCTATGTGTTGTTGTTTATCACTATATGATATTGTTTTATAAGTATGTGTTGTAGTTATAATCTATCTTTGTAAAATATATAATACAATGCATTTTATAACTATAAGTTGTTTAAATTGATGTTTGCAAATATGGGTAATTTTACCCACGGGTACCTGTCTACCCTGTCGGGTAACGGGTATGGGAAAAAATTATACCCGTTGATGAGTATGGGTAAGGGTGATGGGTAATATCAGACGGGGCGGGTAAGGGTATGGGGAGGCTCCACCCGTACCCATACCCTGCGGGTGCCATCCCTAGTTGGGGGGGGGGGGACGGGGAAGTTGCTGGCGGTGCTGCTGCTCGCTGGTCATGGGGCAATGGGGCGGGGTGCAGGAGGGTGGCCGGCGGGGTGGGTGTTGGAGGAGGGGTCGAAGGGTGGAGGGGTGCAGGGGTGCCAGGGGGGCTCGGCAGGGGGGGAGGGTGCAGTGGGCCGACGGTGGGGAGCTCCTGTGAGTTTTCTGGTGGTCAACTCCGGCGAGGTGGCGCGCGAGCTAGAGGCGAGGAGAGGGGATGGTTTCAACGGGAATGGAACGAGGAGGTGCAGGGGGTTCTTATAGAGGCGACGGGAGGCGCTGGGAAGGGAAGGTGCTTCACGAATCCCGGAGGTGGGGATTCCTCTGTCCATGGAAGGCAAGTTCCTGTGACGTGGGGAAGAGAGGAGAGGTAGGAGATGATCTTGTTGGGCCAGAGAAAAGGAAAGTCTTAATGGGCCACTTGGAGTTTCCTAATAAAAGTGATTTGTTTCCTATTTTTAAAACTAGGAAACTAAAACGATAAAAGGAAATCAAATCAATTCGGAATAAAGAGTTTCTATATACTAAAATTATCAGAAAAATAAAATATAGATGATGGGCATTTTTCCACGGCAAAAATAAAAACTTCAGAAAAATTTATTTTCACAAAATTGCCTAAAAGGTTTATTTTCTTTTGCAAATAATTTTCAAATGACCCTCTAAGTTTTAGGGTGCAAATAACTTTCAAAATGCCCGGGTATTTGAGGGTCATGTTCCTCCTCTCTTTTCTGTTTGACAGATAGTATTTCCCGGCATTTCTTGCACGAAGAAAACAAATGGAAATGCAAAAGAATTCAAATGCAAATATCTCCGTTCAAATTATTTATAGTTGAAGAAGTCATGTCATCTTCTCTCTTTGCTTTTAAAAGATTGAATTTGAATTCATCGGAGATGGGGAAAGTCATTTTATTCCCTCTCATTCAAAAGTTTCGAAAAGTTTCAAATTTCACACAAGTTTCAATCACTCAGGCAACCAACAAACAATCTAATAATAATTATATTAACATTCCAAAATTTATAATTTTGGGATGTTACAAACTACCACACTTAAAATGAATCTCATCCTCGAGATTCGAAGAGGCTAGAAAGAAAGGTTAGGGTTTGGGGGTCTTCTAACAAATCCAATCTCCGGCAAGGTGGGATGCTACCACACTTAAAATGAGAGGTACTGGTCCCTCAAATTTTTAACAATCCTCTGGGGTCTTGGCATCTCGCTCGTCACACTCTTCATGGTAACTTCTTTGGTGAAGTTCTTCCATTATATTCATAATGTTTCCATCAAAATCGAGGGTTCTTCTGTTGATATAAGATTCTTCCGTCACTGGGTCTTCTTAACTGACAAGTCTCGTGACCATTCTAAATAACCTATCGATGATTCTCATGGTGGTCTACCATTTGTGGTTATCCTGCAGAGAGAAGGGTCTTGGCTTCATCCTCACCGTAAAATTTCCTACGCGTGACAAGAAATGCCATGTACATGGGGCTTTCATCATACCATTCTAAGGCTTAAGCAAAAGCTTCAAAGAACGTCATCTCTCTATATGGATAAGTCTCTCAGATTTACCATTCCGAATAGCAAGATAAATGATAAGAGTAAGTCGTCATGGTGATCAATCCATTCCGCACCCAAATCGTTTCTCTGTATAAGGTTTAGCGAATCTCGCATTCTAACACTTGGGCATCCTCACAAGCGTTGCAGAATTTCTCTTGTCCACGAACGAAGTTCGGATAATCCCTTGGTTCTGCAAGCTGAACGAAACATCTATCGTATCTTCACAACTCTCAGGTTTTCGTATGCTCCTAAGAAAACGTTTGCTGATCCATCATAGCTCTTCCATAAATCATATGCATTTCATAATCAATCCTTTATTTCATCCTTAATTTCTTATCAAAAACTCCAATTCAAAAGTACTCTATTACAAATGCTGCCATCCACATTGTTCGGTATGGTCGAGCATTTCTGCCAACTTTATTCATGTGCCTCTCTTGGAGGTACTTTAGTTCCACTGGAACTTTCCGAGGTGCTCCTTGAAATCATCCATCTTTTGCTTCATCATGGTGGTCATGAGTTTCATCTCCATCATCTCCGCACGTACTTCACTCAGGTATTCCTGGTTCATTCCTACTCAGTGGATCCTGTGGGTTTACCGATTACTACCACACTTAAATGAATTATACTCATGCCTGCATAGACCATATTTTTCTCATATCCTCATAATTATTTAGAGATCTTTGCTCGTAGAGAAACAACCCATACAGTTTCAACATAGGCAATCATGAGACAATAAATTCCATTTATTCATGATGTTATTACAATCTCAGGGACTTCTGTTACAAAAGTTTCACTCCATGATCTCATGAAAAACAAGAGTGCTTTGGATTACACTTATTGCCATGGTCAAAACTTAACTACTCCATTTTAGCTTTCTTCCTTTGTGGACAATCGCTGGCAAAATGTCCTGCTTCCTTGCAACAAAAGCAAATGATTTCTGACAAGTCTCGAGGCGTCTTAGTGTCTGCCTTTGCTCCGTGGGTTCCCGGCTTCCTTCCTGAGCACATGTATTTGTGGTGGCCAAATTTCATACACTTGTAACATCTGACACGACTCAGGTCTATGTCTGCAGAGATTTGGTTCTTCCGATGGTACTTTTTCTTCTTTCTGGACTCCTTCATTTTGGCCAGTTCTTCTATTTCTAATGGATCAAACTTCACTTCTTCCGTCGGGAAGTTTCCCAGATACTCTTGGCTTCTCTTCGTGCAATTCTGTGAATAATGTCCTTCTTCTCCACATGAGTAGCATGCATTGGAGAAAAATCTGGTCAGACCTTGTCCATCAGGGTCTTCAATATTTTCGTTCATCACCGGTCCTTCTAGAATCTTCTTCTTGAGGGTTTCCTTCACTGCATCTTTCTGCTGCTTGACAACTTGTTGTACCTTGGGGTAAATGTGACATTGAGCTGGGTAGTGGGTGGTTCCTTCACACAAGAAACAAGTCACTTGACTACTTGGGCACTCCTCAGCTGGGTGATTTTCTTCACAATGAGTGCATCCATCCTTGTGTTCTTCTTGGGTGTGTCCTATTTCTCCACACTTGCATGCACAAGTCTTCTTCTTCGGGTTATCATAGCACTTCTGAATAAGACGAGATCTTAACAAAGTCTTCTTGAATTCGTCCCAGGTTTCTGCTCCACTAAATCCTTGTATGGCATGATGCATTTTCCACCAGATTGCAGCAGTTTGTGTAAAGTACTGAAGAGCGTGTTCAACTTCATACTTCCTTGAGATCAAGTTGCTCCCGAAGTGGTTCTCCATGTTTTGAATCCATATATCAGCCTCCAGCTGGGTCATTGGTCCAGAGACTACAAGTCCAGCTTCATACTCCAACTGGTAGGGTTGAGGTTTTGGGGATGAGACGGGTAAGAGAGGGAGATACAAACAATATTTTTGAGAATAGGTTTTATTTGTGGCCGTCGGAAAACACACACCAATGACGGCTCACAAATCATGGTAACTAACGTGGGTATATAATTGGGGTTTGGACTTCTAATAAACATTGGAACGTTTCGGGGTCTTCGAGTTCTTCGGGTCTTGAGAGTCTTCAATTGGTGCAGCTTCAGTTCTTCAAATGCATGATGAAATCCTCTTTACTTTGAAGTAGAACTCCGTTGATTCTTCATGAGGTCAAAGGGGTAAGGGTATTGTCAAACTATTGGAGGTGAGGGAGAACATTTGATGAAGTCACAAGAGATGAGAAGTAAAGGATGTTCTTGAAAATAATTTTTTTTAGAGATTCTTCCCTGATGGATTTCCAATTTCTAGGGTCACGTCCTACAGTCAACATGTGCTCTGATACCATCTCTGTAGCGACCCGACTCAAAACGAGTCAAGCCTCTGTGTATCTGTGCCATCCCTGGATCAGTATGCTGGCACACACATGTGACAGCCCGATGCCGACGTTCCAGAAGATTCCCCTTTCTTTCCGTTTTCATCATGTGGGTATTTATATTTGTCGCATCATCATCGCATCATGCGCATCATATGCATTGCATCGGCATCTCATTGCCGGCAGTTTTCAAACATGCATCCGTTATTAGTTGCCGGTTCTCGTCGTTGTCCGTTCTGAACCCGACCACACACGCATGCGCCCGCGGCACCGTCAAAACCCCTGTTTTAAAAGTGTGCGTAAAACTTCCTCTGATCGAGTTGAGATTTGTCGTGCGGTATTATTTTATATAGCTAGGCCGCCTGTCTAACTTCGTCGCGATCGGAGACCGTCTAGTACCCGAACGGTCGACCGTAGCGGCACCGTATTCGGGCTACCGTCGGACGTTTGTCGGTGTTTTAAAATTCGTGCCGCACCGCCCGTTCTCCCTCTCGTCTCCGGATATTTCCTCTACAAGGCCGCGTACCCATACCCGCGTTCGGAAACGTCCGAAACTGACCCCGCGGTTGGATCCGGATCACGATTCCGGTTAACCGAGCCCCCCGTTTGTCTATATATAGACCCCCTCCTAAAACTTAGGCAGCTAACCCTAATCCCACCTCGAGATCCGCGCCGCCCCACCTCTCCTCTCTCTCCCGCAACCTCTCTCCCCACCAGCCTCGCGGGCCCGCCAGGCCCAGATCGGGCCCGGCCGAGCCCATCCGGCCGCCGCCGCCCGAGCCCGCATCGCGCCGCTGCGCAGCCCAGCAGCTCCGCCGCGCCGCGAGTTTCCCCGGCTCCCGAGCGCGTCGCCCGTGTGCCCGAGCCCGCCGGCCGCCGCCTGCCCGAAGCTCGCCGGCCGCCCCCGCGTCGGATCCGCGTCGCGCCTCGCCGCCCTGGTACCTGCGCCGCCGGCCGCAGCCCCGCTGGCCGAAGCAACGCCGCCCCGCGCCGTCTTCCGTCATGCCGTAGCAGCCAAGCGCCGCCTGCACCTTGCGTTGTCCCGCCACCGCCTCAGTCCCGCCGATCCGGCCGGCCCCGTCGAGTCCCCTATGCTCCCGTCGCCATGCACCGCGGGTCGCCGCCACGGGAGGAGAAGCCGCCGTCGGCGCGATCCAGATCGGGGACTCGATCCCGCTGGCGCCCCGTTGACCGGCCGAGGCGCTTCCACCAACCGCGGCACACCCGAGACCTCGGTGGCCCAGCTCCACCCGCTGGTTCCCTCAGCCCAGCAAGCGCCCCAGCCCAGGCACGCTAGCTCCTCGGCCTCCTCACCGCACCGCCTCCCGCGGCCCATCTCCGCCCCGCTGGCCCTGGTGCCTCCTCCGGCCAGGCCGGCCCAAGAGGTTTATTTTCCCCAGGTGAGATCCCCCCCCCCCGCATGTGCACTTTTCTTTTATATCGCGCCCCATTGAGCCCGTTAGTATTTAGGATTTTTAGGAATTATTAAATTCCAGTTTTTAGACGTATGTTTAGACGTCCGTATCTTTTAAACCGTAAGTCGGATCGAGGCAAGTTATATATGTTTTCCGCGTAGTTTTACGCGTAGATTACGTTTGTGTACCTCGCGTATTTGTTTGATCTAGTTTAGCGTGCCAAATGCTTTGTTTACCGTGTTGTCTATATAGTATAGACGTCGTAGTTATTTTTTTCACGCTAGACCGTACTGCCCGTCCACCATAGATTAAATGCCCATGTTTTAGGGACCATTTTATCATGTATTTTAGAGCGGTCAATTGTATTTTTACGTGTAGGGATTTGCCGGTAGTATATTTTTCCGTATATAGGTTATTTTCTCGCATTAATGTGTGGCATTATTTTGTGTTACAAACCCCACATATTTTATATGTTTCCGGGGTAGAAAAATCCCATGGATTTTTCTGTGCAATTAGTTTTAGCTTTCGAGTAAGTTAGTTCGCGAGATATTTTGCTATGATGCTCTTTCTTTTAATTCGTAGGATTTATTCCGTGCTTTGTTTGACGGAGTTGTCAACTAGAGAGTTGATCTTGGATGTTTTGATTAGCCCCTGGTATTTTTAGTTGCAATAGAAATGCATGTTTAGGTTTGTGTTGACTGCCCTCAAGTTGCTAGAAATGCATGTTTAGGTTTGTGTTGACTGCCCTCAAGTCTGGAATCTGTTATTATTTTGTTGCTGTCTTGTCTTGCTTGCATCTTGTGATTTGTAGCTCTTTTGGGGTTGGTCCAATGGAGTTAGTTGTACCCCTTATGTTTCTCTAGCATGCTGTTAAGTTTGATGCCATTTAGAGTCCTGTAGGTATAGGTTTTGCTGCTGTCAATATTGCTTCAGATCGAAAACTGCACTTTCACGAGGTGTAATTTTCACTAAGTCTGAAATAGTGCGTGAGATGTCATTTTGTGTCTTCTTTTCCTAGTGCTCCTTGCTGCCATGCTAGTTGTTGTTAGATGTTTGTAGTAGTGCTTCTTGCCCTCTTCCGTGCCAAGCCTTGCTTGAGCTTATCAGAGTTGTGTAGCCGTAGTTGTGGGGCGTAGAAAATGCTATGTGGCTGATTTTGGCAGATTGTAGTGATTTCTTGTTTTGCTCGTAGTTTTCGAACCGTAGCTCCGTTTTGATCGTGTCCTACATGAAACTTGCTTAGAATCTTGTTTAGTTTCATTTTCACTTGCTGGTTGTTTGTTTTGAAGTGCTCGTAGCCGTCATTGCACACATATTGCATTCATGCCATCATATCTTGCGGTGCTTGTATCTTTTGAACCGTAGCTCCGTTGGAGATGTTCTTTATGTGTAGATTGCTTGTCTTGATGCGTAGAATCACGTGAACCTATTTGTTTTTCTGTTTAACAACTAATTAAAGGTGTTAATTCAGTTCTGGACAGAATTGTAAATTAACATGTGAGGTCGTTTCGGAGGTGCTATATGTCATTTCCGACCTCACTTAAAACGCGTAGATAGGTAGTTTAACTTCCGCTTCACCTCTTGCATGTTTTACAACATTAACATTGCCGTGTAGATAACCAGGAGTGAACTAAATAATTAACATGGAGTTTCGTCAATATGCAACTCGTGCATATTGAACTTCACTTAATGTGTAGTGTTTGGTTGTTGTGATTGTCATGCCTCGCATCATTGAGCCGTTCATGCATCATGTGTGTCTTGCATCGTGTGGTGTATATCGTGTGTTGATGCTTGTTTCCGTTTCCTCCGTATCGATAGAGTTCCGCAAGCGTGTCGGATGTGAGGACCCGTTCGACTACGCCGGTTCGTCTGCTTCACGGAGGCATTCTTCTTCCAAGCCGGATCTCAGGCAAGATGATCATTTCCCCAGATACCATTACTATCATTGCCATTCTAGTTATATCGTTTCTGTCGTTATGTCTCGTTGCCTACCACATGTTAAATATCAGCCTCTCAACAATGCCACGAAACCTTCAACCTGTTCGACCTAGCAAACCACTGATTGGCTATGTTACTGCTTGCTTAACCCTGTTGATAGCGTTGCTAGTTGCAGGTGCAGATGCTTCCATGTGAAAACATGGGTTCCTTGTTATATCACCATATTTAAATGCTATTTAATTCAATGCACCTATATACTTGGTAAAAGGTGGAAGGCTCGGCCTTTCTAGCCTGGTGTTTTGTTCCACCTTTGCCCCCTTAGTTACCGGCTACCGGTGTTATGTTCCATAAATGAGCGCTCCTAACACGAGCGGGGTTGTTATGGGGACCCCCTTGATGATTCGTTTTAGATTAAAGCTGGTCTGGCAAGGCCCAACTTTGGTACCACATTCGCCTAATAACCTAATAATAATGCATAGGGACCCGCCGGCACCCGCGGAGTAATTTAATCAACCCCCGAGCCAATGCTCCTCATGAGTGTTGGTCCCACCTGAGCGATGTCCGGCGCCCCTCTGGTCACCCGGAGGTTTAGCGATCCCGACGTCTAGCTCATCCGACGTGTCCTGAGAACGAGGTACGCGACTCCTATCGGGATCGTCGACACGTCGGGCGGCCTTGCTGGATTAGTTTTACCTTTGACGAGATATCTTGTGCATCGGGATTCCGGTGATGCTTTGTGTAATCTCAGAGTTGAGGTTTTCCACTAGGGAATCCGACCAGATCGCGAGCTTCGTGATTGAGGATTTCTATGCGGCTTGTGGTAATTTGTGATGGACTAGTTGGAGCACCCCTGCAGGGTTAAATCTTTCGGAAAGCCGTGCCCGCGGTTATGTGGCAACGTGGATACTTTTCTTAACACTGGTTCTAGATAACTTGAAGTAACTTAATTAAAACATGCCAACTGTGTGCGTAACCGTGACTGTCTCTTTCGTGAGTTCTTTTCTCCGATCGAGGATACGGTGGGGTTATGACTGACGTAGGTAGGTGTTCAGGATCATTCATTTGATCGTTTGTAGTTCACGTCCGCTATGCGTAGATCTTCCCCCTCTTATTTCTGGTTCTCGTAAGTTAGCCACCAAATATATGCTTAGTCGCTGCTGCAACCTCACCACTTAACCATACCTCACCCAGTAAGCCTTGCTAGTCTTGATACCTTTGGAAATGAGATTGCTGAGTCCCCTGTGGCTCACAGATTACTACAACACCAGTTGCAGGTACAGGTAGAGGGTACGTGACGCGAGCGCGTTTATTGATCATTTGGAGTTGCTTCTTCTTCTTATTCTTCATCGATCTAGGATGGGTTCCAGGCCGGCAGCCTGGGATAGCAAGGATGTACGTCGTTCTTATTTTTCTCGTTTGTTTTCGTCCGTAGTCGGACCCTGCTCTTACTCTTGATGATGATGTAATGTACTGATGTGACTCTGATGTAGCTTCTGGCGAGTGTAAGCCAACTCTTTATATATCTCATCTTTTCAGTACATGTACTTGTAACGATATCCATTCTTGCGACACGACGAGATGCGCTTCTATCCCTGACGAGGTCCTCGTGCCAAATTGAGGATAGGGTCGCATCTTGGGCGTGACAGCACAGTACATCAATGTATATATCAAAGTGCAATCACATGTCAATAGCGTAAAACTGATATATACCTTAAATATCTCAGCGGAAGCAGTCAAGGGAGTGGAGTCCCAATAAACACCAACGGCAAGTTGAGTGTAGAACGTAACCCTGAATCGTACTCTTACTCGTCGAAGAAAAATATCGGCAACATAAGACGTTGCAGCCGTGTAGGTCAGCATATTGAATATGCCGGCAAGTCACATAAGAGAGGGGTGAAATGTAATCATTTATACTATATGCATATATGGCAGGTGGGGCTATAAGTTTTTAGCGAAAAGCAAGTTTTCTCCTACATCAAGAGAGGCTTAAAAGCAAAATGTTACTACGTTGTTTGTTGTTAACGAGATGGTTCCGCCAACCAATTCTCGTACCCGAGTTGTCAATAATTACCCTCATCAAATATATATCAAATAATTACCCGAGAGTCCTCTACTACATCAAACAATAAATGATTTTTGTCCAACAGAAAATAATAACAAGGAACTAAGATATAAATTTAACTAAGATAAAATAGAGTATTTTTCGCAAAACTATTTGAAAGTATTCCCAAACGGGATTTGAAACAGTGCGGAAACCAATTGCAAGTTACTAAGGAACTAGAATTGATTTCATGAAAACAAATGAAAATAAAATAAAAACTTGTTGCAAAACTACTGTTTAACTAACAGAAACAAAACATAATAATCTTTCTGAAATAATAAAGAAAATATTTTAAAACAAAGATAGAAAAGGAATTAGCCGAAATCCTAAAAGAGGTGAAACAGAAATTGTTTCACAAGAAACAGTGCGCTCAAATACTCAAACAAATCTGAAATTTTTACCACTGATAAATAAGATCACTAGTGATCAGTACCAAAAGGAATCAAACTAAAAGCTATTTTTAAACTACTGGAATAAGCAAAACAAGGTCTAAACTAAATCTGATCTAACTTATGTTTGGAAATTTCAAACATAGACAAATTATATGTTTTTAAAAACTACAGGAAATTTGTGAGCTACTGGAAAAAGAATCACTATGATTGGACTTCGGTATCAAAAGTTATGGCCAAAACAAAACAGA
The DNA here is from genome assembly GCF_904849725.1 of Hordeum vulgare subsp. vulgare. Lineage (NCBI taxonomy): Eukaryota > Viridiplantae > Streptophyta > Magnoliopsida > Poales > Poaceae > Hordeum > Hordeum vulgare. Next base: position 543,617,658 of record NC_058520.1, read on the forward strand.
AACTTTGCTGTTTTTGGAACTAGACAGAAAAAGAGAATAATTGCTACAGAGACGTGGCGCCCACTGATTGGCTAAGGGTGTTTGCTGCATAGGCTAAACAGCGGATGGACGCTCAATAAGAAAAATGCTTCGGTTCACTTAACTGATGGACCGGTTCTTTTTAGAAAACCGAAGGGGTAAGTACTTCCTAATCTACACCGTAGATTATGGATCTAAGGGCTACTACATAAAAACAAAAAAAGAAACACGAGGGGGATGGAGCCTTACCGTGGCTGGAGTTGCTCCCGTGGCTGGCAATGGTGGCCGAGGTAGGGGTGGGGCTCCGGTGGGGTGGGTCGCCGGTGGGGAGGGGATCCGCCGGAGGGGGGCGGCGAGGCGGAGGGAGGGCGGCGAGGTGGAGGGATCCTGGAGGTGGGGGCGATGGGGAAGTTGCTGGCGGTGCTGTTGCTCGTTGGTAATGGGGCGACAGGGCGGGGTGCAGGAGGGTGGCCGGCGGGGTGGGTGTTGGAGGAGGGGCCGAAGGGTGGAGGGGTGCAGGGGTGCGAGGGGGGCTCGGCAGTGAGGGGAGGGTGCAGGGGGGCCGACGGTGGGGAGCTCTTGTGAGTTTTCTGGTGGTCAACTCCGGCGAGGTGGCGCGCGAGCTAGAGGCGAGGAGAGGGGATGGTTTCAACGGGAATGGAACGAGGAGGTGCAGGGGGTTCTTATAGAGGCGACGGGAGGCGCTGGGAAGGGAAGGTGCTTCGCGAATCCCGGAGGTGGGGATTCCTCTGTCCATGGAAGGCAAGTTCGTGTGACGTGGGGAAGAGAGGAGAGGTAGGAGATGATCTTGTTGGGCCAGAGAAAAGGAAAGTCTTAATGGGCCACCTGGAGATTCCTAATAAAAGTGATTTGTTTCCCATTTTTAAAACTAGGAAACTAAAACGATAAAAAGGAAATCAAATCAATTCGGAATAAAGAGTTTCTATATACTAAAATTATCAGAAAAATAAAATATAGATGATGGGCATTTTTCCACGGCAAAAATAAAAACTTCAGAAAAATTTATTTTCACAAAGTTGCCTAAAAGGTTTATTTTCTTTTGCAAATAATTTTCAAATGACCCTCTAAGTTTTAGGGTGCAAATAACTTTCAAAATGCCCGGGTATTTGAGGGTCATGTTCCTCCTCTCTTTTCTGTTTGACAGAAAGTATTTCCCGGCATTTCTTGCACGAAGAAAACAAATGGAAATGCAAAAGAATTCAAATGCAAATATCTCCGTTCAAATTATTTATAGTTGAAGAAGTCATGTCATCTTCTCTCTTTGCTTTTAAAAGATTGAATTTGAATTCACTGGATATGGGGAAAGTCATTTTATTCCCTCTCATTCAAAAGTTTCGAAAAGTTTCAAATTTCACACAAGTTTCAATCACTCAGGCAACCAACAAACAATCTAATAATAATTATATTAACATTCCAAAATTTATAATTTTGGGATGTTACAACAGGATAGATGATACCCGCTTCCAGGAGCTTTAGTATTTCTTTTCTCACTACTTCTTTCATCTTAAGATTCAATCTCCTTTGATGATCAGCAACTGGTTTGAATTGAGGATCAGTTTTGATCTTGTGCTGGCATAGAGTGGGACTAATGCCCTTAAGATCATCAAGAGTATATCCTATAGCAGCACGGTTCTTCCTCAGAGTTTTTAGTAGCTTCATTTCTTCATGCTCTGAAAGGCTAGCACTAACAATAACAGGATATATCTCCTTTTCATCAAGGTAGGCATACTTAAGAGTATCAGGCAACTGTTTAAGCTTGAACGCAGGATCACCCTTTGGTGGGGGTGGATCCCCAAGGAGTTCAACATGCAAGTTATCCTTAAGGATAGGATATTGTTCTAAGACAACTCTGTCTATTTCATCCCTTTCATCCATATGCATATCATTTTCATGCTCAAGCAAGTATTGCTCTAAGGGATCAGTAGGAGGCACAGCAATAGAAGATAAGGCAATAGTTTCATCCCTATTAGGCAACTCCTTTTCATGAGGTTGTCTACCAAACTTAGATAAATTGAACTCATGTGACACACCTTCAAAGCCAACAGTGACAGTTTGCTTCTCACAATCAATATGAGCATTGATAGTATTGAGGAAGGGTCTGCCAAATATGATGGGACAAAAGCTATCTTGTGCAGTAGCAAGAACGAGGAAATCAGCACGATACTTCGTTTTACCACACAAGACTTCAACATCCCTAACAACAGGGCAAATAGTATCTCTATTGGCAAGCTGAATAGTGACATCTATAGGTTCTATCTCTACAGGTGCAATCTCATCTTTGATTTCATCATATAAGGACTGAGGTATTGCACTAACACTAGCACCCACGTCAAATAAACCATGGTAACAATGATCTCCTATCTTAACAGAAACTACAGGCATGCCAACAACATGCCTATGTTTGTCTCTAACGTGAGGTTTAGCAATTCTAGCAGCATCTTCACATAAGTGAATATTATGTCTCTCAACCTCTTCAGACAGAAGATCTTTGATAATAGCAATCCTAGGTTCAACTCTAATTTTCTCAGGGGGTGTAGGTGTTCTAATGTAGCCTCTACGTATCACAGCTGAAGCTTTAGAATGATCCTTTATCCTAACAGGGAAAGGTGGTTTCTCAATGTAAGCACTCGGAACCACAAGATCATTATAAGCAGTGACTTTCTCTTCAACTGGAGTGGCTTTAACTACGTTGACTTCTAACAGAGGATGAAATTTAAACCACTTCTCTTTGGGGAGATCAATATGAGCAGCAAAGGATTCACACAATGAAGCCACTATCTCAGAGTCAAGTCCATACTTAGCGCTAAAGTCACTAAAGATATTTGTCTCAACAAAGGATTTAACGCAATCAAACGTGAAATTCATACCTGATTCCTTACCTTCTTCAAGCTCCCAATCTTCAGAGTTGCGTTTAATTATCTCCAATAAATTCCATTTGAAGTCAATATCTCTCTTCATAAAAGAACCGGTACAAGAAGTGTCAAGCATGGTGCGATCATCATGAGAAAGCCGAGCATAGAAGTTTTGAATGATAATTTCTCTCGAGAGCTCATGATTGGGGCATGACTATAGCATTGATTTAAGCCTCCCCCAAGCTTGAGCGATGATTTCTGTGTCACGAGGCCAAAAATTATAAATATAATTCCGATCACGATGTACTAAATGCATAGGATAAAACTTTTGATGAAATTCCAATTTCAACCGATTGTAGTCCCATGATCCAGTATCATCACATAGCCTATACCATGTCAACGCCTTATCCTTCAAATATAAAGGAAAGGCCTTCTTGTTGACCTCATCCTCGGGCACACCTACAAGCTTAAATAAACCACAAACCTCATCTACATAGATTAGATGCAAGTCGGGATGTGATGTTCCATCTCGTGTAAAAGGATTAGCCAGCAGTTTCTCAAGCATACCCGAAGGAAATTCAAAGCAAATATTTTCAGTAGGTGCAGCAACTTGAGGAGCAACTCTTTGTGCTTCAGTTCGAGGTGAAGATACCCCGAACAAGCCCCTCAAAGGATTAGTATCCATAGTGACAAGTGACAATAAATTTCAGCTCACTATATGAATGTTTCCTTACCAAGTTCCACTTACCAAAGGCGCTTCACTCCCTGGCAACGGCGCCAGAAAAGAGTCTTGATGACCCACAAGTATAGGGGATCAATCGTAGTCCTTTCGATAAGTAAGAGTGTCGAACCCAACGAGGAGCAGAAGGATCTGACAAGTGGTTTTCATCAAGGAAATATATGCAAGCACTGAAATTATCGGTAACAAGTGATCGTGAGGTGAGATGATTCGTAGCAAGCAACAAGTAACAAAAGTAGCAACGGTGCAGAAAAGTGGCCCAATCCCTTTTGTAGCAAGGGACAAGCCTGGACAAAGTCTTATAGGAGGAAAAACGCTCCCGAGGACACATGGGAATTTCTGTCATGCTAGTTTTATCATGTTCATATGATTCGCGTTCGTTACTTTGATAGTTTGATATGTGGGTGGACTGGCGCTTGGGTACTGCCCTTACTTGGACAAGCATCCCACTTATGATTAACCCCTCTCGCAAGCATCCGCAACTACGAAAGAAGAATTAAGCCAAAGTCTAACCATAACATTAAACTAGTGGATCCAAATCAGCCCCTTACGAAGTAACGCATAAACTAGGGTTTAAGCTTCTGTCACTCTAGCAACCCATCATCTACTTACTACTTCCCAATGCCTTCCTCTAGGCCCAAATAATGGTGAAGTGTTATGTAGTCGACGTTCACATAACACCACTAGAGGAAAAACAACATACAACATATGAAAAAACCGAACGAATACCAAATTCACATGACTATTATTAGCATGACTTATCCCATGTCCTCAGGAACAAAAGTAACTACTCACAAAGCATAGTCATAATTATGATCAGAGGGGTAATGAGTAGCACCAAGGATCTGAACATAATCTCTTCCACCAAACAATCCAACTAGCATCAACTACAAAGAGTAATCAACACTACTAGCAACCTTACAAGTACCAATCAGAGTCGCGAGACGAAGATTGGTTACAGGTGATGAACTAGGGTTTGGAGATGAGATGGTGCTGATGAAGATGTTGATGGTGACGAGTCCCCTCCGATGAGAGGAGTGTGGGTGATGACGATGGTGACGATTTCCCCCTCCGAGAGGGAAGTTTCCTCGGCACGATCGTCCTGTCGGAGCTCTAGATTGGTTCTGCTCAACTTCCGCCTCGTGGAGGTGGCGAAACCACGAAAAAGCTCCCTTCTGATTTTTTTTCCTAGACGAAACCCTCCATATAGCAAAAGAGGGGGGGGCCAGTGGGCTGCCCACAAGCCCCCATGGCGCGGCCTGGGGGTGGCCGCGCCGTGCAGGCTTGTGGGCACCCCGTGGTGCCCCTCCGGCACTTCTTCGGCCCAGTATTTTTGATAAATTGGGAAAAAAAATCTCCGTTGATTTTCACGGCGTTTTGAGTTGCGTAGAATAGGTATCTCAACTTTGCTCCACTTTCAGGCCCGAATTCCAGTTGCCAGTATTCTCCCTCTTCATGTAAACCTTGCAAAATAAGAGAGAAAAGGCATAAGAATAGTATCGTGAAGTGAAATGACACCCAAAGAAGCGATAAATATCAACATTAAAACATGATGCAAAATGGACGTATCACCTATCGTTTCAGTTAAAATTGGAGATCATTGCTACCATAGCTTGTGCGATATTGGTGCTAATGCTATGAAATACCTTTACATTATATCAAGTAATTATGCATGATATAACACCCTCTGAGATTGAAGATATTGATGTCACTTTTAAAATTGCAAACCATGATACTATTACATCGCTTGGGATTGTTAGAGATGTTGAAGTCTTGTGCGCAAAAGTCAAATATCCCATTGATTTCCTAGTGCGTGGATTACGAGAAGATAACTTTTGACCCATTATATTTGGTAGACCTTTCTTGAATACTGTTGAAAGGGCGTGGATGTCACCTAGAGGAAGGGGTGAATAGGCGCTTTAAAATAATTACGGTTTAGGCTTGAACAAATAAAGAATAAAACTAACGTTTAATTTTTCAAGCACAAAACCTAAAACAACTAGGCTCACCTATGTGCACCAACAACTTATGCTAAGCAGGATAAACAACTAAGTGATAGCAAGATATATAACAATAAACAATATTCCTATCACAAAGTAAAGTGCATAAGTAAAGGGATCGGGTAAGAGATAACTGAGGCACGCGGAGACGACATTGTATCTCGAAGTTCACACCCTTGTGGATGCTAATCTCCGTTTGGAGCGGTGTGGAGGCACAATGCTCCCCAAGATGACACTAAGGCCACCGTAATCTCCTCATACCCTCACACAATGCAAAATGTCATGATTCCACTAAGGGACCATTGAGGGCGGTGCCTGAACCCGTACAAATAAGGTTGGGGCAATCTCCACAACTTAATTGGAGGCTTCCAATGACATCACGAAGCTTCACCACAATGGACTGTGGCTCTGATATGACCTCAAATGCTCGGGCAATCTCCATAACTTAATTGGAGATCCCGACGCTTGCCCAGAGCTTTACAGCATAATGATTGAGCTCCAAGGCACCACCAAGCTTCTAGGACGCCAAAGAATCCACGAAGAACAATCTCTAGGGTACCAAGTACCAAAGGGTAATGAGCTTCTCAACTTTTCACTTCCATGTATCACCGTGGAGAACTTAAACTGATGCAACTAATGCAATGTCAGAACACACGAAGTGGTCAAGTCCCTCACACTCAAATCCCTCCACAATAACAAAAGCTATGGAGGAATGTGAGAGTAAGAACAAGGAGCTCACAAAGAACTCCAAGATCAAGATCCAAGGGGTTCCCCTCTTATTGAGGAGAAAGTGATTGGTGGAAATGTGGATCTAGATCTCCTCTATTTTTTCCCTCAAGAACTACCAAGAAACATGAGTTGGAAGGATGGGTTGGGGAAGAAGACCCACTTAAATAGGTCCCTACGAAGCTGACTATTACAGTCGTTTTTACACGGCGGCGGTACAACCGGTCTGCCTAATTTAGTGGAACAACCGGCCAGCCATCGCTCAACAACCGGTCCAAAACAAAGACTTGGCCCGGGGGTTCCACCTGCATGGCCGCTGGGCATGGCTAAGTCCCAAGCGGTACAACGACTTGGAAAACCCATAGTACCGGCTATATTTAATATAGCAGTACAGCCGGGCCACCATCGCCCAACTACCGCAGCTAAACAGAGTTGTGATGGGTTGTGGACCGATGCTAGGCCGGAACAACCACCCAGGGTTAAGCGGTACAACCGCCCATGGCAGCGGTACAACTGGTCAGTCATGAAGAGAACAGGAAATACTACAAGTGCCATAACTTCTACAAATGAGCTCCGAATTGAGCAAACTCAAGCTTGTTGGATTCAGGACGACAAGAGATATCCAACAGCGATATGAAGAGGCACTTATGAAAAATGACAATGACATAGAGATGTGCAACCTCTATGAATGAAGAACCTGCAAAAACTCCAACATCAAAAACATCAAAGAAGATGCACATGAACTTTGTTTTCAATGAGCTCGAACTTGTCATGAAGATGACAATAAGCTCAAATACTCACAAAGAGAAACGCCAAACAAGAAACAAGAAATATGATGCAAGTATGCAAATTGTTTGAGATCTCAAAACGATACGATCAAGCTAATCACTCGAGAGCCCCCCTTGATAGTACGTCAATCTATCCTAAAATAGAAAAACCTATCAAGGGCAAACCTATAACTTGCACCTAGTCCACTTGAACTAGATGATGATGATCTTGATTTCCTCAAGATGGACCACCTTTCTTGATTGTGTTGGCTTGATGAAGACTAGTTGATTGCTCCCCCATACTCGCTATGGGTGAGACACTCTTCAGCACATCTTCACAAGTCCATTGCCATCACAATGGATGGCAAGCTTCAAGCATGATATCTTCGTGATGCTCCACTTGATCTTGCACACCGCAATCTTGATGATGAGCACCACCTGATGTCATCCTTCATGGGTTGAATGACATCTTCCTCTTGACGGAAGCCCATGAAAACACACCTAACCCCACATAGAACTCTCATGAAGACCATGGGTTAGTACACAAAAGCGTAATGGACAATGCTTACCATACCATGGGATCACTTGATCCCTCTTGGTACATCTTGTACGCTTTATGTGTTGATGAACTTGATTTAATCTTTGTCTTAGTCTTGATCAACCTTGTGTCTTCAAGACCATTCTTTCGATAATACCTTCAATACTACATTAGTCGTCATAGAAACTCCTTGAAACCAACAGATGGACTTCAAGAAGTGCCTATGGACAAATCCTACAAATATAACTTAAGGCAACCATTAGTCCATAGGGATTGTCATCAATTACCAAAACCACATATGGAGAAATATGCTCTAACAAGTATTAATGCTAAGATTAATTGTGCTACTCACAAGGTCATAGTAAGCTTTGGTGATATGTCTCATGAATTTTATTTCTCCAAGTTTAGTAGACAACCACACGAAATGGAATTGCCTAATAAGGATGAAATAATTAGTCTTGCTTCTATTGTCGTACCTCCTACTGATAGGTTAGAACAATATTTTCCAGACCATCAAAATGATATGCATATGCATGAAAGGAATGAAATATATGACATATTTCTTATACAAACACCCATTCTTAAACACAACCTACCAGTTGATATAGGGGATCCTCCTCCACCCAAGGGAGATCCCGTGTTTTAGCTTAAGACACTTCATGATACTCTGAAGTATGCTTATCCTGATGAAAAGAAGATATATCCTATTATTATCAGTGCTAACCTTTGTGAGCATGAAGAAAATAGATTACTTGAAACTCTAAATAAGCATGTGGCTACTATTGGATATAATCTTGATGATCTTAAGGGCATAAGCCCCACTCTTTGCCAGCACAAGATTAATATGGAACCAGATGCTAAACGTTTATTTGATCATCAATGTCGTCTCAATCCTAAGATGAAAGAGGTGGTAAGAACTAAGATATTAAAACTTCTGGAAGCACGTATAATTTATCCTATTGCTGATAGTATATGGGTAAGTCCTATTCATTGTGTTCCTATAAAGGGAGGTATAAGGGCCGGTTCTTTTTGCCTTATAATTCTGTAGAATTTTCATTCTCGAAACTACCCACAAAATCGTCTGCCCCCAGAATTATGTGTCTAGTTTTTTTTCGTAATTCTAGGATGTGATTGTTGTATGAACTATGTGTTGAAATGTCTGTAACACCCCTAGCACCTCACCAGCAGCGGGCGCAGTGGAGACGGGAATGTATGCGGAGAATATGACGCAACCGGGAGCGGTGAATATGGGGGCAGCTAGGTGCTGCTGGCTACACCTATAGGGATTTCCTTGGCAAATATGCAAAGGATTCCCCCGCGGCCTTGGAGCCTTGCGTTGGTGTTACCTTGAAGAGGAAAGGGTGATGTAGCACAGCGGCGGTAAGTATTTCCCTCAGTTTGAGAACCAAGGTATCAATCCAGTAGGAGGATCGCGTCAAGTCACAAGTACCTGCACAAACACAAAGAGCTTGCACCCAACGCTATGAAGGGGTTGTCAATCCCTTATAGATTGTTTGCAAAGTGAGAACTGAAAGCAAAAAGTAAACAAAGCAAAGTAAAAGTAAAAGCTGAGATGATAGTTGTGAATAGACCCGAGGGCCGTAGTGTTCACTAGTGGCTTCTCTCATGAAAGCAAGTAGACGGTGGGTGAACGAATTACTGTCGAGCAATTGATAGAACCGCACAAAGTCATGACGTTATCTATGGCAATGATCATACATATAGGCATCACGTCCAAAACAAGTACATCGATACTTTCTGCATCTACTACTATTACTCCACACGTCGACCGCTATCCAGCATGCATCTAGTGTATTGAGTTCATAAGAACAGAGTAACGCCTTAAGCAAGATGACATGATGTAGATGGACAATCTCAAATCTATGATGAAAGCCCATCTTGTTACCCTTGATGGCAACAACACGATGCGTGCCTTGTTTCCCCTTCTGTCACTGGGAAAGGTCACCGCACGGTATGGACCCAAAACCAAACACTTCTCCCATTGCAAGAATCATAGATCTAGTTGGCCAATCAAAACCCAAGACTCGAAGAGACTTACAAGGATGTCAAATCATGCATATAAGAAATCAGCAAAGACTAAAATATAATTCATAGATAATCTTATCACAAATCCACAATTCATTGGATCTCGACAAACACACCGCCAAAGAGGATTACATCGGATAGATCTCCATGAAGATCATGGAGAACTTTGTATTGAAGATCCAAGAGAGAGAAGAAGCCATCTAGCTACTAACTACGGACCCGTAGGTCTGAAGTGGACTACTCACGAGTCATTGGAGAGGCAATGATGTTGATGTAGAAGCCCTCCAGCTCCAATGTCCCCTCCGATAGGGCACCGGGAAGGGTCTCCAGATGAGATCTCGCGGAAACGGAAGCTTGCGACGGTGGAAAAGTGGTTTCGTGGACGCCCTGATTTTTTCTGGGATTTTAGGGAATAAATAGGCCAAAGAGATAAGGCAGGGGAGCTCCAAGGGGCCACAAGCCTGGTGGTCGTGGGCCCCCCTGGCCGCGGCCACAGGGCTTGTGGGCTCCATGTGGTCCTCCTGCCTTGGCCCTCAAGTCCCCCGATCTTCTTCTGTTCTGGAAAAATTCATTTCAGGGATTTTATTCCGTTTGGATTCCGTTCCAAAAGCAGATCTGAAAAGAGTCAAAAACACAGAAAAAACATGAACTTGCACTTGGCACTGAATTAACAAGTTAGTCCCAAAAAAGATATTAAAGGTATATAAAACATCCAAAGTTTACAAGATAACAACATGAAACCATCAAAAATTATAGATACGTTTGAGACGTATCACTAGGCGCGGTGAAGATGGGGCGATGGAGTAGGGTAGCTACCGCTGACGGATCTGAGGGCGGAAGTTCGGGGTCGTTGGGCGGCGGCGGGATGGAGCGGCCGAAATGGAGTGCGGGTGGATGGACCGGGCGGCGACCGAGCGCGTCCTGCTGAAGGGCCTGGCAGGGAGGCGTCGTGAAGGAGAAGAGGAGAAGGGTCGACCGGTCTCGGGCGACGGGGAGGAGACTCCCGTCAGCTGATCTAACAAGGCCGGGGCGAAGCAGTCGTTCGATGGAAATCATGGGATCGCTCGGTCTGGGTCCCCCGTGGCATTCTAGCCGTAAATTCTGTTTCCAATAGGGGTAATGGTCAAAAGCGAACAATTCTCTTTTGAGGGACTCGCCAGAATTGCCAACTTTCGGCAATTCTAGATTGCACTTGTAATTCTGGGATGATTATGGGTCATTCCTCGGGCAGAGATGAGTTCTTTTGTCATTTTCATTCATGGGATTGTAATTTTTTGGAATTGAACCAAAAGAACTTGCCCTAATTGTTGTTCCTAATGATAAAAATGAGCTTACTCCAGAAAGAATCTTAACTTGTTATAGGATGGTAATTGATTTCAGGAAATTAAATAAAGCTACTAGAAAAGATCATTACCCCTTACCTTTTATTGATCAAATGTTAGAGAGGTTGTCCAAACACACATAGTTTTGTTTTCTTAATGGATACTCTAGTTTTTTTTCAAATACCTATGTCATAAGAGGACCAAGATAAAACTACCTTTACTTTCCCTTTTGATACTTATGCTTATAGGCGTATGCCTTTTGGTATGCAATGCACCTCCTACCTTTCTAAGATGTATGTCTCCTATATTCGCTCACTTTTGTAAAAATATTGTTGAGGTTTTCGTGGATGATTTTTCCACATACGGGACTTCTTTTGGTGATTGCTTGAGCAACCTTGATCGAGTTTTGCAGAGATGTAAAGAAACTAATCTTGTCTTGAACTGAGAGAAGTGCCACTTTATGGTGAATGAAGGTATAGTACTTTGGCATAAAACTTCTGAACGAGGCATTGAGGTGGATAAAGACAAAGTTTATGCAATAGAGAAAATGCCATGCCCAAAAGATATCAAAGGTATAAGAAGTTTCCTCGGTCATGTTGGTTTCTATAGGCATTTAATTAAAGATTTCTCAAAGATTTATAGGTCATTAACTAATCTCCTTCAAAAAGATAGTCCTTCTATTTTTTATGATGATTGTGTAGAAGCCTTTGAAATAATTAAGAAAGCCTTAATTTCTGCACCTATTGTTCAACCACCTAATTGGAACTTACCATTTGAAATCATGTGTGATGCTAGTGATTATGCTATTGGTGTTATTCTAGGGCAACGGGTAGACAAGAAATTCAATGTCATTCGTTATGCTAGTAACACCCTAGATGGTGCCCAAAGAAATTATGCTACCACTAATTCTAAATTAAGTATTCACACTGATCATGGTGCTATTAAATACCTTATGGAAAAGAAAGATGCAAAACCTAGACTTATTAGGTCGGTGATTTTACTCCAAGAATTTGACTTGCATATCTTGATAGGAAAGAAACTGAAAACCCTGTAGCAGATAACTTGTCTAGGATGGAAAATTTTCTTTATGGAAAATATTTTGCACACTTAACCTTTGGTGACAATATAGATATAGTTGAGTTATTGTGTTGGTAACCGAAGGTTGTTAAAACTCCTGGATGATATCCCAGATGTCATGAGGAGCTCTAGAATGGTCCGCGGGTAAAGATTCATATATAGGAAAGTGGTATTCGGATTCCGGAAAAGTTTTGGGGTTTTCCGGTATTGTACCGGGAGTGCCGAAAGGGTTCCAGGATTCCACCGGCAGGGACCCACCTACCCCGTGGGACACATGGGCCTAAGAGGTGGCGCACGAGCCCCTGGTGGGCTGGGCAGCCGACCCCAAAGAGGCCCATGCGCCAAAGTGGTAGGTGGGGAGGTGCCTTGAGGAGGAGGGACTCCTCCCCTTGGTTGCCCACCTCCCTTGTTGGAGGTGGACTCCTCCCCACTTGGCCGGACAGCCCTCCCTTGGAGGAGGGGCCAAAGTCGCGCCCTACATACCCACTCTTCCAATATATAGAGATGGAGCAAGAGGGCAGCCCCACCCCAATGCATAGGTGCAGCCCTACCTCTCTCCCTAGATCATTTTCTCCTCCGGAACGCGTGTGGGACAGCGCTTGGCGAAGTCGTGCTGAGATTGCACCACCACCGCCGCCACCACACCGTTGTGCTGCCGAAGAAATCATTTACTACTTAACCAACGCTTGTTGGATTGAGGTGGTGAAGGCATCATTGAGCTGTATGTGTGCTGAACATGGAGGTGTCGCCCGTTCGGCACTTGATCGGGACCTTCGTGATTGGATCGTGGGACGGATCGTGATTGGATTGAGAAGACGTTTGACTACATCAACCACGTTTTTCAAAGCTTCTGCTTAGCAATCTACAAGAGTATGTAGATGCACTCCCCCTCTCGTAGATGTTGATCTCCATAGATTGATCTTGGTGAGCGTAGGATTTTTTTATTTTCCCATGCTATGTTCCCCAACAGTGGCATCATGAGCTAGGTCTATGCATAGATAGCAGGCACGAGTAGAACAAAAAAGGGTTGTGGGCATTGATATTCAGATTGCTTACTTCCTTAGTCTTATTTTAATTCGCCGTTATTGTGGGATGAACCGGTCCGGACCAACCTTACTTGTCCATGTACGAGAGACCGGTTCCATCGATTGGTATGCAACTTGTTGGCGGGTGTCTGTCTCTCCCACTTTAGTTGAATCGGATTCGACAGAGGCGGTCCTTGTAGAAGGTTAAATAGCAACTTGAATATCGCCGTTGTGGCTTTGCGTAGGTAAGAACGGTTCTTGCTCGTTACCCATAGTAGCCACGTAAAACATGCAACAAGAAGTAGAGGACATCTAACTTGTTTTTGGAGGGTATGTTGTGATATGATATGGCAAATGACATGATGAGATATATGTGATGTATGAGATGATCATGTTTGGCATAGAATAATCACGACTTGCATGTCGATGAGTACGGCAACCGGCAGGAGCCATAGCGTTGTCTTTAATAATTTGTGCCTTTTTTATTTACTTGATTGTTGTGAGTTAGTAATAGTGGTCGAAGCATAGTTGGCGTAACAACCCCAATGGCGACATGATGATGGAGATCATGGTGTCACGCCGGTGACGGTGGAGATCAAGCCGGTGATTTGGAGATGGAGATCAAAAGAACAAGATGATGATGGCCATATCATGTCACTATTATGATTTGCATGTGATGTTAATCCTTTTATGAATCTTATTTTTCTTAGGACGACGGTAGCATTATAAGATGATCCCTCACTAAAATTTCAAGATAAAATGGTGTTCTCCCCAAGTGTGCACCTTTGCAAAGGTTCGTCGTTTCGAGGCACCACGTGATGATCGGGTGCGATAGACTCTACATTCGCATACAACGGGCGTAAGCCAGTTTTGCACATGTAGAAGACTTGGATTAAAGTTGACGAGCCTAGCATATGCACACATGGCCTCGGAAGACAGGAGTCCGAAAGGTCAAACATGAGTCATATAGTAGATATGATCAACATGGATATGTTCACCATTGAAACCACCTCATCTCACGTGATGACCGGACTTGGGTTGGTGCATTTGGAGCATGTCACACTCGAACAACATGAGGGACGTTGAGTTGAGTGGGAGTTCTTAAGTAATATGATTAATTGAACTCCTGATCATGAATATAGTCTAAGTTGTGTTTACAAAGTATGTTGTAGAACAATAGCTCGTGCTTTAGCTCCCTTGTATTTTTTATGCGTTCCTAGAGAAAACTAAGTTGAAAGATGATAGTAGCTATTATGCAGACTGGGTCCAGAAACTAAGGTTGTCCTTATTGTTGAACAGAAGGCTTATGTCGTTGATGCACCGCTTGGTGTGCCCCCCCCCTCTCAAGCGTCGTATGTGGGTGTTGTGAACATCTGACAGACACGTTTTTTATAACTACTTGATAGTTCACTGCGTCATGCTTTAAGGCTTAGAATTGAGGATCCAAAGATATTTGAATCTGACGGAGCATGTGAGATGTTCCAAGAGCTGAAGTTGGGATTTCAGGCTCGTGCGCTTTTTGAGAGGAATGAGACCTTCAACGGGTTTTTTGCCTATACGATGAACGAGAATAGCTCAATCGGCGAGCATGTGCTCAGATTGTCTGGGTACTACAATCGCTTGAATCAACTAGGAGTTGATCTTCTAGATAAGATAGTGATTGCCATAGTTCTCCAAAGTCACCGCCACCAAGCTACGGGAGCTTCGTGATGAACTATAGCATATCAGGGATCGAGAAGATGATCCCTGAGCTATTCGCGATGTTTGACATCGCGAAGGTAGAAATCAAGAAGGAGCATCAAGTGTTGATGGTTAGTGAAATCACTAGCTTCAATAAGGGTAAGGGAATGAAGGGAAACTTCGAGGGTGACATGACAGTTATCGCTCCAGTGAAGAAACCCAAGGTTGAAACCAAACCCAAGACTAAGTGCTTCTGTTATGAGGGGAGTGGTCACTGGAAGCAGAACTGCCCCAGATGCTTGGCACATAGGAAGGCTCACAAAGTCAACAAAGGTATATTTGATATACATGTTATTGATGTGTGCCTTACTAGTGCTTGTTGTAGCCCCTCGGTATTTGATACCAGTTCAGCTACTAATATTAGTAACTCGAAAAAGGAGTTGCGGCATAAACGAAGACTAGCTAAGGGAGAGGTGTTCGATGTGTGCTGGAAGTGTTTCCAAGGTTGATGTGATTGCCATCGCATGCTCCATCTATCTTCGGGATTAGTGGTAAACCTAAATAAATGTTATTTGGTGTTTGCGTTAAGCATGAACATTATAGATTTGTTTATCGCGAAACAAATATTTATGTAAGTTAGAGAATAATGGGTTATTCTGTTTACATGAATAATATCTTATATGATCATGCACCCAAGATTAATGGTTTATTGATTCTCGATCGTAGTGATACACACTTTCATAGTACTGATACCAAAAGATGTAAAGTTAGTAATAATAGTACCACTTACTTGTGGCACTGCCGCTTAGATCATATTGGTGTAAAACGCATGAAGAAACTCCATGCTGATGGATCTTTGGACTCACTCGATTTTGAATCGTTTGAGACATGCGAACCATGCCTATTGGTGTAAACACATGAAGAAACTCCATGCTGATAGATCTTTTGGACCCACTTGATTTTGAATCGCTTGAGACATCCAAACCATGCCACATGGGCATGATGACTGAAGGCCTCGTTTTCCAGTGAGATGGAACGGGCAAGTGACTTATTGGAAATAATACAATTTGATGTATGCGGTCCAATGAGTGCTGAAGCACGCAGTGGATATCATTATGTTCTTACTTCACGGATGATTTGAGTAGATACAGGTATATTTACTTGATGAATCACAAGTCTGAAATGTTTAAAAGTTCAAGCAATTTCAGAGTGAAGTTGAAGATCATTGTGACAAGAGGATGAAATGTCTACGATGTGATCGTAGAGGTGAATATGTGAATTAAGAATTGCGTATACATTGAAGACACTATGGAAATTGTTTCACAACTCATGCCACCTGGAACACCATAGTGTGATGTTGTGTCCGTACATCGTAGCCGTGTCCTATTGGATATGGTGGGTACTATGATGTCTCTTACCGATTTGCCACTATCATTTTGGGATTATGCATTAGAGACAACCACATTCACTTTAACTACGACACCATATAACTCCGTTGATATGACACCGTATGAAATATGGTTTGGCAAGAAGCCTAAGCTCTTGTTTGTTAAAGTTTGGAGCTGCGATGCTTATTTCTAAAGGCTTGGGGCTGATAAGCTCGAACCCAAAGGGGATAAATGCATCTTCATAGGATACCAAAGGAAATAGTTGGGTATACCTCCTACATCAGATCCGAAGGCAGAGTGTTTGTTGCTAAGAATGGGTCATTTCTCGAGAAAGAGTTTCTGTTAAAATAATTGAGTGGGAGAGTGGCGGAACTTGATGAGGTTATTGAACCATCACTTCAAACAGAGAGTAGGAGGGCACAGGAAGATGTTCGTGTGGCGCCTACACCAGTTGAAGAGGAAACTAGTGATGGTGATCATGAAGCTTCAGATCAAGTTACTACCAAACCTCGTAGGTCGACAAGGACACGTACTGCTGTGGAGTAGTACGGTAATCCTGTCTTGAAGGTCATGTTGTTGGATAACAATGAACCTACGAGCTATGGAAAAGTGATGGTGGGCCCGGATTTCGACAAATGGCCGGAGGCCAAGAAATCCAAGAAAGGATCCATGTATGAAAACAAAGTGTGGACTTTGGAAGAACTACTTGATGGTCGTAAGGCTATTAAGTACAAATTGGATCTTTAAAAGGAAGACATACGGTGATGGTAATTGTCACCATTTAGAAAGCTCGACTTGTCGCAAAGAGGTTTCCGACAAGTTCAAGGAGTTGACTACGATGAGACTCTCTCACCCGTAGCGATGCTAAAGTCTTTTGAAATTATGTTAGCGGTTGTTGCATTTTTCGATTATGAAATGTGGCAGATGGATGTCAAAACATTGTTACCTTAATGGTTTCCTTCAGGAAAGGTTGTATGTGATACAACCAGAAGGTTTTGTCATTCCTAAGGATGCTAAAAGGCATGCGAGCTCTAGCGATCCATTTATAGACTCGTGCAAGCATCTCGGAGTTGGAATAAGTGCTTTGATGAGTGATCAAAGCTTTTGGTTTATGCAGAGTTTGTGAAGAAACTTGTATTTACAAGAAAGTGAGTGGGAGCACTATAGAATTTCTGATAAATATATGTGGTTGACATATTGTTGATCGGAAATGATATAGAATTTTTGGAAAGCATATAGGATTGTTTGAAAGGAGTTTTCAAAGGAAAACCAAGATTAAGCTACTTGAACATTGGGAATCAAGATCTATAGAGATAGATCAAGACGCTTGATAAAACTTTCAATGAGTACATACCTTGACAAGATTCTGAAGGAGTACAAAATGGATTAGTCAAAGAAGGAGTTCTTGCATGTATTATAATGTGTGAATTTGAGTAAGACTCAAAGCCCGACCACGGCAGAAGAAAGAGAAAGGATGAAGGTCGTCCCCTATGCCTTAGTCATAGGCTCTATAGTATACCATGTTGTGTACCCCACCTGGTGTGTGCCTTGCCATGAGTCTGTCAAGGGGTACAAGAGTGATCGAGGAGTGGATCACTGGAGAATGGTCAAAGTTATCCTTAGTAACTAGAGTACTAAGGAAATGTTTCTCTATTATGGAGGTGATAAAAGATTTTATCGTAAAGGATTACGTCGATGCAAGCTTTCACACCAATTGGGATGACTCTGAGTAGCAAACCGGATTCGTATAGTTGAGGAGTCATTTGGAATTGTTCCAAGTGGAGCATGGTAGCAGTATCTATAGAATGACATAGAGGTATGTAAAGTACACACGGATCTGAATGTTGCAGACGTGTTGACTAAAACCTTTCTCACAAGCAAAACATGATCAAACCTGAGAACTTATTGGGTGTTAATCACATGGTCATGTGAACTAGATTATCGAATCTAGTGCAAGAGGGAGACTGTTGGAAATATGCCTCTAGAGGCAATAATAAATTAGTTATTATCATATTTCCTTGTTGATGATAATCGTTTATTATCCATGCTATAATTGTATTGATTGGGAACTCAAATACATGTGTGGATACATAGACAACACTATGTCCCTAGTGAGCCTCTACTAGACTAGCTCATTGAACAAAGATGGCTAAGGTTTCCTCGGCATAGACATGAGTTGTCATTTGATAACGGGATCACATCATTAGGAGAATAATGTGATGGACAAGACCCAAACCTTAAGCATAGCGTTTGATCGTATCCAGTTTACTTCTATTACTTTCTGCATGTCAACGTATGTATTCCTATGACCACGAGATCATGCAACTCACTCACACCGGTGGAATGCCTTGTGTGTATCAAACGTCACAACGTAACTGGGTGACTATAAAGATGTTCTACAGGTATCTCCAAGGGTGTGTGTGGAGTTGGCATGGATCAGGACTAGGATTTGTCACTCCGTGTGACGGAGAGGTATCTTGGGGCCCACTCGGTAATACAACATCACAACAAGCTTGCAAGAAATGTGACTAAGGAGTTAGTCACGGGATCTTGTATTACGGAATGAGTAAAGAATTATGCCGGTAACAAGATTGAACTAGGTATGGGATACCGACGATCGAATCTTAGGCAAGTAACATATCGATGGACAAAGGGAACTCCATACGGGATTGATTGAATCCTTGACATCGTGGTTCGACCGATAAAGATAGTCATAGAATATGTAGGAACCAATATGGGCATCGAGGTACCGCTATTGATTATTGACCATAGAGGTCTCTCGATCATGTTTGCATAGTTCTTGAACCCACACGGTGTGCACACTTAACATTCGGTGACGATATAGATACACGTGAGTTTTGTGTTGGTGAGCGATGGTTGTTCAGAGTCCCGGATGAGATCCCAAACGTCACGAGAAGCTCCGGAATGGTCCAGAGGCAAATATTTATATATAGGAAAGTGGTATTCGGGTTCCGGAAAAGTTTCTGGGTTTTCTAATATTGTACCGGGAGTGCCGAAAGGGTTCTCGGGGTCCACCGGGGGCTTATGCGACCCCAAAGAGGCCCATGCGCCCAAGTGGTAAGTGGGGAGGTGCATTGAGGAGGAGGGACTCCTCCCCTTGGGCCCCCACCTTCCTTGTTGGAGGTGGACTCCTCCCCACTTGGCCGGCTAACCCTCCCTTGGAGGAGGGGCCAAGTCTACGCCCTACCTACCCCCTTCACCTATATATATAGAGGGAGAGAGAGGGTAGCACCACCCCAAAGCATAGGTGCAGCCCTACCTCTCTCCCTAGATCATTTTCTCCTTCGAAACGCCTCTGCGGCAGCTCTTGGCGAAGCCCTGCTGAGATCGCACCACCACCACCGCCACCACGTCGTTGTGCTGCCGAAGAACTCATCTACTACTTCACCCATCCTCGCTGGATCAAGGTGGTGAAGGAGGTGGTGAAGGCGTCATCGCGATGTACGTGTGCTGAACTCGGTGGTGCCGTCCGTTCGGCACTTGATCGGGACGTTCGTGATTGGATTGCAGAATGGATCGTGATTGGATCGCAAAGACGTTTGACTACATCAATCACGTTTCTCAATGCTTCCGCTTAGCGATCTACAAGGGTATGTAGATGCACTCACCCTCTCGTAGATGTTGATCTCGATAGATTGATCTTAGTGAGCGTAGGAAAAATTTTGTTTCCCATGTGACGTTCCCCAACACTATTCATGGGTGTTTCACATGATCATTCATCTATGGTTCGAGGGACTTCAATTACGATCCACATCGTCACACTCTTCTTCCGCTGCAACTCGGTGACGTAAATGATTGTGATCCCAACCATTATTATATCTCCATGGTGTTCTTGGTTAATCGTAGAGCATTTTTTTGTTTTCTACTATGTTTCCAAAAATGATAGCCATGCATGCACGCCTTGGCAAAATCTAGCAAGAAAAAAATCTCATCTTAGGCCGAGAGAGAGACGGCTTAGGATTGACCATATTCAAACCCGTTGTGGTTGTGTAAGCTCTGTTATCATCGTCTCCAAGAATGGGACGGAGGATAAATGGCCACAGAAATGGGATGTCGTGTAGCATGGACCTACTGCGGTCTTGACTCATCATTATTGGGTTAGGAGCATGTATCTTTTTCTCTCATTCAACGCACGGGGTCTTTTGCTAGTATATACCTATATGTATATAAATATATATCCTTAAAGGCCCATGTTGTCCACTTCGTGCTATGTCCCTTCAAAACACGGAGTCGGTCCGGGGAAGTTCACCCAACCACATGTTGGTTCTCATCTATCAGTTTTCTCGACGCGCAATATCCGCTCCCAAGGTCAAATGCTCCATGATGAACAGTAAAATAAAGAATAGTAAAAAATCCACACATTTTTGTGGTAAACTTTGAAAAATGTTGTGCTTGCTTGTCCACACATTTTGTGTCATTTGCTTGAATTTTCTTTACCAAGAAATGGCACTCCTAGAAGTTGGGGCAAAAAAATTTGATGCTCCCAAAGTGCCATTTTATTTCTAGTGCAGACCTTTTCGTGTGCCATGACTTCCAAGAATGTAATTCCGTGTTGAAAATTTTCAAGCACACAAAACATTTGATAAAGTTTTCCATAAAATAATTTGGTATACTTTTTTTAGATATTACTCATCATCCCGAGCCCATTTGAGCTTGGGAGCACAAGAGGACTTTTGGTTTTTTCCTTGCTTCTCGGTTAACCCAACAAATGTAGCTGAATACGAGTTTTAGTTAAGTACTTTAGCTACTAAATTCAAACATATCTAGGATGCTTACCTTTAACCCTGAGATAACTGAAGCCTATACATGTAGGATGGTGTTCATGTGGGCCAATGAGCGCAGGGCGCTGTTTGGCGCCAAGGTGGCGTCGCCGGATGTCTGGACTTGCAAAGATGATACCGGTCTCTCTTCTGAAGATGAGTCAGTGTGCCGATGATGATGGTGGCTTCTAATGTGTGCATGTGGTGTGCGCTTTAGGCCTGCTACACTGGCAGTTGGTCCCGATACGTTATGTGAATCGATTGGCAACAACACCGATTGTAGATATGAGGAGTGAGAGCACTCCACATTATCGAGTCTGTAGGTGTGAATGGTGGCTTCGGGTGATTTGATGTGTATTTTTGTGAGGCCTTCGTAAAATAATTAATAAAGATGACTGCGTGCATCGATTGATGCAGAGGCCGGAGGTTTAACCACCTTTTCTAAAAAAATGTAGGATGGTGTTTCGGTGCAAAGGAGCTTGTGCTCCCCCGCTGATGAGGAGTAAAATATAAAATATAACAAAACATATATATATTCTATGCACCAAATACGCACGCGATCTCTAGGTGTGTGCAAAATTTCGTGGCAATATGACATCAAAGGAGCTCTGGACCAGAAAAAAAGAGAAATTGAGTTTTCACAAAGGTTTAAAATTTTCGAATTTGGAGCACTGATTCTATTTTGCCGAGCTCCCCCAATGTCATACTGTCAAGAAATTTTACACTCTCCTAGAAAAATTGTTCATCTTTGATGTACAAAAGTTTATGTTTTTCCTCTATTTTATTTAAATTTACTGGTCACGCAGGAGTAGATGTTGTGATGGTCAGCTATGGGCCGGGTTTCGCTATATTTGTATCAGTTTGCGCTTAGATTCTTTTGCGTGATTATGCTTTTTGGTGTCGATTTCATTTTTATGGAGTCATACGAGGAAAATAGACCTAGTTCCCAAAATTTGTCCCCATGTTATTTTCAAATGGTCGTTGCTAATACAGAGTGTGTCACTCAAGTTAAACGCACACCATAAATTAATTTGTGATTTGATGGTTAGAAGGAAATGTTATTTCATGATATCATAGTTTAAGTATTAGACTTGACATTGGTGCATCTTGTGGTAGAAGACATTCACGTGACTACAAAGACATTTGTGATGAGTTCATCATTTTTTAGAAGATGTGCTTGTTCACTCTTTAGGATGTGCTCATAAAGGTAGGATGTCGGTACGTGTGTTCATAGAATGAATGCATGTATGTATATATAAACGTATATGTATGTACTGTTTAAATAAAGAAATGTTAAACGTAAACCGTAAAATTATGAGTGGAACTAGTAGTGGGCAGCTCACCATGAGTTGACAGCCATCTTATCATCAGGACATCAACACATGGGCATTCTTAATATTTCGGTAGGCGTATTACGATTTCATTAACATAGGCTGGACGCAAATATTTTTAGTGGAAAACTGCCAAAACCGAGGGTTAGGAACATGTCTGGTGAATGAACGGAGGCCACTTGGCATTTAAATTTCCACTTGCATATGGCTATCTTGTACGTACAAGCAAAGACTCAAAGAGCGACCCATCTTCAATTTGAAAATATCTTACACGATAGCCGGAGAATTTGCGGATGCAAGCAATGCGAAAGGGGAAGTTTTAAATGAGATAATCATACTTGGATGGATCATTTGTGGCGGCCAGCTTCCTTAGTTTCAGGGCATTGCACGGCAGTGGGTGGCGAGAGATCACGGCGGTATATGATATACCTTATCCAAATGCTCAGATATACTAGTATACACGTGCGGTTGCTTCACAGTTTCGGTGGATCTGCCTGCGTACATACGTAGCGCCGCAAGAAAGAAAATACTACGTGTATATTGTATTCGGCTCGGAGCCGTCCCACCAATCAGCGGAAGGGAATTGCATTGGCTACTTGCAGTGTGTAGCGTAGTTCCCCATGCACAGCAAGTGAAGCAACAAATAAATTGATCATGTTCGAGTTTGGACCATATTGGCTCTGCTCTGTAGTAGTGGATTTGAAGTAATGAACGACCA
The DNA here is from genome assembly GCF_904849725.1 of Hordeum vulgare subsp. vulgare. Classification (NCBI taxonomy): domain Eukaryota; kingdom Viridiplantae; phylum Streptophyta; class Magnoliopsida; order Poales; family Poaceae; genus Hordeum; species Hordeum vulgare. The sequence continues at coordinate 543,640,687 of NC_058520.1, forward strand.
AGCAAAGTGATGAAATACAGCAAATGATCGAGATTCTTTTTTTCTTTCTTTTCTGGTACAACCTGTTTGAATTTACTTGCTTGCCAAGTTGCGCGTGGGACGGGTCACTTTCTGTTGATTGTTTTGAACGTTGGAATGGATGAAGTATACTAAGCAACCGTGATCTAATCTTAACCGGGAGTCAACTGCTGTCTAATGAATCCGCGGAATCTATTCATTTGGGCCATCCAGTTTAAAAACAACCAACAAAACCCGCCAGTGCATTAATGAGCAGATCGGCACTGACATTTTTCGTATGGGAACTAAAGTTGGTAGACCAATATGCGATCCATGGCTAGGTCATAACTAAAGAAAGCTAGGCGCTATGCCTGATTCATCCGTGCTACGTACTTGTTGACCAGATTAGTAGCCCGTTGTAAACCTGTAATCGCAATGTAGATGGGTTTGTGCTGGGGTTCTTTTTTTTTCCCGTGTGGAGTTTGAGCTGGAGTTGACCACGCACGAGCATCTAGCCGTTGCGTAGCAGAAGTTGACTACTTGTCCACTTCTCTGCGCAATTGCTCATACAAAATTGGGCGACCAAGATGTTTCACGGAATCAGATACTACGTGGAATACTTATACTTTAAAATCATCTTTCTCTCTTTTTTGCCTCGACATGCATTTTAACTGGCCGGCCTCGTGGTTTTTCTTGATTTCTTAGAATGCGCGGCATGCAGCAGGCTGCGCCCATGGAATGCATGGGTTAGATTTGCCCGTAACCCTGTGTTCTTTTCTCCCGGGAGAAGGAATCGGCACTTTGCTTGGTCTGCAACCTTGTTTAAACAAGGGAGGCTCGTACCGACGCCCTGCGCTGCGACTCGGTGGGCGTGACGGGCGTGCCAAGGAAGGCCAAGTAGGTCCAGGCTGGGGAAGGAAGGAAGGAAGGAGGCGGCGCCCATGGGTACAGCCGACCTGGTCAAGCTTTTGGGTTTGCGATTGCGAGGCGAAGCAGACCAAACCGCGACCGGGCTTCTCGCTGTACGTGCGTTTGCGAGCCGCGCAATCTTCTCGGAGATAGCCGCGCGCGCGCGCGCGCTCCCGAAGCCACGGCACGTGCTCGCGGAGGGGGCGGCGACCGCGCTCGCCCTTCTCTCGAAGAGCGCGCGGAGGTCGTCGCCTCCGCGGTCCATCGGCATGGCCGCGCGTCCATATGGGCGGCATGGCATGGGCCGTTGGCACGCATGCATGCGCTGGTGCATGCATCCGGCACCCGGCCGAACCAGCACGTCCTGCGCGCGCACGGCGCGCTGTGCGGTGTGGACAGAGGAGCGCGCCATGCATGCATGGCCCGCGCACAGTGGACGCGATCTCTGAGTTTTTTCTTGTTCGGTTGCGTGTCGAGCGGGCCGCGCATCGGTGGACTTTTGGGACGTGCTGCTTCTCGTGTGTGTACAGTCTACGGCCGGACATCTACCCAAGCATATACCCTACTCTACCCAGTAGGTCTGATAGTATATCGCAGGAAATTTACACGCGCCAAAAGTCAAGCGTCCAAATTAACTAGTAGACTAGACTCTGTTGCACGGCCGGGCTACATGGAATGACTTTCGGATGAGCGCCTACGGTAGGACTAGTTTTTACCTGCATCCTGCAAGCCTGGATGCAGCTGCCCAGCTGCCCTTGTTTTCCTCTGTACTAGGTCTAGCAGCTACACAAAAGCCCACGGGCTCGGTAGGATGGTACTACTACCTCCAGGAGCTACTCCTAGTAGGCCAGTAGGCAGCCAACGAATCAGAAGAGAATGTGTTTTCAGGACTTGACTTTATTCAGAGGTTTTCAGGACATGACCTGCCATAAAAAAAGCCAAAAAAAAAGGAGTACAACCCTCCATTTAGTGCCTTTTCTACGGGGCGACGACCGTGCACCAACCTTAATTTGGAGATCCATCGACTGAGCGTCACGTTCCTACCACCACGTCGGATCAGATCAAATGTTTCCAGGTGCCTCTCGCTCTCAGTCTCAGAACCAGTGGCTCGGACACGCACGCGGAAGCATGACATTACGGGCCAACGGTGACTTGTGAAGACGCAGCAAGATGAAAATCATGACGAGTTGAACCACGCAATGATTCTGTGTACTCCAGAGAGGCAACCATTTTACATGGACCAGCGCCCGCAACCATCCAACCGAAGATCACTTTGCTCCCGGGGGACACAGTGCAGCTTATTTCCCCGCGACAAGATTCGCATGATTCTCCTCCCAGTTCCACCACGCACTCTCCAAAAGGCTTCTCGAGCTGCCGCCTAGATTTCCTCCCTCCCCACCTCGCCAAAAGCTTGCTCGCCGGTGCACATCGCCGCTGCCTGCCTGCCGGTACTACCACACACACAGCACACACAAATGCACTAGCAGCGAGATAGTGTGGGTGTGGGTCAGTGGGTGGGGAGGTGAGGTGAGAAGACACCACCAGATTGACCGCAAACGATGGCCATGCGTGCGTGAAGCTACCTATCTGCACTACACTACACCACACCACGCCACAACACGCTTGCCGCATGCAGCATGCAAGTTGCATGCATGCAGCGGCAGCGCCAACGCCGACGGCCATAGAAACAAAACAAACACTACTACACGCACAGCACAGCACGGCACGGCACACCATCCGCTCCAGCTCCACTACGATAGCCTGTCTCCCTCCTGTCTGCCCCTGGGGGATCCCGATGCCGCCATGGCTCGGGCGACGGACCATCATTGCTTGCACTCACTGGACAAGAACATGTCACCTCCACTGGCCTGGCTGGCCACTGCCTCACTCTACCTACATCCAGCAGGGTCTAGTATCCATCTGGGATCGTCTTTGGTCCGTAGTGCCCGGTAGGGTATAAGCTACCAAAGCGGCCGAGCGCGCGGTGAGACGGGCCGATGCGTGCGCAGCTCACGAACACACCGGCCGGCCCCGGTGGCTCCACCGGCTCGGGGGTTGGGTGGATAAGCAGCCAATCAGGCTGAGCGTGTACGTGTTTTAGGGCGCACCGGCGCACCCAAACGGGAGGCGATGGGCCGGTCCACGACGTTGCGCCGGCGATCGAGGATATATACGGTGGTGGTGTGGCCGTCATGCCGGCGTCATAGTGCTGGTGTGTGGTGCGTGCCGGCTCGTCTTTCTTCCGATCTGTTGGACGTCCGAGATTGGCACACGTGCATTACATGCACCCATCACTACTCCCTCTGTTATTAAATATCAGTCTTTTTAAAAAATTTAACAGAGAACTACGTACGAAACAAAATAAGTATACATATATTCTAAAATATAAATATTATTTTTTATCATGCACTCATCACTACTCCGTAGTTCAGTACATACGTACTTCAGGAGAGGAGACCGACCCATGGTAACGCGAAAAGGCGTTTGTTTTCCGTGAGGAATATATTTGCGGAAAAGGACGAGGAAAACGAGAGGAAAATGCCTGGCAAATATACACCGAATATGTACCGCCATCCACGAGAGGAACTCAAAATATTCCGATGCAAATCCGACGGATGAAAATCCCGCTTTTGATGTGGAACTTCACCATCCGGGCAAAAAGCTCTACTATTTCCGTACGAGAAATATGGAAAGGCGTATTGGTGTGTGTTTGCCTGCTGCCACGCCAGGATAAGATACAGTGGCTGTCACATAATTCCTTGAAGCCAGACACAAGCATCCTCCAAGCCCAAGGTATCTGATGCCCCCCGGGTGATGGTGAAAACGTTTATGCCCACTGAAGCAGGAAAGCGCGGGCGTAGTGCATATGTGCCAGACTCGCGTCGTCATTCCTCTGCACGCATGCCATGCATACAATACAAGCAGGCGGCAACAGGATTTGATTGAGGGGATGTGAGAGCATGGAAACCAACCCCCGGGAAGCAAGAGCTAATGGCTCTCAAAGTGACGGTTACTGGAGCCCGGTGTACATGTGGATGATCAGGCTTTGGGACTTGGATTTTGTTTGACGGCAACCGAAAACTTGACATTTAACAGCCGCTGTCAGTTCAGTCTCTGGCTAGTGGAGGATGTCTTGAGGCTGCTTTTGGTGCCAGAATCAAATGGCCCCGTTTTGCACTTTCATCGCGTTTTTTCTTACCTGTTTTCTTTTTTTTCCTTGGATTATTTGGTCGACCTATCTCAATCGCAATCTTGTGTGCGAAATTATTTCTTGGTAGCGAAATTATTGTTAGTCGTCCAGTCCGGACATGTCATCATGTCGAGTAAAGGATGCAGTAAATTGATTCACAAGCATGAAACGTATTGTTTGTTTTTTCGTTTGATCCTTTACACACAAGCAATCACCTTCAGTGTTCTTCTACCAAGAAGAGGCAAGCAGGCCGAAAAGTGCTAGCAGAGGCCGGGCTCTACAGAGCTCTTTATTTTATTTTTCAGCAAAAAAAAACTTTTTCCACATCTCAAAAAAATATCTGAAAAAGGTATACATGTATAAAATTTAATGAACATATATATTCACATGTGATGTACACCAAAAAGACAAATACACATACTAAAGTGGGCTTTTTCTTATTTGTATTTGGGCCAGATATTTATCATTTTTTTGTAACATGTAAATAATCAAAATAGTTGATTAAAAATTTATACAAACTTGAAGAATATGCTTATGTGGTATTTGTAGAAAAAAGATTGACATTTTTTGAACTTCAAAAGAATATTTTTTATTTAAAGCAAGCTTCATGGAGCTCAATCTTTGCAACCCTTTCCTCCAAACAAGCTGGCTACTCAAGGCATAGCCGTACAACGACCCAATCGAATGCGGATTTTGTTTGCTTTTGTCCGTTTGAGTTGTCAGTTTAGTCAGCGTCCATCCATGTTCGTGAGTTTTTTCGAGTATTTCCAACTAGCCGACCCATTTGATTCGCCCCGTCCATTTTTTATTTGAATTACCATTCAGAACCAAACAACCTAATCGAATTACACATTCCTAGACATAATAAAGCCACATGGTTTACAACCAATACATTGGAAGGAAAAGGGTAGCCACAACAAATTGGTTTTCTATGTGAGTCAACATATGCCCAACTATGTGGTCGGATCCTCTTCCTCGAACAGCCGGTCGCCGGATCCCACGTACAGGTTCGTCGAAGCGGCGCAAGTGCACCGCCTCTAAAGGTATTCGCGTGTGCAGGAGGAACACTGTGCGGCGGACTACTAGGTCCGGATCACACAGTCGGCGGCGGGTGGAGGTGGCTAGTTGCAACACATGCAAAGCCCTAATGATGGCGCCCAAGCGATCAACTGAATAAGTGTGTCGCACCTCCACTATATATAGGCACCCGGTGCGGGCTCAGCTCTTGGGCTTCGCATGGATCCTAAAGCCCACGTGTTCCTTCCCTAAGCGTGTGACCCCTTAGGTTTTCGTTCATTTGGTCGCGGGTCAAATCACATCCGACTCGGCTAGTCGGTGGCGGCCTCTAGCAAAGCTGCCGACTCCAAGTGTCCCATGAAGCTGGTTAAGCGAACTTGTACTTCATACTTCTATTTCCTTTGCCACACGATATATGTTGTCGTGTTCAAGGCGACATGGTCATCTGATCAACACTTCAGATTGTCTCATAATCCTAATTGCATGACCATGCTTATCCAGGTCGGATCACCCCGAAGGGCCAAGAGTATATCTCTCTAGATCGGAGGGACAAATTGTTGGGGAACGTTGCATGGAAAACAAAAAAAAATCCTACGCTCAGCAAGATCGATGTAGGAGATGCACATCTACGAGAGGAGAGACTGAATCTACATACCCTTGTAGATCGCTAAGCGAAAGCGTTGCAGAACGCGGTTGATATAGTGGTACGTCTTCGTGATCCGATCACGATCGGTCCCACGAACTCCCGATCAAGTGTCGAACGGACGACACCTCCGCGTTCAACACACGTACAATTTGGTGACGCCTTCACCTCCTCGGTCCAGCGAGCTATGGTGAAGTAGTAGTCCGAGTCCTGCAATACCACGACGGTGTGGTGAGGTTATGGTGGTGACAGCTCAGCAGGGCTTAGTTGCTCGATGTTTAGAGGAGAAGAACTACGAGGGAGAGGACGAGGAGCGCTGCGGCAAGATGTCGTGTGGCTGCCCTCTCTCTACCTCTCTATATATAGGGGGGAGGGAGGAGAGGAGGGTGCCCTAGGGTTTCCCCCACGGGCCGGCGGCCAAGGTGGATACGACTAGGGTTGGGGTGGCCCCTCCCATTTGGGTGCCTTGCCACCCAAGTTGGGCTGGCCGCCGCCCTAGGGAGAGGCCTCTCCCTTCGGTCGAACTGGGTTGAGGTGTGGGGCGGCGCGAGCCCTCTAGTGGGCTTCGGTGCCCCTCTCCTTGGCCCATGAGGCAACCAACAATTTTGGGGGCCTCCCAAAAATCCTTTCGGTATTTCTTCACTTCCTCGGTGTGCCCCAGAACACTTCCGGACTCCGATGACCTTCATCCTATATATCAATCTTCACCTCCGGACCATTCTGGAGTTCCTCGTCACGTCCGGGATCTCATCCGGTACTCCGAACAACCTTAGGTAACCAACACAATGACTCAATTATGCTTATATCATTACCGAACCTTAAGTGTGTAGACCCTGCGGGTTCGAGAACTATGCAGACATGACCGAGACACTCTCCGGTCAATAACCAATAGTGGGACCTGGATGCACATATTGGTTCCGACATATTATACGAATATCTATATCGGTCGAACCTCGATCCCAAGGATTTAATCAATCACATATACAATTCCCTTTGTCCATCGGTATGTTACTTGCCCGAGATTCGATCATCGGTATCTCCATACCTAGTTCAATCTCGTTACCGGCAAGTCTCTTTACTTGCTCCGTAATACAAGATATCGTGGCTAACTCTTTAGTCACATTGCTTGCAAGCTCATTGTGATGTTGTATTACCAAGTGGGCCCTGGGATACCTCTCCGCTACACGGAGTGACAAATCCTAGTCTTGATCGATGCCAACTCAACAGACACCCTCGGAGATACCTATAGAGCACCTTTATAGTCACCCAATTATATTGTGACGTTTGATACACACAAGGTACTCCTCCGGTGTTAGTGAGTTGCATGATCTCATGGTCATAGGAATAGATACTTGACATGCAGAAAACTGTAGCAATAAACTGACACGGTCATATGCTACGTTCATAGTTTGGGTCTTGTCCATCACGTCATTCTCCTAATGATGTGATCCCGTTATCAAATGACAACTGGTGTCTATGGCCAGGAAATCTTGACCATCTTTGATCAACGAGCTAGTCCATTAGAGGCTCACTAGGGACATTGTGTTGTCTATGCATCCACATATGTATTTGAGTTTCCAATCAATATAATTCCAGCATGTATAATAAACAATTATCACGAACAAGGAAATATAATAATAACCGCTTTATTATTTCCTCTTGGGCATATTTCCAACACAAATACCATATTTATCGACCAAGTCTCGCGGCATGGGTCTGGACAAGTCTGAAACATACCTTTTTAACTACCCAATCACGAAGTAGTGTTTGGTCGGTCCAAATCAAGTATGTCACCATTCCGAGTACATGCACGAGCTCGGGTCTTAGGACATAGAATGTATGTTCACTAGAGATGCATAGATAGACTATCGTTGTGTCTCATAGTTGGGTTTTTCCAACTCAGACCTTATCTCGAATCGGATCCAACTACGTCGAATCCGACGAGATCTTTCTGAGTCCATATTATCTGGCTAGCATCCAATGCTACATGGTTAGTGAGACTGAACCATCCACCGTATCATATGCTAGTCTAATTGGTTGCACATTGATGACCCACAAGTATAGGGGATCAATCGTAGTCCTTTCGATAAGTAAGAGTGTCGAACCCAACGAGGAGCAGAAGGCTCTGATAAACGGTTTTCAGCAAGGTAATAACTACAAGCACTGAAAGTAGCGGTAACAAGTGATGGTGTAGTGAGGTGAAACGTAACACGTGAAAAGTAACAAGTAACAAGAGTAGCAACGGTGCAGCAAAGTGGCCCATTTCCGTCTGTAGCAAGGGACAAGCATGAACAAAGTCTTATAGGAGGAAAAACGCTCCCGAGGACACACGGGAATTTCTGTCATGCTAGTTTCATCATGTTCATATGATTCGCGTTCTTTACTTTGATAGTTTAATATGTCGGTGGACCGGCGCTTGGGTACTACCCTTACTTGGACAAGCATCCCACTTATGATTAACCCCTCTCGTAAGCATCCGCAACTACGAAAGAAGAATTAAGACAACGTCTAACCATAGCATTAAACTAGTGGATCCAAATCAGCCCCTTACAAAGCAACGCATAGACTGGGGTTTAAGCTTCTGTCACTCTAGCAACCCATAATCTACTTACTACTCCCCAATGCCTTCCTCTAGGCCCAAATATGGTGAAGTGTTATGTAGTCAACGTTCACATAACACCACTAGAGGAAAAGCCAACATACAGCATATCAAAATATCGAACGAATACCAAATTCACATGACTATTAATAGCAAGACTTATCCCATGTCCTCGGGAACAAAAGTAACTACTCACAAAGCATAATCATAATCATGATCAGAGGTGTAATGAGTAGCATCAAAGATCTGAACATAAACTCTTCCACCAAGTAATCCAACTAGCATCAACTACAAAGAGTAATCAACACTACTAGCAACCTTACAAGTACCAATCGGAGTCGCGAGACGGAGATTGGTTACAAGAGATGAACTAGGGTTTGGAGAGGAGATGGTGCTGATGAAGATGTTGATGAAGATGTCTCCCCTCCGACGAGAGGAGTGTTGGTGATGACGATGGCGACGATTTCCCCCTTCGGGAGGGAAGTTTCCCCGAAGGATCATCCTGCCGGAGCTCTAGATTGGTTCTCCTCAAGTTCTGCCTCGTGGCGGCGGAGAATCCACGAAAAAGCTTCGCCCTGATTTTTTTTCCAGACGAAACCCTTCATATAGCAAAAGAGGGGGGCCAGTGGGCCACCAGGGTGCCCACAAGCCCTGTTGCCGCGGCCAGGGGGGTAGGCCGCGGCCACCAGGCTTGTGGGCCCCTGGCAGCTCCCCTGTGGCACTTCTTTCGCCCAATATTTATTATATATTCCCAAAAAATTCCACGTTGATTTTCAGGGCATTTGGAGTTGCGCAGAATAGAGGACTCAGACTTGCTCCTTTTTCAGTCCAGAATTCTAGCTGCCGGTATTCTCCCTCTTCAAATAAACCTTGCAAAATAAGAGAGAAAAGGCATAAGTATGGTACCACAAAGTATAATAACAATCCATAAAGCGATAAATATCAACATGAAAGCATGATGCAAAATGGACGTATCAACTCCCCCAAGCTTAGACCTCGCTTGTCCTCAAGCGAAAACTAAGATCCATAAACATGTCCACATGTTTAGGGATGAAGGTGTCGATAAAACATTATACGGACATGAGGGCATCATGATCACACATAGAACAGCAATACATCATAAAGACTCTTATGGGAAAGTAACAATTCCTTCACAAAGCAAAGCATGAAAAAAAACCTTACCGAGAAGTAGCCAACAACATTCCATAGTCATTGAAGCAATTGCAATTTATCATATCATCAGAAAGAGTCAAATAAGAGCTTGTAAAGCAAATCCACATACTCAATCATCTCTTTTGTTTTCCACAGTTGTTACAACTCACGTGGTACTCATGGTATCAAAGTTTCAGTTGGACACAGAGAAAGATAGGGGCTTATAATTTTGCCTCCCAACCATTTACCTCAAGGGTAAAGTCAACAATAATAAAGCATAAGTACTCATCTCCAAGTTGATATATGAATATAGATCTTTCCCTAGCATATGACATTCACCAGGATAAAGGCGAAAAAAAGGAATTGGTGAAGATCACCATGACTCTTTCAAGGGCAAAAAGTAAAGGTACAAGATAGGCCCTTCGGAGAGGGAAGCAGAGGTTGTCATGCGCTTTTGAGGTTTGGATGCGTGTCCTCTTAGTGCGGAGGAACGGCACTTTATATTGCCTCCTGGGATAAAGAATTTATTATGCAGTCTGTCGCTTTTATGTCTTCCTCATCACAGGTTTGTATAAAGCTTATTTTCCACACACTAATAGATCATACATATTAGAGAGCAATTTTTATTGCTTGCACCGATGACAACTTACTTGAGGGATCTTATTCAATCCATAGGTAGGTATGGTGGACTCTCATGGCAAAACTGGGTTGAAGATTTATGGATGCACAAGTAGTATCTCTACTTGGTGCAGGAGTTTTAGCTAATATGAGGTGGAAGAAATCGTCACATGCTAAGGGATCTCTAATCATATAACATTGTTTGGAATCAAGCAAACACAATTCATTATGTTGTCTTTCTTGTCCAACATCTACCTCTAAGCATGTAATAGTTTGGTGAGTGCTCACAATTGTAAAAAGTGTTTAAGATGATATATTTATATGTGAACCTTGTTTCCTTATTACTTCTTATTAATTGCAACAATGACTGGGGTCTATGTTGGTCTATTCTCAACAAGTTTCAATCATCATACTTGTTATATGTGAAGCTATCACTTTCCATAAGATCATCTCATGATCTTTCATGCTATCGTTTCTTTCATACTTTTGATCACGGCACAAAACAAAGCCCTTGACTAAGATACTCTTTATTATATAGCTCGCAAGCTCGAATACATCGGGGGAGACACAAGGCAAAAGACTCAAACTAAACACTAAAGACTTATTCCACTAAGAGAAGAAATAAAAACTGAAAAGGAAAGAACTAAAACAAAGGTAAAAGCAAAAGATATAAAGGTGATACGATACCAGGGCAACTCCCCCAAGCTTGGAAAAAGCCAAGGGGATTGCCCATAACAGTGCTCAGTTGTCTTCCTTTGGTGGTGATGGTGGTGGAGTCTTTGCCTTTGATTCCAAGAGAGCTATCAATCTTTGATTTATACCTTGGAGATCCGCGACATGGTTCTCCAGCAAAACAACTTCACGAGAAAGGGAAATATTGCGAGCACGAGTTGTTTCACAAAACCTCAAGAGTTCAATCAAGGATGGAGACAGCACGTGGAGGAAGGGTTGGAGAAAATCCACTCCTTCAACGTCTTCAATGTTGAACATAGGTTGAACTTCCTCCCTAACTTGGGTTTTCTCCTTAGCTTTGTCACTGGCTTCCGTGACTTCTACTCTTTTCAGATCAGCATCTACTTGTTCATGAACTTGGGGAAGATTATTCTCCCCAACAGATTCCTGAGACATCTTTGCTCTAAATCTGCGGCAGACAACAGGCTCGAAACGAAAATAGAGGAAAACTGCGCGATAGGGAGATCAAAACCCTCGGGTGTATATATAATGATTTTTTCTAGACCAGAAGGAGTGCTCCACAAGAAAACGGAGTCCGGGAGGCACACGAGGTGCCCACAAGCCCTGTCGCCACGGCCAAGGGGGAGGCCGCGGCGACCAAGTTTGTGGCCGCCTCGTGCGCTCTCCGGACTGCTTTTTATTTTTCTAAATTTCCATAAATTCCAAAACAGAGAAAAATTCCTACTGGAGAAGTTTTGGAGTCCAATTACTTACCGAAACACACACCTCTTCGTTTTCAGAGTCTGAAACAGGCTGATAAACATCCCTTATGTACTCCTCTGGAGTTATGATATTGATGGTATTGGTCTCAACATTTATGGGAGTACCAGAGATATAATGCTTGATCCTTTGCCCATTTACTACTCTTGGAAAATTACCTTCCGTGTTATTGATTTTGATGGCACCGGAACGAAATACTTCCTCAACAACGTAGGGACCTTCCCATTTAGAGAGAAGTTTGCCTGCGAAGAATCTTAAGCGAGAATTGTACAACAGGACATAATCACATACATTGAACTCACGTTTTTTTATTCTTTTATCGTGCCATCTCTTAACCTTTTCCTTGAACAACTTGGTATTCTCATATGCCTGGGCCCTCCATTCATCTAATGAGCTGATATCAAACAACCGCTTCTCATCGGCAAGTTTGAAATCGAAGTTGAGCTCTTTGATTGCCCAATAAGCTTTGTGTTCTAGCTCAAGAGGTAAATGACAGACCTTACCGTAAACCATTTTATACGGCGACATGCCCATGGGATTCTTATAAGCAGTCCTATAAGCCCATAGTGCATCGTCAAGTTTGCTAGACCAATTCTTTCGAGATCTATTGACAGTCTTTTGTAAGATCAGTTTGATCTCCCTATTACTCAACTCCACTTGTCCACTAGACTGAGGATGATAAGGAGATGCAACTCTATGGTTGACATCATACTTAGCGAGCATCTTGCGGAAAACACCATGAATGAAGTGTGAACCGCCATCAGTCATCAGATATCTAGGGACTCCAAATCTTGGGAAGATGACTTCTTTAAGCATCTTAATAGAGGTGTGGTGATCAGCATTTCTAGTGGGGATAGCTTCTACCACTTAGTGACGTAATCCACAACAACTAAGATGTGAGTATACCCATTGGAACTCAGGAAGGGTCCCATATAATCAAAGCCCCAGACATCAAATGGTTCAATGACAAGTGAATAGTTCATAGGCATTTCCTGACATTTACTGATGTTCCCTATTCTTTGGCATTCGTCACAAGACAAGACAAACTTACGGGCATCCTTGAAGAGAGTGGGCCAATAGAAACCTTATTGCAATACCTTATGAGCAGTTCTATCTCCAGCATGGTGTCCTCCGTAGGCTTCGAAATGACACTTCTGCAGGATCTGTCCCTGTTCATGTTCAGGCACACAACTTCTAATAACACCATCTACTCCTTCCTTATAAAGGTGAGGATCATCCCAAAAGTAGTGTCTCAAATCAAAGAAGAATTTCTTCTTTTGCTGGTAGGTGAAACTAGGTGGTATGTATTTGGCTACGATATAGTTTGTGTAATCAACATACCACGATGCACTATGTGAAGTACGGATGACATTCAATTGCTCATCAGGAAAGCTGTCATCAATAGGTCGTGGGTCATCAATGACATTCTCTAGCCTGGACAAGTTATCTGCTACAGGGTTATCAGCACCCTTTCGGTCAACAACGTGCAGATCAAATTCCTGTAGCAGGAGAACCCATCTCATTAGCCTAGGCTTAGCGTCCTTCTTCTCCATAAGGTACTTAATAGCAGCATGATCAAAGTGAATAATGACTTTGGAGTCAACTATATAAGATCTGAACTTTTCACATGCAAACACGACTGCTAAAAATTCCTTCTCCGTTGTGGCATAGTTTCTTTGGGCACTGTCTAGAGTTTTACTAGCGTAGTGAATAACATTCAACTTCTTGTCAACTATTTGTCCTAGAACAACACCAATAGCATAATCACTAGCATCGCACATGATTTCAAAGGGAAAGTTCCAATCAGGCGGTTGAACAATAGGTGCGGTTATCAAGGCCTTCTTAAGTATTTCGAAAGCTTCCTCACAATCCTCATCAAAAACAAAAGGAACATCCTTCTGCAAGAGGTTGGTAAGAGGCCTAGAAATCTTAGAGAAGTCTTTAATGAACCTTCTATAAAAACCAGCATGACCCAGGAAACTTCGTATACCTCTGATATCTGTGGGGCAAGGCATTTACTCAATTGCATCAACCTTAGCCTTATCAACTTCAATGCCTTTCTCAGAGATTTTGTGTCCTAAGACGATGCCTTCATTAACCATGAAGTGGCACTTCTCCTAGTTCACGACGAGGTTGGTATCTTTGCATCTCTGTAAGACTCGATCAAGGTTGCTGAGGCAATCGTCAAAGGAGGAACCGTAAACGGAGAAATCATCCATGAAAACCTCAACAATCTTTTCACAAATGTCAGAGAATATTGCCATCATACATCTTTGAAAGGTGGCAGGTGCATTGCATAAGCCAAAAGGCATACGTCTATAAGCAAAGTTGCCGAAGGGGCAGGTGAAAGTGGTTTTCTCCTCATCAGATTGTGCAACAGGTATTTGCGAGAAACCTGAATAACCGTCTAGAAAGCAGAAGTGTGTGTGTTTAGATAGCCTTTCTAGCATTTGGTCGATAAACGGCAAAGGATAATGGTCTTTCCTGGTTGCCTTGTTCAGTTTCTGGAAGTCTATCACCATCCTATAGCCAGTAATAATCCTCTGTGGGATTAGTTCATTCTTATCATTAGGAACGACGGTGATACCTCCCTTCTTAGGTACGCAATGTACTGGACTTACCCAATCGCTATGAGCAACAGGATAAATGATTCCTGCTTCGAGAAGCTTTAATATTTCTTTTCTCACGACCTCTTTTATCCTAGGATTTAATCTCCGTTGATGACCAGCAACTCGCTTAGAATCAGGATCGGTTTTAATCTTGTGCTGACATAGAGTGGGACTAATACCCTTAAGATCATCAAGAGTATATCCAATAGCAGCACGGTGCTTCCTCAAAGTTTTTAATAACTTCTTCTCTTCGTGATTCTAGAGGTGATCACTAATAATAACAGGATATATCTCCTTCTCATCAAGATAGGCATACTTAAGTGTCTCTGCTAACTGTTTTAGCTCGAACACACGATCACCCTTTGGTGGGGGAGGATCCCCAAGCAATTCAACAAGCAGATTATTCTTAAGAATAGGATATTGTTCTAAAACAATTTTATCTATCTCATCTCTTTCATCCATATGCATATCATTTTCACGCTCAAGGAGATATTGCTCTAAAGGATCCGTAGGAGGTACGGCAATAGAGGCAAGAGCAATGATTTCATCCTTACCAGACGACTTTTTTCATGGGGTTGTCTTTCAAACTTGGAGAAGTTAAATTCATGAGACACACCCTCGAAACTAAAAGTGACAGTCTGTTTAATGCAATCAATATGAGCATTGACAGTGTTGAGAAAGGGTCTACCAAATATGATGGGACAAAAGCTATCTTGTGCAGTAGCAAGGACGAGGAAATCAGTAGGATACTTCGTCTTACCACACAGGACTTCTACGTCTCTCACAATTCCCACAGGGCAGATAGTGTCTCTATTAGCTAGCGTAATAGTGACATCAATGGGTTCTAACTCAGCAGGTGCAATCTCATCTTTGATTTCATCGTAAAGGGACCGGGGTATTGCACTAACACTAGCACGCATATAACATAAACCATGATAAAAGTGATCTCCTATCTTGACAGAAACAACGGGCAGGCCAACTACAGGTCCGTATTTGTCTTTCGTGTGAGGTTTAGCAATTCTAGCGGAGTCCTCACAGAATTTGATAACATGCCCGTCTGTGTCTTTGGCTAAGAGATCTTTGATAATAGAAACACTAGGTTCAACTCTAATTTCCTCAGGGGATGCAAGGGGTCTAATGTAACCCCTACGTATCACAGTTGGAGCTTTAGTATAATCCTTTTTCCTAGCAGGGTAAGGTGGTTTCTCAGTGTAGGCACAAGGAACAATAGGATCATTATAGGCAATGACTTTCTCTTCAACTAGATTGGGTTTAACTATGTTGACTTCTATAGGAGGATGATACTTAAACCACTTCTCTTTGGGAAGATCAATATGAGCAGCAAAAGATTCACATAGAGAAGCTACTATCTCAGAGTCAAGTCCATACTTAGCGCTAAAATCTCTAGAGGTGCTTGTTTCAACAAAAGATTTAACGCAATCAAACTGGAAATTCATACCTGACTCCTTACCTTCTTCAAGCCCCAATCTTTAGAGTTACGTTTGATTCTTTCCAATAAATTCCACTTGTGGTCAATATCCTTCTTCATAAAAGAACCGGTACAAGAAGTATCAAGCATGGTACGATCTTCATGAGAAAGCCGAGCATAAAAGTTTTGAGTGATAATTTCTCTCGAGAGCTCATGATTGGGGCATGAATATAGCATTGATTTAAGCCTCCCCCAAGCTTGAGCTATGCTTTCCCTGTCATGAGGCGAAAAGTATAAATATAATTCCGATCACGATGTACTAAATGCATAGGATAAAACTTTTGATGAAATTCCAATTTCAACCGATTGTAGTCCCATGATCCAGTATCATCACATAGCCTATACCATGTCAACGCCTTGTCCTTCAAAGATAAAGGGAAGAATTTCTTCTTTACCTCATCCTCGGGCAAACATGCAAGCTTAAATAAACCACAAACTTCATCTACATAGATTAGATGCAAGTCTGGATGTGAAGATCCATCTCCTGTAAAAGGATTAGCCAGCAATTTCTCAAGCATACCCGAAGGAATTTCATAAAAGATATTTTCAGTAGGTACCTTAGGTTGAGGAGCAACTCCTCGTGCTTCCGTTCATGGTGAAGATACCCTGAACAAATTCCTCAAAGGAACAGTTTCCATAGTGACAAGTGACAATAAATTTCAGCAGAGTATAAAAATGTTTCCTTACCAAATTCCACTTACCAAAGGCGCTTCCCTCCCCGGCAACGGTGACAGAAAAGAGTCTTGATGACCCACAAGTATAGGGGATCAATCATAGTCCTTTCGATAAGTAAGAGTGTCGAACCCAACGAGGAGCGGAAGGCTCTGATAAATGGTTTTCAGCAAGGTAATAACTGCAAGCACTGAAAGTAGCGGTAACAAGTGATGGTGTAGTGAGGTGAAACGTAGCAGGTGAAAAGTAACAAGTAACAAGAGTAGCAACGGTGCAGCAAAGTGGCCCAATCCCTTTTGTAGCAAGGGACAAGCCTGAACAAAGTCTTATAGGAGGGAAAACGCTCCCGAGGACACACGGGAATTTCTGTCATGCTAGTTTCATCATGTTCATATGATTCGCGTTCGTTACTTTGATAGTTTGATATGTGGGTGTGATACGTCTGCATCGTATCTACTTTTCCAAACTCTTTTGCCCTTGTTTTGGACTCTAATTTGCATGATTTGAATGGAACTAACTTGGACTGACGTTGTTTTCAGCATAATTGCCTTGGTGTTATTTTTGTGCAGAAATCAAAGTTCTCCAAACGTCCTGAAAATCTACGGGAGCAGTTTTGGAAAATATAAAAAATATCTGCGCCAAGTTCCACCTGAGGGGGTGGGCTAGTGGGCCAGAAGCCCTGGCTCCGCCACCACCCCCTGGTGGCGGTGGGCAGGCTTGTGGGGCCCACACGGCTCTGCCGCCCCCAACCTCAGGTCTATAAGTTCACTTTCGTCCCGGGAAAAAAAATTGTCGCGTTTGCGATACGGAGCCGCCGCCACCACCTGTTCTTCATGTGGAGGGCAGATCTGGAGTCCGTCTTGGGCTCCGGAGAGGGGAAATCGTCGCCATCGTCATCATCAACCTTCTTCCCTCTCCAATTCCATGAAGCTCTTCGTCGTTCGTGAGTAATCTATTCATAGGCTCGCTGGGCGGTGATGAGTAGGATGAGATCTATCATGTAATCGAGTTAGTTTTGATGGGGATTGATCCCTAGTATCCACTATGTTCTGAGATTGATGTTGCTACTACTTTGCCATGCTTAATGCTTGTCACTAGGGCCTGAGTGCCATGATTTCAGATCTGAAATTATTATGTTGTCACCAATATATGTGTGTTTTAAATCTGATCTTGCAAGTTGTAGTTACCTATTATGTGTTATAATCCGGCAACCCGGGAGTGACAATAACCGGAACCACTCCCAGTGATGACCATAGTTTGAGGAGTTCATGTGTTCACCAAGTGCTAATGTGTTGGTCCGGTTCTTTATTAAGAGGAGAACCTTAATATCCCGTAGTTTCCTTTTGGACCCCGCTGCCACGGGAGGGATGGACAATAGATGTCATGCAAGTTCTTTTCCCTAAGCACGTATGACAACACACGGAATGCATGCCTACATCACATTGACGAACGGGAGCTAGCCACATATCTCTCCGTGTTATAACGGTTGCATGATGAATATCATCCAAACAAATCACCGACGCATTGCCTACGAGTTTGTCCTGCTGCTGCTACTACTACTGTTACTTGTCTTGCTCTGCTGCTGCTACTACTCTTGCTACTACTGTTACTTGTCTTGCTCTGCTACTGCTACTACTGTTGCTACTTCTGTTACTTGTCTTGCTCTGCTGCTACTGTTGCTACTACTGTCGCTTGCGACTGTTGCTACTTTCTACTGTTGTCAGTACCGCTGTTCCTTGCCACTGCCGTTACTCGCTACTTTGTTGTTGCTACTTTGCTTGCAGATACTAATCTTTCAGGTGTGGTTGAATCTGATAAATTCAGCTGCTAATACTTGAGAGTATTCTCTCACCTCCCGTCGTGCGAATCAACAAATTTGGGTCGAA
Source organism: Hordeum vulgare subsp. vulgare (assembly GCF_904849725.1). Taxonomy (NCBI): domain Eukaryota; kingdom Viridiplantae; phylum Streptophyta; class Magnoliopsida; order Poales; family Poaceae; genus Hordeum; species Hordeum vulgare. The sequence continues at coordinate 543,658,920 of NC_058520.1, forward strand.
TACTCTGCCCTCGAAAACTGCTACGATCCCACGCGCTCGTGGGCGTCAACAACATTCTTCTAGTTTCGATTGCCGGAGAGTGCTAACATCATTCTTCTGGTGCCGTTGCAAACGGGAAGAACAGTTGACATCAGGGTGGACCGGCGGTTGGGTACTGCCCTTACTTGGACAAGCATCCCACTTATGATTAACCCCTCTCGCAAGCATCCGCAACTACGAAAGAAGAATTAAGACAACATCTAACCATAGCATTAAACTAGTGGATCCAAATCAGCCCCTTACGAAGCAACTCATAGACTGGGGTTTAAGCTTCATTCACTCTAGCAACCCATCATCTACTTACTACTCCCCAATGCCTTCCTCTAGGCCCAAATATGGTGAAGTGTTATGTAGTCGACGTTCACATAACACCACTAGAGGAAAAGACAACATACAACGTATCAAAATACCGAACGAATACCAAATTCACATGACTATTAGCAAGACTTATCCCATGTCTTGAGGAACAAAAGTAACTACTCACAAAGCATAATCATAATCATGATCAGAGGTGTAATGAGTAGAATCAAAGATCTCAACATAAACTCTTCCACCAAGTAATCCAACTAGCATCAACTACAAAGAGTAATCAACACTACTAGCAACCCAACAAGTACCAATCGGAGTCGCGAGACGGAGATTGGTTACAAGAGATGAACTAGGGTTTGGAGAGGAGATGGTGCTGATGAAGATGTTGATGGAGATGTCTCCCCTCCGACGAGAGGAGTGTTGGTGATGACGATGGCGACGATTTCCCCCATCCGGGAGGGAAGTTTCCCCAGTAGGATCGTCCTGCCGGAGCTCTAGATTGGTTCTGCTCAAGTTCCGCCTCGTGGCGGCGGAGAATCCACGAAAAAGCTCTGCCCTGATTTTTTTCCGGATGAAACCCTTCATATAGCAAAAGAGGGGGGTCAGTGGGCCACCAGGGTGCCCACAAGCCCTGTTGCCGCGGCCAGGGGGGTAGGCCGGGGCCACCAGGCTTGTGGTCCCCTGGCAGCTCCCCTCTGGCACTTCTTTCGCCCAATATTTATTATATATTCCCAAAAAAGTCCAGGTTTATTTTCAGGGCATTTGGAGTTGCACAGAATAGAGGACTCAGACTTGCTCCTTTTTCAGTCCAGAATTCCAGTTGCCGGTATTCTCCCTCTTCAAATAAACCTTGCAAAATAAGAGAGAAAAGGCATAAGTATGGTACCATAAAGTATAATAACAGTCCATAAAGCGATAAATATCAACATGAAAGCATGATGCAAAACGGACGTATCACACGTCCACACAACCCTTTCGACTAGGGACCATTTAGGGCAGTTATCATACAAAACATAGTCCGACAAACAAGTCACGTACTTGTTAATACACATCATTGATAATGTCCAAGGACTATCTTTATTCATAAACACATAGGAAATATCATCATGCATGATTGCCTCTAGGGCATATATCCAACATTAAGTACTCCGGGCCAGACACTGCGGCCACATCATTTTAGAACTCGTACAATGGCACGAGGCATGTGGACTCACTCATGCAGATGTAATCATCAACAAGATCACCCAGAATTAGGTATGCAAGGATCCGAACAGTTGTAGTACATTTATGGTAAGAGGAGAAGCCAACCTTTTCAAGGGCACCAGGCATGCATTTTAAGTAATCATCATACCCCATCACTCCTTCCAAATAATGTTGAACACATGCCTCGCCACCCGAAAGTGTTGCCGAAAAAGCTTGGTAGGGAATAGTGGATTTGTGAGTTTGAAGTAATCGATGTAGAGTAGGCAATGGCCATTTTCTTAGTTACGATTCAACCCGAGAGCATGGCCCGAGTGTTGGAAATATGCCCTAGAGGCAATAACAAAATAGTTATTATTATATTTCCTGTTTCAAGATAAGCGTTTATTGTTCATGTTATAATTGTATTGAATGGAAACATAAATGCATGTGTGGATATATAGAAAAACAATGTCCCTAGTGATTCGCTAGTTGACTAGCCTGTTGATCAAGGATGGTTAAAGTTTCCAAGCCATACACAAGTGTTGTCACTTGATGACGGGATCACATCATTAGGAGAATGATGTGATGGACAAGACCCAAACTATAAATGTAGCATATGATCGTGTCATTTTGTTGCTATTGTTTTTTGCATGTCAAGTATACATTTCTATGACCATGAGATCATGTAACTCACTGACACCAGAGGAATGCCTTGTGTGTATCAAACGTCGCAACGTTACTGGCTGACTATAAAGGTTCTCTACACGCATCTTTGAAGGTGTCCATTGAGTTAGCTTGGATCAAGACTCGAATTTGTCACTCCGTGTAACGGAGAGGTATCTCGGGGCCCACTCGGTAATACAACATCACAAACAAGCCTTGCAAGCAATGTGACTAAAGAGTTAGCCACGTGATCTTGTATTACGGAACGAGTAAAGAGACTTGCCGGTAACGATATTGAAATAGGTATGGCGATACCGACGATCGAATATCGGGCAAGTAACATACTGAAGGACAAAGGGAATGATATACGGGATTGTGTGAATCCTTGACATAGACGTTCAACCGATAAGATCTTTGTAGAATATGTAGGATCCAATATGGACGTACAGGTCCCGCTATTGGATATTGGCCAGAGAGTGTCTCCGGTCATGTCTACATAGTTCTTGAACCCGCAGGGTCTGCACACTTAAGGTTCGGTGACGTTTTTAGTATAGTTGAATTATTGATGTTGGTAACCGAATGTTGTTCGGAGTCCCGGATGAGATCCCGTACATCACGAGTGTCTCCAAAATGGTCCAGAAACGAAGATTAATATATAGGATTGTTGCATTTGGCTTCTAGAAAGATTTCGGGCATTACCGATAAAGTACCGGGAGAGACGAATGGGTTCCGGGGTTTTACCGGGAGGGGCCACCCACCCGGGAGAGGACCTAATAGGCCCATGGGTGGCTCACCAGCCCATAGTGGGCTGGTGAGGCTAGCCCAATAAGCCTATTTCATCCAAGGCAAAAAAAGGGGAAAAAGGAAGGAGGTGGACAAGAAGGAAAGGACTCCTCCACCAAACCGAATTGGAGGAGGAGACCTTCCTCCTTGGCTCGGCCGAACCCTCCTACTTGGAGTAGGAGGCAAGGCAGCCTCCCTCTTGTTCCTCCTATATATAGTGGAGATTTGAGAGGGTTTTTGCATCTCAATCCTTTGTGCAAACCTCTCTCTCTCTCTCTCCACTACTTCGTGACACCTCGTAGCTATATCGGTACGACACGACAAAGCCCTGCCAGAGTAGCTCCACCATCATCACCGCCACGCTGTCATGCTGCTGAAGAATTCAGCTACTTCTTCGTCTCTCCTCCTAGATCAAGAAGGCGGAGATCGTCATCGAGCTGTACGTGTGCTGAACGCGGAGGTGCCGTCCGTTCGGTGCTAGATCGGGACGGATCATGGGACGGCGGCGATTTGGATCGCGAAGACGTTCCACTACATCAACCATGTTTCTTAACGCTTCCTGTTTAGCGACCTACAAGGGTATGTGGATCCGATATCCCTCTCGTAGATGATCATCACCATGATAGGTCTTCGTGTGCGTAGGATTTTTTTTGTTTCCCATGCAACGTTCCCCAAAAAGTGGCATCATGAGCTAGGTTCATGCGTAGATGATATCTCGAGTGGAACACAAAAGAGTTTGTGGGCGTTGATGTTCTATTTGATGCCCTCCTTAGTCTTTTCTTGATTCGGCTCTATTGTTGGATTGAAGCGGCCCAGACCAACTTTACTCGTACGCTTACGAGAGACCGGTTTCATTGAGTGACATGCAACTTGTTGCATAAAGATGACTTGCGGGTGTATGTTTCTTCAACTTTAGTTGAATCGGATTTGACCGAGGCGGTCCTTGGAGAAGGTTAAATAGAAATTTGCATATCACCGTTGTGGCTTTATGTAAGTAAGATGCGATCATACTAGATACTCATAGCAGCCATGTAAAACATGGAACAACAAATTAGAGGACGTCTAACTTGTTTTTGCAGGGTCTGCATGTGATGTGATATGTCGAAAGACATGATATGATATATTGGATGTATGAGATGATCATGTTGTAATAGTTAAATATCGACTTGCACGTCGATGCTACGGCAACTGACATGAGCCATAGGGTTGTCGTTAAACTAATGTTTGTCCTTGCAGATGCTTTTACTATATCGCTAGGTTATAGCTTTAGTAGTAATAGCATAGATAGCGCGACAACCTCGATGGCGGAACGATGATGGAGATCATGATGATGGAGATCATGGTGCAACGCCGGTGACGATGGAGATTGATACGTCTCCAATGTATCTATAATTTTTGACGGTTTCATGCTATTACCTTGTCAAACTTTGGATGTTTTGCATGCCTTTTATATATTTTTTGGGACTAACTTATTAACTGAGTGCCAAGTGCCAGTTCCTGTTTTTTCCATGTTTTTTACCCCTTTCAGAGGAGATTTTGAAACAGAGTCCAAACGGAAGAAAATCCCCGAAAAGATTTTTTCTAGAACGGAAGAAGGTCGGGAAGCTTGAGAGCCAAGGCAGGGGAGCCTCAGGGGCCCCCACAAGCCCCCACCCCGCGGCCAGGGGGGTAGGCCGTGGCCCACAGGCTTGTGGGCCCCCTGACCTAGGGTTTGCGCCTATAAATTCCATAAAAATCCCAAAAAAAGGAGATCATCGAAAGTACTTTTCCGCCGCCGCAAGCTTCTGTCTCCGCAAGATCCCATCTGGGGCACGTTCTGGTGCCTCCTGTTGGGGGGATTCGGATACGGAGGGCTTCTTCATCAACACCATGACCTCTCCGATGATGCGTGAGTAGTTCACCATAGACCTACGGGTCCATAGCTAGTAGCTAGATGGCTTCTTCTCTCTCTTGGATCTTCAATACAAAGTTCTCCATGATCTTCATGAGATCTATCCGATGTAATCTTCTTTTGCAGTGTGTTTGTCGAGATTCGATGAATTATGGATTTATGATCAGATTATCTATGAATCTTATTTGAGTTTCTTCTGATCTCTCTTATGCATGATTTCATATCCTTGTAATTCTCTTCGAGTTGTGGGTTTTGTCTGGCCAACTAAATCTATGATTCTTGCAATGGGAGAAGTGCTTGGTTTTGGGTTCATACCATGCGGTGACCTCACCCAGTGATAGAAGGGGTAGCGAGGCACGCATCGTGTTGTTTTCATCAAGGGTACAAAGATGGGGGTTTCATCATTGGTTTGAGATTATCCCTCTACATCATATCATCTTGTTTAAGGCGTTACTCTGTTCATCATGAACTCAATACACTAGATGCATGCTGGATAGCGGTCGATGTTTGGAGTAGTAGTAGATGCAGAAAGTATCGGTCTACTTGTCTCGGACATGATGCCTATATGTATGATCATTGCCTTAGATATCGTCATGAATTTGCACGGTTCTATCAATTGCTCGACAGTAATTTGTTCACCCACCGTGATATTTGCTATTATGAGATAAGCATCTAGTGAATACTATGGCCCCCGAGGTCTACTCCACACCATATTTTCAGCCTTACACTTTTTACTTCATTGCACTTTCCGCCTTCAGATCTCACTTTGCAAACAATCTTGAAGGGATTGACAACCCCTTTGAAGAGTGGGTGCAAGCTTGTTTGTGTTTGTGCAGGAACTGTGGACTTGACGAGGCCCTCCTTCTGGATCGATACCTTGGTTCTCAAACTGAGGGAAATACTTACTGCTCCTGTGTTGCATCACCTTTTCCTCTTCAAGGGAAAAACCAACGCAAACTAGAGAAGTAACAAGAAGAATTCCTAGCGCCAAGGAAGGACTTCTGTTGCCACAGCAGAAGAATTTATGGCGCCGTTGCCGGGGAGGAAGATCAAGTCAAGAACTCATCCAAGTAGGTGTCGCAAACTCATCTCTTGCATTTACTTAGTTTGCCAGTTGCCTCCCGTTTTCCTCTCCCCCACTTCACCAATTTGCCTTTTTCGTTTGCCTTTTTCTCGCCTGCTCTTTGTTTGCGTGTGTGCTTGCTTGATTGTTGAAGTCAGCATGAACGAAAACACCAAACTTTGTGACTTCTCGAATACTAATAATAATGATTTTATTAGTACTCCGATTGCTCCCGCCACTAGTGCGGAGTCATACGAAATCAATGCCGCTTTGCTGAATCTTGTTATGAAAGATCAATTCTCTGGCCTTCCTAGTGAAGATGCCGCATCCCATCTCAATACCTTCATTGACCTTTGCGATATGCAAAAGAAAAAATATGTGGATAATGACGTGATTAAATTGAAGCTTTTTTCCTTTCTCGTTGCGAGATCGTGCAAAAACTTGGTTTTCTTCTTTGCCCAAAAATAGTATCCATTCTTGGGATAAGTGCAAAGATGCTTATATATCCAAGTATTTTTCGCCAGCTAAGATCATCTCTCTCCGTAATGATATCATGAATTTCAAGCAACTTGATCATGAACATGTTGCACAATCTTGGGAGAGAATGAAATTAATGATTAGAAATTGTCCCGCTCATGGCTTGAGTCTTTGGTTGATTATTCAAATCTTTTACGCTATTTCGCTTCTAGAAATATCTTGGACTCCGCCTCAGGTGGAACATTCATGGAAATCACGTTAGGGGAAGCCACAAAGCTCTTAGACAACATCATGACAAACTACTCTGAGTGGCACACTGAAAGGTCACCTACTAGTAAGAAGGTACACGCTATAGAAGAAATTAACTCGTTGAGTGCTAAGATGGATGAGTTAATGAATTTGGCTGCTAGTAGAAGTGCTCCTTTGGATCCTAATGATATGCTCTTGTCTTCTTTGATTGAGAGTAGCAACGCTATCTTGGACGTTAATTTTGTTGGTAGGAATAACTTTGGCAACAACAATGCTTTTAGAGGAAACTATGTTCCTAGGCCTTTTCCTAGTAACTCCTCCAATAACTTTGGCAACTCCTACAACAATACGCATGGAAATTACAATAGATTACCCTCTGATCTAGAGAGTAATATCAAAGAGTTCATCAACTCTCAAAAGATTTTGAATCGTCCATAGAGGAAAAACTACTCAAAATTGACGATTTGGCTAAGAGCGTTGATAGAATTTCTAGTGATGTTGATGCTTTGAAAGTTAGATGTGCTCCTACCAAAATCAACATGGATGAAACTTTGAAAGCTATTCGTGTTTCCATGATTGAGAGCCAAGAAAGAACCGCCCAAATTCGTGCTAGACATGAATGGCTTAAAAAGGCATGTTCTCGTGATGAGAATCACGAAGATCTTAAAGTGCTTGGTGTGACTCCCATTGAATCTTTGTTTTCTTGTGTCAAACCTAATGATTATGGGGCTGGATATGAATCCACTTTGGTTGAAAAGTGCCCCAATGATTCGGAGTCCATCTATCTTGATGCTAAAAGCATTAAAAGTGGAGTAGAAGATGTTAAAACTTTGAGTAGTAATGAAATTACTACCGTGGATTTCAAGGAATTCAATTATGATAGTTGCTCCTTGATTTAATGCATTTCCTTGATGCAATCCATGTTGAACTCTCCACACGCTTATAGCCAAAACAAGGCCTTTACCGATCATATCGTCGAAGCTATGATAAAATCTCTTGAAGAGAAACTTGAATTGGAAGTCTCTATCCCGAGAAAGCTTCATGATGAATGGGAACCTACCATCAAAATCAAAATCAAAAACTATGAGTGCAATGCTTTGTGTGATTTGGGTGCTAGTGTTTCTGCGATTCCAAAGTCTTTATGTGATGTTCTGGGTTTTAATGAGATTGAAGAGTGTTCTCTTAATTTGCATCTTGTTGATTCTACTGCCAAGAAACCCATGAGAAGGATCAATGATGTTCTTATTATTGCAAATAGGAACTATGTACCCGTGGATTTCATTGTGCTCGACATTGATTGCAATCCTACATGCCCTATTATTCTTGGTAGACCTTTCCTAAGGGCTATCGGTGCTATCATCGATATGAAGGAAGGGAATATTAGATTTAAATTTCCTTTAAGGAAGGGCATGGAACACTTTCCTAGAAATAAAATAAGATTGCCTTCCGAATCCATGATGAGGTCCACTTATGGTTTGAACAGCAAAGACGACGATACGTGATTCTATCGCTTTTATGCCTAGCTAAGGGCGTTAAACAATAGCGCTTGTTGGGAGGCAACCCAATGAAGTTATCTTTTTCTTTCTGTTTTGTTGCATCCACAGTTTCATAATTCTGTTGTGATTGTGTTTTTTGTGTTTCTTTTTTTGTTTGAGCCAAGCAAAGCCTTTATGACTAGTCTTGGTAATGGTTGTTTGATCTTGCTTGAAAAAGACAGAAACTTTTCGCTCACGAGATGATTTTTAATTTTTATTCAGAACGAGATTTTGAGTTGATTCTTTTTGGTGCTGATTGATATGCTTGTTTCCCAGGCCGTCATAATGTTTCAGATTTTTTGAGGTACCAGAAGTATACGAATTATACATATTGCTACAGACTGGTCTGTTTTTGACAGATTCTGTTTTTTGTTGAGTTGGTTGCTTGTTTTGATGAAACTATGGTTAGTATCGGGGGGTACTAGCCATGGAAAAGTGAGAATACAGTTGCCCAACACCAATATAGATGGAATTAAAGTTTGCTACAGTACCAAAAGAAGTGGTAGTTTGTTTTCTTGTGCTAATGTTATCACGAGTTTCTGTTTAACTTTTGTGTTGTGAAGTTTTCAAGTTTTGGGTGATGTTCTCATGGGCAAAGAGATAAGGAGTGGAAAGAGCTCAAGCTTGGGGATGCCCAAGGCATCACAAGCCAAATTCAAGGACACCAAAAAGCCTAAGCTTGGGGATGCCCCGGGAAGGCATCCCCTCTTTCGTCTTCAATCCATCGGTAACATTACTTGGAGCTATATTTTTATTCACCACATGGTATGTGTTTTTGCTTGGAGCGTCTTGTATCGTAGGAGTCATTTCCTTTTGTTGTGTCACAATAATCCTTGCTGCACACCTTTTTGAGAGAGAGAGAGAGAGACATGCACTCATCGTGATTTTTGCTAGAATGCTCATAGTGCTTCACTTATATCTTTTGAGCTAGATACTTTTGCTCTATGTGCTGCACTTATATATTTTAGAGCACGGCGGTGCGTGATTTGATAGTTGGCTTATGCTAGGAAAGTAGTCCCAAAAGTGATAGATACCCAAAGAGGATACAAAAACCTCCATCTTCATGTGCATTGAGTAGAAAGAGAAGTTTTGATTCCTCTCAAATAGTTTTGAGACATGGATTTGGTAATATTAAGAGTTATGTTAGTAGGGTGTTGTGAATCTAGAGATACTTGTGTTGAAGTTAGTAATTCCCGTAGCATGCACGTATGGTGAACCGCTATGTTAGGAAGTTGGAGCATAATTGATCTATTCATTGTCATCGTTTGTGTTGAGGTCGGGATCGCGCGATGGTTTACACCTACCAACCCTTCCCCCCGGAGTATGCGTTTAGCACTTTGTTTCGATTACTAATAAAAACTTTTGCAACAAGTATGTGAGTTCTTCATGACTAATGTGAGCCCATGGTATAGATGCACCTTCACCTTCCACCATTGCTAGCCTCTTTAGTGCCGCGCAATTCTCGCCGGTGCACAAACCCACCAAATTCCTTCCTCAAAACAGCCACCATATCTACCTACTATGGCATTTTCATAGCCATTCCGAGAAATATTGCCATGCAGCTCCCATCGTTCCGTCTCATGACTTGTTCCGTCACTCTCATATTGCCATTGCATGATCGTAAGATAGCTAGCGAGATGTTTCAAGGCCATACGCCATGCTAGATCGTTGCACATCCCGGTACACTGCCGGGGGCATTTCCTATGGAGTCATCGTCATTGTGATCTTTGAGCTGTGAGTAAATAAAAGTGTGATGATCATCATTATTAGAGCATTGTCCCATGTGAGGAAATAAAAAAAGAGGCCAAATAGCCCAAAAATAAATAAAAAAGGAGAAAAGAATAGAAAAGAAAAAAGAGAGGCCTAAGAGCCCAAATAAAAAAAGGGAGAGAAAAAGAGAGAAGGGACAATGCTACTATCTTTTTCCACACTTGTGCTTCATAATAGCACCATGTTCTTCATGATTGAGAGCTTCTTGCTTTGTCACTACCATATGCTAGTGGGAATCTTCATTATATAACTTGGCTTGTATATTCCAATGATGGGCTTCCTCAAAATTGCCCTAGGTCTTCGTGAGCAAGCAAGTTGGATGCACACCCACTAGTTTTCCTTTTGAGCTTTCACATACTTATAGCTCTAGTGCATCTCTTGTATGGCAATCCCTACTCATTCACATTGATATCTATTAATGGGCATCTCCATAGCCTTTTGATACGCCGAGTCAATGTGACCATCTCCTCCTTTTTGTCTCACAACCACCACCACATTCTATTCCACCTATAGTGCTATATCCATGGCTCGCGCTCATGTAGTGCGTGATAGTTATAAAAAGTTTGAGAAAGTAAGAGTGCGAAAACAATTACTTGGCCAATACCGGGGTTGTGCATGATTTACATTAGTTGTGTGCGGATGATGGAGCATAGCCAGACTATATGATTTTGTAGGGATAACTTTCTTTGGCCTTGTTATTTTAAAAGTTCATGATTACTTTGCTAGTTTGCTTGAAGTATTATTGTTTTCGTGTCAATAGAAAACTATTGTTTTGAATCTTACAGATCTGAACATTCATGCCACGTGAAAGAAGTTGCAAAGGACAACTATGCTAGGTAGCATTCCACATCAAAAATTCATTCTTTATCACTTCCCTATTCGAGGACGAGCAGGAGTTAAGCTTGGGGATGCTTGATACGTCTCCAACGTATCTATAATTTTTGATGGTTTCATGCTATTATCTTGTCAAACTTTGGATGTTTTGCATGCCTTATATATATATTTTGGGACTAACTTATTAAATCAATGCCAAGTGCTAGTTCGTGTTTTTTCCATGTTTTTTACCCCTTTTAGAGGAGATTTTGAAACATAGTCCAAACGAAAGAAAATCCCCGAAATGATTTTTTCTCGAACGGAAGAAGATCGGGAAGCTTGAGAGCCAAGGCAGGGGAGCCTCAGGGGCCCCACAAGCCCCCACCCCACGGCCAGGGGGTAGGCCGCGGCCCACAGGCTTGTGGGCCCCCTGAGCGCCCCCTGGCCTAGGGGTTGCGCCTATAAATTCCCTAAAAATCCCAAAAAAATAAGGAGATCATCGGAAGTACTTTTCCGCCGCCGCAAGCTTCTGTCTCCGCAAGATCCCATCCGAGGCACGTTCTGGTGCCCTGCCGGAGGGGGGATTCGGATACGGAGGGCTTCTTCATCAACACCATGACCTCTCCGATGATGCGTGAGTAGTTCACCGTAGACCTACGGGTCCATAGCTAGTAGCTAGATGGCTTCTTCTCTCTCTTGGATCTTTAATATAAAGTTCTCCATGATCTTCATGGAGATCTATCCGATGTAATCTTCTTTTGCGGTGTGTTTGTCGAGATCCAATGAATTGTGGATTTATGATCAGATTATCTATGAATCTTATTTGAGTTTCTTCTGATCTCTCTTATGCATGATTTCATATCCTTGTAATTCTCTTCGAGTTGTGGGTTTTGTCTGGCCAACTAGGTCTATGATTCTTGCAATGGGAGAAGTGCTTGGTTTTGGGTTCATACCGTGCGGTGACCTCACCCAGTGACAGAAGGGGTAGCGAGGCACGCATCGTGTTGTTGCCATCAAGGGTTAAAAGATGGGGTTTTCATCATTGGTTTGAGATTATCCCTCTACATCATGTCATCTTGCTTAAGGCGTTACTCTGTTCGTCATGAACTCAATACACTAGATGCATGTTGGATAGCGGTCGATGTGTGGAGTAATAGTAGTAGATGCAAAAAGTATCGATCTACTTGTCTCGGACGTGATGCATATATGTATGATCATTGCCTTAGATATCGTCATGACTTTGCGTGGTTCTATCAATTGCTCGACAGTAATTTGTTCACCCACCGTGATATTTGCTATTATGAGAGAAGCCTCTAGTGAACACTATGGCCCCCAGGGTCTACTCCACACCATATTTTCAGCCTTACACTTTTTACTTCGTTGCACTTTCCGCCTTCAGATCTCACTTTGCAAACAATCTTCAAGGGATTGACAACCCTTTGAAGCGTTGGGTGCAAGCTTGTTCGTGTTTGCGCAGGTACTCTGGACTTGACGAGGCCCTCCTTCTGGATCGATACCTTGGTTCTCAAACTAAGGGAAATACTTATTGCTCCTGTGCTGCATCACCTTTTCCTCTTCAAGGGAAAAACCGACGCAAACCAGAGAAGTAACAAGAATAATTCCTAGCGCCAAGGAAGAACTTTTGTTGCCGCAGTAGAGATCATGTCGGTGCTTTGGTGATGGAGATCAAGAAGCATAAGTTCATGCCATATCATGTCACTTATGATTTGCATGTGATTTTAATCCTTTTATGCACCTTATTTTGCTTAGAACGACGGTAGCATTATAAGGTGATCCCTCACTAGAATTTCGAGATAAAATTTTGTTCTCCCCGACTGTGCACCGTTGCGACAGTTCGTCGTTTCGAGACACCACGTGATGATCGGGTGTGATAGACTCAATGTTCACATACAACTGGTGCAAAACAGTTGCACACGCGGAACACTCGGGTTAAACTTGATGAGCCTATCATGTACAGACATGGCCTCGGAACGCAGGAGACCGAAATGGCGAGCATGAATCATATAGTGGATATGATCAACATGGAGATGTTCACCACTGAAACTATACTCAACTCATGTGATGATCGGACTTGAATTAGATTTTGGATCATGTGACACTCGAATGACAAGAGGGATGTCTATTTGAGTGGGAGTTTATTAGTAATATGATTAGCTAAACTCAATTGTCTTGAACATAGTCTAAGTAATCTTTGCAAAAAATTATGTTGTAGATCGATGGCTCGCGCAGTAGCAACCCTGAATTTTAATACGTTCCTAGAGAAAGCTAAGATGAAAGATGATGGAAGCAACTTTGTTGAGTGGGCTCGAAATCTGAGGCATATCCTCCAAGCTGGCCAAAAGCAATACGTGCTTGATGTTGTGCTAGGAAATGCACCACCCGCTACAACAAATCAAGATGTTTTGAACGCTTGGCAAGCACGTAAGGATGACTACTCACTAGTTCAATGTGCAATTTTGTATGGCTTAGAACTGGGACTTCAAAGACGTTTTTAACGTCATGGAGCATATGAGATGTTCCAGGAGTTGAAGAGTATCTTTGAGAAGAACTCCCGGATCGAGAGGTATGAGACCTCCGATAAGTTCTATGCTTGCAAAATGGAGGAGAATTCATGTGTCACTGAACACGTGGTCAGAATGTCTGGGTACTCTAATCGTCTTGCTGATCTGGGGATTGAACTCCCGCAAGAAGCTATCACTGACAGAATTCTTCAGTCACTGCCACCTAGCTGTAAGAGCTTCGTGTTGAACTATAACATGCAAGGGATGAATAAGTCACTCGGCGAGTTATTTGCGATGTTGAAAGTCGCTGAGTCAGAAATCCAGAAAGAACATCAAGTGTTGATGGTCAAGAAGACCAGTAGTTTCATGAAAAACGGCAAAGGCAAGAAGGGTAACTCCAAGAAGAGTGGCAAAGTTGTTGCCCCTTCGACGAAGAAACCCAAGGTTGGACCTAAGCCTGAAACTGAGTGCTATTATTGCAAGGGGACTGGTCACTGGAAGCGCAACTGCCCCAAGTATCTGGCCGATAAGAAGGCGGCCAACACCAAACAAGGTATTTATGGTATACATGTTACTGATGTGTACCTCACCAGCTCTCGTAGTAGTGTCTGGGTATTTGATACCGGTTCTGTTGCTCACATTTGCAACTCGAAACAGGAATTGTGGAATAAACGAAGGCTGACGAAGGATGAAGTGACGATGCTTGTGGGAAATGGTTCCAAGGTTGATGTGATCGCCGTCGGCACGGTCTCACTTTAGTTACCATCGGGATTAGTGATAAACTTAAATAACTGTTATTTAGTGTCTGCGTTGAGCATGAACATTATATCTGGATCTTGTTTATTGCAAGTTGGTTACTCATTTAAGTCGCGGAATAATGGTTGTTCTATTTATATGAGTAATATCTTTTATGGTCATGCACCCAATGTGAGAGGCTTGTTCATATTGAATCTCGATTGTGGTGACACTCATATCCATAACATTGAGACCAAAAGATGTAAAGTTAACAATAATAGCGCCACTTTCTTGTGGCACTGCCGCTTAGGTCATATTAGTGTTAAGCGCATGAAGAAACTCCATGCTAATGGACTTTTGGAGTCACTTGATTTTGAATCACTTGAAACATGCGAACCATGTCTCATGGGCAAGATGGCTAAGACTTCGTTCTCTGGAACAATGGAGCGTGCAAGTGACTTGTTGGAGATCATACATACTGATGTGTGCGGGCCAATGAGCATAGAGGCGCGCGGCGGATATCGTTATTTTATCACCTCGCTGACGATTTGAGTAGGTATAGCTATATCTACTGGGTGAAGCACAAGTCTGAAACGTTTGAAAAGTTCAAACAATTTCAGACTGAAGTTGAAAATCATCATAGCAAGAAGATCAAGTTCCTACGATCTGATCGAGGAGGTGAATATGTGAGTTGCGAGTTTGGTGCTCACTTAAAATAATGTGGAATGGTTTCACAGTTGTCACCGCTTGGAACACCATAGCGTAATGGTGTGTCTGAACGTCATAATCGTACTTTATTAGATATGGTGCGTTCTATGATGTCTCTTACAAATTTTCCATTATCATTTTGGGGTTATGCATTGGAGACATATGCATTCACTTTAAATAGGGCACCATCAAAATCCGTTGAGACGACACCATATGAGCTATGGTATGGAAAGAAGCCAAAGTTGTCATTTCTGAAATTTTGGGGATGTGATGCTTATGTCAAAAAGCTTCAGCCTGAAAAGCTGGAACCTAAAGCGGAAAAGTGTGTCTTCATAGGTTACCCAAAAGAGACAGTTGGGTATACCTTTTATCTCAGATCCGAGGGCAAAGTGTTTGTCGCTAAGAACGGAGCTTTTCTTGAGAAAGAGTTTCGCTCGAAAGAATTGAGTGGGAGGAAGATAGAACTTGATGAGCTTGCAGAACCTCTGCTTCAACAAGATGGTGCCACACAGCAGAAAGAAATTTCTATCAAGGCAACACCAGTTGAAGAGGAAGCTAATGATGATGATCATGAAGCTTCAAATCAAGTTACTGTCGGACCTCGCACGTCGACAAGAGCATGTACTGCTCCGGAGTGGTACGGGAATACTATCTTGTCAATCATGTTGTTGGACAACAATGAGTGTGCGAGTTATGGAGAAGCAATGGTGGGCCCAGATTCCAACAGATGGTTAGAAGCCATGAAATCCGAGATAGGATCTATGTATGAAAACAAAGTATGGACTTTGGAAGTATTACCTGAAGGTCACGAGGCTATTCAGACCAAATGGATCTTTAAGAAGAAGATGGACGCAGACGGTAATGTGACCGTTTATAAAGCTAAACTTGTGGCAAAGGGTTTTTCACAAGTTCAAGGAGTTGACTACGATGAGACATTCTCACCCGTAGAGATGCTTAACTCCGTCCGAATCATGTAAGCAATAGCTGCATTTTTTATTATGAAATCTGGCAGATGGATGTCAAAACCGTGTTCCTTAACGGGTTTCTTAAGGAAGAGTTGTATATGATGCAACCAGAAGGTTTTGTCGATCCAAAGAATGCTGACAAAGTGTGCAAGCTCCAGCGATCCATTTATGGACTGCTGCAAGCATCTCGGAGTTGGAATCAGCGCTTTGATGAGGTGATCAAGGCGTTTGGGTTTATACAAGTTTTTTGAGAAGCTTGTATTTACAATAAAGTGAGTGGGAGCTCTATAGCGTTTCTAATATTATATGTGGATGACATATTTGTGATTGGAAACAATGTGGAGTTTTTGGAAAGCGTAAAGGATTACTTGAATAAAAGTTGTTCAGTGAAGGACCTAGGAGAAGCTGCTTACATATTGGGCATAAAGATCTATAGAGATAGGTCAAGGCGCCTAATAGCTCTTTCACAAAGCACATACCTTGATAAAGTTTTGAAGAAGTTCAAAATGGAACAATCCAAGAAGGAGTTCTTGCCTGTTTTACAAGGTATAAAGTTGAGTAAGACTCAATGTCCAGTAACTGCAGAAGATAGAAAAAAGATGAGTGTCGCCCCCTATGCTTCATCCATAGGGTCTATCATGTATGCAATGCTGTGCACAAGACCGGATGTCAGCCTGGCCATAAGTATGGCAGGCAGGTTTCAAAGTGATCCAGGAGTGGAACACTAGGCGGCGGTTAAGAATATTCTGAAGTACCTGAAAAGGACTAAGGAAATGTTTCTCGTTTATGAAGGTGGCGAAGAGCTCGTAAAGGGTTACGTCGATGCAAGCTTTGAAACCGATCCGGATGACTCTAAGTCTCAAAACTGGTGCGGTAAGCTGGTGCAGTTCCAAGCAAACTGTCGTAGCGGATTCTACATGTGAATCACAGTACATAGCTGCCTCAGAGGTGGCTAAGCAGGGTGTCTGGATGATGTAGTTCATGTCAGATCTTGGAGTAGTGTCAGGTGCACTGGATCCAATCAATCTGTTATGTGACAACACTGGTGCATTGTTGTGACGCCCTCGGTTTAATCATACGCTAATCATACACGCAAATGCGTACGATCAAACCCAAGGACTCACGGGAAGATATCACAACACAACTCTAGACACAAATAAAATAATACAAGCTTCATATTACAAGCCAGGGGCCTCAAGGGCTAGAATACAGAAGCTCGATAAACACACAAGTCAGCGGAAGCAACAATATCTGAGTAGAGACATAAAACATGGGGTGCCTTAGAGAAGGCTAGCACAAAAGCAACACGAACGAACGAGGCGAGGCCTCCTGCCTGGGAACCTCCTAACTACTCCTATCTTCGGCGGCCTCCACGAAGAAGACACCATCGGGCGACAGGCGTCGGCAGGAAACTCCATCTTCTGGGCTCCATCATCTGGTCGCAGCACGGATCAAGGGGGCAAAGGGGGAGCAAAGCAGCAGTGAGTACTCATCCAAAGTACTCGCAAGACTTACATCAGAACTATGCTAAGTATGCACCAGTATCAAAGAAGGGGTTTTATATGTGGACTGACTGTAGCAATGCAAGAATAGAGAGAAGGCCTAGTCCTATCGAAGGCTAGCATCTTCAGGGTCTTGCAACAGTAGATGAGAGTAGAACAAGGGTAACACAATTAAAAATTCATATTGTTGCAGCAATATTAAAGTTAAGTCACGCCCAGAGATCCTCCCTCGACTCCCTGCGAGGAAGCAATCCTGAGGCAACTAATTCCAGTTAAGTAACAATTGTAGTTGTATAAGATCAGGGCACAACTCCAAGTCGTCGTGTAACCGTGGACACGGCTATTCGAATATTTAATTTTCATCCCTGCAGGGGTGCACCACATGTCCCGACGCGCTCGATAACACTCTGGCCAGATACACTTTTCTGGGTCCTGCTCGGCCTCGGAATATCGACACGTCGCAGCCCCACCTAAGCTCAGCAGAGAGCACAGCCCGCCGGTCTAAATCCTAAGCGCAAAGGGTTCATGGGCCCAGTTCCCCTCCGCGCTCCTGCACGATGCGAGGGCGGACGACGTCATTCCAAGCACCCCTTAATCACAAGCACGATGCATCTCAGGACCACTCGGGCGCGCGCCGCTACATCGCTGACGTCTGAAGAGCTTCGGCTGATACCGCGACGTCGAGTACCCATAATTCTTCCCACACCGATGGTTAGTGTGAAAAGGTCTTCGACCAACCCAGATCAAATACCCAAATCCATTAACATTTTAATTAGGCCATCGACACAATCTCGCGGGAATCCACCCGTCTTAACAACTAATCACCAATGATCCTAGTAACATGGTCGAGTAACTGTGTGGTTGTAACATCGGGGGGGATCCGAGGTATCACCCTCGGTGGATTCCGAACGATGTATCCGTCAAGGTGTTCTTAGAGGAATCACCCTCGGGGGTCCCACACTTGAGGGGTTGCACGACAGAGGCATCGTCGGGAATGGTGAAAGAGGAATCACCCTCGATAACCACGACCGACTAGCTATACTACAGAGATATCATCACGAGTACTTAACGAGGTGTCACCCTCTGTACCCGATAGTATCTCTGTAGCGTCGTACAACTAAGGGGGGTGTATGTGTTGTGTCGGGTCTGGCTCATCGATCAGGGATCGAGATTTGAAAACAAGTGGGGCAACTGGACTACGGGGTCAGAGGGAATGACTGCTCCACCTATACTAAACAGATTTAAAGTACAGTACTGAAAGTAGTAGTTCATCAAAAATAGGCTATGAATCAGATATAGGAGCTAACTACAACAGTAGCAAAATAATAATGCAAGTAGTAGGAAGAAAGACATAGGCGATATAGGAATGATCAAGGGTGGTTTGCTTGCCTTGCTGCTCTGCGGCAAAGGACTGATCGGCAGGGTCGTAGATGTACCCGGCAGCAGCGTCAGTCTCGGGGTCTACCTGTAAGAAGAGGGGGAAGAAACAATAAATAATAGCAACAGATGCGACATGATGCATGACATGGCAAGATGCAGGCTAGACATGAGCTAACGCAGCAACATCCGTCATAGACGGGTTGGAAGAATTGGTGACGATATTTTCCGGGTCTCGGGCTACTACCGCTCAGAGTGGAAACGATGGAAATGTTCCATGTTTGCTATGCTAGGGACGCGTGACAGATGAATGGGCCGTGTATCCGGGTTCGTCTCGTTCTGCTGATCAACTTTCATGTTGAAAATATTTTGATCTGACTTACGGATTATTTTATATTAATTTTTAAAGTTTTATGCAATAAATAGTAATTAAAAACAGATTTAATTAATTTAATTAAAATCTATTATGACATCAGCGTGATGTCACGCTGACATCTAGAGTTGACTGGTCAACTGACTAGTGGGTCCCGTGCGTCATAGGCACAAGTTTTTAATTAAAATTAAATAGTAATTAATCAAATAGACCTACGTGTCATACTCTAATTATGCTAATTAATTAATTAACTAATTAATTAATATATCTATTTATGTATTTAATAAAAACATTATTTTTATTTTTATATTTTAATTTTCACTTTTCTCACAAAGAGGCTGTGGGGCCTCCGTGTCGTAGACACCGGGGTGAGTTGGCCCCACCGGTAAGTGGCTTAGGCCACATACACACAAAACATAAAGTATTTCTCCACATACCTACATACATAAATACATACATACGTGCATCTCATACATACAAAATACATACGCAATACATCATTTTATTTTTATTTCTACCTAAAACTCTCTCTCTCCAACCTGTGTGTTAAACAACAAAGGACTCTCAAACTCTCAACCTCACAGAGAGAGAGAGGAACATCTCTAACATCGTCTATTCGATCCTAACGGTGTCGGAACGGAGCGTCGTTTACCGGAATGGAACCAGGACGGCGTGAGGAAGGAGACGGTGGGAGGAGCCCGGAAAGGGGCTCACCGACGTTGACGAGAGGGCCCGGTGAAACCGGAGTTCTCGGGAGGCGGAGGAGACGGCGAGGAGGAGGAGGAGGAGGTGACGGTGGTGGCGCGGTTCCGGTGGGGATGGTGCCGGCGAGGGGAGCCGGCCGGAGGGTCGCTGAAAGGGGCCCCGGTGAGGACCCCTCCCCCCCCCCCCCGGGGATGGAGCCGCCGGAGTGGGTGAGGCCGGAGAGATGGGAAAGGGTCGGCTAGATGGTTAGGTCGCCGGCGGGAGGGTGCGTGGGCGAGGCGAGGTGGGGGCCGCCGAGGTGGAGTGGCCGACGGGAGGGATCCACCTCGGTCCAGGAGCGGCTCGGTGAGGAGGGACCGAGGGGAGGGGGGAGGGGGATCTGGGGCGAGGGGCTGGTCGGTGGGGGTGGTTTGTCCGAGAGAGAGAGGGAGTTCTCTCGGATCCTGGGAGGGAGGGAGGTGTAGGTGGGAGTTGTCGTGAGGCTGGGGGTTGCGGGAGAGGGTGAGGCCGAGGGGGGGGTTCTCTCGATGGGGTGGGTGGCCGAGAGACAGAGGAGGCCGAGGGGTTGGTTCTCGCGGGGGTAGGTGAGCGAGCGGGCGAACGTGGGGTGGCGGCGGCAGCCAGGGGGAGGGGAGCGAGGCACGGGTCGGCTAGGGTTGCCCCTCCTGGGGGCTTTATACCCCACGGAGGGGTGGGCCGATGGGGAGGCTGGATGGGCCAGTTTGGCCCAGTTCGCGAGGGGGGTCTTTTTCCTTCTTTTTTTCTTTTTTTCTATTATTTATTTTTATTATCTAATTTTATTTAATTTCTTTTAAATTTTATTATATATATTTTAAATACTATATTTCCTTTATTTATTTTATTTAAAGCTCCTCTTTTAAATATATTGGGATTACCAATAATTCCAAAAGTGCCTGATTCACATTTATAATTCGTTAGAGAATTTTCATAAATCCCCGACGTTTTTATTTTCTCAACCGAAATCTTTTCTGGTTTCACTTTATCTTAAAGCTTCGAATTTGATTCGGTTTCAACTAACACGAGATCATTGATATAATCCATGGTGACGTGGCATCATTAGCGCGGGATCACTGTCGCTTAATTACAATCATCAGTGTAGCAAAGGTCGAGGATGTCACAATTGCTCTAGCCAAGGAACCAAGGTTTCACAAGAGGACCAGACACATAAAGCGACGCTTCAATGCCATTCGCGATAACATCAAGGAGGAGGGCATAAATATTTGTAAAGTGCACACGGATCTGAATGTTGCAGATCCACTGACTAAACCTCCTCCACGAGCAAAGCATGATCAACACCAGAACTGTATGGGTGTTAGATTCATTACATTGTAAATCACACAGAGATGTGAGGCTAGATTATTGACTCTAGTGCAAGTGGGAGACTGTTGGAAATATGCCCTAGAGGCAATGATAAAATAGTTATTATTATATTTCCTATTTCAAGATAATCGTTTATTGTCCATGTTGTAACTGTATTGAATGGAAACATAAATGCATGTGTGAATATATAGACAAAACAATGTCCCTAGTGAGCCTATAGTTGACTAGCGTGTTGATCAAGGATGGTTAAGGTTTCCTAGCCATAGACAAGTGTTGTTAATTGATGACGGGATCACATCATTATGAGAATGATGTGATGGACAAGACCCAAACTATAAACGTAGCATATGATCATGTCATTTTGTTGCTACTATTTTCTGCATGTCAAGTATACATTCCTATGACCATGAGATCATGTAACTCAGTGACACTGGAGGAATGCCTTGTGTGTATCAAACGTCACAAATGTACTGGGTGACTATAAAGGTACTCTACAGGCATCTCCGAAGGTGTACGTTGAGTTAGCATCGATCAAGAGTGGGATTTGTTTTGGCGACAAAATCAGTGACACCTTCCTGCTGCCTTTTCATCCCTTGGCTCCCAGGGTTATTGTTGTTACATCCCTGGGCCTGAGAATGGCCTCTGGATGACTCTCCCTTTTTGGCGTCGCTGACTTTTTCATCGTCCTCTTCGGGATCTTTGGTGCCATCCGACTCGGCATATCTAGTTAGGGTGTCCATCAACTCGCCCATATCCTGCACTTTACGCTTGAGTCACCCAAGTTTTAACACCAATGGCTGGAAGTGACAGTTTTTCTCCAAAATCAGCACAGCCTGAGTCGCCATGATACCATCCGATGAATGGATTATCTCTGCAACCCGCCATGTCCAATGATGGGCCGACTCATCTGAGCGCTGGACACAGTGATGTAAGTCGATAATAGTCATTAGACGCTTGCAGGTTCCTCTGAAGTTCTTGACAAAACATTCCTTCAACTCGGCCCAGGTGTTGATGGAGTTGGGCGGCAAATTCTTCAGCCAAGTGCGTGTTGTCCCTTCGAGCATCATTGTAAAGTACTTGGCACACACCGCATCGCTAACATCGAGCATGTCCATCGCAAGCTCGTAACTCTCAACCCAGGCTCCTGGCTCAAGGTCAGGCGTGTAGTTGGGAACCTTGCGCGGACCCTTAAAGCCTTGGGCATACGCTCATTACGGAGGGCGGGTGACAAACAGGGAACCCCTATGTTCCTGCCTCTTGACGCACCATGCGCGGGGGAAGGCGGCACATAAGCTGGATAGCCTTGACCCGCCGCGGCTGTCGCCTCCGCCAGACGGGCGGCTCGTGCTGCATCCACAAGGTCTCGGGCATGTGTGCCTGGCAGTCCAGGCGGGTTGGTATGCGGATGTCGGCGCTGCTCACAGCTAGACACCGCGGTGGGTCGTCACGGTGACTCCTGGTATGACTTGCGTAAGGCATAGAGTACAACTGATCACGACTATACGAGTACTGCACCTGTTGGACCACCGCCGTTTTCAACATCTCGATGGTGTTCCTTGCTTCCACCTTAGCTACAGAGTTTCCATGAATGGGAAGAGACTCTAAGTTATGGGTCGCGGCTAGCACATTGTCGACGGGTTAGAAAAGTGACCCTGCGGCGTCAGGAAGCGTGGCGGCTGGGCCGGCGTCGGCTGAGGCGACTGTGGATTGGGCGGCGGCTGATCTGCTCAACCTGTTGAGTGACTCGCCGTGGCGGGTTAGGTTCCATTCCAGGGGTATGTGGGTTGTCAAAGAGTCATGTAGGGTTTAGATCGGCCGGCAAACGATTATGATGCCTCATCTGGAGAACCACATCCGAAGTGCGATGTTGGCGTTCAAGCCGCCATGCCTAAACCCTTAGTCGTTCTGTCTTCGCAATGATTTGGGCCTGCTGGCTCGCCAACCGGGTGGCCTCGACTTCGATCTCGCGCTGGATCTTTGTCATCTCCCCCCTCAGCGTTGCCAATTCAGCGTTAACCTCTTCTTGGTTCTCCGCAGTCACGGCGACCGCCGTGAGTTTAGACAACTCTGCCACTAGATCCGCCATGGCTTGAGCCGGAGTCTTCCCTGACCCGCTGGCTTCGTTATTATATGCCGCGGTCGGCTGAGCCGCCGCTGCTCCTACCATGTAGATGGCGACCTGAAGATGAGGTTCTTGGAAATCCTCGGAAATCGCCGCCACGGGCAAACCCCCAAGTCGCCGTTCATGGAGGGGGTAGATCGAATCTGTATCACCCATGGATGACTCGTCGTCCGAGTTGACAGGGGTGTTCGCCTCAATCACCGGCTCATCCAGTAGGTTGACCCCCTGCGTAAAACCAACAAAAGCGTAGCGCGGCCTGACCTGACGTTTGGTGGGTTGGGCGAACCGAGCCGGCTCGACGATGTCGGTGCAGATGTCCGGCTCACGTACAGGAACCCCAAATTTGCCAGTGAAGACGTGGATCTTGCCGAAGGGGACCCGGTAACTAGATTCGATTGAATCGGCGTCAGGCCCCCACTGAGAGTTGTCTATGTAGTACTTCCCGCGGCGGCTCTTAGTCATGAGGCCGACCGCGTAGCTCCCAAACCCTGGAAGGGCTCCCTTTGAGAACTCAACTCCACCGTGCGCAGGCCCCACGGTGGGCGCCAAGTGTCGTGGTTTTGTCACGGCAGATGTCCTCGTGAAAGGACTTAGAGATGGAGCCATCGCACCTTGGTGGGGACTCAAAGGGGTTAGTCGGAAGCGAGACTCGGGATTACCCAGGTTCGGCCCCTTTGATGGAGGTAAAAGCCTACGTCCTGCTTTGTGTATATTGATGGTGGAATCGATTACAAGGGTGCGAAACTCGCCTGACCTAGCTCTCCATGGATTGTAACTTAAGTCTATCAACCCTAGAGGCTCGCCTTTATATACAGGTCGAGGCCCTAGGTTTACAAGAGTCCAAGTCATATCACAAGTGGTGACCTGGCATATCTCTAAGCCGTCATGCCTCTCAAGCAAGGAATTTCCACGGCGAGTCTTCTTCTTCTTGGGCCCTGAGTCTCCATCTAGGCTCTTGGGCTTGGCCGGCTCTTCGTTGGAGATCACTTCATGCCTTCCATATTCTGGGTCTAAGCCCATCTTCGGGCCACAAGTGTTGAGTCGTCATGAGCCTGACTCGGCCCAATAGGGCGGGTCAGGCAACGGATAATATCCCCAACACACGGGGTCTTGTATTACACAACGAGTAAAGAGACTTGCCGGTAACGAGATTGAAATAGGTATGGCGATACCGGCGATCGAATCTCGGGCAAGTAACATGCCGAAGGACAAAGGGAATGATATACGGGATTGTGTGAATCCTTGACATAGTGGTTCAACCGATAAGATCTTCGTATAATATGTAGGATCCAATATGGACGTCCAGGTACCACTATTGGATATTGGCCAGAGAGTGTCCCGGTCATGTCTACATAGTTCTCGAACCCGTAAGGTCTGCACACTTAAGGTTCGATGATGTTTTCGGTATAGTTGAATTATTGATGTTGGTAACCAAATGTTGTTCGGAGTCCCGGATGAGATCCCGGACGTCACGAGTGTCTCCGGAATGGTCCGGAAATGAAGATTGATATATAGGATTGTTGCATTTGGCTTCCGGAAAGATTTCGGGCATTACCGGTAAAGTACCGAGAGTGACGAATGGGTTCCGGGGTTTTACGTGGAGGGGTCACCCACCCGAGAGAGGACCTAATAGGCCCAAGGGTCGCACACCAGACCTTAGTGGGCTGGTGAGGCCAGTCCAATAAGCCTATTTTGGCCAAGGCAAAAAAAGGAAAAAAAGGGAAGGAGGTGGACAAGAAGGAAAGGACTCCTCCATCAAACCGAATTGGAGGAGGAGACCTTCCTCCTTGGCTCGGCAGAACCCTCCTACTTGGACTAGGAGGCAAGGGAGCCTCCCTCTTGTTCCTCCTATATATAGCATAGATTTGAGAGGGTTTTTGCACCTCAATCCTTTGTGCAAACCTCTCTCCCCCCACTACTACGTGACACCTCGTAGCTAGATCGGTACGGCACGGCGAAGCCCTGTCGGAGTAGCTCCACCATCATCACCGCCACGCCGTCGTGCTGCCGGAGAATTCAGCTACCTCTTCGTCTCTCTTGCTGGATCAAGAAGGCGGAGATCGTCATCGAGTTGTACGTGTGCTCAACGCTGAGGTGCCATCCATTCGGTGCTAGACCGGGACGGGTCATGGGACGGCGGCGATTTGGATCGCGAAGACGTTCCACTACATCAACCACGTTTCTTAACGCTTCCCTCTTAGCGATCTACACGGGTATGTGGATCCGATCTCCCTCTCATAGATGATCATCACCATGATAGGTCTTCGTGTGCGTAGGAATTTTTTTGTTTTCCATGCAACGTTCCCCAAAACCGAGATCAATCCCCTAAGCAATGATCGGTGCCTCGAGATGTGCTCATTGACGACCCAAGTAGCAACCACAACATCATCATCGTTGGACGATTCTTTGGACGATGAACGTATGGCATTTCGAAAGAAAAAGAAAAACCCATTCGAGTTAGCCGCCATAATCCTTCGGAGTAATGAATCCGTACCTCGCAAGACGAAGACACGTGTGGACGAGCCTCGGACAAGTGGGGCAAATGGCCGAACAGCTCGACAAAGTGAGCGTCGATGGACCCCGCAGCTGTGGGGTTGTCAGTGGATGCCGCGGTGAGGGCGCTAGGGCGATGGCGCAAAGGCGAGAAGTGGGATCCGACTGCAATGGCAAAAGGCCGGGGTGTTGGTTGGGGGAGAATGGTCAGTTGCCACACACATGCGGGCTAGGGAGGATGCCCAGATGTCCGTTGCGTGTCCGCGAGGATTCAAACCCAGCCCAAATTTGAACAAAATTTTTGGTTCAAGCGGGCAGCAAAACGGACGTCTGTTAGTTTGCGTCGGCACATTGGGTCGTAGTTTTTGTCCACGCGGACTAAAACACACGTGAGCGAGCGAAATGGATCTCGGCGTTGAAGTTAGCCTAAGAGCATCTATAGCCGGACCTTGCAAATTCGACCCGTCAAACGCCCGCGGACACTGACCTCGCGCGCCTCGTTTGTTGTCTTCCACATCCGCGTCCCTCATATCCGAACCCTTAAAACCATACAATCTATGCAACACTACGTAAAAATAGATCAACATAGAGCTCATCGGATTGACCGAACAAAACGAGCATAGTTCATCGGAGTTCATCGGCAAATCCTAACTACGAACTAGCTAAACATAGGTAAAATATAAATGAAGACGGGGCAATCACCACTTCCTCACCGGCCCTTTGCCCTTCCGGTTGTCGATGCAACTGTAGGAGTCGGCTCTGGTGAGGAATCGAACGAGTCGTCGGACGGGGAGCTTTGGTCATCATCATCGTCGTCGGAGAGGCTGACGAGCTCTCGCTTGAGCTTGGCGAGCTGAGCCGCCTCCATCGCTACCTCCGCCGCCTCGCGCTCGGACTGCTCAATGACAATCTGCAGCGCCTTCGCGTTCTTCTGTCGAAGCTGTCGCATGTCCGTCTCTGCGGTCGTAAGCGATCGACGGTAGACCCATTCGAGGAGCCGCGCGTCCTCGTCGAGCTCTGCATCCATCCCGCGGCGTCGGCGCACGGATTGCTCTGCCTGTGACCTCTCCCTTTACTGTTGCCACTCGCGGCGGGCGGGACATGCCTCGATTCTAGCGTGCGTGTCCGGGCCGGCACGACGGGCACAAGCACCCACCAATGCGCACGTGAGGGAGTAGCAGCCGTCGGGGCTAGGGCACGACGCAGGGGAGGAGAGAATTGCATAGGCCGCCTGCCGAAGCTACGCACAGACGGGGAGGGGCCAGCGCCGTCGTCCGAGCTACGCCGGAGGGGAAGCGGCGAGGCTGCCAAGCCGGAGTTGCCCCCGGTCTCCACCTTGGACCGCTCCAAAGTGACGCGGAGGGCAAGCTCATACTCTGGATCGAGGTCATCGTCGGAGCTCGACGTTTTGTCGGATTCGATCGGATTGAGTGCGGGAAGAGAAGAGGACGGACCGCGAAAGGAGAGTGAGTGAGCTAGGATTTCA
Source organism: Hordeum vulgare subsp. vulgare (assembly GCF_904849725.1). Lineage (NCBI taxonomy): Eukaryota > Viridiplantae > Streptophyta > Magnoliopsida > Poales > Poaceae > Hordeum > Hordeum vulgare. Next base: position 543,686,023 of record NC_058520.1, read on the forward strand.
GAGCGATGAGCCACATGCGGCTTTTTGTGGGACATCCGTGGGGTCGTGGGTGGACCGGGCCTGTCTGGTAGGCGTGCTCGGGCTATCTCATATCTACCTCATGTTTGGAGTGGATATGAAGGATGCTGGTGAGCCCGGACTTTTGAATCTCGTTTAAAGCGTCCGTTTGAATCACTTTTTAATGAGTGAACACTGACCGGGCTGGTTGCCCGATCATGGTTGTAGATGCTTTAAAGGTTCATTCTCCCTAGAAGCCACTTGATGTGTCAAGTTTTCATGTTAGAGCTAGTTCCATTCTCCGGTGTGAAAGTGTGTGGACATGGCAAAAAACGGAAGGGCATGGGAGAGGAGCATACGTGGCATGGTCGTCCGAGTCCATGCCGTTTCCTAAGTTGTTCAATTGCTCATGATGCAATGGTTAATGGTCTTGTACACTGATCAAGATAAGACGGCTAATTTAACAGCTAGCTACAGAACAAAGTTGAGCATGTTCTCGGCCAAAATAATTACTAATAGGAGTAATAGGCTAGATTACCCTACGGGCACTATTAAACTCCCATCACCTTGGCCTCTAACTACAATCGATCCATCATCCACGTCCCTGTCTGCCCTCTCAAGAGCGACCGGCAACCACACCGCGAATCTTTTGACAAACCACCCACAAATCACCGCCTAGTCCTTCATTTATTCAATCCAAGGTTTTGAACGCTATCTCAGACGCTTCTGCGGGCCGCGACGACCAACCCGACTGCCATGTGTGCGCGCTCTGTCGGGGCGGGCATAATTACCCAAGACTTGCAGTGCAGGTGATGGGAAACCTGTACCGCCAGCAGTGCGACGGAAGCAAGCGGCGAGAGATCGGTTCGGTCTCGAGTGCTTGGACTCCAGGGCTCGAGCGCCCGTTTTGTTCTACGTGCTCAATGATGGTGCCTCCAGCGCACTGCTCCAACGGGCAAAGCACCAAAGCTCCCCTTGGCGTGCAGCCTGACGGGAGGGGAGCCCCGAGCGTGCACATGCGCCGATCGGCCGTCGCGGTCGGACGCGCGGCCCGTGCGTGCGCGCGCACGGGATGGGATCGGGGATCGGGGGTCCATCCCTCCGTTGGACCGTGACGGAGCATCGCGCGTGTGGACGAACATTCGTGTGGTGGGCGCCGTCCCTCCCTCGTGCCCATCATCGTCCCGCGCGCTGCTGCGGCGCCCATCTCTCGCTGTTCCGCGACGGCTTCCCGGAACGAACGAGCGCCCGCGTCGGGCCCAAGCAAGCGCTGGACGCATGGGCGACGCGACCCAGGGCGCTGTCTCGCCAGGCAGCGAGCAGAGTAGGACGGCGGCGCCGGTGCAGTGCGACCCGGGCATGGGGAACCCCTGAGCTGAGGCCCGGTGTTGGCTCGTGAAAGCAAGGCGCACGAGCAGCAGCAGCAGCAGAGGCAGCGATCGATGGATCTGGGCAATCATGGCGCTCATTATTAACGGGGTTTTGGACGGGCGCCGGTGGATTCTGCCGCTGAACCATCCCCATCACACGCACCCACAACATCGCAGCAAGCTCTTCTCCTCCCATCTCTGAAGGCCGTCTGATGATGCATGCATGCCGATGCGCATGCGGCTCTCCAAGGAACAGGCTGGCCTGCCTGCCTGCCTGTGACGGAGTAAACAAATGCAGCGCTTTGACCTTTGGGGTTTCACCGGGGTTTCGGACGCAAAAGAGGGTAGAACGGGGGTCCCATTGATCCATTTTCTAGGGTTTTGGATTTGGAAAGAAACATGGAAAAAGGCCGGGCGGGGCTAGAAAGCACGCCTTTGTCCTTTTGGAAAAGCGCCGAGGGCGCACTGCGTACAACCTCTTGCTTTCTCCAGCTGTGGAGTTGGGAGTGGGGTTCAAGATTCAGGTGGTGGTGGAAGAGGCATGCAAGGTGTGGTAGGAGGTACCTAGGAATATGATCAGGATAACAGTGGCCGTCATTTCCAATTGAAGGCGTCGTGCCATGTCGATCGATCCGTCCCGACTACTGTACTGCTCCTTTGCCGTGGAGGGGGCATCGAGAGCGAGTGAATCTGAGCTGTGATCATGGTGGCGATGATGGCCTCGGCCAATCCAGCCCGGTGGTGGGTCTCGTTGCCATCGTTGGGACTTGCGACAGACACTGCGTCCTGACGTCGACGCCCAGCCCGGCATCTATTCCCGTCCATCCACACCCAACCTAACCTAAGCCGGCGGCATAGCAGGTGCCTACTTCTAATTGATCCCCTGCCTTTCATTCCCCTTTATCTTCACTTTTACCTACTGCCGATGTTTCCTACAAGTGCTGCGCCCTTCGGCTAAACGTCAAGGATACATCCGGCTTTCTAGATGACTGCCTAGACCCTACAGTAATGCTGTCTCGTCAATGCAGTATATGCCATATTGCCTTTCTTGCGAGGATGTTGCTACCTTTCACTAAGTCTGGTTTGATGTAATGTTATACCACGATTTCTATTCCGACCACCCATAAATGAAATATTCCCGTATTTGTGCCCTCTGGTATAGCAAACTTAGAGCATCTCCAACAGACGCCTAAAAAGTGTTCCGCGCGTTAAAAGATTTATTTTTTGAGCGCCGGATAGCTTCAACAAAAGCTGCAAAACAGTGCGCGCTAAAAACTTTTGGACGCGCGCTGAAAAGCATTATCGCACGTAGCATATTTGGTGCGCCGCCTTGTGCGCGTAGCAGACTCTGTGCTGCTGCCGGTGGGGTCCCTGGATTGGGCTCACCACTAGGGCGTGTTTGTTGGAGATCCTCCGCTCCCCGCGCTTTAAAAATGCTACAGTAACGCGGTAAAAAAATTATTGGGCACGATATTTTTGTATTGCTCTTGAAGATGCTCTTAGGGTAAGTTCTTTCGGGGCTTATGGCTGGTTCTGGAAATAAGTTGCCCACTCCCAACTTATTGTAGAACTTTAACCTAAGATTTTAGTTTTTTCAGCAGGTAACTAAATAAAAAATTTGGTTGTGCTTTTAGAATAAACTAGAGAGAACACCTTATTTTCATAGCCGGTAATAAACCCCGAAAGAACTAGCCATTAAGCTACTTTTTGATGATGTCTTCCTGAAATGGTCTAGTGTCAGTCTAGATTGTTTTTATTTTCAAATTATAATTTTTTCTTTCTGTTATACTTTTATATCCATGTTTTCATATATTTTCTCTTAGATTTTTTATTTACTTATTAGTTTTTTTATCTATACTTTATATTTCATTACTTTATTTTTTTTTCATTTCAATTTTCTGAAATATTTCTTAAAACACATGAACATTCTTGTCAATTTGATGTATAATTTGCAATGCAAAATGAAGATTTTAAATTACTGGGAGAATTCTTTCAAATATACGTTTAACATTATTCAACTTCGTAAACATTTTAAATTTTCGAACACACTTGTGAATATTTTTTTCAAATTTGTTAAAATACCAATATTGGTTAACATTAAAAAAAAGTAGATGAACAGTTTTTCAAATTTAAAAAACTAAATCGTGCTTGTATAAAAAATTACAACTTTGGAAACATTTTAAAAACTCATGAACATTTAAATAAAAATCATGAACACTTTTAAAATTCGCCAACATTTTAAGAACTCGTGAACTTTATTAGCAATTTTTGAGTTCGTGATCTATTGAGAATTTTTTGAACTCGCGAACAATTTTTTAACTTCAAAAACATTTTTTTAGATCAATAATATTTTCAATTTTGCAAACTTGTTTGTGTTTGCGAACTTTTTCCCAAACTCCTGAAATTTTTAAATTACCAAAAAATTTCAGACTTGTAAACATTATTCAAAACCGTGTACATTTTGCAAATTTGTTAAAAAGAATAAACTTGTGAATATGTTTTAAGGAAGACCATCCCACCAAAGGAGCGACCTGGGGGATTTGGTCCTACCGCTCATTACGAGCGATGCATATCACCATTGCCACGGAGGTCGGTAAAAAGCTTACGAAGCCCTATTCTACACCTTGTGCCACAAAATTTGGGTCTGACTATTTCGCACATTGTGCATCAAAATATCGATCAAATGCACAAGTATTGCCTTGGGCAGGCAGGGCCATCTAATGGAGTGACCGTTGACAGTAACCAATCCGACCAAATTTCTTGGACCCTGATAAGTGTCACATGTGTGGCACAAACAGATGAAAATTCATATTTTTATGGCAAGTTTAATAACGTGGGGATGGCAATTTTAGTTTTGTAGCATGGCAATTTTTTTGTCAGATGGTAAGTTGTAGTTATATTTGGATTTATTTATTTGAAAATCAAATTTAGTTATAAAAAATATTAGGGCCGAAGTGCTTCGTGCCACATGTGTGGTACTTATTATTTTGAATTTTTTATATAGTATTCATTTTTACATGGTTTTCCACAAATAAACAAAACTCCCCAAATTACAAAACTTTCGCAAAGTTGTTAAATTATATTTTTAGAATTTTGCAAGATTTTTCAGAAAAAACCAAAGAGTTGACAATTGCAAAATTGCAAAAAAAATAAATTTTGAATAATTTTTAACGGACTTCTAAAGATCTGAAAAAACTTTAGCGAATATTTTATAAAAATCCTAACGTTTTATTTTAAGTAAAGTACAGAAAAAAAAGAAAAAAAATATAGGAAACAACAGAAAAAAAATCAAGATTCAGAATCTAGTTAAATGGGCTGGAAAAGATAATAAAAGTAATAAATAAAACACAGAATAATAACCTATTTAAATAGCTCATCACAATTCAGTCGTTGGCCCCGCAAACGTCTGCCTGGGATGTCGCAAATTTGAGAGGGAGCTCCCCCGCGGGAATTTCTATTTGACGCTACAGACCACGGTTAACGTGTATTTTTGTTAACTGACGCATCTGCCGTTTGTAAATGGGCCAGACCGTCTAGGCGCTGTTTAACGGTTTTTTTTCACTGTGTGAAATTATTTGAATATTGCTAAACATTTTAAAATTTTCAGCGAATTTTTTAAAGATTGATGAACTTTTTGGAATATTCAATGAACTTTTTTTAAAATACATGAATGTTTTTTGAATTTCAGAAAGGTACTGAACTTTAGAACTTTTTATGAAGTTTTTTCATTTTCAATGAACCTTTTTAAAATTGATGAACTTTTTAAAAATTGATGAACTTTTTTCAAAATTGATGTAGCTTTTTCAAAGTTATGAAGTTTTTTGTTCAAACGGATGAACCTTTTTTCCTTAAATCTATAAATATTTTTTGATTTCATATTTTTATTATCATAAGAAAAACAAATAAAGAACTGAATAGCACGCGAGTATCCAGGGAAAGGTCGAATGTTCAAATCCAACTAACTCCACTCTTTTTCGGTATCTCCTAGTCAGCGCTGCAGGCACCCGATAATGATCCGGCACCTTAAGCGCTGCTGGTATGGACCGGCCCATTAGCACGCTCGCGTGCTGCCCAATTTTATTTCCTGTTTTATTTTCTGTTAATTCAGTGGAAAACAACTTTCCAGATTTTCTATTTGTTATGAAAATAAAAAAATAAAAACAAAAAAAGCTTACAAATTTAAAGAAAAAGGTTCATTTTATTAAAAATATATATTTATTTATTTAAAAAGGTTCATCAATTTGAAAAAACGTTCATAGAAATTGAAAACAAGTTGATCCAGTTTGGAAAAGGTTCTTTAAATTTGTAAAAAATTCATTAAATTTGAAAAATGTTCATAGAAATTCAAAAAAGTTGATGAACTTTTAAAAATGTTCATTGAACTAGAAAAAGTTCATAAATCTTTATAATGTTCATCAGTTCTCAAAAGAATCATCCATTTTCAAAAATATGTTCATCAATTTTCAAAAAAGTTCATCGGTTTATAAAAAAGTTCATAGAATTATAATATTTTAGAAAAGGTTCATCAATTTTCAGAGAAAATTTCATATATTTTGTAAAGTGTTCATCAAAATTTTAAAAAGTTCATATATATTCCAAAAAATCCATTGATTCTTTAAGAAAAAAATCGTCACCCGGGGTCTAGATGGGCCGGCCCATTTAATAACGCTGCGGGCGCGGGTTAACAAAATGCATGTTAACACGCACAGACAGAGTTCATGGCTCGTTGAAGAGCATGTAGTTAAAACGGCATGACTATCACTCTTCCTTCTCTCCATCGCGCCTATATTTACTCAACCTAACCACCACTACTTACCCACCCCCTCTCTTCTCTCCCTATCAACCTTCCTCCTCTCCATAGCCATGAGCTCCAGCTCTAGCTCCAACGCCAACCCCTTCCCTTGGGGTATTGGTTGGAGGGCCTTCTTCCTTGGGCGCTCGAATGGTGATCGCACCAAGTTTGAGAACACCATGAAGCTGTGCTCGAACTTCGGCTCCATGCCTAACATGGAGAAGGAATCTGATGTAGTGCTCATGAGGGCCACTGCACAAGAGTTCAAAATGTTGATTCCTAACCCAGCGAAGGGCGCGATGGCAGTCAACATCATTCGCTGGGCCATTAATCGGGCCGCCTTCGACGATGCTAAACAGAGGAAGAGGTGGTCGAAGTACAAGAACTACTGGGCTTCTGATGATCGTCGTGTCGTAGTGTATCGGGAGACGGCAATACTGCCGCCGGTGGTCATCGGTGGGGACCCTAAGGAGGAGGAAGAACCGGGCGGATGAGAGTGAGGGCGCCGGAGGCGGGCCGTCGTAGCTGGCAGATCGACCTTGACTCTGCCGAGGACGATGACGACCCGCCGCCCTGCAGGGCGACGGACAAGAAGATGAATGCCATCCACTTGACCCGCTGATCTGTACGCCTCAACGGCGCGGTTATGAACTAGTATGAAGTGCCATGCTTATGTACCTCTATTCCCCATTCCCCTCTCCATCGTGGATCGAATCTATCGCCGGATCGAATGCGAAAAAGTAGTACATGACAATCAGAAAAGTGCTTACCGCCATTGTCGCGGGCCAGGTGATGATCCGCTCGCCGGTGATGGAGTCCGGTGGTCTTCTTGCTCTCCTCCGATCCGTCGCCGCCGGTGAGAGTTGGGAGAGTGGGGGAGGGTGGGGAGAGGGACCGGTGGGGTGGTAACGGTAATAACTGTCGGTGCTTCGGGAAGCAACGCGGCTTCTCGAGAGTGGGCGCGCGTGTGCAGCCGCCGCCACCCACGTGCACCGCTCGGGCCTGGTTGTGGAGAAACTGTCGATTCGAGCGCTCCCAAGGAGCCAGGCCCACGAGTGCTTTAAACATCGTGCCATGCAAGCCCAACAGTGTATGCAGCCAACCAAACAGCATGTTTTCTTCCCGCATGGGCCTGGTTGGGCCTCATGGAGGCAACCAAACGTGCCCTTTATTGTTTATTATTCCATATGTGCATATGTGTTTTCTTGTGAGACTTTATGGATATACGGACTCAAGTACAGACCCAAGTACCATTGCAATTATAGCATGGAATATAAACATAATTACTAACTTGGAGATAAATAATACATTTATTATTGCCTCTAGGGCATATATGCTACACGTACATCCCTCAATGGAATTACATCTTGCTCAATTTGGGAATCCTAGATGAATCCGGTTAAAAACATCAATGTCTGAGACTCTCGATGTTGGGGAACGTTGCATGGGAAACAAAAAATTTCCTATGCACACGAAGACTTATCATGGTGATGTCCATCTACAAGAGGAGATTAGATCCACATACCCTTGTAGATTGCTAAGCGGGAAGCATTAAAAAACGTGTTGGAATTATGCCCTAGAGGCAATAATAAATATAGTTATTATTATAATTCCTGTATCAAGATAATCGTTTATTGTCCATGCTATAATTGTATTGAATGAAGACTCATTTACATGTGTGGATACATAGACAAAACACCGTCCCTAGCAAGCCTCTAGTTGGCTAGCCAGTTGATCAAAGATAGTCAGTGTCTTCTGATTATGAACAAGGTGTTGTTGCTTGATAACTGGATCACGTCATTAGGAGAATCACGTGATGGACTAGACCCAAACTAATAGACGTAGCATGTTGATCGTGTCATTTTGTTGCTACTGTTTTCTGCGTGTCAAGTATTTGTTCCTATGACCATGAGATCATATAACTCACTGACATACTTTGTGTGTATCAAACGTCGCAACGTAACTGGGTGACTATAAAGATGCTCTACAGGTATCTCCGAAGGTGTTAGTTGAGTTAGTATGGATCAAGACTCGGATTTGTCACTCCGTGTGACGGAGAGGTATCTCGGGGCCCACTCGGTAATACAACATCACACACAAGCCTTGCAAGCAATGTGACTTAGTGTAAGTTGCGGGATCTTGTATTACGGAACGAGTAAAGAGACTTGCCGGTAAACGAGATTGAAATAGGTATGCGGATACTGACGATCGAATCTCGGGCAAGTAACATACCGAAGGACAAAGGGAATGACATACGGGATTATATGAATCCTTGGCACTGAGGTTCAAATGATAAGATCTTCGTAGAATATGTAGGATCCAATATGGGCATCCAGGTCCCGCTATTGGATATTGACCGAGGAGTCTCTCGGGTCATGTCTACATAGTTCTCGAACCCGCAGGGTCTGCACACTTAAGGTTCGACGTTGTTTTATGCGTATTTGAGTTATATGGTTGGTTACCGAATGTTGTTCGGAGTCCCGGATGAGATCACGGACGTCACGAGGGTTTCCGGAATGGTCCGGAAACAAAGATTGATATATAGGATGACCTCATTTGATTACCGGAAGGTTTTCGGAGTTACCGGGAATGTACCGGGAATGACGAATGGGTTCCGGGAGTTCACCGGGGGGGCAACCCACCCCGGGGAAGCCCATAGGCCTTGAGGGTGGCACACCAGCCCTTAGTGGGCTGGTGGGACAACCCAAAAGGGCCCTATGCGCCTAGGAAAGAAAATCAAAGAGAAAAAAAAAAGAGGAGGTGGGAAGGGAAGGAAGGACTCCCACCCACCAAACCAAGTCCAACTCGGTTTGGGGGGGAGCCTTCCCCCCTTGGACTCGGCCGACCCCCTTGGGGCTCCTTGAGCCCCAAGGCAAGGTCCCCTCCCTCCCACCTATATATACGGAGGTTTTAGGGCTGATTTGAGACGACTTTTCCACGGCAGCCCGACCACATACCTCCACGGTTTTTCCTCTAGATCGCGTTTCTGCGGAGCTCGGGCGGAGCCCTGCTGAGACAAGGTCATCACCAACCTCCGGAGCGCCGTCACGCTGTCGGAGAACTCTTCTACCTCTCCATCTCTCTTGCTGGATAAAGAAGGCCGAGATCATCGTCGAGCTGTACGTGTGCTGAACGCGGAGGTGCCGTCCGTTCGGTACTAGATCGTGGGACTGATCGCGGGATTGTTCGCGGGGCGGATCGAGGGACGTGAGGACGTTCCACTACATCAACCGCGTTCACTAACGCTTCTGCTGTACGATCTACAAGGGTATGTAGATCACTCATCCCCTCTCGTAGATGGACATCACCATGATAGGTCTTCGTGCGCGTAGGAAAATTTTTGTTTCCCATGCGACGTTCCCCAACAAAACGCGGTTGACGTAGTGTATAGCTTCGTGATTCGAATCACCATCATCCCACGATCCGTCCCACGATCCATTTCGATCTAGCGCCGAACGGACGGCACCTCCGCGTTCAGCACACGTACAACTCGATGACGATCTCGGCCTTCTTGATCTAGCAAGAGAGACGGAGAAGTAGATGAGTTCTCCGGCAGCGTGATGGTGCGCCGATGTTGGTGATGATCTATTCCTGCAGGGCTCCGCCCGAGCTCCGCAGAAATCTAATCTAGAGGAAGAACTACGAGGTGTAGGTTTGAGTTGCACGTGGCAAAGTTGTGTCTCAAACAACCCTAAACCTCAAGTATATATAGGAGGAGTCAAGGGGTGGGGAAAGCCCTTAGGGCGCCGGCCAAAGAGGCCCTCCTTGGGTCGGCCGAAGTGGGAAGGGAGGAGTCCTTCTCCAATCCCACTTGGATTAGGACTCCTTCCTTATTTTCCCACCTCTTATGGATTTTCCACTTTTTCCTCGTGGGCTTTTATTGGATGACTTTGTCAGCCCATTATACCTTATTGCGCATCCAATAAACCCATGTGGACCCCTTGGGGCGTGGTGGGACCACCCAGTGGGCCCCCGGAACTCATTCGTCACTTCCGGTACACTGCCGCCAATGCCCGAAAACCTTCCAGAATCCAAACACCAACTTCCTATATATCAATCTTCGTTTCCGTACCATTCCGGAAACCCTCGTGATGTCCGTGATCTCAGTCGGGACTCCGAACAACCTTCGGTCACCAACACATATAACTCGACTATACTAAAACATCATCGAACCTTAAGTGTGCAGACCCTGCGGGTTCGAGAACTATGTAGACATGACCCGAGACACTCCTCGGTCAATATCAAATAACGGGACCTGGATGTCAATATTGGATCCTACATATTCTACAAGATCTTATCGGTTAAACCTTTGTGCCAAGGATTCATATAATCCCGTATAACATTCCCTTTGTCCTTCGGTATGTTACTTGCCCGAGATTTGATCGTCGGTATCCCTATGTTGGGGTAACGTAGTAAATTCAAAATTTCCTACGCCATACAAGGATCTATCTATGGAGAGACCAGCAATGAGAGAGGTTGTAGAGCATCTTCATACGTTTTAAGATCGCTAAGCGGAAGCATTACTATGAATGCGGTCGATGGAGACGTACTCGCAGCGATTCAGATCGCGGTCGGTTCCGATCTATGTGCCGAATCACGGCACCTCCGCGTTCAACACACGTACAACCCGGTGACGTCTCCCACGCCTTGATCCAACAAGGAGGAGGGAGAGGTTGAGGGAGAGCTCCGGCATCACGACGACGTGGTGGCGGTGGAGCTACGAGGTCTCCCGACAGGGCTTCGCCAAGCACCGTGGGAGAGGAGAAAGAGGAGAAGCAGGGCTGCGCCGAGAGAGAGATTTCGTGTGTCTCAAATCAGCCAAAAGCTCCACTATATATAGGGGGAGAGGGAGGGGCGCACCCCTTAGGGTTCCCACCCCCAAGGGGTGCGGCAGCCCCATCTGGCGTGGGAGGTGGCGGCCAGGGCAAGGGAGAGGGGGGTGGCGCACCCCAGATGGGCCTTAGGCCCATCTGCACTAGGGTCCCCCCCTTCCCTCTCTCGTGGCGCCTTGGGCCTAGGTGGGAGGCGCACCAGCCCACTTTGGGCTGGTTCCCTTCCACCTTTTGGCCCATGCTAGCCTTTGGGGCTGGTGGCCCCTCCTGGTGGACCCCCGAAACGCTTTCGGTGGTCTCGATACATTACCGGTGTCGCCCGAAACAATTCCGGCAACCAAATCCTCACTTCCTATATATAATTCTTTACCTCCGGACCATTCCGGAGCTCCTCGTGACGTCCGGGATCTCATCCAGGACTCCGAACAACCTTCAGTAACCTCGTACACTATTTCCCTATAACCCTAGTGTCATCGAACCTTAAGTGTGTAGACCCTATGGGTTCGGGAGACGTGCAGACATGACCGAGACATATCTCCGGCCAATAACCAACAACGGGGTCTGGATATCCATGTTGGTTCCCACATGTTACACGATGATCTCATCGGATGAACCACGATGTCAAGGATTCAATCATCCCGTATGCAATTCCCTTTGTCTATCGGTATGATACTTGCTCGAGATTCGGTCGTCGGTATCCCTATACCTTGTTCAATCTCGTTACCGGCAAGTCTATTTACTCGTTCCGTAGCACATCATCTCGTGGCTGACTCCTTAGTCACACTGAGCTCATTATGATGATGTTCTACCGAGTGGGCCCAGAGATACCTCTCCGTCATAAGGAGTGACAAATCCTGGTCTCGATTCGTACCAACTCAACAGATACTTTCGGAGATACCCGTAGTGCACCTTTATAGTCACCCAGTTACGTTGTGACGTTTGATACACCCAAAGCACTCCTACGGTATCCGGGAGTTGCACAATCTCACGATCGAAGGAAAAGATACTTGACATTAGAAAAAGCTTTAGCATACGAACAACACGATCTAGTGCTATGCTTAGGACTGGGTCTTGTCCATCACATCATTCTCCTAATGATGTGATCCCGTTATCAATGACATCCAATGTCCATGATCAGGAAACCATGATCATCTATTGATCAATGAGCTAGCCAACTAGAGGCTTGCTAGGGACACATTGTGATCTATTTATCCACACATGTATTACTGTTTCCTGTTAATACAATTATAGCATGAACAATAGACGATTATCATGAACAAGGAAATATGATAATAACCATTTTATTATTGCCTCTAGGACATATTTCCAACACCCTATACCTATTTCAATCTTGTTACCGGCAAGTATCTTTACTCGTTCCTTAACACAAGATCCCGCGACTCACACTTGAGTCACATTGCTTGCAAGGCTTATATGTAATGTTGTATTACCAAGTGGGCCCCGAGATACCTCTCCGTCACACGAAGTGACAAATCCCAGTCTTGATCCATGCTAACTCAACGGACACCTTAGGAGATACCTGTAGAGCACCTTTATAGTCACCGAGTAACGTTGTGACGTTTGATACACACAAGGTATTCCTCCGGTGTGAGTGAGTTACATGATCTCATGGTCATAGGAATGAATACTTGACATGCAGAAAACAATAGCAACAAAATGACACGATCACATGCTACGTTTATAAGTTGGGTCTTGTCCATCACATGATTCTCCTAATGATGTGATCCCGTTATCAAGTAACAACAATTGCCTGTGGCCAGGAAACCTTGACAATCTTTGATCAACGAACTAGTCAACTAGAGGCTCACTAGGGAGAGTGTGTTGTCTATGTATCCACACATGTATTTGAGTTTCCAATCAATACAATTATAGCATGGATAATAAACCATTATCATGAACAAAGAAATATAATAGTAACTAATTTATTATTGCCTCTAGGGCATATTTCCAACAGTCTCCCACTTGCACTAGAGTCAATAATCTAGTTCACATCTCTATGTGATTTTAACGAATCCAACACCCATACAGTTCTGGGGTTTGATCACGTCTTGCTTGTGAGAGAGGATTTAGTCAACGGTTCTGAACCTTTCAGATGCGTGTGAGCTTTACAAATCTTTATGCCGTCTTATAGATGCTGCTACTACGTGTTATTCGATATTATTCCAAATATCTACTATACGAATCCGTTTTACTACTCAGAGTTATTCGGATTAGTGTCAAAGCTTGCATCAACGTAACCCTTTACGACGAACTCTTTAACCACCTCCATAATCAAGAAAAATTTCTTAGTCCATTAGTTACTAAGGATAACTTTGACCGCTGTTTAGTGATTCAATCCTGGATCACTCTCTGTACCTCTTAACAGACTTGTGGCAAGGCACGCATCAGGTGCGGTACACAACATGGCATAATTTAGAGTCTATGGCTAAGGCATAGGGGACGACCCTCGTCCTTTCTATTTCTTCTGCGGTTTTGAGTCTTACTCAAATTCACACCTTACAACACAACCAAGAACTCCTTCTTTGCTGATCTATTTTGAACACCTTCACAAACCTGTCAAGGCATGCATTTTAGTTGAAAGTTCTTTTTAGCGTTTTGATCTATCTATATAGATCTTGATGCTCAATGTTCAAGTAGCTCTATCCAGGTCTTCCTTTGAAAAACTCCTTTCAAACGACCCTTTATGCTTTACAGAAATTCTACATTACTTCCGATCAACAATATGTCAACTACATATACTTATCAGAAATTCTATAGTGCTCCCACTCACTTCTTTGGAAATACAAGTTTCTCATAAAGCTTGTATAAACCAAAAAGCTTTGATCATCTCATCAAAGTGTATATTCCAACTCCGAGATGCTTGCACCAGTCCATAGAAGGATCGCTGGAGCTTGCATACTTGTTAGTATCCTTAGGATCGACAAAACCTTCTGGTTGTATCACATACAACCTTTCCTCAAGGAAACCGTCGAGGAAACAATGTTTTGACATCCTATGTGCAATATTTCATAAATAATGCAGCAACTACTAACCTAATTCCAACAGACTTTTAGCATCGCTACGATTGAGAGTCTCATCATAGTCAATTCTTTGAACTTGTCGGAAACATCTTTGCGATAAGTTGAGCTTTTCTTAATGGTGACTTTTCACCATCATCGTTTGTCTTCCTTTTAAATATCCATCTTTTCTTAATAGTCTTACGACCATCAAGTAGTTCATCCAAAGTCTACACTTTGTTTTCATGCATGGATGCTCTCTCGGATTTCATGGCCTCCAGCCATTTGCCAGAATCTGGGCCCACCATCGCTTCTCCATAGCTCGTAGGTTCATTGTTGTTCAACAACATGACCTCCAAGACAGGATTACTGTACCACTCTATTAGTAGTACGTGACCTTGTCGACCTACGAGGTTTGTAGTAACTTGATCCGAAGCTTAATGATCACCATCATCAGTTTCCACTTCAATTGGTGTAGGCGCCACAGGAACAACTTCCTGCGCCATGCTACACACTGGTTGAAGTGATGGTTCAATAACCTTATCAAGTTCCACCACCCTCCCACTCAATTCTTTCGAGATAAACCTTTCCTCGAGAAAGGACCCGTTTCTAGAAACAAAGACTTTGCTTCCGGATCTGAGATAGGAGATGTACCAAACTGTTTTGGATATCCTATGAAGATGCTTTTATCCGCTTTGGGTTCGAGCTTATCAGACTGAAACGTTTTCACATAAGTGTCACAGCCCTAAACTTTCAAGAAACAACAACTCAGGTTTCTCCAAACCATAGTTTATACTGTGTCATCTCAACGGAAATACGCGGTGCCCTATTTAAAGTGAATGTTGTTCTCTCTAATGCATAACCCATAAACGATAGTGATAATTTGATAAGAGACATCATAGTATGCGCTATATCCAATAGGGCGCGGCTATGATGTTCGGACACACCATAACACTATGGTGTTCTAGGTGGCAGGAATTGCGAAAAAATTCCACATTGTCTAAAGTGTGTACCAAAACTCGCAACTCAGATATTCATCTCTATGACCATATCGTAGACAGTTTATCCTCTTGTCACGACAATCTTCACTCTGAAATAGCTTTGAACTTTTCAATATTTCAGACTTGTGATTCATCAAGTAAATACCCTGTATCTACTCAAATCATCAGTGAAGTAAGAACATAACGATATCCACTTCGTGCCTCAGCACTCATTGGACTGCACACATCAAAAATGTATTACTTCCAACAAGTTACTTTATTGTTCCATGTGGTATGATTTGCATGTCTCAAGTGATTCAAGATCAAGTGAGTCCAAACGATCCATTTGCATGGAGTTTCTTCATGCGTTTATACCAACATGTATGGTTTGCATGTCTCAAATGTTTCAAAAATGAGTGAGTATAAAGATCCATCAGCATGGAGCTTCCTCATGCATTTTACACCAACATGACTCAAGTGGCAGTGCCACAAGTAAGTGGTACTATCATTATTACTTTGTATCTTTTGACATCAATATTATGAACATGTGTAGCACTACGATCGAGATTCAATAAACCATTGAAGGTAATTATTCAAGCAAATAGAATAACCATTATTCTATTTAAATGAATAATCGTATTGCAATAAACACGATCCAATCATGTTCATGCTCAAAGCAAACAGCAAATAACAATTATTTAGGTTTAACACCAATCTCGATGGTAGAGGGAGCGTGCGATGTTTTGATCACATCAACCTTGGAAACACTTCCAACACGTATCGTCACCTCGCCTTTAGTTAGTCTCCGTTTATTCCGTAGCTTTAATTTCAAGTTACTAATCACTTAGCAACCGAACCGGTATCTAATACCCTCGTGCTACTAGGAGTACTAGTAAAGTACACATCAATATCATGTATATCAAATATACTTCTGTTGACTTTGCCAGCCTTCTTATCTACCAAGTATCTAGGGTAGCTCCGCCTCAGTGACCGTTCCCCTCATAACAGAAGCACTTAGTCTCGGGTTTGGGTTCAATCTTGGGTTTCTTCATTAGAGCAGCAACTGGTTTGTCGTTTCATGAAGTATCCCTTCTAGCCCTTGCCCTTCTTGAAACTAGTGGTTTTACTAACCATCAACAATTGATGCTCCTTCTTGATTTCTACTTTCGCAGTGTCAAACATTGTAAATCGCTCAAGGATCATCATATCTATCCTTGATATGTTATAGTTCATCACGAAGCTCTAGCAGCTTGGTGGCAGTGTCTTTGGAGAACCATCACTATCTCATCTGGAAGATTAACTCCCACTTGATTCAAGCGATTGTTGTACTCAGACAATCTGAGAACTTGCTCAACGATTGAGCTTTTCTCCTTTACTTTATAGACAAAGAATCTTGTCGGAGGTCTGATACCTCTCAACAAGGGTACAAGCATGAAATCTCAGTTTCATCTCTTAGAACATCTCTTATGTTCCGTGACGATTCCAAACGTCTTCGGCGCCTTGCTTCTAAGCCATTAAGTATTACGCACTCAACTATCATGTAGTCATCAAAACGTGTATGTAAGATGTTCGCAACATCCACAGACGACGCTCGAGGTGCAGCACACCGAGTGGTGCATTAAGGACATAAGCCTTCTGCGCAGCAATGAGGACAATCCTCAGTTTTACGGACTCAGCCCGCAAAGTTGCTACTATCATCTTTCAACTAAATTTTCTCTAGGAACATATAAAAACAGTAGAGCTATAGCGCAAGCTACATCTTAATTTGCAAAGACCTTTTAACTATGTTCATGATAATTAGTTCAATTAATTATATTACTTAAGAACTCCCACCCAAAAAGTACATCCCTCTAGTTATTTGAGTGATGCATGATCCAAATCCACTAACTCAAGTCCGATCATCACGTGAGTTGAGTATAGCTTCAGTGGAAAACATCTTTATGCTAATCATATCAACTATACGATTCATGCTCGACCTTTTGGTCTCTTGTGTTCCGAGGCCATGTCTGCACATGCTAGGCTCGTCAAGTTTAACCCGAGTGTTCCACGTGTGCAACTGTTTTGCACCCGTTGTATGTGAACGTTGAGTCTATCACACCCGATCATCACGTGGTGTCTCGAAACGACGAACTGTCGCAATGGTGCACGGTCGGGGAGAACACAATTTCATCTTGAATTTTTAGTGAGGGATCACCTTATAATGCTACTGTCGTTCTAAGAAAAATAAGGTGCATAAAAGGATTAACATCACATGCAATTCATAAGTGACATGATATGGCCATGATCTTGTGCTTCTTGATCTCCATCACCAAAGCACCGGCATGATCTTCTTGTCACCGGCGCCACACCATGATCTCCATCATCGTGTCGCCATCGAGGTTGTCGTGATATCTTATGCTATTACTACTAAAGCTACAACCTAGCGATATAGTAAACGCATCTGCAAACACAAACGTTAGTTTAAAGACAACTCTATGGCTCCTGCCGGTTGCCGTAGCATCGACGTGCAAGTCGATATTAACTATTACAACATGATCATCTCATACATCCAATATATCATATCATGTCTTTGGCCATATCACATCACAAGCATACCCTGCAAAAACAAGTTAGACGTCCTCTAATTTGTTGTTGCATGTTTTACGTGGCTGCTATGGGTATCTAGTATGATCGCATCTTACTTACACAAATACCACAACGGTGATGTGCAAATTGCTATTTAACCTCTCTCCAAGGACCGCCTCGGTCAAATTCAATTCAACTAAAGTTGAAGAAACAGGCACCCGCCAGTCATCTTTATGCAACGAGTTGCATGTTAGTCGATGAAACCAGTCTATCATAAGCGTACGAGTAATGTCGGTCCGGGCCACTTCAATCCAACAATAACGCTGAATCGAGAAAAGACTAAGGAGGGCAGCAAATCGAACATCAACGCCCATAAAAACTTTTATGTTCTACTCGAGATAACATCTTCGCATGAACCTAGCTCTGATACCACTGTTGGGGAACGTTGCATGGGAAACAAAAAAAATCCTACGCACACGAAGACCTATCATGGTGATGTCCATCTACGAGAGGAGATTAGATCCACATACCCTTGTAGATCGCTAAGCGGGAAGCATTAAGAAACGCGGTTGATGTAGTGGTACAGCTTCGTGATTCAAATCACCATCGTCCCATGATCCGTCCCACGATCCGTTTTGATCTAGCGCCGAACGGACGACACCTCCGCGTTCAGCACACGTACAGCTCGATGACGATCTCGGCCTTCTTGATCCAGCAAGAGAGACGGAGAAGTAGATGAGTTCTCCGGCAGCGTGATGGCGCGCCGGTATTGGTGATGATCTATTCCTGCAGGGCTCCGCCCGAGCTCCGCAGAAATCTAATCTAGAGGAAGAACTACGAGGTGTAGGTTTGAGTTGCACGTGGCAAAGTTGTGTCTCAAACAGCCCTAAACCTCAAGTATATATAGGAGGAGTCAAGGGGTGGGGCAAGCCCTTAGGGCGCCGGCCAAAGAGGCCCTCCTTGGGTCGGCCGAAGTGGGAAGGGAGGAGTCCTCCAATCCCACTTGGATTAGGACTTCTTCCTTATTTTCCCACCTCTTTTGGATTTTCCACTTTTTCCTCATGGGCTTTCCTTGGATGACTTTGTCAGCCCATTATACCTTATTGTGCATCCAATAAACCCATGTGGACCCCTTGGGGCATGGTGGGCCCACCCAGTGGGTCCCTGGAACTCATTCGTCACTCCCGGTACACTGCTAGCAATGCCCGAAAACCTTCCGGAATCCAAACACCAACTTCCTATATATCAATCTTCGTTTTCGGACCATTCCAGAAACCCTCATGACGTCCGTGATCTCATCCGGGACTCCGAACAACCTTCGGTCACCAACACATATAACTCAACTATACTAAAACATCATCGAACCATAAGTGTGCAGACCCAGCGGGTTCAAGAACTATGTAGACATGACCGGAGACACTCCTCGGGCAATATCCAATAGCGGGACCTGGATGTCCATATTGGATCCTACATATTCTACGAAGATCTTATCGGTTGAACCTCTCTGCCAAGGATTCATATAATCCCGTATAACATTCCCTTTGTCCTTCGGTATGTTACTTGCCCGAGATTTGATCGTCGGTATCCCTATACCTATTTCAATCTCGTTACCGGCAAGTCTCTTTACTCGTTCCGTAATACAAGATCCCGCGACTCACACTTGAGTCACATTGCTTGCAAGGCTTATATGTAATGTTGTATTACCGAGTGGGCCCCGAGATACCTCTCCGTCACACGGAGTGACAAATTCTTGTCTTGATCCATACTAACTGAACGGACACCTTCGGAGATACCTGTAGAGCACATTTATAGTCACCCAGTAACGTTGTGACATTTGATACACACAAGGTATTCCTCCGGTGTGAGTGAGTTACATGATCTCATGGTCATAAGAATGAATACTTGACACGCAGAAAACAATAGCAACAAAATGACACGATCACATGCTACGTTTATAAGTTGGGTCTTGTCCATCACATGATTCTCCTAATGATGTCATCCCGTTATCAAGTGACAACACTTGCCTATGGTCAGGAAACCTTGACCATCTTTGGTCAACGAACTAGTCAAATAGAGGCTCACTAGGGACAGTGTGTTGTCTACGTATCCACACATGTATTTGAGTTTCCAATCAATACAATTATAGCATGGATAATAAACGATTATCATGAACAAACAAATATAATAATAACTAATTTACTATTGCCTCTAGGGCATATTTCCAACACTTGAGTACGTATACGCGTGTGTTTATGATTTGTCAATTGTGACGTTGACCCGATCAACGATGAGATGATGATCATTCCCCCACCCCCTACTGACTCGTATTTCACCACAACAACATCCATATTATTTAATTTAGTTATAAATGCCTTGGCTATGCTTTCGTATAATGTAAGAAGGGCTAGGATAATTTAATGTCCATCTAGAGAAGAAATGGAAGGTGTTGCTTGCTATAATATGTTGATGACACCGTATTTTTTATTGCAATATGATTTTGGAAGTACTCCTAATTTAAAGTTCATATGGCGTGCCTCTGAGAAAATGTCTAGACTTAAAATCAACTTCCATAAGAGTAACTTGTATCTTTTTGGAAATTCTAAAGCCTTCTATAGATGTCCGCTCGGGAAATTACTAATGAAATGTCTTTGTGCTCCTATAGATGAATCTAGAAAGAAACATGTAGAAAATAAGATTGAGAATATATTTGGATGCTAACAGCGGGAAGTGCTTTATATAGGAGTGAGATTAATCATCATTCGGTCTTATCTCTCTAACATGCCTTAAACATCATGCCTTTCTATATATTACATGTTGGGCCTCTAAAAGAATTGATTTTCTAGAGTGAAGCTTCTTTGCCAACAATATCAACAAAATTGCCAACCTAAAGATAAGGCTTTGCTAGCTAGTTGGATATGGAAACTTGAGATTTCTTATGGGGTGTGGCAATGTAATGAATCTATCGTGCAAATGAAATCATTAAGAAACGATGCATTCAAGGACTCGGTTTTATACAGCTCTAACGAAAACTAGGAAACGGTTTTATCCCATTTGCATATGTATTTTTGTCGATGGGGAAAGTACTCAATTTTGGGAAGATTGGTTGATAGATGACATGCCCGTGATAGAAACATATCCTAAATTATGTGTCATTTGTTTTAACAAAAAATACTTTTGTTGCTGGCATTAAGGGATGTTTTGGATAATGTTCATTTTAGTAGAACATTGTAGGGAGATACTTTGCAACTGGAGAATCATTAACACATGTTGGTGTCTTCACAATTAATTCTATGTGTAGACATGGTTTCATTTAATGCATTTTTTGCATAAGTTCCTCTAGTAAGTTGGATCAGAAATTTCCTATGGTTGGCATAGAAATAATGCTTTGACAAAACAAATTTGGTTAAAAGGGGATAGTATGCCGTGAAGTTGCTCATCTATGCACTAAGTAATCTTCAAATTGGACTTGGGATCCAACTGAATTCAATGCTTGAGACAAACGAGATGTAAAGGCATTCCACAGCAAAATTATGTTCATCTCACAGGGGAAAGCCACCTGAGTACAATTATCACTGATGTACAATTTCTGACAACTTAAATAAAAAAATGTCCCAGCTCTGCATTACTGCTCAGCTAAAATAAATTATTGGTACACCAATGGCTAACTACATGACCAATTGCTACAAATAAAACACAAATGAAAACCAAGTAAATTCAACTATCTTTTGGAGGAGCTGTATTGCAACTAGATAACTCTATGGCATGTACACTTTCGGCAGTAAGAAAGAGTTCCTCCATAAATCAACCCTGGTAACCAGCAGACGACTGACTGAAAAAGCTGGATACAATGAATGAGAGCGCCTGATTCAACAAAATAAAGAATGAATTGTAAGGAATCTATAGAACGGGGAGCAGCATACTGCAGCTTGTTGAATACAGGAGGAATAGCAAAGTTTGAAATGTACCTGAGCCTTTTGGGCTTCTTACTTTGACAAGCTTGCACTACTTAAAAAAATCCTAGGAAGCATGGTGCTCTCACTAAAATTTTGGTTGCTCAAGGCACTTCTCAAAGAATCGGCTACCCTGCACCATGAAAGAAACAGTCAGTACACCTCAAACAAAGCAGCTGACATTTGTGTAGTTACAGGAGTAAGTCCATCTTTCCGCACCTTAAATGCAAAAGTAATATCTGAAATGTCAATCTGAAGGGTTACTCTTCTGAGCTTATCTTCTTTGGATTGCCCTAGCTTCAAGTATCCCTGCAAGGCAAACTCCATCAAACACCCAAAATATTTTGGTTTCTTTTTCTTCTAGTATTGATGATACATGATAAAGAACCATGGGTGTTTGCATACCTGATCGCTCAATATCATGCACATGTTAGAAAATTCAAGCATCCCAACTGCTGGAACTTGGGTCGATCTACAAATTTCTATGTATGATTTGTTGAGCTGTAACAAGGCATTCATAGACAACTTAGAACTTCATAATTATGCAGGATGTGAAGACCAAGTGTGTTCATTCAGAAGGCTATCAAGCAAATATTACCTCTCCTAGAGTAGTAGCCTTTTTCCTGGAATGCTGAAAGGTATTTGCAAGTGCACACAGCACCATCTGTCCAACCAAGATGGCATGAGTGAGAATGAGCTTTCAGAAATGAAGCAAAATAGCTTAATTAGAAGATGAGATTATGCATCAGTCTTTACCTGTTGGTGTTGGGGAAGGCATAGTATGTTATTTACTACTGCTGGCTTGAAAACCTTCGACAAGGCAATGTCCATATGGTCAAATGTAACCTGGTAGAATTTATGTTAGATTGCACGTAACATTGGGATGTGGGGACTAAGAAGAGATATAACACTCTATCTTCTAAAAGGAAAGTTGTTGTTTTGGCAAGAATGATTAAATCAGATACAGGAACACCGTGATAGGATGTTGTCTGTTCTGTAGCATTCTCTTAAAAGGTAATCTAGTACACTGAGGATTTAGAACACAGCAATAGCATGTTAAGATACATTCAAGCCTAGTAGTGGATGTTGTTCAAATATCAGTTGGTCATTTCACAATTAGGAGGATAGACAGAATGAAGCAACACTCAAGATTCAAGCAGTCTAATTGATCACAACTGACATAGGCAAACCACATTCATTTCAACATAACTGAAATATGACCTGGCAGATGAACTAATGGCAAACATCAGATCATTGTGCATATGAGCTACAAAAGTATGGCTTGGTGTAGAGACCACTTTATTAAATTTAAACATTCTTGCCCAAAGAGAATATAAACATGAGAAACCAAGAAACTTACAACTCCAGCTCCTTTATCAGAAGAATCTTGTAGTCCTGATTCAAATATTTCCACAGCACTCCTGGAATAGATAAAAGACCAACATTTCAATAAGCTATTTTTTTCAGTAAAGATTTCAATAAGCTATACATAAGCACCAACCATATCCAGAACTCTTTCACAACAGATATGCTTTATATTTTCATCAGCTCTAATAATAAAGGTGGCAGATTGCAAAGTAATATGATAGTGGTCTCCACAAGAAATAAATTACCTGCAAACACCAAGAGCTTTTCTCATGTCTCCAGTGGCTGCAGCTACTTTCTGATAAAAGAATAAAGCAAAGTTAAAAAATTCAGAACGTACATATTATCATCGGAGCATCAGAGTCCCTAGCACTCTTAAATTAGGTGCAGAGCTGTACACATCAGATTTTCTAAACTCCATTTAAGACCACTTTACCACATCCCTTAGCAACACTTATAGGCACAAATACTTCCGATTATGCTAGTTAAAGTAAAAAAAATGCTATACATAACCACACAAATAATTTATTTAGCTTGCAATTGGGTGCCAAGTTTTTTTCTTAGCAACTACCCTAACATCACTTAGCATTGGAGCTAGTTATTTCCGCCTACCTTTAGTGTTTGGTTAGCATCTAGTGGTGTGGATACTCTAAGCCATATCCTGGTGTTGTCCTAAACAAAATGTATACTTGCTCACAAAAAGTACTGCCTGATTAAGGATAACTGAACTTACCCGAGCACAAAATTCTATGGCCATTGGCTCGAAGACATCATACTCAAGAACCTGTATTAATAACAGCATACAAAGTTAGATACAGCAAAACAATTTAAGTTGACAAATTATGAAATACCTGTAAGCTTGAATTAGTCGTGTGGGAAAATACCTTTAGCCTATGATTAATTATGTTGGATATTTGATCCTTGGAATAGGCTCGGAAAGTTATAACAAGTGGCTTGCCTGTAAATTAGTGTCATCATGCCAAAGAAATATTAGTTCCCTTCGTGTTAGCAGACATAACAACAAGATGAGCAAGTAAATTGAAGGAGCCATTCAATTTTCACTACAGCAGATAAGAATGCTTACAATTTAAGGATTCAAGCTTTGGAAGAAACCGATCTGCTAGGTCAATTGCATTTGCAATTCCTGAAAACATAATCTTCCATCAGTTAGCAAAACATGCTGAGTAAGATTGTTTTCCTTTTCTTTTCCAGAGAGTTTAAAGTGTACATTGTAGGTGTGAGTATCACATAAAACTAACCTATCAGTATGCATCTCGAGAACTGGAGGGTGGTAAGCATGAAAAGGTCATGTAGCACAGCCCGGTCTCTTGTTATCAAGTAGTCCATCTCATCCACAACGACCAATCTGGCAAGTGGTGACATATAGTTCAGATAGCAGGATCAAAATGGCAAGAAAAGTGGTTATGTTACAAGCAAGTGCAATTAGTTCTTACAGCATTCTCCTTGGAGCAGATTCTTTGTGAGAAAACATACGCTGCAGTTGCTGAAGTGGTGACAATTTGCCACCTGCCTTTTTCCGAACCTGGAATTTTTCGAGTATCTGCATTGAAATCTCTATTAGTACTTCAGGATCGATCAGCTTGAGAGCCAATAAGAATTTGTGTCCATAATTCTAGCAACAATGTGTACCTTGCCAAAAATGTCAGATGTGTTACCAAAGTTGGTGCAATTGATTGACAAATCATCAGGCGTCTCCATTCCCATCTACGCGCAAGACAAATGGCACTCAATTTGACAAAGTTTCCTTTTGAAACAGAGAAATTTGCCACGGGCTGAAAACCTGTAATGTACCTCATCAGCCCAGCGCGACACGCTCTGCTTGACCTTGCTGATTGACAACGTCTTCCCTGTACCGGGGCACCCGCACACGTAGAGACTCCCTGCCCTCTCCTGCTGGACACACGCCTTGCAGAACTCGAACACGCGCCTTTGCTCATCGTCTCTGCAAACCAGGCCGCACGAGGGCGTCGTGGCCACGTGCAGCGCCTCCTTGACAGCCTGCATCTGCGCGGGATCTGCGGGGCACAGTGATTTTTTTTTCCGTCAGACCCAAAAAAAGGCAAGGCAGCGGATGGCTGGACTGAGATCTTAGAGAACTCGCCTCTTGGGTTCCACTTGGGCCTCTCCGCCGGGACGAGGTCGCCGTAGAGACGCTTCCGGGAGGACTTGGGCGAGGCCGAGAGCATCTTCGGGGCGCCGAACTGCAAGGTGGAGCAGTTGGTGCACGTTGTCAGGCGATGTGAAATGAAATGAAGCGGATCCGCGTGGGGCAGGGGGGGCGGGCAACTTACGTGGGCGGAGCCGGCGAGCGGGGACTTGTGGGGGGAGGTGAACTGCGGCGAATCGGGCGAATCGGCGGCGCGGCGAGCGGTCATGCGGCGCTTGGCGGCGCTGCTCGGGGTGGTGGCGGCGGCCTTCGGGGAAGGGGTGGCGGCCGTCGGGGAGGGGGTGGCCGCCGGGGCTGGGCTCAGCGTGGCGCTGCGGAGCGTCGGCATCGGGGGAGAGCCGGGAATTGGCGACTGGATTTGGCAGTGGGCGGAGGTTTTGGAGGGAATTGGGGAGGAACTGGGCGGGGTTGAGACGGGAGGGGGGAGGGTGGGAAGAAAAGGGCGCCTCCCGCGGCGGGAGGGGCCGCGTGAGCGCGCCAACTGGTTTTGGACTTCGCGCGGGAACGGGCGGCAGCGCGAGATTAGAACGCGCGCTGCGTTGTTTCTATTTTTGGCGAATGGAGGCGTGGCGAGACAATGAATGATTCTTCGGAAATGGAAAAAGGATGCGGGTTTCTTTTACGGTAGAAGGAAAAATTGTTACCGTGGCAACTCAGTGGAGTCGTTTTTACTTCTTTTTATTTATCAAAAGAGTTTTTACTTCTTCTTTTGATCTTTTGATCAGACGCAGCAAAGCAGCGATCGGTACGTCATTTTACACCGACGTCTACCGTCATTTTCGGAATGTAGTAACAACGAAGATTTGTGCGTCCGGGTCTCTAGAAAATTTAAATCTGAAATAGACTCTCACATGCGAATGTATAATGTACTGTGTGTATTCAATTTTTTCTTCTTTGAGGAATGTGTTGATTTTATTGTTTGATGAAGAAAACAGGATGATGCCACGACAGCACACATGTGCGTTCCACCAGTTTGAGTTTGTCGGCGTTGCTGGATGACGTGGCTCCATATTCACCCATGTGGTTTTGCTTCATGTCCGGCCCTATCATGTACACCTCAAAGCCTTCATCTTTTGCCGGATTCACTGCTCGCGGGTTCGATAGCAATGCCACCCTCCAACGACAGGTGTAGCCCTACCAACCCCCTTCGGAGTGGTGGTTCCGACCAACTATGGCCTCCTCGTCTTTGTTTTCACACTCGACGGCTATGGGATTGCTCAGTTTCACGTGAGGGAGATATCCTTGTTCGGCTTGCCGATGCTGGCAGCGGCGACGCCCGTAGGCGTCGCTTCCTTCTTGAAGGCGCTCCCAAGGCCTTCAGATGTGCCCTTCTTCGAGCTCACGGGAAACTCGAGGTCCCATTCCCTCGGACCAGATAGCGACGACGTCTCGGTGTTGTCTTCCTTCTTGAAGACGCTATCTTGCGAGCTCCCGGTGTCCGTGATTATGGCTCGATCGATGTCGGAATTCTTGTGTTGGTTTGGCATTGCCGCTTGGTTCAGATTTGGTAGGTCTAGTGGTGATGTATCCTCCGTTCGAGGCAGGCATCCCCTTCTCTTTGCTCCGCGCACCATGTTCACGCTTGTCATTGTCTATGTCATGTGTTGTATCCCTCTTGTACTCATTCTAGTACTTCTATCAATGAAAAAATACGCAAGCTTTGCGTATTCGTGAAAAAAGAATGGGTTGATGAGAGCATCTACAATCGGGGGGCCCAAGCTCGCCTCAAACGTTGGGGCGGGCGGTCCGTTACGAAATTTCGATCCAGACGGGCGCCTCAAACTGGCCTCAAACGTCCGGCTGACCGGCACCCCTCATATGTAGCCCAAATACGGGACGGATATGGAGGCGCACGGATGCGCTCGGACGCGTCTGCCACATAGGACCCGACCCACGCTAGCCCATCTGATCCTACATATATTCCTCCTCATCCACTTGTCGGACCAAACCCTAGCCACTTCCCTTCACTCCCCTTCGTCACCCTAGCTCATCTCTAGCGATCTCCGGTCTTCCCCGACATGGCGGGCAGCAAATTTGATTCTGACCAATC
This sequence comes from Hordeum vulgare subsp. vulgare, assembly GCF_904849725.1. Taxonomy (NCBI): domain Eukaryota; kingdom Viridiplantae; phylum Streptophyta; class Magnoliopsida; order Poales; family Poaceae; genus Hordeum; species Hordeum vulgare. The sequence continues at coordinate 543,713,129 of NC_058520.1, forward strand.
TAGATCAGTCGACTCAGGTGTCATCCCGTGCGGATTGGAGGAGGCAATGGTCGTCCACATTGCACTTCGCCGCTCCAGCAAGAACATTGCCCGGTCGATGGCACGATCTGCCTGGTGTGACTCCATAATGTCGGCTCAACAGACGCTTGGATCCTCCAGGGCTGGATCATCGTGGCAGCCATCAAATCTATCCTCCCCCATCACCGATCGATGGGAGCATGAGCCCCATCGGGACTGGTGTGCCGATTGTGGGAAGGAAAGGATAATGGTCGTCGAGACCCAACTCGTTGTCGATGTGGCGGCGGCGGAGGCGAATGATGGTGTAGTGCGGGGACCGCAGAGGACGAGAACATATGTGCACTCATTATGAAGAAGCGACGGTAGAGGAACACGTGTACCCTCGTCCGAGAACAAAATTGTGCGGTCTGTGAAATGGTCGGACTGTCACCAAAGGAGGAGAAGGAGGACAACTCCGGCGAGGAGCAAACCTGGCTCAATCTGTATTACGTCATCGACTGGTACTTTAGCGGAAGGACGACAGTAACGCCAGGAAGGTTAAGGGCAACCGAGATGATCTTCTCCACCATAGCCAAACATGCCAAATTTGGATAGTCCAATGGCATGTTGTATGTAGCAGTCGGACGATGTGTATGCATCGTTTATGTAGTTGCATGAGTTTGTATGAATTTGAGGCATGCTAATTGAGGTGCTCGGTTATGATAAATGAAATATGAGGCATGCGAGTCACTGTCCGCGGGCGTTTGAAATGTCGGATTTACCAAGTATGGCTATAGATGCTTCGAGCTAAGTCGTATATTCTAGGTGTGTTAAGTTTTTATATGCTCGAGGTACAAATATAAACAAACTTTGCATTGAGCTTAAAATATTTGCAACATATTCACACACCTAAATGTGTGGGTTCTCCCTCTTTGGACATCTCCAAGTAAATTTGCTTCATCCATCCGCACAGAGGGAGGCCAATCCGCGGGCACGGATACGGGGGACGGCTATACAAAGCTAGATGCATATGTCCGCTTACATTTTAAATGGTTTTTAACAAAAATGAACAAATTTGATGCAAACTCAAACAAATCGAACGATATTAATTCATATTTTAATGAATTTTACATAACATTGGATGATTTTCATCTAACGAGGGCAAATTCATTACATTTACATATATTTCAACTAGATCAGACTCTAAATCTAGACTAAAATTGACTGCCGACGCTCGTATCCCATCCCAGGCTGGCCATGAGCCTCGGTGTCATGGATATAATCCTGATAATACTAGGACGGTATGGATGTAGAGGCAATCTTATCTAGCGAACGGTGCGATTAGGAGTACGCTCAAGGAATTATAAAGGTTCGGACCCTTCGATGGAGGCAATGGGTTCATGTGTGGTCGACTGTTAACGATATTTACTACCATCAATTGTCATATTTAACTAGATTATACCACCGCTTTCCATTATGACGTCGTGGATGAGAGGTATCCTAGGTAGCGGTCGACTGACGACATAGCTGACTGCTCCTGCATCTCCTGTCGAATGCTCGACGATCGACGGTTGGGTGGTCTCGTATTGGACTGTTATGACTTAGAGCGGTCTCATCCCCCGCTCCTCATTTCTGATGGGATCTCAATAGATCCCCTGGACCCATCACCCTTTGGGTCGTTCGACAAGACATCCAACTGATCGACGAGCTTGAGGTTTGACTCATAGACCTCTGCGGACTCAGTTCATTTTTGCCCTCGAAGGGCTGTTAGAGCATATATCTCCATACGTGGTTTTGGTAATTGATGACAATTCCTATGGACTAATGGTTGCCTTAGTTATATTTATAGGATTTGTCCATAGGCACTTCTTGAAGTACATCTGCTGGGTTCAAGGAGTTTATATGATGACCAAGGTGGTATTCAAGGTATTATCCAAAGAATGGTCATAGATACAAATGGTTGATCAAGATCGTCAGACAAAGAGTAAATCAAGATGATCAACACACAAAGCGTACAAGATGTACCGAGAGGGATCAAGTGATCCCATGGTATGGTAAGTGATGGGGTTATAGTCCTAGGGTATGGTCATAGGCCTGCCCTGTAGGTCCTACCCAAGGACTACCCCTCACAAAGGACAAGGCCCTTAGTCAGCTCCGACTGAATTAAGGACTCCCCATCATCCAGTCGGTAATAGGTCCTCAGTTATCCAGTCGGAGACTAGCATTCGGAGGATATCAAGCTAACCGACTGGCTACCACTCGGTACATCGTAACCTCCCTGGAGGGAAACGGTCGTACGTTTCCAGCTGCATTTATTAGCATTTAGGGCGTACGTTACCTGTAACGTATGCATTCAATCGCCACTACTCCACCCCTGTACCGGAACCGTTGTGGAGGGTAGCACACTCTTTATAAGTCACCCTCCCCCGCTGGTAGAGGGGTTAGCAACTCATTGTATTCCATATTTCCACTCGACAACTAGCTCCCTGAGCACTGAGACGTAGGGCTATTACCTCCACCGTAGAGGGGCCTGAACTCATACAACCTCGCCGTAGCTAAGGCTCTGCCCATCCTTTTCGTACCCTACACATCTACTATCAGGCTTATACCCACGACAGTTGGCGCCCACCGTGGGGCAGGCGTCTAAGCGACTTCCGCGAGTTTGCGACTACTTCCTTTCGTCATGTCGTCCGGTGGAGATTCGAGCATGGGTCACCAGATCTTCTTCGGCGCTCTCTCCTTCATCGTCGACGATTCGGCGTGGCTTCGGGATGCGCCCCTCGACGTCGAGGCGCTTCCCCGTCGCGGGGCTACGCACTTCCGTGCCGGCGCCCGCGGCATTCTTCTTCTCCAGCAGTCGACTCCGGTGTCGACCTACACCGCCGTCACGCGCCGCATCAAGCGGTCCCGCCGTCCGCGGCTCCAGCGTTGGGTGCAACACGCCCAGGCGCGCCAGAACGCGTCTTCACAAGTGGCGGTTCTAGAGTTAGTTGTGGTTGCCCCGCCGTCCCAGCGCTCGGGCTCGGTTCCGACTGAGTTTCCTTCCGAGTACGCGGGTCGCGGGCCTGCAGCAGAAGTACACATGGCCAATTCCCATGAAGACCCCCGTCAAGCTGGCCAGAACGAGCACGAGATCGGCGAAGCGTCCGGCGCGCGTCGTCCGCCTCGCAGTTCTACCAGTCGGCACACTCGGCGGAGCAACGTGGAGCCGTTCCGCACACCCCTCCTCAACTTGGCTGCGGCTGCCAAGATAGCCGATTCCCTCCAGCCGACTGATTCAGAGGCCGGTAGAGAGATCGAGCAGATCCGAGCCCTGTTCCACACGGCGCAGCAGCAGAATTCAGCGGTCTCCCAGTCGCACAACAGGATCTATAATAGTTCTGTTCATGCGAATACGCATCGGTCGGTTCACAACCCAGGTTCCCATCAACGGCACAGAGGAGGCAGCCGTTCCATAAATCACGAAGATCGCCACCGTTCACGCACCCCTCCACGGGGTGGGCCCTACGGGCCCCGACATCATGATGATTGATGTTCAGTCGGTGACACTTACGACCCAAGGCCCGACGCAAGAGGGCATATCGCCCAGCGGAGGGTCGACAGGGGCCGGGCCCACCGCGATGGTCGCGATATTGACCGTCCGAGTGGAAGCAGGGGCATCGTTTCTGGTCCCGAGTGTTTCAGTCGAGCCATCCGTTCGGCTGACATCCCTCCCAACTTCCGATTGGCGACGGGAATTAACAAGTTTACAGGAGAGTCCAAGCCAGAAACGTGGCTGGATGACTACCAAGTGGCAGTCCAGATCGGAGGAGGGGACGACCATGTCGCCATGAAGCACCTCCCTCTGATGCTCGACGGCTCGGCTCAAGCGTGGTTGAACCAGTTGGCCCCCTCAAGCATCTACAGCTGGGCAGATCTGGCCCGGGTGATCATCAGGACCTTCGAAGGGACGTGCAAGCGCCCTGCTGGCCTCGTGGAGCTCCAGCACTGCGTCCAGAAGCAGAATGAGCCCCTGCACGACTTCATCCAGCGTTGGACAACTCTCTACCACACGGTGGAGAACGTCACCGAGCATCAAGCAGTCTGGCCTTCAAGGCAGGCGTGCGGTACAGGGATCTGTACCTTAAGTTTGGCCGAACAGGCGACATCTCCATGAGCAAGATGATGGAGATAGCGACACGTTATGCAAATGGCGAAGAAGAGGACCGCATCCGAAGCGGCAAGCACAAAATAGTCGCTGAAGGAGATGGGGGCAACACTCGGAAGCAGAAGCAGAAAGCTCCAACTGCTCCGCAAGCGGAAGCTGCAGCCGTAACGAATGCCAAGTTCAAGGGCAAAGGGAAGGCTCAGTTCACCCCCAAGAAGAAGCAGTTCAATAACCCCATCCTGGACCAGCCATGTCCGGTTCATACGAAGATGGACGAAGAGGGCAACCCCATATATGCGAAGCATACCACTCGACAGTGTCGCCTCCTGATCCAGGGGTTCAGCGAAGGGCAACCGAGTGAGAAGGACCATGAACATGATGAGGAGGATAAGGAGGATCCGTTCCCCCAAGTCCATGCAACCCTGATGATTTTTGCCGACGTCGAGAGCAAGAGTCGACTGAAGCTGGTGAACAGAGAGGTGAACATGGCCACCCCTGCCAGCCCCAAGTTCCTCAAATGGTCTCAGACTGCGATAACCTTTGACCAGTCGGATCATCCAGCACATGTACCCACCCCGGGAGACAGGCTTTGGTCGTCGACCCGGTGGTGGAAGGAGTCCGACTGCGCAAAGTCCTCATGGATGGCGGCAGCGGCTTGAACATCATGTACGCCGACACACTCAAGGGGATAGGCATCCCGATGTCCAAACTCAGCGAGAGCAGCATGCAGTTCCATGGAGTCGTCCCTGGACGGAAGGCTAAGTCACTCGGCCAGATCGCGTTGGACGTCGTTTTCGGCTCCGACAAGAACTTCCGCAAGGAAAAGCTGACGTTCGAAGTGGTCGACTTCGAGAGCGCTTATCACGCAATTCTGGGCCGCCCAGCGTATGCACGTTTCATGGCCCGTCCATGTTACGTATACCTGAAGTTGAAGATGCCAGGCCCAAAGGGTGTGATCACCATCACGGGCAAACGACAGCGAGCCGAAGAGTGCCTGCAGCAGGGATCAAGAATCGCCGACCAGCAAATGGCCGTCCTCGAGCTCGACGAGTACAAGAAAACAGTCGACCCCGCCGACCTGATGCGCTCGAAGAAGCCAGCTTCAGAGTCTGCATTTCAGTTGGCGGGAGAAACAAAGAAGGTCAGCATCCACCCGACGGACGCCACTGCTGCCCCGACGAACATCTCCACCACCCTCGATCCTAAATCGGAAGCCGAGCTCACCCAATTCCTCCGTGAGAACTGGGACATCTTCGCATGGAAGCCCTCTGACATGCCAGGTGTACCCAGGGAGTTGGCTGAGCACCGACTGCACGTGGGTTCCACTGCTCAGCCTGTCCGAGAGCGCCTGCGCCGGTCCGCCGCGCACAAGAGGAAGGCAATCGGGGAAGAGGTGGCCAAGTTGTTGGCGGCCAACTTCATTCGCGAGGTTCACCACTCCGAGTGGCTCGCCAATGTTGTCATGGTGCCCAAGAAGGACAAGTCGCTCCGAATGTGCATGGACTTCAAGCATCTCAATAAGGTCTGCCCGAAAGACCATTTTCCGCTCCCCCGCATAGATCAAATTGTCGATTCGACTGCGGGTTGCGAGCGTCTGTCATTTCTTGATGCCTACTCGGGCTATCACCAGATCCGTCTGTATGGTCCCGATGAGTTAAAAACATCCTTCATCACCCCATTCGGGTGCTTCTGCTACATCACTATGCCATTCGGTTTGAAGAATGCAGGAGCTACCTTTATGCGCATGATCCAAAAATGTCTCCTCGACCAGATCGGTCGGAATGTGGAGGCGTATATGGATGATATCGTAGTCAAGTCACGCAAAGGTTCCGACCTGCTGACTGACTTGGCAGAAACATTCGCCAACCTTCGTAGGTACGATATCAAGATCAACCCCGCCAAATGTTCATTCGGCGTTCCCAGCGGAAAGTTACTCGGTTTCTTCGTTTTCGAACGAGGGATCGATGTCAACCCCGAAAAGATCGGGACCATCGTCCGAATGGAGAGGCCGGTCAGAATACACGACGTTCAACGGCTCACAGGTTGCCTAGCGGCTTTGAGCAGGTTCATCAGTCGACTCGGCGAGAAAGCGCTTCCTCTGTACCGACTCATGAAGAAATCAGATACCTTCGAGTGGACAGACGAAGCCCAAGTCGCATTCGACGACCTCAAAGTTCTACTTTCCACCCAGCCGGTTCTTACTGCTCCGCTCAGTAAAGAGCCCCTTCTTCTGTATATCGCGGCTACAAATCAAGTCGTCAGTACTGTTCTTACAGTCGAACGAGAAGAAGAAGGCAAAGCATACAAAGTTCAGCGGCCAGTTTACTACGTCTCCGAGGTCCTGACTCCTTCCAAGTAGAGGTATCCCCACTATCAAAAACTTATCTACGGGATTTACATGACTGCGAAGAAGGTGGCCCATTATTTCCAAGACCACTCGGTGTCTGTCGTTTCTGATGCTCCATTGTCGGAAATTCTCCACAATCGAGATGCGTCAGGCCGAGCGGCGAAGTGGGCGATGGAGATGTTGTACTGTGATATCAAGTTCGAGGCCAAGAAAGCTATTAAGTCTCAAGCTCTGGCTGACTTCATAGCAGAATGGGTAGAACAACAGCAACTGACCCACATCTACTCGGCCCATTGGACAATGTTCTTCGATGGGTCCAAGATGTTGAATGGCTCCGGCGCTGGCGTTGTGATCATATCGCCAAAGGGTGACAAGCTCAAGTACGTGCTACAGATACACTTCGATTCCTCCAACAACGAGGCAGAGTATGAAGCTCTCGTCTACGGGTTGCGTATGGCCATCTCACTCGGCGTCCGTCGCCTGATGGTCTACGGCGATTCGGATTTGGTGGTCAATCAAGTGATGAAAGAGTGGGACGTCAGGACCCCCACCATGACTACATACTGCAATGCAGTGAGGAAGCTTGAGAAGAAGTTTGAAGGTCTAGAACTTCACCATGTTCCGAGACTGAAGAATCAAGCAGCGGATGAGTTGGCAAAACTCGGATCCACTCGGAGACCAGTCCCGAGTGACGTCTGCCTCGAGCACCTCCACCTTCCCTCAGTCAAAGAATATCCTTTTACAGAGGAACTAGTACAACCAAAGAGTTCAACAGATCTGACTGAAGTCGATGTACCTGTTGTGGTTGATCTGGTCATGGAGATTCTTGCTGTCGTCCCTGATTGGACTGTGCCGATCATTGCATATATCCTGAGGCAGGAACTACCAGAAGACGAAGTCCAGGCCAGGCAGATAGTCCGCAGGTCGAAGTCGTTCACTGTCATTGATGGCCAATTGTACAAAGAAAGTATCTCAGGCGTTCTTCAACGATGCATCTCCCTAGAGGAGGGGCGGCTGATTCTGGAGGATATTCACTCGGGGACCTGTGGTCATCACGCTTCTTCGAGAGCAATCGTCGCCAAGGCATTCAGGGCTGGTTTCTTCTGGCTGCAGGCTAACGAGATGGCTAAAGATATGGTTGACCGATGTGAGGGCTGCCAGTTCTACTCCAATAAGTCCCACAAGCCGACGTCTGCGTTGAAGACGATCCCTCTTGTGTGGTCGTTTGCAGTGTGGGGATTAGATACAGTCGGTCCATTCAAGACAGGCCAAGGTGGATACACACATCTGTTGGTGGCAGTCGACAAGTTCACGAAATGGATCGAAGCCAAGCCCATCAAGAAGCTCGACGCCTCAACAGCCGTCAAGTTTGTCAGGGACATCATCTTCAGATTCGGTGCACCTCACAGCATAATCACGGACAACGGGACAAACTTTGATTCAGACAGATTCAAAGGTTTCTGTACAAGCCAAGGTATCCGAGTGGACTTTGCTTCCGTGGCACACTCGCAGTCCAATGGACAAGCAGAGTGGGCGAACGGACTTATTTTGCAAGGTTTGAAGCCCCGACTCCTGCGAGAGATAAGACATGCCGCTGGCGCTTGGGTTACCGAGCTATCTTCAGTGCTTTGGGGACTTCGCACAACCCCGAACAGATCTACAGGGCGATCACCGTTCTTCCTCGTTTATGGAGCAGAAGTGGTCCTTCCGAGTGACTTGCTTCACAATGCGCCACGAGTCGAACTCTTCTCCGAAGCTGAAGCTGAACAAGCAAGGCAAGACGGAGTAGATCTTTTAGAAGAGGAGCGCGAGATGGCACTGACTCGCTCAACCATTTATCAACAAGATCTGCGGCGTTTTCACGCGCGACACGTCAGGAGTCGTACGTTCCAAGCAGGCGACCTGGTGCTCCGAGTAGATCAGCAAAGACCTCACAAGTTGGCTCCCCTGCCTGGGAAGGACCCTTCATCATCTCCAAGGTGCTGAACAATGGGGCTTACAGACTCTACAACATCGACAGGGAGACAGACGAGCCGCGAGCATGGAACGGAGATCTCCTGAAGCGCTTCTACATGTGACCGTCGACTAAAGCAATGTAAAGAACAAGTATTGGTGAAATAATATAAAGCAGATTGAGTTTTTTGCAGGTTCGAAGTTCTTCCGCGGTCGCAGACTCCGGTCTCAAAAAAAAAAACTTAGCCGCGATCCAGAATCGCCTAAGTATTAACCTTTTCCGAGTGTGCACTTCACGTCACACTCGGGGGCTTAGCTGCGATCCAGAATCGCCTAAGTATCAACCTTCTCCGAGTGTGCACTTAACGTCACACTCGGGGGCTTAGCTGCGATCCAGAATCGCCTAAGTATCAACCTTCTCCGAGTGTGCACTTAACGTCACACTCGGGGGCTTAGCTGCGATCCAGAATCGCCTAAGTATCAACCTTCTCCGAGTCTGCACTTAACGTCACACTCGGGGACTTAGCTGCGATCCAGAATCGCCTAAGTATCAACCTTCTCCGAGTGTGCACTTAACGTCACACTCGGGGGCTTAGCTGCGATCCAGAATCGCCTAAGTATTAACCTTCTCCGAGTGTGCACTTAACGTCACACTCGGGGGCTTAGCTGCGATCCAGAATTGCCTAAGTATTAACCTTCTACGAGTGTGCACTTAACGTCACACCCGGGGACTTAGATGCGATCCAGAATCGCCTAAGTATTAACCTTCTCCGAGTGTGCACTTAACGTCACACTCGGGGGCTTAGCTGCGATCCAGAATCGCCTAAGTATTAACCTTCTCCGAGTGTGCACTTCACGTCACACTCGGAGGCTCAGCTGCGATCCAGAATCGCCTAAGTATTAACTTTCTCCGAGTGTGCACTTAACGTCACACTCGGGGACTTAGCTGCGATCCAGAATCGCCTAAGTATTGACCTTCTCCGAGTGTGCACTTAACGTCACACTCGGGGACTTAGCTGCGATCCAGAATCGCCTAAGTATTAATCTTCTCCGAGTGTGCACTTAACATCACACTTGGGGACTTAGCTGCGATCCAGAATCTCCTAAGTATTAACCTTCTCCGAGTGTCCACTTAACGTCACACTCGGGGACTTAGCTGCGATCCAGAATCACCTAAGTATTAACCTTCTCCGAGTGTGCACTTAACGTCACACTCGGGGACTTAGCTGCGATCCAGAATTGCCTAAGTATTAACCTTCTCCGAGTGTGCACTTAACGTCACACTCGGGGACTTAGTTGCGATCCAGAATCGCCTAAGTATTAACTTTCTCCGAGTGTGCACTTAACGTCACACTCGGGGACTTAGCTGCGATCCACAATCGCCTAAGTATTAACTTTCTCCGAGTGTGCACTTAACGTCACACTTGGGGACTTAGTTGCGATCCAGAATCGCCTAAGTATCAACCTTCTCCGAGTGTGCACTTAACGTCACACTCGGAGACTTAGCTGCGATCCAGAATCGCCTAAGTATTAACTTTCTCCGAGCGTGCACTTAACATCACACTCGGGGACTTAGCTGCGATCCAGAAATACAACTCAGATCCAATCGGAAATTCCACGGACCCTCACTGAGGCTCATGCAGATGTCAAGACAACTGACATGTTCCGAATGTTTGCCTTTGGCTTCACCAAGAAAAGCCAAACAAAAACTCGAGTCAAAATTGCAACAGAAGAGCAAAAGATTCGATTCAAAGTTCAACCAAAGATAGTGGCTCGGTGTGGATCAAGCTTACCCACACCGAAACAAGAATGTGACGGCCAACAGCAGTGGCCAAAGTTTCTTACAGATCAACACTCGGCATACCGAGGATAAAAGTGTTCTTACGCGTCATCTGGATTAACACCAGGACTGGAGGGCTCTACGAACGTGTCCAGATCAATACCGTCGGCGATGCGGGTGGCACTTTCAAGGAAGGTTTCCATGAAGTCTTCGAATCGAAGTTTCTTCGTGTTGGCGACCTTCAACGTCTTCAGTTTCTCCTCGCGCACCTCCTTGCAATGGACTCGGACCAGGGACAGAGCAACATCTGCACCACAACGAGCTGCAGATTTCTTCCACGATTGCACTCGGTTCGGAATCTCCTCCAGTCGAGTCATCAGGTTCTCCATCTCCTGCCGCGACTCATCTTCTGGCCAAAGCTCCTTGTCGATTCGGCCGACGACTTCTCTCAGTCGACCGATGAAAGGACCAACTTTGCCCACGCGGATGTGCGCACGGAGCAGATCCTGATTGGCGTCCTCGCCGAGTGGAACGTTCTCGAGAATCGACCGCTCCACATCAGCTGCTCCAGCTTCAGCGTCAAAGCAAAAATCTGCGACAACAGGACAAGCAAACAATAAGCACCGAGTGTGACGCGCATAACACAAGCACTCGGAAAAAAGCAGGACTTACCAGCCATACGCGTCATCATGTGCCGAGCCCAGTCGCTGACGTATTTCTCCTGTGCTCTGCACCGTTTGTTCAGCACGTCCATTTGTCCCATCAAAGCAGTCCTTTGTTTCCCCATCTTTTCAACTTCCTCAGTCAACACCTTGTTCGCTTCACGAGCCTGCTCCAATGACTTCTCTCATCCCGCCAGAGCATCCTTCATGCCAGCCATTGCAAGCAGCGCCGCATCAAGCTCACCAGCTAACTGATTCTTCTCCGCCCTGAGAGTCTCATAGGCTGTTCCCATTTCACAAGTTTTCTGCCAGCAAACACCAAGGGACAATCAGAAAATTCAACAATAGAAGTCTAAGTTCTTCAGACCCCTGCCGACGCAAGCAGTCGACAGCGGTCTCGGGGACTACACCCAGTGGGTCCACTAAGAGTGACCCCACCGGTACGCAACTCAAGCAGGCCCGCCCTATTGAGATGCATGTTACCACCTACGCCTATGAGGCCAATACTACCCGACCTGAGTACAAATTACTCTCGGGGACTCTTACAGTAAGTGCACTACGAGTGCCACAACTGCTCGCAGTCGGTCATATTATTTACAAATCTGATCAAAGCAAAGACAATATGTATAAAGACAACTGTCGGTGCAAGCACTCGACAGAAGTCTCGAGGACTACACCCACTGGGTTCACTCAGAGTGAACCCATTGCAAACAACAGATGCTATCCAAAAACACCCAGTGGGTTACAAGAGAAAAGTAAATACTTACTAGCCCACTTACTCGGATATCATCCCGCAGCTCCAAGCTCTGCTAATACAAGGATGTGACGGAGTCGTAGGCCCTCTTGGCTTCTCCGGCCATCAGCTCCGCCTGCACCATGGCTCCCTTGGCCGCTCCCACCTGCTCCTCCGGGAGACGCTGGATGTTGAACTCGACATTCGACGAGCCTAGCATCGTCGAAAGTTCCTGAGGCATCCCAAGGTATGCTCCGGTCGGCTCTTCAACCACCAGCGCCGGTTCAGTCGGCAGCAGCGCCTCAGTCGGCAGCACGTCGGCGGCGAGAGTAGCAACAGGCGGAGCAGCCTCAAGAATAGGCTCCGCAGCTTGTTGAGCTCTCCCTGATCACCCTCGTCCACGCAAATCGCCCCTGATAGACCGAACGGCGCGAGATCTCAGAAAAAGAAAGAGGCAGAACCTACGATAGAATTCGAGACGCGATAGGATAAAACACTCGAAGTCACTACAACGCACCTGGTTGGGACGAGACGACGTTGTCCGTGTCCATGGGGTCATCCTCCTGGCGTGCCAGAGAGGTGGCAGAAGTAGCGACTCTGTCGAGTGAAATCCATTCGACCAATGAACAGGAATTCACTCGGATATCAGAAGAAATTAGAAGATCGATACACTTACGTGAAGGTGACGGGGACAGCAACCCTCATCCGCGGCAGAGCCTTCCGAGGTTTGGACCCACTCGGTTTGGCCGCCTTGGAAGACTGACCCGCAGGCTCAGCGGCAGCATCCCTGGCCCTCTTGGTGCTCCGAGCACTCGGGACCACCGGGGCAGTGGGCGGAGCACTCGAAGATGCTGGAGGGACCGAGGGAACGGCAGGCTCGTGTCGGCGCTTGGTCCGATGCTCTGATTGCGGAGGCGGCGAGTCCTGCTCTTCGTCTTCCTCCTCTTCCCCGCTAGTCTCTTCCTCCGACTCCCCGCTGTCGGAGACATACTCAGCGCTCTCCACGCTGCCTTCCTGGCTGCCTTCCTCCTCCTCGGTCGGGTTCCCGTTCGAGACGGGAGAAAACCAGTTGGTCCACTCCTGCATAAAATTCAGTCGGCAACATCAGACGTCACACAGAGATTCAAGCAAACGATAAGATTAACACAGTTAGGAGCACTCGGCAAGTGCCACTCACCTGATTCGGAGGAGGATTATCCGCGCAGAAAGGCTTCACTCGCCGAGATCCTTTGGGATTCTCGCAGGGGCCTGTGATCTGGAGCACCCATGAGGTCACCTTCTCCTCAGTCACGCCCACAACGTTGGTCCGAGTGGAATCCTCGGGCCCCGTATAATGCCACATGGCGTGGTCGCGAGCCTGCAGGGGTTGGATACGCCGACCGAGGAAGACCTCGAGCAAGTCTATGCCAGTGACCCCCCTCCTGACATCTACGAGTGCTTCGACCAGAGGTTGGATGTCGTTCTTCTCCGCCCTCGTGAGCGCGAGCTGCTTAGGTGGGGCGGGCCGATCTAAGCTAAAGGGAGGCAGCCCCGTCGAAGCATTCGGACATGCGATATCCTGGCAGTAGAACCATGTCGACTGCGAGTTCCTGACCGACTCACTTAGCTGGAGGGCAGGATAACTGCTCCGACTCTTTTTCTGGAAACCTAAGCCCCCGCAGAGCTGGAGAAGATGTGTTTTATCATCCGACTGGCTGAGTCATTTGATGGTTTGGAATCTAGCAGAAAATATGTGCTTGAACAGCCCCCAATGGGGAGGACAACCAATGAAACACTCGCACAGAACTATAAAAGCACAGAGATGAGCAATGGCGTTCGGGGGAAAGTGGTGAAGTTGTGCCCCGAAGTGATTCATGATGCCCTTGAAGAAAGGATGCGGGGGCAAGGAGAAACCTAGATAGACGTGGCTGAGCAGCAAGACGCGCTCCCCCTCCCGGGGCGCCGGCTCGACCTTGTTCTCCGCCGGCAACCTCCAAGACTTGTGCACGATCATCCCGTGCTCAACCAGCTGCAGCAGATCCCCCTCCGTCACCATGGAGGGGAGGAAGTCGCCTTGAATCCACCCCGCCGGCAGCGGCCGCTGCCGCCGCTGAGCAGGAGCCACCGCCTTCCCCTTCTTCTTCCTCGCCTCCATCTTGCTGGTCTGACCCTTGGTCATGGCGGAAACTGTGAACCCGCGGGAGAAAGGAGGAGGGAGGAGTGTAGAGGCGCTGGAGGTGGTGAGAGAGACGGAGCAGGCGAAGGCAAGAGATTCGGCGAGCGTAACGAAGAACCCTCGCCGCCGAGATTGAAGTAGGGTTCCGACTGGGTCGCTGGCAGGTGGGCCCGAAACCTTATCCCCCGAACCACCGCGGCAATATTAGTGGAGAGGTTGAAGGCGCGAGAATCGAGGCGTCAGGCGCAACTCGAGCGCGATGGCGTCATCCCCGCTGAGCGCGCGGAACCCGAAATTTGAGATCCCGGAAAATCCGCCGCTGTCAGTTGACCGGTCACGTCAAAAGATGCCGCAGAAGCACTCGGCTTCCGACAGTCTGTTTCGCGAGTACTTCCACTTGGATCATTGGTCAAAACAGATAAAATGGATTGAGGCAAGCAACGCCCAAGCCAAGCCCGCTCCAGTCGGATCCAAACTTCAAACATCGCTTCGTCGTTCCAACCCCAATCCATTCGGGGACTAATGATGGGGTTATAGTCCTAGGGTAGGGTCATAGGCCTGCCCTGTAGGTCCTACCCAAGGACTACCCCTCACAAAGGACAAGGCCCTTAGTCAGCTCCGACTGAATTAAGGACTCCCCATCATCCAGTCGGTAACAGGTCCTCAGTTATCCAGTCGGAGACTAGCATTCGGAGGATATCAAGCTAACCGACTGGCTACCACTCGGTACATCGTAACCTCCATGGAGGGAAACGGTCGTACGTTTCCAGGTGCATTTATTAGCATTTAGGGCGTATGTTACCTGTAACGTATGCATTCAATCGCCACTACTCCACCCCTGTACCGGAACCGTTGTGGAGGGCAGCACACTCTTTATAAGCCACCCTCCCCCGCTCGTAGAGGGGTTAGCAACTCATTGTATTCCATATTTCCACTCGACAACTAGCTCCCTGAGCACTGAGACGTAGGGCTATTACCTCCACCGTAGAGGGGCCTGAACTCATACAACCTCGCCGTAGCTAAGGCTCTGCCCATCCTTTTCATACCCTACACATCTACTGTCAGGCTTATACCCACGACAGTAAGCATTGTCCATTACGTATTTGTGTACTAACCCATGGTATTCGTGAGAGTTCTATGTGGGGTAAGGTGTGTTTCCATGGGCTTGAGTCAAGAGGAAGGTCTCATACAACCCATGGAGGATGACGTCAAGTGGTGGAGGATGGTGGCAATGGACTTATGAAGATATGCTGAAGAGCGGCTCACCCAGAGTGTGTATGGGGGAGCAATCAACTAGTCTTCATCGAGCCAACGCAAGCAAGAAAGGTGGTCCATCTTGAGGAAGCCAAGATCATCGTCATCTACCTTAAGAGGACAAGGTGCAAGGTATATGTTTGCCCTTGATAGGTTTTTCTGTTTTAAGATAGATTGTCGTACTATCAAGGGGGGCTCTCAAGTGAGTAGCTTGATCGTATCATTCGTTGAGAGCTCAAACCATTTGCATCCTTGCATCATAATTCTTGGTTCTTGTTTGGTATTTATCTTTGTGAGTTTTAGAGCTTATGGTCATCTTCATGACACGCTCGAGTTCATAAAAAACGGAGTCCATATGCATCTTCTATGATGTTTTCGATGTTGGGAGTTTTTACCGGTCTTATTCGAAGAAAGGTTCTCACCATTTTCTTATGGGACTTTTCTCACTTGCTTCTTATTGATATTTATATCAAGATTGTGTTATCCCATGTCGTTACCTTTCCAACAAACTTGGTTTCGTTGAATTCGGAGTCCGTATGCGAAAGTTACAACAGTTTCAGTATCGAGCGGTAGTACCGCTCCTGGTGCCAGCGGTAGTACCGCTCCTGTAGCGGTAGTACCGCCCTCGGAGAGGTAGTACCGCTCCAGGAGCGGTAGTACCGCTCCGTCGGACTGTTTTTCGTGGCCTCGGCATGGTTGGTGAACCTACCGAGCAGTAGTACCGCTCCCATGAGCGGTAGTACCGCTCTGTGCGGGCTGTGAGGCTTAACGGTTGGATTTTTCCCCACCTATAAAAGGGGGTCTTCTTCCCCGTTGAACCTTATCTCTTTAGCTCGTGTTCTTCCCCCATTATTGACCTTCTTCGATCTTGTTAACTCTCAATCCCTCTAATGATTCTTGTTAGTTCTTGAGGGAAAAGAGAGAGGAGATCTAGATCCACATTTCCACCAATCACTTTGTCCTCTAAGTGAGGGGAACCCCTTGGATCTAGATCTTGGAGTTCTTCGTGTTCTTCTTCGTTCTTCCTCTCATTTTCCTCCCTAGCATTAGTTGCTTTGGTGGGATTTGGGAGAGAAAGACTTGGGCACTCTGTGTGCCCTTGCCATTGCATTAGTTGCATCGTTTGAGTCTCCACGGTGATACGTGGAAGTGAAGTTTGAGAAGCTTGTTACCTTTGGTACTTAGTACCCTAGATATTGTTCTTCGTGGATGCTTTGGCATCCTAGAAGCTTGGTGGTGTCTCGGAGCTCAATCATTGTGGTGTAAAGCTCCGGGCAAGCGTCGGGGTCTCCAATTTGGTTGTGGAGATTGCCCCGAGCAATTTGTACGGGTATCGGTGACCGCCCCCAAGGTTTGCCATTTGTACGGGTTCGGTGACCGCCCTCAAGGGTCCATTAGTGGAATCACGACATCTTGCATTGTGCGAGAGCGTGAGGATATTACGGTGGCCTTACTGGCATCTTGGGGAGCATTGTGCCTCCACACCGCTCCAACGGAGATTAGCATCCGCAAGGGTGTGAACTTGGGGATACATCATCGTCTCCGCGTGCCTCGGTTATCTCTTACCCAAACCCTTTACTTATGCACTTTACTTTGTGATAGCCATATTGTTTATTGTCATCGATCTTGCTATGACTTAGTTGTTTATCTTGCTTAGCATAAGTTGTCGTTGCACATAGGTGAGCCTAGTTGTTGTAGGTTTTGTGCTTGACAAATTAAACGTTAGTTTTATTCCGCATTTGTTCAATCCTAAAACGTAATTATTTTAAAGCGCCTATTCACCCCCCTCTAGGCGACATCCACGTCCTTTCAATTGGTATCAGAGCTAGGTCTCTCTTTATTAGGTTTAACCACCTAGAGAGTAAGGATGTCTACTAGGGGTTTAGGATTCACTGACACTCTTAGTTTCGATGGCACAAATTTTGATGTTTGGGTAATTCGCATGCTTAATGACTTTCACGTCTTGGACCCAAATTTAGAGCGAATTGTAGATATGGGTTTTTCGCCTCCAAGGATTCTCAAAATATATCTTTAGAGGATGAGAAAACTCTTATCTCAATGCTCAAGCTTCTAATGTGATTTTTGATGCTTTGAGCAATGTAGTTATATTTCAACTCATGCCATTCTGGGATGCTCATGAGTTGTGGACAAAGCTTCAAGATAAATATGGTATGTCCAAGATTTGTGGGAATGATTGTTCTCCCTCCACCTCCGGTCGTGTGGTCTTCTCAACTTCATCTACTTCACCTACATGTGGATTGCCACAAGGTAATGATATGGTGAGTAGTGGTGATCATTGCAACGATGATAGTGGGTTTATTGTTGATGATCCTTCATCACTATATTATTGCAATGCTTCATCTTTGTGAATTAACACTTCGAGCACTCTAAATGTTTTACATGCTTGTGTTGATAGTCCTTGCATATCATGTAAAAACTGCTTGACTAAATCTCATGATGATATGCTTCCTATATCTTGTTGCCATGATAAAAATGTATATGTTTCCTCGAGTTGTTGTGCTAACAATGTAGAGGAAATTCATCACTCCATGGAACAAGATGTGGCCTTGAATGATGCTTCAAGGGATCCTACATCATCATCTATTGTGACTCACTTTTGCCTTATGGCAAAGGCTTCAAAGGTATCTCCTACTTTGAATCCCAATATATCTCATGATGATGATGTTGATGATAATGGGGATGAGAATAATGATGAAGAGAGTGATAATATTGCATCCTTAAAAATTAAGGGTGAAATGATTTTTAGATCTCTTTATAAGAATAAACTTGCTTGTTCCAACTTCTTGGAAATCATGTCTATTGCCACTGAGGACAAGAAATACATTGAGTTGGAAGCTCATCTCGAGGAGCACGAGGCCACCATTGAGATAATGGAAGGTCATGAGCGTGAATACGCTAACGAGATCGCGGAGCTATCTCAAGCTCTTGAAAATGAACAAATCACCAAGGAATCTCTTGAGGAAACCTTTGCTATAGAATTATCTAGATTAAAGGAATCCCATGATAGAGCTCTCGAGGTGGCTAATGATTTTAGAACTAAAAACGATAAGCCTGAAGTTGCACATGCTAAACTCGTTGAGGACTATGAGCACCTCGAAAATGGATCAAAGGCTATTAAGAGTTCGCTCATCGAACTCACCGAGTCTCATGCTCAACTTGAATCTTCATATGCTAAAGAGCTTGCCGAGTTGCCTTCTCATCTTATTGTTAATAATGATGCTTGTGGTACTAATTCTACTTCTTGTGAATCATCCAATTTAAAGGAGAATGTTGAGCTAAGGGCTCAACTCGAGTTGCTATCTAGCAATTGTGGGAAATTGAAGAAAGTCATGTAATGCTCACAAGCTCTCATGATGATCTTCTAGTATCCCATAATGTGCTAAAATTAGCTCATGAGGCTATTACTACCAAGGTAACATCGAGTGAGCCTCATGTGTACATTAGCACTACTTCTAGTCAAAAAGCTATATTGCCATGTGCTAGTCCTCGTAATTCATCTACTCACAATGTTGCTACATCTTGTGATGAATTACTTTAAATGCCTTGTTGCTCTAACAATGAAGCTTATACTTCCTCTAGTACTTGTGTTGATACTAACCATGTAGATGAAATCAAAGAGCTCAAGGCCCAAGTCACTTCCTTGAAGAAAGACTTGGAAAAGAGTCATGAAGGAATGTCCACACTCAACAATGTCTTGTGTGGGCAAAAAATATCCTAATGACAAATATGGACTTGGATTCAACTCCAACAAGAAGAATAAGTCCAAAAGCTTCAAGAAGAAGGGCCAAGAACAAGTCAAGAATTCCGCCAAGATTATTTGCTTCAAGTGCAAAATTGAAAGGCACCATGTTAGATCTTGCCCACTAAATAAGAAGCCCCAAAGTCACAAGCAACAAGGGAAGAGGCCACAAGTGCACTCACATACTCAACTACAAGTTGAAGAAAGGCCCCTTCCCAAGAAGACCCAAGCCAACACTCCTCATGTTGAGAATTCAATACAGAAGAAATTAAAGGGTAGATGTTGCTACTTATGTCGTGAGAAGGGTCACTTCGCTTCTTCTTGCATGAGAGGTAATTTATCCAACCCAATCATTATTGATGATATCTATTCACTTGGGAAGGATAAGGTTGGCAATGTGTGTTGCCAAGTTTGTTGGTACTCAAAGTGGTGTCAAGAAAAGTACCATTTGGGTTGCCAAGCCTATTGTGACTAACCTCTTAGGACCCAACGTGGTTGGGGACCAACAAGCTCAAACTCGATCAATAGGTATTTGTGGAGGACATTAGAGACTTGGATACATAATAAAGAATTAAAGGGTCTTCATCATTCATATTTTCTCAAGCCAAGTCATTTGGATTATCGAGTTTCTATCTTATATCCAATGTGCCTCCTTAAGGTAACTTGTACTTCAACTGTTTACATTGTTAGTTGCTTGCCCATTTGCATGTTGTGGTTTTGTACCTTGCATGTGTTTGTACATGTTATGCTTCCAACTTGCTTATGTTGAGTAATCGAGTATGTGTATATTGGTTTGCATATCATGTACATGTGAGTCTTGTATTGAGCCTTTTTGCATCTTGTTTGTATCTTTGTTGGCTCTTGTGAGAGATTAATGGATTATCCCATTGTGGGGGAGTGATGTGCTTTGCACACCTCACAATCCTACAAATGTGTATACATGGGGAATACCACTTATGATTGATATTTCGAGATTATCTAGTTTCTATGGGGTATGTCTTACTCATGAGAAATTCAAATTCTATATGGTCCATTAATTATCTCTTGTTGGTTTTAATTTGCCACTTGTTAATATTGTTGGGTTATCACATTATGGGGGAGTAATATGTTATGTGCATATTACAAGCCTAGAGAATGTGTACATTTGAGGCATTGCCACTTAGTGTTGATATTGTAAATTATCTTGTTCCTAGGTGGCATGTTTACTCTACAAGTGTCATCTGCTTGCGTTTTATGGGTAAATATGATCTTGGATATATTTGCGATCTACCAATGAGTATCACTTCCAAAATACTTCTTGTCCTTGACAATTGGTATTCCCGTCACGTGGTAGGAATTGCTAATCGTCTTTACATTGGATTTTGTGTTTCGTTTGTCTTCCTTGCCTCTTGTGGATCTATTTTAACATGTCTAGTGTTTTTATAGATATAGAGAAAGTGATGATACCATCTTGTGCATTTTGTATTTAAATGCACATTCTATATAATGCACATCCCTTGGGGGAGCTATCCTATTTTTCTTTAGAACACTCTTTTTATTCGCCCATCATAAAATCTTTTGATCCCCATCAAGTGTGTGTTGATGGGAGGCAAGTCTTGCTCTTTATGATGCTTTGTGCCATCATGAAAATTTGTCGAGGGTTTGGTTTGTTGGAACCTAGCTCTCTTTTGGAAACTAGATACCTTGTGTTTGTTTTTCTTCAATTGGTATCTTGTTTCCTTTTATTTGGCATGTGTAAATGGATATCTCATTCCTTGAGGTATCTTTTAATTGATATCCTTCAAGTGATAGTTTTCCGTTTGGTATCTTATTATCACTTGATACCTTGTCTTTTGGTGTATTATCAACTCTGTGTTGAGTTGATTTTTGAAAGCCTTGAGCATGCATATTTACTATATATAGCTTCTTTTGCTTGCTTTCTTTCTTTGACCCGATATATAGGGGAAACTCCACCTTGTCATAAATTGGCTAAAGCGTGCATGAAATTCAAATTCATATATATGTGCACATATTTATGTGGAGTTTGTCCTATGTATTGTTGGTTTTCTAACTCTTTGGTCCCAATGAGCTTGGGCACCATTTTGTTTGTTTTGTTGTTCCGGGAACAATTGGAGATGCGTTGGATGCTCGGCTCACCTATAAGGAAGGTGTTGAGACCATGTGGTTATTAGAGCCAGGTTAGGATGATCAACGAACAACTATGTACTACATCAATCCAATGTTGTCTCGGTAACAAGTATCTACTTCATGCATTTATTTCTTGCAAAGGCCCAAACCCGTCTTTTCTTTTCCAGGTTACATCATGGCATGAATCTCTTGATTCGTTCTTGTAGTACTTGTTTCCTTTCTCAAAGCATCCAAACGATGATGTCTTATTGCTAGCTGGGATGTCTTTGATGTCCGTATGTTGGAAGTTCATATTGTACAATAAGAAAATATTAGGCCATGTGCTATGCTTCCAAGCAAAGATCTTATTGATATATTTATGACTTCCTTTTGGATATCATGTTTGTTCCTTCTTGTAACCATTTCGTGTGTACATCCTTCTTTGTGGATATATATCATCATGATTGTCTTCTACTTAGAATCTTTTACACGTGAGAGAAGTTACATATCTAATTGATATCCTCTTTTCTTTCACGTTCACCGTTGCATTTCCTTTTTCAGTTTTTGGTGGCTTCGTGAAAGGATTTGTCTTGAATGCGTATCTTATTTTCCTATATCTTGATGCACTCTTTGGCCGTGAAGATTATTTTTCCTCATGCTTGTCTTGATGAGGGTTTTGCCATTTCTATTGGTATCCCTCCTCTTGACAAGGTTCTTATTTCCTATCTTCACCATGAGTTGTCACAAGTGTTGGTTTTTATTTTGTTTATTAGTAAGCTTGTGAACTCATTTTCTAGTATGTGTGTGGGGGAATGATATGTCTTGCACTTTGTGTCTCATTTCATCAAGACTATGTTGATGAGTAATGCTCATCCTTATCTTAATCTTCTCAAGTGCTTTGCCATGACTCACACACATTATTTTGGTTGAGCCTATTCTTAAGTTGCTTCTTTTACATGTTGCTCAACCATTTGTTTTGTGCAAGTGATATGCTTATTGTCTCATTTATCTTCTTGCACTAGTTGTGTGTTTTATTAATTTTGGGAGAGCAACAATCCTATTTTGTGCACTTGTATCAAATACAAAAATCTCTTATTAGTGCACAAATCATGGGGAGCTTCTCTAGTTTTGATAAAACACTCTGTTGCCTTTATCATAATATCTTTTATTCATGTGGTTCAAAGGACCATATGGTTGTTTGTTCCATCTGGTATCTTTTGATTGTTTGCTTCTATTTTTGTATTTCTTTGTGGCATACGATCCTTTTATTTCCAATCTTTGGGTCCTTAGTATAGTTTGTTTTCCTCCAACTACTTATCATTGTATTTGTGTATTTCTTTGCACTCATTTGCTGAGACGTACACACTTTTTGGAGGACCACCAAATATATTGGATTTCCAAACTTTTCGTCCATTTTGGCAATCGATGCCAATGGGGGAGAAGTTTAGATAATTTACTTTGGATATGTTTAGAGGGTTTTGCTTTTATTGCTTAAGCATTTACATCTTGCATGCATGCATTATTGCTTTGTATGTGTGCGCTTGGTTATGCTTATTTCCTTATATAAACTCTCTTGAAGTGGTTGTCATCAATTACCAAAATGGGGGAGATTGTTAGAGCATATGTCTCCATTGTGGTTTTGGTAATTGATGACAATTCCTATGGACTAATGGTTGCCTTAAGTTATATTTATAGGATTTGGCCATAGGCACTTCTTGAAGTCCATTTGTTGGGTTCAAGGAGTTTATATGATGACCAAGGCGGTATTCAAGGTATTATCCAAAGAATGGTCATAGATACACAAGGTTGATCAAGATCGTCAGACAAAGAGTAAATCAAGATGATTAACACACAAAGCGTACAAGATGTACCGAGAGGGATCAAGTGATCCCATGGTATGGTAAGCATTGTCCATTACGTATTTGTGTACTAACCCATGGTCTTCGTGAGAGTTCTATGTGGGGTAGGTGTGTTTCCATGGGCTTGCGTCAAGAGGAAGGTCTCATACAACCCATGGAGGATGACGTCAAGTGGTGGAGTATGGTGGCAATGGACTTATGAAGATATGCTGAAGAGCGGCTCACCCAGAGTGTGTATGGGGGAGCAATCAACTAGTCTTCATCAAGCCAACGCAAGCAAGAAAGGTGATCCATCTTGAGGAAGCCAAGATCATCGTCATCTAGCTCAAGAGGACGAGGTGCAAGGTATAGGTTTGCCCTTGATAGGTTTTCTGTTTTAGGATAGATTGTCGTACTGTCAAGGGGGGCTCTCAAGTGAGTAGCTTGATCGTATCATTCGTTGAGAGCTCAAACCATTTGCATCCTTGCATCATACTTCTTGGTTCTTGTTTGGTATTTCTCTTTGTGAGTTTTAGAGCTTATGGTCATCTTCATGACATGCTCGAGTTCATCGAAAACGGAGTCCATATGCATCTTCTATGATGTTTTCGATGTTGGGAGTTTTTACCGGTCTTATTCGAAGAAGGGTTCTCACCATTTTCTTATGGGACTTTTCTCACTTGCTTCTTATTGATATTTTTATCAAGATTGTGTTATCCCATGTCGTTAGCTTTCCAACAAACTTGGTTTCGTTGAATTCGGAGTCCGTATGTGAAAGTTACAGCAGTTTCAGTATCCAGCGGTAGTACTGCTCCTCGTGCGAGCGGTAGTACCGCCCCCGGAGAGGTAGTACCGCTCGAGGAGCGGTAGTACCTCTCCATCGGACTGTTTTTCGTGGGCTCAGCATGGTTGGTGAACCTACCGAGTGGTAGTACCGCTCCCATGAGCGGTAATACCGCTCTGTGCGGGCTGTGAGGCTTAACGGTTGGATTTTCCCCCACCTATAAAAGGGGGTCTTCTTCCCCATTGAACCTTATCTCTTTAGCTCGTGTTCTTCCCCCATTGTTGACCTTCTTCGAGCTTGTTAACTCTCAATCCCTCCAATGATTCTTGCTAGTTATTGAGAAAAAAGAGAGAGGAGATCTAGATCCAAATTTCCACCAATCACTTTGTCCTCTAAGTGAGGGGAACCCCTTGGGTCTAGATCTTGGAGTTCTTCGTGTTCTTCTTCGTTCTTCCTCTCATTTTCCTCCCTAGTATTGGTTGCTTTGGTGGGTTTTGGGAGAGAAGGACTTGGGCACTCCGTGTGCCCTTGCCATTGCATTAGTTGCATCGTTTGAGTTCTCCACGGTGATACGTGGAAGTGAAGTTTGAGAAGCTTATTACCTTTGGTACTTAGTACCCTAGATATTGTTCTTCGTGGATGCTTTGGCGTCCTAGAAGCTTGGTGGTGTCTCGGAGCTCAATCATTATGGTGCAAAGCTCCGGGCAAGCGTCAGTGTCTCCAATTAGGATGTGGAGATTGCTTCGAGCAATTTGTACGGGTATCGGTGACCACCCCCAAGGTTTGCCATTTGTACGGGTTCGGTGACCGCCCTCAAGGGTCCCTTAGTGGAATCATGACATCTTGCATTGTGCGAGAGCGTGAGGATATTACGGTGGCCTTAGTGGCATCTTGGGGAGCATTGTTCCTCCACACCGCTCCAACAGAGATTAGCATCCGCAAGGGTGTGAACTTCGGGATACATCATCGTCTCCGCGTGCCTCGATTATCTCTGACCCGAACCCTTTACTTATGCACTTTACTTTGTGATAGTCATATTGTTTATTTTCATATATCTTGCTATCACTTAGTTGTTTATCTTGCTTAGCATAAGTTGTTGTTGCACATAGGTGAGCGTGGTTTTTGTAGGTTTTGTGCTTGACAAATTAAACGTTAGTTTTATTCCGCATTTGTTGAAGCCTAAACCGTAATTATTTTAAAGCGCCTATTCCCCCCTCACCTCTAGGCGACATCCACGTCCTTTCAAGGGCGTTGTGGCGAGAAACTAGGAAGGAGACTCGATGATACCTATCTTCAATCTCTTCTATAGAGGATGGCTCGTGGCGTGACTAGGGTTGTATCATCAAATTCCGAGCGGGTGTCTCACGCGTTTGGGCCTGATTGCGTCAATCATCAACAATCAATATCTCGTGAAGGAACGGTTGTCGTAATCCCTTCCGCGCTACATAGACGAATATTTGGTTCCCTCGTAAGGGAATACGACTAGTGCCTCGGGGAATATCTCGGGCCCCTTGCTCTTAACTATAGTGGATCTGTGACGAGTGTCGATTCACTCGGTTTTCTCTGAGTGAGAGGCACTCGGGTAATCACCGTGCCTTAGACACGGATCATTCAACCCGTGACGGGCCTAGTTGGTTGAGTTAGTTTGTAGCTCTTAGCGTGTGGAACACGAGCCATCAACCTATCGAAATATGGATCGTCAGTGGGTAAGTTGGTGTACCGTCAACCTACTCGAAGAAGTTAAGTCGTCAACCGTCAACATTGTGAATCTCCACGAGTCGTCATGTCATGATCTCAAAGTGGCCCGACTCACTGAAGGGGTGGACCACCACATGGTTCTACTACGAGGAACCATGGATTCCAGTCGGCGATGTTGCCCTGTCGTCGTATTGCTCCAAACTGGTGGTGTGGTACCCCTCTTGGGGGATGAAGCTCACCCCGATGGAGGCCGCTCAAGCCAAAATGTTGGAGAAGCGGGTGGCCGCCCCGTCGGTTGCTGGGCTCAAGACAGTGTGGCTGGATGGGTCAGACAACATCCTCTTTGAGGCCCGGATGAAGCATATCACTCGCCCCCCGATTCGTGTGGAGGCCACATTAAGTACATTGGAGTCGACCAGCTCACCCTAACGGTAAGTTCTGACACTCGCCCTTGTTAACATTATCTCAACTGGCTTCGTGTGCGATTCCGCTTGTCTCGTGCTTTAGGGTTTGGCAGAGGTTTGACAATGATTTGAAATAAGAAGAAGGGAAAGGGCATATGGGTGGTTTGAAGTAGAGCTAGAGGTTTGGCTTGTGCAAATGAAAATAATTCATGCACATTGTAGACATAAAAACACCCACGTGCAAGGTGTGGATGTGAGCCTTGAGCTAGAACAACATGAGGGAGAAGGGTTACTTATTCACCATCTAACAAAAGGGCAAGAACATGTACAAATTAATTAATTAAATTAATACAGTATGATGCATATACAATGCTTGTGAAGCAAGGATGATGAAAATAAATAAAATAGCAATCAATTTATAATTTGGCGTACTACGGAGGGCTATTACCGAGATGGGACACCGACTAATATAATATGCAATTCAGGTTCAACGTGTTCAGAGACAATTAACCTATAGTCGTTGTTATGTTCCTTGAACCCCTCCATATGAGATGGAAGTGTACATGTAAACTATGTGCATTTTGTGCACATTTTATCATTGCAGGAGAGAGATATATGACCTACAGGCAATGATATTAGTTATTTTGTATCTCCAAGTTTGTAATGAATGTTTATGTTCTATGCTATAACTACAATGATTCTCGAGTCTTCAATAACCACGAGGCTGAGAGCAAACTCATGTGCACGTATAATAAACGGTAAAACTTATTCCTAGTCATGCCTCTAAGACTAGCTTAGGTATTGCATGATGGTCTAGTTTTCCTGATCATGGCAATTTGGAGGGCACGATGTTAGAAGTACACGTGTGTAGAATAGACCCGTATTGATGTTATGCTATGAGATACATTCATCACAAGTGAATGGTTAATAACACACAAGAAGTTAACGTTTGCATAATTACTTAGACCATGATATTATCGATTTCCTTCGTGAACTTTGGGGTTTTGTTAAATGTCATCTGTAATAGGGTGGCTATTACGACGTCTTACGAGTTCACGAAAAAGTATGACCGGGGACTTGATAGCTCAAGATTGGGACTTGCTCCTCCAATGATGGAAAGATATTTTTAGGGCCCTCTCGGTGTTATGGTATCCATCATCGTCAGGTATGTCCTAATGCGGAAACGAGAAAAGAGAACAAACCCGATAACTGGCATAGTGGACAGATTGTTAATTCACGGGGATGCCGATATGTCTCACCTCGTGTGTTTGTAACATATCACAAAGCAACAGGAATAACAGACGACAATACAGGTTCACTCGAATATTCATTCGTGTGGGTATAGGGATCAATATGGATGTCCATTGTTCCGCTATTGATCATCGATTAAAAGTGTTCAAGACATGTCTATGCTCCACCAAACCTATAGGGTCACACACTTAAGGGTCATCTATCTGCGGAGTACTAGATAGGGAATTTGAGAGGAAGAAACCAAAATAGTTTTGGAGATGACGACAAAATGTTTCAGAGAGAGATTCAGAAAAAAGTCCAAGTGAAACCGAAAAGTTGTTTCAGATTAAACCGTTAAGACAAAAAGGTTTCAGCACATGCCTGGAACTTTTTGTAGGGTGTCGGAAATGTTGTGCGACCTTTCAGAATTTTACTAGATAAATTTAGCACGAGAAACTTGATGTTCCCCATGAGGGGACAAGATCCACTATTCATGGGCTGGTTTTAATGGGGTTTCCTTATAGAAGGTGTTCACTATTTTTGGAGAGAGGATAAATAGAGGTGGAGAGGCTCTCCAAAATCTGATTTCTCTCTCAAACAAATGCCATGCATGACCTGGCTTTATCTCCTACCCTCCACAAAATAGTTTTATACTACCGAAAGGGTGTCTAGTCTCCGGTAGGAAATAGTTCTGGACGGCGAAGCCTTGCGGGATAGCTAACACCGTATGTGTGCAACCCCGTACAGAAGTCGTAGGTTTGATCTTTTGCCCGAGGAGCTGTTCGAGGGTCCTCCCGAAGGGCTGTCCATGACATCGTCCGAGGGAGTGTCCGACCGCCTCCCAAAAGGTTGTCCGTGACACCATTCGAGGGCCTATACGACCGCCCCCAAGGGTTGTCCGAGGGAGAATATCCTTAAGGTTGGGAGGTTGTAAATCCTAGCCGCGGGAATCTCAACCGGCGATCTTCATCGACCCTTCTTCCACTGCGCTTGGAGTCGGTAATGATTGGATCAAAACTGCATAGTGATCCTCGACGTGTTCATAGTGCGTATTTTTTTGTTTTCTATCGTGTTCCCCTACAGCCATTATTTCAAAAGGGACATGGATGTTATGTTCCTTGAACCCTTCACTATTTTTTTCGAGTTTTCTGTATTACTCCCTCCGTCCCAAAATAAGTGGCTCAAAAGTGACTTAACTTTGTATTAAAGTTAGTACAAAGTTGAGTCAGTTTTGAGTCACTTATTTTGAGATGGAGGAAGTATTTTACTTTTCTCCTTTCATTTATTTCCAAATTATTTCAAATATGCACATTTTTTGAATTTATATTTTTTTACACTAATGATTTTCTTGATTTGGTATTTTTTTTTCATATGTGCAAACAATTTATTTAATTCATGATTTTTGTTATACATTTGCAAGCCATTTTAATTCATGATTTTTTTGTGGAATTGAATTCATGAATTGTCTCAAATTTTGGTATTTGTTTTAACTCCTAAGCATTTCTAAAATACGCGGATATATTTTCAAATTCATCAACATCTTTTTAATGTGAACAGTTTTTAAAAAATCTAACCATTTTTAATTCCTATTTTTTTTTATAAATTCATATTTTTTAAAGATTCAAGAACATTTCCTAAATTTATGAACATATTTTCAAAATCAAAAGGTTTGAAAAACTTATGAACATTTTATAAGATTCCTGAATATTTTATATTTTCAAAATCTTCGAATGTAAAAAATACTAGCCGTACAAAAAGAAAAGCGAAACGTAAAAATAAAACGCAACCCGATTTTAGATTTTTTTTGCTATACTAGCTTATCGTAGTGTGAGAGTTTTCTCATTTTTGTAGATTTGTTATTTCAAACGTTTTATCTCTTAACCATACGTTCAAATCATGAACCATTTTCATAGTTAAATTTTTCGCATTGAGATCTTCGAAACTAGATCTTAGGTTAATAGTTTTTGACGACTTCTTTTCATGAAAAACCCATAGTCATAAGTTTTATTTTTACCCATTTCTCTTTTTGACACGGAAGTAGATCCACACCTCCATAAGAAGGTTACCTCTTGACTAGTTGCTCTCAGCGAGTGATGACATGAGGGGACTTTCTAAGACTTCCAGGGGATACCAAACAATTGTGGACTCGTTGATATATTGTTGCTAGCTTGTTGTATACTTGCTGTCACGTAGTTATTGCATTGTAAAATTGAATATTATTTGGAATAGTTTAAATTTCTTATGACAAGTATGATGTGGTACCAGTTTAAATTTCTTATGACAAGTATGATGTGGTACCAATAAAATACGAAGTATGAAATTCCTGGCCTAACACCGCTCTCAACGTAACCAACGTGAGCCATGCAACGATACTCACGGCAAATCCTAAATGATGCTTAGGGCATGTACAATGATGTTATCTTAGAATTGTCACATAGAATAAATGAGGAGGTGAAAGAGAAAGAACTCACAAAAAAGGTTTGTCTTCTCTTATTTAAGAGAAGACAAGTTATCTCTCTTAGCATAACATGTCTCAACATGTTTTTAGGAGTAGCTAGTTATTAAAGATAAGGCCAAAATATGATCCACTGTAAGACATTTTTTATTATCTCTAAATTACATGCAAAACTTAAGATAATTTTATCTTAAGGCGCCCATTTCTTCGGTTTGGGCAAACAGGCTGGGCTGACCATTCCCCCCTGCTTTTACTCCTTTAAACTAATGCAAAACAGAGGCGGGAGGTGGGTTTTGAACCCATGACTTCCTCTGGCAGTGCTAGCTAAGGTAGCAAAATAGACCACTAACACTGAAGTCTTTTTGATAGCTTTTTAATTCATTTCTTCTTCTTATTTTACCCTTTTCATTTTCTTTTCTAAATTTCATGAATTTATCTCAAAGTCCATGATTTTTTTCCCAAATTGATGATCCTTTTCTAGTTTTATGAATCTTTTTTCATATTCGATGAACTTTTCTTTCAAATCAATTAATCTTTTAAATTTGATGAATTGTTTCAAAGTTTGATGACCTTTTTAAAAAATTCGATGATTTTTTTAATGTTCAATGGGTGTTTTTTTTAAAATTGATGAACTCTTTTCTAATACAATGATATTTTGTCAAAATCAATGATTTTTTCATTTGATTATTCTTTTCAAAACCGATTAACTTCTTTTTCAATTTTGATGAACTTTTTTGAAAACCGGTGAATCAATTTTTAAATTCATATTTTTTTGTAATTTTTGAGCATGTTTTTCGAATTGCACGCACACATTTAAGTTCAGGATTTTTTAAGTTTTTGCTATTTTTCCTTTCTTTTATATTTGAAGTCAATGAACTAGTCAATCACGACTGGTCAAACGGTGCTTGAGCGACCGGGGCGTGGATTTGGTAAAACTGCCCTCGAGCAACGTGGTCAAACTGCGCTCTAGCGCTCACCTTACATGGATGGACCCATGGACAGGGTCATGTGAGCGCCCGTTCCTTCAAGTGACGCTTATAGAAGCTCCCTTAGGCCTCGTTTGGTTAAGGGGGATTGGGGAGGTTTTGAGAGGAAAATCCCCGGGGGGCCGAGAAACCCCACAGATGCTCGGGCGCCCATTTGATAGGAGGGGTTTGCTTAGCCCAATCCCCTCCGTTCCCCTTCAATCCCTTCCTATCCATGTGTTTCAAAACCCTCTTCGGACAACTAGTGGAAGCAAAACCCCGGGGATTTGAGAGGATTGGGTGGAACAAAGGGATTCACCCAATCCCCTGAAATCCCTTCCTCTCAAAACCTCTCCAATCCCCCTTAACCAAACTAGACCTTACGAGCTCTCACTACTAATTTCGAACGGTATCACTTGACGGATACATGTCCCATGACAAATCCCACATGACGCTTTGGTGCGTCATATGGGAACTTTACTTGCACCGTGTGTCGAATCTTATTTAATAGTTTTTATTTATTTGATTGTCGTACTGTATGGTTTCATGTTTCTTTTTTTCAATTTATGTTTTCATTCAGTTTTTGTTTCCTTCATTTTTTCTTTAGTTTTCTTTGGATGTTGTTTTTCCACTTCCTCTTCTGGTTGTCGGCTGGGTATTTTTTTTTCTTTTCTTCTCTTGGGTTTCTCCTATTATCATTTTTCAATTTTTTTGATTTATTTCACATTTCATATCTTATTTTTAAATTTATTTTCTTATTTATTTTCTTTTTAAAGTTGTTCTACATAAATATATGATATTTTCTAAATACAAGGTGACATTTCTACACACGGCTATCATGTTCAAATACGCATTGATTTCTGTACACACGATGGATATATTTTTTAAATCTATCTTTTACTTCAATATTTTATAGCTTTGTTTGACATTTTTTGTTAGTTTCTTCAATTTTGAACATACCAGACGAAATAAGAAGGGCTATGTAATCGCACATGCACAGTTTTTTAGGTGAATTTTAATCAAAGAAAACAAAATACACACTTTTTTGAGAACCTCGCAAAGTTTTTTATTCATTTGTCAGAATATTTACAGGGACGAAGATATGATCTCCGAGACTGCCTAACCAAACATGACGGTCACCCCCGAAAGAAAGTGCATGCCTTGGTAAGTTGTAAGCCTCGACATCCGAGCTCCTAAATTCATGATTAAATCTACAAGATGCACACTTATTTTTACCATAACTTACACAACGTTTTTTGAAGGCTAGGGCGCCATTTTTTCTTATTATCCGTACATGGCGTCCCTCGCGTTTCTAGGCTGGCCGATGTAGTGGGCTTCGAAAGGTTCCAGTTTTACGAAGCCCTTGGAACTTTCCAGTCCAGGTTTACTAAATTTTCTCTTTCCTGTGTGTTTTTACGTTGGTTTTACTCAAATTCGGCCCATTTTGCTATTTACAGTTTTTTGATTTCATTTTAAAATTTATAATATTTATTCCAATTCGTGCAGATTTTTTAAAATTAAACACATTTTCTAATATTTTGGAATTTTTAAAATTCAAGAACCTTTTCAAAATTAATGATTTTTTAAAACTTATGATATTTTTAGAAAGTTGTGAATTTTTTTAAAATTCGAGAAGTGTTTTTGAGTTTTGTGAACATTTTTTCTAAAATTCTTGATCATTGTTTAGATTCACAGTTTCTTTTCAGCCTTTGAAATGCTGGTTTAATCATAAAATTCTTGGTCTGGTCCATATAGTCGCCTTGAAGCGATCAAGCGCGAATCAGCCTTTGAAGTGCTGGTTTAATCATAAATACATTGAATCTTCTCTTCAACTAAAGTTTATTACTTGACGTCTTAACCGCCCTTTTCATTTGGATATGGGGGTACGAAGAGGTCATTTAGTCTTTACTCACGTATAGCTTGGGGGGGGGGGGGGGGCAAAAAGGTCATTTGGATATGGGAGTATTTCACAAGTGTATGTGGACTGTTACGTATAGCTTGAAGTTTTGTTTTTTGAGAGATATGTATAGCTTGAAGATATACGTGCGCGTAGCGTCGCTTGGGGATCCCTTAAGTCGCTCGCGTAGGGTGGGCCGACACATTGGCTCCGATGGCAATGTTCTGTATCGTAACATAGTTTGGACTTGTAGGTTTTCCATATTTTTTTTACCAGCGGATAAAAAACTGCAAAAAGTTTAACACAGTTCGTGAATAAGAAAAGTTGCATGGATTAGAAAACACGTTTGCAAATTTAAAATAAATTTAAAAAGCTCATGACTTTAAAAAATGATCACGGATTTAAAATAAATGTTTGAAAATTTGGAAAATGATAACAAGTTTAAAATATATTCACAAATTCAAAAATGTTCACGAATTTAGAAAAACGTTCACAAATAACTACTGATAATCATGATTTTGTTTTTTTAACACTAAAAAATAATTATGAGTACAAAAAATACAAACTGAAAATTTCCTCGAAAATTCAAATAATATTTGGAAAAACGATCAATTTTTGAAATTGTGAACCAATTTTTTAATGTGAAAAATATTGAAATTTATGGACATTTTTTTGGAATTGTTAACTGTTTTGAAATGTGGAGACACAATCATTTTTTTAATGTACAATTTTCAATATCCTTTTAAGTTTTTGAGCATTAGTTGAAATTTATGAAATAATGAGAACATAAACTAAATAAAAAGAAAAAAACATAAAGTTAAAAAACAAACCAAAAATTTAGGAAAAGAAATGTTGGTTAAGGAACATTATAAATCACTAGCAAAAGAACCCGTGCGTTGCAACGGGAGAAAACAATTATAATTTCCAATAGTGCTGATCATATTATGTCTTTAAAATTTTAGGACATTTCTTGAAATGCATGAACATTTTTTGAATTAGCAAACATTTTTTTCAATTGCACTCAAAAAATAAAGCACAAACTTTTTTTGAAAATCATGGATTTTTATTGTTTTCACCAACATTGTTCTCAAAATTATGAACATTTCTCTGAATATGCGAATATTTTTACAAAAATCCTGAGCATTTTTTGAATTCACAAACATTTTATATTTTCTTCAAACTTTTATGTCAAAATTCCCAGTTTTATAAATTGCAAAAGTTTTTCAAAGTTCTAAACTAAAAAATGGAACAGAAAAATAAAAATAAAAAATGAGACTAAAAACAGAGGCACGAACTGTTTTTAAGATTTTTACACGGACTTTTGTTTAAAATTATTGACTTTTTTTTATTTTATGGACATTTTCTCAAAGTTTAAACATTTTTTATATGCAAACATTTTTCAAAACTCCTGAGTAGTTTTTGAATTCACAAAAAAATATGTTTTTTTGAATATTTTATTTCGAAATTCTCAGTTTCTTAAATTGGAGAAAAGTTGTTTGAAGTTCTAAATTATTTAAAGTAGAAAAACAAAATGGAACTCAAAAGAAAAATAAAAAAAAATTAAACTAAAAAAACAGGAGCCCACGCATGGGCCGGCCCAAACAGGTGTGCTGCATCTTTTTTCAACGCCGAGAGCGTAATATAGGAGGTGCCTATATGGGCCGGCCCAGTCCGGAGATTTTCCTGTTTGAAACGGTTTTTATGACTTATAGGTGGCATTGGTGGGCAATTTGGATGACGTACGGAAGAAACACTATTTGCTTTATTAGTAGGTAAAGATTCTAAGAACTAGTGCATTACGGTCCCTTCGCTTCACATTGGAACCGCTCAACGGGCCGTCTTAGGAGATCGCGATAGTTTATAGCCGTTCGTTTGGTGGTGCCTCACACAACTTCAGTTTGCTTTATGCTTTGCACACACGCGCTATGGATTGGAGTCTAAATTTGCTTTTTATGATATAGTAAAGTACAAGCGGAATGTGGTTGATTAAGTGGGAATTACCTTGTAGTCCTCATCGGACCACTAGCACACTAGTTCTTCCTAATCTATATGTGTAAGAGTTAATGGTGTTGGGGCATAGTTTATGCCTAAGTAATTTTGGTGATTGATGACAATACCGCAAAGGACTAACCGTGTGTGTGATTAAGATTTCAGATAACACACGTCAACGGCACAAGACGACTCGTCCCCTCGTTCGTGGAACAGAAGACCGGCGTTCTCTACGATTCTCTTTATTTGAGTCATAGAAAAGCCGTACTATTAAGAGGGGAACCGTAGTGGAAAGGTTTGGGTGGAATCAATCTTTGCACGCGCACACTTCACATATTTTTCCTTACCTGCATCTTTGGAGTGGCTCCCGCCTGTGTGTTTCCTTCTTCTTTTCAAAATGGTCCCCCAGCGGTAGTACCGCTGGTGCTAACGGTAGTACCGCTGCAGCCAGCGGTAGTACCGCTGCAGCCAGCGGTAGTACCGCTAGCTGGCGGTAGTACCGCCCCTGGTCAGCGGTAGTACCCCTCCAGGAGCTTAGTACCGCCTGCCTAGCGGTTGTTCGTGGACGGACCTTTTTGCGAAGACTTTCTTGGCGGTGGTAGTTCTTATGCTCTACCAGGGGGCCAGCGGTAGTATCGCTGGAGAGCCAGCGGTAGTACCGCTGCAGCCAGCGGTAGTACCGCTGGAGCTCGGGCAGAGAGTGGGAAAACGGTTGGATTCCCCCCACTATATAAAGGGTTCTTCTAGCTGTGGAACCTTATCTCTTCCTCTCCCAAGCTCCATTGTTGCTCCCTAAGCTCAAAAGTGCCCGATCTCTCTCCCTAGACAATCAAACTTGTTGATTCTTTAGGGATTGGTTGAGAAGGCCTAGATCCACACTTCCACCAAGAGAGAAGTTGATTCCCCCACCAATCCCTTGTGGATCTTGTTACTCTTGGGTGCTTGAGCATCCTAGACGGTTGAGGTCACCTCGAAGCCACATTCCATTGTGCTGAAGCTTCGTGGTCTTGTTGGGAGCCTCCAAGCTTTGTGTGGAGTTTGCCCAAACCTTGTTTGTAAAGGTTCGGTCGCCGCCTTCAAGGGCACCTATAGTGGAATCACGGTACCTTGCATCATGCGAGGGCGTGAGGAGAATACGGTGGCCTTAGTGGCTTATTGGGGAGCATTGTGCCTCCACACCGATCCAACGGAGACGTACTTCCTGTCAAAGGGAAGGAACTTCGGTAACACATCCTCGTCTCCATCGGTTCCACTTGTGGTTATCTCTAACCTTTACTTTGTCTATGCTTATGTTGTCGTCTATCTCTTACTTGTCTTAGTAACTCTCGTTATTAGCTTCATTAGGGTTCACCCCATTGTTGTGTTAATTGTGAACCCATATGTTGTTTACCTTAACTTGTTAAGATTAATTAAAAAGTGGTTGTTGCCTATTCACCCCCCTCTAGTCAACCATATCGATCCTTTCAGTTGGTATCAGAGCCACGTCTCTTTATTAAGGGTTTAACCACCCGAAGAGTATGGAAGGCGACGAGGGAATTAACCATGGGCAACCCGAGGCCATGGACTTGACTTCTGTCACAAGGGACGACTTGAATACGGCTATGGCCGCCCTCAAGACGTCCTTGACGAACGAAGTCAAGACCATGCTTAAAGAGTTAATTGAGGGATTTAAAAGTTCTCCCGAACCGGCTATAGTGGTTAAACCCACCGTCACCGATTCGGAGGCCAACTCCTCTAAGGAAGCGGCTAAAGGTATGCGACCTTCCTCATCTCACGAAAAGGATGGGACTGGAACATATGCCTCAGTTCCACCCCCCATGGCCTATGGAGGATCCGTTCCCGCACCGCGTCTTAATCGTGTTGGTCCTCCTCCTAAGCTTGTAAAAGGTGACTTTGCTAACTGGGTATTTTCTATTAAGTCTCATTTGAATCACAGCTCAACAAACTTGTGGATAATCATCGAACAAGGATGTTATCCCCACGATCCAAGCAACCTCACTCCAAGAGAAGATGCAGACAATCAATACAATCACTCCGCTTTGTTCATTCTCCAGTCCGCACTGCCACCTGAAGATCTTCCTCACTTGCGTCCCTTCACATTGGCCAAGGATTGTTGGGAGCATATTATGGTGTTGTATAAGGGAATCTCAAGCATTCAACGATCCAACTATGAAGTGATACTTGATAAGGCCGATGAGTTTGTGATGAAGGAAGACGAGGACCCTCGTGATCTCTATCGGAGGGTGACTGCTATTGCTGTGGCACTCAAGGATCATGGGAGCAAGGATGTGGATGATACATGGGTCAAGCGCAAGTTTCTCAAAGCCATCATGCCTTTCAACAAAGCCATGTCATCTGTCATTCGTCAGCGGCCAGACTTCCACTCCTTGTCTTCCAGTGAGGTGTTGGATGAATTCATTGCAATGTCAATCATGAACGAAACAGCCGACAATGCACTTGCTCGTGTTCGCTCAAAGACAACTTCACCCAACCTTGCGTTGAAAGCAAAAGCAATGCCTGAAGAAGAAGAAGAGGATGATGAAGAGGAGAGCTGCCCTGAAGACACAAAGTATGCCTATCATGAGCACATGGCTCTTGCATCAAGGCAATTCTGGGGCAACAAGAGGAACTCAAGACCCACCTTCACCAAGAACAACTCGAGTGGATTCAAACCCAAACAACGAGTAAGGACATGTTAGAACTGTGGTAACGTGAGTCACTTCGTGGCCGAATGTCCCTATGAGAAAAGGGAAGACAACGGGGGCAAGCTCATTCGCAAAGACAAAACCAAATCATTTACAATCAAGAACAACTTTGTGAAGAAACCCCACCCAAAAGGGATGGTGGCCCTTGAAGAGTACCCTTCCGATGATGATGATGATGATGATACAGTGGCAACGACAACTGTTGCTATTGCCACTACCTCTCCCCAGAAGGTGTCTCTCTTCAACGCCCCCAACGAGAACCACATCACCAAGTGCCTCATGGCAAAAGGTATCAATCAGGTAACTCCCATCATTAAGACCAACATCGCTTCCGCCCCTTCATTGTTAAATTGTGTTGAAGATAGTGATGTTGGGGAACTTAATGAGCATGATCTTGAAAAGTTTCTGTGCACTATTAAGGGAGAACCCAAGAAGCACTTTGTTGCTCTCTTGGAACAACTGGGTGAGGCCACTGACCTCATTGAGTCTCATGAGGAGACCATCTCCGAGCTTCAGGGACACAGTCGTGACTATGCCGATGAAATTGCTGAATTATCTAATGCTCTAGAAAAGGAGCGCACTCTTCGTTTGGCTCTTGAGGAGTCATATAACGATGACTGCGCTAAAATGCAAAAGAAACTAGATCATGATGTTGTTCTTACTCGTATGCTTAAGTCTGAAAAGTATGCTCTTGGGGTTGGCCATGACAGACTCAAAGAGGAGTTTGACACACTTGACAAGGCCCACAAGGTCTTGAAAGGTGTTCATTTCTCTCTGAAAGAGTCTCATGATCAACTCCAAGCAAAGCTTACCAAGGAGATCTCTACTTGTCCTCCCTTTGTGTTAATTGATAATGCTTGTGCAACTAACCCCTGTTGTGAGCATGTACATCTTGTGGAGGAAAATGCCAAGTTAAAGGAGAAACTTTGTGGCATGCATACAAGGTGAGAAGAGCTTGAACGACCTCTTGAGCACTCAAAAGGGTGTTGTAGCAAAGGAGGGACTTGGACTTACCTCCAAGTCAAAAGGTAAAAGGAGGAACAGGAACAAACGATCTCCTACCCTCATGGACATCTTTGTCAAAGAGGGTGAGGGGACTCAGAAGATGAACAGGAACAAGGTGGACTATGGAAACCTCAAGAAGGGAAAAACCATTCCTACTAACACAGCCGGCAAACTCAATTCTTCTTATGTCTTATGTTGTGCTAGTGATGGGCATGTTTATGCCAGATTTGTTGGTTCCTACGATGAGTATATTGAATGGGCTATCTGGGTTCCTAAGACCTTTTTCTCTAACATGAAAGGACCCATTAAAAAATGGGTACCTAAAACCAAGCCTTGATCTATTGCAGGAGTTTGCTTCCGGTGGGGTGTCATGGTTGCTCGATAGTGGAGCAACAAATCATATGACCGGAAGCAAGGACTTAGCGGTGGATGTGCATCCTTCTCCATCTATGCCCACCCATGTCCAATTCGCCGATGCATCCTCGTCAAAGGTATTGGGATTCGGTAAGGTGGTCATCTCTCAAGAGTTATCTATTGAGAAGGTCATGCTTGTTGAGTCACTTGCCTACAATTTACTTTCGGTTCGTCAACTTGCAATTATGGGTTTTTCCACATTCTTTAATCTTGATACTGTGGTCCTCCTGAGGAGCAAGACTCTTAAAGTAGCCTATGTTGGATATGTCAAAAATGGTCTTTATGTGGTGAACTTCTCAAAGCGACCCCCTAAGACCGCGACATGTTTAATGGCTAAAGTTGATGTGAGCTGGCTTTGGCATCGCCGTTTAGCTCATGTCAATATGAGATCTTTGCAAAGTCTTCTGACAGGGGACCATATTCGTGGACTAATAAATGTGAGTTTTGCTAAAGATCGTGTTTGCAGTGCCTGCATTGAAGGAAAGATTCATGAAACTGCTCATCGTCCAACGACTCTTATCTACACTAAGAGGCCATTGGAGCTTCTCCATATGGATCTGTTTGGCCCTCCATCATTTGATAGTCTTGGAGGCAGAAAGTATTCCTTGGTGATCGTTGACGACTACTCAAGATATACCTGGGTATATTTCTTCAAAAAGAAGAGTGAAACTCAACAAACTGTCATCAACTTTGCTAATGAAGCACAACGTCAACATGAAGCAAAGATCTTGATGATTAGAAGTGACAACGACACCGAGTTCAAGAACTACACCTTGGATGAGTTTCTAGGTGATGTGGGAATGAAACACCAATATTCTGCACCATATACTCCTCAACAAAACGGCGTGGCAGAAAGGAAGAACCGGACCTTGATAGACGCTGCAAGGACAATGATGGCAGAATTCAAATCTCCATATAACTTCTGGGCAGAGGCCATCAACACAGCATGTCATGCATCCAATCGGCTCTATATTCGCAAAGGCTTGAACAAGACTCCGTATGAGATCCTAACTGGAAACAAACCCAATCTCAAGTACTTCCAGGTATTCGGTTGTAAGTCTTTCATTCTCAAGAAAGGTGCATGTTTAGCTAAATTTGATTCTAGAGCATATGAGGGCATCTTTGTTGGTTATGCTACA
The DNA here is from genome assembly GCF_904849725.1 of Hordeum vulgare subsp. vulgare. Taxonomy (NCBI): domain Eukaryota; kingdom Viridiplantae; phylum Streptophyta; class Magnoliopsida; order Poales; family Poaceae; genus Hordeum; species Hordeum vulgare. The sequence goes on from NC_058520.1 coordinate 543,752,546, forward strand.
AACTCTCATGCTTACCGTGTCCTCAACAAGTCCATCGGACTCATTGAGGAGACGTGTAACGTGGAGTTTGATGAAAATAATGGCTCCCAAGTGGAGCAAAGTGGTCTTTGTGATGTAGGTGATGAAATTCCTCCCCAAGCCATAAGAAGAATGAGGATTGGTCAAATACTCCCCATTGAGGAACCCCTTGTGGCCGAAGGAGAAGGACAATGCTCTACTCAAGTGGAGCCATCACCTCCACAAGCCCCACACGCTTCCGATGAACAAAGAGAAGACTCTCAACAAAATGAACAAGCTCAAGGTCAAGATAAATTGCCCAACAATGCTGATGTGTCTCATGATATTCAAGCACTCTCCCAAGACTCCGAACCTGCTCATGATCAAGATCAAGTGCAACCATGAGATCCAGACCAAGTAGAAGCACAAGATCAAGATCAAGAGCAATCACAAATATAAGAACAAACTAGTGAACCTGCTCAAGTCGAAGGACAGGATGATCAGGATGCTGTCTCACAATTCCCTTCTGCAACACCCATAGCCGGTGCCAAGGGAGGCTCAAGACGCAAGGGCAAGCAAAGTAAACAAGTTGATGCTCCCCCGTTATCCAATGAAGAACTCTTGGAGCGTCGAGCAGCCAAGATTGCGAACAAGCTGAAGTCAAGTCACATCTTATGAAGAATGTACTTGGCAGTTTGAAAAGGGGAGTATCCACCCGTCAACAGATTTGGAATTGTTGTGAGCATCACGCATTTGTTTCATATTGTGAACCTCAACAGGTACATGAAGCGCTCGATGATGAGGATTGGCTTATGGCCATGCATGAAGAACTTAACAACTTCGAGCGCAACCAAGTTTGGGATTTAGTGCCTAGGCCAACGGAGGAACATAATGTCATCGGGACCAAATGGATATTCAAGAACAAGCAAGATGCCAATGGGATTGTGATTCGAAACAAGGCAAGACTGGTGGCTCAAGGCTACTCCCAAGTCGAGGGTATCGACTACGGTGAAACCTTTGCCCCTGTTGCTCGTCTAGAATCTATTCGCATGTTGCTTGCATTTGCTTCTCATCATAACTTCAAATTACAACAAATGGATGTGAAAAGTGCCTTTCTTAATGGTCCTTTAAATGAGTTGGTCTATGTCAAACAACCCCCGGGATTCGAACATCCCAAGCTTCCCAATCATGTGTACAAACTTAATAAGGCACTCTATGGCCTTAAACAAGCCCCACGTGCGTGGTATGAGTATCTTACTGAGTTGTTACAAGATCATGGGTTTGAAATTGGGAAGATAGATCCCACTCTTTTTACTAAGAGGGTTAAAGGGGATTTGTTCATATACCAACTATATGTTGATGATATTATCTTTGGCTCTCCTAACATTTCCTTCAATGAAGAATTTGCTGCACTAATGACTGAGAAATTTGAGATGTCCATGATGGGAGAGTTGAAGTTCTTCCCCGGGTTCGAGATTAAACAAGGCCTAGAAGGGACCTTCATCAAACAAGCCAAGTACACTCAAGACATGCTCAAACGGTTCGAGCTCGAAGATGTCAAACCAGTCAAGTTCCCCATGCCAACAAGATGCAAGCTTGACAGTGATCCCAATGGTAAAGCAGTGGATCAAAAGGTATATCGCTCCATGATTGAATCCCTCCTTTACCTTTGTGCATCTAGACCAGATATTATGTTGAGTGTAGGGATATGTGCACGGTTTCAATCCGCACTAAAAGAAAGTCATTATATGGCTGTTAAGCGAATCTTTCGATATTTGGCTCATACCCCAAACTTTGGTCTTTGGTATCCCAAAGGAGCAAACTTCAATCTAGTTGGCTATTCTGACTCAGATTGGGCAGGAGATTGTGTGGAGAGGAAGTCAACTTCTGGAGGATGCCAATTCCTTGGTCGCTCATTGGTAAGTTGGTCTTCAAAGAAGCAGAATTGCGTCTCTCTATCATCCACCGAAGCTGAGTATGTGGCAGCTGCAAGTTGTAGTGCACAATTGCTATGGATGAGGCAAACTTTAAAGGATTACGGTGTCACTTGTGACAAAGTGCCTATTCTATGTGACAATCAAAGTGCTATTAAGATTTTCCTCAACCCAGTGCAACATAGCAAAACCAAGCATATTGATATTCGTCATCACTTCATTCGTGAACATATCAAGCTAGGTGATATTGAGGTTCACTTCATCCACACTGAAGAGCAACTTGCAGATATTTTCACTAAGCCTCTAGATGAAGCAAGGTTCCGGGAGTTAAGGCATGAGCTAAATATCATTGATTCAAGTAATGTGGATTGAAGCTAGGCATGTTGCACCTCACTTTGCATTCTATCTTGGTCTAGATGTAGGCATGGACATAGGGGGAGTGTTGTTCTCTCAATGAACTTTCCCTCCCCCCATTATGCATAAATCAATCTAGTCTTTCACTTTAGCCATTGTCAAATGGCACTTGTGCTTCAGAGACGAGCATTGGTCATGAACCCAAGGATAATTCTTCGCGGTGTCATACCTTTGTCTCAAACATAGGTGGCCTCGGACACCGCCCCCCACCTTTCTCTCATATCGAAGAAAGGATATAAAATGACAAGTCAGTATATATATTTCTGGTGCTATCTTCTTTTTCCACTTACTTGTGATTTTCCCACGTTCTTCTCTTCTCCTAGGTCCCATTGTGACATTTGCAGCGGTACTACCGCCAGGGGTAGCGGTACTACCGCCAGGACCCCAGCGGTACTACCGCCAGGGGTAGCGGTACTGCCGCCAGGACCCCAATCTACCACGACCTAACTTGGAATTTTTAGGGCTGTCTCAGGGGGAGCGGTACTACCGCCAGGTAGCGGTACTACCGCCAGGACCACAACGGTACTACCGCTGGTGCGTGCCCCTTGGGCTATATAAAGGAGGGGGAGCCCGTTTTTTTGCTGCCTCTTTCTTCTTCCTCGCGGCTCCTCCCTCCCCAACCCCGAACTCCTCCTATTTCGATCTCTATTCGTGGAGCCCCTTCTCTCCGTTGAGTTGGAGGGTTTGCTTCACTTCTCCTTCCTCCTCCAAGTGCAATGGACCCCGGTAAAGCTCCTCTCCTTCTCTTGGTTGATGTTCTTGTTCTAGGGTTAGGAGCATTGGTGGTTTGGATCCATGTCTTTGCCTTGTTATTGGATGGCATGAAGGAGCTATTTGAGGGGAGTATAGGTCTTATGAATCGTGCTGTTTATTTTGCCATGCCCTAGGATTTACATGTTTTAGATCAAGCACTTGAACTATGTTTGGATTAGATCTAAAACTTGCTCTCTCTTGACTAGGCATGTGCTTATTTAGATGGTACTTGTGTTCCTCATGTGATTAGAGATGTGGTGGAGTTCTTAGTGTTCATACACAGCCCATGCCCCTTGTAAAATCCGTGTAGCCATATCTATGAGGTCAAGTTTTATCACAGATCTGAAAATCAAACCCCAGCGGTACTACCGCTAGGGGTAGCGGTACTACCGCCAGGACCCCAGCGGTACTACCACTAGCATCCCAACGGTACTACCGCCAGGGGTAGCGGTACTACCGCCAGAAGGATTCTCTGTGTTCTCTTTTCATATACTTGGCAATGTGTGTTTACTTTTCTGCCTTCTCTGGTTCATTGCCTTGACTCCTTTTGTCGCTCTCTTTCGGTGTGCGTTTTGTGTCACAGGTGGTGCTCGCCGCTCGAACCCTCCACGGGACACACAGTCAAAGCATTTTCGCAATCCTGAGGCTCCAGAGGGTTCCGCCACTTCAGGGCTGCAACCAAAAAAGCAGACTTTCAAAAAGACCGCTCACAAGGACAAGGGGCTCAACGTTCGCACCATGCCCCCCAAGGACTTTCTGCGGTTCCGCACTCAAAACCACTACCTCCAAGAGCGGGCTGTGATCAAGAATGTCGAGCATGTGTGGACACGGGATCACTGCAGGATCTACCGTGATATCATCAATCATTTCAAGAAGAACTTTGTCCCTGTTCAGTGGATTTACCTGGCTCACCTTCAGCGAAACATGGACTACTTTGGTGATGCTCTTTCTCTGATTGACAAACTGGGCATCAAGGACATCATCACTTTCAAGACAGACTTTGACCCCAATGTTGTTGCCCAGTTCTATGTCATGGTTCACTTCTCTCCTGATGACGAGCGCTCCATGGTGTGGATGACTGGGACTCAGAAGATGACCGGTACCTGGCGTGAATTCATGGCATTCCTCAAGGTTGAGTTCCAGGGAGCTGACACTCCACTTGGGTCGTGTCCTCATGCTGCAGCTCCCACTGATAGGGCCCCCTCCAAGGACAGATTGCAGCAACTCTATGTGAAGAAGGGTGTGCTCCCCAAGCATCTGGACATCATGCATCGGATCTTCCACAACACCCTCTTTCCTCGCATTGGCAACTTCGACGAGGTACATCGCTCTCTGGCTGAGATGCTACTGCTCTGTGAGGAGGCTATGACTAAGGAGTCTGCCCCTCTTGATATTTCTGATGTGATGTTCACTGAGCTCTGGAACTGCATCATGATGCGCAAGGTTCCCATCTACGGGCCCTATTTGTTTGCTTATATCCGTCAGAAGTGGCAAGACACCTATCCGCAGGAGGAGTCATACATTCAGGCTGACTATATTGTGCACGATCCTGTCAAGCTTCGCGTCAAGGATAAATGGGCCAACCCATCAACCTCCTCTCAGCACATGGGCACTGACACAAAGACTGCTGCTGACAGAGGAACCGCCTCTCAGTCTCGCCCTTCTGCCATGCCATCTTGGGCCATCAAACTGCAGGATAAGATGAAGACTCTATTCTGTATGCAGGCTAAGTGCCAGTACCAGACGCACGTGGCTCAGAAGGAGAACCGTCAGAGGCACAAGCGTGTCCTAAGGACTCTTGATTTTGACATCTCCAGCGGATCAGAGGACGACATAACTCCACAGGCTACTTGGATGCGGGCTCAAGGGTACCAGTGGTCTGGCGCTGAGGAGGAAGAGGAGGAGCAGGACGATCCGGAGGGTACGGACGAGTCTGGCGATGCTGAGGATGAGGAGTAACCACCTGTGGCGTTAGGTGTGCCCCTTTTTGGTGTCTTGTGCCAAAGGGGGAGAGAGTCTAGGAGATTTGCTTTGAGAGTCGAACTTTGCTTTGCTTTGCTTATCCTTCGTGTTTTGCTTCGAACTTGGTTTGCTTCTATTTTGCTATCTTTTGTGGGACATGAACTTGTGTGAGATTTATTTCCATCATATGTTGTGAGTCATATGCTCCTTATTGTCATATTTCTCTATCTTTTGGTTCTCATATTATTCTATGTGCAAATCCGGTATTGTCATCAATCCACCAAAAAGGGGGAGATTGTTGGGGCATAGTTTATGCCTAAGTAATTTTGGTGATTGATGACAGTACCGCAAAGGACTAACCGTGTGTGTGATTAAGATTTCAGATAACACACGTCAACGGCACAAGACGACTCGCCCCCCTCGTTTGTGGAACAGAAGACTGGCGTTCTCTACGATTCTCTTTATTTGAGTCATAGGAAAGCCGTACTATTAAGAGGGGAACCATAGTGGAAAGGTTTGGGTGGAATCAATCTTTGCACGCGCACACTCCACATATTTTCCCTTACCTGCATCTTTGGAGTGGCTCCCGCCTCTGTGTTTCCTTCTTCTTTTCAAAATGGTCCCCCAACGGTAGTACCGCTGGGGTGCTAGCGGTAGTACTGCTGCAGCCAGCGGTAGTACCGCTAGCTCGCGGTAGTACCGCCCCTGGTCACGGTAGTACCGCTCCAAGAGCTTAGTACCGCCTGCCTAGCGGTTGTTCATGGACGGACCTTTTTGCGAAGACTTTCTTGGCGGTGGTAGTTCTTATGCTCTACCAGGGGGCTAGCGGTAGTACCGCTGCAGCCAGCGGTAGTACCGCTGGAGCTCGGGCAGAGAGTGGGAAAACGGTTGAATTCCCCCCCCCACTATATAAAGGGTTATTCTAGCTGTGGAACCTTATCTCTTCCTCTCCCAAGCTCCATTGTTGCTCCCTAAGCTCAAAAGTGCCCGATCTCTCTCCCTAGCCAATCAAACTTGTTGATTCGTTAGGGATTGGTTGAGAAGGCCTAGATCCACACTTCCACCAAGAAAAAAGTTGATTCCCCCACCAATCCCTTGTGGATCTTGTTACTCTTGGGTGCTTGAGCATCCTAGACGGTTGAGGTCACCTCGAAGCCACATTCCATTGTGGTGAAGCTTCGTGGTCTTGTTGGGAGCCTCCAAGCTTTGTGTGGAGTTTGCCCCAACCTTGTTTGTAAAGGTTCGGTCGCCGCCTTCAAGGGCACCTATAGTGGAATCACGGTACCTTGCATCATGCGAGGGCGTGAGGAGAATACGGTGGCCTTAGTGGCTTATTGGGGAGCATTGTGCCTCCACACCGCTCCAACGGAGACGTACTTCCTGTCAAAGGGAAGGAACTTCGGTAACACATCCTCGTCTCCATCGGTTCCACTTGTGGTTATCTCTAACCTTTACTTTGTGTATGCTTATGTTGTCGTCTATCTCTTACTTGTCTTAGTAACTCTCGTTATTAGCTTCATTAGGGTTCACCCCATTGTTGTGTTAATTGTGAACCCATATGTTGTTTACCTTAACTTGTTAAGATTAATTAAAAAGTGGTCCTTGCCTATTCACCCCCCCCTCTAGTCAACCATATTGATCCTTTCAAATGGCTTCACCTTTAACCTTGCTATAGTATTCTTAAGTCAGGGCCTGTGCGAGCGCATACTTTTATGAATGTTCTCTACTTTGGTTAATGGACCAGTGTCGAGAAAATCAAACTTCACCTACCGACACCATACACACATGCGTGTTACAACATTTACAATGCGGAGTTAAAAATATGTGATATGACACAATCACAAAAGTCGATGGCCTACCTTTATTGCATTTAAAGCTTGATGAAGCATATGCAAATTCCTTGGTTCATTGTACTCTTTCCACTTGGTTTTTAACAAGAAATGATTTCTAACTTGATAATCAACCTCTAAACTAAGTTTTGTTGCATGCATACTCCCTCCATGAAGTCAAACTTCATATTGGATTGGTCCCTTGATATCATACTATTTGTCATTACTACTCGATGTTGTTGTGAACAGTTGTTCATGGCCAAGTTTTCTTCCTCATGAGCAGCTGCTTCACGATTATCATTTCAGTTTTGAATAGAAGAGTTGTTGTTTCAAGAAGTAAGTTTATCTGCTGGCGCGATATGAAAATCTTCTGTTATGTTCTCTTCATCAGGACGTGCAGCTAGTGCACCATCTTCTAGTCATTCAAGTGATAGATGTTCCAAATCCACCAACCAAAGTCCGGTCACCACGTGAGATGAGGTGGTTTCAATGGTGAACATCTTCATGTTGATCATATATACTATATGAATCATGTTCGACCTTTCGGTCTCTTGTGTTCCGAGGCCATGTTTGTACATGCTAGGCTCGTCAAGTTTAACCTGAGTGTTCCACATGGGCAAAACTGTCTTGCACCCGTTGTATGTGAATGTAGAGTCTATCACACTCGATCATTACGTGGTGTCTCGAAACGACGAATTTTCGCAACGGTGCACACTCGGGGAGAACACAATTTTATCTTGAAATTTTAGCGAGTGGTCACCTTATAATGCTACCGTCGTCCTAATCAAAATAAGGTGCTTAAATGGATTAACATCACATGCAAATCATAAGTGACCTGATATGGCCATGATCTTGTGCTTTTGATCTCCATCTCCAAAGCACCGACATGATCTCCATCGCCATTGGCACGACACCATGATCTCCATCATCATGATCTCCAACATTGTGTTGCCATCGAGGTTGTCGTGACAACCATGCTTGTATTACTATTGCTACCGTTTAGCGATAAAGTAAAGCATTACATAGAACTTAATGATTGACATGCAGGTCATACAATAATTAAAGACAACCCTATGTCTCCTGTCGGTTGTCGTAGCACCGACATGCAAGTCGATATTAACTACTACAACATGATAATATCATACATCAAATATATATCATCATGTCTTTGGCCATATCATATCACAACATACCCTGCAAAAACAAGTTAGACGTCCTTTAATTTGTTGTTGCATGGTTTACGTGGCTACTATGGGTATCTAGCAAGAACACTTCTTACCTACACAAAACCACAACAATGATATGCAAGTTGTTATTTAACCTTCTACAAGGACTGCCTCTATCAAATCCGATTCAACTAAAATGGGAGAGACACACACGTGCCGACCATCTTTATGCAACAAGTTGAATGTTAGTCGATGGAACCGGTGTCTCGTACTTGGACAGGTAAGGTTGGTCCGGGCCGCTTCATCCCACAATACCGCTAAATCAAGAAAATACTAAGGAGGGAAGCGATCTGAATATCAACGCCCACAAACTTCATTGTGTTCTACTCGAGATGTCATCTACGCATAGACCTAGCTCATGATGCCACTGTTGGGGAACGTTGCATGGGAAACACAAATTTTCCTACCCACATACACGATCTATCCATGGTGATGAGCATCTACGAGAGGAGAGATAGGATCCACATACCCTTGTAGATCACTAAGAGAGAAGCGTTAAGAAACGCGGTTGATGTAGTCGAACATCTTCGCGATCCAAATAGCAATCCGTCCCACGATCCAATCATGATCTAGTGCCGAACGTACGACACCTTGGCGTTTAGCACACGTACAACTCGATGATGATATCCACCTCCCTGATCCAGCAAGCGAGGGTGGAGAGGTAGATGAGTTCTCCGGCAGAACAATGACGTGGTGGTGGTGGTGAACTAATCCGGTAGGGCCTCGCCGAGTTCTGCCGAACTAATCTATAGGAGGAGGACGACCTAGAGAGGAGAGGGTAACACGTGGCTTTTCATGTGGTGGCTGCTGATGACCCACAAGTGTAGTGGATCTATCATAGTCCTTTTGATAAGTAAGAGTGTCGAACCCAACGAGGAGCGGAAGGAAATGACAAGCGGTTTTTAGTAAGGTATTCTCTGCAAGCACTGAAATTATCGGTAACAGATAGTTTTGTGACAACGGGTAGCAAGTAACAAATGTAACAATGGTGGAACAAAGTGGCCCAATCCTTTTGTAGCAAAGGACAAGCCTGGACAAACTCTTATATAAAGAAAAGCGCTCTCGAGGACACATGGGAATTTCTGTCAAGCTAGTTTTCATCATGCTCATATGATTCACATTCGTTACTTTGATAATTTGGTATGTGGTTGGATCGGTGCTTGGGTGCTGCCTTTACTTGGAAGAACATCCCACTTATGATTAACCTATCTCACAAGCATCCACAACTATGAAAGAAGAATTAAGATAAATCTAACCGTAGCATGAAACATATGGATCCAAATCAGCCCCTTACGAAGCAACGCATAAACTAGGGTTTAAGCTTCTCTCACTCTAGCAACCCATCATCTAATTATTACTTCCCAATGCCTTCCCCTAGTCCCAAATAATGGTGAAGTTTCATGTAGTCGACGTTCACATGACACCACTAGAGGAGAGACAACATACATCTCATCAAAATATCAAACGAATACCAAATTCACATGATTACTTATGGCAAGACTTATCCCATGCCCTCACGAACAAACAAAATTACTCACAAAGCATATTCATGTTCATAATCAGAGGAGTATTAATAATCATTAAGATTATGAACATATGATCTTCCACCAAGTAAACCAACTAGCATCAACTGCAAGGAGTAATCAACACTACTAGCAACCCACATGTACCAATCTAAGGTTTTGACACAAAGATCAGATACAAGAGATGAACTAGGGTTTGGAGAGGAGATGGTGTTGATGAAGATATTGATGGAGATTGAACCCCTCTCGATGAGAGGATCGTTGGTGATGACGATGGCTTCGATTTCCCTTTCCGGGAGGGAAGTTTCCCCGGCAGAATAGCTCCCCCGGAGCTCTAGATTGGTTCTGCCGAAGTTCCACCTCGAGATGGCGGCGCTTCGCCCCGAAAGTTCTGATATGATTTTTTCCAGGTCAAAACCCTTCATATAGTAGAAGATGGGCACCGGAGACCTGCCAGGGGGCCCACAAGCTTGCAGGGCGCGCCCAGGGGGTAGGTCGCGCCCCAGGCTTATGGCCACGTGGTGGGTCCCCTGATGTATTTCTTACGCCCAATATTTTTTATATATTCCAAAGTAATTCTCCGTAAGTTCAGTACTTTTGGAGTTGTGCAGAATAGGTCCCTCATATTTGCTCCTTTTCCGGTCCAGAATTCCAGCTGTCGGCATTCTCCCTCTTCATGTAAACCTTGTAAAATAAGAGAGAAAAGGCATAAGTATTGTACCATAATGTGTATTAACAACCCATAATGCAATAAATATCGATTTAAAAGCATGATGCAAAATGGGCGTATCAGCTGCCCTCAAAACCTCCTCTATATATAGGAGGAATGGGTGGGAGGAGGTGCCCTAGGGTTTTCCCTAGGGCGTTTGGCCGCCGGCCAAGGAGGTGGAGTCCACGTCCTACAAGGAGGTGGGACGTGAGGGAGGAGTCCTACTCCAACAAGGACTCCTCCCACCCTCCACCTTTTCCTCTTGGGCGCATGGGCCCCTTATGGGGTCGGCTGCCCAGCCCACCAGGGGATGGTGCGCCACCTCTTGGGCCCATGTGGCCCCCAGGGTGGGTGGCCCCCTCCCGATGGACCCGCGGAACCCATTCGTCACTCCTGGTACACTACCGAAAATACCCGAAACCTTTTTGAAACCCAAATACCACTTTCCTATATATAAATCTTTACCTCCAAACCATTTTAGAGCTCCTCGTGACATCTGGGATCTCATCGAGGACTCCGAACAACCTTCGGTCACCAACACACATAACTCAATAATACCGAAACATCAATAAACCTTAAGTGTGCAGACCCTTCGGGTTCGAGAACTATGCTGGCATGACCGAGACAATCTTCGGTCAATAACCAATAGTGGGACCTGGATACCCATATTGGTTCCTACATATTCTACGAAGATCTTTATCGGTTGAACCTCTATGTCAAGGATTTAGTTAATCCCGTATGATCTTCTCTTTGTCCATCAGTATGTTACTTGCCCGGGATTCGACCGTCGGTATGTGCATACCTAGTTCATTCTTGTTACCGATAAGTCTCTTTAATCGTTCTGTAATAGAAGATCCCGTGGCTAACTCTTTAGTCACATGGCTTGCAAGCTTGTTGTGATGTTGTATTACAGAGTGGGCCCTGAGATACCTCTCCGTCACACGGAGTGACAAATCCCAGTCTTGATCCACGCCAAGCCAACAGACACCCTTGGAGATACTTGTAGAGCACCTTTATAGTCACCCAGTTACGTTGCAATATTTGATACACACAATGTATTCCTCCGGTGTCACTGAGCTGCACGATCTCACGGTCATAGGAATAGATACTTGACATGCAGAAAACAATAGCAATAAACTATGATGATCATATGCTACGTTCATAGTTTGGGTCTTGTCGTGGGAATAAGTCTGACAGTAGATGTATGGGGTACGAAAGGATGGGCAGAGCCTTAGCTACGGCGAGGATGTATGAGTTCAGGCCCCTCTACGGTGGAGGTAAAAGCCCTACGTCTCAGTGCTCTTGGGAACTTAGTGTCGAGTGGATTATAGGATTACAGTAAATGCCAACCCTTGCTCCAGTGGGGAAGAGCGGCTTATATAGAGTGTGCTGCCCTTCATAATGGCCCAGTGGACAAGGGTGGAATAGTGGCGAATAAATGCCTACGTTACAGGTAAGGTAAGCCTTAAATGCTAATAATGGTGAATGGAAACGTATGACCGTTGCCCTCCTGGGAGGTTACGATGTACATAGCGGATTCCAGTCGGTACGTTAAATATGCTCCGAGTGCTCGTCGCCGACTGGATGATGGGGGAGTCCTTAGTTTAGTCGGAACTGTCTAAGGGCCTTGTCCTATATGAAGGGTAGTCCTTGGGTAGGACCTATAGGGCAGGCCTATGACCCTACCTTGGGACTATAACCCCATCATTAGTCCCCGAATGGATCGGGGTTGGAACAATGAAGTGATGTCTCGAGTATGGAACCGACTGGTATGGAGGTGACTTTAGCGTTGTTTGCCTCGATCCATTTTATCCTTTCAACCAGTGATCCGAGTGAATAAACGAAGCGTCAGGGACCGAGTGCTTCCGCGGAATCTTTCGACGTGACTGGTCATGCCGACAGCGCCGGATTTTCCGGGATCCTCAAATTTCGGTTGCCGCGCGCTCAGCAGGGATGACGACATCGCCATCGAGTAGGTTTTGCCGCCTCGATTACCGTGCCTTTATCTTCTCCACTAACATCACATCGGACGGTTGGGGGGATAAGATCTCGGGTCCACCTGTTAGTGACCCACTCAGAAGCTTACTTAAGCCTCCCCGACGGGATTTCCTGTTGCGCTGCTCATCTTCCTCGCATTAATCCCGCTCCTCCCGCAGCTCTTTGCACGCCTCAAGCCTCCTCCTTCCCCTCCTCCTCTGCGGATCCGTCGCCTTCGCCATGATGAAGGGGCAGACCAGCAAACTCGAGTCGCAGAAGAAGAAGAAGAAGGGGGCGGCTCCTACTCAACGACGACAGCGGGCGCTGCCGGCGGGTTGGATCGAGGGGGATTTCCTCCCCTCCTCGGTGACGGAGGACGACTTGCTGGAGCTGGTGGAGTATGGCATGATCGTCAACAAGTCCTGGAGGCTGCCGGAAGGCGAGACGGAGCCGGCGCCAAAGGAGGGGGAGCGCATGCTGCTGCTCAGCCACGTGTTCAGAGGCTTCTCCTTGCCCCCCATCCTTTCTTCCAAGGTATTATGACTTACTTCGGGGCGCAGCTCCATCATCTTCCTCCGAACGCAATAGCCCACCTTGCTGCATTCGTCACCCTTTGCGAGTGCTTTATTGGATGTCCCCCCCACTGGGGGCTCTTTAAGTACGTCTTCTCCGCTAGATCCCAAACCGTCAAAAAGCTTAGCCTGTCGGACGATAAGACCCATATCCTCCAGCTCTGCGGGGGTTTAGGCTTCCAGAAGAAAACAAAGAGTAGCTACCCCCTCCAGTTGTCCGAGTCAGTTAGGAACTGGCAATCGTCCTGGTTCTATTGCCAGGACATTGCTTGTCCGAATGCTTGAGTGGGTTGCCACCTTTTAGCCTAGACCGTCCGGGCCCTCCCAGGAAGCTTGCGCTCTCTAAGGGGGAAAGGATCCAGATCCAGCCTTTGGTCGACGCGCTGATAGCCATCGTCCGCAAGGGAGTCACCGGCACAGACTTGCTGGAGACTTTTCTGGGTCGGCACATCCAGCCGCTGCAGGCCCGGCACCACGCCATGTGGCACTACGCGGGGCCTTCGGATTCCACTCGGTCTCATCCAGAGTGCCTGACCGGGGAGACTGTGCGTGCATGGGTCCGCGGCATCACATGCGCGAGTGATAACCCCGAAGGAGCCCGACGGGTGAAGCCCTTCCGCACCGACAATCCTCCTCCGAATGAGGTGAGCACATCTTGTCGAGTGCTTTTAATCTTCTTAGATTTATTGCTTTTCTTGTCCCGCCGACTGACGTTGCCGACTGTGTTTTGTGCAGGAGTGGACCAACTGGTATTTTGCCGTCTCGAACGGGAATCCAGCCGAGGAAGAGGAGGGCAGCCAGGAGGGCAGCGCGGATAGCACCGAGTACGTCTCCGACAACGGGGAGACGGAGGAGGAGACGGAAGAGGAGGAGAAGGAGGATGGGGAGCAGAGCTCGCCACCTTCACCACCAGAGCACCGAACCAAACGCCGTCATGACCTTGCTGCTCCGCCGGCTCCTCCAGCGGCCCCGAGTGCTCCGCCAGCTCCTCCCGTGGTTCCGGAAGCTCCGCCAGCTCCTCCCGTGGCTCCGAGTGCTCGGAGTGTGAAGAGGACCAGGGACGCTGCTGCCGAGCCCGTGAATCAGCCATCCAAGGTGGCCAAACCTAGTGGGCCTAAGCCTCAGAAAGCTTTGCCTCGGATGAGGATCGCTGTTCCGGTCGCTTCAGCGTAAGTGTCTTGTTCTTCCATCTCCTTTCAGTATCCGATTGCACTCCTCTTTTTGGGAACTCATGCTTATCCGTCGAGTGGATTTCACTCAACAGAGCTGCTACCTCCGCCACCTCTCTGCCGCGCCAGGACGATGATCTCATGGACACGGATAATGCCGCCACGTCCCAGAAAGGTACGTTGTCATGACTCCGAGAACTGTATTATTGTTTCGCGAGTGCTGTCTTTGATCTTGACCTTTTTCTGTAATTTCATTTTGTTCAGTCGGGCTTCCTTCGGAGGTGATCCATTTGGAGGACGACGACCAAAGGGGGTCGGAGCCAGCTTTGGCGCCTGTCCCTGAGGTTGTTCCATCTACCGCTGCTCCCACCATGAACGTGCCGCCGACTGAGACGGTGCCCCTCACAGTGGAACCGACTGGAGCGGAGCTCGGGATGCCCAGGGAGTCTTTTGTCGCGCCGGGTCCGTCAACTGTTCAATATGACGCTCGATGCCTCCCGGAAGACCAGGTGGGGGCCGCCAAGGACGCCATGGTGCAGGTGGAGCTGATGGTGGGTGACGCCAAGAGGGCGTATGACTCCATCGCGTCTTTGTACAAGAAAAGCTTGGAGCTCCGGGACGATATCCGAGTAAGTGTGCTAGTAAGTGTTTACTTTCCTCTTGTTACCCACTCGGGGTTTCAGCGATATACTCGGATACAGTAGGATGATTTTGAAGTGGGTTCACTCCGAGTGAACCCAGTGGGTGTAGTCCCCGAGACTTCTGCCGAGTGCTTGCACCGGCAGTTGTCTTTATATTTATTTTCCGTAATCTGAACAGATCAGAGCTGATCTGCCCGAATGGTACCAGTGGGGGCACTCTGAGTGCACCCACTGGGTGTAGTCTCCGAGAGTAGTGTTACTCGGGTCGAGTAATAGTAATCTCATAATGTTGTTTGTTTGCTATGGAGCTCGATAGGGCCGACCTGTTCGAGCTTCATACCAGTGGGGTCACTCTTAGTGAACCCACTAGGTGTAGTCCCCGAGACCGCTGTCGATTGCTTGCATCGGCAGGGGTCTGAAGAAGTTTGGTCTTTGAATGTTTTGTCGTATCTGATGAGACTTTTTCCTTGTTGAATGAGGCCGATCCTCCCTTTGTGTCTCTTTGGCAGAAGACTTGCGAAATGGGATCTGCGTACAATGCTCTGAAGGCTGAGAAGATTCAGCTTGCTGCGGACTTGGAGGTGGCTGTGAATGACCTGGCTGGTGTGAAGGAGGCTCTTGCTGACCGAGAGAAATCTTTGGAGGAGTCTTGGGAGACCAACAAGGCATTGCTAGCCGAAGTTGAAAAAAATGAATAGTCAGAGATCCGAATGGATGGGCCAGCTGAAGGTGATGAACACTTGGTGCATGGCGCAGGAGAAGTACGTCAGTGACTGGGCAAGGAAGATGGTTGCACTGCTTGGTGGTAAGTTGTTGCCGAGTGCTTCTTGACTTTGGAGTTAACTCCGCGCTTACTTTCTGCTTGTCTTTTCTTTGCAGACTTCTGTCGGGACGTTGAGACTGAAGCAGCCGACATTGAACGGTTGCTTGTTCCGAACGTTCCACTCGGCGATGAAGCCAACCGGGACATGCTCCGAGCGCATATTCGCCTTAGCAGGGTGGGATCTTTCATTGGCCGCCTGAGAAAAGTTGTTGGCCGAATCGACAAGGAGCTGTGGCCAGAAGATGACTCCCAGAGTGAAATAGATGGGTTGATGACTCGGCTAGAGGACGTCCCAAGCAGAGTGCAGGCATGGAAGAAGTCTGCCGCTCGTTGTGGTGCGGACGTGGCGCTATCTCTGGTCCGAGTGCAATGCAAGGAGGCCCGCGAAGAAAAACTGAAGACGTTGCAGGTCGCCAACACCAAGAAGCTTCGATTCAAAGATTTCATGGAGACCTTCCTCGACACAGCCACTCGCATTGCAGACGGAATCGACCTTGACACCTTTGTGGAGCCTGCCAGTCCCGGTGACGCTTGAAAAAACTTTATGGTGAACGCACATTTACCTCGGTATGCCGAGTGGTATCTGTATTAAACTTTGGCCACTGCTGTTGGCTGTCACATTCGTGGTTCGGTGTGGATAAGCTTGATTCACACCTAGCCGACTGATCGTAGATCCAACTTTGAATTCGAATCAGATCTTTTGCTCTTCCTTCGCTGAGTTTTTTTTGACACGATTTTGGTTTGTGATTTTTGTTTGGCGTCTCTTGGTGAAGCCAATGGCAAACATGCGGAGCATGTAGTTGTCAGTTGTCTTCACATCCACATGAGCCTCAATGAGGGTCTGCTAAGCCTCCGAGTGCGCACTCGGAGCGAGCTTTTACTTAGGCAACTCTAGGTCGCGGCTAAGTCTCCGAGTGCAACTGTTAGTGCGCACTCGGAGCGAGTTGTTACTTAGGCGACTCTGTGTCGCGGCTAAGTCCCCGAGTGTGACTGTAAGTGCGCACTCGGAGTGAGTTGTTACTCATGTATTTGTCAGTTGTCTTCACATCCACATGAGCCTCAATGAGGGTCTGCTAAGCCTCCGAGTGTATCTCTAGTACACACTCGGAAGAAGCTTTTTTACTTAGGCGACTCTGAGTCGTAGCTAAGTCCCCGAGTGTGACCGTTCGTGCACACTCGGAGTGAGTTGTTACTCATGTAGTTGTCAGTTGTCTTCACATCCACATGAGTCTCAATGAGGGTCTGCTAAGCCTCCGAGTGTATCTCTAGTACACACTTGGAGGAAGCTTTTTACTTAGGCGACTCTGAGTCGCAGCTAAGTCCCCGAGTGTGACTGTTCGTGCACACTCGAAGCGGATTTTTACTTAGGCGACCCTGTGTCACAGCTAAATGTCCGAGTGTGACTTTTAGTGCACACTCAGAGCGAGTTTGTACTTAGGCGATTCTGGGTCGCAGCTAAGTCCCCGAGTGTAAATTTTGGTGCACACTCGGAGCGAGTTTGTACTTAGGCGATTCCGGGTCGCAGCTAAGTCTCCGAGTGCGGCTTGTGGTGCACATTCGGAGCGAGTTTGTACTTAGGCGACTCTAGGTCGCAGCTAAGTCCCCGAGTGTGACTTTTAGTGCACACTCGGAGCGAGTTTGTACTTAGGCGATTCTGGGTCGCAGCTAAGTCTCCGAGTGCGGCTTGTAGTGCACACTCGGAGCAAGTTTGTACTTAGGCGACTCTGGGTCGCAGCTAAGTCTCCGAGTGTGACTTTTAGTGCACACTCGGAGTTAGTTTTTAATTAGGCGACTCTGGGTCACAGCTAAGCCTCCGAGTGCGACTTTTAGTGCACACTCGGAGCGAGTTTGTACTTAGGCGACTCTGGGTCGCATCTAAGTCACAGAGTGTGGCTTGTAGTGCACACTCGGAGCGAGTTTGTACTTAGGCGACTCTGGGTCGCAGCTAAGTCCCCGAGTGTGGCTTGTAGTGCACACTCGGAGCGAGTTTGTACTTAGGCGACTCTGGGTCGCAGCTAAGTCCCCGAGTACGACTTTTAGTGCACACTTGGAGTTAATTATTTAGACCAGAGTCTGCAAACGCGGAGGAATGTTGAATCGGCAAGAAATCAATCTGCTTTGTATTACTTCAATGATACTTGTTCTTTACATTGTCCCCGTCGGCGGTTATGTGTAGAAGCGCTTCAGGAGATCTCCATTCCATGTTCGCGGCTCGTCCGATTCCCTATCGAGGTTGTAGAGTCTATATGCTCCGTTGTTCAGCACCTTAGAGATGATGAAGGGTCCTTCCCAGGCGGGAGCCAACTTGTGTGGTCTCTGCTGATCCACTCGGAGCACCAGGTCGCCTGCTTGGAATGTGCGGCTCCTGACGTGCCGCGCATGAAATCGCCGCAGATCTTGTTGATAAATTGTTGAACGGATTAGCGCCATCTCGCGCTCTTCTTCTAGAAGGTCCACTCCGTCTTGCCTGGCTTGCTCTGCTTCGGCTTCGGAGAAGAGTTCGACTCGTGGAGAGTTGTGAAGCAAGTCACTCGGAAGGACTGCATCTGCTCCATAAACAAGGAAGAACGGGGATCGCCTTGTAGATCTATTCGGAGTTGTGCGGAGGCCCCACAACACCGAAGGCAGCTCGGTGACCCATGCGCCGGCGGCATGTCCAACTTCTCGCATGAGTCGAGGCTTCAACCCTTGAAGAATAAGTCCATTCGCCCGCTCTGCTTGCCTGTTTGTTTGGGGGTGCGCCACAGATGCAAAATCCACTCGGATTCCTCAGCCTGTGCAAAAACCTTTGAACCTGTCCGAGTCAAAGTTTGTGCCGTTGTCGGTGATTATCCTGTGCGGAACCCCGTATCTGGCGATGATGTCTCTGATAAATTTGATGGTCGTAAGGGCGTCAAGCTTCTTGATGGGCTTTGCTTCAATCCACTTGGTAAACTTGTCGACTACTACCAGCAGATGAGTGAATCCTCCTTGGCCTGTTCTGAATGGTCCGACTGTATCTAATCCCCACACGGCGAACGGCCAAACAAGAGGAATTGTCTTCAGCGCAGATGTTGGCTTGTGGGACTTGTTCGAATAGAACTGACAGCCTTCGCATCGGTCGACCATATCTTTTGCCATTTCATTCGCCTGCAACCAGAAGAAACCAACTCTGAATGCTTTGGCGACGATTGATCTTGAGGAGGCATGATGACCGCAGGTTCCCGAGTGAATTTCTTCCAAGATTAACTGTCCCTCCTCAGGGGAGACACTCCGCTGAAGGACGCCTGTAATACTTTCCCTGTACAACTGGCCATAAATGACGGTGAACTGCGGACGATCTGCCTAGCTTGGACTTCGTCTTCTCGTAACTCTTGCCTCATGATGTACGCAATGAACGGCACAGTCCACTCGGGGATAACAACAAGAATCTCCATGATCAAATCAACCACAGCGGGGACCTCGATTTCAGTTGGATCTATTGAGCTCTTCGGTTGTACTGGCTCCTCTGTAAAAGGATCTTCCTTCACCGAGGGGAGGTGTAGGTGCTCGAGGCAGACATCACTCGGGACCGGTCTCCGAGTGGATCCAAGTTTTGCCAATTCATCTGCTGCTTGGTTTTTTTAGTCGGGGAACATGGTGAAGTTCCAGACCTTCAAACTTCTTCTCGATCTTCCTTACTGCGTTGCAGTATGCAGTCATGGTGGGGTTCCTTACGTCCCATTCTTTCATTACTTGATTAACCACCAGATCCGAGTCGCCATAGACCATCAGGCGACAGACGCCGAGTGTGATGGCCATGCGCAATCCGTAAAGGAGTGCTTCGTACTCTGCTTCCTTGTTGGAAGAATCAAAATGTATCTGCAACACATACTTGAGTTTATCGCCTTTTGGGGATATGATCACTACGCCGGCGCCGGAGCCATTCAACATCTTGGACCCATCGAAGAACATGGTCCAATGGGTCGAGTAGATGTGAATCGGTTGCTGTTGTTCTACCCATTCTGCTGAAGTCAGCCAGAGCTTGAGACTTTATAGCTTTCTTGGCTTCGAACTTGATGTCGCAGTATAGCATCTCCATTGCCCACTTTGCCACTAAGCCTGATGCGTCCCGATTGTGGAGAATTTCCGACAACGGAGCATCAGATATGACAGACACCGAGTGGTCTTGGAAATAATGAGCCACCTTCTTTGCAGTCATGTAGATCCCATAAATAAGCTTTTGATAATGGGGATACCTCTGCTTGGAAGGAGTCAGGACTTCGGAGACATAATATACTGGTCGCTGAACCTTGTACGCTTTGCCTTCTTCTTCGCGTTCGACTGTCAGAACGGTGCTGACGACTTGATTTGTAGCTGCATTGTACAGAAGAAGGGGTTCTTTACTGAGCGGGGCAGTAAGAACCGGCTGGGTGGAAAGCAGGGCTTTGAGGTCATCGAATGCAATTTGGGATTCGTCTGTCCACTCGAAGGTATCTGATTTCTTCATGAGTCGGTACAGAGGTAACGCCTTCTCGCTGAGTCAAGCGATAAACCTGCTCAAAGCCACTAGGCAACCTGTGAGCCTTTGAACATCATGTATTCTTACCGGCCGCTCCATTCAGACGATGGTCCCGATCTTTTCGGGGTTGACATCGATCCCTCGTTCGGAAACGAAGAAACCGAGTAACTTCCCGTTGGGAACACGGAATGAACACTTGGCTGGGTTGAGCTTGATATCGTACCTACGTAGGTTGGCGAATGTTTCTACCAAGTCAGTCAGCAGGTCGGAACCTTTGCGTGACTTGACTATGATATCATCCATATATGCCTCCACATTTCGACCGATCTGGTCAAGGAGGCATTTTTGGATCATGCGCATAAAAGTTGCTCCTGCATTCTTCAAACCGAATGGCATAGTGATGTAACAGAAACACCCGAATGGGGTGATGAAGGCTGTTTTTAATTCATTCGGACCATACAGACGGATCTGATGATAGCCCGAATAGGCATCAAGGAAGGATAAACGCTCGCAACCCGCAGTCGAATCAACAATTTGATCGATGCGGGGGAGCGGGAAGTGATCTTTCGGACAGACCTTATTGAGATGCTTGAAATCGATGCACATACGGAGAGACTTGTCCTTCTTGGGCACCATGACAACATTAGCAAGCCACTCGGAGTGGTGTACCTCGCGAATGAAGTTGGCTGCCAAAAGTTTAGCCACCTCCTCTCCGATTGCCTTCCTCTTGTGCGCGGCGGACCGACGCAGGCGTTCTCGGATGGGCCGAGCAGCAGGATCCACATGCAGTCGGTGCTCAGCCAACTCCCTGGGTACACCTGGCATGTCAGCGGGCTTCCATGCAAAAATGTCCCAGTTCTCACGGAGGAATTGGATGAGCTCGGCTTCCTATTTTGGATCAAGGGTGGTGGAGATGTTTGTCGGGGCAGCAGCGTCGTCCGTCGGGTGGATGCTGACTTTCTTCGTGTCTCCCACCGACTGGAATGCGGACTCGGAAGCTAGCTTCTTTGAATGCATCAGGTCAGTGGGGTCGGCGGTCTTCTTGTACTCATCCAGCTCGAGAATAGCCATCTGTTGATCGACAATCCTCGACCCCTGCTGCAGACATTCCTCGGCTCGCTGCCGATTGCCTGTGACCGTAATCACACCTTTGGGGCCTGGCATCTTGAGCTTCAAATAGATGTAACATGGACGGGCCATGAAACACGCATATGCCGGGCGACCCAGAATCGCATGGTATGCACTCTGGAAGTCCACCACCTCGAATGTCAGCTTCTCCTTGCGGAAGTTCCTGTCAGAGCCGAAGACGATATCCAACGCGATCTGCCCGAGTGATTTGGCCTTTCGTCCTGGGACGACTCCGTGGAACTGCATACCGCTCTCGCTAAGTTTGGACATTGGAATGCCCATCCCCTTGAGAGTGTCGGCGTACATGATGTTCAAGCCGCTGCCGCCGTCCATGAGGACTTTGCGCAGTCTGACTCCTTCCACCACCGGGTCGACGACCAGGGCTTGCCTCCCTGGGGTGGGTACGTGTGCTGGATGGTCTGACTGATCAAAGGTGATCGCAGTCTGTGACCATTTGAGGAATGTGGGGGTGGTTGGGGTTGCCATGTTCACCTCCCTGTTAACCAGCTTCAGTCGACTCTTGCTTTCCACATCAGCAAAAATCATCAGCGTTGCATGGACTTGGGGGAACGGATCCTCCTTGTCCTCATCATCCTGCTCGGTGTCCTTTTCACTCGGCTGACCTTCACCGAATCCTTGGATCAGGAGGCGACACTGCCGAGTGGTATGCTTCGGGAATATGGCGTTGCCTTCCTCGTCCATCTTCGTGTGGATTGGACACGGTTGATCCAGGATGGAATTTCCTGACTGCCTCTTCTTGGGGGTGTACTGAGCTTTCCCCTTGCCTTTGAACTTGGCATTTGTAACAGCAGCTGCCTCTGCCTGCAGAGTGGATTGAGCCTTCTGCTTCTACTTCCGATTGCTGTTCCCATCTCCGCCGGCGACTGACTTATGCTTGCCGCTACGTATGCGGTCCTCCTCTTCGCCATTTGCATAGCATGCGTCTATCATCATCATCTTGCTCATGGAGATGTCGCCTGTCCGACCGAACTTCAGGTACAGATCTCTGTACCACACGCCTGCCTTGAAGGCGCAGACTGCTTGGTGTTCTGTGACGTTCTCGACCGTGTGGTAGAGGGTCGTCCAGCGCTAGATGAAATCACGCAGGGGCTCGTTCTGCTTCTGGACGCAGTGCTGGAGCTCCACGAGACCGGCAGGGCGTTTGCACGTGCCCTCGAAGGTTCTGATGAAGACTCGGGACAGATCTGCCCAGCTGTAGATGCTTGACGGAGCCAACTAGTTTAGCGAAGCTCGCGCTGAGCTGTCGAGCATCAGGGGGAGATGTTTCATGGCGACCTGGTCATCTCCGCCACCGATCTGGACTGCCACTCTGTAGTCGTCCAACCAAGTTTCTGGCTTGGACTCTCCTGTGAACTTGCTGATTCCCGTCGCCAATCGGAAGTTGGGAGGGATGTTAGCTGAGCGGATGGCCCGACTGAAGCATTCGGTACCAGAAATGACGGTCCTGCTTCCACTCGGACGGTCTCTATCATGACCATCGCGGTGGGCTCGACTTCTGTCGACCTTCTTCTGGGCGATGTACCCTCTTGCGTCGGGCCTTGGATCATGCGCGTCACCGACTGAACGACGATCATCGTGATGCCGGGGCCCGTAAAGCCCACCCCACGGAGGGGTGCGCGAACGGCGATGATCTTCGGGATTCCTGGAACGGCTGCCCCCTCTGCGTCGCTGATGAGAGTCGGGGCTGAAAACTGACCGATGCGTGTTCGCGTGAACAGAACTGTTGTGGATCCTGTTGTGCGACTAGGAGACCGCCGAATTTTGTTGTTGCACCGTATGCAACAGGGCACGGATCTGCTCGATCCCTCTACGAGCCTCTGAATCAGTCGGCTGGAGAGAATCGGCTATCTTGGCAGCCGCAGCCAGGTTGAGGATGGGTGTGCGGAACACCTCGACGTTGCTCTGGCGAGTGCGTTGACTGGCAGAATGATGGTGTTGACGACGAGCGCCGGATGATTCTCCGACCTCATGCTCGTTCCGACCAGTCCGGAGGGGACTTTCATGGGAATTGGCCATGAGAACTTCGGCTGCAGGCCCGCGACCCAGGTACTCGGAAGGTAGCTTAGTCGGAACTGAGTCCAAGCACTAGGATGGCGGCGCGACCACAACCGATTCGAGCACCGCCACTTGAGAGAACGCGCTCTGTCGCGCCTGGGCATGTCGCACCCAACGCTGGAGCCGCGGACGACGGGATCGCTTGTTGCGGCGCGCGATGGGGGCGAAGATCGACACCGGGGCCGATGGCTGGAGAAGAAGAACACCGCAGGAACTGGCACGGAAGTGCGTAGCCCCGCGACTGGGAAGCGCCTCGACGTCGAGGGGCGCATCCCGAAGCCATGCCGAATCGTTGGCGATGAAGGAGAGGGCACCGAAGAGGATCCGACGACCCATGCACAGATCTCCGCCGGACGACATGACGAAAGTAGGAAATCGCAAACTTGCCGGAAGTCGCTTAGACGCCTGCCCCATGGTGGGCGCCAACTGTCGTGGGAATAAGTCTGACAGTAGATGTATGGGGTACGAAAGGATGGGCAGAGCCTTAGCTACGGCGAGGATGTATGAGTTCAGGCCCCTCTACGGTGGAGGTAAAAGCCCTACGTCTCAGTGCTCTTGGGAGCTTAGTGTCGAGTGGATTATAGGATTACAGTAAATGCCAAGTCTTGCTCCAGTGGGAAGAGTGGCTTATATAGAGTGCGCTGCCCTTCATAATGGCCCGGTGGACAAGGGTGGAATAGTGGCGAATAAATGCCTACGTTACAGGTAACGTAAGCCTTAAATGCTAATAATGGTGAATGGAAACGTATGACCGTTGCCCTCCTGGGAGGTTACGATGTACATAGTGGATTCCAGTCGGTACGTTAAATATGCTCCGAGTGCTCATCGCCAACTGGATGATGGGGGAGTCCTTAGTTCAGTCGGAACTGTCTAAGGGCCTTGTCCTATATGAAGGGTAGTCCTTGGGTAGGACCTATAGGGCATGCCTATGACCCTACCCTAGGACTATAACCCCATCAGGTCTTGTCCATCACATCATTCTCCTAATGATGTGACCCCTTTATCAAAAGACAACTCATGTCTATGGCCAGGAAACCTTGAGCATCTTTGATCAACGAGCTAGTCCTTTTAGAGTCTCACTAGGGACAGTGTGTTGTCTATGTATCCACACATGTATTTGAGTTTCCAATCAATACAATTCTAGCATGGATAATAAACGATTATCATGAACAAGTAAATATAATAATAACCATTTTATTATTACCCCTAGGGCATATTTACAACAATAGGAAGAGTAAAACATAAATAATTTCAAAACAAAGAGAGATAATTGAGTAACATGCAAATTCCTATAACCATATTTGCCTCTCTCATAATAATTACACGTTGGATCATAATTAAACTCAACAATATATCTATCATGTAAAATATTCTCTTTATGATCCATATGCATGCAAGTCTTATAACCTTCTAAGGTAGTGGGATCATTATTACCTAAAGTTGACGCTCTTCCAAACCCACTTTTAGTAGTGTTGCAAATATCATAATCAATAATAGATTGATCATGAAGCATGGAATTGTCAAGATCACAAGAAACATCATGCTTATCACCCCAATCATGATATTCATAGAATTTATACTAACAACAAGGCAATCATGCTTTTCATTCAAGGAACTATCATCAATCACTTTATGAATTTCAAAATTTTCAGATTCACGATTTTCAAGCAAGACCTCATAAAGATAATCTAGTGCACTCAACTCACTAGAAATTGGTTCAAGATAATCAGGTCTTTTTAAAAGATTAGCAAGTGGATGAGGATCCATTTATCTTATTTTTCTTGTTTTTTACGTTCTGTTTGTGAGAGACAAAAATAAAGATAACATAAGTGGACAAGCAAGCAAAAATAAATATTTTTTTATTTTTGATTTTTATGAAGCAAGCAAAATATAACAGCAAATCAAAAGAAGAATAAGTGAATGATAATTTGTGTGAAGTTACTTGATAGTTGGTGATGATATTCCGTGGCAACGGCGCTAGAAATCCTTCCTCATACTTGTGATCTGCGTTGGGTTTTTCCATGAAGAGGAATTGGTAATTACAACACAGTACGGGTAAGTATTTCCCTTAGTTAAGAAACTAAGGTTTATTGAACCAATAGGAATATCAATCCTCAACCGTCTTTAGCCGTTGCACACAAAACAGGAAACAACTTGCACCCAATGCGGGCAAGAGGGTTGTCAATCCCCTTGATCTCGTTATTTTCAAGCGAATAAGGTGTGTAGATAATTGTAAATTGCAAAATAAAGTAAAAGACAAATAATGGCAACAAGGTAAATATAAGTTTTGTAGATATATAAGTGAATAGACCCGGGGGCCATAGTATTCTCTAATGGCATCTCTCATGAAAGCAACATACGGTGGGTAACAAATTACTATTGGGCAATTGACACAAAAGCAGATAGGTATGTGATTTTCATGATAATGATCATGTGTATATAGGCATCATGTCCATAAGGAAATAAGTCTATTCCTGCCTGCACCTACTATTATTACTCCACTTCAAGAGCGCTTCTATGCTTGCCTCTCTATGTATTAATTTCATGACAAACAGAGTAATGCTTGGAGAACGATGACATGATGTAGACAAAGTAAACTCAGTCCATATGAATAAACCCCATCGTTTTATACTTGGTAGCAACAACACAAAGACGCATCTTCTCCCCTTTTGTCAATGGGATATAGAAACCCGTCAGGTTGAACCCACTACAACGCACCCCTCTCACTAGAGAACTATCAAGCTACTTGGCCAAAGAAATTCAATAGATGAGAGATATTTACGAAGCTATGATGGTCATGCAATTAAGAATCATAATAATAAGTGGTGACTCAAATACTTTTCATGAATAATCTGAACATAAACCCACAATTCATCGGATCCCAACAAACGCACCATACAGAAGTATTACATTGAATATATCAAAGTGAAGATGCGATTATCATTGTATTCAAGATCAAAAGAGAGAGAGAGAGATATCCATCTAGGTACTAACTACTAACCCGTGGGTATGAGGTGAACTACTCACAACTCATCATGAGGACAACAATGTTGAGGAAGAGGCCCTCTGTGATCAATCCCCCTCTGGTAGAGTGCCGGAACGAAGATCCAAATGGGATCGCCATGGAATAGAGACTTGCGGCGGCGGAAAAAGTGTTTCACAATGCCCTTTAGGGTTTTTGGAATATATGTGAATTTATAGGCCAGAGAACGGAGGTAGGAGGGCCACCAGGGAGGGACAAACCACCAGGGCGCGCCAACCCCCTGGTCGCGCCCTGTTGGCTTGTGCCTCCCTCGTTGGTCTCTCGTATTCTCCCGAGGCTTCCAAGTTTTCCTTTGGTCCAGAAAAATTCATAAAAAGTTTTGGAGAAATTGGACTTCGTATGGTACTGTAAACCTAAAAAGTAAAAAAACACGCAGAAAACAACAACTGGCACTAGGCACTGGGTCAATAGGTTAGTGCTCAAAAATAATATAAATTGGTAAATTATTACTCAAAAAGTATCTTAGAATGATAATATAATAGCACGGAATATTCAAAATATATAGATACGTTGGAGACATATAATTAGTG
Source organism: Hordeum vulgare subsp. vulgare (assembly GCF_904849725.1). Taxonomy (NCBI): domain Eukaryota; kingdom Viridiplantae; phylum Streptophyta; class Magnoliopsida; order Poales; family Poaceae; genus Hordeum; species Hordeum vulgare. Next base: position 543,779,332 of record NC_058520.1, read on the forward strand.
TGGCCATATTCCCCTTTATACTTGGTTCCCTTGGTTTGAAGACGCTTGTCATGGTGGTTCCTCTTATTGAGTGGATGTCTGAGGCGCTCGAGCAAGCTGGTGGAGCTCTATGGGTGATGAGAATACAGGTTCCACCACCTTACATCACATTGACCGCATGCTAGAGGCTCCGCAACGTATGATGGATCTTCAGGAGGCTGCGGTGGTCCTAGGGGCTTGTTACGTCCTCGCTCGTTGCTCCGGGAACAAAAGTCCTTCCCTCGCGCTTAGGAATTCTTCTTGTCACTTCTCTGGTTTGTGTCGGTTTTTCCCTTGAAGATGAAAGGGTGATGCAGCACAGGAGCAGTAAGTATTTCCCTCAGTTTGAGAACCAAGGTATCGATCCAGAAGGAGGCCCTCGTCAAGTCCAAAGTACCTGCGCAAACACAAACAAGCTTGCACCCAACGCTCCAAAAGGGTGGTCAATCCCTTCAAGATTATTTGCAAAGTGAGATCTGAAGGCGGAAAGAGCAACAAAGTAAAAAGTGTAAGGCTGAAAATATGGTGTGGAGTAGACCCTGGGGGCCATAGTGTTCACTAGAGGCTTCTCTCAAAATAGCAAGTATTATGGTGGGTGAACAAATTACTGTCGAGCAATTGATAGAACGGCGCAAAGTCATGACGATATCTAAGGCAATGATCATACATATAGGCATCACGTCCGAGACAAGTAGATCGATACTTTCTGCATCTACTACTATTACTCCACACATCGACCGCTATCTAGCATGCATCTATTGTATTGAGTTCATAACGAACAGAGTAACGCTTTAAGCAAGATGACATGATGTAGATGGATAATCTCAAACCAATGATGAAAACCCCATCTTTTTACCCTTGATGGCAACAACATGATGCGTGCCTCGCTAGCCCTTCTATCACTGGGTGAGGTCACCGCACCATATGAACCCAAAACCAAGCACTTCTCCCACTGCAAGAAGCATAGATCTAGTTGGCCAGACAAAACCCACAACTCGAAGAGAATTACAAGGATATGAAATCATGCATAAGAGAGATCAGAAGAAACTCAAATAAGATTCATAGATAATATGATCATAAATCCACAATTCATCGGATCTCGACAAACACACCGCGAAAGAAGATTACATCGGATAGATCTCAATGAAGATCATGGAGAACTTTGTATTGCAGATCCAAGAGAGAGAAGAAGCCATCTAGTTACTAGCTATGGACCCGTAGGTCTATGGTGAACTACTCACGCATCATCAGAGAGGTCATGGTGTTGATGAAGAAGCCCTCCGTGTCCGAATCCCCCCCCCCCGGCAGGGCACCAGAACGTGCCCCAAATGGGATCTTGCGGATACAGAAGCTTGCGGTGGCGGAAAAGTACTTTCGATGATCTCCTAATTTTTTTTTGAGAATTTTTGGGAATATATAGGCGCAACCCCTAGGTCAGGGACGCTCAGGGGGCCCACAAGCCTGGATGGCGCGGCCTCCCCCCTGGCTGCGGGGTGGGGGCTTGTGGGGCCCCTGGGGCTCCCTTGCCTTGGCTCCCAAGCTCCCCGATCTTCTTCCATTATAGAAAAAATCTTTTCGGGGATTTTCTTCCGTTTGGACTCCGTTTCAAAATCTCCTCTGAAAGGGTTCAAAAACTTGGAAAAAACAGGAACTGGCACTTGGCATTGAGTTAATAAGTTAGTCCCAAAAAATAAATAAAAGGCATGCAAAACATCCAAAGTTTGACAAGATAATAGCATGAAACCATAAAAAATTATAGATACGTTGGAGATGTATCAAGCATCCCCAAGCTTAACTCCTGCTCGTCCTCGAGCAGGAAAGTGATAAAGAATGAATTTTTTGATGTGGAATGCTACCTAGCATAGTTGTCCTTTGCAACTTCTTTCACGTGACATGAATGTTCAGATCCGTATGATTCAAAACAATAGTTTGCTATTGACATGAAAATAGTAATACTTCAAGCAAACTAGCAAAGTAATCATGAACTTTCAAAATAACAAGGCCAAAGAAAGTTATCCCTACAAAATCATATAGTCTGGCTATGCTCCATCATCCTCACACAACTAATGTAAATCATGCACAACCCCGGAATTGGCCAAGTAATTGTTTTCGCACTCTTACTTTCTCAAACTTTTTATAACTAACACGCAATACATGAGCGCGAGCCATGGATATAGCACTATAGGTGGAATAGAGTGTGGTGGTGGTTGTGAGACAAAAAGGGAGGAGATGGTCACACTGACTCAGCATATCAATAGGCTGTGGAGATGCCCATTAATAGATATCAATGTGAATGAGTAGGGATTGCCATACAAGAGATGCACTAGAGCTATAAGTATGTGAAAGCTCAAAAGGAAAACTAGTGGGTGTGCATCCAACTTGCTTGCTCACGAAGACCTGGGGCAATTTTGAGGAAGCCCATCATTGGAATATACAAGCCAAGTTATAAAATGAAGATTCCCACTAGCATATGGTAGTGACAAAGCAAGAAGCTCTCAATCATGAAGAACATGGTGCTATCATGAAGCACAAGTGTGGAAAAATATAGTAGCATTGTCCCTTCTCTCTTTTTCTCTTTCTTTTTTCATTTGGGCTCTTAGGCCTATTTTTTTCTTCTCTTTTCTCCTTTTTTTGTTTTTGGGCTCTTTGGCCTCTTTTTTTATTTCCTCACATGGGACAATGCTCTAAAAATGATGATCATCACACTTTTATTTACTCACAGCTCAAAATGGTGATGACTCTACAGGAAATGCCTCCGGCAATGTACTGGGATGTGCAACGATCTAGCATGGCGTATGACGTTGAAACATCTCGCTAGCTATCTTACGATCATGCAATGGCAATATGAGAGTGACGGCACAAGTCATGAGACGAAACGGTGGTAGTTGCATGGCAATATATCTCAGAATGGCTGTGAAAATGCCATAGTAGGTAGATATGGTGGCTGTTTTCAGGAAGGAATTTGGTGGGTTTGTGCACCGGCGAGAATTGCGCGACTCTAGAGAGGCTAGCAATGGTGGAAGGTGAAAGTGCATCTATACCATGGAATCACATTAGTCATGAAGAAATCACATACTTGTTGTGAAAGTTTTTATTAGTAATCGAAACAAAGTGCTAAACGCATACTCCGAGGGGAAGGGTTGGTAGGTGTAAACCATCGCGCGATCCCGACCTCAACACAAAGGATGACAATCAATAGATCAATTATGCTCCGACTTCCTAACATAGCGGTTCACCATACGTGCATGCTATGGGAATCACTAACTCCAACACAAGTATCTCTGGATTCATAACACCCTACTAACATAACTATTAATATTACCGAATCCATGTCTCAAAACTAATTGAGAGGAATCAAAACTTATCTTTCTACTCAATGCACATGAAGATGGAGGTTTTTGCATCCTCTTTGGGTACCCAGCACATTTGGGACTACTTTCATAGCATAAGCCAACTACCAAATCACGCACCGCCGTGCTCTAAAGATATAAGTGAAGCACAAGAGAAAAATTATCTAGCTCAAAAGATGTAAGTGAAGCACAAGAGAAAAAGTATCTAGCTCAAAAGATATAAGTGAAGCACTATGAGCATTCTAGCGAAATCACGATGAGTGCATGTCTCTCTCTCTCAAAAAGGTGTGCAGCAAGGATGATTGTGACACAACAAAAAGAAAAGACTCATATGATACAAGATGCTCCAAGAAAAACACATATCATGTGGTGAATAAAAATATAGGTCCAAGTAATGTTACCGATGGATTGAAGACGAAAGAGGGGATGCCTTCCCGGGGCATCCCCAAGCTTAGGCTTTTTGGTGTCCTTGAATTTGGCTTGGGATGCCTTGGGCATCCCCAAGCTTGAGATCTTTCCACTCCTTATCTCTTTGTCCATGAGAACACCACCCAAAACTTGAAAACTTCACAACACAAAACTTAAACAGAAACTTGTGAAAACATTAGTACAAGAAAACAAACTACCACTTCTTTTGGTACTGTAGCAAACTTGAATTCCATCTATATTGATCATGGGCTACTGTATTCTCACTTTTCCATGGCTAGTACCCCCCGATACTAACCATAGTTTCATCAAAACAAGCAACCAACTCAACAAAAACATAATCTGTCAAAAACAGACCAGTCTGTAGCAATCTGTATACTTCGTATACTTCTGGTACCTCAATTTTTTTGAACAATTACGACGGCCTGGGAAAAAATCATATCAATCAGCAGCAAAAAGAATCAACTCAAAATCTCTTTCTGAATAAAAATGAAAAATCATCTCGTGAGCAAAAAGTTTCTGTCTTTTTCCAGCAGGATCAAACAACCATTACCAAGACTAATCATAAAGTCTTTGCTTGGCTCAAACACAAAAAGAAACACAAAAAACACAATCACAACAGAATTATGAAAGTGTGGACGCAACAAAACAGAAAGCAAAAGATAAATTCATTTGGTTTCCTCCCAACAAGCGCTATTGTTTAACGCCCTTAGCTAGGCATAAAAGCGATAGAATCACGTATCGCCGTCTTTGGTGCTCAAACCATAAGTGACCCTCATCATGGATTCATAAGGCAATCTTATTTTCTTTCTAGGAAAGTGCTCCATGCCGTTCTTTAAAGGAAATTGAAATCTAATATTCCCTTGCTTCATATCGATGATAACACCGATAGTCCTTAGGAAAGGTCTACCAAGAATAATAGGGCATGTAGGATTGCAATCAATGTCAAGCACAATGAAATCCACGGGTACATAGTTCCTATTTGCAATAATAAGAACATCATTGATCCTTCCCATGGGTTTCTTGACAGTAGAATCCACAAGATGCAAATTAAGAGAACACTCTTAAATCTCATTAAAACCCAGAACATCACATAAAGACTTTGGAGTCGCGGAAACACTAGCACCCAAATCACACAAAGCATTGCACTCATAGTTTTTGATTTTGATTTTGATGGTAGGTTCCCACTCATCATGAAGCTTTCTAGGGATAGAGACTTCCAATTCAAGTTTCTCTTCAAGAGATTTTATCATAGCTTTGACGATATGATCGGTAAAGGCTTTGTTTTGGCTATAAGTGTGTGGAGAGTTCAACATGGATTGCATCAAAGAAATGCATTCAATCAAGGAGCAACTATCATAATTGAATTCCTTGAAATCCACGGTAGTAATTTCATTACTACTCAAAGTTTTAACGTCTTCTACTCCACTTTTAGTGCTTTTAGCATCAAGATAGATGGACTCCGAATCATTGGGGCACTTTTCAACCAAAGTGGATTCATATCCAGCCCCATAATCATTAGGTTTGACACAAGAAAACAAAGATTCAATGGGAGTCACACCAAGCACTTTAAGAACTTCGTGATTCTCATCACGAGAACGCGCCTTTTTAAGCCATTCATGTCTAACATGAATTTGGGTGGTTCTTTCTTGGCTCTCAATCATGGAAACACGCATAGCTTTCAAAGTTTAATCCATGTTGATTTTTGGAGGATCACATTTAACTTTCAAAGCATCAACATCACAAGAAATTCTATCCACGCTCTTAGCCAAATCGTCAATTTTGAGTAGTTTTTCCTCTATGGATGCATTGAAAATCTTTTGGATATTACTCTCTAGATCAGAGGGTAATATATTGTAATTTCCATGGGTATTGTTGTAGGAGTTGCTAAAGTTATTAGAGGAGTTACTAGGAAAAGGCCTAGGAACATAGTTTCCTCTAAAAGCATTATTGTTGCCAAAGTTATTCCTACCAACAAAATTAACGTCCAAGCTAGCGTTGCTACTCTCAATCAAAGAAGACAAAGGCATATTATTAGGATCCAAAGGAGAACTTCTACTAGCAACCAAATTCATTAACTCATCCATCTTAGCACTCAACGAGTTAATTTCTTCTATAGCGTGTACTTTCTTACTAGTAGGTGACCTTTCAGTGTGCCATTGAGAGTAGTTTGTCATGATGTTGTCTAGGAGCTTTGTGGCTTCCCCTAACGTGATTTCCATGAATGTTCCACCTGAGGCGGAGTCCAAGATATTTATAGAAGCGAAATTCAAGCCAGCGTAAAAGATTTGAATAATCATCCAAAGGCTCAAGCCATGAGCGGGACACTTTCTAATCATTAACTTCATTCTCTCCCAAGCTTGTGCAACATGTTCATGATCAAGTTGCTTGAAATTCATGATATCATTACGGAGATAGATGATCTTAGCCGGAGGAAAATACTTGGATATATAAGGATCTTTGCACTTGTCCCAAGAATCGGTACTATTTTTGGGCAAAGAAAAAAACCAAGTTTTTGCGCGATCTCGCAACGAGAAAGGAAAAAAGCTTCAATTTAATCACGTCATTATCCACATCTTTTTTCTTTTGCATATCGCAAAGCTCAATGAAGGTATTGAGATGGGATGCGACATCTTCACTAGGAAGGCCGGAGAATTGCTCTTTCATAATAAGATTCAGCAAAGCGGCATTGATTTCGTATGACTCAGCACTAGTGGCGGGAGCAATCAGAGTACTAATAAAATCATTATTATTAGTATTCGAGAAGTCACAAAGTTTGGTGTTTTCATTCATGGTGACTTCGGCAAGCAAGCAAGCACACAAGCAAACAAAGAGCAGGCGAGAAAAAGTGGCGAACGAAAAGGCGAACTAAAAAGGCAAATTGGTGAAGTGGGGGAGAGGAAAACGAGAGGCAACTCGCAAACAAAGTAAATGCAAAAGATGAGTTTGCGACACCTACTTGGATGAGTTCTTGACTTGATCTTCCTCCCCAGCAACGGCGCCAGAAATTGGCACGTTGACGGGAGATTATTCGTGACTTGATCCTCCTCCCCGGCAACGGTGCCAGAAATTCTTCTGCTGCGGCAACAAAAGTCCTTCCCTGGCACTTATGAATTCTTCTTGTCACTTCTGTGGTTTGTGTCGGTTTTTCCCTTAAAGAGGAAAGGGTGATGCAGCACAGGAGCAGTAAGTATTTCCCTCAGTTTGAGAACCAAGGTATCGATCCAGAAGGAGGGCCTCGTCAAGTCCAAAGTACCTGCGCAAACACAAACAAGCTTTCACCCAACGCTTCAAAGGGGTTGTCAATCCCTTCAAGGTTGTTTGCAAAGTGAGATCTGAAGGCGGAAAGAGCAACGAAGTAAAAAGTGTAAGGCTGAAAATATGGTGTGGAGTAGACCCTGGGGGCCATAGTGTTCACTAGAGGCTTCTCTCAAAATAGTATTACGGCGGGTGAACAAATTACAGTCGAGCAATTGATAGAACCGCGCAAAGTCATGACGATATCTAAGGCAATGATCATACATATAGGCATCATGTCCGAGACAAGTAGATCGATACTTTCTGCATCTACTACTATTACTCCACACATCGACCGCTATCCAGCATGCGTCTAGTGTATTGAGTTCATGACGAACAGAGTAACGCTTTAAGCAAGATGACATCATGTAGAGGGATAATATCAAACCAATGATGAAAACCCCATCTTTTTACCCTTGATGGCAACAACATGATGTGTGCCTCGCTACCCCTTCTGTCACTGGGTGAGGTCACCGCACGGTATGAACCCAAAACCAAGCATTTATCCCATTGCAAGAATCATAGATCTAGTTGGCCAGACAAAACCCACAACTCGAAGAGAATTACAAGGATATGAAATCATGCATAAGAGAGATAAGAAGAAACTCAAATAAGATTCATAGATAATCTGATCATAAATCCACAATTCATCGGATCTCGACAAACACACCGGAAAATAAGATTACATCGGATAGATCTCCATGAAGATCATGGAGAACTTTGTATTGAAGATCCAAGAGAGAGAAGAAGCCATCTAGTTACTAGCTATGGACCCATAGGTCTATGGTGAACTACTCACGCATCATCGGAGAGGTCATGGTGTTGATGAAGAAGCCCTCCGTGTCCGAATCCCCCCTCTGGCAGGGCACCAGAACGTGCCCCAGATGGGACCTTACGGAGACAGAAGCTTGCAGCGACGGAAAAGTACTTTCTATGATCTCCTAATTTTTTTGGGAATTTTTGGGAATATATAGGCGCTACCCCTAGGCCAGGAGACGCTCAGGGGGCTCACAAGCCTCGATGGCGCGGCCTCCCCCCTGGCCGCAGGGAGGGGGCTTGTGGGGCCCCTAGGGCTCCCCTGCCTTGGCTCCAAAGCTCCCCGATCTTCTTTCGTTCCAGAAAAAATCTTTTTGGGGATTTTCTTACGTTTGGACTCCGTTTCAAAATCTCCTCTGGAAGGGGCCAAAAACATGGAAAAAACAGGAACTGGCACTTGGCACTGAGTTAATAAGTTAGTCCCAAAAAATAAATAAAAGGCATGCAAAACATCCAAAGTTTGACAAGATAATAGCATGAAACCATAAATAATTATAGATACGTTGGAGACGTATCACTCGTATGCGGGCCTGCCGCCATGGGTGGAGTGCTTGCAACATTGTGGCCACTGAACCGGAGGCTCGTCCTGCTCAATATTTCTATGGTGAGCTTGAATATGTAGCATCTTTTGCCACTTGAGAGAGTCGTCGTTAGATTTAGACCTATACCCTAGAAGAGAGAGAACTCATATCTTGGTAGGTGTGAGCTATGAGGACTATTTTTATAATTATGCTTAAATGCTACCATGGATAGCTTTAATATATTGGTTTTGCATGTATGTATGATTTTTGTGTGACTGTCCCTTGCGGAATCGAAGGTCGCGATGTTCATGGTTGATGTCGTAAGAATATTTAGTGGGGCTCGATATGACGAGAATGTATTTATTTAGTCCCTTCCCCTACACCCCTTTAGGTTGCAATCTTGTAATGGAGGACTACTGCTGCCTCTTGAGCTTGCGTTGGTTTTTCCCTTGAAGAGGAAAGGGTGCTGCAACACAGGAGCAGTAAGTATTTCCCTCAGTTTGAGAACAAAGATATCAATCCAGTAGGAGAATCGCGCCAAGTCCAGAGTACATGCGCAAACACAAAAGAGCTTGCATCCAACGCTATAAAGGGGTTGTCAATCCCTTGAAGATTGATTGCAAAGTGAGATCCGAAGGCGGAAAATGCAACGAAGTAAAAGAGTAAGGCTGAAAATATGGTGTGAAGTAGACCCGGGGCCATAGTGTTCACTAGAGGCTTCTCTCAAAATAGCAAATATTACAGTGGGTGAATAAATTACTGTCGAGCAATTGATAGAACCGCGCAAAGTCATGACGGTATCTAAGGCAATGATCATACATATAGGCATCATGTCTGAGACAAGTAGACATATACTTTCTGCATCTACTATAATTACTCCACACATCGACCGCTATCCAGCATGCATCTGGTGTATTGAGTTCATGACGAACAGAGTAACTCTTTAAGCAAGATGACATGATGTAGAGGGATAAACTCAAACCAATGATGAAAACCCCATCTTTTTACCCTTCACAGCAACAACATGATGCGTGCCTCGCTACCCCATCTTTTTACCCCGCACGGTATGAACCCAAAGCCAAGCACTTCTCCCATTGCAAGAATCATAGATCAAGTTGGCCAAACAAAACCCACAACTCGAAGAGAATTACAAGGTTATGAAATCATGCATATAAGAGATCAGAAGAAACTCAAATAAGATTCATAGATAATCTGATCATAATGTTGGGGAACGTCGCATGGGAAACAAAAAATTTCCTACGCGCACGAAGACCTATCATGGTGATGTCCATCTACGAGAGGGGATGAGTGATCTACGTACCCTTGTAGACCGTACAGCAGAAGCGTTAGTGAACGCGGTTGATGTAGTGGAACGTCCTCACGTCCCTCGATCCGCCCCGCGAACAATCCCGCGATCAGTCCCACGATCTAGTACCGAACGGACGGCACCTCCGCGTTCAGCACACGTACAACTCGACGATGATCTCGGCCTTCTTGATCCATCAAGAGAGACGGAGAGGTAGAAGAGTTCTCCGGCAGCGTGACGGCGCTCCGGAGGTTGGTGATGACCTTGTCTCAGCAGGGCTCCGCCCGAGCTCCGCAGAAACGCGATCTAGAGGAAAAACCGTGGAGGTATGTGGTCGGGCTGCCGTGGAAAAGTCGTCTCAAATCAGCCCTAAAACCTCCGTATATATAGGTGGGAGGGAGGGGACCTTGCCTTGGGGCTCAAGGAGCCCCAAGGGGGTCGGCTGAGTCCAAGGGGGAAGGTCCCCCCCCCCCCCAAACCGAGTTGGACTTGGTTTGGTGGGAGGGAGTCCTTCCTTCCCTTCCCACCTCCTCTTTTTTTTCTTTCTCTTTGATTTTCTTCTCTAGGCGCATAGGGCCCTCTTGGGCTGTCCCACCAGCCCACTAAGGGCTGGTGTGCCACCCTCGAGGCCTATGGGCTTCCCCAGGGTGGGTTGCCCCCCGGTGAACTCCCGGAACCCATTCGTCATTCCCGGTACATTCCCGGTAACTCCGAAAACCTTCCGGTAATCAAATGAGGTCATCCTATATATCAATCTTCGTTTCCGTACCATTCCGAAAACCCTCATGACGTCCGTGATCTCATCCGGGACTCCGAACAACATTCGGTAACCAACCATATAACTCAAATACGCATAAAACAACGTCGAACCTTAAGTGTGCAGACCCTGCGGGTTCGAGAACTATGTAGACATGACCCGAGAGACTCCTCGGTCAATATCCAATAGCGGGACCTGGATGCCCATATTGGATCCTACATATTCTACGAATATCTTATCGTTTGAACCTCAGTGCCAAGGATTCATATAATCCCGTATGTCATTCCCTTTGTCCTTCGGTATGTTACTTGCCCGAGATTCGGCCGTCAGTATCCGTATACCTATTTCAATCTCGTTTATCGGCAAGTATCTTTACTCGTTCCGTAATACAAGATCCCACAACTTACACTAAGTTACATTGCTTGCAAGGCTTGTGTGTGATGTTGGATTACCGAGTGGGCCCCGAGATACCTCTCCGTCACACGGAGTGACAAATCCCAGTCTTGATCCATACTAACTCAACTAACACCTTCGGAGATACCTGTAGAGCATCTTTATAGTCACCTAGTTACGTTGCGACGTTTGATACACAGAAAGCATTCCTCCGGTGTCAGTGAGTTATATGATCTCATGGTCATAGGAATAAATACTTGACACGCAGAAAACAGTAGCAACAAAATGACACGATCAACATGCTACGTCTATTAGTTTGGGTCTAGTCCATCACGTGATTCTCCTAATGACGTGATCCAGTTATCAAGCAACAACACTTTGTTCATAATCAGAAGACACTGACTATCTTTGATCAACTGGCTAGCCAACCAGAGGCTTGCTAGGGACGGTGTTTTGTCTATGTATCCACACATGTAAATGAGTCTTCATTCAATACAATTATAGCATGAATAATAAACGATTATCTTGATACAGGAATTATAATAATAACTATATTTATTATTGCCTCTAGGGCATAATTCCAACAGTCTCCCACTTGCACTAGAGTCAATAATCTAGCCCTCACATCATCATGTGAATTACATTGTAATAAATCTAACACCCATACAGTTCTGGTGTTGATCATGCTTTGGCCGTGGAAGAGGTTTAGTCAGCGGGTCTGCTACATTCAGATCCGTGTGCACTTTGCATATATTTACGTCCTCTCCCTTGACGTAGTCGCGGATGAGGTTGAAGCGTCGTTTGATGTGTCTGGTCTTCTTGTGAAACCGCGGTTCCTTTGCTAAGGCAATGGCACCCGTGTTATCACATAACAAGGTTATTGGATTCAGTGCGCTTGGCACCACTCCAAGATCCGTCATGAACTGCTTCATCCAGACACCCTCCTTAGCCGCCTCCGAGGCAGCCATGTATTCCGCTTCACATGTAGAATCTGCTACGACGCTTTGCTTGGAACTGCACCAGCTTACCGCACCCCCATTAAGAATAAATACGTATCCGGTTTGCGACTTAGAGTCGTCCGGATCTGTGTCAAAGCTTGCATCGACGTAACCTTTTACGGCGAGCTCTTCATCACCTCCATACACGAGAAACATCTCCTTAGTCCTTTTCAGGTACTTTAGGATATTCTTGACCGCTGTCCAGTGATCCACTCCTGGATTACTCTGGAACCTACCTGCCATACTTATGGCTAGGCTAACATCCGGTCTAGTGCACATCATTGCATACATGATAGAACCTATGGCTGAAGCATAGGGGACGGAGCGCATATGCTCTCTATCTTCATCAGTTGCTGGGCACTGAGTCTTACTCAATCTCGTACCTTGTAAAACTGGCAAGAACTCTTTCTTGGACTGTTCCATTTTGAACCTCTTCAAAACTTTATCAAGGTATGTGCTTTGTGAAAGTCCTATCAGGCGTTTTGATCTATCCCTATAGATCTTAATGCCTAGAATGTAAGCAGCTTCTCCTAGGTCCTTCATAGAGAAACTTTTATTCAAGTAATCCTTTATGCTCTCCAAAAACTCCACGTTGTTTCCAATCAGCAATATGTCATCCACATATAATATTAGAAACGCCATAGAGCTCCCACTCACTTTCTTGTAAATACAAGATTCTCCAACCACTTGTATAAACCCAAATGCTTTGATCACCTCATCAAAACGTTTGTTCCAACTCCGAGATGCTTGCACCAGTCCATAAATGGATCGCTGGAGCTTGCACACCTTGTTAGCATTCTTAGGATCAACAAAACCTTCGGGTTGTATCATATACAACTCTTCCTTAAGGAAACCGTTAAGGAACGCCGTTTTGACATCCATCTGCCAGATTTCATAATTGAAAAATGCAGCTATTGCTAACATGATTCTGACGGACTTAAGCATCGCTACGGGTGAGAATGTCTCATCGTAGTCAACTCCTTGAACTTGTGAAAAACCCTTTGCCACAAGTCGAGCTTTATAAACGGTCACATTGCCGTCAGCGTCCGTCTTCCTCTTAAAGATCCATTTGTTCTGAATAGCCTTGCGGCCCTCAGGTAGTACCTCCAAAGTCCACACTTTGTTCTCATACGTGGATCCTATCTCGGACTTCATGGCTTCTAGCCATTTGTTGGAATATGGGCCCACCATTGCTTCTTCATAATTTGCAGGTTCATTGTTGTCTAACAACATGATTGATAAGACGGGATTACCGTACCACTCTGGAGCAGCACGTGGTCTCGTCGACGTGCATGGTTCGACAGAAACTTGAACCGGAGTTTCATGATCATCATCATTAACTTCCTCCTCAACCGGCGTCGCAACGACAAAGGTTTCCCCTTGCCCTGCGCCACCATCCAGAGGGATGAGAGGTTCGACAACCTCGTCAAGTTCTATCTTCCTCCCACTCAATTCTCTCGAGAGAAACTCCTTCTCGAGAAAAGCTCCATTTTTAGCAACAAACACTTTGCCCTCGGATTTGAGATAGAAGGTGTACCCAACTGTCTCTTTTGGGTAACCTATGAAGACACACTTTTCCGCTTTGGGTTCCAGCTTTTCAGGCTGAAGCTTTTTGACATAAGCATCACATCCCCAAACTTTAAGAAACGACAACTTTGGCCTTTTGCCATACCACAGTTCGTATGGTGTCGTCTCAACGGATTTTGATGGTGCCCTATTTAAAGTGAATGCAGCTGTTTCTAATGCATAACCCCAAAATGATAACGGCAAATGGGTAAGAGACATCATAGATCGCACCATCTCTAATAAAGTACGATTACGACGTTCGGACACACCATTACGCTGTGGTGTTCCAGGCGGTGTTAACTGTGAAACAATTCCACATTGTCTTAAGTGAGTACCAAACTCGAAACTCAGATATTCATCCCCACGATCAGACCGTAGGAACTTGATCTTCTTGTTACGATGATTTTCCACTTCACTCTGAAATTGTTTGAACTTTTCAAATGTTTCAGACTTGTGTTTCATCAAGTAGACATAACCATATCTACTCAAATCGTCAGTGAAGGTGAGAAAATAACGATATCCGCCGCGTGCCTCCACGCTCATCGGACCACACACATCGGTATGTATGATTTCCAACAAGTCGCTTGCACGCTCCATTGTTCCGGAGAACGGAGTCTTAGTCATCTTGCCCATGAGGCATGGTTCGCACGTGTCAAGTGAATCAAAGTCAAGTGACTCCAAAAGTCCATCAGCATGGAGTTTCTTCATGCGCTTTACACCAATATGACCTAAGCGGCAGTGCCACAAAAATATGGCGCTATCATTGTTAACTCTAATTCTTTTGGTCTCAATGTTATGTATATGCGTATCGCTATCAAGATTCAATATGAACAATCCTCTCACATTAGGTGCATGACCATAAAAGATGTTACTCATAGAAATAGAACAACCATTATTCTCTGACTTAAAAGAGTAACCGTCTCGCAATAAACAAGATCCAGATATAATGTTCATGCTCAACGCAGGCACTAAATAACAATGATTTAAGTTCATCACTAATCCTGATGGTAACTGAAGTGAAACTGTGCCGACGGCGATTGCATCAACCTTGGAACCATTTCCTACGCGCATCGTCACTTCATCTTTTGCCAGCCTTCGTCTATTTCGCAGTTCCTGTTTCGAGTTGCAAATATGAGCAACAGAACCGGTATCGAATACCCATGCACTACTACGAGAGCCGGTTAAGTACACATCAATAACATGTATATCAAATATACCTGATTTTTCTTTGGCCGCCTTCTTATCTGGCAGATACTTGGGGCAATTGCGCTTCCAATGACCCATACCCTTGCAATAGTAACACTCCGTTTCAGGCTTAGGTCCAGCTTTGGGTTTCTTCGTCGGATTGGCAACAGGATTGCCGCTCTTCTTCGAATTACCCTTCTTGCCTTTGCCGTTTCTCTTGAAACTAGTGGTCTTATTCACCATCAACACTTGTTGCTCTTTACGGAGTTCAGACTCTGCGACTTTCAGCATCGCAAACAACTCGCCGGGAGACTTGTTCATCCCTTGCATGTTGTAGTTCAACACAAAGCCTTTATAGCTTGGCGGTAGTGATTGAAGGATTCTGTCAGTGATAGCTTCTTGCGGGAGTTCAATCCCTAGCTCAGCCAGACGGTTTGAGTACCCAGACATTTTGAGCACATGTTCACTGACAGACGAGTTTTCCTCCATCTTGCAAGCATAGAATTTATCAGAGGTCTCATACCTCTCGATCCGGGCGTTCTTCTGAAAGATAAACTTCAACTCCTGGAACATCTCAAATGCTCCATGACGCTCAAAGCGACGTTGAAGTCCCGTTTCTAAGCCATACAAGACTGCACATTGAACTATTGAGTAGTCCTCCTTACGTGCTAACCAAGCGTTCTTAACATCCTGATCAGCCGTAGCGGGTGGTTCATCTCCTAGCGCAGCATTAAGGACATAATCCTTCTTCCCAGCTTGTAAGATTAGCTTAAGATTACGAGCCCAGTCTACAAAGTTGCTTCCATCATCTTTCAACTTAGCTTTCTCTAGGAACGTATTAAAATTCAGGATGACTGTAGCGTGAGCCATGATCTACAACACAAATATATTCAAAGTGGACTTAGACTATGTTCAAGATAATTAGAGTTTAACTTAAATCAAATTATTAGCTAAACTCCCACTCAAAAAGTACATCTCTCTAGTCATTTGAGTGGTTCATGATCCACTTACACTAGCTCAAGTCCGATCATCACGTGAGTTGAGTATAGTTTCAGTGGTAAGCATCCCTATGCTAATCATATCATCTATATGATTCATGATCGACCTTTCGGTCTCATGTGTTCCGAGGCCATGTCTGCACATGCTAGGCTCGTCAAGCTTAACCCGAGTGTTCCGCGTGCGCAACTGTTTTGCACCCGTTGTATGTGAACGTTGAGTCTATCACACCCGATCATCACGTGGTGTCTCGAAACGACGAACTGTAGCAACGGTGCACAGTCGGGGAGAACACAATTTCGTCTTGAAATTTTAGTGAGAGATCACCTCATAATGCTACCGTCGTTCTAAGCAAAATAAGGTGCATAAAAGGATTAACATCACATGCAATTCATAAGTGACATGATATGGCCATCATCACGTGCTTCTTGATCTCCATCACCAAAGCACCGGCACGATCTTCTTGTCACCGGCGCCACACCATGATCTCCATCAACGTGTTGCCATCGGGGTTGTCGTGCTACTCATGCTATTACTACTAAAGCTACATCCTAGCAAAATAGTAAACGCATCTGCAAGCACAAACGTTAGTATAAAGACAACCGTATGGCTCCTGCCGGTTGCCGTACCATCGACGTGCAAGTCGATATTTTCTATTACAACATGATCATCTCATACATCCAATATATCACATCACATCGTTGGCCATATCACATCACAAGCATACCCTGCAAAAACAAGTTAGACGTCCTCTAATTTTGTTGTTGCACGTTTTACGTGGTGACCATGGGTATCTAGTAGGATCGCATCTTACTTACGCAAACACCACAACGGAGATATATGAGTTGCTATTTAACCTCATCCAAGGACCTCCTCGGTCAAATCCGATTCAACTAAAGTTGGAGAAACCGGCACTTGCCAGTCATCTTTGAGCAACGGAGTTACTCGTAACGATGAAACCAGTCTCTCGTAAGCGTACGAGTAATGTCGGTCCAAGCCGCTTCAATCCAACAATACCGCGGAATCAAGAAAAGACTAAGGAGGGCAGCAAAACACACATCACCGCCCACAAAAACTTTTGTGTTCTACTCGAGAAGACATCTACGCATGAACCTAGCTCATGATGCCACAGTTGGGGAACGTCGCATGGGAAACAAAAAATTTCCTACGCGCACGAAGACCTATCATGGTGATGTCCATCTACGAGAGGGGATGAGTGATCTACGTACCCTTGTAGACCGTACAGCAGAAGCGTTAGTGAACACGGTTGATGTAGTGGAACGTCCTCACGTCCCTCGATCCGCCCCGCGAACAATCCCGCGATCAGTCCCACGATCTAGTACCGAACGGACGGCACCTCCGCGTTCAACACTAGTACAGCTCGACGATGATCTCGGCCTTCTTGATCCAGCAAGAGAGACGGAGAGGTAGAAGAGTTCTCCGGCAGCGTGACGGCGCTCCGGAGGTTGGTGATGACCTTGTCTCAGCAGGGCTCCGCCCGAGCTCCGCAGAAACGCGATCTAGAGGAAAAACCGTGGAGGTATGTGGTCGGGCTGCCGTGGAAAAGTCGTCTCAAATCAGCCCTAAAACCTCCGTATATATAGGTGGGAGGGAGGGGACCTTGCCTTGGGGCTCAAGGAGCCCCAAGGGGGTCGGCCGAGTCCAAGGGGGAAGGTTCCCCCCCAAACCGAGTTGGACTTGGTTTGGTGGGAGGGAGTCCTTCCTTCCCTTCCCACCTCCTCTTTTTTTTCTCTTTGATTTTCTTCTATAGGCACATAGGGCCCTCTTGGGCTGTCCCACCAGCCCACTAAGGGCTGGTGTGCCACCCTCGAGGCCTATGGGCTTCCCCAGGGTGGGTTGCCCCCCCGGTGAATTCCCGGAACCCATTCGTCATTCCCGGTACATTCCCGGTAACTCCGAAAACCTTCCGGTAATCAAATGAGGTCATCATATATATCAATCTTCATTTCTGGACCATTCCGGAAACCCTCGTGACGTCTGTGATCTCATCCGGGACTCCGAACAACATTCGGTAACCAACCATATAACTCAAATACGCATAAAACAACGTCGAACCTTAAGTGTGCAGACCCTGCGGGTTCGAGAACTATGTAGATATGACCCGAGAGACTCCTCAGTCAATATCCAATAGCGGGACCTAGATGCCCGTATTGGATCCTACATATTCTACGAAGATCTTATCGTTTGAACCTCAGTGCCAAGGATTCATATAATCCCGTATGTCATTCCCTTTGTCCTTCGGTATGTTACTTGCCTGAGATTCGACCGTTAGTATACGTATACCTATTTCAATCTCGTTTATCGGCAAGTCTCTTTACTCGTTCCGTAATACAAGATCCCGCAACTTACACTAAGTTACATTGCTTGCAAGGCTTGTGTGTGATGTTGTATTACCGAGTGGGCCCCGAGATACCTCTCCGTCACACGGAGTGACAAATCCCAGTCTTGATCCATACTAACTCAACTAACACCTTCGGAGATACCTGTAGAGCATCTTTATAGTCACCCAGTTACATTGCGACGTTTGATACACACAAAGCATTCCTCCGGTGTCAGTGAGTTATATGATCTCATGGTCATAGGAATAAATACTTGACACGCAGAAAACAGTAGCACCAAAATGACACGATCAACATGCTACGTCTATTAGTTTGGGTCTAGTCCACCACGTGATTCTCCTAATGACGTGATCCAGTTATCAAGCAACAACACTTTGTTCATAATCAGAAGACACTGACTATCTTTGATCAACTGGCTAGCCAACTAGAGGCTTGCTAGGGACGGTGTTTTGTCTATGTATCCACACATGTAAATGAGTCTTCATTCAATACAATTATAGCATGGATAATAAACGATTATCTTGATACAGGAATTATAATAATAACTATATTTATTATTGCCTCTAGGGCATAATTCCAACACATAAATCCACAATTCATCGGATCTCGACAAACACACCGCAAAGGAAGATTACATCGGATAGATCTCCATGAAGATCATCAAGAACTTTGTATTGAAGATCCAAGAGAGAGAAGAAGCCATCTAGCTACTAGCTATGGACCCGAAGGTCTATGGTGAACTACTCACGCATCACTGGAGAGGTCATGGTGTTGATGAAGAAGACCTTCGTATCCGAATCCCCCCGGGAGGGCACCAGAACGTGCCCCAGATGGGATCTTGAGGAGACAGAAGCTTGCGGCGGCGGAATAGTATTTTCATGGATCTCTCGCAAAGTTTTGGATTTTTTCTGAATTTATAGGCGGAAGAGGTAGGGCAGACGTGCCACAGGGGGCCCACAAGCCTGCTAGGCGCGCCCCCTTGGCCGCGCCTAGGAGGCTTGTGGGGTCCCCTACTGGCCCCTGCCTTGGTTGTCAAGTCTGACGCGTATCTTCTGTTCTGGAAAAATCTTTTCGGAAGTTTTATTCCGTTTGGACACCGTTTAAAATCCTCCTCTGAAAAGGGTCAAAAACACGGAAAAAACAGGAACTCGCACTTGGCACTGAGTTAATAAGTTGTTCCAAAAAAAGATATAAAAGGCATACAAAACATCCAAAGTTTGACAAGATAATAACATGGAACTATCAAAAATTATAGATACGTTGGAGACGTATCAAGCATCCCCAAGCTTAACTCCTGCTCGTCCTCGAGTAGGGAAGTGATAAAGACTGGTTTTTTGATGTGGAATGCTACCTGGCATAGTTGTCCTTTGTAACTTCTTTCATGTGACATGGATGTTCAGATCCGTAAGATTCAAAACAATAGTTTGCTATTGACATGAAAACAATAATACTTCAAGCAAACTAGCAAGGTAATCATGAACTTTCGAAATAACAAGGTCAAAGGAAGTTATCCCTACAAAATCATATAATCTGGCTATGCTCCATCATCCTCACACAGCTAATTTAAATCATGCACAACCCCGGTATTGGCCAAGTAATTGTTTTCGCACTCTTACTTTCTCAAATTTTTTAACTTTATGCCTCCCCTGCGATGTCCGAGCCACCCTAAAGCGAGGAGGGCGCGGGGCTTCCTGATACGTCTCCAACGTATCTATAATTTTTTATGGTTCCATGTTATTATTTTGTCAAACTTTGGATGTTTTGTATGCCTTTTATATCTTTTTTGGGACAAACTTATTAACTCAGTGCCAATTGCCAGTTCCTATTTTTTCCTTGTTTTTCACCCCTTTCACAGGAGAATTTTAAACGGTGTCCAAACGGAATAAAACTTCCGAAAAGATTTTTTCCGGAACAGAAGATACGCAGGGGATGTGAGAACCAAGGCAGAGGCCACGAGGGGAGGCCACAAGCCCCCTAGGCGCGGCAAGGGGGCCCCCACCTAGCAAGCTTGTGGCCCCCCTGTGGCTCGTATGCCCTACCTCTTTCGCCTATAAATTCCTGAAAAATCCAAAACTGCACGAGAGATCCACGAAAATACTTTTCCGCCATCGCAAGCTTCTATCTCCGCAAGATCCCATCTGGGGCACGTTCTGGTGCCCTGCCGGAGGGGGGATTCGGATACAGAGGGCTTCTTCATCAACACCATGACCTCTCCGATGATGCGTGAGTAGTTCACCATAGACCTTCGGGTCCATAGCTAGTAGCTAGATGGCTTCTTCTCTCTCTTGGATATTCAATACAAAGTTCTCCATGATCTTCATGGAGATCTATCCGATGTAATCTTCTTTTGCGGTGTGTTTGTCGAGATTCGATGAATTGTGGATTTATGATCAGATTATCTATGAATCTTATTTGAGTTTATTCTGATCTCTTATATGCATGGTTTCATATCCTTGTAATTCTCTTCGAGTTGTGGGTTTTGTTTGGCCAACTTGATCTATGATTCTTGCAATGGGAGAAGTGGTTGGTTTTGGGTTCATACCGTGCGGTGACCTCATCCAGTGACAGAAGGGGTAGCGAGGCACGCATCGTGTTGTTGTCATCAAGGGTAAAAAGATGGGGTTTACATCATTGGTTTGAGTTTATCCCTCTACATCATGTCATCTTGCTTAAGGCGTTACTCTGTTTGTCATGAACTCAATACACTAGATGCATGCTGGATAGCGGTCGATGTGTGGAGTAATAGTAGTAGATGCAGAAAGTATCGGTCTACTTGTTTCGGACGTGATGCCTATTTGTATGATCATTGCCTTAGATATCGTCATGACTTTGCGCGGTTCTATCAATTGCTCGACAGTAATTTGTTCACCCACCATAATATTTGCTATTTTGAGAGAAGCCTCTAGTGAACACTATGCCCCCCGGGTCTACATCACATCATATTTTCAGCCTTACACTTTTACTTTGTTGCACTTTCCGCCTTCGGATCTCACTTTGCAATCAATCTTGAAGGGATAGACAACCCCTTTATAGCGTTGGGTGCAAGCTCGTTTGTGTTTGTGCAGGTACTCTGCAGACTTGGCTTGATTCTCCTACTGGATTGATACCTTTGTTCTCAAACTGAGGGAAATACTTACTGCTCCTGTGCTGCATCACCCTTTCCTCTTCAAGGGAAAACCAACACAAGCTCAAGAGGTAGCAGAAGGATTTCTGGCGCCGTTGCCGCGGAGGATTTCTAGCACCGTTGCCGGGGGAGGATCAAGTCAAAGAATAGTCTCCCGTCAACGTTTCAATCTTTGGCACCGGGGATTATTCTAGGTGAAGCTCATCCAAGTAAGTGTCGCAAACTCATCTCTTGCATTTACTTTTTTTTGCCTCTCGTTTTCCTCTCCCCCACTTCTAAAAAACAAAAAATTACAAAAATATTTGCCTTTTTCATCGCCCTTTTCTCTCGCTTGCTTTCTGTTCGCTTGTGTGTTTGTTTGCTTGCTGAAGTCACCATGACTGAAAACACCAAACTTTGTGACTTCTCGAATACTAATAATAATGATTTTATTAGTACTCCGATTGCTCCCGCCACTAGTGCGGAATCGTACGAAATCAATGCTGCTTTGTTGAATCTTGTTATGAAAGAGCAATTCTCCGGCCTTCCTAGTGAAGATGCCGCATCCCATCTTAATACCTTCATTGAGCTTTGCGATATGCAAAAGAAGAAAGATGTGGATAATGATGTGGTTAAATTTAATATTTTTCCGTTCTCGTTGCGAGATCGAGCAAAAACTTGGTTTTTATCTTTGCCCAAATATAATATTGATTCTTGGAACAAGTGCAAAGATGCTTATATATCCAAGTATTTTCCGCCGACTAAGATTATCTCTCTCCGTAATGATATCATGAATTTTAAGCAACTTGATAATGAACATGTTGCACATTCTTGGGAGAGAATGAAATTGATGATTAGAAATTGTCCCGCTCATGGCTTGAGTCTTTGGATGATTATACAAATCTTCTACGCTGGTTTGAATTTTGCTTCTAGAAATATCTTGGACTCTGCCTCAGGTGGAACGTTCATGGAAATCACGTTAGGAGAAGCCACAAAACTCCTAGAAAATATCATGACAAACCACTCTCAGTGGCACATTGAAAGGTCACCTACTAGTAAGAACGTACACGCTATAGAAGAAATTAACTCGTTGAGTGCTAAGATGGATGAGTTAATGAAGTTGGTTGCTAGTAAAGGTGCTCCTTTAGATCCTAATGATATGCCCTTGTCTTCCTTGATTGAGAGTAGCAACGCGAGCTTGGACGTTAATTTTGTTGGTAGGAACAATTTTGGCCACAACAATGCTTTTAGAGGAAACTATGTTCCTAGGCCTTTTCCTAGTAATCCCTCTAATAACTTTGGCAACTCCTACAGCAATACTGATGGAAATTACAATAAATTACCCTATGATCTAGAGAGTAATATCAAAGAGTTTACCAACTCGCAAAAGATTTTCAATGCGTCCATAGAGGAAAAACTACTCAAAATTGATGATTTGGCTAGGAGCATTGATAGAATGTCTCTTGATATTGATGCTTTGAAAGTTAGATGTGCTCCCCCCAAGATCAATATGGATGAAACTTTAAAGGCTATGCATGTTTCCATGAATGAGAGCAAAGAAAGAACCGCCCAAATTCGTGCTAGACATGAATGTCTTAAAAAGGCGTGTTCTCGTGATAAGAATCACACAAATCTTAAAGTGCTTGGTGTGACTCCCATTGAATCCTTGTTTTCTTGTGTCAAACCTAATGATGATGGGGCTGGATATGAATCCACTTTGGTTGAAAAACGCCCCAATGATTCGGAGTCCATCTATCTTGATGCTAAAAGCATTGAAACTGGAGTAGAAGATATCAAAACTTTGAGTAGTAATGAAACTACCACTTTGGATTTCAAGGAATTCAATTATGATAGTTGCTCTTTGATTGAATGCATTTCCTTGATGCGATCCATGCTAAACTCTCCACACGCTTATAGCCAAAACAAGGCCTTTACCGATCATATCGTCGATGTTATGATAAAATCTCTTGAAGAGAAACTTGAGTTGGAAGTTTCTATTCCTAAAAAGCTTCATGATCAGTGGGAACCTACTATCAAAATCAAAATAAAAAACTATGAATGCAATGCTTTGTGTGATTTGGGTGCTAGTGTTTCAGCGATTCTAAAGTCTTTATGTGATGTTCTAGGCTTTAATGAGATTGAGGAGTGCTCTCTTAATTTGCATCTTGCGGATTCTACTGTTAAGAAACCCACGGGAAGGATCAATGATGTTCTTATTATTGTAAATAGGAACTATGTACCCGTGGATTTCATTGTGCTTGATATTGATTGCAATCCTACATGCCCTATCATTCTTGGTAGACCTTTCCTAAGGACTATTAGTGCTATCATCGATATGAAGGAAGGGAATATTAGATTTAAATTTCCTTTAAAGAAGGGCATGGAGCATTTTCCTAGAAAGAAAATAAGATTGCCCTATGAATCAATTATGAGGGCTACTTATGGTTTGAGTACCAAAGACGACGATACGTGATTCCATCACCTTAGGACTAGCTAAGGGCGTTAAACAATAGCGCTTGTTGGGAGGCAACCCAATGAATTTATCTTTTTCTTTATGTTTTTTTGCGTCCACACCATCATAATTCTGTTATGATTCTGTTTTTTGTGTTTATTTTTGTGTTTGATCCAAGCAAAACCTTTATGACTAGTTTGGTGTTGGTTGTTTGATCCTGCTGGAAAAAGACAGAAACTTTTCGCTCACGAAATTATTTTTCATTTTTATCCAGAAAGAGCTTTTGAGTTGATTCATTTTGATGCTGGTTGATATGCTTTTTTCCTAGTCTGTCGTAATGTTTCAGAATTTTTGAGGTACCAGAAGTATACGAAGTATACAGATTGCTACAGACTGGTCTGTTTTTGACAGATTCTGTTTTTGTTGTGTTGGTTGCTTGTTTTGATGAAGTTATGGATAGTATCGGGGGGTACAAGCCATGGAAAAGTGATAATACAGTAATCTAACACCAATATAAATAGAAATCAAGATTGCTACAGTACATAAAGAGGTGGTAGTTTGTTTTCTTGTGCTAATGATATCACGAGTTTCTGTTTAAGTTTTGTGTTGTGAAGTTTTCAAGTTTTGGGTGATGTTCTCATGGACAAAGGGATAAAGAATGGAAAGAGCTCAAGCTTGTGGATGACCAAGGCATCCCAAGCCAAATGCAAGGACACCAAAAAGCCTAAGCTTGGGGATGCCCTGGGAAGGCATCCCCTCTTTCGTCTTCAATCCATCGGTAACATTACTTGGAGCTATAATTTTGTTCACCACATGACATGTGTTTTGCTTGGAGCGTCTTGTATCGTAGGAGTCTTTTCTTTTCGTTGTGTCACAATCATCCTTGCTGCAAACATTTTGAGAGAGACATGCACTCATCGTGATTTTGCTAGAATACTCTTTGTGCTTCACTTATATCTTTTGAGCTAGATAATGTTGCTCTATGTGCTTCACTTAGATATTTTAGATCACGGCGGTGCGTAACTTGGTAGTTGGCTTGTGCTATGAAAGTAGTCCCAAAGGTGATAGGTATCCAAATAGGATACAATAAACTTCCATCTTCATGTGCATTGAGTAGAAAGATGAGTTTGATTCCTCTCAATTAGTTTTGAGACGTGGATTTGGTAATATTAAGAGTTATGTTAGTAGGGTGTTGGGAATCTAGAAATACTTGTGTTGAAGTTAGTGATTCCCGTAACATGCACGTATGGTGAACCGCTATGTTAGGAAGTCGGAGCATAATTGATCTATTGATTGTCATCCTTTGTGTTGCGGTCGGGATCACGCGATGGTTAACACCTACCAACCCTTCCCCTAGGAGTATGCGTTTAGCACTTTGTTTCAATTACTAATAAAAACTTTCGCAATAAGTATGTGAGTTCTTCATGACTAATGTGAGTCCATGGTATAGATGCACTTTCACCTTCCACCATTGCTAGCCTCTCTAGTACCGCGCAATTCTCGCGGTGCACAAACCCACCATATGCCTTCCTCAAAACAACCACCATATCTACCTACTATGGCATTTTCATAGCCATTCCGAGATATATTGCCATGCAGCTCCCACCGTTCCATCTCATGACTTGTGCCGTCACTCTCATATTGCCATTGCATGATTGCAAGATAGCTAGCGAGATGTTTCAATGTCATACGCCAAGCTAGATCGTTGCACATCCTGGTACACTATCGGAGGCATTTCCTATAGAGTCATCATCGTTCTAAGCTTTGAGCTGTGAGTAAATAAAAGTGTGATGATCATCATTATTAGAGCATTGTCCCATGTGAGGAAAAAAAGAGGCCAAAGTTGCCAACATAAAAAAAGAGAGAGATGGAAAGATGCCAAAGAGCCCCAAAAAAGAGAATAAGAGAGAAGGGACAATGCTACTATCTTTTTCCACACTTGTGCTTCATAATAGCACCATGTTTTTCATATTGAGAGCCTCTCATTTTGTCACCACCATATGCTAGTGGTAATCTTCATTATATAACTTGGCTTGTATATTCCAATGATGGGCTTCCTCAAAATTTCCCTAGGTCTTCGTGAGCAAGCAAGTTGGATGCACACCCACTAGTTCTCCTTTTGAGCTTTCACATACTTATAGCTCTAGTGCATCCTTTGTATGGCAATCCCTACTCATTCACATTGATATATATTAATGGGCATCTCCATAGCCCTTTGATACGGTGAGTCAATGTGACCATCTCCTCCTTTTTGTCTCACAACCTCCACCACACTCTATTCCACCTATAGTGCTATATCCATGGCTCACGCTCATGTATTGCGTGAGAGTTGAAAAAGGTTTTCGAAAGTAAGAGTGCAAAAACAATTACTTGGCCAATACCGGGATTGTGCATTATTTAAATTAATTGTGTGGGGATGATGGAGCATAGTCAGACTATATGATTTTGTAGGGATAACTTTCTTTGGCCTTGTTATTTCGAAAGTATATTGATTACCTTGCTAGTTTGCTTGAAATATTATTGTTTTCATGTCGATAGCAAACTATTGTTTTGAATCTTACGGATCTGAACATTCATGTCACATGAAAGAATTTACAAAGGACAACTATGCTAGGTAGCATTCCACATCAAAAATTCAGTCTTTATCACTTCCCTACTCGAGGACGAGCAGGAGTTAAGCTTGGGGATGCTTGATATGTCTCCAACGTATCTATAATTTTTGATGGTTCCATGCTATTATCTTGTCAAACTTTGGATGTTTTGTATGCCTTTTATAATTTTTTGGGACTAACTTATTAACTCAGTGCCAAGTGCCAGTTCCTGTTTTTTCCGTGTTTTTGACCCCTTTCAGAGGAGAATTTTAAACGGTGTCCGAACGGAATAAAACTTCCGAAAAGATTTTTTCCGGAACAGAAGATACGCAGGGGACGTGAGAACCAAGGTAGAGGCCACCAAGGGAGGCCACAAGCCCCCTAGGCGCGGCCAGGGGGGCCCGCGCCTAGCAGGCTTGTGGGCCCCGTGTGGCTCGTCTGCCCTACCTCTTCCGCCTATAAATTCCCGAAAAATCCAAAATTGCGCGAGAGATCCACGAAAATACTTTTCCCCCGCTGCAAGCTTCTGTCTCCGCAAGATCCCATCTGGGGCACGTTCTGGTGCCCTACCGGAGGGGGATTTGGATACACAGGGCTTCTTCATCAACATCATGACCTCTCCGGTGATGCATGAGTAGTTCACCATAGACCTTTGGGTCCATAGCTAGTAGCTAGATGGCTTCTTCTCTCTCTTGGATCTTTAATACAAAGTTCTCCTTGATCTT
This sequence comes from Hordeum vulgare subsp. vulgare, assembly GCF_904849725.1. Lineage (NCBI taxonomy): Eukaryota > Viridiplantae > Streptophyta > Magnoliopsida > Poales > Poaceae > Hordeum > Hordeum vulgare. Next base: position 543,806,192 of record NC_058520.1, read on the forward strand.
CATGGAGATCTATCCGATGTAATCTTCTTTTGCGGTGTGTTTGTCGAGATCCGATGAATTGTGGATTTATGATCAGATTATCTATGAATCTTATTTGAGTTTCTTCTGATCTCTTATATGCATGATTTCATATCCTCGTAATTATCTTCGAGTTGTGGATTTTGTTTGGCCAACTTGATCTATGATTCTTGCAATGATAGAAGACCTTGATTTTGGGTTCATACCGTGCGGTGACCTCACCAGTGACAGAAGGGGTAGCGAGGCACACATCATGTTGTTGCCATCAAGGGTAAAAAGTTGGGGTTTACATCATTGGTTTGAATTTATCCCTCTACATCATGTCATCTTGCTTAAGGCGTTACTCTGTTCGTCATGAACTCAATACACTAGATGCATGCTGGATAGCGGTCGATGTGTGGAGTAATAGTAGTAGATGCAGAAAGTATCGGTCTACTTGTTTCGGACGTGATGCCTATATGTATGATCATTGCCTTAGATATCGTCATGACTTTGCGCGGTTCTATCAATTGCTCGACAGTAATTTGTTCACCCACCGTAATATTTGCTATTTTGAGAGAAGCCTCTAGTGAAAACTATGGCCCCCGGGTCTACTTCACATCATATTTTCAGCCTTACACTTTTATTTCGTTGCAGCCATCAGATCTCACTTTGCAATCAATCTTGAAGGGATTGACAACCCCTTTATAGCGTTGGGTGCAAGCTCGTTTGTGTTTGTGTAGGTACAGTGGACACTTGGCTTGATTCTCCTACTGGATTGATACCTTGGTTCTCAAACTGAGGGAAATACTTACTGCTCCTGTGCTGCATCACCCTTTCCTCTTCAAGGGAAAAACCAACGCAAGCTCAAGAGGCAGCACTTCCATTCCCGCACCCAACGGGCACCGGGGCCCTTCGGCACAACACCAGTGATGGCAGCACTTGGTGGCAACGGCGACCTTCAACAGGCCGGCACAGCCCGAGAGAGAGGAGATGCAGCAGTTGGGGAGGAGCTACACGACTCTGGAGGGACTCCGGCGTGGAAAAGAGAGGAAAGGGAGCAACCGTGGCCTCGAACCGGAGCTGTGGCCGATGGAGAAGATGCATGCACGAGGATGGATGCAGGGCTCGGAAGGGAGGGTGGGGAGGTCCAGGAGATTTCTAGCGAGAGAGGGGAGTGGATCCGAGGCTCTAGGTGCTCGGGGAGGCCATATAGAGAGGGGAGACGAGAAAGATCTCGGATGCTCCCTGGTGCCTACTGGGCACGGTGGCCATGCATGCCCGAGGAAGCTTGGAAGCTTGCTGATTATGGGGAGTGGTTTGAACGGTCAAAAGAAGGCTCTGAGACATAGTGAGACATCTTGGACCAGCTAGAAATGGACTGGAGGAAAGAATCAAGATGCAGAGCACCATTTCTGCACTCCACGGAGGTGGTCACCACCCCACTTGGTGTCCTGGGCCACCCCTTGGCCAGGCCAAGGTGTCAAACATGCAAGGCATGTTTGCCACAATGTACTGGTGAAGTTTGGACCAAGTTGGAGCTGTCTAGGTGGGGTTTTGACTGTTGTTAAGTTTACAATAGCAAACTTAGGGATACTAATGAGGGCACTTACAGGAGAGATAATGGGGAAAAGACATGTCTAGCAGCCTTAGGCTTGGAAGGACTACACTTCTGCAAAGTTTCAGCTCAATCAAGGGAGGGTAGCTAGTACTTGCTGTACAAAGCAACTTTTTAGCCAGAAATCAACTTATGGATGTGCTGCTCATTTTCTCCACACGAGCATGCCACATCTTGGCTTGAAACAATGCTTTAGGATTCTAGGAACCCTCTCGCAAGAGGTGGGGCTTTGGCTTAAACATAGGTGGGGCAAGAGGGGTAAAGATGTTGATCCTAGGGTAAAATGAGGAATAGTTAGATGGAGCCTCTCTCCAATAATTGACCAGTGGCCATGGAGGTAAATGTAACTATATGAAGTTGTGGTAGAAAGTTGAGCTCAAGGGTTAAAGTGGAAGGGGCCAAAGTAGCCAATAAAGTGAATGCACACAAGGTGTTTGATGAGTTGCAGAGCAACCAGATGGACTTCAATGGATATGAAACTTAACATGATCAAATAATAGATAAAAATAAGCTTGGACACAAAATTTGGGATTTGGTGGACAAGGTTTCCAATGTAGACTTGGAAAACCCATGAAATTGGTAGAAATGGCTTTGTGCTTACAAATCCATCCAAATCAATTCCCACAAATCCAGTATTTGGTGTGGGGCATTATTTGAGCATTAAGGCATGCACAAAAAGTTTGGGGTCAATTGGAGAATCTTTATAATGTAAAGTTTCCCAAAGTCAGAAATCAACACAGATGGTTTTGAGGGGCTTGGGAGAAGTTCTTCTATTCTCCTTGATACACCACTTGGTATGGATGCATTATTAGAGTATCAGAACATGTCTACCAAATTTGAGCACATTTGAAGATAATTGACAATGTAGAGTTGCTCAAATTTGGATATGGACAGATAGGGTTTTAGAATAATTAGGGGAGTCAAATCAACTTGGATTGAGATGAAACTTGGCAAGATCATCAAACATATTATAGGTGACATGGTGGAATTTTACAAGAATTTATAGAGAATATTTCTTATAGAAATATTTCAAAAGCTTGAAATAGGCAGGAAAGGTTTTGAAGGGGTTTACCCAATATTTGGAACATGACCACGTGTTTGATCTCATATATATGGCATATATATGCTCACTGAGTTTCCCTAATTTTTCTCAAATGTTTTGAAAGCAATAAAAATAACTTTCCTTCATAGGAGACCATTTCTGGCCTCAGAGAAAGGCATTTAAATAAAATAATAAAATAACTTTTAAAATAATAATATTGTGGTTTTTGGAAGACATTTGGATAATAGGTTTTAAATAAAATAATTAGTGCAAAATAAATTCCCTAATTTGAGGACTTGTAGTACAGATCTCATCTCAGGGGTTTGAAAGTTTAATTCCAAGAAATGCTTTTTGGCGAAAATAATATTTGGTAAAAATAGTTGCTGGTCCTAAACACATGGCATGATCATTAGGCAGGAGTTTTGGGCTAAGGAGATGAGTGTGGAGAGTAATAGAATTTGTTGAGAAGCAAACACAAGCATTCAAGCAAGCAAGCAAACAATAGCCACTTCAAGCATCACAAGCATTCACACAAAAAAATGGTCCTATTTTTTGAAATAAGTTAATTAGTCACGAAAGCTAAACACACGGTGTGACAGACCTTACCCCCTTAAGAAAATCTCGTCCCCAAGATTTCTAGGCTAGGGGTTGGAGAGATACACAACCTTGAGTCGGAGGTAGTCTTCATGTCCCCATGTTGTTGTTGTGGGTCTTGAGGTGCTTGATGATACAACTTCGAACGCTCCGCACGACCTTGCCTGATTGTGAGCGGGGTCTGGTAATAGGTTATGCTTGACTGAGGTCAAGGGCTTGGTGAACTAAGTCCGTGCAAGGTTCTCGCTTGCAAGTGCATTCCAAAGTCCGAATACATGGCAAGATAGTGCGTATGGGTTTGGTCTCGGGGCTGCTCAAGCCGGTTAGTGACATCTAGATGTCTCGTGTTGGAACATAAGGGTTAAGGCCTTCACGTAGCTCCCTGCTGACGGGGAAGTTCTAGACTCCCTTAAGGCATACAAGCTATGGTTGCTGGTGGTCTTGGTCCTCGAGGGTGTTGCACTGGTCTTCGAAGGCTTCTCGCGAAAGGGTCTTGGTTGGGTCTTACCCATGAGTCTAAGCTCGGAGACATAGAGTCCAGAACAAGTTCTACCATCTGGGAAGGTTGCGAGGGGTTCTAGATGAGTTGGCTACCCAAGAGTTTAGACCAGTCATCGACTCCTAAGGTCCGCGGCTCGGCGAGCGGGTGAATCACCTTTGGCAGGTTTTCACCACGACCCCATTAGTACTCTCGTCCTTGACTTGGACCAAGGAGAAGCCCTTTGATTCCTCTCGCTGTCCAAGGGCTTCATCATCTTGAATCGTCGAGGCTTCTTGACATCGTTGATGTAGTTGGTGCAGGATCGATGGTTGACGTCTTCTGCGTCTTTGTCATTGCCGTGGTTTCCCAACCATGGCGGTTATTCATCTTGTCTCGGGTAGGATAGACTCTCGCTGTCTTAGGGTTGCTTCGAGAATCCTGCCTTCTCGAGATAACACCTCACTCTCGAGGGCCATCGCGATCGGCATCCTGGGGCTCATCCAAATAGGACTAAGGTGTTCTTCCTCTTATTGGGTGAATAAGTATGTCATCCGCGAGGATAACAACTTATTTTTCCCAACCATGACATAAGCACAATGCTCATGAGTCAGGTGGGGAGAACAGGGTCTCGCTATGGGTGGTCTCTCGCCGAGAGGTTTGTGGTCCAACGTGACCTAGTCCTTCATGCCCATGTTCGACATAAACATGATGGGTGGTGGTCGGGCGGAGTACGGGCCATATTCCAACGACTTAGAGTCATTTTCTGTGGTCATAATCCGACCACCTTATGGCTGGGTGAAGCTTTAGGGTCTCAAGGAACTTAGGATGCGGGTGAATAGTTATCATCTTATCTCTAAGCACATTTCCTTAGATGCCAATAGTTCGACCTCTAACTCGGGACGTCATCACCCTATTTCATCAAAGATACCATCTCACATGGGTCAACTCCACACTGCTCATGCTAGTCAACTCCGGGGTTGAGGGAAGAATTAAACCCAAACACTACAAGTATGGTGTAGTTACCATGCACATGCATTCCTATGCAAGAACCTCGGGAGGCATACAAGTTCCTAAGATTGAATTTAAGACACCACAATCCAAACGTCCAGCTAGATCATTCAATGGACAGGGTACTGCATTACTATATTAAGGAAACACACAGTATACCAATCCAATATCTTGTTTCCTTTCTACGAATCCGATCAAGCGATCCATCAATCTGATCAATCATGACTGGCCCCATTACTCCTACAAATCCAATATTGATGGGGTTCTATAGGATCACTTGGGGTCTTCATAATTTACATATCATTGCATGGATTACGTCACGATTTATCCACAAACTTCAATATCCTGGCCATCTATACTCCAATGCCAATTCACATAGGCTCGAAAACCAATTCGACAACTCCAAGAAAATGCTCTTATTAACCACCGAGAATCATGGTATCACAATTAAGATCATCGGGCTAAATCCAATTCACTCCGAACCAAGTGGCCTCATATATCATTAATAGTTTGTCGGGTCTACCTATTTAAATCCAAACTCAAGTCCAATAAGAACTCTTGCTTGATACTCCAAGTTATTTTGGTAAAAGCAGCAAATCATGCCAACTACGTTCTAAAGTCATGTATACCACCAAGAATTTATTGTTCGCGATCATAATCGTCCTACTAAGTCCAACCTTACTCTAGGAATATGTAGGTTATGCTACTATATCAACTTGTTCCACCAAGTTCATCTACCTTTATAAGGGTCTTATGATCCACCAAGATAACCTAGCTGTATCTTCAAGACAACTATCATCATCACAACAATCTTTAGTCTAATACTCTATATCCGAGAACGGTCCTACTTGTGGCATCAGGGTTATGGTGCTAGCTTAAGATTGAAGGATACTTGTTCACTGTGATCACTTGTTCCATAAAGAACCCGGTGCTAAGTGGGGTTCATTGGGGATCTACGGGTGTTCTGGCAAATCCGTCTATTAGACACCTGACCAGAAAATTGAACCGAAAAAGGCTTGCGGTTTAGTCTGGTCTAGAATGGGTTTCCAATCCCGAGGAAAGTATATATATTACGGTTAAGCATGGCATAGCCGGTGTCTTCATTGCCAGCCGTCCGTCGAAGTGGATCCTTGGTGCATCTTGTCTTGCTGGTCTTCAGTTGTCGAGAGGGGTGAGAGAGAGAGAGAGAGAGAGAGTAGCACACAGGGGAGTGCCTAAGGGGTGCTACAACGCGAGTGCAATCAAACAAGTGTTGGAAAGTCAACTCAAATAAGTGCCAAAAATCATTTCGAACATCAAGATAAGACAAGTGATATAACCACATGCTTGTTGCATAAGCAAAAGTGCGACTTATATCAAAGCACAAACAACAAAAAACAAACAACACAGAACATGGTCCATTCGAACCATTTCACGGACTCGACTTCGCATAAGGGATTTACGACTCTTCCTATTCTAGGGGTTCTCGGACTCGACAGTCGTGCTTGCTTCATGCTTCGGAGAGGAGTTCGCTAAGTCTTCTGGACCTTCTCATGGTTTTGTCATGCCTCTTGTTGTTTCTCATCGAAGCAACTCGGTTGAGTTGGAAAGAGCTCTTGAGGTCTTCTTGTCTGGGGAGTTGCTGACGAAGGTGGTTCTTCATGGCTGTCATTGACAGAGTCTTCTATTGTCTTTGTGATCTTGTCATTGTCTTCTTGTCTACTGAGACTTCGAGAGTCCCAAGTGGACAACTTCATGCAATGACATTTGCAAGGCATGATAGAGTTCCGACCTGCCAGTCATACTGACCGCGATATCGACACCTAGAGCGGGGGATGCAGAGAACCGTTTTCCTGCTCACTAAGGTGAGGCGGACCAAATGGCGAGGTTCTCATCCAGCCATGGTGGTCGACACAACCTTAATGTTGACAGGGTCGCTCTATTAGCGATGCAGGTCATGGTCTTTCACACATTATGTCCTGATTATTATTGGTGAAGGTGGCTTCACTTTGGAACAGTGCCGAGGGTGTCGCCATCTTCTAAGCCTCGATGTTCTTGTTCCTCTTGGAGGTACTTCTGTTGGTGTCACCTGGTCGTAGAGTTGTCATCTTAGTCCTTCAGCACATGGGTGGTCGTTTGGAAAGGTTGCTTCCTTCCAAGTTGCCCACGAGGATTTCAAATAATCTCGTGGTCAGAGGGCATAAGGGCGCTAGAGACCATTGCAAGTTTTTTTTAAAAAGTAGGCGAGGAGTGTCACAGAATAAGGTTGGAAGGCTAAAGTATAACCTTCATTTTCTTTGAAAATTTAGGAGAGGCGAGAAAATATATAGGTTTTGCAAGTACTTTTGAAAGGTCTAAAAGGCAGTTTTATCCTAGCTAACGTTCATGCTAACTAAGGCTTCCTACAGTTAGGATGGCTCTGATACCAGATCTGTGGGGACCCCGACTTACGTGTCGAGATCGCCGAATGAACGTGCTCAGTGATCCTAGATATCAATGCTCACCGAACACATAGATACTGAATATTAAGAGTCTTACATCCATACATACTGTTTGATACAACAAACAACCATTGCGGTCAAGTGATGACCCACAAGTATAGGGGATCAATCGTAGTCCTTTCGATAAGTAAGAGTGTCGAACCCAACGAGGAGAGGAAGGCTCTAATAAACGGTTTTCAGCAAGGTAATAACTGCAAGCACTGAAAGTAGCGGTAACAAGTGATGATGTAGCGAGGTGAAACGTAGCAAGTGAAAAGTAACATGTAACAAGTAGTAGCAATGGTGCAGCAAGTGGCCCAATCCCTTTTGTAGCAAGGGACAAGCCTGAACAAAGTCTTATAGGAGGAAAAACGCTCTCGAGGACACACGGGAATTTCTGTCATGCTAGTTTCATCATGTTCATGTGATTCGCGTTCGTTACTTTGATAGTTTGATATGTGGGTGGACCGGCGGTTGGGTGCTGCCCTTACTTGGACAAGCATCCCACTTATGATTAACCCCTCTCGCAAGTATCCGCAACTATGAAAGAAGAATTAAGGCAACGTCTAACCATAGCATTAAACTAGTGGATCCAAATCAGCCCCTTACGAAGCAACACATAGACTAGGGTTTAAGCTTCTGTCTCTCCAGCAACCCATCATCTACTTACTACTCCCCAATGCCTTCCTCTAGGCCCAAGTATGGTGAAGTGTTATGTAGTCGACGTTGACATAACACCGCTAGAGGAAAAGACAACATACAACATATCAAAATACCGAACGAATACCAAATTCACATGACTATTATTAACATGACTTATCCCATGTCCTGAGGAACAAAAGTAACTACTCACAAAGCATAGTCATAATCATGATCAGAGGTGTAATGAATAGCATCAAGGATCTGAACATAAACTCTTCCACCAAGTAATCCAACTAGCATCAACTACAAAGAGTAATCAACACTACTAGCAACCTTACAAGTACCAATCGGAGTCGCGAGACGGAGATTGGTTACAAGAGATGAACTAGGGTTTGGAGAGGAGATGGTGCTGATGAAGATGTTGATGAAGATGCCTCCCCTCCGACGAGAGGAGTGTTGGTGATGACGATGGCGACGATTTGCCCCTCCGGGAGGGAAGTTTCCCCAGCAGGAAAGTCCTGCCGGAGCTCTAGATTGGATCTGCTCAAGTTCCGCGTCGTGGCGGCGACGAAACCACGAAAAAGCTCCCTCCTGATTTTTTCTGGAACGAAACCCTTCATATAGCCAAAGAGGGGGGCCAGTGGGCCCTTAGGGAGCCCACAAGCCCTGTAGCCGCCACAAGGGGGAGGGTGGCGGCTACCAGGCTTGTGGGGCCCTGGTAGATCCCCTCTGGTACTTCTTTCGCCCAATATTTTTTATATATTCCCAAAAAATTCCACGTAAATTTTCACGGCATTTGGAGTTGTGCAGAATAGAGGACTCAGATTTGCTCCTTTTCCAGTCGAGAATTCCAGCTGCCTGAATTTTCCCTCTTGAAATAAACCTTGCAAAATAAGAGAGAAAAGGCATAAATATGGTACCACAAAGTAATATAACAGCCCATAAAGCGATAAATATCAACATGAAAGCATGATGCGTTAAGAGCTTGTAAGGCAAACCCACATACTCAATCATCTCTTTTATTTTCCAAAATTGTTACAACTCATGTGGTACTCATGGTATCAAAGTTTCAGCTGGACACACAGGAAGATAGGGGCTTATAGTTTTGCCTCCCAACTATTTACCTCAAGGGTAAAGTCAACAATAATAAAGCATAAGTACTCAATTCCAAGTTGATATATGAATATAGATCTTTCCCAAACATGTGACGGTAGCCAAGACAAAGGCAAAAATAGGGAATTGGTGAAGATCACCATGACTCTTACAAGGGCAAAAAGTAAAGGTACAAGATAGGCCCTTCGCAGAGGGAAGCAGAGGTTGTCATGCGCTTTTGAGGTTTGAATGCGTGTCCTCTTAGTGCGGAGGAACGTCACTTTATATTGCCTCCTGTGATAAAGGACTTTATTATGCAGTCTGTCGCTTTTATGTCTTCCTCATCAGAGGTTCGTACAAAGCTTATTTTCCACACACTAATAGATCATACATATTAGAGAGCAATTTTTATTGCTTGCACCGATGACAACTTACTTGAGGGATCTTATTGAATCCATAGGTAGGTATGGTAGACTCTCATGGCAAAACTGGGTTGAAGGTTTATGGATGCACAAGTAGTATCTCTACTTGGTGCGGGAGTTTTGGCTAATATGAGGTGGAAGCAATCGTCACATGCTAAGGGGTCTCTAATCATATAACATTGTTTGGAACCAAGCAAACACAATTCATTATGTTTTCTTCCTTGTCCAACATCTACTCCTAAGCATGTAATTGTTTGATCAGTGCTCACAATTGGAAAAAGTGTCTAAGATGATATATTTATATGTGAACCTCTCTTTCCTTATTACTTCTTATTAATTGCAACAATGACTGAGGTCTATGTTGATTTATTCTCAACAAGTTTCAATCATCATACTTGTCATATGTGAAGTTATCACTCTCCATAAGATCATCTCATGATCTTTCATGCTATCGTTCTTTTCATACTTTTGATCACGACACAAAGCAAAGCCCTTGACTAAGATACTCTTTATTATATAGCTCACAAGCTCGAATACAACGGCGGAGAGACAAAGCAAAATACTCAGACTAAACACTAAAGACTTATTCCACTAAGATAAGAAATAGAAACTGAAAAGGAAAGAACTAAAATAAAGGTAAAAGCAAAATATATAAAGGTGACACGATACCAGGGCAACTCCCCCAAGCTTGGCAGAAGCCAAGGGGATTGCCCATACCAATGCTTAGTTGTCTTCCTTTGGTGGTGATGGTGGTGGAGTTGTTGCCTTTGATTCCAAGAGAGCTATCAATCTTTGATTTATACCTTTGAGATCTGCGACATGGTTTTCCAGCAAAACAACTTCACGAGAAAGGGAAATATTGCGAGGACGAGTTGTTTCGCAAAACCTCAAGAGTTCCATCAAGGATGGAGACAACACGTGGAGGAAGGGTTGGAGAAAATCTACTCCTTCAATGTCTTCAATGTTGAACATAGGTTGAATTTCCTCCCTAGCTTGGGTTTTCTCCTTAGCTTTGTCCCTGGCTTCCGTGACTTCAAGTCTTTTCAGATCAACATCTAATTCTTCATGAACTTGGGGAAGATCATTCTCCCCAACAGATTCCTAAGACATCTTTGCTCTAAATCTGCGGCAGACAACAGGCTCAAAACGAAAACAGAGGAAAACTGCGCGATACGGAGATCAAAACCTTCGGGCGTATATATAATGATTTTTTCTGGACCAGAAGGAGGGCTCCGCAAGAAAACGGAGTCCGGGAGGCACACGAGGTGCCCACAAGCCCTGTAGCCGCCGCCAGGGGGGTGGCGGCTACCAAGCTTGTGGCCGCCTCGTGCGCTCTCCGGACTGCTTTTTATTTTTCTAATTTTCCAAAAATACCAAAACGGAGGAAATTTCCTATTGGAAAAGCTTCGGAGTCCAATTACTTACCGAAACAGATACCTCTTCTTTTTCAGGGTGTGAAACAGGCTGATAAAAATCCCTTATGTACTCCTGTGGAGTTATGATATTGATGATATTGGTCTCAACATTTATGGGACTACCGGAGATATAATGCTTGATTCTTTGCCCATTTACCACTCTAGGAAAATTTCCTTCCGTGTTATTGATTTTGATGGCACCGGAACGATATACTTCCTTGATAACGTAAGGACCTTCCCATTTAGAGAGAAGCTTGCGTGCGAAGAATCTTAAGCGAGAATTGTATAGCAGGACATAATCACGTACATTGAACTCTCGTTTTTGTATTTGTTTATCGTGCCATCTCTTAACCTTTTCCTTGAACAACTTGGCATTCTCATATGCCTGGGCCCTCCATTCATCTAACAAGCTGATATCAAACAGCCGATTCTCACCCACAAGTTTGAAATCAAAGTTGAGCTCTTTGATTGCCCAATAAGCTTTGTGTTCCAGCTCAAGAGGTAAGTGATAGGCCTTACCGTAAACCATTTTATATGGCGACATGCCCATGGGATTCTTATAAGCAGTCCTATAAGCCCATAGTGCATCGTCAAGTTTGCTAGACCAATTCTTTCGAGATCTATTGGCGGTCTTTTGTAAGATGAATTTGATCTCCCTATTACTCAACTCCACTTGACCACTAGACTGAGGATGATAAGGAGATGCAACTCTATGGTTGACATCATACTTAGCGAGCATCTTGCGGAAAACACCATGAATGAAGTGTGAACCGCCATCAGTCATCAAATATCTAGAGACTCCAAATATTGGGAAAATGACTTCTTTAAGCATCTTAATAGAGGTGTGGTGATCAACATTTTTAGTGGGGATAGCTTCTACCCACTTAGTGACGTAATCCACAGCAACTAAGATGTGAGTGTACCCATTGGAACTCGGGAAGGGTCCCATATAATCAAAGCCCCAGACATCGAATGGTTCAACGACAAGTGAATAGTTCATAGGCATTTCCTGACGCTTACTGATGTTCCCTATTCTTTGGCATTCATCACAAGACAAGACAAACTTACGGGCATCCTTGAAGAGAGTGGGCCAATAGAAACCTGATTGCAATACCTTATGAGAAGTTCTATCTCCAGCATGGTGTCCTCCGTAGGCTTCGGAATGACACTTCTGCAGGATCTGTCCCTGTTCATGTTCAGGCACACAACGTCTAATAACACCATCTACTCCTTCCTTATAAAGGTGAGGATCATCCCAAAAGTAGTGTCTCAAATCAAACAAGAATTTCTTCTTTTGCTGATAGGTGAAACTGGGTGGTATGTATTTGGCTACGATATAATTTGTGTAATCAGCATACCACGATGCACTATGTGAAGTGCGGATGACATTTAATTGCTCATCAGGAAAGTTGTCATCAATAGGTCGTGGGTCATCAAGGACATTCTCTAGCCTAGAAAAGTTATCTGCGACATGGTTATCAGCACCCTTTCGGTCAACAACGTGCAAATCAAATTCATGTAGCAGGAGAACCCATCTGATCAGCCTAGGCTTAGCGTCTTTCTTCTCCATAAGGTATTTAATAGCAGCATGATCAGAGTGAATAGTGACTTTGGAATCAACTATATAAGATCTAAACTTTTCACATGCAAACACGACTGCTAAAAACTCCTTCTCCGTAGTGGTATAGTTTCTTTGGGTACTGTCTAGAGTTTTACTAGCGTAGTGAATAACATTCAACTTCTTGTCAACTCTTTGTCCTAGAACAGCACCAACAGCATAATCACTAGCGTCACACATGCTTTCAAAGGGCAAGTTCCAGTCAGGTGGTTGAACAATAGGTGCGGTTATCAGAGCCTTCTTAAGTATTTCGAAAGCTTCCTCACAATCCTCATCAAAAACAAAAGGAACATCCTTCTGCAAGAGGTTGGTAAGAGGCCTAGAAATCTTAGAGAAGTCTTTAATGAACCTTCTATAGAAACCAGCATGACCTTGGAAACTTCGTATACCTCTGATATCTATGGGGCAAGACATTTTCTCAATTGCATCAACCTTAGCCTTATCAACTTCAATGCCTCTTTCAGAAATTTTGTGTCCTAAGACGATGCCTTCATTAACCATAAAGTGGCACTTCTCCCAATTCAAGACGATGTTGGTATATTTGCATCTCTGTAAGGCTTGATCCAGGTTGCTGAGGCAATCATCAAAGGAAGACCCGTAAACGGAGAATTCATCCATGAAAACCTCGACAATGTTTTCACAAAAGTCAGAGAATATAGCCATCATACATCTTTTAAAGGTGGCAGGTGCATTGCATAAGCCAAAAGGCATATGTCTATAAGCAAAGGTACCGAAGGGGCAGGTGAAAGTGGTTTTCTCCTCATCAGATTGTGCAATAGGTATTTGTGAGAAACCTGAATAACCGTCTAGAAAGCAGAAGTGTGTGTGTTTGGATAGCCTTTCTAGCATTTGGTCGATAAACGTCAAAGGATAATGGTCTTTCCTGGTTGCCTTGTTCAGTTTCCGGAAGTCTATCACCATCCTATAGCCAGTAATAATCCTTTGTGGGATTAATTCATTCTTATCATTAGGAACGACCGTGATACCTCCCTTCTTAGGTACGCAATGTACTGGACTTACCCAATCACTATGAGCAACAGGATAAATGATTCCTGCTTCCATAAGCTTTAATATTTCTTTTCTAACGACCTCTTTCATCCTAGAATTTAATCTCCGTTGATGATCAGCAACTGGTTTAGAATCAGGATCGGTTTTAATCTTGTGCTGACATAGAGTGGGACTAATACCCTTAAGATCATCAAGAGTATATCCAATAGCAGCACGGTGCTTCCTCAGAGTTTTTAGTAACTTCTTCTCTTCGTGCTCTCAGAGGAGAGCACTAATAATAACATGATATATCTCATTCTCATCAAGATAGGCATACTTAAGAGTATCAGGCAACTGTTTAAGCTCGAACACAGGATCACCCTTTGGTGGGGGAGGATCCCCAAGCAGTTCAACATGGAGATTATTCTTGAGAATAGGATATTGTTCTAAAACAATTTTAGCTATCTCATCTTTTAATCCATATGCATATCATTTTCACGCTCAAGAAGATATTGCTCTAAAGGATCCGTAGGAGGTACGGCAATAGAGGCAAGAGAAATGATTTCATCCCTACCAGACGATTCTTTTTCATGGGGTTGTCTTCCAAACTTGGAGAAGTTAAATTCATGAGACACAGCCTCGAAACTAACAGTGACAGTCTCCTTAATGCAATCAATGCGAGCATTGGCAGTGTTGAGAAAGGGTCTACCGAATATGATGGGACAAAAGCTATCTTGTGCAGTACCAATGACGAGGAAATCAGTAGGATACTTTGTCTTACCACACATGACTTCTACGTCTCTCACAATTCCCATAGGGAAGATAGTGTCTCTATTAGCTAGTGTAATAATGACATCAATGGGTTCTAGCTCAGCATGTGCAATCTCAGCTTTGATTTCATCATATAGGGAACGGGGTATTGCACTAACACTAGCTCCCATATCACATAAACCATGGTAACAGTGATCTCCTATCTTGACAAAAACAACGGGCAGGCCAACTACAGGTCCGTATTTGTCTTTCGCGTGAGTTTTAGCAATTCTAGCGGAGTCCTCACAGAATTTGATAACATGCCCGTCTATGTCTTCGGCTAAGAGATCTTTGATAATAGCAACACTAGCTTCAACTCTAATCTCCTTAGGGGGTGCAAGTGGTCTATTGTAACCCCTACGTATCACAGTTGGAGCTTTAGAATAATCCTTTTTCCTAGCAGGGTAAGGTGGTTTCTCAGCGTAGGCACAAGGAACAACAGGATCACTAAAAGCAATGACTTTCTCCTCAAATAGATTGGTTTTGACTATGTTGCTTTCTACACGAGGATGATACTTAAACCACTTCTCTTTGGGAAGATCAACATGAGTAGCAAAAGATTCACATAGAGAAGCTACTATCTCAGAGTCAAGTCCATACTTAGCGCTAAAATCTCTAGAAGTGTTTGTCTCAACAAAAGATTTAACGCAATCAAACTGGAAATTCATACCTGACTCCTTACCTTCTTCCAGCTCCCAATCTTCAGAGTGACGTTTGATTCTTTTCAATAAATTCCACTTGTGGTCAATATCCTTCTTCATAAAAGAACCGGTACAAGAAGTGTCAAGCATGGTACGATCTTCATGAGAAAGCTGAGCATAAAAGTATTGAGTGATAATTTCTCTCGAGAGCTCATGATTGGGGCATGAATATAGCATTGGTTTAAGCCTCCCCCAAGCTTGAGCTATGCTTTCCCTGTCACGAGGCCAAAAGTTATAAATATAATTCCGATCACGATGTAAGAAATGCATAGGATAGAACTTTTGATGAAATTCCAATTTCAACCGATTGTAGTCCCATGATCCAGTATCATCACATAGCCTATACCATGTCAACGCCTTATCCTTCAAAGATAAAGGAAAGACTTTCTTCTTTACCTCATCCTCGGGCAAACCTGCAAGCTTAAATAGACCACAAACTTCATCTACATAGATCAGATGCAAGTCTGGATGTGAAGATCCATTTCCAGTAAAAGGATTAGCTAGCAGCTTCTCAAGCATACCCGAAGGAATTTCATAAAAGATATTTTCAGTAGGTACCTCAGGTTGAGGAACAACTCCTCGTGCTTCCGTTCGTGGTGAAGATACCCCGAACAAACTCCTCAAAGAAACAGTTTCGATAGTGACAAGTGACAATAAATTTTAGCACAGTCTATAAATGTTTCCTTACCAATTTCCACTTACCAAAGGCACCTCACTCCCTAGCAACGCCCCAGAAAAGAGTCTTGATGACCCACAAGTATAGGGGATCAATCATAGTCCTTTCGATAAGTAAGAGTGTCGAATCCAACGAGGAGCGGAAGGCTCTGATAAACGGTTTTTAGCAAGGTAATAACTGCAAGCATTGAAAGTAGCAGTAACAAGTGATGATGTAGCGAGGTGAAACGTAGCAAGTGAAAAGTAACAAGTAACAAGTAGTAGCAATGGTGTAGCAAGTGGCCCAATCCCTTTTGTAGCAAGGGACAAGCCTGAACAAAGTCTTATAGGAGGAAAAATGCTCTCGAGGACACACGGGAATTTCTGTCATGCTAGTTTCATCATGTTCATGTGATTCGCGTTCGTTACTTTGATAGTTTGATATGTGGGTGGACCGGCGGTTGGGTGCTGCCCTTACTTGGACAAGCATCCCACTTATGATTAACCCCTCTCGCAAGCATCCGCAACTACGAAAGAAGAATTAAGACAACGCCTAACCATAGCATTAAACTAGTGGATCCAAATCAGCCCCTTACGAAGCAACGCATAGACTGGGGTTTAAGCTTCTGTCACTCCAGCAACCCATCATCTACTTACTACTCCCCAATGCCTTCCTATAGGCCCAAGTATGGTGAAGTGTTATGTAGTCGACGTTGACATAACACCACTAGAGGAAAAGACAACATACAACATAACAAAATACCGAACGAATACCAAATTCACATGACTATTATTAACATGACTTATCCCATGTCCTCAGGAACAAAAGTAACTACTCACAAAGCATAATCATAATCA
This sequence comes from Hordeum vulgare subsp. vulgare, assembly GCF_904849725.1. Lineage (NCBI taxonomy): Eukaryota > Viridiplantae > Streptophyta > Magnoliopsida > Poales > Poaceae > Hordeum > Hordeum vulgare. Next base: position 543,822,590 of record NC_058520.1, read on the forward strand.
TGATCAGAGGTGTAATGAATAGCATCAAGGATCTGAACATAAACTCTTCCACCAAGTAATCCAACTAGCATCAACTACAAAGAGTAATCAACACTACTAGCAACCTTACAAGTACCAATCGGAGTCGCGAGACGGAGATTGGTTACAAGAGATGAACTAGGGATTGGAGAGGAGATGGTGCTGATGAAAATGTTGATGAAGATGCCTCCCCTCCAACGAGAGGAGTGTTGGTGATGACGATGGCGACGATTTGCCCCTCCGGGAGGGAAGTTTCCCCAGCAGGAAAGTCCTGCCGGAGCTCTAGATTGGATCTGCTCAAGTTCCGCGTCGTGGCGGCGACGAAACCACGAAAAAGCTCCCTCCTGATTTTTTCTCGAACGAAACCCTTCATATAGCCAAAGAGGGGGGCCAGTGGGCCCTCAGGGAGCCCACAAGCCCTGTAGCCGCCACAAGGGGGAGGGTGGCGGCTACCAGGCTTGTGGGGCCCTGGTAGATCCCCTCTGGTACTTCTTTCGCCCAGTATTTTTTATATATTCCCAAAAAATTCCACGTAAATTTTCAGGGCATTTGGAGTTGTGCAGAATAGAGGACTCAGATTTGCTCCTTTTCCAGTCGAGAATTCCAGCTGCCTGAATTCTCCCTCTTGAAATAAACCTTGCAAAATAAGAGAGAAAAGGCATAAATATGGTACCACAAAGTAATATAACAGCCCATAAAGCGATAAATATCAACATGAAAGCATGACGCAAAATGGACGTATCATCAAGTCTTACATATATAGGGCCTTGAGGGCCAACAAACCAAACTGGACCAATAGCGGGAATATTGGTCGAATGCGTGAACCCATGCCATCAGCCTTAACATACAGGCATTCTGACTAGGAAGCATCCTAGCTCGCAAGAACGTCACCGAGACTCTTCACCAAATCCCGTTCTTTCATACCTCGTCAATGAATACTAGTGGCAAGCCAATGAGTACTTTTGATTGTACTCGCAAACAGCCCATGCTATGAACAATGCAAGTGAAGGATAACAATAACATGCCCTTTGGTGGATATCTACTTGGTAGTGAATGAACATGATCACAGGTATGCATCATAAGTTAAGAACTACTTTTGAAGAACAGGTTACAGATATCAATATATCTGTCGAAGGTTGAACCATCCGAGTTCACCCTATAGGCCAAGTCACCAAACTTGGTCATATAATTACTTCCATAGAAACTCCTTCTTATCACAACTCACACACTCTTGGTTTATGCGAAAACAACTAGACGTAGTTTAAGCAACACCACCCAACTGTCCTTGACCGTGGACACGGCTATTCGAATAGTTTTACACTCTGCACAGGTAGTACGCTGGACCCACGAGATCCGGGAACTTCCGTGCCATCCACGACTCACGGTATATAACATACCCGAGGTAAGTACCCGATCAATGCCTTTCCCCTGACGATACTAGACAAAGAGGTCCACTCGTTTGGTACCCAGCCCACATGTTGTACGTCTTATGAGCACCAACTCTGGACAGTATCAACCATGCGGGGACCAACGGTGTGCCTGGAACACATAAAAATGGCATAGTCGCCCTACCTGGCACGACCCCATCACGAGAGTGACCACATATCACTCCCGCCACTAGTAATGTGGCTCTTTGCTAGCACCGACGAGAGTAATCAACACAGCCCCGTCCCATAAAGGGGTAATGTGGTCGTACATGTAAGGTTGGGAGGATCGACACATCATACATCTAATCCCATTTCCGAAACCATACTCACTCAAAATACCCGATGCACCACCTCACCAAAAGTGGCCACCCAACTCATCATCACTCTCGGGCATTAGTGGCACCCGACGGGGTTTTCATAACCTTTGATTTATACCAACAACATGCTCATGCTATTATTACTCTAACTTTACTTGTCAACATGATATTAGCATGACCCTCATAGGTGATAGGTTCAAGCACAATGCATGTGCTCGAGAGGAGCCATCGGTAACATCACTTTGATGATTTACCGACACTTATGATCATATGCAACGGAAATACTTGCTATGCTATCATGCAATATAACATATGCTCAGTCATGGTCAAAGGGCTGCTTGCCTTTTCTCACATAAGTCCTCGGGGTCTTCGAGGTTTTCCGGTCCAACTCCGAGTACTCCGTCTACCCGGCAACTATCGTCGGAAACAACCACGGTAAGCCATGCAGTAGGCAGAAATAAAAGTGCTACATAAATAGAAGTTATATTTTTCTTGGACCTCTTTGGTCATAAGAAAAAATACCTGAAGCTTGCTAGAGGAGAGTTGTACCATGAGGGATTTCCGAATGGAGGAAAGGAGGAGTAGGGAATTATTTATGAAGCCCATAGAAAATATTATGATAAAAATAAGTGGAGGCACTCATTAACAGAGAGCAATTTTAGAAATATTTAGGAAGTTGTTTCACTGAATTTGAAGTTGGGTTGAATATTCTAGGAATTTTCTAATATGGAATAAATAGCAATGGTAAGCTATTTATTTTATACAACAGAATAAAGTCAGATAAAAATTGTTGACCAAGGCTTCAAAAATGGGGCGTGATATAATAAGTCTTTGGAAATTGGAATCACTCCAATTGGACTTGATTTGAATCCTCAAGGATTTTCACAAAGTGGGGTTAAAATTATCCAGATTTGGATTTATATATAAACACCACAGAAAGGTTGCTTAGAAAAATGTGCAAAGCACATATTTGGATAACCCTGAATTTTAGGAACCTGCAGGAGTTTGAATCAAATAATTTGGAGTTAAAATGAATTTTATATGGATTTATGAATCTTCTAATAAAAGAATAATCACAAAAGGGGATTCCAACCAGAGGTTATCCTGTGCCCAAAGCGGCAGATTGGCAGATGGGCCAGCCCAATGGCTCCAGCCGCGAGTAACCGGCCACGTCAAACGCGTATTCTTGAGGATGCGCCTCCGCGCGAGGGAAATACCCACTAGCTGGGGCGCGACCACTTAACTCAGCTGGGCCGGCTGGTGTGTGGCTGACCAGGGGGGCCCGCTTGCAGGTCTTCCCCTACCTCTCGCCGGTCTGAGGTCACACACGGGAGGTGGAGCCGAACGGCGCCAAAGCCACCCTCAGGCGCAGGAGGGCGCGTGGCTTCCATTCCCGCACCCAACGGGCACCGGGGCCCTTCAGCACAACACCAGCGATGGCATCACTTGGTGGCGACGGCGGCATTGAACAGGCCGGCACAACCCGAGGGAGAGGAGATGCAGCAGATGGGGAGGAGCTAGGCGACTCTGGAGGGACTCCGGCGTGGAAAAGAGAGGAAAGGGAGCAACCGTGGCCTAGAACCGGAGCTGTGGCCGATGGAGAAGATGCATGCACGAGGGTGGATCCAGGGCTCGTAAGGGAGGATGGGGAGGTCCAGGAGATTTCTAGCGAGAGAGGGGAGTGGATCCGAGGCTCTAGGTGCTCGGGGAGGCCATATAGAGAGGGGAGACGAGAAAGATCTCGGATGCTCCCTGGTGCTCACTGGGCACGGTGGCCACGCGTGCCCGAGGAAGCTTGGAAGCTTGCTGATGATGGGCAGTGGTTTGAACGGTCAAAAGAAGGCTCTCAGACATACTGAGACATCTTGGACCAGCTAGAAATGGACTGGAGGAAAGAAACAAGATGCAGAGCACCATTTCTGCACTCCAGGGAGGTGGTCACCACCCCACTTGGTGTCCTGGGCCACCCCTTGGCCAGGGCAAGGTGTCAAACATGCAAGGCATGTTTGCCACAATGTACTGGTGAAGTTTGGGCCAAGTTGGAGCTGTCTAGGTGGGGTTTTGACTGTTGTTAAGTATGCAATATCAAACTTAGGGCTACTAATGAGGGCACTTACAGGAGATATAATGGGGAAAATACATGTCTAGCAGCCTTAGGCTTGGAAGGACTACACTTCTGCAAAGTTTCAGCTCAAGAAAGGGAGGGTAGCTAGTACTTGCTATACAAATCTACTTTTCAGCCAGAAATCAACTTGTGGATGTGCTGCTCATTTTCTCCACACGAGCATGCCACATCTTGGCTTGAAACAATGCTTTAGGATTCTAGGAACCCTCTCGCAAGAGGTGGGGCTTTGGCTTAAACATAGGTGGGGCAAGAGGGGTAAAGATGTTGATCCTAGGGTAAAATGAGGAATAGTTACATGGAGCCTCTCTCCAATAATTGACCAGTGGCCATGGAGGTAAATGTAACTATATGAAGTTGTGGTAGAAAGTTGAGCTCAAGGGTTAAAGTGGAAGGGGCCAAAGTAGCCAATAAAGTGAATGCACACAAGGTGTTTGATGAGTTGCAGAGCAACCAGATGGACTTCAATGGATATGAAACTTAACATGATCAAATAATAGATAAAAATAAGCTTGGACACAAAATTTGGGATTTGGTGGACAAGGTTTCCAATGTAGACTTGGAAAACCCATGAAATTGGTAGAAATGGCTTTTTGCTTACAAATCCATCCAAATCAATTCCCACAAATCCAATATTTTGTGTGGGGGCATTATTTGAGCATTAAGGCATGTACAAAAGTTTGGGGTCAATTGGAGAAACTTTATAATGTGAAGTTTCCCAAAGTCAGAAATCAACAGAGAGGGTTTTGAGGGGCTTGGGACAAGTTCTTCTATTCGCCTTGATACACCACTTGGTGTGGATGCATTATTGGAGTATCAGAACATGTCTACAAAATTTGAGCACATTTGAAGATAATTGACAATGTAGAGTTTCTCAAATTTGGATCTGGACAGATAGGGTTTTGGAATAATTAGGGGAGTCAAATCAACTTGGATTGAGATGAAACTTGGCAAGATCATCAAACATATTATAGGTGACATGCTGGAATTTTACAGGAATTTATGGGAAATATTTCTTATAGAAATATTTCAAAAGCTTGAAATTGGCAGGAAAGGGTTTGAAGGGGTTTGCCCAATATTTTGAACATGACCATGTGTTGCATCTCATATATATGGAATATATATGCTCATTGAGTTTCCCTAAATTTTCTCAAATATATTGAAAGCAATAAAAATAACTTTCCTTCATAGGAGACCATTTCTGGCCTCAGAGAAAGGCATTTAAATAAAATAATAAAATAACTTTTAAAATAATATTATTGTGGTTTTTGGAAGACATTTGGATAATAGGTTTTAAATAAATAATTGGTGCAAAATAAATTCCCTAATTTGAGGACTTGTAGTAGAGATCTCATCTCACGGGTGTGAAAGTTTAATTCAAAGAAATGCTTTTTGTTGAAAATAATATCTGGTAAAAAAAGTTGCTGGTCCTAAACACATGGCATGATCATTAGGCAGGAGTTTTGGGCTAAGGAGATGAGTCTGGAGAGTAAAAGAATTTGTTGAGAATCAAACACAAGCATTCAAGCAAGCAAGCAAACAATAGCCACTTCAAGCATCACAAGCATTCACAATTTTTTTTAATTGGACCTAATTCTTGAAATAAGTTAATTAGTCAGGAAAGCTAAACACAGGGTGTCCATTTCACCCCTTGCATGATCAATATGGTTGCTCGTTTGACCTACCCATTGGACTCGAGCTGGGCGACGAATGCGTAGTCGAAGGTGATCCGCCTTGGTGGCAAAATCCTTGAATACTTATTCGGTGAAGTTGGTATCATTATCTGTGATGATGTTGTGCAGGATGCCGAATCGGTGGATGTGTTGGGAGATGAATTTTACTATTGTGTTGGCATCCATGTTTATTATCGGTTTGACATCTATCCACTTTGTAAATTTGTCAATCCCCACAAGGAGAAACATGTGACCTCCCGATGATGGTGATAGCTTCCTGACCATATCGAGCCCGGAAACTGCGAAGGGCCGGGTGAGTGGGATTGTCTTTACAGATGTTACTCGCATGTGGGTCTTGTTGGTGTAATGCTGACAACCTTCATAGTTGCGGATGATTTCCTCCGTGTCTTGCATGGCATGAGGCCAGAAGAAACTATGGCAGAAGGCCTTGCCTTTTATTGACCTATGTGCAACGTGATGTCCGCAAGCCCCCGAATGTATTCCCGTAAGAGCTTATTTCCTTGCTGTGTGGTGACACGGTGTTGGAAAATGCGTGTTTAGCGGCATTTGTAGAGATATGAGTTGATCACTATGTTTGCTTTTCAGGAACAAATAATGCGGTGGGCTTTTGTTTTATCCGGTGGGAGTTTGTGGTTGATCATGTAGGCTAGCACTGGCGGGGTCTAGTCGAGGATAACTGCAAATATGTCTTCCTCTCGAGGTTCCTGGTCTGGATTGGTAGTTGTGCTTCCATGGGGGGTTCTGACATCCTATGAGGCAAAGCTCGGTATTCTCTATGTGTGACCTTGGATTTTGATTGTTGGCTTGTGCAGAATTTCCAAGAATGTCTCTTTGGACACTATGTTTCTTGATGAAACTAGTCGCACGAGGTTGTTGACCGCGATGTTATCGCTCCGTGTGATGTGATGCAGGCTGAGTCCATTGAATTTTATTTTGAGCTCTTTGATAGCAGCACAGTAGGTCATCATTTTTGGATCTTTTGTGTCGAAGGTCTTCATGACTTGTTGGACGATGATGTCACAACCCTAGAATATAGCTTGTAGTTAGTTGCATCAGTAAGCATTCATGAATGCATTCAAATCAATTTAATTCAAATTTGGATGTTCTACAAATGGGGATGACCAAACTCAAACACCAAACAACATCCAAATAGGTTCAACAAGAGAAAAGTCCTAGCTACTCCATATTCAAAACAAAACCCTAGCAACTCTAGATGCAAAACAATTCAAAAGTGGTGACAAATCAATGAACCAAAATGGTTTTCATAAAAGTCCATCATTTTTGATAAATGTTGGAAAGAAAATATCAGGGGTGATATATATTTTCAAAATACTTTTGGCATTTTATTTAAAACCCAAAAGCCACTGAAATTAATTAATTAATTGATTTCAAATAGCTCCTAGTTTTACAAAATGTTGGAAACTTCACATGGGGTTGGAAATATTCCAAATAACACCCCAGAGTTGTTTAACTATTTTCTTTGAATTAGTTGGAGCCAAAACAAATCAAACAAATGTTAGAAATAACAAAACAGAAAAGAATAGAGAAAAAAAAGGAAACGCTTACCTGTCGCCCCTGCAGGCCCAGCCCACCAGGGCCTCCCCCTGCTCGTCATCTTCCCCGAGCAGCTGCGTGGCAGCAGCGCGTGCGCCGGCTCCACCTCCTGCTTCGCGCTGGAGGCACCTCCTCCGTCCCTATTCGCGTATGCAGACGATGTGGATGAGCCCCTGGATCTTTTCCCCCTCACCAAGCACCGTTTCCTCCTCCTGCTTCCCTCTCCTCTTCCTCCCGCCATGGCCGAGCTCTGCTTGAGCTCACTGGCGCATTTCCGGCCGCAGCGAAGCCTCCCCGAGCAGCCCATCCTCTGTGCCACGACGAGTAGCTTCTCCACGCTGACGGAATCAAGTTGCAGCCTCCTGAAGCGTCGCCACCGCCGTCTTCCCCGTCTCCGGTCACCGAGATCCGCCGTCGTCGATCCGCTGCCAGAGAGCCCCTCCAACTTCGCCGATGCCAGGAATGGAACCCGTGTGAGCCTCCGATGCTTTCCCCTCTTTCTCCCGCTCGAAATCGCCCTCCAGAGCATCTCCCCGATGAGCTCCACTTCCGGCCGCCGCGCACGCTCGTCGCCGGCACTCTCTACGGCGACCCTAGCTCCTTCTGATGGCCCTGGTCGATCAGGCGCTTCGCCAGCAACCTATAGCAGCAAACCCCGCTCGATTTGGTGCTCTGTAGCGTGTTTTAGCGCAACTCCGGCGAGCCCTCCGCCACGGCTATGGTCGCCGGCGACCACCCTCCGATGGGGGTCGACGTGGCCAGCCATTAACCACTAACCCCCCTCCCCAGAGACGCTGACATAGGGCCCCACGGGTGAGTCAAACCACCATTAGGGTGGGTCAACACGGGATTAAGCCCTGGGTCACTGACCAGTGGACCCCACTGGTCAGGTTTGACCTCGGACGGCTGCCGTTGACTGATGACGCCAGTCTGACGTCGCAGTGACGCAATAAAGCTTTTCTGATTTTAATTAATTCCAGAAATACCTAAAACTTGCAAAAATCATAGAAATTATAATATAACTCGGATGAAAATAATTTATATATGAAAAAGTATCAGAAAAATCCAAGGAATCTGATTACGGCATTTTTGTGCATGTTTGAAAAAGTTAACAACACCAAATAGGCAAAATGATGAATAGGGTAAATTTAATAAATAGTTTGGAGTTGGAAATTGATACTTATTTGATTTCCACTTCAATTGTTATGACCAAACATTGGTCAATGCAAATCAATACCTCAAAATACTAACTCCATACATGTTGGAATAATTTGTTATGAGCATCATGTCGAATCAATTATATGGGTACTTGGAAAGATACCCGGCTTGACGTGATGTTTGAATCCTAATTCAAACCAACTTCGACTTAAGAAGTGATAGCCAGATTAGCCCTGCCACCTTTCATTTCATGTCTTGAGCATGCATCATAGTGTTGCATTTCTGTGAAGTAATTGTTGTTCTTTCTTGTTTGTCGGTGTTGTTCCCCCTCGCTAAACGATGTTTCCGACGATGTGATCGTTGACATTGATGAAGACTCATTGCTATCTTCAGACGTGTCAGGCAAGCAAACCCCGTTGAGCATATTGATATAAACCCACTCTCTCGCTCCTGCTCTTTTTTACTGCATCAGGACAAACACGATTCAACTGTACATGTTATAGGTAGATGAACCCATTCCTCTGCATGACCTGATTTTGTCACAGTAAATAGTTGAAACCACTTAGCATGAGTAGCAACTGCTTGAGCCTTGATGTGCTTACTCATCCATGCTTGTTTACAATGCCTGCTATGCTTAGAGTCGTGTCGGGTCTGATCCGTCTGGATGATGAATCGGAATGGTTGTGTTCATGTCCTACAGTGTGAGAGTAAAGGTGTGAATCTGATTTGGTAAAGGTAGCGATGAGAGGCCATGTAGGAGTACATGGTGGGTTGTCTCATTGGGACCGTCCTTAAGAACTGAGTTTTGTGTATGTTATCCAAGACAAGATACTACCATGCATTGGGCCCTGAAATATGACCCCGCTCGGCTTATTAATTGCCTAGATCCCTGTCCAGGAGTTGCAATTAGTTTCTGGTGTTTGTAGGAAAAGTGTTGGCGGCCGTGTTTAGCTCTGCCCGACGGGGTAGGCTTCTATGCGGTAGATACACAGTGGCACGGTGTACCAAGTGGCACCCGGATGGTGGGCTTGGGAACCCTGCGCGCATCGTTTGGGGCCGTAGAGGAAACCTCGGCCGGACTTCCTTGCGGGTTCAGTCTCAAATAGGCGATAAACCTGGACTAGGGTCTTGTGTGGTTAACGGTCGTGGCTGACACCCACGCCAGTGCTTCCGCTTGAAGGTTGTCGAGATGCATGACGTGCATATGGTGCTAAGTGGTGGGAGCATGTGTGAAGAAGTATACCCCTGCAGGGTGATTCAATCTGTTCGAATAGCCGCGTCCTTGGATATGGACTACTTGGAAACATTACGTGGTACATAGACAATGTAAATGGATACTCTAAAACATGCAAGATAAGTGTGAGTGCTATGGAAGGCCTTCTCGTAGGGAAACGAGAGTGGATCCATAGTGGTGTATTGAACTGGTGAATATGTGGACTCGTGTGTGTTATCCCACCTCGAAGAAAGAACTTGTAGTCATAGTACAGGTTAGCCAAGAGTCAAAGCTGGCTTGCTGCAATCAAACCCCACAATCCTTTCATTGAAACATGATGCATATGTAGATAGTTCTGATGTAAGACTTGCTGAGTACCTTTGTACTCACGGTTGCTTTATTTATGTTTTTTAAGAGAAGACTTAGACTCATTAAAAGGTTCTACGCGATGTGTTCGATGTCGACCGGAATAGCTTGGGAATCCCAGACAGAGGTTTGGCTCCTTTGGTAGGGTCGTAGTAGCTTTTCAGGCTCTTCCAGCCACTTTTAGTAGATGTCTGTACCCAGACATGATTTGCTTCCGCTTGTTGTTTGTATGACCTGAGTGTCGGGTCATGAGACCCCTGTTTGTAATATCATACTATGTTGACTCTTATGAGTCTTTAATAAATGCTTGAGTCATAGAGTTATGCTGTGATGCCATGTTGTATCTACACATATCGTGCATAATGTGTGTATGTTTGAAATGCATTATATGTGTGGGATTCGACACCTAGTTGTTTGCCTTTAGTAGTACTCTTTACAGAGAAATGCCTCTTTGTGATTCCATCGAGCCTTGGTAGTTTGCTACTGCTCGGAACACATTGATTGACCGGCATGTATCCTTCTTTGCTGCTGTGTCTGTCCCCTCGGGGAAATGTCACGCGGTGTAATGGAGTCCTTGTAGCTTGCTACGACTCGTCTACACACGCTGATGACCGACACCTGCTTTGCTGGGTTATGTATGCCTGTCCCTGTATGGTTGTACCGCTGGGGTTTATAACTAGTCATGTCGACCCGGGTTCTTTGTCGTTTGAACGCTAGCAACATATTCATATACGTGAGCCAAAAGACGCAAACGGTCCCGGCCAAGGTAAGGTGGCAGCCGTGGAGTTTACCGTGCGTGAGGCCGCAAAGTGATGTGATGTGTTATAGGCTAGGTTCTTATGACTCAGGATCGGGGTCCCGACAGCTTTGGTATCAGAGCTTGACTGCCTGTGGGATAACCAAGCCAAACTGGTCGATGTTGAGTCTAGCAACTCTTTAGTTATATACGGGAATTGTTTGTGGAAGGGAACGTAAGGCTCTTTTTACTCCTTTCCTTGTGTCATTCTTATTCTGAGTCACCCTCTTCTTTATTCTACGGGGTTTAAGAATTAGGCTTTCTCATCTATTCATTAGGATGACGAGTTACTATGTTGGAGACTTATAGAGAAGTTGTTGTCTTCCTGGATTAGTGTCTCCATAAGAATTCAATTGTTATGTTGTTAGTTTTCTTACAGGTTGCCTCATATTTCATGCCGTACAGCCGTTATGCTGTCCGAGTTTTCCAAAGTTTCCAAATAATCTGATGCAATTGCAAATTCCCTCCTCCTGAGCTAATGTCTTTTGGCCAGACAAAGCACAATAATCATCGTGATGAGGTACTCTATTACCTCGACGTTTTGTGGAGTATTAGGAAACCATGTTACTCCGATAACTACCCAATAGTCTAGATGTGTTTTGGTTTCCAGTGTGATAGTTCTGGCCATCATCTTCGAAAAAACATCTCGTGATGTTAAATAGCTTGTAGGCATTCTATTTCTGGGTCTTTGAATCCAAGGATCATTCTGCTCACTTCTGTTGATAGTGTTGCTAGTTCCTTTAGAATGATTAGTAACCTTGTTGTAGTCCTCAAGGTGCGTGGTATATCATTCTTCCAATACCATGGACCATCTCTGTCAAAAGTTCTTCGTGAACTAAAGATCATAATAAGAGTGCTCATGATGAGTTCCCCACTCCATATTGTGATACTGCCTACTCCGCCTTTCTGCATGGGTTATCTGGAAGAATTATGTTGAACTCGTTCAACATTCTAATCCATGCATCCGTAATTCAAGAAATTATGTTCTCTTGAGCTGACCCTATCTAGTTGTTTTCTGACCTTCATCCATGAGAGGATAGTCAATAATAGTTGTGCATTCGTGTCATTAATGTCTTTTATTTCATGGTCTGTCGAGTTGTTCTATTCTCGAAAGACTGGGAGAAGCAAACTCCAGTACCTCATCCATTTCTTGGATTGGGTCAAAGTAGTTGTAATCCGCAGATCAAAATGCCAATCTGGGTTTTGTTCTGTTCTATCCTGGAGTATTATCTTCTTTTGTCAAGAATGTCGTGAGAATTGCACCATCTCTTATGAGCTCTTGATGTAGTGATACTTTTCGCTATCATTGTTCATTCCTCGGTTTTCGTGTTGGTTGTAACCGGAATATCGACAAGTGAACCATGATGTGTGAAATGAATACTCCTAGCAATGCCATTGTTTAGTAGTCAATGGACAATAAATTCACTCTTATGGTGATGGTGATTGAATCGTCATCCTAAGACTGATCGTGCTACCTAGTCCATGGTTCATGGAGCACTTTTCGATCAATGAGTTAGGATTTTTTCAATCCCTCGTTCTATTTGATCACGTCATCTTGCCCTAAAAAGCGAGATTGTTCCCGAGCTTAATCAAATATCGGTGGTTCGTGATTTTCCGAATATCTTCTCGTAAGTATTACCAGGTTGTTTCCTGACTGTTATGATAGAGCTCGTGATCAAGTTGGTTTTCTATAAACCAACCCCTTCTCCAAGAATCCGTATTGGATACTCCGAGCTAGTTGGTTAAGCTAAACAACTTGGAGAGTTGGAAGATAAAAGCTTCGCCTAAACTCAACTCGTTTAAAAGGGATATCTTTCTGTTGTGTGAGTCTGAAGAAAGATGATATTTTCATCGGTTGATTCGTGTGATCAATTGTTGCATATATTACCTTGTTCAATTTTGATTTGACCATGGGCTATTGTCAAATCAAACTCAGAACCAAAGATTTTCGTAGCGGTGTCTTACTCAGGGTTTTCCTTGAGCGTACACCATTATATTCTTTGGTCTGACCAATGCTATTAACTTGCTCACATAGTTGTGGAAATCCATTTATATGGGTATCTTGATGAATTGTTGTTGAGCCCATCGGCAACATTCTAATTTGTTCCATGATCTATGTTGGACATCAAGCTAGTGGTGGAAACTTTGTAGACATTGTCTTCGTGTCTCGAGTACGAGGTATATGTTAGGTGTAAGAAGTGACTTCCTCTAATTCATGTGCATCTGATGCAAGTTGCCACCGTGAATTCGAGAAAAGTTAATTTGTTTCTTCGGAATCATCCCAAGTCAGTCATGCAAGTGCGAAGTATTCTATGGTTTGATAGACTGATCATCTTCACTCCATATGTATCTCCTAGCACACCAAGCCACTGATTGATTTGTTCAAGGAAAAGAAGTTAGGTGTCATTCCCGAAGGGCCCAGACGAACTTGCACATGGCTTCGTTATCCGCAATGATGATTCCCAAACTAGAACGCGGTAGTGTTTTGTTGTAAGACTGTTCGTGTGGTCATCATTGTCTTGGGCAGCGTGTTCACATGTGTCTTGCAATCCAACTCATGTTTTGGAGTTGGCTTTCGTAGTTCATTTCCTGAGAATCACGCAACGTTATCTCGTCGATTTGTGTTGCAAACTTTCTTTTCGGACATGCTGAGTCTGAAGCATCGTGTCACCAACCGGAGCTGAATCTCAAGCAGTTATAATGGTTGGAACTTTCCCCAAGAATTATTATATTGATCTCTATGTAACCCGGTAAAGTGATGTAATGGCTAACACACCTAGCCGGAAGACTTGATATTATAATATCTTGTATCAGCAATCTTAGCCATCTCCCCGTGATGTTTTGTATGACCTATTTTATAAGTTGTTCCTCATGGATCCCCTTTGAGCCCGAAGTCCGATCTATATTTGATGTGCTAGATATAAAGCATGACTTATAATTGGGTTGTGCTAGTACATCAAGGAGAACATTAGAAGCGGAGTGCTAAATGTCTCTCGGTTGATCAACCAGATGTCGTTCCCTTGGCACAGCTAAGGTGAAATCTGAGGAGGTGTTGTCTCCCCTTGCATCCGCATCCTCCATCACTGTTCATCATGGTAGTAGGTTGTGTCACCAAGATCTTGGCATAGATATTGGTAAAACTTTGATGAATATCGAAATGCTCAAGTTCTTGAGAGCACGCTCAGACACTGGGTTATATCCTCGGTAATACTTGAAATGTGCCTTCCGTTCGCCGAGTTGTTCTATAACTCTAGTTTCTTTCCAACTGAGTATGCCATTCTTCCAAATTCCTCCAACAATTAATTGTGAATTGCCATACCCTGGTATGAAGTGTTTCAGTGATCTTAGGATCAAAAGTAATTCTTTTTTCCACTGAGGGGAATAACTCTAAGAGTCACCTTCCTAAGGTGCCCCGTTGTGGTATGAAGAGACCCTCGCTACTTTGAAACCTCGCCAGCATTTGTTTTAAGCTTGGATTTGTTGCCTACCCATTGAACCTTTGGCATATGTCTCATTTCCTCGTCCGTGTTATGTGTGTTGTGTCTCAGCTCAAGGGACGTTCCTACGTCTCATTCTATGAGTTGATCTTGAGTTGCTCGATCTTCGAGGAGATCGAATCTTATGTCGTCTCTCTGTTCTTTTGTCATCAAGCTAGATGAAGACCTCAAGGACAAAGATGTCAAGATCAACATGGTACGATGAATCAACATCCTCGAGAGAAGCAAATGGATCGTGAAGATTGTGATAGTTTAGTGTGCCCTCTTCCTCCTCCCGACTACGCCTGAATCTCGGGACGACATTCTTGTTTAGTGGGGGTGAGCTGTCACAACCCTAGAATATAGCTTGTAGTTAGTTGCATCAGTAAGCATTCATGAATGCATTCAAATCAATTTAATTCAAATTTGGATGTTCTACAAATGGGGATGACCAAACTCTAACACCAAACAACATCCAAATAGGTTCAACAAGAGAAAAGTCCTAGCTACTCCATATTCAAAACAAAACCCTAGCAACTCTAGATGCAAAACAATTCAAAAGTGGTGACAAATCAATGAACCAAAATGGTTTTCATAAAAGTCCATCATTTTTGATAAATGTTGGAAAGAAAATACCAGGGGTGATATATATTTTCAAAATACTTTTGGCATTTTATTTTAAACCCAAAAGCCACTGAAATTAATTAATTAATTGATTTCAAATAGCTCCTAGTTTTACAAAATGTTGGAAACTTCACATGGGGCTGGAAATATTCCAAATAACACCCCAGAGTTGTTTAGCTATTTTCTTTGAATTAGTTGGAGCCAAAACAAATAAAACAAATGTTAGAAATAACAAAACAGAAAAGAATAGAGAAAAAAAAGGAAACGCTTACCTGTCGCCCCTGCAGGCCCAGCCCACCAGGGCCTCCCCCTGCTCGTCGTCTTCCCCGAGCAGCTGCGTGGCAGCAGCGCGTGCGCCGGCTCCACCTCCTGCTTCGCGCTGGAGGCACCTCCTCCGTCCCTATCCGCGTATGCAGACGATGTGGATGAGCCCCTGGATCTTTTCACCCTCACCTAGCACCGTTTCCTCCTCCTTCTTCCCTCTCCTCTTCCTCCCGCCATGGCCGAGCTCTGCTTGAGCTCACCGGCGCATTTCCGGCCGCAGCGAAGCCTCCCCGAGCAGCCCATCCTCTCCGCCACGACGAGTAGCTTCTCCACGCCGAAGGAATCAAGTTGCAGCCTCCTGAAGCATCGCCACCGCCGTCTTCCCCGTCTCTGGTCACCGAGATCCGCCGGCGTCGATCCGCTGCCAGAGAGCCCCTCCAACTTCGCCGATGCCAGGAATGGAACCCCTGTGAGCCTCCGATGCTTTCCCCTCTTTCTGCCGCTCGAAATCGCCCTCCAGAGCATCTCCCTAATGAGCTCCACTTCCGGCCGCCGCGCACGCTCGTCGCCGGCACTCTCTCCGGTGACCCTAGCTCCTTCTGATGGCCCTGGTCGATCAGGCGCTTCGCCAGCAACCTATAGCAGCAAACCCCGCTCGATTTGGTGCTCTGTAGCGTGTTTTAGCGCAACTCCGGCGAGCCCTCCGCCACGGCTATGGTCGCCGGCGACCACCCTCCGATGGGGGTCGACGTGGCCAGCCATTAACCACTAACCCCCCTCCCCAGAGACGCTGACATAGGGCCCCACGGGTGAGTCAAACCACCATTAGGGTGGGTCAACACGGGATTAAGCCCTGGGTCACTGACCAGTGGACCCCACTGGTCAGGTTTGACCTCGGACGGCTGCCGTTGACTGATGACGCCAGTCTGACGTCGCAGTGACGCAATAAAGCTTTTCTGATTTTAATTAATTCCAGAAAATGCCTAAAACTTGTAAAAATCATAGAAATTATAATATAACTCGGATGAAAATAATTTATATATGAAAAAGTATCAGAAAAATCCAAGGAATCTGATTATGGCATTTTGATGCATGTTTGAGAAAGTTAACAACACCAAATAGGCAAAATGATGAATAGGGTAAATTTAATAAATAGTTTGGAGTTGGAAATTGATACTTATTTGATTTCCACTTCAATTGTTATGACCAAACATTGGTCAATGCAAATCAGTACCTCAAAATACTAACTCCATACATGTTGGAATAATTTGTTATGAGCATCATGTCGAATCAATTATATGGGTAGTTGGAAAGATACCCGGCTTGACGTGATGTTTGAATCCTAATTCAAACCAACTTCGACTTAAGAAGTGATAGCCACATTATCCCTGCCACCTTTCATTTCATGTCTTGAGCATGCATCATAGTGTTGCATTTCCGTGAAGTAATTGTTGTTCTTTCTTGTTTGTCGGTGTTGTTCCCCCTCGCTAAACGATGTTTCCGACGATGTGATCGTTGACATTGATGAAGACTCATTGCTATCTTCAGACGTGTCAGGCAAGCAAACCCCGTTGAGCATATTGATATAAACCCACTCTCTCGCTCCTGCTCTTTTTTACTGCATCAGGACAAACACGATTCAACTGTACATGTTATAGGTAGATGAACCCATTCCTCTGCATGACCTGATTTTGTCACAGTAAATAGTTGAAACCACTTAGCATGAGTAGCAACTGCTTGAGCCTTGATGTGCTTACTCATCCATGCTTGTTTACAATGCCTGCTATGCTTAGAGTCGTGTCGGGTCTGATCCGTCTGGATGATGAATCGGAATGGTTGTGTTCATGTCCTACAGTGTGAGAGTAAAGGTGTGAATCTGATTTGGTAAAGGTAGCGATGAGAGGCCATGTAGGAGTACATGGTGGGTTGTCTCATTGGGACCGTCCTTAAGAACTGAGTTCTGTGTATGTTATCCAAGACAAGATACTACCATGCATTGGGCCCTGAAATATGACCCCGCTCGGCTTATTAATTGCCTAGATCCCTGTCCAGGAGTTGCAATTAGTTTCTGGTGTTTGTAGGAAAAGTGTTGGCGGCCGTGTTTAGCTCTGCCCCACGGGGTAGGCTTCTATACGGTAGATACACAGTGGCACGGTGTACCAAGTGGCACCCGGATGGTGGGCTTGGGAACCCTGCGCGCATCGTTTGGGGCCGTAGAGGAAACCTCGGCCGGACTTCCTTGCGGGTTCAGTCTCAAATAGGCGATAAACCTGGACTAGGGTCTTGTGTGGTCAACGGTCGTGGCCGACACCCATGCCAGTGCTTCTGCTTGAAGGTTGCCGAGATGCATGACGTGCATATGGTGCTAAGTGGTGGGAGCATGTGTGAAGAAGTATACCCCTGCAGGGTGATTCAATTTGTTCGAATAGCCGCGTCCTCGGATATGGACTACTTGGAAACATTACGTGGTACATAGACAATGTAAATGGATACTCTAAAACATGCAAGATAAGTGTGAGTGCTATGGAAGGCCTTCTCGTAGGGAAACGAGAGTGGATCCATAGTGGTGTATTGAACTAGTGAATATGTGGACTCGTGTGCGTTATCCCACCTCAAAGAAAGAACTTGTAGTCGTAGTACAGGTTAGCCAAGAGTCAAAGCTGGCTTGCTGCAATCAAACCCCACAATCCTTTCATTGAAACATGATGCATATGTAGATAGTTCTGATGTAAGACTTGCTGAGTACCGTTGTACTCACGGTTGCTTTATTTATGTTTTTGCAGAGAAGACTTAGACTCATTAAAAGGTTCTACGTGATGTGTTCGATGTTGACCGGAATAGCTTGGGAATCCCAGACAGAGGTCTGGCTCCTTTGGTAGGGTCGTAGTAGCTTTTCAGGCTCTTCCAGCCACTTTTAGTAGATGTCTGTACCCAGACATGATTTGCTTCCGCTTGTTGTTTGTATGACTTGAGTGTCGGGTCACGAGACCCCTGTTTGTAATATCATACTATGTTGACTCTTATGAGTCTTTAATAAATGCTTGAGTCATAGAGTTATGCTGTGATGCCATGTTGTATCTACACATATCGTGCATAATGAGTGTATGTTTGAAATGCATTATATGTGTGGGATTCGACACTAGTTGTTTGCCTTTAGTAGTACTCTTTACAGAGAAATGCCTCTTTGTGATTCCATCAAGCCTTGGTAGTTTGCTACTGCTCGGAACACATTGATTGACCGGCATGTATCCTTCTTTGCTGCTGTGTCTGTCACCTCGGGGAAATGTCACGCGGTGTAATGGAGTCCTTGTAGCTTGCTACAACTCGTCTACACACGCTGATGACCGACACCTGCTTTGCTGGGTTATGTATGCATGTCCCTGTACGGTTGTACCGCTGGGGTTTATAACTAGTCATGTCGACCCGGGTTCTTTGTCGTTTGAACGCTAGCAACATATTCATATACGTGAGCCAAAAGACGCAAACGGTCCCGGCCAAGGTAAGGTGGCAGCCGTGGAGTTTACCGTGTGTGAGGCCGCAAAGTGATGTGATGTGTTACAGGCTAGGTTCTTATGACTCAGGATCGGGGTCCCGACAGATGAGGTCTTATTATCCACTGCATATGTGATGGTGAATCCTCATTGATGCCGTGATTCGGAGCCCGTGAGGGAGGGCTTCATATTTGGCTGTGTTGTTTGAGTCCGTGAAATGAAGTTACATGACATAGTTCATCTTGTTGCCTCTAGGGAGACGCGGAATACTTCATACCCCATTCCTTGTATTTTCATTGACCTGTTGAAATACATTATCCGGTATTTGAGGTCGATGTTTTTAGGGACCCGTCGGGCCTCACCATTCTACCATGAAGATGACGATTGCTTGAGACTTGACTGCTGGATGTGGTTTGCTGGAGAGCTCAAATGGTAGGAGCTCAATTGCCCATTTAGTCACGCGGCCTATGGCGTTCTTGTTATTTAGTACACCAGAGAGCTAGGTATGGACCACTATTATTGGGTTTGCTTGAAAGTAGTGCCACATCTTTCTTGCGGACATGAACACCCCGTATGTTATCTTCTTGTAGCGCGGGTACCTTTTTTGCATGGTGTGAGCACCTCGCTGACATAGTACACTCGATGTTGCACCATTTGTGTTTTTCCAACCTCCTCCTGCTCCACTGTGATGACTACACTGACCACCTGAGGGGTTGCTGATATATATATTAAGTAGCATTGGTTCACACTGAGTTGGGGAGGTGATGAGGGGATTAGATTCAGGAGTTTCTTGAGTTCATCAAATGCTTCTTTGGCATCATCACTCCAATAAAACTTGTTACCTTTTTTGAGGAGACGATACATGGGTATGGCTTTCTCCCCAAATCGAGATATGCACCTATTGAGGGTTGCGATGCATCCCGCGAGCTTTTGCAGATCTCACGCCATTTCTGGAGGCTTGAGGTTCAATATTGCTTCTATATTTTTGGGGTTAGCCTCTACTAATAATTGGGATACTGTGAATCCTAGTATTTGTCCTGCAGGGATGCCAAAACACATTTCTTGAGGTTCAGTTTCATGCTAAAGTTGCGAAGGTTGTCAAATGTTTGTTGAAGGTCACTCAGGAGGATGGAGCCCCGTTAAGACTTTACTACGATGTCATCAATGTAGACCTCTTCGTTGATCCGATTTGTGCATTGACACACTTATGCATTGTTCGCTGATATGTCACTCCAACATTTCTAATCCCAAATAGCATTATGGTGTAACAAAACGATCCATATGGGGTGATTAATGAGGTTGTTTGTTGGTCAGATTCCTTCGTATGTATCCGATGGTATCCCAAGTATGCTTCCAAGAAGCATAGGCGCTCGCACCCCATAGTTGAGGTGATGATCCGGTATATCCTTGGCAGCGGGAACAAATCGTTGGGGCATGTCCTGTTGAGGTCGGTGTAATCTACGCATATTCACCTTGATTTATTATTTTTCCCCACCATGACCGGTTTGGCTCGCCACTCTGGATGTGCGATCTCTCGGATGAACCTTCTGGCAAATAGTCGGGCTATTTCCTCTCGTATATCTATTCATTTTTTGATGCTGAAACGGTGCAGACATTTTCACAATGTTCGTCCTTCTTGACACGTACTCCCGGCATATCGTTAGATTCCCAAGTGAATATATTCCAATTTTCTCGAAGGAAGGCTAGGAGCACCGATCTTCATCGTCTTTCTCAGGTCCTCCAGGTGTACTTGAATTTTTTTCATGTGTTCTGGTTGGAACACATGCCCTGGCCTTGGTTTCTCTGGGAGTTCTGTCTGTGATGGGCCAATCCGTTGTTTGATCATGTTGTGTTTTGTGGAATCAAAGATGGTTTCTGCGAGCTCCATGTTCGCTACCTCCACCTTGTAGGCTTTTTTCGGGCTTCCTCGGATGGTGATCATGCCATTTGGGTCTGACATCTTCAGCTGTAGGGAGGTGTAAGATGGGACTGTCATGGATTTTACATATGTCAGTTATCCTAAGATCGCATGGTAGACGCTCTGGAAGGGGGCGGCCTCGAACTAGATAGTTTTGATCCGGAAGTTCTCTTCATCTCCCAAGAAAACTTCGAGTTTAATCCGGCCAGAGGGCGGATCGCTTGGCATGACACGAACCCATGTAAGACTACATCTTTGGGCATATTTATCCCTTAGTAGTTTGTGGTGATTGATGACAATGCAATTTGCATACTAATCATGTGCATTGAGCATTTCAGATAATCTATCATATGACAGAGGATGATTTTCTCCCCTCAGTGGTGATTAGTAAAGATGTTTGTTTCCAGCGTATCTGTTTCGGTGGTATTTGAGTCATAGAGAAACCGTGCTATTAAGAGGAGGTCTGCACTTGAAAGGTTGGGGTCGAATCAACACGTACACATTCTCTCGCACCCACTTTCCTTCATGGCAACATGTGGTTTCAACTCTCTTTAACCTTAGGCAAGTTGTGGCACCCAAGCGATAATATCGCTCTGGGTAGCAGATGTACTACTCTAGTCAGTAGTAGTGACGCTTCTGCAGTATTCCTGCTATCCACTGTCGCAGGCACTTTCGTTGGGTCAGCGCTAACTTCTTCCCATCGGTGGTTGTAGGGAGGAAGGGGTGCGGTAGTACTGCTCCTGCCTAAGTGGTAATACTGGTCTTACCCCTGCACGCACCTCAGCCCTATCTTTGCCTTGACTCCCCTTCCCGCTTTAGTGGTAGTAGAGTGGAAGTAGGGGATGACAGTACTAATTGGTTCAATACTACCGCCCTACTCTCTCTATACTATCCCTGGCTCTCAGTGAAAGCACATTTGCTCCATAGGGTGGTTTTGATCATTGATCACAACATAGGCATCATTGGACTAATATGTTTATCCAGGTATATTTCAGAAAAGTTCAAAATATGCTTTGTCTAAAGGCTTATGTGGAGATGCCCCTTGATGCAAGGAAGGAATAGGATTGGCCCAAGCTTCAAGCTAGGAGACTCTTCATTTTATATTTGTGAGAAATCACTTTTAAGTCCATAGGAAAGCCAATACTATTAAAAGGGGGTGAGGTATTAAAATGAACTGGTTGCTCAAGCGCTCAAAGTTACCCACCAAAATACTCAGTCATTTTTCCCACATAACCAATGTGTCCAAAACCAGACACTCAAAATTGGTGCCACCGACTTTCCCATTTTGGCCTCACCGAGTTTGATCTCAGAAAGAACCCTAGCCATTCCCACCAAGTTGGTGCAACCGAAACCATATCGGTGCTACCAAGTTTGGGTGACCAACTTTCTGTTGCCTCGGTACACAAAATCAGAAATTCTGAGTTTGAGTATTGGTGTCACCGAGTTTGGTCATGTGACTGTTAGGCACCTTTTCGGTGTCATCGAGTTTCGTATATTAGTTCCACCGAGATTCAAAAGTTGCTGTCATTAGTGAAAGTCGGTACCACCCAGTTGATGACTTTGGTGTCACCGAGTTTGCCACTGTGGGTGTACCGGTTGGATTTTGTGTGCTCCCTATATATACCCCTTTGATATGTCCCAAACGTATCTATAATTTCTGCTTGGTCCATGATCTTTTGGGTGACAATGTTATACGTTTTGCTACACTTTTATATCATTTTACACATATTTGGACTAACCTATTAACTCAGTGCACCCAGTGCCAGTTTCTGTCTGCTGATGTCTATTTTGCACGGGATTTTACCCAATTTTCCGAAGCCCGAAAAATTCTAGGAAAAATATATAAAAAATCAGCGAAACAGAAGCTTCGACATCACCGAAGATGGGCCACAGGTGGCGAGGGGCTGCCCACGCGACCTGCTGGCGCGGCCAGGCCCTAGGCCGCGCCAGGAGGCCGCCTGGGTGGGCCCCACCTCGTCCGGTGCCCTCCTTTGGCCTATATTTAGTCCTCTGAGAGGAAACCCTTCGAAAACTTCCAGAATCGTGAATTTCTCCATCATTCCACCACCTCGGCACTTCCGAGATCGGGAGCGTCAGGAGACGTCCTCCCGGCACCCTGTTAGAGAGAGGATTTACCTCCGGGATCATCTCGACCGCCATGGACACTTCCCGGACGTGCCGTGAGTAGTCCTCCTTGGACCATGAGTCCATGACCAATAGCTATGTGATGTCTTCTCTCCAATCTTGTGCTTCAATGGTTAGTCCTTGTGAGCCGCCCTACATGATCAGGGCATCTATGTAATTCTCTTGCTATTGCTATGCTCGGTTTGTTGGGATCCGATGGATTATGAGTTTATGTTCACATTGTTATGAGTTATATATTTGATTATGCTTTTATATTATGTTCCTTAGAGATTCATGGATGTTCTTGATACGTCCATTTTGCATCATGCTTTCATGTTGATATTTATCGCTTTATAGACTGTTATTACACTTTGTAGTACCATACTTATGCCTTTTCTCTCTTATTTTGCAAGGTTTATTTGAAGAGGGAGAATACCGGCAGCTGGAATTCTGGACTGGAAAAGGAGCAAGTCTGAGTCCTCTATTCTGCGCAACTCCAAATGCCTTGAAAATCAACGTGGAGTTTTTTCGGAATATATAAAAAATACTCGGCGAAAGAAGTGCCAGAGGGGAGCTGCCAGGGGCCCACAAGCCTGGTAGTCGCGTCCTGCCCCCGTGGCCGCGGCTACACGGCTTGTGGGCACCCTGGTGGTCCACTGCCCCCCTCTTCTTCTATATGAAGGGTTTCGTCTGGAAAAAAAATCAAGGCGGAGCTTTTTCGAGGAGGGGCCGCCGCCAGGAGGCGGAACTTGAGGAAAACCAATCTAGAGCTCCGGCAGGACGATCCTGGCGGGGAAACTTCCCTCCCGGAGGGGGAAATCGTCGCCATCGTCATCACCAACACCCCTCTCATTAGAGGGGACTCGTCACCATCAACATCTTCATCAGCACCATCACATCTCCAAACCTTAGTTCATCACTTGTAACCAATCTCCGTCTCGCGACTCCGATTGGTACTTGTAAGGTTGCTAGTAGTGTTGCTTACTCTTTGTAGTTGATGCTAGTTGGATTATTTGGTGGAAGAGTTTATGTTCAGATCCTTGATGCTACTCATTACCTCTCTGATCATGAATATGATTATGCTTTGTGAGTAGTTACTTTTGTTCCTGAGAACATGGGATAAGTCATGCTAATAGTAGTCATGTGAATTTGGTATTCGTTCGGTATTTTGATATGTTGTATGTTGTTTTTCCTCTAGTGGTCTTATGTGAACGTCGACTACATAACACTTCACCATTATTTGGGCCTAGAGGAAGGCATTCGGAAGTAGTAAGTAGATGATGGGTTGCTAGAGTGACAGAATCTTAAACCCTAGTTTATGTGTTGCTTCGTAAGGGGCTGATTTGGATCCACTAGTTTAATGCTATGGTTAGACTTTGTCTTAATTCTTCTTACGTAGTTGCGGATGCTTGCGAGAGGGGTTAATCATAAGTGGGATGCTTGTCCAAGTAAGGGCAGTACCGAAGCGCCGGTCCACCCACATATCAAACTATCAAAGTAACGAACGCGAATCATATGAACATGATGAAACTAGCATGACAGAAATTCCCGTGTGTCCTCGGGAGCGCTTTACTTCCTATAAGACTTTGTTCAGGCTTGTCCCTTGCTACAAAAGGGATTCGACCACTTTTCTGCACCGTTGCAATTACTTTTTACTTGTTACTTTTCACCTGCTACGTTTCACCTCACTACACCATCACTTGTTACCGCTACTTTCAGTGCTTGCAGTTATTACCTTGCTGAAAACCGTTTATCAGAGCCTTCTGCTCCTCGTTGGGTTTGACACTCTTACTTATAAAAAGGACTATGATTGATCCCCTATACTTGTGGGTCAGCAAGACTCTTTTCTGGCGTCGTTGCCGGGGAGGGAAGCGCCTTTGTTAAGTGGAATTTGGTAAGGAAACATTTATATATTGTGCTGAAATTTATTGTCACTTGTCACTATGGAAACTGTTCCTTTGAGGAATTTGTTCAGGGTATCTTCACCACGAACGGAAGCACGAGGAGTTGCTCCTCAACCTAAGGTATCTACTGAAAATATATTTTATGAAATTCCTTCGGGTATGCTTGAGAAACTGCTGGCTAATCCTTTTACAGGAGATGGATCATCACATCCAGACTTGCATCTAATCTATGTAGATGAAGTTTGTGGTTTATTTAAGCTTGCAGGTTTGCCCGAGGATGAGGTAAAGAAGAAAGTCTTCCCTTTATCTTTGAAGGATAAGGCGTTGACATGGTATAGGTTATGTGATGATACTGGATCATGGGACTACAATCGGTTGAAATTGGAATTTCATGAAAAGTTTTATCCTATGCATTTAGTACATCGTGATCGGAATTATATTTATAACTTTTGGCCTCGTGACAAGGAAAGCATAGCTCAAGCTTGGGGGAGGCTTAAATCAATGCTATATTCATGCCCCAATCATGAGCTCTCGAGAGAAATTATCACTCAAAACTTTTATGCTCGACTTTCTCATGAAGATCGCACCATGCTTGACACTTCTTGTACCGGTTCTTTTATGAAGAAGGATATTGACCACAAGTGGAATTTATTGGAAAGAATCAATCGTAACTCTGAAGATTGGGAGCTTGAAGAAGGTAAGGAGTCAGGTATGAATTTCTAGTTTGATTCGTTAAATCTTTTGTTGAAACAAACACTTCTAGAGATTTTAGCGCTAAGTATGGACTTGACTCTGAGATAGTAGCTTCTCTATGTGAATCTTTTGCTGCTCATATTGATCTTCCCAAAGAGAAGTGGTTTAAGTATCATCCTCTCATAGAAGTCAACATAGTTAAATCCAATCTAGTTGAAGAGAAAGTCATTGCCTATAATGATCCTATTGTTTCTTGTTCCTACACTGAGAAACCACCTTACCCTGCTAGGAAAAAGGATTATTCTAAAGCTCCAACTGTAATACGTAGGGGTTACATTAGACCACTTGCACCCCCTGAGGAAATTAGAGTTGAACCTAGTGTTTCTATTATCAAAGATCTCTTAGCCGAAGACATAGACAGGCATGTTATCAAATTCTGTGAGGACTCCGCTAGAATTGCTAAATCTCATGCGAAGACAAATACGGACCTGTAGTTGGCCTGCCTGTTGTTTCTGTCAAGATAGGAGATCACTGTTATCATGGCTTATGTGATATGGGTGCTAGTGTTAGTGCAATACCCCGGTCCCTATATGATGAAATCAAAGATGAGATTGCACCCGCTGAGTTAGAACCCATTGATGTCACTATTACGCTAGCTAATAGAGACACTATATGCCCTGTGGGAATTGTGAGAGATGTAGAAGTCCTGTCTGGTAAGACGAAGTATCCTACTAATTTCCTCGTCCTTGCTACTGCACAAGATAGCTTTTGTACCATCATATTTGGTAGACCCTTTCTCAACACTGTCAATGCTCATATTGATTGCATTAAATAGACTGTCACTGTTAGTTTCGAGGGTGTGTCTCATGAATTTAACTTCTCCAAGTTTGGAAGACAACCCCATGAAAAAGAGTCGTCTGGTAGGGATGAAATCATTGCTCTTGCCTCTATTGGCGTGCCTCCTACGGATCCTTTAGAGCAATATCTGCTTGAGCATGAAAATGATATGCATATGGATGAAAGAGATGAGATAGATAAAATTGTTTTAGAACAATATCCTATTCTTAAGAATAATCTGCCTGTTGAACTTCTTGGGGATCCTCCCCCACCAAAGGGTGATCCTGTGTTCGAGCTAAAACAGTTGCCAGATACACTTAGGTATGCCTATCTTGATGAGAAGAAGATATATCATGTTATTATTCGTGCTCACCTCTCGAATCACGAAGAGAAGAAGTTATTAAAAACTTTGAGGAAGCACCGTGCTGCTATTGGATATACTCTTGATGATCTTAAGGGTATTAGTCCCACTCTATGTCAGCACAAGATTAAAACCGATCCTGGTTCTAAGCCAGTTGTTGATCATCAACGGAGATTAAATCCTAGGATGAAAGAGGTCGTGAGAAAAGAAATATTAAAGCTTCTGGAAGCAGGAATCATTTATCCCGTTGCTCATAGTGATTGGGTAAGTACAATACATTGTGTACCTAAGAAGGGAGGTATCAACATCGTTCCTAATGATAAGAATGAAAATCCCATAGAGGATTATTACTAGCTATAGGATGGTGATAGACTTCCGGAAACTGAACAAGGCAACCAGGAAAAACCATTATCTTTTGTCGTTTCTCGACCAAATGCTAGAAAGGCTATCTAAACAGACACACTTCTGCTTTCTAGATGGTTATTCAGGTTTCTCGCAAATACCTGTTGCACAATCTGATTAGGAGAAAACCACTTTCACCTGTCCCTTTGGTACCTTTGCTTATAGACGTATACCTTTTGGCTTATGCAATACACCTGCCACCTTTCAAAGATGTATGATGGCAATATTCTGTGACTTTTGTGAAAAGATTGTTGAGGTTTTCATGGATGATTTCTCCATTTACGGTTCTTCCTTTGACGATTGCCTCGGCAACCTTGATCGAGTCTTACAGATATGCAAAGATACCATGCTCGTCTTGAACTGGGAGAAGTGCCACTTCATGGTTAATGAAGGCATCGTCTTAGGACACAAAATCTCTGAGAAAGGCATTGAAGTTGATAAGGCTAAGGTTGATGCAATTTAGAAAATGCCTTGCCCCACAGATATTAGAGGTATACGAAGTTTCCTAGGTCATGCTGGTTTCTATAGAAGGTTCATTAAGACTTCTCTAAGATTTCTAGGCCTCTTACCAACCTCTTGCAGAAGGATGTTCCTTTTGTTTTTGATGAGGATTGTGAAGAAGCTTTCAAAATACTTAAGAAGGCCTTGCTAACCGCACCTATTGTTCAACCACCTGATTGGAACTTGCCCTTTGAAATCATGTGCGATGCTAGTGATTATGCTGTTGGTGCTGTTCTAGGACAAAGAGTTGACAAGAAGTGGAATGTCATTCACTACGCTAGTAAAACTCTAGACAGTGCCCAAAGAAACTATGCCACTACGGAGAAGGAATTTTTAGCAGTCGTGTTTGCATGTGAAAAGTTCAGATCTTATATAGTTGACTCCAAAGTCATTATTCACTCGGATCATGCTGCTATTAAGTACCTTATGGAGAAGAAGGACATAAACCTAGGCTAATCAGATGGGTTCTCCTGCTACCGGAATTTGATCTTCACGTTGTTGACCGAAAGGGTGCTGATAACCCTGTAGCAGATAACTTGTCCAGGCTAGAGAATGTCCTTGATGACCCATGACCTATTGATGACAGCTTTCCCGATGAGCAATTGAATGTCATCCGCACTTCACATAGTGCACCGTGGTATGCTAATTACGCAAACTATATCGTAGCCAAATACATACCACCCAGTTTCACCTACCAGCAAAAGAAGAAATTCTTCTTTGATTAGAGACACTACTTTTGGGATGATCCTCACCTTTATAAGGAAGGAGTAGATGGTGTTATTAGACGTTGTGTTCCTGAACATGAACAGGGACAGATCCTGCACAAGTGTCATTCCGAAGCCTACGGAGGACACCATGCTGGAGATAGAACTGCTCATAAGGTATTGCAATCAGGTTTCTATTGGCCCACTCTCTTCAAGGATGCCCGTAAGTTTGTCTTGTATTGTGACGAATGCCAAAGAATAGGGAACATCAGTAAACGTTAGGAAATGCCTATGAACTATTCACTTGTCATTGAACCATTTGATGTCTGGGGCTTTGATTATATGGGACCCTTCCTGAGTTCCAATGGGTGTACTTACATCTTAGTTGCTGTTGATTACGTCACTAAGTGGGTAGAAGCTATCCCCACTAGAAATGATGATCACCACACCTCTATTAAGATGCTTAAAGAAGTCATTTCCCAAGATTTGGAGTCCCTAGATATCTGATGACTCATGGCGGTTCACACTTCATTCATGGTGTTTTCCGCAAGATGCTCGCTAAGTATGATGTCAACCATAGAGTTGCATCTCCTTATCATCCTCAGTCTAGTGGTCAAGTGGAGTTGAGTAATAGGGAGATCAAATTGATCTTACAAAAGACTGTCAATAGATCTCGAAAGAATTGGTCTAGCAAACTTGACGATGCACTATGGGCTTATAGGACTGCTTATAAGAATCCCATGGGCATGTCGCCGTATAAAATGGTTTACGTTAAGGCCTGTCATTTACCTCTTGAGCAAGAACACAAAGCTTATTGGGCAATCAAAGAGCTCAACTTCGATTTCAAACTTGCCGGTGAGAAGCGGTTGTTTGATATCAACTCATTAGATGAATAGAGGGCCCATGCATATGAGAATGCGAAGTTGTTCAAGGAAAAGGTTAAGAGATGGCACGATAAAAGAATACAAAAACGTGAGTTCAATGTAGGTGATTATGTCCTGCTATACAATTCTCGCTTAAGATTCTTCGCAGGCAAGCTTCTCTCTAAATGGGAAGGTCCCTACGTTGTCGAGGAAGTATATCATTCCGGTGCCATCAAAATCAACAACACGGAAGGTAATTTTCCGAGAGTGGTAAATGGGCAAAGAATCAAGCATTATATCTCTGGTACTCCCATAAATGTTGAGACCAATATCATCAATGTCATAACTCCAGAGGAGTACATAAGGGATGTTTATCAGCCTATTTCAGACTCTGAAAACGAAGAGGTATGTGTTTCGGTAAGTAATCGGACTCCAAAACTTTTCCAGTAGGAAATTTTCTCCGTTTTGGAATTTATGGAAAAATAGAAAAATAAAAAGCAGTCCGGAGAGTGTACGAGGCGGCCACAAGCTTGGTAGCCGCGGCCTCCCCCTGGCCGCGGCTACAGGGCTTGTGGGCACCTCATGTGCCTCCCGGACTCCGTTTTCTTGCGGAGCACTCCTTCTGGTCCATAAAAATCATTATATATATGCCCGAGGGTTTTGATCTCCGTATCACGCAGTTTTCCTCTGTTTTCGTTTCGAGCCTGTTTTCTGCCGCAGATCTAGGTGAAGATGTTTTCTCAGGATTCAGAGGGGGAAAGCTATGTAGCGGATTACCTTGCTGACCCCAAAGTATATGGGGACTTGGATCCTTATGGCTGGACCACTGATGAGGAAGAATATTATGATCCAAAGGGGAAGGAACAAACAAGTTCCGATGAAGAGGAGGCTCCTCTACCTCAACCTGGACACACGCATGTGGAGTTCAAGAAGTCGAGCCTCCCTGAGTCAAGGAAGAAGCCTAAGACCTTGTCTATCCCTTCTTGTTTCTTGCAGGAAAGTAAGAAGGATTTATGCCAAAGGGTGTTGAAGCTTGAAGAGGAAAATGATGATCTGAGGGAGCAGAATCTTATGCTCAAGTGGAAATTAAACAAGCTCAAGACCTCTTCAACAACTCCACGACCATCACCACCAAAGGAAGACAACTAAGCATTGGTATGGGCAACTCCCTTGGCTTGTGCCAAGCTTGGGGGAGTTGCCCTGGTATCGTATCACCTTTGTTTTAGTTCTTTCCTTTTCAGTTTTTATTTCTTCTCTTAGTTGGATAAGTCTTTAGTGTTTAGTTTGAGTCTTTTGCCTTGTGTCTCCCCCGATGTATTCGAGCTTGCGAGCTATATAATAAAGAGTATCTTAGTCAAGGGCTTTGTTTTATGACGTGATCAAAAGTATGAAAAGAATGATAGCATGAAAGATTATGAGATTATCTTATGGAAAGTGATAGCTTCACATATAACAAGTATGATGATTGAAACTTGTTGACAATAGACCAACATAGACCCCAGTCATTGTTGCAATTAATAAGAAGTAATAAGGAAAGAGAGGTTCACATATAAATATATCATCTTAAACACTTTCTATAATTGTGAGCACTCACCAAACTATTACATGCTTAGAAGTAGATCTTGGACAAGGAAGACAACATAATGAATTGTGTTTGCTTGATTCCAAACAATGTTATATGTCTAGAGATCCCTTAGCATGTGACGATTGCTTCCACCTCATATTAGCCAAAACTTCCGTACTAAGTAGAAATACTACTTGTGCATCCATAAACCTTCAACCCAGTTTTGCCACGAGAGTCCACCATACCTACCTATGGATTGAGTAAGATCCTTCAAGTAAGTTGTCATCGGTGCAAGCAATAAAAAGTTTCTACCTAAAGTATGTATGATTTATTAGTGTGTGGAATATAAGCTTTGTACGAACCTGTGATGAGGAAGGCATAAGAGCGACAGACTGCATAATAAAGTTCCTTATCACAGGGGGCAATATAAAGTGACGTTCCTTTATACTAAGAGGTCGTATATCCAAACCTTAAAAGCGCATGACAACCTCTGCTTCTCTCTGCGAAGGGCCTATCTAGTACCTTTACTTTTGTCCTTGTGAAATTCATGGTGATCAACACCAATTCCCTATTCCGTCTTCATCTTGGTGAACGTCATATGCTAGGGAAAGATCTATATTCATATTAAAACTTGGAGATGAGTACTTATGCTTTATTATTGTTGACTTTACCATTGAGGTAAATGGTTGGGAGGCAAAACTATGAGCCCCTATCTTTCTCTGTGTCCAGCTGAAACTTTGATACCATGAGTACCACGTGAGTTGTAACAATTGTGGAAAACAAAAGAGACGATTGAGTATGTGGATTTGCTTTACAAGCTCTTATTTGACTCTTTCTGATGTTATGATAAATTGCAATTGCTTCAATGACTATGGACTGTTGTTGGCTACTTCTCGGTAAGGTTTTTGATTCATACTTTGCTTTGTGAAGGAGTTGTTACTTTCCCATAAGAATCTTTATGATGCATTGTTGTTCTATGTGTGATCATGATGCCCTCATGTCCGTATTATGTTTTATCGACACCTTCATCCCTAAACGTGTGGACATGTTTATGGATCTTGGTTTTCTCTTGAGGACAAGCGAGGTCAAAGCTTGGGGGAGTTGATACGTCCATTTTGCATCATGCTTTCATGTTGATATTTATTGCTTTATGGACTGTTATTACACTTTGTGGTACCATACTTATGCCTTTTCTCTCTTATTTTGCAAGGTTTATTTGAAAAGGGAGAATACCGGCAGCTGGAATTCTGGACTAGAAAAGGAGCAAGTCTGAGTCCTCTATTCTGCGCAACTCCAAATGCCCTGAAAATCAACGTGGAATTTTTTGGGAATATATAAAAAATACTGGGCGAAAGAAGTGCCAGAGGGGAGCTGCCAGGGGCCCACAAGCCTGGTAGCCGCGGCCTGCCCCCCTAGCCGCGGCTACAGGGCTTGTGGGCACCCTGGTGGCCCACTGGCCCCCCTCTTCTGCTATATGAAGGGTTTCGTCCGGAAAAAAATCAAGGCAGAGCTTTTTCGAGGAGGCACCG
Source organism: Hordeum vulgare subsp. vulgare (assembly GCF_904849725.1). Lineage (NCBI taxonomy): Eukaryota > Viridiplantae > Streptophyta > Magnoliopsida > Poales > Poaceae > Hordeum > Hordeum vulgare. Next base: position 543,854,510 of record NC_058520.1, read on the forward strand.
CCGCCACGAGGCGGAACTTGAGTAGAACCAATCTAGAGCTCCGACAGGACGATCCTGCCGGGGAAACTTCCCTCCCGGAGGGGGAAATCATCGCCATCGTCATCACCAACACTCCTCTCATCGGAGGGAACTCGTCACCATCAACATCTTCATCAGCACCATTTCATCTCCAAACCCTAGTTCATCACTTGTAACCAATCTCCGTCTCGCGACTCCGATTGGTACTTGTAAGGTTGCTAGTAGTGTTGATTACTCTTTGTAGTTGATGCTAGTTGGATTATTTGGTAGAAGAGTTTATGTTCAGATCCTTGATGCTACTCATTACCTCTCTGATCATGAATATGATTATGCTTTGTGAGTAGTTACTAGTGGTGTTATGTGAACGTCGACTACATAACACTTCACCATTATTTGGGCCTAGAGGATGGCATTGGGAAGTAGTAAGTATATGATGGGTTGCTAGAGTGACAGAAGCTTAAACCCTAGTTTATGCGTTGCTTCGTAAGGGGCTGATTTGGATCCACTAGTTTAATGCTATGGTTAGGCTTTGTCTTAATTCCTCTTTCGTAGTTGCGGATGCTTGTGAGAGGGGTTAATCATAATTGGGATGCTTGTCCAAGTAAGGGCAGTACCCAAGCGCCGGTCCACCCACATATCAAACTATCAAAGTAACGAACGCGAATCATATGAACATGATGAAACTAGCATGACAGAAATTCCTGTGTGTCCTCGGGAGCGCTTTACTTCCTATAAGACTTTGTGTTCAGGCTTGTCCCTTGCTACAAAACGGATTGGGCCACTTTGCTGCACCGTTGCTATTACTTGTTACTTGTTACTTTTCACCTGCTACGTTTCACCTCACTACACCATCACTTGTTACCGCTACTTTCAGTGCTTGCAGTTATTACCTTGCTGAAAACCGTTTATCAGAGCCTTCTGCTCCTCGTTTGGTTCGACACTCTTACTTATCGAAAGGACTACGATTGATCCCCTATACTTGTGGGTCATCAGTTCTCCGTTGCTATTTATTGCTTTGGCCGAGTAGTAGATTGTAACTCCAAGAGGGAGCATTATGCATGATTGTGGGTTCATGCCCCTCGATGTCTAGCTTGAGTGAGAGAAGCATGAGACTAGGGGATGTGTTGTTGCCACCAAGGAGAAAAGAACGGTGCTTGTGACCAGAGTTGCAAGGATTGTTTACCTTACGCATAGTTCGTTAATGCATTTGTCCGTTGCTTTGAGTTTACACTTTGGATGGGGCTCGCAACTTAATACCGGAGAGATGTTCTGGATAGATATCTCAAGGTGGATGATTAGTAAGTAAATGCTCATGAATAAATGGTCTACTTGTCTTGGCTTGCTGCCCATTACTATTGAACCTCTAACTATCAAGTAGCATAATTAGCATTGCGGTGCGTTCATAATTCTGTCAATTGCCCAATTGTGATTTGTTTACCCAAGCATAGTTCTTTATCGTCTTTTGGGAGATATACATCACTAGTGAACATCATGTGACTCCGGTCCATATCACCATCATTGTTTACACCTCCACTATTTACCGCCTTCATTTACTTTTCCATTGCAATCACTATCACTTTTCTCGCTTGTGTTTTAATCGTTTGCAAACTACAAGGCCGAAGAGATTGACAACCTCTCTGTACTCATTGGGAGCAAAGTTATTTGTTGTGTGTGCAGGTCCATGTCTTCTGCTAGCGCCAGGGTGGGAGACACCTACTTGTTGATCCTAGGAGTCCTACTGGTTCGATAAACCTTACAGTTTCCGTGTAAGGGAAAATTTGTTGCTGACTACATCTCAACCTTACACTTGGGGTAACCAACGAGGAGCGAGAAGTATATACATCATCTCATCATCACCCTTCACCCACCTCTCATTCATGGGAGAAGCACTCAGAACACACACTTCATTGCCAGATCCATTTTTCTGAGAGAGAGCCACCTACTCATGTGTTGAGACCAAGATATTCCATTCCAATCATTTGAAACTTGATCTCTAGCCTCCCCAAGTTGCTTTCCACCAAATCAATCACTCATACCCATGCCTATGCTGTGAGAGAGTGATTTTGTGTTGAGGAGACTATCTTTAGAAGCACAAGAGCATGGAGTTCATCGTTCTACCCCATCTATTACCTTTTGGAGGGTGGTGCCTCCTAGATTGGTTAGGTGTCGCTTGGGAGCCTCCTACTTTGTGTTGTGAAGTTGAATCAAGATGTTTGTAAGGGCAAGGAGATCGCCTACTTTGTGAAGATCTACCGTGAGTAAGCTTAGTCCTTCGTTGGCGGAAGCCGTGGTGGGATATAGAAGGCTGCTTCTTCATGGACCCTTCGTGGGTGGAGCCCTCCGTGGATTCTCGCATCCGTTACCCTCCGTGGGTTGAAGTCTACACTAAAATGGACGTACGATAGCGCAACCTATTGGAACCATGCCAAAAATCGTTTAGTCAACCTCATGTGTTTGATCTCCCTACCTTACCCTTTTATTTTACACTTGCATGTTTTACTTTCCGCTGCTACACTCTTAGAACTGCATGTGTAGGTTGTACTTGACTTGCCTTAACTTCCAAAACTTCCCCTCAACTAAAATTGGGAAAAGGCTAAGTTTTTATCTTGTCAAGTAGTCTAATCACCCCCCTCTAGACATACTTTCAATGAGTAAGAGGATAACACTTTCCCTTGACAATCCTCCTAAGAAGGTTGGTGCAAAGAGAGCCAAGGATAATTCATGTTGTTGGGAGACAAACCTCCAGGTATGAGGACCTAGAAGATGCTGCTAGAGAAGATGAAGTCCGAGGTGATGCCCCTCCTCCTCCTAAGAAGAAGAAGCTCATGGCTGATGCCATGCCCAGGAAATCTACTCCCAAGCCTCCTTCTAAGGCTAAGAAGGATGTAACTCATAAAAAGACTACAAAGGACATTCCTGCAGCTGTCAAGGAGAAAGGTCGTGCTTCCAGTGCCTTTGCTGCAGAGGAAGAAGAAGAGAATGCACCCATTTTCAGAAAGCTCCGACCAAATCTGCCACTACATAATGTTGCTCATCCAGTAGCTGAAGATATGAAGAAGAGGAAAGATGCAGGTTTGAGGAAGTGTAGAGCTACAAATCCATATGCCATAAGGAGAAGAACTTCTATTAATCCAAGGTTTCAGACCAAGGAACAACAAGATTTCTATGAGATCGTCTTATATGACAAAAGTCCAGCTGTTAGTGACATGAGATATGTTGACTGGGCTTACGTCAAAGCCAATGGAGATTTCTTTCCCCATGTGCAAGACAACTTCAAGTCTGTGGACATTGAATATTTTGTTGGAAAAGAGATGACCCCATGGAATGATGAACTGATCGTGCAATTATGTTCAACTGTTCATTTCTATGTAGATGGTTCTATTGTCCGGATGACTGATGGACACAAGTATGAGTCAACGATTGATGAGTGGGTCACTTTCATTGGTGACCCTAAGTAGAAAGATAGTGATGTTGATGTGTATTCTGAGCTCAAGAAGAGTCACAACTCCATGGCCAACATTTACAAGCCAATTCCTCACAAGTATTTGGCAACTCATAAGTTGGGCCCAATATAATTCTTGCAAGCAGGAATACCCACAACTAACACCATTTTGAGACACACCTTGATGCCTAAGTAAGATGATGATAAGATGATTAGAGGTCACTCCATCAATTTTTTGCACCATTTGGGAACTCACACTAGATTCAGAGTGACGGACTTGATAGTAGAGGCTATCCGAAAAACTGTTGTTGATCAGAAAAGATCATGTGGATATGCCCCATACATTCAAATGCTTATCAATGCCAAGGTAGGCAAGCATGCATATCTCCTTGATCATCCCCATTTACCTCTTCAGCCAGAATTTGAAGACAATGAAGTGGTAATGGATGACAATGATCCCAGCTCAGCTGCAGCCAGAATGGCAGCAGAGGCAGCAGAAGCTGAGGCTGCTAGAAATGTGCCACCACCAGTTCCACAGCTGAGAACTCAAGCTGAGAAAATGGCATTTCTAGTTAGATTCGTCCAAGGTATGTAGGAGAACATCTCAGAGATTATGCAAAACCAGAAAAGCCTAGAGAGAGTCGTGGAAAAAAGTTTCATGACATGGATATGAAGGTAACGAAGTTGACCACTATAGTCGAACATCTTCAACATGAAGTTGACTCAGTGCAGATTCCACGCTCAGGTGATGATGATGATGACGACGATGATGATGAAGAAGAGTCTCCTCCTTGCACTACCACTCAGTTCAACACAAGGCCTAGGTCATCTGTTGTACCTGCTCCGGAGACAAGACAGACTTCATCAGCTCAAGCATCTGCACCTTCACCTCTAGCTCCAGCTCCAGCTCAAGCACCTCCAGTATCCACTCCTCCAGCTCCAGGACATTCATGAGAAGCCTGCGTGGATGCTCTCCTGTCGACTCCATCATCAGCTGCCCAGAGAGACGTTTAGCTCTATACTTTTAAACTTTTTGGTAACTTGTTGCCAAAGGGGGAGAAATGTATAGATCATAGAGCAGAGAGAGAGAGAGAGAGAGAGAGAGAGAGCTTTTGACTTTATTTGCTCTCATTTGGTTTCACAAAACTTTGATCTATTGGATGACTTTATCCAGTTACCTGTGTTTGATCATAACCTTTGCTTGATTGATGCTACACTATTATGTTTTAGCTATACTTGTGATGATCATCCACTTATCTTCTTGGTGTCATGTGCATTACTATTCATTCTTATATTGTATGCGCACCACCAAGATGTATGTGACATGGAAGAGTGTCCCATGATCCTATTTGATTGTGCATTTGCATTCAAATGATAATTTCAAATAATGCACAAATTTAGGGGGAGCTCTTGCTTTTCACATACTTCTCAAAGCGTTGATGCTAATCATTGATTATATCGTTTGTTGAAGCTTTGATATATATTTGTCATCAGGTACCAAAAAGGGGGAGATTGGACTAATATGTTTATCCAAGTATATCTCAGAATTGCTCGCTAGGGTGATTTTGATAATTGATCACAACATATGCATCATTGGACTAATATGTTTATCCAAGTATATCTCAGAATTTTTCAAAAGATGCTTTGGCTAAAGGCTTATGTGGAGATGCCCCTTGATGCAAGGAAGGAATAGGATTCGCCCAAGCTTCAATCTAAGAGACTCTTCATTTTAAATTTTGAGAAATCACTTTTGAGTCCATAGAAAAGCCAATACTAGTAAAAGGGGGTGACGTATTAAAATGAAATGGTTGCTCAAGTGCTCAAAGCTAGCCACCAAAATACTCAGTCATTTTTCCCACATAACCATTCTGTTCAAAACCACACACTCAAAATCGGTGCCACCAACTTTCCCATTTCAGCCACACCGAGTTTGATCTGAGACAGAACCCTAGCCATTCCCACCAAATCGGTACAACCGAAACCATGGCGGTGCTACCAAGTTTGGATGACAAACTTTCTGTTGCCTCGGTACACAAAATCAAAATTTCCGAGTTCGAGTATCGGTGTCACCGAGTTTGGCATCTGACCGTTAGCTTCCTTTTCGGTGCCACCGAGTTTCTTATATCGGCTCCACCGAGATTCAGTAGTTGCTGCCTCTAGTGATGTCGGTACCACCGAGTTGATGACTTTGGTGTCATCGAGTTTTCCACTTTGGGTGTAACGGTTGGATTTTGTGTGCTGCCTATATATACCCCTTCACGCACCTCTCATTCGTGGGAGAAGCACTCAGAACACACACTTCATTTCCAAATCCATTTTTCTGAGAGAGCCACCTACTCATGTGTTGAGACCAAGATATTCCATTCCAATCATTTGAAACTTGATCTCTAGCCTCCCCAAGTTTCTTTCCACCAAATCAATCTCTCCTACCCATGCCTATTCTGTGAGAGAGTGACCTTGTGTTGAGGAGACTAATTTAGAAGCACAAGAGTAAGGAGTTCATCGTTCTACCCCATCTATTACCCATTGGAGGGTGGTGCCTCCTAGATTGGTTAGGTCTTGCTTGGGAGCCTCCTACTTCTTGTTGTGGAGTTGAACCAAGATGTTTGTAAGGGCAAGGAGATCGCCTACTTCGTGAAGATCTACTATGAGTAAGCCTAGTCCTTCGTGGGCGGAAGCCGTGGTGGGATAGACAAGTCCACTTCTTTGTGGAACCTTCGTGGGTGGAGACCTCCGTGGAATCTCGCATCGTTACCCTTCGTGGGTTTAAGTCTCCACTAACATGGACGTACTATAGCGCCACCTATCGGAACCATGCCAAAAATCATCGTGTCAACCTCATGTGTTTGATCTCCCTACCTTGCTCTTTTATTTTACACTTGCATGGTTTACTTTCCGCTGCTAGACTCTTAGAACTGCATGTGTAGGGTGTGCTTGACTTGCCTTAACTGCCAGAACTGCCCCTCAACTAAAATTGGGAAAATGCTAAGTTTTTATCTTGTCAAGTAGTCTAATCACCCCCTCTAGACATACTTTCGATCCTACACTCATAACTACCGTGCCCCTTGTGTATGACGAGTGGACAGATAAATGGTTGGATGTGTGTCCTTTATATATAGGGGTCTTCTTCCCCAACAAGACCACTTCGTTTCTTGCCCAAGCTCCATTGTTGACCTAAGTTACATTTTCGCCCGATCTCCCGTTAGCCAACAAAACTTGTTGTTGATCTAGGGTTTTCTTGAGAGGGCCTTGATCTACATGTCCACGAATAGATATTTGATTCCCCACACTAATTCACAAATATTATTGGGCACCCTAGACGGGAGGGGTCACCTCAAACCTACATTCCATTGTGGTGAAGCTTCATGGTGATCTTGGGAGTGGTGTCTTTTACGCAACCTTCTTCTTGTAGACTCGTGTTGGGCCTCCAAGTGCAGAGTTTTGTAGGACACTAGCAAATTTCCCTCAAGTGGATGACCTAAGGTTTATCAATCCGTGGGAGGTGTAGGATGAAGATGGTCTGTCTCAAACAACCTTGCAATCAAATACAAGAAATCTCTTGTGTCCCCAACACACCCAATACAATCGCAAATTGTATAGGTGCACTAGTTCGGCGAAGAGATGGTGATACAAGTGTAATATGGATGGTAGATATAGGTTTTTGTAATGTGAAAATATAAAAAAGCAAGGTAACTAATGATAAAACTGAGCACAAACGGTATTGCAATGCTTAGTAACAAGGCCTAGGGTTCATACTTTCACTAGTGCAAGTTCTCTCAACAATACTAATATAGTTGAATCATATGTAAATACCTCTCGTGCAACAAAGAGTTCACTCCAAAGTCACAAATAGCGGAGAACTAACGAAGAAATTATTGTAGGCTACGAAACCACCTCAAAGTTATCTTTTGTGATCAATCTTATGAGCTATCCCTATAAATGTCACGAACAGCCCTAGAGTTCGTACTAAAATAACACCTTAAGACACACATCAACCAAAACCCTAATGTCACCTAGATACTCAAATGTCACCACAAGTACCCATGGGCTTGATTATACGATATGCATCACACAATTTAAGATTCATCATGTTCAATCCAACACAAAGAACTTCAAAGAGTGCCCCAAAGTTTCTACTGGAGAGTCAAGACGAAAACGTGTGCCAACCCCTATGCATAGATACCCAAGGTCACGGAACCCGCAAGTTAATCACCAAAACATACATCAAGTGGATCAATAGAACTTCCCATTGTCACCACGGATATCCCATCGCAATACATACATCAAGTGTTCACAAATCCTTAAAGACTCAATCCGATAAGAAAACTTCAAAGGGAAAACTCAATTCATCACAAGAACATAAGAGGGGAAAACTCCATATGATTCATGTATATTAATAAAGCTCGTGATACATCAAGATCGTGCTATCTCAAGAACACGAGAGAGAGATATCAAACACATAGCTACTGGCACACACCCTCAGCCTCGAGGGTGAACTACTCCCCTTCGTCATGGAGACCTCCTAGATGATGAAGATGTCCTCTCGTGATGGTTTCCCCCTCCGGCAGGGTGCCGGAACGGGCTCCCAATTGATTTTTCGTGGCTCCGGAGGCTTGCAGCGGCGGAACTCCCGATCTAGATTTCTTTGGGGAGGTTTCTTGTTTCATATGAATTTTTGGCGGCGATCTCTCATCTAGGCGGTGCCCGAGGGGCCCACAAGACATGGGGCGCGCCCCCTGGCTTGTGGCCATGTGGTGAACCCCCTCCTATTGATTCTTTCACCAGTATTTTTTATATTTTCCAAAAATATTCTCCGTAATCTTTCATCTCATTCTCAGAACTTTTATTCTACACAAAAACAAAACCACGGTAGTTCTGCTGAAGACAGCGTCAGTACGGGTTAGTTCTAATCAAATCATACCAAAATCATATAAAATTACTGTATACGTGGCATGAATACTTCATAAATTATAGATACGTTGGAGATGTATCAGCATGCCCAAGCTTAATTCCTGCTCGTCCTCGAGTAGGTAAATGGTAAAAGAAATAATTTATGAAGTGTGAATGCTAGCAAGTGCACAAGTTTGATCAATGATACTTCCAATCACTTTTTCTAGCATACTCAACTATCATATAGTATTACATGATTATTGACACTCAAAGCTTATTTTAAGAACAAATAGCATCCATCGAACACACAGAAAGATAGGGGCTTAATGTTTCGCCTCCCAACTTACTTATCATATAGATAACTGTCAGCAATAATAATTGATGATCAAATATATTTGTGTGGATATATATGTCTAGATCATTCCCCAACACATGACGCTTGCCAAGAGAAAAAGGCGAAATATAGGAAGTGGTGAAGATGACCATAACTCTTGCATAAATGTAAGTACTAGAAAGTAAAAGATAGGCCCTTCGCACAGGGAAGCAGAGGTTGTCATGTGCTTTTTGTTTTTGGATGTGCAAACCCCTTAATGCAAAGGAACGTCACGTTGTATTGCCCTTTGTGATAGCAACCTTTATTATGCAGTCCATCGCTTTTATTTCTTTACCATCACAAGTTTGTACAACGCTTATTTTCCCTTATAATAAAAGACCATACATATTTAGGCACAATTTTTATTGCTTTTTTCACCGATGACAACTTACTTGAAGGATCTTACTCAATCTATAGGTAGGTATAGCGGACTCTCATGGCAAAACTTGTGTAAGGGTGTTTGTATGCACAAGTAGTATTTGTACTTGATGCGAAAGTTTTGGCTAGTATGAGGTGGAAGAAAGCACCAAATGTTGGAGGATCCATAACAATATAACTTCTATACAAATATACCCAAACATAACTCATTAAGTTGTCTTCCTTGCCCAATTTTAACTAATTTACTCGAGTTTGAAAATAATTAATGAGCTCACAATCGTAAAAGATGTCCAAGATAGTATATTTATATGTGGAATCTCTCTTCCTTCAATATTCTTTCATGAATTGTTCAAGTGACCAATGCGGTGTTTGCTAACTTTCAATAAATTTTACTACCTATACTTATTATGTGTGAAGTCATTACTCCCCATGGGATAAGTATATGAAGAATATTTAATTTCAGATTTATGATATTCAATTCATTCAACCATTTACTCATAGTATATAAGTGAAGCACGAAAGTAAATGACAAAACTACTCCAAAACATATATGTGAAGATCAATGAGTAGTCAAGCAATGAAGTAGAAATTTGAGGACTTTCTCTCTCTCTTAATAAAGATCTCCAGATCTGAGTATTTTATTTAAACAACAATCACAAGAAAAATAGCACTCCAAGAATAGGACTCATCATGTGAACGAATAAAAATTTAGGCTCAACATAGGCTAACCGATAGTTGACGAAGAGAGGTGGGATGCGTAGCATTCCCAAGCTTTGATGCTTGAGAGTTCTTGAAATATTTACTTGTGGTTCCTTGGGAATCGCCAAGCTTGAGCTTTTGTGTCTTGTTCAATCCTCTCGTATTCTGGTTTCACCTATTCTCAAAAATTTCATCCACACAAACTTGAAAAGAACTCGTGAGATAGGTTAGTGCACATAATAATAAATCAACTCTTTATGTACTGCCAAGACAAGTTGCATAATAATTGCAAACATCATCTAATGTTTACTATAATTTCCACAATTTATATCTATCAATATGCCTATGGAAACTATAGGATAAGTAGATAACAAAACTATGACATCAATTTGTCCAAATAGAACAGTCTGTAGCAATTTATGAAAAAGTGTACTTATATAACTCAAAAAATTATTAAAATTTAGTACATGCTATAAATTTATATGGAAACACTGTGTAAAAATTTCAAAAACTTTTCACGTTCAGTAAAATATGAAAATTCAAACACTACAACACCAGTGTTTGTTTTTACACAGCACCAGTCAAAGCATGCAATGCAAGCATCATAATGCAATTCTTGGAAATTTTTATTGAAAAGCAAAAATATAAATAACACCTAATAGAGACAAACAAAATAAAATGACGCTCCAAGCAAAACTCATATTATGTGACGAATAAAAATATAGCCCAAGTAAGATATATCGATAATGTTGAAGACGAAAGAGGGGATGCCTTCCGGGTAATCCCCAAGCTTAGGCGCTTGAGTATTCCTTGGATATTACCTTTGGGGTTCCTTGGGAATCCCCAATCTTAGGTTCTTGCCACTCCTTATTCTCCTCATATAGGTCTCTCACCCAAATCTTGAAAACTTCCATCACACAGAACTTAACGGAACTTCATGAGATGGGTTAGTATAATAAATAATGATCATTCACTTAGGTACTGTCAAGACAAGATTCATAATTGTTCCCACATGATACCGACTGTATTTAATATTCCCATAATTTATATCACTCAATATAAGCTATGGGAACACTAAAACAAGCAAACTATGCATGCAAAACAGAATCTGTCAAAAACATAACAGTTTGTGAAGATGTGTAGCGTAACCATACTTCCCTGTCTCTAACAGTTCACACAAATTAGCACAATCCAGGAAATTTCTATATCGATCATGTGTAAAAAATCCAGATTAAAATAAAGTCTGAGTTAATTTACAAAATTCCCGGAGTGAGAGCAAATGTTTCTGTTTTCGCACAGAATCAAGTCAACTATCATCCACACTTTCCCAAAGGCTTTACTTTGAACTTTATTGAAATAAAAGGCATAAAACATGATTACTACAGTAGCTTAATCATGTGAACACCAAAAAACAGAAGGTAAAAGTGTTGGGTTGTCTCCCAACAAGCGCTTTTCTTTAAAGCCTTTTAGCTAGGCATGATGATTCCAATGATGCTCACATAGGAATAATAATTATAAAATGCAAAAGAGCATCATGAATCTCATGACAAGCACATTTAAGTCTAACCCACTTCCTATGCATAGTGATTTTGTGAACAAACAATTTATGGGAGCAAGAATCAGCTAGCATAGGAAGGCAAACCAAGCATAACTTCAAAACTTTGAACACATAGGGAGGAAACTTGATATTATTGCAATTCCTACAAGCATATGTTCCCCCCTCATAATAATTTTCAGTAGCATCATGAAGGAATTCAACAATATAACTATCACATACAACATTCTTTTCATGATCTACAAGCATAGAAAATTTATCACTCTCTACATAAGCAAACTTCTTCTCATGACTAATAGTCGGAGCAAACTCAAAGAAATAACTATCATGAGGTACTTGATTGACATAACCACTTTGAATATTAAAATCATGATAACAAGTTTCATGGTTACTGTCACTCTTTATATCATACATGTCATCGCAATAATCATCATACATTGGAGGCATGCAATCATCAGAATAGTTTTGCTCATCAAAACTTGGGTGACTAAAAATATCATATTTATCAAGCATAGCATCCCCAAGCTTGTGGCTTTGCACATGAATATTCAGAGAAGTCATACTAAAAATGTTTCTATCATGCTCATCACTCAAAGATTTAGTGCCAAACATTTTAATAACTTCTACTTCTAACACTTGAGCACAATTTTCCTTTCCATCATTTTCACAAAAGACATTAAAAAGATGAAGCATATGAGGCAACCACAATTCCATTCTTTGTACTTTTCTTTTATAAAGCCAAACTAGTGAAAAACAAGAAACTAAAATATTTAATGGCAAGACCTAAAGATATACCTTCAAGCACTCACCTCCCCGGCAACGATGCCAGAAAAGAGCTTGATGTCTACTACGCAACATTCTTCTTGTAGACTCATGTTGGGCCTCCAAGCGTAGATTTTTGTTGCACACTATCAAATTTCCCTCAAGTGGATGACCTAAGGTTTACTAACCCGTGGGAGGTGTAGGATGAATATGGTCTCTCTCAAACAATCCTGCAAATCAAATACAAGAAATCTCTTCTGTCCCCAACACACCCAATACAATGGAAAATTGTATAGGTGCACTAGTTCGAAGAAGAGATGGTGATACAAGTGTAGTAAGGATGGTAGATATAGGTTTTTGAAATCTATAAATATAAAAACAGCAAGGTAACTAATGATAAAAGTGAGCACAACCGGTATTTCAATGCTTAGAAACAAGGCCTAGGGTTCATACTTTCACTAGTGCAAGTTCTCTCAACAATACTAACATAGTTGAATCATATTTAAATACCTCTCATGTGACAAAGAGTTCACTCCAAAGTCACAAATAGCGCAGAACTAACGAAGTAATTATTGTAGGGTACGAAACCACCTCAAAGTTATCTTTTCCGATCAATCTTATGAGCTATCCCTATAAGTGTCACGAACAGCCCTAGAGTTTGTACTCAAATAACACCTTAAGGCACACATCAACGAAAAACCTAATGTCACCTAGATACTCCAATGTCACCACAAGTACCCATGGGCTTGATTATACGATATGCATCACACAATTTAAGATTCATCATGTTCAATCCAACACAAAGAACTTCAAAGAGTGCCCCAGCGTTTCTACCGGAGAGTCAAGAAGAAAACGTGTGCCGACCCCTATGCATAGGAATCCAAGGTCACGGAACCCGCAAGTTGATCACCAAAACATACATCAAGTGGATCAATAGAACATCCCATTGTCACCACGGATATCCCATCGCAAGACATACATTAAGTGTTCTCAAATCTTTAAAGACTCAATCCGACAAGATATCTTCAAAGGGAAAAATCAATTCATCACAAGAACATAAAGAGGGGAAAACTCCATATGATTCATCTATATTAATAAAGCTCGCGAAACATCATGATCGTGTCATCTCAAGAACACGAGAGAGAGAGAGAGAGAGATCAAACACATAGCTACTGGTACATACCCTCAGCCCCGAGGGTGAAATACTCCCTCCTCGTCTTGGAGACCGCCAGGATGATGAAGATGGCCTCCGGTGATGGTTTCCCCTCCGACAGGGTGCCGGAACGGGCTCCCAATTGGTTTTTTGTGGCTCTGGAGGCCCGCGGCGGCAGAACTCTTGATATAGGTTTCTTTCTGGAGGTTTCTTGATTTATAGAAATTTTTGGCGTCGGTCTCACGTCAAGGCGGTGCCCGAGGGGCCAACAAGACACGGGGTGCACCCAAGGGGGGCGCCCCTGGCTTGTGTTCAGGTGGTGAACCCCCTCCGGTTGATTCTTTTGCGAGTATTTTTTATATTTTCCAAAAATATTCTCGATAAATTTTGAACTCATTCCGAGAACTTTCATTTCTACATAAAAAAACACCACTGTAGTTTTGCTGAAAACAATGTCAATCCAGACTAGTTCTAATTAAATCATACCAAAATCATATAAAATTATTGTAAACATGGCATGAATACTTCATAAATTATAGATACGCTGGAGACGTATCAGGGAGGCTCCAATTGAGTTGGGGAGTTTGCCCCAACGTTGTTTGTAAAGGTTCGGTTGCTGCCTTCAAGGGCACCACTAGTGGAATCACGACATCTTGCATTCTGTGAGGGCATGAGGAGAATACGATGGCCCTAGTGCCTCCCTGTGGAGCTTTGTGCCTCCATACCTCTCAAACAGAGACGCAACTCCCCCTAAAGAGAGGAAACTCTGGTAACATATCCTTGTCTCAGTCAACTCCATTGGTGGTTAATTCTTACCTTTGCTTTTTTTAAGCTTTATTGTGTTTGTATCTTGTGCTTGTTATTGTTGTTGTTGTTTTTGTTGTTTTTGTTGTTGTTGTTGTTGTGCTCATCATATGGTTTCCCACCTAGTTGCTTATCTAGACAACTTGTTTTGTTGCTAACACTAAGTTGTTAAAAAGAGCTAAAAATTGGTAGTTTCCTGTTCAGCCCTCCTCTAGTCAACCATATTGATTATTTCAATTGGTATCAAATCCTCGTCTATTTTAAAGCGTGTTACCACCTAAAGAGTATGGTTGGTGACGGGGAAAGGGGTGAGGAGACACCTGAGGCCGTGCAGATGGCCGCGGTCACCCGAGATGATTTAAATGAAGCTATGAAGCTATTGCTTCACTTAAGTCATCCATGACGATCAAGGTTAAATCCATGTTAAAAGAATTCCTTGAGGGCATAAAACCTTCCACTGATCCCAAGGTAGTAGTTGACCCCACTTCCTTGTAAACAGATATCGACTCCGCCAAGGAGTTGGCTAAGAGCAATAAACCTACTTTTCCTCAAGGAAAGAATGGGCAGGGCACCCATGCCTCGGTTGCCCCTCCCTCGGTCTATGGAGAACCGGTTCCCTCACCTCATATTAACTATCATGGCCCTCTTCCTAAGCTTTATTTGAATAACATCCATGATTGGGTTTTTTGTATCAAGTCTCATTTGAATAACTTCCGCGAATTGCCTTCCAGCTTTTAGAGGTCGTATAATGGAAGTAGGGGATGGTAGTACTGATTGGTCCGGTACTACCGCCTGATGAGTGGATTTTATGTATACTTTTCAACGTATATTCTAGTGCCAAAATCCCTCACATCATATCCATCTAGCACTTCTTCATGTATCCAATGCATAGTTTTCGATAATTACTTGTTATACAAACTTCATTGCACACTTTTTATTTTTATTTAGTTTTTTTAGTTTCCTTTGTTTTGTGGCCTTTGTAGGTGTGTTAACGTGTTCAAGGACTTGGGACATCAAAATAATCAAGCTAGGGGTCAAACCAGAGAAGTTCTAGTCACCAGATCAAGGCCCTTTGGATAATTTGATGATTTGGCATTTATGAAAGTGTCCAAAAGGAATATAGAAGGCTATTGACGCATCTACCTTTTCTCTAGCAATCCAACGATCCCAAGAACGTCAAAAACGGAGTTCCTATGAAGACATGACGACCAAAATACTAAGCATCTCCCGAAGACCAAATAGAAAGACGACCTTCCAAACGACCATAGCGGTCATTTGAGCTCTAGACAACCACAAAAATTGGCCAGAACTTTCCAAATTTTGCTAAGATTTTGTCCCCGTTTTTCCCACTAGATCCTTCACAACCAATGCTTGTATTGGATGTGGATTTGGCTCCCCTTGAGCCCTTGGATGAAAGGGAGGATCCTAGATCAACCGAGGACACACGAGGAGATGTCTTATAAGAAGACCTCCAACCCTAGCCATCGTATCACATCATATCCATCCTCCACAAGTCTCATCTATAGCCACCACACCTCCATTGCAACAACTCCACCATAGAGAGAAGGGCCAAGCCAAGGAAGAAGGAAGGAAGGAGGCGTCTCCACAATTGTGCCGCCCAAAGGGCTGGTGCCCTCTTCATCATCGGTGTCATGCCTCTCCCCATCTCCATCTACAACTTCGTGTTGACTTGTAACGCATCCCTAATCTCTATGTAAATCACCATGTTTGCATAATTTATTAGTTCTTGGGAGAATAAGATGAACTCTAGTATGTGCTAACACCGATTGTCTTGCTCGATATGATATACTTTTTCCATGTTTATGTTAGTAGTTTTCTTGACGTTGGGTGAAGTCGACAATCCAATGTATGTCAATTTTGGACGGAAGGTTATTACTATTGACGAACCATGTGGTTGGCGAGGTGGGTGTTGGTGTCAAAACCGGCAGATCTCGGGTAGGGGGTCCCGACATGTGGACCTTGGATCGATGGGTTGTAGGAAGAAGGGGGAGACAGTGGTTTAGCTAGGTTCGGGACCTCGTGTGGAGGTAATACCCTACATCCTGCTCGATTGTATTGATGAAGATGATTACATAGTAGATCTACCTCAAGATCATATATGTTAAACCCTAGCCGATCCAGCCTCCTCTACACGGATAGGGGTCCCTGGTTTATATACACACCAGGGACCCTAGGGTTTACAAGTTACCGACTATAATCGGGAATAGATGAGTCAACCTAGTCTTTCTAAGCTTGAAGCAAACACCAATCTTTGGGATATTCCTTCCAGAGTAGAGGTCTTCACAAGGCCCGGTCTTCTAAAGTGCAGCCCAATGGGCCCACACGGTATTGACTAACGAGCCGCCCGAGGACCATAGAATCCTGGACTCCCTCAGTAGCCCCCGTACTAGCCTTCAACGTCGATGAGTTTAGTCTTCGCGTGCTCACATATCGATAGTAATCGGCTTGTAAGGTGAGTTCCACTCATGCTCGACCGACTCCAATCTGATCGCTTCAGTAATATGTATGTCTTTAAAACTGTCATCATTTTCAGCAAAGGCATTTAAAAAACCCATGTGTGAATAGTCCCTCAATTGGCACACTTTCGTGACAAAAGGTCGCCTCGAACCGCGGCTTGGGGCCATGTTTCAAGGGCCACGTCCTCTTCGAGGAGATCGTGCTTCCGCATTTACTGGGATATGCTTACCTAGACGCACAATGGCTCGATAATTTTACCCTTATAAAAAGGAACAAAGATCCAAAGATCTTTACCACTTGCATCCTCGGCTTCTCTCTTGCCTCCTCTAAGCTCAAGCGTCCAGATCTGGTCTCCTTTTCGCTCTCTTTTCCCGTTGCTGTCTTCGAGCTCGTACCATGGCTGGCTCTCATGGCAAGTGGAAGGTGTCGACCGTCTCCGATGCCGACATCCGGGAGCTAAAGTGTTCCGTGTATCTTTCCTCTGACATTGCCCACCACGCGGTAGAAGCATGCCAGGTGATCCATACACCAAGACCGGGTGAGCGGGTAGTGTTTATTCCCTATTTCCTCCGGGGCTTGGGCTTTCCCCTCCATCCTTTTGTCAGGGGCCTCATGTTCTACTATGGATTGGATTTCAATACCCTCTTTCCTAATTCCATCATGCACATTACCTCCTTCATCATCGTATCTGAAGCTTTCTTGCGGGTTGATCCGCATTTCGGGCTCTGGCTCAAGATGTTCAATGTCAAGCCAAAATCAGTGAATAGCCAGCACGCTGATTGCGGCAGAGCGGTGGTAAGCAAGCTCTCCAAGGTAGTATGGCCAGAGGGCACCTCGATAGACACTATCAAGGGCTGGCAGAAGGAGTGGTTCTGCAACACCGAACCACGAGAGGCGAATTGGGCAGCGCCCGCCGATTTCAAGTCCGTCCCTCCAGTGAGGCTAACCTCCTGGGTCAAGAAAGGCATAGATTGGGGGTTTTATAGGCATGTGAAGATGATGCAGAAACGCCTCCAACAGATGGTGGACACAAAAATCCAACCGACCGATATGATCCAAGTTGCTCTTCATCGGCGCATCCAACCGTGCCACCATCGGGTCAATCCGATGTGGGCCTACAAGCTCGATGACCCCAAGATCATAAAGGAGTTCTTCCGCACGAGCCATGAGGACGTATGGCGGGCTCTGTTCAAGCCCCAACCAGTGTGGCCAGCCGAGGACGAAGACAAAGGTCTGGACGACAAGACACCTCAAGTCGGGGTATGTCCGAGTATTATTTTCTGTCCCCAAGTTTTGATTTCCTTTTTGGAGATCTAACCTCCTCCTAAATTGCTTCAACATGAGTGGCTGGCCAAGGCCAAGAACATCGATGAACCAACCCCTCTACCCGAAGGGCCAAGGCTAGACTTGCTGACTGCAATGTTGGATCCAAAGCCTTATATGGCGCCGGAGCCGAAGAAGAAGGAGACTCACGTAGGCCTTCGTTCCACGGGTTCCCCAGACACTAAGTCCGGGGGTCCCCCGGACACTAAGTCCAAGGACACGCGTGTTTCCTCTACCCGAGAGGTGGAGGACGCGGAAGAGGAGGGGGATATGGACTCCTCCCAATCCAAGAAGAGAGCCGTGCAGGAAAGTGGCGGGACAAGCCCTGCCTCCTAGGGCCCCAAAGAAGCCTTGCAAAAGCAAGGTTGCTTCTCTTGATAACTATGTAGATTCTGACGACGAGATCAAGGAGTTTGAGATGGTTGCTCGCCGAGCCCCCATGGTCAAACCCATGGCTCAAAGGTATGAAATCCGATGACTTTATTGGGTGAATTTATATCGAGCCCTATATTAACTGACCGACATATATTTTTACTTATCACAGTCCCGTCTGAGATCTGCCAACGTATCAGATCTCGAAGGAAGATTCACTGCCAGCCGAGCTGGCGGAGAGAGGGAACGCGCCGTGCACCTCCCTTCCCCAAGCCTCTGAGGAGGCCACGGAGGTGGCCTCCCACCCAACCTTGCTTAATGCGGGGGCGAGGAGTTGATGGCCGAGGTGAATACCTCGGAAGCCGAGGACCGTGAGGTCCCGGTTACGAAAGATGTGCCCGCCATCGTGACCTAGGAGGTTCTGATTGGGGCCAACTCCCCGGTCAACACTACCTTGGAGATCGGCCCTTCAGAAGGTGGAAGGGAGGGTCGGAATTCGACCGAGCTCCCTCCAACTTCCTCGGAGCCACCTTTGGTGCCGCCCATGTCAGAATGGGCCATGGTCGAGGGGTCGGCAGTGATGGAGGATATCCTAGCTAGCTCCTCCATTGCCGATGAGCATCACACCTTAATGGGTGTGGTCTTGCGGAGCATTCACTTTGTTAACATCAGACTGAATGAAGCCTTTACCGGCTTATTGACGGGTTTTAAGGAAAACCACCCATTTGTCAATGTTGTTTTATATATTTGAAATATACTTTTACTAGTATGACAACCCCAAGCCAGGGGAAGTTTGAAAAGCTATCCCATAGTTCAAAGGAAATACACAAAAAATTGTTGGAAGACTTAGCTTAGAATACTTGTTTTAAGAAACTTGGCCAAACGAGTTGAGCTCACTAGGCTGAAATCCTGCTGACTGATTGTGAAGTTTGCAGGCCTCGTCATCAGCTGCCAATGTTTATGCATTGGATATAGCCGAACTAAATCGGAAACTGCAAGTGTCCAATGAAGAGCTTGACCGCCTCAATGGTCGGTTTGACAACAAGCAGGGTGAGTTTGTATAAGAGTCCTTCCTTTTAGTTATATCTGACAAAATGCCATGGCCTTGCCATCTGACCTTTGCCGCTCTATCTTTGATCAACAGCTGAATACAAAGAGCTTGAAAAGCTCTGGGCCGAGGTGAAGAGGGCCAAACAAGACGCCGTTTCCCACAAGGCGGCGGCCGAATAGACGACTGCCGAGCTGGACGCCCTTAAGGCCGTTAACAAGCAATATGAGGCCAGGGTGATGGAGGTAAAGCAAGAATTGGAGGAGGCGAGCTCGAAGTGCGAGGCCTTTGAGCAAAAAGCCAAAGATCAGGCGGCCAAGCAGACTAAGCTAACCGCCGAGCTCCAACCAGAGCGGGTAGAGCGGAGGTTTTATGAAGAAGAAGTGTGTCAGGATAAGCTTATGGCAACTGGTAAGCTAATACCTCTCCAAAGTATCTATAATTTTTGATGGTTTCATGCTATTATCTTGTCAAACTTTGGATGTTTGCATGCCTTTTATATATTTTTTGGGACTAACTTATTTACTCAGTGCCAAGTGCCAGTTCCTGTTTTTTCCATGTTTTTGACCCCTTTCAGAGGAGGATTTTGAATGGAGTTCAAACGGAATGAAACCGCCAAAAAGATTTTTTCCGGAACAGAAAAAGATCGGAGAGCCAGAGAATCAGGGCAGGGGCCCACCAGGGACCCCACAAGCCCTCATGGCGCGGCGAGGGGGGAGGCCGCGCACCCTGGCTTGTGGGCTCCCTAAGGCCCCTTTGCCCTAGGTTTTGCGCCTATATATCCCCACAAATTCCACAAAAAATCAGGAGATCATCGAAAGTACTTTTCCGCCGCCACAAGCTTCTGTCTCCGTAAGATCCCATATGGGGCACGTTCTGGTGCCCTGCCGGGGGGGATTCGGATACGGAGGGCTTCTTCATCAACACCATGACCTCTCCGATGATGCGTGAGTAGTTCAGCATAGACCTATGGGTCCATAGCTAGTAACTAGATGGCTTCTTCTCTCTCTTGGATCTTCAATACAAAGTTCTCCATGATCTTCATGGAGATCTATCCGATGTAATCTTCTTTTGCGGTGTGTTTGTCGAGATCCGATGAATTGTGGATTTATGATCAGATTATCTATGAATCTTATTTGAGTTTCTTTTGATCTCTCTTATGCATGATTTCATATCCTTGTAATTCTCTTCGAGTTGTGGGTTTTGTTTGGCCAACTAGATCTATGATTCTTGCAATGGGAGAAGTGCTTGGTTTTGGGTTCATACCGTGTGGTGACCTCACCCAGTGACAGAAGGGGTAGCGAGGCACGCATCATGTTGTTGCCATCAAGGGTAAAAAGATGGGGTTTTCATCATTGGTTTGAGATTATCCCTCTACATCATGTCATCTTGCTTAAGGTGTTACTCTAATCGTCATGAACTCAATACACTAGATGCATGCTGGATAGCGGTCGATGTGTGGAGTAATAGTAGTAGATGCAGAAACAATCTGTCTACTTGTCTCGGACGTGATGCCTATATGTATGATCATTGCCTTAGATATCGTCATGACTTTGCGCGGTTCTATCAATTGCTCGAGTGTAATTTGTTCACCCACCGTGATATTTGCTATTTTGAGAGAAGCCTCTAGTGAACACTATGGCCCCCGGGTCTACTCCACACCATATTTGCAGCCTTACACTTTTTACTTTGTTGCACTTTTCGCCTTCAGATCTCACTTTGCAAACAATCTTGAAGGGATTGACAACCCCTTTGAAGCGTTGGGTGCAAGCTCGTTTGTGTTTGCGCAGGTACTCTCGACTTGACGAGACCCTCCTACTGGATCGATACCTTGGTTCTCAAACTGAGGGAAATACTTCCTGCTCCTTTGCTGCATCATCCTTCCCTATTCAAGGGAAAAACCAACGCAAGCAAGTCTCCGCCAATGTGTCAATTTCTGGCACTGTTGTTTGAGAAGTAGGAAGAAGAATTTCTGGCACCGCTGCCGGGGAGGAAGATCAAGTCAAGAACTCATCCAAGTAGGTGTCGCAAACTCATCTCTTGCATTTACTTTGTTTGCCAGTTGCCTCTCGTTTTCCTCTCCCCAACTTCACCAATTTGCCTTTTTCGTTTGCCTTTTTTGTTTGCCTTTTTTCGTTCGCCCTTTTCTCTCGCTTGCTTTCTGTTCGCTTGGGTGCCATGTGCCTTAAATATGCTTGCATCTTCACTTGCTGAAAATCTAATGATATGGATCCTCATCCATTTGCTAATCTCTTTAAGAGATCCAATTATGTTGATCCAATTGTTAGTGAGTTGAGTGCACTTGACTATATTTATGGAGTTTTGCTTGAGATGCGTGAATCAGAAAATTGTGAGGAAGAAATTTATGAAGTGATTCACGAGGGCTCCTTGGATGAAAAGCATGATTGCAATGGTTTCACTATAAATTCTATTACTGACAATCATGCTAAAACTATGCAAAACTCTAAGCTTGGGGTTGCTAGTTTTGCTATGTCCACTACTTGTTGCAATGATCATGATTGGGGCGATGATTTTTCTTATGATCTTGAAAATTTGTTTAAGCCTCATGATGAACATGATATTTGCAATATTATTGAAAGTGGGTTTGGAGAAGTCATGACTTTAGTTTATGATAATCCCACTATTTTTGAAGAAAGTCAACTTTCCATGCATGTGGATCATGAAAAGAATATCCTATGTGATAGTTACATTGTTGAATTCGAATATGATCCCACATGTAATTATTATGATAGAGGAAAATATGGTGGTAGAAACTTTCATATCACTAAATCACCTCTCGTTATGTTGAGATTGCTATTGTATCTTTCTTCTTCCTTGCATATGGTAACTATTGGTTGTCTTGACAATGTGTTTTCCTATAAAATGCCTATGCATAGTAAGTATGTTAGACTTAGATGTGATTTTCACATGCTTTATGATGCTCTCGTTGTGCTTCAATTCTTGTCTTTTGTGTGAGCATCATTGAATTATCAATGCCTAGCTAAGGGCGTTAAACAATAGCGCTTGTTGGGACGCAACCCAATGAATTTCTCTTTTTCTTTCTGTTTTATTGCATCCACACTATCATAATTCTGTTATGATAGTGCCTTTTGTGTTTCTTTTTGTGTTTGAGCCAAGCAAAACCTTTATGATTAGTCTTGGTGATGGTTGTTTGATCCTGCTGAAAAAAGACAGAAACTTTTCGCTCACGAGATGATTTTTAATTTTTATTCAGAAACAGATTTTGAGTTGATTCTTTTTGCTTCTGGTTCATATGCATTTTTCCCAGGCAGTCGTAAGTTTTCAGAATTTTTGAGGTACCATAAGTATACAAAGAATACAGATTGCTACAGAATGGTCATTTTTGACAAATTCTGTTTTTTTGTTGTTGAGTTGGTTGCTTGTTTTGATGAAACTATGGTTAGTATCGGGGGGGGGGGGGGTACTAGCCATGGAAAAGTGAGAATACAGTAGCCAAACACCAATATAGATAGAATTCAAGTTTTCTACAGTACCAAAAGAGGTGGTAGTTTGTTTTCTTGTGCTAATGATATCACGAGTTTCTGTTTTAGTTTTGTGTTGTGAAGTTTTCAAGTTTTGGGTGATGTTCTCATGGAAAAAGAGATAAGGAGTGGAAAGATCTCAAGCTTGGGGATGACCAAGGCAGCCCAAGCCAAATTCAAGGACACCAAAATGCCTAAGCTTGGGGATGCCCCGGGAAGGCATCCCCTTTTTCGTCTTCAATCCATCGGTAACATTACTTAGAGCTATATTTTTATTCACCACATGATATGTGTTCGCTTGGAGCGTCTTGTATCGTAGGAGTCTTTTCTTTTTGTTGTGTCACCATCATCCTTGCTGCACACCTTTTTGAGAGAGAGATACACGCACTCATCGTGATTTTGCTAGAATGCTCATGGTGCTTCACTTATATCTTTTGAGCTAGATACTTTTGCTCTGTGTGCTTCACTTATATCTTTTAGAGCACGGCGGTGCGTGACTTGGTAGTTGGCTTATGCTATTAAAGTAGTCCCAAAGGTGATAGGTACCCAAAGAGGATGCAAAAACCTCCATCTTCATGTGCATTGAGTAGAAAGAGAAGTCTTGATTCCTCTCAATTAGTTTTGAGACGTGGATTCGGTAATATTAAGATCTATGTTATTAGGGTGTTGTGAATCTAGAAATACTTGTGTTGAAGTTAGTGATTCCCATACCATGCACGTATGGTGAACCGCTATGTCAGGAAGTCGGAGCATAATTGATCTATTGATTGTCATCCCTTGTGTTGAGGTTGGGATCGCGCGATGGTTAACACCTACCAACCCTTCCCCTAGGAGTATGCGTTCAGCACTTTGTTTCGATTACTAATAAAAACTTCCGCAACAAGTATGTGAGTTCTTCATAACTAATGTGAGTCCATGGTATAGATGCACTTTCAGCTTCCACCATTGCTAGCCTCTCTAGTGCCGCATAATTATCGCCGGTGCACAAACCCACCATATGCCTTCTGTTGTGGAATGTCGCATGGGAAACAAAAATTTCCTACGCGCACGAAGACCTATCATGGTGATGTCCATCTACGAGAGGGGATGAGTGATCTACGTACCCTTGTAGATCGTACAGCAGAAGCGTTAGAGAACGCGGTTGATGTAGTGGAACGTCCTCACGTCCCTCGATCCGCCCCGCGAACAATCCCGTGATCAGTCCAACGATCTAGTACCGAACGGACGGCACCTCCGCGTTTAGCACACGTACAGCTCGATGATGATCTCGGCCTTCTTGATCCAGCAAGAGAGACGGAGAGGTAGAAGAGTTCTCCGGCAGCGTGACGGCGCTCCGGAGGTTGGTGATGATCTCGTCTCAGCAGGGCTCCGCCCGAGCTCCGCAGAAACGCGATCTAGAGGAAAAACTATGGAGGTATGTGGTCGGGCAGCCGTGAGAAAGTCGTCTCAAATCTGCCCTAAAAGCCCCATATATATAGGAGGAGGGAGGGGGACCTTGCCTTGGGGTCCAAGGGACTCCCAAGGGGTCGGCCGAGCCAAGGGGGGAGGACTCCCCCCCCCAAACCGAGTTGGACTTGGTTTGGTGGGAGGAGTCCCCCTCCCTTCCCACTTCTTCCCTCTTTTTTTTTATTTTCCTTTGATTTCTTTCTCTTGGCGCATAGGCCCCCTTGGGGCTGTCCCACCAGCCCACTAAGGGCTGGTGTGTCTCCCCAAAGCCTATGGGCTTCCCCGGGGTGGGTTGCCCCCCCCCCCGGTGAACTCCCGGAACCCATTCGTCATTCCCGGTACATTCCCGGTAACTCCGAAAACCTTCCGGTAATCAAATGAGGTCATCATATATATCAATCTTCGTTTCCGGACCATTCCGGAAACCCTCGTGACGTCCGTGATCTCATACGGGACTCCGAACAACATTCGGTAACCAACCATATAACTCAAATACGCATAAAACAACGTCGAACCTTAAGTGTGCAGACCCTGCGGGTTCGAGAACTATGTAGACATGACCCGAGAGGTTCCTCGGTCAATATCCAATAGCGGGACCTGGATGCCCATATTGGATCCTACATATTCTACGAAGATCTTATCGTTTGAACCTCAGTGCCAAGGATTCGTATAATCCCGTATGTCATTCCCTTTGTCCTTCGGTATGTTACTTGCCCGAGATTCGATCGTCAGTATCCGCATACCTATTTCAATCTCGTTTATCGGCAAGTCTCTTTACTCGTTCCGTAATACAAGATCCCGCAACTTACACTAAGTTACATTGCTTGCAAGGCTTGTGTGTGATGTTGTATTACCGAGTGGGCCCCGAGATACCTCTCCGTCACACGGAGTGACAAATCCCAGTCTTGATCCATACTAACTCAACTAACACCTTCGGAGATACCTGTAGAGAATCTTTATAGTCACCCAGTTACGTTGCGACGTTTGATACACACAAAGCATTCCTCCGGTGTCAGTGAGTTATATGATCTCATGGTCATAGGAATAAATACTTGACACGCAGAAAACAGTAGCAACAAAATGACACGATCAACATGCTACGTCTATTAGTTTGGGTCTAGTCCATCACGTGATTCTCCCAATGACGTGATCCAGTTATCAAGTAACAACACCTTGTTCATAATCAGAAGACACTGACTATCATCGATCAACTGGCTAGCCAACTAGAGGCATGCTAGGGACGGTGTTTTGTCTATGTATCCACACATGTAAATGAGTCTTCATTCAATACAATTATAGCATGGATAATAAACTATTATCTTGATACAGGAATTATAATAATAACTATACATTTATTATTGCCTCTAGGGCATAATTCCAACAGTCTCCCACTTGCACTAGAGTCAATAATCTAGCCCTCACATCACCATGTGAATTACATTGTAATAAATCTAACACCCATACAGTTCTGGTGTCGATCATATTTTGGTCGTGGAAGAGGTTTAGTCAGCGGGTCTGCTACATTCAGATCCATGTGCACCTTGCATATATTTACGTCCTCCTCCTCGACGTAGTCGCGGATGAGGTTGAAGCGTTGTTGGATGTGTCTGGTCTTCTTGTGAAACCTTGGTTCCTTTGCTAAGGCAATGGCACCAGTGTTGTCACAGAACAAGGTTATTGGATCCAGTGCACTTGGCACTGCTCCAAGATCCGTCATGAACTGCTTCATCCAGACACCCTCCTTAGCCGCCTCCGAGGCAGCCATGTACTCCGCTTCACATGTAGAATCTGCTACGACGCTCTGCTTGGAACTGCACCAGCTTACTGCACCCCCATTAAGAATAAATACGTATCCGGTTTGCGACTTAGAGTCGTCCGGATCTGTGTCAAAGCTTGCATCGACGTAACCTTTTACGGCGAGCTCTTCGTCACCTCCATACACGAGAAACATCTCCTTAGTCCTTTTCAGGTACTTCAGGATATTCTTGACCGTTGTCCAGTGATCCACTCCTGGATTACTCTGGAATCTACCTGCCATACTTATGGCCAAGCTAACATCTGGTCTAGTGCACAGCATCGCATACATGATAGAACCTATGACTGAAGCATAGGGGACGGAGCGCATATGCTCTCTATCTTCATCAGTTGCTGGGCACTGAGTCTTACTCAATCTCGTACCTTGTAAAACTGGCAAGAACCCTTTCTTGGACTGTTCCATTTTGAACCTCTTCAAAACTTTATCAAGGTATGTGCTTTGTGAAAGTCCTATCAGGCGTTTCGATCTATCCCTATAGATCTTAATGCCTAGAATGTAAGCAGCTTCTCCTAGGTCCTTCATAGAGAAACTTTTATTCAAGTAACCTTTTATGCTCTCCAAAAGCTCTACGTTGTTTCCAATTAGTAATATGTCATCCACATATAATATTAGAAACGCCACAGAGCTCCCACTCACTTTCTTGTAAATACAAGATTCTCCAACCACTTGTATAAACCCAAATGCTTTGATCACCTCATCAAAGCGTTTGTTCCAACTCCGAGATGCTTGCACCAGTCCATAAATGGATCGCTGGAGCTTGCACACCTTGTCAGCATTTTTAGGATCGACAAAACCTTCGGGTTGCATCATATACAACTCTTCCTTAAGGAACCCGTTAAGGAACGCCGTTTTGACATCCATCTGCCAGATTTCATAATCGAAAAATGCAGCTATTGCTAACATGATTCTGACGGACTTAAGCATCGCTACGGGTGAGAAGGTCTCATCGTAGTCAACTCCTGGAACTTGTGAAAAACCCTTTGCCACAAGTCGAGCTTTATAAACGGTCACATTACCGTCAGCGTCCGTCTTCTTCTTAAAGATCCATTTGTTCTGAATAGCCTTGCGGCCCTCAGGTAGTATCTCCAAAGTCCACACTTTGTTCTCATACATGGATCCTATCTCGGATTTCATGGCTTCTAGCCATTTGTTGGAATCTGGGCCCACCATTGCTTCTTCATAATTTGCAGGTTCATTGTTGTCTAACAAAATGATTGACAAGAAGGGATTACCGTACCACTCTGGAGCAGCGCGTGATCTCGTCGACCTGCGTGGTTCAACAGAAACTTGAACTGGAGTTTCATGATCATCATCATTAACTTCCTCCTCAACCGGCGTCGCAACGACAGAGGTTTCCGCTTGCCCTGCGCCACCATTTAGAGGGATGAGAGGTTCGACAACCTCGTCAAGTTCTATCTTCCTCCCACTCAATTCTCTCGAGAGAAACTCCTTCTCGAGAAAAGTTCCGTTCTTAGCAACAAACACTTTGCCCTCGGTTTTGAGATAGAAGGTGTACCCAACTATCTCTTTTGGGTAACCTATGAAGACGCACTTTTCCGCTCTGGGTTCCAGCTTTTCAGGCTGAAGCTTTTTGACATAAGCATCACATCCCCAAACTTTAAGAAACGACAACTTTGGCCTTTTGCCACACCACAGTTCGTATGGTGTCGTCTCAACGGATTTCGATGGTGCCCTATTTAAAGTGAATGCAGCTGTTTCTAATGCATAACCCCAAAATGATAATGGCAAATCAGTAAGAGACATCATAGATCACACCATCTCTAACAAAGTACGATTACGACGTTCGGACACACCATTACACTGTGGTGTTCCAGGCGGTGTTAACTGCGAAACAATTCCACATTGTCTTAAGTGAGTACCAAACTCGAAACTCAGATATTCACCCCCACGATCAGACCGTAGGAACTTGATCTTCTTGTTACGATGATTTTCCACTTCACTCTGAAATTGCTTGAACTTTTCAAATGTTTCAGACTTGTGCTTCATCAAGTAGACATAACCATATCTACTTAAATCGTCAGTGAAGGTGAGGAAATAACGATATCCGCCGCGTGCCTCTACGCTCATTGGACCACACACATCGGTACGTATGATTTCCAACAAGTCACTTGCACGCTCCATTGTTC
Source organism: Hordeum vulgare subsp. vulgare (assembly GCF_904849725.1). Taxonomy (NCBI): domain Eukaryota; kingdom Viridiplantae; phylum Streptophyta; class Magnoliopsida; order Poales; family Poaceae; genus Hordeum; species Hordeum vulgare. The sequence continues at coordinate 543,882,717 of NC_058520.1, forward strand.
CGGAGAACGGAGTCTTAGTCATCTTGCCCATGAGGCATGGTTCGCACGTGTCAAGTGAATCAAAGTCAAGTGACTCCAAAAGTCCATCAGCATGGAGTTTCTTCATGCGCTTTACACCAATATGACCCAGGCGGCAGTGCCACAAAAACATGGCGCTATCATTGTTTACTCTAACTCTTTTGGTCTCAATGTTATGTATATGCGTATCGCTATCAAGATTCAATATGAACAATCCTCTCACATTCGGTGCATGACCATAAAAGATGTTACTCATAGAAATAGAACAACCATTATTCTCAGACTTAAAAGAGTAACCGTCTCGCAATAAACAAGATCCAGATATAATGTTCATGCTCAACGCAGGCACTAAATAACAATGATTTAAGTTCATCACTAATCCCGATGGTAGTTGAAGTGACACTGTGCCGACGGCGATTGCATCAACCTTGGAACCGTTTCCTACGCGCATCGTCACTTCGTCTTTCGCCAGCCTTCGTCTATTCCGCAGTTCCTACTTCGAGTTGCAAATGTGAGCAACAGAACCGGTATCAAATACCCAGGCACTACTACGAGAGCCGGTTAGGTACACATCAATAACATGTATATCAAATATACCTGATTTTTCTTTGCCCGCCTTCTTATCTGCCAGATACTTGGGGCAATTGCGCTTCCAGTGACCCATACCCTTGCAATAGAAGCACTCTGTTTCAGGCTTAGGTCCAGCCTTGGGGTTTCTTCGGCGGATTGGCAACAGGCTTGCCGCTCTTCTTCGAATTGCCCTTCTTGCCTTTGCCGTTTCTCTTGAAACTAGTGGTCTTGCTCACCATCAACACTTGATGCTCTTTACGGAGTTCAGACTCTGCGACTTTCAGCATCGCAAACAACTCGCCGGGAGACTTGTTCATCCCTTGCATGTTGTAGTTCAACACAAAGCCTTTATAGCTTGGCGGCAGTGATTGAAGGATTCTGTCAGTGATAGCTTCTTGCGGGAGTTCAATCCCCAGTTCAGCTAGACGGTTTGAGTACCCAGACATTTTGAGCACATGTTCACTGACAGACGAGTTTTCCTCCATCTTGCAAGCATAGAATTTATCGGAGGTCTCATACCTCTCGATCCGGGCGTTCTTCTGAAAGATAAACTTCAACTCCTGGAACATCTCAAATGCTCCATGACGCTCAAAGCGACGTTTGAAGTCCCGGTTCTAAGCCATACAAGACTGCACATTGAACTATTGAGTAGTCCTCCTTACGTGCTAACCAAGCGTTCTTAACATCCTGATCAGCCGTAGCGGGTGGTTCATCTCCTAGCGCAGCATTAAAAACATAATCCTTCTTTCCAGCTTGTAAGATTAGCTTAAGATTACGAGCCCAGTCTACAAAGTTGCTTCCATCATCTTTCAACTTAGCTTTCTCTAGGAATGTATTAAAATTCAGGATGACACTTGCGTGAGCCATGATCTACAACACAAATATATTCAAAGTGGACTTAGACTATGTTCAAGATAATTAGAGTTCAACTTAATCAAATTATATGCTAAACTCCCACTCAAAAAGTACATCTCTCTAGTCATTTGAGTGGTTCATGATCCACTTACACTATCCCAAGTCCGATCATCACGTGAGTTGAGTATAGTTTCAGTGGTAAGCATCCCTATGCTAATCATATCAACTATATGATTCATGATCGACCTTTCGGTCTCATGTGTTCCGAGGCCATGTCTGCACATGCTAGGCTCGTCAAGCTTAACCCGAGTGTTCCGCGTGCGCAACTGTTTTGCACTCGTTGTATGTGAACGTTGAGTCTATCACACCCGATCATCACGTGGTGTCTCGAAATGACGAACTGTAGCAACGGTGCACAGTCGGGGAGAACACAATTTCGTCTTGAAATTTTAGTGAGAGATCACCTCATAATGCTACCGTCGTTCTAAGCAAAATAATGTACATAAAAGGATTAACATCACATGCAATTCATAAGTGACATGATATGGCCACGTGCTTCTTGATCTCCATCACCAAAGCACCGGCACGATCTTCTTGTCACCGGCGCCACACCATGATCATCCATAAACGTGTTGCCATCGTGGTTGTCGTGCTACTTATGCTATTACTACTATAGCTACATCCTAGCAAAATAGTAAACGCATCTGCAAGCACATATGTTAGTATAAAGACAACCCTATGGCTCCTGCCGGTTGCCGTACCATCGACGTGCAAGTCGATATTTCCATTACAACATGATCATATCATACATCCAATATATCACATCACATCGTTGGCCATATCACATCACAATCATACCCTGCAAAAACAAGTTAGACGTCCTCTAATTTTGTTGCTGCAAGTTTTACGTGGTGACCAAGGGTATCTAGTAGGATCGCATCTTACTTACGCAAACACCACAACGGAGATATATGAGTTGCTATTTAACCTCATCCAAGGACCTCCTCGGTCAAATCCGATTCAACTAAAGTTGGAGAAACCGACACTTGCCAGTCATCTTTGAGCAAAGGGGGTTACTCGTAACGATGAAACCAGTCTCTCGTAAGCGTACGAGTAATGTCGGTCCAAGCCGCTTCAATCCAACAATACCGCGGAATCAAGAAAAGACTAAGGAGGGCAGCAAAACGCACATCACCGCCCACAAAACCTTTTGTGTTCTACTCGAGAAGACATCTACGCATGAACCTAGCTCATGATGCCACTGTTGTGGAACGTCGCATGGGAAACAAAAATTTCCTACGCGCACGAAGACCTATCATGGTGATGTCCATCTACGAGAGGGGATGAGTGATCTACGTACCCTTGTAGATCGTACAGCAGAAGCGTTAGAGAACGTGGTTGATGTAGTGTAACGTCCTCACGTCCCTCGATCCGCCCCGCGAACAATCCCGTGATCAGTCCCACGATCTAGTACCGAACGGACGGCACCTCCGCGTTCAGCACACGTACAGCTCGACGATGATCTCGGCCTTCTTGATCCAGCAAGAGAGACGGAGAGGTAGAAGAGTTCTCCGGGAGCGTGACGGCGCTCCGGAGGTTGGTGATGATCTCGTCTCAGCAGGGCTCCGCCCGAGCTCCGCAGAAACGCGATCTAGAGGAAAAACTATGGAGGTATGTGGTCGGGCAGCCGTGAGAAAGTCGTCTCAAATCTGCCCTAAAAGCCCCATATATATAGGAGGAGGGAGGGGGACCTTGCCTTGGGGTCCAAGGGACTCCCAAGGGGTCGGCCGAGCCAAGGGGGGGAGGACTCCCCCCCCCCGAACCGAGTTGGACTTGGTTTGGTGGGAGGAGTCCCCCTCCCTTCCCACTTCTTCCCTCTTTTTTTTTCTTTTCCTTTGATTTCTTTCTCTTGGCGCATAGGCCCCCTTGGGGATGTCCCACCAGCCCACTAAGGGCTGGTGTGTCTCCCCAAAGCCTATGGGCTTCCCCGGGGTGGGTTGCCCCCCCCCCCCCGGTGAACTCCCGGAACCCATTCGTCATTCCCGGTACATTCCCGGTAACTCCGAAAACCTTCCGGTAATCAAATGAGGTCATCCTATATATCAATCTTCATTTCCGGACCATTCGGGAAACCCTCGTGACGTCCGTGATCTCATCCGGGACTCCGAACAACATTCGGTAACCAACCATATAACTCAAATACGCATAAAACAACGTCGAACCTTAAGTGTGCAGACCCTGCGGGTTCGAGAACTATGTAGACATGACCCGAGAGGTTCCTCGGTCAATATCCAATAGCGGGACCTGGATGCCCATATTGGATCCTACATATTCTACGAAGATCTTATCGTTTGAACCTCAGTGCCAAGGATTCGTATAATCCCGTATGTCATTCCCTTTGTCCTTCGGTATGTTACTTGCCCGAGTTTCGATCGTCAGTATCCGCATACCTATTTCAATATCGTTTACCGACAAGTCTCTTTACTCGTTCCGTAATACAAGATCCCGCAACTTACACTAAGTTACATTGCTTGCAAGGCTTGTGTGTGATGTTGTATTACCGAGTGGGCCCCGAGATACCTCTCCGTCACACGGAGTGACAAATCCCAGTCTTGATCCATACTAACTCAACTAACACCTTCGGAGATACCTGTAGAGCATCTTTATAGTCGCCCAGTTACGTTGCGACGTTTGATACACACAAAGCATTCCTCCGGTGTCAGTGAGTTATATGATCTCATGGTCATAGGAATAAATACTTGACACGCAGAAAACAGTAGCAACAAAATGACACGATCAACATGCTACGTCTATTAGTTTGGGTCTAGTCCATCACGTGATTCTCCCAATGACGTGATCCAGTTATCAAGTAACAACACCTTGTTCATAATCAGAAGACACTGACTATCATCGATCAACTGGCTAGCCAACTAGAGGCATGCTACGGACGGTGTTTTGTCTATGTATCCACACATGTAAATGAGTCTTCATTCAATACAATTATAGCATGGATAATAAACTATTATCTTGATACAGGAATTATAATAATAACTATACATTTATTATTGCCTCTAGGGCATAATTCCAACACCTTCCTCAAAACAGCCACCATACCTACCCACTATGGCATTATCATAGCCATTCCGAGATATATTGCCATGCAACTCCCACCGTTCCGTCTCATGACTTGTGCCGTCACTCTCATATTGCCATTGCATGATCGTAAGATAGCTAGCGAGATGTTTCAACGTCATACGCCACGCTAGATCGTTGCACATCCCGGTACACTGCTGGAGGCATTTCCTATAGAGTCGTCATCATTTTGAGCTTTGAGCTGTGAGTAAATAATAGTGTGATGATCATCATTATTAGAGCATTGTCCCATGTGAGGAAATAAAAAAAGGAGGGCAAAGAGCCCAAAAATAAAAAAGAGAAAAAAGAGGCCCAAGAGCCCAAATAAAAAAAAGAGAGAGAACAAGAGAGAAGTGACAATGCTACTATCCTTTTCCACACTTGTGCTTCATAATAGCACCATGTTCTTCATGATTGAGAGCCTCTCGTTTCGTCACCACCATATGCTAGTGGGAATCTTTATTAAATAACTTGGCTTGTATATTCCAATGATGGGCTTCCTCAAAATTTCCCTAGGTCTTCGTGAGAAAGCAAGTTGGATGCAACCCCACTAGTCCTCCTTTTGAGCTTTCACATACTTATAGCTCTAGTGCATCTCTTGTATGGCAATCCCTACTCATTCACATTGATATCTATTAATGGGCATCTCCATAGACCTTTGATACGCCGAGTCAATGTGACCATCTCCTCCTTTTTGTCTCACAACCACCACCACACTCTATTCCACTTATAGTGCTATATCCATGGCTCACACTCATGTATTGCGTGATAGTTATAAAAAGTTTGAGAAAGTAAGAGTGCGAAAACAATTACTTGGCCAATACCGGGGTTGTGCATGATTTACATTAGTTCTGTGAGGATGATGGAGCATAGCCAGACTATATGATTTTGTAGGGATAACTTTCCTTTGCCTTGTTATTTTGAAAGTTCATGATTACCTTGCTAGTTTGCTTGAAGTATTATTGTTTTCATGTCAATAGCAAAATATTGTTTCGAATCTTACGGATCTGAACATTCATGTCACGTGAAAGAAGTTGCAAAGGACAACTATTCTAGGTAGCATTCCACATCAAAAATTCATTCTTTATCACTTCCCTACTCGAGGATGAGCAGGAGTTAAGCTTGGGGATGCTTGATACGTCTCCAACGTATCTATAATTTTTGATGGTTTCATGCTATTATCTTGTCAAACTTTGGATGTTTTGCATGCCTTTTATATATTTTTTGGGACTAACTTATTAACTCAGTGCCAAGTGCCAGTTCCTGTTTTTTCCATGTTTTTGACCCCTTTCACAGCAGAATTTTGAACGGAGTCCAAAAAGAATGAAACTGCTAAATTTTTTTCCGGAACAGAAAAAATCGGAGAGCCGGAGAATCAGGGCAGGGGCCCACCAGGGACCCCACAAGCCCTCATGGCGTGGCCAGGGGGGAGGTCGCGGCCCCCTGGCTTGTGGGCTCCCTAAGGCCCCTTTGCCCTAGGTTTTGCGCCTATATATCCCCAAAAATTCCACAAAAAATCAAGAGATCATCGAAAGTACTTTTCCGCCACCGTAAGCTTCTATCTCCGCAAGATCCCATCTGGGGCACGTTCTGGTGCCGTGCCGGAGGGGGGATTCGGATACGGAGGGCTTCTTCATCAACACCATGACATCTCCGATGATGCGTGAGTAGTTCACCATAGACCTACGGGTCCATAGCTAGTAACTAGATGGCTTCTTCTCTCTCTTGGATCTTCAATACAAAGTTCTCCATGATCTTCATGGATATCTATCCGATGTAATCTTCTTTTGCGGTGTGTTTGTCGAGATCCGATGAATTGTGGATTTATGATCAAATTATCTATGAATCTTATTTGATTTTCTTCTGATCTCTCTTATGCATGATTTCATATCCTTGTAATTCTCTTCGAGTTGTGGGTTTTGTTTGGCCAACTAGATTTATGATTCTTGCAATGGGATAAGTGCTTGGTTTTGGGTTCATACCGTGCGGTGACCTCACCCAGTGACAGAAGGGGTAGCGAGGACGCATCGTGTTGTTGCCATCAAGGGTAAAAATATGGGGTTTTCATCATTGGTTTGAGATTATCCCTCTACATCATATCATCTTGCTTAAGGCGTTACTCTGTTCGTCATGAACTCAATACACTAGATGCATGGTGGATAGCAGTCGATGTGTGGAGTAATAGTAGTAGATGCAGAAAGTATCGGTCTACTTGTCTCAGACGTGATGCCTATATGCATGATCATTGCCTTAGATATCCTCATGACTTTGTGCGGGTCTATCAATTGCTCGACAGTAATTTGTTCACCCACCATGACATTTGCTATTTTGAGAGAAGCCTCTAATGAACACTATGGCCCTCGGGTCTAATCCACACCATATTTTCAGCCTTACACTTTTTACTTCTTTGCACTTTCCGCCTTCAGATCTCACTTTGCAAACAATCTTGAAGGGATTGACAACCCCTTTGAAGCATTGGGTGCAAGCTCGTTTGTGTTTGCGCAGGTACTCTGGACTTGACGAGACCCTCCTACTGGATCGATACCTTGGTTCTCAAACTAAGGGAAATACTTACTGCTCCTTTGCTGCATCACCCTTTCCTCTTCAAGGGAAAAACCAACGCAAGCAAGTCTCCGTCAACGTGTCAATTTCTGGCGATGTTGTTTGAGAAGTACCATAAGCCATACTTACTCCAGTGTGCCTTTGGTGGGAACCGATTTGCCTATCTTATGCGGATATGGTGTTCCGCGGGCGCATTCACCAACTGATACGACTCCAACGTATCTATAATTTATGAAGTATTCATGCCATGTTTATAATAATTTTATATGATTTTGGTATGATTTGATTAAAACTAACCCAGACTGACGTTGTTTTCAACAGAACTACCGTGGTGTTGTTTTTGTGCAGAAATAGAAGTTCTCGGAATGAGTTGAAAATTTACGAAGAATATTTTTCGAAAATATAAAAAATACTGGCAAAACAATCAACCAGAGGGGATCTATGACCTGGCTAGGGCGTGCCCCCTGTCTTGTGGGCCCCTTGGGCACCGCCTTGACGTGAGACTGACCCAAAAAATTCTTATAAATCAAGAAAGCTCCAGAAAGAAACCTAGATCGGGAGTTCCGCCATCGCAAGCCTCCAAAGCCACGAAAACCCAATCACGAGCCTATTCTGGCACCCTGTTGGACGGGGAAACCATCACCGGAGGCCATCTTCATCATCCCGGCGATCTCCATGACGAGGAGGGAGTAGTTCACCCTCGGGGCTGAGGGTATGTACCAGTAGCTATATGTTTGATCTCTCTCTCTCTCTCTCTCTCTCTCTCTTGTGTTCTTGAGATGGAACGATCTTGATGTATCGTGAGCTTTATTAATATACCTGAATCATATGGAGTTTTCCCCTCTCTATATTCTTGTGATGAATTGAGTTTTCCCTTTGAAGTTTTCTCATCGGATTGAGTCTTTATGGATTTGAGAACAATTGATGTATGTCTTGTGATGGGATATCGGTGGTGACAATGGGGTGTTCTATTGATCCACTTGATGTATGTTTTGGTGGTCAACTTGCGGGTTCCGTGACCTTGCGAATCTATGCATAGGGGTTGGCACATGTTGTTGTCTTGACTCTCCGGTAGAAACTTTGGGGCACTCTTTAAAGGTATTTGTGTTGAATTGAACATGATGAATCTGAAATTGTGTGATGCATATCATATAATCAAGGCCATGGGTACTTGTGGTGACATTTGAGTATCTAGGTGACATTAGCGTTTTGGTTGATGTGTATCTTAAGGTGTTATTTTAGTATGAACTCTAGGGTTGTTCGTGACACTTATAGGGATAGCTCATTAGATTGATCAGAAAAGATAACTTTTTGGTTGTTTTCTCTCCGCTATTTTTGACTTTGGAGTCAACTCTTTGTCGCACGTGAGGGATTTATATATGATTCAACTATGTTAGTATTGTTGGGAGAACTTGCACTTGTCAAAGTATGGACCCTAGGCCTTGTTTCCAAGCATTTATACAATGTTTTGCTCGCTATTTACTATTTTTTTACTTGCTGTTTTTATATTTTCAGATTACAAAAACCTATATCTACCATCCATCTTACACTTGTATCACCATCTCTTCGCCGAACTAGTGCACCTATACAATTTACCATTGTATTGGGTCTGTTGGGGACACAAGAGACTCTTTGTTATTTGATTGCAGGGTTGCTTGAGAGAGACCATCTTCATCCTACGCCTCCCAAGGATTGATAAAACTTAGGTCATCCACTTGAGGGAAATTTGCTACTGTCCTACAAAACTCTGCGCTTGGAGGCCCAACACGAGAGTACAAGAAAAATATTGTGTAGTAGACATCACCAACCTCCCGCGGAGTGCAACACATGCAACCAAGTACTTTGCGGCTCACGACGGGGGTGCCGAGCATCGGCTATTCTGGGCTGAGTTTGAGGCTCCCAAGGCTAACCCCAGTCTGAGCTACCTAATGAAGGAGCTCCTTGAATTACATACGATGGCCGAACCGGCTATGAAGGAATTGTGTGTTTGGGTGTGGCCTACCGAGCCCCTGCCGAATAGCTACTTTGCCTTGGTGTGGAAGATGATCGAGGCCGCACCTCGGATTGAAGCCCTACAACGCTCAACATGTATAGAGGGGGCTCAGATGGCCTTTGCGCGGAAGATGGTGCACTTCCTAGGGTTGAGGCCGCTGAAGATGGCTAATGCTCCGCCGCCTGCCGGAAAGGAGCACAAGCGCCCCGAGCTCTACTTCGCATCCACCATGGAGGGTGCTCGGGCGATCGAGTTGCAATGCTCCAAGGATGTATTACTAGAATAAATACACATGGATGTAACCGAGAATAATTTGCTTTAAGCAAGACATGTCCTAAGTTTAATATGTCTATATTTATTTGATTCCTGTTCTGGTTGTTTTAGTCTGAAAGTTTCCAGTCGTCGGCTTCAGCCCCCATGTAGATACTACTGGGGGTGTTTCGTCGTCCGTACAGATCCCTTAGCCGATTTAGTCAGTGCTCGAAGGTGGTAGTGTAGGATGGAAACGAGGCAATCAGACTATGAGTCTTTATCACTTCCACTTAGCCTTAGGAATTTTATAATGCGGGGACTAATGACAAGCCCCTAGCCCTTGTTGCGGTAGTTGGAAGAAACGAAGATCGGAATGACTAAGGCGGGGTTTGTTTAATGGCAAACCCGTCCGTGTGACACAGAATAGCCTCTATCGACTATATAAATAATCTCGGATTGAAGACCAGTTCTCGCTCATTATGAGAGTCAGTTTTCAGCTTTCTCCACTCAGGCATTTCAAGACCAGGGAATCTGGGATTACAATTGCAGTGGTTCTTTGATAACCCACAAGTATAGGGGATCAATTGTAGCCTTTCTCGATAAGTAAGAGTGTCGAACCCAACGAGGAGCTAAAGGTAGGACAAATATTCCCTCAAGTTCTATCAACCACCGATACAACTCTACGCACACTTTACGTTCGCTTTACCTAGAACAAGTATGAAACTAGAAGTACTTTGTAGGTGTGATAGGATAGGCTTGCAAGAAAGTAAAGAACACGTAAATAAAACTAGGGACTGGTTAGATAAAGAAAAAACTACGAGTGTCTAACGAGTGTGGAAAAGTGGTGGTAGGAGTTGCGGAATTGTCCCTAAGCAATTGACTACGTTACTAGATCGATAGCAAGTATCATGTGGGAGAGGCCTCTGCTAGCATCTCATTCCTTACTTGGAATTCTATGCACTTATGATTGAAACTATTAACAAGCGTCACAACTACTAACGTTCATTAAGGTAAAACCCAACCATAGCAATAAGATATATTGGTCCCCCTTCAATCCCATATGCATCAATTTCTATGCTAGGTTTGAAGCTTATGTCACTCTAGCCTGCCAATACATAGTCCTATCAACATACAACTAACCCTATGGTGTGATCCGCACGCGTGATCATATGATGGGCACCAAAGGACAGCAACATAACCACAAGCAAATTAAACCAATCATAGCAATTCATCAATCACCGATATGACAACGATAATCTACTCAGACATCATAGGATAACAACACATCATTGGATAATAATATGTAGCACAAAGCACCATGTTCAAGTAGAGGGTATAGTGGGTTGAGGGAGAGTGAACCGCTGAATATAGATGGGGGAAGATAATGGAGATGTTGGTGAAGATGACGGAGGTGTTGGTGTAGATCGCCGTCACACGATGATGTCCCGGGCGGCGTTCCGGCGCCATCGGGAGATAGGGGGAGAGAGCCCCCTCCTTCTTCTTATTCCTTGACCTCCTCCCTAGATGGGAGAAGGGTTTCCCCTCTGGTCCATGGTCTCCATGGCGGTGGAGGGGCGAGAGCCCCTCCGAGATTGGATCTCTCTCTCTGTGTCCTTCTGTTTCTGCGCTCCCAGATTCTGCGTTTCACCGTTTCTTAAATTCCCAGAGATCCGTAACTCCAATTGGGCTGAAAGTTTAACACGAGTTTCTTCCAGATATTATCTTTCTTGCGGCCAAAGAAGGACACCAACCACCTTAAGGAGTGGCCATAAGCCTACCAGCCGCGGGCCCACCCCCTGGCGCGGCTGGTGGGCTTGAGGGCACTCCGTGCACCGTCTCGCGTTGATTCTTCTTCCCAAAAATCATAAATATTCCAGAAAAATCTGTGTAAATTTTTATTCCGTTTGGACTTCGTCTGGTAAGGATATTCTACGAAACAAAAAACATGCAACAAACAGGAACTGGCACTCGACACTCGATCAATATGTTAGTCCCAAAAATAGTATAAAAAGTTGCCAAATGTATATGAAAGTTGTAGAATATTGGCATGAAACGATAAAAAATTATAGATACGACGGAGACGTATCAATATCCCCAAGCTTAATTCCTGCTGGTCCTCGAGTAGGTAAATGATAAAAAAACAATTTTTGATGTGGAATGCTACCTAGCATAATCTTGATCATATAATCTAATCATGGCATGAATACTAAAACACGAGTGATTCGAAGCAATAGTCTATCATTTGACATAAAGACAATAATATTTCAAACATACTAACAAAGCAATCATGTCTTCTCAAAATATCATGGCCAAAGAAAGTTATCCCTACAAAATCATATAGTCTGACTATGCTCCATCTTCCCCACACAACGTATTTAAATCATGCACAACCCCGGTTTTAGCCAAGCAATTGTTTCATACTTTAGTGTTCTCAAACCTTTTCAACTTTCACGCAATACATGAGCGTGAGCCATGGACATAGCACTATAGGTGGAATAGAATATGGTGGTCGCGGACAAGACAAAAAAAGGAGGAGATAGTCTCAGATCAACTAGGCGTATCAACGGGCTATGGAGATGCCCATCAATAGATATCAATGTGAGTGAGTAGGGATTGCCACGCAATGGATGCACTAGAGCTTATAAGTGTATGAAAGCTCACAAAAGAAACTAGTTGGTGTGCACCCAACTTGCTTGCTCACGAAGACCTAGGGCAATTTTGAGGAAGCCCATCATTGGAATATACAAGCCAAGTTATATAATGAAAATTTCCCACTAATATATGGAAGTGAAAACATAGGAGACTCTCTTATATATATATATATATATATATATATAGGCTTCGCTGGCCTCTTTTATTTCCTCACATGGGACAATGCTCTATTAATAATGATCATCACACTTACAACTCAATACTTAGAGCAATGATGACTCTATATGAAATGCCTTCGATAGTGTACCGTGACAATGATCCAGCATAGCAATGACATCAAAAAACGGACAAGCCATGCAAACATCATGCTAGCTATCTCACGATCATGCAATGGCAAGATGGAAGTGGTGGCACATGTCATGAGACGGAACGGTGGTAGTTGCATGGCAATATATCTCGGAATGGCTATGAAAATGCCATACTAGGTAGGTATGGTGGCTGTTTTGAGGGAGGCTATATGGTGGGTGTAATGCACCGGCGAAAGTTGCGCGGTACTAGAGAGGCTAGCAATGGTGGAAGGGTGAGAGTGCGTATAATCCATGGACTTAACATTAGTCATAAAGAACTCACATAATTATTGCAAAAGTCTATTAGTCATCGAAACAAGGTACTACACGCATGCTCCTAGGGGAAAGGTTGGTAGGAGTTAACCATCGCGCGATCCCGACTTCCACACAAAGGATGACAATCAATAAATAAATCATGCTCCGACTTCATCACATAACGGTTCACCATACGTGCATGCTACGGGAATCACAAACCTTAACACAAGTATTTCTAAAAATACACAATTACTCACTAGGATGACTAATATCACATATTCATGTCACAAAACTGTTGCAAGGAATCAAACATATCATATTCAGTGATCTACAAATTTTATGTAGGATTTTATGACTAACCATGTGAATGACCAACTCCTGTTAACTCTCTAAATAGGTATAAGTATGAGAGTTTAATTCTTTCTACAAAATATATGCCCCGCTCTAACAAATATAAGTGAAGCAAAAGAGCATTCTACAAATGGCGGTTTTCTATGTGTAGGGAAACAGGCAATCCAAACTTCAAAAGATATAAGTGAAGCACAAGAAGCATTCTATAAAGCCAAAGAAGGACTATCTCATACCAGCATGGTGTATAAAAGAAAAAGGAAAAATAAACACAAAAGACGCTCCAAGCATTTGCACATATCATGTGACGAATTAAAATATAGCCCCGAGTAAAATTACCGATAGATTGTAGACGAAAGAGGGGATGCCTTCCGGGGAATCCCCAAGCTTAGACGCTTGAGTCTTCCTTGAATATTACCTTGGGGTGCCTCGGGCATCCCCAAGCTTAGGCTCTTGCCTCTCCTTATTCCTTCATCCATCGTGCTGTCACCCAAAACTTGAAAACTTCAAACACACAAAACTCAACAAAACTTCGTGAGATCCGTTAGTATAATAAAATAAATCACCACTTCAAGTACTGTTGTGAACTCATTCTAAATTCATATTAGCATTATATCTACTGTAATCCAACTTCACCTTGGTTCATACCCCCCGATACTACCCATAGATTCATCAAAATAAGAGAACAATGCATAGAAAACAGAATTTTTCAAAACAGAACAGTCTGTAGCAATCTGTATATTCCTTATACTTCTGATATCTCAAAAAATCTGAAAAATTACGAACGTCTAGAAAATTTGCATATCAATCAGAAGCAAAAAAGAATAAACTCAAAATCTCTTCCAGAATAAAAATGAAATTTAATTTCGTGAGCATAAAGTTTCTGTCTTTTCTCAGCGTGATCAAACAACTATCACCCAAACTAATCGTAAAGGCTTTACTTGGCACATTATTTTTAAAAACACAAAGGAATTGTACAAGGGGATAATTATTTTTGTGAGAAACTTCCATGAAAAATTCTACATTGTATCCATGAGCATGAACACAAGTGTTCAACGTCGACCCTCACTTCCGCAATGCATCACCTTTCAATCGCTTCTCTTTTTGAAAAAGTTTTAAGTTCCCCTCTATATTTTTTTGAAACTAAATAAAGGCACTCAACAGAAATAAATGAGTGTCTAAAACTTCCGGGTTGTCTACCAGGCAGCGCTTTCTTTAAAGCCATTAAGCTAGGCATAAAGTGCTCAAGTAATGGATCCACCCGGATCCCAAGGCATATCAAAGCCAATTTTAATTAGCAATGATTTGAAATTTAGTAGTGAGCACAAGGTAACATATATCAAGCAATGAGGAAGTCTAAATCTCTTCCTATGCATTGGCATGTCATAAAGGAACAATTCATGCACACCAAGTAAAGGCCAATACATAGCATAAGCAGTTTCTTGCAATTTTATCATATTGGAAACATAGAGAGGTGGAGATGTAGTTCCTCTCTCATAATAACTGCAAGTAGGAGCAGCAAGCACATGCATATTATATTCATAAAAACCATCATGTTTAACATAAGGGACTATAGCTAGCTCATCTTCATAAGCATCATTCATATTGGCAACATCGCCACAAGCATAGCATGCATCAAGTTCATCAAAAAGGTATATTTCAAACGGATCCAAGGGATCATAACATTCATCCTTTGGTAAGAACGAACGGAAATTAAATAATGTATGAGTAGAAGAGTTACTCTCATTAGAAGCTGGACACGGGTAGCTAGTCCGCTCTTCCTCCTTTTGTTCTTCGCTCTCCTCTTCATCTTTTTCATCTAATGAGCTCACAATTTCAGCATTTTCTTCTTCCATAGTTTCCTGCAAAATAATAGTCTCTTCTCGGGCAGCATAGATTTTCTCCTTAAATCGTTCAATATGGGCATTATATTCATAATTAGTATAACAATAACGAAGCATAGCCAAATTTTCAGATCGGTAAGGAGGAGCATCATTATCATCACACCCTTTAAACACAGCCTCAATTTCATAAGCACCCATAAAAGCAACAAACTCTTCTATTTTCTCCACATCATAGTAATCATATATACCATTAGCATAAGAAGCCAAGGTTCTATGATCATTAAAATTCACAAGAAAAGGGAAGGTGTGGAGCCTTCATCCTAGAGCAACAAGTAACACCATATCTCTTGCATAGTTCCCAAGCATAGCATTTCAACAAATCGATTTGATTCCATAAAAGTTTCCCTTTTTGAGTCAAGCGATAATCCCTAAAGTATTCACTTTGATCCAACGTGTATCCCATTATATAATTGAATGGGGCTTTCTCAGGATTATTAAAGAATTGCATAATATTTTCCACATAACGAGCCTCGATGGTTTTAGGAGGTTCCCCATCTCCATGAGTAGCAAGTACACCTAATTTTTTTGGTATTTCGTGTTCCATATCCATAACTAAAGATAGAGAACAACTTAGAATAGCAAATAAATCTACTTAGTGATAAAGCAAACAAGCACACACGAGAATATTCACCCCACGCTATTGCTCCCCGGCAACGGCGCTAGAAAAAGGTCTTGATAACCCACAAGTATAGGGGATCAATTGTAGCCTTTCTCAATAAGTAAGAGTGTCGAACCCAACGAGGAGCTAAAGGTAGGACAAATATTCCCTCAAGTTCTATCGACCACCGATACAACTCTACGCACACTTTACGTTCGCTTTACCTAGAACAAGTATGAAACTAGAAGTACTTTGTCGGAGTGATAGGATAGGCTTGCAAGAAAGTAAAGAACACGTAAATAAAACTAGGGGCTGGTTAGATAAAGAAACAACTACGAGTGTCTAACGAGTGTGGAAAAGTGGTGGTAGGAGTTGCGGAATTGTCCCTAAGCAATGGACTACGTTACTAGATCGATAGCAAGTATCATGTGGGAGAGGCCTCTGCTAGCATGTCATCCCTTACTTGGAATTATATGCACTTATGATTGAAACTATTAGCAAGCATCCGCAACTACTAACGTTCATTAAGGTAAAACCCATATGCATCAATTTCTATGCTAGGTTTGAAGCTTCTGTCACTCTAGCCTGCCAATACATAGTCCTATCAACATACAACTAACCCTATGGTGTGATCCACGCGCGCGATCATATGATGGGCACCAAAGGACAGCAACATAACCACAAGCAAATTAAACCAATCATAGCAATTCATCAATCACCGATAGGACAACGATAATCTACTCAGACATCATAGGATAGCAACACATCATTGGATAATAATATGTAGCATAAAGCACCATGTTCAAGTAGAGGGTACAGCGGGTTGCGGGAGAGTGAACCGCTGAATATAGATGGGGGAAGATGATGGAGATGTTGGTGAAGCTGACGGAGGTGTTGGTGTAGATCGCCATCACACGATGATGTCCCGGGCGGCGTTCCGGCGCCGCCGGGAGAGAGGGGGAGAGAGCCCCCCTCCTTCTTCCTATTACTTGACCTCCTCCATAGATGGGAGAAGGGTTTCCCCTCAGGTCCATGGTCTCCATGGCGGTGGAGGGGTGAGAGCCCCTCCGAGATTGGATCTCTCTCTGTGTGTCCTTCTGTTTCTGCGCTCCCAGATTCTGCGTTTCACCGTTTCTTAAATTCCCGTAGATCCGTAATCCGATTGGGCTGAAATTTTAACACGATTTTCTTTCGGATATTATCTTTCTTGCGGAGAAAGAAGGGCACCAACCGCCTTAAGGAGTGGCCACAAGACTGCCAGTCGCGGCTGGTGGGCTTGTGGGCACTCCGTGCATCGTCTCGCGTTGATTCTTCTTCACAAAAATCATAAATATTCCAAAAAAATCCCCGTAAATTTTTATTGCGTTTGGACTTCGTTTGATAAGGATATTCTGTGAAACAAAAAACATGCAACAAACAGGAACTGGCACTGGGCACTGGATCAATATGTTAGTCCCAAAAATAGTATAAAAAGTTGCCAAAAGTATATGAAAGTTGTAGAATATTGGCATGAAACAATCAAAAATTATAGATACGACGGAGACGTATCATTCTCCCTTTACCACTTTAGCCGAATTAGCAGAACGCGAGGGGGTAAGCACAGGAGCAGGGCAATCTAACTGTAAACCCAAGACATAATTCAGAACGAATGCATGTAATGCAAAATCGTGAGAAACCGAGCACATATATAAAAGAAAGAGTGATGGTGTAGTGCTCGGGGCGGTAAATGTGTCCTAGCCCCCGGTTTAGTAGCCACTCTCAGTTTTTTTGGCAATCATAAAATAAATTTGTCCTGTCAGCGCCATGTAGTAGAAAAATATGCATAAGAATAAGTTTATTAAAAGAAAAGCATCTGTGACAGAGATCGGCGAGGATCATAATTCTCAGCACCAGGGCCGTTGTGCACAAGAAACTATCAAAATTAAGCAACACCTCCCCTGCAGCCTTTTTTGCGAGTGACTTCACGTACACCTGGCTTCTGGATGCATTAGCTCGAAACGTTGAAGGGGGGATTCATTAAAAGGTTGTTGCAGATGGCAGACGGGCTTTCAATCGAGGAGCCATGAGAAGTGGCCGATGAAATAGAGCTTGATGCTTGGGAGGATCTTTACGGTATCCCCTAGGTATCGGAGAAGAAGTCAGCACCATAGTTTGGTCTAGCCGAGCATATGGTACTTGCTCGGGGGTTCCCACAACGTCCCATATTATTCGGAGAATGGAATTGTGTACTCGAGGGACAAACCTTGAAGGTGCTCGGGACATGCTGTGGGAGGGGGTACCCCTATGTGTTCGGAGCCGAGGAGTTCTTTGATGGAGCTCAGGATCGCTTACCTGCCCGTCACGGCTTGATCAACTTGTGACTTGATAGTTTGCCTTCAGTTGCTAAGGTTGCAGTTTGTTCTTCGGTCTGGAGAGATCATTCTGTGTTTCCGTTGATGGCCATGACTCTCGGGGTCCGGACATCTTGAGCTTGAGATAGGCATAGTGAGGCACCTCATTGAATCGGGCGAAGGCGGCGCAGCCGAGCATTGCGTGGTGCCCGCTACGGAAGAGGACAATGTCAAAGATCAAGTCCTCACTTCGGAAGTTATCGGGTGATTAGAACACGACTTCAAGAGTTATGGTTCCATACCAGCAGGCCTCAACGCCTGGAATCACTCCTTTAAAGGTAGTGTTGATTGGTTTTATTCTGGATGGGCCAATACCCATCTTTTTCACCGTATCTGCGTAAATCAGATTAAGGCTACGTCCTCCGTCCATGAGGACTCTGGTAAGGTGGTAACCATCTATGATGGGATCGAGGACGAGGGCGGCCGACCCTCCGTGACAGATACTGGTCGGATGATCCCTACATTCAAATGTGATCGGACATGCCGACCATGGATTATACTTCGGAGCTATAGGCTCTATGGTGTAGACTTCTCGGAGGGCTCGCTTATGCTACTTCTTGGGTATGTGAGTAAGGTAAATCATGTGTACGATCTTTACCTCAGGAGGGAACTGTTTTTGGCCCTCGTTGTTCAGGCCACGGGGCTCCTCGTCTTCTTCGCTTCAAGGGCTCTGACCTTGTAATTCGGCCGCTCCTTTGCCGACCTGCTTGAATACCCAACAATCATGGTTGGTGTGAGTGGCTGGCTTATCTTGGGTGACGTGGATTTGACAGGGTCGTTCCATAATTTCTTTCCCATTGGGTTGGCCCGTCTTTGTTCCCTTTCAAGGGTTTCTTCCGTTGTCCTGGCTTGGAGCTGCGGATCCTGACATTTAATGTTGTGTCATCGGCGTCGCCAGTGCGGAGGCGACACTTGTTCTTGTTTTTCCTCGGCTTGTGGTTTCCATCCCGAACTTCAGAGGTTCCAGGATCGTCCGTGTTGTGGCTACGCCGAGCTAGCTAGTTGTCCTCGCCCGCGCAAAAGTGGGTCATGAGGGAGGTGAGGGCGGACATCGTCCTCGGCCGGTTCTGTCCGAGCTAGCGGGCCAACCACTCGTCTAAGATGTTTTGCCGAAAAGAGGCTATTGCTTCGGTGTTCGAGCAATCCACAATTTGGTTTTGCTTTTTTAAGAACCGGTTCCAGAACTGTTTGGTCGACTCGCTCGTCTTTTGAATGACATTGCTTAGGTCGGATGAATCCGGGGTCGGACGTAGCCCCCTCGCAATTGGATAGGAAGGCTTCTTCGAGCTCCTCCTAGCTTTCGATCGAGTCCTCGGTCAGGCTGTTTAACTAGTGCAGTGCTGGCCCTTTCAACTTGAGGGGCAGGTATTTGATGGCATGGATATCATCTCCTCTCGTCATGTGAATGTGGAGAAGGAAGTCTTCTATCCACATGACAGGATCCGTAGTTCCGTCGTATTGCTCTATGTTGACGGGTTTGAATCCCTCCAGAAATTGATTATGCATTACTTCATCTGTGAAGCATAGTGGGCATGCGGCGCCCCTAGTCAGGTCTATCTTGTGCTGCAGGTTGGCTTTGGGTTGAGTCCGGTATGAATCCCGATCTCTGGCGTAGTAGGGGACCCGAGGTGGCTCTCCATCCCATCTAGTGCGGTAGTACCGTCTGGACCCGTAAATGGACGTGTTGCGACCTGTCTTGTTATCCAGGTTCTGTCGCAGGTTGTTTCTCTCACGAGGGTGGGCTTTATCCTTCACCTTCCCACGGGGAGGCCCGGGATAGTATTCGGCGTCCGATGCCACCCTATCGCGCCCTCAGGGCGGGCGGTCAGGTTGGTCATAACATGTGCGCTTGGGGGATGGAGGTTTCAGGGCCTCGTCATCGAATTGTGGCAGCAGTCGACGACGTGGGTAACTTTTCTTGTTATTAGGCCATCCAAGGCCGTGTTCTTCTTCGATGGCCAGTACCTTGGTCCACCTGTTGTTTATAGTGTCTTGTTCGGCCTGGATTTGACGCTCCTTCGCCTTTAAGCTTCGAGCGATGGCTAGGAGTAGCTGCCAAAATTCTTCCTGACCTCCAAGGTCATCGGGAACTGTGAAGTCTTTGTCTTTCGGGTAGTCGTCGACAAGGGCGAGGTAATCATCGTTGTTCGACCTGTTGATGTCATCGTGGTCGTCCTGCTCCTCGGGTTTGTCCGCATCCTCGAGCGGATGTTCTGGAATTCCTAGGTTACCGTGGTCCTCTAGGGTTTTATTTTCCCCAGTGCTTTGTGCAGAGACTTTTCTCTTGTTCGCCTTAGCACGCTTATGCTGCTTTCAGCGCTTTGAATTCTCCTCCCCGGACTTGTCATCGTTTGGCTAAGGGGGGAGGTCACCGTTGTTACCGGGCGTGTCCACCATATAGACATCATAAATGGAAGTTGCGGCCCATCGCCCTGTATTTGTGGGACTCGGTTCATCGGCCTCGTCATCCATGCCCTCAAGATCCTCGGAGCCGTAGTCTAATGCGTCGGTTAAATCTTCGATGGTTGTTGCTAAGTGGGTGGTGGGTGGGCCGTAATAGTCCCCATATTCCGAGCCGTACTGGGAGCAGGTCGGGCTGGTTGAGATGTGCAACGATTGGATCTAGCCGAGCATGTCGTTTAACGCCGAGAGCTCGTCTTGGTACATCGTCGGATGGTTTTCAGAGTTAACCTCCGGGGCCGCCATGAGGGAGGCGTGCTCGGCCAAAGCCGTCTGATGTGATCCAGGCGTCACGATAGGATTCGATCTAGGGGCCGACTCTTCGAAAGAGAGGGATGCGAGAACACGTCCGAATGCGGGACCTAAAGTTAAAGCTTCAGGGGTTTTGACCTCATCGGCCAAAGACGGAATTCTTGCGAGAACCAAATCGGTCCATGGATGGGTTGGGAGTTCAAGACTCCCTGACCTTGTTTGCTGATCGGGGATGAAACCTCCAATCTGTCCAAGACGTCCGGTTGGGCCGGCACGCAGCGTAATGCTGCCGAACAAGAGAACCTGCGCAGGGACAAAGATGTCCCCATTGTTGATTCTTTCGCTCAGAATTAAGCGAGCCATCGATCTTCTCAGCGATCCAATAGTGGAACTATCAATGAAAGCACCAATGTCGGTGTCAAAACTGGCAGATCTCAGGTAGGGGGCCCAAACTGTGGACCTTGGATCGATGGGTTGTAGGAAGAAGGGGGAGACAGTGGTTTACCCAGGTTCGGGCCTCCTATGGAGGTAATACCCTACGTCCTGCTTGATTGTATTGATGAAGATGATTACAGAGTAGATCTACCTCGAGATCATATATGCTAAACCCTAGATGATTGAGCCTCCTCTACATGGATAGGCCCCCCTGGTTTATATAGACACCAGGGACCCTAGGTTTACAAGCTACCGACTATAATTGGGAATATATGAGACGACCTAGTCTTTCGAAGCTTGAAGTACACACCAATCTTCGGGATATTCCTTCCAGAGTAGAGGTCATCATAAGGCTCGGTCTTCTACAGTGCGACCCAGTGGGCCCACCCGGTATTGACTAACCGACCGCCCGGGGACCCCAGAATCCCAGACTCCCTTAGTGGGTGACGTGATAGGCTCCATCTCCCTTCGTAGCGGATCGTTGCAGCAAGGGGTAAAACAAAGACCACTTTGACTGCGTTCGCTCGGACCTTCTCCCTTTAATCACCGTTTGATAATGGGAAACTCTTCTAGTCTGTAGTCTGATCGGAGGTAATGCATCAGACCAATTGACTACCGTCGATTCCGTCCGAATCTCATTGTCAGGATACTTCTTAACCCATCTCTTGTTTTTGGAAAAAACAAATCACGTCAATCAGTTGCTAATCACTCGCATCTGCCCCGTAATCTCCTCCCCTGATCAATGGCTCGAGGATGCTCTTCCAAAACTCGTTCTTCTCTCTTTCCTTACACGTACCTCCACCCAGCTCGCATCAACCGCACCGCTCCCATCATCTGTGTCACCATGCTTCGTCTTTCTTAGCATGCTGCCTCGCCGACGACCATCCATGGCGCTCTTTATCAGCGGGGAAGATCACTTCACACGGAGCCCCTAAATCTCAAAGACATCTCCCCTTCTCTCGTGGCCGCCGTTTCCACGCTGTGCCGCCTAAACGACGGCCATCGGCCCCTATGTTTAATCATCGGTCATGCCAATGGATTCTTGTATGGTCCGTCTGGCATGTCCCCCTCTCGCATGCGCCATCGCGGTAGCATTGTGCCGAGACGAAGCTAACTGTTACACCCAAGATTTTTCAACTTTTATTTTCCTTGATTTCCTTGAAATTTGAATTTTTCACTTGACAAGAACTTGGAAGTTTTCTTGCTAATCTCCATGAGAGAAAACTTTTGAGCTTCTTCTCCACCAAACAAATTCAGAAATATCCTCTTGGTCTTTTCTCATGAATGAAATGGTTGAAGAATATTTATTTTACTCTTGAATTGGATTCCTTTTATTTTTATTTGGATTTCTCCATAAGCTTATTTATTAATTCTACAAAGAGAATTAATCACCATTCTATTTTTAAATATTTTAACTCTTCTCCAAATCCCAAAGCTTATTTTGAAAGTTTACCAGAGATTTAGAAGGGTTGGATCACCCCAATTATTTTTATTTCTAAAAATGGGAATTTCTGTAATGAGTTTGAGCTCAAAGAATTTTTCAAAGGAACCTCCTTTTTCCTTTGGAATCTTGACCCCAAACCTTGGCTGTTTGTAGTCCTTAGAATCCTCAACCTATTGCAACAAAAACTTTGGGTCCTCAAGTTTGAAAAAATCAAATTTGGTGTGACTGAAGTTTGACCCAGAAACTCATTTTTGATTCAAACCCGCCTTAAACTCCACCAAAAATTCTGAATTTTTTTGCACCATATTTTCTTCCAATGAGAGTGGTCCCCTACAAATTTCAGCATCAAATTCTTTTTCTAGCTAGAGTTTTCTTTCTGCTGAGTACCTCATCTGCGTGTGACTGAAGCTGTCTGAATTTAATTCAGACCAAACTTCAGACAGAGCGCAACCTCCCCCTCTTCGTCAATCTCGCTAGTAGCACTGAGTTTGCCGTCGCTCTTGTGCCCCGTTCCTATCCGCAGTGTCGCTGGAGGCTTGGCCTCTTCCTCTTGTTGGTAGCTCACCGACAGAGCCGGCCAAAGCCCTGGCAGCGGCTCTGCAGCAGCCGCATCAGCTCCGTGCTTCGCTCCCGCGCCGCCCGGCACCGCTCTTTGCTCCTGTTGCTGCCGCATGCCTTCCTCGACCCTGTGCTCCGCAAAGACCGTCGCCATGCACCGTGCAGCTCAAAGCACGAGTTCTGCAGCCGCAGTGCACAGCCATGGCCGCGTCGTCACCCGTTGCCACGGTCAATGACCGACCTCCCTCTCGTCAAAAATGGAGCCCCAATAGTGATTAGGTGCGATCCTAGCCACCTAACCGCATGCCCAAGCTCCTGCATCGCCGGAATCGCTCGCCGGAGTTAATGTCGTAGCTCGTCTCGTGGAGCCTATAAATAGATCTTCCCTCCAGTGCTTCTGACCTCGCCCAGCTCATCCCCATCCTCCATCTCCATCTCTAGGAAGCAACCGAGCCAGGAAGGGGTCCCCGAGGGGCCTTCTTCCCCAGCTCCAGCCGCCCCAATCCGCTTTGGGATCCGGCCAATCCCGTGCAGTGTAAGTACAAGTAGGTCCCCTGAGGCCTACGTTTGCATCCAGGAGCCCCTCCCTTGCTTACCCCGTGCTCAATTTCATCGCAGAGGCCCCGTAAACTCCAGTATCGACCTAGATCGAGTCTTGTCCGTGTCATACTTCTTATCGTGCTGCCACTGTTCCCTGGATAATGGGTTCGGTATAGTCAGTTGTAGACCTATTATCAGTCACACACCAAGTAGAGGGGCCGGTATGAAGGTATCCATGGCCCTGGAATAAATCCAGTCATCCGGCCAGGGGGCATGGGTGTTTCCGGTCTGGGACCGAAAGGGAGGGCACTCCCCATTAGCGCGCGATATAAATATTGTTGATACCATGCTAGTCAAGGTCGGAGCCTCCTCGTCTTACGGTTTTACCTTGGCAGCGTAGTGCGGGTGAATCCGGGCTTCACGGAGGTAAAGTGGGTGTGTGATGATTCTGAGTGTCCACTTCTAAAATATTGTACGCGGAATTAGTCATATTGGCTATTGAAAACCGTGGGCTATGGATAAAGAGTACACCCTCTGCACAGTCAAAACTATTCGAGTAGCCGTGTCCCCGGCGAAGGACGTTCTTTGACGAGTCAAGTGTCGGTCATAGAGTCGATCTTTGGAGTATACGTGATATTAATAATATTGGATGTGGTGAACCATATGATGACGCGGGACATTATCATATCGTGTATTATTACTCTGGACTAACCCTTATGATTCTCTTTGTTGGATATCCTTGGGACGGTTCTACCTCCTAGATATTCAATATTTTATATAAGCCCTTTATGTGGTGTCGCTGAGACGCCCGACTGTGGCATTGTTTTATTATTATTCTTATAAGCCCTTTATGTGGTGTCACTGAGACGCTCGACTGTGGCATTGTTTTATTATTCTTATAAGCCCTTTATGTGGTGTCGCTGAGACGCCCGACTGCGGCACATTATTTTATTTCATACATGCCCTTACTTTGGTGTCACAGAGACGCCCGTTCGAAGCTTATTATTTATTTCATTTATGATATGCCCTATGTGTGGTGTCGCTTAGACGCCCGACGGTGGTTTATTTTTATTTCTTCTGTTACAGATATCTCGGGAGGACTACCGCCTGATTTATCCTCTAACTTATTTATTTTCTGTGCTTATATTATGAATATAACTTGACCCTAACCATGCATAATAAAATCAACTGCATGCATCTCATATTTTGTGCAAACTGTTTGCGAGTACTTCTCGGAGTACTCACTGGCTTGTTGTTGTGGCCAGATATGGATGAAGGAGACCTATGACCCAGTTACTCAAGAAAAAAAAGAAATTTGAATGGATCGAATTTTGTGAGAAAAGTTTACACGAATTGAAGAAGAGGTTGACTACATCCCCAGTACTAATTGTGCCTGACTTAAACAAAGATTTTGAAATATACTGTGATGCCTCCAGAAAAGGCCTCAGATGCGTACTCATGCAAGAAAGGAAAGTGGTGGCTTATGCCTCACGACAACTCCGACGTCACGAAGAAAACTACCCTACTCATGATTTGGAATTTGTCGTTGTGATTCATGCTCTAAAGGAATGGAGACACTTTCTTCTTGGTAATCGTTGTGAAATATACACAGATCATAAGAGCCTCAAGTATATTTTCACACAACCGGATCTCAACCTACGACAACGATGATGGTTGGAATTAATTAAGGATTATGACGTGGGCATCCATTACCACCCGGGTAAGGCTAACGTAGTAGCAGATGCTCTCAGCCGGAACCCCGCCTCAGGCAAGAAGCCCATGCCAAAGATGAGACCTGAGCTTGCAAAAGAGTTAGCTCTGCTAAACCTGCTCCTCGTTCCAGAAGGTACAATGGCACAACTTGAACTACAACCCACCTTGGACGGGAATATCAAGGAAGCTCAGAAAGGTCACCCCAGCATTGAGGGCATAAAGAAGAAGATGGACCTCGGGAAGGCCCCCCGAGTTTATTATTGATGAGCAAGGAACTCTGTGGTACAGAGATCGACTATGCATACCCAACCAAGAGAACCTCAAAACTCAAATCATGGAGGAAGCCCGCAATGTGCCCTATTCTATTCACCCCGGAGGCACAAAAATGTTCAAAGACCTCCAAGCAAAATATTGGTGGCACGGAATTAAGAGGGATATTGCCTCCTTCGTCGCTCGTTGTGACTCTTGTCAACGAATCAAGGTAGAACATCAGAAGCCAGCAGGGCTACTACAACCTATGAAGGTACCCGAATGGAAATGGGATGAGGTAGGAATGGATTTTTTTGTCGGACTACCCCAGTCCCGACACGAACATGACTCTATATGGGTAATTACTGATAGACTCACCAAAGTGTCTCACTTCATACCAGTCAAGACCACAT
This sequence comes from Hordeum vulgare subsp. vulgare, assembly GCF_904849725.1. NCBI lineage: Eukaryota > Viridiplantae > Streptophyta > Magnoliopsida > Poales > Poaceae > Hordeum > Hordeum vulgare. The sequence continues at coordinate 543,908,657 of NC_058520.1, forward strand.
ACTCCACCCAGAAGCTAGCAAGGATGTACTTCGCCCGCATTGTGTGTCTTCAGGGAGTACCCAAGACTATCGTATCCGGTAGAGGTACCCAGTTTACCTCGAGATTTTGGGATTATCTGCAACAAGCCCTGGGAACACAGCTAGTATTCAACACAACCTATCACCCTTAGACAGAAGGACAAACCGAACGTATAAACCAGATCCTTGAGGACATGATTAGAGCTTGTGTACTCACATATGGGAACAATTGGTAAGACAATTTTCCCTACGCCGAGTTTTCTTACAACAAAAGTTATCAAGCAAGTCTAGAGGTGTCACCCTTTGAATCTTTATACGGAAGACGATGTCGTACCCCTCTAAATTGGTCAGAGACCGGAGATAGCAGCATCTTCGGACCACAGTTCCTCCAAGAGGCCGAGGACAAGGTGAAAGTCATAAGAGAGAAACTTAAGACAACACAAAGCCGGCAGAAAAGCTACTATGATCAAAAACACCGGGGTGTTGGTTTCGACCCCAATGATTATGTATACCTTAAGGTATCACCCATGAGAGGACTGCACAGATTTAAAGTCAAAGGCAAACTTGCACCTCGCTTCATCGGACCATTCTGCATTATTGCTTGTAAAGGACAAGTTGCCTATCAGCTGGACCTACCAGCAGAATTGTCAGATGTGCATGATGTGTTCCACATCTCCCAGCTACGGAAGTGTGTGAGGAACCCCGAGCAACAAGTAGCTCATGATAGCATAGAAGTGCAACATGATCTATCCTATCAGGAACACCCCGTGAGGATATTAAGGAATCAGAAAGAAGGACTCGACAGAAGGACACCAAGCTATTCAGAGTATAATGGAGCAACCACTCACAGGATGAGGCCACATGGGAAAGAGAGGATTACCTACAGAAAGAGCAACAACAGCTTCTTGGGGAATGGCTTAAATCTCGGGGACGAGATTTTTCTGAAGGGGGTTGGTGTTGTAACACCCAAGATTTTTCAACTTTTATTTTCCTTGATTTCCTTGAAATTTGAATTTTTGACTTGACAAGAACTTGAAAGTTTTCTTGCTAATCTCCATGAGAGAAAACTTTTGAGCTTCTTCTCCACCAAAAAAATTCAGAAATATCCTCTTGACCTTTCTCATGAATGAAATGGTTGAAGAATATTTCTTTTACTCTTGAATTGGATTCCTTTTATTTTTATTTGGATTTCTCCATAAGCTTATTTATTAATTCTTCAAAGAGAATTAATCACCATTTTGTTTTTAAATATTTTAACTCTTCTCCAAATCCCTAAGCTTATTTTGAAAGTTTTCCAAAGATTTAGAAGGGTTGGATCACCCCAATTATTTTTATTTAGAAAAATGGGAATTTCTGTAATCAGTTTGAGCTCCAAGAATTTTTCAAAGGAACCTCCTTTTTCCTTTGGAATCTTGACCCCAAACCTTGGCTGTTTGTAGTCCTTAGTATCCTCAACCTATTCGAACAAAAACTTTGGGTCCTCAAGTTTGAAAAATTCAAATTTGGTTTGACTGAAGTTTGACCCCAGAAACTCATTTTTGATTCAAACCTGCCTTAAACTCCACCAAAAATTCTGAAATTTTTTGCAGCATATTTTCTTCCAATGAGAGTGCTCCCCTCCAAATTTCAGCATCAAATTCTTTTTATAGCTAGAGTTTTTTTCCTGTCGAGCACCCCATCTGCCTCTAACTGAAGCTGTCTGAATTTAATTCAGACCACACTTCAGACAGAGCGCAACCTCCCCCTCTTTGTCAATCTCGCCAGTAGCAGCGAGTTTGTCGTCGCTCCTGTGCCCCATTCCTATCCGCATTGTCGCCGGTGGCTTGGCCTCTTCCTCTCGTCGGTAGCTCACCGACAAAGACGGCCAAAGCCCTGGCAGCGGCTCTACAGCAGCCAAAGCAGATCCCTGCGCCGCCCGGCACCGCCCTTTGCTGCTGTTGCCGCCGCGTGCCCCTCCTCGACCCTGTGCTCTGCAAAGACCGTCGCTGCGTTGCCACGGTCGATGACCAAGCTCCCTCTGGTCAAAAATAGAGCCCCAGTAGTGATTTGGTTCGATCCTAGCCACCTAACCGCCTGCCCAAGCTCCTGCATCGCCGGAATCGCTCGCCGGAGTTAATGTTGTAGCTCGTCTCGCGGCGCCTATAAATAGAGCTTCCCTCGAGTGCTTCTGACCTCGCCCAACTCATCCCCATCCTCCATCTCCACCTCTAGGAACTAGCCGATCCAGGAAGGGGTCCCCGAGGGGCCTTCTTCCCCAGCTCCGGCGGCCCCGATTTGCTTCGGGATCCGGCCACTCCCGTGCAGTGTAACTAGAGGTAGGACTCCTCAGTCCTTCGTTTGCATCCAGGAGCCTCTCCCTTGCTTACCTTGTGCTCAATTTCAACGCAGAGGCTCTCTGTCGTCGATCTCCTCGCGTCACCGGAGTTGCTGCCACCGAAGATCTGCTGCCGTCGACGTGAGGCCTCCCCAGCTGTCCAATCTCGCTCCATCAGTCAGGCGAGTCAACGGTGAGTGCACCCGCACCCCCAGCTGGCTCTCCCCTCCCTCCTAGCATCGCCGGTGATCGCCGGATGCTTCTGGGGCCGGTGGGCATTCGAACCTGACAGGGGGACCCCCCCTTTGTCAGGGTCTCTCTCTCCCTCCGAAGCGTTTCATTGGAAACGTATTCGGTCAGTTGCCGTTTTCCTTTCGGGGAAAACGCCTCTCCCTTCGGGTGTTTTGACAATATGTCAGTCTAGCCCCTGTTTCTATTAAAACTAATTACAAAATAGTTCGTGATAATGTTTTGGCTATAACTTTTGATCCGTAACTTATTTTTCAGTGATTCTTTTTGCAAATTGTTCCTGGTAATGCCTAGTTTATTTTAAGATTTTTCTAAAAATATTTTAATACCAGTAGCTAGGCATTACCACTTATACCCTTGTTTGATCTATACCGTAGATTCCGACACCGAAATACCGGACGCCAACTGCACCGAGCTTGATCCCGACTACGTGGAACCAGGCAAGCATGTTTGTTACTTTTGGTGTGCTGTTTGCTAAATTAGCTCATATTTATTATTCACCACCTTGCATAGTTCATACGTGCTATACATATTCAACCATAACAAAAATATGGTGATGGCAAGTGGTAGTTATGAAAGGTTGTGGAATAGCCTAGTCACGCAGAACGTGATAGGTTATGGCCTTGTAATGGCTTGAGCACAATGGTGCTGGTATAAATTTGGTAAACTCTAGTATCGACCTAGATCGAGTCTTGTCCGTGTCATACTTCTTATCGTGCTGCCACAGATCCCTGGATAATGGGTTCGGTATAGTCAGTAGTAGACCTATTATTAGTCACACACCAAGTAGAGGGGCCGGTATGAAGGTATCCATGGCCCTGGAATAAATCCAATCATCCGGTCAAGGGGCATGTGTGTTTCCGGTCTGAGACCGGAAGGGAGGGCACTCCCCGTTAGCGCGCGATATAAATATTGTTGATCCCATGCTAGTTGAGGTCGGAGCCTCCCCGTCTTATGGTCTTACCTTGGCAGCGTAGTCCGGGTGAATCCGGGCTTCACAGAGGTAAACTGGGTGTGTGATGATTCTGAGTGTCCACTTCTAAAATACCGTACGCGGAATTAGTCATATTGGCTATTGAAAACCATGGGCTATGGGTAAAGAGTACACCCTCTACAGAGTAAAAAATATTAGAGTAGCCGTGTCCCCGGCCAAGGACGTTGTTTGACGAGTCAAGTGTCGGTCCTAGAGTCGGTCTTTGGAGTATACATGATATTAATAATATTGGATGTGGTGAACCATATGATGACATTGGATGTGGTGAACCATATGATGACGCAGGACAATATCATATAGTGTATTATTACTCTGGACTAACCCTTATGATTCTCTTTGTTGGATATCCTTGGGACGGTTCTACCTCCTGGATATTCAATATTTTATATAAGCCCTTTATGTGGTGTCGCTGAGACGCCCGACTGTGGCATTGTTTTATTATTATTCTTATAAGCCCTTTATGTGGTGTCGCTGAGACGCCTGACTGTGGCATTATTTTATTATTCTTATAAGCCCTTTATGTGGTGTCGCCGAGACGCCCGACTGCGGCACATTATTTTATTTTATCCATGCCCTTAGTGTGGTGTCGCAGAGACGCCCGTTCGAGGCTTATTATTTATTTCATTTATGATATGCCCTGTGTGTGGTGTCGCTCAGACGCCCGACGGTGGTTTATTTTTATTTCTTCTGTTACGGATATCTTGGGAGGACTACCGCCTGATTTATCCTCTAACTTATTTATTTTCTGCACTTATAATATGAATGTTACTTGACCCTAACCATGCATAATAAAATCAATTGCATGCATCTCATCTTTTGTGTAAACTGTTTGCGGGTACTTCTGGGAGTACTCACTTGCTTGTTGTTGTGGCTAGATATGGATGAAGGAGACCTTATGGATGAGGAGTTCGCTAGCGAGTCTGATGTCTAGAGGAGTCCCAGCCAGTCTTGTGATCTTGGAGTCCGTCGCTGTTTTATTCCACCGCTTCCGCCACCTCGAATAAATTGTTGAGCTTCACTCTGAGGCTTAACGCATAGTATTACTCGTCATGTCACATTACTCTGATGTGACGTGCCCCCTTTATTTTCACGAGTAGTAGAGTCACCCTAAGACCACTGTAACATTCCATCTATCCTAAGACTTGGATGTATTGTAATAATTTGTAGAGCGACCCTCGCTCTACTGGTTTTCTGCATCAAGTTGAGTGTGTCAGTAGGAAATATTTTCTTCACCATGAACGTGAATGGCTGATTTCCAATTAAATCTTTTATTTGGAGACCGGTCGTGACACTAACCATGTGACAATTCTTGTATATAGAAGCAAATGCTAATATCATAGGAAGCAAATAGTATTTTTTTTTACCGGCTAAGGAAGCAAATAGTATTACTTTTTGGAAGCATAGTTTCAATGGTAGCAAAAAAGGAACAAAGTTTTCTTCGATGTTGAATGATATTGTGTTTTGGACGCAATGTAGATCTAAGAAAATAGTTTTCGTAACTTAGAAGCAAACACAATTATCTTTGGAAGCAGATTATTTTCTCTCTAAGCAAATATATTTCTTCGTCTATGTTGGAAACGAGATTCAGATATCTTGAAGCAATCTAGTTAGACAAGGGAAACAAAATATTTTAGGTAGGAAGCAAAATTAAATTGCAACAATTGACAACAATTTTTATCATATGGAATCAAATTGCATGGCTCATAATTAGATGTAGCCAAGTATTGGAAGCATTTATCACGGATTATTTCCTAAAAAATGGCGTTTCTATGGGTAAAAACCTCCATCCATGAGAGCAAGAATATTCTTATTTTTGTGTGAAGCAATTTTTTTTGCGGGTAATTGCTTCCAATACTTGGCTACATTTGAAAGCAACAGCTCCATCAGAAGCAAAACTTAATAACATTAGAAACAAATAATGTTGCTTCCTTCAGTTTATAAATTTGCCTCCAACCATAAACTGTCAGCCTCATAAACCTAGACGTTGTATGTGGCATATAAGCATGGGATAGGATGGAAGCATGGAAAGACCCAACATGATTTAAGGTAGTTGTTATGGCTCAAGGCGTAATTACTACAAATCTCAACGAAAAAAATCCCACAACGTGGGTGCACAGCTGGTACACAATCGAACGGCCCACATATTAGTAATCCAACGACAGTAGATTAGTCTGATAGAAAGCTAGCCATCAGTATTGCTAGTGGTTCCCTTTGATAATTGGAGTGTGGAAAGACGGTGGTGACGTATGTGATGTGGGACTGTCACGTGTTTGCACGTATCTATATCAGCTTCTGCTTAGTATTTGTACGACGAACGTCTAGTGATGATTGTGACACGTGGAGAACGCCCTTATTACTGAAGCGCCATATAGGCCTTGTTTGGAACCACCCGGATCATATAATCTGGTTTTTATAATCTATTATGTTTCTAAACAGAACAGTTTATGTTGTAGATTTTAAAACTAGATGACCAGATTATTAAAAACTCATAATCTACTCTACCCCAGCTAAAACCAGATTATGGATTACTAATGACCTATTACCCTTGTAAACTTAAAGATAATTACCTACTGCCACCGCTACCGTCTTATTTTTATACAGGACAGACATGTCATTGTACCATGTAAAATCGAAATTACAGTTTATATAATCTGGCCTTCAAACATACCCACCTGGATTATTTTTACAAACCAGATTATATAATCTATCTTCATAATCCAGATTATTATAATCTATTGTGGTTCCAAACAGGGCCATAGTCATTTAGTCCAAACTACCCTTATTTTCATAAGCCTTTTCATGTTTGTCTTCGGTTTATAGAGAAATTGCGTCCGGAGCGCTCCACGGATCTACATCATAGATGTTTAGACACAACACTTCAGCTTAGGGCATGGTTAATCGTATAGACAGTTGCTGGCTATAAGACATTGACATGTCATTTATAGTTATCTAATAGTTAACATGTACAATAATTGGTTAAAAAATTATATTATTTTTTTATTATATGGTCCACCTTTCACTCTCACAAAATGCTTAGTAGATTATGCTAGAGCTGACAACTAAGAGTCCGCTTACCTTCTCTCTCCTCTTTTCTTTGCTTCAATTAAAAAAATAGACTAGTATTTTGTTTTTTATAGTCAGCTCACTCGGTTATATTGTACTTGTTCTGAGCACAATCTAAACTAAATTGAGCAGAACCGACCTGGAGAGCGGATACGCTTTGTTTGACCATCGTCATGGTTGCAGTCTGCACAGAGTCGACACGCTTTGACCCTAGTAGAGTTTTCGCTAACAAGGATAGACTGGAGACTACGTGGATGTCTCGTATGCTTGGCCCAAGTTGATCCATATCCCCGTGTGAATCCACTGGTACCAAGCGGATGCGCTGCAACGCAACGTGACCGTCACCACGGCGACCTCGGCAAGACGGCAACAGGCAACGTGCTCCACCTGTCTCGCCTCTGCGATCTTATCCGACAAGCCAGCCGGGCACCTCACATGACGGGCCGCGTCCAATCCGTCCCACTCCCACCGGCCCGTGCGGCGCGCCATGTTGCCGACGGGACCTCCCTCCCGCTCTCCGCCCCGCCCCGCCGCCGTTCGCCGGGATCCCGAACGCTCAAACCGCGTGCCTCCTCCCATGCCCATCCCGCCGCACGTGAAGGCGCGTACGTACTTACGCGACCCCGTGGCCGCGAGGAGACTTAATTGCAAAAGACTACCACAATTCGGACCGTATTTATAAGTTAGCATTATCTTTTATTTTTTTCAAATACGTATCAAGATACACGTCGTATTTTGTATATTCTGTATTTCTATGTATAGATGCTTTTTCTGACAGATATGGCCTACCGGTCAGTCTCTTACAAGAAAAACCGACCCGGACTGTTTCGATCCGAGAAAACCAACCCTTTCTCTCTCCATCCGGACCGGACAGGCAAAAGAAAAAACCCTTCTTTCCCTCCATACCGAGCCCACCCTACTCCTCCACCCCGCCTCCCCCTCACCGCCACCATCGCTACACCCCGCCGGTCACTCCCTCCAACCCACCGCAACCACCAGCACCGCTCCACGCTCATCTACGACGCCATCGTGCACCGCCTCTTCCCCAAGGGTCGGCCCCCGGCCTTGCCGAGGACTTGCCGGACGCGCACTACGCCTTCCGCGTGCGCGAGTGCCTCTGCAAGTCGCCAACCTGCGTTGGAAGCGCATGGTGGACGACCTTCTCCGCCTTTGCATGCTCGCGGAAGCTGCGCGACCGCCTCGGCAACCTCTCCGCCTGTGCTGTTGCTGCCCTACGAAGTTGAGCGCGTAGCTGAGCTTCCGCCCCCCGCCGGCGCCGGCGGCCCCGTGCCAGTGCCCGCGGCGGAACCGCCGGATGAAGGTCTTCCAGCGCGGGCTGGCCACCAGCTCCGACCAGTCCCGCACCTTCATCAGCGCGTCCACCCCGCGCCGCCACCACCGGCGCCGCTCCGCGCCCGCCCTCGCCCCTGCGCCCCCTTCGCCCACCTGGTGCCACCACTCCTCGCCCGTTTTCGTCCCCGCGGGCGCGCGGCGGGCGTACGAGGAGGACGACTACCACGGCGCGGAGAAGCAGCAGCAGTGGTACCGGCGACGCGAGAAGAAGGTCGTGTCGGCGTCGTCGGGCCCTCCCGCCGGCGTGTGCGGCGCCGGCGTCCATGAGATCTCGGGGCAGTTGGCCGGGACTCTTTCTTGGAGGGCGATGCGTGGCGCATGCGCGGGGCGGAGGGGAACGGAGGCAGAGGCGAGAGCGTGGAGGGTGCTGCAGGAAAACCGGCCTGGCTGCCGTACTGCCCCGCCGTGCTGCAGAGAGAGCGCGAGTGCGGCTGGATCCCGTCCGTATGGAGAGAGAGAGAGCCGGTTTTCCCACGGCCAAAGCGGTTCAGGCCGGTTTTCCCCTGTAAGAGACTGACCGGTGGGTCGTATATGTCAGAAAAAGCATCTATACGTAGAAATACATGATCTGTAAAATATGGTTTGTATCTTGATACGTATTTACAAAAAAACTGAAAGATGACATCAACTTGTAAATACGACCCGAATTATGGTAGTCTTTTGCAATTAACTCCTGCGAGGAAGGGGCTGCCATCCATCCGCCGTCGACGTTGGCCCGGTCGCACTCGCACGGCCGAGTAAATCCACGCCGTTGAGCCGCTTTACCAACGGCGTCTCGCCCAACCCAAACACGCACGCACGTCACCCTCCGGATCGATCCATCCATCCACCGGTCGTCCGGATGGGATCGGGGGTTGGGCCTTGATTCCTCCGGTGAATGGAACAGAACAACGTAGTACGCGCGGCCTTTTCAGCGACAGCGACGCGAGAGCGTTTGCGTGGAGCTGCTCCTCATTTCCACAAAGATCGTACGGCTGCCTTGCCCCGGTGATCGCTCCGGCCGGTCGCCGGTCGCAGCACGCGGGCAAGAAGCGAGAGCCGGTCAGGTCAGCCGACCTAGCCGCTCCGTCTTATCCGAAAACTTTCCAACGGGGTCCCGCCCCGGTCCGGTGCTGGTGGCCCGCCGGCCCTTCGGAGACGTCACGCCCACGAATCATGGGGCGGGCACGCCGGATAAACGGCCGTGACGAGCAATCAACGTGATTGATGGATGCATGCAATGCACCGAGCGTGGTCGCGCCGGGGTTTACTACGGGTTTTAATGAGCAGGTTCATGCATAGCATACCCCGCTGGCCCTACGCTACGGAGCACGCATCGTCGGCGTTTGATCTATACATGAACCGACGAACATGCTCGTGCTAACTTTATGGGAGCCGTGTATACTGTACATGGATCCGAAGACGCGTCCTATGTACTGTAATTTGATACTGCTAGCACAAGTTTTGGTTTTTGAAGCGAGAACATTTTTCGAATTTTTGTTTGGCGCAAGAGCACGAGCGGTTGATTCTCCAATAACCAGACGTGTTCCATACGCATGTACTGTTAGCTGTTTGGGGTTAGCTACAAGACGTCTTTGCCTCGTGTGCTCAGATATGCGTATTATCTGACCGAAAGAAACCAATGTTCCGTTTTGCGTTGTCTATGTTCCATTCTTATCTCAACTAGCGAGAACCAATAATATGATATTTTTGTGCGGGTAGACCAATAATATAAATGAATACTCCCTCCGTACCTAAATATAGGTCTTTTAAGATATTTCACTAGGTGTTTACATACGAAGCAAAATGAATTAATCTATAGTTTAAAGTATGTCTATATACATCCATATGTAGTTCATTAGGTAAACCACTAGAAAGACTTATATTTAGAAACGGAGGGAGTATGATTTATGTACTAGCGAGACCAATAATATGAATACATATGATTTATGTACGGGCGCGACCAATAACACAGTTTATACGTACGTTTTGGATAACTTTTCAACTCGCAGTCGCCCTGCGCTTATGCTCTGGCCGTCTGGCGTCCGGCTAATGACTTAATTAGGCAGGCAGGTAAGCCGTATGCGGACCAACATACTTTTGTTGTTGCTTACCGACATGCCTTCTTCAGCTATTTCCCGCCGTGCTGCGCCTCTCGATTGTGCACTGCACGTCTTTCTCCCCACATATCTTACCGACATGCCTTCTTTTGCTGTTATTACTCTTTGTAGTATAAAGTCTGAACCAGTTGTCAACGCTCCTTCTGTAGCAGAAGGATCCGCTAAATCTGCGGTCGACTAAAGAAAAGAAAAGTAGCAGCTAGCTATTACAAACTTCGTAGTTATCGCGACTAACAGTAGCTAGCTGGTAGATAAGCTGAATTCTCAGGCTATGCCCAACGCACTACAGCTCACATACACGCATGGAATATACTCGGTCAAACCACATGAACATCATCAGGCTACTGAACCATGGATAAGCACCGAGCGTAGCATTCCCCCCAAAACCAAGACAAACTTCTCGGCTGCTTCCGCTCCCGCCGGTCAGGACGAGGTGGTTGGTTTCAGATTTACAGTAGACTTTGCCCTCGTCGGGTCCGCCCAACGTCAAAGTTTGGCAGCGGCGGTCGGTCGCCAGACAGAGGCGGCAGGTGCCGTCAACCGTGTCGATATTTCGAGCACCCCCTGTATAGGGTAAGAAAAGTAGCGTCGACGAAGGTGAAGTGGGTCGGGTGCATGCCGTGTCAGCACCGCATTGCACGTCCTGCTGGAATTCGGTGGTTTTGCGCCGGCCAGTGAAGTTAACAGTAATGGAATGAATCGTTGGTGCATGTGCGAGGTTATACTGGTTGTTTTTTTCCACAAATCATGATAGCCTGGAGGTTTCTGCTTGTAATCCGTCAAATAGCATATGCTGCTCCATCTGTTTGATTGTATTCTTTTACGGGCTGTTTGATTGATATTGGTTGACTTGATATGCATGATTAAACATTTGAAACCTTAACTAATTGTCATATGTTTAAATGGAACTGGTTGACCTCTCATTTTAATAACGTGTAACTGGAGAATGTTGTGGTCACCCGCAAAAAGAAAGAGAGGATGTTGTGGTCTTCTCACAAATAATGAACGAAATTGTAGCCTTCAAATGTTTTTGTCAGATTAAAATAAATTTGTGAATCAATCTGTGATTGGATGGTTAGAAAGACAACACTATCCCTTATCCATCAAAGTATAAATCTCGGACTTAACATTGATACTCACATTTTTAGCTGTGTTAGCAATAACCCCCGTTGGGGTTATTGGAAATCGATGGGATCAATCTTCTCAAGTTACAAGGACTAATGCGTAAAATTTAAAAAATCAAATGGAAACTACAAAAAAAACCATGTGATAAACTGACCCACAACTTACATGTACGTTCGCAATTGAAGATAGAATAATCATAGAGATAGGATATATATGTGTTCATATGGACGAGTATGTGTGCGTATGTGTATGTATCGTATCTTAGAAAAATGAATTATACATGAGACAATTGTCAAACCATATCCCATTAGCAGGCTATATATATTCATAGAGCAATTAAGTTACAGCTCGGATATGCATGCTCCCCACTCCGACGAAATAAGAAGAATGCGACTATAAACCCTTACAAAACCAGTTGACCTTTGAGTACTATATAGTGCTCAATAACCAAAGAAAGAAAGCCACAAGAGTCAACCACCGAAAGCCGTCCTAGCCGAATCCAGGAAGCATTTCAACGGAAGCAAGTGCAAGGTAAATCCCCAAACGAAAAACAATGGCCGCCGCAGCTTACGACATTGCCGACCAATATCACAAACTAAATTAACGTCGCTTGCTAGGGAAAAACTAGCCTTCTCCCACCGAATTACCTACGCAAGCGAAGGAGAAACGGATGAAGTTTTCCCACTAAACTAAGCGATAATAATCCCTAAGGAGGTGATAATCATCCCAACATCCTTTACGGCGAACCTCGTGCCGCCCCAGGATGGATGGATCATGGATGGACGGATGGATAGAGACGGATGCGTTCCACGAGGTACAACGACGTGCGCTGCCCGAAGGCAAGAGAACACCACGATTCACGACGACTCGGACGGCACAAAACCGCATGGCATCGCGCATCACAGCAGCTGATGACATGACAGACAGCCCACGCTCTCCGGATAAGCTCGGCGCGCCTTTTCTTCCTCCCCTCCGCGCTAATTTAATGGCTTTCTGCGTGCCCCCGCGGTTTGAGAGACTTCAACCTCAAACCACCCCGCGCCCCGGTCCACACGCCACGCGCTGCCTGAGCTGCTCCTCCCTTCCCTGTCTATCGATATCGATAAGACGGGCACGAGCAGTATATAAGCCACCTCACCTTCTAATCCTCGAGGCCACACCCGACCCTAGTGTGACCAGAACACGAGCAGGAAGCAAGCAACCAAGTTTCTGCTTGGAGCAAGGAGCGGTAGAGGTTTCGAACGAGAGATTAGTTAACCCGAGAGTTTGTTGAGCTGGAACCGTGCTGAAAGAAATGGCGACGACCAAGCTGTCCCCGCTCTCGCCCGTGCGGCCGGACGACAAGCGGCGCGCGCCGGCGGCGTCGGTGGTGCTGAAGGTGCAGGACAGCTCGGCGGCTGAGGCGTACGAGCAGTACCTGCGGCTGCCGGAGCTGTCGAGGCTGTGGAAGGGCGCGTGCTGCCCGGGCTGGACCGACGAGGGCCTGGTCAAGCCCGCGCTGCAGGCGCTTGAGATCACCTTCCGCTTCGTGTCCGTCGCGCTCTCCGACCCGCGGGGCTACGCCAGCCGCCGCGAGCTCGCGCGGCGGCTCGAGTCCCTCGCCGCGCGCGAGGTGGAGGTGGTGGCCGCGCTCTGCGAGGGCGACCGGGGCGCACCGCTCGCCGAGCTCAGCGCGTCCGAGGGCGTGCTCCCGCGGGAGCGGAGCGCCTCGGAGGTGTGGCAGCTGCCGGGGAGCGCCGCTGCGGTGGTGTGCCACGTCAGTGAGGCCAGCCTGCTCCCGCGCCTCGCCGCGTGGGACAAGTCCGAGACCCTGGCGGCCAAGATCAAGTACGCCATCGAGAGCCAGATGCAGGGCTGCGCCTTCTCCCTCGGCCTCGGCGAGCCCAACCTCGCCGGCAAGCCGGTGCTGGAGTACGACCGTGTCGTGCAGCCGCACGAGCTGCACGCCCTCAAGCCGAGGGTGGCGCCGGAGCCCAAGACCGGCTACCGCAACAGGGAGAACGAGGCGCTCTTCACCATCCACCAGATTCTTGAATCCTGGCTGTGTGCGGCGTCTCAGCTACTCACCCGCCTGAACAACCGGATCGAAGCCAAGGACTGGGAGGCGGCGGCGAGCGACTGCTGGATCCTGGAGCGGATCTGGAAGCTGCTTGCCGACATCGAGGACCTGCACCTGCTCATGGACCCGGACGATTTCCTGCGGCTCAAGAGCCAGCTCGCGATACGGTCGGCGCCGGACGGCACCGACGCGTCCTTCTGCTTCCGGTCCAGAGCGCTGCTGCACGCCGCCAACGCCACGAGGGACATCAAGAAGCTGGTGCCGTGGGTGATCGGCGTCGAGGCGGACCCCAATGGCGGGCCGAGAGTGCAGGAGGCGGCCATGAGGCTGTACCACGGCCGGAGGCGCGGCGAAGGCGAGGACGCCGGCAAGATCGAGCTGCTGCAGGCTTTCCAGGCCGTGGAGGCGGCCGTGCGGAGGTTCTTCTTCGCGTACCGGCAGGTCGTGGCGGCGGTGTGTGGCACGGCGGAGGCGTCGGGCAACCGGCCGCTGTTCGTGCCGGTGGAGGGGACGGACCCGCTCTCGCAGATGTTCTTGGAGCCGCCCTACTTCCCCAGCCTCGACGCCGCCAAGACGTTCTTGGCCGACTACTGGGTTCAGCACATGGCCGCCGCCTCTGTTCCGTCAGGGCGGAGCTGAAGGTTTCGAACGGCCAAAAACCGCGGCGATCGGTAATTTTGCAGGCTAGAAGTTACCTATGATCCCCAGCCTGCAATCCTATAGTGATTCATCTCAGTAGCGATACATGAGTACAGTAGATAATATACTCCTAGATGCGTGTGTTGTGACTGTGATGCCATCTGTTCTAGTGTTCTAGTATCACAGAGGAAGTATTTAACCGTGAGACATTCAATTAAATCAAGTAGCCTGATGTAATTTCATTTGCGGTTCATTTAATGTAAATACATTTTTCTTAAAAAATGTTACTCCCTCCTACCCGGGTATAACAGTGTATAAGTCATTTTATAAAAATCAAATAATCCTAAAATACTTAAAGCAACTCCAATGGAACGATCCATTTCGTCCGTCGCCGCCGTTCGTTTGGGTCCGTGCAGACAAAAAGTTGGCCCAAGGCGTTGACCTAAACGGACGCGCGTTCGCTTTTAGTCCGTCTGCCGATCCATTTCCGGTCCAATTTTGAGCCCGATTTGCGTCGGCGCGGACACGAAGCGGACGCGAGCCGCGCGCCTACTTCCCTCCTTGGCTCGCAAGTCGAGGGCAAAGCGGCCATTTTTTCCCTTTAATTTTTTCCAAACCCTCCCGCTCGCTCCTGCACCCGCTCTCACCACCATGGACGACGACCTCGAAGCCGTCGCCGCCATCGCCTCCATGGCCTCGTCCGTCGCCGTCGTCGAAGCCAAAGGCAAGGCCCACGCCCCCCCCCCCCCCCGCAAGGCCGTCGTGCCGCCCAAGAAGAGGAAGGAGTTGCTCGCAGCTTCCACATCTACCCGCAAGGCAACCGCTTCTCCGGGGAATGCTCGCGGGAGGTGATCATTGTGACCCCTTCCACGCGCGTGCCAGTGACCATCGACCTCGACGCCGCACCGGTGGCACGCGGATCATCGTCCGGAGGCATGACGAAACGCCAGCGCGAGATGCCAGCCGACATGCTCACCGGCGCCCGCAATGTGTTCGAAGAAATGCCGGCCGCCGTCGACAATGACACAACCAATCGAAGGCGGTGTGCCGGCGGCTGGTGCGTACGATCCCGATGAAACCTAAAGCAAGGACGACAAAGAGCCATTCACGCAAGCCATCAGTGATCCACATGACGCCTTCATGCAAGATCAGGTCGGCCTAGACGGCTTCCCGCTCGACAATGAGTTCCCGGAGGACTACGACCTTGAGGAGGAGGAGGATGACATGGACATCGACGGGGATCCTTTGTTCGAGGAGGAGCTCGCCACCCAAACTACTGCCGAGGCAAAGTCGAAGCGCAAGAGCAAGCGGACGAAGGCATACATGCCGGTCGAGGACAAGCTCCTTTGTGAGTGTTGGAGGGACATTGGGCAAGACCCGAAGGTCGACGCTGAACAAAAGTGGTCAGCGTTATGGACTCGTGTTCATCATGAGTTCGATGAGCGCAAGAAGTTTCCCCCGTACCAAATGCAAACCAAGCGTGGATGGGTGTCACTTTCAAAGCGTTGGAGGATGATTCAACAAGAGTGCAACAAGTTTTGTGCCACCTATGAGAGCATCAAGTTACGCCCCGTGAGTGGCCTCGGCATTCAATACATGGTATGCATGCCCTCTCATTCCCTTTTGGTGCCACGCATTCCTGCCTCAAGCAGTACTTTACTAGAATTGAGTTCAATCAAAACAATAATCAAGCATGATAATGATATTGAAACTAGAATGAAGGAGAGATGCGCGGAACTAGCTAGTACTACTTACTTTGGATTGTATAAATCGCAGCTCCTTTGGCCATTCACCATTAGTGGTGCGGGTGAAATTTTTCCAAACCCTGCACGACAAAGAAAATGATTACTTGATATCAGGAAATGAACGAAACTTGGCGATATGGTGCGATAACGATTGAACTTTCTCCTGGAGCATTTCACTCATCGTTGCCCACTCTGTAGGGTATTTACGTTCGAGTCCAAGGCAATTACTAGTCCCTCCTCAAGCTTAATGATTAGCAGAATAAAATGAAACCTGCGCACACATAAGTCACCAATTACACTTAACCTCGAGTAAGCAAAACAGAATGTGCACAAGACAACTAGTGACACTCACTTGTAGTTGTAAGGAAATAGTATTCCCCTTCTGTCATGTTGTCTTGTTAATGCATTTAGCAAGTTGTTCTGTGTATCCATGGGCATCTTACGTACCGTAAATGCATTTATGGTATTTGGGTTAATGAACCCAATGTCATATATTTGCCTTTTTTGCATTCGAGGATCTTCAATCTGCATAATATAGTGAGGATAATTATACATGCAATGAACGAGCTGAGCTAGAGACTGAATTAAAAATAATAATACTTACACACAATAGGAACTGAGGATCGATTTGTCGATGGCGTCTTGATTGTATAACTGAAATAATTCTTCAAATTCAACGTACAACGAACCGACTCCATCGTCAAGTGCTCACCTTTAAATCCCACATAGATACGATCGCACCCATCCTTGCAAGTTTTCAAGTACTAGTCATGGAGTATTTGCATCGTCGTTGATAGTTTTGTCAACTGCTCAGGTTTGACGAGAGATTTCCCGTGCTCTAATCTTAAGGCTACTACCTCAGCAGTTTCGAATTGTACATCATCATTTAAGAAATCACCAAGAGTGAAACCAGGTTTAGCGGCCACTACCCCCGGATCAATATTAGTGATATCGCCAAACACCCTGAGTGCGGGGATCGATTGTTTTTCCTATTTGCCGAGCTGGGGAATTGTTTTCCCACTACTTGTTGCACCACTTTTAATAGTTCCCGACCGCTTCGCGTCATTAAATATCTTTACAATAGAGCGGTCATGGTGTGATAGAAGCGGAGGCGATGGTGTTCGCTTAAGGGCATCCAGACAACGCTTCGCTTTTATCGGATATGTTTTCTCCTTTGGAGGTTGATGACCCACAAGTATAGGGTATCAATCATAGTCCTTTCGATAAGTAAGAGTGTCGAACCCAACGAGGAGCAGAAGGATCTAACAAGTGGTTTTCAGCAAGGTAAATTCTGCAAGCACTGAAATTGTCGGCAACAAGTGATTGTGTGGTGAGATGATTCGTAGCAAGCAACAAGTAACAAAAGTAGCAACGGTGCAGCAAAGTAGCCCAACCCCTTTTATAGCAAGGGACAAGCCTGGACAAAGTCTTATAGGAGGAAAAACGCTCCCGAGGACACACGGGAATTTCTTTCATGCTAGTTTTCATCATGTTCATATGATTCACGTTCGTTACTTTGATAGTTTGATATGTGGGTGGACCGGCGCTTGGGTACTGCTCTTACTTGGACAAGCATCCCACTTATGATTAACCCCTCTTGCAAGCATCCACAACTACGAAAGAAGAATTAAGACAAAGTCTAACCATAGCATTAAACTAGTGGATCCAAATCAGCCCCTTACGAAGCAACGCATAAACTAGGGTTTAAGCTTCTGTCACTCTAGCAACCCATGATCTACTTACTACTTCCCAATGCCTTCCTCTAGGACCAAATAATGGTGAAGTGTTATGTATTCAACGTTCACATAACACCACTAGAGGAAAAATAACATACAACACATCAAAATACCGAACGAATACCAAATTCACATGACTACTATTGGCATGACTTATCCCATGTCCTCAGGAACCAAAGTAACTACTCACAAAGCATAATCATATTCATGACCAGAGAGGTAATGAGTAGCATCAAGGATCTGAACATAAACTCTTCCACCAAGTAATCCAACTAGCATCAACTACAAAGAGTAATCAACACTGCTAGCAACCTTACAAGTACCAATCGGAGTCGCGAGACGGAGATTGGTTACAAGTGATGAACTAGGGTTTGGAGATGAGATGGTTCTGATGAAGATGTTGATGGTGATGAGCCCCCTCCGATGAGAGGAGTGTTGGTGATGACGATGGCGACGATTTCCCCCTCCGGGAGGGAAGTTTCCCCGACAGGATCATCCTGCCGGAGCTCTAGATTGGTTCTGCTCAAGTTCCGCCTCGTGGCGGTGGCGAATCCACGAAAAAGCTCCTCCTTGATTTTTTTCCTGGACGAAACCCTTCATATAGCAGAAGAGGGGGGCCAGTGGGCCAGCAGGCTGCCCACAAGCCCCCTAGGCGCGACCAGGGGGGTGGTCGCGCCTAGCAGGCTTGTGGCCACCTGCTGGCGCCCCTCTGGCGCTTCTTCGGCCCAGTATTTTTTAGAAATACGGAAAAAATCCTCATTGATTTTTACGGCGTTTGGAGTTGCGTAGAATAGGTATCTCAACCTTGCTCCTTTTTCAGGCCAGAATTCCAGCTGCTGGCATTCTCCCTCTTCATGTAAACCTTGCAAAATAAGAGAGAAAAGGCATAAGTATTGTACCGTGAAGTGGAATAAGAACCCAAGAAGCGATAAATATCAACATGAAAACATGATGTAAAATGGACGTATCACAGGTGCACATTTTGGTGCAAAATGTTGTTTCACTTGGGCAGCCACGATTTCTTTGTTTTCCTCCGGCGTCATGTCGTAGGGTCTCTTGGGAGGAGCCTTCTTGACACTTGGGAGTGTTGTGAATTTCTTTGTTGCTGTACTGCTAGCCGCCGAAGCGGCGACTGCTCTCTTCTGTTGTTGTTGCGGGCGAGTAGTCAGTTGACGTGGCAGAGTAGGATTCTGTTGAGGGGCCTCCTCCGACGGAGTCCACTGATGCGACGGAGGAGATTCTGCTAAGGGCCCTCCTCCGACGGAGTTCGCTCACGCGACGGAGACAGCTCAGGCTGCGGAGTCCGCTGATGTGGCGGAGGAGGATTCTGTTGAGGGGCCTCCTCCGATGGAGTGTGCTGACGCGGGGGAGGAGGATTCTCCTCAGGGCCCTCCTCCGACGGAGTCCGCTCATGCGGCGGAGATAGCCGACGCGCCGAAGACGACCGAGGCAGCGGAAATAGAGCTGGGCTGTTATGAGTATGCCCAGGGGCTTCCTCCGGTGAGTCTGCTGAGGCGGCATCCAATGTGGAATCAGGATGTTTTCCTTTCTCCATAAACATGTAGTCCTTAAAGCATTTTCCAGATGAATCTCCCCTTCACTTGTAGGGTGATCAAGCTCCAACCCTTAAATCCTTTCATTACTTCATCCACCCTCACAACAACAAACCATCTGGAATCGGAGCGAAATGGAAAGTTCCATCATGTCGACAAGGTAAGAAATAACCGACCGCCACCTTCAATGTTAAGTTAGGGCATTTCACAATTAGCTCACAAAGTTCTCTCTCCGTGATACCATCCACGGGGTAGTGAGGAGCCGTGATATCATACTGAACGAGCTTAGTGGAAGCCACGCTGCTTTTCCGCGTAGATGGTGGGGTAGCTTCGTGGGCAGTATCAAATTAAGGATCTTCGTGCTGCTGACAAGCTCGCTGACTCGTATATTCCTCTAGTTTCTTCTCGTGCAGCGATAATATTTCTTCCATCCTCTGTATCGAGTCTACTTCCTCTTTCTTATTTCTCCCTTGGCTTCTATAACGAGTGCTCTCCGGAAACCCATACTTCCACGGAACGGAGCTTGATGTGCCTCGTGTTCGTCGAGGGTGTTCAGGATTCCCTTGGGCCTTTGACAGCTCATCCTTCTCTTTGTCAGGGTGGAACCCCCCTTCCTGTCTTTCCTTGATTGCTTTGATAATCTTTAAGACGGGTGCTTCAAGTTGAGCTTTAGTGAGAACACAGTTCCCTGTTTCTCGGTTCAAATCTCCCCCATGCCCGAAAAACCAAGTCCTTGACCGATCGGGCCAGTGCAATGTCGCTGGTCGGACCCCTTTATCAAGCAGGTCATTCTCAGCTTTGTACCATGTAGTCCAGGCAAAATCATAGCCACGTGACTCTGTAACATGGCGATACTTCTTCTTTGCAGCATTTGCTTATTTACATGTGACCTATGCTTAGCTTTCTCTAATTTCTTGTACGCCACAAATGCGGGCTAGTGATCTTTTATCTTAGCATATTGTCCGATGAATTCTTGAGTCTCGTCTTTCTTGACAAACTCGTTCAATCCTTTTTCCAGTTCTTGAATAGTTCTGCCATCTTCTTGAGAGCGAACACCTTGACTTGTCGCTGTATAAGTGGGTTATTTGGATCCAGCTCTCATGGTAGGTTATTTGGATCCTGCTCTCGTGGTAGGCTGAAATTTGTCATCAGCGAGTTCCAAAGCTCACCTTTCTGTCTATAGTTGACATAAGAAACTTCACTGTCCTTCTTCTTATTCCGTTCTTGGATGCTGATCCGGAAGCTGTCTCTAACAATAACTCTGCACTGATATAGAAATTTGTCTTTGCTCCGCTTGGGACCAACCGGTTGGCCATCTTGAGCGACTTCTTCGATCGTGAACCATTCATCCTGGCCCAATCTTTTCTTCGGGCCTCGTCTCCTTACAAAATTTTGGCTCGCTCCGGAGGGCTAAAAGAAGAAAGAAGCGTTATTATATGCAATACAAAACAATTAATGTATCTAGTCAACACAAGCTCAATTCATATATATATATACCTCGAGAGACTTTGTAACAGTTAAGGCTCCAACACTGGCGGAGCCGTCATCTCCTCCCTCCTCAATTTGATCATCGGAGCCTTCATATCCTCCCTCTTCCATTGGATGACCAGAGACGTCATCTCCTCCCTCCTCCATTCGATCGGTGTCGCTGAGATACGACAAGCACTGAAATTGTCGGCAACAAGTGATTGTGTGGTGAGATGATTTGTAGCGAGCAACAAGTAACAAAAGTAACAACGATGCAGCAAAATGGCCCAATCCCTTTTGTAGCAAGGGACAAGCCTGGACAAAGTCTTATAGGAGGTAAAGCACTCCCGAGGACACATGGGAATTTCTGTCAAGATAGTTTTCATCATGTTCATATGATTCACGTTCGCTACTTTGATAGTTTGATATGTGGGTGGACCGGCGCTTGGGTACTGCCCTTACTTGGACAAGCATCCCACTTATGATTAACCCCTCTCGCAAGCATCCACAACTATGAAAGAAAAATTAAGACAAAGTCTAACCATAGCATGAAACTAGTGGATCCAAATCAGCCCCTTACGAAGCAACGCATAAACTAGGGTTTAAGTTTCTGTCACTCTAGCAACACATCATCTACTTACTACTCCCTCCATTCTGAAATATAAGTCTTTTTAGAAATTGCATTAGTGGACTACATACAGATCTATATATACATACTTTAGAATATAGATTCATTCATTTTGCTCTGTATGTAGACCACTAGTCAAATCTCTTAAAAGACTTATATTTAGGAACGGAGGGAATACTTCCCAATGCCTTCCTCTAGTCCCGAATAATGGTGAAGTGTTATGTAGTCGACATTCACATAACACCACTAGAGGAGAGACAACATACAACACATCAAAATACCGAACGAATACAAAATTCACATGACTACTTATAGCATGACTTATCCCATGTCCTCGGGAACAAAAGTGACTTCTCACAAAGCATAATCATATTCATGACCAGAGAGGTAATGAGTAGCATCAAAGATCTGAACATATAATCTTCCACCAAGTAATCCAACTAGAATCAACTACAAAGAGTAATTAACACTACTAGCAACCTTACAAGTACCAATCGGAATAGCGAGACGGAGATTGGTTACAAGAGATGAACTAGGGTTTGGAGATGAGATGGTGCTGATGAAGATGTTGATGGTGATGAGTCCCCTACGATGAGAGGAGTGTTGGTTATGACGATGGCGACGATTTCCCCCTCCGGGAGGGAAGTTTCCCCGGCAGGACGACCCTGCCGGAGCTCTAGATTGGTTTTTCTGAAGTTCTGCCTCGTGGCAGCGGTGATTCCTCCCAAAAGCCTGCTCTTGATTTTTTCCGGAACGAAACCCTTCTTGTAGCAAAATAGGGGGCCAGAGAGCCAACAGGGAGCCCACAAGCCCCCTAGGCTCGGCCAGGGGGTAGGCCGCGCCTAGCAGGCTTGTGGCCTCGTGCTGGCTCCCCTTTGGTACTTCTTCAGCCCAACATTTTTTATAAATTCCAAAATAAATCCTCGTTGATTTTCACGGCTTTTGGAGTTGTGCAGAATAGGTATCTCGAACTTGCTCTTTTTTTAGGCTAGAATTCCAGCTGTCGGCATTCTCCCTCTTCATGTAAACCTTGCAAAATAAGAGAGAAAAGGCATAAGTATTGTACCGTGAAGCGTAATAACATCCCATAATGCGATAAATATCAACATGAAAGCATGATGCAAAATGGACGTATCAACTCCCCCAAGCTTAGACCTCGCTTGTCCTCAAGCGAAAGCCGAGATCAATTAATATGCCCACAAGTTTAGAGAGAGAGGTGTCAACAAAACAAGATACGGACATGCAGGCATCATGATCATATTCAGAACAACAATATCATCATATAATCTCTCATGCTAAAGTGATAATTTCTTCACAAAGTAAAGTATGGATCAAGAACCTTACTGAGAATTAACAACCAATAGCCTATAGTCATTGAAGCAATTGCAATTTATCACAACATCGGAAAGAGTCAAATAAGAGCTTGTAAAGCAAATCCACATACTCAATCATCCTTTTGTCTTCTACAATTGCTACAACTCACGTGGTACTCATGAGATCAAAGTTTCAGCTGAACACAGAGAGAGATAGGGGCTTATAGTTTTGCCTCCCAACTACTTACCTCACGGGTAATGTCAACAATAATAGTTCATGAATACTTACTTCCCAGTTGACATATGAATATAGATATTTCCCTAGCATATGACGTTAGCCAAGATAAAAGCGAAATAAGGAATTGGTGTAGATCACCATGACTCTTTCAAGGGCAAAAAGTAAAGGTACAAGATAGGCCCTTCGCAGAGGGAAGCAAAGGTTGTCATGCGCTTTTGAGGTTTGAATGTGTGCCCTCTTAGTGTGGAGGAACGTCACTTTATATTGCCTCGTGTGATAAAGAGGTTTATTATGCAGTCTGTCGCTTTTATATCTTCCTCATCACAGGTTCGTACAAAGCTTATTTTCCACACACTAATAGAGCATACATATTAGGGAGCAATTTTTATTGCTTGCATCGATGACAACTTACTTGAGGTATCTTATTCAATCCATAGGTAGGTATGGTGGACTCTCAAGGCAAAACTGGGTTGAAGGTTTATGGATGCACAGGTAGTATCTCTACTTAGTGCGGAAGTTTTGGCTAATATGAGGTGGAAGCAATCTTCACATGCTAAGGGATCTCTAGTCATATAATCATTGTTCGGAACCAAGCAAATAAAATTCATTATGTTGTCTTCCTTGTCCAACATCTACTTCTAAGCATGTAATAGTTTAGTGAGTGTGCACAATCATAGATGGTGTCAAAGATGATATATTTATATGTGAACCTCTCCTTCTTTACCACTTCCTATTAATTGCAACAATGACCAAGGTCTACATTTTTCTAGCCTCAACAAGTTTCAATAAAAAATCTTTTTATATGTGAAGCCATCACTTCCCATAAGATGATTACATGATCTTTCATGCTTTTGTTCTTTTATCATTCTCTTAATCAGATCATGGCATGAAGCAAGGCCCTTAGCTAAGACACTCTTTATTATATGGCTCACGAGCTCGAATACATCAGGGGTGACACAAAGCAAAACTCAAGGCTAAAACACTAAGAACTTTATTCCACTAGAGAAAGATAAAACCAAAAAGGATCAAAATAAGAAAAGGTAAAGGCAAAAGATGTGATGGTGATACAATACCGGGGCAACTCCCCCAAGCTTGGCACAAGCCAAGGGGATTGCCCATACCCGTGCTTAGTTGTCTTCCTTTGGAGGTGATGGTGGTGGAGTTGTTGCAACATGGGTTTGATCCTCCGTCTTCCAAGACATAGGTGCTTGCTACGGCGACGGAAATCTTCTGTCGTCTCTTGAGCTTGCGTTGGTTTTTCCCTTGAAGAGGAAAGGGCGATGCAACACATGAGCAGTAAGTATTTCCCTCAGTTTGAGAACCAAGGTATCAATCCAGTAGGAGAATCGCGTCAAGTCCAAAGTACCTGCACAAACACAAAAGCGCTTGCACCCAACGCTATAAAGGGGTTGTCAATCCCTTCAAGATTGATTGCAAAGTGAGAACTGAAGGCAGAAAGTGCAACGAAAGTGTAAGGCTGAAAATATGGTGTGAAGTAGACCCGGGGGCCGTAGTGTTCACTAGAGGCTTCTCTCAAAATAGCAAATATTACGGTGGGTGAACAAATGACTGTCGAGCAATTGATAGAACCGCGCAAAGTCATGACGATATCTAAGGCAATGATCATACATATAGGCATCACATCTGAGACAAGTAGACCGATACTTTGTGCATCTACTATTATTACTCCACACATAGACTGCTATCCAGCATGCATCTAGTGTATTGAGTTCATGACGAACACAGTAACTGTAACGACCAAGATGCGGTCCTTTCCGATCTGGGGGTCGAGGCCCTCGAATAGGAAAGAAGCGCATCTAAGCGTTTCGCAAGCAAGTAACATAGCACAAAATAATAATACAAGTAGACAATTCGGGATTCAACTGTCTTCTTATTAATAACTCAGAGTACAACACAAATACAAACAAGGTAGTTCTGGTACAGACTACAAAACATGGAAAATGCTATGCTACCCTTCTGCAGGCCCACGATCACGACCACGCCTCAGTCCTCGGGATAGTTCACGTAGAGGCGGTCTGTCTCCTCGTCGTACTGCCACGCCAGCTGGGTGCCGTCGGGATCATGTGTCTCTGGGGTACCTGTACCTGCTGGGAGTTTCGGAGGAATCCGTGAGCCACGGGGACTCAGCAATCTAAGACCTTGGTGCCAGAACTAGTCATGTTATTGGGTAAGGTAGGGGAGAAGTGTATCAGGCTGCAGCAACCTATGCTTGATTAAGTGGATAACTTACGCAAAGTAGAGGTAAAGGTGGTCTACACTAACGGTCAGATTTGCTTGATCACTAAGTGATCAAGAACACCTACCTACGGCATTCATAACCCCACCGTGTTCCCGATCGAAGAGAGATCTTCGAAGGGACAGTCACGGTTACGCACATAGTTGGCAGTTTTATTAGTTTATGTTTAAGTTCTCTAATACCGGATGTTAACAAAATATTCCAAGTTGCCACATAACCGCGGGCACGACTTTCCGAAAGATTAAACCCTGCAGGGGTGCTCCAACTAGTCCATCACAAACGAACACAGGCCGCAAAGGCATCCTCTATCACGAATCTCGTGATCTCGTCGGATTCCTTAGAGGAAAACCTCAACTCTGGGGGAAACCAAAGCTTCACTGGGATTCCTATACGCAAGATATACCGCTAAGGTAAGACAAGGCTAGCAGGACCTCCCGTCGTGTCGAGGACCCTGATAAGAGCCGCGTATCTCAGTCTCAGGACACGACAGATGAGCTAGACGTCGGGATGGCTAAACCTCTGGGTGACCAGTGGGGCCCCGGACATCGCTCAGGTGGGGCCAACACTCATGAGGAGCATTGGCCCGGGTTGTTGATTAAATTCCTCGGGGTAGCTATTCCCTATGCAGATTATTATGTGATTAGCAGATTAAAACCAAAGTTGGGTCCTGCCGGACAAGCCTTAGCACTACGCGATTTATCAAGGGGGTCCCCATAACAACCCCGAACGTGTTAGGAGCGATCATTATGGAATCAAACACCGGTAACCGGTAACTAAGGCGGCAATAACGGAACAAAGCACCCGGCAAAAGGCTAGGCCTCCCGTCATTTACCAAGTATATAGGTGCATTAAATAAATAACAGAATTTAATATAACGATGTCAAGCTCATGTCATCACATGAGTTTTTTACCAAGTATATAGGATCAACGGGAATCAACGAAACAAGATATGAAGCTATACGTGGAAGTTTCAACACCACACTCACAATTGGCACAAATCTGGTATTCCCAGGTTGCCAAGACATGTAACAACCCAACATGAATGAATTTGAGCAAGGTAGAACACCACAACATCAATTAAGCACATACTTTGATCAAAATGACAAAACTACATAATCTGCCATAATCTGCATCTTAGCTCTTTGGGAGCTGCATGCAACATAGCTACAGGTCTTTAAACATGACAAATAATATATGTGGCTGTTGCCAACCAAGAACACTACAAGCACCAGCAAGAATCACAGCAAAAGGAATTAAACTCTAGAAGATACAAGGCCACAAACTTTCCCAAAACCATCAGATCTCAGGGACTTAGTGAAAATTCCTGCACCCTCGTTTCTGTCTCTGTTCTGAAGCTTTTTGACAGCAACCAAAACACAACCTACTGGACTCAAAATGATTTGAAATTTGACAGGGAGCTTCACACATATACAAGGTTCAAAATCCTAGCACTGAACTAAGGCTAGTTCTCAACAGAATGACCATCACATCCTCATCTATAGGGGAAGAAAATGTTTCCAGCAGCCCAGACTTAGTGAAATTTCAGAGTTCACTATTCTGGAATTTTTCAGCCACATGCCCACTTTGTCTAGGCATAGTTTGCACACACATTACACCAAGTGATAATTGACACCACTATGGTGTAGAGCAAAATCCCTACTACTACCACACAAAAACTCATGCACTTGGGCTCCACCTATTCCATGGAATCAAAGATCAAACTTGCCACAAAACTGAATATGCAACTCCATAAAGCACCCTACTAAGACCACAACTACCAAGGTTGGGTTGATGTGCACAATCACAAAGTGACATGGGGGTTTGAACCCCATGTTTGTGTCATGCACATCAACAACACCAACACATCTACCAAACTATCCCCACACACAAACACCATGCCCTTTCACATATAGACATGTGAAGGTGCATAATTTGCAAAGGTGGGGAAGTTCCACAAACATACACACATACTCCACATCATTCACCACAAAATCAACTCCTAAAACCAAGAACAACATGAGGGGGATATCTACTAAGCAAGTAACTTTGGAAGCATCACCTCTCAACCATTTTTAGTAAGTACCTCATGTGGTGTGCACTCACTACCAACACCTCTCCATGCCTACACTATCAACTTCACTTACAACCTCTATGCACAAATGCCTAATTGCAAACACACCAACATCATGAGCTAACAAGACCACATACACACACACTCATAACACCTCTCACAAGAGCATACACATACACATGCATCTAGCCTACTATAGCAGCAGAGGAACAGGTAATATTATGGCATCTGCCATCTCATGTTTAAGGCACAAAACAAGAAACAGAGCAAAAGAGCATATCAGCAGAAAAATAAATAACACAAGAGTTAAAAGGGAAGAAAAAAGGGAGCACACCAGGGATCGAACCCCTGTGCCTCTGGCGTAAAATCACCTACACTACCACTGCGCTGCACCAGTTTGCTCGACAGAGAGGGGAGCCCAAACAGGTTAAGGTGCCCTCATGCTGCTTCTACTGAGCCGACGAAAACAACAAAAAAGGGGAGGTTTTCTCCCTGGGGTCGAACCCACGACCTTCTGATAGCAAGCCCAAGGTTCCAACCACCGCGCTACAGATAGTCAACTGTTAGAACACAGGAGAACCGCGGCTGAACTAATATGGGCACCTGAGCCTGCGCTCTGCGCGCCGGCGTCAGGGAGGACGTCGGGCAGAACGCAACTGCTGCTGCCCATGAAGGGAGCCACCTACACGTCCACTGCGCTGCACCACGAGGGGGGAGGCACCTCTGCTACCCAACATACACGCACAACCGGCCCACCTACTGCACCACACCACGAGCACGTCTACTCTCTCCTGCTGGCTACTGCGAACAACGAGATACGAGGAGGGCCACGGCGGATCTAGACCGAGGGAGGAGAAAGAAGGAAGGGGAAGACGTTCCTCACCTTGGGGAAGGAAGGAGAGGAGGCCACCCGATCGAAGAAGTAGCCGCAGGGGAAGAAGACGCCGGCGGTTCCTGCTGCTGACGGGGGTAGAGGAAGACGAGGTGCTCCGAGGCCGAGGTGATGACGCGCTGCTGGCCGTTGTGGTCGCCCCTTGTCCTCAACGCTGGTGGTAATGGGTCGCGGGGAGTCTCCCCAAGCCCGTGGACATGGCCACCGGCACCGGAGACGGCGGGAGGACGGCGTAGACACGGCGGAGCTCCTCTGCTTCTCTCTAATACTGTCTACAGGAGACTTACCACAGAAGAAAGAGGAGAAAGGAGGGAGGTGGCGGCGCTGGGGAGAAGGAGAGGGAACCCTAGGGGAGGAGGAGGGTTCCCTCCACGTTATATCACCTCGGGGAAGACGCTGGAGCCACAGGATCAAGGGGAGGCGATCGGGAGGTGGAGCTGCGTTCGTACGTGCATGACGTCGGGAGGAAGAAGAGGGGTCTCGTGTGGGCTCCTACACTGCTCGAAGGGGTATGGGCCTAGGAGAGAAACTGGGCCTCTCTGGGTGGGAGGGAGCCCACCAGAGAGGGAAAAAAGAAAACAGCCTTGGAATTATTCCTAATTAGGTAAAAAAAAATAGAGAAAGAAAAGAAACCCTCAGGACTACTGCTGATAGCAAAAATCAAAACAAAAATGACCCTGGGTCTAAACATACCTAAGATTTTAAAATAATGCTAAAGGAATTTTATGGGGCATTTAAATAAATACAAAACAACAATTAATTATACTATTTTGTGATTTATGTACACCCTCAAGACCAAAATAAAACTCCATATCATCACATCATCATCCCCACAATAACCTCTCAATACAAGACATTTTAAAACAACTCTTGTGAAGATGGAATTTGAACATGAGAAAATAGGAGAGGAAAAGGGTTTGAAAGTTGCAATGGGCTTTGAAAATCCCAAGCAACCACTCCTACACTCCACACACCATCATCACATGACATCACACATGGAATCACAAGGTAGCTAACCACAAGATCACTACCTACATTTATTACCAACACCACAAGAAATCATAGTGCAACAACTCAGGTAAGGGCATGCAATGATATGCTATGCATGCATGCATGAGAAGGAAATAGAAGGAACACACATGAAATCATGGTATCAACTTAAACATCATAATCTCTCACAAGGTGGTCCCACATGAAGTAGGTCCAAAAATGGTAGGTTCTACACTTGGGGCATTACAAACTCTCCCACACTACAAAGAAGATCTCGACCTCGAGATCTAAGACTCAAAGAAATCGGGAAATTCGGAACGGAGGTGATCCTCGCGTTCCCACGTAGCCTCTTTATCGGAATGGTGTGACCACTGCACTTTGAGAAACTTGACAGTCTTGTTATGGGTCTTGCGCTCAGTCGCTTCGAGAACCACAACTGGATGCTCACGATAAGAAAGGTCAGGCTGAAGATCGATATCTTGAAGATGCACAGTGCGCTCGGGGTTCTTGAAACACCTCCGAAGCTGAGAAACATGGAACACATCATGGACATTTGCAAAGGTTGACGGAAGCTCGAGCTGGTACGCGAGGTCGCCCCTCTTGCCAACCACTCTGAACGGACCAACGAAACAAGGCGCAAGCTTGCCTTTGATGCCAAAACGCTGCATACCCTTCATAGGCGACACCTTGAGATAGACAAAATCATCAAGCTCATACGACATGTCACGATGCTTGCTATCGTAATAGCTCTTCTGACGGGACTGAGCTGCTCTGAGGTTGTCGCGAATGATCTGACACATCTCCTCAGCTTCTTCTATCATATCATTGCCAAGGATCTGACGCTCGCCTGTGTGGGACCAGTTGAGCGGAGTACGGCACTTCGTGCCATAGAGAATTTCAAACGGAGCCTTACCAGAACTAGCTTGATAACTTTTGTTATACGAGAACTCCGCGAAAGGCAGGCAATCCTCCCACTTCATGCCAAAAGAGATAACACAGGCTCTCAACATATCCTCAAGAACTTGATTCACTCTCTCCACTTGACCACTAGTCTCAGGATGGAACGCTGTGCTGAAGCGGATCTTCGTGCCCATAGCAGAATGAAAGGAGTCCCAGAACTTGGAAGTGAAGATACTTTCGGGATCTGACGAGATCATCATAGGTACGCCGTGCAAAGAGACAATCCTGGAGGTGTACAACTCTGCCAGCTGAGCTGCTGAAATGGACTCCTTGACTGGAAGGAAATGCGCCACTTTACTCAATTTGTCGATGACGACGAAGATAGCATCATTGCCCTTCTTGGACTTCGGAAACCCGGTGACGAAGTCCATCTCAATGTGATCGAACTTCCACTCGAGAATCGGCAAAGGCTGCAAGAGGCCCGCTGGTCTTTGATGTTCTGCTTTCACCCTTCGACATACATCACACTCGTTTACGAATTGTGCAATTTCATGTTTCATACGAGTCCACCAGAAAGTCTGCTTCAAGTCAAGGTACATTTTGGAACTTCCAGGATGAATAGAGAGCAGAGAGTTATGAGCTTCTTCCATGATCACCTTCCTGAGATCACCTTTCGGGACGACAAGGCGGTCCTCGAAAAACAAAGTGTCCCTGGCATCAACAGTGAAACACTTATACTTTGGAAGACTCTTTCCCACACCAATCTTGACCTTCTTCACCATAGAATCAAGTAGCTGAGCTGCTCTGACCTGATCTTCCAAGGTAGGAGAGATCTGAAGGTTCGCAAGAAAACCCTGAGGAACCAGCTGAAGATTGAGCTTCCTGAAAGACTCAGAAAGACCCGGCAGGAGAGGTTGCAGAATCAGACTGTTGCAATATGCCTTCCTGCTCAATGCACCTGCCACAACATTTGCCTTGCCTGGCGTGTACTCCACACTCGGATTAAAATCCTGGAGCATTTCCACCCAACGTGTTTGCCGAAGATTCAAGTTAGGCTGAGTGAAGGTATACTTGAGGCTCTTGTGATCGATGAAAACTTCAACCTTACGTTCCAACAAGAGATGTCTCCAAGTCATCAAGGCATGCACAATAGCTGCTAGCTCGAGATCGTGCACAGGATAGTTCTTCTCCGCAGGCTTCAGCTGCCTGGAGGTATAAGCAACCACCTTCCTATCTTGCATCAAGACTGCACCAAAACCCTGGAGAGAAGCATCGCAAAAGACCTGGTACGGCTTGGAATCATCCGGAGGGGCCAATACCGGAGTGGAGGTAAGCTTCTCTTTGAGTGTATCGAAAGCCAGTTGACACTCTGGAGACCAAACATACTTGACACCCTTCTGAAGAAGACTAGAGAGCGTCTTGGCGATTTTGGAGAAGTTCTCAACGAATCTTCTGCAATATCAGGCAAGACCGAGAAAGCTTCGAAGCTGCTTCACATTCTGCGGAGGTTCCCATTCAACAATGGCTTGAACCTTGGACGGGTCAACCTTAATGCCC
Source organism: Hordeum vulgare subsp. vulgare (assembly GCF_904849725.1). NCBI lineage: Eukaryota > Viridiplantae > Streptophyta > Magnoliopsida > Poales > Poaceae > Hordeum > Hordeum vulgare. The sequence continues at coordinate 543,939,917 of NC_058520.1, forward strand.
TCGGCAGAGATAATATGCCCAAGATAAACCACTTCTTTCAGCCAGAACTCGCACTTGGAAAACTTGGCATACAACTTGTATTCTCTCAGTTTATCAAGCACCAACCTGAGATGTTTCTCATGTTCTTCCTCATCCTCAGAAAAGACCAGAATGTCGTCGAGATAGAGCAAGACAAACTCATTCTTAAATGGCGAGAAAAATATAGTTCATCAATCGGCAAAAAGTCGGAGGAGCATTAGCCAGACCAAAAGACATGACCGTATACTCATACGAGCCAAAACTGGTCCTGAATGCCGTCTTCGGAATGTCTTCCTCGCGAATGCGAATCTGATGATATTCCATTCTGAGATCAAGCTTGGAGAATACTTTAGCACCTTTCAGCTGTTCGAACAACTCATTTATGTTCGGAAGTGGATATTTGTTCTTGATTGTCTTCTTGTTCAATGGGCGGTAATCGACACACAGCCGGTTCGAACCATCCTTCTTCTTGACAAACAGAACACCAGATCCCCACGGAGACGAGCTTGGTCTGATCAAACCCAAACGCTCCTGCTCATCGAGTTGCCTCTTGAGTTCCTTCAACTCTTCTGGACCCAGCTTGTACGGCCGTTTGCACACTGGCTCTGTGCATGGCTCAAGCTCTATGACGAACTCCACTTCGCGGTGTGGAGGCATGCCTGGTAACTCTTCAGGAAACACGTCTTGATATTAGCAGACTACTGGAACTTACTCAATGGGATTGATCTCACCCTTTTCATTCAAGGAGAACGAGTGGATTGTGTCATCGCGCGCCGCGAATATAATCACATCCTCCGAAGAGTGGGTAAGTTTCACTTCTTTAGCTTCACAATCAATTGATGCCTTGTTCATGGCCAACCAGTCCATACCAAGGATCAAATCAATGTCGGACTTGCCCAAGACATACGGAGAGGCCAGAAAAGAATAATTGCCCATCTTGATAGAAACATCGGGAGCACGGGTGCTAGCATGCATGAACTTGCCTGGTGAAACTACTGACAACGGACTAGGAAGCTCTTCAACAGGAACATTATGCTTGGATGCAAATGGAATGGAGAGGAACGAATGCGAAGCACCAGAATGAAACAAGACTTTAGGAGTATTATCATTGACAAGGAGGTTACCCATGATCACATCCGATGAATTTTCTGCCTCAGCTGCATTCACCATGTTGACTCGAGCTGACCTGGGGTTGAACTTCACAAGAGCGTTGCTTGAAGGTTTGCCTGGTGGAGGAGGCGGCAGACGGAGCTGAGAAGTGCATTTGTTGGCATAGTGACCCTTCTGCCCACATTTGTGACAAGTGACATCTGCTGGCTACCGGAACTGAATCTGAGGAGGCCCTTGCTTCTGATGCTGGTATCTCTGCCGGAAGCCAGGGTTGGGTGGGTGGGAAGAACCACGTCCACCTGAGTGCTTCGGCTGCTGCGAGTGCCGAGGAGGAGGAGGAGAAACCCAAAACCTCTGTTGCTTCTGAACCACGTGAGTTGAGGAAGAGCTGGAATCTCTGAAGCGCTTCTTGGAGTTCTCCACCCTGAGCAAGGCTGCCTCTGCTCAGAGAGCTAAGTTGTAGAATTTGTCAAACTCCTCAGGATCGTGCAAGGCAAGTGCTAACTGCAGATCCTCCTTTAAGCCACCCCTGAACTGGTAGATCTTGCTCTTCTGATCCGGAACATCCTGCAGCGCGTAACGGGCCAGCTCGTGGAACTCAACATTGTACTTGTACACAGAATTGCTGCCCTGCTTCAAACGCCTGAACTTCTCGCGCATCTCCTCAACAAAGGTGGAAGGGATGTAGTGGGACCTGAAGTCACGACAAAACTCGTCCCATGTCATCACCCTGCCACCTCTGGAGTCCTTAAGCTGCAGCCACCAAATAGAAGCCTGCCCCTTCAACTGAAACGTAGCAAACCTGACATAGTCCTCCGGACGCACATTGCTACACTCAAAATGCTTGTTCATATCATGGATCCAGTCTTCCGCATCAAACTGCTGGTCGCAAGAAGTGAACGTCTTAGGCTGGTTTGACAGGAACTGACTCAGACTGGCGAAGTGATTGCCACCCTGCTGAAAATTGCCCTGCTGCTGATTGGCTCTCTCCTGGATCAACTGCAACAACATCTGAGTGTTTGCATTAGTAGCTGCCATCATCGCCTGCCAGGTCTGTGCAGGAGGAGGCGGCGGCGGCGGAGGAGGAGGAGGAGGTGGAGGCGGCACATCGTCACGTGTTGGGGTCTGACGAGTCGGTGGAGCCATCCTGAAGACGGACAACATATTAGTCCACAGAATAATTGAAGATATTGCTGAATCAAAAGACAGAATATCTGACTAGAATTTAGCATTGCACTCGAACAACCTAGCAAGAGTGCATTCTCAAAGTAACAGACGACAAAATTCCGATAAGGGCCACTACAAACAAGTGTGAGCTAGAACTGATCGGAACAAACATAAGACCGAGATTTCCCAAACCTCAATCAAGCATCTGTAGGAAGATAGCCCTATAAGATACTACTAGATATCCCACCTATGAATTCCCGAAATAATTGGTCATGCAATCAGGCACACGGATACAAGGAGTATTTCACACAACTCCTAAACTAACCCGTCACCTGTATCACATCCTTCAACACACGACCAGCATCTTGGACCTTCATCTACAACAGATCCTCGTGATCACAACGATACAAAGTGTGGTAATACCCCCGAACAATCTACACCAGTACTGGGGACATCGGGGTTATCTCACCACCACCCGTATTGAAGCAATAACGAACACCCTCCGTTCTTAGATACTCAGAAATCTGAATGATGGCGATGTGCGCGATAATCCCTGGAGCTCAACTCCCCTGATACTTAGAGCAGATAGGAGGCACCAGGACATGATTCCATCACATCGAAATCATATAGATTTCACAAATACCCGCGTGATCCTAAAAAAAATTTGAGCGAGAAAAGGAGTAGAGTTAAAGACATCCTAAGACGGAAACCTCACCAGAGCATAGAAGAGGAGAAAAAAGAATCCTACTCTCCGATATAACTACGACTCAAAACATTTTCTAGACTCGACTTGGCCAGATACGATCACACAAAGGTTCCTATGGTCGTAAGGCTCTGATTACCAACTTGTAACGACCAAGATGCGGTCCTTTCCGATCTGGGGTCGAGGCCCCCGAATAGGAAAGAAGCGCATCTAAGCGTTTCGCAAGCAAGTAACATAGCACAAAATAATAATACAAGTAGACAATTCGGGATTCAACTGTCTTCTTATTAATATCTCAGAGTACAACACAAATACAAACAAGGTAGTTCCAGTACGGACTACAAAACATGGAAAATGCTATGCTACCCTGCTGCAGGCCCACGATCACGACCACGCCTCAGTCCTCGGGATAGTTCACGTAGAGGCGGTCTGTCTCCTCGTCGTACTGCCACGCCAGCTGGGTGCCGTCGGGATCATCTGTCTCTGGGGTACCTGTACCTGCTGGGAGTTTCGGAGGAATCCGTGAGCCACGGGGACTCAGCAATCAAAGACCTTGGTGCCAGAACTAGTCATGTTATTGGGTAAGGTAGGGGAGAAGTGTATCAGGCTGCAGCAACCTATGCTTGATTAAGTGGCTAACTTACGCAAAGTAGAGGTAAAGGTGGTCTACACTAACGGTCGGATTTGCTTGATCACTAAGTGATCAAGAACACCTACCTACGACATTCATAACCCCACCTTGTTCCCGATCGAAGAGAGATCTTCGAAGGGACAGTCACGGTTACGCACATAGTTGGCAGTTTTATTAGTTTATGTTATGTTCTCTAATACCGGATGTTAACAAAATATTCCAAGTTGCCACATAACCGCGGGCACGGCTTTCCGAAAGATTAAACCCTGCAGGGGTGCTCCAACTAGTCCATCACAAACGAACACAGGCCGCAAAGGCATCCTCTATCACGAATCTCGTGATCTCGTCGGATTCCTTAGAGGAAAACCTCAACTCTGGGGGAAACCAAAGCTTCACTGGGATTCCTATACGCAAGATATACCGCTAAGGTAAGACAAGGCTAGCAGGACCTCCCGTCGTGTCGACGACCCTGATAAGAGCCGCGTATCTCAGTCTCAGGACACGATAGATGAGCTAGATGTCGGGATGGCTAAACGTCTGGGTGACCAGTGGGGCCCCGGACATTGCTCAGGTGGGGCCAACACTCATGAGGAGCATTGGCCCGGGTTGTTGATTAAATTCCTCGGGGTAGCTATTCCCTATGTAGATTATTATGTGATTAGCAGATTAAAACCAAAGTTGGGTCCTGCCAGACAAGCCTTAGCACTACGCGATTTATCAAGGGGGTCCCCATAACAACCCCGAACGTGTTAGGAGCGTGGAATCAAACACCGGTAACCGGTAACTAAGGCGGCAATAACGGAACAAAGCACCCGGCAAAAGGCTAGGCCTCCCGTCATTTACCAAGTATATAGGTGCATTAAATAAATAACAGAATTTAATATAACGATGTCAAGCTCATGTCATCACATGAGTTTTTTAAACACCTGCAACTAGCAACGCTAACATTAGTAGCTGAGCAAGCCTACTTAGCCACACAAGTTTGCTAGGAAGGAGAGCGGTGTTTGGGCTCATGGCATATGAAGAGGCAATTTAATTTCAGTGGTAGGCAGCGAGCAATATGACATGGAAATGAAACTACATAACAAGTCTAGAGATGGAATCAAGGTCATATCATCTTGCCTGTGATATCCTCAGCTTGGAATGGTTCTGGATCGTCCTGCACGTACTCTCCTGACTCCACGTATTCGTTCTCCGCTCCCGGTGCTACCCAACATAATAATAACAGCCAATGAACAGCAGCACCACAAGATGCAACAATCACATGATGCATGAGATGAAAGTTGAGCATGCACCACTATTTCTATCACTAACACAAGCAAAATAAACTACTGCAAGTTTCTGGACAGAACTGTGCACTAAGCTATTTTTACATGCATGGGAATGACATGAACAGATGTGGCTCGTGAAAACGGTGCAAAACCATATAAAGAACATTGCAAACGGAGCTACGGATCAACGGGAATCAACGAAACAAGATATGAAGCTATACGTGGAAGTTTCAACACCACACTCACAATTGGCACAAATCTGGTATTCCCAGGTTGCCAAGACATGTAACAACCCAACATGAATGAATTTGAGCAAGGTAGAACACCACAACATCAATTAAGCACATACTTTGATCAAAATGACAAAACTACATAATCTGCCATAATCTGCATCTTAGCTCTTTGGGAGCTGCATGCAACATAGCTACAGGTCTTCAAACATGACAAATAATATATGTGGCTGTTGCCAACCAAGAACACTACAAGCACCAGCAAGAATCACAGCAAAAGGAATTAAACTCTAGAAGATACAAGGCCACAAACTTTGCCAAAACCATCAGATCTCAGGGACTTAGTGAAAATTCCTGCACCTGAGTTTCTGTCTCTGTTCTGAAGATTTTTGACAGCAACCAAAACACAACCTACTGGACTCAAAATGATTTGAACTTTGACAGGGAGCTTCACACACATACAAGGTTAAAAATCCTAGCACTGAACTAAGGCTAGTTCTCAACAGAATGACCATCACATACTCATCTATAGGGGAAGAAAATGTTTCCAGCAGCCCAGACTTTGTGAAATTTCAGAGTTCACTATTCTGGAATTTTTCAGCCACATGCCCACTTTGTCTAGGCATAGTTTGCACACACATTACACCAAGTGATAATTGACACCACTATGGTGTAGATCAAAACCCCTACTACTATCACACAAAAACTCATGCCCTTGGGCTCCACCTATTCCATGGAATCAAAGATCAAACTTGCCACAAAACTGAATATGCAACTCCATAAAGCACCCTACTAAGACCACAACTACCAAGGTTGGGTTCATGTGCACAATGACAAAGTGACATGGGGATTGAACCCCATGTTTGTGTCATGCACATCAACAACACCAACACATCTACCAAACTATCCCCACACACAAACACCATGCCCTCTCACATATAGACATGTGAAGGTGCATAATTTCCAAAGGTGGGGAAGTTCCACACACACACACACACATACTCCACATCATTCACCACAACATCAACTCCTAAAACCAAGAACAACATGAGGGGGATATCTACTAAGCAAGTAACTTTGGAAGCATCACCTCTCAACCATTTTTAGTAAGTACCTCATGTGGTGTGCACTCACTACCAACACCTCTCCATGCCTACACTATCAACTTCACTTACAACCTCTATGCACAAATGCCTAATTGCAAACACACCAACATCATGAGCTAACAAGACCACATACACACACTCATTACACCTCTCACAAGAGCATACACATACACATGCATCTAGCCTACTATAGCAGCAGAGGAACAGGTAATATTATGCCATCTGCCATCTCATGTTTAAGGCACAAAACAAGAAACAGAGCAAAAGAGCATATCAGCAGAAAAATAAATAACACAAGAGTTAAAAGGGAAGAAAAAAGGGGGCACACCAGGGATCGAACCCATGTGCCTCTGGCGTAAAATCACCTACACTACCACTGCGCTCCACCAGTTTGCTCGACAGAGAGGGGAGCCCAAACAGGTTAAGGTGCCTTGATGCTGCTTCTACTGAGCCGACGAAAACAACAAAAAAGGGGAGGTTTTCTCCCTGGGGTCGAACCCACGACCTGCTGATAGCAAGCCCAAGGTTCCGACCACCGCGCTACAGATAGTCAACTGTTAGAACACAGGAGAACCGCGACTGAACTAATATGGGCACCTGAGCCTGCGCTCTGCACGCCGGCGTCATGGAGGACGTCGGGCAGAATGCTGCTGCTGCTTCCCATGAAGGAAGCCACCTACACGTCCACTGCGCTGCACCACGAGGGGGGAGGCACCTCTGCTACCCAACATACACGCACAGCCGGCCCACCTACTGCACCACACCACGAGCACGTCTACTCTCTCCTACTGGCTACTGCGAACAACGAGATACGAGGAGGGCCACGGCGGATCTAGACCGAGGGAGGAGAAAGAAGGAAGGGGAAGCTGTTCCTCACCTTGGGGAAGGAAGGAGAGGAGGCCACCCGATCGAAGAAGTAGCCGCAGGGGAAGAAGACGCTAGCGGTTCGTGCTGCTGACGGGGGTAGAGGAAGACGAGGTGCTCCGAGGCCGAGGTGATGACGCACTGCTGGCCGTCGCTGTGGTCGCCCCTCGTCCTCAACGCTGGTGGGTATGGGTCGCGGGGAGTCTCCCCGAGCCCGTGGACATGGCCACCGGCGCCGGAGACGGCGGGAGGACGGCGTAGACGCGGCGGAGCTCCTCTGCTTCTCTCTGCTACTGTCTACATGAGACTTACCAGAGAAGAAAGAGGAGAAAGGAGGGAGGTGGCGGCGCTGGGGAGAAGGAGAGGGAACCCTAGGGGAGGAGGAGGGTTCCCTCCACCTTATATCACCTCGGGGAATACGCTGGAGCCACAGGATCAAGGGGAGGCGATCGGGAGGTGGAGCTGCGTTCGTACTTGCATGACGTCGGGAAGAAGAAGAGGGGTCTCGTGTGGGCTGCTACACTGCTCGAAGGGGTATGGGCCTAGGAGAGAAACTGGGCCTCTCTGGGTGGGAGGGAGCCCACCAGAGAGGGAAAAAAGAAAACAGCCTTGGAATTATTCCTAATTAGGTAAAAAAAACAGAGAAAGAAAAGAAACCCTCAGGACTACTACTGATAGCAAAAATCAAAACAAATATGACCCTGGGCCTAAAAATACCTAAGCTTTTAAAATAAAATGCTAAAGGAATTTTATGGGGCATTTAAATAAATACAAAATAGCAATTAATTATACTGTTTTGTGATTTATGTACAACCTCAAGACCAAAATAAAACTCCATATCATCACATCATCATCCCCACAATAACCTCTAAATACAAGACATTTTAAAACAGCTCTTGTGAAGATGGAATTTGAACATGAGAAAATAGGAGAGGAAAAGGGTTTGAAAGTTGAAATGGGCTTTGAAAATCCCAAGCAACCACTCCTACACTCCACACACCATCATCACATGACATCACACATGGAATCACAAGGTAGCTAACCACAAGATCACTACCTACATTTATTACCAACACCACAAGAAATCATAGTGCAACAACACAGGTAAGGGCATGCAATGATATGCTATGCATGCATGCATGAGAAGGAAATAGAAGGAACACACATGAAATCATGGTATCAACTTAAACATCATAATCTCTGACAAGGTGGTCCCACATGAAGTAGGTCCAAAAACGGTAGGTTCTACACTTGGGGCATTACAGTAACGCCTTAAGAAAGATGACATGATGTAGAGGGATAAACTCCAACCAATAATGAAAACCCCATGTTTTTACCCTTGATGGCAACAACACGATGCGTGCCTCGCTACCCCTTCCCTCACTGGTTGAGGTCACCGCACGATATGAACCCAAAACCAAGCACTTCTCCCGTTGCAAGAATCATAGATCAAGCTGGGCACACAAAACCCACAACTCGAAGAGAATTACAAGGAGATGAAATCATGCATATAAGAGATCAGAAGAAACTCAAATAAGATTCATAGATAATCTAATCATAAATCCACAATTCATTGGATCTCGACAAACACACCGCAAAAGAAGATTACATCGGATAGATCTCCATGAAGATCATGGAGAACTTTGTATTGAAGATCCAAGAGAGAGAAGAAGCCATCTAGCTATGGACCCGTAGGTCTATAGTGAACTACTCACGCATCATCGGAGAGGTCATGGTGTTGATGAAGAAGCCCTCCGTATCCGAATCCCCCCTCCGGCAGGGCACCAGAACGTGCCCCAAATGGGATCTTGCGGAGACAGAAGCTTGCGGCGACGGAAAAGTGTTTTCGTTGATCTCTTGATTTTTTCTGGGATTTTAGGGAATATATAGGCGAAAGACCTAGGGTAGAGGAGGCCCAGGGAGCCCACAAGCCTGGGAGGCGCGCCCCCCTTGGCCGCGCCATGAGGGCTTGTGGGGTCCCTGGTGACCCCCTGCCTTGGTTCTCAAGTCTCCCGATCATCTTCTGTTTCGGAAAAAATCTTTTCAGAAGTTTTGTTCTGTTTGGACTCGGTTTAAAATCCTCCTCTCAAAAGGGTCAAAAACACAGAAAAAACACGAACTGGCACTTGGCACTGAGTTAATAAGTTAGTCCCAAAAAAGATATAAAAGGCATACAAAACATCTAAAGTTTGACAAGATCATAGCATGAAACCATAAAAAATTATAGATACGTTGGAGACGTATCAAGCATCCGCAAGCTTAACTCCTGCTCGTCCTCGAGTAGGGAAGTGATAAAGACTGAATTTTTGATGTGGAATGCTACCTAGCATAGTTGTCCTTTGTAACTTCTTTCATGTGATATGAATGTCCAGATCTGTAAGATTCAAAACAATAGTTTGCTATTGACATGAAAACAATAATACTTCAAGCAAACTAGCAAGGTAATCATGAACTTTCGAAATAACAAGGCCAAAGAAAGTTATCCCTACAAAATCATATAGTCTGGCTATGCTCCATAATCCCCACACAACTAATTTAAATCATGCACAACCCCGGTATTGGCCAAGTAATTGTCTTCGCACTCTTACTTTCTCAAACCTTTTTCAACTATCACACAATACATGAGCGTGAGCCATGGGTATATCACTATAGGTGGAATAAAGTGTGGTGGTGGTTGTGAGACAAAAAAGGAGGAGATTGTTGTTGGGTAACATAGCATAAATTCAAAATTTTCCTACGCATATTCAGATCTTCCTATGGAGAGACCAGCAACGAGAGAGGGGTAAGAGCATCTTCATACCTTTGACGATCGCTAAGCGGAAGCGTTGCTAGAACGCGGTTGATGGAGTCGTACTCGCAGCGATTCCGATCTAGTGCCGGACTACGGCACCACCGCGTTCAACACACGTGCAGCCCGGTGACATCTCCCGCACCTTGATCCAGAAAGGAGGAGGGAGAGGTTGGGGAAGAACTCCAGCAACACGATGGCGTGGTGTCGATGGAGAGACGAGGTCTCCCGACAGGGCTTCGCCAAGCACCGGCAGAGAGGAGGAGGAAAAAGAGCAGGGCTGCGCCGAGGGAGAGGGGAAAGTCCAATCTCCAATGGCCAAAAGTGCCCACTATATATAGGGGAAGGGGATAGGGGGTGCCACCCCTAGGGTTCCCACCCTAGGGGGTGCGGCAGCCCTCCCAGATGGGAGGTGTGGCGGCCAGAGGGGGGAGGAGGGGGTGGCGCACCAACTGGTGGGCCTTAGGCCCACCTGGCTTAGGGTTTGCCCCCCCTTTTCTCTCCCTTGCGCAATGGGCTGAGTGGGGAGGCGCGCCAGCCCACCTAGGGGCTGGTTCCCACCCCCACTTGGCCCACCTTACCTCCCGGGGTCGTTGCCCCCCTTCGGTGGTCCCCCGGGGCCACCTCCGGTGGTCCCGGTGGTCCCGGTACGTTACCGGTGATGCCCGAAACACTTCTGGTATCCGAAACCATCCGTCCCATATATCAATCTTTACCTCCGGACCATTCCTGAGCTCCTCGTGACGTCCGGGATCTCATCCGGGACTCCGAACAACTTTCGGTAACCTCATATAACAATTCCCTATAACCCTAGCGTCATCGAACCTTAAGTGTGTAGACCCTACGGGTTCGGGAGACAGGCAGACATGACCAGGACACCTGTCTGGCCAATAACCATCAGCTGGGTCTGGATACCCATTGTGGCTCCCACTTGCTCCACGATGATCTCACCGGATGAACCACGATGTCAAGGATTCAATCAATCCCGTATACTATTCCCTTTGTCTGTCGGTATAGAACTTGCCCGAGATTCGATCGTCGGTATACCTATACCTTGTTCAATCTCGTTACCGGTAAGTCTCTTTACTCGTTCCGTAGCACGTCATCGTGTGACTAACTCCTTAGTCACATTGAGGTCATGATGATGTTCTACCGAGTGGGTCCAGAGATACCTCTCCGTCACACGGAGTGACAAATCCCGATCTCGATTCGTACCAACCCAACAGACACTTTCGGAGGTACCCGTAGTGCACCTTTATAGTCACCCAGTTACGTTGTGACGTTTGATACACCCAAAGCACTCCTACGGTATCCGGGAGTTGCACAATCTCACGGTCGAAGGAAAAGATACTTGACATTAGAAAAGCTTTAGCATATGAACAATACGGTCTAGTGCTAGGCTTAGGATTGGGTCTTGTCCATCACATCATTCTCCCAATGATGTGATCCCGTTATCAATGTCATCCAATGCCCATGATCAGGAAACCATGATCATCTATTGACTAACGAGCTAGCCAACTAGAGGCTTGCTAGGGACACATTGTGATATATTTATCCACACATGTATTATTGTTTCCTGTTAATACAATTATAGCATGAACAATAGACGATTATCATGAACAAGGAAATATGATAATAACCATTTTATTATTGCCTCTAGGGCATATTTCCAACAATGGTCACATTGACTCGGTCAAAGGGTTATGGAGATGCCCATTAATATATATCAATGTGAATGAGCAGGGATTGCCATACAAAGGATGCACTAGAGCTATAAGTATGTGAAAGCTCAAAAGGAGAACTAGTGGGTGTGCATCCAACTTGCTTGCTCACTAAGACCTAGGGCAATTTGAGGAAGCCCATCATTGGAACATACAAGCCAAGTTATATAATAAAGATTCCCACTAGTATATGGTGGTGATGAAACGGAGGCTCTCAATCATGAAGAACATGGTGCTATTATGAAGCACAAGTGTGGAAAATATAGTAGCATTGTCCCTTCTCTCTTTTTCTCTCCTTTTTTTATTTGGGCTCTTTGGCCTCTTTTTTTTATGTGGGCAACTTTGGCCTCTTTTATTTTATTATTATTTCCTCACATGGGACAATGCTCTAATAATGATGATCATCACACTTTTATTTACTCACACCTCAAAGCTCAGAACGATGATGACTCTATAGGAAATGCCTCCGGCAGTGTACCGGGATGTGCAACGATCTAGCTTGGAGTATGAGGTTGAAACATATCGCTAGCTATCTTACGATCATGCAATGGCAATATGAGAGTGACAGCACAAGTCATGAGACGGAACGGTGGGAGTTGCATGGCAATATATCTCGGAATGGCTATGAAAATGCCATAGTAGGTAGGTATGGTGGCTGTTTTGAGGAAGGCATATGGTGGGTTTGTGCACCGGCGAAAGTTGCGCGGCACTAGAGAGGCTAGAATTGGTGGAAGGTGAAAGTGCATCTATACCATGGACTCACATTAGTCATGAAGAACTCACATACTTGTTGTGAAAGTTTTTATTAGTAATCGAAACAAAGTGCTAAACGCATACTCCTAGGGGAAGGGTTGGTAGGTGTTAACCATCGCGCGATCCCGGCCTCAACACAAAGGATGACAATCAGTAGATCAATTATGCTCCGACTTCCTAACATAGCGGTTCACCATACGTGCATGCTACGGGAATCACTAACTTCAACAAAAGTATTTCTAGATTCACAACACCCTACTAACATAACTCTTAATATTACCAAATCCACATCTCAAAACTAATTGAGAGGAATCAGAACTTCTCTTTCTACTCAATGCACATGAAGATGGAGGTTTTTGTATCCTCTTTGGGTACCTATTACCTTTGGGACTACTTTCATAGCACAAGCCAACTACCAAGTCACACACCGCCGTGCTCTAAAAGATCTAAGTGAAGCACATAGAGCAAAATTATCTAGCTCAAAAGATATAAGTGAAGCACGATGATCATTCTAGCAAAATCACGATGAGTACATGTCTCTCTCAAAATGTGTGCAGCAAGGATGATTGTGACACAACAAAAAGAAAATACTCCTACGATACAAGATGCTCCAAGTAAAACACATATCATGTGCTGAATAAAAATATAGCTTCAAGTAATGTTACCGATGGATTGAAGACGAAAGAGGGGATGCCTTCTCGGGGCATCCCCAAGCTTAGGCTTTTTGGTGTCCTTGAATTTGGCTTGGGATGCCTTGGGCATCCCCAAGCTTGAGACCTTTCCACTCTTTATCCCTTTTTCCATGAGAACATCACCCAAAACTTGAAAACTTCACAACACAAAACTTAAACAAAAACTCGTGATATCATTAGCACAAGAAAACAAACTACCACCTCTTTAGGCACTGTAGAAAACTTGAATTCTATTCATATTGGTGTTTGATTACTGTATTCTCACTTTTCCATGGCTAGTACCCCCCGATACTATCCATAGTTTCATCAAAACAAGCAACCAACTCAACAAAAATAGAATCTATCAAAAACAAACCAGTCTGTAGCAATCTGTGTACTTCGTATACTTCTGGTACCTCAAAAATTCTGAAAAATTACGAACGCCTGGGCAAAAGGCATATCAACCAGCATAAAAAAGAATAAACTCAAAAGCTCTTTCTTAAAAAAATGAAAAATAATCTCGTGAGTGAAATGTTTCTGTCTTTTTCTAGCACGATCAAACAACCATGACCAAGACTAGTCTTAAAGGTTTTGCTTGGATCAAACACAAAAATAAACACAAAAGACACAATCATAACAGAATTATGATAGTGTGGACACAACAAAACAGAAAGAAAAAAGCAAAGATAAATTCATTGGGTTGCCTCCCAACAAGCGCTATTGTTTAACGCCCTTAGCTAGGCATTGATAATTCAATGATGCTCACACAAAAGACAAGAATTGAAGCACAATGAGAGCATCATAAAGCATGTGAAAATCACATCTAAGTCTAACATACTTCCTATGCATAGGCATTTTATAGGAAAACAAATTATCAAGACAAGCAATAACGACCATATGCAAGGAAGAAGAAAGAGACAATAGCAATCTCAACATAACGAGAGGTGATTTAGTGATATGAAAGTTTCTACCACAATATTTTACTCTCTCATAACAATTCCATGTGGGATCATAATCAAATTCAACAATATATCTATCACATAGGATATCCTTTTCATGATCCACATGCATGCAAAGTTGACACTCTTCAAAAATAGTGGGATTATCATCATCTAAAGTCATGACTTCTCCAAACCCACTTTCAATATTATTGCAAATATCATATTCATCATGAGGCTTAAACAAATTTTCAAGATCGTAAGAAAAACCATTGCCCCAATCATGATCATTGCAACAAGTAGTGGACATAGCAAAACTAGCATCCCCAAGCTTAGGGTTTTGCATATTTTTAGCATAATTGTCATTAATAGAATTTATAATGAAATAATTGCAATCATGCTTTTCATTCAAGGAGCCCACGTGAATCACTTCATAAATTTCTTCATCACGATTTTCAGATTCACACATCTCAAGCAAAACTCCATAAAGATAGTCAAGTGCACTAAACTCACTAGCAATTGGTTCAACATAATTGGATCTCTTAAAGAGATTAGCAAGTGGATGAGGATCCATATCAATAGATTTTCACCAAGCGAAGATGCAAGCATATTGCAAAGGAAAGGCAAATGAAAAAGGCAAATATTTTTTTATTTTTTTTGTTTTTCTGAAGTGGGGGAGAGGAAAACGAGAGGCAAAAAAAGTAAATGCAAGAGATGAGTTTGCGACACTTACTTGGATGAGTTATTGACTTGATCCTCCCCCGCAATGGTGCCAGAAATCCTTCTGCTACGATGACAGAAATCTTCTGTCATCTCTTGAGCTTGCGTTGGTTTTTCCCTTGAAGAGGAAAGGGCGATGCAGCACAGGAGCAGTAAGTATTTCCCTTAGTTTGAGAACAAGGTATCAATCCAGTAGGAGAATCGCGTCAAGTCCAAAGTACCTGCACAAACACAAAAGAGCTTGCACCCAACGCTATAAAGGGGTTGTCAATCCCTTCAAGATTGATTGCAAAGTGAGAACTGAAGGTAGAAAGTGCAACGAAGTAAAAGTGTAAGGCTGAAAATATGGTGTGAAGTAGACCCGGGGGCCATAGTGTTCACTAGAGGCTTCTCTCAAAATAGCAAATATTACAGTGGGTGAACAAATTACTCTCGAGCAATTGATAGAACCGCACAAAGTCATGACGATATCTAAGGCAATGATCATACATATATGCATCACGTCCCGTAGACCGATACTTTCTGCATCTACTACTATTAGTCCACACATCGACCACTATCTGATACGTCTCCGTCGTATCTACTTTTCCGAACTCTTTTGCCCTTGTTTTGGACTCTAGTTTGCATGATTTGAATGGAACTAAACCGGACTGATGCTGTTTTCAGCAGAATTGCCATGGCTTGTTTTTGTGCAGAAATATATGTTCTCGGAATGTCTGGAATAAAAGAAAAATACCTGCGCAAAGATCCACCGAAGGGGGCGTGCCAGTGGGCTACAAGCCAACAGGCCGCGGCCACCCCCTATGGCCGCGCCATGCAGGCTTGTGGGGCCCACGTGGCACCACCGCCCCCAATCTCAGCTCTATATTTTCCGTTTCGCCTGGAAAAAAATCATAGAGAAGGTTTCATCGCGTTTTGCGATACGGATGCATCGCCACATCCTGTTCTTCATCTGGAGGGCAGATCTGGAGACCGTTTCGGGCTCCGGAGAGGGGAAATCATCGCCATCGTCATCATCAACCTTTCTCCATCGACAATTCCATGATGCTCTTCATCGTTCGTGAGTAATCTCATCATAGGCTTGCTGGACGGTGATGAGTTGGATGAGATCTATCATGTAATCGAGTTAGTTTTTGACGGGGATTGATCCCTAGTATCCACTATGTTCTAGATTGATGTTGCTACCACTTGGCTATGCTTAATGCTTGTCACTAGGGCCCGAGCGCCATGATTTCAGATCTGAACCTATTATGTTGTCACCAATATATGTGTGTTTTAGATCCTATCTTGCAAGTTGTAGTCACCTACTATGTGTTATGACCCGGCAACCCCGGAGTGAGAATAGCCGGAACCACTCCCGGAGATGACCATAGTATGTGGAGTTCATGTATTCACCGCCTGTTAATGCGTTGGTCTGGTTCTTTATTAAAAGGAGAACCTTAATATCCCGTAGTTTCCATTAGGACCCCGCTGCCACGGGAGGGATGGAAAATAGATGTCATGCAAGTTTTTTCCCTAAGCACGTATGACTACATACGAAATACATGCCTACATTAGATTGACGAACGGGAGCTAGTTACTTATCTCTCCGTGTTATAGCTGTTACATGATGAATCACATCCATCACACTCATCCATCACCGATCCACTGCCTACGAGTCTTTTACTACTGTTTCTTGCTACGTTACTTTGCCTAGGCTTGTCCCTTGCTACCAAAGGGATTGGGCCACTTTGCTGCTGCTGTCACTACTGTTGTTACTTTTTACTCTGCTGCTACTGCTACTGATGTTCCTTACTACTCCGCTGTTACTTGTTGCAAGACTTTGTTGGAGCCGTAGCCGGGGAAGCATTCTTATCAAGAATAATCCCCCGTCCACGTGCTGGCACAATTGATACAACAGTTAGGAATAGTCTGCCTTGTCAACAGATCATTTTTGGCACCGTTGCTATCAAACTACTTTGCTACTGATACTTTTCTTGCAGACACTAATCTTTCACGTGTGGTTGAATCTGATAAACCCAACTGCTAATACTTGAGAATATTCTTTAGCTTCCCCTTGTGAGCGAATCAATAAATTTGGGTCGAATACTCTACCCTCGAAAACTACTGTGGGTCATCAAGGCTTTTTCTGGCGCCGTTGCCAGGGAGGCCCAACTATATTCTCTGAGTCACTTGGGATTGACATCTGCTGATCACTATGAGGAATCCGAAAGATCCAAGAACTAAAATCCTTCCTTCCACTACGAGGAGAGGTAAGGAACTGCCATCTAGCTCTGCACTTAAAATCACGGTGAGTGCATGTCTCTCTCTCTAGGTGTGTAGAAAGGATGATTGTGACACAACAAAAAAATCAAAGACTCCTACAATACAAGACGCTCCAAGTAAAACACATAATATGTGGTGAATAAAAATATAGCCCCAAGTAACGTTACCGATGGATTGAAGACGAAAGAGGGGATGCCTTCCCGGGGCATCCCCAAGCTTAGGCTTTTACGACATCCTTGAATCATCTTGGGGTGCCTTGGGCATCCCCAAGCTTGAGTTCTTGCCACTCTTTATCGCTTTGTCCATAAGAACTTCACCCAAAACTTGAAAACTTCACAACACGAAACTTAAACAGAAACTCGTGATAACATTAGTATAAGAAAGCAAACCACCACTTCCTTAGGTACTGTAGCAAACTTAAATTCTACTTATGTTGATGTTGGGTTACTGTATTTTCAATATTCCATGGCTAATACCCCCCGATACTATCCATAGTTTCATCAAAATAAGCAACCAACACAACAAAAACATAATCTGTTAACAGCAGACCAGTCTGTAGCAATCTGTATACTCCGTATACTTCTGGTGCTTCAAAAATTCTGAACAATTACGACAGTCTAAAGAATTTGCGTAGAAATCAGAAGCAAAAAATAATCAACTCAAAGCTCTTACATAAAAAAAATGAAAATTCTTTTCGTGAGCAGAAAGTTTCTGTCTTTTCCAGCATGACCAAACGATCATCCCAAAGACTAATCAGAACGGTTTTGCTTGGCACAAACGCAAAAAGAAACACAAAAAACACAATCATAACATAATTATAAAAGTGTGGAAAACACAAAACAGAAAGAAAAAGGATAGATTCGTTGAGTTGCCTCCCAACAAGCGCTATTGTTTAACGCCCTTAGCTAGGCACTCAATGATGGTCACACAAAATACAAGAATTGAAGCACAATGAGAGCATCATAAAGCATGTGAAAATCACATCTAAGTCTAACATACTTCCTATGCATAGGCATTTTATAGGAAAACGGATTGTCAAGACAACTAATAGTTGCCATATGCAAGGAAGAAGAAAGAGACAATAGCAATCTCCAAAGAACGAGAGGTAAATTGGTAACATGAAAGTTTCTACCACAATATTTTCCTGTCTCATAGCAATGACATGTGGGATCATATTCGAATTCAACAACGTAACTATCACATAGGATATTCTTTTCATGATCCACATGCATGCAAAGTTGACGCTCTTCAGTAATAGTGGGATTATCATCAACTAAAGTCTTGACTTCTCCAAACCCACTTTCAATAATATTGCAAATATCATATTCATCATGAGGCTTAAACAAATTTTCAAGATCAAAAGAAAAATCATCGCCCCACTCATGATCATTGCATCAAGTAGTGGTCATAGCAAAACTAGCATCCCCAAGCTTAGGGTTTTGCATATTTTTAGCATGACTGTCACTAATAGAATTTGTAGTGCAACCATTGCAATCATGCTTTTCATCCAAGGATCCCTCGTGAATCACTTCATAAATTTCCTCATCACGATTTTCAGATTCACGCATCTCAAGCAAAACTCCATTGAAAATGTCAAGTGCACTCAACTCACTAGCAATTGGTTCAACATACTTGGATCTCTTAAAGAGATTAGCAAGTGGATGAGGATCCATATCACTAGATTTTCAGCAAGCGAAGATGCAAGCGTAATGTAGGCACATAACACACAAGCGAAGGAAAGGCAAACGAGAGAAAAGGGCGAACGAAAAAGGCAAAGGAAAAAAGGTAAATAAAAACGGCAAATGTGAAGTGGGGGAGAGGAAAACGAGAGGCAATTGGCAAAAAGTAAATGCAAGAGATGAGTTTGTGAGACCTACTTGGATAGATGTCTCCTTCCCCGGCAACGACGCCAGAAATTCTTCTTGCTACGGCAACAAAAGACCTTCCAACGGCGCCATAAACAGTGCTGACGGGAGACCGTTCTTTACTCCTCAGCAACGGCACCAGGAATCCTTCTGCTATGGCTACGCCTTTAGGGACTTCCTAGGAAAATATGCAAAGGATTTCCCCGCGGCCTTGGAGCCTTGCGTTGGTGTTCCCTCGAATCGGAAAGGGTGATGTGGCGCAGCGGTGGTAAGTATTTCCCTCAGTTTTGAGAACCAAGGTATCGATCCAGTGAAGGAGTATCACAAGTGCCTGCACAAACACAAAGAGCTTGCTCCCAACGCTATGAAGGGGTTGTCAATCCCTTATAGATTGTTTGCCAAGTGAGAACTGAAAGCAACAAAGTAACAAAGCAAAGTAAAAGAAAAAGTGGAAACGATAGGTGTGAATAGACCCCGGGGCCGTAGTGTTCACTAGCGGATTCTCTCATGAAAGCAAGTAGACGGTGGGTGAACGAATTACTGTCGAGCAATTGATAGAACCGCGCAAAGTCGTGACGATATCTATGGTAATGATTATATCTATAGGCATCACGTCCAAAACAAGTAGACCGATACTTTCTGCATCTACTACTATTACTCCACACGTCGACCGCTATCCAGCATGCATCTAGTGTATTAAGTCCAAAAGAACAGATTAATGCCTTAAGCAAGATGACATGATGTAGATGGACAATCTCATATCTACGACAAAGCTCATCTTGTTACCCTTGATGGCAACTACATGATGTGTGCCTTGCTGCCCCTACTGTCAGTGGGAAAGGTCACCACACGGTAAGAACCCAAAACCAAGCACTTCTCCCATTGCAAGAATCATAGATCTAGTTGGCCAAAAAAACCAAGACTCAGAGAGACTTACAAGGATATCAAATCATGCATAAAAGAAATCAGCAAAGACTCCAATATATAACATAGATAATCTGATCACAAATCCACAATTCATCGGATCTCGACAAACACACTGCCAAAGAGGATTACATCGGATAGATCATGGAGAACTTTGTATTGAAGATCCAAGAGATAGAAGAAGCCATCTAGCTACTAACTACGGACCCGCAGGTCTGAAGTGAACTACTCATGAGTCATTGGAGGGGCGATGATGTTGATGAAGAAGCCCTCCAACTCCAAAGTCCCCTCCGGTAGGGCACCGGGAAGGGTCTCCAAATGAGATCTCGCGGAAACGGAAGCTTGCGGCGGGGGAAAAGTGTTTTCGTGGACGCCCTCATTTTTTCTGGATTTTTAGGGAATATATAGGCCAAAGACCTAGGGCACGGGGGCGCCAGGGAGACCACAAGCTTGGTTGCCGCGGCCTCCCCCCCGGCCGCGGCAACAGGGCTTGTGGGCTCCCTGTGGGCCCACTTGCTTGGCCCTCAAGCCTCCCTATCTTCTTCCGTTCTGGAAAAAATCATTTTGGGGATTTTATTCCATTTGGACTCCGTTCCAAAATCAGATCTGAAAAGAGTCAAAAACACAGAAAAACAGGAATTGGCACTTTGCACTGAGTTAATAAGTTAGTCCCAAAAAAAGATATAAAAGGTAAACAAAACATCCAAAGTTCACAAGATAACACCGTGAAACCATAAAAAAATATAGATATGTTTGAGACGTATCACTATGCTTGATATTATGCCTGATGATGCTATGCCTGATGCTATGCCTGATGATGCTATGCTAGATACTATGCCTGCTATGACTGATACTGCTTTACCACTTGGTGCATTCCTTGATGCACATATTGCTAGAGTTGCTGCTAGATGTGATGATACTTCTGAAACTGCTGATACTATTGAAGTAGAAGCTGCTACTATGCCTGAATTGCCTGATATGCCTGATACGCGCTATGTTATGGAGGGAGAGACAGCTGAGGATTTTCTTGCGTGTAAGGATAGCTGTGATGTTGAGAAACTTCTGCGTAAGGGGAAAGAAAAATCTCTGAACGCTAGGATGAAATACGAGTCGAAGTTTGCCACTTCGCCTATCTTTGTGACCGATAAGGATTATGAATTCTCTATCGACCCTGAGTTAATCACTCTAGTCGAATCTGATCCTTTTCACGGTTATGAGTGTGAAACGGTTGTAGCCCATCTTACCAAACTGCACGATATAGCCACCCTATTCACTAGTGAGGAAAAGATCCGCCACTACTATATGCTTAAGGTGTTTCCTTTCTCGCTAAAGGATGATTCTAAGACCTGGTTCACTTCTCTTGCTCCTGGATGTGTGCGTAGCCCCCAGGATATGGTCTACTACTTCTCTGAAAAATATTTCCCTGCCCATAAGAAGCAAGCTGCCTTGCGGGAAATATACAACTTTGCTCAAGCTGAAGAAGAGAGTCTCCCACAAGCTTGGGGGAGGCTCATTCAACTACTGAATGCTTTGCCTGATCACCTTCTTGAGAAGAATGAGATACTTGATTTCTTCTATAATGGACTTACCGATGCTTCCAAAGACCACTTAGATAGTTGGCTGGTAGTGTTTTTAGGGAACGAACTATAGAACAAGCTGAGATTCTATTGAATAACATCTTGTGCAATGAGAATGCTTGGACTATTCCCGAACCACCTCCTAAGCCAACTCCGAAGAAAAGAGGTATTCTATTCCTCAGTCCTGAAGATATGCAAGAAGCCAAGAAATCTATGCGAGAGAAAGGCATTAAATCTGAAGATGTCAAAAATCTACCACCTATCGAAGAGATCCATGGTCTCGATAACCCGATATAGGTAGTAGAAGTAAATTATGTGCGTAGGTTTGATGAGAGTGATATTCCTTTTGATAAACCTGCTAGCCTATGCCTGGATGAATTTGATAACTTCGTTGCCAAACAACAGAGTTTCAATGATTATGTTAGCAGACAATTGGAACAAAATGCTCGTATGCTTAGTCATTTAAGTGCTTGTGTGGACAGAAACGTCAACGATCTTAAGCTTCTGAGTAAGCATGCCTCTATGGTTACTACTCAGGTAGAACAAGTACTTAAAGCTCTGAATGACTTGCTCAATGAGTTGAATGACAATTCCGTCAGAGTCGTTACTAGAGGCGGTAGAATGACCCAGGAACCTTTGTATCCTAAGGGTCATCCGAAGGGAGTTGAACAAAATTATCAAGGAGTTAGCACTGATGCACCTAGTCATCCTAGAAAGAAGAAGAAAGATGATCGGAACCTGCACGCTAGCAACCCTGTTGCTGCTACACCTGAGAGTACAAACGATGCCTCTATCTCTGATGGTGAAACACAATCTGGTGATGAACATGAGCGTAATGATAATATCAATAGTGATGTTCATGAAGATGCTCAACCTAGCAATGAAAAGGACGTGGAGACTGAACCTAGTGTTGATCTTGATAACCCAC
The DNA here is from genome assembly GCF_904849725.1 of Hordeum vulgare subsp. vulgare. Lineage (NCBI taxonomy): Eukaryota > Viridiplantae > Streptophyta > Magnoliopsida > Poales > Poaceae > Hordeum > Hordeum vulgare. Next base: position 543,962,167 of record NC_058520.1, read on the forward strand.
AGCCTAAGACCAAGAGATACGATGAGAATGACTTTGCTGCTAGGAAGCACGGTAAAGAAAGGGACCCATGGGTTCATAAACCTATGCCCTTTCCTCCCAAACCATCCAAGAAAATGGATGATGAGGATTTTGAGCGCTTCGTTGAAATGATCATACCTGTCTTTCTGCAAATGCGTTTGACAGATATGCTCAAAATGTCTCTGTATGCTAAGTACATGAAAGATGTTGTGACTAATAAGAGGAGGATACCTGATCTTGAGATCTCCGCCATGCTTGCCGATTACACTTTCAAGGGTGGAACTCCTAAGAAACTAGGTGATCCCGGTGTGCCCACTATACCTTGCTCCATTAAAGGCAACTACGTTAGAACTGCGTTGTGCGACCTCGGAGCCGGTGTTATTGTTATGCCTCTCTCTCTTTATCATAGACATGAACTGGATAAGCTGACACCCACTAAAATCTCTGTGCAAATGGCCGACAAATCAACTGCTTTCCCTATCGGCATTTGCGAGGATGTGCCTGTTGTGGTTGCTAACACCACTATCTTAACAGACTTTGTTATCTTGGATATTCCCGAGGACGATGCCATGGCTGTCATCCTCGGAAGACCCTTTTTAAACACTGCAGGGGCTGTTATAGATTGCAACAAAGGCAATGTCACTTTCCATGTCAACGGTAATGAGCATATGATGCACTTTCCGAAGAAACAATATCGAGTACATTGCAACAATGCTATCGCAAAACTTCATCGATTCTTATCGGGAGCATTGAATGCCCTATTCCTCGTTGAAAGGACGTGGATGTCGCCTAGAGGGGGGGGGGTGAATAGGTGCTTTAAAATAATTACGGTTTAGGCTTGAACAAAAGCGCCATAAAACTAACGTTTAATTTGTCAAGCACAAAACCTACAACAATTAGGCTCACCTATGTGCACCAACAAATTATGCTAAGCAAGATAAACAACTAAGTGATAGCAAGATATATGACAATAAACAATATGGCTATCACAAAGTAAAGTGCATAAGTAAATGGTTCGGGTAAGAGATAACCGAGGCACGCGGAGACGATGATGTATCCCGAAGTTCACACCCTTGCGGATGCTAATCCCCGTTGGAGCGGTGTGGAGGCACAATGCTCCCCAAGATGCCACTAAGGCCACCGTAATCTCCTCACGCTCTCGCACAATGGAAGATGCGGTGATTCCACTAAGGGACCCTTGAGGGCGGTCACCGAACCCGTACAAATGGCAAACCTTGGGGCGGTCACCGATACCCGTACAAATTGCTCGGGGCAATCTCCACAACCTAATTGGATACCCCGACGCTTGCCCGGAGCTTTACACCATAATGATTGAGCTTCGAGACACCACCAAGCTTCTAGGACGCCAAAGCATCCACGAAGAACAATATCTAGGGTACTAAGTACCAAAGGTAATAAGCTTCTGAAACTTCACTTCCACGTATCACCGTGGAGAACTCAAATGATGCAACTAATGCAATGGCAAGGGCACACGGAGTGCCCAAATCCTTCTCTCCCAAATCCCACCAAAGCAACTAATGCTAGGGAGGAAAATGAGAGGAAGAACGAAGAAGAACACGAAGAACTCCAAGAACTAGACCCAAGGGGTTGCCCCCACTTAGAGAAGAAAGTGATTGGTGGAAATGTGGATCTAGATCTCCTCTCTCTTTTCCCTCAAGAACTAGCAAGAATCATTGGAGGGACTGAGATTTAGCTAGCTCGAAGAAGGTCAACAATGGGGGAAGAACACGAGTTAAAGAGATAGGGTTCAATGGGGAAGAAGACCCCCTTTTATAGGTGGGGAAAAATCCAACTGTTAAGCCTCATAGCCCGCACAGAGCGGTACTACCGCTCATGGAGCGGTACTACTGCTCGGTAGGTTCACCAACCATGTTGAGGCCAAAAAGTATGCAAAAAACAGTCCGACGGAGCGGTACTACCGCTCCACGAGCGGTAGTAAAAAATTACTACCGCTTCGGGGGCGGTACTACCGCTCGCACGAGGAGCGGTACTACCGCTGGATACTGAAAGTGCTGTAACTTTCGCAACGGACTCCGAATTCAACGAAACCAAGTTTGTTGGAAAGCTAAAAACATGGGCTAACACAATATTGATAGAAATATCAATAATAAGCAAGTGAGAAAAGTCCCATAAGAAAATGGTGAGAACCCTTCTTCAAATAAGACCGATAAAAACTCCCAACATCGAAAACATCATAGAAGATGCATATGGACTCCGTTTTCGATGAACTCGAGCTTGTCATGAAGATGACCATAAGCTCTAAAACTCACAAAGAGAAACACCAAACAAGAACCAATAAGTATGATGCAAGGATACAAATGGTTTGAGATCTCAACGAACGATACAATCGAGCTACTCACTTGAGAGCCCCCCTTGACAGTACGACAATCTATCCTAAAACAGAAAACCTATCAAGGGCAAACCTATACCTTGCACCTCGTCCTCTTGAGCTAGATGACGATGATCTTGGCTTCCTCAAGATGGACCACCTTTCTTGATTGCGTTGGCTTGATGAAGACTAGTTGATTGCTCCCCCATACACACTATGGGTGAGCCGCTCTTTAGCATATCTTCACAAGTCCATTGCCACCATCCTCCACCACTTGACGTCATTCTCCATGGGTTGTATGAGATCTTCCTCTTTATGCAAGCCCATGGAAACACACCTAACCCCACATAGAACTCTCACGAAGACCATGGTTTAGTACACAAATACGTAATGGACAATGCTTACCATACGATGGGATCACTTGATTCCTCTCGGTACATCTTGTACGCTTTATGTGTTGATCATCTTGATTTACTCTTTGCCCGACGATCTTGATCAACCTTGTGTCTCTATGACCATTCTTTGGATAATACCTTGAATACCACCTTGGTCATCATATAAACTCCTTGAACCCAACACATGGACTTCAAGAAGTGCCTATGGACACATCCTATAAATATAACTTAAGGCAACCATTAGTCCATAGGAATTGTCACCAATTACCAAAACCACATATGGAGATATATGCTCTAACAATCTCCCCCATTTTGGTAATTGATGACAACCACTTCAAAAGAGTTTATATAAGGAAATAAGCATAACCAAGCGCACACATACAAAGCAATAATGCATGCGTGCAAGATGTAAATGCTTACGCAATAAAAGCAAAACCCTCTAAACATATCCAAAGTAAACTCTCTAAACTTCTCCCCCATTGGCATCGATTGCCAAAATGGACGAAAAGTTTAGAAAGCCAATATATTTGGCGGTCCTCCAAAAAGTGTGTACTTCTCAGCAAATGAGTGCAAAGAAATACACAAATACGATGATAAGTAGTTGGATGAAAACAAACTATATTGAGGACCCAAAGATTGCAAATAAAAGGATCGTATGCCACAAAGACATACAAAAATAGAGGCAAGCAATCAAAATATACGAGATGGAACAAACAACCATATGGTCCTTCGAACCACATGAATAAAAGATATTATGATAAAGGCAACAAAGTGTTTTATCAAAAGTAGAGAAGCTCCCCATGATTTGTGCACTAATAAGAGATTTTTGTATTTGATACAAGTGCACAAAATAGGATCGTTGCTCCCAAATTAATAAAAACACACAACGAGTGCAACAAGATAAATGAGACAATAAGCATATCACTTGCACAAAACAAATGGCCGAGCAACATGTAAAAGAAGCAACTTAAGAATAGGCTCAACCAAAATAATGTGTGTGAGTCATGGTAAAGCACTTGAGAAGACTAAGATAAGGATGAGCATTACTCATCAACATAGTCTTGATGAAATGAGACACAAAGTGCAATACATATCATTCCCACACACACATACTAGAAAATGGGTTCAGAAGCTTACTAATAAACAAAATAAGAACCAATGCTCGTGACAACCCATGGTGAAGATAGGAAATAAGAACCTTGTCAAGAGGAGGGATACCAATCGAAATGGCAAAACCCTCATCAAGACAAGCATGAGGAAAAATAATCTTCATGGCCAAAGAGTGCATCAAGATGTAGGAAAATAAGATATGCACTCAAGACAAATCCTTTCACGAAGCCACCAAAAACTGAAAAAGGAAATGCAACGGTGGACGTGAAAGAAAAGTGGATATCAATTAGAGATGTAACTTCTCTCATGTGTAAAAGATTCTTAGTAGAAGACAATCATGATGATATATATCCACAAAGAAGGATGTACACACGAAATGGTTACAAGAAGGAACAAACAAGATATCCAAAAGGAAGTCATAAATATATAAAGAAGATCTTTGCTTGGAAGCATAGCACATGGCCTAATATTTTCTTATTGTACAATATGAACTTCCAACATACGAACATCAAAGACATCCAAACTAGCAATAAGATATCATCGTTCGGATGCTTTGAGAAAGGAAACAAGTACTACAAGAACGAATCAAGAGATTCATGCCATGATGCAACCTGGAAAAGAAAAGACATGTTTGGGCCTTTGCAAGAAATGAATGCATGAAGTAAATACTTGTTACCGAGACAACATTGGATTGATGTAGTAGATAGTTGTCCGTTGATCATCCTAACTTGGCTCCAATAACCACATGGTCTCAACACCTTCCTTATAGGTGAGCCGAGCATCCAACGCATCTCCAATTGTTCCTGGAACAACAAAACAAACAAAATGGTGCCCAAGCTCATTGGGACCAAAGAGTTAGAAAACCAACAACACTTAGGACAAACTCCACATAAATATGTGCACATATATATGAATTTAAATTTCATGCACACTTTAGCCAATTTATGACAAGGTGGAGTTTCCCCTATATATTAGGTCAAAGAAAGAAAGCAAGCAAAAGACGCTATATATAGTAAATATGCATGCTCAAGGCTTTCAAGAATCGACTCAACACAAAGTTGATAATACACCAAAAGACAAGGTATCAAGTGATAATAAGATACCAAACGAAAAACTATCACTTGAAGGATATCAATTAAAAGATACCTCAAGGAATGAGATATCCATTTACACATGCCAAATAAAAGGAAACAAGATACCAATTGAAGGAAAACAAACACGAGGTATCTAGTTTCCAAAAGAGAGCTAGGTTCCAACAAACCAAACCCTCGACAAATTTTCATGATGGCACAAAGCATCATAAAGAGCAAGACTTGCCTCCCATAAACACACACTTGATGGGGATCAAAAGATTTTATGATGGGCGAATAAAGAGAGTGTTCTAAAGAAAATAGGATAGCTCCCCCAAGGGATGTGCATTATATAGAATTTGCATTTAAATACAAAATGCACAAGATGGGATCATCACTTTCTCTATATCTATAAAAACACTTGACATGTTAAAATAGATCCACAAGAGGCAAGGAAGACAAACGAAACACAAAATCCAATGTAAAGACGATTAGCTATTCCTACCACATGATGGGAATACCAATTGTCAAGGACAAGAAGTATTTTGGAAATGATACTCATTGGTAGATCGCAAATATATCCAAGATCATCTTTACCCATAGAACACAAGAAAATGACACTTGTAGAGAAAACATGCCACCTAGGAACAAGATAATTTACAATATCAACACTAAGTGGCAATACCTCAAATGTACACATTCTCTAGGCTTGTAATATGCAGATAGCATATTACCCCCCCCCCATAATGTGATAACCCAACAATATTAACAAGTGGCAAATTAAAACCAACAAGAGATAATTAATGGACCATATAGAATTTGAATTTCTCATGAGTAAGACATACCACATAGAAACTAGATAATCTTGAAATATCAATCCTAAGTGGTATTCCCCATGTATACACATTTATAGGATTGTGAGGTGTGCAAAGCACATCACTCCCCCACAATGGGATAATCCATTAATCTATCACAAGAGCCAACAAAGATACAAACAAGATGCAAAAAGGCTCAATACAAGACTCACATGTACATGATATGCAAACCAACATACACATACTCGATTACGCAACATAAGCAAGTTGGAAGCACAACATGTATAAACACATGCAAGGTACAAAACCACAACATGCAAAGGGGCAAGCAACTAACAATGTAAACAGTTTAAGTACAAGTTACCGTAAGGAGGCACATTGGATATAAGATAGAAACTCGATAATCCAAATGACTTGGCTTGAGAAAATATGAATGATGAAGACCCCCTAATTCTTCATTATGTATCCAAGTCTCTAATGTCCTCCACAAACACCTATTGATCAAGTTTGAGCTTGTTGGTCCCCAACCACGTTGGGTCCTAAGAGGTTAGTCACAATAGGCTTGACAACCCAAATGGTACTTTTCTTGACACCACTTTGAGTACCAACAAACTTGGCAAACACATTGCCAACGTTATCCCTCCCAAGTGAATAGATATCATCAATAATGATTGGGTTGGATAAATTACCTCTCATGCAAGAAGAAGCGAAGTGACCCTTCTCACGACATAAGTAGCAACATCTACCCTTTAATTTCTTTCCTATTGATTTCTCAACATGAGGAGTGTTGGCTTGGGTCTTCTTGGGAAGGGGCCTTTCTTCAACTTGTAGTTCAGTATGTGAGTGCACTTGTGGCCTCTTCTCTTGTTGCTTGTGACTTTGGGGCTTCTTCTTTAGTGGGCAAGATCTAACATGGTGCCCTTAAATTTTGCACTTGAAGCAAATAATCTTGGCCGAATTCTTGACTTGTTCTTGGCCCTTCTTCTTGAAGCTTTTGGACTTATTCTTCTTGTTGGAGTTGAATCGAAGTCCATATTTTTCATTTGGGGATTTTTGCCCACACAACACATTGTTGAGTGTGGATATTCCTTCACGACTCTTTTCCAAGTCTTTCTTAAAGGAAGTGACTTGGGCCTTGAGGTATTTGATTTCCTCTACATGGTTAGTATCAACACAAGTACTAGAGGAAGTATAAGCTTCATTGTTAGAGCAACAAGGCGTGCAAAGTAATTCATCACAAGATGTAGCAACATTGTGAGTAGATGAATTACGAGGACTAGCACATGGCAATATAGGTTTTCGACTAGAAATAGTGCTAATGTCCACATGAGGCTCACTCGATGTTACCTTGGTAGTAATAGCCTCATGAGCTAATTTTAGCACATTATGGGATACTAGAAGATCATCATGAGAGCTTGTGAGCATTACATGACTTTCTTCCAATTTCCCATAATTGCTAGATAGCAACTCGAGTTGAGCCCTTAGCTCAACATTCTCCTTTAAAATGTATGCTTCACAAGAAGTAGAATTAGTAGCACAAGCATCATTATTAACAATAAGAGGAGAAGGCAACTTGGCAAGATCTTTAGCATATGAAGCTTCAAGTTGAGCATGAGACTCGGTGAGTTCGATGAGCGAACTCTTAATAGCCTTTGAGCCATTTTCGAGGTGCTCATAGTCCTCAACGAGTTTAGCATGTGCAACTTCAAGCTTACCGTTTTTAGCTCTAAGATCATTAGCCACCTCAAGAGCTCTATCATGGGATTCCTTTAATCTAGATAATTCTATATAAAGGTTTCCTCAAGAGATTCCTTGGTGGTTTGTTCATTTTCAAGAGCTTGAGATAGCTCCGCGATCTCGTTAGCGTATTCACGCTCATGACCTTCCATTGTCTCAATGGTGGCCTCATGCTCCTCGAGATGAGCTTCCAACCCGTGGATGTATTTCTTACCCTCAGTGGCAATAGACATGATTTCCAAGAAGTTGGAACAAGCAAGTTTATTCTTATAAAGAGATTTAAAAATCATTTCACCCTTAATTTAAGGATGCAATATTATCACTCTCTTCATCATTATTCTCATCCCCATTATCATTAACATCATCATCATGAGATATATTGGGATTCAAAGTAGGAGATACCTTTGAAGCCTTAGCCATAAGGCAGAAGTGAGTCACAATAGATGATGATGTAGGATCTCTTGAAGCATCATTCAAGGCCACATCTTGTTCCATGGAGTGATGAATTTCCTCTACATTCTTAGCACAACAACTCGAGGAAATATATATATTTTAATCATGGCAACAAGATATAAGAAGAATATCATCATGAGATTTAGTCAAACAGTTTTTACATGATATGCAAGGACTATCAACACAAGCATGTAAAACATTTAGAGTGCTCGAAGTGTTAATGCCAAAAGATAACGCATTGCAATAATATAGTGATGAAGGATCATCAACAATAAACCCACTATCAATGTTGCAATGATCACCACTACTCACCATATCACTACCTTGTGGCAATCCACATGTAGGTGAAGTAGATGAAGTTGAGAAGACCACACGACCGGAGGTGGAGGGAGAACAATCATTCCCACAAATATTGGACATACCATATTTATCTTGAAGCTTTGTCCACAACTCATGAGCATCCCGGAATGGCATGAGTTGAAATATAACTACATTGCTCAAAGCATCAAAAAACACATTAGAAGCTTGAGCATTGAGATAAGAGTTTTTGTCATCCTCTAAAGATATATTTTGAGAATCCTTTGGAGGAGAAAAACCCATATCTACAATTCGCTCTAAATTTTGGTGCAAGACCCGAAAGTGATTAAGCATGCGAATTACCCAAACATCAAAATTTGTGCCATCGATACTAAGAGTGTGAGTGAATCCTAAACCCCTAGTCGACATCCTTACTCTCTAGGTGGTTAAACCTAATAAAGAGAGACCTAGCTCTGATACCAATTGAAAGGACATGGATGTCACCTAGAGGGGGGTGAATAGGTGCTTTTAAATAATTACGGTTTAGGCTTGAACAAAAGCGGAATAAAACTAACGTTTAATTTGTCAAGCACAAAACCTACAACAACCAGGCTCACCTATGTGCACCAACAAATTATGCTAAGCAAGAGAAACAACTAAGTGATGGCAAGATATATGACAATAAACAATATGGCTATCACAAAGTAAAGTGCATAAGTAAAGGGTTCGGGTAAGAGATAACCGAGGCACGCGGAGACGATGATGTATCCCGAAGTTCACACCCTTGCAGATGCTAATCCCCGTTGGAGCGGTGTGGAGGCACAATGCTCCCCAAGATGCCACTAAGGCCACCGTAATCTCCTCACGCTCTCGCACAATGCAAGATGCCGTGATTCCACTAAGGGACCCTTGAGGGCGGTCACCGAACCCGTACAAATGGCAAACCTTGGGGCGGTCACCGATACCCGTACAAATTGCTCAGGGCAATCTCCACAACCTAATTGGATACCCCGACGCTTGCCCGGAGCTTTACACCATAATGATTGAGCTCCGAGACACCACCAAGCTTCTAGGACGCCAAAGCATCCACGAAGAACAATATCTAGGGTACTAAGTACCAAAGGTAATAAGCTTCTGAAACTTCACTTCCACGTATCACCGTGGAGAACTCAAATGATGCAACTAATGCAATGGCAAGGGCACACGGAGTGCCCAAATCCTTCTCTCCCAAATCCCACCAGAGCAACTAATGCTAGGGAGGAAAATGAGAGGAAGAACGAAGAAGAACACGAAGAACTCCAAGAACTAGACCCAAGGGGTTGCCCTCACTTAGAGGAGAAAGTGATTGGTGGAAATGTGGATCTAGATCTCCTCTCTCTTTTCCCTCAAGAACTAGCAAGAATCATTGGAGGGACTGAGAGTTAGCTAGCTCGAAGAAGGTCAACAATGGGGGAAGAACACGAGTTAAAGAGATAGGGTTCAATGGGGAAGAAGACCCCCTTTTATAGGTGGGGAAAAATCCAACCGTTAAGCCTCATAGCCCGCACAGAGCGGTACTACCGCTCATGGAGCGGTACTACCGCTCGGTAGGTTCACCAACCACGCTGAGGCCAAAAAGTATGCAAAAAACAGTCCGACGGAGCGGTAGTAAAAAATTACTACCGCTTCGGGGGCGGTACTACCTCTCCGGGGGTGGTACTACCGCTCGCATGAGGAGCGGTACTACCGCTGGATACTGAAATTGCTGTAACTTTCGCAACGGACTCCGAATTCAACGAAACCAAGTTTGTTGGAAAGCTAAAAACATGGGCTAACACAATATTGATAGAAATATCAATAAGAAGCAAGTGAGAAAAGTCCCATAAGAAAATGGTGAGAACCCTTCTTCAAATAAGACCGATAAAAACTCCCAACATCGAAAACATCATAGAAGATGCATATGGACTCCGTTTTCGATGAACTCGAGCTTGTCATGAAGATGACCATAAGCTCTAAAACTCACAAAGAGAAACACCAAACAAGAACCAAGAAGTATGATGCAAGGATGCAAATGGTTTGAGCTCTCAACGAACGATACGATCGAGCTACTCACTTGAGAGCCCCCCTTGACAGTACGACAATCTATCCTAAAACAGAAAACCTATCAAGGGCAAACCTATACCTTGCACCTCGTCCTCTTGAGCTAGATGACGATGATCTTGGCTTCCTCAAGATGGACCACCTTTCTTGATTGCGTTGGCTTGATGAAGACTAGTTGATTGCTCCCCCATACACACTATGGGTGAGCCGCTCTTTAGCATATCTTCACAAGTCCATTGCCACCATCCTCCACCACTTGACGTCATTATCCATGGGTTGTATGAGATCTTCCTCTTGACGCAAGCCCATGGAAACACACCTAACCCTACATAGAACTCTCACGAAGACCATGGGTTAGTACACAAATACGTAATGGACAATGCTTACCATACCATGGGATCACTTGATCCCTCTCGGTACATCTTGTATGCTTTATGTGGTGGTCATCTTGATTTACTCTTTGTCCGACGATCTTGATCAACCTTGTGTCTCTATGACCATTATTTGGATAATACCTTGAATACCACCTTGGTCATCATATAAACTCCTTGAACCCAACAGATGGACTTCAAGAAGTGCCTATGGACACATCCTATAAATATAACTTAAGGCAACCGTTAGTCAATAGGAATTGTCACCAATTACCAAAACCACATATGGAGATATATGCTCTAACACTCATGTCAAGATGAAGTATGATTTGCTTGTTGGGGAGATACACATCCCCATTGAGGTGACCTAGTGACTATTCGGAAATTCTTCGTTCTCTTTTGTGATTCGAGAAGTTATGTCGAGGGGATTTGATCAACCCCATTGACGTGTTTATTTCGATGACCATGAGATGGATGAATCGAGGAGTCACAAACCTCTGTTCCAAGATTTCACCTTTGGTTGCTTAGAAGAAAAATGATAGATTTAGTTTAGTTTTCCCTGTTTTCTGTTTTAGCGTACGGTAGAAAAGTACCCCAAAAATAAAAGTTCTTCGAACGTCCTGAAAATCAAGTATGATTTTTTCTGGATTTTTTGAAAAATAATGAGACAAAGAGTCTGTCTCGGGGCCACACGAGTGGGCCACTAGCCCTAGGGGCGCGGGCACCCCCTGGCCGCGCCACCAAGGCTTGTGGGGCCCACAGGCACCCCCCACTCACTCTTGCTCTCATCCGCTTCTCCTACCTCTAGAAAAAATCGTTTCGCACTTCAAACCCGTGTTCTTGCTCCTCTTGCTGGGATTTTCGATCTCTTTCCTCAAATCACCATTCTCCGAACTGTTTTGGGGAAATTACTCCTTGGTAAGTGGCTCCTCCATTGGTCCAATTAGTTTTTTCTCTAGGGCCTTATACTCCGCGTATTTTTGCTGCCTTGGTGACCATGTTCTTGAGCTTTGCATGCTGATTTTAGCTGGTCCCAAGTAGTTTTGATGCGTAATATGGCTTCTAGGAACTTGTGGGAGTAGTTGCTACCAGTTTAATTGAGTCTTGTTCATTTTTCCTTTGGGTCACTGAAAATTTCAGAAAAGGAAGATGTTGAGGAGAAACTTTCATGGTGGTTCTTCAAGCAAGGGAGGTCCACATCTTGCGATTCGGGAGCGTGATCCTTACCAACCTAGGGACGCACAGGTTCAACCATGTGAATGGCCTTCAGATGAATTTATGATTGAGGCATGCTTCAAAGATGAGTTTGATGCACTTGTTCACAACGTCGGACTCGAAGAATTCAGCTCCGATAAATGTGAACAGTATGTTGCTCTCACTTCCTCTTTTGTTCGTAGATTCAAATTTTCAGCTGGTCGTGAGCCATCGGTACAGTTTGATCTCTATGATAAATCGTATACCATGGATTTAGAGGATTTCAGTAGAATTTGCAAAATACCTATTTGGGATAACCTCAGTGATCCTCCTAAATCTTCGGTTAGAGATTTTTGCTTTGGTATTACGGTTGAAAAAACAAGAGACATTACGCAAGCTACCATGGGGAGTATTCATTTTCCTGCCTTGCATTACTTTGCCCTCTTCATAGGCAAATGCATTGATGGCAAGATTGAGCATTATCACGTCTGCGCACCCGACCTTAGTATCCTTAAGAGCGGAGTGACAGGTGACAAAAGCTTCAACATGGGAGCTATTATAGCAAGGAGGCTGAATAAGAATGCAATTGAAGGGGATTTATTTCGTGGGATCTATGCCACTCGCATAGCAAATTTTCTTGGAGTACCCATCCGCGAAGGAGATCCCCCGCTACATACAGCTTTCCTTGACCGCGTCGCTTTGACACGCTACCAGTTCCTTGAGAGGGACGATGAATCCCTCCTATACCGATTGCTATTTAACCGGCAGTGTGTTTTCCATATTACCCTTCCTACTCCTGCTCTCTTTGACTTTTAGGTAAAACGGAGATATTATATAACCAGAGGAGAGGCAGAGGAGTATGAGAGGGAGGCAAAGGCTGCTCGTCTCCGTGAGGCAGCTATTCAGGCAGTGGCTGCATCGCTCCCATATAACCCCGATTATGATTTTGGGTTTTGCCACGACCATCCTTGGGAGTAGACCAAGTTAGGCCAAAAGCCTAAGCTTGGGGGAGTACGTGTTTTCACCGACTTTACATTCTTGCTTATGCTTTCGCTTTGTTAGCCGGTGTTCACACTTTGTCACTCTATCATCCATGCTAGTTTATTTTCTTTTTCTCGTTTTCTTTTCGTGTGTCTGTCTAGTTTGAGAAAACCCAAAAAGATTTTATTTTCTTATTTTGCTTGTTGGGAACTTTCCCATGTAGATATTTTTGTTTTTCTTTGGGTCAAGGTAGAAGATATTGGTTACAATATTTAGTGGCTCTTGCATGCATACCTGTTTAGCTTTCAAAGAGCCATATTACTTTATCTTCTCCTTTGTGTTTGCCTGCAGATTCCAGCGTAGTCCAATGCACGAGCACTCTTATTATTGTTGACATCGTTCGGTCGTGCAAGTGAAAGGCAATAATGACGATATATGATGAAGTGATTGAGCCTGGAAAAGCTGGTACGAACTCGATCTATTTTGTTTTTGTAAATATGACTAGCTCATCATGCCTGATTTAGCTTTGTTGTAAGAGACACATGTTTGCAATGACAACTTAGAGATCATAGTTGCTTATGCCATGCTTACTTAGCTAGGAGCTTATAATGGTTTGTCTTGGTTGCCAACATGAATGCTGAGATGACTATGATGTAGTATGATAGGATGGTATCCTCCTTTGAATGTTTCAAGTAGCTTGACTTGGCGCACGTTCACGCATGTAGTTGAAACAAAATCAACATAGCCTCTATGATGTTCACGTTCATGGTGATTTACGTCCTACTCATGCTTGCACTCAATGTTAGTTAATCTCAATGCATTTTGATGACTGTTGTGGCTCTCTAGTTGGTCGCTTCCCAGTATTTTGCTAGCCTTCAGTTGTACTAAGCGGGAATACTGCTTGTGCATCCACCTCCATAAACCCAAAGTTGTGCCATATGAGTCCACCATACCAACCTATGTGCGGTATCTACCTGCCGTTCCAAGTAAATTTGCATGTGCCACTCTCTAAAGCTTCAAGAAATAATCTGTTTTGCATGCCCGAACCGCTCATGTGGTGACAGGGGGCTATTGGTATCATCCATGCTAGGCGTGTTATCCTCGATATGTGTTTATTCACTATCATTCACGAGAAAGGGACCGGTAATTGGAATTCCCAGTTCCATGCTCAAATTGAAAAGATAATTGCAAACAAAACTCCCCCACGATTGTTGTTGGTATGGACGGTACCCGAGGATTCGGCTAGCCATGGAGTGTGATTGATTGGTGGTGGGGGAGTCAATACTTTACTTTTCTGTTTGGTTAGCCGTGGAGTGTGATTGATTGGTGGTGGGGAACCGCCTATAACATGTGTAGCATGGAAGATGTTGAGAACTCTTAGTCATTGCGTTGACAATGAAAGCATGCCACCCAAAATTATTATCTTTGTTTTCAAAAGCTTGAGCTCTGGCACCTCTACAAATCAATGCTTCCCACTGCGAAGGGCCTGTCTATTTATGTTCATGTTGAGTCATCCTCCTCTTACAAAAGCACCAATTAGAGAGCACCTCTGTCATTTTTATGCTTTGCTTTTAACTGTGTTGAGTATGACTATGACTGGATCTTCATTGCCTTGAATTACAATGCTTAGTCAGCCCTTGGTGTTTGAAGGTGCTCTGCATTTATGTTTTGCGGTCTCAGAAAGAGCTAGCGAGATACCATCTATTCGTACTGCTTAATGTTGTTTTGATTGAAGTGTTGACATTTGAGGCTTATTATTATTTGCTCGCTAGTTGACTATGCCATTGATATGAGTTTACCGTGAGACCTAGATGTCATTTGCTTATGTGGTTTGATTGTGATCTTGCTGAAATTCTGGTTGTGAGTTAGACATAGTTGCAACAACAAGATCGAACAGAGTTCGTCAAAGTTTTATTTTGTCTCTCTCTGTTTGTCAACTGAGTTGCTTGAGGACAAGCAAAGCTTTAAGCTTGGGGGAGTTGATACGTCTCCGTCGTATCTACTTTTCCGAACTCTTTTGCCCTTGTGTTGGACTCTAATTTGCACGATTTGAATGGAACTAACCCGGACTGACGCTGTTTTCAGCAGAATTGCCATGGTGCTGTTTTTGTGTAGAAATAAAAGTTCTCGGAATGTCCTGAAAATTTACGGAGATTTTTTCTGGAATAAAAGAAAAATACCTCCGCAAAGATCCACCGGAGGGGGCGTGCAGGTGGGCCACAAGCCCACAGGCCACAACCACTGCCTATGGCCGCGCCATGTAGGCTTGTGGGGCCCACGTGGCACCACCGCCCCAATCTCAGTTCTATATTTTACGTTTCGCGTGCAAAAAAATCAGAGAGAAGGTTTCATCGCGTTTTGCAATACGGAGGCGCCGCCACATCCTGTTCTTCATTTGGACGGCAGATCTGGAGTCTGTTTCGGGCTACGGAGAGGGGAAATCGTCGCCATCGTCATCATCAACCTTTCTCCATCGACAATTCCATGATGCTCTTCATTGTTCGTGAGTAATCTCATCGTAGGCTTGTTGGACGATGATGAGTTGGATGAGGTCTATCATGTAATCGAGTTAGTTTTTGACGGGGATTGATCCCTAGTATCCACTATGTTCTCGATTGATGTTGCTACCACTTGGCTATGCTTAATGCTTGTCACTAGGGCCCGAGTGCCATGATTTCAGATCTGAACCTATTATGTTGTCACCAATATATGTGTGTTTTAGATCCTATCTTGCAAGTTGTAGTCACCGACTATGTGTTATGACCCGGCAACCCCAGAGTGAGAATAGCCGGAACCACTCCCGGAGATGACCATAGTATGAGGAGTTCATGTATTCACCGCGTGTTAATGCGTTGGTCCGGTTCTTTATTAAAAGGAGAACCTTATATCCCGTAGTTTCCATTAGGACCCCGCTGCCACAAGAGGGATGGACAATAGATGTCATGCAAGTTCTTTTCCCTAAGCACGTATGACTACATACGGAATACATGCCTACATTAGATTGACGAACAAGAGCTAGTTACTTATCTCTCCGTGTTATAGTTGTTACATGATGAATCACAGCCGTCACACTCATCCATCACCAATCCACTGCCTACGAGTCCTTTACTACTGGTTCTCGCTACGTTACTTTGCCTAGGCTTGTCCCTTGCTACCAAAGGGATTGGGCCACTTTGCTGCTGCTGTCACTTGTTACTCTGCTGCTGCTACTGCTCTTCCTTACTACTCCGCTGTTACTTGTTGCAATACTTTGTTGGAGTCGTAGCCGGGGAAGCATTCTTCTCAAGAATAATCCCCCGTCCACGTGGCGGCGCTATTGATACAACAGTTACGGATAGTCTGCCTTGTCAACGGATTGTTTCTCGCACCGTTGCTATCAAACTACTTTGCTACTGATACTTTGCTTGCAGACACTTATCTTTCAGGTGTGGTTGAATCTGATAAACTCAGCTGCTAATACTTGAGAATATTCTTTATCTTCCCCTTGTGAGCGAATCAATAAATTTGGGTCGAATACTCTACCCTCGAAAATTGCTGCGATCCCATACGCTTGTGGGTCATCACTATCCAGCATGCATCTAGTGTATTGAGTTCATGACGAACAGAGTAACGCCTTAAGCAAGATGAATTGATGTAGAGGGATAAACTCAAACCAATGATGAAAACCCCATCTTTTTACCCTTGATGGCAACAACATGATGCGTGGCTCGCTACCCCGCTGGGTGAGGTCACCGCACGGTATGAACCCAAAACCAAGCACTTCTACCATTGCAAGAATCATAGATCAAGCTGGCCAAATAAAACCCACAACTCGAAGAGAATTACAAGGATATGAAATCATGCATATAACAGATCAGAAGAAACTCAAATAAGATTCATAGATAATCTGATCATAAATCCACAATTCATCGGATCTCGACAAACACACCGCAAAAGAAGATTACATCGGATAGATCTCCATTAAGATCATGGAGAACTTTGTATTGAAGATCCAAGAGAGAGAAGAAGCCATCTAGCTACTAGCTATGGACCCGTATGTCTATGGTGAACTACTCATGCATCATCAGAGAGGTCATGGTGTTGATGAAGAAGACCTCAGTATCCGAATCCCCCTCCGGCAGGGCACCAGAACGTGCCCCAGATGGGATCTTGCGGAGACAGAAGCTTGCGGCGGCGGAAAAGTGTTTTCGTTGATCTCTTGATTTTTTTCTGGGATTTTAGGGAATATATAGGCTAAAGACCTAGGGCAGAGGAGGCCCTGGGAGCCCACAAGTCTGGGAGGCGCAGGCCCCCTGGCCACGCCATGAGGGCTTGTGGGGTCCCTGGTGACCCCCTGCCTTGGTTCTCAAGTCTCCCGATTGTCTTCTGTTCCGGAAAAAGTCTTTTCGGAAGTTTTATTCCATTTGGACTCCGTTTAAAATCCTCCTCTGAAAAGGGTCAAAAACACGGAAAAAACAGGAACTGGCACTTGGCAGTGAGTTAATAAGTTAGTCCCAAAAAAGATAAAAAAGGCATACAAAACATCCAAAGTTTGACAAGATAATAGCATGAAACCATAAAAAATTATAGATACATTGGAGACGTATCAGTGCTCCATCATGGAAAGATGAACGAGTCTCCGGAATCCTCAAATCTGCAGCCAACCGTATTGATTTAAATCTATACTCATACTCACAGTTTTGGTTCTACACGTCATAGATCTGGGCTTGGAGGTGATCAATTCTGTCATAGAGCCTGGAGAGGTGCTTCCTGATGTCATTGGCATCGATCTTGTGCTTGTTGGTGAACTCCATGATCATCATGTGGTTGGCGTTGAGTCCATGCTCCACCATCCATTGGCACTTAAAGACTTGTTGCTCCATTGCTTCGAGCCTCGCCTCCACTCTTCCGGTCTTCTTGGGCCCCTCAACATCACGGATGTGCAGCATCCCCTCATGCATCTCGATAGATTGAGGGTGTTTCAGCACTCCCGCGAGGTAGGGATTGATGAACTTCTCGAAGATCTTGTCCTTCGGAGCTTTTGGGGATGCCATGGCGATCTAGATCTGCAGAAGAAACAGGCTCGAAACAAAAACAGAGGAAAATTACATGATACGAGGATCAGACCTTTCGGGAGAATATATAATGATTTTTTTTCCGACCAGAAGGAGTACTCTGCAACAAAACGGAGTCCGGGAGGCACATGAGGTCGTTACAAGCCCCCAGGCGCGACCAGGGGGGTGGCCCTAGCCTGGCAGGCTTGTCTCCTCCTCATGCGCTTTCCGGGCTACTTTAATTTTTTCTATTTTTCTAAAAATTCCAAAACGGAGAAAAATTCCTACAGGAAAAGTTTTGGAGTTTGTTTACTTACCGAATCACATACCTCTTCGTTCTCGGAGTGTGAAACAGGCTGATAGATATCCCTTATGTACTCCTCCGGAGTTATGGTATTGATAATATTGCTTTCAACATTTATGGGAGTACCTGAGATATAATGCTTGATTCTTTGCCCATTTACCACTCTCGGAAAATTACCTTCCGTGTTGTTGATCTTGATGGCACCGAAATGATATACTTCCTCAACAATGTAAGGACCTTCCCATTTAGAGAGAAGCTTGCCTGCAAAAAATCTTAAACGAGAATTATATAGCAAGACATAATCACCTATATTGAACTCACGCTTGCCACCTCTTAACCTTTTCTTTAAACAACTTGGCATTTTCATATGCGTGAGCTCTCCATTCATCAAGTGAGCTAATATCAAATAACCTCTTCTCACCAGCAAGTTTGAAATCAAAGTTGAGCTCTTTGATTGCCCAATAAGCCTTATGCTCTAGCTCAAGAGGTAAATGACATGCTTTACCGTATACCATTTTGTACGGAGACATGCCCATGGCATTCTTATAGGCAGTTCTATAAGCCCACAGTGCATCCTCGAGCTTCTTAGACCAATTCTTTCTACACCTATTGACAGTCTTTTGCAGAATTAGTTTAATCTCTCTATTACTTATCTATACTTGACCACTGGACTGAGGATGATAGGAAGATGCAATTCTATGATTGACATCATACTTAGCAAGCGTTTTACGGAAAACACCATGAATGAAATGTGAACCACCGTCGGTCATTAGATATCTAAGGACTCCAAATCTAGGGAAAATAACTTCTTTAAGCATCCTGATAGAAGTGTTGTGATCAGCACTACTATTTGGATAGCTTCTACCCACTTAGTAACGTAATGAACAACAACTAGGATATGAGTATACCCGTCGGCTTTTGGAAAAGGTCCCATATAATCAAGGCCCCAACCATCAAATGGTTCAATGACAAGTGAATAGTTCATAGGCATTTCCTGACGTTTACCGATATTACCTATTCTTTGACATTCGTCACAAGACAAGACAAACTTACGGGCATCCATGAAGAGAGTGGGCCAGTAGAAACCTGATTGCAATACCTTGTGTGCAGTTCTATCTCCCGCATGGTGTCCTCCGTAAGCCTCAGAGTGACACTTCTGTAGGATTTGTCCCTGTTCATGTTCAGGTACACAACGTCTAATAACACCATCTACTCCTTCCTTATAAAGGTGAGGATCATCCCGGAAGTAATGTCTCAAATCAAAGAAGAATTTCTTCTTTTGCTGGTATGTGAAACTAGGTGGTATATATTTGGCAACGATATAGTTTGCATAATCAGTGTACCACGGTGTACTACGTGAAGCATTGATGACATTTAGTTGCTCATCAGGTAAGCTGTCATCAATAGGTTGTGGGTCATCAAGAACATTCTCCAACCTAGACAAGTTATCTGCTACTCGGTTATCAGCACATTTCCTGTCGACAACATGCAAATAAAATTCTTGTAGCAAGAGAACCCATCTGATAAGTCTAGGTTTAGCATCTTTATTTTCCATGAGGTACTTAATAGCAGCGTGATCAGTGTGAATAGTGACTTTGGAATCAACTATGTAAGATCTGAACTTTTCACATGCAAACACGGCTGCTAAAAATTCCTTTTCAGTAGTAGCATAGTTTCTTTGGGCACTGTCTAGAGTTTTACTAGCATAGTGAATACCATTCAACTTCTTATCAACTCTTTGTCCTAGAACAACACCAACAGCATAATCACTAGCATCACACATGATTTCAAAAGGCAAGTTCCAATCAGGTGGTTGAACAATAGGTGCAGTTATCAAAGCCTTCTTAAGTATTTTGAAAGCTTCCTCACAATCATCGTCAAAAACAAAAGGAATATCCTTTTGCAAGAGATTGGTAAGAGGCCTTGAAATCTTAGAGAAGTCTTTAATGAACCTTCTATAGAAACCAACATGTCCAAGGAAACTTCTTATACCTTTGATATATGTGGGGCATGGCATTTTGTCGATCGCGTCAACCTTAGCCTTATCGACTTCAATACCTCTTTGAGAAATTTTATTTCCTAAGATGATGCCTTCATTAACCATAAAGTGGCGCTTCTCCCAATTCAAGACAAGGTTGGTGTCTCTACATCTCTGCAAGACTCGATCATGGTTGCTGAGGCAATCATCAAAAGAAGACCCGTAAACGGAGAAGTCATCCATGAAAACCTCAACAATCTTTTCACAAAAGTCAGACAATATAGCCATCATACATCTTTGAAAGGTAGCAGGTGCATTACATAAGCCAAAAGGCATACGTCTGTAAGCAAAGGTACCGAAAGGGCAGGTGAAAGTGGTTTTCTCCTGATCAGCTTGTGCAACTGGTATTTGGGAGAAACCAGAATAACCGTCTAGAAAGCAGGAGTGTGTGTGTTTAGACAATCTTTCTAGCATTTGGTCGATAAAAGGAAAAGGGTAATGATCTTTCCTAGTGGCTTTATTCAATTTCCTAAAATCAATCACCATCCTATAGCCAGTAATAATCATGTGCGGGATAAATTCAACCTTATCATTAGGGACAACGGTAATACCTCCCTTCTTAGGGACGCAATGCACCGGACTTACCCCATCACTATGAGCAACAGGATAAATAATACCTGCTTCCAAGAGCTTTAATATTTCTTTTCTTACTACCTCTTTCATCTTAGGATTTAATCTCCTTTGATGATCAGCAACTGGTTTGGAATCAGGATCGGTTTTAATCTTGTGCTGGCATAGAGTGGGACTAATGCCCTGAAGATCATCAAGAGTATATCCAATAGCAGCATGGTGCTTCCTCAGAGTTTTTAGTAACTTCTTTTCTTCATGCTCTCGGAGACTAGCACTAATTATAACAGGATATATCTATTTTTCATCAAGATAAGCATACTTAAGAGTATCAGGCAACTGTTTAAGCTCGAACACAGGATCACCCTTTGGTGGGGGTGGATCTCCAAGGATTTCAATAGGCAAGTTATTCTTAAGGATGGGATATTGTTTAAAGATAACTCTATCTATCTCATCCCTTTCATCCATATGCATATCATTTTCATTCTCAAGCAAATATTGCTCTAAGAGATCAGTAAGAGGCACGACAATAGAAGCTAGGGCAATAGTTTCATCCTTACTAGGAAACTCTTTTTCATGAGGTTGTCTACCAAACTTGGAGAATTTGAACTCATGTGACACACCTTCAAAGCCAACAGTGACAGTTTGCTTCTCACATTCAATATGAGTATTGACAGTATTGAGGAAAGGTCTACCAAATATGATGGGACAAAAGCTATCTTGTGTGGTAGCAAGAATGAGAAAATCAGCAGGATATTTCGTTTTACCACACAAGACTTCAACATCCCTAACAATTCCCACATGGCACATAGTATCTCTATTGGCAAGCTGAATAGTGACATCAATAGGCTCCATCTCAGCAGGTGCAATCTCGTCTTTAATTTCATCATATAAGGATTGAGGTATTGCACTAACACTAGCACCCACGTCACATAAACCATGATAACAATGATCTCCTATCTTAACAGAAACAACAGGCGTGCCAACAACATGCCTATGATTGTCTCTAGCATGTGGTTTAGCAATTCTAGCAGCATCTTCACACAAGTGAATATCATAGCCATCAACATTGTCGGGCAGGAGATCTTTGATAATAGCAATGCTAGGTTCAACTCTAATTTTCTCAGGGGGTGTAGGTGTTCTAATGTGGCCCCTACGTATCTCAGTTGAAGCTTTAGAATGATCCTTTATCCTAACAGGGAAAGGTGGTTTCTCAATGTAAGCACTGGGAACAATAGGATCATTATAGGCAATGACTTTCTCTTCAACTGGATTGGGTTTAACTACATTGATTTCTAAGGGAGGATGATATTTAAACCACTTCTCTTTGGGGAGCTCAATATGAGCAGCAAATGATTCACACAATGAAGCTACTATCTCAGAGTCAAGTCCATATTTAGCGCTAAAATCACAAAAAGTATTTGTTTCAACAAAGGATTTAACACAATCAAACTTGAAATTCATAGTTGACTCCTTACCTTCATCAAGCTCCCAATCTTCAGAGTTGCGTTTAATTCTTTCCAATAAATTCCATTTGAAGTCAATATCTCTCTTCATAAAAGAACCGGTACAAGAAGTGTCAAGCCTGGTGTGACCATCATGAGAAAGCCGAGCATAGAAGTTTTGAATGATAATTTCTTTCGAGAGCTCATGGTTGGGGCATGAATATAACTTTGATTTAAGACTCCCCCAAGCTTGAGCGATTCTTTCTCTGTCACGAGGCCAAAAATTATAAATATAATTCCGATCACGATGTACTAGATTCATAGGATAAAACTTTCGATGAAATTCCAATTTCAACCGGTTGTAGTTCCATGATCCAGTATCATCACATAGCCTATACCATGTCAACGCCTTATCCCTCAAAGATAAGGGAAAGACCTTCTTCTTGACCTCATCCTCGGGCAAACCTGCAAGCTTAAATAAACCACAAAATTCATCTACATAGATTAGATGCAAGTCTGGATGTGATGTTTCATCTCCTGTAAAAGGATTAGCCAGCAGTTTCTCAAGTATACCAGAAGGAAATTCATAGAAAATATTTTCAGTAGGTGCAGCAGGTTGAGGAGAAACTTTTTGTGCTTCCGTTCAAGATGAAGATACCCCGAACAAGCTACTCAAAGGATTAGTTTCCATAGTGACAAGTGCCAATAAATTTCAGCACACTATATAAATGTTTCCTTACCAAATTCCACTTACCAAAGGCGCTTCACTCCCCGGCAATGGTGCCAGAAAAGAGTCTTGATGACCCACAAGTATAGGGTATCTATCGTAGTCCTTTTGATAAGTAAGAGTGTCGAACCCAACGAGGAGCACAAGGATCTGACAAGTGGTTTTCAGCAAGGTAATCTCTGCAACCACTGAAATTATCGGTAACAAGTAGTTGTGTGACAAGATGATTCGTAGCAAGTAGCAAGTAACAACGGTGCAGCAAAATGGTCCAATCCCTTTTGTAGCAACGGACAAGCCTGGACAAAGTCTTATAGGAGGTAAAGCACTCCCGAGGACACATTGGAATTTTTGTCAAGCTAGTTTTCATTAAGTTCATATGATTCGCGTTCGCTACTTTGATAGTTTGATATGTGGGTGGACCGGCGCTTGGGTACTGCCCTTACTTGGACAAGCATCCCACTGATGATTAACCCCTCTCGCAAGCATCCGCAACTACTAAAGAAAAATTAAGACCAAGTCTAACCATAGCATTAAACTAGTGGATCCAAATCAGCCCCTTACGAAGCAACGCATAAACTAGGGTTTAAGCTTCTGCCACTCTAGCAACCCATCATCTACTTACTACTTCCCAATTCCTTCCTCTAGGCCCAAATAATGGTGAAGTGTTATGTAGTCGACGTTCACATAACACCACTAGAGGAGAGACAACATACAACACATCAAAATACCGAACGTATACCAAATCACAAGACTACTCATAGCATGACTTATCCCATGTCCTCAGGAACAAAATTGACTACTCACAAAGCATAATCATATTCATGACCAGAGAGGTAATGAGTAGCATCAAAGATCTGAACATAAACTCTTCCACGAATTAATCCAACTAGCATCAACTACAAAGAGTAATCAACACTACTAGCAGCCTTACAAGTACCAATCGGGATTGGGAGACGGAGATTGGTTACAAGATATGAACTAGGGTTTGGAGAGGAGATGGTGCTGATGAAGATGTTGATGGAGATGACTCCCCTCTGATGAGAGGAGTGTTGGTGATGACGATGGCGACGATTTCCCCCTTCGGGAGGGAAGTTTCCCCGGCAGGACGACCGTGCCGGAGCTCTAGATTGGTTCTGCTCAAGTTCCGCCTCATGGCAGCGGCGATTCCTCCCGAAAGCCTCCTCTTGATTTTTTCTAGAATGAAACCCTTCTTGTAGCAAAAGAGGTGGGCCACAGGCCCAACAGGGAGCCCACAAGCCCCCTAGGCGCGGCCAGGGGGGTAGGCCGCGCCTAGCAGGCTTGTGGCCTCCTGCTGGCTCGCCTCTGGTACTTCTTTGGCCCAATATTTTTTATAAATTCCAAAATAAATCCTCGTTGATTTTCACGACTTTTGGAGTTGGGCCGAATTGGTATCTCAAACTTGCTCCTTTTTCAGGGCAGAATTCCAGCTGTCGGCATTCTCCCTCGTCATGTAAACCTTGCAAAATAAGAGAGAAAATGCATAAGTATGTACGGTGAATTGTAATAACAGCCCATAAAGCGATAAATATCAACATGAAAGCATGATGCAAAAATGGACGTATCAGGAGGCGTGTGTGTGTGTGAGGAGGGGGAAAGGCTCGAGGTGGTCCGGTGGAGGGCGTAGAGGTCGAGGCGGATGGCAGCATACGGTGATGCCATGGACCGGGAAGACACCATAGCGTCAAACCCTCCCGCCCGCAGCACTGTTAACGACGGAGTTGCTAGCCACCGTGGCCGAAGGCTAGATCTATCAGCCCGAGCATGTACATGAGTTCCGTATGGTGCTTCTCCTTCACCCTGCATGGCGAATCAGGCCCGAGCCACCCATAAACAATGCACATAACCTCGATCTCTGCCATGGTTGTCCCATTTCTGCTCAAAATTCGGTTGCCCCTAGCCACCATTGACCTACCCGACCTCCTTGTTGTCGTCAGGGAAAGCTTGTGGTACCAATTCACATCTTCCCCTACTCGATTTGTGCCCAGTGCCACATGCCCAAAGCCGGCCACCATGACCGACCACGAGTGCCTAGACCATGCGCACTCCTTGTCACGCCCTATTTTTGTTGGAAATATGCCCTAGAGGCAATAATAAAATAGTTATTATTATATTTCCTGTTTCAAGATAATCATTTATTATCCATGCTATAACTGTATTGAATGGAAACATAAATGCATGTGTGGATATATAGAAAAAACTATGTTCCCAGTGAGTCTCTAGTTGACTAGCCTGTTGATCAAGGATGGGTTAAGGTTTCCTATCCATAGACAAGTGTTGTCACTTGATGACGGGATCACATCATTTGGAGAAGGATGTGATGGACAAGACCCAAACTATAAACGTAGCATATGATCGTGTCATTTTGTTGCTATTGTTTTCTGCATGTCAAGTATTCATTCCTATGACCATGAGATGATGTAACTCACTGACACCGGAGGAATGCCTTGTGTGTATCAAACGTCGCAACGTTACTGGGTGACTATAAAGGTCCTCTACAAGCATCTCCGAAGGTGTCCGTTGAGTTAGCATGAATCAAGGCTGGGATTTGGCACTCTGTGTGACGGAGAGGTATCTCGGGGCCCACTCAGCAATATAACATCACATACAAGCCTTGCAAGCAATGTGACTAAAGAGTTGGTCACGGGATCTTGTATTACGGAACGATTGAAGAGACTTTCCGGTAAATAGATTGAAGTAGGTATGGAGATACCGACGATCGAATCTTGGTCAAGTAACATACCGAAGGATAAAGGGAATGGTATACGGGATTATATGAATCCTTGACATAGAAGTTCAACCGATAAGATCTTTGTAGAATATGTAGGATCCAATATAGATATCCAGGTCCCGCTATTGGATATTGACCGGAGAGTGTCTAAGGTCATGTCAACATAGTTCTTGAACCCGCACGGTTTGCACACTTAAGGTTCGGTGACGTTTCGGTATAGTTGAGTTGTAGGTGCTGGTGACTGAAGTTTTGGTCGGAGTCCCGGATGAGATCCCGGACATCACAAGGAGTTCCGGAATAGTCCGGAAACGAATATTGATATATAGTAGGTTTGTATTTGGATTCCAGAAGGATTTCGGGCATTACCGAGAGTGTACCGGGAGTGACGAATGGGTACCGGGGGTCCAGGAGGTGAACCCACCACTACCCAAGGGGGCCACGTGGACTTGATGTTGGAAATATGCCCTAGAGGCAATAATAAATATGTTATTATTATATATTTCCAGTTCATGATAATTGTCTATTATTCATGCTATAATTGTATTAACCAGAAACCGTAATACATGTGTGAATATATAGATCACAATGTGTCCCTAGTGAGCCTCTAGTTGGCTAGCTCGTTGATCAATAGATGATCATGGTTTCTTGATCATGGACATTGGATATCATTGATAACGGGATCACATCATTTGGGAATGATGTGATGGACAAGACCGAATCCTAAGCATAGCACTAGATCGTGTTTTTTGTGTGCTAAAGCTTTTCTAATGTCGAGTATCATTTCCTTAGACCGTGAGATTGTGCAACTCCCGGATACCGAAGGGGTGCTTTAGGTGTACCAAACGTCACAACGTAACTGGGTTATTATAAAGGTGCACTATGGGTATCTCCGAAAATGCCTGTTGAGTTGTATGAATCGAGACCGGGATTTGTCACTCCGTGTGACAGAGACGTATCTCTGGGCCCACTCGGTAATCCATCATCATATTGAGCTCAGTGTGACTAAGGGGTTAGCCATGGGATGATGTGTTATAGAACGAGTAAAGAGACTTGCCGGTAACGAGATTGAACAAGGTATAGGGATACCGACGATCGAATCTCGGGCAAGTATCATACCGATAGACAAAGGGAATTGCATATGGGATTGATTGAATCCTTGACATCGTGGTTCATCTAATGAGATCATCATGGCACATGTGGGAACCAACATGGATATCCTGTTAGAGCATATATCTCCATATGTGGTTTTGGTAATTGATGACAATTCCTATGGACTAATGGTTGCCTTAAGTTATATTTATAGGATTTGTCCATAGGCACTTCTTGAAGTCCATCTGTTGGGTTCAAGGAGTTTATATGATGACCAAGATGGTATTCAAGGTATTATCCGAAGAATGGTCATAGAGACACAAGGTTGATCAAGATCTCAGACAAAGAGTAAATCAAGATGATGAACACACAAAGCGTACAAGATGTTCCGAGAGGGATCAAGTGATCCCATGGTATGGTAAGCGTTGTCCATTACGTGTTTGTGTACTAACCCATGGTCTTCGTGAGAGTTCTATGTGGGGGTAGGTGTGTTTCCATGGGCTTGCGTCAAAAGGAAGATCTCATACAACCCATGAAGGATGACGTCAAGTGGTGATCGTCATCAAGATTGCGGTGTGCAAGTTCAAGTGGATCAGCATGAATATATCATGCTTGAAGCTTGCCGTCCATTGTGGTGGCAATGGACTTGTGAAGATATGCTGAAGAGTGGCTCACCCATAGTGAGTATGTGGGAGCAATCAACAAGTCTTCATCAATCCAACGCAATCAAGAAAGGTAGTCCATCTTGAGGAAGCCAAGATCATCATCATGTAGCTCAAGAGGTCGAGGTGCAAGGTATAGGTTTGCCCTTGATAGGTTTTTTGTTTTAGGATAGATTGTTGTACTGTCAAGGGGGGGGGGTTCTCAAGTGAGTACCTTGGTCGTATCGTTCGTTGAGAGCTCAAACCATTTGCATCCTTGCATCATACTTCTTGGTTCTTATTTGGTGTTTCTCTTTGTGAGTTTTAGAGCTTATGGTCATCTTAATGACAAGCTCGAGTTCATCGAAAACGGAGTCCATATGCATCTACTATGATCTTTTCGATGTTGTAGTTTTTGCCGGTTCTTTATTCATAGAGGTCTCACATCTCTATATCATTGGCATTTTCGTATATGCATGGTCTTAAGATTTTCTAAATCCAACAAGCTTGGGTTTGCTCGATTCGGAGCTCGTATGCAAAAGTTATTGCTGTTTCAGTGGCGAGCGGTAGTACCGCTCGCCCTAGCGGTACTACCGCTGGCCATAGCGGTAGTACTGCTAGATCTAGCGGTAGTACCGCTATCCCAGCGGTAGTACCGCTCCAGAACTTTAGTACCGTCATCCTTGCGACTGTACTACGTCAGACTTTTTGCAAAGACTTTCTTGGCAGTGGTTGGCCCGGTAGTATCTTTGCGCTACCATGGGCTGAGCGGTAGTACCGCTGCAGCCAGCGGTAGTACCGCTGCAGCGAGCGATAGTACCGCTAGGCTCGGGCTGTAAGTGGGGGTAATAGTCTGATTCCTCCCCCCACTATATAAAGGGGGTCTTCTTCCCCCTTGGCTTTATTCTATCTATTAAGCTCTTGTTCTACCCCCATTGTTGACCTTCTTAGAGCTTGCTAACTCTCAATCCCTCCAATGATTCTTGCTTGTTCTTGAGGAAAAAGAGAGAGGGGAACTAGATCCACATCTCAACCTATCACTTTCTCCTCTATGTGAGGGGAACCCCTTGGATCTAGATCTTGGAGTTCTTTGTGAGCTCCTTGTTCTTCCTCTTATATTTCTCCATAGCTTTTGTTATTGTGGAGGGATTTAAGTGTGAGGGACTTGTCCACTTCGTGTGTTCTTGCCATTGCATTAGTTGCATCGGTTTGAGTTCTCCACGATGATACGTGGAAGTGAAGTTTGAGAAACTTATTACCCTTTGGTACTTAGTACCCTAGAGATTGTTCTTCGTGGATGCTTTGGCTTCCTAGAAGCTTGGTGGTGTCTTGGAGCTCAGTCATTGTGGTGTAAAGCATCGGGCCAACGTCGGGGTCTCCAATTAGGTTGTGGAGATTGCCCCGAGCAATTTGTACGGGTACCGGTAACTGCCCCCAAGGTTGCCATTTGTACGGGTTCGGTGACCGCCCTCAAGGGTCCCTTAGTGGAATCACGGCATCTTGCATTGCGTGAGGGCGTGAGGATATTACGGTGGCCTTAGTGGAATCTTGGGGAGCATTGTGCCTCCACACCGCTCCAACGGAGATTAGCATCCGCAAGGGTGTGAACTTCGGGATACATCATTGTCTCCGCGTGCCTCGGTTATCTCTTACCCGAACCCTTTACTTATGCACTTTACTTTGTGATAGCCATATTGTTTATGGTCATATATCTTGCTATCACTTAGTTGTTTATCTTGCTTAGCATAAGTTGTTGGCGCACAAAGGTGAGCCTAGTTGTTGTAGGTTTTGTGCTTTACTAATTAAACGTTAGTTTTATTCCGCATTTGTTCAAGCCTAAACCGTAATTATTTTAAAGCGCCTATTCCCGCCCTCTAGGCGACATCCACGTCCTTTCATATCCAGACCCCGCTGTTGGTTATTAGCCAGAGAGATGTCTCGGTCATGTCTGCATGTTTCCCGAACCCGTAGGGTCTACACATTTAAGGTTCGATGACGCCAGGGTTATAGGGAAATAGTGTACGTGGTTACCGAAGGTAGTTCGGAGTCCCAGATGAGAACCAGACGTCACGAGGAGCTCCGGAATGGTTCGAAGGTAAAGATTTATATAAAGGATGAGAGATTTTGGAGACCGGAAATGTTTCGGGTGTCACCGGTAACGTACCGGGACCACGAGAAGGCTTCCGGCGTCCACCGGGAGGGGCCACCAGCCCCAAAGGTTAGCATGGGCCAAAAGGTGGAAGGGAACCAGCCCAGACTAGGCTGGTGCACCTCCCACCTAGGACCAAGGCGCAACAAGGGAGGAAGGGGGCAAACCCTAAGCGAGGAGGGGCCCAAGGCCCATCTGGGTGCGGCACCCTCCTCTTCGTGCCCTGGCCGCCGCCCTCTACCCCAGATGGGGCTATCGCACGCCTTAGGGGTGGGAACCCTAAGGGTTGGCACCTCCTCCCTCTCCCCCTATATATAGTGGTGGTTTTGGAATTTTGGAGACACAATTTCTTCCTCTCCTGGAGCAACCCTACACCTCTCTCTCCTCGTCTTCCGCATAGCTTGGCGAAGCTCTGCCGGAGAACCTCATAGCTCCACCGCCACCATGTCATCGTGCTGCCGGAGCTCTCCCTCAACCTCTCCCACCTCCTTGCTGGATCAAGGCGTGGGAGACGTCACCGGGCTGTACGTGTGTTGAACACGGAGGTGCCGTAGTTCGAGATATAGATCAGAATCCACCGTGATCTGAATCGCAACGAGTACGACTCCATCAACCGCGTCCATAGTAACGCTTCCGCTTAGCGATCTTCAAAGGTATGAAGATTCTCTACAACCTCTCTCGTTGCTGGTTTATCCATAGATAGATCCTTGTATGGAGTAGGATTTTTTTTAAATTACTATGATGCCCAACAATGGCATCCGAGCCAAGGTTCTACGCGTAGATTGTATGCACGAGTAGAACACAAAAGTTGTGGGCACTGATTTATTAACTTGCTTGCCGTTACTAGTCTTATCTTTTTTCGGCGGTATTGTGGGATGAAGCGGCCCGGACCGACCTTACATGTACGCTTACGTGAGACTGGTTCCGCCGACAGACATGCACTTGGTGTATAAGGTGGCTAGCAAGTGTGTTTCTCTCCCACTTTAGTCGAATTGGATTCGATGAAAAGGGTCCTTATCAAGGGTAAATAACATTGGCATATCAACGTTGTGGCTGTCACGTAGGTAAGAAACGTTCTTCCTAGAAACCAAAACCATCCACGTAAAACTTGCAACAACAATTAGAGGACGTCTAACTAGTTTTTGCAGGGTATGATATGTGATGTGATATGGCCAAAAGGATGTGATGTATGAGATTGATCATGTTCTTGTAATAGGATTGACGACTTGCATGTCGATGAGTATGACAACCGGCAGGAGCCATAGGAGTTGTCTTAATTTAATGTATGAGATGCAACGCCATGTTGATTACTTTACTTTATCGCTAACGATTAGCTATAGTAGTAGAAGTAATAGTTAGCGTGACAACTTCACAGAGACACAATGATGGAGATCATGGTGTCATGCTAGTGACGATGATGATCATGGTGCCCCGAAGATGGTAGTCAAAGGAGCAAGATGATATTGGCCATATCATGTCACTATACGATTGCATGTGATGTTTATCATGTTTTACATCTTATTGCTTAGAACGACGGTAGCAAATATAAGATGATCCCTCATTAAAATTTCAAGATAAGTATTCCCCTAAGTGTGCACTGTTGCGAAGTTTCGTTGTCTCGAAGCACCACGTGATGATCGGGTGTGATAGATTCTAACATTCGCATACAACGGGTGTAAGCCAGTTTTACACACGCAAAACACTTAGGTTGACTCAACGAGCCTAGCATGTACAGAGATGGTCTCGAATACGGGAGACCGAAAAGTCGAACATGAGTCGTATGGTTGATACGATCAGCATGGAGATGCTCACCATTGATGACTAGTCCGTCTCACGTGATGATCGGACACGGGCTAGTCGGCGTGGATCATGTAACACTTGGATGACTAGAGGGATGTCGATCTAAGTGGGAGTTCATTAGTAATTTGATTAGATGAACTTAATTATCATGAACTTAGTCTAAAATTGTCTTTACAAATATTGTAGATCCAATGGCCAACGCAAATGTCCCATTCAACTTCAACGCGTTCCTAGAGAAAACCAAGCTGAAAGACGATGGGAGCAACTATGCGGACTGGGCTCGTAACTTAAAGCTCATCCTCATGGATTCCAAGATGGCATATGTCCTGGATGCACCGCTAGGTGATCCTCCCATTGCCCCGGCAACCCAGGATGTTAGGAACGCCTGGCAGTCTTGGAGTGATGAGTACTCTCTCGTTCAGTGCGACATGCTTTACAGTTTAGAACTGGGGCTCCAAAAGCATTTTTAGCAACACGGAGCATATGAGATGTTCGAGGAGCTGAAACTTTTTTTTCAGGCTCATGCCCGGGTCGAGAGATATGAAGTCTCCGACAAGTTCTTTAGCTATAAGATGGAGGAGAATAATTCTGTTAGTGAGCACATACTCAGAATGTCTGGGTTGCACAACCGCTTGACTCAACTCGGAACTGAACTTCCGGATGATGCGATCATTGACAGAATCCTCGAGTCACTCCCACGTAGCTACAAAGGCTTTGTGATGAATTACAACATGCAAGGGATGGATAAGACTATTCCAGAGTTGTATTCAATTCTGAAATCTGCAGAGTAGAAATCAAGAAAGAGCATCAAGTGTTGACGGTCAATAAGAACACCAGTTTCAAGAACGGCAAGTGTAAGAAAAGCTTCAAGAAAGACGACAAAGTTGTTGCCGTGCCCGGTAAGCTAGTTGCCGGGAAGAAGTCAAAGAAAGGACCTAAGCCTGAGACTGAGTGCTACTACTGCAAGGGAACCGGTCACTGGAAGCGAAATTGCCCCAAGTACTTAGCGTACAAGAAGGCCGACAACGTCGAAGGTATATGTGATATACTTATTATTGATGTGTACCTTACCAGCGCTCGTACTAGCTCCTAGGTATTTGATACCGGTGTTGTTGCTCACATTTGCAACTCTAAGCAGGAACTATAGAACAAGCAAAGGCTGGCTAAGGACGAGGTGACGATGCGCGCCGGGAATGGTTCCAAGGTCGATGTGACCGCCGTCGGCACGCTACCTCTACATCTACCTTCGGGATTAGTTATAAACCTTAATAATTGTTATTTCGTACCAGTTTTAAGCATGAACATTGTATCGGGATCTCTCTTGATGCAAGATGGCTACTCATTTAAATCTGAGAATAAATGTTGTTCTATTTATATGAGTGGTCTATTTTATGGTCACACGCTGGTTAATAGTTTATTCCTAATGAATCTCGACCGTGATTATTAATGCCTCCTCTTGAACCGGAGAGTAGCGCAGCGCAAGAAAATGTTTCGGAGGCGCGTGCACCGGCTGGAGATGAAGTTAATGATGATGATCATGACACTTTGGATCAAGTTGCTATTGAACCTCGAAGGTCGACAATGGTACGCTCCGCACGAGAGTGGTACGACAACACTGTCATGGAAATCATGTTGTTAGACAACAGTGAACCTTCAAACTACGAAGAAGCGATGGTGGGCCCAGATTCCAACTAATGGCTTGAGCCCATGAAATCCGAGATAGGATCCATGTATGAGAACAAAGTATGGGCGTTGGTGGACTTGCCCAATGATCGGCGAGCCATAGAAAATAAATGGATCTTCAAGAAGAAGACTGACGCGGATGGTAATGTGACCATCTATAAGGCTCGACTTGTCACTTAGGGTTATCGACAAGTTCAAGAGATTGAATACGATGAGACCTTCTCACCCGTAGCGATGATGAAGTCGGTCCGAATCATGTTAGCACTTGCCGCATTTTATAATTATGAAATCTGGCAAATGGATGTCTGATGACCCACAAGTATAGGGGATCTATCGTAGTCCTTTTGATAAGTAAGAGTGTCAAACCCAACGAGGAGCGGAAGGATCTGACAAGTGGTTTTCAGCAAGGTAATATCTGCACGCACTGAAATTATCGGCAACAAGTAGTTGTGTGGTGAGATGATTCGTAGCCAGCAACAAGTAACAAAAGTAGAAACGGTGCAGCAAAGTGGCCCAATCCCTTTTGTAGCAAGGGACAAGCCTGGAAAAAGTCTTATAGGAGGAAAAACTGTTGGGGAACGTCGCATGGGAAATAAAAAAATTTCCTACGCACACGAAGACCTATCATGGTGATGTCCATCTACGAGAGGGGATTTCAGATCTATGTACCCTTGTAGATCGCACAACAGAAGAGTTAAGAAACGCGGTTGATGTAGTGGAACGTCCTCACGTCGCTCGATCCGCCCCACGAACCGTCCCGCGATCAGTCCCACGATCTAGTGCCGAATGGACGGCACCTCCGCGTTCAGCACACGTACAGCTCGACGATGATCTCGGCCTTCTTGATCCAGCAAGAGAGACGGAGGGGTAGATGAGTTCTCCGGCAGCGTGACGGTGCTCCGGAGGTTGGTCGTGATCTAATCTCAGCAGGGCTCCGCCCGAGCTCCGCAGAAACGCGATCTAGAGGTAAAACCGTGGAGATATGTGGTCGGGCTGCCGTGGCAAAGTTGTCTCAAATCAGCCCTAAAACCTCCGTATATATAGAGGGAATAGGGGGAGCCTTGCATTGGGGTCCAAGGACCCCCAAGGGGCTCGGCCGAGCCAAGGGGGGGAGTCCTCCCCTTCCAAACCGAATCCAACTAGGTTTGGAAGGAGGAGCCCTTCCCCCTTTTCCCACCTCCTCTTTTTTTTCTCTTTGATTTTCTTCCTATGGCGCATAGGGCCTTCTTGGGCTGTCCCACCAGCCCACTAAGGGCTGGTGCGCCACCCCCAAGGCCTATGGGCTTCCCCGGGGTGGGTTCCCCCCCCCCCCCCGGTGAACACCCGGAACCCATTCGTCATTCCCGGTACATTCCCGGTAACTCCGAAAACCTTCCGGTAATCGAATGACGTCATCCTATATATCAATCTTCGTTTCCGGACCATTCCGAAAACCCTCGTGACGTTCATGATCTCATCCGGGACTCCGAACAACATTCGGTAACCAACCATATAACTCAAATACGCATAAAACAACGTCGAACCTTAAGTGTGCAGACCCTGCGGGTTCGAGAACTATGCAGACATGACCCGAGTTACTCCTCGGTCAATATCCACTAGCGGGACCTGGATGCCCATATTGGATCCTACATATTCTACGAAGATCTTATCGTTTGAACCTCAGTGCCAAGGATTCATATAATCCCGTATGTCATTCCCTTTGTCCTTCGGTATGTTACTTGCCCGAGATTCGATCGTCGGTATCCGCATACCTATTTCAATCTCGTTTACCGGTAAGTCTCTTTACTCGTTCCGTAATACAAGATCCCGCAACTTACACTAAGTCACATTGCTTGCAAGGCTTGTGTGTGATGTTGTATTACCGAGTGGGCCCCGAGATACCTCTCCGTCACACGGAGAGACAAATCCCAGTCTCGATCCATACTAACTCAACTAACACACGGAGAGCATCTTTATAGTCACCAAGTTACGTTGCGACGTTTGATACACACAAAGAATTCCTCCGGTGTCAGTGAGTTATATGATCTCATGGTCATAGGAACAAATACTTGACACAACAGTAGCAACAAAATGACACGATCAACATGCTACGTCTATTAGTTTGGGTCTAGTCCATCACATGATTCTCCTAATGATGTGATCCCGTTATCAAGTGACAACACTTGCCTATGGTCAGGAAACCTTGACCATCTTTGATCAACGAGCTAGTCAACTAGAGGCTTACTAGGGACAGTGTTCTGTCTATGTATCCACACATGCACTGTGTTTCCAATCAATACAATTATAGCATGGATAATAAACGATTATCATGAACTAAGAAATATAATAATACCTAATTTATTATTTCCTCTACGGCATATTTCCAACAGTCTCCCACTTGCACTAGAGTCAATAATCTAGTTCACATCACCATGTGATTCCAACAAATCCAACACCCATATAGTTCTGGGGTCTGATCACGTCTTGCTCGTGAGAGAGGTTTTAGTCAACGGTTCTGAAACTTTCAGATCCGTTCGTTCTTTACAAATCTTTATGTCATCTTATAGATGCTGCTACTACGTGCTATTCGGAAATGCTCCAAATATCTACTCTACTATACAAATCCGTTTCACTACTCATAGTTATTCGGATTAGTGTCAAAGCTTGCATCGACGTAACTGTAGTGACCCGACTCAAGACGAGTAAAGCCTCTGGTGTTTCCGTACCATCCCAAGATCATGCTGGTACACACTCAGTACATTAATGTATATATTCAAGAGTTCAATCACACAGCTTTATTAATCGAAATCTCATAAATAGTACTTTATTACAATAAAGGATTACAATAAAGTGGCTGAAGGCCATCTCATGAGATATCCAACGAAGACTAGCGGAAGCATCAGGTAGACGAGTCCATCCGACTCCAGGGCATGTCGCTGAGCGTAGATCGTAGCCTCACTCCTGGTCAGAAAAGTACTCTGCAACATGATACGTTGCAGCCGTGTAGGTCAGCATATGGAATATGCCGGCAAGTCATCAAAGAGAGGGGTAAAAATAATAATTAACTATCTCTACATGCATATTTGGCAGGTGGGGCTATAAGTTCTGCATAAAGCCAATTTTATCCTACAACAAGAGGGGCTGGAAGCAAAATATTACTACATTGTTTGTTGTTAACGAGATGGTTCCGCCAACCAATTATCGTACCCGAATAGTTGTTAACACCCACATCATTATTAAGTTGTGTCCAGAGTTCAGGGGAATTTCAATGCCTTCGGCTCAAGTTGTCCATGACCGCGGACACGGGTAATCAATTAGGTTGGGCACTCTGCGGAGTTTTGCACACGTTCCCCACAAGATTTGATCGCCTCCGTGTATGTCCTCGCACTTCAGGGTGTTTGAAGACCGGATGATCAAAACATGGTCTTTCAACGGGTCCCTCTGAATCCCTGTCGGTGCCCATCCATTCCTACCGTTCTTGTACATCTGCTAGCACCGCCTGTCCAGAGTCGCCGCGTTGTCCAACCAAGCCAGAGCCCATAATGACTTGTGGCTGTGCAGGTAAGCCTTGAGTCTTGAAGTCTCCGTCCGTCTCTTCGAGCCTGGGTGAAGCTTTCCGCAGGATGTCATGGCCGTCTCCAGCATCCCGGGTCATCCACTGGTTTCTCCAAGGCGCCGATCAACCGTCCTTAACCCAGAGTTGCATTGCGTCCGAGGTCTTGAAAATCTTGTCTTAACCGGTCTTGATTATTTAATCAACCTCGCATCACTCGTGTTATGCACTCAACCGAAATCCCATCTACTCAAGCATAGCAATAAGAAAATTGTCGTCCCGGGGCCAAGTATCGGGGTTGTTTTGTGCCTACCACATGATACTACAACTTATACTATAATTTCCAAGTACCTAAGCAGCATGCAATTGGGCAAAGAAAGGTGAAACTACCATGCATCGAAAACATAGGAAATAATATGATCAAAATGACTTGCCTTGATGATAGTTGTCTTGATCGAGTGCTTCTAAGTAACAAGCTTCGCACTCCGGGTGATCTACCGATACAAACAAAATACACACCATAAGCACTACAATCAAGCAACAAGTAAAAATAACATCACAAGTAAAAGTTTGCTAAGGCCTAAGTGAAAGAATTCCATACACGTCACTAAGGCAGAAACTTGTTTCTGTTAAAAACCCAAGTAAACATATTTGAAAAAATTTGAAACTTCTACCACAGTAAGATATAGTCACTAGGAAGCAGTAGCAACAAGAATCAACTCAAAATCATTTTTTAAACTCCTGGAATAAGCAAAACAAGGTTTAAACTAAATCTGATCTAATTCAAATTTGAAAATTTCAAACATAGACAAATTATATGTTTTTTAAAACCTACAGAAAAATTGGGATCTACTAGAACAAGAATCAACATCATTGGACTTCGGGATCAAAAGCTCTGGTCAAAACAAAACTGAAACTTTGCTGTTTTTGGAACTAAACAGAGGAATAAATCAAATACTAACAGGCACGTGGCGCTCACTGATTGGCTAAGGGGTGAGTGCTGCGTAGCTAATCCAACGAACGTTCGCAAAGTAAAGAAAAACTTCTCGGCTAACTAATACTAATAGAAAACCAAACTGTTTTCTTAACAAAACCGAAGGGTTACCTACTTCCAATCTAGCGCGTAGGTGTAGGATCCAACGGTGGAGGAGGGGGATGGGGTGCTCACCGGCGGGGATGAACTCCGGCGAGATCTTGACGGCGGCGGGGCTCGGGCGTGGACGGGGACGGTGCTGCAGAGGGTCTCCGACGGCGGCGAGAGCTCCAGAGGGTGCGGGCGAGGGCGGCGAGCGTGATGGTGGCGTCGGGGAGGGGTCGGGGCGGCCGGAGGCGGTGCGGCGAGCGGCCGAAGGCGGCCGAGCTTCGGTGCTCCGGCGGCGGCTGCAGCAGGGGCTTGGGGCGGCGGGACGGCGTGGCGATGTGGGGAACGGGTGCGGCGGCCGAGGGCAATACTTATAGGCGGGGTGGGGCGCTCGGGAGGGAAAGAGCAGGGGGATCCGGGGAGATCCCGGCGATCCTGGGAGGCTCGGGCTCGGGCTCGGTTTTGGAAGGGAGAGAGGAGGAAGGTGACCGGCAGGGGGCTCGGTTGGCCAGGGGGACCCACCTGGCAGGGAGAGGGGGCTGGGGTGACTGGGGGCGGTCGGCCGATCCTTAAGGGGATCGGGATCCCGGGTACTGTGGGATTTTGGCCCACTGCTATAAAGCGCCGGCTGCGGTTTCCTTTTAAAAAAAACTTTCCTAATTTTAGTCTTTTTCCGAAACAGAAATTAAAAAGGAATAAAAAGGAAACAAATAAAATATTTATTATGGGGTATTATATACCAAAAATATCAGAAAAATATCCTCTACTCGATTAACATTTTTCCAAAGCAAAAATAAAAACTTTTAAAAAATGTTTTTTTTCAGAAAATCCCCTAAATGCTTTATTTCTTTTTGCAAATATTCTCACGATAAAACTTTGGATTTCTTGGCTCCAAATATTTCAGAAATGCCCCACACTTTCGAGGGTCATTTTCCTCCGCTCTCTCTCTTGCGTGCAAGAGAGTATTTTCCCGGCATTTCTCGTGTGAGGAAAAATAGAAATGCAAAAGCGAAAGTCGAAAGAATTCAAATGCAAACTTTATTTCAATCAATATGCATAGATTCTTAGCTACAATGCAAAACATTCCCAATTAGGAAAATTGGGATGTTACAAACCTACCCATCTTAAGATGAATCTCGCCCTCGAGATTCGGGTTGGCTAGAAAATAGGTGCGGGTGGTCTCGACGAAGATCCTCGTCTCGTTCCCACGTGGCTTCTTCCTCGGTGTGATGGCTCCACAACACCTTGCAGAACTTGATGATCTTGCTACGGGTAACTCTGTTGGTAGTCTCGAGAATCCTGACGGGTTTCTCCTCATATGTCAGATCACTGTCAAGCTGTATGGTCTCTAGGGGCAGTGTATCTCTCAACGGAACATCGGCCATCTCAGCGTGGCATTTCTTCAACTGGGAAACATGGAAGACATCATGAACTCCGGACAATCCTTCTGGCAGTTCCAGTTTGTATGCAACTTCGCCTCTACGCTCAAGAATTTTGTAGGGGCCAATGAATCGGGGTGCTAACTTTCCTTTCACACCAAATCTCTTGATTCCTCGAAGTGGAGACACCCGAAGATATGCTCGGAATCCCACTTCATACGTTACTTCCTTGCGTTTGCTGTCAGCATAACTTTTCTGCCTAGACTGAGCTATCTTCAGTCGGTCACGAATTAGCTTGAGCTTCTCTTCAGAATCTCGGATAAGGTCGGGACCAAAAAGTTGTCGGTCTCCAACTCCATCCCACATCAACGGTGTTCTGCACCTCCTTCCGTATAGAGCTTCGAAAGGGGCCATCTTCAGACTCGTCTGGTAGCTGTTGTTGTATGAGAACTCGGCATAAGGCAAATTGTCATCCCAACTAGACCCATAGTCTAGTGCACAAGCTCTCAACATGTCCTCCAGAATCTGATTGACTCTCTCGGTCTGTCCATCTGTCTGTGGGTGAAAAGTTGTACTGAACTCTAATCTCGTTCCCAAGGTTTCATGCAGTTGGTGCCAAAATTTTGATGTGAACTGAGTCCCTCTATCTGACACAATACTCTTCGGTACTCCGTCCAGACATACGATCCTGGTCATATATATCTTGGCCAGCTTGGCACTCGTGTAAGTAGTCTTCACAGGAATGAAGTGAGCTACCTTGGTCAAACGATCGACCACAACCCAAATAGAATCATAGCCAGAACGGGTCCTGGGTAATCCTGTGATAAAGTCCATACCAAGCTTTTCCCATTTCCACTCGGGTATCGGCAGAGGTTGGAGCAAACCTGCTGGCTTGTGATGCTCGGCTTTTACTCGCTGACAAACATCGCATATTTCTACGAACTCGGCAATGTCTTTCTTCATTCCTGTCCACCAGAAACTTTCTTTCAGATCCAGATACATCTTGGTGTTGCCGAGGTGTATCGAGTACGGGGAATCATGGGCCTCCTGAAGTATCAACTTCCTGAGTTCGGGATCATTGGGCACATAAATGTGATCCTCAAACCATAAAGTTCCGTGTTCATCCTCACGAAAACCTTTAGCCTTCCCGTCTTTCATTTTCTGCTTAATCTCAGCTATCTCCTTGTCTGATTTCTGTGCCTCGCGGATCTTTTCTGTCAAAGTGGACTGAATTTCCAGTGTGGCAACAAATCCTCTTGGGACTATTTCCAATTTGAGCTCTCGGAGGTCATCGACTAACTCTTGGGGTAATCCTCCTGCCATGACTGTGTTCACATAACTCTTGCGGCTCAACGCATCGGCTACAACATTTGCCTTGCCTGGGTGATAATGCAATCTCATGTCATAGTCCTTGATCAACTCTAGCCATCGTCTCTGTCTGAGGTTCAACTCCTTCTGCGTGAAGATATATTTCAGGCTCTTGCGGTCAGTGTAAACATCACAACTATTTCCGATCAGGAAATGTCTCCAGGTCTTGAGAGCGTGCACTACGCCTGCTAGTTCCAAGTCATGCATGGCATAATTCAACTCATGGGGTCTGAGCTGTCTGGATGCATAGGCTACAACTTTACCTTCTTGCATGAGCACTCCTCTGAGTCCTTGACGAGAAGCGTCACAGTAAACCTGGAAATCCTTCCGAATGTTCGGCAATATCAGCATTGGGGCTGTAACCAGACATTTCTTCAACTCTTGAAAACTGATTTCACATTCCTCAGTCCAAACATACTTGGATTCCTTCTTCAACAACTCTGTCATGGGCTTGGCGATCTTTGAGAAATTCTCAATGAACCTCCGGTAATATCCGGCAAGTCCGAGGAAACTGCGGATCTCCTTGACTGAAGTGGGTGCTACCCATTCGGTGACTGCTACGACCTTGGTAGGGTCCACTGCTATTCCTTCTCCTGAGATGACGTGTCCGAGGAATCCGACTTCCTTCAACCAAAACTCACATTTGCTAAACTTTGCATATAGCTTATGCTCTCGAAGTTTCTCCAGAACTAGACGCAGATGTTCCTTGTGTTCCTCCTCGTTCTTGGAGAATATCACTATGTCATCGATGAACACCACGACAAACTTGTCCAAGTATTCCATAAATACCTTGTTCATCAGATTCATAAAATATGCCGGAGCATTAGTCAGTCCAAATGACATGACCGTGTACTCATACAAGCCGTACCGAGTGGTGAAGGCTGTCTTGGGTATATCCTGTTCACGAATCTTCAACTGATGATACCCGGATCGAAGGTCGATCTTGGAGAATATGCGGGCTCCAACTAACTGGTCAAACAGATCATTGATCATCGGCAAGGGGTACTTGTTATTGATGGTTACCTCATTCAATGGACGATAATCGACAACCATTCTCAAGGACTTATCCTTCTTTTCAACCAAGAGCACTGGGGCTCCCCAAGGTGAAGAACTTGGGCGAATATACCCTTTGTCCAACAACTCCTTAATTTGCTTCTTGATTTCTACCAAGTCATTTGCGGGCATCCGATAGGGTCTCTTGGATATCGGGGCTGTTCCGGGTAATAGTTCAATCAAGAACTCAATCTCTCTATCCGGTGGCATGCCCGGCAATTCCTCCAGAAATACATCTGGGTACTCCTGTACAATCGGTACTTCCTCCTGGACTACTCCCGTGAGAGAGTTTACTCGTTTACTCTGTGTCGGGCGCTGAGACACGTACTTAATCCGCTTCTGCTCGGGGGTGGTTAGCAAAATAGACTTAAGGGCCCAATCAATATTCCCTTCATACTTGGCCAACCAATCCATGCCTAGGATTACATCCAATCCCTGGGACTCTAATACGATGAGGTCGGTGGGAAAATTATGGTTCCCGATGTTGAGACTCAAGGCCTGGCATCCTATCCCGGCTGTCATCATGCCTCCTGGGGAACTGACCTTAATAGGCTGGCTGAGGGTTCTAGTTGGAAACTATACTTTTCCACAACTACCCTTGATATGAATGAATGCGTTGCACCAGAATCAAAAAGTACTAATACTGGACGTGAATTTAGCAAAAACTTACCAACCACAGTATCGGGGTGATCATAGACCTCTTCAACATCAATGTGATTCACCTGAGCTCGAGGAAATGGATTGGGCTTCTTTGCTGCAGAGTTGCCGTTGCCGTTTCCATTTCCCTGATTGTTCTGGGGACATTCAGTGGCATAGTGTCCCGTCTTCTGACACTTGAAGCAGGTGATGTGATTCAGATCCTTCTGAGGTGGAGCTGAATGCTGCTGAGTGCCAGTACCACCATTCTTGAAGTTGCTCTTGTTGCGGTGGTTCCCATTTCATCCATGGTTGTGGCCTCCATGGTTGTGCACTGGGTGGTTATGCTGGACGTGTCCTCCAAACTTACCGGATCCAGTCCCGGTATTCCCTGAATAGGGGGTGTAACGAGGCTTCTGCTGAGTGCCGGAGTTGAACTTTCCAATCCCATACTTCCGCTTGCGGTTCTCCATCTGCTGGTGTTTCCCCTCCAAGATGAGGGCCTTATCCACCAGCTCCTGATAATTGTTGAAGGTGGCTACAGTCAGCTGAATGCTCAGCTCGTCATTGAGTCCCTCCAAGAACTTTTCCTGCTTGGCCGCATCATCGGCCACATCTCCAGGTGCATAACGGGCGAGCATGCTGAATTCATCGACATACTGGGCCATAGAGCGATTCCCCTGGCGTAAGTTGCGAAACTCACGCTTCTTCAGACTCATTGCACCAGCTGAGACATGTGCGGTACGGAAGGCTTGCTTGAACTGCTCCCAAGTGACTCCAACAATGGGGTATGTGGTGGTGTAGTTCTCCCACCATGCAGCTGCAGGGCCTTCAAGTTGATGCGCGGCAAAGCGCACCTTCTCAGCTTCAGTACAACCAGCAGTGATAAGTTCATGTTCCATCTTGTGGAGCCAATCATCTGCCACAATGGGCTCAATGCTACTGGAGAAAGTCGGAGGGTTCAACCTCAGGAAACGGGTGAGATTGTCGGCCTGGGGTGGATGATGGTTGTTGTTATTGTTCTGGTTCTGGATAATCAGCAGCATCAGGGTGTTCTGTTGCTGGATCAACTGGGTGAGTTCCGGCGGAAAGTTGGACTCAGGGGCGCGTCTCGGAGGCATCTGATGTTTGTAGAGGGGTGAGATTAGCATAGAACAATGGTCTAAGAGTAATTACACTACCCATATGAAATGCAACAAACAAGTATCAGACCACACATTTTATTCAATACCATCGCAAAGGTTCACACGGGGATTCGATAATCCTAAACATCGGCCTAAGTGTATAACGATAAAGTAAATTTGGTGGTCTAGTCTAAGTGTCCTCCTCAGAAAAGCATGGTGATGGGTCCTTCGGTGGAGCTTTCTTCATAGTCCTCGTCGTTGCTGATCAAGGGGGCTACGTCACCTTCAGGATGAAGGTTCTCGCCCATGTCCAGTTCCTCCTCCAGGTATGCAACTCGAGTCTCCAGCTTCTCGATCCTCTCCAAAAAGTCCTTCACCTCCAGTTCGTGCTCATAGTGGGCTTCCCGGGCTGCTTCTTCGAGCTCGAGTTCGCGGAGCGACAGTTGCTTGATCTTCCTGGCGTCCTTGATCACACGATGCTCCAGAGTCCCGTTGTGCTTCTCCAAGGTCTGGGCATAGGACAGGAGAGCGTCCTTGGTCTTGCTTGAGATGATTTCTTCGTCTTCGCTTCTCCGGGATACCGTGAATAGGTCTGGTGAAATAGGGCAGCCTTTGTACTCTTCCTTGATACGTCCGAGTGCACAATGGACCGCCATGTCCCGTCCGAGAATCCAGTTGGGTGCGATGAACTTGAAATCCACCGGCTCAGTGCGCGGCTCGAATGTCCTTCCGGGAACGTGCACCTCGATCCTGTAGTGTGAATCCTCCGGGTAAGACAAAGTCGGCTTCCCTGTGATGGTCGGCAGAGCAATCCTCAAGTCCTTGGTGATCTGTACCAGCTCCTTTCCGAAAGGCATAGTGGCGTCGGGCTGGCAAAACTCCGTGAACTTAACAGGGATGAAGGTGGCCATCTAAAACATTGGAAAATCGGAGAGAAGTCAGAAATGATCAGAAGAGGAAATAGAAGATTTATAGACATAAGAAAAATAGTTTTCTTCCTAAGGCTTTTCCATTCCTAGAGGTTACGTCCTAGGG
Source organism: Hordeum vulgare subsp. vulgare (assembly GCF_904849725.1). Classification (NCBI taxonomy): domain Eukaryota; kingdom Viridiplantae; phylum Streptophyta; class Magnoliopsida; order Poales; family Poaceae; genus Hordeum; species Hordeum vulgare. The sequence continues at coordinate 544,006,470 of NC_058520.1, forward strand.
TCAGCGTGTGCTCTGAATACCATTTCTGTAGCGACCCGACTCAAGATGAGTCAAGCCTCTCGTGTTTCCGTACCATCCCAAGATCATGCTGGTACACACTCAGTACATTAATGTATATATTCAAGAGTTCAATCACACAACTTTATTAATCGAAATCTCATAAAGAGTACTTTATTACAATAAAGGATTACAATAAAGTGGCTGAAGGCCATCTCATGAGATATCTAACGAAGACTAGCGGAAGCATCAGGTAGACGAGTCCATCCGACTCCAGGGCATGTCGCTGAGCGTAGATCGTAGCCTCACTCCTGGTCGGAAAAGTACTCTGCAACATGATACATTGCAGCCGTGTAGGTCAGCATATGGAATATGTCGGCAAGTCATCAAAGAGAGGGGTAAAAATAATAATTAACTATCTCTACATGCATATTTGGCAGGTGGGGCTATAAGTTTTGCATAAAGCCAATTTTATCCTACAACAAGAGGGGCTGGAAGCAAAATATTACTACATTGTTTGTTGTTAACGAGATGGTTCCGCCAACCAATTCTCGTACCCGAATAGTTGTTAACACCCACATCATTATTTAGTTGTGTCGAGAGTTCAGGGGAATTTCAATGCCTTCGGCTCAAGTTGTCCATGACCACGGACACGGCTAATTGATTAGGTTGGGCACTCTGCAGAGTTTTGCACACGTTTCCCACAAGATTTGATCGCCTTCGTGTATGTCCTCGCACTTCAGGGTGTTTGAAGACCGGATGATCAAAACATGGTCTTTCAATGGGTCCCTTTGAATCCCTGTCGGTGCCCATCCATTCCTACCATTCTTCTACATCTGCTAGCACCGCCTGTCCAGAGTCGCCGCGTTGTCCAACTAAGCCAGAGCCCATAATGACTTGTGGATGTGCAGGTAAGCCTTGAGTCTTGAAGTCTCCGTCCATCTCTTCGAGCCTGGGTGAAGCTTTCCGCAGGATGTCATGGCCGTCTCCAGCATCCCGGGTCATCCACTGGTTTCTCCAGGGCACCGATCAACCGTCCTTCACCTAGAGTTGCATTGCGTCCGAGGTCTTGAAAATCTTGTCTTAACCGGTCTTGATTATTTAATCAACCTCGCATCACTCGTGTTATGCACTCAACCGAAATCCCGTCTACTCAAGCATAGCAATAAGAAAATTGTCGTCCCGGGGCCAAGTATTGGGGTTGTTGTGTGCCTACCACATGATACTACAACTTATACTAAAATTTCCAAGTACCTAGGCAGCATGCAATTGGGCAAAGAAAGGTGAAACTACCATGCATCGAGAACATAGGAAATAATATGATCAAAATGACTTGCCTTGATGATAGTTGTCTTGATCGAGCACTTCTAAGTAACAAGCTTCGCACTCCGGGTGATCTACCGATACAAACAAAATACACACCATAAGCACTACAATCAAGCAACAAGTAAAAATAACATCACAAGTAAAAGTTTGCTAAGGCCTAAGTGAAAGAATTCCATACACGCCACTAAGGCAGAAACTTGTTTCTGTTAAAAACCCAAGTAAACATATTTGAAATTTTTTGAAACTTCTACCACACTAAGATATAATCGCTAGGAAGCTGTAGCAAAAAGAATCAACTCAAAATCATTTTTTAAACTCCTGGAATAAGCAAAACAAGGTTTAAACTAAATCTGATCTAATTCAAATTTGAAAATTTCAAACATAGACAAATTATATGTTTTTTAAAAGCTACAGAAAAATTGGGATCTACGGGAACAAGAATAAACATCATTGGACTTCGGGATCAAAAGCTATGGTCAAAACAAAACTGAAACTTTGCTGTTTTTGGAACTAAACAAAGGAATAAATCAAATACTAACAGGCATGTGGCGCTCACTGATTGGCTAAGGGGTGAGTGCTGCGTAGCTAATCCAACGAACGTTCGCAAAGTAAAGAAAAACTGCTCGGCTAACTAATACTAATAGAAAACCGAACGGTTTTCTTAACAAAACCGAAGGGTTACCTACTTCTAATCTAGCGCGTAGGTGTAGGATCCAACGGTGGAGGAGGGGGATGGGGTGCTCATCGGCGGGGATGAACTCCGGCGAGAGCTTGACGGCGGCGGCGGCTCGGGCGTGGACGGGGACGGCGCTGGAGAGGGTCTCCAGCGGTGGCGAGGGCTCTAGAGGGTGCGGGCGAGGGCGGCGAGCGTGATGGTGGCGTCGGGGCGGCCGGAGGCGGTGCGGTGAGCGGCCGAAGGCGGCCGAGCTTCGGTGCTCCGACGGCGGCTGCAGCAGGGGCTTGGGGCGGCGGGACGGTGTGGCGATGTGGGGAACGGGTGCGGTGGCCGAGGACAGTACTTATAGGCGGGGTGGGGCGCTCGGGAGGGAAAGAGCAGGGGGATCCGGGGAGATCCCGACGATCCTGGGAGGCTCGGGCTCGGGCTCGGTTTTGGAAGGGAGAGAGAAGGAAGGTGACCGGCAGGGGGCTCGGTCAGCCAGGGGGACCCACCTGGCAGGGAGAGGGGGCTGGGGTGACTGGGGGCGGTCGGCCGATCCTTAAGGGGATCGGGATCCCGGGTACTATGGGATTTCGGCCCACTGCTATAAAGCGCCGGCTGCGGTTTCCTTTTAAAAAAAACTTTCCTAATTTTAGTCTTTTTCCGAAATAGAAATTAAAAAGGAATAAAGAGGAAACAAATAAAATATTTATTATGGGGTATTATATACGAGAAAAATCAGAAAAATATCCTCTACTCGATTAACATTTTTCCAAAGCAAAAATAAAAACTTTTAAAAAAATGTTTTTTTCAGAAAATCCCCTAAATGCTTTATTTCTTTTTGGAAATATTCTCACGATAAAACTTTGGATTTCTTGGCTCCAAATATTTCAGAAATGCCCCGCACTTTGGAGGGTCATTTTCCTCCGCTCTCTCTCTTGCGTGCAAGAGAGTATTTTCCCGGCATTTCTCGTGTGAGGAAAAATAGAAATGCAAAAGCAAAAGTTGAAAGAATTCAAATGCAAACTTTATTTCAATCAATATGCATAGATGCTTAGCTACAATGTAAAACATTCCCAATTAGGAAAATTGGGATGTTAGAGTAACCCTTTACGACGAACTCTTTAACCACCTCCATAATCGAGAAAAATTCCTTAGTCTATTTAGTTACTAAGGATAACTTTGACCGCTGATCAGTGATTCAATCCTGGATCACTCTGTGTACCTCTTAACAGACTTGCTGCAAGGCACACATCAGGTGCGGTACTCAGCATGGCATACTTTAGAGTCTACGGCTAAGGCATAGAAGACGACCTTCGTCTATTCTCTTTATTCTGCCGTGGTCGGGTTTTGAGTCTTACTCAAATTCACACCTTACAACGCAACCAAGAACTCCTTCTTTGCTGATATATTTTGAACTCTTTCAAAAACTTGTCAAGGCATCCATCTTGTTGAAACTTCCATTAAGCGCTTTTGATCTATCTCCATAGATCTTTGATGCTCAATGTTCAAGTAGCGCAATCCAGGTATTCCTTTGAAAACTCCTTTCAAACAACCTTGTATGCTTTACAGAAATTCTACATTACTTCTGATCCACAATATGTCAACCACGTATACTTATCAGAAATTCTATAGTGCTCCCACTCACTTCTTTGGAAATACAAGTTTCTCATAAACCTTGTACAAACCCAAAATCTTTGATCACTTCATTAAAGTGTATATTCCAACTCCGAGATGCTTGCACCAGTCCATTGAAGGATCGCTGGAGCTTGCATACTTGTTAGTATCTTTAGGATCGACAAAACCTTCTGGTTGTATCACATACAATGTTTGCTCAAGGAAACCGTCGAGGAAACAATGTTTTGACATACTATGTGCAATATTTCACAAATAATGCAGCAACTACTAACATAATTCTAACGGACTTTTAGCGCCGCTACGAGTGAGAAAGTCTCATCATAGTTAACTGTTTGATCTTGTCGGAAACATCTTTGCGACAAGTCGAGCTTTTCTTAATAGTGACTTATCACCATCATCGTCTGTCTTCCTTTTAAAGATCCATCTTTACTCAATAGTCCTATGACCATCAAGTAGTTCTTCCAAAGTCTACACTTTGTTTTCATACATGGATCCTCTCTCGGATTTCATGGCCTCCAGCCGTTTGTCGGAATCCGGGCCCACCATTACCTTCTTCATAACTCGTAGGTTCACTGTTGCTCAACAACATGACCTCCAAGACAGGGTTACCGTACCACTCTACAGTAGTACGCGACCTTGTCAACCTACGAGGTTTGTAGTAACATGATCCGATGCTCGATGATCACCATCATCAGCTTTCACTTCAATTGGTGTAGGCGCCACAGGAACAATTTTCTGCGCCCTGCTACACACTGGTTGAAGTGATGGTTCAATAACCTCATCAAGTTCCACCACCCTCCCACTCAATTCTTTCGAGACAAACCTTTCCTCGAGAAAGGATCCGTTTCGAGAAACAAACACTTTGCTTTCGGATCTGAGATAGGAGATGTACCCAACTGTTTTGGATATCCTATGAAGATGCATTTATCCGCTTTGGGTTCGAACTTATCAGACTGAAACTTTTTCACATAAGTGTCGAAGCCCCAAACTTTCAAGAAACGACAGTTTAGATTTCTTCAAACCTCAATCTATACTGTGTCATCTCAACGGAAATACGCGGTGCCCTATTTAAAGTGAATGCGGTTGTCTCTAATGCATAACCCATAAACGATAGTGGTAATTCGATAAGAGACATCATAGCATGCACCATACCAAATAGTGCGTGGCTATGACGTTCAGACACATCATCACACTATGATGTTCGAGGTGGCATGAACTGCGAAACAATTTCCACATTGTCTTAATTGCGTACGAAAACTCGTAACTCAGATATTCATTTCTATGATCATATCGTAGACAGTTTATCCTCTTGTTACGACGAACTTCACTCCGAAACAGAATTGAACTTTTCAATATTTCAGACTTGTGATTCATTAAGTAAATACTGTTGTATCTACTCAAATCCTCATTGAAGTAAGAACATAATGATATCCACTGCGTGCCTCAGCACCCATTGGACTACATACATCAAAATGTATCACTTCCAACAAGTTACTATCTTGTTTCATCTCAATGAAAACAAGGCCTTGCTCATGTGGTATGATTTGCATGTCACTAGTGATTCAAAAATCAAGTGAGTATAAAGATCCATCAGTATGGAGCCTCTTCATGCAATTTATACCAACATGACTCAAGCGGCAGTGCCACAAGTAAGTGGTACTATCATCATCACCTCGTATCTTTTGGCACCAATATCATGAACATGTGTAACACTACGATCGAGATTCAATAAACCATTGAAGGTGATTATTCAAGAAAATAGAGTAACCATTATTCTCTTTAAATGAATAATCGTATTGCACTAAACACGATCCAATCATGTTCATGCTTAACGCAAGCACGAAATAACAATTATTTAGGTCTAATACCAATCCCGATGGTAGAGGGAGCGTGCGACGTTTGATCATATCAACCTTAGAAACACTTCCAACACATATCGACACCTCGCCTTTAGCTAGTCTCCGTTTATGCCGTAGCTTTCATTTCGTGTTACTAATCACTTAGCAACCGAACCGGTATCCAATACCCTCGTGCTACTAGGAGTACTAGTAAAGTACACATCAACATCATGTATATAAAATATACTTCTTTCGACTTTTGCCAGCCTTCTTATCTGCCAAGTATCTAGAGTTGCTCCGCCTCAATTACTGTTCCCCTCATTACAGAAGCACTTAGTCTCGGGTTTGGGTTTAATCTTGGGTCTCTTCATTAGTGCAGCAACGGTTTTTCCGTTTCACGAAGTATCCCTTCTAGCCCTTGCCTTTCTTGAAACTTAGTGGTTTTACTAACCATCAACTGTTGATGCTCCTTCTTGATTTCTACTTTTGCAATGTCAAACATCGCGAATCACTCAAAGATCATTGTATCTATCCTTGATATGTTATAGTTCATCACGAAGCTTTCACAGCTTGGTGGCAGTGACTTTGGAGAACTATCACTATGTCATCTCGAAGATTAACTCCCACTTGATTCAAGCAATTGTCGTACTCAGACAATCTGAGCACACGCTCAACGATTGAGATTTTCTCCTTTACTTTGTGGACAAAGAATCTTGTTGGAGGTCTCGTACCTCTTAACAAGGGCACAAGCATGAAATCACAATTTCATCTCTTTATAACATCACTTATGTCCCGTGACGTTTCAAAACGTCTTCGGTGCCTTGCTTCTAAGTCATTAAGTATTTTGCACTGAACTATCGTGTAGTCATCAGAAATGTGTATGTCGGATGTTCACAACATCTACAGATGACGCTCGAGGTGCAGCACACCGAGTGGTGCATTAAGGACATAAGCCTTCTACGCAGCAACGAGGACAATCCTCGGTTTTACAGACTCAGTCTGCAAAGTTTGCTACTATCAACTTTCAACTAAATTTTCTCTAGGAACATAAAATAACAGTAGAGCTATAGCGCAAGCTACATCGTAATTCGCAAAGGCCATTAGACTATGTTCATGACAATTAGTTCAATTAATCATATTACTTAAGAACTCCCACTCAAAAAGTACATCTCTCTAGTCATTTGAGTGGTACATGATCCAAATCCACTATCTCAAGTCCGATCATCACGTGAGTCGAGAATAGTTTCAGTGGTAAGCATCTCTATGCTAATCATATCAACTATACGATTCATGCTCGACCTTTTGGTCTCATGTGTTCCGAGGCCATGTCTGCACATGCTAGGCTCGTCAAGCTTAACCCGAGTGTTCCGTGTGTGCAATTGTTTTGCACCCGTTGTATGTGAACGTTGAGTCTATCACAGCCGATCATCACGTGGTGTCTCAAAACGAAGAACTGTCGCAACGGTGCACAGTCGGGGACAACACAATTTCGTCTTGAAATTTCAGTGAGAGATCACCTCATAATGCTACCGTCGTTCTAAGCAAAATAAGGTGCATAAAAGGATTAACATCACATGCAATTCATAAGTGACATGATATGGCCATCATCACGTGCTCCTTGATCTCCATCACCAAAGCACCAACACGATCTTCTTGTCACCGGCGCCACACCATGATCTCCATCAATGTGTCACCATTGGGGTTGTCGTGCTACTCATGCTATTACTACTAAAGCTACATCCTAGCAAAATAGTAAACGCATCTGCAAGCACAAACGTTAGTTTAAATACAACCCTATGGCTCCTGCCGGTTGCCGTACCATCGACGTGCAAGTCGATATTATCTATTACAACATGATCATCTCATACATCCAATATATCACATCACATCGTTGGCCATATCACATCACAAGCATACCCTGCAAAAACAAGTTAGACGTCCTCTAATTTTGTTGTTGCATGGTTTACGTGGTGACCATGGGTATCTAGTAGGATCGCATCTTACTTACGCAAACACCACAACGGAGATATATGAATTGCTATTTAACCTTATACAAGGACCTCCTCGGTCAAATCCGATTCAACTAAAGTTGGAGAAACTGACACTTGCCAGTCATCTTTGAGCAACGGGGTTACTCGTAGCGATGAAACCACTCTCTCGTAAGCGTACGAGTAATGTCGGTCCAAGCCGCTTCAATCCAACAATACCGTGGAACCAAGAAAACACTAAGGAGGGCAGCAAAACGCACATCACCACCCACAAAAACTTTTGTGTTCTACTCGAGAAGACATCTACGCATGAACCTAGCTCATGATGCCACTGTTGGGGAACGTCGCATGGGAAACAAAAAATTTCCTACGCGCACGAAGACCTATCATGGTGATGTCCATCTATGAGAGGGGGTTTTCGATCTATGTACCCTTGTAGATCGCACAGCAGAAGCGTTAAGAAACGCGGTTGATGTAGTGGAACGTCCTCACGTCCCTCGATCCGCCCCGCGAACCGTCCCGCGATCAGTCCCACGATCTAGTGCCGAACGGACGGCACCTCCGCGTTCAGCACACGTACAGCTCGACGATGATCTTAGCCTTCTTGATCCAGCAAGAGAGATGGAGAGGTAGATGAGTTCTCCGGCAGCATGACGGTGCTCCGGAGGTTGGTGGTGATCTAATCTCAGCACGGCTCCGCCCGAGCTCCGGAGAAACGCGATCTAGAGGTAAAACCGTGGAGATATGTGGTCGGGCTGCCGTGGCAAAGTGTTCTCAAATCAGCCCTAAAACCTTCGTATATATAGGGGAAGAGGGGGAGCCTTGCCTTGGGGTCCAAGGACCCCCAAGGGGCTCGGCCGAGCCAAGGGGGGGAGTCCTCCCCTTCCAAACCGAATCCAACTAGGTTTGGAAGGAGGAGTCCTTCCCCCTTTTCCCACATCCTCTTTTTTTTTCTTTTCTCTTTGATTTTCTTCCTATGGCACATAGGGCCTTCTTGGGCTGTCCCACCAGCCCACTAAGGGCTGGTGCGCCACCCCCAAGGCCTATGGGCTTCCCCGGGGTGGGTTGCCCCCCCCCCCCCGGTGAACACCCGGAACCCATTCGTCATTCCCGGTACATTCCCGGTAACTCCGAAAACCTTCCGGTAATCAAATGAGGTCATCCTATATATCAATATTCATTTCCGGACCATTCCGGAAACCCTCGTGACGTCCTTGATCTCATTCGGGACTCCGAACAAAATTCGGTAACCAACCATATAACTCAAATACGCATAAAACAACGTCGAACCTTAAGTGTGCAGACCCTGCGGGTTCGAGAACTATGCAGACATGACCCGAGTGACTCCTCGGTCAATATCCAATAGCGGGACCTGGATGCCCATATTGGATCCTACATATTCTACGAAGATCTTATCGTTTGAACCTCAGTGCCAAGGATTCATATAAACCCGTATGTCATTCCCTTTGTCCTTCGGTATGTTACTTGCCCGAGATTCGATCGTCGGTATCTGCATACCTATTTCAATCTCGTTTACCGGCAAGTCTCTTTACTCGTTCCGTAATACAAGATCCTGCAACTTACACTAAGTCACATTGCTTGCAAGGCTTGTGTGTGATGTTGTATTACCGAGTGGGCCCCGAGATACCTCTCCGTCACACGGAGTGACAAATCCCAGTCTCGATCCATACTAACTCAACGAACACCTTCGAAAATACCTGTAGAGCATCTTTATAGTCACCCAGTTACGTTGCGACGTTTGATACACACAAAGCATTCCTTCGGTGTCAGTGAGTTATATGATCTCATGGTCATAGACACAAATACTTGACACGCAGAAAACAGTAGCAACAAAATGACACGATCAACATGCTACGTCTATTAGTTTGGGTCTAGTCCATCACATGATTCTCCTAATGATGCGATCCCGTTATCAAGTGACAACACTTGCCTATGGTCAGGAAACCTTGACCATCTTTGATCAACGAGCTAGTCAACTAGAGGCTTACTAGGGACAGTGTTTTGTCTATGTATCCACACATGCACTGTGTTTCCAATCAATACAATTATAGCATGGATAATAAACGATTATCATGAACTAAGAAATATAATAACAACTAATTTATTATTGCCTCTAGGGCATATTTCCAACAAAAACGCTCCCGAGGACACACGAGAATTTAGGTCATGCTAGTTTTCATCATGTTCATATGATTCGCGTTTGTTACTTTGATAGTTTGATATGTGGTGGACCGGCGCTTGGGTACTGCATCAACTACAAAGAGTAATTAACATCAACTCTTCCACCAAATAATCCAACTAGCATCAACTACAAAGAGTAATTAACACTACTAGCAACCTTACAAGTACCAATCGGAGACGCGAGATTGGTTACAAGAGATGAACTAGGGTTTGGAGATGAGATGGCGCTGATGAAGATGTTGATGGTGATGAGTCCCCTCCGATGAGAGGAGTGTTGGTGATGACAATGGCGACGATTTCCCCCTCCGGGAGAGAAGTTTCCCCGGCAGGATCGTCCTGCCGGAGCTCTAGATTGTTTCTGCTCAAGTTCCGCCTTGTGGCGGCGGCGAATCCTCCGAAAAGCCTCCTCCTAATTTTTTTCGAAATGAAACCCTTCATATAGCAGAAGAGGGGAGCTAGTGGGCCAGCAGGGAACCCACAAGCCCCTTAGGCGTGGCCAGGGGGGTGGCCGCGCCTACCAGGCTTGTGGCCCCCTGGTTGCGCTCCTCTCGCACTTCTTCGGCCCAGTTTTTTTATTTATTCCCAAAAAAATCCACGTTGATTTTCACGGCTTTTGGAGTTGGCAGAATAGGCATCTCAAACTTGCTCCTTTTTCAGGCCAGAATTCCAGCTGCCGGCATTCTCCCTCTTCATGTAAACCTTGCAAAATAAGAGAGAAAATGCATAAGTATTGTGCCGTGAAGTGAAATAACAGCCCCAAAAGCAATAAATATCAACATGAAAGCATGATGCAAAATGGATGTATCAACTCCCCCAAGCTTAGACCTCGCTTGTCCTCAAGCGAAAGCCGAGCTCAATAAATATGACCACATGTTTAGGGAGAGAGGTGTCGACAAAACAAAATACGAACATGCATGCATCATGATCATGATCAGAACAGCAACACCAACATATAATCTCTCATGCTAAAGTGACAATTCCTTCACAAAGTAAAGTATGGATCAAGAACCTTACCGAGAATTAGCAACCGATAGCCTTTAGTCATTGAAGCAATTTCAATTTATCACAACATCACAAATAGTCAAATAAGAGCTTGTAAAGAAAATCCACATAATAAATCATGTTTTCGTTCTCTACAATTTCTACAACTCACGTGGTATTCATGAGATCAAAGTTTCAGCTGAACACAGAGAAAGATAGGGGCTTATAGTTTTGCCTCCCAACTGCTTACCTCAAGGGTAATGTCAACAATAATAGTTCATGAATGCTTACCTCCAAGTTGACATATGAATATAGATCTTTCCCTAGCATATGACGTTAGCCAAGATAAAGGCGAAACAAGGAATTGGTGAAGATCACCATGACTCTTTCAAGGGCAAAAAGTAAAGGTACAAGATAGGCCCTTCGCAGAGGGAAGTAGAGGTTGTCATGCGCTTTTGAGGTTTGGATGCGTGTCCTCTTAGTGCGGAGGAACGTCACTTTATATTGCCTCCTGTGATAAAGAACTTTATTATGTAGTCTGTCGCTTTTATGTCTTCCTCATCACAGGTCGTACAAAGCTTATTTTCCACACACTAATAGATCATACATATTAGGGAGCAATTTTTATTGCTTGCACCGATGACAACTTACTTGAGGGATCTTATTCAATCCATAGATAGGTATGGTGGACTCTCATGGCAAAACTGGGTTGAAGGTTTATGGATGCACAAGTAGTATCTCTACTTGGTGCGGGAGTTTTGGCTAATATGTGGTGGAAGTAATCATCACATGCTAAGGGATCTCTAATCATATAACATTGTTCGGAACCAAGCAAACACAATTCATTATGTTGTCTTCCTTGTCCAACATCTACTTCTAACCATGCAATAGTTTAGCGAGTGTTCACAATCATAGATGGTGTCAAAGATAATGTATTTATATGTGAACCTCTCCTTATTTATCACTTCCTATTAATTGCAACAATGACCAAGGTCTACATTTGTCTACCCTCAACAAGTTTCAATCAACATTCTTTTTATATGTGAGGCCATCACTTCCCATAAGATCATTACATGATCTTTCATGATTTTGTTCTTTTCTCACTCTTTTGATCATGGCAAGAGGCAAAGCCCTCAACTAAGACACTCTTCATTATATGGCTCACGAGCTCGAATACATCGGGGGTGACACAAAGCAAAACTCAATACTAAAACACTAAGACTTTTATTCTACTAGAGAAGAAGAAAACTGAAAAGGAACAAACTAAAACAAAGGTAAAGGCAAAAGATGTGATGGTGATACGATACCGGGGCAACTCCCCCAAGCTTTGCACAAGCCAAGGGGATTGCCCATACCCATGCTCAGTTTTCTTCCTTTGGAGGTGATGGTGGTGGAGTTGCTTTGTCCTTTGATTCCAAGAGGGCCATCAATCTTTGATTTATACCTTGGAGATCTGTGATATGTTTCTCCAGCAAAACAACTTCACGAGTGAGATAATTATTGCAAGAACGAGTTGTTTCACAAAACCTCAAGAGTTCAATCAAGGATGGAGACAGTAGGTGGAGGTAGGGTTGAAGGAAATCCACTTCTTCAACTTCTTCCTTGTTGAGCACAGATTGCACTTCGTCCCATGCCTGATTCTTCTCCTTAGTTTTGCCCTTGGCTTCTTTAGGTAGCCTTTCCCTGGCCTCCATGACCTCCATTCTTTTCAGATCAGCATTTACTTCTCCATACACTTGAGGGAGATTGTTCTCTCCCACTTATTCCTGAGACGACATCTTGACCTAAATCTGCGGCAGAAAACAGGCTCGAAACAAAAACAAAAGAAATCTGCGTGATACGAGGGTCAGACCTTTCGAGAGAATATATAATGATTTTTTATAGACCAGAAAGAGTACTCCGCACGAAAATGGAGTCCGGGAGGCACACGAGGTGGCCACAAGCCCCCCAAGTGCGGCCAGGGGGTGGGCCCGCGCCTGGTAGGCTTGTCGCCTCCTCGCGCGCTTTCCGGACTACTTCCAATTTTTCTATTTTTTCAAAAATTTCAAAACGGAGAAAATTCCTCCTGGAAAAGTTTTGGAGTCTATTTTCTTACCGAATCACATACCTCTTTGTTTTCGGAGTCTGAAACAGGCTGATAAATATACCTTAGGTATTCTTCCACAGTTATGGTATTCATAATATTGCTTTCAACATTTATGGGAGTGCCTGAGATATAATGCTTGATTCTCTGCCCATTTACAACTCTTGGACAATTACCTTCCGTGTTGTTGATCTTGATAGCACCGGAACGATATACTTCCTCAACAATATAGGGAACTTCCCATTTAGAGAGAAGCTTGCCTGCAAAAAATCTTAAACGAGAATTATATAGCAAGACATAATCACCTACATTGAGCTCACGCTTTTGTATCCTCTTATCATGCCACCTCTTAACCTTTTCTTTGAACAACTTGGCATTCTCATATGCCTGAGATCTCCACTCATCAAGCGAGCTAATATCAAATAACCTCTTCTCACTAGCAAGTTTGAAATCAAAGTTGAGCTCTTTGATTGCCCAATAAGCTTTATGCTCTAGCTCAAGAGGTAAATGACATGCTTTACCATACACCATTTTGTACGGAGACATGCCCATGGGATTCTTATAGGCAGTTCTATAAGCCTACAGTGCATCATTGAGCTTGTTAGACCAATTATTTCTAGACCTGTTGACAGTCTTTTGCAGAATTAGTTTAATTTCTCTATTTCTTAGCTCTACTTGACCACTGGACTGAGGATGATAGGGGGACGCAATTCTATGGTTGACATCGTACTTAGCAAGCGTTTTACGGAAAGCGCCATGAATGAAATGTGAACCAATGTCGGTCATTAGATATATAGGGACTCCAAATCTAGGGAAGATAACTTCTTTAAGCATCGTGATAGAAGTGTTGTGATCAACACTACTAGTGGGGATAGCTTCTACCCACTTAGTGACGTAATCAACAGCAACTAGGATATGAGTATACCTGTTCGATTTTGGAAAAGGTCCCATATAATCAAAGCCCCAAACATCAAATGGTTCAATGACAAGTGAATAGTTCATAGGCATTTCCTGACGTTTACTGATATTACCTATTCTTTGACATTCGTCACAAGACAAGATAAACTTACGGGCATCCTTGAAGAGAGTGGGCCAATAGAAACCTGATTGCAATACCTTGTGTGCAGTTCTATCTACCGCATGGTGTCCTCCGTAGGCCTCGGAGTGACACTTCTGTAGGATCTGTCCCTGTTCATGTTCAGGGACACAACGTCTAATAACACCATCTACTCCTTCCCTATAAAGGTGAGGATCATCCCAAAAGTAATGTATCAAGTCAAAGAATAATTTCTTGTTTTGCTGGTACGTGAAACTAGGTGGTATATATTTGGCAACAATATAGTTTGCATAATCAGCATACCACGGTGCACTACGTGAAGCATTGATGACATTCAATTGCTCATCGGGAAAGCTATCATCAATAGGTTGTGGGTCATCAAGAACGTTCTCCAACCTAGACAAGTTATGTGCTACGGGGTTATGAGCACCCTTCGTGTCGACAACGTGCAAATCAAACTCTTGTAGCAAGAGAACCCATCTGATACGTCTAGGTTTAGCGTACTTCTTCTCCATGAGGTACTTAATAGCAGCTTGATCAGTGTGAATAGTGACTTTGGAATGAACTATGTAAGACCTGAACTTTTCACATGCAAACACGACTCCTGAAAACTCCTTTCCCGTAGTAGCATAGTTTCTTTGGGCACTGTCTAGAGTTTTACTAGCATAGTGAATAACATTCAACTTCTTATCAACTCTTTGCCCTAGGACAGCACCAACAACATAATCACTAGCATCAGACATGATCTCAAAAGGTAGGTTCCATTCAGGTGGTTGAACAATAGGTGCAGTTATCAAAGCCTTCTTAAGTATTTCGAAGGCTTCCTCACAATCATCATCAAAGACAAAAGGAATATCCTTTTGCAAGAGATTGGTAAGAGGCCTATAAATCTTAGAGAAGTCTTTAATGCACCTTCTATAGAAACCAGCATGACCAAGGAAACTTCTTATACCTTTGATATCTGTGGGGTATGGCATTTTCTCTATCGCATCAACCTTAGCCTTATCGACTTCAATACCTCTTTCAGAAACTTTATGTCCTAAGACGATGCCTTCATTAACCATAAAGTGTCACTTCTCCCAATTCAAGACAAGATTGGTGTCTTTAGATCTCTGCAAGACTCGATCAAGGTTGCTGAGGCAATCATCAAAGGAAGACCCATAAACGGAGAAGTCATCCATGAAAACCTCAACAATCTTTTCACAAAAGTCAGAGAATATAGCCATCATACATCTTTGAAAGGTAGCAGGTGCATTACCTAAGCTAAAAGGCATACGACTATAAGCAAAGGTACCGAAAGGGCAGGTGAAAGTGGTTTTCTCCTGATCAGCTTGTGCAACTGGTATTTGGGAGAAACCAGAATAACCGTCTAGAAAGCAGGAGTGTGTGTGTTTAGACAATCTTTCTAGCATTTGGTCGATAAAAGGAAAAGGGTAATGATCTTTCCTAGTGGCTTTATTCAATTTCCTAAAATCAATCACCATCCTATAGCCAGTAATAATCATGTGCGGGATAAATTCAACCTTATCATTAGGGACAACGGTAATACCTCCCTTCTTAGGGATGCAATGCACCGGACTTACCCCATCACTATGAGCAACAGGATAAATAATACCTGCTTCCAGGAGCTTTAGTATTTCTTTTCTCACTACTTCTTTCATCTTAGGATTTAATATCCTTTGATGCTCAGCAACTGGTTTGGAATCAGGATCAGTTTTAATCTTGTGCTGGCATAGAGTGGGACTAATGCCCTTAAGATCATCAAGAGTATATCCGATAGCAGCACGGTGCATTCTTAGAGTTTTTAGTAACTTCTTTTCTTCATGTTGTGAGAGGCTAGCACTAATAATAACAGTATATATCTCTTTTTCATCAAGATAAGCATACTTAAGAGTATCATGCAACTGTTTAAGCTCGAAGACAGGATCACACTTTGGTGGGGGTGGATCCCCAAGCAGTTCAACAGGCAAATTATTCTTAAGGATAGGATATTGTTCTAAGACAGCCCTATCTATCTCATCCCATTCATCCATATGCATATCATTTTCATGCTCAAGCAAGTATTGCTCTAAGGGATCAGTAGGGGGAATGGCAATAGAAGCTAAGGCAATAGTTTCATCCTTACTGGGCAACTCTTTTTCATGAGGTTGTCTACCAAACTTGGAGAAATTGAACTCGTGTGACACACCTTCAAAGCCAACAGTGACAGTTTGCTTCTCACAGTCAATATGAGCATTGACAGTATTTAGGAAAGGTTTGCCAAATATGATGGGACAAAAGCTATCTTTTGCGGTAGCAAGACCGAGGAAATCAGCAGGATACTTCGTTTTACCACACAAGACTTCAACATCCCTAACAATTCCCAAAGGGCAGATAGTATCTCTATTGGCAAGTTGAATAGTGACATCAATAGGTTCTGTCTCAACAGGTGCAATCTCGTCTTTAATTTCATCATATAAGGATTGAGGTATTGCACTAACACTAGCACCCACGTCACATAAACCATGATAACAATGATCTCCTATCTTAACAGAGACAACAGGCGTGCCAACAACAAGCCTATGTTTGTCTCTAGCGTGAGGTTTAGCAATTCTAGCAGCATCTTCACAGAAGTGAATATTATGTCCCTCAACATCGTCGGACAGGAGATCTTTGATAATAGCAATGCTAGGTTCAACTCTAATTTGCTCAGGGGGTGTAGGTATTCTAATGTAGCATCTACGTATCACAGTTGAAGCTTTAGAATGATCCATTATCTTAAGAGGGAAAGGTGGTTTCTCGATGTAAGCACTGGAAACAATAGGATCATTATAGGCAATGACTTTCTCTTCAACTGGATTGGTTTAACTACATTGACTTCTAAAGGAGGATGATATTTAAATCACTTCTCTTTGGGGAGATCAATATGAGCAGCAAATGATTCACACAATGAAGCTACTATCTCAGAGTCAAGTCCATACTTAGCGCTGAAATCACTAAAGCTATCTGTTTCAACAAAGGATTTAACGCAATCAAACTTGAAATTCATACCTGACTCCTTACCTTCTTCAAGCTCCCAATCTTCAGAGTTGCCTTTAATTCTTTCCAATAAATTCCATTTGAAGTCAATATCTCTCTTCATAAAAGAACCCGTACAAGAAGTGTCAAGCATGGTGCAATCATCATGAGAAAGCCGAGCATAGAAGTTTTGAATGATAATTTCTCTCGAGAGCTCATGGTTGGGCCATGAATATAACATTGACTTAAGCCTCCCCCAAGCTTGAGCAATGATTTCTCTGGCACGAGGCCAAAAATTATAAATACAATTCCGAACACGATGTACTAAATGCATAGGATAAAACTTTTGATGAAATTCCAATTTCAACCGATTGTAGTTCCATGAACTAGTATCATCACATAGCCTCTACCATGTCAATGCCTTATCCCTCAAAGATAAGGGAAAGACCTTCTTCTTGACCTCATCCTCGGGCAAACCTGCATGCTTAAGTAGACCACAAACTTCATCTACATAGATTAGATGCAAGTTTGGATGTGATGTTCCATCTCCTGTAAAAGGATTAGCCAGCAGTTTCTCAAGCATACCCGAAGGAAATTCAAAGAAAATATTTTCAGTAGGTGCAGCAGGTTGAGGAGCAACTCTTTGTGCTTCCGTTCGAGGTGAAGATACCCCGAACAAGCCCCTCAAAGGATTAGTTTCCATAGTGAGAAGTGACGATAAATTTCAGCACACTATATGAATGTTTCCTTACCAAAGGCACTTCACTTCCCGGCAACGGCGCCAGAAAAGAGTCTTGATGACCCACAAGTATAGGGGATCTATCATAGTACTTTCAATAAGTAAGAGTGTTGAACCCAACGAGGAGCAGAAGGATCTGACAAGTGGTTTTCAACAAGGTAATATCTGCACGCACTGAAATTATCGGTAACAAGTAGTTGTGTGGTGAGATGATTCGTAGCAAGAAACAAGTAACAAAAGTAGCAACGGTGCAGCAAAGTGGCCCAATCCCTTTTGTAGCAAGGGACAAGCCTGGACAAAGTCTTATAGGAGGAAAACGCTCCTGAGGACACACGGGAATTTCTGTCATGCTAGTTTTCATCATGTTCATATGATTCGCGTTCATTACTTTGATACTTTGATATGTGGGTGGACCGGCGCTTGGGTACTGCCCTTACTTGGACAAGCATCCCACTTATGATTAACCCCTCTCGCAAGCATCCGCAACTAGGAAAGAAGAATTAAGACAAAGTCTAACCATAGCATTAAACTAGTGGATCCAAATCAGCCCCTTACGAAGCAACGCATAAACTAGGGTTTAAGCTTCTGTCACTCTAGCAACCCATCATCTACTTACTACTTCCCAATGCCTTCCTCTATACCCAAATAATGGTGAAGTGCTATGTAGTCGACGTTCACATAACACCACTGGAGGAAAACAACATACAACACATCAAAATATCGAACGAATACCAAATTCGCATGACTACTATTAGCATGACTTATCCCATGTCCTCAGGAACAAAAGTAACTACTCACAAAGCATAATCATATTCATGACCAGAGAGGTAATGAGTAGCATCAAGGATCTGAACAGAAACTCTTCCACCAAATAATCCAACTAGCATCAACTACAAAGAGTAATTAACACTAGTAGCAACCTTACAAGTACCAATGGAGTCGCGAGACAGAGATTGGTTACAAGAGATGAACTAGGGTTTGGAGATGAGATGGTGTTGATGAATATGTTGATGGTGATGAGTCCCCTCCGATGAGAGGAGTGTTGGTGATGATGATGGCGATGATCTCCCCCTTCGGGAGGGACGTTTCCCTGGCAGGATTGTCCTGCGAGAGCTCTAGATTGGTTATGCTCAAGTTCCGCCTCGTGGCGGCGGTGCCTCCTCGAAAAAGCTCTGCCTTGATTTTTTTCCGGACGAAACCCTTCATATAGCAGAAGAGGGGGGCCAGTGGGCCACCAGGGTGCCCACAAGCCCTGTAGCCGCGTGGCGAATCCTCCTCCTTAATTTTTTCGGAACGAAACCCTTCATATAGCAGAAGAGGGGAGCCAGTGGGCCAGCAGGGAGCCGACAAGCCCCCTAGGCGCGGCCAGGGGGGTGGTCGCGCCTACCAGGCTTGTGGCCCCCTGGTTGCGCTCCTCTCGCACTTCTTCAGCCCAGTATTTTTTATATATTCCCAAAAAAATCCACGTTGATTTTCACGACTTTTGGAGTTGCGCAGAATAGGCATCTCAAACTTGCTCCTTTCTTAGGCCAGAATTCCAGCTGTCGGCATTCTCCCTGTTCATGTAAACCTTGCAAAATAAGAGAGAAAAGGCATAAGTATTGTACCGTGAAGTGAAATAACAGCCCAAAAAGCAATAAATATCAACATGAAAGCATGATGCAAAATGGACGTATCAATGTCAAAACAGCATTCCTGAACGGCTTTCTTAAAGAAGAATTGTATATGATACAACCGGAAGGTTTTGTCGATCCTAGCAGTGATAACAAGGGATGGAAGCTCGAGCACTCCGTCTATGGGCTGGTGCAAGTATCTTGAAGTTCGAACATTTGCTTTGATGAGGTGATCAAAGCGTTTGGGTTTATACAGACTTATGGAGAAGCCTGTATCTACAAGAAAGTGAGTGGGAGCTCTGTAACATTTCTCATATTATATGTGGATGACATATTGTTGATGGGAAATAATATAGAACTATTGGAAAGCATCAAGGCATATTTGAATAAGAGTTTTTCAATGAAGGACCTTGGAGAAGCTGCTTACATTTTAGGCATGAAGATCTATAGAGATAGAGCGAGACGCCTCATAGGTCTTTCACAAAGCACATACCTTGACAAGATGTTGAAGAAGTTCAATATGGAGAAGGCTAAGAAGGGGTTCTTGCTTGTATTGCAAGGTGTGAGGTTGAGTGCGACTCAACGACCGACCACGGCAGAAGATAGAGAAACGATGAGTACCGTCCCCTATGCTTCAGCCACAGGCTCTATCATGTATGCCATGATGTGTACCAGACCTGATGTGAACCTTGCCATAAGTTTGGTAGGGATGTACTAGAGTAATCCAGGAGTGGATCACTGGAAAGCGGTCAAGAATATCCTAAAGTACCTGAAAAGGACTAAAGATATGTTTCTCGTCTATGGAGGTGCCGAAGATCTCGTTGTACAGGGTTACGTCGATGCTAGCTTCGACACAGAACCGGATGACTCCAAGTCACAAACCGGATATGTGTACATTTTGAATAATGGGGCAGTAAGCCGGTGCAGTTGCAAGCAAAGTGTCGTGGCGACATCTACATGTGAAGCGGAGTATATAGCTGCTTTGGAAGCAGCAGAAGAAGGAGTCTGGATGAAGGAGTTCATCACCGACCTAGGAGTGATTCCAAGTGCGTCGGGCCCGATGGCTCTGTTCTGTGACAACACTGGAGCTATTGATATTGCTAAGGAGCCCAAGTTTCACAAGAAGACCAAGCACATCAAGCGCCGTTTCAACTCCATTCATGGATACATCTAGGATGGAGATATAGATATTTGTAAAGTACATATGGAACTAAATGTCGCAGACCTGTTGACTAAACCTCTTCCACGGGGAAAGCATGATCAATACCTGATCTCTATGGGTGTGAGATTCATCACAATGTAACTAGATTATTGACTCTAGTGCAAGTGGGAGACTATTGGAAATATAACCTAGAGGCAATAATAAATATTTTATTATTATATATTTCCAGTTCATGCTATAGTTGTATTAACCAGAAACCGTAATACACGTGTGAATATATAGATCATAATGTGTCCCTAGGGAGCCTCTAGTTGGCTAGCTCGTTTATCAATAGATGATCATGGTTTCTTGATCATGGACATTGGATATCATTGATAACGGGATCACATCATTGGGAATGATGTGATGGACAAGACCCAGTCCTAAGCATAGCACTAGATTGTGTTGTTCGTCTGCTAAAGCTTTTCTAATGTCAAGTATTATTTCCTTATGCCGTGAGATTGTGCAACTCCTGGATACCGTAGGGGTGCTTTGGGTGTACCAAACGTCACAATGTAACTGGGTGATTATAAAGGTGCACTACGGGTATCTCCAAAAATGTCTGTTGAGTTGTACGAATCGAGACCGAGATTTGTCACTCCGTGTGACGGAGAGGTATCTCTGGGCCCACTCGGTAATCCATCATCATATTGAGCTCAATGTGACTAAGGGGTTAGCCACGAGATGATGTGTTACGAAATGAGTGAAGAGACTTGCCGATAACGAGATTGAACAAGGTATATGGATACGGACGATCGAATCTCGGGAAAGTATCATACTGATAGACAAAGGGAATTGCATACGGGATTGATTGAATCCTTGACATCGTGGTTCATCCGATGAGATCATCGTGGAACATGTGGGAACCAACATGGATATCTAGACCCCGTTGTTGGTTATTGGCTGGAGAGATATCTCGGTCATGTCTGCATGTTTTCCGAACCCGTAGGGTCTACACACTTAAGGTTCGATGACGCCAGGGTTATAGGGAAATAGTGTATGTGGTTATCGAAGATAGTTCGGAGTCCCGGATGAGATCCCGGATATCACGAGGAGCTCCGGAACGGTCCGGAGGTAAAGATTGATATATAGGATGAGAGGGTTTGGACACGGGAAATGTTTCGGGCGTCACCGGTAACGTACCGGGACCATCGGAAGGGTTCCGGGGGTCCACCGGGAGGGGCCACCAGCCCCAAAGGCTAGCATGGGACAAAAGGTGGAAGAGAACCATCCCAAAGTGGGCTGGTGCGCCTCCCACCTAGGCCCACGGCGCAGCAAGGGAGGAAGGGGGGCAAACCCTAGGCGCATGAGGGGCCCAAGGCCCTTCTGGGTGCACCACTCCTCCTCTCCCTGCCGTGGCCGCCGCCCTCTGCCCCAGATGGGGCTGCCTCACCCCTTAGGGCTGGGAACCCTAAGGGTTGGCACCTCCTCCCACTCCTCCTATATATAGTGGTGGTTTTTGGTTTTTGGAGACACAATTTTTTTCCTCTCCCGGCGCAGCCCTACACCTCTCTCTCGTCGTCCTCCGCATAGCTTGGCGAAGCTTTGCCGGAGAACCTCGTAGCTCCACCGCCACCACACCGTTGTGTTGCCGGAGCTCTCCCTCAACCTCTCCCTCCTCCTTGTTTGATCAAGGCGTGGGGGACGTCACCGGGTTGTACGTGTGTTGAAAGGGGAGGTGCCGTAGTTCGGCATATAGATCGGAATCCACCATGATCTGGATCGCAGCGAGTATGACTCCATCAACCGCGTTCATAGCAACGCTTCCGCTTAGCGATCTTCAAAGGTATGAAGATGCTCTACAACCTCTCTCGTTGCTGGTTTCTCCATAGATAGATCCTTGTTTCGTGTATGATTTTTTTTGAAGTTACTACGATCCCCAACACTTGATGGTGGCGCAACAGCCCTTGATGGGCTGACTAGTCAACCAAAGGAAGCCCATGAGGTAAAAGGTGGAAAAACCAAAAGAGGTGGATAACTTGGGGAGGAGTCCTAATCCAAGTAGGATTGGAGGAGGACTCCTCCTATCCTAGTTCGGCCGAGCCCAAGGGAGGCTCCCTTGGTGCGCAAGCCTAGCCCCTCCTTTCTCCTATATATACTAGAGGTTTGTGGATTTTTGAGACATAATTCCAGCCACGTGCTACCCTCTCCTCTAGTTTGTAGTTCTTCCTCTAGATCGGATTTTTGCGGTGCTTAGGGGAAGCCCTGCAGGAATAGATCACCACCATCACCGGCGCGCCGTCAAGCTGCCGGAGAACTCATCTACTTCCCGGTCTCTCTTGCTGGATCAAGAAGGAGGAGATTGTCATCTAGTTGTACGTGTGTTGAACGCGGAGGTGTCGTCCATTCAGTACTAGATCAGGATGGATCGTGGGACGGCTAAGATTTGGATCGCAAAGACGTTCCACTACATCAACCGCGTTTCTTAACGCTTCCCGCTTAGCAATCTACAAGGGTATGTAGATCCGATCTTCCTCTCGTAGATGATCATCACCATGATAGGTCTTCATGTGCGTAGGGATTTTTTTTGTTTCCCATGCAACGTTCCCCAACAGTTTTTACCTTACTTCAAGTGTAACCTTTTCAAAACCTAAGTCTATTAAAAAATTTTAAGCAAGTATTGTGAGTGCCATGATTTCCATTGTTTGCATGTATGTTTGAATGGTTGGATCCAAAAATTGTATTTTAATAACATGGTATTTTCATAAAACCCTTTTTCTCATTTTTGACTATTCCAAAACCTTGCTTTGGGTTTGCACTACAAGTCCTTCACATCAAGGGAGTGCCTCCACCGAAATATGGTAATCTGGTTTTAGAACTATTTTAACTCTCCAAAATCATAAAATAATTATTTTATAAATTATTTTTCTATTTTATTTGCATGTCCTTTTCTAAGGCTAGAAATGACATTTCTGGATGGAAAATTACTTTTCCGCCTTAGAAAAATGTGAGAAAAATTGGAGATACTCAGAGGACATATATTTTCCATACATAATATTTTCAACCCCTATTTATGTTCAAAATATTTGAGCAAATCTTTGAAAACCTATTTTGTCTGTTTTGACCTTTTGAAATATTTCCAAAGGAAAGGAAATATTTCCAATTAAATCCCAGAAAATTTAAGCATGCTTCCCAAGCTATATTTGGTGGTCGTGCAAAATATCACCTCATTCCAAGGTGGTTTGGTTCACCAAATAATCTGAAGACCGTCTTTGTCCAGAATCAAGTTGAAGCAACTCTACATAGCAAAGTTTGTCCAAATGACTTGAAACTTGGCAGGAGTGCTCAACACCCCAAATGAGGAGACCGTGCCAAAGAATGGATTTGTGGGGATTAATTTACCCACATTCCCTTTTGAAAGGACATAACTTCCCATTTAGGATGATTTCAAGTTTGCACTACCAAACTTGTCCAATGAAGCTAAAATTTTGTGGAGCATCCTATTTTTGCATCCAACCCAATCCTGTTAACTTTCATGATCAGTGGTGAAGAGTAGCTACCTCAAACACCTGTCGAACACCTTCTGCCAGCTTGGTAAAACATCACTTAGCTCACTGTACACCCACACCCTTTCCACCAAACTCTTAGTGCAAGCAGCCAACACCACTCCTCAACTGAAGACGAGTGGCCCCTCTCTGGTTCCAAGCAGAAGATTCCAAAATCTCCATTTTAGTTTCTGGCTCAAGACTGGTAGCTCCTCTTTAATCACTTCCTTTGACCAGAAGTGGGACCCTTGGCTCTCAAATAGCTAAGGAGCATCAAACCCAACCCCCGGACACGCCAGACGCAGCCAAAGCACCCCATAGCGCGCCAGCATGCCGTGGCATGTCAAAACTGCGCTCTGGGCACGCTACAGGGCGCACCCGAGGCAAAGGTGGCCACCCCCGACCTGTACTCCCCTCCCCTCGGTGCCTCTTCGTGTCTTCGACAACCCACCTGAATCAGGGCAGCCTTAGGGCCCCTCCTCCCCCTCACTATTGACCAGGGCGACGCGTGCCCGCGCACGCCAGATTCGGCCAGAAGAACGTGGCCACGAAGCATGCGCGCACCTCGTCCCCTCTCTCTCTCGCCGAGTCTCTAGGGTCCTAAACCACGTCCACAAAATTGTGGTATCGACGCCGAGCTCTCTTTGCCTCTCCTGCAAGCCACTAAGAAACCACCAGCGCTCCCTCTCGGTGCACCGTTGCCGGCCTATACATAGGCCTCCCCCTCGCTCCAGTACCCTCACACCACTCCTCCACATCCTAATCGAGCCCCTAGCCACCCCATTCGAGCACAGCGAGCTCCGGTGCTCGAGATCGACCGAGGCCCCGCCACTTTGGAGCTCCGTGGATCTCGGGCTACAAGCCAGCTCTCGTGCTCCTCTCACCTCCTCCGTGACCGCAGTGAGCTCAGGGAGCTTCCCCACCTCTTCCCCGAGCGAATCCTTGCCTGTAGCACCCTTCTCCTCCACCTCCTGAATTGGCCCCGCCCTGGCCTCGTCGTCGCTGGTGACCCAGGGCCTCCCCGTCGTTCCTTCGACCACCAGCAGGTAGGCGGCGATGTGCTCGTTCCATTCCTGCCACTGTGGGGGCATGAGGGCGTCGGTGTCGCCGTCGGCATACTTCCCCTTCCCTCTGTCCAAAGGAGGAAGACGACCCCGACAGGCGTGCCCCACCTATCGGTGGCCCATCTCTCCTCCTCTCTCTTCTCTCTGTCGGTAACTGCACGGGCCCCCGCGTCAGGTTTGAACCTGACGGAGCGCGCGCATTGGCTGCTGGCTGGCTGACTGGCCGGTTGGTCAGTTGGGCCGGCCCAGCCACTAGCCGAGCCAGGCTAGTGCTGAGCCCCCTTTTTCTTTTTTGTTTTTATTCTGTTTTAAAAATATTTTGCACATTTTATTATTTAATCAAATTTAATTATTTTTCCACCACAATTTTTCTAAAAATGTGTAGAATTTAATAGAGTTGTTATACAAATTTTTATGACAACTTTTCTGCATGGTTATAATTGAAAGGCTTATTTTGATTATTTTAGTTCCTTTTAATTGGATTTTTAAAATAATATTTTTATCAAAACCAGAGACAAATATTTTTAAAACTATATTATAGATTTATCATAATAGTATAACATTTTTAAAGTGAGTTTGTGCTCTGTTGTTTAGTGAGCTACTTATTTTATTACTATTATTGCGAAGATAGATTCCACGTTTTATGAAGGAGTTGGTCTCGAAGACCCCGAAGACCCCGAATACCTAGCTGACCAAGGCAAGCAACCCTTTGACCATGTTTGAGCAAAATATTACATCATGCCAAGTAGATTAATATTCCCGTTGCATATGATCATGAGTATTCGATAAATCATCGATATGGTGTTATCGATGGCTCCTCTGGAGCTCTTGCATTTAAGTATGATCCTACCACCTATGAGGGTCATGCTAATATTATGTTGACAAGTAGA
This sequence comes from Hordeum vulgare subsp. vulgare, assembly GCF_904849725.1. Classification (NCBI taxonomy): domain Eukaryota; kingdom Viridiplantae; phylum Streptophyta; class Magnoliopsida; order Poales; family Poaceae; genus Hordeum; species Hordeum vulgare. The sequence goes on from NC_058520.1 coordinate 544,032,227, forward strand.
CGGTAGTGCTATGCATAATAGAAGCATATGCATGATGATGGTAAAGTTGATATCAAAGGTTTTACGAAAACCCCGTCGGGTGCCACTAATGGCCGAGGGTGATGATGAGTTAGGTGGTCACTTGTGAAGAAGTGGTGCACCGGGTATATTTTGTGTGAGTGGTTTCAGAAACAGGATTAGATTTATGATGTGTCGACCATCCTAACCTTACATGTACGACCACGATACCCCTTTATGGGATGGGGCATTGTCGACAACTTTGGTCGGTGCTAGCAAAGAGGCCACATTACTAGTGACGGCAGTGATATGTGGTCACTTTCGTCACGGGGTCGTACCAGATAGGTCGACTATGTGTTTTTATGTGTTCCGAGCACACCATTGGTCCCCGTATGGATGATACGGTCTACAGTCGGTGCTCGTAAGATGTACATCATCTGGGCTGGGTACCAATCGAGTGGAACTCTTTGTCTAGTATCGTCAGCGGAAAGGCAATGATCGGGTACTTGCCTCGGGTATGTTATATACCGCGAGTCGTGGATGACACGAAACTTTCCCGGATCTCGCGGTACAACGTACAACCTCCGATAGTGTAAAACTATTCGAATAGCCGTGCCCACGGTCAAGGACAGTTGACTAATCATGCTTAAACTACGTCCAATCGTTTCCACATAAACCAAGTGTGTGTGTTCAAAGAGTTATGTGAAAGATTTGATATGACCAAGTTTGGTGACTTGGCATATCGGGTGAACCCGAAGTGTTCAGCCCTCGACAGATATGTCGATATCTGTAACCTGTTCTTTGAATATCATCTATCTTATGATGCATATCCATAACCGTCTATGACCATGTTTATTTACATTCAAAGCTTGCTTTCCATCAATGCTGCATATCACTTATTATCATACCAACTGCATTATCCATATCATGGGTTGTTTGCGAGTACATTCAAAGTACTCACTATCTTGCCACTGGTTATGTTATTGACCAGACATGGAAGAACCAGAGTTTGGAGAAGAATTCGTCATCGGAGACGGACACGCGAATTAGGACGCTTTCTAGTCAGAATGCATGTTGGTGAAGGCTGATGGCATGAGGTCCCGTTTATTTCCAAGATTTCCGCTAGTAGTTGTATCGGTGTGATTGGCCTTATAGGCCCTACCTATGTGAGACTTGAACTTGATGGTTATTTGTTGTATTAAAAGGTATGTTGGATGTAAGACTCTTAATATTCAGTATCTATGTGTTCGATGAGCATTGATCTCTGCGATCACTGAGCATGTTCATTCGAAGATCTTGACTCGTAAGTCGGTGTCCCACACTCCTGCCTACCCCTATCCTGTCCACCGTATCTCGTGTGCCTTGTGCGGCTGCCCTACACTTGCATAAAGCTCTCGTGAAACACATCAGACCACACAAACTCGCGATCCGCTCATGTTCGAGAGGCACATCGTCCGTGGCAGTTGTATGCAGTTCACAGAGCACCAAAGCAAATATACGCACCATTATCTGAGATACAAAATAGTTAAACATGGATTTTATGCCTGTAAAATGTAACATGAATGAAGGAACAAATTTTAAGTCCCACATGTAAATTATCTGAACCCTTATGATTTTTCTTCAAGATATTTTTTTAACAAAAGTTGACTATGAATCGACAAAAACAACGCTCTAGTTCACGAGCATAAATATGATGATCATTAAACCTTGACAAAGAATGCTACAAATACATCTAATCTGGACGGCTATAAAAAGAGTACTTATTTAACAATGTTGCAAAATGCTAAAAGGCTTCATTCATCATAAAATACGCTCTGCATCGTGCCTAAAACGAAAATGATCTTGAGGAGGAGCTAATTATCATTTTTGTTTTGCCCTCCCCCATTTCCTTGCTTCAATGATAATTAGCTTGCATTCTCATCAAGAACTAATGCAGGAAGTAACACGTCTAGATTTGAGCGCGGTACATGATTTGGACCAATACACCATACATGACCGTGACACGAGAACTGCCAGCACTTGGTTTCATAGAAGTGCACTACTCTGCGCCGGTGCACCGGTCGAAACTTTTGGCCGGCTGCATGCGGGCCGGCCGATCCGTCAGATTTGTTCATGCAGAAAAAATCATCGATAGAAGCAAAAATAAGCAGTGTTGTAGCAAATTTCGATCACGGATGCAGCAAAAATATGGTTGTAGCAAAAAAATACCAACGCGGTCGTAGCAAAAAAACGACGATGATGATGCGTGGTAGCAAAACAAAATATGGGTTGTAGAAAACAATCCGTTAAACTCGGGTTGCAACTTCGACGAACATGTATGCAGCTTTTTTAATGAACGGTTGTAGCAAAAATTGATACCGGTTATAGCAAAACTCAACACCGGTTGAAGCAAAAATCGAACGCTGGTTGTAGTGAAAAAATCTAACGAACTCAGATTACAACCAAACGTAAATGCAACTTTTTTTAATTGACAAATTATAGCAAATTTAAATGTTTGTACCAAATTTAAATACCGGTTACAGTAAATTTAACGGAAAAATGCTGCATGGCAGGGTGGTCCAACGGTTCAACCAGCGCGTCAGCTTCAAACGTTTCCTTCGAATAATAATTATGCGCGATAGCCATGCGAGGGTCATCTCCACTGCATGTAGAGGTCTGCCGCGTACTGCACACACGGAGGGTACGCGTACTAGCCAACTCTCCATGTCTCGCTCCGGTACAAAGGATGAAATGGGAATGAAGGAAACAGAACGAAGTAAAGTGACACGGTCAAAAACTAACGTGCACTGCGCCAGAATCACCTTTGTCAAATCAAAGTAGGAAGTACAGCTATGGCCTATGGGAGCCGGAACGCAAAAGGAACTGCCCTTTCGGAAAAAGAAAAGGAAGATTCTTTACCGTATGCCGTTCTTGGCATAGAGCGGCTTCTCCTGCAGTCCGCAGTGTCCTCTGTACGAGCGCAACTGATGCGATTGGAAAAGGGAAGGCCAAGCCAGGCAGATGTAGGCTGTTTCTCGCTTTTGCAGAAGATAAGCCGTTTCAGCCCTGACAGGATGATGGGCTACGTAGTAATCACCCATATACACGGTTCAAGTTCCCAGTACTAATCCGTGTGTTGGTTGACCACAGTTAAATCCTAATGGCATCTTTAACATTGATCTTAAACCGTCCTTAGAGCAACTCCAAGCGCGTGATCCAAACGGATGCATGTTTTGTTCGTGTTTTGTTCATTTGGATCGGCTCATCCGCTCTCCTTTGCGAATAGGTCGACCATGCGTCCAACGGGGCGACCCATTTTTCATCCGCGCACATACATTTTTTAAAGCTAAATTGGTCCGTGGTCACACGTCATGCCAGCTATCATGTTAGCGTGGAGAGTTCACGTCGTCTATGTGCCAACGACCGACATACATATGCCACCCTACAAAAAGAATATGTAATTTTTCAGCTAGGCGCATTTGTCAGCGGGCCGGCACACATGCCAACACGCAAAATGAGAATGTAATTCGGCCACGCCATCTCGGCCATGATCATGCCTGCACACCGCGATATGGATCAGTCGTCTTCGAGGCTGAACATGTCGGCTTGCATCTTCTTGAGCGAAGACCGCTTCCTTGGAGATCGTGCTCATGTCCACCTTCATGATCTCGATCCCCTTCATCATGCAAGCTAGCCGGACTTCTCTTGCTTTGGTGGCTGCTTTGGTGGCCTCGATCTCTAGCATCTTTGCATGCTTCTCCGCCTCTAACGCGAGCTTCTTGTTTTTTATCTCCATTAAGGCCCTAATTTACTCTTCCTTGTCTTGTGGGCGCTTCTCCTTCCTTGAGTCTTTGTTGGAAATCATGCCTCGCAAAGTAACTTGCAAGGCAAGGAATCCGCCTCGCGCTTGTCCTCTTTCTTGGAGTTGGTCATCCCGCGGGGCCGCAACTTCTCCTCCTTACCATGCTCTTCAACGGCTTTCGTCCCTCCACGCTCCTTGATGGCCGTGTATTGTGCCTTGAACTTTTCTTCTCCATTGATGATCATCCAACAATCAGTGAGGTTGAAAGACTTGCCCTCATAGTGTACATTGAGTGCTTCCAAAGCTTGTAAGACCTAAAAATGAGCAAGCATGTCAATATATCAAAATAATCAAGATACAGAACAATCAATATAAGCTAGCATGTCGGCATACCATGTCTTTCATGCCGATGCCGCTCACGGGACGAGCCTCGATGCTCTCAAGAGTGGAACAAAACTTGTTGCACTCTTGTTGTATCACCCTCCAATGTTTGTCGAGAGATACCCACCCACGCTTGCTCTCCATTTGGTATGGTTTAAACGTCTTGCGCTCGTGGAACTCGTGATGCACTCTTTGCCAAAATGTCGAAGCCTATCTTGGGGTCTTGGCCAATGTCTCTCCAACATTCACAAAGAAGTTTATCTTCATTTTGTGTGTATTCTTTGGTCCACTCGCTCTTCCTCTTGTTATTCTTGGCATTGGCTCGGACGGGGAGCTCATCGAACAATGGTTCTCCATCGATGTCCACTTCATCATCCTCTTAATCAAGGCCATAGTCTTCCGGAAACTCGTGATCGAGCGAAAAAGAGTTGACCAAGCCGAGTTGGTCCCCAATGAGGGGGTCGGGCATGCCTTCACCAAACGAGTACCCCATGCCATCTTAGCTTTGCGTCTCGTCGAGATCGTAACGGATACCACGGCCACCACCTTCCAAGATGAGGCCATCCATGAACACGCGGTTGGGCTCATCTTTCGCATCCGGCATTCCGTCGAATAGGTTGCAGGCGTTCTCCATGTTGTCGGCAGCGAGCTCGCGAGGCCGTTTCCATGCACCCCCGGAGGAGGATCCACCGCCCATAGGCATAACGATGAGGTCGATGCCCATGGGGGCTAGAGTGCCAGGTGCGATCATGCTCACCTTCGGTGAACTGGAGCCCATAGAGTAGGACATACGGGAGGTCTACGGGTGGTGCTACTGAAAGCCATACGTCGCCGACGTGGAGGACATGCGCGACGAGTCCAGAAGTAGGTGATGAAGGGAAGACAATACGGTGCTCGCCGCGACCGTAGTGGCATCGACGAGCCTGTACTGCTCAGGGTTTAACCCTAGCATCAGTAGAGTCTGCCTCGTAACCTCGCGGATGAGCTAACTATTCTTCACGATGTTGGCCTCTTTGTCCAAGGCAACAGCGAGGGAGGACGCGACCGCGGCCTCGTTCCTGGCTTCTTGCAGATGGCAGTGGTTCTTCCTCCTCAACGTTTGTTCGGCGCACTCCTCATGGGCCAGCACCTTCTTCTTGTTGGTCGGTGCCGACATTTTTTGCCCGCTCGACTCCCGGCGGAGGCGACAATGATGGTCGGTGCGTCATCGTCCATGGCGCGTGCGGGGAGGTGGGCGAGAATTGTTTTTGGTGTAAACAGAGGTGTGTGCCACCAACGGGCGGGCCAGAGGGGAGAAGGGTCGGGGTCTCGCGGGCATTGCGCGCTTCCGTCATATGTCCGCGCGGATGCAAATCCGACCAAATTTAAGCCTGGAATGGGTCAAGTGCGGACAAAAAGCAGACGTGCGTCTATTTGGGTCGGCGTGTTGGGTTGTGTTTTGTGTCCACGGAGACCCAAACGGACACGGTCGGACGAAATGGGTCGCCCGGTTGGAGTTTCTCTTAGCCATCCGGACGCAGTCAAAGCATCCAATGTTGACCCCATTGATTCGTGGAGCACCTTAGGCCTTAATTTTCCCGCAAAAAAAGAAAAGGGCTTTGCTAGAGCCTGGACACGTGGCACTTAGGACTCTAACAACCCCGTGCTCCCCAAACCTGAGGTGTAGCTATTGCTGTTGGCCGCACTGTTTTCGAAGCAAAATCCCACACTTTCTTCTTCCATCCCACCGTCTCTACCATATTACCACCATTTTCTCACACTTTCTTCTTCCATAGAGCCGCTGATGCATGGACCCGGTGGAGACCCTGTCGAAGATGGACGTGGTGGAGGATCCGAGAATCACACTCACTCGGAAGATCAATTTGGGGAAACGGCAAAATCGTCTCATCAAAGCGAAGGTCGCAACGGAGGGAACACTCGAGAAGCAAATGGTCAGCGTGTTGGGGAACGTCGCATGGGAAACAAAAAAATTCCTACGCTCACCAAGATCAATCTATGGATACTAACATCTACGAGAGTAGAGGGTGCATCTACATACCCTTATAGATTGCTAAGCAGAAGCGTATATAACGCGGTTGATGTAGTCGAACATCTTCGTGATCCAAATCACAATCAATCTCGTGATCCCATCACGACCCGTCTTGCTATCCCATCACGATCCGTCCCACGATCTCATCAAGATCCATCCCGATCTAGTGCCGAACGGACGGCACCTCCGCGTTCAGCACACGTACAGCTCGATGACGATCTCCGCCTTCTTGATCGAGCAAGAGGGTGCAGGGAGATAGCTGAGTTCTCCGACGGCCTAATGATACGTCTCAAACGTATCTATAATTTTTGATGGTTTCACGCTGTTATCTTGTCTTCTTTGGTTGTTTTATGTACCTTTTATATCTTTTTTGGGACTAACTTATTAATTCAGTGCCAAGTGCCAGTTCCTGTTTTTTCTGTGTTTTTGACTCTTTTCAGATCTGATTTTGGAATGGAGTCCAAACGGAAGAAAAACCCCGAAATGATTTTTCCCCGAACGGAAGAAGACCAGGGGATTTTGGGCCAAGCCAGGTGGGCTCCAGGAAGCCCACAAGCCCCCACTCCGCCACCAGGGGAGGCAGCGGTGGGCAGGCTTGTGGCCTCCCTGGCCGCCCCCTGACCTAGGTCTTTGGCCTACAAATTCCCAAATATTCCGCAAAAAATCAGGGGCGCCTCGAAAATACTTTTCCGCCGTAGCAAGCTTCCGTTTCCGCGAGATCTCATCTGGAGACCCTTCCCGGCGCCCTGCCGGAGGGGACTTTCGAGATGGAGGGCTTCTTCATCATCATCATCGCCCCTCCAATGACTCGTGAGTAGTTCACTTCAGACCTACGGGTCCGTAGTTAGTAGCTAGATGGCTTCTTCTCTCTCTTGGATCTTCAATACAAAGTTCTCCATGATCTTCATGGAGATCTATCCGATGTAATCGTCTTTGGCGGTGTGTTTGTCAAGATCCGATGAATTGTGGATTTGTGATCAGATTATCTATGATATATATTTGAGTCTTTGCTGATTTCTTATATGCATGATTTGATATCCTTGTAAGTCTCTCTGAGTCTTGGGTTTTGTTTGGCCAACTAGATCTATGATTCTTGCAATGGAAGAAGTGCTTGGTTTTGGGTTCTACCATGTGGTGACCTTTCCCAGTGATAGTAGGGGCAGCAAGGCACACATCAAGTAGTTGCCATCAAGGGTAAAAATATGGGGTTTTTATCATTGGTTTGAGATTATCCCTCTACATCATGTCATCTTGCTTAAGGCGTTACTCTGTTCTTATGGAGTTAATACACTAGATGCATGCTGGATAGCGGTCGACGTGTGGAGTAATAGTAGTAGATGCAGAAAGTATCGGTCTACTTGTTTCGGACGTGATGCCTATAGATATAATCATTGCATAGATATCGTCACGACTTTGCGCGGTTCTATCAATTGGTCGACAGTAATTTGTTCACCCACCTTCTACTTGCATTCATGAGAGAAGCCACTAGTAAACACTACGGCCCCCGGGTCTATTCACATCCATCGTTTACACTTCCGCTTTTACTTTGCTTTGTTACTTTGTTGCTTTCATTTCTCACTTGGCAAACAATCTATAAGGGATTGACAACCCCTTCATAGCGTTGGGTGCAAGCTTTTGTGTTTGTCCAGGATCTTGAGATACTCCTCCGCCGGATTGATACCTTGGTTCTCAAACTGAGGGAAATACTTACCATCGTTGTGCTACATCACCCTTTCCGCTTCGAGGGAACACCAACGCAAGGCTCCAAGGCCACAGGGGAGATCCTTTGCATACTTGCCTAGGAAGTCCCTTAAGGCGTAGCCGCAGGTGAAGGATTCCTGGTGCCGTCGACACAACTATTTCTGGCGCCGTTGCAAGGGATACACACCAAACATCACCTAACGGCGTGGAGGTGATGGTGGTGGAGCTGATCCGGTAGGGCTTCGTCGTGCAGTGCCGAACCAATCTAGAGGAGGAACGAACTAGAGGGAGGGAGAGGTGGCTACGCCTTGGATTGTGGTGTCGCTGTCCTCTCTTTCCTCCACTATATATAGGAGGAGGGGGGAGGGGTGGCGCTCTAGGGTTTCCCCTAGGGTTGGCCGGCCGCGCCCAAGAGGAGGAGGAGTCCTCCTCCAAGTTGGTTTGGAGGAGGCGCTAGGAGGACTCCTCCTCCTAGTCAAACTCCTCCCCTCCTCTCCTATTCGGACCATAGGCCCATGGGGCTGGACGGCTACCCCACCAGGGGTTGGTGCGCCTCCTCTAGGACTATGTGGTTCTCCCCCGGGTGGGTGGCCCCTCCCGATAAACCCCCGGAACCCATTCGCCATTCTCAGTACTTTATCGGTAATGCCCGAAATCTTTCCGGAATACGAAGTCCTCTTTCATATATATCGATCTTCGTCTCTGGACCATTCCGAAACTCTTCGTGGCATCCAGGATCTCATCCGGGACTCCCAACAACATTCGATCACCAACATACATAACTCAACTATACCGAAACATCACCGAACCTTAAGTGTGCAGACCGTGCGGGTTCGAGAACTATGTATACATGACCGAGATACTCTTCGGCCAATGACCAATAGCGGGACCTGGATGTCCATATTGGCTCCTCCATATTCTACAAAAACTTTATCGGTTAAACCTCTATGTCAAGATTGAGTTAATCCCGTATCATATTCCCTTTGTCCATCGGTACGTTACTTTCCTGAGATTCGATCATGTGTATCTCTATACCTAGTTCAATCTCGTTACCAGCAAGTCTCTTTACTCGTTTTGTTATACAAGATCCCGTGACCAACTCCTTAGTCACATTGCTTGCAAGATTATTGTGATGTTGTCCTACCGAGTGGACCCTAGAGATACCTTTGTGTCACACGGAGTGGCCAATCCCAGTCTTGATTCACGCCAACCCAACAAACACCCTCGGAGATACATGTAGAGCACCTTTATAGTCACCTAGTTACGTTGTGACGTTTTATACACACAAGGCATTCCTCCGGTGTCCAGGAGTTGCATGATCTCATGGTAATAGGAATAGATACTTGACATGTAGAAAACAATAGCAATAGACTAACACGATCATATGCTACGTTCATAGTTTGGGTCTTGTCCATCACATCATTCTCCTAATGATGTGCTCCCGTTATCAAATGACAATTCATGTCTATGGTCAGAAACCTTGACCATCTTTTATCAACGAGCTAGTCGTTAGTGGATCACTAGGGACAATGTGTTGTCTATGTACCCACCCATGTATTTGAGTTTCCAATCAATACAATTATAGCATGGATAATAAACGATTATCATGAACAAGGAAATATAATAATAACTAATTTATTATTGCCTATAGTGAATATTTCGGACAGTCTCCCACTTGCACTAGAGTCAATAATCTAGTTCACATCACTATGCGATTCGCACCGAATAAGTTGTGGGGTTTATCATGTTTTGCTTGTGAGAGAGGTTTTAGTAAACGGGCCCGAAACATTTAGATCCGTGTGTAATTTACAAATCTCTATGTCATACTGTAGATCCTTTTACCATTCTTCACTTGGAACAATTCCAAATGACTGCTCCACTATATGAATCCGGTTTACTACTCAGAGTTATCCGAATTAGTGTCAAAGCTTGCATCGATGTAACCCTTTACGACAAACTATTTTATCACCTCCATAATCGAGAAACATTTCCTTAGCAGAAGTTACTCAGGATAATTTTGACCTATGTCTAGTGATCCATTCCTGGATCACTATTGTACCCCTTGACCGACTCATGGCAAGGCACACATCAGGTGCGGTACACAACATGGCATACTATAGAGCGTACGACTAAGGCATAGGGGACGACCTTCGTCCTTTATCTTTCTTCTGTCGTGGTTGAGCTTTGAGTCTTACTCAAATTTCACACCTTTACAACACAACCAAGAACTCCTTCTTTGTCCGATCTATTTTTAACTCCTTCATAACTTTTCAAGGTATGTATTCATCGAAAGTTTTATCAAGCGTCTTGATCTATCTCCATAGATCTGATGCTCAATGTTCAAGTAGCTTAATACAGGTTTTCCTTTGAAAAACTCCTTTCAAACAACCCTATATACTTTCCAGAAATTCTATATTATTTCCGATCAACAATATGTCAAACACATATACTCATCAGAAATTCCATGGTTCTCCCACTCCTTTTCTTGGAAATACAGGTTTCTCATAAACTTTGTATAAACCCAAAAGCTTTGATCATCACATCAAAGTGTATATTCCAACTCCGAGATGGTTGCTCCAATCCATAGAAGGATTGCTGGAGCTTGCATACTGGTTAGCATCCTGAGGATCGACAAAACCTTCTGGTTGTATCACATACAACCTTTCCTCAAGGAAACCGTCGTGGAAACAATGTTTTGACATCCATCTGTCAAATTTCATAATCGAAAAATGCAACAACTACTAACATAATTCCAACAGCCTTTTAGCATCGCTACTGGTGAGAAAGTCTTACCGTAGTCAGCTCCTTGAACTTGTCAAAAACATCTTTGCAACAAGTCGAGTTTTATTTAATGGTGACATTTACCATCATCGTCTCTCTTCCTTTTAAAAAATCCATTTGTACCTAACAACCTCACGACCTTCAAGTAGTTCTTCAAAAGTCTACACTTTATTTTCATACATGGATTCTATCTCGGATTTCATGGCCTTCAGCCATTCGTCAGAATCCAGGCCCACCATCACTTCTCCATAGCTCGTAGGTTCATTATTGACCAGCAAAATGACCTCTAAGACAGGATTACCATACCACCCTGGAGCAGTAAGTGTCCTTGTCGACCTACGAGGTTGGTAGTAACTTGATGTGAAGCTTTATGATCACCATCATTAGCTTCCTCTTCAACTGGTGTAGGAGCCACAGAAACATCTTCATGTGCCCTCTACTCATTGGTTGAAGTGACGGTTCAATAACCTCATCAAGTTTCCACCATCCTCCCACTCAATTCTTTCGAGAAAACTCTTTCTCGACAAGGGACCCGTTTCTGGAAATTAACACTTTGTTTTCGGATCTGAGATAGGAGGTATACCCAACTGTTTTGGGTATCCTATGAAGATGCATTTATCTGCTTTGGGTTCCAGCTTATCAGGCTGAAGCCTTTTGACATAAGCATCATAGACCCAAAATTTAAGAAATGACACCTTAGGTTTCTCCAAACCATAGTTCATATGGTGTCATCTCAATGGAATTACGTGGTGCCCTATAAAAGTGAATGTGGTTGTCTCTAATGCCTAACCCCAATACCATAGTGGTAACTCGATAAGAGACATCATAGTATGCGCCATATCCAATAGGGTGCGGCTATGATGACACACCATCACACTATGGTGTTCTAGCTGGCATGAGTTGTGAAACAATTTTCACATTGTCTTAAATGTATACCAAACTTGCAATTCAGATATATATTTACCTCCATGATCACATTATAGACATATTATCCTCTTGTCATGACGATCTTCAACTTCACTCTGAAATTGCTTGAACTTTTAAATATTTTAGACTTGTGATTCATAAAAAAATACACTTGTATCTACTCAAATCATAATTGAAGTAAGAACATAACAATATCCACTTCGTGCATCTGCACTCATTGGACTGCATACATCAAAATGTATTATGTCCAACAAGTCACTTGCTTGTTCGATATCATTGGAAAAATGAGGCCTTCAGTCATCTTGCCCGTGTGGCATGATTTGCTTGTCTCAAGTGATTCAAAATCAAGTGATTCAAAAGATCCATCTGCATGGAGTTTCTTCATGCGTTTACACCAATAGACATGGTTTGCATGTCTCAAATGATTAAAAACGAGTGAGGCCAAAGATCCATCACCATGGAGCGTCTTCATCCATTTTATACCAATATGACTTAAGCGGGAGTGCCACAAGTAAGTGGTACTATCATTACTACTTTGTATCTTTTGGCATCAATATTATGAACATGTGTATCACTATGATCGAGATTCAATAAACCATTCATATTAGGTGCATGACCACTGAAGGTATTATTCAAGTAAACAGAGTAACCATTATTCTCTTGAAATGAACAATCGTGTTGCAATAAACACGATCTAATCATGTCCATGCTCAACGCAAACAAAAAATAACATTTATTTAGGTCCAACACTAATCTCGATGGTAGAGGGAGCGTGTGATGTTTGATCACATCAACCATGGAATTACTTCCAACACACATGATCACCTCACCCTTGCTAGTATCACTTTATTCCGTAGCTATAATTTCGAGTTACTAACACTTAGCAACTGAATCGGTATCTAATACCCCAGTGCTACTAGGAGTACTAGTAAGGTACACATCAATATCACGTATATCCAATATACCTTTGTCGACTTTGCGAGCCTTCTCATCTACCAAGTATCTAGGGTAGTGCTGCTTAAATGACCGTGCCCCTCATATTAGAAGCACTTAGTCTCGGGTTTGGGTTCAACCTTGGGTTTCTTATTTTAGAGAGACATCTGGTTTGCCATTTCATGAAGTATCCCTTTTCTTGTCCTTGCCCTTCTCGAAACTAGTGGTTTTACTAACCATCAACACTTGATGCTCCTACTTGATTTCTACTTTCGCGGTGTCAAACATCGTGTAGCGACCCGACTCAAGACAAGTCAAGCCTCTGGTGTTTTCGTACCATCCCAAGATCATGCTGGTACACACACAGTACATAATGTATATATTCAAGAGTTCAATCACACAGCTTTATTAATCGAAATCTCATAAAGAGTACTTTATTACAATAAAGGATTACAATAAAGTGGCTGAAGGCCATCTCATGAGATTATCTAATGAAGACTAAGCGGAAGCATCAGGTAGACGAGTCCATCCGACTCCAAGGGCATGTCGCTGAGCGTAGATCGTAGCCTCACTCCTGGTCGGAAAAGTACTCTGCAACATGATACGTTGCAGCCGTGTAGGTCAGCATATTGAATATGCCGGCAAGTCATCAAAGAGAGGGGTAAAAATAATAATCAACTATCTCTACATGCATATTTGGCCGGTGGAGCTAAGTTTTTGCATAAAGCCAGTTTTATCCTACAACAAAAGGGGTTGGAAGCAAAATATTACTACATTGTTTGTTGTTAACGAGATGGTTCCGCCAACCAGTTCTCGTACCCGAATAGTTGTTAACACCCACATCATTATTAAGTTGCGTCGAGAGTTCAGGGGAAATTCAATGCCTTCGGCTCAAGTTGTCCATGACCGTGGACACGGCTAATCGATTAGGTTGGGCACTCTGCAGAGTTTTGCACAAGTTCCCCACAAGATTTGATCGCCTCCGGGTTTGTCCTCGCACTTCAGGGTGTTTGAAGACCGGATGATCAAAACATGGTCTTTCAACGGGTCCCTCTGAATCCCTGTCGGTGCCCATCCATTCCTACCGTTCTTCTACATCTGCTAGCACCGCCTGTCCAGAGGCGCCGCGTTGTCCAACCAAGCCAGAGCCCATAATGACTTGTGGCTGTGCAGGTAAGCCTTGAGTCTTGAAGTCTCCGTCCGTCTCTTCGAGCCTGGGTGAAGCTTTCCGCAGGATGACATGGCCTCTCCAGCATCCCGGGCATCCACTGGGTTCTCCAGGGAGCCGATCAACCGTCCTTCACCCAGAGTTGCATTGCATCCGAGGTCTTGAAAATCTTGTCTTAGTCCGGTCTTGATTATTATATCAACCTCGCATCACTCGTGATATACACTCAACCGATAACCCGTCTACTCAAGCATAGCATTAAGAAATTGTCGTCTCGGGGCCAAGTATCGGGGTTGTTGTGTTCCTACCACATGATACTACAACTTATGCTAAAGTTTCCAAGTACATAGGCAGCATGCAATTGGGCAAAGAAGGTGATCTACCATGCATCGAAAACATAGGTAAAATAACATGATCAAAAATGACTTGCCTTGATGATAGTTGTCTTGCTCGAGCGCTTCTAAGTAACACGCTTCGCACTCCGGATGATCTACCGATACAAACACAAAGCACACCATAAGCACTTCAATCATGCCACAAGTAAAAATAACATCACAAGTAATGATTTGCGAAAGCCCAAGTAAAAGAATTCAACACGCGCCGGTATGGCAGAAACTTGTTTCTGTTGCAAACACCAGTAAAAGTACTTGAAATTTTTTGAAACTTCTACCGCAGTAAGATTTTATCACTAGGAAGCAGTAGCAAAAAGAATCAACTCAAAATCATTTTTTAAACTCCTGGAATAGGCAAAACAAGGTTTAAACTAAATCTGCTCTAACTTATATTTGAAAACTTCAAACATAGACAAATTATATGTTTTTCAAAACTACAGGAAATTTGTGAGCTACTGGAAAAATAATCAATGTCATTGGACTTCGGGATAAAAAGTTGTGGCCAAAACAAAACAGAAACTTTCTGTTTTTGTAATATAGACAGAAAAATATAGAGCTAACTAGTACTAAAAGAGGGTACATGTGGGAGGCTACTATTGGCTGCGGAGGGCGTTTGTTGCAGCGTTTTGAGCAAACGGCCTAGCTCTAACAAAAGCTACTGGCTAAAACATAAGTGAAAATAAAACCGTTGGTTTTCTAAACTAAACCGAAGAGTTATCCCTAGATCTAATCTACACCCTATGGCTAAGATCCAACGGCTAAGAAGAAAACAAAAGAAGGACAGAGAGGGGAGGGGGAGCTACCGTGCTGGGACAATACTCCGGCGAGGGAGATGATGGCCGGCGAGGGAGGGGGAGCTCCGGGGGGCGGTGGAGGAGTCGGGGCGGCGACGGCGGGGCTCCTCCTCCGCGGGGTGGGGCTCGGGGGCGGAGAGGGGCTCGGGGGGGCGCTCCAGGAGGCGGGGCAGAAGGTGGCAGCAGCTCGGCTCCGGCGGCGGTGGTGCGGCGGCTAGGGGCGGCGGCTCGACGAGGAAAAGGTGGGAACGGGGTCGGCCGGGGGTGCGGGGTTTATATAGGCTAGGAGGGGGAGAGCTAAGGAAGGGAGAGAGGTAGAAAACGGGGAGGAATCCCGAGGTTTCCTGGGAGGGCTCGGTCTCGGGAGCATTTTTGGAAGGGGAGGAGTGGGATGACCGAGAGTTAAGGGATTCAATCCCAGGGGCGGTGGGATTTCGGCCCGCGACTATAAGGCGCTCGGGGGCGACGGTAAAAAGAAAAAAAAACTTTCCTATTTATAACTTTTTTCCGAATCAGAAAATAAAAACGAATAAAAGGGAAATAAATCAAAATATTAATATAGGGTATTATATACCAAAAAATTCAGAAAAAAAATCCTCTACCCGAATAACATTTTTCCAAAGCAAAAATAAAAACTTTTAAAAAATGTTTTTTTCAGAAATCCCCAAATTTGCTTTATTTTTTTTTTGCAAATATTTTTGCAAATAATCCTTGGATTTTCTTGGCTCAAATATTTCAGAAATTTGCCCGCACTTTGGAGGGTCATTTTCCTCCGCTCTCTCTCTTGCGTGCAAGAGAGTATTTTCCTCCGGGCATTTCTCGTGCGAGGAAAAATGGAAATGCAAATCGAAAGACGAAAGAATTTCACGTGCTAAATTTTATTTCAAACAATATGCATAGATGCTTAGCTACAATGTAAAACATTCCCAATTAGGAAAATTGGGATGTTACACATCGCGAATAATTCAGGAATCATCTTGCTCATCACTGATATTCTATAGTTCATCGCGAAGCGCTATTAGCTTGGTGGCAGTGAATTTGGAGAACTGTGTCAATCACTATCTTATCTGGAAGATCAACTCCCACTCGATTCAAGCGATTGTAGCAGCCACACAGTCTGAGCACATGCTCAACGTTTGAGATTTTCTCCCTTACTTGGCAGGCAAAGAATCTTGTCGGAGGTCTCATACCTATCAACACGGTCACGAGCCTGAAATCCTAATTCCAGCTCTTGGAACATCTCATATGTCCTGTGACATTCAAAATGTCTTGGGCGCCTCAATTCTAAGCCATAAAGCATGACACACTGAACTATCAAGTAGTCATCAAAACATGTATGTCAGATGTTCGCAACATCCACACACGATGCTTGGGGGGTAGCACACCGTGTGGTGCATTAATGACATAAGCCTTATGTGCAGCAATGAGGACAATCCTCAGTTTACGAACTCAGTCCGCATAATTGCTACTCTCATCTTTCAACTTAGTTTTCTCTAGGAACATATCAAAAACAGTGTAGCTACATCACAAGCTAATCATCTACTCCCCCCGTCCCAAAATTCTTGTCTTAGGTATGTTTTGAAATGGATGCATCAAAATACTAAAACGTGACTAGATACATTCATATCTAGACAAAACTAAGACAAGAATTTTGGGACGGAGGGAGTACAACATAATTACAACATAATTTGCAGGCTTTTGACTATGTTCATGATAATGAGTTCAATTAATCATATTACTTAAGAACTCCCACTCAAATTGACATCCCTCTAGTCATTCGAGTGACACATGACCCAAATTCACCAACTCAAGTCCGATCATAACGTGAGATGAGTTGGCTTCAATGGTGAACATATCGATGTTGATAATATCTACTATATGACTCATGTTCGACCTTTCGGTCTCTTGTGTTCTGAGACCATGTCTATACATGCTAGGCTCGTCAAGTTTAACCCGAGTGTTATGCGTGTGCCAAACTATCTTGTACCCTTTGTATGTGAACGTAGAGTCTATTACACCCGATCATCATATGGTGTCTCGAAACGACGAACTTCTGCAACGATGCACAATCGGGGAGAACACAATTTTATCTTGAAATTTTAGTGAGGGATCACCTTATAATGCTACCATTCTCCTAAGAAAAGTAAGGTGCATAAAAAGGATTAACATCACATGCAAATCATAAGTGACATGATATGGCCACGATCTTGTGCTTTTGATCTCCATCATGAAAGCACCTACATGATCTCCATCGTTACCAGCACAACACCATGATCTCCATCATCATGATATCCATCATCGTGCTGCCATCGAGGTTGTCGCGCCAACTATGCTTGTACTACTATTGCTACCTCTTAGCGATAAAGTAAAGCATCACGAAACGCAAAATAATTAAAGACAACCCTATGGCTCCTGCCAGTTGCCGTAGCATCGACATGCAAGTCGATATTTAACTATTACAACACGATCATGTCATACATCAAATATAAAATATCATGTACTTGGCCACATCATACCCTACAAAAACAAGTTAGACGTCCTCTAATTTTTTGTTGCATTTTTTATGCGGCTGCTATGGGTATCTAGCAAGAACGATTCTTACATACGCAAAACCACAACGGTGATATACAAGTTGCTATTTAACCTTCTCCAAGGACCGCCTTTGTCAAATCTCATTCAACTAAAGTAGGAGAAACAGACACCCGCCATCCATCTTTATGCGGCAAGTTGCATGTGAGTCGATGGAACCGGTCTCTCGTAAGCGTATGAGTAAGGTTGGTCGGGCCGCTTCATCCAACAATACCGCCAAATCAAGAAAAGGCTAAGGAGGGCAGCAATCTGAACATCAACGCCCACAAACTCCTTTGTGTTCTACTCGTGATGTCATCTACGTATAGACCTAGCTCATGATGCCACTGGTTGGGGAATATCGCATGGGAAACAAAAAAAATCTACGCTCACCAATATCAATCTATGCATACTAACATCTACGAGAGGAGAGACTGCATTTACATACCCGTGTAGATCGCTAAGCGGAAGCGTATATAACGCGGTCGATGTAGTCGAACATCTTCGCGATCCAAATCGCAATCCGTCCTGCGATCCTCTCACGATCTATCCCACGATCTCATCATGATCCATTCTGATCTAGTGTTGAATGGACGCTCCGCGTTCATCACACGTAGAGCTCGAGGATAATCTCCGCCTTCTTGATCTAGCAAGAGGGGGGAGAGGTAGCTGAGTTCTCCGATAGCCTAACGACATGGCGGTGACGGTGGTGGACCTCATCCGGCATGGCTTCGATGTTCACTTCCGAACCAATCTAGAGGAGGAACGAACTAGATGGAGGGAGAGGTGGCTGCACCTTGGATTGTGGTGTCGCTGCCTTCTCTTTCCTCCACTATATATAGGGGGAGGGGGAAGGGGTGGCTCCCTATGGTTTCCCCTAGGTTTGGCCGGGCGCACCCAAGAGGAGGAGTCCTACTCCAAGTGGGTTTGGTGGAGGAGCAAGGAGGAGGACTCCTCCTAGTCAAACTCCTCCCCTCCTCTCCTATTCGGACCATAGGGCCATGGGGCTGGACGCCCAGTCCACCAGGGGCTGGTGTGCCACCTCTAGGCCTATGTGGTTCTCCTCCGTGTGGGTGGCCCCTTCCGGTAAACCCCCGAACCCATTCGCCATTCCCGATACTTTACCCGTAATGCCCGAAATCTTTCCGGAATCCGAATACCTCTTTCCTATATATCAATATTCGTATCCGGACCCTTCCGGAACTCCTCGTAACGTCCAAGATCTCATCCGGGACTCCGAACAACATTCGCTCACCAACATACATAACTCAACTATACCGAAACGTCACCGAACCTTAAATGTGCAGGCACTGCGGGATCGAGGACTATGTAGACATGACTGATACACTCTCCGGTCAATAAGAAATAGCAGGACCCGGATGCCCATATTGTCTCCTACATATTCTACGAAAATATTTATCGGTTGAACCTCTATGTCAAGGATTCAGTCAATCTCATATGCTATTCCCTTTGTCCATCGGTATGTTACTTGCCCGAGATTCGATCATCGGTATATCTATACCTAGTCAATCTCGTTACCAGCAAGTCTCTTTACTTGTTCCGTATTACAATATCCCATGAACAAATCCTTAGTGTAAGTGCATCTAGTGCCCCTTAGTGATTTTGGTGGTTTGAAGACTTATAGGATAAGTATCTAATGTGTTTATGAGTGTACAGAGGATCTAAAAGTCATTGAGGAGTTTGAGATATTTGAAGAATATCAACCCCTAAAAATGTATGTCTTCAGTTGAAGAAATTGGTCTGAAGCTGAAGAAATGAATCGCGAGGAATCTGCGATGGAATTGATATTCCTCATGAAGATACTGATATTGAGAAGTCCGGTGGTTCCTGAAGAAATTCATTTTGAAGAATTTGAAGCGTGAAGATTTACACTTTTTGTTTTACTTTCTTCGCATTTGAGTAATAGGAACACTGTACTGTTAAAGGGGGCCGAAGTTACACTATGGAATGGATTTCCTCATTATGCTCAACCCAAGCCAAATCCTACCAAAAGCCTCAAGTGAGGAATATGAGTGACATGAGGACTCTCACAGTTGAGGGTTCCGACCGTTTCGATAACCACGCCAAGTCACTGGTCTTATCCACTCCAACGGTCATTTTATTTAAGGGCATTAGTGTCAAGTCATGTCGGGATGCTCCCAGGCTATAAATAGCCACCCCCCACAACCACTAGCTGGTTGGCTGCTCCGTTAGAAACTGACACTTGTCATAAGAGCAACCCAAATTCCTCAGAGTCTTCGAGAGTAATTCATCATTGAGGAAATACACCACCCACCGAAACCACAAACCAAACCTAGTGATTGAGCATCACTGAAGAAGTTGTTCCTGTGTGGGACTGAAGCCTTTTACCTTTAAGGACTGCGCATCCTCCAGACGGTTAGGCGTCATGG
The DNA here is from genome assembly GCF_904849725.1 of Hordeum vulgare subsp. vulgare. Taxonomy (NCBI): domain Eukaryota; kingdom Viridiplantae; phylum Streptophyta; class Magnoliopsida; order Poales; family Poaceae; genus Hordeum; species Hordeum vulgare. Next base: position 544,052,090 of record NC_058520.1, read on the forward strand.
TCTAGAACGTTCCAGCTGTTAATTGTGGATCGTCGAGTGACCAAGTTTATGAGGGTTTGGAAGTCTGCCCTGAAGACTTACCACGAGTGTTGGGCGAGGACTGTGTGTCCTTAGCTCAAGGAGAATACGGTAGGGACTGTGTGTCCCGGGACTGCGTGTCCTTTGGTTTCAATACCAAGCCGCTCCAAACCAGATGTACAATTGTCACAGCAGTTGGAACTGGGTCATCAACGACTGTCTTCACTGAGAAACGGGTTATAATTCCTCAACTCTTTACTTTCTCTGTATTATGTGTTGATGACTTTCATTGTGACTGTTTGAAGAATTTGCTGAAGACTTTCTCTGAATTTCCTCAACCCCAAATTCTTCACAATAGTTAATCATCATCTGTATTCTGCGTGCCTGCTTACTGTGCAATCTGTTTTCACATTCTTCACTCTGAAATACTGCTGGTGAGAACGTTTGCACGTCTGATGCTTTACTGTTTCCGCTGTAAGTTAGTCATCAGTGAGGAATTTCCTCAAAAGGAATTTCCTCAGTGATGAAATTCTAAAAATCTCCTATTCACCCCCCGTCTAGTCGATATAACACACTTTCAATTGGTATCAGATCAAGGTACTCCCTTGTTCTGTGTGATTTTGGTTTAACCACCTAGAGTTTTAGTTATGTCGACTCAGGCATGTTTAAGGTGACTGCAGCATGTCCTACCTACGTAGGGAAGAACTTTCCCTTCTAGAAGAACAAAATGTAAATGCATCTACAAGCTATTGATAATGATCTCTGGTATATTGTGGAAAATGGAGTCCCCATCATCTTTGCCAGTGTCACTGCGGCTGATGTGAAGAAATTCAAGCAACTCGATTCTCAAGCGAAGAACATCATCTGTCGCCATCTGAGCCCTGGCCAGTTTGGAAGAGTAAGTGCTTTGGGCTCTGCAACACTGATCTTGGAGAGACTGTGCAAGGTAAATGAAGGAGTATCAACCCAACATGACTCTCGTGTTGATATTCTTCGCAATCTCTTCAATCGCTTCAAGAGACATGACAATGAAAGCTGCCAAGACACCTTTGATCGCCTCACTGACATATCAAATGAACTGCAAGCACTGGGAGCTCAAGACATCACTGATCATGAAGTTGTGAAGAAACTGCTGAGATCTTTGGATTCTTCATTTGATACTTTAGTTCTGATGATTCAAGGAAGACCAGACTACAAGATGCTGGATCCAGCTGATATACTTGAAAGGCTAAATACTCATGAATTCCAGCTAGAAGAAAAGAGAGATCTATATGGACAAAGCTATTCCAGACCACGTGCACTGAAGGCTAGAGCAATTTCCTCATCTGAAGAAGAAGACACAGATGACAACATTTGTGACCCTGAAGAATTTGGACAGGAGCTTGCAATGCTTGTGAGGAAATTCCAGAGATTTACACGACGTGGCCAGTTCGGTAAATCTTCAAGAAGAGACATGAGGAAATCAGAATCTGCATCTGAGGACTACAAAAAACGAACCTGTCACAAGTGCAAGAAATGAGGTCATTACATTGCTGATTGTCCCCGTTGGAGAAAGGAATCAAAGAAGAAGAAATACAAGGATGACAGTTCTGATGACTCGAAGAAGAAGAAGAAATCTTCAAAATCCTCAGAAGCCTCAAAATCCATTTGAAATGGACTCCGAGGTAGAATCAGAGGAATATGATGAAGAAGAGGGTTCTGGAGAAGACTCGGAATCTGGACAGGCTAGTCTTGCACTAGCAACCACTTTCGTCAGCAAGTCAATCTTCAATCTTGAAGAAAATAATTGCACCATCCAGACTAATGACTATGCTGATGACTTCGCTCCAACCTATGCTTCATGGCAAAAGGTTCAAAGGTATCAAATAATGCCTCCTCCTCTGATTCAAGTGACTGTGAACCTAATGATTATAAGAAACCCAGTTACAGTAAACTTGCTATCATTGCCACTAAACAACAAACTGCTCTGGAAAAGCTTCACAAACTGCTAGACAAAAGTGATGATCTGTTGAATGATGAAATGAACCTTACCCAAATCCTCACTGATGACATGAAAAGTCTTCAGTCTAGATTTGATAATCTTCAGGATCGTTATGATACACTCCTCACCGATCATGAGAAGCTTTCCTATGAATTTCTTCAAAGGAAGCTTGATCTTGAAAAGCTGAGGATGTCTCATGATGATCTTCGTATGGAAAATGATTCATTACTAGCTCAACAGATCAGTGCTAGTCAAGTTGAATTTATTCCTCCATGTCTTAAATGCATTGAACGCGAAACTGCTAATTCCTCACCAGAATCATCAAATGCTACCATTGCTACAAATTCTTCAACTGCACCTGTTGTGTCTATTTCCTCACTTGAGGAAAACACAAATGTTACTGATGAAAATGCAGGGTTGAAGGAATTGTACGTGACAGGCATGTACAAAAGCCTCAAAGGACATCAAACCCTTTGTGATGTGCTTAAAAAGCAGATCTTGAACAGGAACCCGAGGAAAGAAGGAATTGCCTTTGAGAGGAAATTAAAAGCTGATGGATCTTATTGGAAACCTGAGCAGTATCCCAAAACCTCATGGGTTGCTGCTACTGGGCCTCCTTTTGATCCATCTAACCTAACTGGTTTTTCATGTGAATTATCCTATTCCTCGGATGAATCATTTGATTCCAACTATAAACTGTTCAAAAATCAATCTGGTGAAGTATTTGCTCGATATGTTGGAACTAACTGCAGGAATGGCCCTCCTCTGAGGAAAATCTGGGTTCCCAAAAGTTGTCTTGAAAATCTTCAGCTGAATGTCCTCATGACACCACCATTGAAGAATCTGAACCCAGATCAAATTCCTCAGGAGGACCAAAGTCTTCAAGAGGATCAAAATCCTCAACTGGTCAAAACTATGCTCATACCCGTGCTTATGCGTCTAACATGCAGGGAAACTACAAGTAATATGAATATGAGTGTTACTCCTCAAATCATTATGTTCATAAATCCTCAAACCAGTTCTCTGCATATTCATATGAGTACTTTAACCCCCCTACTGGTAAGAGAAGTGCATTAGCTTCAATGCCACCTTTCTCATATGGTGCTCGCAGGATGATGAACGCTTTGCCACCCCTTCAGATGTGGGTGGTGAAGAAATCAAACTAATCACTTCTGCAGGTCAGGTCTCCAGATGAAAATCATCATGTGAAGAATTTGCTGGAGACCTGAGGAAATGCTTGATAGGACGCAAGCTAAAATAGAAATATTTCACACGTCCTTACATTTCTGTTATGATGAAATTACTGAACCGATGAAATTAGTATCATATTCTTCAAATCTGAAGCATATGAGATGGTAAGTTGTACTAATTCATCTGCAGGATGACAAACCCAAAAATATTGAGTGGTTTCTCGATAGTGGCTGCACACATCACATGACTAGTGATAAAAGCTTACTGATGAATATGCCACTAACTCCATCACCTCTGAAGCAAATCACATATGCTGATTAAGGTAAAAGCAAGGTATTGGGACTTGGCAAAGTAGCTATTTCCAAGGATAGGCATATGGACAAAGTGATGCTTGTTGAATCCCTTGGTTTTAACCTTATGTCAGTCTTGATGCTTTGTGATCTTTACATGATTGTTATCTTTGGTAGATATAGATGTGTAGTCATCATGGAATCTGACAGATCCAAAGTCTTCGAAGGTGTAAGAAGAGGGGATTTGTACATTGTTGATTTCTCTACAGGTCCTCAACCAGCCACTTGCTTACTAGCAAAAACCTCAGAAGGATGGCTGTGGCATCGAAGACTAGGTCATGCAGGCAAGAAGAATTTGCACACGCTTGCGAAGAAGAAGCATGTTGTCGGCATCGAATCAGTCAAATTCCTCAAGGATCATCTTTGCGGTGCTTGTGAATCTGGGAAAATGACCAGATCCAAGCATCCCTCTAAAACCATCATGACTACTACACGTCCATTCGAATTGCTTCATATGGATTTATTTGGACCTACTCACTATGCCACACTAACCAATGCAGCATCTTTATATGGCTTCGTCATAGTTGATGATTATTCCACATATACTTGGGTGCATATCATAGTGTATAAAACTGAAGTGCAGGAAATCTTCAAACGATTTTCTTCAAGGGCCTCAACGAACTTTGGCATCAAGATCAAACACATCTGGAGTGATAATGGAACCGAGTTCAAAAACACTGGTCTTGATGATTATCTTGATGAACTTGGTATTACTCACGAATTGTCTGCTCCTTATACTCCTCAGCAGAATGGTGTCGTCGAAAGGAAGAACATGACTCTGGTTGAAATGGCTAGAACTATGCTTGAAGAATATCAGACTCCTCGTCGCTTTTGGCCTGAAGCAATCAACACTGCATGTCATATCATCAATAGGGTATATCTTCACAAATTCCTCAAGAAAACCTCATATGAACTCCTCACTGACAAGAAACCCAATGTAAGTTATTTCAAAGTCTTCGGTGCAAAATGCTGGATTAGAGATCCTCACCATAGCTCAAAATTTGCACCTAAGGCACATGAAGGTTTTATGATCAGTTATGGAAAGGACCCGCACACTTACAGAGTCTTCAACAACTATCACAACAAAGTTTGTTGAGACTGTAGATGTGCGGTTCGATGAAACTAATGGCTCGCAAAGAGAGCAATTGCCTTCTGATCCAGATAAGCTGTCTCCTGAGGAAGCAATAAAGCTTAAGCCTACTGAAGACATTGTTCCCACTGAGGAAATTGGTGAAGAAACGATCCCCATCACTGATAAAAACCAAGAAGATGCTCCTGAGGAAATTGCAACAACACCACTTCCTCAGCCCAGACAAAATCCTCAACCAGCTCATCCGAGGATTGCAAACGAAGTAGAACTTGACAAAATCCTCAACGACATCAACGCGCCAGGTCCTCTCACTCGCTCAAAAGCTTCACACTTAGTTACCTTTTGTGGGCACTTTTCCTTTGTATCCATCACAGAACCCTCAAAAGTTGCTGAGGCTTTTCTGGAACCGGAGTGGATCCAAGCTATGCAAGACGAACTTCTTCAATTCAAGCTGAATGATGTATGGGAGCTCGTCAAACGACCAGATCCTCGCAAGCACAACATCATCGGCACCAAGTGGATTTTCTTAAACAAACAAGATGAGGACGGTCAAGTGGTGAGGAACAAGGCACGACTTGTAGCCCAAGGCTACACCCAGGTTGAAGGAATAGATTTCGATGAAACTTTTGCTCCTGTTGCTAGACTTGAAGCTATTTGAATACTACTTGCTTATGCTAATCATCATAACATCACCTTATATCAAATGGATGTGAAAAGTGCATTCCTCAATGGTAAGCTTGAGGAAGAAGTATATGTTGCTCAGCCTCCAGGTTTTGAGGATCCAAAGAATCCAGACAAAGTCTTCAGACTCAAAAAGGCTGTGTATGGCCTCAAGCAAGCCCCTCGGGCATGGTATGATACATTGAAGGAATTCCTCATGAAGAAAGGCTTCAAACCTGGTTCACTCGATCCAACTCCTTTCACTAAATCCTATGATAATGAGTTGTTTGTATGTCAAATATATGTTGATGATATCATATTTGGGTGTACTGACAAAAGATACAGTGATGAATTTGCCTACATGGTGAGTGAAGAATATCAGATGTCCATGATGGGGGCTCTGAAATTCTTCTTAGGTCTTAAAATTTGTCAACAAAGCAATGGAATCTTCATATCACACGAGAAATACCTCAAGGATGTTCTGAGGAAATTCGACGTGCACGAATGCAAAGGTGCCAAGACTCCGATGCCTACCAACGGCCACCTCGGCACTGATGAAAATGGTAAAGATTTCGATCAGCAGGTATACCGTTCTATGATTGGCTCTTTATTGTATCTATGTGCATCTAGGCCAGATATAATGCTTAGTGTTTGCATGTGTGCACGTTTTCAAGCAAAACTGAAAGAATCACACCATAAGGCTGTGAAACATATTATTCGATACTTAGATCACACACCAACACTAGGATTATGGTATCCCAAGGGCTCCAATCTTCATCCGATAGGGTATTCTGATTCAGACCATGCTGGTGACCGTGTGGATCGCAAGTCAACTTCTGGCACATGCCATTTCCTCGGAAGATCACTAGTTTGCTGGTCCTCAAAGAAGCAGAACTGCGTATCACTCTCCACTGCTGAAGCTGAGTACATTGCTGCTGGTTCTTGCTGTGCTCAATTGTTGTGGATGAAGCAAACCCTCAAGGACTACGGCATCAACATGAAGAATGTGCCTCTCTACTGTGACAATGAGAGTGCTATCAAGATTGCATACAACCTAGTACAACACTCGAAGACCAAGCACATCCAGATTCGTCATCATTTTCTTCGGGACCATGTCCTCAAGGGCAATATCCTCATCGACCATGTGAAGACTGATGATCAACAGGCAGAAATCTTCACTAAGCCCTTGGATGAGAAAAGGTTTTGCAAGTTGCGGTGTGAGCTAAATATCTTAGAGTCTTCAAATGTTTTGTAAAAACATGCACACATCCTAACACTTACGCAAAGTTGATGACTTAGATGTGCAACACATGATGAAATGATTTTCTTTAACTAATGAAGAAAGTCACTTTGAATGTGAAGAAATTAACAAAGAAATTGATTCTCAGTGCCCTACGACAATTGTACGCGGCGTCTGTAATTAACATTCTTATATGGTGGGTAACGCCACCGCCCAGTGTGAAATTCCTCAAGTTGATTTTCTTCAAATGATCAATTTCCTCACAATGCATTTTTCTTCAAAGAGTTGTTCTTCATTGTGATGACTTATTACAAAATGTTCAAAAACACTTGATGACTTTCATTTGACTAGATAGACTGTGATTTCTAGTCCTCAACAACATTCACTTATTGCTATTTCTTCAAGTTGATGTTTCTGCTAAGTGAATGTGATCAGACCATACTTTCCCTCTATGCTATACTTATCCAGTCTATTCAATTCTTCATATGCGTTCTACTTGAAACTTTGTTCAAAATCCTCAGTGCATCCTTGTCAGCTGATGATTTTGTAACGAAAACCCTCAAATCTTCAAAAATTGTTTTCTTTAAAGGCACAGTAACTGAACCCCCACTTCCCACGATCGGATAACCACGATCTCCACTATCTCCACCGCATCGTACGGGAGCTACACGTGTCCTGCGGAGACGTAGAGGCAGGGGCTATTTGGTCCGACATTTTCGCGCCAACAGTAAATTTTGGCTATAAATATGTCCTTATCCCCCTCGGTATCCTCTTCTTCGCCTCATCGCTCTCCTGCCACAGCACACTCCACCGAACCCTAGCGCCACCACTGGTAGTCTTGTCGCCGGTGAGGAAGAGCTTCACTGCCTCGACTTCTCCGTCGCCAGAACCACGCCGGAGTTGGACCATCTTTGTCCGCCGCCGCCGTAGACGTCCTCTGTCGCCGAGTTAGGGTGCTTTGGACACTCGAACGAAGAGCCTCTCCAACACTACTTTCTGTGTTCTTCGTACGCACCTTCCAAGGTAAATATATCCCATTTTTACAGCAGATTAGATCTGAAATTTTACATCTTCTATGTGAAATCTGTTTTTCCTCAAGATACGATGCGCACTTGATTCCTCAAACACTACCTATCACCACAATCATTGATGAACTAGCTAAGCATCTAAGATTTTCACGAGATTCCTCAATTGTGCGAATTTTCGGATCTGTACAACTTTGGAACCCAAGAACAGTATGCTTAGGCAAATTCCTCAACCACTGGTTATATTCCTCAAACTGTCAAACTTTTTCATTTTCTTCAAATCTGAGAATGCATATGACCTCTCCAAATTCCTCGCAACTATACTCTGTTCACAGGTACACACATGTCAGCTGATGAATCTCTCGGTTCTCATCACATTAACTCATTTGCAGCGTTTCTGGAAGAAACTCTTCAAGGCTCATCAGAATCCTCAAGAGTTCAAAATCATCAGCAAAGTCCTCAACTGAAGAAAATGGAGGAAGAAAGAAAACAGAAGAGAGGAAAGAAACTTGAGCAAAACATAGCTGCTGATATCCCTGAGGACATTTACTTGGACTATTGTATGCCTGATGAACATGAGACAATGGCCAAGAGAAAGATACGGCTGCAGAAGATTGAACGCCGATGGGCAAAGGAATGGAAGGAGTACACGTTTGTGACTCCCAAATATGCAAAGAAATTCGCTTTGAAGCCTCCTGGCAGAAGGGCCCCACTTGAGGATCATCAAGTAGCACATCCCTCAAGTCTCATGACAATTGATGACTACCCAGATGAGAAAGAAAAACATCTGGCCAAGCTCAAGAAGCAAGCAGAAGCTGCAGTAAGGAAATTTAATGAATCCTCAGCTGCTGCCTCTGGTGCTGCTAATTCCTCAGCTGCAGAAACCTCAGGCTCAGAAATTCCTCACATGGAGTCTGTGCCATCAAAGCAAAGGGCTCCAAAGCCTCAAGAGAAGTCTGCTCAGGCTTCTGTCACAAAACCCTCAGCACCAAAACCCTCATTACCAAAACCTTCAACACCAAAACCATCAGCGTCAAAACCCTCAGTACCAATCTCCTCAGCACCAAAATCCTCAGCTCCACCTCCAAAGCCTCAAGAGAAACCAGTACAGAAGCATGTCGTGAAACCTACGACCGCCAGCTCTAGCTCCTCACTCCCAGCTGCAACTAGCTCGGAGACAAAGTCTTCAACACCTCTTGTGAAGACTTTGGCAACTGCTGAACGTGCACCTCTGCCCAGCCCCAACAAAGTATTCAACACCTCTTATGATGATGAAACCCTGCAAGCCACCAAGCTGTCAGATCGCAAAAGCATCAAGAGCAATTTCATCAAGCTAGCCACTAGTGCTGTTGATGACTACAACAAGAGAACCGCACCCCCAGCACCAACTCCTCATCCCTTGGTTGAGTAGCGAGCAGATGCATCTCCTCATGAGGAGGAAACTCCTCAAGCTGAGGAAGAACACCAAGAGCGCCGTGTTGATGAACCGGCCATTGAAGAAATCATCACGGAAACTGCAACTAATGAAATTGCTGCCACTAATGAGATTGCTCCTGATCCAGCTGCTTCATCAAAGCAGGCTGATGACTCTGTTCCAGCTGGTTCCTCACTACCAGCTAAAGAATCTGAAGAAAGAACACCTTCACCAAAAGCTTCAAAGGTGAAGAAGATAATTCCGTCTGCATCAGACGTGAAGAAAACAAGGGCTGCTGAAAAGGAAGCCAAGAAGAGAAAAGCCTCCTCAGCAGTAGAAGAGACAGAGGCAAAGCGCCTCAAAGAAATTGAAGAAACTGCTCCTCTGGACCCAGTGCCTCTCAATGTCGCCCCTTCCTATGAGATGGTCGTCATTGATGACCCAGCTACAAGGGCAGATGAGGAAATGAAGGATGTCGCCTCTGAGGAACACACTGATGAGGAAATTCAGATTGACGACAGTCCTCAACCTCTTATTCCTCAGACAGAGACTGCTCAAGCATCAGCTACACCAGCTGATGAAACTGCTTCTGCCACAAAGCCAGCTGAGGAAAAACAAGCTGAAAATCCTCATGCTGAGGAAATTGTACATTCTGAGAAGACTCCTCAAGATGAGGAACAGGCTGACCCAACTCCTCCAAATGAGAAAGAAGCAGAAATTCCTCAGCCTGAAGCTCAGCCAGAGCAAGCATCTTCTCCTCAGCATGAAGTACTAGCTGATGAAATTCCTCACCCTGAGGAAAATGCTGAAGAAAATGTACCCGCCCAAGACAATGACTTCATTGCGCTCAACCCAGATACTGCTATTGTTCTCTCCTCCCCCATTCCTCAGCAAAATCTTCAGCCAGTTCAGCGTCAGCCATTCTCCAAGCGTCCAAAGTTTCAGAAAGAAAATTTCTTTGAAGAACGCATGTACTTCATCGGAGAGAACCCTTATGACAAGCCTCAAATGAGGCATCTGAAGTTTTGGACAAGGACTCAGATGAACTACTATTCCACTGTGCTCTGTGGACGCAACAAGATATTCCAGCACAGGCACATTCCTCATGTTGAGCTTGAAGCAATACCTTGCCTGGAGTCAGTCCTCAGTGTACTCCACGATGCAGGTTTGCTCCCCATGTGCTCAGACATATCAGACTGGAACAGCGAGCTTATTCTTCAGTTCTATGCCACTCTTCATATATCGGGCCACCCTGACGACATCAGCACTTGGGTGTTTGACTGGATGTCACAAAACACTCACTACAAGGCTCTTGCTTCTGAACTCCTCAGAGAACTGCCCGTACCAATTCCCTCAGATGGGGCAGTGAAGCTTTATGGTGAGTGTGAGCTGCCAAATGGTATGATGGAAGTCCTCATGAAGCCTTTGGCTGCAGGAAAACCCTCAAGAACAACCTTCCTCGTCCACGAGCTCAAGTACACACCCCCGTCTGTCTACAGAATCCTCTGCAGTGTGCTCGCGCCAATCAAAGGCCATGACGATGAAGAAGATGTTGTAGGCCTCATGAAGAATATCCTCTTCAAAATCATTCACGGTATTCCTATTAATATCCATGATTTCTTCTTGAGGACTTTGGCCGACAATGCCATGTGCCCCTATGATCACAAGATATATGCCCCGTGGATTATGAGATTCATCAGGAGAAGGATAGGCATCAACTTCCACGCTGATTTCCAAAACCACATGGGTTATATGCCTCCTATCCGGGTCAACAAGAAGACTTTCGAGCCCATTGAAGGAAAAGGAAAATCTGTAATTGAAGAAGGCAGCAAGCCCCTTGATGGCCAGTTCAAAGAGCCAGAAGCATATTCTTCATGGGACGATAGTGAGACTTGTCCAGCAAGCCCAGTTCCTCCTCGCGTGCTGAACACCAGAGAGCTCCTCCTCAGTCTTCACCAGAAGGTGGATCGCAACCACAAATGGGTCAAACGCTAGTTTGGTGCCATTGTGAAAACCCTCACTGAAACACAGAACTCTGTGAAGATTAACCATCACTATCTGCATGAGGTTTTCGATCGCACCTGGGCTACACTTGCACATCTGAAGACTCAGGCTGAGCTTGAAGAAATGGACTTTGAGCGAGACTTTGACTGGTCGTGGCCTCCCAAGAGGAAGTTCAGGCCCATTCCGGTGCCAGACCTTGAAGACAGCTCCTTTTCTTCATTCCGCACTGCTGAATCTGATGAGGAACAACTCGACACAGCAACCAGCCCAAGGAAGAAGACTACTCCCAAGAAGCATCGCGGCTCTTCCTCAACCGCCAAGAAATGAAGTCTTCACGGGCGTTAGTCCTCAGTTTGTCCCTTTTTGTCACTTGATGACAAAGGGGGAGAAACTCGAGAGTTAGTCTTCAAGCGGGATATTTTTGGGGCTTATAAACTATATTTAAGTTACAAACTCTTGGCTCTTCTGAAATTTTTATGTAATGAGTTGTAACTTAAGCCCGATGGTACTCTGACGCTTTTGAACGTTTTTCTTCGCATGCTTATTCCTCAAGTTTTAATGCACGCGTGCTGGAATTCGTCAGATACCATTTGCCATCATGCATCTTCATTTTCTTCATATGATATGTTATATGTATGCATGATTTACAAGACTCAGGGGGGGATCTCCATGATATAAATCAGCAATGTGCATCTGCTATAAAAGCAAAATCCTCAAGGTATGCACATCTTCAGGGGGAGTCTCTCTGAATCTTGTTTTCAAATTCCTCAAATGAGTATTTACACTTCATATTTTTGATCCCTGTTGAAGACTTAACCTAATTGTCATCAACCACCAAAAAGGGGGAGATTGTAAGTGCATCTAGTGCCCCTTAGTGATTTTGGTGGTTTGAAGACTTATAGGTTAAGTATCTAATGTGTTTATGAGTATACATAGGATCTATAAGTCATTGAGGAGTTTGAGATATTTGAAGAATATCGACCCCTAAAAATGTATGTCTTCAGTTGAAGAAATTGGTCTGAAGCTGAAGAAATGAATCGCGGGGAATCTGCGATGAAATTGATATTCCTCATGAAGATACTGATATTGAGAAGTCCGGTGGTTCCTGAAGAAATTCATTTTGAAGAATTTGAAGCGTGAAGATTTACACTTTCTGTTTTACTTTCTTCGCATTTGAGCAATAGGAACACCGTACTGTTAAAGGGGGCCGAAGTTACACTATGGAATGGATTTCCTCATGATGCTCAACCCAAGCCAAATCCTACCAAAAGCCTCAAGTGAGGAATATGAGTGACATGAGGACTCTCACAGTTGAGGGTTCCGACCGTTTCGATAACTACGCCAAGTCACTGGTCTTATCCACTCCAACGGTCATATTATTTAAGGGCATTAGTGTCAAATCATGTCGGGATGCTCCCAGGCTATAAATAGCCACCCCCCACAACCACTAGCTGGTTGGCTGCTCCGTTAGAAACTGACACTTCTCATAAGAGCAACCCAAATTCCTCAGAGTCTTCGAGAGTAATTCATTGGTGAGGAAATACACCACCCACCGAAACCGCAAACCAAACCTTGTGATTGAGCATCACTGAAGAAGTTGTTCCTGTGTGGGACTGAAGCCTTTTACCTTTGAGGACTATGCATCCTCCAGACGGTTAGGCGTCATGGTCTAGAACGTTCCAGCAGTTAATTGTGGATCGTCGAGTGACCAAGTTTGTGAGGGTTTGGAAGTCTGCCTTGAAGACTTACCACGAGTGTTGGGCGAGGACTGTGTGTCCTTAGCTCAAGGAGAATACGGTAGGGACTGTGTGTCCCGGGACTGGGTGTCCTTTGGTTTCAATACCAAGCCGCTCCAAACCAGATGTACAACTATCACAGCAGTTGGAACTGGGTCATCAACGACTGTCTTCACTGAGAAACGGGTTCTAATTCCTCAACTCTTTACTTTCTCTGTATTATGTGTTGACGACTTTCACTGTGACTGTTTGAAGAATTTGATGAAGACTTTCTCTGAATTTCCTCAACCCCAAATTCTTTACAATAGTTAATCATCATCTGTATTCTGCGTGCCTGCTTACTGTGCAATCTGTTTTCACATTCTTCACTCTGAAATACTGCTGGTGAGAACGTTTGCACGTCTGATGCTTTACTGTTTCCGCTGTAAGTTAGTCATCAGTGAGGAATTTCCTCAAAAGGAATTTCCTCAGTGATGAAATTCTAAAAATCTCCTATTCACCCCCCCTCTAGTCGATATAACGCACTTTCAATTAGTCACGTTGCTTGCAAGATTCTTGTGATGTTGTATTACCGAGTGGGCCCTAGAGATACCTCTCCATCACACGGAGAGACAAATACCAGTCTTGATTCACGCCAACCCAATAGACACCCTCCGAGATACCTATAGAGCACCTTTATAATCACCCAATTACGTTGTGACGTTTGATACACACAAGGAATTCCTTCGGTGTCTGGGAGTTGCATGATCTCATGGTCATAGGAATAGCTACTTGACATGTAGAAAACAGTAGCAATAAACTGACACGATCATATGCTACATTCATAGTTTGGGCCTTGTCCATCACATCATTCCCCTAATGATGTGATCCTGTTATCAAATGACAACTCATGTATATGGTCAGGAAACCTTGACCATCTTTGATCAACGAGCTAGTCCTTAGAGGCTCACTAGGGATCGTGTGTTATCTATGTACCCACACATGTATTTGAGTTTCCAATCAATACAATTATAGCATGGATAATAAATGATTATCATGAACAAGGAAATATAATAAGAACTAATTTATTATTGCCTCTAGGGCATATTTCCAACACAGTGGAGGGTTTGCTGGTGGCAGATGAGGTGGTGGGCATGCTGGTCGTGGACGTGGATGTCGGGGCCTCGGCCACGAGGCCTCGCCGATTGTGGAGATGCTGCCATGGTCAGAACATTACAAGCATGTGTACTACTATGTCGCTGATACTTCTCCAACGTATCGATTATTTATGAACTATTCATGCCATTTTTTTCCTATGCATACAATACTTTTATATGGTTTTGATGCACTTTATATGATTTATTGTAGAACTAATCCGAACTATCGTTGTTTTTAGTAGAATTACCATGGTGTTGTTTTTGTGCACAAAATGAAAGATCTCGGAATGGCCCGAAACTTTTTTATATTATTTTGATGGACAAAATAAGCAATATTAGAGAGAAGAAGCACCGAAGGGGAGCGACCTGTGGGGCACAAGCCAACAGGGCACCCCTAGATCGCACCCTGATGGCTTGTGGGGCCCATATGGGTCCGTTTGGCTCGATTACAATGCTGAAGAAGCCCATATATATACTAGAAAGCCCAGAAGTAAATAGAGAACTTCTGCTCCGCCATCGCAACTCTCTATTTCGATGAGAAACCCATCCAGAGTCTTTCTAGTACCCTGTCGGAGAGGAGAAATCATCTCTGATGTACATCTTCATCATCCCGGCGGATGCCATCACGAGGAGGGAGTAGTTCACCCTCGGGGCTTAGGAGATATACCAATAGCTATGTGTTCAATCTATCTCTCTCTTGTATTCTTGAGATGTCACGATCTTGATGTATCACGGGCATTGTTAATCTAGTTGGATCGTATGATGTTATTCCATTGCTACCTTGTTGTGATGAACTGAATCTTTCCCTTAAATATCTCGTTATATTGGATTGAATATGTTGGTTCGAGAAACCTTTGTGTATTTCTTGCATGCAGATACGTGTAGTGACATTGGAGAATTCAAGTGATTCACTTTATATATGTTATGTCATGAACTTGCGGTTTCCGGTGACCTTAGGGATCTTTGTGTAACGACCCGACTCAATACGAGTCAAGCCTCTGGTGTTTCCGTACCATCCCAAGATCATGCTGGTACACACTCAATACATCAATGTATATATCAAGAGTTCAATCACACAGCTTTATTAATCGAAATCTCATATCGAGTACTTTATTACAATAATGAATTACAATAACATGGCTGAAGGCCATCTAATGAGATATCTATCGAAGACTAGCGGAAGCATCAGGTAGACGAGTCCATCCGACTCCAGGGCATGTCGTTGAGCGTAGATCGTAGCCTCACTCCTGGTCGGAAATGTACTCCGCAACATGATACGTTGCAGCCGTGTAGGTCAGCGTATGGAATATGCCGGCAAGTCATCAAAGAGAGGGGAAAAATAATAACCAACTATATCTACATGCATATTTGGCAGGTGGGGCTATAAGTTTTAGCATAAACCAATTTTCTCCTACAACAAGAGAGGGCTGAAAGCAAAATATTACTACATTGTTTGTTGTTAACGAGATGGTTCCGCCAACCAATTCTCGTACCCGAGTTGTTAATAATTCCCACATCATTATTAAGTTGTGTCGAGAGTTCAGGGAAATTTCAATGCCTTCGGCTCAAGTTGTCCATGACCGTGGACACGGCTAATCGATTAGGTTTGGGCACTCTGCAAAGTTTTGCACACGTTCCCCACAAGATTTGGTCGCCTCCGAGTATGTCCTCGCACTTCAGGGTGTTTGAAGACCGGATGATCAAAACATGGTCTTTCAACGGGTCCCTCTGAATCCCAGTCGGTGCCCATCCATTCCTACCGTTCTCCTACATCTGCTAGCACCGCCTGTCCAGAGTCGCCACGTTGTACAACCAAGCCAGAGCCCATAATGACTTGTGGCTGTGCAGGTAAGCCTTGGGTCTGGAAACCTCCGTCCGTCTCTTCGAGCCTGGGTGAAGCTTTCCGCAAGATGTCATGGTCGTCTCCAGCATCCCGGGGTCGTCCACTGGTTTCTCCAGGGAGCCCGTCAAACCGTCCTTCACCCAGAGTTGCATTTCTTCACGGGGTCTTGAAAATCTTGTCTTAACCGGTCTTGGTTATTTAATCATCCTCGCCTCACTCGTGTTATGCACTCAACCAGGATCCCGTCTACTCAAGCATAGCAATATGAAATTTGCCGTCCCGGGCCAAGTATCGGGGTTGTTGTGTGCCTACCACATAATACTACAACCTATAACTATAATTTCCAAGTACCTACTCAGCATGCAATTGGGCAAAGAAAGGTGAAACTACCATGCATAGAAAAAACATAGGAGATAGTATGATGAAAATGACTTGCCTTGATGATAGTTGTCTTGATTGAGCGCTTCTAAGTAACAATCTTCGCACTCCAAGTGATCTACCGATACAAACAAACACACACCCTAAGCACTACAATCATCAACCAGTAAAATAACATCACAAGCATAAAGTAGCTATGGCATAAAGTGAAAGAATTCACTTCACCTAACTAAGGCAGAAATTCTTTATGTTAAAACCCCAAGTAAAAATATTTAATTTTTTTAAACTTATACTACAGTAAGATATAATCACTAGGAAGCAGTAGCAAAAATAATCAAATAAAAATCTATTTTTAAACTCCTGGAATAAGCAACAAAAGGTTTAAACTAAATCTGATCTAATTCAAATTTGAAAATTTCAAACATAGACAAATTATATGTTTTTAAAAACTACAGAAAAATTGTGATCTACTCGAACAAGTTTCAACTCCATTGGAATTTTACATCAAAAGTTATGATCAAAACAATATTGGAACTTTCTCTGTTTTGGAATTAAACTGAAAAAAAGAAATTGATTCTAACGGGCAGGGGGTACACGTGGCGGCCCCTGATTGGTTGCGGGCTCGTTTGCTGCGGGGAAAACTAGCACACGTCCGAAATCTAACTGATACCTCTTCGGCTAATATTTAAGTGAAGTAAAACCGGCTTGGCTTTTAATTAAAAACCGACGGGGTACGGGTGTTCTAATCTACCGCGTCTATTCTAGATCCGATGGTGGAGGAGGAGGAGGGGTGCTTACAGGGGGGTGGTGGTGCTCCGGTGAGAAAATCCAGCGAGGCCGAGGCGGGGGAAGGTCGGGGCGCGGCTCCGGTGGGGTTCCGGCGCGTCCGAGAGCTTGGGGAGGCGGCGGCGATGCCCCCGAGTCCAAAGGCGGCGGCGACGAGGCGAGGGGAGGCTCGGGGCGGGGAGGGGAGTGGCCAGGGCTTCGGCCAAGCTCGGAGCTCCGGTGAGCTCACGTGGGGGCGGCGTGGGGCGAGGGCTGGGGCGGCGAGGTGGGGAACGGGGTGCGGAGGAGAGGGGGAGCATTTATAGGGGGCTAGGGGGCTCGGGGAAGGGAAGGGGAGAGAGATCCGGGAGAGGGGATCGGCTCCGGTGAGCTTTGGAAGGGGCTCGGGCTCGGGAAGGAAGGGGAGGAAGAAAGAAGGAAGGGGCAGCCGGCTCGGGGTGGGATCGACCAGTGGGCCCCACTGGCGAGCGAGAGAGGGGGGAGGGTCGGCTGATCGGTTGGCCGATCCGGAGGAGATCTGGATCCCGACCGAAGTGGCGTTGTGGCCCGATCTGGCCCAATTGCTATACGATGCTCGGGCGTGGGTTTCCGTTTTAAAAAACATTTGCCGTTTTTAGATTTTTAATAAAACAGAAACTAAATCGAATAAAAAGGAAACAAAATAAAATAATTAATATAGGGTATTATATACCAAAATTTTCAGATAAAAAATCTCTACACGTTTAACATTTTTCCAAGGCCAAAATAAAAACTTTTAAAAAATGTTTTTTTCAGAAAAACCCTAAAAGCTTTATTTTCTGTTTGCAATTATTTTATCAATAAAACTTTGGTTTTCTTGGCTCAAAATATTTCACAAATGCCTCACATTTTGGAGGGTCATTTTCCTCCGCTCTTTCTTGCGTGCAAGAATTTTGTCGGGGCATTTTCTCGGGGAGGAAAAATAGAAAAGCAAAAGCAAGTATTTGATGGAAATCAAATGCAAAATTTTATTGCAAACAAAATGCATAGATGCTTAGCTACAATTGTAAAACATTCCCAATTGGGAAAATTGGGATGTTACAAACCTACCCACCTTAAGATTAATCTCGCCCTCCAGATTCGGGTTGGCTAGAAAATAGGTGCGGGTGGTCTCGACGAAGATCTTCTTCTCGTTCCCAGGTGGCTTCTTCCTCGGTGTGGTGGCTCCACAACACCTTGCAGAACTTGATCTTGCTGCGGGTAACTCTGTTGGCAGTCTCGAGAATCCTGACGGGTTTCTCCTCATACGTCATATCACTGTCAAGCTGTATGGCCTCTAGGGGCACTGTATCTCTCAGCGGAACATCAGCCATCTCAGCATGGCATTTCTTCAACTAGGAAACATGGAAGACATCATGAACTCTGGACAATCCTTCCGGCAGTTCCAGTTTATATGCAACTTCGCCTCTACGTTCAAGAATTTTGTAGGGGCCAATGAATCGGGGTGCTAACTTTCCTTTCACACCAAATCTCTTGATTCCTCGAAGTGGAGACACTCGAAGATATGCTCGGTCTCCCACTTCGTATGTTACTTCCTTGCGTTTGCTGTCGGCATAACTTTTCTGCCTGGACTGAGCTATCTTGAGTCGGTCATGAATTAGCTTGATCTTCTCTTTAGAATCTCGGATAAGGTCGGGACCAAAAAGTTGTCGGTCTCCAACTCCATCCCACATCAACGGTGTTCTGCACCTCCTTCCGTATAGAGCTACGAAAGGGGCCATCTTCAGACTGGTCTGATAGCTGTTGTTGTATGAGAACTCGGCATAAGGCAAATTGTCATCCCAACTAGACCCATAGTCTAGTGCGCAAGCTCTCAACATGTCCTTCAGAATCTGATTGACTCTCTCGGTCTGTCCATCTGTCTGTGGGTGAAAAGTTGTACTGAACTCCAATCTCGTTCCCAAGGTTTCATGCAGTTGGTGCCAAAATTTTGATGTGAACCGAGTCCCTATATCTGACACAATACTCTTTGGTACTCCATGCAGACATACGATCCTGGTCATATATATCTTGGCCAACTTGGCACTCGTGTAAGTAGTCTTCATGGGAATGAAGTGAGCTACCTTGGTCAAATGATCGACCACAACCCAAATAGAATCATAGCCAGAACGGGTCCTGGGTAATCCTGTGATGAAGTCCATACCAAGCTTTTCCCATTTCCACTCGGGTATCGGCAGAGGTTGAAGTAAACCTGCTGGCTTCTGATGCTCGACTTTTACTCGCTGACAAACATCGCATATTGCTACAAACTCGCCAATGTCTTTCTTCATTCCTGTCCACCAGAAACTTTCTTTCAGATCCAGATACATCTTGGTGTTGCTGGGGTGTATCGAGTACGGGGAATCATGGGCCTCCTGAAGTATCAATTTCCTGAGTTCGGGATCATTGGGCACATAAATGCGATCCTCAAACCATAAAGTTCCATGTTCATCCTCATGAAAACCTTTAGCCTTCCCGTCTTTCATTTTCTGCTTAATCTCAGCTATCTCCTTGTCTAACTTATGTGCTTCGCGGATCTTTTCTGTCAAAGTGGACTGAATTTCCAGTGTGGCTACAAATCCTCTTGGAACTATTTCCAATCTGAGCTCTCGGAGATCATCGGCTAACTCCTGGGGTAACTCTCCTGCTATGAGTGTGTTCACATAACTCTTGCGGCTCAACGCATCGGCTACAACAGTTGCCTTGCCTGGGTGATAATGCAATCTCATGTCATAGTCCTTGATCAATTCTAGCCATCGCCTCTGTCTGAGGTTTAACTCCTTCCGCGTGAAGATATATTTCAGGCTCTTGTGATCAGTGTAAACATCACAACTATTTCCGATCAAATAATGTCTCCAGGTCTTGAGAGAGTGCACTACGGCTGCTAGCTCCAAGTCATGCGTGGCATAATTCAACTCATGGGGCCTGAGCTGTCTGGATGCATAGGCTACAACTTTACCTTCTTGCATGAGCACTCCTCCAAGTCCTTGACGAGAAGCGTCACAGTAAACCTGGAAATCCTTCCGAATGTTCGGCAATATTAGCCCTGGGGTTGTAACCAGAAGTTTCTTCCACTCTTGAAAACTGGATTCACATTCCTCGGTCCAAACATACTTGGACTCCTTCTTCAACAACTCTGTCATGGGCTTGGCGATCTTTGAGAAATTCTCAATGAACCTCCGGTAATATCCGGCAACTCCGAGGAAACTGCGGATCTCCTTAACTGAAGTGGGTGCTACCCATTCGGTGACTACTGCGACCTTGGCAGGGTCCAGTGCTATTCCTTCTCCTGAAATGACGTGTCCGAGGAATCCGACTTCCTTCAACCAAAATTCACATTTGTTAAACTTTGCATATAGCTGATGCTCTCGAAGTTTCTCCAGAACTAGACGCATATGTTCCTTGTGTTCCTCCTCGTTCTTGGAGAATATCAGTATATCATCGATGAACACCACGACAAACTTGTCCAAGTATTCCATAAATACCTTGTTCATCAGATTCATAAAATATGCCGGAGCATTAGTCAGTCCAAATGACATGACCGTTTACTCGTACAAGCAGTACCGAGTGGTGAAGGCTGTCTTGGGTATATCCTGTTCACGAATCTTCAATGATGATACCTGGATCGAAGATCGATCTTGGAGAATATTCGGGCTCCAACTAACTGGTCAAACAGATCATTGATCATCGGCAAGGGGTACTTGTTCTTGATGGTCACCTCGTTCAATGCACGATAATCGACAACCATTCTCAAGGACTTATCCTTCTTTTCAACCAAGAGCACTGGGACTCCCCAAGGTGAAGAACTTGGGCAAATATACCCTTTGTCCAACAACTCCTTAATTTGCTTCTTGATTTCTACCAAGTCATTTGCGGGCATCCGATAGGGTCTCTTGGATATCGGGGCTGTTCCGGGTAATAGCTCAATCAGGAACTCAATCTCTCTATCAGGTGGCATGCCCAGCAATTCCTCCGGGAATACATCTGGGTATTCTTGTACAATCGGTACTTCCTCCTGGACTACTCCCGTGAGAGAGTTTACTCGTTTACTTCGTGTCGGGCGCTGAGGCACATACTTAATCCGCTTTTGCTCGGGGGTGGTGAGCAAAATAGACTTAAGGGCACGATCAATATTCCCTTCGTACTTGGCCAAACAATCCATGCCTAGGATTACATCCAATCCCTGAGACTCTAATACGATGAGGTCGATGGGAAAATTATGGTTCCCGATGTTGAGACTCAAAGCATGGCATCCTATCCCGGCTGTCATCATGCCTCCTGGGGAACTGACCTTAATAGGCTGGCTGAGGGTTCTAGTTGGCAAACTATACTTTTCCACAACTACCCTTGATATGAATGAATGCGTTGCACCAGAATCAAAAAGTACCAATACTGGACGTGAATTTAGCAAAAACTTACCAACCACAGTATCGGGGTGATCATAGACCTCTTCCACATCAACGTGATTCACCTGAGCTCGAGGAAAAGGATTGGGCTTCTTTGCTGCAGAGTTGCCGTTGCCGTTTCCATTTCCCTGCTTGTTCTGGGGACATTCAGTGGCATAGTGTCCCATCTTCTGACAATTGAAGCAGGTGATGTGATTCAGATCCTTCGGAGCTGGAGT
Organism: Hordeum vulgare subsp. vulgare; assembly: GCF_904849725.1. NCBI lineage: Eukaryota > Viridiplantae > Streptophyta > Magnoliopsida > Poales > Poaceae > Hordeum > Hordeum vulgare. Next base: position 544,073,563 of record NC_058520.1, read on the forward strand.
TGAATGATGCTGAGTGCCGGTACCGCCATTCTTGAAGTTGTTGTTGTTGTGGTGGTTCCCATTTCCTCCATGATTGTGGCCTCCATGGTTGTGCACTGGGTGGTTATGCTGGACGTCTCCTCCAAACTTACCGGATCCAGTCCTGGTATTCCCTGAATATGGGGTGTAGCGAGGCTTCTGCTGAGTGCCGGAGTTGAACTTTCCATTGCCATACTTCCGCTTGCGGTTCTCCATCTGCTGATGTTTCCCCTCCAAGATGAGGGCCTTATCTACTAGCTCCTGGTAGTTGTTGAAGTTGGCTACAGTCAGCTGAATGCTGAGCTCATCATTGAGTCCCTCCAAGAACTTTTCCTGCTTGGCCGCATCATCGGCCACATCTCCAGGTGCATAACGGGCGAGCATGCTGAATTCATCGACATACTGAGCCACAGAGCGATTTCCCTGGCGTAAGTTGCGGAACTCACGCTTCTTCGGACTCATTGCACCAGCTGAGACATGTGCGGTGCGGAAGGCTTGCTTGAACTGCTCCCAAGTGACTCCAGCAATGGGGTATGTGGTGGTGTAGTTCTCCCAACATGCAGCTGCAGGGCCTTCAAGTTGATGCGCGGCAAAGCGCACCTTCTCAGCTTCAGTACAACCAGCAGTGATAAGTTCCCGCTCCATCTTGTGGAGCCAATCATCTGCCACAATGGGCTCAATGCTGCTGGAGAAAGTCGGAGGGTTCAACCTCAGGAAACGGGTGAGATTGTCGGCCTGGGGTGGATGATGGTTGTTGTTATTGTTCTGGTTCTGGATGATCAGCTGCATCAGGGTATTCTGTTGCTGAATCAACTGAGTGAGTTCTGGCGGGAAGTTGGAAGCAGGGGCACGTCTCGGAGGCATCTGATGTTTGTAGAGGGGTGAGATTAGCATAGAACAATGGTCTAAAGAGTAATTACACTACCCATATGAAATGCAACAAACAAGTATCACACCACACATTTTATTCAATACCATCACAAAAGGTTCACACACGGGGATACAAAATTCGATAACCTAAACATCGGCCTAAGCGTTTAACGATAAGATAAATTTGGTGGTCTAGTCTAAGTGTCCTCCTCAGAAAAGCATGGTGGTGGGTCCTTCGGTGGAGCTTTCTTCATAGTCCTCCTCATTGCTGATCAAGGGGGCTACGTCTCCTTCGGGATGAAGGTTCTCGCCCATGTCCAGTTCCTCCTCCAAGTATGCGACTCGAGTCTTCAGCTTCTCGATCCTCTCCAGAAAGTCCTTCACCTCCAATTCGTGCTCATAGTGGGCTTCCCGGGCTGCTTCTTCGAGTTCGAGTTCGCGGAGCGACAGTTACTTGATCTTCCTAGCGTCCTTGATCACACGATGCTCCAGAGTCCCGTTGTGCTTCTCCAAGGTCTGGGCATAAGACAGGAGAGCGTCCTTGGTATTGCTTGAGATGATTTCTCCATCTTCTCCTCTCCGGGATACCGTGAATAGGTCCGGTAAAATAGGGCAGCCTCTGTACACTTCCTTGATACGTCCGAGTGCACAATGGACCGCCATGTCCCTTCCGAGAATCCAGTTGGGTGCGATGAACTTGAAGTCCACCGGCTCAGTGCGCGGCTCGAATGTCCTTCCGGGAACGTGCACCTCAATCCTGTAGCGTGAATCCTCCGGGTATGACGAAGTAGGCTTCCCTGTGATAGTCGGCAGAGCAATCCTCAAGTCCTTGGTGATCTGTATCAGCTCCTTTCCGAAAGGCATAGTGGCATCGGGCTGGCAAAACTCCATGAACTTAACGGGGATGAAGGTGGCCATCTAAAACATTGGAAAATCGGAGAGAAGTTAGAAATGATCAGAAGAGGAAATAGAGGATTTATAGACATAAGAAAATAGTTTTCTTCCTAAGGCTTTTCCATTCCTAGAGGTTACTTCCTATGGTCAGCGTGTGCTCTGATACCATTTCTGTAACGACCCGACTCAATACGAGTCAAGCCTCTGGTGTTTCCGTACCATCCCAAGATCATGTTGGTACACACTCAGTACATCAATGTATATATCAAGAGTTCAATCACACAGATTTATTAATCGAAATCTCATATCGAGTACTTTATTACAATAATGAATTACAATAACGTGGCTGAAGGCCATCTCATGAGATATCTATCGAAGACTAGCGAAAGCATCAGGTAGACGAGTCCATCCGACTCCAGGGCATGTCGTTGAGCATAGATCGTAGCCTCGCTCCTGGTAGGAAAAGTACTCTGCAACATGATACGTTGCAGCCGTGAAGGTCAGCATATGGAATATGCCGGCAAGTCATCAAAGAGAGGGGAAAAATAATAACCAACTATCTCTACATGCATATTTGGCAGGTGGGGCTATAAGTTTTAGCATAAAGCCAATTTTCTCCTACAACAAGAGAGGGCTGAAAGCAAAAATATTACTACATTGTTTGTTGTTAACGATATGGTTCCGCCAACCTATTCTCGTACCGAGTTGTTAATAGTTCCCACATCATTATTAAGTTGTGTCGATAGTTCAGGGAAATTTCAATGCCTTCGGCTCAAGTTGTCCATGACCGTGGACACGGCTAATCGATTAGGTTTGGGCACTCTGCAGAGTTTTGCACACGTTCCCCACAAGATTTGTTCGCCTCCGAGTATGTCCTCGCACTTCAGGGTGTTTGAAGACCGGATGATCAAAACATGGTCTTTCAACGGGTCCCTCTGAATCCCTGTCGGTGCCCATCCATTCCTACCGTTCTTCTACATCTGCTAGCACCGCCTGTCCAGAGTCGCCGTGTTGTACAACCAAGCCAGAGCCCATAATGACTTGTGGTTGTGCATGTAAGCCTTGGGTCTTGAAGCCTCCGTTCGTCTCTTCGAGCCTGGGTGAAGCTTTCCGCAAGATGTCATGGCCGTCTCCAGCATCCCTAGGTCGTCCACTAGTTTCTCCAGGGAGCCCGTCAAACCGTCGTTCACCCAGAGTTGCATTTCTTCACGGGGTCTTGAAAATCTTGTCTTAACCGGTCTTGGTTATTTAATCATCCTCGCCTCACTCATGCTATGCACTCAACCAGGATCCCGTCTACTCAAGCATAGCAATATGAAATTTGCCGTCCCGGGCCAAGTATCGGGGTTGTTGTGTGCCTACAACATGATACTACAACCTATAACTATAATTTCCAAGTACCTACTCATCATGCAATTGGGAAAAGAAAGGTGAAACTACCATGCATAGAAAAAACATAGGAGATAGTATGATCAAAATGACTTGCCTTGATGATAGTTGTCTTGATCGAGCGCTTCTAAGTAACAAGCTTCGCACTCCGGGTGATCTACCGATACAAACAAACACACACCATAAGCACTACAATCATCAACAAGTAAAATAACATCACAAGCATAAAGTAGCTATGGCATAAAGTGAAATAATTCACTTCACCTAACTAAGGCAGAAATTGTTTCTGTTAAAACCCCAAGTACAAATATTAAAAAAAATTGAAACTTATACTACAGTAAGATATAATCACTAGGAAGCAGTATCAAAAGAATCAAATAAAAATCTATTTTTAAACTCCTGGAATAAGCAAAACAAGGTTTAAACTAAATCTGATCTAATTCAAATTTTAAAATTTCAAACATAGACAAATTATATGTTTTTAACAACTACAGAAAATTTTTTATCTACTGGAACAAGTTTCAACTCCATTGGAACTTTATATCATAAGTTATGATCAAAACAATATTGGAACTTTCTCTGTTCTGGAATTAAACAGAAAAAAGAAATTGATTCTAACCGGCAGGGGGTACACGTGGTGGCCCATGATTGGTTGCGGGTTCATCTGCTGCGGGGAAAACTAGCACACGGCTGAAATCTAACTGATACCTCTTCGGGTAATATTTAAGTGAAGTAAAACTGGCTCGGCTTCTAATTAAAACCGAAGGGGTACGGGTGTTCTAATCTACAGCGTCTATTCTAGATCCGACGGTGGAGGAGGAGGAGGGGTGCTTACAGGGGGTGGTGGTGCTCCGGCGAGAAAATACGCCGAGGCCGAGGCGGGGTTCCGGCGCGTCCGAGAGCTTGGGGAGGCGGCGACGACGAGGCGAGGGGAGGCTCGGGGCGGGCAGGGGAGTGGCCGGGGCTTCGGCCAAGCTCGGAGCTCCGGCGAGCTCGCGTGGGGGCAGCGTGGGGCGTGGGCTGGGGCGGCGAGGTGGGGAACGGGGTGCGGAGGAGAGGGGGAGCATTTATAGGGGGCTAGGGGGCTCGGGGAAGGGAAGGGGAGAGAGATCCGGGAGAGGGGATCGGCTCCGGCGAGCTTTGGAAGGGGCTCGGGCTCGGGAAGGAAGGGGAGGAAGAAAGAAGGAAGGGGCGGCTGCTCGGGGGGGATCGGCCAGTGGGCCCCACTGGCCAGAAAGAGAGAGGGGAGGGCCGGCTGATCGGTTGGCCGATCCGGAGGAGATCCGGATCCCGGCCGAAGTGGCGTTGCGGCCCGATCTGACCCGATTGCTATACGACGCTCGGGCGTGGGTTTCCGTTTTAAAAAACATTTCCCTTTTTTAGATTTTTAATAAAACAGAAACTAAAACGAATAAAAAGGAAACAAAATAAAATAATTAATATATGGTATTATATACCAAAATTTTCAGAAAACAAATCTCTACACGTTTAACATTTTTCCAAGGCCAAAATAAAAACTTTTAAAAAATGTTTTTTTCCGAAAAACCCTAAAAGCTTTATTTTCTGTTTGCAATTATTTTCTCAATAAAACTTTGGTTTTCTTGGCTCAAAATATTTCAGAAATGCCTCACATTTTGGAGGGTCATTTTCCTCCGCTCTTTCTTGCGTGCAAGAATTTTGTCGGGGCATTTTCTCGGGGAGGAAAAATAGAAAAGAAAAAGCAAGTATTTGACGGAAATCAAATGCAAAATTTTATTGCAAACAAAATGCATAGATGCTTAGCTACAATTGTAAAACATTCCCAATTGGGAAAATTGGGATGTTACACTTTGCATAGGGGTTGATTGCACGTTTTCATACTATGTTCTCCGATAGAAATCTTGGGGCACTCCTTGGAGTTATTTGTGTTGGATTGAATATGATAGATCTGAAATTGTTTGATGATGTCGCATAATTTACCCACGGATACTTGAGGTGACATTGGAGTATCTAGGTGACATTAGGGTTTATTGATATGTATCATGGGTGTTATTCGAGTATGAACTCTAGGGCTATTTGTGACACTTATATGAATAGCTCAAATGATTTATCAGAAAGAATAACTTTGAGGTGGTTCTACTACATACACCAATTTCATATTATTGTTCTCCGCTAGATAGGAACTTTGGAGTGATTCTTTGTTGCACGTTGAGGGATGATCATATGATTCTACTATGTTAGCATTGTTGACAGATTGCACTAGTGAAAGTATGAACCCTAGGCCTTCTTACTAAGCATTTATACAACGTTTTGCTCACTGCTTTACACCTGATACCTTGCTGTTTTTATATTTCCATATTACAAAACCTATATCTACTATCCATATTACACTTGTATCACCATCTCTTCGTCGAACTAGTGCACCTATACAATTTCCCATTGTATTGGTGTGTTGGGGACACAAGAGATTTTTTGTATTTGATTGCAGGGTTGTTTGAGAGAGACAATCTTCATCCTACACCTCCCACAGAATGATAATCCTTAGGACATCCACTTGAGGGAAAATTTCCACTCTCCTACAAAACTCTACGCTTGGAGGCCCAACATAGTCTACAAGAATAAAATTGTGTAGTAGACATCAAGCTCTTTTCTCGCGTCGTTAACGCGGAGGTGAATGCTTGAAGGTATATCTTTAGATCTTGCAATTGAATCTTTTAGTTTCTTTTTTCACTAGTTTGGTTTTATAAAATAAAGCTACAAAATATGGAATTTAGGTGCCTCATTTTCTTCTCTCTATAATGCCTTACGTGAAAATGATGGTTTGGAAAATTGTGCTCATTTTCTAGAAGAAGAATTTATGAAAATGCTTAACGTGAAATCTTGAATGATGAGCATGATAACAATATTTTTGGTATGAACTCTCTAAATATCCATGATGCTATTGATATGCAAAGCCACAAGTTTGAGGATGCTATGTTTGATGAAGATGTTATTTTTAGTCCCCCAACTTTTGATGAGCAAATTTATTATGATGAAATCATGCCTCCTATCTATGATGATTATTGTGATGAAATTTATGCTATAAAGAATAATGATAAGCATGAAACTTGTCATCATGATTTTTAATTTTCGTATGGATTATATCAATCAAGTATCTCATGATAATTATTTTGTTGAGTTTGCTCCCACTACTATGAATGATAAGAATTTTGCTTGTGTGGGTAGTAATAAAAATACTATGCTTGTGAATCATGAAAAGAGTGCTTTATGTGATAGTTATATTGTTGAATTCCTTCATGATGCTATTGAAAATTATTATGAGGGGGAACATATGCTTGTTGGAATTGCAATAATATCAAGTTTCCTCCCTATGTGTTCAACGTTTTGAAGTCATGCTTGTTTTGCCTTCCTATGCTAGTTGGTTCTTGCTCCCATAAATTGTTTGCTCACAAAATCCCTATGCATAGAAGTGGGTTAGACTTAAATGTGCTTGCCACGTGATTCACGATGCTCTCTTGCATGTTTCAACTATTATTCCTATACGAGCATCATTGAAACCATCATGCCTAGCCAAAAGGCATTAAAGAAAAGCGCTTGTTGGGAGATAACCCAACCCTTTTCCTTTCTATTTTTGTGTTAACATGGTTAAGCTACTGTAGTAATCTTTTTTGTGTCATTTATGTCAATAAGGTGCGAAGTAAAGCCTTTGGGATAGTGTGGATACTTGTTTGTTTGATTCTGTGCAAAAATAGAAACTTTTACATACAGTGTAGAATTTCTATGATTTTACTGGAGAGTCAAACAATTATGAAAAATTTAAGAAAAATTTCCATGCAAGTTCTCTGCAGTTTCCCAATTTTTCAGAATTTTTAGAGTCAAGTAAGTACGGTGTCCATTCAGATCTTCACAGACTATTCTATTTTTGACAGATTCTGTTTTGCATGCGTAGTTTGCTTATTTTAATTTTTTCCATAGCTTATATTTGGTGATATAAATTATGGGAATGATAGAATACAGTAGGTATCTGATACGTCCATTTTGCATCATGTTTTCATGTTGATATTTATTGCTTCTTGGGCTGTTATTTCACTTCACGATACTATTCTTATGCCTTTTCTCTCTTATTTTGCAAGGTTTACATGAAGAGGGAGAATACCGGCAACTGGAATTATGGCCTGAAAGTGGAGCAAAGTTGAGATACCTATTCTGCGCAACTCCAAACGCCGTGAAAATCAACGGCGATTTTTTTCCCAATTTATCAAAAATACTGGCCCGAAGAAGTGCCAGAGGGGTACCAGGGGGTGCCCACAAGCCTGCACGGCGTGGCCACCCCCCAGGCCGCGCCATGGGGGCTTGTGGGCAGCCCACTAGCCCCCCTCTTTTTCTATATGGAGGGTTTCGTCCAGGAAAAAATCACAACGGAGCTTTTTCGTGGTTTCGCCGCCGCCACGAGGCGGAACTTGAGCAGAACCAATCTAGAGCTCCGGCAGGACGATCTTGCCGGGGAAACTTCCCTCCCGGAGGGGGAAATCATCGACACCGTCATCACCAACACCCCTCTCATCGGAGGGGACTCATATCCATCAACATCTTCATCAGCACCATCTCATCTTCAAACCCTAGTTCATCTCTTGTAACCAATATCCGTCTCGCGACTCCGATTGGTACTTGTAAGGTTGCTAGTAGTGTTGATTACTCTTTGTAGTTGATGCTAGTTGGATTGTTTGGTGGAAGAGTTTATGTTCAGATCCTTGATGCTACTCATTACCTCTCTGATCATGATTATGATTATGCTTTGTGAGTAGTTACTTTTGTTCCTCAGGACATGGGATAAGTCATCTGAATTTGGTATTCGTACGGTAATTTGATATGTTGTATGTTGTTTTTCCTCTAGTGGTGTTATGTGAACGTCGACTACATAACACTTCATCATTATTTGGGCCTAGAGGAAGGCATTGGGAAGTAGTAAGTAGATGATGGGTTGCTAGAGTGACAGAAGCTTAAACCCCAGTTTATGCGTTGCTTCGTAAGGGGCTGATTTGGATCCACTAGTTTAATGCTATGGTTAGACTTTGTCTTAATTCTTATTTCGTAGTTGCGGATGATTGCGGGAGGGGTTAATCATAAGTGGGATGCTTATCCAAGTAAGGGCAGTACCCAAGTGCCGGTCCACCCACATATCAAACTATGAAAGTAACGAACGCGAATCACATGAACATGATGAAAACTAGCATGACAGAAATTCCCGTGTGTCCTCGGGAGCGTTTTTCCTCCTATAAGACTTTTTCCAGGCTTGTCCCTTGCTACAAAAGGGATTGGGCCACTTTGCTGAACCGTTTCTACTTTTGTTACTTGTTGCTTGCTACAAATCATCTCACCACACAATCACTTGTTACCGACAATTTGAGTGCTTGTAGTTTTTCCTTGCTTAAAACCACTTGTCACATCCTTCTGCTCCTCGTTGGGTTCGACACTCTTACTTATCTAAAGGACTACGATTGATCACCTATACTTGTGGGTCATCAGTATCATGTGAGTACAATTATGATTTTTTTTCATGATAGTACCTAAGTGAATGATCTATCTTTATTACACTAACCCATCTCATGAAGTTCCCTTAAGTTTTCTGTGATTGAAGATTTCAAGTTTTGGGTGAGATACTGATATGAGGTGAATAAGGAGCAGAAAGAACCTAAGCTTGGGGATGCCTAAGGCGCCCCCAATTTATTATCCAAGGAAGACTCAAGCGTCTAAGCTTGGGGATGCCCCGAAAGTCATCCCCTCTTACATCTCCAACATTATCAGTATATCTTACTTGGAGCTATATTTTTATTGGTTGCATCATATGTGTTTTCCTTGGAGCACTATTTTATTCATTTTTATCTGTTATATGTTATTTATAATATTTTTTTTCAATAAAAAGTTCCAAGAATTGCCTTTAGAATGCTTGAATTGCATGTGTGATGTGTGTTGTACAAAAACAGAAACTTTTGTTGTAGTATCTGAATTACCAGATTTTAGTGGAAGGTGGAAAGTTTCTGAAATTTTTAAACGTTACTGCCATATAAATTATGTATCATGTCCTAAATTTCATTATTTTTGGAGTTACGTAAGTACACGGTCTAATAAATTTCTATAGACAGTTCTGTTTGGACAGATTGCTTTCATAGTTTTGTTATCTACTTATCCTAGAGTTTTCATGGATTATATTAGTGGATATAAATTGTCCAAATGATATTAAACATTAGATAATGTTCGAAAATTATAATGCAACTTTTATTGTCAGTACATAAAGAGTTGATTTATTCTTATGTGCATTAACCTATCTCACGAGTTCGTTTCAAATTGTGTGTGGATGAAGTTTTTGAGATTTAGGTGAAACCGGGATACGAGAGGATTGAATGAGATACAAAATCTCAAGCTTGGGGATTCCCATGGCACCCCAAGTAAATATTAGAAGAATTATCAAGCATCTAAGCTTGTGGATGCCACACATCCCACTTTTGTTCGTCAACAAATATCGGTTAGCCTATGTTGAGCCTAAATTTTTATTTGTCCACATTATATGTGCTATTCTTGGACTGTATTTTTTCTTTCTTTGATGTTTAAATAAAATACTCAGATCTGAAAAATATTTATTGAGAGAGAGTCCTCACCTATCTACTTAATTGTTTGACTACTTGTTGATCTCCACTTATATCTTTTGAGCGTAGTTTGATTGTTTGCTCGTGTGCTTCACTTATATCATATAAGAGTAAATTGTGAACGAATGAAATATCATAAATATGAAATTATCAATGTTATTTATGTCTTGTAGTAGTTTCACATTTGGTTTAGAAAGTAAAATCTATTGAAGTTTGACAATCATTGTATTGGTCATATGAGCAATTCATGAATGATTACTATAAGAAAGAGAACATTCACATACAAATATATTATCTTGGACATCTTTTATGATTTTGATTACCCATCATTTTTTTCAACCTTGATCAAATAGTTGAAGTTGGACAAGAAAGACAATGTAATGGTTATGTTTGGGTATATTTGCATAGAAGTTATATTGTTATGGATCCTCCAACGTGTGGTGCTTCTTTAGAACCTTTTACTAGCCAAAACTTCGTACTAAGTAGAAATAATACTTGTGCATCCAAATCCTTGAGCCAAGTTTCTTCCATAATAGTCCATCATACCAACCTATATATGGTATTTCACTGCCATTCCAAGTAAATTTGCATGTGTCACCTCTAAGCATTCAAATAAACATCCGTTTTATGTGCTCGTACCGCTCGTGGAGCGACGGGGCGATCATTATCTTCAATGCTAAGCGAGTTATTATTAGGATGAGTGTTTATTCACTTTTCATTGCACGAGAGAGTCTGGTAAAAATGATTCCCAGTCCTACATAATACAAAAACATAAATAAACAAGAACTGCCCCTAGAAAGTTGATTGTTCGGAAGGCACCCGCGGATACGGCTAGCCGCAGAATGTGATTGAATGGTGGACGGGGAGTTAAATTTAATTCTTTTTGGGAACCGCCAATAATGTGATTAGCATGGAACGTATTGAAAACTCTTTTGTGATGTTAATATGAAAGGCACACCGCCCAAAATTACGTATTCATCTCTGTTTTAAAACAATGAGTTGTGGCACCTCTGCAAATCCTTGCTTCCCTCTACAAAGGGACAATCTATTTACTTTCATGTTATTTACTTTTCATGTAGAATCAACTTCTTATTCCACCCTCAATCTATTAGTTGGCAAGCACCATGTTGTGGGGAAATATCCAAACATATATGTCCACTCAAAATATTTGGTCATGATTCATTATTGTTGGCAATTATATTTATGATAAATATGTTGGGAGGCAAAACATTAAGCCCCTATCTTTCTCTATGTTCGATGGATGTTATTTGTTCTAAAAATACGCTTTGAGTATTAGCAATCATTGAATACTATATGATATTTGAGTATGTGGAGCTCTTATCAGCAATCATAGAATACTATATGACTAAGAACATATGATGTTGGGTTTTAAGATAATGCATTGTTTGAACCATGACATATGAATTGATTGCTACTCAACCATGATAAATTTTATGAAAAAATTGTTGGTTATGATGCTAGAAAAAGTGTCTGAAATTATCAATGAAGAAAACTATTCACTATTCTAGCATTCACACTTCACAAATTATTTCTTTTATCATTTACCTCCTCAAGGACGAAGGAATTTAACTTGGGGATGCCGATACATCTCCAACGTATCAAAAATTTATGAAGTATTCATACCATGTTTGCCTATATTTATAGTAATTTTATATGGTTTTGATGCACTTTATATGATTTATTTAGAACTAACCCGGACTGACGTTGTTTTTAGCAGAATTACCATGGTGTTGTTTTTGTGCAGAAAATGAAAGTTCTTGGAATCGCCCAAAACTTTTTTATATTTTTTTCTGGAGTAAATAAGCAATATTGGAGCGAGAACCACCAGAGGGGAGCCACCTATGGAGCACAAGCCAACAGGTCGCACCCCTAGGTAGCGCCCTGCTCTCTTGTGGGGCCCACGTGGCTTTGTTTGGCATGATTCCAACGCTAAAAAATCCCATATATACCAGAAACCCCAGAAGTAAAAAAAAAGAACTTCCGCTCCGCCGCTCCAACTCCTTGTATTGACGAAAAACCCATATGGAGCCTTTCTAGTACCCTGCCAGAGAGGGTAAATCATCTCCGGTGGACATCTTCATCATACCGACGACGGCCACGACGAGGAGGGAGTAGTTCACCCTCGGGGCTAAGGGTATGTACCAGTAGCTACGTGTCCAATCTCTCTCCCTCCCCCCCCCCCTCTCTCTCTCTCTCTCTCTCTCTCTCTCTCGTGTTCTTTAGATGGCGCGATCTTGATGTATCATGGGCCTTGTTAATCTAGTTGGATCATATGATGTTATTCCCTTGCTACCTTGTTGTGATGAATTGAATCTTTCCCTTTAAGATACCGTTATGCTAGATTGAATATTTTGGTTTGAGAACACTTGATGTATGTCTTGCATGCGGATATACCTGTAGTGACATTGGGGTATTCAAGTGATTCAATTCATATATGTTATGGCATCAACTTGCGGATTCCGGTGACCTTGAGGATCTATGCATAGGGGTTGATTGCACGTTTTCATACTATGTTCTCTCATAGAAATCTTGGGGTGCTCCTTGAAGTTATATGTGTTGGATTGAATATGATAGATCTGAAATTGTTTGATGCATGTCACATAATTTACCCACGGATACTAGGGGTGACATTGGAGTATCGAGGTGACATTAGGGTTGATTGATATGTATCATGGGTGTTATTCTAGTATGAACTCTAGGGTTGTTTCTGATACTTACAGGAATAGCTCAAAAGATATATAAGTAAGAATAACTTTGAGGTGGTTCTACTACCTACACCAATTTCTTCCTATTGTTCTCCGTTAGATAGGAACTTTGGAGTGATTCTTTGTTGCACGTTGAGGGATGATCATATGATTCTACTATGTTATTATTGTTGAAAGTTTGCACTAGAGAAAGTATGAACCCTAGACCTTATTACTAAGCATTTATACAACATTTTCCTCGCTGTTTTACACTTGCTACCTTGTTGTTTTTATATTTTTAGATTATAAAACCTATATCTACTATCCATACTACACTTGTATCACCATCTCTTCATCGAACTAGTGCATCTATACAATTTGTCATTGTATTGGGTGTGTGTGGGACACAAGAAATTTTTTGTATTTGATTGCACGGTTGTGTGAAAGAGACCATCTTCATCCTACACCTCCCATGGATTGATAAACCTTACGTCATCTACTTGAGGGAAAATTTCTACTGTACTACAAAACACTGTGCTTGGAGGCTCAACATAGTCTACAAGAATAAAGTTGTGCAATAGACATTAGCCGCTAAGCAGTTGGGTAGGATGTCCATGGCATCCATCGTCGTGTTGTTCATCATCAACGTCAACACAACACCGTTGCCTTTCTCTTAGTGTTCGTCGTCGTTGCCTGTCCGAAACGGACAATGGGCACAGAGCATACGAGTGCCCACATGTTGTTCACCGGTATGCCTAAAGCGGGAGAGCCAACCTACGACGATGCTGATAGGAAGATGTTCGAAGTATTACAACCACTAGAGGTAACTCATCGCACGGTGGCCTAGTGGTGCGCAAATCACCGAGGAAGTAAGTTGTTAATATGGGTACATCACTTGCCGGATATGCATTGTTGTTTAGATCAATTAGAACTTGATACCGAAAGTGTATTTTTCGCCTTGAGTGTTTTGGTGTTGATGAAAACCCAATTTGCAGACTAACTATGTGCTTAGGCTACTCACGTATACTTTATATGGCAGAAGACGCTTGGACACCCTTTGAGATGGAAAAGAGCGAAGACAGCTTCCGACGCGTTTTATTTGTTCGGTCGTAGAAAATCTGTATTATTAATAGGGGGTCCGCATTGGAAGTTACAATGAAATCAAACACATACACAAACTCAAATTGCACCCACCATATCGCCTTCCATTTTGAGGAGAGAGTCATTTGTCTAACCTGTGTGGAGAAACTTATCAATAGCGATTGTACCACAGGCGCTGGCGATTGTATCACTCCCTTCTGGAGTGGTCATGTCGTCAGTGCCACGGTGGTTGTACCACGAGGAGAAGTGGATGTACCACTCGAGTTTAGGGCGGTACTACCAGCCTTGCACCGGTCCAACCACCGCCCGAGGGATGATTTCCCTCGCGTAGGCATGCGGTGGTTGGCGCTTGCTGACAAGGTTTTCTGATATATGTTTATATACCAGTACAACTTGGGTTTAGGACGGTTGTACCGCTAAGGATTTAGCAACCGCTGGTGGCCGCTTTTGGGCGGTTCAATTGGGGCTTGTACCGCCCCAACCATCACGAGCGAGGTAATCCTCCCGAGTTGCGGTGGCTCGCAGGCTGTTATGATAAATGATTTATGTATCAGGCCCGATGACTGTACCGCTTCAGTCTTGCAAGTGTGCATTTATGCCTAGGGAACTTGTACTGCTGCTCCTAGTGGTTGAACCATGCACCTGTTGGAATTATGCCCTAGAGGCAATAATAAATGTATAGTTATTATTATAATTCCTGTATCAAGATAATAGTTTATTATCCATGCTATAATTGTATTGAATGAAGACTCATTTACATGTGTGGATACATAGACAAAACACCGTCCCTAGCATGCCTCTAGTTGGCTAGCCAGTTGATCGATGATAATCAGTGTCTTCTGATTATGAACAAGGTGTTGTTGCTTGATAACTGGATCACGTCATTAGGAGAATCACGTGATGGACTAGACCCAAACTAATAGACGTAGCATGTTGATCGTGTCATTTTGTTGCTACTGTTTTCTGCGTGTCAAGTATTTATTCCTATGACCATGAGATCATATAACTCACTGACACCGGAGGAATGCTTTGTGTGTATCAAACGTCGCAACGTAACTGGGTGACTATAAAGATGCTCTACAGGTATCTTCGAAGGTGTTAGTTGAGTTAGTATGGATCAAGACTGGGATTTGTCACTCCGTGTGACGGAGAGGTATCTCGGGGCCCACTCGGTAATACAACATCACACACAAGCCTTGCAAGCAATGTGACTTAGTGTAAGTTGCGGGATCTTGTATTACGGAACGAGTAAAGAGACTTGCTGGTAAACGAGATTGAAATAGGTATACGGATACTGACGATCGAATCTCGGGCAAGTAACATACCGAAGGACAAAGGGAATAACATACGGGATTATACGAATCCTTGGCACTGAGGTTCAAACGATAAAGATCTTCGTAGAATATGTAGGATCCAATATGAGCATCCAGGTCCCGCTATTGGATATTGACCGAGGAGTCTCTCGGGTCATGTCTACATAGTTCTCGAACCCGCAGGGTCTGCACACTTAAGGTTCGATGTTGTTTTATGCGTATTTGAGTTATATGGTTGGTTACCGAATGTTGTTCGGAGTCCCGGATGAGATCACGGACATCACGAGGGTTTCCGGAATGGTCCGGAAACGAAGATTGATATATAGGATGACCTCATTTGATTACCGGAAGGTTTTCGGAGTTACCGGGAATGTACCGGGAATGACGAATGGGTTCCGGGAGTTCACCGGAGGGGGGCAACCCACTCCGGGGAAGCCCATAGGCTTTTGGGGGACACACCAGCCCTTAGTGGGCTGGTGGGACAGCCCGAAGGGAGCCTATGCGCCAAGATAAGAAAATCAAAGGAAAAGAAAAAAAAGAGGGAAGAAGTGGGAAGGGAGGGGGACTCCTCCCACCAAACCAAGTCTAACTCGGTTTGGGGGGGGAGTCCTCCCCCCCTTGGCTCGGCCGAGCCCTTGGGAGTCCCTTGGACCCCAAGGCAAGGTCCCCCTCCCTCCTCCTATATATATGTGGCTTTTAGGGCAGATTTGAGACGACTTTCTCACGGCTGCCCGACCACATACCTCCATAGTTTTTCCTCTAGATCGTGTTTCTGCGGAGCTCGGGCGGAGCCCTGCTGAGACAAGATCATCACCAACCTCCGGAGCGCCGTCACGCTGCTGGAGAACTCTTCTACCTCTCCGTCTCTCTTGCTGGATCAAGAAGGCCGAGATCATCGTCGAGCTGTACGTGTGCTGAACGCGGAGGTGCCGTCCGTTCGGTACTAGATCGTGGGACTGATCACGGGATTGTTCGCGGGCCGGATCGAGGGACGTGAGGACGTTCCACTACATCAACCGCGTTCTCTAACGCTTCTGCTGTACGATCTACAAGGGTACGTAGATCACTCATCCCCTCTCGTAGATGGACATCACCATGATAGGTCTTCGTGCGCGTAGGAAAATTTTTGTTTCCCATGCGACGTTCCCCAACAGTGGCATCATGAGCTAGGTTCATGCGTAGATGTCTTCTCGAGTAGAACACAAAAGGTTTTGCGGGCGGTGATGTGCGTTTTGCTGCCCTCCTTAGTCTTTTCTTGATTCCGCGGTATTGTTGGATTGAAGCGGCTTGGACCGACATTACTCGTACGCTTACGAGAGACTGGTTTCATCGTTACGAGTAACCCCCTTTGCTCAAAGATGACTGGCAAGTGACGGTTTCTCCAACTTTAGTTGAATCGAATTTGACCGAGGAGGTCCTTGGATGAGGTTAAATAGCAACTCATATATCTCCGTTGTGGTGTTTGCGTAAGTAAGATGCGATCCTACTAGATACCCTTGGTCACCACGTAAAACTTGCAACAACAAAATTAGAGGACGTCTAACTTGTTTTTGCAGGGTATGATTGTGATGTGATATGGCCAATGATGTGATGTGATATATTGGATGTATGAGATGATCATGTTGTAATAGAAATATCGACTTGCATGTCGATGGTACGGCAACCGGCAGGAGCCATAGGGTTGTCTTTATACTAACATATTTGTGCTTGCAGATGCGTTTACTATTTTGCTAGGATGTAGCTTTAGTAGTAATAGCATAAGTAGCACGACAACCCCGATGGAAGACGTTGATGGATGATCATGGTGTGGCGCCGGTGACAAGAAGATCGTGCCGGTGCTTTGGTGATGGAGATCAAGAAGCACGTGATGATGGCCATATCATGTCACTTATGAATTGCATGTGATGTTAATCCTTTTATGAACCTTATTTTGCATAGAACGACGGTAGCATTATGAGGTGATCTCTCACTAAAATTTCAAGACGAAATTGTGTTCTCCCCGACTGTGCACCGTTGCTACAGTTCGTCGTTTCGAGACACCACGTGATGATCGGGTGTGATAGACTCAACGTTCACATACAACGAGTGCAAAACAGTTGCGCACGCGGAACACTCAGGTTAAGCTTGACGAGCCTAGCATGTGCAGACATGGCCTCAGAACACATGAGACCGAAAGGTCGATCATGAATCATATAGTTGATATGATTAGCATAAGGATGCTTACCACTGAAACTACTCTCGACTCAAGTGATGATCGGACTTGGGATAGTGTAAGTGGATCATGAACCACTCAAATGACTAGAGAGATGTACTTTTTGAGTGGGAGTTTAGCATATAATTTGATTAAGTTGAACTCTAATTATCTTGAACATAGTCTAAGTCCACTTTGAATATATTTGTGTTGTAGATCATGGCTCACGCAAGTGTCATCCTGAATTTTAATACGTTCCTAGAGAAAGCTAAGTTGAAAGATGATGGAAGCAACTTTGTAGACTGGGCTCGTAATCTTAAGCTAATCTTACAAGCTGGAAAGAAGGATTATGTCCTTAATGCTGCGCTAGGAGATGAACCACCCGCTACGGCTGATCAGGATGTTAAGAACGCTTGGTTAGCACGTAAGGAGGACTACTCAATAGTTCAATGTGCAGTCTTGTATGGCTTAGAGCCGGGACTTCAACGTCGCTTTGAGCGTCATGGAGCATTTGAGATGTTCCAGGAGCTGAAGTTTATCTTTCAGAAGAACGCCCGGATCGAGAGGTATGAGACCTCCGATAAATTCTATGCTTGCAAGATGGAGGAAAACTCGTCTGTCAGTGAACATGTGCTCAAAATGTCTGGGTACTCAAACCGTCTAGCTGAACTGGGGATTGAACTCCCGCAAGAAGCTATCACTGACAGAATCCTCCAATCACTGCCGCCAAGCTATAAAGGCTTTGTGTTGAACTACAACATGCAAGGGATGAACAAGTCTCCCGGCGAGTTGTTTGCGATGCTGAAAGTCGCAGAGTCTAAACTCCGTAAAGAGCATCAAGTGTTGATGGTGAACAAGACCACTAGTTTCAAGAGAAACGGCAAAGGCAAGAAGGGCAATTCGAAGAAGAGCGGCAAGCCTGTTGCCAATCCGCCGAAGAAACCCAAGGCTGGACCTAAGCCTGAAACAGAGTGCTTCTATTGCAAGGGTATGGGTCACTGGAAGCGCAATTGCCCCAAGTATCTGGCAGATAAGAAGGCGGGCAAAGAAAAATCAGGTATATTTGATATACATGTTATTGATGTGTACTTAACCGGCTCTCGTAGTAGTGCCTGGGTATTCGATACCGGTTCTGTTGCTCACATTTGCAACTCGAAGCAGGAACTGCGGAATAGACGAAGGCTGGCGAAAGACGAAGTGACGATGCGCGTAGGAAACGGTTCCAAGGTTGATGCAATCGCCGTCGGCACCATGTCACTTCAACTACCATCGGGATTAGTGATGAACTTAAATCATTGTTATTTAGTGCCTGCGTTGAGCATGAACATTATATCTGGATCTTGTTTATTGCGAGACGGTTACTCTTTTAAGTCTGAGAATAATGGTTGTTCTATTTCTATGAGTAACATCTTTTATGGTCATGCACCGAATGTGAGAGGATTGGTCATATTGAATCTCGATAGCGATACGCATATACATAACATTGAGACCAAAAGAGTTAGAGTAAACAATGATAGCGCCATATTTTTGTGGCACTGCCGCTTGGGTCATATTGGTGTAAAGCGCATGAAGAAACTCCATGCTGATGGACTTTTGGAGTCACTTGACTTTGATTCACTTGACACGTGCGAACCATGCCTCATGGGCAAGATGACTAAAACACCGTTCTCCGGAACAATGGAGCGTGCGAGTGACTTGTTGGAAATCATACATACCGATGTGTGTGGTCCGATGAGCGTGGAGGCACGCGGCGGATATCGTTATTTTCTCACCTTCACTGACGATTTAAGTAGATATGGTTATGTCTACTTGATGAAGCACAAGTCTGAAACATTTGAAAAGTTCAAGCAATTTCAGAGTGAAGTAGAAAATCATCATAACAAGAAGATCAAGTTCCTACGGTCTGATCGTGGGGGTGAATATCTGAGTTTCGAGTTTGGTACTCACTTAAGACAATGTGGAATTGTTTCGCAGTTAACACCGCCTGGAACACCACAACGTAATGGTGTGTCTGAACGTCATAATCGTACTTTGTTAGAGATGGTGCGATCTATGATGTCTCTTACTGATTTGCCGTTATCATTTTGGGGTTATGCATTAGAAACAGCTGCATTCACTTTAAATAGGGCACCATCAAAATCCGTTGAGACGACACCATACGAACTGTGGTATGGCAAAAGACCAAAGTTGTCGTTTCTTAAAGTTTGGGGATGTGATGCTTATGTCAAAAAGCTTCAGCCTGAAAAGCTGGAACCCAAAGCAGAAAAGTGCGTCTTCATAGGTTACCCAAAGGAGACAGTTGGGTATACCTTCTATCTCAAATCCGAGGGCAAAGTGTTTGTTGCTAAAAACGGAACTTTTCTCGAGAAGGAGTTTCTCTCGAGAGAATTGAGTGGGAGGAAGATAGAACTTGACGAGGTTGTCGAACCTCTCATCCCTCTGGATGGTGGCGCAGGGCAAGGGGAAACCTCTGTCGTTGCGACGCCGGTTGAGGAGGAAGTTAATGATGATGATCATGAAACTCCAGTTCAAGTTTCTGTTGAACCACGCAGGTCGACGAGATCACGCGCTGCTCCAGAGTGGTACGGTAATCCCGTCTTGTCAATCATGTTGTTAGACAACAATGAACCTGCAAATTATGAAGAAGCAATGGTGGGCCCAGATTCCAACAAATGGCTAGAAGCCATGAAATCCGAGATAGGATCCATGTATGAGAACAAAGTGTGGACTTTGGAGATACTACCTGAAGGCCGCAAGGCTATTCAGAACAAATGGATCTTTAAGAAGAAGACGGACGCTGACGGTAATGTGACCGTTTATAAAGCTCGACTTGTGGCAAAGGGTTTTTCACAAGTTCCAGGAGTTGACTACGATGAGACCTTCTCACCCGTAGCGATGCTTAAGTCCGTCAGAATTATGTTAGCAATAGCTGCATTTTTCGATTATGAAATCTGGCAGATGGATGTCAAAACGGCATTCCTTAATGGTTTCCTTAAGGAAGAGTTGTATATGATGCAACCCGAAGGTTTTGTCGATCCTAAAAATGCTGACAAGGTGTGCAAGCTCCAGCGATCCATTTATGGACTGGTGCAAGCATCTCGGAGTTGGAACAAGTGCTTTGATGAGGTGATCAAAGCATTTGGGTTTATACAAGTGGTTGGAGAATCTTGTATTTACAAGAAAGTGAGTGGGAGCTCTGTGGCATTTCTAATATTATATGTGGATGACATATTACTGATTGGAAACAACGTAGAGCTTTTGGAGAGCATAAAAGGTTACTTGAATAAAAGTTTCTCTATGAAGGACCTAGGAGAAGCTGCTTACATTCTAGGCATTAAGATCTATAGGGATAGATCAAAACGCCTGATAGGACTTTCACAAAGCACATACCTTGATAAAGTTTTGAAGAGGTTCAAAATGGAACAGTCCAAGAAAGGGTTCTTGCCGGTGTTACAAGGTACGAGATTGAGTAAGACTCAGTGCCCAGCAACTGATGAAGATAGAGAGCATATGCGCTCCGTCCCCTATGCTTCAGCCGTAGGCTCTATCATGTATGCAATGCTGTGCACTAGACCGGATGTTAGCCTGGCCATAAGTATGGCAGGTAGGTTCCAGAGTAATCCAGGAGTGGATCACTGGACGGCGGTCAAGAATATCCTGAAGTACCTGAAAAGGACTAAGGAGATGTTTCTCGTGTATGGAGGTGACGAAGAGCTCGCCGTAAAAGGTTACGTCGATGCAAGCTTTGACACAGATCCGAACGACTCTAAGTCGCAAACCGGATACGTATTTATTCTTAATGGGGGTGCAGTAAGCTGGTGCAGTTCCAAGCAAAGCGTCGTAGCAGATTCTACATGTGAAGCGGAGTACATGGCTGCCTCGGAGGCGGCTAAGGAGGGTGTCTGGATGAAGCAGTTCAAGACGGATCTTGGAGTGGTGCCAAGTGCACTGGATCCAATAACCTTGTTCTGTGACATCACTGGTGCCATTGCCTTAGCAAAGGAACCAAGGTTTCACAAGAAGACCAGACACATCAAACGACGCTTCAACCTCATCCGCGACTACGTCGTGGAGGAGGACGTAAATATATGCAAAGTGCACACGGATCTGAATGTAGCAGACCCGCTGACTAAACCTCTTCCACGGCCAAAACATGATCGACACCAGAACTGTATGGGTGTTAGATTTATTACAATGTAATTCACATGGTGATGTGAGGGCTAGATTATTGACTCTAGTGCAAGTGGGAGACTGTTGGAATTATGCCCTAGAGGCAATAATAAATGTATAGTTATTATTATAATTCCTGTATCAAGATAATAGTTTATTATCCATGCTATAATTGTATTGAATGAAGACTCATTTACATGTGTGGATACATAGACAAAACACCGTCCCTAGCATGCCTCTAGTTGGCTAGCCAGTTGATCGATGATAATCAGTGTCTTCTGATTATGAACAAGGTGTTGTTGCTTGATAACTGGATCACGTCATTAGGAGAATCACGTGATGGACTAGACCCAAACTAATAGACGTAGCATGTTGATCGTGTCATTTTGTTGCTACTGTTTTCTGCGTGTCAAGTATTTATTCCTATGACCATGAGATCATATAACTCACTGACACCGGAGGAATGCTTTGTGTGTATCAAACGTTGCAACGTAACTGGGTGACTATAAAGATGCTCTACAGGTATCTTCGAAGGTGTTAGTTGAGTTAG
This sequence comes from Hordeum vulgare subsp. vulgare, assembly GCF_904849725.1. Taxonomy (NCBI): domain Eukaryota; kingdom Viridiplantae; phylum Streptophyta; class Magnoliopsida; order Poales; family Poaceae; genus Hordeum; species Hordeum vulgare. Next base: position 544,095,387 of record NC_058520.1, read on the forward strand.
TATGGATCAAGACTGCGATTTGTCACTCCGTGTGACGGAGAGGTATCTCGGGGCCCACTCGGTAATACAACATCACACACAAGCCTTGCAAGCAATGTGACTTAGTGTAAGTGTCGGGATCTTGTATTACGGAACGAGTAAAGAGACTTGCTGGTAAACGAGATTGAAATAGGTATACGGATACTGACGATCGAATCTCGGGCAAGTAACATACCGAAGGACAAAGGGAATAACATACGGGATTATACGAATCCTTGGCACTGAGGTTCAAACGATAAAGATCTTCGTAGAATATGTAGGATCCAATATGGGCATCTAGGTCCCGCTATTGGATATTGACCGAGGAGTCTCTCGGGTCATGTCTACATAGTTCTCGAACCCGCAGGGTCTGCACACTTAAGGTTCGACGTTGTTTTATGCGTATTTGAGTTATATGGTTGGTTACCGAATGTTGTTCGGAGTCCCGGATGAGATCACGGACGTCACGAGGGTTTCCGGAATGGTCCGGAAACGAAGATTGATATATAGGATGACCTCATTTGATTACCGGAAGGTTTTCGGAGTTACCGGGAATGTACCGGGAATGACGAATGGGTTCCGGGAGTTCACCGGAGGGGGGCAACCCACTCCGGGGAAGCCCATAGGCTTTTGGGGGACACACCAGCCCTTAGTGGGCTGGTGGGACAGCCCCAAGGGAGCCTATGCGCCAAGATAAGAAAATCAAAGGAAAAGAAAAAAAAAAGAGGGAAGAAGTGGGAAGGGAGGGGGACTCCTCCCACCAAACCAAGTCCAACTCGGTTTGGGGGGGGGGGGAGTCCTCCCCCCCTTGGCTCGGCCGACCCCTTGGGAGTCCCTTGGACCCCAAGGCAAGGTCCCCCTCCCTCCTCCTATATATATGGGGCTTTTAGGGCAGATTTGAGACGACTTTCTCACGGCTGCCCGACCACATACCTCCATAGTTTTTCCTCTAGATCGTGTTTCTGCGGAGCTTGGGCGGAGCCCTGCTGAGACAAGATCATCACCAACCTCCGGAGCGCCGTCACGCTGCCGGAGAACTCTTCTACCTCTCCGTCTCTCTTGCTGGATCAAGAAGGCCGAGATCATCGTCGAGTTGTACGTGTGCTGAACGCGGAGGTGCCGTCCGTTCAGTACTAGATCGTGGGACTGATCACGGGATTGTTCGCGGGCCGGATCGAGGGACGTGAGGACGTTCCACTACATCAATCGCGTTCTCTAACGCTTCTGTTGTACGATCTACAAGGGTACGTAGATCACTCATCCCCTCTCGTAGATGGACATCACCATGATAGGTCTTCGTGCGCGTAGGAAAATTTTTGTTTCCCATGCGAAGTTCCCCAACAGCACCCGTGTGCATTTCTGCACATAACGGTTCGATTTGAGGAACCACTATATAAGGAGGTGGTTCTTCCACCTATGACCTACCTCTTGCTAGTCTCTCTCCTTCATTAATGCGAGAAGCTATTCCATGCGCGACCTCCTTCTCTAGCCGACCAAACTTATTGATTTGCTAGGGATTAAGGGAGGAGATCAAGATTTACACTTTCACCAAAGGAAATTTTATGTCCTCATACATTTCTTGTGTCTCTTGTTACTCTTGGTTGTTTGGGCATCCAAGTTGGAAGAGGTCACCTTGAAGCCACATTCCATTATGGTGAAGATCTCTGGTGGTGTTGGGGCACCCAATTAAGTCGTGGGGAGACCCCCAACCTGGTTTGTAAAGGTACTGGTTGCCGCCTTCAAAGGCACCGCTACTAGAGTGACGACATCCTTGCAAGGACGTGAGGAGAATAGGGTGAGTCCCTGTGATGTGATACGTCTCAAACGTATCTATAATTTTTGATGGTTTCATGTTATTATCTTGTCAACTTTGGATGTTTTATATACCTTTTATATCTTTTTTGGGACTAACTTATTAATTCAGTGCAAAGTGCCAGTTCCTGTTTTTTCTGTGTTTTTGACTCTTTTCAGATCTGATTTTCGAAAGGAGTCCAAACGGAATAAAATCCCCGAAATGAATTTTTTCCAGAACGGAAGAAGATCGGGGGACTTGAGGGCCAAGGCAGGAGGCCCACACGGAGCCCACAAGCCCTGACGCCGCGACCAGGGGGGCCCGCGGCCACCAGGCTTGTGGCCTCCCTGGCGCTCCCATGCCCTAGCTCTTTGGCCTATATATTCCCTAAAATCCCAGAAAAATCAGGGCGTCCACGAAACCACTTTTCCGCCGCCGCAAGCTTCCGTTTCCATGAGATCATCTGGAGACCCTTCTCGGTGCCCTGTCAGAGGGGACTTTGGAGCTGGAGGGCTTCTACATCAACATCATTGCCTCTTCAATGACTCGTGAGTAGTCTACTTCCGACATACGGGTCCGTAGTTAGTAGCTAGATGGCTTCTTCTCTCTCTTGGATCTTCAATACAAAGTTCTCCATGATCTTCATGGAGATCTATCCGATGTAATCCTCTTTGGCGGTGTGTTTGTCGAGATCCGATGAATTGTGGATTTGTGATCAGATTATCTGTGAATTATATTTGAGTCTTTGCTGATTTCTTATATGCATGATTTGATATCCTTGTAAGTCTCTCCGAGTCTTGGGTTTTGTTTGGCCAACTAGATCTATGATTCTTGCAATGGGAGAAGTGCTTGGTTTTGGGTTCATACCGTGCGGTGTCCTTTCCCAGTGACAGAAGGGGCAGCAAGGCACGCATCATGTTGTTGCCATCAAGGGTAACAAGATGGGCTTTCATCATAGATTTGAGATTGTCCATCTACATCATGTCATCTTGCTTAAGGCGTTACTCTATTCTTATGAACTCAATACACTAGATGCATGCTGGATAGCGGTCGACGTGTGGAGTAATAGTAGTAGATGGAGAAAGTATCGGTCTACTTGTTTTGGACGTGATGCCTATATGTATGATCATTGCCATAGATAACGTCATGACTTTGCGCGGTTCTATCAATTGCTCGACGGTAATTCGTTCTCGCACCGTCTACTTGCTTTCGTGAGAGAAGCCAGTAGTGAACACTACGACCCCCGGGTCTACTCACAATTATCGTCTTCGCTTTCTTTTACTTTGCTTTGTTTACCTTTTGCTTCCAGTTCTCACTTTGCAAACAATCTATAAGGGATTGACAACCCCTTCATAGCGTTGCGTGCAAGATCTTTGTGTTTGTGCAGGTACTTGTGACTCGACGCGATCCTCCTATTGGATTGATACCTTGGTTCTCAAACTGAGGGAAATACTTACCGCCGTTATGCTACATTACCCTTTCCTCTTCAAGGGAACACCAACGCAAGGCTCCAAGGCCGCGGGGGAATCCTTTGCATATTTGCCAAGGAAACCCCTATAGGCGTAGCCAGCAGCATGATGCTTGAAGGGCATTGTGCCTCTACACCTCTCAAACAGAGACGTACCTTCTGTAAAGGAGGGAAGTTCAGAAACACATCCTCGTCTCCATCAACTCCACTTGCAGTTATTTCTGTCATTTACTTTCTACAAGTTAATATCTCTTGTTTACTCTTGGTTGTACTTGTTACTCGTGTTTCTTGTCATGTAGGTTGTCCATCTAGTTGCATATCTAGACAAATTAGTTTCATTCTTTAGCACAATTTCTTAAAAGAGGATAAATTTTGTTAGTCGCCTAATCACCCCCCCCCCCCCCGCCTCTATTCGACCATGTCGATCTTTTCAATTGGTATCACAACCTCATCTCTTTATTAAGGGATTTACCGCCTAAATAGTATAGTCAACGACAAGGGTGTGGTTGATGGTCACCGAGTTAACCCTCAACAACCTTCGGGTCAACAAGTTAGTGTTCTCGTTGCAGACAACACATGTGTTAGTAGAGATGTTTTGAATGGGCCCATGGACTCACTTCAAACATCAATTCTAAGTGAGGTGACCATTTTGTTGAGTGAATTACTTTAGGGCTTATTCACTGTCGGCACCATTCACGGGAAGATAATAGAGGCTACCTTCCCGGGCGTGGATGCCAACTCCAGCAAGGATGCGGTTAGTGACTTTGGTCCGATCCTTCCCAAGGCAAAAATGGGTTGGGTATTCATGCCAAGGTTGTCCCTCCTCCGACCTATGGTGGTCCAGTTCCCTTGCCTCATATAAAGAACTATCACCTTCCACCTTGACTTGATTTACTAACTTTGCTAATTGTTGTTTCTGAATTAAGTCCCATCTGAACAGCTCCTCTACTCAACTTTTGAGGATCATTTAAGAAGGATATCATTCGTTGATTATCCAAGCAGCCATGCCTCCCCAAGATGTCCGCACTAGAGACAATTCACTCTTGCCAAATATGCATGGGGTCAACTCCTTGTACAAGGGAATCTCGAGCATTCAATGCTCTAATTTGAGGTCATTCTTGATGAGTTTGATGAGTTTTTCATGAATCAAGATGAAGATCCCCGTAATCTTTATCAAAGATTTACGTCTCTTGTGGTTTCACTACAAGACCATGGGGGCAAGGACAGAGTGAAAATTGGATCAATCACAAGTTTCTTAATGTGATTATGCCTTTAAACAAGAGCATGTCTTCCATGATCCACCAAGGACCGAACTTCCACATGTTGTCCTCCAATGATGTGTTCGATGAGTTTGTTGCTATGAAAATCTTCAACAAGTTTGTCAACAATGCACTTGCTCGTGTTCGCCGCATAAAGAAACCCAACCTTGATTTGAAGGCCAAGGGATTCCAAGAACATGAAGAGGAAGAAGAGGAGTGTTGCCCCAAGGACACCAAATATGCTTACCACGAGCACATGGCTCTTGCCGTGGACAACAGAAGGACTTCAAGTCCAACTACTCAAGAAGTAACTCAGTGGCCCGAAGGTTAGGGGTCAACAGGTTAGAACTTGCAACAATTTTGGGAAAGTGGGCTACTTCTTCGCAGAGTGTCCTTACGATAATATGGAAGACAATGGATGCAATATATGACAGACAATATATGAGTTACCTGAACTAAACATCACCGCTCTTCCTTGACTGCGTGTCTAAAACTTGAAGGAATTTCAACATTGCTTGTAGTCATCCCGAGTCAAATTTGCAGTCGTCTCATCACATGTATGACCACCAGAGCCCTGTCTCGTCTCCATGTACCATGCGTACCGTACGCCTCGCCACTATTACTGCGTCGAGCCTATGCTATCATGGTCGAGTCTCAAGGGCCACAAACCCACACCACTCAACCCCATTGCAGAGTACCGTCAATCATTTCACATGAAATTCCTTCAAGTTTCACACAAGCGGTCAAGGAAGAGCGGTGATGTTGAGTTCAGGTAACTCTTATGTGTGACACCCAATATAGGAGTTTTTCACTTTCACGCAGTTCAATGATGAGTGTGTGATGGCGTTGAAAGATACTCTGGACGTTGGGAGCGGAGACTAGAGTAAAGATGAATTTAATTTGGCTCGAGTGTTGATTGTGAAAAAGAAAAGAAGGGACTACAAGTTGCAAGTGGTGTCACATGGAGTCTTCGGAGTAAAACAATACTCATGGGACGACAAATTGAAGTCCAATCTACATGGATGTTTGACGCATGGACGAATTTAAGGTGGTGGATAATATTCGCCAAGGTAAGGTTTGTTGGAATTGTGTCGAATATAGTGTACAATATAGGTTACAGTTAGACTCTGAGTTGGTCTGTGTCTAGATAGGGCATGAATTCATGTCCTAGTAGGACACTTGTATCTTAAGGATCTTATATAATTAGAGAGTATACACATGATATAACCTATACCGACATAATAGGAGACACGCGCAGGGGTTGCCGATGGAGTGTGCTGGCCCGGGGCTGGGGTGCGGTATGATGACGGTGTCACGGGGAGGAGCGTCAGTAGTCAGCCCTCGGGGATGTAGCCGAGTTCGGTGAACCTCATTAACAAATCTCGGTATCGTGCGTGTGTGATTGCTTGTTCCTCAAATGATCGACTACGCGCCCCGGGTTAATTCTAACACAGTGCCATGCAATAGTTGATGGGCCAAGATGAAGGGCTATTGTTGACCATCGAGAAACCCAAATGCTAGCCTATGGATGGTTGATATGCAAGAGTTGATGAGCCAAGATAAGTTTGCAAAGCTATTGGTGACCTTATGGGCAGTATGATATGCAAGGTGGAAAGTTATCCATGAGCAAGGATTTAAATCTCCTTTGTCAACACTAGCCTTTATCACCATGTTTCTGGGGATCTGGCTCTTATTCCATCGGTGGAATCTAGAACTCCTTCATATACATCTACAAACAGTTCTATATGGACTACACGAGCCGAGAGTTTCATGAAAATTAATGTAGATGCATGAGTGTCCATAAACAATACAAGGTTGTCATCTCTACCGTGTGTCGTGATGATCAGGGCGGTTTTGGGGAGTTTCTACGGTAGTTGTTCGTGATCTTGTTGATCGTGAAACGCTAGGCCATGGCATGCGTGGAAGGCTTATCTCTAACCAAGGATATCTATGATATGAAGGTGGCTGCAGCACCACGGTCAAGCATCTTTGTGAGACCTATATGCAAAGGTTATTCATGAGAAGAGAGAAACAAACACAGAAGCACATGATCTAGTTATTGCTTTTGTTACTTTGGAGTTTGGTCGTTTTGTTTGGCTCGATACCACGCCCAACATTATTTGCATATGAGCGCTGTTATAAAGACGATAATTTTGTCACCGACACCTGCACGATACCACGTGGCAGTACCAACAATGTTCAGGTAATTCTTCTTTTTCTCAAAGCTGATGCTAGCACTGTTGGGAAGGAAATATCATATATATGCAGATCATGTCGTCCCTAAAGCAATTTCATTTGTATATATCATGGACAATATTTTAGTTTAATAAAGTGTGGTTAGACTAAATATATATATTCATCCGTTCTTACGTACAAATATTTTTAAAGATTTTATTACGAACTACATACATACATATATACATACATATATATATATATATATATATATATATATATATTTATTTATTTATTTTAAAGCATACAATATTTTTGTTTAATAAAGTGTGGTTAGACTAAATATATATTTAAAAACGAAGGGAGTATAAATCAAACGTAGATTCCACTATCAGTATGCAGTGTAACGTTTCAACGACACATGTTCAGAACGATGTGCCATGCATCCACCGTTGCAACGAAGAATTTTGTCTAGCACATGGACTGCGCAGTGCATCATCCCGTCGGCATGTGACCGTTGGGGTTAGGATCCAAGCTAGGATCATCGAGGATGGAGACACCGGAGACGAAATGGTTAATTCTACGGTAGAACTCTTGTGCAAGTTGCATGGTGTTTGGTGTCTCGGGGCTCTCTTCTTCTTTTACCTGAGATGAGAATTGAGAAGAGGACACCAACTCTACCTACCTACCCTGCTTTCAATCCGTGACAAAGAATGGTAACTGCAATGGTAAAAGTGGATTAGTGGCAAGTTCAAAAAATCAAGAAGCAAAGCAACGCTACGTTGAGTCAACAAATAAATGACGCACAAAGCTGTTGAAGCGATGCCCAACCTCTCCTACGGATGTAAGGCTGACATGTGGGCCCAACTTTTATTTCCAGGGAATCTTTTCCCAGCCAGGGGCTGAGTGTGTGAGGTTTATATTGTTGACGAACACGTTTTTACATGGCTCGTGTGGCTTGCCTGTGGGCTTAGCATGAACCGGGGCCCGCGTGTCATTCAAATGCGGTGCCTTTGGCTGTCGTCTCTACGCACAGCTGCATGCGAGGAGAGGGACGCAGAGATGGTGCAGACTGCAGAGCGGGTGTTAAAATACCAGTGACTGGTGGGAAGCCTATCTCTGTCTCGCTTGCAGCTGGCCCCGGCTCCGCCTGCCCCCACAAATCAGCCATGTTCTGCGGCTCTGTGCTTGCTCCTTTGCGCTTCGGTGTGGCGGTGGCCTGGTGGGCAGGAGAGCCTTTACATACATCAGCGCTGCGCTGCACCGCGCCATTCTCCTCTCCCCTCCCCTCCCCTCCCCTCCCTGCGACCCAAAAGCAAAACCCCCTCCCCCCCCCCTTGTCGATTTGTGCTAAAGCTTGCGTTCCAAGCCCAATGTAGGTACTCCATGACGCAAATCTGTTGATGATTTCTTGATTAGTTCGGTGCTTGTGCTGTTTCGGTGATGAATCTTGATGGTTTTCTCTGTGATACGCCGGCCATTTACTCTCTTATTTGTTTGTAAGAACGACGAGCGATCTCGTATGGGTGGGGGGCTTCGATCGGCCTGTTCTTGCGTATTTTATTTCGCTTTTGAGTTGGCGCAGACCTGAAACCTTCTTGCTGGTCTTGCATCGGACGCTTGTTTCCCTTGTTCGTCGGGAATGCACGCTGTGAGTTCTTGCTTGCCGATGACGCCTTAATCTCATCCTGCCATCCCCCCTCGAGGGCCTGCGTCTTCTTTTGCGAGTGGGGTTTTCGTTCGCATATGTGCCCCCCCTAGAGGGGTTCGATCAGCTGGTTCTTGCCCTGGTTTAGTTTTATTTTGAGTTGGTTGTGGTTGACGAAAACAAGAAACCACGTAGATTCGTGATGGATTATTAATTGGGTTGTCGTTTCCCCCATGGAAAAATTTCGAGTTTCTTTTCCCTTCTCGCGTTGCTGTTCTTGCATCGTTTCTTTCTCATGTTCGTCAGGATTTCAGGCTGTGATTTTTTTCCTGGGCCGATGACGCCTTAATCTCGTCTCCCCGCCTCCCCTTGAGGGCCCGATTCTTGATCTAGCAAGTGAGGTTTTCCGTTTTCGTTCTTGAGAGGAATACACGCTTGGATTGTGCAGCGTCGTGCACATGGGAAACAATATTTTGCTTCTTGAACAACACCACCAGTTCTGCGTCCTATGGGTGCACAGATAATTTTAATTCGAGTTTGTTGTGATGTGCTTCACCTGAAAAGAGTCGCTGCTTCTGTTTGAATACAGCGATAAAAGGTTTTCAGGAGTTGTTCTGCCATATTATCTTCTCTGCCATGTTCTGCTATTCTGGTCATCTTCTCGATGAACGCCTAATTTCCCCAGGAAGATCTGCGCTCGATCTTAAGGAATAAGCACTTGGATTTTTCTGAAGGAACACACACTTGGATTAGTCTGCGTCCCATGTAATCAGTCCATGTACTTGCAGATGAGTTTTTCGTTCTTCAGGAATGCACGATTCCATGCCGTCTTTCCCCATCTTCCAGCGTTCGGCGTCATGTACGCCAGTTTTGTTTCTGCTCGAGTTTGGTCTGCGTCTCATTCACTTAATTGCTCGAGTTGTAGATTGCACATGGATTGCAAGAGACACCTTGGTTTGTTCTGCGTCTGAGGTACTTGCAGGCAGCTGAGTTGTTCTTCAGGAATGCACGATTCCAGTAATCAGTTTTACTTCTGTCCGAGCTCGTAGGGCCTACACAAACCAAGAATCGCTGATTCTGTACCGCTACATTGACAAATAGTCCGCATGCGTGTTGTGCTTGACGCCAATAAGATCGCTGCTTATCTGTTGTTTCAATCCGATGTCCTGTTTTCTTTTTGTATTGGCTCTATGTGCGCGTGTGCTCATTTTTTCTTCATGTCTTTTGGGTTTGCACTACCGGTCTGTTTTTTGATTTGTTGATTTCAATGGAAATCAGGGGAAACATTCATGGTCGTGTTTATAAGAAACGGTCATATTCATATTCGTAGAGACGTAGTATGATTTTGGATTGATTTCATATCTTGGTTTGGTATTCTAAAAACAGCATGTTTATAAGAAACAGTCATATTCATATTCGTAGGATGAAGGGACTAGCCGCGGCGGATGCTTCGATGAGTGGACCTGCAATTGCTTTCATGTGCATGGGATACATGGCTACTTTCTTCCTGTTCTACTTTCACTTGTAAGCATTCAATCCCCACACCAATTTTAGTACTATTTGCTTGTCACTTAGTTTAGAATCATCTGACAGTATGTCTGGCTTAGCTGCAAGGTCAAGAAGATGAACGAGGATGGACAGGTCGGGGAGACCAAAATCCTCCCGTTCTATTTCGTGCTTCTGAACTGCCTTGTCTGGACACTGTTTGCCTTCGTTGATATCAAGGCCGACTGGGCCGTATTCATCTTAAACGGTCTGGGGGTTCTGATGATGGCTTACTGCTTTTGGTCCGTTGCACGATTGGATCAAAACATCCGCCTCTACGCGTCAATCTTTGTCTCCGCAGAGCTTCTTGGTGTTCTGATACTCTCCATACTGATCTTCACCAAGCTCAAGACTGTTGAAGACAGGAAGTACTGGCTCGGACTGATCGGAGGCATCGCCGGTGCTGTCATGTATATCGTCAGCGTGGTCACGGATACAGTAAGTGTTAGGAGTTTCATGCTTCAGTTCATTTAATTCGGCATCATGGAATGGATGTCACTCTTAACTTCTGTGTGCATACCATTGTGTTGTTGCAGTTGGCTCTCTTGGGACGCCAGGGCGATGTCGAGCAAGATGTGGGAGAGGATTTTGGGATGCTCTGTGCTTCCATGGTTAACACCATCTGCTGGTGCGCGTATGGGGCTCTCTACGGTGGGAAATACATGGTGGTACGTTCCTATTATGCTATCATTCTATCATGCCATGAAAGTTGATTCAATTGCGTCCGATTGTAAGCAATGTGTGTGTGCACTGCAGGTTGCAAATGGCATAGGGCTCATCCTCTGTCTGGTCCAGTCTGGTATCTACATATGGAAGAAGCACGGCATTATTGCACGGATCGCCGACATCAACTGGGCGGATGCCTACACTTCCCTGGGGGACTCCTTGAGAGGCCTCACGCCGGCTGCATCATAGTGATGATGTCCTGATCTTCGTTACTGTTTGTGACTATGCTGGTGTTCTAATATTTTGCACACTTTCACTGGGGCATACCCCTGTCTACCTCGATGCTGATGCTTGGGGCCTTCCTTTGTCTTGTTGTTTCCACCAGCATTTTCGATCCTGTTGCTTAACTCTAAGACTTGGTAAAACTGGTAACTCTTTGATTTTGTGCCTGAAGGTTTTCCAGTTCAGCTGGCCTTCGAGGCTGATGGATCTTGCATGATCATGTCGCTGGGCCGTTGAGGTCCTCGTACGTACGGGTCGGTAATAGGTTTAGATTTCATTTTCAGCAATGCTTGTAGTGGTAAGAACAGACCTGGTGGTTTCATTAAGTTAAATCAGAAAGTGTGGTATCTGTTTGCTCAAATATAACAATTCCTCAGTTTTTATTTACTTCGTATATTAGATTTCTCTAAAGAGTTTTGCTATTTGACATCTACGCCATCTAAGTCCATCACCGTTCGACCTGTTTGTACTTGATTTTCGTCCGAGCGTGTAATCCCATCGAAAGCAACAAGTTAGCAAGCCTTTTTTTAAGAGCCTTCGAACGAGCACTTTCACGCGTCACCACTTGGCGCTTTTTTCGTCGTCGCCACGTGCCACACTCTAAAGGCTTTCTTTGATTTTTTTTTTTTGCATGCATTTTTGGCTTTTTAGATTTTTTTTTTGGTATTTCGGTTTTCAACCGACTTTCTTATCTTTTTGACGAAAAAACGCATTTTCTATTTTTTATTCATGGGAGACACGATTTTACTTCCATGAGAGGCTCGGTTTTGCCTTCGCGAGAGCCACAGTCGTGTCTTTCGGAAACGAAAAAAACGTGTTTTCTATTTTTTTTTTAGAGACACGATTTTGCTTCCGCGAGGGGCAAAGGAAAAATGTGTTTTCTGTTTTTTGCAAGAGGCACGGTTTTGCTTTCGCGAGAGACACGGTTTTGCCTTCATGAGAGGCACGTTCGTGCCTCTCGGAAAGGAAAAACGCGTTTTTTACGAGCGACACGGTTTTGCTTTCGCGGTAGGCATGATTTTACCTTCGTGAGAGCCACGGTCGTGTCTCTCGGAAAGGAAAAAACGCAAAAAAATGTGTTTTCTTTTTTTTCTATCGCGAGAGACATGTTTTTTTGGTCCGGTTTGTTTGTGAAAAAATCGCCAAACCTATCAACATGGGATCTAGTTTTAAAGATCTCGGCACAAAAAATCCAAGGTGAAAACGGTTTGAGATTTGGACGAACGGTTTAGGAGATAAAACATTGTAAAAATAGGGGTGTACGAAAAAAAAGAAAAACTCATATGTGACGACAAATAGCATGCATGTAGTGCATGACTTGTTACAATCTGAAAAGGTAAAAGTGATCCTTAGAAGGTGTACTCCTTAATTAGTGATTTCAACATCCGACAACGTCGAGTGACCCTTGTCGGCCTATTCCTATCGTTATATCCGTGATTTTCTTTCGACCCGTTATGCCACACTAGATTGGGCCCATTTCTGTTGTAATCGAGTTTTTCACCTCATGGGCTAGGTGAATCTCTCTTTTTTTGATTTAAAAAAAGGAGTCACTAGCGAGCGCTTCTCCGGAAACCTTGCAGCAAACACTCCCATGTGTCATTACTTGGTGTGTTCACAACCGTCGTCATATGTCTTATTCTGAGCGTTTTTTTAGATTTCATTTATTTTTTTCGCACGTGTTTTTGGCTTTTTAGATTGTTTTTTTGTTTTTTTATGACTCCCACGTGTCATCACTTGGTGTGTTCACAACCGTCGTCATATGTCTTATTTTGAGCGTTTGTTTTTAGATTTCATTTATTTTTTTCGCACGCGTTCTCGGCTTTTTAGATTGTTTTTTTGTTTTTTTGTGTTTCATTTTTTCACCTGTCTTTCTTAGTTGACGAAATAAATAATTTTTTTTGCACAAGAAAACACGTTTTTTTCCAGGAGAGACATGGTTTTGTTTCCGCGAGAGGCACGATTTTGCCTTCGCGAGAGCCAAGGCCGTGCTTCTTGGAAAAGAAAAAAAACGCGTTTTTATTTTTTTTGCGACAGGCACGGTTTTGCTTCCACGAGAGGCATGGTTTTACTTTGCGAGCGTGCCTCTCAAAAAAGGAAAAAATAACGCGTTTTTTGTTTTTTGTGAGAGGCACGATTTCGCTTTCGCGAGAAGCAAAACTGTGTCTGTCGCAAAAAAGCCACGACCCAAAAAATCTATCCTTTCGCGGAAGCAAAACCGCACCTGTCGCAAAAATCGGACCAAAAAACGCGATTTTTTTTTTGTCAAAATCTATCAACATGGGATCTAGTTTTGAAGATCTCAACGTGAAAAATCCGACGATAATAAAGGTTCAAGATTTGAACGTACGGTTTAGGAGATAAAATGTTTTAAAAATATAAATCTAAAAAAAAGGAAAACTCACACGTTGCGACAAGTAACACGCATGCAGTGCGTCACTTATCGCAACCTAAAAAGATGGGAATGATCTTTGAAAAAGATACTTCCTAATTAATGATTTCGTTAAAAAGTAAAAAAGATGGCAGCGTAGCAAATCAAACCAAAGACTTCATTCTTAGTTGCACACTGTAGTAACCACCCGGCACCCCAGCAAGATGTGCACACTTCCATCTTTCACTCATCTTATAAGATTTCTGTTTCCTGTTTTTTCATTTTTGTTTTTGTTTTTTTCTGTTTTATTTTTATTTTACTTATTTTCCCCCTATTCCTGGTTTGATGAACTTTTTTTCAAACGTATCGTCTTTTCTCAAATTTGATGAACTTTTTTTCATATCGATGAAGTTTTATTTCAAATTCATGAACATTTTCAATATTGATGGATCCCATTTGGAATTTATAATTTCTTTTTAAAATAATTTATACTTGGTATATACTCCCTTCGTCCGGAAATACTTGTCCTAGAGATGGATGAATCTAGACTTATTTTAATTATAAATACATCCATTATTTTTATTTTTAGGACAAGTATTTTCGGACGGAGGTAGTATAATGTATGTTAACTAGAGGTAGAGTCAAATAGCTCTTTTCCTATGTGTGAGAAGGTGGTTGGAAGGACCTTCGGAAGGTGGTTGCTGAACTACGAACGCAAGTGTTCAGAGCGGGTTTTATAGGAAGGTGGTTGCTGGACATTTTTCTCTCACATAAAATAATATTTATATGTCCTCATCTTATCAGCAGGGTAATATGTTGTTATATTGAACTAGCAAATTATACTAAAAATTTCTACACAACAAGATTGGTGTTTGTCGCTTGGGGTGGATTGTCCTCATGTTTTTCGTGTTTGCTGCTCATGTGAATCTATGCTTTTTTTTCATTTATCTTATAAACATTTAACTTTAAAAAAATGTGATTTTTTATTTTTCACTTTTTCCATTTTTTATGCTGTTTATACTTTATTTTATTTATTGTATAATCATTAACTTCTTAAAACGGATTTGATACGTCACATCTCTATGCCATTCAGTAATGTATTTTCTAGGTTTTTTATTGTTCGATCTATTCGTTTTATATGTCGTGCAAATCTTAATTGCATGTTGTTTATCGTGCCCGTCTAATGTCACCTTGTTCGTGTCGGCAACTGAGAATATATTAGGGTTTCACTACAGGAATCAGTTATTTTGCCTACTAAAAAATTATTTGCTGTCAGCTAATCATTAGGGGCACACGGCAAAGGTTATTTTGCCATCATTGACCTGACGGCAAAGAACAGCTGACAGACCAAATGCTTATGAATTCCCTACAGAGTTGGAACTCTGAAGATCAGAGTACTGCTTTTATAGCACAAATAAAAGATCAATATATAGGCCCCTGATTGGTGTTGATAGTGTGTATATATATAGCACAACCGATCTGTTTTTTCAAATAAAATAATCCGGCAAGTGCTCGGTTGGCTCAACTCCCTCCTTAATTCCTGGCTAAGATAACTATAAATAATTGTTCATTGCACATGAAACGTGACGTTGGTCTTCATGTTATTGGGTGCATGCAAAAGAAAAATGATCCAAGCATGTATTTTCGTTTGAAATAGGTACTCAAAAAAGAGTCTAGGTTATATAGTGTGAATGTTACAACTTTTCAGATTTTATAAATATAGTTGGGATATAAAATAGTATAGGTAGAATATATTGCTTTTTTAAAACCGCATGGAGTATAATCCTGTATAGTTGGAGTATGGTGTATTAACATATAATTATTGTGATATGAAAATGGAGTGTTAACATACAATTGTAGTATGGAGTATGGACTATTAGCATTAAACTGGAGTATGGAGTATACACATATTTTTCAAGAAAATGTTTTGGCGTACAACTCCATGCTCATCAAAAAGTACTGTTCAGTATGCGTATATGAGCATATATACTTTTAAAATATGGATCAAACGTCCATATTCTTTGTTATAGTATGGAGGATATTTACTTTTTTTAGTAAGGACTGTGTGTACTCTTTTGAACGGAAGTATACGATTTTCTTGTTCTAAAAAAGAAACATTCATATATACTTTTCTGTTAAACTAAATATTCTAAATATGGAGTGTGCATTTATGAATATACTATGAAGCGGTGTCTTGAACGTCTTTTTTTAGACTTGCGGGAGTATATAGAACATGTAGTTATAAAGAGTAGTATGTAGTATGTATGAAAAAGGTAGTATGGAGTATTGAGACAGTAGTATGGAGTATATGTTATTTCACAAAGAATGGAGTATCTGATAGGAGTATTTCATAAATAGTACTCGTATGAAGTATCTCCAGCAAGAAAGACTACATACTCCAAATATAGAAATAACATGTAGATATTTATATACAGATACTAAAAGAGGGTATTGTTCTGTTCTCTTCACATGACGAGGTAGAATATATTTTGGACGAAACTGCGTACATTTGCGGTGCATAATGAAACATCTATATACACATCCTTCAAGCAATTGCATATACTCCACATGACGAGGTAGAATATATTAGGAACAAGAAGCACTCGTTTTGCACGATGCATCCGTGGAAATCAAAAAAGCATGCATGGTGTTTGTACCTCCTTTTCATATGAATTAGTGCTCCTGATTGCATCGGATTTGTCTAACGAAGCTTTTTTGTTTCATGAAACAAGGAAAGAGAGAGAGCGCATAGGAGAGAGAGCGACAATAGCGATTTATGGGAATACGTGTGACGCCCAAAAAACGGAAGATAGCGGGTGAAACTTTTTTTTAGGAAACCTCACAGATCGGAGAGTACTTCCTTCATAGAACAAATAAATACAATGCAGAAAGACCACTGATTGGTGTTGACAGCGTATATAGATAGGTTAGAATTAAATTAAATTATGTGTTGTTATCTGAATGGGCTCGTTCTAGTCAACCTACAGTTTCCACGTTTTAGTTTCTTCAAAGATCCTCACTAATTTGCGTTTCCAAAAGATACAACCTCACTGAATTTTTCCCTCAGTTGTGAATTAAATTCTCGTCTAAAGACTAAATAGTGCAAATAAGTTGGAGTTATTTTTCCATATATGTTTATTTCCTATATTTAAGTTGAGAGCAATGACCTATAGCTCATATTATGTATGTTTATTTCCCCAATGCTGAATTTTTAGGTTCACAATCGTCTTAGCACTAGCTCTTTCCCTTGCATCCTTGATATATAGTTATGCAATGCTTGATGGTTCCACCTAAAAGCTTTTACTTGTCCAACTCCTTATTATGGACTTTGCGGTGTACATAAATTCAGTTTTTACGCCTTGGTCTTTCAAATTCTTTCATTTAGCTGAACTTGCACGTACCTTCTGGCATTGGTCACATTTGGCATTCTCTCTAGACTTGGTATTTTGTACTCCCTCCGTTCCTAATATAAGACCTTTTAGAGATTGTACTATAAACAACATACGGATGTACATAGACATATTTTAGAGTATAGATTCACTCATTTTGCTCCGTATGTAGTCTTCTAGTGAAATACCTAAAAGGTCTTATATTTTGGAATGGAGGGAGTACATATTTTTCCATTGGACAGTCAGGCCGATCTTTGTATGGTACTTGAGTGTTTAATTGTGACGCTAACTCAATACAAATGGTAGTAAAGATCTTATATATTTTATTAATAATAGAAATCAATCGCATGCCATTTGGATAATATCCAACCGGAACCACCAATTGTTCTACAAACAATCGTTAGTAGTACGATTAATAAGCATATTACTTCTACTTCAAAACCTAAGATTTATGATTTTCTCTTAGAGCTGTATACTTGTACTGCAGGTTTTGGACTGGCAGGGGAAAATGTTCTCCTTTCAGTCTCTTTTGAAGTCAACCCATCCATGCAAACTCTTTACTGTAGTAGAATTAATGTAGTTGAGTAGAATTTATGTAGATAAATATATATGCCTTGCAGTTTTATCATGTGCATGCCATTCAACTAACTTGTTCTTGTCCACTCAGATGGAGACATGAAGTAGGAGGACGAGCAGCAGCCGCAAATAAGTCTGATGATGGAGGGGGCGGGAGGCAATGGTAATGATGCTTATGGCATGACCACAACCTGGACCTGTTGGCATTTAGAGGTGGCAAACAGAGGCGACGCGCAGACAGCAACCTGGACCACCAGCCTCCCTTGCCTTTTTTGTTTTGGTTGTGGTTGCTGCATCATCGGCAGCATCGCGGATCAGTATGTAGTGCGCTTGTAGAGTAGGGGTATGTACTATAGTGTCCATGCAGTAGGTTAGATGGTGGTGTTTGCTAGATTCAATGATGCGTTTTGCCTTACGTGGAGGCCAACCTTTGTGATCTTATTTGTCGACACTTGTTATATTGATGTGGTATGGTGTGTGCCGTATGTATGTATATATATATATATATATATATATATATATATATATATATATATATATATATATATATATATATATATATATATGAATGTGTTATGGGCTATATTGTTATATTGTCTATTTATATTGTTATATTGTCTATTTATGATGTTATATTGTTTATTTATATTGTTATATTGTCTATTTAGCAACCTCTTTGCCGTCATGTTCATGACGGCAAAAAAATAATTTGCCGTCTTGAACAACATCAACAAACGGCAAAGATATGATGTGGTTTTGCCGTCTTGTACACTGTCGATAGACAGCAAATTTTTGAGATGGTTTGCCGTCTTGTACATATGAAGAAGACGGCAAACAACATGCTATTTTGCTGTGTGTAATATCGTCAAGCAGACAGCAAAAATGACTAACGTCGTCCGTTAGCTAGGCCGTTCCGTCTTCCTACCAAATATTTGTCGTCTACCACCCCAGAAGACGGCAACATAATTTCACTAACGGCAAAAAAATTGTCGTCTTCTCTCCCAACCGCTGACGGCAAAGACACCCTTTGCAGGCACATGGGCTGACGGCAAAAAATTTGCCGTATGTAATTCTCTCTTTGCCGTCTGTAGCGTCCTGACGGCAAAATGCGCGATTCCTGTAATGTTTTCATCCTAGTTGCAACTACATCATTGAGTCGCAACTAGGGCACATAGTTGATAGTTGTCCGAGTAGCAAGTTTATCTTCGACTCACAACTAACATTGTAATTTTGTGTTGTCCGAGTTGCGAGTTCATCATAGGCGTAACTACATAACCGATTTCATGGTCGCCAATAAGGACAAGGAGACGATTATCGTGTCTTATCGTCCCATGTAAGTCATTTGTATATATCTTTCCTTCGATTTCAATCATTCATTTGCACGCCTCGAGGCTAATTTGAGGTGTACTTATTTTGCGCAGCGACGGACACGCCGTCCTCATGCTCCTTTACCCCCGATTCTCCCACGCTCTTTACTTGCACTCGTCGAAGAACATGAAGAAAAAGGATTACACCCACGTCAAGTTTGTTCTGACAGTGCTATCTTTTTTTACGGCCTACGGGGTGGAGAGATCACGACCAGGAAGACAAGGAACCACACGCCCGCCTTTGGCCATAAGACCGACTTCTACTCCATACAGCAACCAAGTGTTACTCTTAATGATGGATTCTATGTCCTCCACCACATGCTGGAGTACAGACGGGATCAACAGAACCTTTGCATCTCATCTAGATCCGGCGATGCCCGTATTCTGCTATGGGCAAATACCTAGGAGATATCCCGGATCATCAACTTCGAGCGGAGTTCTATCACATCCAGCGTAAACTTGCCCAAATCATCATGAAGGAGGTCGTCGAAAAAACAGGGATGTACTACGAAGAAGGGCAAATGTCGCGGGAAGACGTCCGAACATGCGTATCGGCTCAGCGTCTCGACTTGAAGCCTTTCACTGCGCTCGGGGACTATCTCCCTGACTTGGATGGATGGCACGACATGTTGGAGTGATTGACGATATATGTAAAAGTGTCAGTTTAGTCCATACTTTCTCTACGACGAAACTTTGAGTTATGCACGACGAAACTTTATTTATGATGTAATTAAGCTGTCCTCCTCAACTAGCGAAGCTCACTCTTGTTAGGCATTTTGGGTACTATGAACTTTGTTATTTATGCTTATGAGATGTTGCTTCTATTTTTGCCAAGTTTGTCTCTTTCTATTGCTCAACTATATATGTGGCATATTATCGACTCATGTGACGATGCAGATACATAGATCATCGATGGCGAAGAAGTGCTACGTCAGGAGTATACGACGAGTGACTGGAGTTTCAGGCCCAGGTGTACCGGTTTCTGAGAGACAGCCAGAGAGGGTTAGATAGCAGAGCCAAAGGAGAAATTAGTTAGTCTAGGTTCACGCTAGTGTGAGAGAGGGATACGAATCGGTGCCTCAAGAAATACTACATTACGTATGATGAGACATGTCATATAACTTGTATAGCTATATCATGATTATGATGTGATGACATGATTTGTGTTGGATAATATGATGAGACTATTATGTGTATGATAATCATATCACAAATTGACAATATGCTCATCATAGAATATTGTATACAGTCTGTACAAAAACATCGCAAATACGTAGCAAGATATGTGAAAATATAGTAGTAGCTCTCTTTAGCGCTGAACAGGAAAACGCTACTGCTAAGCCACTTAGCAGTAGCGCTCGTATGGACAATACTACCGTTAAGTAGCTATAGCAGTAGCGCGGGCCAAAGCGCGCTACTGCTAAACGTTAGCTGTAGCGCCGTATCAGTAATAAGGTGCCCCGCGTTACTTATACCCTTAGACCCGCGCTACTGCTAGGCTTTTCCCTAGTAGTGTTTGGGCCTTTAGTCCCTATTGTTTTGTCCCGGTTGATAAACCGGGACTAAAGCTCCTCTGAAACCGGGACTGACGACCCTTTTCCTACTAGTGTTAGGGTTCATGTGCTATGTTGCATGATTTCTCTAAGTGCATTGTACTCATGGTAGGTAGGACCTATGTGGTTGCTACTTGAGGTAGTACTAATACAAATGTAGAATGCCGATGTTACTAATAGATGTCATCTTACCTGACAAGGTGATAAAGACGGAGTGGGACAAGGCTGGATGAGGAACCCATGTCATCGCCGGCGCCGAGGCGGTCGTGGACTTTATCCCGATGAAGCACTGGCTCATTAGGGTGAACCTGCCTGGCGGGTCGCCTTCATGAGGCAGCCACGTTCGAGGGGACGAGCCCCTCGGGCCGGCCACGAGGAGGGGTCCCAAGAACCTCTCTGCTTCTACATGTAAATCATGGACGAGGAGGACCTTGCCATTCTCATCATCCCTCCAAGTTCGTGTAGGTGATGGAGTGGCTACGGTGAAGCTTCCACGTGTGGTGAGGCTCTCGGTCAACAAGTGGTGCGAGTTTTGGGTCCAGGTCCAGAACTTCGAGGGCCAGACAGTCCTTGGCAGGGGCTCGAAGTATTTCGGTCATCGCCACAGGATCGTCCCTGTCGACCTCGTCGTGCTCCGCATCTCCCACATCGTCCTGAAGGTTCGAATCTACAACCACGACAACTTCATCGGTTGGAGGGTGTGTTACAGCAGGCACAACTGCATCGATGACTTAGCTTTCTCCCTCTGAACTTTGTAACTAGTTTGAGGAGGTGGTGTGAGACATTGCTATGGACTTGTTAATATTTTGCCAAGATACAACACCCTGTGCTAAAGCAAGGGGCATGGGATGCCCTTGTTGTCTTAAGACTTGCTTTTGTTTATGCTATCTAGTTACCATTATGGTTTATCTGTTTGTTTTGTGTTGTTTGCTATTGTTAGTGCTTGTTTATCTGTTGTTAGTGATGTTCCTGCTGTTGTGCATAATGTGGTGGTAAGACCACCACATTTGAATATGGTGAGGAAAACACAAACGTTGTATGTAGTTAAACAGTTGCGGTTTGCATCTGCTCATCTCCTAAAAACATAAATGCGGCAACCAAACAGCCGGTCCTAAAGTGACATTTGGTGCAATGCAGACAACCAAACAACACACATATGTTGGTTTGCTGCCGGTTTTTGCTAAAACGGACTCTAATAAGATGTATCTCAAATGCAGTTACTGTTCGCTCAAGGCAACCAAACGCACCCCTAGAGTCCAGTTATCCTAAAAAAAACCTGGAGTCCAGTAAAAAAAAACTCAAATAGAGTCCGGATTTCCGTAACAACCCCGTCCCTGACCGTGCTTGCGAATTGCAACAAACGATAACAAACTCCTAAAAATCAGCTTCTCAATCATCCCAATATATAGCCGAAGTCCAAACCCTACAGAAGCGATCTACAACACTAGCCGCCTTGCAAAGCATCGGACAGAGGAAGGATGGGCGCCGACGTGGAGAACCCCGACGCCGGCGATTACGTCGCCGTGACACCAACGTCGACGGTGCCCTTGGTGGAACACTACGACGGGTTCTGGTTCTACCGGTTATCTTTTTGGCTCATGGTTTTGATAGTTGTCATCTACCTCCATTACATGCTGGTCAAGTTTGATGCGGAGAATCCTGAAACGTTCGCAGTGGCCCATCTCTGCGGGCTCCTATTATACTGTTGTAGCAACTTAGTATCGTACAAGTGCTTCTCTCCCAAAAGGACGGGCGCCGAGGTGCAGAACGCCGACGCCGGCGAGTACGTCGCCGTGACAAGAATGTTGCCCAAGCAGGAACTCAGCAAGTGGATCCACGGGCTTATCTTCTGCTACAGTCTCGCCCTTATCATCTACGTCGATTACAAGCTGGTCAAGCACGATCCGGCAGGTCTTAGAACGATCGTCGTGATCGAACTGTGCTATGTCATAGTATCCTGTGGTACTAGCAGTCTCATCTACATGAGCTTCCCTGCGAGAAATTCCAAGTTGTTGCCAGAGCATAGTGAAGTATTATAGGCGTCGCATTAATTGCTCGTTGTGGTCACTAATGCGATCAAGTATTATAGGGAGTATTGTATTTTCTCAAGTGTTTCAGAATTTCAGTAGCACCACCGATTGAGCTGTGCATTTTCTGTAACCATGTACGGCGTGTGGCTTGCAAACAAATGGTTTTATCCTTGTGTATATTTCCTCAGCCTTCGCTCCTGCATCTTCTGAATTATCCTAATGCTCACTACCAGCTTCAGGTTGTACCAAGAGTCCTCTCGCTTTTGACCGTGTTGGCGAGTTTTCATGAAAAGTTTGTTGGTGATGCTAGGAGTTAATTAAAATGTCTTAATTAAGGAGAATCTCCCCTTGTCTAACCGCAGGCAGTTGCTTGGCAACCGTCGTGTCAGTCGTCTCCTCCTCGAACAAACACCTTTGGAAACGGTCACGTTTGTTTGTATATATAAATACATTTGACAATCTAATGAAAGAACAATCAAATAAATTACTATTCATTGCTTGTCTCTTATTTTATTCGAACACGTTATCAACACGCTCTCACATAGCGTTTTCGGCGATGCACTCCCTCACGACGGCAGTGCCGCAGATCGAGCCGCATCACGACGATGACATGGTGCTCCTTCCTCTGGTCGACGAGGCCATGCGAGGCAGCATGTCCATGTGGACATGCCTCGCGAACCCTTCTTCAATCGCTGGGTCCGGTCAGATTGGAGAAGGAGGAGCCGGAGTCAGAAAAGATCAAGCAACCACCGAAATAGTAAAGTCTTGATCTAACTGCATGAACAAGGGGTTACTTTCTGATTTTACTTTTGCAAACAACAAAAGCTATCGTCATGGAACTATAGCTGGCCAAATGGGTCGGGCTAAACAGGCCGGCCCGCGAGCCCGCCGGCACGGCACGCCATGGGACGTGCATGACACGACCTAAACGGGTCCGTGTCAGGCACGCAACCTGCCTCGGGTCGTGTTTGGGCCCGAAGACTGGGCACGCAGGCCGGCACAGCACGACCCGTTTAATTTTTTATTATATATATATATATATATATATATATATATAATAGCTTAATATATCAAAATCGACCCAAAAACTATTTAAAAGAGGCATAAAATCGTGCTTAACGTGCCCACGGGCCGGCCCATTTAGCTCCCGTGTCGTGCCTCGGCCGGAAGGCTGCGCACATGGGCCTACACGGTACGGCCCGGCTAATATTCATGCCTAGTCGAGCCGTGCCATGCCGTCTCGTTTACAGCCGGGCCGGCCCGTTTGGCCAGGTATGCATGGAACTAGTACCTTTGGCATTTGTCTTCAGGCAAGCAAGCAACAGCAAGAAAAACCCATCATATTTTTGGTTATGGCTCAACGTATCCATCCCGGCCCGGTCTCCAAAGCGCAGAGGCATTGGCTGGATGTGGTGGCTAGGCGAGGCACCTTGTTGAACACATGTAGGCCTCAAACCCTCCCCTCCTCCTCCGACGATGAGCCGCATCAGCGGCCGCAATGCAACGCCCACCAGCAAGGTCTTGCTTCCCGCCCCGGCCATGGCGAACAATATCCTCCCATGCTCTGGATCGAGGCGAGCTCCACAGGCGAGGCCTCCTCCCCTGCAAATGCGGCAGTGCCCGAATCACGGCCCCGGGTGTCGCCTCCACGGGACTCGTCTTCCGGTGGCGCGACCGCCGACGGAAGCGGTG
The DNA here is from genome assembly GCF_904849725.1 of Hordeum vulgare subsp. vulgare. NCBI lineage: Eukaryota > Viridiplantae > Streptophyta > Magnoliopsida > Poales > Poaceae > Hordeum > Hordeum vulgare. Next base: position 544,119,215 of record NC_058520.1, read on the forward strand.
TCGGCCCTTCGAGCAGCAAGGGCGGTGCTAGCACAACACGACAAAGCCATGAGGCAAGGTAGCGGCCGCAACCGCGGTCTAATGGCACGGCTGGACAACGATAACCCGACTTCTTAGACACAGACGACCCGTAGAAGCCCATCCTTCCGCGGCGAAGCCACTCCGGCGGCATGGCTGCCGATGACGATGGATGCGGATGCGGTGCACGACTCCCTCCCGTGCGATGGCTCGGCCTTAGGGCTCGATGCGGCCCGTGGCCATCGGCCCCGACCAGAAGAGCCCCATCGGGAGTCCCTAATCACCACTGCAGGTGCCCGATCAGGAATTGGCGCGTGCAGGAGCTTGATTTTGGGTCGGCCCATGTTATGCTTGCCTGATCGCTCGTTCGCTCCCTCGCTTGCTCGAGGACTGTTTTGGTCGTGCGTGGTTGACCAGTTAATTAGTCAACCATTGACTTTGATTTAAAAAAAGAGAAAATAAAAAATAATTGATATTTAAAAATTCATGAATTTTGAAAAAGCTCATCCAATTTTTATAAGGTCAATCGAATTTAAAAAAATCACTAATTTTCATGCTGGTCAAGTATTATGGAAGGAAGATAGAATTTGATGAGGTTGTGGAACCTCTCGTCCCTCCAGATGGTGGCGCAGGGCAGAGGGAAATCTCTGTTGAGGCAACACCGTTTGAGGAGGAAGCTAATGATGATGATCGTGGAGCTTCGGATCAAGTTACTCTCGGACCTCGCAGGTCGACAAGATCACGTACTGCTCCTGAGTGGTACGGGAATCCTGTCTTATCCATCATGTTGTTAGACAACAATTTGCCTTCGAATTATGAAGAAGGAATGGTGGGCCCGGATTCCAACAGATGGTTAGAGGCCATGAAGTTCGAGATAGGATCTATGTATGAAAACAAAGTGCGAACTTTGGAAGTATTACGTGAAAGTCGTAAGGCTATTCAGAACAAATGGATCTTTAAGAAGAAGACGGACGCGGACGGTAATGTGACCGTTTATAAAGCTCGACTTGTGGCAAATGGTTTTTCACAAGTTCAAGGAGTTGACTACGATGAGACATTCTCACCGGTAGCGATGCTTAAGTCCGTCTGAATCATGTTAGCAATAGCTGCATTTTTCGATTATGAAATCTGGCAGATGGACTTTCACAAAGCACATACCTTGATAAAGTTTTGAAGAAGTTCAAAATGGAGCAGTCCAAGAAGGGGTTCTTGCCAGTGATACAAGGTATAAAGTTGAGTAAAACTCAGTGTCCAGTAACTGCGGAAGATAGAGAAAAGATGAATACTGTCCCCTGTGCTTCAGTCGTAGGGTCTATCATGTATGCAATGTTGTGCACAAGCCCGGACGTCAGCCTAGCCATAAGTATGGCAGACATGTTTCAAAGTGATCCAGGAGTGGAACACTGGGCGGCGGTCAAGAATATTCTGAAGTACCTGAAAAGGACTAAGGAAATGTTTCTCGTTTATGGAGGTGACGAAGAGCTCGTCGTAAAGGGTTACGTCGATGCAAGCTTTGACACTGATCCAGATGACTCTAAGTCTCAAAACGGATACGTATTTATTCTTAATGAGGGTGCGGTAAGCTGGTGCAGTTCCAAGCAGAGCGTCGTAGCAGATTCTACATGTGAAGCGGAGTACATGGCTGCCTCAGAGGCAGCTATGGAGGGTGTCTGGATGAAGCAGTTCATGACGGATCTTGGAGTTGTGCCGAGCGCACTAAATCCAATAATCCTGTTCTGTGACAACACTGGTGCCATTGCTCTAGCAAAGGAACCAAGGTTCCACAAGAAGACCAGACACATCAAACGACGCTTCAACCTCATCCCCGACTATGTCGAAGGAGAGGACGTAAATATTTGCAAAGTGCACACGGATCTGAATGTTACAGATCCGCTAACTAAACCTCTTCCACGAGCAAAGCATGATCAACACCAGAACTGTATGGGTGTTAGATTCATTCCAATGTAAATCGCATAGCGATGTAAGACTAGATTATTGACTCTAGTGTAAGTGGGAGACTGTTGGAAATATGCCCTAAGGCAATGATAAAATAGTTATTATTATATTTCCTGTTGCAAGATAATCGTTTATTATCCATGCTATAGTTGTATTGAATGAAAACATAAATGCATGTGTGGATATATATACAAAACAATGTCCCTAGTAAGCCTCTAGTTGACTAGCCAGCTGATCAAGGATGGTTAATGTTTTCTGACCATATGCAAGTGTTGTCACTTGATGACTAGATCAGATCATTGGGAGAATGATGTGATGGACAAGACCCAAACTATGAACATAGCATGTGATCGTGTCATTTTGTTGCTATTGTTTTCTGTGTGTCAAGTATTCATTCCTATGATCATGAGATCATGTAACTCACTGACACCAGAGGAATACCTTGTGTGTATCCAACGTCGCAACGTTACTGGGTGACTATAAAGGTTCTCTACATGTATCTCCGAAGGTGTCCGTTGAGTTAGCATGGATCAACACTGGGATTTGTCACTCCGTGTGATGGAGAGGTATCTCGGGGCCCACTCGGTAATACAACATCACATATAAGCCATGCAAGCAATCTGGCTAATGTGTTAATCACGAGATCTTGTATTACGGAACGAGTAAAGAGACTGGCCGGTAGCGAGATTGAAATAGGTATAGGGATACCAACGATAAAATCTCGGGCAAGTAACATATCGAAGGACAAAGGGAATGGTATACGGGATTATATGAATCCTTGGCACAGAGGTTCAACCGATAAGATATTCGTAGAATATGTAGGATCCAATATGCACATCCAGGTCCCGCTGTTGGATATTGACCGGGGAGTGTCTCAGGTCATGTCTGCATAGTTCTCGAATCCGCAGGGTCTGCACACTTAAGGTTTGGTGATGTTTCGCTATAGTTGAGTTAGTTGGTGACCGAGGGTTGTTCGGAGTCCCAGATGAGAGCACGTACGTCACGAGGGTTTCCGTAATGGTCCGGAAACGAAGATTGATATATAGGATTGTTTCATTTGGCCTCTGGAAACATTTCGGGCATTACTGGAAGTGTACTAGGAGTGACGAATGGGTTCTGGGTTTTTACCGGGAGGGGCCCACCCACCCGGGAGAGAACCTAATAGCCCATGGGTGGCGCACCAGCCCTTAGTGGGCTGGTGAGGCCAGCCCAAGTGGACTATTTAGGCTAAGGAAAAAAATCAAGGAGAAAAGGAAAAAAAGAGGGAGGTGGTTAGGAAGGAAGGGACTCCTCCTTCCCCAAACCGAATTGGAGTTGGAGTCCCTCCTCTCCCACTTCGGCAAACGCCCTAGGGGCTCCCTTGAGCTCCAAGGCTAGGACATCCCCTCCTCCTATATATACTAGAGATTTTAGGGTTTTTGAGACACAACTTTAGCCACGTTCAACCCTAAACCTCTACTTCGTAGTTCTTCCTTTAGATCGGTTTTCTGCAGAGCTCGGGCGGAGCCCTGCAGGAATAGATCATCACCATCACTGGCGTGCCGTCACTCTGCCGGAGAACTCATCTACTTCCCCTTCTCTCTTGCTGGATCAAGAAGGCAGAGATCGTCATCGAGTTGTACGTGTGCTGAACATGGAGGTGCCGTCCGTTCGGTGCTAGATCGGGACGGATCGTGGGACGACGGTGATTTGAATCACGAAGTTGTTCCAATACATCAACCACATTTCTTAACACTTCCCGCTCAGCGATCTACAAGGGTATGTGGATCCGATCTCCCTCTCGTAGATGAACATCACCATGATAGGTCTTCGTGTGCGTAGGTGTGACATCATCATTTCAAGAAGTATAACTGGTATGCTAAATCCGTTGCTTGTCATAAATTAAACTTGATGAAGGATAAGCATAACATAATTCTTATTCTTGTTCATAGGGATTTCAATTCTTCTTCTGGAGGGCTCATGATATCAATTTTTTTGTCTCAAGTGTTCTTCAAGATTCTTGTGATAATAGTTGTCATTCTCTTATTCATTCTTTGATCCCAATGATCTAGTTTTAGTCTCTTGTTCCGGAGGCATTGTGATGTTGCTCTTTTGGGTCAATCATGTTGTTCTATCAGGATCATGGTGTTTCCTTGTTCTATTTAGTTGTTTGTTATGAATCTTGTCTAATTCTCCCATCTTATCGAATTTTTTGTACCTTTTCCTACCGAAGTGCTGCCTAAATGTTCTTTGAATTCTTTCTTGTTTCTCATGTCATTCTTCATCTCTTTGCAACCTTCAAGGATCGTTGGTTTCACTCGTCTGTCAAAGAAGCGACTAAGTTTTACCTCTTGCTTTCTCTTCCTCTTCCCCTTTCATTCTTGGATCTCGGATCGAGATCCTCTTGTAGTGTAGGAGAGTTGTGACAACCCGAGACCGACGTTCCAGAAGATTCCCCTTCTATTCCGTTTTCGTCGTGTGTTTGTTTTTATTTTTCGCATCATTATCGCATCATGCGCATCATCAGCATTGCATCGGCATCCCGTTGCCGCCAGTTTTCAAAAGTTGCATCCGTTATTAGTTGCCGGTTCTCGCCGTTGCGTGTTATGAGCCCGACCACACACGCACGCGTCCACGGCATCGTCAAAACCCTGTTTTAAAAGTGTGTATAAAACTTTCTCTGATTGGGTTGAGACGTGGCGTGCGGTCTTAATATATTATAGGTAGGATGCCTGCCAAATTTCGTCGCAATCGGAGTCCGTCTGGTACCCGAACGATCGACCGTAGCGGCACCGTATTCGGTCTATTGTTGGACGTTTTGTCGGTGTTTTAAATTACGTTGCCGGGTGCCGTTTCCCTCTCTTCTCCGGCTAACCTACTCTACACGGTCACTTAACCCGTCCCCGCATTCGAAATTGTCCGATTCTGATCGCGCGGTTGAAACCGGGCGAAAAACTGTTAAACCTAGCCCCCCTTTGCCTATTTAAGCACCCCTAACCTGCCCCTAACGGAAACCCTATCCCCTGCCTCGAAATCCGCGCCACCTACCCCCATCCGCCGCTCCCACCTCCTCTCTCCTCCCACCAGCCGCCGCTGGCCCGCCAGGCCCGCAGCTGACCCGCCTAGGCCTGGAGCCGCCGCCGCCCGTTCACCTGAAGGCCAGCCGCCCCCGAGATGCCGATCTCCTCCAGAGCACGAGGCCGCAGCGCCTCCGCCCGCCGGCCCCAAGCAGTCGAGCGTGCCCCACCGGAGTTGGTGCTGCCGGAGTAGGTCACCCCGCCATCGCAACCCCGCCAGCGCACCGCCGCCTGCCCGGTTCCCGCCTCCTGCAAGCTCGCGCGCCCTTGCTGCCTCGCCCCGTCGGCGGCCGGATCCGACTGGATCCCGCGAGTTCAGGTCGGTCCCGCCCCATACCCGCCGGTAACCGCCGCCTCCCGGTATCCGCCGCCCTCGTCGTGGCCGATTCGTGGCCGCCGCCATGGTCTCCCGATCGGGAGGGAGACGACGAGCAGAGGAGCCCGACCAGGCCAGCGCCCCGACCAGGCCCATCTGCGGCCTCCCGCTCGGCCCAGGAGCGCTCGTGGGCTGCCTCCTCCTCTCCAGGCCGGCCCAAGAGGCCCCAAGGTGAGCCTATCCCCCGCCCGTGGCGTGTTTTACTAAGTTGCGCATGCCCAGTTTCGGCCCGTAGCATTTTAGGATTTTTTCTGAGAATTTAGTATTTCCAGATAAATGCTATATTTCAAAAGCCCGTAGATATTTATCCGTATGTCGGATCGCGACGTATTGTATATGTAACCCGTGTAGAATTTTGGTAGATTACGAATTTGCAAATTGCATAAACTTTTGAAGTATTTTGACCCGCCAAATACCTAGTTTTGCATGCTGCCCCAATAGGGAGTTGTTCCGTATTTATTTTTCGTGCGTGTCCGGATTGCTCGAACTCCGTGGATTAAATGCTCATGTTTTTAGAGACCCTTGGCCATGTATTTGAGAGTAGTTGGTTGTATTTTTGCATGTAGGATTCCGTCGCTAGTTTAATATACCGTGTTTACGACCTTTTCCCGCATATACGTGTGGCGATATTTTTGTGTTGCAACCCCACATGTTATATATGTTTCCGGGGTAGAAAATTTCATAGAATTTAACTATGCATTTAGTTTTAGCTTTTGAGAAAGTTAGTGCGCGTGATAGTTTGTCATGTTGCCCTCTTGTCTATTTTGTGGGATTTAATCCGTGCGTGATATGGAGGAGTTGTCAACGAGAAATGTGCCCTTGGATGTGTAGTCTAGCCCCTGGTAATTTTGGTTGCAATAGAAATCCATGTTTAGGTGCGGTTTGCTTGCTCTCAAGTTGCTAGAAAATAGTGTAGTTTTGGAGATGCTGAAATATTTCTAAGTCTGAAATCTGATATATTTTGTTGCTGTCTTGTCATGAGTTTATCTCGTGATCTATAGCTCTTTTGAGGTTGATGCAATGGAGTTAGTTGTAGACATTAGGATTCTCTAGCATGCTGTAAATTTTCATGCCATTTGGAGTCTTTTAATTTATGGTTTTGCTGCTGTCAGTATGCCTTCAGATCAGAAACTGCACTTTCATAAACTGTGTTTTTCTCTAAGTCTGAAACTCTGTGTGAGATGCCTTTTTGTGACTTCTTTTCCTAGTGTTCCATTCTTCCATGCTAGGTGTTGTTAGTTGTATGTTTTAGTGCATCTTGCCCTCTATCGTCTCATGCCTTGGTTGAGCATTTTGGATTTGTGTAGCTCGTAGTTGTGTGGTGTACAAAATGCTATGTGGCTGATTTTGGTAGATCGTAGTCATTTCTTGTTTACCTCGTAGTTGTTGAACCGTTGCTCCGTTTTGACCATGTCCTATATGAAACTTGCTTAGAATCTCGTGTAGTTTCATTTTATCTTGCTGGTTGTGTGTTTTGAAATGTTGTGGATGCCATTTTCACACATATTGCATTCATGCCATCATATCTTGCGGTGTTCGTATGTTTTGAACCGTAGCTCCGTTGGAGATGTTCTCTAGTTGTAAGTTGGTTGTAACGACGCGTAGAATCACGTGATCCTATTAATTTTGCTGTTTAACAATATTTAAACGCGTTAGTTCAGATCTGGACAAAATTGTAAATTAACACGTGAGGTCATCTCGAAGATGCTATATGTCATTTCCGACCTCATTTAAAATGCCTAGATAGATAGTTTAATTGCGCTTAACCTCTTGGCATGTTTAACAACATTTAATATTGTCGTGTAACTAATCGGGATAGGACTAAATAATGAAACATGGAGTTTCGTCAATATGCAACTCGTTGCATATTGAACTTCACTTAATGTATAGTGTTTGATTGTTGTGAATTTTCATGCCATGTCTTGCATATATCCAATCGTTCATGCATCATATGTGTCATGAATTGTGTGGTGTATATTATGTGTTGATTCTTGTTTCCGGTTTGCTTTGTCTCGATAGAGTTCCGCAAGCGTGTCGGAATGTGAGGACCCGTTTGACTACATCGGTTCGTCTGCTTCACGGAGTCATTCTTCTTCTCAGCGGGATCTCAAGCAAGATGACCATTTCCCTAGATACCATTACTATCATTGCCTTGCTAGTTTTACCGTTTCTATCATTATGTCTCGTTGCCTACCACATGTTAAATATCAACCTCTCAACATTGCCATGAAACCCTTCAACCTGTTCACAACCTAGCAAATCACTGATTGGCTATGTTACCACTCGCTTAACCATGTGTTAGCGTTGCTAGTTGCAGGTGCAATTGCTTCCATGTGATAACATGGGTTCCTTGTTATATCACCCTATTAAATGTTATTTAAATTAATGCACCTATATACTTGGTAAAAGGTGGAAGGCTCGGCCTTTCTAGCCTGGTGTTTTGTTCCACCTTTGCCCCCTTAGTTTCGGCTACCGTTGTTATATTCCATATTTGAGCGCTCCTAATACGACCGGGGTTGTTATGGGGACCCCCTTGATAATTCATTTTAGATTAAAGCTGGTCTGGCAAGGCCCAACATTGATACTACATTTGCCCAACATAATAATTTTGTTAATACTGAAAGCATAGGGGGTCATGAACCCGAGGAGTGATTTCACATAATATAGGGAGGGCCAGTGCTGATGGCGCTGGTCCAAAACAGAGCAGCTTACTAACGCTACCCGGGGCAACTCGGCGTCTGGCGTGGTAACCATCGCTCATCCGTCGTGTCCAGAGAACGAGATACGCGGCTCCTATCGGGATCGTCGACACGCCGGGCGGCCTTGCTGGATTAGTTTTACCTTTGACGAATGTCTTCTGCATCGGGATTCCGGTGATGCCTTGAGTAATCTCAGAGTTGAGGTTTTCCACTAAGGAGTCCGACGAGATCGCGAGCTTCGTGATCGAGGATTTCCATGCGGCTTGTGGTAATTTGCGATGGATTAGTTGGAGCACCCCTGCAGGGTTAAATCTTTCGGAAAGCCGTACCCGCGGTTATGTGGCAACGTGGAAACTTTGTTTAACACTGGTTCTAGATAACTTGAAGTTAACTTAATTAAAATGTGCCAACTGAGTGCGTAACCGTGACTGTCTCTTTCGTGAGCTCCTTCTCCGATCGAGGACACGGTGGGGTTATGTCTAACGTAAGTATGTGTTCAGGATCATTCATTTGATCATCAGTAGTTTACGTCCGCTATGCGTAGATCTTCCCCCGCTTACGTAAGTTAGCCACTAAATATATTGCTTAGTCGCTTGCTGCAACCTCGCCACTTTACCATACCTCACCTATTAAGCTTTGCTAGTCTTGATACCTTTGGAAATGAGATTGTTGAGTCCCCCGTGGTTCACAGATTACTACAACACCAGTTGCAGGTACAGGTAAAGGTTACTTGACGCGAGCACGTTGATTGTTCATTTGGAGTTGCTTCTTCTTCTTCTTCTTCTTCATCAATCTAGGATGGGTTCCAGGCCGGCAGGCTGGGATAGCAAGGATGGACGTCGTTCTTTTTTTCTCGTTTGTTTTTTGTCCGTAGTCGGACCCTGCTCTTCTTCATGATGCTTATGAATTGTACTAATGTGACTCTGATGTAGCTTGTGGCGAGTGTAAGCCAATTCTATATATATCTCATCTTTTCAGTACATGTACTTGTAACGATATCCATTCTTGCAAAACGACGAGATGCGCTCCTATCCCTCACTAGGCCCTCGTGCCAAATTGAGGATAGGATCGCATTTTGGGCGTTACAGTAGGAAATTTTTTGTTTCCCATGCAACGTTCTCCAACATATACGACAAGTGACCGGAGTTTCAGGCCCAGGTGTACCGGTTTCCAAGCGACAACCAGAGAGGGTTAGATAGCAGAGCCAAAGAAGAAAGTAGTTAGTCTAGGTTCACGCTAGTGTGAGAGAGGGATACAAACCGGTGCCTCAAGAAATACTACATTACGTATGATGAGACATGCCATATAACTTGTATAGCTATATCATGATTATGATGCGACGACATGATTTGTGTTGCATAATATGATGAGACTATTATGTGTATGATAATCATATCATAAACTGGCAATATGCTCATCATAGAATACTGTACAAAGTCTGTACAAAAACATCGCAAATACGTAGCAATATATGTGAAAAATATAGTAGTAGCGCTCTTTAGCGCTGAAGAGGAAAACGCTACTACTAAGCCACTTAGCAATAGCGCTGGTATGGACAGTGCTACTGTTAAGTAGCTATAGCAGTAGTGCGGGCCAAAGCACGCTACTGCTAAACGTTAGTTGTAGCGCCGTATCAGTAATAAGGTGCCCTGCATTACTTACATCGTTAGACCCGCGTTACTGCTAGGCTTTTCCCTAGTAGTGTTTGGGCCTTTAGTACCGATTGTTTTGTCCCGGTTGATGAACCGGGAATAAAGCACCTCTGGAACCGGGACTCATGGCCCTTTTCCTACTAGTGTTAGGGTTCATGTGCTATGTTGCATGATTTCTCTACGTGCATTGTACTCATGGTAGGTAGGACCTATGTGGTTGCTACTTGAGGTAGTACTAATACAAATGTAGAATGCCGATGTTACTAATAGATGTCATCTTACCTGACAAGGTGATAAAGACGGAGTGGGACAGGGCTGGAGGAGGAGCCCATGTCATCGCCGACACCGAGGCGGCCGTGGACTTTATCCCGATGAAGCACTTGCCCAAGAGGGTGAACCTGCCTGGCGGGTCGCCTTCATGAGGCAGCCATGTTCGAGGGGACGAGCTCCTTGGATCGGCCACGAGGTGGGGTCCCAAGAACCTGTCCGCTTCTACATGCAAATCATGGACGGGGAGGACCTTCCCATTCTCATCATCCCTCCAAGTTCGTGTAGGTGATGGAGTGGCTACGGTGAAGCTTCCACGTGTGGTGAGGCTCTCGGCCAACAAGTGGTGCGAGTTTTGGGTCCAGGTCCAGAACTTCGAGGGCCAGATGGTCCTTGGCAGGGGCTCAGAGTATTTCTGTCATCGCCACAGGATCGTCCCTGTTGACCTCGTCGTGCTCCGCATCTCCCACATCGGCCTGAAGGTTCAAATCTACAACCACGACAGCTCCAACGATTGGAGGGTGTGTTGCAGCAGGCACAGCTGGATCGGTGACTTAGCTTGTTTATCTGTTGTTAGTGATGTCAATACTGTTGTGCATAATGTGGTGGTAAGTCCACCACATTTGAATGTGGTGAGGAGAACACAAACATTGTATGTAGTTAAACAATTGCGGTTTGCATCCGCTCATCTCCTAAAAACACAAATGCGGCAACCAAACAGCCGGCCCTAAAATGACATTTGATGCAATGCAGACAACCAAACAACACACATATGTTGGTTTGTTGCCGGTTTTTGCTAAACCTGACTCTAATAAGATGTGCCTCAAATGCAGTTACTGTTGGCTCAAGGCAACCAAACGCACCCCTAGATTCCAGTTGCCCTAAAAAACCTGGAGTCCGGTAAAAAAAAACTCAAATAGAGTCCGGATTTCCCCGTAACAACCCCGTCCCTGACCGTGCTTGCGAATTGCAACAAACGATAACAAACTCCTAAAAATCAGCTGCTCAATCATCCCAATATATAGCCGAAGTCCAAACCCTACAGAAGCGATCTACAACACTAGCCGCCTTGCAAAGCATCGGACAGAGGAAGGATGGGCGCCGACGTGGAGAACCCCGACGCCGGCGATTACGTCGCCGTGACACCAACGTCGACGGTGCCCTTGGTGGAACACGACGACTGGTTCAACCGGTTATTTTATTGGCTCATCATTTTGATAGTTGTCATCTACCTCCATTACATGCTGGTCAAGTTTGATGCGGAGAATCCTGAAACGTTCGCAGTGGCCCATCTCTGCGGGCTCCTATTATACAGTTGTAGCATCTTAGTATCGTACAAGTGCTTCTCTCCCAAAAGGACGGGCGCCGAGGTGCAGAACGCCGACGCCGGCGAGTACGTCGCCGTGACAAGAATGTTGCCCAAGCAGGAACTCAGCAAGTGGATCCACGGGCTTATCTTCTGCTACAGTCTCGCCCTTATCATCTACGTCGATTACAAGCTGGTCAAGCATGATCCGGCAGGTCTTAGAACGATCGTCGTGATCGAACTGTGCTATGTCATAGTATCCTGTGGTATTAGCAGTCTCATCTACAAGAGCTTCCCTGCGAGAAATTCCAAGTTGTTGCCAGAGCATAGTGAAGTATTATAGGCGTCGCATTAATTGCTCGTTGTGGTCACTAATGCGATCAAGTATTATAGGGAGTATTGTATTTTCTCAAGTGTTTCAGAATTTCAGTAGCACCACCGATTGAGCTGTGCATTTTGTGTAACCGTGTACGGCGTGTGGCTTGCAAACAAATGGTTTTATCCTTGTGTATATTTCCTCAGCCTTCGCTCCTGCATCTTCTGAATTATCCTAATGCTCACTACCAGCTTCAGGTTGTACCAAGAGTCCTCTCGCTTTTAACCGTGTTGGCGAGTTTTCATGAAAAGTTTGTTGGTGATGCTAGGAGTTAATTAAAATGTCTTAATTAAGGAGAATCTCCCCTTGTCTAACCGCAGGCAGTTGCTTGGCAACCGTCGTGTCAGTCGTCTCCTCCTCGAACAAACACCTTTGGAAACGGTCACGTTTGTTTGTATATATAAATACATTTGACAATCTAATGAAAGAACAATCAAATAAATTACTATTCATTGCTTGTCTCTTATTTTATTCGAACACGTTATCAACACGCTCTCACATAGCGTTTTCGGCGATGCACTCCCTCACGACGGCAGTGCCGCAGATCGAGCCGCATCACGACGATGACATGGTGCTCCTTCCTCTGGTCGACGAGGCCATGCGAGGCAGCATGTCCATGTGGACATGCCTCGCGAACCCTTCTTCAATCGCTGGGTCCGGTCAGATTGGAGAAGGAGGAGCCGGAGTCAGAAAAGATCAAGCAACCACCGAAATAGTAAAGTCTTGATCTAACTGCATGAACAAGGGGTTACTTTCTGATTTTACTTTTGCAAACAACAAAAGCTATCGTCATGGAACTATAGCTGGCCAAACGGGTCGGGCTAAACAGGCCGACCCGCGAGCCCGCCGGCACGGCACGCCATGGGACGTGCATGACACGACCTAAACGGGTCCGTGTCAGGCACGCAACCTGCCTCGGGTCGTGTTTGGGCCCGAAGACTGGGCACGCAGGCCGGCACAGCACGACCCGTTTAATTTTTTATTATATATATATATATATATATATAATAGCTTAATATATCAAAATCGACCCAAAAACTATTTAAAAGAGGCATAAAATCGTGCTTAACGTGCCCACGGGCCGGCCCATTTAGCTCCCGTGTCGTGCCTCGGCCGGAAGGCTGCGCACATGGGCCTACACGGTACGGCCCGGCTAATATTCATGCCTAGTCGAGCCGTGCCATGCCGTCTCGTTTACAGCCGGGCCGGCCCGTTTGGCCAGGTATGCATGGAACTAGTACCTTTGGCATTTGTCTTCAGGCAAGCAAGCAACAGCAAGAAAAACCCATCATATTTTTGGTTATGGCTCAACGTATCCATCCCGGCCCGGTCTCCAAAGCGCAGAGGCATTGGCTGGATGTGGTGGCTAGGCGAGGCACCTTGTTGAACACATGTAGGCCTCAAACCCTCCCCTCCTCCTCCGACGATGAGCCGCATCAGCGGCCGCAATGCAACGCCCACCAGCAAGGTCTTGCTTCCCGCCCCGGCCATGGCGAACAATATCCTCCCATGCTCTGGATCGAGGCGAGCTCCACAGGCGAGGCCTCCTCCCCTGCAAATGCGGCAGTGCCCGAATCACGGCCCCGGGTGTCGCCTCCACGGGACTCGTCTTCCGGTGGCGCGACCGCCGACGGAAGCGGTGTCGGCCCTTCGAGCAGCAAGGGCGGTGCTAGCACAACACGACAAAGCCATGAGGCAAGGTAGCGGCCGCAACCGCGGTCTAATGGCACGGCTGGACAACGATAACCCGACTTCTTAGACACAGACGACCCGTAGAAGCCCATCCTTCCGCGGCGAAGCCACTCCGGCGGCATGGCTGCCGATGACGATGGATGCGGATGCGGTGCACGACTCCCTCCCATGCGATGGCTCGGCCTTAGGGCTCGATGCGGCCCGTGGCCATCGGCCCCGACCAGAAGAGCCCCATCGGGAGTCCCTAATCACCACTGCAGGTGCCCGATCAGGAATTGGCGCGTGCAGGAGCTTGATTTTGGGTCGGCCCATGTTATGCTTGCCTGATCGCTCGTTCGCTCCCTCGCTTGCTCGAGGACTGTTTTGGTCGTGCGTGGTTGACCAGTTAATTAGTCAACCATTGACTTTGATTTAAAAAAAGAGAAAATAAAAAATAATTGATATTTAAAAATTCATGAATTTTGAAAAAGCTCATCCAATTTTTATAAGGTCAATCGAATTTAAAAAAATCACTAATTTTCATGCTGGTCAAGTATTATGGAAGGAAGATAGAATTTGATGAGGTTGTGGAACCTCTCGTCCCTCCAGATGGTGGCGCAGGGCAGAGGGAAATCTCTGTCGAGGCAACACCGTTTGAGGAGGAAGCTAATGATGATGATCGTGGAGCTTCGGATCAAGTTACTCTCGGACCTCGCAGGTCGACAAGATCACGTACTGCTCCTGAGTGGTACGGGAATCCTGTCTTATCCATCATGTTGTTAGACAACAATTTGCCTTCGAATTATGAAGAAGGAATGGTGGGCCCGGATTCCAACAGATGGTTAGAGGCCATGAAGTTCGAGATAGGATCTATGTATGAAAACAAAGTGCGAACTTTGGAAGTATTACGTGAAAGTCGTAAGGCTATTCAGAACAAATGGATCTTTAAGAAGAAGACGGACGCGGACGGTAATGTGACCGTTTATAAAGCTCGACTTGTGGCAAATGGTTTTTCACAAGTTCAAGGAGTTGACTACGATGAGACATTCTCACCGGTAGCGATGCTTAAGTCCGTCTGAATCATGTTAGCAATAGCTGCATTTTTCGATTATGAAATCTGGCAGATGGACTTTCACAAAGCACATACCTTGATAAAGTTTTGAAGAAGTTCAAAATGGAGCAGTCCAAGAAGGGGTTCTTGCCAGTGATACAAGGTATAAAGTTGAGTAAAACTCAGTGTCCAGTAACTGCGGAAGATAGAGAAAAGATGAATACTGTCCCCTGTGCTTCAGTCGTAGGGTCTATCATGTATGCAATGTTGTGCACAAGGCCGGACGTCAGCCTAGCCATAAGTATGGCAGACATGTTTCAAAGTGATCCAGGAGTGGAACACTGGGCGGCGGTCAAGAATATTCTGAAGTACCTGAAAAGGACTAAGGAAATGTTTCTCGTTTATGGAGGTGACGAAGAGCTCGTCGTAAAGGTTTACGTCGATGCAAGCTTTGACACTGATCCAGATGACTCTAAGTCTCAAAACGGATACGTATTTATTCTTAATGAGGGTGCGGTAAGCTGGTGCAGTTCCAAGCAGAGCGTCGTAGCAGATTCTACATGTGAAGCGGAGTACATGGCTGCCTCAGAGGCAGCTATGGAGGGTGTCTGGATGAAGCAGTTCATGACGGATCTTGGAGTTGTGCCGAGCGCACTAAATCCAATAATCCTGTTCTGTGACAACACTGGTGCCATTGCTCTAGCAAAGGAACCAAGGTTCCACAAGAAGACCAGACACATCAAACGACGCTTCAACCTCATCCCCGACTATGTCGAAGGAGAGGACGTAAATATTTGCAAAGTGCACACGGATCTGAATGTTACAGATCCGCTAACTAAACCTCTTCCACGAGCAAAGCATGATCAACACCAGAACTGTATGGGTGTTAGATTCATTCCAATGTAAATCGCATAGCGATGTAAGACTAGATTATTGACTCTAGTGTAAGTGGGAGACTGTTGGAAATATGCCCTAAGGCAATGATAAAATAGTTATTATTATATTTCCTGTTGCAAGATAATCGTTTATTATCCATGCTATAGTTGTATTGAATGAAAACATAAATGCATGTGTGGATATATATACAAAACAATGTCCCTAGTAAGCCTCTAGTTGACTAGCCAGCTGATCAAGGATGGTTAATGTTTTCTGACCATATGCAAGTGTTGTCACTTGATGACTAGATCAGATCATTGGGAGAATGATGTGATGGACAAGACCCAAACTATGAACATAGCATGTGATCGTGTCATTTTGTTGCTATTGTTTTCTGTGTGTCAAGTATTCATTCCTATGATCATGAGATCATGTAACTCACTGACACCAGAGGAATACCTTGTGTGTATCCAACGTCGCAACGTTACTGGGTGACTATAAAGGTTCTCTACATGTATCTCCGAAGGTGTCCGTTGAGTTAGCATGGATCAACACTGGGATTTGTCACTCCGTGTGATGGAGAGGTATCTCGGGGCCCACTCGGTAATACAACATCACATATAAGCCATGCAAGCAATCTGGCTAATGTGTTAATCACGAGATCTTGTATTACGGAACGAGTAAAGAGACTGGCCGGTAGCGAGATTGAAATAGGTATAGGGATACCAACGATAAAATCTCGGGCAAGTAACATATCGAAGGACAAAGGGAATGGTATACGGGATTATATGAATCCTTGGCACAGAGGTTCAACCGATAAGATATTCGTAGAATATGTAGGATCCAATATGCACATCCAGGTCCCGCTGTTGGATATTGACCGGGGAGTGTCTCAGGTCATGTCTGCATAGTTCTCGAATCCGCAGGGTCTGCACACTTAAGGTTTGGTGATGTTTCGCTATAGTTGAGTTAGTTGGTGACCGAGGGTTGTTCGGAGTCCCAGATGAGAGCACGTACGTCACGAGGGTTTCCGTAATGGTCCGGAAACGAAGATTGATATATAGGATTGTTTCATTTGGCCTCTGGAAACATTTCGGGCATTACTGGAAGTGTACTAGGAGTGACGAATGGGTTCTGGGTTTTTACCGGGAGGGGCCCACCCACCCGGGAGAGAACCTAATAGCCCATGGGTGGCGCACCAGCCCTTAGTGGGCTGGTGAGGCCAGCCCAAGTGGACTATTTAGGCTAAGGAAAAAAATCAAGGAGAAAAGGAAAAAAAGAGGGAGGTGGTTAGGAAGGAAGGGACTCCTCCTTCCCCAAACCGAATTGGAGTTGGAGTCCCTCCTCTCCCACTTCGGCAAACGCCCTAGGGGCTCCCTTGAGCTCCAAGGCTAGGACATCCCCTCCTCCTATATATACTAGAGATTTTAGGGTTTTTGAGACACAACTTTAGCCACGTTCAACCCTAAACCTCTACTTCGTAGTTCTTCCTTTAGATCGGTTTTCTGCAGAGCTCGGGCGGAGCCCTACAGGAATAGATCATCACCATCACTGGCGTGCCGTCACTCTGCCGGAGAACTCATCTACTTCCCCTTCTCTCTTGCTGGATCAAGAAGGCAGAGATCGTCATCGAGTTGTACGTGTGCTGAACATGGAGGTGCCGTCCGTTCGGTGCTAGATCGGGACGGATCGTGGGACGACGGTGATTTGAATCACGAAGTTGTTCCAATACATCAACCACATTTCTTAACACTTCCCGCTCAGCGATCTACAAGGGTATGTGGATCCGATCTCCCTCTCGTAGATGAACATCACCATGATAGGTCTTCGTGTGCGTAGGTGTGACATCATCATTTCAAGAAGTATAACTGGTATGCTAAATCCGTTGCTTGTCATAAATTAAACTTGATGAAGGATAAGCATAACATAATTCTTATTCTTGTTCATAGGGATTTCAATTCTTCTTCTGGAGGGCTCATGATATCAATTTTTTTGTCTCAAGTGTTCTTCAAGATTCTTGTGATAATAGTTGTCATTCTCTTATTCATTCTTTGATCCCAATGATCTAGTTTTAGTCTCTTGTTCCGGAGGCATTGTGATGTTGCTCTTTTGGGTCAATCATGTTGTTCTATCAGGATCATGGTGTTCCCTTGTTCTATTTAGTTGTTTGTTATGAATCTTGTCTAATTCTCCCATCTTATCGAATTTTTTGTACCTTTTCCTACCGAAGTGCTGCCTAAATGTTCTTTGAATTCTTTCTTGTTTCTCATGTCATTCTTCATCTCTTTGCAACCTTCAAGGATCGTTGGTTTCACTCGTCTGTCAAAGAAGCGACTAAGTTTTACCTCTTGCTTTCTCTTCCTCTTCCCCTTTCATTCTTGGATCTCGGATCGAGATCCTCTTGTAGTGTAGGAGAGTTGTGACAACCCGAGACCGACGTTCCAGAAGATTCCCCTTCTATTCCGTTTTCGTCGTGTGTTTGTTTTTATTTTTCGCATCATTATCGCATCATGCGCATCATCAGCATTGCATCGGCATCCCGTTGCCGCCAGTTTTCAAAAGTTGCATCCGTTATTAGTTGCCGGTTCTCGCCGTTGCGTGTTATGAGCCCGACCACACACGCACGCGTCCACGGCATCGTCAAAACCCTGTTTTAAAAGTGTGTATAAAACTTTCTCTGATTGGGTTGAGACGTGGCGTGCGGTCTTAATATATTATAGGTAGGATGCCTGCCAAATTTCGTCGCAATCGGAGTCCGTCTGGTACCCGAACGATCGACCGTAGCGGCACCGTATTCGGTCTATTGTTGGACGTTTTGTCGGTGTTTTAAATTACGTTGCCGGGTGCCGTTTCCCTCTCTTCTCCGGCTAACCTACTCTACACGGTCACTTAACCCGTCCCCGCATTCGAAATTGTCCGATTCTGATCGCGCGGTTGAAACCGGGCGAAAAACTGCTAAACCTAGCCCCCCTTTGCCTATTTAAGCACCCCTAACCTGCCCCTAACGGAAACCCTATCCCCTGCCTCGAAATCCGCGCCACCTACCCCCATCCGCCGCTCCCACCTCCTCTCTCCTCCCACCAGCCGCCGCTGGCCCGCCAGGCCCGCAGCTGACCCGCCTAGGCCTGGAGCCGCCGCCGCCCGTTCACCTGAAGGCCAGCCGCCCCCGAGATGCCGATCTCCTCCAGAGCACGAGGCCGCAGCGCCTCCGCCCGCCGGCCCCAAGCAGTCGAGCGTGCCCCACCGGAGTTGGTGCTGCCGGAGCAGGTCACCCCGCCATCGCAACCCCGCCAGCGCACCGCCGCCTGCCCGGTTCCCGCCTCCTGCAAGCTCGCGCGCCCTTGCTGCCTCGCCCCGTCGGCGGCCGGATCCGACTGGATCCCGCGAGTTCAGGTCGGTCCCGCCCCATACCCGCCGGTAACCGCCGCCTCCCGGTATCCGCCGCCCTCGTCGTGGCCGATTCGTGGCCGCCGCCATGGTCTCCCGATCGGGAGGGAGACGACGAGCAGAGGAGCCCGACCAGGCCAGCGCCCCGACCAGGCCCATCTGCGGCCTCCCGCTCGGCCCAGGAGCGCTCGTGGGCTGCCTCCTCCTCTCCAGGCCGGCCCAAGAGGCCCCAAGGTGAGCCTATCCCCCGCCCGTGGCGTGTTTTACTAAGTTGCGCATGCCCAGTTTCGGCCCGTAGCATTTTAGGATTTTTTCTGAGAATTTAGTATTTTCAGATAAATGCTATATTTCAAAAGCCCGTAGATATTTATCCGTATGTCGGATCGCGACGTATTGTATATGTAACCCGTGTAGAATTTTGGTAGATTACGAATTTGCAAATTGCATAAACTTTTGAAGTATTTTGACCCGCCAAATACCTAGTTTTGCATGCTGCCCCAATAGGGAGTTGTTCCGTATTTATTTTTCGTGCGTGTCCGGATTGCTCGAACTCCGTGGATTAAATGCTCATGTTTTTAGAGACCCTTGGCCATGTATTTGAGAGTAGTTGGTTGTATTTTTGCATGTAGGATTCCGTCGCTAGTTTAATATACCGTGTTTACGACCTTTTCCCGCATATACGTGTGGCGATATTTTTGTGTTGCAACCCCACATGTTATATATGTTTTCGGGGTAGAAAATTTCATAGAATTTAACTATGCATTTAGTTTTAGCTTTTGAGAAAGTTAGTGCGCGTGATAGTTTGTCATGTTGCCCTCTTGTCTATTTTGTGGGATTTAATCCGTGCGTGATATGGAGGAGTTGTCAACGAGAAATGTGCCCTTGGATGTGTAGTCTAGCCCCTGGTAATTTTGGTTGCAATAGAAATCCATGTTTAGGTGCGGTTTGCTTGCTCTCAAGTTGCTAGAAAATAGTGTAGTTTTGGAGATGCTGAAATATTTCTAAGTCTGAAATCTGATATATTTTGTTGCTGTCTTGTCATGAGTTTATCTCGTGATCTATAGCTCTTTTGAGGTTGATGCAATGGAGTTAGTTGTAGACATTAGGATTCTCTAGCATGCTGTAAATTTTCATGCCATTTGGAGTCTTTTAATTTATGGTTTTGCTGCTGTCAGTATGCCTTCAGATCAGAAACTGCACTTTCATAAACTGTGTTTTTCTCTAAGTCTGAAACTCTGTGTGAGATGCCTTTTTGTGACTTCTTTTCCTAGTGTTCCATTCTTCCATGCTAGGTGTTGTTAGTTGTATGTTTTAGTGCATCTTGCCCTCTATCGTCTCATGCCTTGGTTGAGCATTTTGGATTTGTGTAGCTCGTAGTTGTGTGGTGTACAAAATGCTATGTGGCTGATTTTGGTAGATCGTAGTCATTTCTTGTTTACCTCGTAGTTGTTGAACCGTTGCTCCGTTTTGACCATGTCCTATATGAAACTTGCTTAGAATCTCGTGTAGTTTCATTTTATCTTGCTGGTTGTGTGTTTTGAAATGTTGTGGATGCCATTTTCACACATATTGCATTCATGCCATCATATCTTGCGGTGTTCGTATGTTTTGAACCGTAGCTCCGTTGGAGATGTTCTCTATGTGTAAGTTGGTTGTAACGACGCGTAGAATCACGTGATCCTATTAATTTTGCTGTTTAACAATATTTAAACGCGTTAGTTCAGATCTGGACAAAATTGTAAATTAACACGTGAGGTCATCTCGGAGATGCTATATGTCATTTCCGACCTCATTTAAAATGCCTAGATAGATAGTTTAATTGCGCTTAACCTCTTGGCATGTTTAACAACATTTAATATTGTCGTGTAACTAATCGGGATAGGACTAAATAATGAAACATGGAGTTTCGTCAATATGCAACTCGTTGCATATTGAACTTCACTTAATGTATAGTGTTTGATTGTTGTGAATTTTCATGCCATGTCTTGCATATATCCAATCGTTCATGCATCATATGTGTCATGAATCGTGTGGTGTATATTATGTGTTGATTCTTGTTTCCGGTTTGCTTTGTCTCGATAGAGTTCCGCAAGCGTGTCGGAATGTGAGGACCCGTTTGACTACATCGGTTCGTCTGCTTCACGGAGTCATTCTTCTTCTCAGCGGGATCTCAAGCAAGATGACCATTTCCCTAGATACCATTACTATCATTGCCTTGCTAGTTTTACCGTTTCTATCATTATGTCTCGTTGCCTACCACATGTTAAATATCAGCCTCTCAACATTGCCATGAAACCCTTCAACCTGTTCACAACCTAGCAAATCACTGATTGGCTATGTTACCACTCGCTTAACCATGTGTTAGCGTTGCTAGTTGCAGGTGCAATTGCTTCCATGTGATAACATGGGTTCCTTGTTATATCACCCTATTAAATGTTATTTAAATTAATGCACCTATATACTTGGTAAAAGGTGGAAGGCTCGGCCTTTCTAGCCTGGTGTTTTGTTCCACCTTTGCCCCCTTAGTTTCGGCTACCGTTGTTATATTCCATATTTGAGCGCTCCTAATACGACCGGGGTTGTTATGGGGACCCCCTTGATAATTCATTTTAGATTAAAGCTGGTCTGGCAAGGCCCGACATTGATACTACATTTGCCCAACATAATAATTTTGTTAATACTGAAAGCATAGGGGGTCATGAACCCGAGGAGTGATTTCACATAATATAGGGAGGGCCAGTGCTGATGGCGCTGGTCCAAAACAGAGCAGCTTACTAACGCTACCCGGGGCAACTCGGCGTCTGGCGTGGTAACCATCGCTCATCCGTCGTGTCCAGAGAACGAGATACGCGGCTCCTATCGGGATCGTCGACACGCCGGGCGGCCTTGCTGGATTAGTTTTACCTTTGACGAATGTCTTCTGCATCGGGATTCCGGTGATGCCTTGAGTAATCTCAGAGTTGAGGTTTTCCACTAAGGAGTCCGACGAGATCGCGAGCTTCGTGATCGAGGATTTCCATGCGGCTTGTGGTAATTTGCGATGGATTAGTTGGAGCACCCCTGCAGGGTTAAATCTTTCGGAAAGCCGTACCCGCGGTTATGTGGCAACGTGGAAACTTTGTTTAACACTGGTTCTAGATAACTTGAAGTTAACTTAATTAAAATGTGCCAACTGAGTGCGTAACCGTGACTGTCTCTTTCGTGAGCTCCTTCTCCGATCGAGGACACGGTGGGGTTATGTCTAACGTAAGTATGTGTTCAGGATCATTCATTTGATCATCAGTAGTTTACGTCCGCTATGCGTAGATCTTCCCCCGCTTACGTAAGTTAGCCACTAAATATATTGCTTAGTCGCTTGCTGCAACCTCGCCACTTTACCATACCTCACCTATTAAGCTTTGCTAGTCTTGATACCTTTGGAAATGAGATTGTTGAGTCCCCCGTGGTTCACAGATTACTACAACACCAGTTGCAGGTACAGGTAAAGGTTACTTGACGCGAGCACGTTGATTGTTCATTTGGAGTTGCTTCTTCTTCTTCTTCTTCATCAATCTAGGATGGGTTCCAGGCCGGCAGGCTGGGATAGCAAGGATGGACGTCGTTCTTTTTTTCTCGTTTGTTTTTTGTCCGTAGTCGGACCCTGCTCTTCTTCATGATGCTTATGAATTGTACTAATGTGACTCTGATGTAGCTTGTGGCGAGTGTAAGCCAATTCTATATATATCTCATCTTTTCAGTACATGTACTTGTAACGATATCCATTCTTGCAAAACGACGAGATGCGCTCCTATCCCTGACTAGGCCCTCGTGCCAAATTGAGGATAGGATCGCATTTTGGGCGTTACAGTAGGAAATTTTTTGTTTCCCATGCAACGTTCTCCAACATATACGACAAGTGACCGGAGTTTCAGGCCCAGGTGTACCGGTTTCCAAGCGACAACCAGAGAGGGTTAGATAGCAGAGCCAAAGAAGAAAGTAGTTAGTCTAGGTTCACGCTAGTGTGAGAGAGGGATACAAACCGGTGCCTCAAGAAATACTACATTACGTATGATGGGACATGCCATATAACTTGTATAGCTATATCATGATTATGATGCGACGACATGATTTGTGTTGCATAATATGATGAGACTATTATGTGTATGATAATCATATCATAAACTGGCAATATGCTCATCATAGAATACTGTACAAAGTCTGTACAAAAACATCGCAAATACGTAGCAATATATGTGAAAAATATAGTAGTAGCGCTCTTTAGCGCTGAAGAGGAAAACGCTACTACTAAGCCACTTAGCAATAGCGCTGGTATGGACAGTGCTACTGTTAAGTAGCTATAGCAGTAGTGCGGGCCAAAGCACGCTACTGCTAAACGTTAGTTGTAGCGCCGTATCAGTAATAAGGTGCCCTGCATTACTTACATCGTTAGACCCGCGTTACTGCTAGGCTTTTCCCTAGTAGTGTTTGGGCCTTTAGTACCGATTGTTTTGTCCCGGTTGATGAACCGGGAATAAAGCACCTCTGGAACCGGGACTCATGGCCCTTTTCCTACTAGTGTTAGGGTTCATGTGCTATGTTGCATGATTTCTCTACGTGCATTGTACTCATGGTAGGTAGGACCTATGTGGTTGCTACTTGAGGTAGTACTAATACAAATGTAGAATGCCGATGTTACTAATAGATGTCATCTTACCTGACAAGGTGATAAAGACGGAGTGGGACAGGGCTGGAGGAGGAGCCCATGTCATCGCCGACACCGAGGCGGCCGTGGACTTTATCCCGATGAAGCACTTGCCCAAGAGGGTGAACCTGCCTGGCGGGTCGCCTTCATGAGGCAGCCATGTTCGAGGGGACGAGCTCCTTGGATCGGCCACGAGGTGGGGTCCCAAGAACCTGTCCGCTTCTACATGCAAATCATGGACGGGGAGGACCTTCCCATTCTCATCATCCCTCCAAGTTCGTGTAGGTGATGGAGTGGCTACGGTGAAGCTTCCACGTGTGGTGAGGCTCTCGGCCAACAAGTGGTGCGAGTTTTGGGTCCAGGTCCAGAACTTCGAGGGCCAGATGGTCCTTGGCAGGGGCTCAGAGTATTTCTGTCATCGCCACAGGATCGTCCCTGTTGACCTCGTCGTGCTCCGCATCTCCCACATCGGCCTGAAGGTTCAAATCTACAACCACGACAGCTCCAACGATTGGAGGGTGTGTTGCAGCAGGCACAGCTGGATCGGTGACTTAGCTTGTTTATCTGTTGTTAGTGATGTCAATACTGTTGTGCATAATGTGGTGGTAAGTCCACCACATTTGAATGTGGTGAGGAGAACACAAACATTGTATGTAGTTAAACAATTGCGGTTTGCATCCGCTCATCTCCTAAAAACACAAATGCGGCAACCAAACAGCCGGCCCTAAAATGACATTTGATGCAATGCAGACAACCAAACAACACACATATGTTGGTTTGTTGCCGGTTTTTGCTAAACCTGACTCTAATAAGATGTGCCTCAAATGCAGTTACTGTTGGCTCAAGGCAACCAAACGCACCCCTAGATTCCAGTTGCCCTAAAAAACCTGGAGTCCGGTAAAAAAAAACTCAAATAGAGTCCGGATTTCCCCGTAACAACCCCGTCCCTGACCGTGCTTGCGAATTGCAACAAACGATAACAAACTCCTAAAAATCAGCTGCTCAATCATCCCAATATATAGCCGAAGTCCAAACCCTACAGAAGCGATCTACAACACTAGCCGCCTTGCAAAGCATCGGACAGAGGAAGGATGGGCGCCGACGTGGAGAACCCCGACGCCGGCGATTACGTCGCTGTGACACCAACGTCGACGGTGCCCTTGGTGGAACACGACGACTGGTTCAACCGGTTATTTTATTGGCTCATCATTTTGATAGTTGTCATCTACCTCCATTACATGCTGGTCAAGTTTGATGCGGAGAATCCTGAAACGTTCGCAGTGGCCCATCTCTGCGGGCTCCTATTATACAGTTGTAGCATCTTAGTATCGTACAAGTGCTTCTCTCCCAAAAGGACGGGCGCCGAGGTGCAGAACGCCGACGCCGGCGAGTACGTCGCCGTGACAAGAATGTTGCCCAAGCAGGAACTCAGCAAGTGGATCCACGGGCTTATCTTCTGCTACAGTCTCGCCCTTATCATCTACGTCGATTACAAGCTGGTCAAGCATGATCCGGCAGGTCTTAGAACGATCGTCGTGATCGAACTGTGCTATGTCATAGTATCCTGTGGTATTAGCAGTCTCATCTACAAGAGCTTCCCTGCGAGAAATTCCAAGTTGTTGCCAGAGCATAGTGAAGTATTATAGGCGTCGCATTAATTGCTCGTTGTGGTCACTAATGCGATCAAGTATTATAGGGAGTATTGTATTTTCTCAAGTGTTTCAGAATTTCAGTAGCACCACCGATTGAGCTGTGCATTTTGTGTAACCGTGTACGGCGTGTGGCTTGCAAACAAATGGTTTTATCCTTGAGTATATTTCCTCAGCCTTCGCTCCTGCATCTTCTGAATTATCCTAATGCTCACTACCAGCTTCAGGTTGTACCAAGAGTCCTCTCGCTTTTGACCGTGTTGGCGAGTTTTCATGAAAAGTTTGTTGGTGATGCTAGGAGTTAATTAACATGTCTTACTTAAGGGGAATCTCCCCTTGTCTAACCGCAGGCAGTTGCTTGATAACCGTCGCGTCAGTCGTCTCCTCGAACAAACACCTTTGGAAACGGTCACGTTTGTTTGTATATATAAATACCTTTGACCATCTAATGAAAGAACAATCAAATAAATTACTATTCAGTGCTTGTCTTTTATTTTATTTGAACACGTTATCAACACGCTCCCACATAGCGTTTTCGGCGATGCACTCCCTGACGATGCCAGTGCCGCAGATCGAGCCGCATCATGACGATGACATGGTGCTCTTTCCTCTGGTTGACGAGGCCATGCGAGGCAACATGTCCGTGTGGACATGCCTCGCAAACCCTTCTTCAATCGTTGGGTTCGGTCAGATTGGAGAAGAAGGAGCCGGAGTCAGAAAAGATCAAGCAACCACCGAAATAGCAAAGTCTTGATCTAATTGCATGAACAAGGGGCTACTTTCTGATTTTACTTTTGCAAACAACAAAAGCTATCGTCATGAAACTATAGCTGGCCAAACGGGTCGGGCTAAACAGGTCGGCCCGTGATCCCGCCGGCACGGCACGCCATGGGCCGTGCATGACACGACCTAAACGGGCCCGTGTCAGGCACGCAGCCTGCCTCGGTCGTGTCTGGGCCTGAAGGCTACGCACGCGGGCCGGCGCAGCACGACCCGTTTAATTTTTTATTATTTATATATATATATTCTATATAAAATAGCCTAATATACCAAAATCAACGCAAAACCTATCTAGAAGAGGCATAAAATCATGCTTAACGTGCCCACGGGCCGACCCATTTAGCTCCCGTGTCGTGCCTGGGCCGGAAAGCTGCGCACATGGGCCTACATGGTACGACCCGACTAATATTCATGCCTAGTCGAGCCGTGCCATGCCGTCTGGTTTACAGCCGGGCCGGCCCGTTTGGCCAGGTATGCATGGAACTAGTACTTTTGGCATTTGTCTTCACGCAAGCAAGCAACAAGAAGAAAAACCCATCATATTTTTGGTTATGGCTCAACGTATCCATCCCGGCCCGGTCTCCAAAGCGCAGAGGCATTGGCTGGATGTGGTGGCTAGGCGAGGCACCTTGTTGAACACATGTAGGCATCAAACCCGCCCCCTCCTCCTCCGGCGATGAGCCCCATCAACGACCGCAATGCAACGCCCACCAGCAAGGTCTTGCTTCCCGCCCCGGCCATGGCGAACAATATCCTCCCATGCTCTGGATCGAGGCGAGCTCCACAGGCGAGGCCTCCTCCCCTGCAAATGCGGCAGTGCCCGAATCGGGGCCCCGGGTGTCGCCTCCACGGGACTCGTCTTCCGGTGGCGCGACCGCCGACGGAAGCGGTGTCGGCCCTTCAAGCAGCAAGGGCGGTGCTAGCACAACACGACAAAGCCATGCGGCAAGGTAGCGGCCGCGACCGCGGTCTAATGGCACGACTGGACAGTGATAACCCGACTTCTTAGACACAGGCGACCCATAGAAGCCCATCCTTCCCCGACGAAGCCACTCCGGCGGCATGGCTGCCGATGACGATGGATGCGGATGGGGTGCACGGCTTCCTCCCGTGCGATGGCTCGGCCTTAGGGCTCGATACGGCCCGTGGCCATCGGCCCCGACCAGAAGAGCCCCATCGGGAGTCCCTAATCACCGCTGCAGGTGCCCGATCAGGAATTGGCGCGTGCAGGAGCTTTATTTTGGGTCGGCCCATGTAATGCTTGCCTGATCGCTAGCTCCCGCCTGATCGCTCGTTCGCTCCCTCGCTCGCTCGAGGACTGTTTTGGTCGTGCGTGGTTGACCAGTTAATTAGTGAATCATTGACTTTGATTTAAAAAAAAGAAAATAAAAAAAATTGATATTTAAAAATTCATGGATTTTGAAAAAGTTCATCCAATTTTTATAAGGTCAATCGAATTTAAAAAAATCACTAATTTTCATGTTGGTCAAGTATTATGGAAGGAAGATAGAACTTGATGAGGTTGTGGAACGTCTGCTCCCTCTAGATGGTGGCGCAGGGCAGAGGGAAATCTCTGTCGAGGCAACACCATTTGAGGAGGAAGCTAATGATGATGATCATGGAGCTTCGGATCAAGTTACTCTCGGACCTCGCAGGTCGACAAGATCACGTACTGCTCCTGAGTGGTACGGGAATCCTGTCTTATCCATCTTAGACAACAATGAGCCTTCGAATTATGAAGAAGGAATGGTGCGCCCGGATCCCAACAGATGGTTAGAGGCCATGAAGTCCGAGATGGTATCTATGTATGAAAACAAAGTGTGGACTTTGGAAGTATTACGTGAAAGTCGTAAGGCTATTCAGAAGAAATGGATCTTTAAGAAGAAGACGGACGCGGATGGTAATGTGACCGTTTATAAAGCTCGACTTGTGGCAAATGGTTTTTCACAAGTTCAAGGAGTTGACTACGATGAGACATTCTCACCGGTAGCGATGCTTAAGTCCGTCTGAATCATGTTAGCAATAGCTGCATTTTTCGATTATGAAATCTGGCAGATGGATGTCAAAATGGCGTTCCTTAACGGTTTTCTTAAGGAAAAGTTGTATATGATGCAACCCAGAGGTTTTGTCGATCCAAAGAATGCTAACAAAGTATGCAAGCTCCGGCGATCCATTTATGGACTGGTGCAAGCATCTCGGAGTTGGAATAAGCGCTTTGATGAGGTGATCAAGGCATTTGGGTTTATACAAGTTGTTGGAGAATCTTGTATTTACAAGAAAGTGAGTGGGAGCTCTGTAGAGTTTCTAATATTATATGTGGATGACATATTGCTGATTGGAAACAATGTGGAGTTTTTAGAGAGCGTAAAGGATTACTTGAACAGATGTTTTTCAATGAAAGACCTAAGAGAAGCTGCTTACATATTAGGCATTAAGATCTATAAGGATAGATCGAGGCGCCTAATAGGACTTTCACAAAGCACATACCTTGATAAAGTTTTGAAGAAGTTAAAAATGGAGCAGTCCAAGAAGGGGTTCTTGCCAGTGATACAAGGTATAAAGTTGAGTAAAACTCAGTGTCCAGTAACTACGAAAGATAGAGAAAAGATGAGTACCGTCCCCTATGCTTCAGTCGTAGGGTCTATCATGTATGCAATGTTGTGCACAAGACCGGACGTCAGCCTAGCCATAAGTATGTCGTCGTCACTTTGAGGGGGGAAATAGCCGCGTCGGGTCGTCATGGAGGGAACCTAGTGATGGGTTGGACTCACACCATGTTCTTACATGTTCCTATGGGCTGACCTATCGAAACGAGGTGGAAGAGTCCACTAGTCAAAGCCCGTCCGACGCAAGTCAAAGGCCTACATCTACGGGTCAACGGGGCTAGGGTTAGTCCGATCGGGTGGCTGTCGGGGGTAGTTATGCCACCGAAACATCGCTCGGGTCCTCATGCATGTGTGAAAATGATCTCACATGCGTAGACGCTCGTCCCGGCGCTCCCGTGCGTGTCCCCCTTCATGTACGGCAATGTCGTCGTCACTTTGAGGGGGGAAATAGCTGCGCGGGGTCGACATGGAGGGAACCTAGTGATGGGTTGGACTCAGACCATTTCCTGACATGTTCTTATGGGCTGAACTATCGAAACGAGGTGGAAGAGTCCACTAGTCAAAGCCTGTCTGACGCAAGTCAAAGGCCTAGATTTACTAGTCAAAGGGGCTAGGGTTAGTCCGATCGGGTGGTTGTCTCGGGTAGCTATGCCACCAAAATATCGCGTCGGGTCCTCACGCATGTGTAGAAGTGATGTGACATGCGTAGACGCCCATGACGGCGCTCCCGTGTGTGTCCCCTCTTCATGTACGACAATGTCGTCGTCACTTTGAGGGGGGAAATAGCCGCGTCGGGTCGACATGGAGGGAACCTAGTGATGGGTTGGACTCACACCATGTTCTTACATGTTCCTATGGGTTGACCTATCGAAACGAGGTGGAAGAGTCCACTGGTCAAAGCCCGTCCGACGCAAGTCAAATGCCTAGATCTACGGGTCAACGGGGCTAGGGTTAGTCCGACCGGGTGGCTGTCGGGGGTAGCTATGCCACCGAAACATCGCTCGTGTCCTCATGCAATTGTGAAAGTGATTTGACATGCGTAGACGCCTGTCGCGGCGCTCCCGTGTGTGTCCCCCTTCATGTACGGCAATGTCGTCGTCACTTTGAGGGGGGAAATAGCCTCGCGGGGTCGTCATGGAGGGAACCTAGTGATGGGTTGGACTCACACCATGTTCTTACATGTTCCCCTATGGGCTGACCTATCGAAACAAGGTGGAAGAGTCCACTGGTCAAAGCCCGTCCGACGCAAGTCAAAGGCCTAGATCTACGGGTCAAAGGGGCTAGGGTTAGTCCGATCGAGTGGCTGTCCGGGGTAGCTATGGCACCGAAACATCGCGTCGGGTCCTCACGCATGTGTGAAAGTGATCTGACATGCGTAGACGCTCGTCGCGGCGCTCCCGTGTGTGTCCCCTCTTCATGTACGACAATGTCGTCGTCACTTTGAGGGGGGAAATAGCCGCGTCGGGTCGACATGGAGGGAACCTAGTGATGGGTTGGACTCACACCATGTTCTTACATGTTCCTATGGGCTGACCTATCGAAACGGGGTGGAAGAGTCCACTGGTCAAAGCCCGTCCGACGAAAGTCAAAGGCCTAGATCTACGGGGCAAGGGTTAGTCCGATCGGGTGGCTGTCGGGGGTAGCTATGCCACCAAAACATCGCTCGGGTCCTCATGCATGTGTGAAAGTGATTTAACATGCGTAGACGCCTCTCGCGGCGCTCCCGCGTGTGTCCCCCTTCATGTACGGCAATGTCGTCGTCACTTTGAGTGGGGAAATAGCCGCGTCGGGTCGACATGGTGGGAACCTAGTGATGGGTTGGACTCAAACCATGTTCTTACATGTTCCTATGGCTGACCTATCAAAACGAGGTGGAAGAGTCCACTAGTCAAAGCCCGTCCGACCCAAGTCAAAGGCCTAGATCTACGGGTCAAAGGGGCTAGGGTTAGTCCGATCGGGTGGCTGTCCGGGGTAGCTATGGCACCGAAACATCGCGTCAGGTCCTCACGCATGTGTGAATGTGATCTGACATGAGTAGACGCCCGTCGCGGCGCTCCCGTGTGTGTCCCCTCTTCATGTACGACAATGTCGTCGTCACTTTGAGGGGGGAAATAGCCGCCTCGGGTCGACATGGAGAGAACCTAGTGATGGGTTGGACTCACACCATGTTCTTACATGTTCCTATGGGCTGACCTATCGAAACGAGGTGGAAGAGTCCACTGGTCAAAGCCCGTCCGACGCAAGTCAAAGGCCTAGATCTACGGGGCTAGGGTTAGTCCGATCGGGTGGCTGTCGGGGGTAGCTATGCCACCGAAACATCGCTCGGGTCCTCATGCATGCGTGAAAGTGGTTTGACATGCGTAGACGCTTGTCGCGGCGCTCACGTGTGTGTCCCCCTTCATGTACGGCAATGTCGTTGTCACTTTGAGTGGGGAAATAGCCGCGTCGGGTCGACATGGAGGGAACCTAGTGATGGGTTGGACTCAGACCATGTTCTTACATGTTCCTATGGGCTGATCTATCAAAACGAGGTGGAAGAGTCCACTGGTCAAAGCCGGTCCGACCCAAGTCAAAGGCCTAGATCTACGCGTCAACGGGGTTAGGGTTAGTTCGATCGGGTGACTGTCGGGGGTAGCTATGCCGCCGAAACATCGCGTCGGGTCTTCATGCATGTGTGAAAGTGATGTGACATGCATAGACGCCCATCGCGGCGCTCCCGTGTGTGTCCCCCTTCATGTACGGCAATGTCGTCGTCACTTTGAGGGGGAAAATAGCCGCGTCGGGTCGACATGGAGGGAACCTAGTGATGGGTTGGACTCACACCATGTTCTTACATGTTCCTATGGGCTGACCTATCGAAACGTGGTGGAAGAGTCCACTCGTGAAAGCCTGTCCGTCGCAAGTCAAAGGCCTCGATCTATGGGTCAACGGGGCTAGGGTTAGTCCGATCGGGTGGCTGTCGGGGGTAGCTATGCCACCGAAACATCGCGTCGGGTCCTCATGCATGTGTGAAAGTGATGTGACATGCGTAGACGCCCGTCGCGGTACTCCCGGATGTGTCCCCCCTCCATATACGACACTGCCGCCGTCACTTTGAGGGGGGGGGGGGGGAACGTGCGCGCCGAGTCAAGCCGGAGTAACATGTATGAATTTTTTTTAATAAAAATAATCTGTAAGTAACATGTATATCTTCAATAAAAGATCTAATAAAAAAATTATGAGTAACATGTATAAATTTTGTTTAATAAAAATATTTTTTTTAAACATACATAAAAATATATTAAAAAATGCAGGTAGGTACGCCGACGGCTAAGCTGTCGGCATACCCTGCCACGTCACCGATCCACGGCATCAAGGAGGTCGTGTGGGGTTCGGAGATATGCCGACGGCTAAGCTGTAGGCATAGCTAGGGCTTATCCCCTCAGCCTGCCGTGCCTCCACTCATTCTGCCCTCACCCTACCCCTGCCCTCCTCCTCCACCCGCGCCGCCGCCATCTCCGCCCGCGCCGCCGTCTCCCACCTGGACCCTTCCCCGTCCACGTCCCGGCCACACCGCTGCCCCGCTCTCGGCCACCTCGTCCCCGCCCCGACCGTCCTCGCCCCAGCTGCGCCGCCGCCTCCCACCTGGACCCTTCCCCGTCCACGCCCCGGCCACACCGCTGCCCCGCCCTCGGCCACCACGTCCCCGCCCCGACCGCCCTCGCCCCAGCTGCCCCGCGCGCGGCCGGCCCTCCCCTGCTCCAGCCCTCCACCCCCTGGACCCGACCCTGCCCCACGGTGAGTTCCTTGTCCCAAAAAGTTCATATTCGTGTTCAGCTGCAACTGTTCCATAAATGCAAATATGATGTTCAAAAAGTTTCAAGGAGAAGAGTAGAAAGCTGTTCTACTGTGGGCACTGCGGAAATGCACATATGCAGCAGCTTTTCAGAACGTCTTTCCTTATGATCCTTTTAGTAGTGTACGTACATAGTACAGATGGCTAGATGGTTAACCTTCTGGCGTGGTTTACTGTTTACAGAGAAGATATGTACTCCCTCCGTCCCAAAATAACTGTCTCAAGCTTAGTACAATTTTGCTAGTACAAAGTTGAGACACTTATTTTGAGACGGAGGGAGTATGAGAAATGTCAACCAGCGGAGCAAGGCGGCTGCTGTTGCAAGTGGCAGGTTGGGGGCTGATTGTGCCGAGAATCGCAGGCTAGAAGGATCGACGAGACAACAGCAAAAACGATGGAAAAAACAAGGTTCCTGGCGTAGTCTTGTTTTGATGTTTCTGAAGTTACTGCTACTGTCCTGTAATAAGCTCTGATTTTATTATTATTTTTGCTGGCTTTGGTAGCTGGAGTTTGTTGCTGCGTTATGTTATGTTCTACTGCAATTACTCCCCAGTGGCTGTGGTGGAGACTGGTTTTCTTGTGGGTTCCTGACAGGAGTTGAACCTGAGGCCAGCTTGTTTGTTTCATCAGTTTTTAGAGATAAAAACTGGGCGCGATGCTCCTTGATTCCGAGAAGTCTAATGACTGATCTAGTTGGTTTGGATTTAGGACCTGTGCTAATTAGAACTTGTGTACTTTCAGAAAGAGTACCTAAAGGATTGGGAAGTTGTGTTCAAGGTGTCGCCACATGGTAAGCTACCGGACCCAAACGATGATGATTACTACAACATAAACCCCATGACATACGAGGGGGTGTTCTTTCAAGAGCAAGATGGTGAAGTTGTCCGAAACAAGGACGATGATGACTTGGGTTATGTAGAGCTTAGGAATCTCGAGGTGCGGGAGTACTTGCGCCTAGTGAAGGCAAATGACAATTACAATCGTGAGATGATGGTGGTTAGTTTTGCCCTCTTCAAATCAAGCTAAAATTTGCACTTTCACTCCTTATGATCTTCTAGTTTGCTTGGTTAACTAACATCGAGGCTATGGTGGCGTCTTGGAATAACCGCGCGGAGCCACCACAAATGGGACCCCACCACCACCTGCTGGAGAACCCCCACATGTGCCCTTGTTCGATGAATGGGTGGCACTAGGCAGTCAGACTGCGGTTAGTACATTTACCTAACTATTGACAAACTAGCTCTCGTTCAATCAACACTATCATATTATATTTATCCTTACAATCTTTTCTCAAACATGTAGGGGACTGGTGACTCGACTCCTGCTTCGTCGAGTTTTGATGCTGTTTTTTAAGTTTCTACTTGTGTTCATTAGATGATGTTCTTGAAACAATCATGATATGTGTTGTCATATTAAACTTTATGTAATATTTGTGAGATGATGATGATGTTGGACTTTATGATGATCTTAGTGTGATGTCATATTTGTGTCATATATCTGTCATATTATTGTGTTGATTTTGAATGAAATGGACAAAATTGAGAATATAAAAAAACAGAGGGTATCTATGCCTACAGCTTTGCTGTCGGCATAGATATTCCGAGGTAAGCCAGTTGCTGCCACGTGGCACATCTGTGCCGACGGCTGGACCGTCGGTGTATAGATATGGCATCAGTAGTCAACACGTGGCGCATCTATGCCTACGGCCAAGCTGTCGGCATTCATTTACCATCTATGCCGACGGCCTGGCCGTAGGGATAGATGCGCCACGTGTCGTTCCGAGGGACGGCCGGCGCAGTACATCTACCATCTATGCCGACGGCCTGGCTGTAGGCATAGATGCGCCACGCGTCACTCCGCGGGATGGCCGGCGTAGTAGCGGCGCCGTCAGAAACCCTTTCATGAAAAAATACGCCGAGGGTCAAACTACGCTGACAGCTGTACGAAAGCTATCGGCATAGATACATATGCCGACGGCCTTTCAATGCCGACGGTCGAGGCATCTACGCTGACGTGTTCTACGCCGACGGGGGTATGCCGACGACATCCGTCGGCATAGATCTATGCCGACGGTAGGAGGGCTATGCCGACGGCATGTGGCTGTAGGCATAGTTGAAAATTCTAGTAGTTGTTTATATGGAGGGTTGCAAGCCCGATCATGCGTACAAGATAGATGTTTGAGATACAACTTGGAAGAGAAGAAAACTAGGAGATAGAAAAGATAAAAGGTTACAAGAGTATCTATCTTGCCTAACTAAATCTCCTTCAATTGTACTTCGGTTTGGATACTCCATACGGTTAGGATATATCTCGTTTAACACCCTCCCGTAATCACAACTTCATCAAGTTGAGATTATATCTGAATGCTTCAAAACTTCTTGTAGGCAAAGCTTTGGTGAATCCATCTGCTACTTGGTCCTTCGAATGAATGAACCTAATGTCTAAGAGTTTATTTATAACTCTTTCTCGAACAAAATGAAAATCAATTTCAATGTGCTTTGTTCTAGCATGAAAGACTCGATTTGCTCATAGATATGTAGCACCCAAGTTATCACACCATAAACATGGAGCTTTAGTGCTTCTTATACCTAGTTCCTTCAAAATAGACTGCATCCATATAATTTCTGCTGTTGCATTGGCCAGAGCTTTGTATTTTGCTTCTGTGTTGGATTTGGAAACAGTAGCTTGTTTTCTTGCACACCAGGATATTAAATTAGGTCCAAAGAAAACTGCAAAGCCACCAGTTGAGCATCTGTCATCTAGACATCCAGCCCAGTCTGAGTCAGAAAAGGCACTGACAAGTGAGGAAGGTGACTTGCTGAAATTTAGACCAATGCCTAAAGTATTCTTCACATATCTTACTATACATTTAGCAGCAGTGAGATGAACTGTAGTAGGTGCATGAAGAAACTGACAGACTTTGTTAACAACAAAAGAAATGTCTAGTCTAGTGAGTGTCAGATACTGAAGAGCACCTACTAAGCTTCTATATTTTGTACTGTCTTCTGAGTTTAGGAGTTCTCCTTCCACAAGAGACAGTTTTTCTGTGCTAGACAAAGGAGTGGGAGAAGGCTTACAACTTTGCATACCGACTTTTTTAACTAGATCTGCCTTAGCTTGAGATAGATGAAGACCATCCTTGTGTCTTTTTACCTCAATCCCAAGAAAGTAGTGTAAATCTCCCAAGTCCTTGAGAGCAAATTCTGTAGACAAATCTTTTAACAGTCCTGTTATGGCTTCATCAGATGAGCTTGTTACAATGATGTCATCAGCATATATGAGAACAAATATGGATGTATTTGACTTGTTGTAAATAAACAATGAAGTGTCAGATTTTGAAGGAACGAAACCAAGTGCTTGCATCTTTTTGCTGAGATGAGAGTACCATGCTCTTGGGGCCTGTTTTAGTCCATACAAGGCTTTGTCAAGTTTGCAGACATAAGAAGGTGCACTAGGACGTTCAAACCCAGGAGGTTGTTTCATGTAAACCTCTTCCTCCAGAACACCTTGTAGAAACGCGTTCTGTACATCTAGCTGTCGTAGACTCCATCCCCTGGACACAGCAATACACAGAACAAGACGGATGCTGGCAGCTTTAAAAACTAGACTAAAGGTGTCCTCATAGTCAATACCATACCTTTATTTGAAACGTTTTGCAACAAGCCTAGCTTGGTAGCGATCAATGGTTCCATCAACTTTTCTTTTTATCCTGTAGACCCACTTACAATCAATGATATTTTTACCTTGTTGAGGAGGAACCAGATGCCATGTCTTGTTCTTCTTGAGTGCCATGAGTTCATCATGCATCGCTTTTCGCCAATTTTCCTTGCTAAAGGCTTCTTCAAGAGTGTTAGGTTCTCCTGGCTCACCTGTTGAACACACCATTCCGTATTTCGTAATATGCTTGTAATCAATAGGTTTAATTACCCCTTGTCGTAGCCGTGTTTGACGTTGAACAGAAGTTGTTGGTGCAGCTACTAAAACCGGCAATGTAGAGGATCCTGGATTACTACCAGGTTGATCTCCACCTGATTCCGAGGCGAGATCACCTTCGGCAGCGTCGGGCGCCGCGTCTGCAGTTGCTGCAGCTTCTGGATCTTGTGCATCTGGCGAGTGTTGCGCGAGGGCGTTTCTGTCCACAGAAGATCCCCCGAGCTGAGCAGTTGCATTATGGGCGTCATTATGACCCGTCGGCCCGCCTGTGTCCGACCGAGTCGGAGCGTGCCGCTTGTACACGCGCGGTTGGCTCGCACGCTGTGCACAAGGGACAAGCGCGCCGCTCGCACCTGACCGCATGTCTGTATATGTCGCTGTCGACGCGCTGCTGGGTGCAAGTGCCGAGGCAGATCCGCTTCATGGCGGTTGATCCAAGGAGGATGTGTCCCCCTGACTGCATGGCGGCTGATCCAAGGAGGATCTGTCTCCCTGGCTACGGCACATAAAATGCCGACCTGGTGCACCGTTTTCTCCTATGTTTGCTGCGCCATTTGCGTCAGAATTTTCACTGGCGTTTTCTACATCATTCTAAGACTCAGAGAGGCTGTTAGAAGGGTTAGTCAACATATGATCATCACAATTATTAATCCCCCCTTGATCATAGCCGGATAGGTAAGGAGATAAGAATAAGATTTCTTTGCGAAGTAGAGAACCGGCATTAGGGTGGAGATCCGCAAAAGGAAACTTTGTCTCATCGAAAATGACATGGCGAGAGATGTATACACGACCAGTGGAGATGTCAAGACACTTGACACCTTTGTGTTGAGCACTGTACCCAAGAAAAGCATATTGCTTTGAGCGAAACATGAGCTTGCGAGGGTTGTAAGGGCAAAGATTAGGCCAACAGGCGCAGCCAAAGACACAGAGAGAACTGTAATCAGGTTTGACCTAAAGGAGACGCTCCATGGGTGTTTCATTGTGGATGACACGACTAGGTAACATATTGATGATATGGACGGCTGTAAGGAACGCCTCATCCCAAAATTTGAGAGGCATGGAGGCTCCTCCTAGGAGAGCCAGACCAACCTCAACTATATGCCTATGCTTGCGTTCGGTTGACCCGTTTTGTTGGTGAGCATGTGGACAAGACACATGATGGGATATGCCAAGATTTTGGAAGAAGGAATTGAGCTTCTCATATTCCCCTCATGTCACGCCCAAGATGCGACCCTATCCTCAATTTGGCACGAGGGCCTCGTCAGGGATAGAAGCGCATCTCGT
Organism: Hordeum vulgare subsp. vulgare; assembly: GCF_904849725.1. Taxonomy (NCBI): domain Eukaryota; kingdom Viridiplantae; phylum Streptophyta; class Magnoliopsida; order Poales; family Poaceae; genus Hordeum; species Hordeum vulgare. The sequence continues at coordinate 544,156,674 of NC_058520.1, forward strand.
CGTGTCGCAAGAATGGATATCGTTACAAGTACATGTACTGCAAAAGAAGATATATATAATGGAATTGGCTTATACTCGCCACAAGCTACATCAGAGTCACATCAGTACATTTCATAATCATCAAGAGTAAGAGCAGGGTCCGACTACGGACGGAAACAAACGAGAAAAGAAGAACGACATCCATCCTTGCTATCCCAGGCTGCCGGCCTGGAACCCATCCTAGATTGGTGATGAAGAAGAAGAAGAAGCAACTCCAAATGAACAAGCAACGCGCCCGTGTCAAGTAACCTTTACCTGTACCTGCAACTGGTGTTGTAGTAATCTGTGAGCCACAGGGGGACTCAGCAATTCATTTTCAAAGGTATCAAGACTAGCAAAGCTTAATGGGTGAGGTATGGTTAAGTGGTGAGGTTGCTGCAGCGACTAAGCATATATTTGGTGGCTAACTTACGAGTACAAGAAAATAAGAGGGGGAAGATCTACGCACAGCGGACGTGACTACTGATGATCAAATGAATGATCCTGAACACCTACCTACGTCAGACATAACCCCACCGTGTCCTCGATCGGAGAAGGAACTAAGGAAAGAGACAATCACGGTTACGCACACAGTTGGCATATTTTAATTAAGTTAACTTCAAGTTATCTAGAACGAGTGTTAAACAAAGTTTCCACGTTGTCACATAACCGCTGGCACGGCTTTCCGAAAGATTTAACCCTGCAGGGGTGCTCCAACTAGTCCATTACAAATTACCACAAGCCGCATGGAAATCCTCAATCACGAAGCTCGCGATCTCGTCGGATTCCTTAGTGGAAAACCTCAACTCTGAGATTACCCAAAGCATCACCGGAATCCCGATGCACAAGATATCTCGTCAAAGGTAAAACTAATCCAGCAAGGCCACCCGACGTGTCGACGATCCCGATAGGAGCCGCGTATCTCGTTCTCAGGACACGACGGATAAGAGAAGCGTACGGTGGCCTGATAGACGTCACCCGAGTTGCCCCGGGTTGGCCCTGCATGATGCTCGGTTTTGGACCACCACCATCAGCACTGGTCCTCCCTGTATTATGTGCAATTACTCCTCGGGTTCATGACGGCCTATGCTTTCAGTATTAACAAATTTATTATGTTGGGCAAATGTAGTACCAATGTTGGGCCTTGCCACACCAGCTTTAATCTAAAATGAATTATCAAGGGGGTCCCCATAACAACCCCGATCGTGTTAGGAGCGCTCAATTATGGAACATAACACCGGTAGCCGAAACTAAGGGGGCAAAGGTGGAACAAAACACCAGGCTAGAAAGGCCAAGCCTTCCACCTTTTACCAAGTATATAGGTGCATTAAATTAAATAGAATTAATATGGTGATATGACAAGGAAACCATGTTATCACATGGAAGCAACTAGCAACACTAACAACATGGTTAAGCAATCGGTAACATAGCCAATCAGTGGTTTGCTAGGTCGAACAGGTTGAAGGTTATCATGGCATGATTGAGAGGCTGATATTCAACATGTGGTAGGCAACGAGACATAATCGATAGAAGCGGTAAAACTAGCATGGCAATAATAGTAATGGTATCTGGGGAAATGGTCATCTTGCGTGAGATCCCGCTTGGATGAAGAATGACTCCGTGAAGCAGACGAACCGAAGTAGTCGAACGGGTCCTCACATCCGACACGCTTGCGGAGCTCTATCGAGACGGGGGAAACCGGTAACAAGCATCAACACACGAGATTCACCACAAGATGCACAACACAAAATGCAACCCAAATATGATGCATGAGCAGCTGAATACATGCAAGTCACGGCATGACAATTCACGACAAACAAACACTACAGATTAAGTGAAGTTCAATATGCAACGAGTTGCATATTGACGAAACTCCACGTTTATTTATTTAGTTCTATCCCGATTAGATACACGACAATATTAAATATTGTTGAACATGGCAAGAGGTGAAGCGCAAATTAATCTACCTAGCTATGCATTTTAAATGAGGTCGGAAATAACTTATAGCATCTCCGAAATGACCCCATGTGTTGAATTCTAATTCTGTCCGGATCTGACCTAAACACATTTTATGTTTGTTAAACAGCGAAATAAAGTGGTTCACGTGAAACTACTCATCGTTCTGCACCATTTACATATATGGCACATCACCAACGGAGCTACGGACAAATAGTTACGATGTAAACCGTTTTCAACACGTCGACATGCAAACCGATGCAAACAGCACACTAAACAGTTCTAATTATGCATGAGAGTTGGAAATTATTACCTACACGAAATTCTAGTCAAGACTCGTATATAACTTATTCCGATCCGGTGCATGGATTAGCAACTACGGGCATTTGAAAAAATGTTGATTTTTCTGAAAATTAGCAAAATTCCTAGCATAGAAAAAAGGAAAGAACTGGGCTGAATCTGAAGCAAGAATGTGACAGGGATTAAAAAAACACAGGGAAAAAATATGGACCAACTAGGATTTGAACCCAAGACCCTAGGTCTCTCTACAAGACACAAGCCAGTAAGCTAGCGTTGTGATTATGTCCAACATATGAGCACTGGGCTAGTTAAAACTGAACCATGGGCGAACCTAAATCATAAATATATCAAAAGGAAAAATCGGGATGAGTGGGATTCGAACCCCAGACCTCTTTGTATGTGCTAGCGCGGCTGACCAGTTGGGCTACGAACTAACTGGTATAAACTGAATTTCTACTCAAATGAAAATATCCTGTGGCGAACCTGACGAAATTGAAACACGAAACGGAGACAACACCATTGACAGGTTCGGATGCAGGTCGGGGATGCAGGTCGGGGCATCAAGATCCAGCGGGCACCAGCGGGATGGGCGGATCCTGGAGCACCTACTCCATTCCCGGTGGCTATGGGGCTCGATCCGCAGAGATGGAGCTCACATGGTGCGTTCATGGCTGCACCTGCAGTTGTTGTTCAGAGAAACAGAGAAAGGGGGAGCATGAGAGAGAGGGAAAGCAGAAGAAGTAATGGGGAAGGAGAGGAAGTAGATGCCCGGGGCGACGGAGAGGAAGGCACGGGCGACCTGCTGGCTGGTGCTAGCTTCCTTCAAGCACGGCCATGGCGTGATGTTCCTGAAGAAAAGGAAAAGAGAGTGGGGAGAGGGAGAGAGAGGGAACCAGTGGGAGGACAAGGGAGAGGACGACATGGCCGACCTGGAGGTGGTCGTCGGCGACGGCCGGTCCGGCGAGGCCACTAAGCGGAAGCTGGCAGAGGAGCTTGGGTGCTCCCGCACCACATCACAAGCTGCACGCAGCTACTGGGGTCGAGCGGGCATGGGGCTCCGGCGGCTGGAGGCAAAGGGGAGGCGGCGACCTGGGAGGCTGGCTGCTGCTCGCGACGCCTGCGGGGAAGCTGCTGCTGCGGGCGAGGCTCTGATTGGATGCAAACGCACAACGAGGAGGAGGGGTTTGGTCGGGAGGAGATCCCGAGGGAGAGGGTGGCGGCGACCCTGGACACGGGAGGATTGATTGATGGGATAGGGGTCCTAGGTTTTAGGGTTTGACTGCTTAAATAGGTAGGTGGGTTTGGATAGGGCTGATCTGGACCTTCCGATTCAATCGAACGGCCGAGAAATAAAGGTTAGGGTATCCAATGGACAAACCGATGACGGTTTGCGGTAAAACCGGGTTGATCTGAACCCAACGGTCACGACCGCCGGGTTCGGGTTTCGGGAGGTTTTCAGACTGGACTGCGTGTAGGGTCAATGTACTGTGCAGAGGGGCTAGGCGGAGATGAGAGGGAAAACAGGCACCCGGCAACACATTTTAAAAACACCGACAACCGTCCGACGGTAGACCGAATACGGTGCCGCTACGGTCGACCGTTCGGGTACCAGACGGACTCCGATTGCGACCAAACTTGACAGGCGGCCTACCTATATTAAAATAACACCGCACGTCAAATCTCACCCCGAACGGAAAAAGTTTTACGCACACTTTTAAAAACAAGATTCGAACGATGCCGCGGGCGCGTGCGTGTGTGGTCGGGCTCAAAACGGACAACGACGTGAACCGGCAACTAACAACGGGTGAAGTTTTGAAAACTGGCGGCAACGGAGATGACGATGCAATTCAGATGATGCGCATGATGCGATGATGATGCGACAAATAAAAATATCCACATGGCGGAAACGGAATAAAGGGGGAATCTTGTGGAACGTCGGTCTCGAGTTGTCATGGCTCCCCAATCAGACTGGACAACAATTATCTTACTATCAAACTTTCTTTCAACAAGTGCTTGAAAGTTTTGAAAAACTTGAAACACATCAGATCTTTTCTTGAGAAGATAAATCCAGGAGAATTTTCTATAGTCATCTATGAAACTTACGTAATAAGTGTGTCTACCAACAGAAAGAGAGTCAGGGCCCCAAACACCCGAAAAGATTAATTGTAAAGGTTTTGTGGAGACACTGGTTGATATAGGATATGGTAATTGATGACTCTTAGCACACTGACAAGAATTACAAATAGTCTCAGTAGTACGCTCACCAATAAACATGAGCTTATTTTTCGTAAGCAATTTTTCAACTAGAGAAAAAGAGGCATGTCCTAAACGATCATGCCATCGAGTGGACGAAAGCTTGATAGCACCACAAGCTTGTTTGTTGAATCTTCTAAACTCCAGAATCAATGGGTAAAGCCCTCGAACGCATCTACCTCGATAGCGGATTTTCTCCGTTGCCTAATCCTTGAACAACAAGAAATAAGGATGAAATTCAAGGAAAACATGATTGTCTATGGCAATTCTATGAACTGAGAGAAGATTTTTGTGGGCACAAGGAACATGCAGGATTCTTTTGAAATGAATTTTTCTACTAGGGGTTTTAAAAATTGAATGACCAATGTGACATATGCCCATACCTTCTCCACTTGCAGTGTGGATTTGATCTTTTCCACGGTATTTTTCCTTCATGGTGAACTTTTCCAGCTCGTTGGTGATGCGGTTGGTGGCTCCGCTGTCAACATACCAATTTGTATCAATGCCATATGAACCATCAGCTGCAACAACCATCTTTTCTTCATCTTGCGAGGAATCTTCATATTCGTCGTAGCGGTATGATGACCAACAAGTATAGGGGATCAATCGTAGTCCTTTCGATAAGTAAGAGTGTCGAACCCAACAAGGAGCAGAAGGATCTGACAAGTGGTTTTCAGCAAGGTAAAATCTGCACGGACTGAAATTGTCGGTAACAAGTGAATGTGTGGTGAGATGGTTCGTAGCAAGCAACAAGTAACAAAAGTAGCAACGATGCAGCAAAGTGGCCCAATCCCTTTTTAGCAAGGGACAAGCCTGGACAAAGTCTTATAGGAGGAAAAACGCTCCCGAGGACACACGGGAATTTCTGTCATGCTAGTTTTCATCATGTTCATATGATTCACGTTCTTTACTTTGATAGTTTGATATGTGGGTGGACCGGCGCTTGGGTACTGCCCTTAATTGGACAAGCATCCCACTTATGATTAACCCCTCTCGCAAGCATCCGCAACTACGGAAGAAGAATGAAGGCAAAGTCTAACCATAGCGTTAAACTAGTGGATCCAAATCAGCCCCTTACGAAGCAACACATAAACTAGGGTTTAATCTTCTGTCACTCTAGCAACCCATCATCTACTTAATACTTCCCAATGCCTTCCTCTAGGCCCAAATAATTGTGAAGTATTATGTAGTCGACGTTCACATAACACCACTAGAGGAAAAACAACATACAACACATCAAATTACCGAACGAATACCAAATTCACATGACTACTATTAGCATGACTTATCCCATGTCCTCAGGAACAAAAGTAGCTACTCACAAAGCATAATCATATTCATGATCAGAGAGGTAATGAGTAGCATCAAGGATCTGAACATAAACTCTTCCAGCAAATAATCCAACTAGCATCAACTACAAAGAGTAATCAACACTACTAGCAACCTTACAAGTACCAATCGGAGTCGCGAGACAGAGATTGGTTACAAGTGATGAACTAGGGTTTAGAGATGAGATGGTGCTGATGAAGATGTTGATGGTGATGAGTCCCCTCCGATGAGAGAAGTGTTGGCGATGACGATGGCGACGATTTCCCCCTCCGGGAGGGAAGTTTCCCCGACAGGATCGTCCTGTCGGAGCTCTAGATTGGTTCTGCTCAAGCTCCGCCTCGTGGCGGCGGCGAAACCACGAAAAAGCTCCTCCTTGATTTTTTTCCAGACGAAACCCTTCATATAGCAGAAGAGGGGGGCAAGTGGGCCAGCAGGTTGCCCACAAGCCCCCATGGCACGGCCTGGGGGGTGGTTGCGCCGTGCAGACTTGTGGCCACCCCCTGGCACCCCTCTGGCACTTCTTCGACCCAGTATTTTTTATAAATCAGGAAAAAAAATCCTCGTTGATTTTTACGGCGTTTGGAGTTGCGCAGAATAGGTATCTCAACTTTGCTCCACTTTGAGGCCAGAATTCCAGTTGCCGGCATTCTCCCTCTTCATGTAAACCTTGCAAAATAAGAGAGAAAAGGCATAAGAATTGTACCGTGAAGTGAAATAACAGCCCAAGAAGCCATAAATATCAACATGAAAACATGATGCAAAATGGACGTATCAACTCCCCCAAGCTTAGACCTCGCTTGTCTTCAAGCGAAAGCCTAGCTCAATAAATATGTCCACATGTTTAGGGAGAGAGGTGTCGACAAAACAAGATACGAACATGCATGCATCATGATCATGATCAGAACAGCAATACCGACATATAATCTCTCATGCTAAAGTGATAATTCCTTCACAAAGTAAAGCATGGATCAAGAACCTTACCGAGAAGTGACAACCGATAGCCTTTAGTCATTGAAGTAATTGCAATTTATCACAACATCAGAAAGAGTCAAATAATAGCTTGTAAAGCAAATCCACTACTCAATGATTCTTCCGTTCTCTACAATTGCTATAACTCACGTGGTACTCATGAGATCAAAGTTTCAGCTTGACACAGAGAAAGATAGGGGCTTATAGTTTTGCCTCCCAACTTCTTACCTCAAGGGTAATGTCAACAATAATAATTCATGAATACTTACCTCCAAGTTGACATATGAATATAGATCTTTCCCAAGCATATGACGTTAGCTAAGATAAAGACGAAATAGGGAATTGGTGAAGATCACCATGACTCTTACAAGGGCAAAAAGTAAAGGTACAAGATAGGCCCTTCGCAGAAGGAAGCAGAGGTTTTCATGCGCTTCTGAGGTTTGGATGCGTGTCCTCTTAGTGTGGAGGAACGTCACTTTATATTGCCTCCTGTGATAAAGAACTTTATTATGCAGTCTGTCGCTTTTATGTCTTCCTCATCACAGGTTTGTACAAAGCTTATTTTCCACACACTAATAGATCATACATATTAGAGAGCAATTTTTATTTCTTTCACCGATGACAACTTACTTGAGGGATCATATTCAATCCATAGGTAGGTATGGTGGACACTCATGGCAAACTGGTTGAAGGTTTATGGATGCACAAGTAGTATCTCTACTTAGTGCGGGAGGTTTGGCTAATGTGAGGTGGAAGCAATCTTCACATGCTAAGGGATCTCTAATCATATAACATTGTTCGGAGCCAAGCAAACACAATTCATTATGTTGTCTTCCTTGTCCAACATCTACTTCTAGGCATGCAATAGTTTAGCGAGTGTTCACAATCATAGATGGTGTGAGAGATGATATATTTATATGTGAACCTCTCCTTCTTTATCACTTCCTATTAATTGCAACCACGACCAAGGTCTACGTTTTCCTACCCTCAACAAGTTTCAATCCTCATTCTTTTTATATGTGAAGCCATCACTTCCCATAAGATCACTACATTATCTTTCATGCTTTTGTTCTATTCTCACTCTTTTGATCATGGCAAGAGGCAAAGCCCTTCAACTAAGACACTCTTTATTATATGGCTCACGAGCTCGAATACATCGGGGGTGACACGAAGTAAAACTCAAGACTAAAACACTAAGACTTTTATTCTACTAGAGAAAGAGAAAACTGAAAAGGAAAACTAAAACAAAGGTAAAGGCAAAAGATGTGATGGTGATACGATACTGGGGCAACTCCCCCAAGCTTGGCACAAGCTAAGTGGATTGCCCATACCCATGTTTAATTGTCTTCCTTTGGTGGTGATGGTGGTGGAGTTGTTGTAATCTTTGACTCCAAGAGGGCCATTAATCTTTGATTTATACCTTGGAGATCTGCGATATGTTTTTCCAGCAAAACAACTTCACGAGTGAGACAAGTATTAGCACGAGTTGTTTCACAAAACCTCAATAGTTCAATCAAGGATGGAGACAGTAGGTGGAGGTAGGGTTGGAGGAAATCCACTTCCTCAACTTCTTCCCTATTGAGCACAAATTGCACTTCGTCCCACGCGTGATTCCTCTCCTTGGTTTTGCCCTTGGTTTCTTTAGGTAGCCTTTCCTTAGCCTCCATGACCTCCATCCTTTTCAGATCAGCACTTACTTCTCCATAAAATTGAGGGAGATTGTTCTCCCCCACAGATTTCTGAGACGACATCTTGCTCTAAATCTGCGGCAGAAAACACGCTCGAAACGAAAAACACAGGAAATCTGTGTGATGCAGGGGTCAGACCAAACGGGAGTATATATAATGATTTTTTCAGACCAGAAGGATTACCCTGCACGAAAATGGAGTCCGGGAGGTGCACGAGGTGGCCACAAGCCCTCACGGCGCGGCCAGGGGGTGGGCCCGCGCCGTGCAGTCTTGTCGCCTCCTCGCGCACTTTCCGGACTACTTCCAATTTTTGTATTTTTTTTCAAATATTCCAAAACGGAGAAAATTTCGTACTGGAAAAGTTTTGGACTCTGTTTTCTTACAGAATCACATACCTCTTCGTTTTCGGAGTTTGAAACAGGCTGATAAATATCCCTTAGGTATTCTTCCGGAGTTATGGTATTGATGATATTGCTTTCAACATTTATGGGAGTACCTGAGATATAATGCTTGATTCTCTGCCCATTTACAACTCTCGGACAATTACCTTCCGTGTTGTTGATCTTGATAGCACCGGAACAATATACTTCCTCAACAACATAGGGACCTTCTCATTTAGAGAGAAGCTTGCCTGCAAAGAATCTTAAACGAGAGTTATAAAGCAAGACATAATCACCTACATTGAACTCACGCTTTTGTATCCTCTTATCATGCCACCTCTTAACCTTTTCTTTGAACAACTTGGCATTCTCATATGCCTGAGTTCTCCATTCATCAAGCGAGCTAATATCAAATAACCTCTTCTCACCGGCAAGTTTGAAATCAAAGTTGAGCTCTTTGATTTCCCAATAAGCTTTATGCTCTAGCTCAAGAGGCAAATGACATGCTTTACCGTACACCATTTTGTACAAACACATACCCATGGGATTCTTATAGGCAGTTCTATAAGACCACAGTGCATCACCGAGCTTCTTAGACCAATTCTTTCTAGACCTATTGACAGTCTTTTGCAGAATTAGTTTAATCTCTCTATTGCTTAACTCTACTTGACCACTGGACTGAGGGTGGTAGGGAGACGCAATTCTATGGTTGACATCGTACTTAGCAAGCATTTTACAGAAAGCACCATGAATGAAGTGTGAACCACCATCGGTCATTAGATATCTAGGGACTCCAAATCTAGGGAAGATAACTTCTTTAAGCATCCTGATAAAAGCGTTGTGATCAACACTACTAGTGGGGATAGCTTCTACCCACTTAGTGACGTAACCAACAGCAACTAGGATATGAGTATACCCATTGGATTTTGGAAAAGGTCCCATATAATCAAAGCCCCAGACATCAAATGGTTCAATGACAAGTAAATAGTTCATAGGCATTTCCTGACGTTTCCTAATATTACCTATTCTTTGACATTCGTCACATGACAAGACAAACTTACGGGCATCCTTGAAGAGAGTGGGCCAACAGAAACCTGATTGCAATACCTTGTGTGCAGTTCTATCTCCCGCATGGTGTCCTCCGTAGGCCTCGGAGTGACACTTCTGTAGGATCTGTCCCAGTTCATGTTCAGGTACACAACGTCTAATAACACCATCTACTCCTTCCTTATAAAGGTGAGGATCATCCCAAAAGTAGTGTCTCAAGTCAAAGAAGAATTTCTTCTTTTGCTGGTACGTGAAACTAGGTGGTATGTATTTGGGAACGATATAGTTTGCATAATCAGCATACCACGGTGCACTACGTGAAGCATTGATGACATTCAATTGCTCATCGGGAAATCTATCATCAATAGGTTGTGGGTCATCAAGAACGTTCTCCAACCTAGACAAGTTATCTGCTACTGGGTTATCAGCACCCTTTTGTCAACAACGTGCAAATCAAATTCTTGTAGCAAGAGAACCCATCTGATAAGTCTAGGTTTAGCGTCCTTCTTCTCCATGAGGTACTTAATAGCAGCATGATCAGTGTGAATGGTGACTTTGGAATCAACTATGTAAGACCTGAACTTTTCACATGCAAACACGACTGCTAAAAATTCCTTCTCCGTAGTAGCATAGTTTCTCTCGGCACCGTCTAGAGTTTTACTAGTGTAGTGAATAACATTCAACTTCTTATCAACTCTTTTCCCTAGAACATCACCAACAGCATAATCACTAGAGTCACACATGATTTCAAAAGGTAAGTTCCAATCAGGTGGTTTAACAATGGGTGCAGTTATCAAAGCCCTCTTAAGTATTTCGATGGCTTCCTCACAATCATCGTCAAAGACAAAAGGAATATCCTTTTGCAAGAGATTGGTAAGAGGCCTAGAAATCTTAGAGAAGTCTTTAATGAACCTTCTATAGAAAACAACATGACCAAGGAAACTTCTTATACCTTCGATATCTGTGGGGTATGGCATTTTCTCGATTGCATCAACCTTATCCTTATCGACTTCAATAACTCTTTAAGAAATTTTATGTCCTAAGACGATGCCTTTATTAACCATAAAGTGGCACTTCTCCCAATTCAAGACAAGATTGGTGTCTTTACATCTCTGCAAGACTCGATCAAGGTTGCTGAGGCAATCATCAAAACAAGACCCATAAACGGAAAAGTCATCCATGAAAACCTCGACAATCTTTTCACAGAAGTCAGAGAATATAGCCATCATACATCTTTGAAAGGTGGCAGGTGCATTACATAAGCCAAAACGCATACGTCTATAAGCAAAGGTGCCGAAAGGGCAGGTGAAAGTGGTTTTCTCCTGATCAGGTTGTGCAACTCGCATTTGGGAGAAACCAGAATAACCGTCTAGAAAGCAGAAATGTGTATGTTTAGAAAACCTTTCTAGCATTTGGTCGATAAAAGGCAAAGGGTAATGATCTTTCCTAGTGGCTTTATTCAGTTTCCTGAAATCGATCACCATCGTATAGCCAGTAATAATCCTCTGTGGGATCAATTCATCCTTATCATTAGGGACAACGGTAATGCCTCCTTTCTTAGGAATGCAAAGCACCGAACTCACCCAATCGCTCTGAGCAACAGGATAGATAATACCCGCTTCCAGGAGCTTTAGTATTTCTTTTCTTACTACTTCTTTCATCTTAGGATCTAATCTCCTTTGATGATCAGCAACTGGTTTGAAATCAGGATCAGTTTTGATCTTGTGCTGGCATAGAGTAGGGCTAATGCCCTTAAGATCATCAAGAGTATATCCAATAGCAGCACGGTGCTTCCTCAGAGTTTTTAGTAACTTATTTTCTTCATGCTCCGAGAGGCTAGCACTAATAATGACATGATATATATCTTTTTCATCAAGATAGGCATACTTAAGAGTATCAGGCAACTGTTTAAGCTCGAACACAGGATCACCCTTTGGTGGAGGTGGATCCCCAAGCAGTTCAACAGGCAAGTTATTCTTAAGGATAGGATATTGTTCTAAGACTATTCTATCTATTTCATCCCTTTCATCCACATGCATATGATTTTCATGCTCAAGCAAGTATTGCTCTAAGGGATCAGTAGGAGGCACGACAATAGAAGCTAAGGCAATAGTTTCATCCTTACTAGGCAACTCCTTTTCATGAGGTTGTCTACCAAACTTGGAGAAATCGAACTCATGTGACACACCTTCAAAGCCAATAGTGACAATTTGCTTCTCACAATCAATGTGAGCATTGACAGTATTGAGGAAGTGTCTGCCAAATATGATGGTACAAAAGCTATCTTGTGTAGTAGCAAGAACGAGGAAATCAGCAGGATACTTTGTTTTACCACACAAGACTTCAACATCCCTAACAATCCCCACAGGGCAGATAGTATCTCTATTGGCAAGCTGAATAGTGAAAACAATAGGCTCTATCTCAACAGGTGCAATCTCATCTTTGCTTTCATCGTATAAGGATTGAGGTATTGCACTAACACTAGCACCCACGTCACATAAACCATGATAACAATGATCTCCTATCTTAACAGAAACCACAGGCATGCCAACAAGAGGCCTATGTTTGTCTCTAGCGTGAGGTTTAGCAATTCTAGCAGCATCTTCACAGAAGTGAATATTATGTCCCTCGACATCGTCGGACAGAAGATCTTTGATAATAGCAATGCTAGGTTCAACTCTAATTTGCTCAGGGGGTGTAGGTGTTCTAATGTAGCCTCTACGTATCATAGTTGAAGCTTTAGAATGATCATTTATCCTAATAGGGAAAGGTGGTTTCTCAATGTAAGGACTGGGAACCACAGGATCATTATAGGCAATGACTTTCTCTTCAACTGGATTGGGTTTAACTACATTGACTTCTAAAGAAGGATGAAATTTAAACCACTTCTCTTTGGGGAGATCAATATGAGCAGCAAAGGATTCACACAATGAAGCTACTATCTGAGAGTCAAGTCCATACTTAGCGCTAAAGTCACAAAAAGTATTTGTCTCAACAAAGAACTTAACGCAATCAAACATGAAATTCATACATGACTCCTTACCTTCTTCAAGCTCCCAATCTTCAGAGTTGCGTTTAATTCTCTCCAATAAATTCCATTTGAAGTCAATATCTGTCTTCATAAAAGAACCGGTACAAGAAGTGTCAAGCATGGTGCGATCATCATGAGAAAGCCGAGCATAGAAGTTCTAAATGATAATTTATCTTGGGAGCTCATGATTGGGGCATGAATATAGCATTGATTTAAGCCTCCCCCAAGCTTGAGCGATGCTTTCTCTGTCACGAGGCCAAAAGTTATAAATATAATTCCGATCACGATGTATGAAATGCATAGGATAAACTTTTGATGAAATTCCAATTTCAACCGATTGTAGTCCCATGATCCAGTATCATCACATAGCCTATACCATGTCAACGCCTTATCCTTCAAAGATAAAGGAAATACCTTCTTCTTGACCTCATCCTCGGGCACACTTGCAAGCTTAAATAAACCACAAACTTCATCTACATAGATCAGATGCAAGTCTAGATGTGATGTTCCATCTCCTGTAAAAGGATTAGCCAGCAGTTTCTCAAGCATACCCGAAGGAAATTCAAAGCAAATATGTTCAGTAGGTGCAGCAGGTTGAGGAGCAACTCTTTGTGCTTCCGTTCGAGGTGAAGATACCCCGAACAAGCGCCTCAAAGGATTAGTATCCATAGTGACAAGTGACAATAAATTTCAGCACACTATATGAATGTTTCCTTACCAAGTTCCACTTACCAAAGGCGCTTCACTCCCCGGCAACGGCGCCAGAAAAGAGTCTTGATGACCCACAAGTATAGGGGATCAATCGTAGTCCTTTAGATAATTAAGAGTGTCGAACCAAACGAGGAGCAGAAGGATCTGACAAGTGGTTTTCAGCAAGGTAAAATCTGCACGCACTGAAATTGTCGGTAACAAGTGATTGTGTGGTGAGATGATTCGTAGCAAGCAACAAGTACCAAAGGTAGAAACGATGTAGAAAAGTGGCCCAATCCCTTTTGTAGCAAGGGACAAGCCTGGACAAAGTCTTATAGGAGGAAAAACGCTCCCGAGGACACACGGGAATTTCTGTCATGCTAGTTTTCATCATGTTCATATGATTCACGTTCTTTACTTTGATAGTTTGATATGTGGGTGGACCGGCGCTTGGGTACTGCCCTTAATTGGACAAGCATCCCACTTATGATTAACCCCTCTCGCAAGCATCCTCAACTATGAAAGAAGAATTAAGACAAAGTCTAACCATAGCATTAAACTAGTGGATCCAAATCAGCCCCTTACGAAGCAACACATAAACTAGGGTTTAATCTTCTGTCACTCTAGCAACCCATCATCTACTTAATACTTCCCAATGCCTTCCTCTAGGCCCAAATAATGGTGAAGTATTATGTAGTCGACGTTCACATAACACCACTAGAGGAAAAACAACATACAACACATCAAATTACCGAACGAATACCAAATTCACATGACTACTATTAGCATGACTTATCCCATGTCCTCAGGAACAAAAGTAGATACTCACAAAGCATAATCATATTCATGACCAGAGAGGTAATGAGTAGCATCAAGGATCTGAACATAAACTCTTCCACCAAATAATCCAACTAGCATCAACTACAAAGAGTAATCAACACTACTAGCAACCTTACAGGTACCAGTCGGAGTCGCGAGACGGAGATTGGTTACAAGTGATGAACTAGGGTTTGGAGATGAGATGGTGCTGATGAAGATGTTGATGGTGACGAGTCCCCTCCGATGAGAGGAGTGTTGGTGATGAGGATGACGACGATTTCCCCCTCCGGGAGGGAAGTTTCCCCGGCAGCATCGTCCTGCCGGAACTCTAGATTGGTTCTGCTCATGTTCCGCCTCTTGGCGGCGGCGAAACCACGAAAAAGCTCCTCCTTGATTTTTTTTCCAGACGAAACCCTTCATATAGCAGAAGAGGGGGGCAAGTGGGCTAGCAGGTTTCCCACAAGCCCTCATGGCGCGGCCTAGGGGGGTGGCTGCGCCGTGCAGGCTTGTGGCCAACCCCTGGTGCCCCTCTGGCGCTTCTTCAGCCCAGTATTTTTTATAAATCCGGAAAAAAAATCCTCGTTGATTTTTACGGCGTTTGGAGTTGCGCAGAATAGGTATCTCAACTTTGCTCCACTTTCAGGCCAGAATTCCAGCTGCCCGCATTCTCCCTCTTCATGTAAACCTTGCAAAATAAGAGAGAAAAGGCATAAGAATTGTACCGTGAAGTGAAATAACAGCCCAAGAAGCGATAAATATCAACATGAAAACATGATGCAAAATGGACGTATCACGGTACGAATAATCTTTTGTCGTATGTCCAGGATTGCCACAGATTTGGCAGCGAGGCATATCCGGACGTGATCTGTTGGAACCACCACCGCGACGTCCTTTGAAGTTGCCGCGAGGAGAGTCGCCACCACGACGCCCCCTGCCATGAGAGAAGCCTTGAGAGCGAGATCCACCGCCATGGCCCCTGGAGGCGGAGTTGGTTGACGACTTGAATCCGCCGTTGGAGCCGTTGTATTGCGGCATGCGCTGGTCAAAATTGCTAAGCATGGCAAAGAGCTCGTCAAGGGTTTCCGGTATGACACGAGCATCCAAGGCAGTGATCAGAGGCTGGTAGTCTTGATCAAGCCTGTGGATGATGTAGGACATGAGCTCGTCGTCTTGGATGGCTTTGCCGGCTGCTGCAAGTTCGTCAGCAAAGCCTCGCATGGTGGCGAAGTATGAGGCCACCGGTTGGTTCCCCTTCTGCGCGTTGATCAGCGTAGTTCTTATGTTGTTGACGTGACTGAGTGATTGGGACGAAAACATGTTCGCCAGGGCCACCCATAGATCACGCGCTGTGGTGAACATGGTCACCGTGAGGAGCACCTCTTTGGAGAGGTTTTGGAGCATGTAACCAAGGACCTGCTGGTCCTCCCTCACCCAGGATGAGTGAAGGGGATTCGGTTCACAGTGCTCCTTCTCGACAGTGTCCTTGGTGGTCAGGACTTTGGCCGGTTTTAGAGTCATGTCGTCGATGTAGTGGAAGACACCGGCACCCCGCAGCTGTGGCATGATCTGTGTCCGCCACAGGACGTCGTTGGTGCGGGAGAGTTTCTTCGGGACCTTGATACGTCTCCAACGTATCTATAATTTTTTGATGGTCTCATGCTATTATCTTGTCAAACTTTGGATGTTTTGCATGCCTTTTATATATTTTTTGGGACTAACTTATTAACTCAGTGCCAAGTGCCAGTTCGTGTTTTTTCCATTTTTTTGACCCCTTTCAAAGGAGATTTTGAAACGGAGTCCAAACGGAATAAGATCCCCGAAAAGATTTTTTCCATAACGGAAGAAGATCAGGAGACTTGAGAGCCAAGGCAGGGGGCCCCAGGGGCCCCACAATCCCCCACCCCGCGGCCAGGGGGAGGTCGCGGCCCATAGGCTTGTGGGCCCCCTGGACGTCCTTTGCCCTAGGGTTTGTGCCTATATATCCCCAAAAACTCCACAAAAAATCAGAGATCATCGAAAGTACTTTTCCGCCGCCGCAAGCTTCTGTCTCCGCAAGATCCCATCTGGGGCACGTTCTGGTGCCCTGCCGGAGGAGGGATTTGGATACGGAGGACTTGTTCATCAACACCATGACCTCTCTGATGATGCGTGAGTAGTTCACCATAGACCTACGGGTCCATAGCTAGTAACTAGATGGCTTCTTCTCTCTCTTGGATCTTCGATACAAAGTTCTCCATGATCTTCATGGAGATCTATCCGATGTAATCTTCTTTTGCGGTGTGTTTGTCGAGATCTGATGAATTGTGGATTTATGATCAAATTATCTATGAATCTTATTTGAGTTTCTTCTGATCTCTCTTATGCATGATTTCATATCCTTGTAATTCTCTTCGAGTTGTGGGTTTTGTTTGGCCAACTAGATCTATGATTCTTGCAATGGGAGAAGCGCTTGGTTTTGGGTTCATACCGTGTGGTGACCTCACCCAGTGACAGAAGGGGTAGCGAGGCACGCATCATGTTGTTGCCATCAAGGGTAAAAAGGTGGGGTTTTCATCATTGGTTTGAGATTATCCCTCTACATCATGTCATCTTGCTTAAGGCGTTACTCTGTTCGTCATGAACTCAATACACTAGATGCATGCTGGATAGCGGTCGATGTGTGGAGTAATAGTAGTAGACGAAGAAAGTATCGGTCTACTTGTCTCGGACATGATGCCTATATGTATGATCATTGCCTTAGATATCGTCATGACTTTGCGCGGTTCTATCAATTGCTCGACAGTAATTTGTTCACCCACCGTGATATTTGCTATTTTGAGAGAAGCCTCTAGTGAACACTATGGCCCGGGGGTCTACTCCACACCATATTTTCGGCCTTACACTTTTTACTTTGTTGCACTTTCCGCCTTCAGATCTCACTTTGCAAACAATCTTGGAGGGCTTGACAACCCCTTTGAAGCGATGGGTGCAAGCTCGTTTGTGTTTGCGCAGGTACTCTGGACTTGACGAGACCCTCCTTCTGGATCGATACCTTGGTTCTCAAACTGAGGGAAATACTTACTGCTCCTGTGCTGCATCACCCTTTCCTCTTCAAGGGAAAAACTGACACAGACAAGAGAAGTAGCAAGAAGAATTCCTAGCGTTGCCGGGGAAGGACTTTTGTTGCCGTAGCAGAAGAATTTCTGGCGTCATTGCCGGGGAGGAAGATCAAGTCAAGAACTCATCCAAGTAAGTGTCGAAAACTCATCTCTTGCATTTACTTTGTTTGTGAGTTGCCTCACGTTTTCCTCTCCCCCACTTCACCAATTTTCCTTTTTTGTTTGCCTTTTTCGTTCGCCTTTTCGTTTGCCCTTTTCTCTCGCTTGCTTTCTATTCGTCTGTGTGGGATAGTCTACCTATCCTCATGGCTAGATTCACCACTTCGAACGATACTCCTGGGAGCGAAGTTCTCAATTCCAAACAAATTGAGGAAGAAAACTTAAAGGACGCTTGGTATAGGATTTGCAATGCTCAGAGTAGATCTAGTCATAAGCAATCTATTACCGTCCTGCTTCGCAGTTTTTATGTGGGTGTTTCTCCTTGGAATAGGTATATTCTTGACACCATCATAGGTGGAAATTTCTTGGGTAGCCATACCGTTGATTCTTACGGAGCTGTAATAAATTTGGTAGGCTCACCCCCACTCATGGTTAATGGAACCACCTTAACTCTGGAACATGTGATGCGTAGGCTGTACGTCATTGAAAATAAAGTTCCTACGATCGAACTCATTGAGAATTTGGATAAAAAGATCCACAATCAAATCACTCAGTACGGATCCAAGGTGGGAATGGTTTTGAAAAATTTAAATGAGAAGGAACCCACAGTTAACGAAAAGCTAGGTCATGATTCCGCTAGGATTGGCAAACTAGATGATGTTATAACCAACTTGGGTTCCGCTTTTGCTGTTGTGCAGAATACTCCAAACTTTGCCCACAATAAGGTCACCAAGTCTGTTTTTGTTCCCAAAAATAGTGGTGAATCATCTAGCAAGAAAGATGAAAACCTTAAGATGGTAAGTGATCACGCCACTTATGGTTTGAGTACCAAAGACGACGATACGTGATTCTATCGCTTTTATGCCTAGCTAAGGGCGTTAAACAATAGCGCTTGTTGGGAGACAACCCAATGAATTTATCTTTTTCTTTCTATTTTGTTGCGTCCACACCATCATAATTCTGTTGTGATTGTGTTTTTTGTGTTTCTTTTTGTGTTTGATCCAAGAAAAACCTTTATGACTAGTCTTGGTAATGGTTGTTTGATCCTGCTGGAAAAAGACAGAAACTTTTCGCTCACGCGATTATTTTTCATTTTTATTAAGAAAGAGCTTTTGAGTTGATTCTTTTTGCTGCTGGTTGATATGCCTTTTTCCCAGGCGGTCTTAATTGTTCAGATTTTGTGAGGTACCAGAAGTATACGAAGTATACAGATTGCTATACACTGGTCTGTTTTTTACAGATTCTGTTTTTGTTGAGTTGGTTGCTTGTTTTGATGAAACTATGGTTAGTATCGGGGGTACTAGCCATGGAAAAGTGAGAATACAGTAGCCCAACACCAATATAGATGGAATTGAAGTTTGCTACAGTACCAGAAGAGGTGGTAGTTTGTTTTCTTGTGCTAATGTTATCACGAGTTTGTGTTTAAGTTTTGTGTTGTGAAGTTTTCAAGTTTTGGGTGATGTTCTCATGGACGATGACATAAGGAGTGGGGATGCCCGAGGCATCCCAAGCCAAATTCAAGGACACCAAAAAGCCTAAGCTTGGGGATACCCAGGGAAGGCATCCCCTCTTTTGTCTTCAATCCATCGGTAACATTACTTGGAGCTATATTTTTATTCACCACATGATATGTGTTTTGATTGGAGCGTATTGTATCGTAGGAGTCTTTTATTTTTGTTGTGTCACAATCATCCTTGCTGCACACCTTTTTGAGAGAGAGAGATGCACGCATCATGATTTTGCTAGAATGCTCATAGTGCTTCACTTATATCTTTTGAGCTTGATACTTTTGCTCTATGTGCTTCACTTACATCTTTTAGAGCACGGCGGTGCGTGACTTGGTAGTTGGCTTATGCTATGAAAGTAGTCCCAAATGTGATAGGTACCCAAAGAGGATGCAAAAACCTCCATATTCATGTGCATTGAGTAGAAAGAGAAGTTTTCATTCCTCTCAATTAGTTTTGAGACGTGGATTTGGTAATATTAAGAGTTATGTTAGTAGGGTGTTGTGAATCTAGAAATACTTGTGTTGAAGTTAGTGATTCCCGTAGCATGCACGTATGGTGAACCGCTATGTTAGGAAGTTGGAGCATAATTGATCTATTGATTGTCATCCTTTGTGTTGAGGTCGGGATCGCGCGATGGTTAACACCTACCAACCCTTCCCCTAGGAGTATCCGTTTAGCACTTTGTTTCGAGTACTAATAAAAACTTTCGCAACAAGTATGTGAGTTCTTCATGACTAATGTGAGTCCATGGTATAGATGCACTTTCACCTTCCACCATTGCTAGCCTCTCTAGTGTCGCGCAATTCTCGCCGGTACACAAACCCACCATATGCCTTCCTCAAAACGACCACCATACCTACCTACTATGGCATTTTCATAGCCATTCCGAGATATATTTCCATGCAACTCCCACCGTTCTGTCTCATGACTTGTGCCGTCACTCTCATATTGTTATTGCATGATCGTAAGATAGCTAACGAGATGTTTCCAATGTCATACGCCATGCTAGATCGTTGCACATCCCGGTACACTGCCGGAGGCATTTCCTATAGAGTCATCATCATTTTGAGCTTTGAAGTTGTGAGTAAATAGAAGTGTGATGATCATCGTTATTAGAGCATTGTCCCATGTGAGAAAATAAAAAAAAGAGGCCAAAGAGCCCAAAAATAAAAAAAATAAAAAAAGAGAAAAAAAGAGGCCTAAGATCCCAAATGAAAAAAGGAAAAGAGAGAAAAAGATAGAAGGGACAATGCTACTATCTTTTTCCACACTTGTGCTTCATAATAGCACCATGTTCTTCATGATTGAGATCTTATTGCTTTGTCACGACCATATGCTAGTGGGAATCTTCATTATAAAACTTGGCTTGTATATTCCAATGATGGGCTTCCTCAAAATTGCCCTAGGTCTTCGTGAGCAAGCAAGTTGGATGCACACCCACTAGTTTTCCTTTTGAGCTTTCACATACTTATAGCTCTAGTGCATCTCTTGTATGGCAATCCCTACTCATTCACATTGATATCTATTAATGGGCATCTCCATAGCCCTTTGATATGCCGAGTCAATGTGACCATTGCTAGCAGTCCCTGGCAACGACACTAGAGAAATGTTGTTGACGTGTCCCCGACTTGATGCCTCCGCAGCAACAAAGACATAACTGCTCCCAGTTGCTCAACAATTAGCAATTGTCTTGCAATGGCCCACCAGCGTGTGGGTTAGCGGTAGTTTTCGAGGGTAGAGTATTCAACCCAAATTTGTTGGTTCGCCAATCAGGAAGTGAAAGGATACTCTTAAGTATTAGCAGCTGAATGTGTCAGATTCAACCACACCTGAAAGATTAGTATCTGGAAGCAAAGTAGCAGCAGCAAAGTAGTATGATAACAACGATGCGAGAAACGATCTGGTGACAAGGCAGACTATTCCTAACTATTGTATCAATGGCGCGAGAAGTTGACCATGGATGGAAAATATTCTTTCCCGTCAACGGCGCGAAAAAGTATTGTAGCAGGTAGTAGTAGTGCAACGAGTATCAGCAGTGGCAAGGAACAACAGTAGTGACAGCAGTAGCAAGTAGCAACAGTAGCAAGTAGCAACAACAGCAAGTAACAATAACATCAGCAGTAGCAGCAGAGCAAGTAACAGCAGCATCAAGCAAAAGTAGTAACAACAGATGTGGGACAAACTCGTAGGCAATGGGTCGGTGATTCGTTTGGATGACATTCATCATGCAACAGTTATAACACGGAGAGATATGTGGCTAGCTCCCGTTCGTCAATGTGATGTAGGCATGCATTCCGTGTGTAGTCATACGAGCTTAGGGAAAAGAACTTGCATGACATCTATTGTCCATCCCTCCCGTGGCAGCGGGGTCCAAAAGGATACTACGGGATATTAAGGTTCTCCTTTTAATAAAGAACCGGAACAACACATTAGCACTTGGTGAAGACATGAACTCCTCAAACTATGGTCATCGCCGGGAGTGGTTCCGGTTATTGTCACTCCGGGCTTGCCGGGTCATAACACATAGTAGGTAACTACAACTTGCAAGATCGGATCTAAAAAACACATATATTGGTCACAACATAATAATTTCAGATGTGAAATCATGGCACTCGGGCCCTAGTGACAAGCATTAAGCATGGAAAAGTAGTAGCAACATCAATCTCAGAACATAGTGGATACTAGGGATCAATCCCCGTCAAAACTAACTCGATTACATGATAGATCTCATCCTACTCATCACCGCCCAGCGAGCCTACGAATAGATTACTCACGAACGATGAAGAGCTTCATGGAATTGGAGAGGGAAGAAGGTTTATGATGACAATGGCGACGATTTCCCCTCTCCGGAGCTCAAAACGGACTCCAGATCTGCCCTCCAGATGAAGAACAGGATGTGGCGGCACCTCCGTATCGCAAACGCGATGAAATCTTATCTTCTTATTTTTTTCGGGACGAAAGTGAATTTATAGAGCTGAGTTTGGGGGCGGCAGAGCCATGTGGGCCCCACAAGCTTGGTTGCCGCGGCCAGGGGGGCGCGGCAACAGGGCTTGTGGCCCACTGGCCCATCCCCTCTGGTGGATCCTTTCATATTTTCCAAAAAAATTCTCCGTAAATTTTCAAGACGTTCCGAGAACTTTCATTTCTGCACAAAAACAACACCATGGCAATTCTGCTGAAAACAGCGTCACTTCGGGTTAGTTCCATTAAAATCATGCAAATTAGAGTCCAAAACAAGGGCAAAAGAGTTTGAAAAAGTAGATACGATGGAGACGTATCAACTCCCCCAAGCTTAAAACCTTGCTTGTCCTCAAGCAACTCAGTTGACAAACTGAAAGAGAAAGAAAAACTTTGACAAACTCTGTTTGCTCTTGTTGTTGCAACTATGTCTAACTCATAACCAGAATTTCAGCAAGATCACAAGTTAACCACATAAGCAAGTGACACAAAGGTCTCACGGTAAACTAATATCAATGGCATAATCAGCTAGCGAGAAAATAATAATGAGTTTCAGATACCAACAATTCAATCAAAACAAGCATGAAGCAATATGAATAGGTGGTATCTTGCTAGCTCTTTTTGAGACCGCAAAACATAAATGTAGAGCACTTTCAAAGATCAAGGGATGACTAAACATTGTAATTCATAGCAACAAAGATCCAGTCATAGTCATACTCAATATCAATCAAAAGCAAAGCATTAAAGTGACAGAGGTGCTCTCTAATTGGTGCTTATAAAAGAATAGGATGACTCAACAGGAAAATAAATAGACAGGCCCTTCACAGAGGGAAGCATTGATTCGCAGAGGTGCCAGAGCTCAAGCTTTGAAAACAGAGATTATAATTTTGGGTGGCATGCTTTCATTGTCAACGCAATGACCAAGAGTTCTCAATATCTTCCATGCTATTCATGCTATAGGCGGTTCCCAAACAGAAAGGTAAAGTTTTAACTCCCCCACCACCAATCAATCACACTCCACGGCTAGCCGAATCCTCGGGTACCGTCCATACTAACATCAATCCGGGGGGTGTCTTGTTTTACAGTTATGTTTTCGATTTAAGCATGGAACTGGGCATTCCAATTACCGGCCCCTTTCTCGTGAATGACAGTGAATAAACACATGTTGAGGATAACACACCTAACATGGAAGATACCAATAGCCCCCTGTCACCACATGAGCGGTTCGGGCATGCAAAACAGATTATTTCTTGAATGTTTAGTGAATGACACATGCAAATTTACTTGGAACGGTACGTAGATACCACACATAGGTAGGTATGGTGGACTCTCATGGAAAAACTTTTGGTTTTATGGAAGTGGATGCACAAGCAGTATTCTGCTTAGTACAAGTGAAGGCTAGCAAAAGACTGGGAAGCGACCAACTAGAGAGCGACAACAATCATCAAGATGCAAGGAGTTTGACTAACATAGAGTGCATGCATGAACAGGATATAAATCACCATGAACACGAACATCATAGAAGCTATGTTGATTTTGTTTCAACTACATGCATGAACATGCGCCAAGTCAAGCCACTTGAATCATTCAAAGGAGAATACCATCCTATCATACTACATCATAGTCATCTCAAAATCTATGTTGGCATTCAAGACAAACCATTATAAGCTCCTAGCTAAATAAGCATGGCATCAGAAACTATGATCTCTAAGTTGTCATTGCAAACATGTTTCTCTCACAACAAAGCTAAATCACGCACGATGAGCTAGTCATATTTACAAAAACAAAATAGATAGAGTTCATACCAGCTTTTCCAGTTCAGTCACTTCATCATATATCATCATTATTGCCTTTCACTTGCACGATCGAACGATGTGAACAATAATAAGAGTGATCGTGCATTGGACTAAGCTGAATCTGCAGGCAAACACAAAGGAGAAGACAAAGTAATATGGATCTTTGAAAGCTAAAAAGGTATGCATGCAAGAGCCACTAAACATTGTAACCAATACCTTCTACCTTGACCCAAAGAAAAAGAAAACTATTTACACGGGAAAACTCCCAACAGGCAAAAGAAGAAAGGAAAATCTTTTTGGGTTTTCTCAAAAGGACACAAAACAAGAAAACAAGAAAATGAAAATAAACTAGCATGAATAATACAGTGGCAAAGTGTAAACACCGACTAACAAAGTGAAAGCATAAGCATGAATGTAAAGTCGGTGAGAACACGTACTCCCCAAGCTTAGGCTTTTGGCCTAGCTTGGTCTACTCCCAAGGCGGGAAATAACCAGCTCCGGGATATTCCAGAGCGGGCTATGGATGCCACTGCTGTGTGAGCTCCTCTGGCTCCCACTGATAAACCGGTGTCTGGTACTCGACTGGCGGCTCGGGCACAGGCACCTGTGGTTGGGCCAAGACCCAATACGCGTAGATGTCTGAGGGCATAATAATGTACCTGCCTGCATAAAGGTTGAACAAAGAAGGAGCAGGCAAAGTAATAGTCTCTCGAGTACCCTGACTAAATACCAGGTTATAAATCATCTGTCTACTAGCATCTCTATCCAGAAAATCATGGCGAACCATGCTGTCATAATCCAGATATTTCTCAGGAAGAAGCATTTCTTCTTCCTCGCGAAGTCAAATAGGTATCTCAAAGTGTCTAGCAAGACGAGTAGCATAGATACCTCCATAGACGACACCTTTGGAACGGTTTGTGTTCAACCGATGCGCTACTATAGCACCTAGGCTATAAGTCTTATTGCTATAAAGGCCTTCGCGCAAAACCGCGAGGTCTGGAGAGCTAAGTGATCCAGCCTCCCCACGGCCAATCAAACATTTTCCAACAAATAATGAGAAGTACCGAAGCACAGGAAAATGTATGCTAGCAATTCTAGCGCGGGACACTCCTCTCTCCTCTCCAACAGCAATAGTACCTATGAAATCCTCCAAGTCCCGTGGACGAGGATCATGAATATCCCCAACATAAGGTAATTTGCATGCATTGCAAAAATCCTGTAGTGTCATGCACTGGGGGATATCGTACAACATGAACTCAACCATGGGAGGATTCTTCCTCGGATAAAAGTTGAAGCTTTGAACGAAAATATTGGTGAGGAGGAGGTATTGTGAGCACTTATCTTCAACGAACGCGGTAAGACCTGCGTTCTCCACCAAGTAATAAAAGTCTTCATAAAGCCCGGTGGCGCGAAAAAATTCATCACTTGGCCACTCGCAAGCTCGAACTTCCGTGACTCGAGGAACCACGTACTTGGGGAGGTTCTTCTCATCCTCCTTGGCGTTACGGCTTGAAGAGCCTCTCAAGAACCTCCTCATCCTTTCCTTTTCTAGCTTTGAAAAATTCTGAAATTTTTAGAGACTTCGAAAGAAAAGTGAATAGAGATTAACCAAACTCGTAGCAACTACTCCTACCAGCGCCTAGAGACCGTATCACGCGCTAAAACTACTTGGGACAAGCTAAAATCAACATTTCAAGCTCAAGAACAGGGTCACCAAGGTAGCAAGAATACGCGAAGGATAAAGCACTAGAGTAGAAACTAATTGGACCAATGGAGGAGTCACTTACCAAGGAGTAATTTCCCCAAAACGGTTCGGAGAATGGTGCTTTGAGCAAGGAGATTGAAAATCACAGCCAAATGAGCAAGAACACGGGTTTGAGCTATGAAACGATTTTTTCTGGAGGTAGAAGAAGAGGATGGGAGCTGGAATGAGTGGAGGGGGTCCCTGTGGGCCCCACAAGCTTGGTAGCTGCGGCCAGGGGGGAGACCGCGGCTACAGGGCTTGTGACCCACTGGTGTGGCCGCCACGCCAGCTCTGAGTCCTAGTATTTTTCAAAAAATCCAGAAAAAATCATATTTGATTTTCAGGACCATCGAAGAACTTTTATTTTCGGGGTACTTTTCTCAGGGACGCTAAAACAGAAAACAGGAAAAACTAAACTAAATCTATCATTTTTCTTCTAAGCAACATAAAGTGAAAGCTTAAAACAGAGGTATGTGACTCTTTGATTCATCCATTTCATGGTCATTGAAAGAAATCCGTCAATGGGGTTGATCAAATCCTCATGAAAAAAAATTCAAATCGCAAAAGGAAACGGAGAATTGTCGAATAGCCACTAAGTCACCTCAATGGGGATATGAATCTCCCCAACAAGCAAATCATACTTCATCTTAACACGAGGAATAGGGCATTCAAAGCTCCCAATAAGAATCGATGAAGTTTTTTCGATAGCATTGATGCAATGTACTTGATATCGTTTCTTCGGAAAGTGCACTGTATGCTCATTACCGTTGACATGGAAGGTGACATTGCCTTTGCTGCAATCTATAGCAGCCCTTGTGGTGTTTAAGAACGGTCTTCCAAGAATGATTGCCATGGCATCATCCTCAGGAATATCCAGGATAACAAAGTCCGTCAAGATAGTAATGTTAGCAACCACAACAGGCACATCCTCGCAAATGCCGACAGGGAAAGCAGTTGATTTGTCGGCCATTTGCAGAGAAATTTCAGTGGGTGTCAACTTATCAAGTTCAAGTCTACGATAAAGAGAGAGAGGTAGAACACTAACACCGGCTCCAAGGTCACATAAGGCAGTTCTTACGTAGTTTCCTTTGATGGAGCAAGGTATAGTGGGCACTCCGGGATCACCAAGTTTCTTAGGAGTTCCACCTTTGAAAGTGTAATTGGCAAGCATGGTGAAGATCTCAAGATCTGGTATCTTCCATTTATTAGTCACGATATCTTTCATATACTTGGCATATGGAGACATTTTGAGCATATCAATTAACCGCATCTGTAGAAAGATGGGTCTCAACATTTCAATAAAGCGCTCAAAATTCTCATCATCCTTTTTCTTGGATGGCTTAGGAGGAAAGGTCATGGGTCTCTGAACCCATGGCTCCCTTTCTTTACCATGCTTCCTAGTAGTGAAGTCAATCTTATCATATCTCTTAGGTTGTGGGTTATCAGGATTAACCGTAGGTTCAATCTCCACATCCTTATCATTGCTAGGTTGAGCATTATTATGAACATCTCTGTCCATATTGTCACGAGGTTCATGTTCATCACCAGATTGTGTTTCTGCATGAGACACAGAAATATCATTTGGTTCTTCAGGTGTGACCGTATTTGGTGAACTGACATGTAGGTTTCTATCATCCTTCTTCTTATTCTTAGGATGACTGGGCGTATCAGCATTAATTCCTTGAGAATCTTGATCAATTCTCTTAGGACGGCCTTCAGGGTACAAAGGTTCCTGAGTCATTTTGCCTCCTCTAGTAGTGACTCTGACAGAGTTTTCATTTAAATCATTGAGTAAGTCATTCTGAGCTTTAAGTACTTGTTCTACCCGAGTAGTAATCATAGAGGCATGTTTACTCAGAAGCTTCAGATCATTGACATTTCTGTCTACACAAGAACTTAAATGACTAAGCATACCAGTACTTTGTTCCAATTGTCTGCTAACATAATCATTGGAACTCTATTGTTTGGCAACAAAGTTGTCAAATTCATCAAAGCATAGGCTAGCATGTTTGTCAAAAGGAATATCACTCTCACTGAATCTACGCAGAGAATTCACCTCTACTACTTGTATCGGGTTATCGTGACCATGGATCTCTTCGATGGGCGGTAGATTTTTGACTTCTTCAGATCTAATGCCTTTCTCTTGCATAGATTTCTTGGCTTCTTGCATATCTTCGGGACTGAGGAATAGAATACCTCTTTTCTTAGGAGTTCGCTTAGGAGGTAGTTTGGGAATAGTCCAAGCATTATCGTTGATCAAGATGTTATTCAGTAGGATCTCAGCTTGTTCTATAGTCCGTTCCCTAAAAACACAACCGGCACAACTATCTAGGTGGTCTCTAGAAGCATCGGTAAGTCCGTTATAGAAGATATCAAGTATCTCAGTCTTCTTAAGAGGGTGATCAGGCAAAGCATTCTGTAGCTGGATGAGCCTCCCCCAAGCTTGTGGGAGACTCTCTTCTTTGAGTTGAGCAAAGTTGTATATTTCCTGCAAGGCAGCTTGCTTCTTATGGCAGGGAAATATTTCTCACAGAAGTAATAGACCATATCCTGGGGACTACTCACACATCCAGGAGCAAGAGAAGTGAACCAGGTTTTAGCGTCATCCTTTAGAGAGAAAGGAAACAACTTAAGGATATAGTAGTAGCGGATCTTCTCCTCACTAGTGAAAAGGGTGGCTATATCTTGCAGTTTTGTAAGATGGGCTATGACCGTCTTGGACTCATAACCGTGGAAAGGATTAGATCCGACTAGAGAGTTTATCTCAGGGTCGACAGATAATTCATAATCCTCATCGATGATAAAGATAGGTGAAGTGGCAAACTTCGGGTCGTATTTCATCCTAGCTTTCAGAGATTTTTCCTTCCACTTGAGAAGTAATTTCTCAGCGTCCTAGGCATCCTTACATGCAAGAAAATCCTCAGCTATCTATCCCTCCATAACATAACCCTCAGGTATATCAGGCAATTCATATCTAGGAGAGCTAGATCTAGCAGGAGCAAAAGCAGGTTCTATCTCAATAGTATCAGCAGTTTCAGAAGCATCACGAGCATTGGGAGTAACTCTAGCAATATGAGCATCACGGAGTACCCCTAGTGGCATATCAGGCAAAGTAGTATCTCTAGCAGTATCAAGCATAGCATCATCACGCAAAATAGCATCTCTAGCATCATCAGGCAAAGCAGTATCAAGCATAGCATCATGGATAGCAGTATCAGGCATAGCATCTCTAGCAGTATCAGGCATAGCATCTCTAGCAGTATCAGGCATAGTAGCATCTCTAGCAGTATCACGCATAGCATCTCTAGCAGTATCACGCATAGCATCTCTAACAGTATCAGGCATAGTAGCATCATAAGCATCATCAATAGCAGCAGCATCTCTAGCATCATCTAGCACATGCGACATATCAAGATTTCTAGAAGGAGGTGATGTCGCAAACTTACTCATAACTAAAGGTGAATCAAGTGCAGAGCTAGATGGCAGTTCCTTACCTCCCCTCGTAGTTGAGGGCAAAACTTTGGTTCTTGGATCTTTCAGATTATTCATAGTGATCAGCAGATATAAATCCCAAGTGACTCAGAGAATATAGCTATCCTCCCCGGCAACGGCGCCAGAAAAGGATCTGCTTCCAGTTGCTCAACAATTAGCAATTGTCTTGCAATGGCCCACCAGCGTGAGGGATGGCGACAGTTTTCGAGGGTAGAGTATTCAACCCAAATTTGTTGGTTCGACATGATGGGAGTGAAAGGATATTCTCCAGTATTAGCAGTTGAGTTGTCGTCTCAACCACACCTGAAAGATTAGTATCTGCAAGCAGGATATAAGCAGCAAAGGTAGTATGATGGCAACGGTGCTAGGAAAGAATCTGTTGATGGCAGATTATTCCTAACTAAAGTATCAATGGCGCCAGAAAAGTATTGTAGCAGGTAGTAGCAGTGTAATGAGTAACAGGAGTGGCAAGGAACAGCAGTAGTGACAACAGTAGCAAGTAGCAACAGTAGCAAGTAACAGCAACAACAAGTAACAGTAGTGGCAGCAGCAGCAGGACAAAGCAAGGAACAGTAGCAGCAAGTAATAATTAGCAGAAATAGTAGTAACAGCAGCAGAGCAAATCAAGTAACAGTAGCAGCAATAGTAGTAACGGCAGCAGAGCAAAGTAAGTAACAACAGCAGCAAGTAACAATAGCAGTGGGACAAACTCATAGGCAATGAGTCAGTGATTTGTTGGATGACATTCATCATGCAACAGTTATAACACGAAGAGATATGTGGCTAGCTCCCGTTCGTCAATGTGATGTAGGCATGCATTCCGTGTGGTAGTCATACGTGCTTAGGGAAAAGAACTTGCATGACATCTATTGTCCATCCCTCCCGTGGTAGCGGGGTCCAAATGGATACTAGGGGATATTAAGGTTCTCCTTTTAATAAAGAACCGGACCAACGCATTAGCACTTGGTGAACACATGAACTCCTCAAACTATGGTCATCACCGGGAGTGGTTCCGGTTATTGTCACTCCGGGCTTGCCGGATCATAACACATAGTAGGTAACTACAACTTGCAAGATCGGATCTAAAACACACATATATTGGTGACAACATAATAATTTCAGATCTGAATTCATGGCACTCGGGCCCTAGTGCCAAGCATTAAGCATGGCAAAGTAGTAGCAACATCAATCTCACAACATAGTGGATACTAGGGATCAATCCCCGTCAAAACTAACTTGATTACATGATAGATCTCATCCTACTCGTCACCACCCAGCGAGCCTATGAATAGATTACTCACGAACGATGAAGAGCTTCATGGAATTGGAGAGGGAAGAAGGTTGATGATGACGATGGCGACGATCTCCTTGATCCGGAGCCCAAAACGGACTCCAGATCTGCCCTCGAGGGCAAGAACGGGATGTGGCGGCGCCTCTGGATCGGGATCGCTATGAACTCTTCTCTCCTGATTTTTTTCGGGACGGAAGGGAATAAATAGCGCTGGAATTCGGGGCGGCAGAGCCACGTGGGCCCCAAAAGCCTGGTAGCCACGGCCAGGGGGGGGGGGGTCGCGGCTACATGGCTTGTGGCCCACTGGCCCGTCCCCTCCGGTGGATCTTTGCGCAGGTATTTTTCATATTTTCCAGAAATATTCTTCGTAAATTTTGAGGACGTTACGAGAACTTTCATCTCTGCACAACAACAACCCCATGGCAATTCTGCTGAAAACGGCGTCAGTCCGGGTTAGTTCCATTCAAATCATGCAAATTAGAATCCAAAACAAGGGCAAAAGAGTTTGGAAAAGTAGATACGATGGAGACGTATCACCTCCCGTCAGTCCCAAGTATATAGGTGCATTAATTAAATAACAGATTAATCATAATGATATCAAACTCATGTTATCACATGAGACAATTGTACCTGCAACTAGCAACGCTAACATTAGAAGCTGAGCGAGCCTACTTAGCCATTCAATATTAGCTAGGAGGGGAAGGTGTTTGGGTTTCATGGCAATATCAGGAGGCAATTATTTCAGTGGTAGGCAGCGAGCATATGGTGAAGGAAACGTGAATCTAAGCATAACAAGACTAGAGATGGTATCAAGGTCACGTCATCTTGCATGTGATGTCTTCAGCTTGGAACTGCTCTTGTTCGTCCTGCACGTACTCTCCCGAGTCCATGTACTCGCTCTCCGATCCCGGTGCTACCCAACATAAAAATAGCATCTAATGAACAACAGCACAACATGATGCATCAAACACATGATGCATGAGATGAGAATGAACATGCATCTCTATTCTAGTCACTTGCACATGCATGAGAAGAAACTACAAACTTCTGGATAGAACATCACCCTAATCTATCTTAACATGCATGAAGATGACATGCACAAGTGCATCACGAGAAAACGATGCAAAAGCATATAAAGAACGTTACGAACAGAGCTACAGATCAACCGGAAACTACAAAACAAGATACGGAGTTCTACGGACCAAATCTACCACAAGCACTCTCCAATGGCATACTTCTGGTATTCCCAGGTTGCCACATCACCAAAAAAACAAGTATAGATGGGGAGGTGCAAAGAAACTCACCACACCATCAACTGTGCAGTCACAAGCATCAAAACAACAAAACTATACATTCTGTCCTAAACAGCAACATAGCAGTTTGAGAGCAACATACAAGGCACCTACAGCCACCCAAATGTGCCAAACAAGATATGTGGAAAAATCTATTCAAAATCTCTACAAGAATGAGCAAAAAAGATAATGCAAAGGAGTTACACACAGAAAGATCTACAACTGCTAACTTGGCCAAAAATATCAGTTTTCATGGACTTAGTGAAATTCTCAGACTTTCACCAGTTGTTTATGCTCTAAAGCATTTTGACAGCACCCAAAACAATATCTACAGGAAATGAAAAGGGATGAAAATTGACAGAGAGCTAGACAAACACAAAAGCTCCAACTTTCCAGTTGGTTGCAAGGGCTGAATCCCAACACGTGAACTTTTGCATACACAACTACAAGGGAAGAAAATATCAGCAGTTTCTCAGACTTAGTGAAAATCACAGATTTTCACTAAGCTGATATTTTCAGCCACATGCCTACTTTGACAAGGCACAACTTGCACATATAAACTCCTAAGCATAAAACAAAACTACCATGTTGTAGAGGGGTTCACCCTCTACTGCCACAACAAGGAATCATCCTCTTAGGCTCATCACATCACATGGAACCAAGCTCTAAACATTGAACAAAATAGAAAAATGACATTCCCAGAAAGTGTTCCAAAGTGGAATCTGATTCCACCAATGGATTCCTGGGATGATTCTACCCCAAAACATATATAATATCTAGGTACTTGCATAGAACAACTAGGCACAAAGTTAAGATGAAAAACTGCATGGAATCACATGATGCAAATAGTGCCATATCACATGTGTACCTCACTAGATCATCACCTACACATGAACTTGCACACTCTCATCACTCCATTGGTGCACTTGAGGGGTAGGCCTCATGTTCATGTGCCTTAGCACACCACCACATCACCACACACACACCTCATGCACATGCACTAGTGCACATATGCACAAGCACACAAACATACACACCACACGTGTTTGCATCTACACATCATCACATGGAGGTGCTCCTACACATGCATACTCCCTCCGTTTCTTTTTACTCCGCATATAAGATTTGGTCAAAGTCAAACAACATAAAGTTTGACCTAATTTATATCAAAAATATGAATATCTACTATTTTAAAATTATATAGTATGAAAATACATCTTGTGGTGCATCTGATAATATTGATTTCATGTTGTGAATGTAGATATTTTCTAATATAAAGTTAGTCAAACTTTACAAAGCTTGACTTTGACCAAACCTTATATGCACACTAAAAAGAAACGGAGGGAGTACTAGCAAAATAAACAAGGATGCTACCTACTGGATATGAGGTAGGAGCACCCCTACACATGCTCCCACACCACATATATTGTGCACACTTGCACACCTATGTGGGGGTTACCCACACATACACACACTACACAAGCTAACATACATGTATATCACACCACTCTAGGTTCTAGGAAGGAAAAAAAATCTAAACAAAAGAAACATCTACTAACTTGCTGCCCAAGCAAAGATATGAAGCATCTAGTAGCAACAGCAACAAGCAACACAAAAGAAACAACAAAAAATAAAAGGGGACAGAGGGGTTTCGAACCCATGACCTGCTGGGTTAACACACAAAAGCAATCCACTGCACTACTGGCCATCAGCTCGACAGAACAGAGCAGGGAACAGAGAAAACCTTCTACCGATGCCACTGTGCCCGAAACAAAATACAAAAAGGGGTGCGCGCTGCGGGACTCGAACCCACAACAACCAGCTGCGCCAAAACCCCACCTACCACTGTGCTATGCATTTGGATGTTAACAGAGAGGAGGGCTCTGCTCTTTTGAGCAACCCCCTCTAGATCTACTTCTGCCCGACGGTGGCCGGAATAGGGGAGGCTCACCGCCGGCGATCCACACCGAATTGAGCTCGGGCTCGTTGCCGGGAGGAAGAGGGAACATTCCCGGATCCATTTCAGCACTAAGCACGGCGCGAAAAGCTCTGCAACTACAACTGCAATGTGCACGGCGGCGTCGGCGACACAGAAAGAACGACGTCGATGATACGGCCCTATACGCATGATCTAGCTATGGGGGAAGGGGAAGGTTGCTCATGCTCACCCACTGGTCGAGGAAGCCGAGCCTGCCGGATAGGAAGTATGGGAACAAGCCGAGGCGGAGGAGATCGTCGGAGCGGAAGAGGAAGAAGGGGACGGCGTGGACGTCGTGGAAGTAGACCCGATCTGCACCTCCTAGCTGCGGGAACGGACCCCCTTGAGGTCCCGCGTGCTACTGGGTGCTGCTGGCTACGCCTATAGGGATTTCCTTGGCAAATATGCAAAGGATCCCCCCCCCCCGCGCGGCCTTGGAGCCTTGCGTTGGTGTTCCCTTGAAGTGAAAAGGGTGATGTAGCACAGCGGCGGTAAGTATTTCCCTCAGTTTGAGAACGAAGGTATCAATCCAGTAGGAGGATCGCGTCAACTCACAAGTACCTGCACAAACACAAAGAGCTTGCACCCAACGCTATGAAGGGGTTGTCAATCCCTTATAGATTGTTTGCAAAGTGAGAACTGAAAGCAAACAGTAAACAAAGCAAAGTAAAAGTAAAAGCGGAGATGATAATTGTGAGTAGACCCGGGGGCCGTAGTGTTCACTAGTGGATTCTCTCATGAAAGCAAGTAGACGGTGGGTGAACGAATTACTGTCGAGCAATTGATAGAACCGCGCAAAGTCATGACGTTATCTATGGCAATGATCATACATATAGGCATCATGTCCACAACAAGTAGATCGATACTTTCTGCATCTACTACTATTACTCCACACGTCGACCGTTATCTAGCATGCATCTAGTGTATTGAGTTCATAAGAACAGAGTAACGCCTTAAGCAAGATGACACGACGTAGATGGACAATCTCAAATCTATGATGAAAGCCCATCTTGTTACCCTTGATGGCAACAACACGATGTGTGCCATGCTGATCCTTCTGTCACTGGGAAAGGTCAGCGCACGGTATGAACCCAAAACCAAGCACTTCTCCCATTGCAAGAATCATAGATCTAGTTGGCCAAACAAAACCCAAGACTCGGAGAGACTTACAAGGATATCAAATCATGCATATAAGAAATCAGCAAAGACTCAAATATAATTCATAGATAATCTGATCACAAATCCACAATTCATCGGATCTCAACAAACACACCGCCAAAGAGGATTACATCGGATAGATCTCCATGAAGATCATGGAGAACTTTGTATTGAAGATCCAAGAGAGAGAAGAAGCCATCTAGCTACTAACTACGGACCCGTAGGTCTGAAGTAGAGTACTCACGAGTCATTGGAGAGGCAATGATGTTGATGTAGAAGCCCTCCAGCTCCAAAGTCCCCTCCGGCAGGGCACCGGGAAGGGTCTCCAGATGAGATCTTGCAGAAACGGAAGCTTGCGGCGGCGGAAAAGTGGTTTCGTGGACGCCCTTATTTTTTCTGGGATTTTAGGGAATATATAGGCGAAAGAGCTAGGGCAGGGGAGCTCCAGGGGGGCCACAAGCCTGGTAGCCGCGGGCCCCCCTTGGCCGCGGCTACAGGGCTTGTGGGCTCCCTGTGGGCCTCCTGCCTTGGCCCTCAAGTCCCTCGATCTTCTTCTGTTCTGGAAAAATTCATTTCGGGGATTTTATTCCGTTTGGACTCCGTTCCAAAATCAGATCTGAAAAGAGTCAAAAACACAGAAAAAACAGGAACTGGCACTTGGCACTGAATTAATAAGTTAGTCCCAAAAAAGATATAAATGGTATATAAAACATCCAAAGTTGACAAGATAACAACATGAAACCATCAAAAATTATAGATACGTTTGAGACGTATCAAGCATCCCCAAACTTAACTCCTGCTCGTCCTCGAGTAGGGAAGTGATAAAGAATGAATTTTTGATGCTTTCATGCTACCAAGCATATATGTACTTTGTAACTCCTCTTATGTGACGTGAATGTTCAGATCCGTTAGATTCAAAACAATAGTTTGCTATTGACGTGGAGACAATAATACTTCAAGCAAACTAACAAGGTAATCATGAACTTTCAAAATAACAAGGCCAAAAGAAAGTTATCCCTACAGAATCATATAGTCTGGCTATGCTCTATCATCCTTGCACAGCGAATTTAAATCATGCACAACCTCGGTATTGGCCAAGTAATTGTTTTCACACCTTTACTTTCTCAAACCTTTTCAACTCTCACGCAATACATGAGCGTGAGCCATGGTTTTAGCACTATAAGTGGAATGGAGTGTGGTGGAGGTTGCAAGGCAAACAAGGAGAAGATGGTCACATTGACTAGGAATATCAATGAGCTATGGAGATGCTCATCAATAGATATCAATGTGAATGAGTAGGGATTGCCATACAAATGATGCACTAGAGCTAAGAGTATGTGAAAGCTCTTAAAGAAAACTAGTGGGTGTGCATCCAACTTGCTTGCTCACGAAGACCTAAGGCAATTTTGAGGAAGCCCATCATTGGAATATACAAGACAAGTTATATAATGAAAATTTCCCACTAGCTATATGGTGGTGATAAAACGAGAGACTCTCAATGAAGATCATGGTGCTTAATAAGCACAAGTGTGGAAAGATAGTAGCATTGTCCCTTCTCTCTTTTTCTCTCATTTTTTTGGTGGGCTCTTTGGCCTCTTTTTTTTGTGGGCATCTTTGGCCTCTTTTTGTAGATGGGCTTCGCTAGCCTCTTTTATTTACTCACATGGGACAATGCTCCATCAATGATGATCATCACACTTACAACTCAAAACTTAGAGCAATGATGACTCTATATGAAATGCCTTCGGTAGTGTACCGTGACAATGATCTAGCATGGCATAGACATCAATGGAAACATCATGCTAGCTATCTTATGATCATGCAATGGCAATGTAGAAGTGGTGGCACATGTCATGGTGGTAGTTGCATGGCAATATATCTCGGAATGGCTTTGAAAATGCCATAGTAGGTAGGTATGGTGGCTGTTTTGAGGGAGGCTAATGGTGGTTTTATGCACCGGTGAAAGTTGCACAACATTAAAGAAGATAGTGATGGTGGAAGGTGAAAGTGCATCTAAAGCATGGACTCAACATTAGTCATGAAGAACTCATATACTTGTTGCAAAAGTTTTAGTAGTAATCGAAACAAAGCATTCAACGCATACTCCTAGGGGAAGGGTTGGTAGGTATAAACCATCGCGCGATCCCGACCGCTACACAAAGGATGACAATCAATAAACTAATCATGCTCAGACTACATCACATAGCGGTTCACCATACGTGCATGCTACCGGAATCACTAACTTCATCACAAGTATTTTTAAATCCACAACACCTTACTAGTATAACTTCAATATTAGCACAACCACAACTCAAAACTAATTGAGATGAATCAAACTTCTCTAACTACTCAATGCACATGAAGGTGGAAGTTTTCATATCCCTTTGGATAACTACCCCTTTTGAGACTACTTTCTTAGCATAGATCAACTACCATGCCATGCACTTCCATGCTCTAAAACATAGAAGTGAAGCACACAGAGAAAAATCAACTAGCTCAAAAGATATAAGTGAAACACATGTGAGCTGAATTGCCTAACCAAAGGATATAAGTGAAGCTCGACAAAATCACGGTGAGTGCATGTATATCTCTCTAGGTGTGCAGCAAGGAAGATTGTGACACAACAAAAATAAAAGGCTCCTACGATACAAGACGCTCCAAGCAAAACACATAACATGTGGTGAATAAAAATATAGCCCCAAGTAACGTTACCGATGGATTGAAGACGAAAGAGGGGATGCCTTCCCGGGGCATCCCCAAGCTTAGGCTTTTTCGGCATCCTTGAATCAACTTGGGGTGCCTTGGGCATCCCCAAGCTTGAGCTCTTGCCACTCTCTATCTCTTTGTCCATAAGAACTTCACCCAAAACTTGAAAACTTCACAACACGAAACTTAAACAGAAAGTCGTGATATCATTAGTATAAGAAAGCAAATCACCACTTCCTTAGGTACTGTAGCAAACTTAAATTCTACTTATGTTGATGTTGGGTTACTGTATTTTCAATCTTCCATGGCTAATACCCCCCGATACTATCCATAGTTTCACAAAATAAGCAACCAACTCAACAGAAACAGAATTTGTTAACAGCAGACCAGTCTGTAGCAATCTGTATACTTCGTATACTTCTGGTACTTCAAAAAATCTGAAAACTTACAGCAGTCTGAAGAATTTGTGTAGCAATCAGAAGCAAAAAGAATCAGCTCAAAAGATCTCACAGAAAAAAAACGGAAATTATTTTCGTGAGCAGAAAGTTTCTATCTTTTGCAGCATGATCAAACGATCATTCCCAAGACTAATCATAACGGTTTCACTTGGCACAAACGCAAAAGAAACACCAAAAACACAATCATAACAGAATTATGAAAGTGTGGAAAACACAAAACAGAAATAAAAAGGATAGATTCGTTGGGTTGCCTCCCAACAAGCGCTATTGTTTAACGCCCTTAGCTAGGCATAAGGTGATGGAATCACGTATAGTCATCTTTGGTGCTCAAACCATAAGTAGCCCTCATCATAGATTCATAAGGCAATCTTATTTTCTTTCTAGGAAAATGCTCCATGCCCTTCTTTAGAGGAAATTGAAATCTAATATTCCATTCCTTCATATCGATGATAGCACCAATAGTCCTTAGGAAAGGTCTACCAAGAATAATGGGACATGAAGGATTGCAATCTATGTCAAGTACAATGAAATCCACGGGTACATAGTTCTTATTTGCAACAATAAGAACATCATTGATCCTTCCCATGGGTTTCTTGACAGTAGAATCCGCAAGATGCAAATTAAGAGAACACTCTTCAATCTCATGAAAACCAAGAATATCACATAAAGACTTTGGAATCGCGGAAACACTAGCACCAAAATCACATAAAGAATTGCATTCATAGTTTTGATTTTGATTTTGATAGTAGGTTCCCACTCATCATGAAGTTTTCTAGGTATAGAGACTTCTAATTCGAGTTTCTCTTCAAGAGATTTCATCATATCATCTACGATATGTGCGGTAAAGGCTTTGCTTTGGCTATAAGCATGTGGAGAGTTTGCAATGGATTGCATCAAGGAAATGCATTCAAACAAGGAGCAATTATCATAATTGAATCCCTTGAAATCCAAAGTGGGAGTTTCATTACTACCCAATATTTTGATTTCTTCTACTCCACTCTCCACACCTTTATCATCAAGATAGGTGGACTCCGAATCATTGGGGTGTTTTTCAACCAAAGTGGATTCATATCCAGCCCCTTCATCAATAGGTTTGACACGCGAAAACAAAGATTCAAGAGGAGTCACACCAAGCACTTTAAGATCTTCGTGATTTGCATCACTAGAACACACCCTTTTAAACCATTCATGCCTAGCGCAGATTTGGGCGGTTCTTTCTTTGCTCTCATTCATGGAGACACGCATAGCTTTTAAAGTTTCCTCCAAGTTGACCTTGGGAGGAGCACATCTAAATTTCAAAGCATCAATATCACAAGACATCCTATCAACGCTCTTAGCCAAATCGTCTATTTTTAGTAGTTTTTCCTCTATGGACGCATTGAAAATATTTTGAGAGTTGATGAACTCTTTGATATTACTCTCTAAATCAGAGGGTAATTTGTTATGATTTCCATAAGTGTTGTTGTAGGAATTGCCATAGTTGTTAGAGGAGTTACTAGGAAAAGGCCTAGAAACATAGTTTCCTCTAAAAGCATTGTTGTTGCCAAAATTGTTCCTACCAACAAAATTAACGTCCAAACTAGCGTTGCTACTCTCAATCAAGGAAGATAGTGGCATGTCATTAGGATCTAAAGGAGCATTTCTACTAGCATTTCTACTAGCGTGTACCTTTTTGCTAGCAGGTGACCTTTGAGTGTGCCACTTAGAGTAGTTGGTCATGATATTGTCTAGGAGTTTTGTAGCTTCTCCTAACGTGATTTCCATGAACGTTCCACCTGAGGCGGAGTCCAAGATACTTCTAGAAGCAAAATTCAAACCAACGTAAAAGATTTGTATAATCATCCACAAACTCAAGCCATGAGCGGGACAATTTCTAATCATTAATTTCATCCTCTCCCAAGATTGTGCAACGTGTTCATGATCAAGTTGCTTGAAATTCATGATATCGTTACGGAGAGAGATAATCTTAGCCGGCGGAAAATACTTGGATATGTAAGCATCTTTGCACTTATTCCAAGAATCGATACTATTTTTAGGCAAATAAGAAAACCAAGTTTTTGCACGATCTCGCAAAGAGAACGAAAAAAGCTTCAATTTAACAACATCATTATCTACATCTTTCTTCTTTTGCATATCGCAAAGTTCAATGAAAGTATTAAGATTGGATGCGGCATCTTCACTAGGAAGGCCAGAAAATTGCTCTTTCATAACAAGATTCAGCAAGGCAGCGTTGATTTCATATGATTTCGCTCTAGTGGCGGGAGCAATTGGAGTACTAATAAAATCATTTTTATTAGTATTCGAGAAGTCGCAAAGTTTGATGTTTTCAGCCATGATGACTTCAACAAACAAACAAGAACACAAGCAAGCCAGAAAACTGGCAAAGGAAAACGGCAAAAGGCAAATGAAAACAGCAAAGGAGAAAGGCAAATGAAAACGGCAAAAGTGAAGTGGGGGAGAGGAAAACGACAGGCAACTGGCAAAAAAGGTAATGCAAGAGATGAGTTTGTGACACTTACTTGGATAGATCTTGACTTGATCTCTCCCCGGCAACGGCACCAGAAATCCTTCTGTTGCTGGCTACGCCTATAGGGATTTCCTTGGCAAATATGCAAAGGATTCCCCCCGCGGCCTTGGAGCCTTGCGTTGGTGTTCCCTTGAAGAGGAAAGGGTGATGTAGCACAGTGGTGGTAAGTATTTCCCTCAGTTTGAGAACCAAGGTATCAATCCAGTAGGAGGATCGCGTCAAGTCACAAGTACCTGCACAAACACAAAGAGCTTGCACCCAACGCTACGAAGGGGTTGTCAATCCCTTATAGATTGTTTGCAAAGTGAGAACTGAAAGCAAAAAGTAAACAAAGCAAAGTAAAAGTAAAAGCGGAGATGATAATTGTGAGTAGTCCCGAGGGCCCTAGTGTTCACTAGTGGCTTCTCTCATGAAAGCAAGTAGACGGTGGGTGAGCGAATTACTGTCGAGCAATTGATAGAACCACACAAAGTCATGACGTTATCTAGGGCAATGATCATACATATAGGCATCACGTCCAAAACAAGTAGACCGATACTTTCTGCATCTACTACTATTACTCCACACGTCGACTGCTATCCAGCATGCATCTAGTGTATTGAGTTCATAAGAACAGAGTAACGCCTTAAGCAAGATAACATGATGTAGATGGACAATCTCAAATCTATGATGAAAGCCCATCTTGATACCCTTGATGGCAACAACACGATGCGTGCCTTGCTGTCCCTTCTGTCACTGGGAAAGGTCACCGCATGGTATGAACCCAAAACCAAGCACTTATCCCATTGCAAGAATCATAGATCTAGTTGGCCAAACAAAACCCAAGACTCAGAGAGACTTACAAGGATATCAAATCATGCATATAAGAAATCAGCAAAGACTCAAATATAATTCATAGATAATCTGATCACGAATCCACAATTCATTGGATCTCAACAAACACATCGCGAAAGAGGATTACATCGGATAGATCTCCATGAAGATCATGGAGAACTTTGTATTGAAGATCCAAGAGAGAGAAGAAGCCATCTAGCTACTAACTACGGACCCGTAGGTCTGAAGTAGACTACTCACGAGTCATTGGAGAGGCAATGATGTTGACATAGAAGCCCTCCGGCTCCAAAGTCCCCTCCGGCAGGGCACTGGGAAGGGTCTCCAGATGAGATCTCGCATAAACGGAAGCTTGCGGCAGCGGAAAAGTGGTTTCGTGGACGCCCTTATTTTTTCTGGGATTTTAGGGAATATATAGGCGAAAGAGCTAGGGCAGGGGAGCTCCAGGGGGCCACAAGCGTGGTAGCCGCGGGCCCCCCTGGCCGCGGCTACAGGGCTTGTGGGCTCCCTGTGGTCCTCCTGCCTTGGCCCTCAAGTCCCCCGATCTTCTTCTGTTATGGAAAAATTCATTTCGGGGATTTTATTCCGTTTGGACTCCATTCCAAAATCAGATCTGAAAAGGGTCAAAAACACAGAAAAGCACGAACTGGCACTTGGCACTGAATTCATAAGTTAGTCCCAAAAAAGATATAAAAGGTATATAAAACATCCAAAGTTGACTAGATAATAACATGAAACCATCAAAAATTATAGATACGTTTGAGATGTATCACTGGGCTGCTCGGAGAGGACGGAGACGCACGACAACGACGATGACGAGCTCCTCATGGATCGGCCATGGCGGAGGAGGAGCTCGGCCCGACTACTTTCGATCTGGGAGAGGGAGGAGGAAGAGGAAAGGAGTGGCGGCGGCTTGGAGGAACCCTAGGCCCTGCACACACACCAAGGGGGCTTTATAGGAGGAGGAGGAGGCGAGGGACACGCGGCCTCGACGTCCGTGAGCACGGCGTCGTGTCTGTCGCGCTGTCTCTAAAGAAAACTGACGGAAAGGCGAGAGGAGGGAGACGCCGTCTACAGGAGAGGGAAGGAGGTGGGTTGCGCGCGAGGAGGGAGTTACTGGCCAGCCAGGGGAGAAAGCCCGCTCGAAGACGCCAGGTAGAGAAAAAGAAAACCCACTGGGGTTTCCTATTTTAAATCAAACAGAGACAAAAAACAAAACACACGTAACACCGTTGACCCTAAAAATAAAATAAAATGCTCCTGGTCATAAGGGAATTATGACCTATTTAAATAAAATGAAAAAGGAATTTTTTTGGAGCATTTAAATATTTACAAAACAGAATTAATTACATTGTTTTGTGAATATTTGCCCCTCTCAAACATGGATTCAAAACACTTTAAACCTAGCATCACATCCACCACAAATCACTTTGAAATATAAACATTTTTGAAACAGGGATGGAGCAAGTGAAACTTGAGCTTTGAGAATTAGAGAAGGGGGGGGGTTGAAACCTATTTGAATACTAACATAATTGCACCCCACTTACAAACCCCACTCCACATCACTTCACATAGCACCTCACCACATAGCACATCCATGGAACAACAACAACAACAAAACAATGAAGGCATGGATGAATGGATGCATGAATGCAAGGGTAGGCAAGGTAACATCACATGAAACAACACATGCATAGATCTCAAATGGCAATGACAAGATGGACCCACATACAAGAAGGTTCCAAATATGGCAAGTTACACTCTGGGGCATTACACCCGTTTAGCTCCCGCGCCGTGCCTGGACCGGAAGACTGCGCACATGGACCGGCACGGCTC
Source organism: Hordeum vulgare subsp. vulgare (assembly GCF_904849725.1). Lineage (NCBI taxonomy): Eukaryota > Viridiplantae > Streptophyta > Magnoliopsida > Poales > Poaceae > Hordeum > Hordeum vulgare. The sequence goes on from NC_058520.1 coordinate 544,199,986, forward strand.
GGCCCGGCTAATATTCAAGCCTAGGCAAGCCGTGTCGTGCTGGCCCGTTTACAGCTGGACCGGGTCGTGTCGTGGAGTATCTTTGGCATTTGTCTTCAGGCAAGCATCAGCTGGAAGAAACACATCATATTTTTGGTTATGGCTCAACGTATCCATCCCGGCCCAGTCTCCAAAGCGCAGAGGCATTGGCTCGATGTGGTGGCTAGGCGAGGCACCTTGTTGAACACATGTAGGCCTCAAACCCGCCCCTCCTCCTTCGCCGACGAACCGCATTAGCGGCCGCAATGCAGCGCCCACCAGCAAGGTCTTGCTTCCCGCCCCGCCCATGGCGAACAATATCCTCCCATGCTCTGGATCGAGGCGGGCTCCACTAGCGAGGCCTCCTCCCCTGCAAATGCGGCAGCGCCAGAATCGCGGCCCCGGGTGTCGCCTCCACGGGACCCGTCTTCCGGTGGTGCGACCCCCAACGGAAGCGGCGTCGGCCCTTCGAGCAGCAAGTGCGGTGCTAACACAGCACGACAAAGCCATGAGGCAAGGTAGCGGTCGCGACTGCAGCCTAATGGCACGGCTGGACGGCGATGACCCGACTTCTTAGACAAAGGCAACCCGCATAAGCCCATCCATCCCCGGCGAAGCCACTCCGGTGGCATGGCTGCCGATGACGATGGATGCGGATGCGGAATGCGACGCGCGACTCCCTCCCTGGCGATGGCTCGGCCTTAGGGCTCGATGCGGCCCGTGGCCATCGGCCCCGATGGGAAGAGCCCCATAGGGAGTCCCTAATCATCGCTCCACGCGCCCGATCAAGAACTCACGCCTACAGCAGCTTGATTTTGGGTCGGCCCATGTAACGCTTGCCTCATCGCTCGCTCCCGCCTGATCTCTCGTTCGCTCGCTCCCGCTTGATCGCTCCCTCGCTCGCTCGAGGACTATTTTGGTCGTGCATGGTTGACCAGTTAATTAGTAAATCATTGACTTTGATTAAAAAAGGAAAAAATAAAAAAAAATGATATTTTAAAAATTCATGGATTTTGAAAAAGTTCATCCAATTTTTATAAGGTCAATAGAATTAAAAAATCACTAATTTTCAAAAAACGTCCATCAAATTTGGAAAAAAAATCATCATGTTTAAAAAAAGTTCATCAAATTTTAAAAAACGTCCACCGATTGTTTCAAAAATCATTGAATTTGATAAAATTTCATCATTCTTTAAAAACGTTCAATGATTTTCAAACAAAGTTCATGGAATTTTATAAAAATTCACCATTTTCTAAAAAAGATCATAGATTTTGGAAAAAAATCACTGATTTTAGAAAAAAGTACACGAATTTGATAAAAGCTCGTCATTTATTAAAATAGTTCATCGAATTTGAAAAAAAATCACAGATTTTGAAAGAAAATCAACGAATTTCAATAAAAGTTCATCGAATTCGAAAAAAACAAAAGAAAAAGAACAAAAGCCAAAAAAAAATTCCAAATAAAAAAGAAAAAACGAACAAAGCAAAGTAGTAAAAAACAGAACCAAACCCTTCCGAATAAAAAAGAAAGACAAAAAAAGAAAATGGAAAATAAATGGAAAAAAGAAAAAACATGCTAGTAGAAAAGAGTGAAGAAGCAGTAGCAGAACTACCAACAGTTGATGTTCCAATGGTTGTTGAATGGTGGGAATATTTGAGAGATCTTAAGATCGAATCCTCGGCGGAAGATTGCATTATAAGAGCAATTTCAACGGAGCGACCCAAACGGACACGAATTTTGTTCGGATTTTATCCGTTTGGGTCGCTCGTCCGCATAGTGGACGCATGCGGTCGGTGAACGAACCCAACCCATTCAAGGCCCGTCCCACCTAGCCGCGGCGGGTCGCCGACCACTTCCACCGGCAGCGGCTTTGGGGAGGGGCGGACCGCTGATAAGTGGGACTAGGGTGGACACGAGACGGAAGAAGCGAACAAGAGCGGACGACGGGAGCGCCCAGTTTTATTCGTCGCGCACCCATTTGTCGCTCAGTTTTGCGTTCAGTTTGTATCGGGATGGACAACAAACGGACATCAGACGGACATGCGCGTCCATTTCGATCGTTCACTTGGGTCAAGTTTTCTGTCCGAATGATCCAAACGGATAATATGAATCATCCCGTTAAAGTTGTTCTAACCGCGTGTGCAGCGCCAAATAGGGTTTGCGAACCCCATCATTCTTCAATGATGCGACCGACCGGCTATGGAAGCTCCGCCTGTGTCGTTCATGAGAATTGGGGATCATGTGGCTGCGAGATCGCTTCCTCGCTCCTCGTCCTTATCCATTTGATTGACCAGGCTGCACCTGGCTGGGTTGCCCTACGTGGCCTATTTCCATACGGTTGAGCCACGAGGTGCTCCTGCTAATTTGCATTATTTGTTTAATTGCTTGCAGTTTTAGCTTTCTAGCAGATTAGTATTCTAAGAACGGTTCTAGCAGGGTAACTCACTTGTTTTAGATCTTGTTAAATACAGTATTTCTGTAGAGTATTTTGCACTTCAGAATAAATTGTGATGTAATAACTTTCCATGTTATTCTACATGTCGAGATTATTTACATCCGTTATTTGCAATTGAGATTTTGATTTTCTTTCAAATAAAAATCAATTCATTTTAGTTGAGCCTTTAGCTTGATACGAGCAAGAATTGATATGCAAAATTCTAAGTGTTGTTTTTTAAATTGATGTTTTGGGATCACAAGATAGTGTGTAGATCTACTGCTTTACAGATTATCACCACTAGTATTAAAGCCTACATTTTGTCACTTTTAAAATATGATTGATTTACAAAGTGTCCTCCCGTATCTATCAGATTATACTCCCTAGTGCTACGAGATCCACTCCATTTTGGGGATTATCTTTAAGGTGTCATACTTAGCAATTTGACATTTGCAATAATGGTTTCAAGATAACTTCTTGAAATACCCATTAATTTTGCTAACTTCATTACAACATTGAGGCATTAATTTACTAACCGTCAATTAATTATCTCTCGTAACCGATGGCTAGAGAAATTGAGGCATTCGCCCTCAATAGCCACCTCTACCCTTCATGGACCAACGACATTATGATCACTCTTGTGTCTCGCGGGATAATGTGTGAAATACAAGACCGTAAGATTCATCTCTGGTCAGTATCACACCGCTAACAGGAAAATGTTGTATCATAAGGAGCTATATTGATTCAGATCTCAACATCTCGTTATTCTGTATCAGCAATTCCTGGGACACAATAAACCTCAAGGGAAAAAGTTTGAAGCTCACTTCAACCTTCAACCTGACATCACCAAAGATGACGGGATCCTATGGGCACGGTGAATGTGATGGTTGAATATGCCTCAACCGACATGTTTGAAGACTATGAATAGTCTCTCAGTCTCTTGAGTGGTCAATATATATTTATATCCACTTATGATGTTGTATTAACAACATAAGTATTGTTGTCATAGTATATTCTACTGTATATCACAATATATTGTATCAACACATTCGTACAAATGCATTTATATGTATTATATATATATATATATATATATATATATATATATATATATATATATATCTGATAGTGATTTTCATATTGAGAATCTTCATGTCTATGTAAAGATTTCTACGGGAGTCAATCTGATGAAAGATGATATGTGCCTTATGGACATATGCACCACAAACTCTATACTCACGGAAGTGAAATGTTTTCACTCTCGTTGAGAGAAATGATAAATTTTAAAATTGCTAGATGCGACGAGGTATTTGTTGGCTCAACTTGAGTCGTATTTACTATCCTTGTGGGTACTCGAGTAACGTCGGGATACTTTATTGCTTCCGAGGTTTAACTCGTACCCTACGAAAGTATAGAGGTATCTGTCAAAATAGTTTCCATAGAGAAACTTATGATCACAACAAAGAGAAATAACTTCTCTTTACCATATGCAACGGATATGACAAGCACATTCTCTATGTATCTTCTGGATTGTACTACACATACGACACAACCCGTAACACATGTTGCATATGAGATAGTTTTTCAGAGTGTCTTGTACATGACAAACTTGACATACTCGCCTTGGTTGTCGAGACATTGGGTTGAAATGAAATAATCAGCAGTTCCAATAGTTTATGATTATTATGATGCTAAATTCTAACAACATTTGGATTTTGTGTGCACTACAAGTGACACACAGAAGCTAATTTTAAGGCTTGCGCACCTTAAAGTCTACGCTGAACCGCTGAGACCCTTGAATGCATCAAGTTGAGGTAAGTGAATCTTCCCATCCATTGACTAGACTATTCATGCATTCCATGGTTCTAGAATACATATCTACATGATGGTCTTGAGTGTGTGCTTTACTCACACGAAACCATTGGCTCATTACACTAACATCGATTTCAAGAAAAATGAATGGATAACATTTGCAAAATTCTCCTTGATTGCCTTCTTTTTGGCCCTTGGATTGAAGTTTAGCAATTTTTCCTAATGTCTAGACTCAAAATGGTTTGGTAGAATCCTTTATCCAAAGTATTAAGCTCATTGCATTATCTTTACTTTGGAATTGCAAATTACCAACTTTACGTTGGATTCATGGAGTCTTACACGCTCATGACATGACTGCATAATATTATTCCCCTCTATATTTGATACGTGGAAATCTACCAAGTATTTTCCATCTGTGGTAATTCAGTTGCATACTGATATCACTATACGGCATACATCATTGGTCCCTCAACATATAGTTGGGACCTATGTGAGGAATAATTGTATTATCGTCAATACCTCAAGCCCCTCAAATGGGGAGTTATTCAAGGCTAGTATGTTGATTCAATGAGTAATATTTCAGGCATTAGGGGGAGAATTCAAGTACCATGGAGAATGCTAGGAAATTAGTGAAATGTTCAACATTTCTGCCTCAAATCCATGTACTCAAAGATCTGAACCATGCGTTCGCACATTTGCAAAACATTTTAAATAACCTGTCAAATGCATTTACTCACTATAAGGGTGTCACACAATCCTATAATCCTGCAAAAAAATGCCTGAAAGAGTGAAGATACCAACCAGTCCACTCCCTGTTCGAAGCAACAGGGGGGATGTATGGCAAAAGTACATCAGGATTTAGATTCTTGCAAGCAAGGATATCATGGCCTATGAATCAGTAAATGCAATTCAACTTCACATAGACACACACCTAATGAGTAGTATACCCATTGGATGGTAAACTTCCACCAACCCAGGTCATAGTGCACATAATGACCGGGACATCGGAATACCCGACTCAATGCATTGTGAAATTGCGAGTAGTCACCATGTGTAACGATATTTACATCAACTCTATATTGATATATAGATTCTGGAGAATCATATAATGGAGGTCTACAATTGTCTACATACATTTCTCAACTAGATTGCGAAACCTTTTATATGATTCAGGTCCAAAGAACATGGCCATGGCAAAGTGTGAACATCACTCAGACTGAACTCAAGCAAAGGGTATAATCTTTCTCAATAATGAAAAGCTATTCATAAGCAATACCTACACCAGTTTTCTTCTAGAAACAGAATTGAGAACAACGAGGTGGTGAAACAAAGAGCAAGTAATGTAGCACAAGGGTTCACGCAGGTACCCAACTATTCTCTAGAGGTGGAATCTCTTTTCTATAACTTGTATCATTGGCATTACAAAATCATCTATGTATGCAGTGGATAGATGTAGTGATTACATATCCATGTGGATCACTAGATTCAGACATAGATGGTTCCCGTTGGAATCTCGCTTGTCGGAATGAAAAATACAACATACACTGTGTGAAAAAAATTGTCTTTGTCTTTCCCCGGCCACGAGGCATTTGAACTAAAATTGAACCATCGGGTATTCCTAGCATTTTCTTGACTAACTTCCTAATCTTAATGTGGTGACCTCTGATAATGAGAGTCCCTCTCTTCCAGTCGAACTGGTCGAATAACCACAATGTTAAACCTCGAGGCATCCTGCATGCAGGCATTTCTAATAATGCTGCAAAATCAATCTCTCTTACCCATTCTTTCTGTATGCCAGTAAGTGATTCCACAACCTGGTTAAACTTCTGACGGTTGCACTTGTAACCAATAACCTGCATAGTATACAATCAAATGGAGTTGTCACACCAGTGAGGACACAGTACACTTATCGAATGGGTAATAGTTAATGTTAATCATAACTAGCTTTTGGAATGACCTACTTACAGGATTCCACGAAGTTACGCATGGGTTCACGTGTATATGCCAATTCGTATGGAAATTGTTGTCATCAACTTGATGCATACTCTTTAGGTGCCTAACACTTTTTGTGTTTCTCTTGTCAAGGAGGTCCTCAGCAGATATAAAACTACTATCATCAGAGCTTTCCTTCGCCATAAACTCTCGCCTGGCATATGCTTGAAATCATCTATTATGTCTCTTATTTGACTGGCCACTCTGTGAGCTTGCAGAATCAATACTTCAATATCGCTTCCTGCACACTTCTGATTCGTTAGACTCTCACATCGTACGGTGCATATTTGTTTTCCTCTAGGTGCATTTTTTGAAATGGTCTAGCCTCTTAGGCGCTTCGAATGCCCTCTGTTTCTTTGTGAATTCATCGCCATACTTACTAAGATGCTGGTCACCCCGATTATTTAAATTGCAACCTTGTTGTCCTGAATGTGAGTCTTCAACCGACAAGAGGTTGTTGTAGCATATGAGAAATCTTGTTGGTTAAAGGCATTTACTCCATTTCAGTTTCCGGCTGAATGCTATTATGCAAGTAACACTAATCTAAATCTTTAGGTACACTTCAAATGCTACAACACACAAAACGTAACTAATTATGGGTTAATATAAAATTGATATCCAAAACATAGAATGGAAATGAATTCAAGTCTGCTGTGGTGGATGAACTAACTGATTTTAAGGACATCTCACTTGAGCAGGGTTCATATCATCTTCAAATCATGGGTGTTCTACTCGATCAAAGGATCACATTCATATGGATGTGGACTCTGACAAAGCGATTTCAGATGCATTCAAGTGTCAAGGCGGAAATATACAAAACAAATCAACTGTAACGCTAACAATAACAGATTATATACCTTGGAAAAGACGGGTTTGGGTGTCTAGAGCACCTCTGCTAACCTTCTCCCAACAGGATCCACGAGCTTGAGGAACTCTGACGGCGGCGGCGCACAATTGTAAAAGACTAGTAGAAGAAGGTTGCTTGTGGATGCCGTGGTAGTAAGCATGGGCATAGTCCGGGCCGGGCCGGGTCGGGCCGGGCTTTAAAAAGCCTGAACGGGAAAACTCAGGCCCGAGCCCGGCCCGACCGTCGGGCCTAACAAATCGGGCCCGACCCCGGCCCGAACATGCAAAGCCCGGTAAAGCCCGACAGGCCCGGCCCGATCTACGTTTAAAAATACGTTTTGCAACCCCGAGCCCGGTCCGGTCTGCTCTTCGGGCTTACTTTTCAGGCCCGAGCCCGGCTCGGGATTTTCGGGTCGGGCCGGCCGGGCCAGACTGCCCATGCCCAGATGTACGTGGTAGTACATCAATGGCTACGGAGGGATTCAATGTGCATCGTGTACAAAATCGTGCTCATACTGTAAGCAATGTGTTTTGATACATAATCGAACGTATACTTTATGTTGACTATGCTACAGCGATGCATGGATCTTAAAATCATCCAACGACATTCGCGTACCCGATAAAAGCCGGCACCGCTAGTTTTCATTTCGCCTGCATTGCTCTGATCCCCATCCTAGCTGAACACACAACACAACAGCGCCGACGGAGTATAATATCGGAAACAGAAATCCATTCGGTGAATCGCTATCTCTAGAAACTAACACAGCAGGTACAACAAAGGCTCTCCAACAAACTGTTCGGCAGAATGTACTTTTACACAGTACTCAGAATACGGAAATTAAAGATACATGCATGCCACGCCGCACAAGCACACAAGTGTGCTGTTCGGGCAATAGTATACAACAGCAGCAGATTGAACCAACCACAAAGTAAAGTGAAATGTTCGGAAAGGTAAAAACGACAAACTGAAATTAATGGATAGGGTATTGGATCGACCGGCGGACGGACCGTCTTAGCTGAAGCCAGTGAGGTCAAGTGTGGCCTCGTCCTCAGACGTCTGGAACTCCCTGGACGCCATCTGCACCACGTCTTCGTCCTGATCACTGCTGCCACCGGCGCTGCTGCGGCCGGTCTCGCTGCCGTAGTAGCCGCCACCGAGGTGCTGGGGGAGTGGGAACAAGTTCAGGTTCGTGCATGCTGCATGCATATGCATGCTTCCCTGGGCACTAAACATCTGCGGAAATGCAGTCTCTGGTCCATGGTGCAGCAGGTTGTTGTCGCTGTAGGTCGGGAAGGTGGCTGGGTAGTAGTATCCCTCCAGCATCTCGCCACCGTAGGCGTTCAGGTCCGGCAACGGCGCGCTCAGGTTCATCACCCCTGCTTGGGACGATGACCCGGCCGCGTCGGCTGGGTGGAGGTACTGACCCATCCCGGGTGGGCCGGAGACGGCCAGCATTGCAGCGGCACCTGGAACGACCTGGCCGTCATACCCGACGCCGCCGGACGATGGACACGGTGGCGCCGCGTTCTCGTCAGCCATCATTTTGTCGCGGATGTACTCCTCAAGGAGGGTGAACTGGCCCGGGGCGGCCTGTTGGCTCGTCTTCTTCTTGAACCGGCGCTTCGACTTGAGGCTCCGTTTTGTCGCGTTCCAGTGATTCTTGACGGCGTTCTCCGACCGGCCGGGGAGGCACCTCGCGATGGACGACCAGCGGTTTCCGTGGATCTTGTGCGCGTCGATCAGCAGTATGTCGTCCGCCTCAGTCCAGATGTGCTCCTTCTGGAACGTGATTATGTGAAGGAAAGTTAATGCCTCGAGATGATTGGCACAAGCAAGTGCAATTGAATTGCATATCATACTGGACATACTAGTTCGTACTACGATAGTATAATCGTTCTGAAACGGAAACGTGGTAGTTTTTCAAAATCGCCTTATTTTGGTAGAAATAAATTGCGTCCCTGAATCCTCGCAACAAAGCTCAACAATATATATATATATATACATCTGAAGGTTAGCTAAACTAGAATGGCCTGGCTGAAACTCAACTAAGTATCTGGAAAGAGTGAAAAATAATCACTAGAAATTGAATGGCTTTTTTCGAACGTCTTCAGACGGCAAGGTCCTCCAGCAATTCATATGGGTATAGAGATGAATTGATCTAAAAAACCATATGATGCTTGGTTACTTCAATAAATTGGTTGAAAACAAAGACAATAGGCGGCCACGCCGCTAAACATACACGATTTTTTTTCAGACGCTTGTGCATCTGCAATTCTACAAATAAAATTGTAGAACCTAATATGCTTGACCATTATCTCCCTGCAATCTCTTCCCAAGGGCCACGGACAAAATTACTCACGCGAACAATTAGTGGCCATGATGAAGAAATTGGCGCAGTTAATGATTAAAATAAAGTCATGCAGCATGACGAGCAATTCATTCCTCACTTAATACCCACTCCCGAATTGTACGACCAAAAGTTTCGCATGCTTCGAATGTAGTAAAAACTAAGCCAAAACAATTTAGATGTGCGAATCATATAGATCTATGGAAGATTTCCGATAATTAAAATCAAATAAAGACTATATAAGCTGCCATGCGTGCATCACCTTGATGCCTGGGCGGACGTGATTTGTCCATCGCTCACGGCACTGCTTGCCGATCCGTCCCGGGAGGTGATCTGAAATGGTCGCCCACTTATGTTCGCCATGCTGATCCACCAATCTCTTGAGAAGTCTGCAAACAAGAAAAGCAAATTGATCAATTAAGCAGAACGGTAGGCATGCCGCGAGATCAAGCTGCTCAAAAAACGAATCAGATTCGGCTGTTTCACGTACTCGTCCTCTTCCTCCGTCCACGGTCCCCTGAACGGCGTCGGCCCAGCGTTCCTGGCGGCAGGTCTCTGTCGCCGGACCACGGGGATCTCCACCGGGACGGCCTCAGCGCCATAAGCGTCGGCCGCGTGGGTCCCCTCCGGCATGACGATGAAGGTGGAGGGAGGCATGCCGAAGCCAGAAACGAGCAATCCCGTGTCGGGGAATACCGTCGGAGCGCTGCCAGCTTGCTGGAAGTGGGGAAAACCATGGGCAGGGCTCAGGGTGTACCTTTCGAACCTCCCGTACGCGTCCGTCGACATGGCCGCCACCGCCGCCAGCTCCTGGTTCAAAAGCAACTCCCCCATCGACGCCATCGCCGGAGGTCAGAACTCAGTAGGAAGGGAGGAGGTGGGCGAAGGGGGTGGAATTTCGAGGAATCGAGCGAGCGAGCGAGAGTGAGAGAGAGGAAGAGTCTGCCACAGGGGAGAAGGCAAGTCGCTGTCGAGATGAAGATCCAGGGACCCGCATCATATAGAGGATGAGGTGCCGCATCAGCCCTTAATCTCTGGGCCCACATTCATCCGACGGTGGGAAGCCTTCCTAGAATATGACGTTCCAAGTACACACATTCCACAGAGGCTCACGGGAGGGGCGAAGATCGGCCCTTGGATCCCATCTCTGTCTCTGGCGCCCCATGTAGACCAGGCGTAGCCAGTTGCTCAGGAGTTGAGCTGTTGCGCAGTGGGGCCCGGCTGTGGGTACATCTCACTCGAGCAAGCAAGAGCCAGTTTGGATGACGAGTTTGTTACAGCTGACAGGGAGGCGCTGCTCCATACAAACTTCCAAATATAGGTATGTCCGCATGCGCATAAATGGCTCTTGCCACTGAGATCCCAATCGCAACTCTTTTCAGTGGAATATGATCGTTGGTGTGCACGTAAAAATAAATACATTTGTTGAGAATTAATTTCCCTATAATTAGTATTCGACAAACATTAGCTCATTTTTATTTGCATTGTTAGTGGTCCAGTGCCAGGAAAGCCCGTGCCATACAAATAATTACTCATGTGGAATTTCAGTCAATTTCTATCTTAATCAATTCTTTGGTTTCCATGTAAATCAATTTAATTATTTTTTAGTCTGATTTCAATCAACTTCAGGAACATTCCACACAAATAAATATTCCAGAATTGTTCACAGTTTTTTTTTCTTCAAAAATACAAGTTTCTGTATCTCCTAGATAAGTAAAAATTGAGTGTTAAATCTTTAGTACGTCAATTTTGTCTGACAAGCATTCAATACCACAAATGGATATTTTGGTTAGATTCCTACTAAATAGTCAAGCGGAAGTGGTGCATTTATATTGTTGATTCTATAACACCGTTACATGTATCAGAAAATGAGTCGATCAGACCCTCAGGATCTATTAAAACGAGGAGTCATAATATGCAACTTGTTCTTTTCGTGTCGGCTACATTTCAATCATGATCCACGAAAGCCAAAAATAGTATGTGTGACTTTTTCTTGTCAGGTATTGTTTAGTATCTATAAACTTATCATATACAACTGTTAGGGCATTAGATATCGAGAAGAGCAATAAAATGGTAGGATGCAACCTACAAACATTTAATGTATGCATGCTTGTGGCTAGGAATTATTGCCAAGGTCTTTAGGTTGCATATATTTTGGAACAAGTAATGGTAAACGGTATTGGTCTGTCGTCACTCTATGATATAGGTGCAACGGTGAACGGTATTGGTTTGTCATTACTCTGTGACATAGGTGCCACAGTAAATGGTACTGGTTTGGCGTTACTCTAATATAGACGTAGCGGTAAATATTATTAGTTTGTCGTCAACCTATGATTGTAGGCGCAATAGTAGATGGTATTGGTTTGTCGTTACTACGATATAGGTGCAACGGTAAACGGTATTGGTTTGTCGTTACTCTATGATATAGGCGTTGCCACGTCAACTATCCCATGATAGAGAATAAGGATGGTCAAACCATGGCCCGTGCTTCTTTCAATTTTTCTTTCAGGACCTAGGTATTTCAATGCCTCACAATGAACTAACCACTTAGCACCTTGTGGTCCTAGAAAAAAGGCGATGTGGGAGACGACCAAGTCACCCTCGCTCTTTCGGCGAGGTATGGGTTCTCCTCCCCTCCGGTCGCTGCTTCGTGATGGATGGGTGAGCAAACCCTGACTCCCTGCCTTTGTTGTAGTTAGGGTTAGGACTAGTGTGCCCTACGGCGACGTTTGGATGGAGTTAACACGGGTGTTTGGAATAACTTTTCCCTGATCTCAACCTCATCTGGACGACGCCCCATATGGTGAACTTCAGGGATTTGTGGCTACCTCATTCCATAATTTCCTTGGTGTGATGGATCTGGTTGTGTTTGGTGTTTCTCTGGAGGTTTCAATCTCATGGGGTGTTGTCTTTGTTTGGGGGACGATGAATCTCCAAGTACAGAGTTGGAGGGTCGTCGGACTTCGGCGACATGTCGCGCATTGGTGTTTCAAGGAGCACGAGGGATGATCACCGGTCGATGTGCTATAGCGGTAGTGGGCTTGCCAACGACAAGCCTCTTCACCGTCTCACAAAGCGCACATGGGGCGATGATGCTTGTTCGTCTCCGAAGAAGGCAAGTGGCGGGCATGGTGGTTGCGAAAATCCCCGTTGGTGGAGCTTTATTGCAAATGTTTCTGGACATGTGTCCTCTCTCTTTTCCTCTCATGGTTTTCATGAATTCGTGTTGTAATTTGATTGTTTAATGGTATGTGGAAATTCTGGAAAAAAGGTGGAAGAAAACCTAGCGCTATCAATGCTTGACCCATTATTTTCGTACAATTTAGTAGATTGACGAAAGATATGTCTATGATCCCACATAATTTAATATTTAAATATGACCTACACATTGGGAAAAAAGAGAAGCCTAACTAAAAATGGCGTCCACATTTCTGTCTTTCGGGTATCGTTTTCCATTATCCATAGACAGATGCTTCCTTTTTCTTCCTATATGTTTTAAGTTCGGTATGATGTTTGTAGTACTGGAACTTGATCTTCTTGTTGTGTCACTGTGTAGGAAGGGAGGGAGGACATGGGTGATGTTGGCAAACACAATGATAAATCATTTAAGAAAAACATAGAAATAGATTAATGTTTGAAGATCAGAATTGGTTTCTATCATAGAATTTTGGTCAATTAATCTTATCACAGCTCCACTGTAACTCCGCAGCTTCTCTTTCTTTCAGAGTGGTCGCGGTGATTAAGGATTAGGCAAAGACTTCGGTTCTCGCCGGGGCTAGATTATTGGGTAACTTAATTTCGAGAGGCGGATCCCTATGCTTCCGACCTGTGTGGTCCTGTAACATATTAAAACCTTGTTATTCTTTTTCTTAATTAAAAAGATAAGACACAACTTTTGCCTTCGTGATAAAAAAAAATGTAAATGCGCCCCATTACCGGGCTGCACGGTAAAACTCTATGGGTGATAGCCAGACACTCTTGTTGTGCAAAGCATGTGTGACGGGAGTTGGGCATGCGGCGTGAGTGGGACAAGGAGGAAACGCAAGGCGCATACACGGCGAGATGCCGGTCACATAAAGAAATCAAAAGGAGAAACGTCACACTGAAATCTGCCAAAAAGCAAGCAAGGAGGCGCGAAGTACAACTAATGCAAAATGTCCTCAAGCAACCTATCGAACAGCCCGAAGCGAGAAGGAAGCTTCCTTCTCGTATTTCTTCGGGACGCCACGCAACCCTCGGTTTGGTCCAAATGCTGTTATGCATTGCATGTCTGATGTCTCGAAATAGGCCGATTGCATGCGTTCTCGGTTTGCATGGGAATAACTAGTTAGCGAGTAGAGTATTTTTTTTGAGAGCCTTCAAACCATCATTCTCGCGCGTTACCACTCGGCGTGTTCTCAGTTGCCGTCGAATCTCGCGCTTTGTACGTTTTCTTCGGATTTTGCTTTTTCTTATGCATGCGTTTTTTGCTTTCTAGATTATTTTTTATGCTTTGGTTTATCACCGATCTTTCCTAGCTTTTGGACAAAAAAATTCAATAAAATACACGAAAAAATCGTTTTTTATTTTTTTTAGGAGAGGCACAATTTTGCTTTTACGAAAGGTGTGGTCGTGGCTCTCGGAAAAAAAAAGATGTTTTCTATTTTTGCGAGATGCACGATTTTGCTTCCTCAAGAGACATGGTTATGTGTTCGCGAGAGGCACTGTCGTGCCTCTTGGAATTTGAAAATATATTTTATGTTTCTTTTTCACGAGAGGCACGACCGTGCCTCTTGGAATTTGAAAAAATATTTTCTGTTTTCTTTTCGCGAGAGGCACGGTTTTGCTTTCGTGAGAGGCACGATCGTACCTCTCGAAAACAGAATAATGGGTTTTCTATTGTTGTTGTTTTTTGTGAGCGACACGATTTTGCTTGTGCAAGAGACACGATTTTGCCTTTGCGAGAGGCATGACGATGTCTCTGAAAAAAAAAATCTGTTTTTTTCTACCGCGAGAGGCATGGTTTTTTAGTCTGATTTTTTTTTCGTGAACAAAAAGTTCATTAAAATTTATCAACATAGGGTCTAGTTTTAAAGATCTCGACGGGAGGAACCCAGCGATGAAAACGGTTTGAGATTTAGACACATGGTTTAAGAGATAAAACATTTTAAAAATACATATCTACAAAAAAAATAAACTCCTTAATTGCGACAAATGAAACACATACAATGCGTCACTTCTCATAACCTCAAAAGATGAAAGTAATCTTTGAAATAAGTACTCCTCAATTAGTGATTTAGGGCATGCATGCCAAACGTGAGCGAGTCCATTTTTTCTTTGGTACTGTGTAGCCAGTCCGTAGTTCGTGATGGAGAATATGCTCAGGGTATAGTTAGTGGCCGATGTATGACAAACGTGAACCAGTCCGTAGTTGTTTTTTTTGCTGGGTAGTCAGTCCATAGGTCTTAACAGAGAATACGCTGACGCAAAGGCTATACCTCGCTTACAGCGATTGTTCCTTTGGTCGCCTGAATTATTTTCGGCCCCGCTATAGTACTGGGCCGGCCGGTTCTTCCTTTCTTTGTTTTCTAGAGAAGATTGTCTAGGACAGGGATATAACTCAGCGTGGTAGTGTCACCTTTAGGTGGTCGAAGTCATCAGTTCGTCGCTCGTCATGGTTGATGTACTGGTTTCTTCCGGGGTTTTATTGTTTATTCTTTTCTTTTCTTTTATTTTTCTTTCGGCTTTCTTTACTTTTCCACCAGTTTTCTTCAATTTTTTGTTTTTTTTGCTTTTCTTATGTTTTTCACTGTTTCTTCTTGTTTATTCTTCGTCTTTGTTTGTTTCTTTCGGGGCTTCCATGGATTTTGTTTTTATTTTGTTTTCCTCTTTTTCATTTTTTGTTTTTGGTTTTCATCAGTTTTCATCTTTTTCTTTGTTCCATTCTCTGTTTTTTAATCCATTGTCAAAACAAATCTATACATAATTTATACATTTTCTCAATACTTGACTAAAAATATATTGAGTAGATGGTCAAGATTTTTTTCCAATACACATTTTTGACATTTTCAAATGTTTGATTAATATATTTTAAAATACAAGATTAACATTTTTTGAAACATGGCCAACGTTTTTTCTATACACTATTTTACATTTTACAATGCTTGTTTAACATTTTTCATATGTAACATTAACATTTTTTTACAAATTTAACATTTTTTAAATGCTTAATTATCATTTCTTAAAATGCAAGACGAAATATTTTTCAATAGATGGTCAACACTTTTTTATATAAATTTAACATTCTTCAAATGCATGGTTAACTTTTTTTAATAGAATACAAGATTAACTTTTTTAAATACATGGTCAACATTTTATTCTATGCACATTTAATATGTTTCAAATACTTGATTATGAAATTTTAGATACATATTAAACATTTTTAATACATGATTAACATTTTTATATACAATTAGCACTTTTCAAATGTTGGATTAACATTTTTCTCAAATGTTAGTATGTAAAGTATTTTATGTAATATATTTAGTTATAATATTTGGAAGTACAAACAAAATTAACGAAAGAAGAATGAGAAAAATGAAAACTATAAAGGTAAACTAACCCTAAAAAATGAGGTTGTGGCCTTCCACGTGGGCGATCTAAGGAGACGCCTTAAGCGCGAGCATGCGAGGTCTTGCTTTAAGCGAGACATAGCATTGCCCATGCGCTAAGGGTGTAGTAATAGTGGTCATTGTAAAAAAAAGTCCAAATATCATGATAAATAGGTTGGCTTCTTTTTGGGAAGGTTCTAGAACGTTCGTTTTAGTTTCCTTTGGCCTCTTTTGGGCATGGGTGTCAATGCTAAATGTGTCATGTCTAAGCTAGGTGTGTGGGAACGACGGTAACATGAACACATGATTTTATCCTGGTTGGGGCTCTCTTGAAACGATAATACCCTATGTCCTACTTTGGTTTGTATTGATATGGGATATAGTAAAGAGTACATATATCTACCACGAGATTATTCTATGGTATTCTAATGAATAAGTGATGCAATAATCTATTGATTAGTCCAACCTCAATATATATAATGCATTGGAGGCCTCGGGTTTAGAAGAGTCGTCGTCTTGTGCTTCCATGTACACATAATGTGTTGTGCGAAGTGGCCCATTAGAGAACGACCATAGATGTCCTCGGCCCGACCCACCTGGTCGGGAGATGGCGTGATGAGTACCTTGTTGGAAATATGCCTTAGAGGCAATAATAAATTAATTATTATTATATTTCCTTGTTCATAATAATCGTTTATTGTCCATGCTAGAATTGTATTGATTGGAAACTCAAATACATGTGTGGATACATAGACACCACACTGTCCCTAGTGAGTCTCTAGTTGACTAGTTCGTTGATCAAAGATGGTCAAGGTTTCCTGGCCATAGGCAAGTGTTGTCACTTGATAACGAGATCACATCATTGGGAGAATGATGTGATGGACAAGACCCAAACTATGAACGTAGCATGTGATCGTGTCATTTTGTTGCTATTGTTTTCTGCGTGTCAAGTATTTATTCTTATGACCATGAGATCATGTAACTCACTGACACCGAAGGAATACCTTGTGTGTATCAAACGTCACACCGTTACTGGGTGACTCTAAAGGTTCTCTACAGGTATTTCTGAAGGTGTACGTTGAGTTAGCATGGATCAAGACAGGGATTTGTCACTCCGCGTGACAGAGAGGTATCTCGGGGGCCCATTCGGTAATACAACATCACAAATAAGCCTTGCAAGCAATGTGACTCAAGTGTTAGTCATGGGATCTTGTATTACGGAACGAGTAAAGAGACTTGCCGGTAACAAGATTGAAATAGGTATAGAGATACCAACGAACAAATCTCGGGCAAGTAACATACCGAAGGACAAAGGGAATGGTATACGAGATTATATGAATCCTTGGCAGAGAGGTTCAACCGATAAGATCTTCGTAGAATATGTAGGATCCAATATGGACATCCAGGTCCTGCTATTGGATATTGGTCGGGGAGTGTCTCAAGTCATGTCTGCATAGTTCTCAAACCCGCAGGGTCTGCACACTTAAGGTTCAGTGATGTTTCGGTATAGTTGAGTTATAGGTGTTGACGACCGAAGGTTGTTCGGAGTCCCGTATGAGATCACGGACGTCACGAGGGTTTCCGGAATGGTCTGGGAACGAAGATTGATATATAGGATAGTTTCATTTGGTCTCCGAAAAGATTTCGGGCATTACCGGCAGTGTACCGGGAGTGACGAATGGGTTCCGGGTTTTCACCGAGAGGGGCCCACCCACCCGGGAGTGAGCCCAATAGTCTAAGGGTGGCACACTAGCCCTTAGTGGGCTGGTTAGGCCAGCCCAAGTGGGCTATGGCGCTACGAAAAGAAAACCAAAGAAAAAAAAGGGGGAGGTGGGAAGGAAGAGGAGGACTCCTCCTTCCCCAAACAGAATTGGAGTTGGAGTCCTCCTCTCGTCTCTTGGTCAGCGCCCTTGGGGCTCTCTTGAGCAACAAGTCTAGCCCCTCCCCTCCTCCTATATATACTAGATGTTTTAGGGTTTTTGAGACACAACTTTGCCACGTGCAACTCAAACCTCTACTTCGTAGTTTATTCTCTAGATCGGTTTTCCGCGGAGCTCGAGCGGAGCCCTCCAGGAATAGATCATCACCATCACCGGCACACCGTCACGCTGCCGGAGAACTCATCTACTTCCCCAGATCTCTTGCTGGATCAAGAAGGCGGAGATCATCATCGAGTTGTACGTGTGCTGAACGCGGAGGTGCCGTGCATTCGGCGCTAGATCGGAACGGATTGTGGGACGACAGTGATTTGAATCACGAAGTTGTACCACTACATCAACCGCGTTTGTTAACGCTTCCCACTTAGCGATCTACAAGGGTATGTGGATCCGATCTCCCCCTCGTAGATGAACATCACCATGATAGGTCTTCGTGTGCGTAGGAATTTTTTTTATTTCCCATGCAACGTTCCCAACATACCCCACATACGTTTCCAGCGTATATACTTTTCCAAACACTTTTGCTCTTGTTTTGGCTTCTAATTTGCATGATTTGAATGAAATTAACCCGACTGACTCGAATTTCACCACAACTACTATGGTATTGTGTTTTGTGCGTAAATAAAATTTCATGAAATTGGACAAATTTTTACGGATAATTGTTTTGGAATATATAAAAATTGCTGGTGCAAAGGACTACCGGATGGGGGCCACCACAGAGCCACAAGCTTAGGGAACGCACCCACTCCGTGGGGCACGCCATGTGGGGTTGTTGACCACACGAGCCTCCGAATGACCTAATTCCACCTTTACATATGTCGTCTTCCCTAGGAAAAATGGAGACAAAGGTTTTGCGTGTATTACGATACGGGACCGCCACCACCCACCGTTCTTCACCGGGAGGCCTGATTTGGAGTTCGTTCAGGGCTCAGGAGAAGACCCCATGATGCTCACTAACCCCCATGATGTAAATCATGGTCATCGTCATCAACAACCCTTCTTCACCAACAACCCATGATGCTCACTAGTGGCCCACAACTATAATAGATTGCAACAGTCTTCGTGGATAGTATTTCACCCAATTATTTGTTTCGACACAAGGACAGCCAAAGAATCTTGATCAGACTTAGCAGTTGAGTTGTCAATTCAACGACACCTAGAAAACTAAATATCTATAGCAAAGTGTTTAGTAACACAATAATATGATAGTTTCATAGTAGCGGTAGCAATTGCAATAGTAACAGTAACAATAGGAGTAGTAGTTTGTAGTGATTGTAAGAGCAGCAACAATAGTAACTTAGCGAAAACCGATATGAGAAAAGCGTAGCCGTTGTATGAGTGATGGATATTTGGATAATTGGATAACATTCATCATGTAACAGTCACAACCTAGAGCGATGTGGAACTCGCTCCAATTCATAAATGTAATATAGGCATGCATTCCGTAAATAGTCATACGTGATTATATTAAGAGCTCGCATAACATCTTATGGCATACCCTCCCATGGTAGCTGGGTCCATAAGAAAATCTAAGGGATATTAAGGCCTCCTTTTAATAGAGAACCAGAACAAAGCATTAAAACATAGTGAATACATGAACTCCTCATACTATGATCATCACCGGAGTTGATCCCAATTATTGTCACTCCGGAGTCTACGGATCATAACACATAATAGGTGCATAGACCTTGCAAGATAGGATACAAAACAATGTCCTGCTCATAGAAACATAATAGGTTTAGATCTAAAATCATGGCACTCGGGCCCTAGTGACAAGCATTATGCACAACAAAGTCATAGCTACATCAATCTCAGAACATAGTGTATACTAGGGATCAAGCCCTAATGAAATGACTTGATCACATGATAAATTTCATCAAATCCCATCATCGTCCAACAAGCCTACAAAGGAACTACTCACTTCCGACGGTGAGTATCATGGGATTGTTGATGGAGGAGGGTTGATGATGATGATGGCGATGAATCCCCTCTATGGAGCCCCGAATGGACTCCAGAATTCCCCCCGATGAAGAGCATGAGGTGGTGATGGTTTTGTATCGTAAAACGCGATGAAAACTTCTCTCCTATTTTTTCCTCGGGGAAAGAAAATATATAGGCTTGGAATTAGGTTAGACGGACGTGTGAGGGCCCATGAGACATTAGGGCACGCCATGGGTGGGTGCGTCCAGTTGTCTTGTGACCAACAGATGGCCCCTGACGGTGTCAAAACCGACCAATATCGAGTAGTGGGTACAAACTGTGGATCTAAAGTCGATGGGTTACATGAGACAATGGGGAATGTGTTTTACCCACGTTCGGGTCCTCTTGATGGAGGTAAAACCCTATGTCTTGCTCTTGTTGTTATTGATGAGGTAGTACAAAATAGAGTGTTGATCTACTACGAGATTGGTGTTGTGGTCTAAACCCTAATAGTAATAAGCTTAACCCCTACGAGCTACAACCCCCTGGCATATATACACGCCACGGGTGTTAGGGATTGCACAATGTCGGTTACAACAGAGAAGGAATATGTCGATGCCCATATCTCCTTTGATTGCATGCCATGTCTTCAGAAGAGTCTATCTGGAATCCAACTCCTCTATCGATGTTCGAACAGGCCATAGAGTCTGACCCATATGGACAGGTAGGCGGCCCAAGGACCCCCTAATCCTGGACTCCCTCAGTAGCCCCCGAACTAGCCTTCAACTGTGAATTCCTCTTTCATTGATGACGTCATGAGTGTTCTCGCTTGCAAGGCGAGTTCCTCTTCTTTATTTTGACCAAATATAGTTGGGCTCTCGAGGACTCCTTCTCCTTTAAACACACACACACACACACACACACAAACACACACACACACACACACACACTATATATATATATATATATATATATATATATATAGCCCCAGGGCTACCGTTTAACACTGAGCAAAATCTTTTCCTAATTCAAAAGGCCGCGGTTGGCGAGAGCCCTTTTTTTTGAATCAACCGTTTAAGGCCGTTGTATTGACATGTCTGATGTCTACTACGCAACCTTCTCCTTGTAGACGTTGTTGGGCCTCCAAATGCAGAGGTTTGTAGGACAATAGCAATTTTCCCTCAAATGGGTGACCTAAGGTTTATCAATCCGCAGGAGGCGTAGGATGAAGATGGTCCCTCTCAAGAAACCCTGCAACCAAATAACAAGGTGTCTCTTGTGTCCCCAACACACCCAATACAATGATAAGTTGTATAGGTGCACTAGTTCGGCGAAGAGATGGTGATACAAGTGCAATATGGATGGTAGATATAGGTTTTTATAATCTGAAATTATAAAAACAACAAGGTAACTAATAGTAAAAGTGAGCACGAACGGTATTGCAATGCGTGGAAACAAGGCCTAGGGTTCATACTTTCACTAGTGAAGTTCTCTCAACAATGATAACATAATTGGATCATATAACTAGCCCTCAACATACAACAAAGAGTCACTCCAAATTCACTAATAGCCGAAAACAAACAAAGAGATATGCTGCAAAAGTTAAAGAAGATGCTTCCAAAGCAATCGAATTGCTCGAGAGTACGTACGAAGCAAAGAAGGCTATCTGCCCTCTAGGATTAGAGGTGTAGAAGATATATGCATGTCCTAGTGAGTGCATCCTCTACCGCGGTGAGGAGTGCGAGAATTTGAATGCATGCCCGGTATGCAGTGTGTTGCACTGTAAGATCAACCGCGATGACCCTAGTGATGCTGTCTAGGGCCAAAGCCCCACAAAGAGGATTTCTACCAAGGTGATGTGGCATGTGAGGGAGTCCCGAATTAAGGGGTCCTCGGGGAGCTGGCCCGTGGACCGCATCATCAAAGTCCGGGTAATCGAGAAACCTTGTACAACGAAAGGAAAGCTTCAAAGACTCACGTGGACTCCAAGTTTAGAAGGACTAGGTCGGCTAACCTAATCCCTGGCGGTAATCGGTAACTTGTAAACCCCATGGCCCTTGGTGTCTATATAAACCAGAGGCCCTTATCCGTGTAGAGGAGGCAGAATCATCTAGGGTTTGTCATATAAGATCTCGAGGTAGATCCACGCTGTAATCATATTCATCAATATAATCGAGAAGGACGTAGGGTATTACCTCCATAGGAGGGCCCGAACCTGGGTAAAATCACCATGTCCCCCTTCTTCGTGCAAACCATCGATCCTAGGTCCACAGTTTGGGCCCCCTACCCAAGATCTTCCAGTTTTTACACCGACATTGGTGCTTTCAGTGAGAGTTCCATTGTGTGGGATTGCCAAAAGGTTTGATGGCATGCCTAGTGATCAGCGAGGAGATGTGCAACAGGGACTTGTTCTTCCCAGGTCAAATCTTAGCATTTGGAAGCATTGTTCTACATGCCGATCCAGCCGGCACCTCAGTCAGGTCGGAAATTTTACCCCCGGCTAGGAAGTCGGGTTCGGGAGCCTCGAGTTCACCGCCAACCCCCTGGGAGATCTTGTGTTAACAGGATTTTCTGCTCCACTGAAGGAACACACGATCCCCGACGCTTCGACGTCTGAGTCCGTGAACCTAATCGTCAGGAATCTCACCTCTTGTGCGGCCTCAAAGCCTGTTGTGCCCAACGTGTCCGAACTCGCGTCAGCCAAACTCCCCCAAAAAGCGACCTTAAGCGCCATCCGGGGACCGGGGACACAACTTGACTCCGAGCACACAAGAAGCATAAGCTCCGTCGAGATCCCAGTAGTACATACATTACTCAATCAGATCCAGGCTGTCGGCATAATGGATAGTCAGGGCACGATCTAATATCAGATCGAATCAGACCCGACCATAGAGAAATTCTTATCCCGTCCATCACACATCATATCAACACTATTGAGTTTCCGGTTAGGAGCTCGCCACATTAGTTGCTGGAGATAAGAACGTTATGCGTCCTGGTCGCTGGTCATACGGACCTACGGAACAATTCAGAGACTCCGCCGCTCTCCAGGCACAACCCTGGGCCAATGGTCAATCCCATTCGCACTCCTGTGAAAGATGCGGTGGCCGAAGTCCCATTGGGAAACCAAAATTTAATCTGACCTACCACCCAACTCGAGCGCCTCGCAGGAAGAAAGTTCAGATTAAACCCGCAGGCGGTGATTCAATGGCAAGGGGAGTGAGTGCAGCACTTTTGGGCCATGTTCCTCCCTCTTCAATGGAGAGAAGACCGCATCGATCATGAGATAATAAGCTCCTTTCAGACGCATTGTATAGACGAGGGCATTCTTAATGCTCTAGCTCGTCGGCGGCTCCAAACCTTCGCCGAACTATCAAACCTAATGCTCAGTACTGTGCCATGGTGAGCACCTGGAAAATGCAGAAAATGTGCATCGAGCATAATTACATCAAGCATAACAGGCGAATTCGAAGAAGTCACTCACCCCCACTTACGGGGAAGGTTACCTCCGGACTTGCAGAAAATGGAACAAGTCACAATCAAAGGAAAAGTCGGTCCTCGACACATTACTGGATAAACCATGCCCCATACACTTCGCCCCGCCGGACTCAACTTCCACTCACAACCTTAGAACCTGTTGGGTCATCCGCCAAGTCGCAAAAAGCAAGGAATCAATCCTTCATACACCGAGAACCGAAGAGTCTGATACACTGCGGAGGAGTAATACATAGGTCCTAACGATCTACGAAACATTCTCCTTAGCAAGCCGGCGAAAGAGAGCCTTTTGAGAGGTCCATCAAATCAACTACGTGGCGGTGGCAAACCCGTGGTCGAACACAACTATCACTTTCAACCACGGTGACAAGCCGGTGACATATACTGACCGAACACCTGCCGCCCTAGTTTTGAACCCCATACTGGATGGTTCTAGATTAAGCAAAGTACTAATGGACGGAGGCAGCAGCCTCAACTTATCTAAGAATATACGCTCGAGAAAATGCACATCTATCGATCTCAAATCAAGGACAGGTCAACCAACTTCCAGGGCATCGCCCCCGGTAGAGAGGCCCACTGTACCGGATGCATAACACTAGATGTGGTATTAGGCACTCCCGAAAATTATCGATCCGAAGAGCTCTTATTTCACACCGTTCCATTCCACAGTGGCTACAACGCCCTATTAGGACGTGAGGCCTTCACAAGATTCCATATTGTACCACACTGCGGATACATGAAATGAAAGATACCGGGGCCAAGTGGTATAATCACGATAGAAAGTGACCCCCACAAGGCGCTCCCACCCGATAATAAAATGGCATCCCTAGCCCTGGAGGTACTGGTAGAAACCCTTGCCGCAGAAGAACTAATAGCTCTGTGATATGTCTCCATTGTATCTATATTTTTTGATTGTTCCATGCCAATATTCTACAACTTTCATATAATTCTGGCAACTCTTTAGACTATTTTTTGGACTAACATATTGATCCAGTGCCAGTGCCAGTTCCTGTTTGTTACATGTTTTTGTTTCGCAGAAAATCCATATCAAACAAAGTCCAAATGGGATAAAAACTTACGGAGAGTTTGTTTGGAATATTTGTGAATTTTGGGAAGTGGAATCAACGAAAGGCGGTGCCCGAGGGAGGCCACAAGCCATAGGGGCGCGACCTGGGGGTAGGTCGCGCGGCTGGCTTGTGTCCACTCCGTAAGGCGCTTGGTACCCTTATTTTGCCGCATTAAAAGTAATTTCCGGATAAAAATCGTGTTAAAATTTCATCTCAATCCGATTTACGAATCCCCGGGAATATAAGAAATGGCGAAACGCCAGAATCTGAAACGCAGAAACAGAAAGAAACAGAGAGAGAGAGATCCAATCTCGGAGGGGCTCTTGCCCCTCCGCCGCCATGAAGACCAAGGAACAGAGGGGTAACCCTCCTCCCATCTAGGAGGAAGGGCAAGGAATAAGAAGAAGGAGGGGGCTCTCTCCCCCTCTCTCCCGGTGGCACCGGAACATCGTCGGGGCCCTCATCGTGACGACGATCTACACCAACCACTTCTCCGCCGTCATCACCAACTCTCTCCCCCTCTATGCAGAGGTGTAACACCCCTTCTCCCTGCTGTAATCTCTACTTAAACATGGTGCTCACCGCTATATATTATTTCCCAATGGTGTATGGTTATTCTATGATATTTGAGTAGATCTGTATTGTCCTATGAGTTGATTGATGATCATGATTGGTTTGAGTTGCATGTTTTATTATTGGTCCTGTACTATGGTGCTCTCTATGTAGCGCAAGCGTGAGGGATCTCCGCTGTAGGGTTTGCAATATATTTATAATTCTCTTATGGTGGGTGGCGCGAGTGACAGAAGCACAGACCCGAGTAAATAGGTTTTTGCGTATGGGAATAAAGAGGACTTGATACCTTATAATGCTATGGTCGGGTTTTACCTTAAATATCTTTAGTAGTTGCGGATGCTTGCTAGAGTTCCAATCATAAGTTCATTTGATCCAAGTATAGAAAGTATGTTATCTTATGCCTCTCCCTCATATAAAATTGCAATAATGATTAACGGTCTAGTTATCGATTGCCTAGGGACAAATAAGCCTTCTCGTGACAAAAAGATCTCTACTAAGACCAGCTTAGTTGTTTCTTTCTTAGGAGCCCCTAGTTTTTTTACGTGTTCTTTATTATCTTTCAAAGCTATCCTATCACACCTACAAAGTACTTCTAGTTTCATACTTGTTCTAGGTAAAGCGAATGTTAAGCGTGCGTAGAGTTGTATCGGTGGTCGATAGAACTTGAGGGAATATTTGTTCTATCTTTATATCCTCGTTGGGTTTGACACTCTTACTTATCGAGAAAGGCTACAGTTGATCCCTATACTCGTGGGTTATGAAGACCTTTTTCTGGCCCCGTTGTGAGGGAGCAATAGAGTGGGGGTGAATATTTTTGTTTGTGCTTGTTTGGTTTATCACTAAGTAGATTTTATTTGTTGTTTAAGTTGTTCTCTACCTTTAGATATGGGTAGGAAATGCAAAATACAAAAAAATAGATGTACTTGCTGCTCCAATATTTGAGGAACCGCTAGTGTTTCGTACAATCGAAGAATATTACTTGGGTCTTCTTCGATCCATTTGTGCTCGTGCTCAAACCCCAACTAGCTTAGTTGAGGGCAAATCATTAAATGAGCATGCTTATTATGTGCGACACCGCTTATCTCAAAAAGGGGAACTTTTATGGCATCATATTAATACTTTTCAATGCTATGCTTGGAATTTATGCAAAATTTATGATTTTACTTGTTGTTCTGAAGACCCTAAAAAACACCTTCCCTATCAATGTGAGTTTAAGGATAATGGAATCCTATCATCTTATGACAAGGGTGTTTATAATTACTATGATGTTGAGAAAATTGAAGAATGTGTTGCTTTTAAGGGTGCCTATGAAATTGCTTCTTTGATTGAAAAGTATGATGCTACTCTTTACAAATCTGGAAGTTTTTTCCATACTTCAATATTGCTATGAAAACTATACTTCTAATGCTTATGTTAAGCCATATATTGAGGACTCCTCCACTATCCAAGAGGAGACTAATATTTTGCAGGAATCTATGGAAGAAGAAATTGATGACACTGTAAGCTCATTGGATGAAAAAGATGAGGAGGAGAGCGAAGAACAAAAGGAGGAAGAGCGGATTAGCTACCCGTGCCCACCTTCTAATGAAAGTAACTCTTCAACTCATACATTATTTAATTTCCCTTTGTGCCTACCGAAATATGAATGCTTTGATAATTACTATGATCCCTTATATTCATTGGAAATATCCCTTTTTGATGAACTTGATGCTTGATGTGCTTGTGTCCATGATGCCAATATGAATGATGATTACGGAGATGAACTTGCTATAGTTCCTTATGTTAAGAATGAAATTGTTTCTATTGCACTCACACATGATAGTCCTATTATCTTTTTGAATTCTCCCAACTACACTATATTGGAGAAGTTTGCACTTATTAAGGATTATATATATATGGGTTGCCTTTTACTATTACACCATGATGATTTTGATTGATATAATATGCATGTGCTTTCTGCTCCTACTTGCAATTATTATGAGAGAGGAACTATATCTCCGCCTCTCTATGTTTCCAATACGATAAAATTGCAAGAAATTGTTTATACTATTCATTGGCCTTTACTTTGTGTGCATGAATTGTTCTTTTATGACATTCCAATGCATAGGAAGAGAGTTAGACTTCGTTGTCGTGTGATATATGTTACTTTGTGCTCACTACTAAATTACAATTCATTGTTAATTAAAATTGGCTTTGATATAGCTTCGGATCCGGGCGGATCCATTACTTGAGCACTTTATGCCTAGCTTAATGGCTTTAAAGAAAGCGCTGCCAGGGAGACAACCCAGAAGTTTTAGAGAGTCATTTTATTCTGTTGTGTGCTTTTATATAGTTTAAAAAATAAATAAAGAGGTTAACCTAAAACTTTTTCAAAAAGAGAAATGAAAGTAAGGACAAGCACCGTTGAAGTGGGGGAGCTCCTTGAACTTTGTTCATGCCCATGGAAACTTTGCAAATGTTAATTACAGAAACTTTTCAACAAAAATAAATATCCCCTTGTATAAATCCATTGTATTATAAAAATAATGTGCCAATATTTTCCTTTAGGATGATTAGATTGCTTGTTTGGTGCATGCAGTGCAAAAAACAGAAACTTCGGCTGTAGTGCGTGAATTTACATTTTTACTAGAATGTCAAAAGTTTCTCAAATTCTTACATAGTATTGCTATGCAAATTTTTTTTGTCGTCCTAATTGTTCAGAATTTTTGGAGTTACAGAAGTATGGTTAATGTACATATCACTACACACTGTCATTTTTTTGACAGATTCTGTTTTTGATGCATTGTTTTGCTCGTTTTGATGAAACTATCAATTGTATCGGTGGTATAAGCCATGTAAAACTTATATTACAGTAGATACAATGCAACAACATAATATGAATTGGTTGGCAACAGTAATTGAAGTTGTAATTTCCTTTATTATTACTAACGGAACTCACGAGGGTTTTGTTAAGTTCTGTGTGATTGAAGTTTTCAAGTTTTGGGCGAGATCACGATGGATGAAGGAATAAAGAGTGGAAAGAGACTAAGCTTGGGTATTCGCGAGGCACCCCAAGGTAATATTCAAGGACTCCCAAGCAACTAATCTTGGGGATGCCCCGGAAGGCATCCCCTCTTTCTTCTAACAACCGTTGGTAATTTTACTTGGAGCTATATTTTTATTTGTCACATTATGCATAAATCTTGGAGCCTCATGTGCTTCTTATTTTTCTTTTAATATTGCACCATGTTGGTATGAGAAAGTCCTTGGTTGATTTATAGAAGGCTCTTTGCACCTCACTTATATCTTTTGAGTATGGCTGTATAGAATGCTTCATGTGCTTCACTTATATCATTTGAAGTTTGGATTGCCTATTTCCCTACACATAGAAAACCGTCATTTGTAGAATGCTCTTTTGCTTCACTTATATTTTTTATAGCATGGGCATATCTTTTGTAGAAAGAATTAAATTCTCGTGCTTCACTTATATCTATTTAGAGAGTTAACAGGAGTTGGTCATTCACATGGTTAGTCATAAAATCCTACATAAAACTTGTAGATCACTGAATATGATATGTATGATTCCTTGCAATAGTTTTGTGATATAAAGATGGTGATATTAGAGTCATGCTAGTGAGTAATTGTGGATTGGTAGGAATATTGGTGTTAAGGTTTGTGATTCCCTATGCATGCATGAAAGTCAATAGTTATGCAATGAAGTTATATCCTACCGTGGTGCATTATTCAGTGTTAGTTATGACTCAATGCTCAATTATGTGAGTTTTTGTTTTTTGGTTTGATTGCTTCCCAATCTATATGCTAGCCTTCACTTGTACTAAGTAGAAATACTACTTGTCATCCAAAATCCTTAAACCAAGTTTTGCCTCATGAGTCCACCATACCTACCTATATGCGGTATTTCCATGTCGTTCCAAGAAAACTTGTATGTGCTATCTCTAAATTTTCAAAATATTTTTTCTCTTTTGTGCACCTGTACCGCTCATGAAACGGTGGGGAGTATCCAATATTTTTCCATGCTAGGTGGGTTATCCTCACGATATGTGTTGATTCACTATCATTCACGAGAAAGTGGTTGGTATTCGAGATGCCCAGTTCCATGCACAAAAATCAAATCAAATATAATGAAACAAACCCCCCAGGAATGTTGTTGGTATGGACGGTACCCGTGGATTTGGCTCGCCGTGGAGTGTGATTGATTGGTGGAGGGGGAGTAAAAACTTTACCTTTCTGTTTGGGAACCGCTTATAATGTATCTAGCATGGAAAGTATTGCGAGCTACTTTATCGTTTTCGTTGACAGGAAAATCATGCTACTCAAAATAATTTTTCTCTCTCAATTTAAACCTTGAGCTCTCGCACCTCTAAATGTCCCTACTTCCCTCTGTGAAGGGCCTGTCTATTTACTTTATGCAATTTTTATTTTTCCTTTAAGTCTCCATCTTCTCTTATAAGCACCAACGAGGGAACACTATGGTCGTACTTGAACATTGGGCGTAGATAATATTTGAGTGTGTTTCATGAATGGATCAATGATTGAGTATGATGGGCTAGGGATAACTTTCTTTAGTGTTGGTATTTTCAAAGACATGGTTGCTTGTTGACATGCTTGGGTATTGAAGTGATTATGTTAAAACTAGACTATTACTTTGAATCACTCGTGTCTTAATATTCATGCCATGATTGGATTATATGGTCAAGTATATGCTAGGTAGCATTCCACATCAAAAATTATCTTTTTTATCATTTACCTACTCGAGGACGAGCAGGAATTAAGCTTGGGGATGCTGATACGTCTCCATCTTATCTATAATTTTTGATTGTTTCATGCCAATATTCTACAACTTTCATATACTTTTGGCAACTTTTTATACAATTTTTGGGACTAACATATTGATCCAGTGCCTAGTGCCAGTTCCTGTTTGTTGCACGTTTTTTGTTTCGCAAAACAACCATATCAAACGAAGTCCAAATGGGATAAAACTTACGGAGATTTTTTTTGGAATATTTGTGAATTTTGGGAAGTGGAATCAACAAAAGGCAGTGCCTGAGGGGACCACAAGACATAGGGGTGCGACCTGGGAGTAGGTCATGCCGGGCAGGCTTGTGGCCACCCCGTAAGGCTGTCGGTGCCCTTCTTTCGCCGTCAGAAAGCTAATTTTCGGATAAAAATCGTGTTAAAATTTCAGCCCAATCGGAGTTACGTATCTCCGGGAATATAAGAAACAACGAAACACCAGAATGTGAAACACAAAAACAGAAAGAAACAGAGAGAGATCCAATCTCGGAGGGGCACTCGCCCCTCCGCCACCATGGAGATCAAGGACCAGAGGGGAAACCCTCCTCCTATCTAGGGGGAATCCAAGGAAGAAGAAGAAGGAGGGGGGGGGGATCTCTCCCCCTTTCTCCCGATGGCACCGGAACGCCCCCGGGGCCATCATCGTGATGGTGATCTACACCAACAACTTTGATGTCGTCATCACCAACTCCATCCCCCTCTATGCAGCGGTGTAAGGCCCCTTCTCCCCACTGCAATCTCTACTTAAACATGGTGCTCAATGCTATATATTATTTCCCAATGATGTATGGGTATCCTATGATGTTTGAGTAGATCCATTTTGTCCTATGGGTTGATTGATGATCATGATTGGTTTGAGTTGAATGTTTTATTATTATTGTTGTCCTATGGTGCTCTCTGTGTTGCGCAAGCGTGAGGGATCCCCACTATAGGGTTTGCAATATGTTTATGATTCGCATATGGTGGGTGGTGTAAGTGACAGAAGCACAGACCCGAGTAAGTAGGTTTTTTGCGTATGTGAATAAAGAGGATTTGATAGCTTATAATGCTATGGTTGAGTTTTACCTTAATGATCTTTAGTAGTTGCGGATGCTTGCTAGAGTTCCAATCATAAGTGTACATCATCCAAGTATAGGAAGTATGTTAGCTTATGCCTCTCCCTCATATAAAATTGCAATAATGATTACCGGTATGGTTATCGATCGCCTAGGGACAAATAAACCTTCTTGTGACAAAAATATCTCTACTAAGACCAACTTAGTTGTTTCTTTATCTTAGAAGCACCTAGTTTTTATTTACATGTTCTATATTATCTTGCAAACCTATCCTATCACACCTACAAAGTACTTCTAGTTTCATACTTGTTATAGGTAAAGTAAACGTTAAGCGTGTGTAGAGTTGTATTGCTAGTCGGTAGAACTTGAGGGAATATTTGTTCTACCTTTAGCTCCTCGTTGGGTTCGACACTCTTACTTATCGAGAAAGGCTAAAATTGATCCCCTATTCTTGTGGGTTATCATTCTGCAGTCTGTAGTGGAGAAAAATGATGTAGTCCTCGGCAAGCGACCCAAAACAACGTCTTTCAAGCCGGTTGATGAAAATTCCAGGTACATCCAAAGAACCCCAATAAAACTACGACAATTGGAGCTCACCTGGAGCTTGCAGTAGATGCAGTACTACGCGCCTTCCTATGCGAGAATTGGGATATATTTTCCTGGCACCCCTCAGATATGCTAGGGATCCCGAGGGGGCTGGTGGAGGACAGCCTGAACATAATAGCAGGCCTCAAGCCGGTTAAACAAACTCTACGACGCTTGTACGAACCTAAGCGTCAAGTGATGGGGGAGGAACTAGACAAGTTATTGGAAGCCGGCTTCATCAGGGACATCAAACACCCCGGCTGGCTCGCAAATCTAGTCATGGTGCCAAAGAAGGACAAATCTTGGAGGCTATGCGTCGACTTCAAAGAATTAAATGAGGCATTCCCAAAGGACCCTTTTCCTTTGCCCCGAATAGACTAGATCATCGATGCAATAGTCGGGCACGACTCCTTGTGTTTTCTTGATGCTTATTCTGAATACCAGCAGATCAAAATGAAGGAATCCGATCAGGCAGCCACTTACCAACGCATGATTCAGACATGCGTGAAAAAATAGATCGTCAACACTGTAGAAGCATACGTGGATGATGTGGTCGTCAAGACCCAACACATCAGCCAGTGATGACCCACAAGTGTAGGGGATCTACCGTAGTTCTTTTGATAATTAAGAGTGTCGAACCCAATGAGGAGCAGAATGAAATGGCAAGTGGTTTTCTGTAAGCTATTCTCTGGAAGCACTGAAATCTAATAAATAGTTTTGTGATAAGGTAATTTGTAACGGGTAGCAAGTAACAAATGTCACAATGGTGCAGCAAAGTGGCCCAATCCTTTTTGTAGCAAAGGACAAGCTTGAAAAAACTCTTATATAAATAAAAGCGCTCACGAGGACACATGGGAATTTATGTCAAGCTAGTTTTCATCATGCTCATATGATTCACATTCATTACTTTGATAATTTGGTATGTGGGTGGACCGGTGCTAAGTTGCTGCCCTTACTTGGACAAACATCCAACTTATGATTAACCCCTCTCGCAAACATCAACAACTATGAAAGAAGAATTAAGATAAATCTAACCATATCATGAAAGATATGGATCCAAATCAGCCCCTTACGAAGCAACGCATAAACTGGGGTTTAAGCTTTTGTCACTCTAGGAACCCATCATCTACTTATTACTTCCCAATGCCTTCCCCTAGGCCCAAATGATGGTGAAGTGTAATGCAGTCGACGTTCACATGACACCACTAGAGGAGAGACAACATACATCTTATCAAAATGTCGAATGAATACCAAATTCACATGATTACTTACAACGAGACTTATCCCATGTCCTCAGGAACAAACGTAACTACTCACAAAGCATATTCATATTCATAATCAGAGGAGTATTAATAATCATTAAGGATCTGAACATATAATCTTCCACCAAATAAAGCAACTAGCATAAACTACAAGGAGTAATCAACACTACTAGGAACCTAGAGGTACAAATCTGAGGTTTTGAGACAAAGATCGGATATAAGAGATGAACTAGGGTTTGGATAGGAGATGGTGCTGATAAAGATGTTGATGGATATTGACCCCCTCTCGATGAGAGGATCATTGGTGATGACGATGGCTTCGATTTCCCCCTCCAGGAGGGAAGTTTCCCCGGTGAAATAGTTCCACCGGAGCTCTAGATTGGTTCTGTCGAAGTTACGCCTCGAGACGGTGGTGCTTCATCCCGAAAGCTCTGATATGAAATTTTCCAAGTCAAAGCCCTTCATATAGCAGAAGATGTGCAACGGAGGCCTGCCAGGGGGCCCACAAGCCTGCAGGACGCGGCCAGGGGCTAGGCCGCGCCCCTCGCTTGTGACCACCTGGTGGGTCCCCTCTGGTATTTCTTTCGCCCAATATTTTTATATATTCCAAAACAATTCTCCGTAACTGTTCAGGACTTTTGGAGTTGTGTAGAATAGGTCTCTCAGATTTGCTCCTTTTCCAGTCCAGAATTCCAGCTGCCGGCATTCTCCCTCTTCATGTAAACCTTGTAAAATAAGAGAGAAAAGGCATAAGTGTTGTACCATAATTTCTATTAACAACCTATAATGCAACAAATATTTATATAAAAGCATGATGCAAAATGGACACATCAACTCCCCAAGCTTATACCTCGCTTGTCCTCAAGCGAAAGCCAAGATCGATAAATATGTCCACATGTTGAGAGATAGAGGTGTCGATAAAATAAAATACGGATATGCATGCATCAT
Organism: Hordeum vulgare subsp. vulgare; assembly: GCF_904849725.1. Classification (NCBI taxonomy): domain Eukaryota; kingdom Viridiplantae; phylum Streptophyta; class Magnoliopsida; order Poales; family Poaceae; genus Hordeum; species Hordeum vulgare. The sequence goes on from NC_058520.1 coordinate 544,233,659, forward strand.
AGTTATCTTTATAATAGCAACACATATTGACATAGAATATATTATGCTAGAGTAGCAATTCATTCACAAGTTAAAATATGAATCGAGAACTCTGCTGAGAACTAACAAACTATGATTTCATTTATTGAAGCAATTCCAATTTATCAGAACATAGGAAAGAGTCAATATAAGAGCTTGTAAAGAAAATCCACATATTCAATCATATTTTGGTCTTCCATAATTTCTTACAATCACGCGGTACCTATGAGGTCAAAGCTTCAATCGGACACAGAGAAAGATAGGGGCTTATAATTTTGCTTCCCAACTATTTACCTCAAGGGTAATGTCAACAATAATAACTCATGATCACCCACATCCGAGTGGATTTATTTGTCTAAATAATTCCCCAACACATGACGCTAGACAAAATATAAAGGAGAAATAAAGGAAATGGTGAAGATCACCACGGCTCTTACATAAAGGTAAGTACTAGAAAGTAAAGGTAACAGATAGGCCCTTCGCAGAGGGAAGTAGAGGTTTTCATGCGCTTTTGTAGTTGGATGCGCAATCCCTTAATGCAAAAAACGTCACTTTATATTGTCCCTTGTGATAAAGAACTTTATTATGCAGTCCGTCGCTTTTATTTCTTCTATATCACAAGTTCGTATAAAGTTTATTTTCCTCACACTAGTAAATCACACATATTTAAAGAGTAATTTTTATTGTTTGCACCGATGACAACTTACTTGAAGGATCTTTCTCAATCCATAGGTAGGTATGGTGGACTCTCAAGGCAAAACTGGGTTAAAGGTTATTGGATGCACAAGTAGTATCTCTACTTGGTGCAGAAGTTTTTGGCTAATATGAGGTGGAAGCAAGCGACACATGTTGAAGGATCTATAAACATATGACTTCTATTCGGAAATAAGAAAACATAACTCATTATGTTGTCTTCCTTATCCAACATCAACTTATTAACATATAATATTTCAATGAGTGCTCACAATCATAAAAGATGTCCAAGATGATTTATCTATATGTGAACCACTCTTTCTTTATTGCTTCCTCACAATTGCAACAATGACCAATAGCTTTGTTTGTAAACTCACAACAAATTTCAATCGATATACTTTTTATATGTAAGTCATAACTCCCCATAAGATCATTATGTATGCTCTTTTGCTTTTATTCTATACTTCTTTATATTTCTTTTTTCTCAAGATCATAGCAAGCAAGAAAAGCCCTCGACTCAAAACTACTCTTTATTATATAACTCTTGGACTTGCTTACATAGGGGGAACATAAAGAAAAACTCAAATCTAGATAACACTAAAAATTTATTATACTAGATCAAGATATAACCAAAAGGATCGAACGAAGAAAAACAAAGAAAGCAAAAGGTGTGGTGGTGATACGATACCGGGGCACGTCCCCCAAGCTTGGCACAAGCCAAGGGGAGTGCCAATACCCATGTGTTTAGTTGTCTTTCTTCGGAGGTGGTGATGTTGGAGTTGTTGGTGAGGTTGAAAGCTTATGAAGTTTCCTCTTAAGCATGAAATTTTGTTCCCTCAGAGCATCTACTTCCTGCTCGAGCCTCAATATCTTTTGACATAATTCATCCTTGCTCTCCTGCAGAAAATGATAAGGGATAAAAAGAACCTTGGGTTTTCTCCTTGTATTTGGGAGGCTTGACTTCTTCAACACCACATGCATATCTTTGATTCGAGGCAGGGGAATCTCCTCTTGGTCCGAGCTTTCTTCCGCATACTTGCATATCTCCAGTTCCTCTTCCGAGAACAATCCATAAGGATCTAAGTCCTCGGAGAGCTTGGGATTGGCAAGATAATGCGATACATAGCTCTCCCATCTGAATCTTGGGATGACACTTACTCCAAATCTGCTGCAGAAATAGCTCAAAACAAAAATAGGAGATATTGTCGTGATACAGAGGTCAAAACCTTCAGAAGATTATATAATGAATTTTTGTCGACGTGAAGGAGTATTCCACAAGAAAACAGAGTACGGAGGGTGCACGGGGTGGCCAAAAGCCTGCAGGGCCGCCAAGGGGGGGGGTAGGCCGCGCCCTCCCGGCTTGTCGCCTCCTCGTGCACTCTTCGGATTGCTTTGAATTTTCCTATTTTTTTAAATATTCCAAAACTGATAAAAAATTCCATTGGAAAAGTTTTGGAGTTGCTTTGCTTACTGTAACACATACCAATTCCTTTTCAGAGTCCGAAACGTTATGATAGGTCTCTCTAATGTACTCTTCCGGAGTTATGGTATTGATAATATTAGTTTCAACATTTATGGGAGTACTCAGATATAATGTTTGATTCTTTGTCCATTCACCACTTTCGAATTTGTGGCTTCGGCATTGTTGATCTTGATGGCACCAGAACGATATACCTCCTCGATAAGGTAAGGCCCTTCCCATTTAGAGAGAAGTTTTCCTGCAAAAAAATGTTAAACGAGAGTTGTATAGCAAGACATGGTCACCTACATTGAATTCACACTTCTGTATCCTTCTATCATGCCATCTCTTAACCTTTTCTTTAAACAAAGTAGCATTCTCATAGGCCTGGGTTCTCCATTCATCAGGTGTGCTAATGTCAAATAACCTCTTTTCGCTAGCAAGTTTGAAATCATAGTTAAGCTCTTTAATTTCCCAATAAGCTTTATGTTCTAGCTCTAGAGGTAAGTGACATGCTTTACCATAAACCATTTTATAAGTAGAAATACCCATAGGGTTTTTGTAAGAAGTTCTATAAGCCCATAATGCATCATCTAGTTTCTTAGACCAATTCTTTCTAGATCTATTAACGGTCTTTTGCAAGATCAATTTAATTTCTCTATTGCTCAATTCTACTTGACCACTAGACTAAGGATGATAAGGAGATGCAATTCTATGATTAACATCATATCTAGCATGCAATTTACGTAAAGCACCATGAATAAAGTGTGAACCACCATAAGTCATTAAATATCTAGGGACTCCAAATCTAGGGAAAATAACCTCTTTCAGCATTTTAATAAAAGTGTTATGATTAGCACTACTAGTTGAAATAGCTTCTACCCACTGAGTAACATCATGAACAACAAATACAATATGAGTATACCCGTTGGACTTTGGAAAAGGTCCCATATAATCAAAAGCCCATACATCAAATGGTTCTATAACTAGAGGGTAATTCATAGGCATTTCCTGACGTCTACTAATATTACAATTCTTAGACATTCATCACAAGACAAGACAAACATACGAGAATCCTTGAAGAGAGTAGGCCAATAAAAACCAAAATGTAATACCTTGTGTGCAGTTCTATCTCCAGCGTGATGTCCTCTGTAGGCCTCAGAGTGACACTTGTGTAGGATCTATCCCTATTCATGCTCATATACACAACGTGTAATAATAAAATCTACTCCTTTTAAAGTCATGGATCGTCCCAAAGGAAGCTTCTTATACCTTCTGGATACATGAGGTGCAGTTTTAGTGCTACTAGGCATGAGGATGGAGAGGTTAGCATTGGTGGGCAGGTGGTACCGGAGAGAGACACGTTTCGATATTTGGGGTCCATGTTGCAGAAGGATGGCAATATCGATGAAGACGTGGGCCACCAAATCAAGGCTGGGTGGATGAAGTGGCGCCAAGCTTCTGGCGTACTCTATGACAAGAGAGTGCCACAAAAGCTAAAAGGCAGGTTTTATAGGACAGCTATCCGACCTGCGATGTTGTATGGCGCAGAGTGTTGGCCAACCAAGAGACGACATGTCCAACAGTTAGGTGTAGTAGAGATGCGCATGTTGAGATGGATATGTGGCCACACAAGGAAGGATCGGGTACGGAATGACGATATACGAGAGAGACTTGGGGTAGCACCGATTGAAGAGAAGCTGGTCCAACATCGTCTCAGATGGTTTGTACATATTCAACGGAGGCCATCGGAAGCACCGGTGCATAGCGGACGGATAAAGCGTGTTGAGAATGTTAAGAGGGGTCGTGGTAGACCAAACTTGACATGGGAGGAGTCCGTTAAGAGGGACCTGAAGGTTTGGAATATCGACAAATACTTAGCCATGGACAGGGGTGCGTGGAAGTTAGCTATCCACGTTCCAGAGCCATGACTTGGTTTCGAGATCTTATGGGTTTCAACTCTAGCCTACCCCAACTTGTTTGGGACTGAAAGGCTTGGTTGTTGTTGTTGTTGGATAGTCCCAAAAGTAATGTCTTAAATCATAGAAGAACTTTCTCTTTTGTTGGTATGTGAAGTTAGGTGGCATAAATTTAGCAACAATGTAGTAGCATAATCAACATACCAAGGAGCACTGCGTGAGGCATTTATGACAACTAATTGTTCATTAGGGAATCTATCATCAATAGGTACTGGGTCATCAAGAACATTCTCTAGTCTAGACAAGTTATCTGCTACGGGGTTATCAACGCCTTTTCTATCAATAATATGCACATCAAATTCTTGTAGCAGAACAACCCATCTAATAAGTCTAGGTTTAGCATCTTTATTTTCCATAAGGTACTTAATAGCAGCGTGATCAGTGTGAACATTTACTTTGGAATCAACAATATAAGGTCTAAACTTATCGCAAGCAAACACAAGTGCTAAAAATTCCTTTTCAGTGGTAGCGTGGTTTCTTTGAGCACTATCTAGAGTTTTACTAGCGTAATGGATGAAATTTCATTTCTTATCAACTCTTTGTCCTAGAACAGCACCAACAACATAATCACTAGCACCACACATAATTTCAAAGGGTAGGTTCTAGTCAGGTGGTTGAACAACAGGTGCCGTGATCAAGGCTCTCTTAAGAATTTCAAATTCTTCTACACAATCATCATCAAAAATGAATGAAACATCCTTTTGCAAAATATTAGTGAGAGGCTTAGAAATCTTAGAGCAGTCTTTAATAAATCTCCTATAGAAACCAGAATGCCCAAGGAAGCTTCTTATACCTTTGATATCTGTTGGACACGACATTTTTTCAATGCATCAACTTTAGCTTTATCAACTTCAATACCTCTTTCGGTGATTTTGTGTCCCACGGAAATGCCTTCATTAACCATAAAGTGACACTCCTCCCAATTCAATACAAGATTAGTTTCTTCACATCTCTGCAAAACTCGATCAAGGTTGCTCACGGAATCATCAAAAGAAGTTCTATAAACGGAAAAATCATCCTTGAAAACCTCAACAATCTTTTGACAAAAGTCAGAGAATATAGCCATCATACATCTTTGAAAGGTAGCAGGTGCAATGCATAAACCAAAAGGAATACATCTATAAGAAAAGGTACCAAAAGGGCAAGTAAATGTGGTCTTCTCTTGATTCTCTTTGGACAGAGGTATTTGAGAGTAACTAGAATAAACGTCTAGAAAGCAAAAATGTGTATGTTTCGATAGTCTTTCTAGCATTTCATCAATAAAAGGTAGAGGGTAATGATATTTCCTAGTAGCCTTATTTAATTTCCTAAAATCAATTACCATTCTATATCCTCTAACAATTCTTTGCGGGATCAATTCATCTTTATCATTAGGAACAACGATAATACCTCCCTTTTTAGGGACACAATGAACGGGACTAACCCATCTATTATCAACAATAGGATAAATTATACCTGCCTCCAGAAGCTTTAGTATTTCATTTCTTACCACTTCCGTCATTTTAGGATTTAATTGTCGTTGGTGATCAACAACTGGTTTAGCATCAGGCTCCATATTATTTTGTGCTGACATAGAGTGGGACTAATGCCCTTAAGATCATAAAAAGTATATCCAATAGCGACATGGTGCTTCCTCAAAGTTTTCAATAATCTCTTTTCTTCAAGCTCTGAATGGTTAGCACTAATAATAACAAGATATATCTCCTTTTCATCAAGATAAACATACTTCAGAGTATCAGGTAATTGTTTAAGCTCAAACACGGGATCACCCTTGGGTGGAGGAGGATCCCCAAGTATTTCAACACGCAAGTTGTGTTTCAAAATAGGCTGCTGATCAAAGAAAATCTTATCTATTTCATTCCTTTCATTCATATGCATATCATTTTCATGGTCTATCAAATATTGTTCTAAGGGATCGGTATCAGGCACAACGATAGAAGCGAGACCAATAATTTCATTTTTACTAGGCAATTATTTGGCATGGGGTTGTCTACGAAATTTAGAGAAATTGAACTCATGAGACACATCCCCAAAACTTACAGTAACCGTTTCTTTCTCACAATCAATCCTAGCATTAAGAGTATTCAAGAAGGGTCTACCGAATATAATGGGACGAAAATCATCTTGTGGGGAACCAAGAACAAGAAAATCAGTAGGATACTTTATTTTCCCACACAAGACTTCAACATCTCTAACAATCCCAATTGGTGCAATAGTATCTCTATTAGCAAGCTTGATGGTAACATCAATTTTCTTCTAACTCAGGTGGTGCAATATCATTCATAATTTATTTGTATAAGGTAAAGGGAATTGCACTCACACTAGCACCCACATCACATAAGCCATGATAACAATGATCTCCTATTTTAATAGAAACAACAGGGACGCCAAAAATATCTCTATTTTTACCTTTAATATCACATCTAGCAATTCTAGCATCTTCATCACATACATGAATGACATGACCATCAATATTATCAACCAAGAGAGCTTTAACCATAGCAATATTAGGTTCAACTTTAATTTGTTCAAGAGGTATGGGCGTTCTAGTACAACTCTTACGAACCATAGTTGAAGCTTTAGCATGTTCCTTTATCCTAACAGGAAAGGGTGATTTCTCAATATAAGTAGCAGGAATAACAGGATCAACATTATAAATAATAGTTTCTTCTTCAACTTTAATAGGTTCAACCACTTTAACTTCAATGGGAGGACGATATGTAAATCACTTCTCCTTGGGGAGATCAACATGAGTAGCAAAAGATTCACAGAATGAAGTTACCACCTCAGAGTCAAGTCCATATTTAGTGCTAAATCACGAAAAGCATCGGTGTCTATAAAGGATTTAACACAATCAAACCTGACTCATTACCTTCGTCGAGTTCCCAATCTTCAGAGTTGCGTTGAATTCTTTCTATTAAGTCCCATTTGAATTCAATATCTTTCTTCATAAAGGAACGAGTACAAGAAGTGTCAAGCATGGATTGATCATTACGAGAGAGACGAGCATAAAAATTTTGAATAATAATTTCTCTCGGGAGCTCATGATTGGGGCATGAATAAATCATTGACTTGAGCCGCTTGAGAAATTATTTATCCTTCACGAGGCCAACAATTATAAATATAATTCCGATCATGATGAACCAGATGCATAGGATAAAACTTCTGATAAAATTCCAATTTCAATCGGTTGTAACTCCATGATCCAATATCATCACATAGACTATACCATGTCAACGCCTTTTCCTTCAAAGATAAAGGAAGGACCTTCTTCTTGACATCATCCTCAGGTAGACCTGCAAGCTTAAATGATCCACAAACTTCATCCACATAGATTAGCTGCAAATCAGGATGTATTGTTCCATCTCCTGCATAAGGATTAGCTAGCAGTTTTTCTATCATACCCGAAGGAATTTCATAATGAATATTTTCAGTAGGTGCGGCAGGTTGAGGAGCATCTCTTTGTGATTCCAGTCGGGGAGAAGATACCCCGAACATGCTCCTCAAAGGATTATTTTCCAAAGTGACAAGTGATAGTAAAATTCAACACAGTATATAAAATTTTCCTTACCAAGTTTCACTCACCAAAGGCGCTTCACTCCCCGACAACGGCGCCAGAAAAGAGTCTTGATGACCCACAAGTGTAGGGGATCTATCGTAGTACTTTCGATAAGTAAGAGTGTCGAACCCAACGAGGAGCAGAAGGATATGGCAAGCGGTTTTTAGTAAGGTATTCTCTGCAAGCACTAAAATTATCGGTAACAGATAGTTTTGTGATAAGGTAATTCGTAATGGGTAGCAAGTAACAAATGTGACAATGGTGCAGAAAATTGGCCCAATCCTTTTTGTAGCAAAGGACAAGCCTGAACAAACTCTTATATAAAGAAAAGCGCTCCCGAGGACACACGGGAATTTATGTCAAGCTAGTTTTCATCATGCTCATATGATTCGCGTTCATTACTTTGATAATTTGGTATGTGGGTGTACCGGTGGTTGTGTGATGCCCTTTCTTGGACAAACATACCACTTATTATTAACCCCTCTCGCAAGCATCCACAACTACAAAAGAAGAATTAAGATAAATCTAACCATGGCATGAAACATATGGACACTACTGGAATCCAGTAATTTGCCATCAGCCAGTTCTTTGCGGTATGCTGGCTGATGGCAAAGAAGATCTTTGCCGTCAGCTGACCTAAAGCGGACGGTAAAGGGCTCACTAATGGTAAATAGAATGTTTGCCATCGGCCAGGGCTTTGCCGTGTGCCTGCGGACAGCAAAGAGACCTAGGGTAGACGGCAAAGAGGGCAGATGGGTCCCACTAGACCTTGGGCCTGGCCAGGTCCAAAGGACGGGCTCTTTGCCGTCCGCCTGGCCTTTGCCATCCGCCGTGGGGCCCTTTGCCGTCCGGGGGCAGACGACAAAGCTGACGTCCCTATAACGGCCGTCTCCCCCTAGCCCCTCGCTCCACTACCCCGCTCCCCACTCTGTCTCTCTATCCACCATCGTGCGCGCCTCCCTCCTGCACCACCGGCGACCGGCCACCCCTGCGTCGCCCCCTACGCCGACCCCTGCGCCACCCCTGCACCGCCCCCTCCCCTCACCTGCCCCGGCGCCGCCCACTCCCCTCACCGGCTCCCTGCACCACCCCCTGCGCCGCCCCCTCCCCTCACGTGCCCCGGCGCCGCCCCTCCCCTCACCGGCTCCCTACGCAGGCTCCTCCCCTCACCGGTTCCCGACGATGCCCCTCCCCTCACCGACCGTCCCCGACTTCGATGAATGCCTCCGGTACCCTATTTTTCAGTTTTTTTCTTTTAAATTAGATAGTTAGTTTATTAGGTTACTACTAGTTTAGGTTAATTCGGTTAGTGCAAGATGAGAAGAAAATGAAGAAGAGGAGGAGGAGGAGAAGAAGAAAAGAAGAAGAAGAAGAAGAAGAGGAATATAAGGAAGAAGAAGAAGAAGAAGAAGAGAAAGAAGAAGAAGAAGAAAAAGAGAAGAGTAGAAGAAGAGTAGTAGAGGAGAGGAGGAGGAGGAGAAGAAGAAGAAGAAGAAGAAGAGGAGAAGAAAGAGGAGGAGAAAGGAAAAGAAGGAGCTATATTTTAGTTACTTAGTGACATAGATTTTGTTTTTGTTATTTTTTTGTTGTTTAGTGCTATATAGGTTTAGCGATAGGTTTAGTTAGCTTGGTTAGTTAGGTTAGTTAGTTAGTTAGCTTAATAGAAAGAAGAGGAAGAAGAAGAAGAAGAGGAGCAGCAGAGGAGAAGAGGAGGAGGAGGAGGAGGAGGAGGAGAAGAAGAAGAAGAAGAAGAAGAAGAAGAAGAAGAAGAGAATACAATAATAAGGAGAAGAAGATAAGAAGAATATAAGAAGAGAAGAAGAAGAGAAGAAGAAGAAGAGAAGAATAGAAGAAGACATAATTAGCCCATTTAGCTCCAAAATGCCATAATAAGCTCAAAATGGCATAAGAACCTTGGTTAGCTCATGAATATTATATTCTTAGCTTGTTTTCCTCTAAAATGGGATAATTAGCCCATATAGCTCCAAAAAGACATAATTAGATCATTTAGCTCCAACAAGAGGAGAAGAGGAGAAGAAATAGGAAAAATGAAAAAGAAGAAGAAGAAGAAGAAGAGAAGAAAAATACCTTCTCCTCCTTCTCCTTCTTCTCCTCCTCCTCCTCCTTCTCCTCCTTCTTCTTGATTTCTTCTTATTCTCCTCCTCCTCCTCTTTCTTCCCCTCTTTCATATCATCCTTGCTTTAATTTCCCCAACAATGACATAGTTAGCCCATTTAGCTCCAAAATGCCATAATAACCTCAAAATGGCATAAGAACCTTTGTTAGCTCATGAGTATTATATACTTAGCTTGTTTTCCTCTAAAATGACATAATTGGAATATTTGTGTTGATCGGGTGGATTTACATGTGATAGTTGTCTCGTCGCTGTGAGGTCTGCTGTGCGAAGACCTGCCCGTGCGTTGTACGAGCTCCGCCCCTGCATTCGTGGGTCAGTACAAATTTCGTCTCCTCCCCGCCCCTTCATTTACCGTGGCTCGGTTTCCGGATGAAACTTTCTAGATTTAGGTAATTCAATTAATTTATCAGTATGCGTGACCAGTATGCGTCTCCCGTTCGAAAGGGCGACATCTATAAATATGCATGTCTTTGCATATTTATAACCGCCATCCTTTCGAATTGTCAAACATTATCCATGGACAGCCCGAGTATGTGTAGATTGGGTTCGTTTTCCCGTATGCTGTGTTGTGGATCCGATGCGGAATTTTGTCAGTGCCTCCCTGTTGTTCTCCAGATGCACATCCTCTCTGTTTATTGCGGAGACGTGTATCAGGCGAACAGTTGGGAGGTGCTGTCGAAATTTTGCGTTGGATCCGGAGCAGAGCATGGGAAAACGAACCCAATCTACTCATACTCGGGTGGGATTAGGACCTATCTTTACCTATTAGCGTGTAGGTTGCGTGGACGTAATAAAAATGGTGAACCTGATTAGCCGATGAATATAAATGCTAAATTATATATAAATATATTTCCTCTGTCTTTAGTAGCTATGCAAGATGAGTGATCGTGCGTGGATGTATACCGGTCACCCTAGTCAGAAAGAGATGACGAAATAATGGTTTGTAAAAACAAAGGAGTTTGTGAAAGCCGCATTCGCAAATGGCCAGGAAAGAAACTATTGCCCCTGTCCTGGATGCGACAACTATAAAAAGATGACAAAGGCTGTAATGATTAAACACCTGCAGAGGAGGGGTTTTAAGCCTAATTATACGGTGTGGACATTTCATGGTGAGTCTATACAACGCACAAGAGCTGAGGTGGTCCGTCGTCGCACGGACGAGCATGGTACCGGGATCAAAGACATGGTGCAAGACTTTGATGATGCTCGGGATTCGGAAGATGAGATGGAGGAATCTGCAAAGGCCTTTTATGAAATGTTGGAGTCTTCAAAACGTCCTCTCCATGAGCACACTGAGCTCTGTCAGCTGGATGCAATTGCACAAGTAATGGCTCTGAAGGCTCAGTTCAACTTGGGAAGAGAATGCTACGACGCGATGATGACACTATTTGGACGCTTCCTACCCAAAGGCCATGTCATGCCTGCAAACCTGTACGAGTCAGACAAAATACTTTGTGTACTTAAGATTCCCTATGAGAAGATAGATGCATGTGAGAAAGGATGTGTCTTATTTAGGAAGGAGTATGCACACTTGGACTATTGTCCCAATTGCGAGTCTTGCAGGTATCTTGTGGTAGACAACGGTATGGGTGAGAAGAGGCAGACCAAAATCGCAGTTAGTGTTCTTCGGTATATGCCAATCGTACCAAGACTTCAACGTCTTTTCTTGGTCGAAGAGACAGACAGACAGATGACATGGCACAAATTGGGCAAAAGAACCGAACTAGATGCGGATGGGAATAAGATGATGGTACACACATCGGATGGGGAAGCGTGGAAACATTTAGATGGATTGCATCAGGATAAAGCGGCAGATCCAAGGAATCCTCGAGTCTGCGCCACCACGGATGGTTTTAATCCCTTCGGCATGACGGCAACCCAATATAGTTGTTGGCCTGTATTTGTCTTTCCACTCAATCTCCCCCTCGGGCAGATTATGCAAAGAAAGAACATATTTCTAACGTTGATAATTCTAGGGCCCAATTATCCGGGGAAGAATATGAATGTTTACCTGCAACCGCTTAAGTATGAATTGGAAGAAGCTTGGGATAATGGGTTCAAGACATACGATGCCGCTAGAAAAGAAAACTTCAAAATGCATGTGTGGTACATGTACTCTATGCATGACTTGCCAGCGTATGCGCTATTCTCTGGATGGTGTGTGCATGGAAGGTTCCCGTGCCCCCAATGCAAGGCAGCTCTTCAGTTTCATTGTTTGCAGGAGGGTCGGAAGTATTCTTGATTTGACTTGCATAGACAGTTCCTGGATCCTGACCATCAGTTCAAAAAAGACAAGAAGAACTTTACCAAAGCTAAAGTTGTCAAAAACTTGGCACCACCTGCGTTCTCAGGCCAACAGATCCTGGATCAGTTAAACGCCCTCGAGCCAGATCCAGAGCGTCCAGGGTATTTCAAGGGGTATAATTCAAAACACGTCTGGACTCACAAGCCATGCTTTTGGGATCTGCCTTACTTCAAAGACCTCCTTCTTCCACACAATATCGACATGATGCACACTGAAAAGAATATCGAAGAGGCTATTTTTGGTACATTGTTCGACATAGATGGGAAGACAAAGGATAATATTAAGGCTAGAGTCGATCAAGAGACACTATGTCATAGACCGTTACAAAACATGCGAGAAGGTAAAGGAAAGCAGAAGTGGTTGAAGCCAAAGGCCTGGTTCAATCTTGGAAGGCCAGCCATGAGGGAAATTATCTTGTGGGTCAAAATGCATTTGATGTTCCCCGATGGGTATGCAGTGAATCTAAAGAGGGGAGCGAGTCTTGAAAAATTAAAAATCTTTGGTCTCAAGAGTCATGATTGGCACATATGGCTAGATCGGGTAATGTCGGTGATGTTACGCAGTTTTATTCCTGAGGATGAATGGCTAGTACTGGCGGAGCTGAGCTATTTCTTCCGTGTTCTTTGTGCTAAAGAATTTTCGCCTGGCGTGGTAGAAGACATGTAGGAGTTTGCATCGGAGTTGTTGTGCAAGTTAGAGAAGATCTTTCCACCGGGCTTCTTTAATCCAATGCAGCATTTGATTTTACATCTACCGACCGAGGCAAGATTGGGTGGGCCCGTGCAAGATCGTTGGTGCTATGCAACTGAGAGGATGCAGAAGACCCTTCGAGCTAAATGTAAAAATAAGTGTAGATTTGAAGGATCGATGGCTGAGGCATTCATTACTGAGGAGGTGGCAAACTTTGTGACAACACACTACGAAGCCAAAAATCATCATTTGCATAATACGAAGCCTCGGCACAATGATGCAGACCCTAAAAAAGGTGGGTCCAACCTCAACCTATTCAAAGGGAAGCTCGCACCAGCCGGTGCTTCGAAACCAATAACGTTGGATGTCGAAGAATGGCGGAACATTTCGTTGTATATCTTCAACAACCTAATAGAAGTGCGGCCGTACATCGAGTGAGTTCTCGGCACATTTTCCTGTAACTTGTAATTCATTTGAACTGCTCTTATTCCCGGATATTTCAAACAGCCGTTACATCGCCAAATTCTCAGATGGAACGGTGATCGAAAATGATTCCGTCGAAGAGTATGAGCTTCTGTCAAAGACAGGAGGCGGCTATCCCGGTTTCATCTCTTGGTTCAAACAAACGGTAATTATCAATAATGGACCATTTCATTCGTGGTCTAACTTGCGGCTAATGCAACAACCGTTTCGTATTAAACTTGTAGGCTAATTCAGAGTCTATGGACGCCGAATTGAGACAAGTCGCTAATGGTTTTGACTATAAGGTCCGTTCATTTGAGAAATACAACATCAACGGGTATCTCTTTCGTACCTTTGGCAAAGAGCTATCTATGCCCGACCGGAAATCTACAAATTGTGGTGTCTCTGCTATTGGCGAAGGTGTTATCGAGTATTATGGAAGAGTTGAAGCAATTTATGAACTTCAATTCTATGGTGAAAACCCACCGAACGTCGTAGTCTTCAAATGTTATTGGTTCCAGCCGAAAAAGACTAGAAGGACTCATGAACATATAGGACTAGTCGAAATCAATCCAAACACCCATTTAGATGTCCCCGATGTCTATATTACGGCTCAACAGGCGACCCAAGTTTTCTATCTACCGTGGGCATGCCAAAAGGATAAGAATCTGGAAGGTTGGTGTGTTGTTTATGAAGTGCCGGCACATGTGAGACCACCTCTCCCAAATGAACAGGATTATGAACCTAACATTAACCCAGACACATATGATGGAGAATTCTTCCAAGAAACACGTCTTTCCAAGAAACATTTCAAGAACCGCCGTGCTTCACCCAAGAACATGGAAGTAGACAGCGACAATGAATCCGACTCCAGCCCTGAGCCGGAACCAGAAGACCTGGAACTCGTAGAGGTTACTGATGCAGATGACCTATCTATGCTTCAACGATTAAAGGAAGACCTTTCACAACTTCACGCCGTTGAACCCGACGAGCACGTCATTCATGAAGACATGTGTGATAGTGATGATGATGATGCATTTATTGATGATGATTATTAGTTTGTAAGATTCACAACTTAAATTATATATATTTTCATCATTATTATTCATGTACATATTATTATTCATGTGAGTTATTCAATTTTTTTATGTTGTACTAATTTCTTTTAATTTTTATCATGGCAGGTCACCAGGTGTGGAAAGATGGTGGGCGCTGGTCCAGATCGCTCGACGGGTTCTTCCCAAGCGCCCCGCACGTGGGGTGGTACTTCCCTTCCACCCCTATCTCTCCGTAGAGCCTTGGCAGACAGTCTATCGACACCACCCGTGGGTTCTTCTTCGTCGGCGGCATTGCCCACTGGGAGAGGTGCTGGTCGGGTAGGGAAGAAGGGGAAGGGTACAGGGCGAGGTGGTGGCCGCGGAAGATCCAGGAGGACTCTTGAGCTGTCCTCGCCACCACCACCAGCTCATTCACCCGAGCATAGGACTACTATGGTCGACCTGTTTGCGGAGGAGGCTACGGGGACTCCGTTCCAAGAGCCTGTTGTTGACGGGCATTCGTCCCATGAGACTCTGGTCCAGGAGCAGCCTCGGGTCGAGGTGCATTCGGCCCAGGAGCAGCCGGAGGAGACTACGGTTCCGGAGTCTTCACCCGACGTGGAGAGGCCCGGATGGGAGACCTGGCCGGATCGTACCGAGTTGCCGGATTGGACCGAGGGTCCGGGTGGATCAGGGGGCGGGGATGGCAGGGATGAGCTTACGGATAGTGAGGGAAATGTGCAGGTGGAGGGGGCCACTGTGTACAAGCATGGTAGTACACGTCTCCCGGTCACGCCGGCTACCCGCGAGCAGAGGCCGGTGATAAAACCTGAAGGAGATAGGTAAGTACATTTACTCTTTTTTTAGCTTTTGCCTTCAAGTTTGTTCAAATATCTAATGCATTGAACTTATCATACTGCAGGAGATGGGTACACCCTCTTGGAGTCCGCAGGCCGAACTCCGTCCTTGGTGTGCTTTGCCGGACAAATTTCCCGGGGTTTGTCACGTTGCCTGGTGAAGGTCAGGTTCCTACACTAGGATTTTCCTGGGAGCACTACCAGGCTGCGCAGGCCCCGCCAGAGGAGATTATAGATGGTGTCTTGTGCCACACGAGGGCCGAGATGGTGATCAAGAGCTTTTGAGTAAATTATCCTTTTACAAAATCTAAAATTAACAATATAGCTAATTATTGTACTAATCGGTGTTTTCACGTTTGATTGCAGACCTTCTATAGGTGTGAGGATGGATATGAGGAGGAGGCGGCCAGGGTTCTTGAGGCCGAGTGTAGGCGGTTACTACAGAACTTGCGCCACGAGGCTCGGCTGCAGGCTATTCGAGATTACTACGCGACGCGTGGTATTAAGAAGCAAAAAAAGGATTGCCGCGGAAAATTTGTGAAGAAGGAGAAATACATGAAGGTAGTTACCTATTCTTAAGTCCTTCTACGTAGTTTTCTTGATTTCATTCATAGGCGTAGCGCTGAAAATTCTTTCTAATAACTTACAGGTGCCCCTGAGATGGTGTGCGGATAAGATGGATTGTTGGGAGGCGTTGGTTGATGAGTGGTGCACAGGCAGCTGGCGAGCCGTCCACGAGAATGCGAAGGATCGGCATAGCCAAATGGTTGGTGTGCCACACCATCAAGGCAGCGCCAACTTACTTCAGTTTGGACGAAACTGGGTATGTGATTTGCTTCATGATTCATGCAATTCATTCTTGATGCTAATATTTTGTTCCTCTCTTTTAGGCGCATCACAATAAGACGGAGATGCCACACTTGTACGACCTTTATGGCATGGCCCATACTGCCTCGTACAAGAAGGCGAAGGCATTCTCTGAGTCTGACCTGGATGATCCCAATAACTTCACCAACATATCATCCCACCAGAAGCTCGTGGCATACAGGGACGCGGGGAAGGCTACGAAAGGGGATGACTTTAACCCTAGCCAGGAACCTTTGGATCCAGAGCTGGTGATGATATCTGTTGGCGGGAGGCATCATGGCTCGATAGCCATTGGAGATGGGATAATACGTTGTCCACTCACTCTTCCGGAGATCAAGGCGCGCCAGTCGAGCAGCTGTCCTGAGATATTGCGTCGTCCACGGCCAGTCAAACTTGCCATCGAGGTTAGTTGTACGGACTAAGAACACTTTCATCCAGTTCATTATGTGTGTCACCATAGATCATTACTGTGGTAACGAGGAATGGTGTTTCAGGCTGCTCTTCAGAAAGAGAGATTGGCAAACCAGGCTGCTCTTCAGAAAGAGAGATTGGCAAGCCAGGCTGCTCTTGAGGCTGCTCTTGAGAAAGAGAGATTGGAAAGTCAGGCTGCTCTTGATGAGAGGGACCAAACCACGACACGATTGATTGAGGAGGAGAGGTCCCGGAATGAGGCGGGTCAACGGGCCCTGTACGAGCTTTTTGTGCTAAGTTTTTTTTTGCACATTAGCCAAATCATGTGTGTAATGTCTGTTTCATTACTAACTAATACGACCCACTCTTCAGGGTCTGTGCGAGAAGAGCGGTCAAGTCCCTCCGCCGATGCCCGTCTTCTCTTCGATTGGCAGGGTGAGTTTCATTATAAACTAGTATTAATAATTGAGTGTCATCATGCTAACTGAGACATTGCAAAATATGTATTCTGCAGAATAACTCCCGAGCGGCATCGCACGACCCTTCTCCAGGTGTTTCTCCTCCTTGATGACCGCAACGGTAAGTTTCTCTTCTCCTCTTTCATATTCTCCTTGCCTTAATTTCCCCAACAATGACATAGTTAGCCCATTTAGCTCCAAAAAGACATAATTAGCCCATTTAGCTTCAAAATGCCATAATAACCTCAAAATGGCATAAGAACCTTGGTTAGCTCATTAATATTATATACTTAGCTTGTTTTCCTCTAAAATGAGATAATTAGACCATTTAGCTCCAAAAAGACATAGTTAGCTAATTTAGCTCCAAGAAGAGGAGAAGAGGAGAAGAAATAGGAAAAATGAAAAGAAAGAAGAAGAAGAATAAGAGAAGAAGGAGAAGGAGGAGGAGGAGGAGGAGGAGAAGGAGGAGGAGAAGCACAAGGACCTTCTAGTCCTTCTACTCCTCCTCCTTCTCCTCCTTCTCCTCCTTCTTCTTGATTTCTTATTCTTCTCCTCCTCATCCTCTTTCTTCTCCTATTTCATATTATCCTTGCTTTAATTTCCCCAAAAAGACATAATTGGCCCATTTAGCTCCAAAATGCAATAATAACCTCAAAATGGCATAAGAACCTTGGTTAGCTCATGAATATTATATACTTAGCTTGTTTTCCTCTAAAATGAGATAATTAGCCCATTTAGCTCCAAAAAGACATAGTTAGATAATTTAGCTCCAATAAGAGGATAAGAAATAGGAAAAATGAACAGAAAGAAGAAGAAGAAGAAGAGAACAAGGAGAAGGAGGAGGAGGAGAAGGAGGAGAAGGCCAAGGACCTTCTAGTCCTTCTCCTCCTCCTCCTCCTCCTTCTCCTCCTTCTTGATTTCTTCTTCTTCTCCTCCTCCTCCTCTTTCTTCTCATCTTTCATATTATCCTTGCTTTAATTTCACCAACAATGACATAATTAGCCCATTTAGCTCCAAAATGCCATAATAACCTCGAAATGGCATAAGAACCTTGGTTAGCTCATGAATATTATATACTTAGCTTATTTTCCTCTAAAATGGGATAATTAGCCCATTTAGCTACAAAAAGACATAATTAGGTAATTTAGCTCCAACAAAAGGAGAATAAATAGGAAAAATGAAAAGAAAGAAGAAGAAGAAGATAAGAAGGAGAAGGAGGAGGAAGAGGAGGAGGAGGAGGAGGAGAAGGCCAAGGACCTTCTAGTCCTTCTCCTCCTCCTCCTTCTCCTGCCTCTTCTTGATTTCTTCTTCTTATCCTCCTCCTCCTCTTTCTTCTCCTCTTTCATATTATCCTTGCTTTAATTTCCCCAACAATGACATAATTAGCCCATTTAGCTCCAATATGCCATAATAACCTCAAAATGGCATAAGAACCTTGGTTAGCTCATGAATATTATATACTTAGCTTGTTTTCCTCTAAAAAGGGATAATTAGCCCATTTAGCTCCAAAAATACATAATTAGGTAATTTAGATCCAACAAAAGGAGAAGAAATAGGAAAAATGAAAAGAAAGAAGAAGAAGAAGAAGAGAAGAAGGAGAAGGAGGAGGATGAGGAGGAGGAGAAGGAGGAGGAGGAGGAGAAGGCCAAGGACCTTCTAGTCCTTCTCCTCCTTCTGCTTGATTTCTTCTTCTTCTCCTCCTCGTCCTCTTTATTATCCTCTTTCATATTATCCTTGCTTTAATTTCCCCAACAATGACATAATTAGCCCATTTAGCTCCAAAATGCCATAATAACCTCAAAATGGCATAAGAACCTTGGTTAGCTCATGAATATTATATACTTAGCTTGGATTCCTCTAAAATGGGATAATTAGCCCATTTAGCTCCAAAAAGACATGATTAGGTAATTTAGCTCCAACAAAAGGAGAAGAAACAGGAAAAATGAAAAGAAAGAAAAAGAAGAAGAAGAGAAGAAGGAGAAGGAGGAGGAGAAGGAGGAGAAGGCCAAGGACCTTCTAGTCCTTCTCCTCCTCCTCCTTCTCCTCCTTCTTCTTGATTTCTTATTCTTATCCTCCTCCTCCTCTTTCTTCTCCTATTTCATATTATCCTTGCTTTAATTTCCCCAACAATGACATAATTAGCCCATTTCGCTCCAAAATGCCATAATAACCTCAAAATGGCATAAGAACCTTGGTTAGCTCATGAATATTATATACTTAGCTTGCTTTCCTCTAAAATGGGATAATTAGCCCATTTAGATGCAAAAAGACATAATTAGGTAATTTAGATCCAACAGAAGGACAAGAAATAGGAAAAATGAAAAGAAAGAATAAGAAGAAGAAGAGAAGGAGGAGTAAGAGGAGGAGGAGGAGAAGGCCAAGGACCTTCTAGTCCTTCTCCTCCACCTCCTTCTCCTCCTTCTCCTTCTTCTTCTTGATTTCTTCTTCTTCTCCTCCTCCTCTTTGTTCTCCTATTTCATATTATCCTTGCTTTAATTTACCCAACAATGACATAATTAGCCCATTTAGCTCCAAAATGCCATAATAACCTCAAAATGGCATAAGAACCTTGGTTAGCTCATGAATATTATATACTTAGCTTGTTTTCCTCTAAAATGAGATAATTAGCCCATTTAGCTCCAAAAAGACATAATTAGGTAATTTAGTTCCAACAAAATGAGAAGAAAGAAATAAGAAGAAGAAGAAGAAGAAGAGAAGAAGGAAAAATGAAAAGAAAGAAGAAGAAGAAGAAGAAGAAGAAGAGAAGAAGGAGAAGGCGGAGGAGGGGGAGGAGAAGGCCAAGGACCTTCTAGTCCTTCTCCTCCTCCTCCTTCTCCTCCTTCTCCTCCTCCTCCTCTTTCGTCTCGTCTTTCATATTATCCTTGGTTTAATTTCCCCAACAATGACATAATTAGCCCATTTAGCTCCAAAATGCCATAATAAGCTCAAAATGGCATAAGAACCTTGGTTAGCTCATGAATATTATATACCTAGCTTGTTTTCATCTAAAATGGGATAATTAGCCCATTTAGCTCCAAAAAGACATAATTAGGTAATTTAGCTCCAACAAGAGGAGAAGAGGAGAATAAATAGGAAAAATGAAAAGAAAGAACAAGAAGAAGAAGAGAAGAAGGAGAAGGCGGAGGAGGAGAAGGAAAAGGCCAAGGACCTTCTAGTCCTTCTCCTTCTCCTCCTTCTCCTCCTTCTTCTTGATTTCTTCTTCTTCTCCTCCTCCTCCTCTTTCTTCTCCTCTTTCATATTATCCTTGCTTTAATTTCCCCAACAATGACATATTTAGCCCATTTAGCTCCAAAATACCATAATAAGCTCAAGATGGCATAAGAACCTTGGTTAGCTCATGAATATTATATACTTAGCTTGTTTTCCTCTAAAATGGGATAATTAACAAATTTAGCTCCAAAAAGACATAATTAGGTAATTTAGCTCCAACAAGAGGAGAAGAGGAGAAGAAATAGGCAAAATGAAAAGAAAGAAGAAGAAGAAGAAGAAGAGAAGAAGGAGAAGGAGGAGGAGGAGGAGGAGGAGGAGGAGTAGAAGGCCAAGGACCTTCAAGTCCTTCTCCTCCTCCTCCTTCTCGTCCTTCTCCCCCCTTCTTCTTGATTTCTTATTCTTCTCCTCCTCCTCTTTCTTCTCCTCTTTCATATTATCCTTGCTTTAATTTCCCCAACAATGACATAGTTAGCCCATTTAGCTCCAAAAAGACATAATTAGCCCATTTAGCTCCAAAGTGCCATAATAACCTCAAAATGGCATAAGAACCTTGGTTAGCTCATTAATATTATATACTTAGCTTGTTTTCCTCTAAAATGAGATAATTGGCCAATTTACCTCCAAAAAGACATAGTTAGCTAATTTAGCTCCAAGAAGAGGAGAAGAGGAGAAGAAATAGGAAAAATGAAAAGAAAGAAGAAGAAGAAGAAGAGAAGAAGGAGAAGGAGGAGGAGGAGGAGGAGGAGGAGGAGGAGGAGGAGGAGAAGGAGGAGGAGAAGGCCAAGGACCTTCTAGACCTTCTACTCCTCTTCCTTCTCCTCCTTCTCCTCCTTCTTCTTGATTTCTTATTCTTCTCCTCCTCCTCCTCTTTCTTCTCCTCTATCATATTATCCTTGCTTTAATTTCCCCAAAAAGACATAATTAGACCATTTAGCTCCAAAATGCCATAATAACCTCAAAATGGCAAAAGAACCTTGGTTGGCTCATGAATATTATATACTTAGCTTGTTTTCCTCTAAAATGAGATAATTAGCCCATTTAGCTCCAAAAAGACATAGTTAGCTAATTTAGCTCCAAGAAGAGGAGAATAAATAGGAAAAATGAAAAGAAAGAATAAGAAGAAGAGGAGAAGAAGGAGAAGGAGGAGGAGGAGGAGGAGAAGGAGGAGAAGGCCAAGGACCTTCTAGTCCTTCTCCTCCTCCTCCTCCTCCTCCTTCTCCTCCTTCTTGATTTCTTCTTATTCTCCTCCTCCTCCTCTTTCTTCTCATATTTCATATTATCCTTGCTTTAATTTCCCGAAAAATGACATAATTAGCCCATTTAGCTCCAAAATGCCATAATAACCTCAAAATGGCATAAGAACCTTGGTTAGCTCATGAATATTATATACTTAGCTTATTTTCCTATAAAATTGGATAATTAGCCCATTTAGCTACAAAAAGACATAATTAGGTAATTTACCTCCAACAAAAGGAGAAGAAATAGGAAAAATGAAAAGAAAGAAGAAGAAGAAGAAGATAAGAAGGAGAAGGAGGAGGAGGAGGAGGAGGAGGAGGAGAAGGAGGAGAAGGCCAAGGACCTTCTAGTCCTTCTCCTCCTCCTCCTTCTCCTGCTTCTTCTTGATTTCTTCTTCTTCTCCTCCTCCTCCTCTTTCTTCTCCTCTTTCATATTATCCTTGCTTTAATTTCCCCAACAATGACATAATTAGCCAATTTAGCTCCAAAATGCCATAATAACCTCAAAATGGCATAAGAACCTTGGTTAGCTCATGAATATTATATACTTAGCTTGTTTTCCTCTAAAATGGGACAATTAGAACATTTAGCTCCAAAAAGACATAATTAGGTAATTTAGATCCAACAAAAGGAGAAGAAATAGGAAAAATGAAAAGAAAGAAGAAGAAGAAGGAGGAGGAGGAGGAGAAGGAGGAGAAGGCCAATGACCTTCTAGTCCTTCTCCTCCTCCTTCTCCTCCTTCTGCTTGATTTCTTCTTCTTCTCCTCCTCCTCCTCTTTATTATCCTCTTTCATATTATCCTTGCTTTAATTTCCCCAACAATGACATAATTAGCCCATTTAGCTCCAAAATGCCATAATAACCTCAAAATGGCATAAGAACCTTGGTTAGCTCATGAATATTATATACTTAGCTTCTTTTCCTCTAAAATGGGATAATTAGCCAATTTAGCTCCAAAAAGACATAATTAGGTAATTTAGGTCCAACAAAAGGAGAACAAATAGGAAAAATGAAAAGAAAGAAGAAGAAGAAGAAGAGAAGAAGGAGAAGGAGGAGGAGAAGGTGGAGAAGGCCTAGGACCTTCTAGTCCTTCTCCTCCTCCTCCTTATCCTCCTTCTTCTTGATTTCTTATTCTTCTCCTCCTCCTCCTCTTTCTTCTCCTCTTTCATATTATCCTTGATTTAATTTCCCCAAAAATGACATAATTAGCCCATTTAGCTCCAAAATGCCATAATAACCTCAAAATGGCATAAGAACCTTGGTTAGCTCATGAATATTATAGACTTAGCTTGTTTTCCTCTAAAATGGGATAATTAGCCCATTTAGATGCAAAAAGAGATAATTAAGTAATTTAGCTCCGACAAAAGGATAAGAAATAGGAAAAATTTAAAGAAAGAATAAGAAGAAGTAGAGAAGGAGGAGGAGGAGGAGGAGGAGGAGGAGGAGAAGGCCAAGGACCTTCTAGTCCTTCTCTTCCTCCTCCTTCTCCTCCTTCTCCTCCTTCTTCTTGATTTCTTCTTCTTCTCCTCCTCCTCCTCTTTCTTCTCGTCTTTCTTATTATCCTTGCTTTAGTTTCCCCAACAATGACATAATTAGCCCATTTAGCTCCAAAATGCCATAATAACCTCAAAATGGCATAAGAACCTTGGTTAGCTCATGAATATTGTATACTTAGCTTGTTTTCCTCTAAAATGGGATAATTAACCCATTTAGCTCCAAAAAGACATAATTTGGTAATTTAGCTCCAGCAAGAGGAGAAGAGGAGAAGAAATAGAAATAATGAAAAGAAAGAAGAAGAAGAAGAAGAGAAGAAGAAGGAGGAGGAGGAGAAGGAGAAGGCCAAGGACCATCTAGTCCTTCTCCTTCTCCTCCTTCTTCTTGATTTCTTCTTCTTCTCCTCCTCCTCCTCTTTCGTCTCGTCTTTCATATTATCCTTGCTTTAATTTCCCCAACAATGACATAATTAGCCCATTTAGCTCCAAAATGCCATAATAAGCTCAAAATGGCATAAGAACCTTGGTTAGCTCATGAATATTATATACCTAGCTTGTTTTCATCTAAAATGGGATAATTAGCCCATTTAGCTCCAAAAAGACATAATTAGGTAATTTAGCTCCAACAAGAGGAGAAGAGGAGAAGAAATAGGCAAAATGAAAAGAAAGAAGAAGAAGAAGAAGAAGAAGAAGAACAGAAGAAGGAGAAGGAGGAGGAGGAGGAGGAGGAGGAGGAGGAGGAGGAGGAGGAGAAGGCCAAGGACCTTCTAGTCCTTCTCCTCCTCCTCCTTCTCGTCCTTCTCCCCCTTCTTCTTGATTTCTTATTATTCTCCTCCTCCTCCTATTTCTTCTCCTCTTTCATATTATCCTTGCTTTAATTTCCCCAACAATGACATAATTAGCCCATTTAGCTCCAAAATGCCATAATAAGCTCAAAATGGCATAAGAACCTTGGTTAGGTCATAAATATTATATTCTTAGCTTGTTTTCCTCTAAAATGGGATAATTAGCCCATATAGCTCCAAAAATACATAATTAGGTAATTTAGCTCCAACAAGAGGAGAAGAGGAGAATAAATAGGAAAAATGAAAAGAAAGAAAGAAGAAGAAGAAGAGAAGAAGGAGAAGGAGGAGGAGGAGGAGGAGATGGCCAAGGACCTTCTAGTCCTTCTTCTCCTCCTCCTCCTTCTCCTCCTTCTTCTTGATTTCTTCTTCTCCTCCTCCGCCTCCTCTTTCTTCTCCTCTTTCATATTATCCTTGCTTTAATTTCCCCAACAATGACATAATTAACCCATTTAGCTCCAAAATGCCATAATAAGCTAAAACTTGCATAAGAACCTTGGTTAGCTCATGAATATTATATTCTTAGCTTGTTTTCCGCTAAAAATGACATAATTAGCTCAAAAACATCATATTTTGTTCTTCTTCTGACTTTCTTATTCACATTTTTGCAGATTGGATATACTACATGCATGGAAGCTGGCATTCATGGAGTTGAACAATGTCGATGGATGAACTTTATATGTATATCATCTAGTTTTCATTTGAGTTGATGAACAATGTCAAACTATATGTATATGTATATATGGATAAACAGTGCAATACTTTGTATGTTGGTTCTGTCGATATATGGGGATGTACATTGATTTATATGTATATCATATATGTGTGGTGAATTATATATATGTGTTGGCAAGTATATGTGTGGTGAACTATATATCATATATGTGTGGTGAATTATATAAATGTGCTGTCATATATATATATATATATATATATATATGTGCTATGAAATAATATAAAACAAAAAAACAGGTACTATATGGGCTGTTTGTCGTCTCCGAGCTGATGGCGAAGGTGCCACATGGCACCCAACTATGCATCCTGGGGTGTCTATATAGGATCTTTGCCGTCTGCTATCAGGGTGGGCAGACGGCAAAGAAGAGGGCACAGAGGAGGGGAGAGGAGGAGGCAAACGGTAAAGAGTGGAGGGGGGAGGAGGAGGAGGCAGACGACAAAGAATAAGGGGGAGGCAGACGACAAAGAATAACGGGGAGGCAGACGGCAAAGCCTCCGTTAACCCCTAACGGAGGCAACGCCTGTCGGCTGCCGTCTCGAGCACTTTGCCGACTGCTACTATGGAAAGCTGACGACAAAGAGCTTTGCTGTCTGCTTTGTGGGGACAGGCGTCAAAGAAGGACGATGCCGTCGTAGGCTGACGCAGAAATTTTGCCGGCCGTGAGATTCTTTGCCGTCTGTGGTATTCTCTTTGTCGTCCGGGATTTAGTCTTTATGGTGTGTGATGGCAGACGACAAAGAAGCTGATTCCTGTAGTGGGATCCGAATCAGCCCCTTACGAAGCAACACATAAACTAGGGTTTAAGCTTCTGTCACTCTAGAAATCCATCATCTACTTATTACTTGCCAATGCCTTCCCCTAGGACCAAATAATGGTGAATTGTCATGTAGTCGACGTTCACATGACACTACTAGAGGAGAGTGAACATACATCTTACCGAAATATCGAAAGAATACCAAATTCACATGATTACTTATAACCAGACTTATCACATGTCCTCAGGAACAAACGTAACTACTCACAAAGCATATTCATGTTCATAATCAGAGGAGTATTAATAATCATTAAGGATCTGGACATATAATTTTCCACCAAATAAACCAAATACCATCAACTACAAGGAGTAATCAACACTACTAGCAACCCACACGTACCAATCTGAGGTTTTGAGACAAAGTTCGGGTACAAGAGATGAACTAGGGTTTGGAGAGGAGATGGTGCTGATGAAGATGTTGATGGAGATTGACCCCTCTGGATGAGAGGATCGTTGGTGATGACGATGTCTTCAATTTCCTCCTCCGGGAGGGAAGTTTCCCCGGTGGAATAGCTCCGTCGGAGCTCTAGATTGGTTCTGTCGAAGTTCCGCCTGGAGACGGCGGCTTCGTCCCGAATGCTCTGATATGATTTTTTCCATGTCAAAACCCTTCACATAGAAGAAGATGGGCACCGAAGGCCTGCCAGGGGGTCACAAGCCTGTGGGTAGGCCGCGTCCCTGGCTTGTGACCTCCTGGTGGGTCCCCTCTGGTATTTGTTTTGCTGAATATTATTTATATATTCCAAAACAATTCTCCGTAACTTTTTAGAACTTTTGGTGTTGTGCAGAATAGGTCTCTCAGATCTGCTCCTTTTCTAGTCCAGAATTCCAGCTGCCGGCATTCTCCCTCTTCATGTAAACCTTGTAAAATAAGAGAGAAAAGGCATAAGTATTGTACCATAATGTGTATTAACAGCCCATAATTCAACACATGTTGATATAAAAGCATGATGCAAAATGGACGTATCAGCCAACTGGTAGACTATCTTAGGGAAACCTCTACGAGTCTTCGGGCATATGACATACGGCTTAATCCACACAAATGCGTCTTTGGAGTACTAACTGGCAAACTCCTCGGGTTTATAGCATCACAGTGCGGAATCGAGGCCAATCCGGCCAAAATCTGAGCAATGTCCGAACTCTCCATGCCAACAGAGCTACCACACTTCCAAAAATTCGCATGCTGCATTGTTCCTTAAGTCGGTTCATCTCTGAACAAGTGGCTGAGGGTCACCAATTACGGATACAAAGACCTGTTTACTACGTATCTGAGGTGCTCACCCCATGCAAAACCAGATACCCGCACTACCCGAAGATTTCCTACACAGTATTCATGGCGTAGCACAAGCTCAGACACTACTTTCAGGAGTGTGCTGTCACGGTGACATCGGAAGTACCCCTGAATGATATAATTAACAACAAGGATGCTACTAGATGGATTGCCAAGTGGGCCATCGAGCTCCTGCCGTTTGAGATCACTTACAAGCCACGGCGAGCCATGAAATCTCAAGTCCTGGCCGACTTCATTGCGGAATGGACGGAGGCCGAACTCCCCAAGGGGTATAACACTAACACCCATTGGATCATGTACTTTGACAGATCAAAAAATCTTGTCCGTTTAAGAGCTGGGGTCATCTTCACATCTCCTACAGGGGACAACGTCCGGTATGTGCTATTGATTATGTATGCTGACTCTAACAACGCAGCCGAATATGAGGCACTACTACATGGTCTTCGGATTGCAGTCTCGATGGGTATACAACGACTAGAGTTACGGGGAGATTCCAACCTTGCCATCTC
The DNA here is from genome assembly GCF_904849725.1 of Hordeum vulgare subsp. vulgare. Taxonomy (NCBI): domain Eukaryota; kingdom Viridiplantae; phylum Streptophyta; class Magnoliopsida; order Poales; family Poaceae; genus Hordeum; species Hordeum vulgare. Next base: position 544,260,742 of record NC_058520.1, read on the forward strand.
ACAAATTAATGGGGAATTTGATGCCAAACACCCAAAAATGGCAGCATACACATATGGTGTACTTAAAATATCGGCACGATTTGAGAGACTGGAATTCCACCATTTCTCAAGAGACAACAACCAAGCCGCTGACATTCTCGCCCGCTTAGGCGCACCACGCGACCACGTCCCCAACAACATATTCCTCGAAAGGCTCTTTAAGCCGTCTGTGGTATGGTAGGACGAGTCTGAGAGAAAAGCATACGATAATGTAGGGAAAACAACACCCTCCACCACAGCCAAGCAGGACGATCAAATCATTGGCGGGCCGTCCATCGAGGAAACGCCCTCGGCCCATGAGGTCATGGCAGTAATCGCTCCATGGATCGAACCGTTCCTTGCCTATCTATTTTGCAAGGAACTCCTCGAGGAACAAACCGAAGCACGATGCATTATCCACGGATTCAAAGCTTATAAAGTCCATGAGGGCGAGGTATATTTGAAGAGCACCACAGGAGTCCTCCAAAGGTGCATATCCAAAGTCAAAGGGAAGCACTTGTTAGCTAAAATACACACGGGTATGGGCGGCTGCTACCTCTTGAGCTTGCGTTGGTTTTTCCATTGAAGAGGAAAGGGTGATCCAGAGAAGTAGATAAGTATTTCCCTCAGTTTGTTGAGAATCAAGGTATTAAAATAGCGGGACATTTCACTATCTTGAGCCAGCGCCTCCAATCCTTCTCACAAAAGATCAGTCGTCTTGTTATTATTGGTAACATAAGTAAATACGATTGCTAAAAGTATTTTCATACTTACCCATGGAATTGGATTATATGATGCAAAGCCTTCCCTAAAGGTGAGCCGGATGAAATCCTCGTTTTGCCCCTTGAAGAAGTCAGCTAAAATAGCTACCAAGTCTGCCCGGGTGTCCGGTCCTTGCCGCTTGGAGTGAGTCGAGTCACTCATCCCGTTGTAATTACACAAAGGGTGTATTTGCTGCTGGAGCGGTTGGACAGACCTGGTAAGTGTAGGGGCCATCACTTGTATGATGGTCAGCACACTGTGAGTAAGCATTTTAACCTTGGTGGCCAGACGCTTCATTTTGGAGCTTTCTTCTTCGGAGGAACTCTTCGGACTCCAGCAAAAACGCTTCTTCAAGGGAGTCGCGGAGTATTCTGGCAGGCCTCTCCGAACTCGCTCAAGTAAAGGAACGTTGTTAGTATAAAACCATTCAGATGACCATTCATCGATCGCCTCCTTTGGTTTACTGACTGGGTATCCGATGGCAGCTATGTGCCACCCCTCGGCTCTGGCCACTTCCCGAAGGGATAATCCTTCAGTCCGGGGGACGATGCATAAATATTTTCTCCAGAGGTCAAAGTGAGCCTCGCAGCCTAGGAACATCTCGCATGAAGGTACAAAGCCTAAGAAGTGGAGGATAGAACCTGGGTCATTGTGGAGCTACAGCCTATAGAACTCCAGCAGACTCCTCAGGAATGGGTGAATGGGGAATCCCAGCCCGCGCGGCAAGAAATAAGTGAAGCAGACCCTTTCTCCTTGTTGTGGGGTAGGGAAGTTTTCTTCAAAGGCCTCGCCATTGTAGGAGGTCAGGACGACGCGTGTGGGGGTTAGATCAGGTGAGGGAAGATATCCCTGGACTTCAAGGTCTCGTAGCCGAAGTTGAGAGAGAGAACAGCTAGCTCGATTCCAGGGTTGAGGGCCAAGGGTACGAGAAGCGAAACTTGCCATGCCGCTAGATTCTGGGATCCTAGGGTTTCCTGGCAGCCCTTGTGGAGAGGAGAGTGGTAATAAAACCTTATACCCATTTGCTCGTTTATTTATAAGGGAAGTCGCCTCCCCCGTGTGGGGATCCCGACTTACGAGTCGAGATTGCCAAATGAATGTGCTAAGTGATCCCAGAGATCAATGCTCACCGAACACATAGAAACTAAATAACAAGAGTGTTACATCCATACATATTGTTTGATACAATAAATGACCATTTCGGTCAAGTCTTACATATATTGGCCTTGAAGGCCAGCACACCAAACAAGACCAATAGCGGAAATATTAGTTGAAAGCATGGACCCATGCCATCGACCTTAACCTACACGCATTCTGACTGGGAAGCGTCCTAGCTCGCAGGAACGTCACCAAGGTGGTCTTCACCATTTCCTGTTCTCACATACCTGGTCAATGAAATAACGAGTGGCAAGCCAATGAGTACTTTGAATGTACTCGCATACAGCCCATGATATGGATAGTGGAGTTGGTATGATAACAAGTAATATGCAACACTGGTGGAAAACAAGCTTTGAAGGTAGATAAACACGATCATAGATGGATATGGATATGCATCATAAGCTGGATGGTATTCAGAAGAACAGGTTACAGATATCAACATATCTGTTGTGGGCTGAACACTTCGGGTTCACCCAATATGACATGTCACCAAACTTGGTCATATCAACTCTTACTCAGATCACTCCTTGGACACACACACACACACTTGGTTTATGCGGAAACGACTGGACCTAGTTTAAGCAGCACCACGCAACTGTCCTTGACCGTGGACACGGCTATTCAAATAGTTTCACACTCTGCACAGGTTGTACGTTGTACCCACGAGATCTGGGAAACTTCCATGTCATCCACTACTCGCGGTATATAACATACCCGAGGTAAGTATCCGATCAATAACTTTCACCTGACGATACTAGACAAAGAGTTCCACTCGATTGGTACCCAACCATATGATGTATGTCTTACGAGCACCAACTCTGGACAGTATCATCCATCCGGGGACCAACGGTGTGCCCAGAACACGTAAAAATGGCACATTTGACCTACCTGGTACAACCCCATCACGGGAGTGACCACATATCACTCCCGCCACTAGTAATGTGGCTCTTTGCTCGCACCTACAAAAGTAATCAACAAAGCCCCGTCCCATAAAGGGGTATCATGGTCGTACATGTAAGGTTGGGGCGGTCAACAAATCTAATCCTGTTTCCGAAACCACTCACACCAAAATATACCCGCTGCACCACTTCTTCACAAGTGGCCACCTAACTCATCATCACCCTCAGGCGTTAGTGGCACCCGACACGGTTTTCATAAACCTTTGATATTTACCATCATCATGCTCATGCTTCTACTATAATTAGCTCTACTTGTCAACATGATATTATAGTGACCCTCCTAGGTAGTAGGATCATGCTCAAATGCAAGTGCTCCGGAGGAGCCATCGGTAACATCATATCGGTAATTTACCGAATACTCATGATCATATGCAACAAGAATAATTTCTCCACTAGCATGCAATATAATATTTTCTTAATCATGGTCAAATGGCTGCTTGCCTTTTCTCTCATAAGTTCTCGGGGTCTTCGAGGTCTTCTGGTGCAACTCCGAGTATTCCATCTACTCCGTCAATTATCGTCGAAAACAACCCATTAAGCCAACAACAAGTAGAAGCAAAAGTGCTAAATAAATAGGAGTTTTATTTTTCTTGGACCTCTCTGGTCATAAGAAAATACCCGAAGCTTGCAATAGGAGGTATCATCAGAGAATTTTGAATGGATGAAAGGAGGAATAGGTGGACCGTTAAGAAGCCTACAGAAAATATTATGATAAAAATGAGTGGAGGCACTCATTTAACAGAGCATAATTTTAGAAACATCTAGGAAGTTGTTTCATGGGATTTGGAGTAGATATGAATATGATTTTCTAATATTGGATAAATAGCAAAAGGAAGCTATTTATTTAATGCAACAGAATCATGCGAGATAAAAATGTTGACCAAGGCTTCAAAAATAGGGTACGATATTAGAAGGCTCTGGAATTTGGAATCACTCCATTTGGAGTTGATTTGAATCGTCTAGGATTTTGAAAGGTGAGGCTAGGAGTATTCCAATCTGTATTTGAATAATAATACAACAAAAAACTTGTTTTGAAAAATGCGCAAAGCACATCTTTGGATATATCTTGATTTTACGAAAATGCAGAATTTTGAATCAATAGATTTGGAGTTAGGATGAATTGTTTAGGGATTTTGAAACTTCACTGATAAAAGAAAATGGGCAAAAGGCCTCACCAGAGTTGGGCTAGCTTGCGCACTGGGCACAAGATTGCGGCCTGGGCCGGCCCAACTGACCCAACCGCGTGCCTAGTAGGCCACGTCGGTGGCGCACTTTGCAAGTGCGATTTCGCCGCGGGGTGGCGCAGTGCACAGAATCCTGCATCCACTAATGAGGTTGGGCCTAGCCATTGGGGGTTGACAGGGGGCCCCCGTCCTTCAAGCCCTTCTTCTTCCTCCCGCTCGGGCAGGGAGGAGCACAGGAGGGAGAGGCAGCCGCGCTGGTCCCGGCGCCTCCGGCCATCCCCAGCCGAGGCAAGGGCATCGACGGGCTCGGGGGCCCGTACCGCGCCCATTCCCATGCTCGACACCCTGCGGGGAGGGCCGCAAGGGTGCCGACAACGATGGACATGGAGAGGCCGACGACCCTCACTGGATTCGGCATCTGGAGCGATGGGGAGGAGCTAGAGGTGATGGGGAGGCTCGCGCCGGATAGGGGGGACCCTAGGGGAGGCTAGGGCGAGGGGGAGCCCCTGGTTGGTCCATCTATGGAGCTTCGGCCATTGTAGGGTTAGGAGGAGGAGGCGAAGAGCCTAGGGTTCGAAAAGGGAGGCCCAGGATGTTGCAGGAGGAAGGGGGAAGTGATGGAGAGCCAAGGGAGCTTGGGGTGAGGAGATAAGAGAGGGGGAGGGAGAGAGAGAGCTCGGAAGCTCTCGGGTGCTCCCTATGCATGGCGGCCACTCGCCTCAGATTAAGCTTGCAGGATAGCTTGCGTTGGGAAGCTACTTGACTGGTCCAAGGGGGTCTTGGTGGCGCGCTAAGACACGTTGCAATGGCTGGATACGTCCTGGAGAAAGAAAACAAGGTGCAAAGCACCCTTATTGCAGGTCAGGGTGGTGGTCACCACGGGCACCTGCGCTGAGAGTGAGAATTTGACCAGTCAAGGATGTCTTTAGCTCACGACATGCATTCAGGAGGCTAATGGGGAAGTTTGGTTGCATATGTAGCAGGGTAGGTGGGGTTTTGACCGAGGTCAAGTTTGCAACAACAAACTTCGAGCTAAGAAAATGATTTTCATATGGGGAGTCTTGGGGAAAATTATATTTAGCAGTGTTAGCTATGCAAGGACTACAACACTGCCAAATTTGGGCTCAAGCAAAGGAGGGTAGCTAGTACTTGTTGTACAAAGCTACACTTCAGCCAGAAATCAACTTGTAGATGTGCTGCTCATTTTTCCTGCATGAGCATGCCATCTCTTGGTTTGAAATGATGCATTGACATATTAGAGATGCCCTGGAAGAATGTGCGGGCTTTGGATTAAGCAGAAGTATAGGAAGAGAGGTAAAAAGGGTGCTGCCATGGTTAAAACGAAGGGTAGCTACAAGGGGTCTCTCTCCAATAATTGACCAGTAACCATGGCAAAGCTACTGTAGTAAAAAGGTAACTAGGGAAGGATGTGGTAAAGATTTAAGCTCAAGGGTAATAGTGGAAGAGGTCAAAGTAGCCACTTTGGTGAGTGCACACAAGGTGTTTGATGAGTGCTAGGGATACCATATGGACTTCAATTGATATGAAACTTAACATGATCAAATAATGTATGAAAATAAGCTTGGACACCAAATTTGGGATTTGGTGGAGAAGGTTTCCAATGTAGACTTGGAAAACCCATGAAATGGGCAGAAATGGCCTTCTGCTTACAAAACTATTCAAATCAATTCCCACAAATCCAATATTTGGTGTGGGTCATTATTTGAGCATTAAAGCATGCCCAAAAAGTTTGGGGTCAATTGGAGAAACTTTATAATGTAAAGTTTCCCAAAGTCAAAAATCAACAGAGAGGGTTTTGTGGGGCTCGGGACAAGTTCTTCTATTCTCCTTGATGCACCACTTGGTGTGGATGCATTATTGGGGTATCGGAACATGTCCACCAAATTTGAGCACAATTGGATACACTTGGCAATGTAGAGTTGCTCAAATTTGGATCTGGATAGATAGGGTTTTAGAATAATTAGGGGAGTCAAATCAACTTGGATTGAGATGAAACTTGGCAAGATCATCACATATATCATATGGCCATGCTAGAAGTTTATAGGAATTTATTAAGAATATTTCTTACAGAAATGTTCCAAAAGCTTGAAATAGGTAGGAAGGGTTTTGAAGGGGTTTGCCCAATATTCTGATCATGACCATGTGTTAAAACTCATATATATGGAATATATATGTCTGGTGAGTTTTCCTAAATTTTCTTAAATATTTTGAAACCAATAAAAATAGCTTTCCTTCATAAGAGACCATTTCTACCCTCAGAGGAAGGCATTTAAATAAAATAGTAAAATAACTTTTAAAATGATAATATTGTGGTTTTGGGAAGTAATTTTGATAATGGGTTTTAAATAAAGTAATTGGTGCAAAATAACTTCCCTAATTTGAGGACTTGTAGTACAAATCCCAACTCACGGGTTTTGAAAGCTTAAATCAAAGAAATGCTTTTTGGTGAAAATATTTTTTGGTAAAAATAGTTTCTGGTCCGAAACATCACATCAAACATCACATGGAATGATAATTAGGCAAGGGTTTGGGTCAAGGAGCTGAGTTTGGAGAGTAGTAGGAGCATTGGATTGAACACAAGAAATAGGCAAGCAAGCAGACATCACATCAAACATCACAAGCAATCATAAAAATTTAATTGATGCCAATTTTTGAGAAAAGTCAAATGAGTGAGGAGAGTTAAAAATAGGGTGTTACACCCCGCCTCTATAAGGGGTGGATCCATTAAGAAATTGGCAGGGCACACACGTACTTTAAGACGCACGACGCTCGATGATTATTATTGAAATTTGGAGCAGGATCAAAAAGTTATGGGCCACACGAAGCATCGATATTTGTGGATTCACCGAAGACTAGATCATCATCTTATAACTCGGAGGAGGAACTCGCCTTGCAAGCCGACTACTAAGGACGCGTGGAGATGCCAAAGACTAGACACAATAGCATTGAAGTCTAGTTCAGGGGCTACTGAGGGAGTCCCAGATTAAGGGGCCCTCGGGGAGCTGGCCCGTGGACCGCATCATCAGAGTCCAAGTAATCGACAAACCTCGTACAATGAAAGGAATGCTCCAAAGACTTGCGTGGACTCCAAGTTTATATGGACTAGGTCGGGTAACCTACCCCCTGGTGGTAATTGGTAACTTGTAAACCCTAGGTCCCCTGGTGTCTATATAAACCAAAGGCCCTTATCCGTGTAGAGGATGCTAAATCATCTATGGTTTAGCATATATGATCTCGAGGTATATCCACATTGTATTCATCTTCATCAATATAATAGAGCATGACGTAGGGTGTTACGTTCATAGGAGGGCCCGAACCTGGGTAAAACCATCGTGTCCCCCTTCTTCCTGCAACCCATCGATCCTAGGTCCACAGTTCGGGACCCCCTACCCTAGATGTGCTGGTTTTGACACCGACAATATGCTCCTATAATACCACGGTTGAAACATTTGTTCCAAAACAAACAACATGCCAAGTTGATGTGATGGCACAAATAAGGTCGTAAGAAAGACGGGAAGTTGAGTGTACCCACTGATGGGTCGCAGTGGAGGAAAATCGAGAGGGAGTTGCCGGACTTTGTAAATGACGCAAGGAACTATTGGTTTGGTATAAGTGCACATGACATTAATCCTTTTGGGGGGCATAGCAACAATCATAGCACCTGGCCTGTGACTGTATGTATCTATAACCTTCCTCCTTGGTTGTGCATGAAGCAAAGTTCATTGTGATGACGGTGCTCATCCAAGGCCTGAATCAACCTGGCAACGACATTGCTGTGTACCTAAGGCCATTAGTTGAAGAACTTTTATAGTTGTGGGATATCAAAGGTGTACGTGTGTGGGATGAGCACAAACAACATGAATTTGACCTACGAGCATTGTTGTTTGTAACCATCAATGATTGGCCTGCTCTTAGTAACCTTTCAGGACAGACAAATAAGGGATACCACACATGCACGCATTGTTTAGATGATACGGAAATTATATATTAGGATAAATGTTAGGAAAATGTGTACCTGGGACATCATCAATTTCTTTCGATCCAACAACTCTTAAGAAAAGAAGTCAAGCATTTCAAAGATTAGGCAGATCACTGGAAGAAGCCTGACCACCATACTCGTGATCATATACTTCATATGGTCAAGGATTTAAAAGTAATCTTTGGAAAGGGTCCTGGCGGAAAATCTTTTCCGAATGACACTGATGGACACACACCCATGTGGAAGAAGAAATCAATATTTTGGGATCTTCCCTATTGGAAAGTCCTAGAGGTCCGCTCTGCAATAGACATGATGCACGTGACGAAGAATGTTTGCATGAACCGGTTAGGCTTCTTGGGCGTATATGGGAAGACAAAAGATACACCGGAGGCACGTGAGGACCAACAACATATGCATGAAAAAGACGACATGCATCCAAAGCAGTATGAAGGTCCTGCCAGCTACGCTCTTACCAAAGAAGACAAGGAAAACTTCTTTGAATTCATGCTCAGTATGAAGGTCCCTTCTGGCTACTCGTCAATATAAAGGGAATAATAAATAAGCCAGAGAATAAAATTCCAGAACCAAAAGTCTCGTGATTACCTATGGGAACAACTAAACCAAGGATAATTGATCTAATTCCATTAGTGGATAACATGGAAAGAAGACTCAGTGCCAGTTCTTCCTTCCTAGCTCAGGGGGGCCGTTTGCAATATTTGAACTCAGCTCTGTCATCGGTACCTATCTTCTTTCTCTGCAGTTTAGATCTTCCTCCAGGGATCCTTAAGGAGCTAGAAAGAATCCAATGACAATGTTTATGGAGAAAGAATGGTCAAGATCATGCCCCCTCTCTTTCTGCATGGGACCTTGTATGCAGACCTAAGATGAAGGGTGGGTTGGGAATCATGAACCTTGCTATCCAGAATGAGGCCCTGCTCCTCAAACATGCAGACAAGTTCTTGAATAAAGCTGATATTCCCTAGGTCAAGCTGATTTGGAACACATATTATCATAACACAGTTCCCCAAGGTACCTCACTTTGTGGTTCCTTTTGGTGGAAGGACATCTGCAAACGTCTGGATAAGTTTAGAACCGTGACCTATGTTAAACCAAATAGAGGGGATACATTCTTGTTTTGGTCCGATTCCTGGTTGATTGAAGACTCTATCAGACCACTGGCTGCTAGGTTCCAGAGACTGTTCTCTTTTGTTATGGATTCTTTTTGCACCGCTGAGGAAGTTTTCCATGCTTTTCATGAGAACAATATGCTCTCCATGTTCCACTTACCTCTCTCTGAACAAGCTTACCAAGAGCTGGATACTGTAAACTCTATGCTTCAGGACATTCATATAAACCAGAATGCTGATGATATATGGCTCTGGAGTAAAGACTCTAAACCATACACTGCCAAGAAGTATTATATCCATATCCACCAACCCATCACACCAAACCCCTTGCTTAGCTGGATCGGGAAGAGCTGCTGCACCATGAAAATTAAGATGTTTGCCTGGCTAATGATCATGGACAGACTCAACACTGAAGATATGCTTGAGAGGCGTCACTGGAATGTGTCTGATTCAAATCTTTGTGTTCTTTGCCATGCCAGGATCAAGGAGGACATAGATCATTTGTTTTTCACCTATCTTTTCAGTACCAGGATTTGGAATTATCTCCAAATCTCATGGCAGGGAAATTCTATGTGGATTACTTCTTTAGCTGCAAGAAGAGACTTTCATCACCCATTCTTCACTTAAGTGGTCTTCATTGCTTGCAAGAACATATGGACTGTAAGAAATGCCAAAGTTTTTCATCATCAGCAACCCAGGTTCAGAAAATGGAGGGCTGACTTTATTCAGGATATTTCACTCCTAGCACAGAGGATTAAACCTAGTTTTAGGGATGATCTCCTTAGATGGATAGCATTTTTACCTCCTTGAGGTTTGTATCTCCCCTACATCTCTTGTACATTCCTACACCCCTTTGTACATATTAACTCCTTATTAAATAAATAGAAAAGACTGTGGGGGTGATTCCCTACAGTAGCCGGTCAAAAAAAAGTCTCGTGATTGCCACGTGATTATGACACAATTGCTTCTGGTTGCATTGAGGGGGCTTCTACCAAAAAACCTCCGATTAGTCATTGTGAAGCTATGAGCATTCCTCAATGCAATCTTTCAGAAGGTAATCGATCCAGAAATCCTAGCAAGGTTATAGAATGATTTGGTGCATTGTCTTGTAAGTTTCGAGTTGGTGTTCCCACCATCCTTGTTCAATATCATGATGCACATCCTAGTTCACCTAGTCGAAGATATTTTCATTCTAGGCCCTATATTTCTACACAATATGTTCCCCTTTGAGAAGTCCATGGGAGTTTTAAAGAAGTATGTTCATAACTGTGCTAGGCCAGAAGGAAGCATTTCCAAGGGCCATGAAACAAAGGAGGTCATTGAGTTTTTGTTGACTTTATTCCAGATCTTAAGCCGATTGGTGTTCTTGACTCGCGACATAAGGGCAGACTGGGTGGAATACGCACGCTAGGAAAGGATTCAGTCATATGTAGGGACTTGCATTCTTGGGCACAAGCACGCTACATAGTTCTACAAAATTCCACCTTGGTGGCTCCGTATATCGAGGAACACATGGATATTGCATGCTCCAAGAACCCACAACTGTCTGAGCCCTTGACCAAACGTACACACATGGCATAATTCGGCAGTTGGTCGCAAACACGTCTCATACATGACGACGTTTTTGGAGATGACATATACATCCTGGCCAAGTCACCATCTTTGACTGTATTGACTTTCAAAGGGTACGAGATATATGGGAATACATTTTGCACGATCAACCAAGATAAAAATAGCACCAAGCTAAACAATGGTGTCCGGTTTGATGGAGCAAACACCAATAAGACAAAGGAGGCATATTATGGTTACATAGAGGAGATATGGGAACTTGACTATGGAAATTTTTTTGAAGGTCCCTCTCTTTCAGTGCAATGGGTCAATGTGAAAGGAGGCGAGGTAAAGGATGACCTGCGGTACGGAATGACAACAGTGGCTCTCAAAATTCTTGGGTACACAGACGAACCATTCGTCCTAGCCAATGATGTGGCATAGGTTTTCTATGTGAAGGACATGTCTACCAAGTCAAGAAAAAGAAAAGATAAGGAAGTGAATACATCATACAATGAGCCAAAGCGCCACATATTTCTTTCAGGGAAAAGAAACATCGTGGGAGTGGAGGACAACATAGACATGTCAGAGGATTAGGAAAAGTTTCATGAAATTCCTCCCTTCACAGTGAAGACTGACCCAAGCACCCTATTAAATGAGGAAGATTGGCAATGGTTACAGAGCAAAGGGACACATGCAAAGAAAACGATTTGTACCCCAAGATCCCACTCTAGGATGTGACTGGCTTCACCGTCATCACTTTCTTGTGAGTGAGTTTTCAGACTTATCTGGAAAGTCCCACTTTGGTCAAACTGAAGGGAATCTTTTCGTAAGAGCTCAGGTATATATATGTGTGTTTTGGCATTTGAAACACGAAGAAAGATTATGTAGGAGTTACTCAATGCAATTATAAGCAAACAAAATATTTCCATGCATTAAATTATTATTTTTGAGGTAAATGACCCTGAAATTGAAAAGCACTACAAATGAACTCTTAAAAGGATGAAACTTGGCATGGTATCATTATTTCACCCACATAGCATGTGCTAAAAATTTGAGAGAGTTAAGACAAAAATTGGATGCAATTCGTGTATAAACTGGACAATCACTTTCAAAGTATCAAGATTTCGAGCGAAAACTCATGTGTTACAAAGACATTTCATTTAAAAAAAATATTTGAAGTGCAGACTTTTTGTGTGTTCAATATGCACCATTCATAGCCACGTCATGAATTTTCAACCCTTTCTGATTTCATTTGCTATTTTTCATGCATGTAACGACTTTTTTGAGCTAAATGACCCTGAAATTGAGAAGCACTACAAATGAACTCTGAAAAGGTTGAAACTTGGCATTCTATCATCATTTCACCCACATAGCATGTCCTAAAAAGTTGAGAGGGTTACAAAAAAAATTGTGTGCACTTCGTGTACAAACTAGACAATCTCTTTCGAATATCACGATGTCACACGAAAACTCATGTGTTAGAAAGGAAATTCATTGTTTAAAACTTATTTTAAATCCAGTCTTTTTGTGCATTCAAAGCCACGTCATCAATTGTCAACTCTTTGTGACTTCATTTGCTATTTTTCATGGATTTAATGATTTTCGAGCTATAAAACTAAAAGAGCTAAACAAAATCTCTTTTTGATTAAAACACCCATTTAAAATAATCTAAAAATTACCAAATTTAATATAGTGATAAAACACACTAATATTAAATAGCAGGGAAAATAATCTCTCAGAAATCTATTTGTAAAGTAAAGTATTCCCAAACGGGTGATTCACACAAATTTCAAAGAATTCAAATTTTAAAACTACTAGCAATGGGATAAAGTTTATATTTTTTGTGACCTAAATAAAACAGATTCACTCAAAAACTCTAAGTATTCGGCTATAAGTAGAAACAAAATAATATGAATACAGGAAAAAACAAAACTAGAAAACTAGAAAAAGACCTTTAGTCCTGGTTTGTGCCACAAACCGGGACTAAAGGCCCCATCTAGTCCATGTGACTCACCAATCGGGACTAAAAGCGTGGGGTTTCCCGCCGTTTGGCCTGGTGAAATTCACCTTTAGGCCCGGTTGGTGGCTCGCATTGTGACTAAAGCGGACCTTTAGTCCCAGTTGGAGCCACCAACCGGGACTAAAGCATTTTGTATATAAGGCCAAGCGATGGGAATTTTTGCAAATAGACTCGATTCTCTCGATCGACGCCGTCGAACCACGTCGCCAGGTAGCAGCGCCGTCGCCTTCCCCAATGTTGCCACCTCCCCCTTCACCGAAGATCGTTGCCGCCCCCGACGACGGTAGCCCGCGCCTCCTCCATGCCGGCAGCCCGCGCGCGCCTCCTCCCTCGACTGAGCCCCGTACATCGACACCTGCCGCCATCACCTCCTCCACATCGGCTGCCCATGATACGTCCATTTTTCATCATGCTTTTATATTGACATTTATTACTTTATGGGGTGTTATTACACTTCACTGTACAATACTTATGCCTTTTCTCTCTTATTTTACAAGGTTTACATGAAGAGGGAGAATGCCGACAGCTGGAATTCTGGCCTGAAAAAGGAGCAAGTTTGAGATACCTATTCTTCACAACTCCAAAAGTCGTGAAAATGAACGAGGAATTATTTTGGAATTTATAAAAAATACTGGGCCGAAGAAGTACCAGAGGGGAGCCACCAGGAGGCCACAAGCCTGCTAGGCGCGGCCTACCCCCCGGCCGCGCCTAGGGGGCTTGTGGGCTCCCTGTTGGCCCTCTGGCTCCCCTCTTTTGCTATAAGGAGGGTTTCGTTCCAGAAATAATCAAGAGGAGGCTTTCGGGAGGAATCGCCGCCGCCACGAGGCGGAACTTCAACAGAACCAATGTAGAGGTCCGGCAGGGTCGTCGTACCGGGGAAACTTCCCTCCCAGAGGGGAAATCGTCGCCATCGTCATCACCAACACTCCTCTCATCGGAGGGGACTCATCACCATCAACATCTTCATCAGCACCATCTCATCTCCAAACCCTAGTTCATCTCTTGTAACCAATCTCCATCTCGCGACTCCGATTGGTACTTGTAAGGTTGCTAGTAGTGTTAATTACTCTTTGTAGTTGATGCTAGTTGGATTACTCGGTGGAAGATTATATGTTCAGATCCTTGATGCTATTCAATACCTCTCTAGTCATGAACATAATTATGCTTTGTGAGTAGTTACTTTTGTTCCTGAGGACATGGGATAAGTCATGCTATAAGTAGTCATGTGAATTTTGTATTCGTTCGATATTTTGATGTGTTGTATGTTGTTTTTCCTCCAATGGTGTTATGTGAACGTCGACTACATAACACTTCACCATTATTTGGGACTAGATGAAGGCATTGGGAAGTAGTAAGTAGATGATGGGTTGCTAGAGTGACAGAAGCTTAAACCGTAGTTTATGCGTTGCTTTGTAAGGGGCTGATTTGGATCTACTAGTTTAATGCTATGGTTAGACTTTGTCTTAATTCTACTTTCGTAGTTGCGGATGCTTGCGAGAGGGGTTAATCATAAGTGGGAGGTTTGTCCAAGTAAGGGCAGCATCGAAGCACCGATCCACCCACATATCAAACTATCAAAGTAGTGAACGCGAATCATATGAACTTGATGAAAATTAGCTTGACAGAAATTCCCATGTGTCCTCGGGAGTGCTTTACCTCCTATAAAAGTTTGTCCAGGCTTGTCACTTGCTACAAAAGGGATTGGGCCACTTTGCTGCACCTTTGTTACTATTGCTACTTGTTACTTGCTACTTGCTACGAATCATCTTATCACACAACTATCTGTTACCGATAATTTCAGTGCTTGCGGAGAATACCTTTCTGAAAACCACTTGTCAGATCCTTCTGCTCCTCGTTGGGTTCAACACTCTTACTTATCAAAAGTACTATGATAGATCCCCTACACTTGTGGGTCATCCAGATTCTTTTCTGGCGCCGTTGCTAGGGAGTGAAGCACCTTTGGTAAGTGGAATTTAGTAAGGAAATATTTATATAGTGTGCTGAAATTTATTGTCACTTGTCACTATGGAAACTAATCCTTTGAGGAGCCTGTTTGGGGTATCTTCACCTCAAACGGCAGCACAAGGAGTTGCTCCTCAACCTGCTGCACCTACTGAAAATACTTGCTATGAAATTTCTTCGGGTATGCTAGAGAAACTGTTGGCTAATCCTTTTACAGGAGATGGAACATCACACCCAGACTTGCATCTAATCTATGTAGATGAAGTTCGTGGTTTATTTAAGCTTGCAGGTTTGCCCGAGGATGAGGTCAAGACGAAGGTCTTTCCCTTATCTTCGGGTGATAAATAATTGACATGGTATAGGCTATGTGATGATACTGGATCATCGAACTACAACCGATTGAAATTGGAATTTCATCAAAGGTTTTATCCTATGCATTTGGTACATCGTGATCGGAATTATATTAATAATTTTTGGCCTCGTGACAGAGAAAGCATCGCTCAATCTTGGGGGAGGCTTAAATCAATGTTATATTCATGCCCCAACCATGAGCTCTTGAGAGAAATTATCATTCAGAACTTCTATGCTCGACTTTCTCATGATAATTGTACCATGCTTGACACTTCTTGTACCGGTTCTTTTATGAAGAGAGATATTGACTTCAAATGGAATTTATTGGAAAGAATTAAACGCAACTCTAAAGATTGGGAGTTTGATGAAGGTAAGGAGCCACGTATGAATCTTAAGTTCGATTGTGTTAAATCCTTTGTTGAAACAAATACTTTTTGTGATTTTAGCGCTAAATATGGACTTGACTCTGAGATAGTAGCTTCCTTGTGTGAATCATTTGCTTCTCATATCGATCTCCCTAAAGAGAAGTGGTTTAAATATCATCCTCCCTTAGAAGTCAATGTAGTTAAACCCAATCCAGTTGAAGAGAAAGTCATCGCTTATAATGATCCTATTGTTCCTAGTGCTTACATTGAGAACCCACCTTTCCCTGTTAGAATAATTGATCATTCTAAAGCTTCAACTGTGATACGTAGGGGCTACATTAGAACATCTACACCCCCTGAGCAAATTAGAGTTGAACCTAGCATTGCTATTATCAAATATCTCCTGTCCGACTATGTTGATGGCCATGATATTCACTTCTGTGAAGATGCTGCTAGAATTGCTAAACCACATGCTAGAGACAAACATAGGCCTATTGTTGGCACGCCTGTTGTTTCTGTTAAGATAGGAGATCATTATTATCATGGTTTATGTGACGTGGGTGCTAGTGTTATTGCAATACATCAATCTCTACATGATGAAATTAAAGACGATATTGCACTT
This sequence comes from Hordeum vulgare subsp. vulgare, assembly GCF_904849725.1. Lineage (NCBI taxonomy): Eukaryota > Viridiplantae > Streptophyta > Magnoliopsida > Poales > Poaceae > Hordeum > Hordeum vulgare. The sequence goes on from NC_058520.1 coordinate 544,276,821, forward strand.
GTCGAGATGGAACCTATTGATGTCACTATTCAGCTTGCCAATAGAGATACTATCTGCCCTTTGGGAATTGTTAGGGATGTTGAAGTCTTGTGTGGTAAAACGAAGTATCATGTTGTTTTTCTCGTTCTTAGTACCACACAAGATAGCTTTTGTCCCATCATATTTCGCAGACCTTTCCTCAATACTGTCAATGCTCATATTGACTGTGAGAAGCAAACTGTCCGTGTTGGCTTTGAAGGTGTGTCACATGAGTTCAATTTCTCCAAGTTTGGTAGACAACCTCATGAAAAAGAGTTGCCTAGTAAGGATGAAATAATTGCCCTAGCTTCTACTGCTGTACCTCCTACTGACCCTTTAGAGCAATATTTTCTTGAGCATGAAAATGATATGCATATGGATGAAAGGAATGAGATAGATAGCGTTATCTTTGAACAACATCATATCCTTAAGAATAATTTGCATGTTGAACTGCTTGGAGATCCACCCCCACCAAAGGGTGATCCTGTGTTCGAGCTTAAACACTTGCCTAATACTCTTAAGTATGCTTATTTTGATGAAAAAGAGATATATCATGTTATTATTAGTGCTAGCCTTTCAGAGGATGAAGAAAAGAAGTTACTAAAAACTCCGAGAAAGCACCGTGCTGCTATTGGATATACTCTTTAGTTCCACTCTATGCCAGCACAAAATTAAAACCAATCCTGATTCCAAACCAGTTGCCGATCATCAACAGAGATTAAATCCTAAGATGAAAGAGGTAGTAAGAAAGGAAATATTAAAGCTCCTGGAAGCAGGTATTATCTATCCTGTTGCTCATAGTGATTGGGTAATTCCGGTGCATTGCGTCCCTAAGAAGGGAGGTATTACCATTGTCCCTACTGACAAAGATGAATTGGTCCCACAGAGGATTATTACTGGCTATATGATGGTGATTGATTTTAGGAAATTGAATAAAGCCACTTGGAAAGATAATTACCCTTTGCCTTTTATCGACCAAATGCTAGAAACACTGTCTAAACACACACACTTCTGCTTTCTAGAATGTTATTCTGGATTCTCTCAAATACCTGTTGCACAATCTGATCAGGAGAAAACTACTTTCACCTGCCCTTTCGGTACCTTTGCTTACAGACGTATGCCTTTTGGCTTATGTAATGCACCTGCTACCTTTCAAAGATGTATGATGGCTATATTCTCTGACTTTTGTGAAAAGATTGTTGAGGTTTTCATGGATGACTTCTCTGTTTACGGGTCTTCTTTTGATGATTGCCTCAGCAACCTTGGTCGAGTTTTGCGGAGATGTAAAGATACCAATCTTGTCTTGAATTGGGAGAAGTGCCACTTTATGGTTAATGAAGGCATCATCTTAGGACATAAAATTTCTGAAAGAGGTATTGAAGTCGATAAGGCTAAGGTTGATGCAATCGAGAAAATACCATGCCCCACATATATCAAAGGTATAAGAAGTTTCCTTGGTCATGCTGATTTCTATAGAAGGTTCATTAAAGACTTTTCTAAGATTTCTAGGCCTCCTACCAATCTCTTGCAAAAGGATATTCCTTTTGTTTTTGACGATGATTGTGAGGAAGCCTTCAAAATACTTAAAAAGGCCTTGATAACTGCGCCTATTGTTCAACCACCTGATTGGAACTTACCTTTTGAAATCATGTGTGATGCTAGTGATTATGTTGTTGGTGCTGTTCTAGGACAAAGAGTTGATAATAAGTTGAATGTTATTCATTATGCTAGTAAAACTCTAGATAGTGGCCAAAGAAACTATGCTACTACTGAAAAGGAATTTTTAGCAGTCGTGTTTGCATGTGAAAAGTTCAGGTCTTACATTGTTGATTCCAAGGTGACTATCCACACTGATCATGCTGCTATTAAGTATCTTATGGAAAAGAAAGATGCTAAACCTAGACTTATCAGATGGGTTCTCTTTCTACAAGAATTTTATTTGCATGTTGTTGATAGGAAGGGTGCTGAGAACCCCGTAGAAGATAACTTGTCTAGGTTGGAGAATGTTCTTGATGACCCACAACCTATTGATGATAGCTTTCCTAATGAGCAATTGAATGTCATCAATGCTTCACGTAGTACACCGTGGTATGCTGATTATGCAAATTATATTGTTGCCAAATATATATCACCTAGTTTCACATACCAGCAAAAGAAGAAATTCTTCTTTGATTTGAGACATTACTTTTGCGATGATCCTCACCTTTAGAAAGAAGGAGTAGATGGTGTTATTAGACGTTGTGTACCTGAGCATGAACAGGGACATATCCTACAGAAGTGTCACTCCAAGGCTTACGGAGGACACTATGTGGGAGATAGAACTGCACACAAGGTATTGCAATCAGGTTTCTATTGGCCCACTCTCTTCAAGGATGCCCGTAAGTTAGTCCTGTCTTGTGATGAATGTCAAAGAATAGGTAATATCAGTAAACATCAGGAAATGCCTATGAATTATTCACTTGTCATTGAACCATTTGATGTTTGGGGTTTTGATTATATGGGACCTTTTCCAAAATCCAACGGGTATACTCATATCCTAGTTGCTCTTGATTACGTTACTAAGTGGGTAGAAGTTATCCCAACTAGTAGTGCTGATCACAACACTTCTATCAGGATGCTTAAAGAAGTTATTTTCCCTAGATTTGGAGTCCCTAGATATCTAATGACCGATGGTGGTTCTCATTTCATGGTGCTTTCCGTAAAACGCTTGCTAAGTATGATGTCAACCATAGAGTTGCATCTCCCTATCATCCTCAGTCGAGTGGTAAAGTAGAGCTAAGTAATAGAGAGATTAAACTAATTCTGCAAAAGACTGTCAATAGATCTAGAAAGAATTGGTCTAAGAAGCTTGATGATGCACTGTGGGCTTATAGAACCGATTATAAGAATCCCATGGGCATGTCTCCGTGCAAAATGGTTTACGGTAAAGCATGTCATTTACCTCTTGAGCTAGAGCATAAGGCTTATTGGGCAATCAAAGAGATCAACTTTGATTTCAAACTTGCTGGTGAGAAGAGGTTATTTGATATTAGCTCACTTGATGAATGGAGATCTCAGGCATATGAAAATGCCAAGTTGTTCAAAGAAAAGGTTAAGAGGTGGCATGATAAAAGGATACAAAAACATGAGTTCAATGTAGGTGATTATGTCTTGCTATATAATTCTCGTTTAAGATTTTTTGCACGCAAGCTTCTCTCTAAATGGGAAGGTCCTTACATTGTTGAGGAAGTATATCGTTCTGGTGCCATCAAGATCAACAACACGGAAGGTAATTTTCCGAGAGTGGTAAATGGGCAAAGGATCAAGCATTATATCTCAGGTACTCCTGTAAATGTTGAAAGCAATATTATCAATACCATAACTCCGGAGGAGTACATAAGGGATATTTATCATCCTGTTTCAGACTGAGAAAACGAAGAGGTATGCGATTTGGTAAGTAAACCGACTCCAAAACTTTTCCAGTAGGAATTTTTCTCCATTTTGGGATTTTTAGAAAAATAGAAAAATTTAAAGTAGTCTAGAAACGCATGAGGAGGCGACAAGCCTGCCAGGCGTGGGTCACCCCGTGGCCGCGCCTGGGGGCTTGTGACCACCTCGTGTGCCTCTCGGACTCCGTTTTCTTGCGGAGTACTCCTTCTGGTCAGAAAAAAAATCATTATATATTCTCCCGAAAGGTCTGACCCTCGTATCGCGCAAATTTTCTCTGTTTTCGTTTCGAGCTGTTGTGCAGACAGATCTAGATCGCTATGACGTCCCCAAAAGCTCCGAAGGACAAGTTCTTTGAGAAGGTCATCAATCCCTACCTCACGGGAGTGCTGCAACACCCTCATTCTATCGAGACGCATGAGGGGGTGCTAGACATCCGTGATGTTGAGGGCCCCAAGAAGACCGGAAGCGTGGAGGCAAGGCTCGAAGCAATAGAGCAGCAAGTCTTCAAGTGCCAAGGGATGGTGGAACTCGGACTCAACGCCAACCACATGATGATCACGGAGTTCACCAACAAGCACAAGATCGATGCCAATGACATCGAGAAGCACCTCTCCAGGCTCTATGACAGAATTGATCACCTCCAAGCCCAGATCTATGACCTGTAGAACCAAAACTATGAGTATGAGTACAGATTTAAATCAATACGGTTGGTTGCAGATTTGAGGATTCCGGATACTCGATCATCTTTCCATGATGGAGCACCTATGCCTTGGAAGATGGAGGATCAAACCCAGGTTGCAACAACTCCACCACCATCACCTCCAGAGGAAGACAACTAAGCACGGGTATGGGCAATCCCCTTGGCTTGTGCCAATCTTGGGGGAGTTGCCCCGGTATCGTATCACCATCACATCTTTTGCCTTTACCTTTTCTTAGTTCGATCCTTTTTGGTTTTATCCTTCTCTAGTAGAATAAAGTTCTTAGTGTTTTAGGCTTGAGTTTTGCTTTGTGTCACCCCCGATGTATTCGAGTTCGTGAGTCATATAATAAAGAGTGTTTTAGTTAAGGGCCTTGCTTCATGCCATGATCTAAAGAAAAGAATGATAAAAGAACAAAAGCATGAAAGATCATGTAATGATCTTATGGGAAGTGATGACTTCACATATAAAAATATTGTTGATTGAAACTTGTTGTTGGTGGACAAACGTAGACCTTCGTCATTGTTGCAATTAATAGGAAGTAGTAAAGAAAGAGAGGTTCACATATAAATATATCATCTTGGGCACCATCTATGATTGTGAACACTCACTAAACTATACATGCTTAGAAGTAGATGTTGGACAAGGAAGACAACATAATGAATTATGTTTGCTTGGTTCAGAGCAATGTTATATGACTAGAGATCCCTTAGCATGTGACGCTTGCTTCCACCCCATATCAGCCAAAACTTCCGCACCAAGTAGAGATACTACTTGTGCATCCATAAACCTTCAACCCAGTTTTGCCATGAGAGTCCACCATACCTACCTATGGATTGAATAAGGTCCCTCAAGTAAGTTGTCATCGGTGCAAGCAATAAAAATTGCTCTCTAAATATGTATGATCTATTAGTGTGTGGAAAATAAGCTTTGTACGAACCTGTGATGAGGAAGACATAAAAGTGAAAGACTGCATAATAAAGTTCTTTATCACAGGAGGCGATATAAAGTGACGTTCCTTCACACTAAGAGGACACACATCCAAACCCCAAAAGCGCATGACAACCTCTGCTTCCCTCTGCGAAGGGCTTATCTTGTACCTTTACTTTTTCCCCTTGAAAGAGTCATGGTGATCTACACCAATCCCTTATTTCGCCTCTATCTTGGTTAATGTCATATGCTAGGGAAAGATCTATATTCATATGTCAACTTGGAAGTAAGTATTCATGAATTATTATTGTTGACATTACCCTTGAGGTAAATAGTTGGGAGGCGAAACTATAAGCGCCTATCTTTCTCTGTGTCTGACTGAAACTTTGATCTCATGAGTACCACGTGAGTTGTAGCAATTGTAGAAGACAAAATGATGATTGAGTATGTGGATTTGCTTTACAAGCTCTTATTTGACTCTTTCCGATGTTATGATAAATTGCAATTGCTTCAATGACTAAAGGCTATTGGTTGTTAATTCTCAATAAGGTTCTTGATCCATACTTTACTTTGTGATGGAATTGTCTTTAGCATGAGAGATTATATGATGATATTGCTGTTCTAATTAGGATCATGATGTCTGCATGTCCATATCTTGTTTTGTCGACACCTCTCTCTCTAAACATGTGGGCATATTTATTGATCTCGGTTTCCTCTTGAGGACGAGCGAAGTCTAAGCTTGGGGGAGTTGATATGTCCATTTTGCATCATGCTTTTATGTTGATATTCATCGCTTTATGGGCTGTTATTACACTTCACGGTACAATACTTATGCCTTTTCTCTCTTATTTTACAAGGTTTACATGAAGAGGGAGAATGTCGGCAGCTGGAATTTTGGCCTGAAAAAGGAGCAAGTTTGAGATACCTATTCTACGCAACTCCAAAAGCCGTGAAAATCAACGAGGAATTATTTTGGAATTTATAAAAATTACTAGGCCGAAGAAGTACCAGAGGGGAGCCACCAGGAGGTCACAAGCCTGCTAGGCGCGACCTACCCCCCTGGCCGCGCCTAGGGGATTGTGGGCTCCCTGTTGGCCTTCTGTCTCCCCTCTTTTGCTATAAGGATGGTTTCGTTCTAGAAAAAATCAAGAGGCGGAACTTGAGCAGAACCAATCTAGAGCTCCGGCAGGGTCGTCCTGTCGGGGAAACTTCCCTCCCGGAGGGGGAAATCGTTGCCATCATCATAACCAACACTCCTATCATCGGAGGGGACTCATCACCATCAATATCTTCATCAGCACCATCTCATCTCCAAACCCTAGTTCATCTCTTGTAACCAATCTCCATCTCGCGACTCCGATTGGTACTTGTAAGGTTGCTAGTAGTGTTAATTACTCTTTGTAGTTTATGCTAGTTGGATTACTCGGTGGAAGATTATATCTTCAGATCCTTGATGCTATTCAATACCTCTCTGGTCATGAACATAATTATGCTTTGAGAGTAGTTACTTTTGTTCCTGCGGACATGGGATAAGTCATGCTATAAGTGGAAGTCATGTGAATTTGGTATTCGTTCGATATTTTGATGTGTTGTATGTATTTTTCCTCTAGTGGTGTTATGTGAACGTCAACTACATAACACTTCACCATTATTTCGGCCTAGAGGAAGGCATTGGGAAGTAGTAAGTAGATGATGGGTTGCTAGAGTGACAGAAGCTTAATCCCTAGTTTATGCATTGCTTCGTGAGGGGCTGATTTGGATCCACTAGTTTAATGCTATGGTTAGACTTTGTCTTAATTCTTCTTTCATAGTTGCGGATTCTTGCAAGAGGGGTTAATCATAAGTGGGAGGTTTGTCCAAGTAAGGGCAGCACCCAAGCACTGGTCCACCCACATATCAAACTATCGAAGTAGCGAACGCGAATCATATGAACTTGATGAAAATTAGCTTGATAGAAATTCCCATGTGTCCTCGGGAGCGCTTTACCTCCTATAAGAGTTTGTCCAGGCTTGTCCCTTGCTACAAAAGGGATTGGGCCATTTTGCTACACCTTTGTTACTATTGCTACTTGTTACTTGCTACTTGCTACGAATCATCTTATCACACAACTATTTGTTACCGATGATTTCAGTGCTTGCAGAGAATACCTTGCTGAAAACAACTTGTTAGATCCTTCTGCTCCTTGTTGGGTTCGACACTCTTACTTATCGAAAGGACTACTATAGATCCCCTACACTTGTGGGTCATCAGCCCACGCCTCCTTCCTAACGCCGCCCGCACCTCCTCTGCCGGACACTGACCGCGCGCGCCTCCTCTCCAGGCCGAGCCCCGTCGACATCGCGCGCCTGCACCCTTCTCCCCGATTGAGCCTCGTCATCGCCTCGACCTCACCGTCGCCTACCTCGTCATCGCCTACGTCGCCCGCTATGAGCTCGCCGCCCCTCGATCTCTGGCATTTTTTTCGCTAGATGTGTAGATGCTTAATTAGTATATTTATACTATTAAAGGAGAATCTGCAGTCGTGATGGTTCGACCTCGCTACCCCTCTACGATCACTATACCGCCGGTTTCGTGAGATAAAGTAGCTGGGAAAGCCTCACGTTCCAAGCTAGAGAGAGAAAAAAACTCATCCAAATGATCGCACGTTCTCCACTTCTCCCCCAAACTGAAAAAACCCGCGACTCCCTTCTCGCCCCTACTGGCGTCCTCGCCGTCTTGTTCCGTCCTCCACAGCTGCCCCTCGCCCTATCTCTCAACCCGAGATCTCAAGGAATTCGAACTCCAGGACAGGAGCCTCCCTCGTCTCTTATTTGTCCCGCCGTGAGGGGACCTCCTTCCGCCCAACCTCCACACCTCCTCTCACGCCCAAGATGCGACCCTATCCTCAATTTGGCACGAGGGCCACGTCAGGGATAGAAGCGCATCTCGTCGTGTCGCAAGAATGGATATCGTTACAAGTACATGTACTGAAAAGAAGAGATATATAAAGAGTTGGCTTACACTCTCCACAAGCTACATCAGAGTCACATCAGTACATTACATAATCATCAAGAGTAAGAGCAGGGTCCGACTACGGACGAAAACAAACGAAAAAAGAAGAACGACGTCCATCCTTGCTATCCCAGGCTGCCGCCCTGGAACCCATCCTAGATCGATGAAGAAGAAGAAGAAGAAGCAACTCCAAATGAAAAATCAACGCGCTCGCGTCAAGTAACCTTTACCTGTACCTGCAACTGGTGTTGTAGTAATCTATGAGCCACAGGGGACTCAGCAATCTCATTTCCAAAGGTATGATTAAGTGGTGAGGTTGCAGCAGCGGCTAAGCATATATTTGGTGGCTAAACTTACGAGTACAAGAAATAAGAGGGGGAAGATCTACGCATAGCGGACGGGCACTACGGATGATCAAATGAATGATCGTGAACACCTACCTACGTCAGACATAACCCCACCGTGTCCTCGATCGGAGAAGGAACTCACAAAAGAGACAGTCACGGTTACGCACACAGTTGGCATATTTTAATTAAGTTAACTTCAAGTTATCTAGAACCAGTGTTAAACAAAGCTTCCACGTTGCCACATAACCGCGGGCACGGCTTTCCAAAAAGATTTAACCCTGCAGGGGTGCTCCAACTAGTCCATCACAAATTACCACAAGCCGCATAGAAATCCTCAATCACGAAGCTCGCGATCTCGTCGGATGCCCTAGTGGAAAACCTCAACTCTGAGATTACCCAAAGCATCACCGGAATCCCGATGCACAAGATATCTCGTCAAAGGTAAAACTAATCCAACAAGGCCGCCCGACGTGTCGACGATCCCGATAGGAGTCGCGTACCTCGTTATCAGGACACGACGGATGAGCGATGGTTACCACGCCAAACGCCGAGTTGCCACGGGTAGCGTTAATAAGCTGCTCTGTTTTGGACCAACACTCATGAGGAGCACTGGCCCGGGGATTGATTACATTATCCTCGGGGTCCGGAAAGTCCCTACGCAATTTTATTAGGTGATTAGGCAAATGTAGTACCAATGTTGGGCCTTGCCAGACCGGCTTTAATCTAAAACGAATTATGAAGGGGGTCCCCATAACAACCCCGATCGTGTTAGGAGCGCTCAATTATGGAACATACACCGGTAGCCGGAAACTAAGGGGGCAAAGGTGGAACAAAACACCAGGCTAGAAAAGGGCCGAGCCTTCCACCTTTTACCAAGTATATAGGTGCATTAAATTAAATAGCATTTATTATGGTGATATAACAAGGAACCCATGTTTTCACATGGAAGCAACTGTACCTGCAACTAGCAACGCTAACTCAGGGTTAAGCAAGCAGTAACATAGCCAATCAGTGGTTTGCTAGGTTGAACAGGTTGAAGGTTTTCATGGCATTGTTGAGAGGCTGATATTTAACATGTGGTAGGCAACGAGACATAATCGATAGAAACGGTAAAACTAGCATGGCAATGATAGTAATGGTATCTGGGGAAATGGTCATCTTGCCTGAGATCCCGCTTGGAAGAAGAACAACTCGGTGAAGCAGACGAACCAACGTGGACGAACGGGTCCTCACATTCCGACACGCTTGCGGAACTCTATCGAGACGGAGGGAAACGGAAACAAGCATCAACACACGATATACACCACACGATGCACAACACATATGATGCATGAATGGTCTAATGCAAGGCATGACAAACAGAACAACCAAACACTACACATTAAGTGAAGCTCGATATGCAACGAGTTGCATATCAACGAAACTCCACGTCTTATTATTTAGTTCACTCCCGTTCAGGTACACGGATATATTAAATGTTGTTAAACATGGCACGAGGGTGAAGCACAAATTAACTACCTAGCTAGGCATTTTAAATGAGACCGGAAACGACATATAGCATCTCCGAAATGACCCCATGTGTTAAATCTTAATTCTGTCCAGATTTTTCCTAATCACATTTTAGGTTTGTTAAACGGCAAAACAAAGTGGTTCACGTGTTTCTACTCGTCGTTCTGGTCCATTTACATATATGGCACATCTCCAACGGAGCTACGGACGAATAGTTACGACCTAAACCGTTTTCAACACCTCGACACGCAAACCGATGCAAACATCTCACTAAACAGTTCTAATTATGCATGAGAGCTGGAAAATATTACTCTACGCAAAATTCTACATGTTTTACATATACAGCTTGTTCCGATCCGATGCACAGTTTAAAATCTACGGTAGTTTTTAAATCAATGCTTTTGTGAAAAGGAAATAAATCGGAGGGGTAAAAAAAAAGAAAACCCTACACGGGCCGAAACAGGGCACAGTCCAAAGAGTGCACAGTTACTATGATGTGCATAGGGCGATCTATCCTCCCTCAAAAAGATGGAAACAACAAAAAAAGGGCTCCCAGGGATTCGATCCCCTGGTCGCCTGGGTTGCAAAGAGTGGCGCTGTCCACTAGGCTAGAGCCTGTATCATGGCCTAAGTGTGGCTGTGGGTGAAGTGTAGTGCCTAGGAATAGATGTAGAATACCACACACAACAATTGGGTTGCCTGGGACTCGAACCCAGTATCTCGCAGGTGCAAAACTGCTGAGATAACCAACTCGACTAGGCATCTGATCGTGTTATAGAATACATACGCTAGATGAACAAGGACCGCACTGAACTGAACCTGACCAAGACTGAATCTGAAACAGAGTATGTTTCTGTACCTTGCTGAAACTAGAACGTACAGGGGACGACTTTGGCTGCTCTCAACGGGGAACTAAGGCCGGCGGCGCGATGCTCCGGCGAAGACAGCGGGCTGGGAGGCCGGGAATGGAAGGAGCCGGCCGGATCCGGCTGTGTCGGAGTTCTCCCGTGAGATGGCGCGGGCGGAGAAGATGGGGAGCGAGGCGCTCAGCGTCCCCTGCATCTGCAACTGTCAAAGTAGGACAGCAGCTGTGCAGAGCTTCGACGGCGACCAAGGGCATGGTGGCCTCCGGTAGGGCTGACAGAAGTCGGGAACGGGCGTATCTAGCGAGCCTCGACCGGATCCATTGGAGAACGACGGCGGACGGCGAGCTGCATGGCAACAAGGCATCCATGGAGGGGCTGCAGCAACCTTTGTCATGATCCTGACAGGGGAAAACAAGCAGAGAAGAGAAGAGAAGAGAAGAGAAGAATTAGATGAGGAAGGAGAGGGAAGGAGAAAGAAGAGGGATTAGCGTACGCGAGGTAACTGGCCTTGGCGCTGGTTCTGGCCGAGGAGATCCCGCACGGGAACGGCAGAGCTCCGGCGAGCGGTGGCAACGACGCGGTGCTGCTTGCTTGCTGGCGCTGCAGCTGATGTTGGACGCATCCGCTCGGGACTGAGGGGGCTGCGTGTCCGCTCGGGCACAGGGGATGGGGTGGATCAGGAGGAACTCGTTGGTTGGGTTGCTGCTGAAATCAAGGAGAAAAAAATAGGCATCTCCGCTGGATCTGGATCGGGACGATCCCGAGGAGGGACAAAATGAGCGGCGGCGTTGCGGACTAGAGGAGGCGCTTGATGCGGTCGGGGTGGGCTCGTCCATGGGCTGGTGGCGGCGGATCGAGGGGAGAATCGGGGGGAGTGATGCTCGTTGGAGGAAAAAATGTCTGGGACGATCCCGAGGGGAATTTTCCAGTGGGTGGCGGCGGCGAGGGGATTTGGGATGGGACATGCCTCCTTGTTTTTAGGGTTGGCTCTATATATAGCTAGTGGGTTAGGTATAGGGTCATCTGGACCCTCCGATTAAATCAGACGATTGGAAATAGCTGGGTTAGGGAGTCCAATTGACAAACCGTTGACGGTTTGCGGTGAAACGGGGTTGATCCGGATCCAACGGTCACGACCGTATGATTCAGGTCTCGGGTGGTTTTCGGACTAGGCAGCGCACAAGTCGGTGCATTGTGCAGAGGGGCTAGGCGGAGATGAGAGGGAAAACGGGTAGCGCGACAACGCGATTTAAAACACCGGAACACGTCCGACGATGGACCGAATACGGTGCCGCTATGGACGACCGTTCGAATACCACACGAACTCCGATCGCGATGAAATTCGAGAGGCGGCCTAGCTATAACTAATCTCGACCGCATGCCAAGTTTCACCTCGATCAAAGAAAGTTTTACGCACACTTTTAAAATAAGGTTTCGACGGTGCCGCGGGCGCGTGCGTGTGTGGTCGGGCTCCGAACGGGCATCGACGAGAACCGGCAACTAACAACGGATGCAAGTTTTGAAAACTGGTGGCAACGGAGATGCCGATGCAATGCAGATGATGCGCATGATGCAATGATGATGCGACAAATAAAATAAGACACATGACGAAAACGGAATAGAAGGGGAATCTTCTGAAACGTCGGTCTCGGGCTGTCACAACTCTCCTACACTACAAGAGGATCTCGCCCCAAGATCCAGGAATGAAAGGGGGAGAGGATGAGAAAGAACAAGAGGTAAAAACATAGTCGCTTCTTTGACAAATGAGTGAAACCAACGATCCTTGAAGGTTGCAAAGAGATGAGGACAGATATGAGAAACAAGCAAGAATTCACGGAAAATTTCGGCAGCATTTCGGTAGGAAAATGGGACAAATTTTTTTGAAAAGGTAGAAGAAATAGACAATATTCATAAAAAACAACTAAATATAGCAAGGGAACACCATGATCTTGGTAGAACAACAAGATTGACCCAAAAGAGCAACATCACAATGCCTCCGGAAGAAGAGAAAGGAACTAGCTCAAGCGGAAGAAGATAATGAAGAAAAGAATTACAACTACCATCACAATAGAATTGAAGAGGCTCCGGACAGAGAATTGACGGAGTAGTTGGAAAATCAACAACGAAAGAACAAAATAGTAGTGGCTTATGAAAATCATCTCAACAAATATGAGGTGACAAACTACCACTAAAAGAAACAAGGATAGATTGGGAGCAACAAGATAAGAACAATTCTTACACCAAAAGGATACATTGAGAACTGGGATTAATGACAACCACCATGATAGCACAATCCATAGGAAAAGCTTTAGGTGAAATCCAAACCAAGATAGCTCGATGAAGAAATCATGGGTTGCAAATAACTCATGATCATAGAATTGGTGGGTTTAATTATCTCATTCTTGAAAGGAAATCTCTTTGAGGCTCCTACACTAACAAGAATGCTATAATACCACCTCAAAGGATAAAGGAACAACCAATGCACTAGAAATGCAAGGGAAAGAATGCTTGAGCTTGTCCAACAGGAATGTTGAACAACACTTTAGACTGAATAGATATCATGATGAACCGCCATGAAGGACCTCCGTATGAATGATACAACGATATGAAGGTAGAAAAGAATAAGATTATGACCTTGCCAAGATTTAGATGAAGCATCACAAAGAGATACTTAAAATAACTTAGAACTCCGGAAAAAGATAAGCACACGAGAAAAGAATTGAAACCATGAACCACTCCGGAAGAAGAATTCAGATTACTATGAACAAGAATAAGAATTATGTTATGCTTATCCTTCATCAAATTTAATTGATGACAAGCAACGGATTAAGCATGCAACTTATTCTTCCTGAAATGATTGAGGAGAGAGATGAGCACAAACTAGAAGAAATCTTGAAAGAGGCACCGGTGAGAATTGAAATGAATGAGGCAACCATGAATAATGGAGATACATGAGAAAGAAGAGATCATGATCCACCTATCAGAAAATTTGAACAAGGCACCGGATAAACGCGAGACGAACGAAGAGACAACAATTGAGAAGAATTGAGGATGAAAGCTGCAAGCTGAAAACGAAGAATATTTAGAAATGATGGCCTTCGGAGGAACGAGAAATAAAAAAACAACTCAGAGAAGCACCGGATAACAAGAAATAGAATCTCATGATTGGAGACAAATTCAAGATGATAAGACGAAGCTGAAATGATGAATCTTCAAGAGAATGGACCAAGATTGAGAGAAACACTCCTTTGTTCTTGAAAGAAGAGAATGATGAGAAGAACACCACCAAGAACACCGAGACATTCCGGAATAATGACGAATGAAAGGTTGAGCCAAATATGAGTATTAATTCAAATTGATCTTGACGAAGGAATATGACTGATGAAAATCATACTTACGTCATAGTTGAAAAGAATTAAAGATCTCCGGAAAGATTAGAAGAGGCCTATAAGATCCTGGGAAAAACCTGTGGGTTATGGGCCCAGTCAAAGAAACCACCGTTGAAAAGATTGCTAGAAAGAGAGATATTGCACCCGTAGAAATGAAAACTTTATGAGGTTGAGCACCTCAAAAATAATTAAAGAATTGAAAACAAGAAACTCTGAGACATCTTCAACGCTCCGGATAGAATAGAGATAACTGAATAAACAAGATAGAATGATAAGAATCTCCAACATAGGAAAGAATTACAAGGATAAATAGAATATAATGAACACAAATAATTAAATTGAATTCATCGGAAAAGATGACAAGAAAGAATAAAGGTGAACACGAAGCTCCTGAGAATCTTCACAATGAATCACCGGGTAAAAGAGAAAAGAACAGACAGCTGAAGCACAATGAAAAGAAAACTCTTGGATGAAAATTGAATCACTGAAGAAAAAGGGTGGGAGGGCGGGAAAAACAAAGACAACATGGGACAGATGAGATGAACTCCGGAATAAAATGAGAGAATGATCTTGCAAAATTGGAGAGGATAGAATTTAGTTGTAGAGAAGCACACCGGTAAAATGGAACTGATACGACGACTCTAGTTGACAAGAATTGATAAGACAACTGATTGAGCAAAAGAATTAGCATTCACATAAAAATATGAGTACAGAGATTAGGAAAGATCTGAAATCACCACTTGACATCGAAGCAACTTGAATTACCATATTAAAACAAAACAAAGGGTGAGTCTTATGAAACAAGCCAGAACAAACTCATGAGAAATATTTCGCTTGATATTTTCGTGGACAGGATCGCACGGGCTCGATTTTACAGTAGCCATCAAGTGCAAGGCAGTACACCCGACATACGAAGCGTCCCCGAGTCGTAGCAAGCTACAAGGACTCTTTAAGACACAACGTGTACCGCTGTAAGTCGACCGTGAACAAACGAATCCACTAGATGTCGAACCCCAACCTAACATCATGCATTTGTTGGAAGATTGCCCTATAAGCAACTACTTGAATTCCCACCTATGAATTCCCGAAATATCTGGTCATGCAATGTGGTACACGGATACAAGGAGTAATAACACACAACTCCTATACTAACCCGTCACCTGTATCACATCCGTCAACACACAACCAGAATCTCGGACCTTCATCTACTACAGACCCTCGTGATCACAACGATACAAAGTATGGCAGTACTCCCGAACAATCTGCACCAGTACTGGGGACATCGGGGTTATCTCGCCACTACTAGTATTGAAGCAATTACGAACATCCTTCGTTCTGAGATACTAAGAAATCTGAATGATAACGATGTGCTCAAGAATCCCCTGGAGCTCAACTCCCTTGAGACTTAGAGCAGATAGGAGGCACCAAGACAGAACTCCGTCACATCGGCATCATATAGATCTCAAAAATATCCGCGTGATCCTAAATTTTTTTTGAGTGAGAAGAGGAGTAGAATTAAATTATTACGTCAAGATTGCTCACCAGAGCATAGAAGAGGAGAAAAAAGAATCCTACTCTCTGATATATAACTAGACTCAATGTTTTTTCACTAGACTCGACTTGGCCAAGTTCGATCAATCAAGGGTGCTCCTAGGTCGGTACGGCTCTGATACCAACTTGTCACGCCCAAGATGCGACCCTATCCTTAATTTGGCACGAGGGCCTCGTCAGGGATAGAAGCGCATCTCGTCGTGTCGCAAGAATGGATATCGTTACAAGTACATGTACTAAAAAGAAGAGATATATAAAGAGTTGGCTTACACTCGCCACAAGCTACATCAGAGTCACATCAGTACATTACATAATCGTCAAGAGTAAGAGCAGGGTCCGACTACGGACGAAAACAAACGACAAAAGAAGAACGACGTCCATCCTTGCTATCCCAGGCTGCCGGCCTGGAACCCATCCTAGATCGATGAAGAAGAAGAAGAAGAAGCAACTCCAAATGAACAGTCAACGCGCTCGCGTCAAGTAACCTTTACCTGTACCTGCAACTGGTGTTGTAGTAATCTGTGAGCCACAGGGGACTCAGCAATCTCATTTCCAAAGGTATCAAGACTAGCAAAGCTTAATGGGTGAGGTATGATTAAGTGGTGAGGTTGCAGCAACGACTAAGCATATATTTGGTGGCTAAACTTACGAGTACAAGAAATAAGAGGGGGAAGATCTACGCATAGCGGATGGGCACTACGGATGATCAAATGAATGATCCTGAACACCTACCTACGTCAGACATAACCCCACCGTGTCCTCGATCGGAGAAGGAACTCCCGAAAGAGACAGTCACGGTTACGCATACAGTTGGCATATTTTAATTAAGTTAACTTCAACTTATCTAGAACCAGTGTTAAACAAAGCTTCCACGTTGCCACATAACCGCTGGCACGACTTTCTGAAAAGATTTAACCCTGCAGGGGTGCTCCAACTAGTCCATCACAAATTACCACAAGCCGCACAGAAATCCTCAATCATGAAGCTCGTGATCTCGTCAGATTCCCTAGTGGAAAACCTCAACTCTGAGATTACCCAAAGCATCAACGGAATCCCGATGCACAAGATATCTCGTCAAAGGTAAAACTAATCCAGCAAGGCCGCCCGACGTGTCGACGATCCCGATAGGAGTCGCGTACCTCGTTCTCAGAACACGATGGATGAGCGACGGTTACCATGCCAAACGCCGAGTTTCCCCGGGTAGCATTAATAAGCTGTTCTGTTTTGGACCAACACTCATGAGGATCACTGGCCCGGGGGTTGATTAAATTATCCTCGGGGTCCGGAAAGTCCCTATGCAATTTTATTAGGTGATTAGGCAAATGTAGTACCAATATTGGGCCTTGCTAGACCAGCTTTAATCTAAAACGAATTATGAAGGGGGTCCCCATAACAACCCCGATCGTGTTAGGAGCGCTCAATTGTGGAACATAACACCGGTAGCCGGAAACTAAGGGGGCAAAGGTGGAACAAAACACCAGGCTAGAAAAGGGCCAAGCCTTCCACCTTTTACCAAGTATATAGGTGCATTAAATTAAATAGCATTTAATATGGTGATATAACAAGGAACCCATGTTTTCACATGGAAGCAACTGTACCTGCAACTACCAACGCTAACAGAGGGTTAAGCAAGCAGTAACATAGCCAATCAGTGGTTTGCTAGGTTGAACAGGTTGAAGGTTTTCATGGCATTGTTGAGAGGCTGATATTTAACATGTGGTAGGCAACGAGACATAATCGATAGAAACGGTAAAACTAGCATGGCAATGATAGTAATGGTATCTGGGGAAATGGTCATCTTGCCTGAGATCCCGCTTGGAAGAAGAACAACTCGGTGAAGCAGACGAACCAACATGGACGAACGGGTCCTCACATTCCGACACGCTTGCGGAACTCTATCGAGGCGGAGGGAAACGGAAACAAGCATCAACACACGATATACACCACACGATGCACAACACATATGATGCATGAACGGTCTAATGCAAGACATGACAAACACAACAACCAAACACTACACATTAAGTGAAGCTCGATATGCAACGAGTTGCATATCGACGAAACTCCATGTCTAATTATTTAGTTCACTCCCGTTCAGGTACACGGATATATTAAATGTTGTTAAACATGGCACGAGGGTGAAGCACAAATTAATCTACCAGCTAGGCATTTTAAATGAGACCGGAAACGACATATAGCATCTCCGAAATGACCCCATGTGTTAAATCTTAATTCTATCCAGATTTGTCCTAATCACATTTTAGGTTTGTTAAACGGCAAAACAAAGTGGTTCATGTGTTTCTACTCCTCGTTCTGATCCATTTACATATATGGCACATCTCCAACGGAGCTACGGACGAATAGTTACGACCTAAACCGTTTTCAACACGTCGACACACAAACCGATGCAAACATCTCACTAAATAGTTCTAATTATGCATGAGAGCTGGAAAATATTACTCTATGCAAAATTCTACATGTTTTACATATACAGCTTGCTCCGATCCGATGCATAGTTTAAAATCTACGGTAGTTTTTAAATCAATGCTTTTGTGAAAAGGAAATAAATCGGAGGCATAAAAAAAAGAAAACCCTACACGGGCCGAAACAGGGCACGGTCCAAAGAGTGCAGAGTTACTATGATGTGCATAGGGCGATCTATTCTCCCTCAAAAAGATGGAAACAAGGAAAAAAGGGCTCCCAGGGATTCAATCCCCTGGTAGCCTGGGTTGCAAAGAGCAGCGTTGTCCACTAGGCTAGAGCCTGTATCATGGCCTAAGTGTGGTTGTGGGTGAAGTGTAGTGCCTAGGAATAAATTTAGAATACCACACGCAAAAATTGGATTGCCTGGGACTCGAACCCAGGATCTCGCAGGTGCAAAACTGCCGAGATAACCAACTCGGCTAGGCATCTGATCGTGTTATAGAATACATACGCTAGATGAACAAGGACCGCACTGAACTGAACCTGAACAAGACTGAATCTGAAACAGGGTATGTTTATGTACCTTGCTGAAACTAGCACGTACAGGGGGCGACTTTGGCTTCTCTCAACGGGGAACTAGGGCCGGCGGCGCGATGCTCCGGCGAAGGCAGCGGGCTGGGAGGCCGGGAATGGAAGGAGCCGGCCGGATCCGGCTGTGTCGGAGTTCTCCCGTGAGATGGCGGGGGCGGAGCAGATGGGGAGCGAGGCGCTCAGCGTCCCCTGCATCTGCAACTGTCAAAGTAGGACAGCAGCTGTGCAGAGCTTCGACGGCGACGAAGGGCATGGTGGCCTCCGGTAGGGCTAACAGAAGTCGGGAACGGGCGTATCTAGCGAGCCTCGACCGGATCCATTGGAGAACGACGGCGGACGGCGAGCTGCATGGAAACAAGGCATCCATGGCGGGGCTGCAGCAACCTTTGTCATGATCCTGACAGGGGAAAACAAGCAGAGAAGAGAAGAGAAGAATTAGATGAGGAAGGAGAGGGAAGGAGAAAGAAGAGGGATTAGCGTACGCGAGGTAACTGGCCTTGGCGCTGGTTCTGGCCGAGGAAATCTCGCATGGGAATGGCAGAGCTCCGACGAGCGGTGGCTCCGGCGCGGTGCTGCTTGCTTGCTGGCGCTGCAGCTAATGTTGGACGCATCCGCTCGGGACTGAGGGGGCTGCGTCTCCGCTCGGGCATAGGGGATGGGGTGGATCAGGAGGAACTCGTTGGTTGGGTTGCTGCTGAAATCAAGGAGAAAAAAATAGGCATCTCCGCTGGATCTGGATCGGGACGATCCCGAGGAGGGACAAAATGAGCGGCGGCGCTGCGGACTAGAGGAGGCGCTTGATGCGGTCGGGGCGGGCTCGTCCATGGGCTGGTGGCGGAGGATCGAGGGGAGAGTCGGGGAGAGCGATGCTCGTTGGAGGAAAAAATGTCTGGGACGATCCCGAGGGGAATTTTCCAATGGGTGGCGGCGGCGAGGGGATTTGGGATGGGTCAGGCCTCCTTGTTTTTAGGGTTGGCTCTATATATAGCTAGTGGGTTAGGTATAGGGGCATCTGGACCCTCCGATTAAATCGGACGATCGGAAATAGCTGGGTTAGGGAGTCCAATTGACAAACCGGTGACGGTTTGCGGTAAAACGGGGTTGATCCGGATCCAACGGTCACGACCGTATGATTCAGGTCTCGGGAGGTTTTCGGACTAGGCAGCGCACAGGTCAGTGCATTGTGTAGAGGGGCTAGGCGGAGATGAGAGGGAAAACGGGCAGCGCGACAACGCGATTTAAAAGACCAGAACACGTCCGACGATAGACCGAATATGGTGCCGCTATGGACGACCGTTCGAATACCAGACGAACTCCAATCGCGATGAAATTCGACAGGCGGCCTAGCTATAACTAATCTCGACCGCATGCCAAGTTTCACCTCGATCAAAGAAAGTTTTACACACACTTTTAAAACAGGGTTTCGACGGTGCCGCGGGCACGTGCGTGTGTGGTCGGGCTTCAAACGGGCAACGACGAGAACCGGAAACTAACAACGGATGCAAGTTTTGAAAACTGGCGGCAACGGAGATGCCGATGCAATGCAGATGATGCACATGATGCGATGATGATGCGACAAATAAAATAAGACACGACGAAAACGGAATAGAAGGGGAATCTTCTGAAACGTCGGTCTCGGGCTGTCACAGTGTCGCCATGACCAAATCCCTACCCTATGGCCCCCAACCCATCACAAGCCATAGCAACTGAGCTGGCTGATGTAGGAGATCCGTCTGCATCACCCGTGGCTGTGGGAAATGGGAAGAGACATCACATACACGACATCCTGCAGAGTCATCTCTGGGGTGGAGGACGAGCAGATCGAGCACGACGGAAGCGGAGGAGGGCCACCTATGCCTCATTGTGCATGAGATGTCACCTATCTATCATCACAGATTGAAGGAAGCGGCAGTGCGGAGCCCATATCCATTGCCATTATGTATCAAAGGTGTCGCGTGCGGCGGTTGACTGTGCGAAGCCCAGCCTCCCGTATGTGAAGTTTCTTTTTGGACCATTCTATTAGTGATCAGGATGGATCCCAACAGCCCTCATTATTTGGATAGAGAATTGGCTACTATGAGATTTTTCATGCAGTCTCTGCCTTCATGCGTGACATGCTCTTTTTGGTCTATGATTAAGTTTTGTGTTTGGGGAGGCGTCGCCTCTGTAGGTCCAAGAGGGACGGCGGCAGGGTACGCTGCGGCGAGGTTGCGGGAGGAACTATGGTGCAAGGCATGGATTTCGGAGCTCTCGTGCGAAAGGTGATGCGGGCATGTACTCCTCGAGTGTGCGTGGATTTGGCATGTGGTTTGCCTCACCGTCACGGCCATCTTCGGTTTCTAGATGTGGTCGGCAGTGGTGGTGGTCGAGGCCTATGGCTGGCCTGCATGCCATGGTACGTTCGTGATACTTTCATGTTCAAGTACAACCGTATCTCTCACTTGACTTTAGGTAGTGTTCACCTATTTCTGTTTTTGTTCGAGGTCAGTGTTGTACCATCGACAAACGGGTCAACCGCTTGTTCTTTGGATTCTATTAATGAGCACACATTATGCTTGACTTAATTGGCTCTAAAGCGGAGGTTTGATCCAAACTACTTCCTTCTTTATAAAGATATCTATTCGAGTAAAAACTAAATAATTTTTTGATTTCTAGCGTAAACTTGGTGTCCGAGATCCTAAAACAGATAGCCAAACAAAATATGGTGCTTTGGGTCATGGTGAAGGTGCCATTTACGTGAGCGGTATACATATCTCTATATATTTTAAAATAGCAAACTCGATTAAAGTATATAAATGTTCTTACATTTTTTTCCTGGTTTTCCCTACAAGCTGAGGTGTAGCAACAAATGTCTCGTAAAATAATCTGGAGGGAGAAATGGAGATTCCTTGATCTTTTAAAGGCATCATCCAAGGAGTAGTATATATAAGCCATGTCATAAGAGAAACAGAATAAATTATGTAAATTTGCTTGTAATTACAAATGTCTTCATGCTTTGTTCAACTCAAATGTCAACAAGAATACAATACAACAACTGTCTTTTGTGAGCAACAACCAATATCTTGTACTCCCTACGTAAATTAATATAACAAAGTTTAGATCACTAAAGTAATGATTTAAATGCTTTCATATTAGTTTACAAAGGGGAGCGTTATTTATTTTAGAGTTTTTTGATCGGCGGTTCACTTATTTTTCTATTGGACTTCAAATTATGACAATATGAAACAATTATCCGTCGATGCTTACACACGAACATTGCGGACCAAAGGTCAACATTCTGACTAAACAAACACATGGACTCTGTCATGAAGGATGTGCGGTATCACTATGTAACACACATCTTCTACATGCTACTGGTTATGATGGCGCTTGCCAAGCAAAGGTTGATCGGCCATGAAGTACAACCTCAACTCTCTCAGGTTCATCAGCTCCAGTGGCACGTTGGTTCATGGATGTGAAGAACTTCCTTGGCGCCGAGATGTTTCAGGTAATTGGCCAATCGTATCACAGTTTCTGTTGTTGTTTAACTACGAGTGACAACAGTGTTAAACATGTGGCTTAGGAGGGCTATAGAATTTTCACCATCTTGTTGTTCCTATGTAGGGCATATCTTTCTTATAATTTCACCAAATTAAATTTTGTGTGGTGCATTTTTGTTATTCATCCCTGTCTTTTGATACAACCAAACAAGAGCTTTATGTAGATGGATATCTTTTAATCTACAAGTTCTGTGTTTATTAGAATGCTCTGCACAGACAAATTCTTTCCCTAAGCATACTTCTCCTTTTATCAATTGTTTACGACTGCAATGTACTTCCTTTATCAATTTTCATCAATAGTTGACATGTGGATGGATGATTAAAGGCAAGACTTTACTTGAAGAAATATATGGGGATATAACAACGTTATTAGCTGCTTTGCCTGCTACCTGTTATATCCAATTCTTTTCTTCTGGATTTTGAATTATCAAGTGGTCTCTCATCCACCATGAAACTTATCTTTATAAGCTGGCCTTAAGCCGATGGACAATATTTATTAATGGTAAAAAAGTTTAAGATGTGATAGTAGTATGCCATTTGCACTATCAAGTATGCTAGGATGGTGAAATGTACTAGCTGGTTGCTCTCGTGATTGCAAATTTCTTTTACTAGGCATAGTCACATATGGTATTGATATGGCTGATGACCCACAAGTATAGGGGATCAATCGTAGTCCTTTCGATAAGTAAGAGTGTCAAATCCAACGAGGAGCAGAAGGCTCTGATAAACGGCTTTCAGCAAGGTAATAATCCAAGCACTAAAGTAGCGGTAACAAGTGATGGTGTAGTGAGGTGAAACGTAGCAAGTGAAAAGTAAGAAGTAACAAGTAGTAGCAACGGTGCAGCAAAGTGGCCCAATCCCTTTTGCAGCAAGGGACAAGCCTGAACAAAGTCTTATAGGAGGAAAAACTCTCCCGAGGACACACGGGAATTTCCGTCATGCTAGTTTCATCATGTTCATGTGATTCATGTTCGTTACTTTGATAGTTTGATATGTGGGTGGACCGGCGCTTGGGTACTGCCCTTACTTGGACAAGCACCCCACTTATTATTAACCCCTCTCGCAAGCATCCGCAACTACGCAAGAAGAACTAAGACAACGTCTAACCATAGCATTAAACTAGTGGATCCAAATCAGCCCCTTACGAAGCAACGCATAGACTGGGGTTTAAGCTTCTGTCACTCTAGCAACCCATCATCTACTTACTACTCCCCAATGCTTTCCTGTAGGCCCAAATATGGTGAAGTGTTATGTAGTCGACGTTCACATAACACCACTAGAGGAAAAGACAACATACATCATATCAAAATACCGAACGAATATTAAATTCACATGACTATTATCAGCATGACTTATCCCATGTCCTCAGGAACAAAATTAACTACTCACAAAGCATAATCATAATCATGATCAGAGGTGTGATGAATAGCATCAAGGATCTGAACATAAACTCTTCCACCAAGTAATCCAACTAGCATCAACTACAAAGAGTAATCAACACTACTAGCAACCTTACAAGTACCAATCGGAGTCGCGAGACAGAGATTGGTTACAAGAGATGAACTAGGGTTTGGAGAGGAGATGGTGCTGGTGAACATGTTGATGGATATGACTCCCCTCTGACGAGAGGAGTGTTGGTGATGACGATGGCGACGATTTCCCCCTCCGGGAGGGAAGTTTCCCCGGCAGGATCGTCCTGCTAGAGCTCTAGATTGGTTCTGCTCAAGTTCCGCCTCGTGGCGGCGGAGAATCCACGAAAAAGCTCCACCCTGATTTTTTTCCTGGACGAAACCCTTCATATAGCAAAAGAGGGGGGCTAGTCGGCCGCCAGGGTGCCCACAAGCCCTGTAGCCGCCGCCATGGGGGTAGGTGGCGGCTACCAGGCTTGTGGGCTCCTGGTAGCTCCCCTCTGGTACTTCTTTCGCCCAGTATTTTTTATATATTACCAACAAATTCCACGTTGATTTTCACGGCATTTGGAGTTGCGTAGAATAGAGGACTCAGACTTGCTCCTTTTCCAGTCCAGAATTCCAGCTGTCGGTATTCTCCCTCTTCAAATAAACCTTGCAAAATAAGAGAGAAAAGGCATAAATATGGTACCACAAAGTAATATAACAGCCCATAAAGCGATAAATATCAACATGAAAGCATGATGCAAAATGGACGTATCAATGGCCGACGGCTTTAGTTCATGAAGAGCTCTCACTCGGAAGTTTAACAACCCATAGGTAAGAAACTAGCTCAATTTCACTATAGTGCTGACTATATATTGAAACGCAGGTTATCAACATTTCAAGTATTTGGTTATCTCTCTCTCTCTCTCTCTCTCTCTCTCTCTCTCTCTCTCTCTTTATGTGGATCACAACGGTTGGAGACAAAGGCGAAGATGGCCGATGAGCTATTCCATGGAAGCTTATGAGGAAAGAGATGTGCTGATCTATATATGATCTGTTGTCAGAGGCACTACACAGAGGATGGACACAAAATAAGAGCAGTGGCGGTGCGTGGGCTTGAAGTTCTTGCACCGTGCCTCCGTCACAGGTGACGTCTTTGTCGACCTGCTCAACGATGCCTTTCTGTTCGGTGGATCCCCACCCGATTCTTGCCTCTACCATTATCTCCCATCATCATGAGAATTATTGGATGTCGGTTATGCAGCTACATACAGTGTGATACTTGGGACATTATCTGCTGGAGTGAAAATTGTGTCTGAGTTGATGCGTGGGCCCGTGAAGTGGCGAGGAGTATGATAAGATACTTTTGGGGATGTTGTTCATTCATATTTTAACTAGCTAAATACCCGTGTGTTGCAACGGGGCCAAAATATTTTAGTTGTGTTCCACACCAATTATATTAAATATGTAGTACCAAAGTTACAAATTCCTTTGGCAACCTTTGTTAACCTGACCTAGAAGCAGCATTGATGCTTCAAAAAAAAGTATCACCATTGAGGACAATGAAGATCATCCTGTCCCATCAATTTATGTTCGCGCTAAAAAGGACATTATTTCGTCGGATATAATTAGTATTCTGAAGCATGTATAATAAAATGGGGAGCACACTAGCTGATTGCCCGTGCATTGCCATGGGATAGGTGTAGGTCGTGCGCCTCTATTTTATCCCAGCTTGTTTTTTGTATACAAATAGGGTGGAACCACCCTAGCTTTTGTCATGAAATAGAACAAGAGTTGTTGTATAGATTTATGCTGAAATAAATTTCTATATCCAAGCAGAAAAGAATACAAATTGCACGAAACAAATTTGTAAGAAACATGGAGTATAATACATCATAAGTGGTACATCATATTGGATAAAATAATTAGAGAAAATATTAAACTGATATTCCAGTTTCTTCAAAGTAAAAAGATACATATAAATAAACCTAATTTTAAGCTAGCTCCGCATGTGAATATAAAAGGAGGTGGGAAGCAAAAAAGGAGGCCAATTTTTCTCCGCGATGATAATACCAGCTACAAAATCGTCTAACAATATTGTTTACATTCCGGGATAAAAGTTATGGCTGAACCTACATTCGTTATTCCGATCCATCATGCATTCAACTATTATTTCACTCTTGTTGTTCTCAATTTGGTCCCATCCACCTGGACAGAGCTTCAAGCGTTGCCACGAGACAACAAACTAGCACAACCTGATAACGACGAGGAGGAGGACGAGAGGTATTCAGAATGAATATTAATGAAAGGAGGGATGAGGAGGAATGTTCTCTTTAAAGGAGTAGATGATTATGGAGACAACTATTGCCAAGGAGTAGGGGCATGAGAGAGAATCATGACATCATGTTCAACAAACATTTCTCAATTTGAGCAATTGTTTCTAACTATATTTTGTTATCTCGTGGCAACGCATGGACATTAAACTAGTATATATATATATATATATATATATATATATATATATATATATATATATGTAGATGAACTGTGAAATTTGCATAGATTGTTTCTTTTTCACTCGCTAGTTTTTTCTTCTGTTTTTTAGTTTTTATACTTTTAATGTTGTAAAGTCGCAGATAAAACAGTTGCATAGGAAAAAGTTGACCATATATATATATATATATATATATATATATGTGTGTGTGTGTGTGTGTGTGTATAGTATAGAAAAAATCGCATAGAAAAAAGTTGCATAGGAAAAAAGTTGACCATATGTATAGTATAGAAAAAATTTGCATATAAAAAGTTGCATAGAGAACATTTGATGAATTTTGACCAAGCATAGAAAAACGTTGCATAGAAAAAAGTTGACCATGTCTTAAAAATATTTTAATTGTAATATCTTAATGTTGTATTTGTAAAATTTTATCATGTATTTGCAAAATCAAGTGAAAAGGATTACAAAAATCATAGTCAAGCATTTAAAAATGTTAAATTTGCATAGAAACATTTCTGGCGTCGACGATGGCTGGCCCGCATCCTCGTCGTCGACTCGGTGCCGACAACCTTCTTGAGAGGCGCCATGTGCGGGACTGGGCTCCGTCGGGCTGGCAGTGGGAGGTGCTACGTTCCAAGGCGTGCATGTTGATGAGGAACCCGGAGCCCTCATCGACCCGGAGCTTCTTTGGTGGCGGTCACGTGGGCCATTTTTGGTGCAGAGGCACTCGACCCCGCAGATGAGGTACGTCGCCCTGTCAGGGAGGAGGACGAGCACGTGTGTTGCTACATGGTTGCGTTGGATGTCAGGTTCTCTAATACCTTGTAGGTTCTTCAGGGATCTCACCGAGCTATGATCCTATAACGGTACCTTCTCTCTGGGTCTCCACCGCCCGTGAGTGAGTACATCGGCAACACTTTAGGTGATCAGTTTGATCAGGAACCTCGGGTGAACTAGATTATTCGATAATATTCGATCTGTATTAGCTAGTGATGTTATATGATAATATTCGAGATGTATTAGTGATAATACTCGAGATGTATTTGAGATTATATTCAATAATATTCGATGATGCATCAAGTGGATTATTCGTTGTATTAACGATTTTATATATATGATGATCTTGCTAGCTAAAGTGAATACTAAATTGTTTTATCTTTCTTATTGATTAGTTAAGTTATGAACACTAGCGACACAGACGACCATGACGATCAATAGGATATCTTGTTCGACATCACCCGAAACAGCGCTAATGAACCCGTAGATGACGGCATGCAATATTTGAACGATTCTGGTGAGGGAATATTTGAGGAAGAACCAGACGAAGGGCACACAAACAATGATGGCGTTCAATTAGCAAAGACCGGCAAGGTATATATATAAGGCCTTTGGTGATCAGCATTACATGTATTAATTGATTTATATATATATATATATTAACAAACTTTCTTCTTTTAGCCTGCCGGATCGAGAAAATCTTCTACAAGCAGGGCAGTACGAGGCCCAGCCAAAAAGTTGCCCTAGGGCATAAAGTACAACATCGATAACATCACACCAGGTGGCGAACCGATTGCTCCCAAAGAGATTGCGGACAAATTTGTACGTCAATTCGGAGTTATTGTGCGGGACCAAATCCCATTCTCCATTTAAGAATGGCATAGGCCAAAGAAAGATCGAGAAGTTAGTTTTCTGGACGAAAGAGCAAAGAATCTGCTTTGGGATACACTCATGTCAAATTTCACCCTACAAGAGCATTTCTCAAATGCACAACGGGAGAAAGTCAAGAAGTGTACTCTTAAGAAGATGGACACACAATTCTGCAACTTGTAGAAGAGGTCATGGGCCAACTTTGGCAAACAATACAACACTCCAAAATTCATTGGACCATACGAGAAGGTAAAACATCACTTGGACTTATTTGTGGAGTTCGAGCAATCAGAAACAGCTAAGAATCGGGCGAGGATAAACAAGATAAATGCTCAAAAAAAAGAGTGGTACCATTCTTCGGGTCCAGGTGGCTACAAGAGTGGCATGCCTAATTGGGATGAATCTGAGCAAAAGAACATTGATGCAGGGGTCAGTCCAAAAACATTCGATTGGCCCGACGGGTGCAGGAATTGGCTTCATGCGCATGGGGGGAAGTTAAACACAAAGATATGGGCGATTGTAGAGAAGGCAAGTCTTAAAAATGCCTCTGACGCTTTACTTGCTGCAATACAAGATGCTCGAACGGGGGTGTTCCACCCCGACACAGAGAACAACGAGCTTACATGCACCCTCAAGAACGTTGTCCCGTGGGTTGAGGGGTGTAAGGACTGGAACAACTCTTACAAAAGCCGTCCGAGAAAAAGGAATCAGGAAGCAGCCAAGAACAAGCAGGATGATGACCGGCTTGAAAAGGTAGAATCAAAGAATGCAGAGTTGGAACAAGTTTATTTGTGGCAGCATGAGCAGATCGACACACTTAGCCAGCAAAGGGCGTCTCATTGGCTAGAGCAATCAGATACAACATTGGATAGTACCTTCCCATCAATGCCGAAAAGCAGCATGGGTTCCACGGCGGTCCTGGCCGACGATGCACTGTTGGCTTGCTACCCCGTGGATGAAATCACAGGGGCGAAAAGTTGTGAGCTACACATGAAAATCAAGAACATATCCATGAAGGTAGCGGTCGACAATGCTTTACCAAATCCCCTTGATGCAACCTTCCATTACAGTCCAATTTTAGTTGGCTATGCTCGTGTCTGGTTGGATGAAGTGATGTTGGGATATGAGTCACTAGAGCTCGACATTCCTAGAGGTGAAGGGCAGCAAACACTGTGAGAAGTCTTACATGGTTTCTGGTTATGGAGAAAGGAATGCATCATCTTTCCAAGGCCACCGACACCTCCTCCAAGTTTGCCGCATCAGCCGACTCCACCCTACTCGGAAACGGAGCCCAACACCAGTCCGCCACCATGTCAGCCGACTCCACCCCACCCCGACATGGAGCACAACGCGAGTCCACCACCGCGTCAGCAGACACCACCCCGCCACCCCGAGACGGAGCCCAACACGAATCCGCAACCATTTGAATTTTTGGTGAGGAACCAGATTCAAAAGTGGAAGAGAGCACCAAAAAATAAACCCTCCCCTCATGCGAAAAAGCAGTTGGCTTACGACATGACTGTGGTGGAAAATGAAGCCCAAGTGGCTTTTGAATTGCATGCCCATTTTGGACCGAAACTGCCCCCACCGCTAAAGGAAATAGTACCTTTGGAAACTGTACAACGCATTCTGGAGAATTTTGCCAAACTACCTCCAGAGAGAAGGCCATCAAACAAAGAACGTTCTGTTAGCAAGTCATATCATGCAAAGCAAAAGAAGGAGTTGAGCGGTAGTAAGAAAAGCAAAAGAATTGTTCTCCAACTCGGAGAACATGCAGTGCAATCAATCCCGGCGTTCAAGGTGAGTACCGAGGTAATAGGCGCTGTTACAGAGATGGCTACAGATGCTGGTGTCCATGTTGAACAACTCATAGGCGCCGAAGAAATGACAGCCATGGAAGAGGACGCACCATCACGGAACTATGTTGCCAGGGAACCTCTGGTCAGGCCTGAGGAGGTCCCGCTTCTCTCAACGCAAATGTACAAATTATACAACTAGTACCCGAGGGAAGTAAAAGGCGGGCGAGAGAGCCTCATGGTGAAAGTCAAGCTAGAGCATTTCTTTAATGAAAAAGATTTGTGGATTGAGTTTCCAGAATTGTTTCAGTTATTCAATCAAGACACACTCGACAAATCTCTCGTCAGCTGCTATTGTGTGTAATTGATTTCTTTCTGTAATTCAAGTCTCTAGCTAGCTCACCAGCTCGTTCATTGCCTGTAATTATCCTCACTATGTTCTTTTGTGTGGTGTTATGCAGAATGGAGATGTTTGACATGAAAAGATATGGAGTCTTTGGCATTGTCTTCAGTCACCCAAATACCATTTATGAAAAGATGTTAATATAGTACAAAGATGAAACGGAGGAGAATTTGTATATATTTTGTAAGGTACTAAATACCCAACCAAAAATACTATTTCCTTACAACTTCAAGTGAGTGTTACAGTCTTGTACTATAAATTCTATATTTCTTACTTGATGTTAAGTGTACATAGTAATTGATGAGTTATGTGTGACCGCTCATACAATGCAGGTTCCACTAGATCCTTCTAATCATTGGAGTTGATGCAGGAAAAGTTTTAGTACTGGACTCACTAACTAAAGACCCTGAAGACTACATGGACCGTAAGTTGATGCTCGACAGGTAATTTAATCATTATCGCCTTTGTCGACCCATTTAGTTCATTTCCTGATATCAAGTAAGCAATGACTCCTTTATTATTTTTCTTTATCGAACAGGGTTTGGAAACGGGTCATCCAGGAGATTCCCGGTCA
Source organism: Hordeum vulgare subsp. vulgare (assembly GCF_904849725.1). Taxonomy (NCBI): domain Eukaryota; kingdom Viridiplantae; phylum Streptophyta; class Magnoliopsida; order Poales; family Poaceae; genus Hordeum; species Hordeum vulgare. The sequence goes on from NC_058520.1 coordinate 544,307,414, forward strand.
ATGGAAAAAGGAGCTGACATGGAAACGGCCTAAGGTAATTAAGTAGTACTAGCTACGTCCGCGCATCTCTTTAATTCTAGTTTCAATACCATTATCTTGCTCGATTATTATCTAACTGAATACTATTCTCGTAAAGTGGTACATGAAACAGGTAATGGGGACTAATATATGTGCATACATTGTTTTTGAGAACATTCACAATTTTTTTATCATGATCAAATATATATACACACAACTAATATATTAATATTGATCTCCTTATTAAATTAAATATGTCGGAGAAGCCGGATAGTCTCATACAAAAGGATCGCATCCGAGCACTTCAAGAGGAAATGGTGGGATTTTTGCTTGAGCAGGTCATAGCTCCCGACGGAGAATACCACTACACCTAATGCATGCATGTAATGATCTGCAAGTTGTAGGAGAAATTGTATATACCAAATTGTGTATGTATATATATATATATATATATATATATGTGTGTGTGTGTGTGTGTGTAGGTATGCACATATGGTCGTACAAGAAATTCTTTGATATATGATTGCTCCTACGAGAAATTCTATGATATATGCATAACGTGTACGGTATGTAGTGTCGTAAGATATGTTTGAAATGAAAAAGAATCAAATGGAAAAAAAAATGAAAGTATAAATAGATAATAAACCCCTAAACCAAAAAAACCCAAAAGCCCCAAACCCCAAAGACTTTTGTCCCGGTTGGTGCCACCAACCGGGACTAAAGGTCCCAGCCCCCCGGCACGCGCTGCCAACCACATAGAAGGGCATTAGTCCCGGGTCGAGGCCAATCGGGACTAAAGGGGGCTTTAGTCCCAAGTTATTAGTTCCGATTGGTGACCCTAGACTAAAGGCCCTTACCAACCGGGACTAATGCACGTATCTCCATTAGTGAACAGAGGCGCCAGAGTTGCCCGTCCGGCCAGCTCTGACGACGGATGGACGCACGCATGGGCTCTCCGAATCGGGTGCGATGCATCGTGTCAGTTGGTGGTGGTCGTAGGTGCTAGGGAGGGTTGTGGTGATGTCGGTGATGAGTAAAGCGGTAGTGGTGCTATGGCGGCTATGGTGGTGCTACGGAGTCACAACCCGCTATCAAGCTGTCTAAGCGCATAGCAGCGTTAGGGGAGCTCTCGAGCACTCCTATAGCACTAAGGCAACTTGCAGAGCCCGAGGAGCGCATGTGTTGTGGCAATGGTGTAGCCAAGCTTCCTATCATGCAACACGGCAGCTACAGGGGACGGGGAAGCCGGGGAAGAGGCGAAATGGGCATAGGATCACCACGGAGCTGACGAAGTTGACGGCCAGGCCGAAGGGGACTTGAGGCCAATGAATTTGGCAAGGATGGTTGTCGGATCCGAGGACGAAGGCGCGTTCGAGGTCGACGCTGGAGGGCGTCCGGGCTTGCAATCTTCAGCGATGAAGACGAGGGAGATGTTGTTGAGGTCTTTGACATAGCCGAGGGACAAGGGGGCATATGGCCGCCGTGGTGCTCACCGGCACTCTCCGGCGACTCGGGTAAGAGAGCTAGAGCAAGAGGGAGAGAGCAGAGAGTGAGGGAAGAACTACAATGGTCCTGGTGCATATCCAGGCGAGGGGATTAGGACTGGGGAGGCGATCAGCACCGTGGAAAGCAAGAGCTGGCCTCGGGCATGAGAGCGAGCGACACGCCTCTGCCTTCTTGGAGAGGTTGAAGAAGGCATGGCGCCCCTGCTGGGCTGGGCTGGCTTTGGTGGGTCGCTAGGTATGTCCTTTCTCTCTTTTCTATTTATTGTTTATGTTTTCTATTTAATTCATCTATGTTGTAGTTTAGTAAAAATCCTAAACCATTTTTAAAATTCCTAAAAAATCATGCTGGCAAGGTTTAATATGTCCAAGTCCCACATTTAAGTTTCTGAAATTTTAAGTGTCTTAAAATATTTATAGCATTTTTTAGTCCATTTAAAAAGCAATCTTGGGATATTTTAAAATACCAAATTACCTTGTTAAATGTGCATCACCTCTGTTATTTTTTTACCTACATTCTTCAAAAATGATGAACATTTTTAAGGCCATTTTGGATTTATTGAAAAATATATTAGTTGGAAATGGTTTTTCAATATGGTGCTAGGGTTTGGCAATCCCTATTTCATTTTAATTTGAATTTAACATGATGCATAGATGCTCACTAATGCAACTAACATAATTTTCTACAAACAAATTATAGGGATGTGACAACTCACCCCCACTAAACAAGAATCTCGTCCCGAGATTCAGGCGTATGGTAAGAGGAAAGAGGGGACACAACCTTCATGATCCTGTTACCCTTCTCGAAGGAGTTCATTAATTGCACCATTTTGATCTTGACATCTTTTCCTTAGGGATCTTCACTCAAACACCACAACAAGGGGAACAGGAAAACTCTACGGAAATCGTTCTTCACGGAGATCAAGCAACTCATGATCAACTCATGGAGAGAGACGTCAAAAAATCTCTTGAGCTGAGACACAATCACATATCAATGAAACAGAATGTAACAAAAGCGATGGTTAAATTTGGTAGGCAAAAATTTCATGCTTTAAGAACATGACACATGGGTATGGGTTTAAAAGTAGCGAGGAAATAATTGACATAATACCATCATGGGTCACCTTAGGGGAGGTGACTCATAGAGTTATTCCCTTAAGTGGCAAAAAGAATTACTTTTGATACAAAGATCGTTCAAACTATTCATACCATGCTCCGGTAATTCACAAACGATCGTTGTAAGGAATTCAAATGAATTGCTTACGGAGTTTGAAATGGAACTATGGTTATAGAATAACTCGGTCAATGGAAGTCACATTCCATTTGATACCAACGGTATAACCCAGAGTATGAGTGTGCTCTCAAGAACTTGAGCATTTCCATATTCATCATGGTTTTACCAACATCCATGCCAAGGATCCTGGAAACACACCATACTACCATGATGAATAATGATGGAGGATGCAGATGCAAAGGAGGACAATACTTTCTCAGATTTCTCCTTAGATATGCTAAGGGAACAAAATCTGGATGATTGGCCAAGGGACATTTAGCACTCCGCTTCTAATGTTCTCCTTGATGGACGAAAAAGGGTTCCCCCCGTTTTGTATTACAAAGCAACCAGCCATTACATCCAAAGATAGGTGCTCGGGCGGAAAGAACACAGTCATGCCCAAAACAAATGAAAAAGAAAATACAAAAGGAACAAATACCGACACCAGCTCCAGGACTCCAAAGCATCGGTGCCCATCAACACCTCCAAGAAGGAATGCGACAATGACGACAGTGCTGCCAAGGGTTTTCCCCGGTACACGACGAGGTGCGAGGAAGGGTAGACCCGACGCCCTCGAGGAAGGTTCAGCGACACCCACACGCGTCACCACGCTACTGTCGGCCAGGCCGACAGGGGTTTCCTCGATCCTAACCTGCACCTCGGACGCTCGAGAGGCTGCCACCAAACTGACCCACATCCTGCACCAACACGATCTTGAGGCCCCTGCGCCGTCTCACCACGACACTGTAAGGAGAGACCTGCACAGCGATGAAGAGGAGCCGGGACTAGGAGCAGCACCACCATCGGCAAGCGAGAGGGCTCAACCTCCACTATCGACAACGATAGCCGACCAGGAGCAATTGCACGAGCATACCAGGCCCGTGGGCCTAGAGGCTCGGTCGAGACCCCCCGTAAAGCTCCTGCTATCGTGCTACAAGAGGCACACCGTCAGCGACACTGCCCCCCGTCCAAGCTGCTCCTCCTCACCACCATAGAGAAGGCAATGCAGCCTCGCCGGGAGCATGCCCGTTAGGACCCAGATGGAGCCCGCGGGGCCTAGATCTGGGCCCGGGGTGCACCGCTGGACACCACGCACCACCATGTCGCCCTGCCGCCAAGGAGCAGCATCGCACCTCACCCGCCGCAGGCCACCAACACCGGGTCGCCGGACCGCAGCCAGGCCGAGCTGCACCGCCGCCGTCCCTTGGCCCGGGAAGAAGGAGAGCGCACACGGGGAAAGGAGGGCCCGCCACCGCCGACACCATCCGGGCCTGCGTTGGGGGCGCCCGCCAGTGGCAGCGGCGACGGCGGGGGGGGGGGGGGGAGACGGAGGAAGAGGGGGCCTGCTGGGAGGAACTTGAGCGCCGCCCCGTCCATAGTTGCCCTAGTCACGGGAGCGGGGTCGCACGCTGCTCCCGTCCAACCTCTTGTTCTCCTTGATGTGCTAGCTTAACCCAATTAGAGGTAACATTTGATATCTAGAACATCAAGTAAAGGTCGGACTTCGGGAGCATGACAGGGTCCATGAGGAATAACTTCTTGAATAGGTCATACACGACCCTCATGGGGCGATGCCAATGTTGCTGATACAAGATGCTACAATAATAGGTCTTCCGACTAGGTGTGTTAGCCATGACATAACCTTGCCGGGTTACAGAGAGACCAATATTATAATTCTTGGTAAATGTTCCAACCATCATGTCTGCCTAAGATTCAGATCTGGTTGGTGACAGGATGTTCCAAACCCAGCATGTGTGAAAAGGAAGTTTGCAACACAAATCGACGAGATGCCGTTTCTAGATTCTCGAGAAATGAACTACGAAAGATACATGTGAACACCTTGCCCATGATAAATGTGACCACATAGAAGTCTTACAGCAAAAAACTATTGAGTTAGGGTTGGTTTCATCAAGGTAGCGAAGTCGGGTACAAGTTCGTCAGTGCCCTTCAGGATTAACACTTAACTTCTTTTCCTTGAACAAACCAATCAGTGGCTTGGGGTGCTAGGAGATACATATGAAATGGAGGTAGCTAATCTCTCAAACCATAGAATAATTCGCACGTGCATGACTGACTTGGGATGATTCCGAAGGAAACAAAATAACTTTCTCACGGCAGCAACTTACATCAAATACTTGTGAAATGAAAGAATTCACTTCTGTCACCAAACATATACTTCATGAACGAGACATAAAGGTAATGCCTATGAAAGTTCCCAACACTAGCATGATGTTCATAAAATCATGGAGAGGATAAAATTGTTGCTTATGGGCTCAACAACAATTCATCGAATATCCATATAGATGGGATTCCACAATTATGAGAACAAACTCATAGCATTGGTGAGACCGATAGATATAATGGTGTATGCTCAAGGAAATACACGAGTAAAACACCATTACGAAGATCTTTGTTTTTGAGTTTGATTTGACGATAGCCCATACTTGAATCAATAATTGGATAAGATAATAGATGCAAGAATTGATCACACCGATCAACCGATGAGAATATAATCTTTCTTCAACACTCACACATACGCACACAAGGATATCCATTCATAATGAACTATGTTAGGCAAAGCTTTTATCTTACAACTCTCCAAGTTGTTGTTTAGCTTAACTAGGATTTGTTTATAGGAAAACCAACTTGGTCACGAACTCAACATAACGGTGACGAAGCAACCTCATAATACTTCGGAGAAGATATTCAGAAAATCACGAACCACCAATACGTTATTGAGATCGAGAATAATCTTTCTTTTCAAGGCAAGACAATGTGCTCAAGAAGAAAAGGATTGACCCAATCCTAACCCACTAATCGAGGAGTGCACCAAGAAATATAGACTAGGTAGCACGATCAATACTAGAATAGTGATTCAATAACAAACATGCTGAGAATGGAATTATTGTCCATTAACTTTCAAGCAATAGGATTGCTAGAAGTATTGATTTCACACATCATGGTTCACTTGTCGATATCCGGTTAAAACCAACACGGAGACCGAGAAATAAATAATGATGGCGAGAAGTACCATAGTATCAAGAATCCATAAGAGGTTATGCAATTCTCATGACATTCCCGACATAAAGAGGGTAATACTTCAAGAAAGAACAGATCAAAAGCTAGATTGGCATTTTGATCTGCGGAATACAAGTGCTTTGACCAAATCCAAGAAATGGATGAGGCACTGGAGTTTGTTTCTCCTAGTCATTCTGAAATAGAATGACTTCACAGACCAGAAGAATAATAGGCATCGATGACACGAATGCACAACTACTCTTGACTATCCACTGATAGCTGAAGGTCAGAATACAACTGACGAGGGACAACTCAAAGAGCACATGATTTTCTGAGTTGTAGATGCATAGGTTAGCATGTCAAGTGAGTTCAACATAATTCTTCCGGGTAACCCATGCCGAAGGTAGCATTTGTAGAGTCACAATTAGAATGCAGAACTCATCGAGCACTCTTGTTGTAATCATTTGGTTCGCGAAGAACTTCTTCCACGATAGTTCATGGTATTGGAAGAATTGATATACCACGGACCAAGAGGACTAGAACAAAGTTACTACTGTCCTAAAGGCACATGCAAACACTATCAATAGGAGTGAGGAGAATGATCCTCAGGTTCAAGAACCCGTGGATTACCTACTAATGTATAACATCACCGGATTCTTTTGATAACGAGGGCCACAATTATAACACTAGGAACACAAAACATAACAAGATTATTGGGTGGTTCTCTGAGATAACCTAGTTTCATAATACCTACAACAAATACATCGAGGTAATAGAGTACCTCAACATAATAATTAGTGTGCTTTGTCTGGCCCAAAATACAACGGGAACAGAAGGAAGGAACCTGCAATTGCATTAGATTATTTAGAAACCTTTGATAACTCGAACATCATAACGGCTGTACGAGCATGAAATATGAGGCAACTTGCAAGACGACTAGCAACATCACAACTGAATTTTTATGGAGACATTGTTTCAAGAAGACAACAACTTTCCTATATGTCTCTAGCATAGTAACTCGTCATCCTGGTAGACAGATGAGAAAACCTAGATCTAAATACCCATAGAACAAAAAAGAGGGTGACACAGATTTAGAGTGACACAAGGAAAGGAGTAAAGCGAATTCCCTTCCCCAATCAATTCCCTTGTATAACTAAAGAATTGCTAGACACAACTTAGACCAATTTGGTTTGGTAGTCCTACAGTCAGGCTCTGATACCAACGCTGTCAGGTCCCGGATCCTAAGCCATACACATCTAGCATGCAACACATCATATAGCTTTGCGCCCTCATGCACGATACACAATGGCTGCCACCTTACCTTGGCTGGACCATTTGCGCCTTTTGGCTCCCGTATATGATTATGTCGCTAGCATCTATATGTCAAAAAACCTAGGTAGACATGACTAGTTATAGACCCAAGTGGCACAACCATACAGGAACAGGCATACGTAACCCAGCAATGCAGGTGTCGGTCATCAGCGTGTGTACACGAGTTGTCGCAAGCTACAAGGACTCCATTTGATCGCGTGGCATTTCCCCGTAGGGATAGACACAACAACAAAGAAGGATACATGTCGGTCATTCAATGTGTCCGGAGCAGTAGCAAGCTACCAAGGCTCAGTGGAAGCACAAATAGGTATTTCCACATAATCAAGGCTACTAAAGGCATACAACTAGGTGTCGAATCCCACACATATCAATCAATTTCAAACATACACGCAATATGCACAATATTGTAGATACAACATGGCAACACAACATAACTCTACAATATAACATTTATTTAGAAGGCTCCTAAGAGCCTACATAGTATAACATTAAAAGCGGTGGGTCAAATGACCCAACATTCAGAGCATAGAAACAACAAGCGAAAGTTACATGTTTGTGTAGACACATCTACTAAAAATGGCTGGAAGAGCCTGAAAAGCTATGACGAGCCTACCAAAGGAGTCTAACCTTTGTGCGTGATTCTCAAGCTAACCCAGTCACCATCTAACTGTGACATCCTCGACTTTTGCTACAGTAATTATTGTAATTAAGCTATAATGATCACCCACTAATGATGCCACATCACCGAGAATTCCCATCTCAGACCCGCGTTGATTCAAGTCTATCCGGATTCAAAATTTGAAAACAAAAGAAAAGTACTTTATAAGTTCATTACAAATATTAAAAGAATATATATAAAAAGGAAAGTATTAAAAATAATAATAATAAATAAAAGTATAAAAAAAGTATTTAAAAAGAAAAATCAAATAGTAAAATAAATAATGAAAGAAAAAAAAGATAACCAACCGGCCCAACTAGGCCAAATGGCCCAGCCGGCCACCCCACGCCTCCAAACCCTAGGCGAGGGAGCTCCCTCTGCCTCGCTCCCTCCCTCCCCTTAGCGCCGCCAGCCTCACCCCTCGTGGGGGGCCCCATCCCGCCGACAGCCCCCCATCTCTCGTAACTCCCTCTCCCACCCCACGACAGACCCCCACGCACCGATCCCCTCACCACCACGAACCTCCTCTCCCCCGTCGGCCCCTTCAACCCGCCGGCGAGCCCCTCCCCCACCGGGCCTCCCCTACACCTCTTCCTCGCCGGAACCACGCCGTCACCGTCCCCTTCACCACCGGAACAGCGCCGTCACCGTCACCGCCTCATCCTCCTCCTCGCCGTCACCTCCGCTTCCCACGAACTCCAGCTTCATCGGGCCGTCCCGTCAATGTTGGTGAGCCCCTCCTCGGACTCCTCCCACCGTTGCGTTTCCCTCACCGTCCCGGTTCCGTTCCGGCAAACGGGACCCCGATCCATCGACGGTAGTGACCGGTAGGAGGATTTGAAGAAGGTGTTTTCCTATGTTGAGTTAGCAGAGAGTTTTCTGTCTCTCTGTTAATAGAGAGAGAGAGATGAGAGTGTTGTTGAGTTAAAAGAAAATAAAATAAATGATGTATTAGATGCGTATGAATGTATGTATGTATGAGATGCAATGTATGTATTTGCGTATATGGATATATGGAGGAATACGATATTTGCACGGTTATGTATCTGTAAAAAAATGAGTAAATAGCCTTAGGTCACTTACCGGTGGGGCCAACGCACCCGCTGTCTATGACAGGGAGGCCCCACGCGATAGTTAAAATAGAAATAAAAATAATGTTTTTATTAAATAAATAAATAGATATATTAGTTAAATTAATTAATTAGAATAATTAGAGTATGACACGTGGGTCCCCCACTAAATTAATCTGATTAAATAATATTTAGTCTTAATTAAAACTTGTGCCTATGACGTTCGGGACCCACTGGTCAGTTGACCAGTCAACTGCTGATGTCAGCATGACATCGCGATGATGTCATAATAGGATTTTATTAAATAATTAAATCTGTTTTTAATTCCTAATTATTAAATAAAACTTTAAAAATTAATATTAAATAATCCGTAAGTCAGATCGAAATATTTTCAACATGAAAGTTGGTCAGCAGAACGAGACGAACCCGGATACACAATCCATTCGTCTGTCACGCGTCCCTAGCATAGCAAACTTGGAACTTTTCCATCGTTACCAGTATAACCGGTAGTAGCCCGAGACCCGGAAAATATCGTCAGATATTCTTCCGACCTGTCTATGACGGATGTTGCTGCGTTAGCTCATGTCTAGCCTGCATCTTGCCATGTCATGCTTTGTGTTGCATCGGTGCTATTATTTATTGTTTCTTCCCCCTCTTCTTACCGGTAGACCCCGAGACTGAAGATGCTGCCGGGTACATCTACGACCCTGCTGATCAGTCCTTTGCCGCAGAGCAGCAAGGCAAGCAAACCACCCTTGATCATTCCTATATCGCCTATGTCTTTCTTCCTACTGCTTGCATTAGTATTTTTGCTTCTGTTGTAGTTAGCTCCTATATCTGATGCATAGCCTATTTTTGTTGAACTGCTACTTACAGTCCTGTACCTTTAACCTGCTTAGTATAGGTGGAGCAGTCACCCCCTCTGACCCCGTAGTTCAGTTGCCCCGCTTGTTTTCAAATCTCGATCTCTGATTGACGAGACAGACCCGACACAACACATACTCCCCTTCGTTGTACGACGCTACAGGGATACTATCGGGTACCGAGGGTGGCACCTCGCTAAGTACTCCTGATGATATCTCTGTAGTATAGCTAGTCGGTCGTGGTTATCGAGGGTGATTCCTCTTTCACCATTCCCGACGATGCCTCTGTCGTACAACTCCTCAGGTGAGGGACCCACGAGGGTGATTCCTCTAAGCCCCCCCCCTTGACGGATACATCGTTCGGAATCCAACGAGGGTGATACCTCAGATCCCCCTCGATGTTACAACCACACAGTTACTCGAGCATGTTACTGGGATCATTGGTGTTTAGTTGTAAGACGGGTGGATTCCCGTGAGACTGTGTTGTTGGCCTAATTAAAATGCTAATGGATTTGGGTATTTTGATCTGGGTTGGTCGGAGACCTTTTCGCACTAACCGGCTACGCGGGAAGAATTATGGGTACTCGGCGTCGCGGTATCAGCCGAAGCTTTTCAGATGCCAGCAATGTAGCGGCGCGCCCCCGAGTGGTCCCGAGATGCATCGCGCTTGTGATTAAGGGATGCTAGGACTGACGTCGGCCGCCCACGCCACGTGCAGGAGCGTGAAGGGGAACTGGCCCCACGAACCCTTTGTGCTTAGGAGTTAGACCGGCGGGCTGGCCTCTCTGATTAGTATTAGGTGGGGCTGCGACGTGTCGATATTTCGAGGCCGGGCAGGACCCAGAAAAGTATGTCCGGCCAAAGTGTTATCGAGCGTGACGGGACATGTGGTGCACCCCTGTAGGGATGAAAATTAACTATTCGGATAGCCATGTCCATGGTTACAGGACAACTTGGAGTTGTGCCTCGATCTTATACAACTACAATTGTTACTTAACTGGATCTTTAGTTTGCCTCGGGATTGCTTCCTCGCAGTTTGTCGAGGGAGGATCTTTAGGCGTGACCTCATTTTAATATTGCTGCAACAATATGACTATTAATGTTACCGCTGTTCTACTCTCGTCTATTGCTGCAAGACCTTGAAGATGCTAGTCTTTGATAGGACTAGGCCTTCTCTCTCTATTCTCGCATTGCTGCAGTCAGTCCACATATAACCCCCTTCTTTGATACTGATGCATAATTAGAATAGTTCTGATGTAAGACTTGCGAGTACTTTGGATGAGTACTCACCGCTGCTTTGCTCCCCCCTTGTCCCCTTGATCCGTTTGCTGCGACCAGATGATGGAGCCCAGGAGATGGAGGTCCCCGCCACCGACGACTGCTACCACGACGGTGCCTACTACTACGTGGAGGCCACTGATGATCAGGAGTAGTTAGGAGGTTCCCAGGCAGGAGGCCTCGCCTCGTTCGATCGTTGTATCTTTTGTGCTAGCCTTTTCTAAGGCACCCCATGTTTAATTCTGTACTCAGATATTTGTTGCTTCCGCTGACTCGTGTGTTTATCGAGCTTTCGTATTCTAGCCCTCGAGGCCCCTGGCTTGTAATATGAAGCTGATGTTATTTTTATTTGTGTCTAGAGTTGTGTTGTGATATCCTCCCGTGAGTCCTTGGGTTTGATCGTACGCATGTGCGTGTATGGTTAGCGTACGATTAAATCGAGGGCGTCACAAGTTGGTATCAGAGCCGACTGCCTGTAAGTAGCCCCCTTTCCAACTCCTTGGCCGAAGTTGAGTCTAGTGTTTGAAAAACTTTACTAACACCGATGTTGTGGGTTGCGGGCCCACATCTCAATTGGGTGGTATTAGTATCTTTTACTCCTTTCCTATACTCTGGGCTCTACTTTCTCTTCTCTTTCGGGTCAAAGATTTTACTAACTCTAACATTAGGTTCTCGAATCACATCGATCCGGAGCGCTGGACTATCTACTCTTTCTCCTGAATATATATTACACACACTGTCATTTGACATCCGTCAATCTTATTTTCAGATGCGTCCCGCAAGACAGCACATGCGCCTGACACAGGCCACTGAGACGACTGGGTTCCCGGCAATTTTGGTCGATCTCTTGACCAAGCTGGGATATCGCTGGTACCCCGAGTACACTGTGTTCGAGGATTTCCGTGAGTACAACCAGTACCAGTACCAGGCTGAGGTTCGCATCTTCGACCAGAGGGGCGGCGAGACCCTCGAGCGCCACATGTTCTGTGGTATTGGAGTGTCGGTCGAGATGGCCGTCCATGATGCGGCCTACATCGCCATCACTCGTCTCCGTGGAGCGTACCCTCACCTGGAGGAGAGCCCTTTCAGATACATCCCACATGCTCCTGCTGGGGATGAGACTGGATCTGATCTCACTGCCTATGCTTCTGACGTTCGGGAGCGCAGCGACCGTTCCTACGTCGCTGTCTGCGCCCCCTACGTGATGCGTCGCTACGACGCGCGGGTTCTGGTGCAGTACACTGAGGCAATGGATCGTGCTCTCCGAGCTCTGACTGTGGAGCTGTATGCTACGTGCGGTCGTCTTTACGACGCATTGACAGAGCTGCAGCCATCACACTGCCCGAGGGTTCCCCCTATGCGCATCCGCGAGCCGAGCAGGACAGAGCTACCATCAGCTCTCGAGTGGACATATGTTGGGGGTAGAACCCCTGCACTTGGACCTCAGCTCCTCGACTGGATGTGGTACCGTCACCAGAGTCACAACGGGACACAGGGTCCCGTCCCTACCTTCTATCACCGCCAGCTACCAGGATTCATTCGTCCTCTCCGACGTTGATGTAGCCTTATCGCTACATCTCGTTGTGGTACTCTTCCACCGCGTGCCTGCGCGCCGCCTAGTGAGTCCAGGGTATCGTCTAATGCGTCCGGGCTATCGCCAAATTTCGAATTTGTAACCGTTAGTCTGTAATGGAACTTATGTATGGGTCTGTATGTCGAACTCAACTACTATGGAGTATCTATCCCATTTCCCTTTTATTATGCTTAATTACTTCATGAATGCGTGCGATGCCTTTGCAATTACTTTAAGCTAAACTACCCCTGCTAAATATTTAACAGGATGGCTAGACCAGCTGGCCGCCCGCGTGCCCCTGCCAACGATGCACCACCCCCGCCTCCTGAGTATATGGCGGGGATGATCCAACAGTTTGAGCTGAACCGCCAGTTTATGCAAGGGCTCATGGATCAGTTCCAAAGGCCGAACATGAACCAACCACAAGGCGTGACACTGCAAGACTTCTGCCGTCTCAACCCTGCGATCTACCGCAGCTCAACTCAGCCTCTAGATGCTAATGACTGGCTTTGTGACATTTCTTATGAGCTGGAGTCTGCCAATGTGCCCCTGGCGAGCTATGTCAACTTTGCCGCCTACTTTCTGAAGGGTCCCGCTGCTCAATGGTGGGACAGCCACAGGCGCTCTCAGCCCGATGGAACTATCATCACTTGGGCAGAGTTCAAGGCTGCTTTCCGTGCTCGATACATTCCCCAGGGAATCATGGACCGGAAGAAGCGTGAGTTCCGCAACTTGGTCCAGGGCAACAAGACTGTGGATGCTTATCAGCGGGAATTTCTGGAATTATCTCGCTATGCTGAAGAAGACATTGCGACTGATGCACGCAGGCAGGAGAAGTTCCGTGAAGGCCTCCACCCTGATATAGAGCTGACACTCCTTGTTCAGGACTATGCTGATTTCGCCACCCTGGTGAACAAGGCTATTCAGGTTGAGACTGGTCTGCAGGAATACAAAGATAGCAGCAAGCGCAACCGTGACATGGGCTCATCTTCGGGTTCATCTGCACAGAAGCGGAAGATCTGGATTCCCAACAACATGTACCATGCACCTGCTCCTACTCCGTGGCCGTCCTATGCTGCACCTCGCCTGCCTCCTCCACCACATAGGCAGCCGAGGCTTCCAGCTCCACCGCCTCGAGTTCCTCCTTCCCGTCCTGAGGACGGGCTGTGCTTCAAGTGTGGCCGTCCAGGTCACCGTGCTAGAAACTGCAGGCAGAATCCGAATCAGCTGACACTTCCCGCAACTGGCAGTGGCAACAACCAGAACCGCAACTTCAACGCTAAGCCTGCTTATGTTCGTGGTCAGGCCAACAACATTGATATGGGTCAAGCTCAAGACCAGCCTGCTACCGTGATGGGTACACTTCTCGTTAACTTAGTACCTGCTTCTGTATTGCTTGATACAGGAGCATCGCATTCCTTTATGTCGGAAAATTTTGCATACATGCATGACATTAGGAGCGAAGAGATGAACATCCCGATAGTGGTAAACACCCCTGGGGGCGAATGCCGAAGCTCTATGGTTTGCCCCCATGTTCCAGTTGAAATTGAAGGGTTAGAATTCCTTAACAACCCCATCCTACTAAAGACATCCAACATTGATCTCATATTGGGGATGGACTGGTTGAAAGCTCATACGACATCGATCGTTTGTGCCACCAAGACCGTCCACCTCCTACACCCTTCAGATGAAGTAATAAGCTACCATGCGCATCTCGTCCGTAATGCTGAGGCACGACTGTATGCTTTGAATGCATTAAATGCGTCGCCTCTGGAAGGGATTGAAAACATACCAGTGGTTCGAGAATTTCAAGATGTCTTTCCAGAAGAACTCCCGGGGATTCCCCCTGCTCGAGCTGTCGAGTTTGTCATTGACTTGGTACCCGGTACCACTCCTATTGCCAAGCGTCCTTATAAAATGCCACCACATGAACTCCTTGAACTTAAGCAAGAAATTGACAACTCGCTCCGTCTGGGTTTCGTCCGTCCGAGCTCCTCTGCTTGGGGAGCACCTTCTCTCTTTGTTAAGAAGAAGGATGGGACAAATCGATTGGTTCAAGACTATCGTCCTATCAACCAGGCCACTATTCAAAACAAATATCCTCTCCCTCGGATAAATGATTTGTATGATCAACTTGCTGGTTCCACCGTTTTCTCTAAGCTCGACTTGAGATTGGGATACCACCAAATCCGTGTTCGCAAGGAGGATATTCCAAAGACCGCCTTCGTTACTCGATATGGATCATACGAGTACACCGTCATGTCCTTCGGCTTAACCAATGCACCGGCAACCTTCTCTCGATTGATGAATTATATATTCATGGACTACCTCGACAAATTTGTCGTGGTATATCTGGATGATATTCTAGTGTTTTCGAAGAACAAAGAAGAGCATGCTGAACATCTTCGTCTTGTACTGGATAAGCTTCGGGAGCATAAACTCTATGCGAAGTATTCCAAATGT
Source organism: Hordeum vulgare subsp. vulgare (assembly GCF_904849725.1). NCBI lineage: Eukaryota > Viridiplantae > Streptophyta > Magnoliopsida > Poales > Poaceae > Hordeum > Hordeum vulgare. The sequence continues at coordinate 544,322,462 of NC_058520.1, forward strand.
GAGTTCTGGCTAGACGAAGTGACTTACCTTGGTCATGTGATTTCCAAGGATGGTATTGCGGTCAACCCCGAACGAATTCAAGCTATTCTTGACTGGACTCCCCCGAAGAATGTTAAGCAAGTCAGACGTTTTCTTGGACTCGCCAGCTATTGCCGTCGGTTCGTCGAGAACTTCTCCAAGATTGCGAAGCCCTTAACCAACCTGCTTCACAAAGGTGTTAAGTATGAATGGAATGATAAATGCCAGGAAAGTTTCCTGGCGCTCAAGGACAAACTGACGTCCGCTCCAGTACTTGCTCCTCCAGATACGAAAAGGGATTTCGTCATATACTGTGATGCTTCTCGTCAAGGAATAGGTTGTGTCCTAATGCAGGATCGCAAGGTGATCGCTTATGCTTCACGTCAACTGCGTGCCCATGAAGAGAACTACCCAGTTCAAGATCTCGAGCTTGCCGCAGTCATTCATTCATTGAAGGAATGGCGACAATACCTTGTCGGTAATCGCTGTGAAATCTACACCGACCATCAAAGTCTAAAGTACTTGTTCAGTCAACCGGAGTTGAACCTACGTCAACAAAGATGGATGGAGCGTATAGCAGATTTTGACTGTAGTATATCATATACCCCTGGCAAGGCTAATGTAATGGCTGATGCCTTAAGTCGCAAGTCATACTGCAACCACCTCCAAGTTCATCAGGTTCACGATTGTCCGCAAGAGGAATTCCGTAAGTTGAACCTCCACATTGTTCCTCAGGGTTACCTTGTTCCCCCTCCTGAAGAGTGTCAAAAGATGAACCTTCGTGTTGTTAATCAGGGTTCCCTCAGTAACCTAGTGGTTGAACCAGATCTTGTGAGCTCCATAAAGAATCTGCAAGACTTTGACGATGATGTCGACATGATTAAGAGCTATATTGCGAAGGGTAAACCCTCCTTTTTCACTGTTGATGAAGGTGGCGCCTTGTATTTCAAGGGTCGCCTATTCGTCCCAAATAAGAAGGAAAATCTCAGGATGACTGGGAAGGTGATGGAAGAAGCTCATGACACACCACTGTCTATCCACCCGGGTAGTACCAAAATGTACCAAGACATCCGGCAAAGATTCTAGTGGCCCAATATGAAACAAGACATTGCATGCTATGTGGCAGAATGTGATATATGCCGGCGTATCAAAGCAGACCACCAAAAGCCTGCTGGAACTCTGCAACCTATCTCTATTCCCGAGTGGAAATAGGACTATGTTGAAATGGACTTTGTCACTGGTTTTCCCAGATCTCAGAAAGGTAATGATGCTATTCTTGTCGTCATTGATCGACTGTCCAAGGTTGCACATTTCCTGGCCGTCAAAGAAACGATTAATGCTAGTCAGCTGGCAGATCTTTATATGTCAAGAGTTGTTTCACTTCACGGTATTCCGTTGGTAATCAGTTCGGACCGTGGCAGCTTGTTCACTTCAAAATTCTGGGAAAGTTTTCAGAAGGCTATGGGGACTCATCTGTCCTTCAGCACTGCATTTCATCCTCAATCCCAGGGACAAGTTGAACGAGTCAACCAAATTCTCGAGGACATGCTTCGAGCTTGTGTCATTTCTTTCGGTAAGAAATGCGAGGAATCTCTCCCGTATGCCGAGTTCTCTTACAACAATAGCTATCAAGCTAGTCTGAAGATGGCCCCTTTCGAAGTATTGTATGGGAGAAGGTGTCGAACTCCTCTGAATTGGTCAGAAACTGGGGAACGATCACTCTTCGGTCCGGATATTATTCAACATGCCGAAGATCAAGTCCGCATTATTCATGAGAATCTGAAGGCTGCTCAGTCTCGTCAGAAGAGTCAGTATGACCGTCATCATCAAGATATGGTCTATCCATCTGGCGAAAAGGCTTATCTTCGTGTCACACCAATGAGAGGTGCACACCCTTTCGGAATCAAGGGAAAATTAGCTCCTCGTTATATTGGTGCTTTCACTGTTCTCGAAAGGCGTGGAAGAGTGGCTTATCAATTGGAACTGCCGGCGAACCTTTCTCAGGTTCACGATGTCTTCCATGTTTCTCAGCTTCGTCGTTGCTTCAAGGATCCTATTCGAGCAGTGGATCACGATATGCTTGAACTACAACAAGACCTCTCTTATAAAGAGCATCCGGTCCGCATTCTCGACCAAGCTGAACGTAAGACTCGTCGCAAGGTCACTAAGTTCCTTAAGGTGCAGTGGTCAAATCACTCTGAAGATGAAGCCACTTGGGAACGCGAGGATCATCTTCGTGATGAATACCCCGGGCTCTTTCCCTCTACCTCTTAATTCTCGGGACGAGAATTCTTGTTAGTAGGGGAGAATTGTGACGTCCTCGACTTTTGCTACAGTAATTATTGTAATTAAGCTACAATGATCACCCGCTAATGATGCCACATCACCGAGAATTCCCATCTCAGACCCGCGTTGATTCAAGTCTATCCGGATTCAAAATTTGAAAACAAAAGAAAAGTACTTTATAAGTTCATTACAAATATAAAAGAATATATATAAAAAGGAAAGTATTAAAAATAATAGTGATAAATAAAAGTATAAAAAAAAGTATTTAAAAATAAAAATCAAATAGTAAAATAAATAATGAAAGAAAAAAAAGATAACCAACCGGCCCAACTGGGCCAAATGGCCCAGCCGGCCACCCCACCCCTCCAAACCCTAGGCGAGGGACCTCCCTCTGCCTCGCTCCCTCCCTCCCCTTAGCGCCGCCAGCCTCACCCCTCGTGGGGGGCCCCATCCCACCGACAGCCCCCCATCTCTCGTAACTCCCTCTCCCACCCCACGACAGACCCCCCCCCCCACGCACCGAGCCCCTCACCCCCACGAACCTCCTCTCCTCCGTCGCCCCCTCAGATTCCCCCCTCCCTGGCCGGCGAGCTCCCTCACTGGCCCTCCTCTCCACCTCCTCACCCCCGGCCGGCGAGCCCCTTCCCTGCTCCTCCAACCGCCGACACCACCCCCCCCCCCCGTTGGCCGGACCGCCAGCAACCTCCGGCGGCCAAGGCCCTCCCGGGTTCCTCCCTGGTCGGCCGACCCAGGCCAGGGGCCTCCCCTCCCGTCGCGCCCCCCTTCCTCCCGCTTGGTCCAGGAGGGACCGGGCAGGGAGACAGCCCCCCTAGGCCCCTTCACCCCGCCGGCGAGCCCCTCCCCCACCGGGCATCCCCTACACCTCTTCCTCGCCGGAACCACGGCGTCACTGTCCCCTTCACCACCGGAACAGCGCCGTCACCGTCACTGCCTCGTCCTCCTCCTCGCCGTCACCTCCACTTCCCGCGAACTCCGGCTTCATCGGGCCGTCCCGTCAACGTTGGTGAGCCCCTCCTCGGGCTCCTCCCACCGTGGCGTTTCCCTCACCGTCCCGATTCCGTTCCGGCAAACGAGACCCCGATCCGTCGACGGTAGTGACCGGTAGGAGGATTTGAAGAAGGTGTTTTCCTATGTTGAGTTAGTAGAGAGTTCTCTGTCTCTCTGTTAAGAGAGAGAGAGATGAGAGTGTTGTTGAGTTAAAATAAAATAAAATAAATGATGTATTAGATGCGTATGAATGTTTGTATGTATGTATGAGATGCGATGTATGTATTTGCGTATATGGATATTTGGAGGAATACGATATTTGCACGGTTATGTATCTGTAAAAAAATGAGTAAATAGCCTTAGGTCACTTACCGGTGGGGCCAACGCACCCGCTGTCTATGACAGGGAGGCCCCACGCGATAGTTAAAATAGAAATAAAAATAATGTTTTTATTAAATAAATAAATAGATATATTAGTTAAATTAATTAATTAGAATAATTAGAGTATGACACGTGGGTCCCCCACTAAATTAATCTGATTAAATAATATTTAGTCTTAATTAAAACTTGTGCCTATGACGTTCGGGACCCGCTGGTCAGTTGACCAGTCAACTGCTGATGTCAGCATGACATCGCGATGATGTCATAATAGGATTTTATTAAATAACTAAATCTGTTTTTAATTCCTAATTATTAAATAAAACTTTAAAAATTAATATTAAATAATCCGTAAGTCAGATCGAAATATTTTCAACATGAAAGTTGATCAGCAGAACGAGACGAACCCGGATACACGGTCCATTCGTCTGTCACGCGTCCCTAGCATAGCAAACTTGGAACTTTTCCATCGTTTCGAGTATAACCGGTAGTAGCCCGAGACCGGAAAATACCGTCAGATATTCTTCCGACCCGTCTATGACGGATGTTGCTGCGTTAGCTCATGTCTAGCCTGCATCTTGCCATGTCATGCTTTGTATTGCATCGGTGCTATTATTTATTGTTTCTTCCCCCTCTTCTTACCGGTAGACCCCGAGACTGAAGCTACTGCCGGGTACATCTACGACCCTGCCGATCAGTCCTTTGCCGCAGAGCAGCAAGGCAAGCAAACCCCCCTTGATCATTCCTATATCGCCTATGTCTTTCTTCCTACTGCTTGCATTAGTATTTTTGCTTCTGTTGTAGTTAGCTCCTATATCTGATGCATAGCCTATTTTTGTTGAACTCCTACTTTCAGTCCTGTACCTTTAACCTGCTTAGTATAGGTGGAGCAGTCATCCCCTCTGACCCCGTAGTTCAGTTGCCCCGCTTGTTTTCAAATCTCGATCTCTGATCGACGAGCCAGACCCGACACAACACATACTCCCCTTCGTTGTACGACGCTACAGGGATACTATCGGGTACCGAGGGTGGCACCTCGCTAAGTACTCCTGATGATATCTGTGTAGTATAGCTAGTCGGTCGTGGTTATCGAGGGTGATTCCTCTTTCACTATTCCCGACGATGCCTCTATCGTACAGCCCCTCAGGTGTGGGACCCACGAGGGCGATTCCTCTAAGCCCCCCCCCTTGACGGATACATCGTTCGGAATCCAACAAGGGTGATACCTCGGATCCCCCTCGATGTTACAACCACACAGTTACTCGACCATGTTACTGGGATCATTGGTGTTTAGTTGTAAGACGGGTGGATTCCCGTGAGACTGTGTTGTTGGCCTAATTAAAATGCTAATGGATTTGGGTATTTTTGATCTGGGTTGGTCGGAGACCTTTTCGCACTAACCGGCTACGCGGGAAGAATTATGGGTACTCGGCGTCGCGGTATCAGCCGAAGCTTTTCAGATGCCAGCAATGTAGCGGCGTGCGCCCGAGTGGTCCCGAGATGCATCGCGCTTGTGATTAAGGGATGCTAGGACTGACGTCGGCCGCCCACGCCACGTGCAGGAGCGTGAAGGGGAACTGGGCCCACGAACCCTTTGTGCTTAGGTGTTAGACCGGCGGGCTGGCTTCTCTGATTAGTCTTAGGTGGGGCTGCGACGTGTCGATAGTCCAAGGCCGGGCAGGACCCAGAAAAGTATGTCCGGCCAGAGTGTTATCGAGCATGACGGGACATGTGGTGCACCCCTGCAGGGATGAAAATTAACTATTCGGATAGCCGTGTCCAGGGTTACAGGACGACTTGGAGTTGTGCCTCGATCTTATACAACTACAATTGTTACTTAACTGGATCTTTAGTTTGCCTCGGGATTGCTTCCTCGCAGGGAGTCGAGGGAGGATCTTTAGACGTGACCTCACTTTAATATTGCTGCAACAATATTACTATTAATGTTACCCCTGTTCTACTCTCGTCTATTGCTGCAAGACCCTGAAGATGCTAGTCTTCGATAGGACTAGGCCTTCTCTCTCTATTCTCGCATTGCTGCAGTCAGTCCACATATAACCCCCTTCTTTGATACTGATGCATAATTAGAATAGTTCTGATGTAAGACTTGCGAGTACTTTGGATGAGTACTCACCGCTGCTTTGCTCCCCCCTTGTCCCCTTGATCCGTTTGCTGCGACCAGATGATGGAGCCCAGGAGATGGAGGTCCCCGCCACCGACGACTGCTACCACGACGGTGCCTACTACTACATGGAGGCCGCTGATGATCAGGAGTAGTTAGGAGGCTCCCAGGCAGGAGGCCTCGTCTCTTTCGATCGTTGTATCTTTTGTGCTAGCCTTCTCTAAGGCACCCCATGTTTAAGTCTGTACTCAGATATTTGTTGCTTCCGCTGACTCGTGTGTTTATCGAGCTTTCGTATTCTAGCCCTCGAGGCCCCTGGCTTGTAATATGAAGCTCATGTTATTTTTATTTGTGTCTAGAGTTGTGTTGTGATATCCTCCCGTGAGTCCTTGGGTTTGATCGTACGCATTTGCGTGTATGGTTAGCGTACGATTAAATCGAGGGCGTCACACTAACTTTGCATAGGAAATATATAGTGAGACTGAAGTATCCTCCGCAAAAACATACTCACTCTATCCCAGAATAAGTGTCTCAATCTTAATATAACTTTTTACTAGAGTTAGTACAAAGTTAAGACAATTATTTCTGGACGGAGGGAGTAATTAAGAAAGCGTGAGTACAATGGTACTCAACAAGACTTACATTAGAACTATCTACATATGCATCATTTTCAACAAAGGGGGTTGTGGAGTTCATTGCAGCAAGCCAACTTTGACTCTTGGCTAACTTGTACCACGACTACGAGTAGTATCTTTGAGGTGGGATAGCGCACATGAGTCCACATATTCACCAAATCAATACACCACTATGGATTCACTACCGTCTCTCTACAAGAAGGCCATCTATAGCACTCACACTTATCTTGCACATTTTAGAGTATCCATTTAAATTGTATATGTATCACATAAGTTTCCAAGTAGTCCATATCCGAGGATGCGTCTATTCGAACGGATTAATTCATCCTGCAAGAGTATACTTCTAAACACACGCTCTCAACACTTATCACCATACGCATGTCATGCATCTTGGCAACCTTCAAGTGGAAGCACTCGCATGGGCGTCGGCCACGGCCTGACTAACCACACAAGACTCTAGTCCAGGTTTATCGCCTATTTAAGACCAAACCCGCAAGGAAGTGTGGCCGAAGTTTCCATTACGGCCCCAAACAATGTTTACAGGGTTCCCAAGCCCACCTCGACGGATGGTTCTACGCTTAGTACACCCGCAACTGGTGCATCTACCGCGTCATAGCCTACCACTCCGGTTAGCATTATGCATGACAACCAACACATCCTACAAACACCAGAAACTAGTTGCAACTCCTGGACAGAGATCAAGGCAATTAATAAGCTGAGATAATCAATTAAGGATCCCAACGTGCATCACTATCTTGTCTTTGATAACATAAATAGAACTCGGTTCTTAAGGACAATCCCTATGAGACAAGCCGCCATGTACTCCTACATGACCTCTCATCGCTACCTTTACCAAATCGGATTCACACACTTAACTCTCACACTGTAGGACATGAACACAACCTTTCTGATTCATCGCCGAGATGGATCAGACCCGACACGACTCTAAGCATAGCAAGCACAGTAAGCAAGCATGGATGAGAAAGCCCAACAAGGCTCAAGTAGTTGCTACTCATGCTAAGTGGTTTCAACTATTTACTGTCACAAATACAGGTTATGCAAAGGAATGGGTTCAACTACCAAGAACATGTAACACTTGAATCGTTTTAGTCCTAATGCAGTAAAAGAGAGCAGGAGCGAGAGAGTGGGTTTGTATCAGTATGCTCAAGGGGGGTTGCTTGCCTGGCAGATCTGAAGATAACAGTGAGTCTCCATCGATGAAAACGATCACAACATTGGAAACATATATCGATGGAGAACAACCACCGACAAACAAGAGGGAAAAACATTCAATTCATGCAATCCATAATCAGACTGATGATATGTCATGTTAAATCATTGAATTGACCTAATGCAATAGATAGTCATATTAAGTGAAATGGAATTCAAATATATATTCAATTCAACTCCAACATTATTTATCAAATTTTCCTAATCATTACTTTCCCTACTTGGTGATGTTAACTTGTTCAAACATTCATTAGCATGGCATAAACATTTTCTTCATATTTTTCTGAGGATTTTTCGTATATAATTTATTTCATTTGATTTATATATTATTTTCTATGATTATTCAAAGTTTATAACATTTTCTGGAATTACCACATTATTATTAATTAGAAAAACTCCAGGAAATGGTTTATTGCATTAGGGTGATGTCAGGATCGCATCATTAGGTCAAACAGGGTCAAACCTGGAAGTGGGACCCATGTGTCATTGACTCAGTTAGTTAACTAAATTAACCTTACATTAATCCTAAAATTATTCAAGGTTGAGGCCCACAAGTTAGTGGCTCCAGGGGTTAACTAGTGGGATCATTAGCCGCTAATGGCGGTGCCACATCACACGCGCCGGCGGTTAGCCGACGACGCTAAATAGAGTCGCTGGAGTTGCCCGTCCGGACAACTCAGACTATGGATGGACGCGTGCGTCGGATCTTTGGATGGGGCGTAGTGCAGCGCGTCCGTTGGTGGTGGTCGTAGGTGGTGGGGAGGGTTATGGCGATGATAGCGTCGAGCCATGTGGTGGTGGTACTACGATGGCGCGTGGATGTGGAGTCAGATCCCGCTATCAAGTTGTCTAAGTGGCGTAGTAGCGTGAGGGGGCAATCTGGAGCACTCCTGCAACATTAAGGCAACACGCAGAGGATGGGGAGCCTGTGTGCTGTGGCAATGGTGGAGCCAAGGTTTGGCTCGTGTGGCGCGGGAGCTACATGGCACGGGGAAGCAGGGAAGAGGGGGAATACGGGCAGAGGATCACTGCGGAGCTGACGAAGTTGACGACCAGGCCGTTGAGGACTTGAGGCCGGCAAATTTGGCGATGATGGTTGTCGGATCCAACGACAAAGGCGAGATCGAGGTCGACGCTGCTGGGTGTTCAGGCTTGCGATCTTCGGCGATGGAGACGAGGCAGACGTTGTTGAGCTCTTTGACATGGTCGAGGAACACGGGGCACACGGTCGCGGTGGTTCCCGTCGGCGCTCTCGGGCAGCTCGGGACAGAGAGCTAGAGCAAGAGGGAGAGAGCAGAGAGTGAGAGGAGGGCTAGAGGGGGTCTTGGGGCATCTCCAGGTGAGGGAATTAGGATGGTGAGGCGAGAAGCTCCGTGACAAGCAGGAGCTGGCATCGGACGTGAGCGACATGCATGTGCCTTCTAGCAGAGGTTGAAGAAGGCACGGGGCCCCTGCCGGGCTGGACTCGCTCTGGTGGGCTGCTAGGTAAGTCCTCTCTCTTTCTTTTCTATTTATTGTTTATGTTTCCTATTTAGTTCATCTGTGTTGTCGTTTAGTAAAAATCCTAATCTATTTTTAAAATTCCTGAAAATAATTATGGTGGCAAGGTTTAATATGTCCAAGTCCCACATTTAAGTTTCAGAAATTTTAAGTATGTATAAATATTTATAGCAATTTTAGGCCATTTAAAAAGAAATCTTGGGATATATTAAAATGCCAAATTACCTTATTAAATGTGCATCACCTTTGTTATGTTGATTCTAACATTCTTAAAAAATGATGAACATTTTTAAGGCAATTTTGGATTCATTGAAAAATATATTAGTTGGAGATGGTTTTTCAATGTGGTGCTAGGGTTTGTTAGTCCCCATTTCAATTTAATTTGAATCTAACATGATGTATGGATGCTCAGTGATGCAAGTAACATGATTTTCTACAAAAAATAATAGGGATGTGACAAGTTCGCACTATACACCTAGTAAAATGACGGTTATAGCCACTTTGGTAACTCCTTCACCCTATAAAAGGAGGTCCATGGCTACCTTTACAAAGGTCGACACTCGGTTCAGTTACACGCATAGCTGAGCCTTCGAGCATCCTTGTCGGACCACTGCGCACCTGTGTTATTTCCACCCAATAAACCACCACCAACAGGACATAGGATGTTATGATTTCGAGTAGCCCGATCCTGTATAAATCCCCTCTCGAGTGGCCTTGCCGACCGATGTTGTGTGTGCTCCGAAAACCCCCTACAGAACCATAAAATGGGCTCCAGGGTCCCATAGATTAACATGGGTCTAGCCCCGACACAAGTGATCGGTATCGCTCGAAGAGCTGCCGGGAGCGTGTGGCTTTAGTTTGCAAAAAGCTCACATCCAACACAATGTTGGACAAGTGTGTGGGCATTCGCGCGAGCTGTGGGCCAGGAGAAGCTAGCCGGGAAAGCCTTTCTTACCATTGCTCTTGCCGCTGCGTGGTGACCCTCCCATGCGTGCATGTATTTCAGCCAAAAGTTGTTTACCCTCTTCTTCTGATATGCATCACTTGAGGACTCCGGTAGTACTTTTTCTATATAGCTCTCCCTCATGACCCTTGTAAGACTTGGATCGCCGAACTATTCATCTTGCCTCTATTTGGTCATCGGGGAGCTCCTAGCGGAGAAGATAAGCCAGGAAAGGCTCAGTCCATGCCGTGATTACTGTCATGATTTCGTGAGGCAAAAGTGTTTCCTCGAGTGCTGAGCAACCGATAATTTGCTCATTGGGCTCAGCTATAGGGGGGTGACCTGTTCATTTCCCTTGACTCCAGTGTCTTCGTTTCTGTCATGCCATACCACGGAAGGCTTGAATTGTCGTTCCAGAATGGTATTTTTGGGGGCGGGGTCGCTTTTGGTGCCCATACGAACAAGACCATCGACAGCCTGGTTGTTGTCTCCGGAGACATGGTGGAATTCAAGGCCCTCGGGCCGAGTTGATATATTAAGGACGGAGTTTCTCTAAGCTGCCATTTTTGGATTCTTGGTGTCAAATTCACCATTGATTTGGGATATAGCAAGGTTAGAGTTCCCCCGCACCTCAAGTTGTTCTACACCCAAATAAGTTGCCATCCGCAAAACATGCAACAAATCCTTGTATTCGGCCGCATTATTGGAATCGCTGTACATGATTTGTAACACATACAAAATGTGGTCGTCGGTGGGGGGTGTAAGTATGACACCAGGCCCCAGACACACAAGCGTCTTAGAGCCGTCAAAGTACATCATCCAATGGGAATATTTGTTATATTCTTTATGGAGTTCGACCTATATTCATTCGGTTAGAAAATCAGCCAGCACATGAGATTTAATAGCTCGACATGGTTTGTACATGATTTCAAAAGGTAAGAGCTCAATGGCCCATTTGGCTATGTGGCCCGTGGCGTCCTTGTTATTTATTATATAATTCAAGGGTACTTCAGATCCTACCATGACCGAACACTCTTGAAAGTGGTGTCTTAGCTTGCGAGACGCCATAAAAACTGTGTAGGCTATCTTCTGGTAGTGCACATAGCGGGATTTGCATGGGGTGAGTACTTCAGACGCATAGTAGACCGGTTTCTCTATCCGGAGTTTGTGGCTTGCCTCCTCTCGTTCGACCACAAGGACTGCGCTAACAACTTGGTTGGTGGCCGAGATGTATAGTAGCATTGGCTCTCCTGTAGTAGGTGTTGTCACTATAGGTTAACTGGACAACAATATTTAAATTTCTTCTTGAGCTGCTATTGCCTCCTCGGTCCACTCATAGTTTTTGATTTGTTTGAGCAGTCTATAGAGTGACAGTGCCTTTCTGCCGAGGCGAGAAATGAAGGGGCATAAAGCTGCCATGCAGCCCGACAAATTTTGCATGTGTTTTAACTCCGTCGGGATTGCCAGCTAGACTAGAGGTTGGATTTTAGACGAGTTGGCCTATATTCCTCTAAGGGAGACGATGAAACCGTGTAGTTTACCCATGCAAACGCCAAAGACACTCTTGTCCGGATTATGCCATATGTCATATTCCTGGAGATTGTCAAAGGTTTGTCGAAGGTCGTCCACCAGCTAACTGAATTGTTTAGTTTTGATAACCACGTCGTCAGCTTCAACTATCTTGACGATTTTCTTTTCTAAGCATGTCTGAATCATGCACTGATATATGGCGCTCGCGTTTTTTGACAAGAAGGGCATTGTGTCAAAGCAGAATGGACCATAAGGAGTGATAAAAGCGGTTGGAACCTGATCGGAGTCCTTCATCTTTATTTGTTGGTATCTGGAGTAGGCATTGAGGAAGCATAGTGAGTCTTGTCCGATGGTGGCGTCAATGATTTTGTCTATGCGGGGTAAGGGAAAGGGATCCTTGGGCATGCTTTATTTAGGTCTTTGAAATCGATGCATAGCCGCCAGGATTTATCCTTATTTGGTACCATGACTAAATTTTCCAACCACTCGGGATGTATGATATCTCTGATGAATTCAACTTCAAGAAATTTTGCTAGTTAACTACCCATGGCCTGGCGCTTGGGTTCTGAGAAGCGATGTAACATCTGTTTGATGGGATTAAAGCCATCAATTAGATTCAATCTATGCTCGTCGAGTCTTCGTGGGATTCCTGGCATGTCTGGACGGTGCCAAGAAAATATATGCCAGATTTCTAGTAAGAATGTGTGCAATGCTTCATCGACCGCAAGGTCCAGCTGTGCTCCGATGGACGCAATTCTATTGGGGGTCTGTTGGATGCACTTGAAATTTTACTATTTTATCAGCGGGCTTGAAGGATGCGGGCATGGGCCTCTTGTTGAGGGTTACATCATCCTTATCGACCACTCATCATAATTCAGTTAGTTCCTTAGCCGCAAGGGCTTTGGAAAGTGCCTCGAGGGCGAGCGCTCCAGTTTTGTTTTCAGTCCGTAGAGCTTTGTCCGGGTCACTTGCGAGGGCAATGATGTCGTTGGGTCCAGGTATTTTGAGTTTCATATACCCGTAATGCGGTATGGCCTTAAATCTAGAGAAGGCATCCCATCCCAAAAGAGTGTGATAACTGTTTTCAAAGCGTACAATATGAAAGATGAGTTCTTCGGACCTATAGTTCTTGTAGGTGCCAAATACCACATCGTGAGAGACTCGGCCTGTGCATCACGCTTCTCTTCCGGGGATAATTCTTCGAGAGGTTGTGTTTCTTTGTACGACGCGAGATCTACTGAACTACATTTTATCCAAGGTTATCTCGTAGATGAGGTTTAAGTTGCTGCCGCCGTCCATTAGTACCTTGGACACTTTGAAAACCGCCTATAATGGGGTTGTGTACTAGAACGACAGGTGATCGTTTCAAACGAATTCCCGGTGGGTCCTCTTCGGCGAAGGTTATTGGTGTATTTTTTCCAAGAGTTTGTTGCTACCAGCTGCAATACATGGTCGTTTTCTCGAAGAGCTCTTTTATTTGTAGAGAAAGTCTCGTAAATTGTGAGAACATCGACATTGTTGTTTGCTAGTTTGGATGGATGCTTTTGAGATGATTCGGCCCCGAGGATAGGCTCTCCGCCTTTGACTACCTGCCTAACGACCCAACAAGCTCGAAGACAATGGGTTGAGCCAATGTTGGGTAACACAGAGTGTATAGGGCATGGGATGCCCAACAATTTGTCAAGGATAGTTCGAGATCCATCAAGGGGCATGTTCCTCTTTCCCAACAAGCCCGTGATTGATCAACCGATGCTGGGGCGTTCGCTTCCTCTGAGCTCCCCTGGGTTGCTCTATGTAGATTAATTCCAGTTGCATTTCTTCAAACTTCCAAGTACTTTCCATTATGTAGTATTTGTGTATCAGTGTAGATAGCTCGGTGAAGCTTTGTATGTGGCGACGGGCAAGGGCGTTTAGGATTCTCTCGTTGTGGCAGTTATGCCAGAATATTTCCGTAATGTCGTCGCAGCTGCAATCTGGTATCCGATTTATTGTTAGGAGGAATCTAGCCTAAAAGTGTTGGAATGTCTTGATACGTCTCCGTCGTATCTACTTTTCCAAACTCTTTTGCCCTTGTTTTGGACTCTAATTTGCATGATTTGAATGGAACTAACCCGGACTAACGTTGTTTTTAGCAGAATTGCCATGGTGTTGTTTTTGCGCAAAAATAAAAGTTCTCGGAATGACCTGGAAATTTACGGGGATTTTTTGTGGAATATATAAAAAATACTGGCACAAGAATCAACCGAGGAAGTGGAGTGTGGAACCCACAAGCCCACCAGGGGCGGCCCCCCTAGCCGCGCCTGTCAGGCTTGTGGGGCCCACGTTGCTCCACCGCCTCCAAATCCAGCTCTATTTAGTCCCTTTCATCCGGAAAAATATCAAGGAGAAGAGTTCATCGCGTTTTATGATACGGAGGCGCCACCACCTCCTGTTCTCCCTTTGGAGGGCAGATCTGGAGTCTGTTCTAGGCTCCAGAGAGGGGAGATCGTCGCCATCGTCATCACCAACCATCCTTCATCACAAATTCCATGATTCTCTTCACCGTTCGTGAGTAATCTCATCGTAGGTTTGCTGGACGGTGATGGGTTGGATGAGATCTATCATGTAATCGAGTTAGTTTTGACGGGGATTGATCCCTAGTATCCACTATGTTCTGAGATTGATGTTCCTACTACTTTGCCATGCTTAATACTTGTCACTAGGGCCCGAGTGCCATGATTTCAGATCTGAACCTATTATGTTCTCGCCAATATATGTGTGTTCTTGATCCTATCTTGCAAGTTGTAGTCACCTACTATGTGTTATGACCCGGCAACCCCAGAGTGACAATAGCCGAAACCACTCCCGGAGATGACCATAGTATGAGGAGTTCATGTATTCACTAAGTGTTAATGTGTTGGTCCGATTCTTTATTAAAACGAGAACCTTAATATCCCGTAGTTTCCAACCCCGCTGCCCCGGGAGGGATGGACAATAGATGTCATGCAAGTTCTTTTCCCTAAGCACGTATGACTACATACGGAATACATGCCTACATTACATTGACGAACTGGAGCTAGTTACATATCTCTCCGTGTTATAACTCTTGCATGATGAATACCATCCGGCATAATCATCCATCACCGATCCAATGCCTACGAGTTTTTGCTACTGGTCCTTGCTATGTTACTTTGATGTTATTGATGTCACTTCTGCTACTGTTACTCTGTCACTACTGTTGTCACTGCTGCTACTATTACCATTGCTACTGTTGCTATCACACTACTTTGCTACTGCTACTTTTCTGCATATACTAAGTCTTTCAGGTGTGGTTGAATTGACAACTCACGTGCTAATACTTGAGAATATCCTTTGGCTTCCCCTTGTGTCGAATCAATAAATTTGGGTTGAATACTCTACCCTCGAAAACTGTTGCGATCCCCTATACTTGTGGGTTATCAAGACTATTTTCTGGTGCCGTTGCCGGGGAGGCCAAGTCAAGAATATTGTCCCGTCAACGTGCCATTCTCTAGCGTCGTTGCCGGGACGCATAGCTATATTATCTGAGTCACTTGGGATTTACGTCTGCTGATCACTATGAGGAATCCGAAAGATCCAAGAACTAAAGTCTTGCCCTCAACTACGAGGATGGGTAAGGAACTGCCATCTAGCTCTGCACTTGATTCACCTTCAGTTATGAGTAAGTTTGCGGCACCACCTCCTGCTAGAAATTTTGATTTGTCGTCTGTGCTTGATGATGCTACTTGTGCTATCCATGATGCTTGTGATGACGCTATGCTTGATACTCTTCTCCACTAGGTGCATTCCTTGATGCACAAATTGCTAGAGTTTCTACTAGATGTGATGATACTTCTGAAACTGCTGATACTATTGACGTAGAACCTGCTATTTTGCCTGTTAGAACTAGCTCTCCTAGATATGAATTGCCTGATATGCCTGAAGGTTATGTTATGGAGGGAGAGATAGCTCAGGACTTTCTTGCTTGTAAGGATAGCTATGATGTTGAGAATTTACATCTCTTGCTCCTGGTTTTGTGCATAGCCCCCACGATATGATCTACTACTTCTCTGAAAAATACTTCCCTGCCCATAAGAAGCAAGGTGCCTTGCAGGAAATATACAATTTTGCGCAAGTTGAAGAAGAGAGTCTCCCACAAGCTTGGGGGAGGCTCGTCCAGCTACTGAATGCTTTGCCTGATCAGCCTCTTGAGAAGACTGAAATACTTGATATCTTCCACAATGGACTAACCGATGCTTCTAGAGACCACCTAGATAGTTGTGCCAGTTGTGTTTTTAGGGAACGAACCGTAGAACAAGCTGAGATCCTATTGAACAATATCTTGTGCAATGAGAATGCTTGGACTATTCCCGAACCACCTCCAAAGCCAACTCCCAAGAAAAGAGGTATTCTATTCCTCAGTCCTGAAGATATGCAAGAAGCTAAGAAATCTATGAAAGAGAAAGGCATTAAATCTGAAGATGTCAAATATCTACCACCTATCAAAGAGATCCATGGTCTTGATAACCAGATAGAGGTAGTAGAAATAAATTATCTTCATAGATTCAATGAGAGTGATATTCCTTTTGATAAACCTGCTAGCTTATGCCAGGATGAATTTGATAACTTTGTTGCCAAACAACAGGGTTTCAATGATTATGTTAGAAGACAATTGGAACAGAATGCTCATATGCTTAGTCATTTGAGTGCTTGTGTGGACAGAAACGTCAAAGATCTTAAGCTCCTGAGTAAACATGCTTCTATGGTTACTACTCAGGTAGAACAAGTACTTAAGGCTCAAAATGAATTGCTCAATGAGTTGAACGACAATTATGTCAGAGTCGTCACTAGAGGCGGTAGAATGACCCAGGAACCTTTGTATCCTAAGGGTCATCCTAAGAGAATTGAATAAGATTCTCAAGGAGTTAGCACTGATGCATCCAGTCATCCTAGAAAGATGAAGAAAGATGATAGGAACTTACACGCTAGCAACCCTGTTGCTGCTATACCAGAGAATCCAAACGATGTCGCTGTTTCTGATGCTGAAATACAATCTGGTGATGAACATGAGCCTAATGATAATATCCATAGTGATGTTCATGATGATGCTCAACCTAGCAATGATAAGGAGGTGGAGATTGAACCAGTTGATCTTGATAACCCACAGCCTAAGAATAAGAGATACGATAAGAACGATTTCGCTGCTAGGAGGCATGGTAAATAAAGGGAACCATGGGTTCAGAAACCCATGCCCTTTCCTCCCAAAACATCCAATAAAAAGGATGATGAGGATTTTGAGCGATTTGTTGAAATGATTAGACCTGTCTTTCTGCAAATGCGTTTGACAGATAGGCTCAAAATGTCTCCTTATGCTAAGTACATGAAGGATATTGTGACTAATAAGAGGAGGATACCTGAGGTTGAGATTTGCACCAAACTCGCTAATTATACCTTCAAGGGTGGAACTCCTAAGAAACTAGGTGATCTCGGAGTGCCCACTATACCTTGATCCATTAAAGGCAACTACGTTAGAACTTCTTTATGCGACCTTGGAGCCGGTGTTAGTGTTGTGCCTCTTTCTCTTTATCGTAGACTTGAACTGGATAAGTTGACACCCACTGAAATCTCTCTGCAAATGGCCGACAAATCAACTGCTTTCCCTATCGGCATTTGCGAGGATGTGCCTGTTGTGGTTCCAACGTCACTATCTTAACAGACTTTGTTATTCTGGATATTCCCGAGGATGATGCCATCACGGTCATCCTTGGAAGACCCTTTGTAAACACTGCATGGGATGTTATTGATTGCAACAAAGGCAATGTCACTTTCCATGTCAGTGGTAATGAGCATACGGTGCACCTTCCGAAGAAACAATATCGAGTACATTGCATCAATGCTATCGAAAAGACTTCATCGATTCTTATTGGGAGCTTTGAATGCCCTATGCCTACTGTGAAGATGAAGTCTGATTTGCTTGTTGGGGAGATTCACATCCTAATTGAGGTAACCTAGTGACTATTCAAAAATTCTCCGTTTCGTTTTGCGATTCGAAAAAGTATGTCAAGGAGACTTGATCAACCTCATTGATGGATTTCTTTCGATGACCATGAGATGGAAGAATCGAGGAGTCACAAACGTGTGTTCCAAGTTTTCACCTTCGGTAGCTTAGAAGAAAAATGATAGATTTAGTTTAGTTTTCCCTGTTTTCTGCTTTTAGCGTCCCGTAGAAAAGTACCCCGAAAATAAGAGTTCTCCGAATGTCCTGAAAATCAAGTATGAGTTTTTCTGGAATTCTTGAAATTTTTTGAGACGGAGAGCTAGTCAAGTGGCTGCACTAGTGGGCCACAAGCCCTGGAGGCGCGGGCACCCCCCTGGCCGCGCCTACCAAGATTGTGGGGGCCACTTGTACCCCCTCCACTTATTCTAGCTCCCATCTGCTTCTCCTACCTCCAGAAAAAATCGCTTCGCAGCTCAAACCCGCGTTCTTGCTCTTCTTGCTGCGATTTTCGATCTCCTTGTGCAAAGCCCCATTCACCAAACTGTTTTGGGGAAATTGCTCCTTGGTATGTGACTCCTCCATTGGTCCAATTAGTTTTTGCTCTAGTGCCTTATACGTCGCGTATTTTTGCTGCCTTGGTGACCCTATTCTTGAGCTTTGCATGCTAATTTTAGCTGGTCCCAAGTAGTTTTGATGCGTGATATGGCCCCTAGGCACTTGTTGGAGTAGTTGCTATGAGTTTTGTTGAGCCTTGTTCACTTTTCCTTAGAGTCACTAAAAATTTCAGAAATTTTCAGAGATAGAAAAAGGAAAAGATGAGGACGTTCTTAAGAGGCTCTTCAAGTCGTGACCCCAAGGATGATGGGAATGAGAAGAAGAAACCCAAGTATCCGGTCCCCTGAGTTGCAGAAGTTCGAGCGTGCGAGTGGCCAAGCGATGTGTTCTTATGCGCCACCGGACTTTATGAGGACTTTTACTACTTGGTGGAGAATGCACGCCTTACCGCCTTCGTTGAAGATAAGTGTCCGCAATACCTCCTCCTCACTAATATTTTCGTGCAAAGCTTTAATTTCTATCCAAGGAAGAATCCTCCTATGGTTGAATTCAAATTATATGATATCCCCCAGCGCATGTCACTTCAGGATTTTTGCAATGTTTGCAAATTACCTTATGTTGGGGATATTCATGAACCTTGTCCACGGGACTTGGAGGCTTTCATAGATACTATTGTTGTAGGAGAGGAGAGAGGAGTGTCTTGCGCTAGAGCAGCTAGCATACATTTTCTTGTGCTTCGGTACTTCTCATTATTCGTGGGAAAATGTTTGATTGGCCGTGGGAAAGCTGGGGCCCTTAGCTCCACAGATCTTGCGGTTTTGCGCGAAGCCCTTTATAATGATAAAACTTATAGCTTGGGCGCTATAGTAGCTCAACGGTTGAACACGAACCGTTCTAAAGGCGTTGTCTATGGAGGTATCTATGCTACCTGTCTTGCCACACATTTTGAGATACCTATTAGACTGGACGAGGAAGAAGAAATTCTTCTTCCTGAGAGATATCTAGATTATGATAGCATGGTTCGCCATGACTTTCTTGATAAAGATATAAATAGAAGGATGATTTATAACCTGGTATTTAGTCAGGGTACTCTTGAGACTATTACTTTGCCTGCTCCTTCTTTGTTCAATCTTCATACAGGCAGGTACATTATTATGCCCTCGGACATCTACGCATATTGGGGCATACCGCCACCACAGGCGCTCGTGCCCGAGCTACTAGTCGAGTACCAGACACCAGTTTATTAGTGGGAGCCAGAGGAGCTCACACAGTAGTGGCACCCTCAGTACACTCCGGAGTACACCGGAGATGGTTATTTCCCTACTTGGGAGTAGAACAACTTAGGCCAAAAGCCTAAGCTTGGGGGAGTACGTGTTTCTCACCGACTTTATATTCTTGTTCACGCTTTCACTTTGTTAGTCGGTGTTCACACTTTGCCACTGTATCATCCATGCTAGTTTATTTATTTTTCTCATTTTATTTTCATGTGTTTGTCTATTTTGAGAAAACCCAAAAAGATTTTCTTGTTCTTCCTTTTCTTGTTGGGAGCTTTCCCGTGTAAATAGTTTTATTTTTCTTTGGGTCAAGGTAGAAGACCATGGTTACAATGTTTAGTGCCTCTCGCATGCATATCTATTTATCCGTCAAAGAGCCATACTACTTTGTCTTCTCCTTTGTGTTTGCTTCCAGATTCCAGCTTAGTCCAATGCACGAGCACTCTTATTATTGTTCACATCATTCGGTCGTGCAAGTGAAAGGCAATAATGTCGATATATGATGAAGTGACTGAGCCTGGAAAAGCTGGTATGAACTCGATCTATTTTATTTTTATGACTAGCTCATCGTTTCTAGTTCAGCTTTCTTGTGAGAGAAACATGTTTGCAATGAAAAATTAGAGATCATAGTTTCTGATGCCATGCTTAATTAGCTAGGAGCTTATAATGGTTTGTCTTGGATTCCAACATGAATTTTGAGATGACTATGATGTAGTATGATAGGATGGTATCCTCCTTTGAATGATTCAAGTGGCTTGACTTGGCACATGTTCACGCATGTAGTTGAAACAAAATGAACATAGCCTCTATGATATTCATGCTCATGGTGATTTATGCCCTACTCATGCTTGCACTCAATGTTGTTTAATCTCAATGCATTTTGATGACTATTGTCGCTCTCTAGTTGGTCGCTTGCCAGTCTTTTGCTAGCCTTCACTTGTACTAAGCGGGAATACTGCTTGTGCATCCACTTCCATAAACCCAAAGTTGTTCTATAGGAGTCCACCATACCTACCTATATGCGGTATCTACCCGTCGTTCCAAGTAAATTTGCATATGACACTCTCTAAATCTTCAAGAAATAATATGTTTTGTATGCCTGAACCGCTCATGTGGTGACAAAGGGCAATCAGTATCTTCCATGCTAGGCGTGTTATCCTTGATATGTGTGTATTCACTATCATTCACGAGAAAGGGGCCGGTAATTGGAATGCCCAGTTCCATGCTCAAATCAAAAAGATAATTGCAAACAAAACTCCCCCTGTATTGATGTTGGTATGGACGACACCCGAGTATTCGGCTAGTAGTGGAGTGTGAATGATCGGTGTGGGGGAGTCAAAACTTTACTTTTCTGTTTGGGAACCGCCTATAGCATGTGTAGCATGGAAGATGGTGAGAACCCTTGGTCATTGCATTGACAATGAAAGCATGCCACCCAAAATTATTTATCTCTGTTTTCAAAGCTTGACCTCTCGCACCTCTGCAAATCAATGCTTCCCTATGTGAAGGGCCTATCTATTTATGTTCCTGTTGAGTCATCCTCTTCTTATAAAAGCACTTCTTATAAAAAGCACCAATTAGAGAGCACCTGTGTCATTTTTATGCTTTGATTTTAACTATGATTGAGTATGAGTGTGAATGGATCTTCTTTGCCATGAATTACAATGTTTAGTCAGCCCTTGGTCTTTGAAGGTGCTCTGCATTTATGTTTTGCGGTCTCAGAAAGAGCTAGCGAGATACCATCTGTTCGTACTGCTTCATGATTGTTTTGATTGAAGTGTTGACATTTGAAACTCATTATTATTTGCTTGCTAGTTGATTATGCCTAGATGTCATTTGCTTTTGTGGTTTGCTTATGATCTTGCTGAAATTCTGGATATGAGTTAGACATAGTTGCATCAACAAGATCAAACGGAGTTCCTAAAAGTTTTTCTTTTGTCTCTTTTAGTTTGTCAACTGAATTTCTTGAGGACAAGCAAGGTTTTAAGCTTGGGGGAGTTGATACGTCTCCGTCGTATGTACTTTTCCAAACTCTTTTGCCCTTGTTTTGGACTCTAATTTGCATGATTTGAATGGAACTAACCCGGACTAACGCTGTTTTCAGCAGAATTGCCATGGTGTTGTTTTTGCGCAGAAATAAAAGTTCTCGGAATGACCTGGAAATTTACGGGGATTTTTTGTGGAATATATGAAAAATACTGGCGCAAGAATCAACCGAGAAGTGGAGTGTGGAGCCCACAAGCCCACCTGGCGCGGCCCCCCTAGCCGCGCGTGGCAGGCTTGTGGGGCCCACGTTGCTCCACCGCCTCCAAATCTAGGTCTATTTAGTCCCTTTCGTCTGAAAAAAAATCAAGGAGAAGAGTTCATCGCGTTTTAGGATATGCAGACGCCGCCTCCTCCTGTTCTTCCTCTGGAGGGCAGATCTGGAGTCTGTTCTGGGCTTTGGAGAGGGGAGCTCGTCGCCATCGTCATCACCAACCTTCCTTCATCGCCAATTCCATGATGCTCTTCAAGTAATCTCATTGTAGGCTTGTTGGACGGTGATGGGTTGGATGAGATCACTAGTAGAAAAAGGGCCTTTTGTCCCGGTTCGTAAGGGCCTTCTGTCCCGGTTTCGGAACCGGGACTAAAAGGTCGTTACTAATGCCCTTGGCCATTAGTCCCGGTTCTTACACGAACCGGGACAGATGGGACTCCACGTGGCCAGTGCGGCGAGCCCGGGCAGGGGGGCTTTAGTCCCGGTTGGTGACACCAACCGTGACCAAAAGACATCCACGCGTCAGCATTTCAGGTGCTGGGGTTTTTTTTGAAAGGGAGGAGGGGGTTTTGGGGGTTTTGGGGGGTTAATTTAGGTGTTTCATATATTGTGTTAGCTAGCTAATGAATAGAGAGAAGTGTGCTCTCTTATCTCCGTGCTTGGTCGACGCTACATACTATACGTATAGAGAGGACTAGACACGCTAGCTAGTAAGCAAATGAAGGAAACAGAAGATCGTCATGAACATATGCATACAAAGAGAAGTGATATCGACCACCTCTCCTTCTCTGAGAGATTGGTCGAACAACAAGTTCTTGTATATCTATCCAACGCTACTGGCTACATATATACAATATAATTATCTCTTACAATATAATCTCCTAATTAAAATTCAACTGATTACGGTTCACATGGTATTCTCCGTCTTCAGGGATCACGTGGTCAAGAAAGAATGCCGCTAATTCCTCTTGAATTCCTCGCATACGATGTGCTGGTAGGAGTTCATTCCGCATCCGATATATCTAATTTGAAGAAGGGGGTCAATACATATATATGAATAAATGAAACTGAACACAAATGATGGTAATAAAATAAAATTGTGAATATTATTATTTACGCATGTCATATAGTTTGTCAGAGTAGCCCCGCTCACAGGTCACGTGGCGGATGGACTCGCAAATGTAGTATCCACAATAATCATTCCCTGGTTCCTGCCACAACCACTTTACAAGGAAGAGAGGTCAATCAAACTGATAGTTAGCAAGCATGCTAAATGGTATTGATCAAACTAGCGCTTGAATCACTAGGAGATGCGTGGAACATGCTACTATAGTACTTACTTTCGGGTGTCTAAATTGCAGCTTCTTCGGCGGTCCCAGAGTTTTTGCGGCGAATTTTTTCCAAACCCTGGCAGACAGAGAAAACAATTACTTGATATCAGGAAATGAATAAAGTTGACGATATGGTGCGATAATGATCGATTTAACTTACTTCTCTAGAATTTCAGTCATGTCCGCATACTCGTTGGGATCTTTTCGTTTCGAGTCTAAGACGGTTACTAGTCCCTGCTCAAGCTTAATCTCTAGGAGAATATAGTGGAAGCTGCGCACGCATGCATAACTCATCAATTACATTACTATAACCTTGACTAATAAGGGAAACCGAATATGCACAAGACAGTAACACTCACTGGAATTCGTAAGGGAAGAGTATTATAGCTTTGTTTTGATTCAATACAAACGATTGTAGCAGGTTGGCCTCGGTATCTTTGGCCTGAGATTTAATCATAAATGCATCTACGAGATTTTGTTAATGAACCCATTATTACCGATTTGTCTTTTCTTCAATTCGACGATCTTCAATCTGCATATAATATAGTGAGGATAATTAAAAATACATGCAATGAAAGAGCTGACCTATATATAGAGACTTAATGACATAAGTAGTACTACTTACAGGCAGTAGCAAGTGATCATTAATTTATCGAGGGCCTTTAGATTGAAAAATGGGAAGAACTCCTCAAATGGAACAATCAACAGTTGAAGCCCAACGAGGTCATGTTCCTTTCTAACTCCCAGCGTCAAAATATTACTCCCCCCAGACTCTTTGCAAGTTTTCATGTACCAATCAGACGCCCAACGAGGACACGTCGGAGCAGACGGAGCGGCGATGACTGTCTTTCCTTTCTTACCAGGCAGAGGAGAAGGACTACGCGCCGGAGGAGCCGGAGCGGCGGCGGGTCTCTTCAGTCCTTGTTGCCGAGCCGGAGAAGGAGGAGGCAACTGGCTGCTCGGGCGCGCCGGCGTAGGCGGAGAAGGAGGCGGAGTGCCGTCACGTGCCGAAGAAGGAGGCTGAGTGCCGTGATCACTCACTGGAGGAGGTGGAGGAGGAGGTCGGCCCTGACTTGCCGAAGGAGGAGGAGGAGGCGGAGGCGTCCAGTCCGGAGGTGGATGAGCTCCTTCCGCCATAGGCATGGAGTCTTCAGAGAAGAACCCAGCCGAATCTCCCCTTCACCCGTAGGGTGGTCAAGCTCAAGGTCCTCAAATCCTTCCGTTATTTGATCCACCGTCACCCTAGCATATCCTTTTGGAATTGGCTCGCCGTGGTAGGTTGAGCCAGGTTCATTAGGTATAACAGAGCCAACAGCCGCCTTGACTTTGAATGTCATCCATTGCCTCATAAGGTGGCAATGTTGAGACTCTGTGATAGCATCCACGGGGTAGCACGTGAAGACAGGCTCCAGTTGCTGAGTCTGCTCGGTGGAAGCCAAGCTGCTTCTCTGCTGAGATGGCGGGGTAGCTTCAGGGGAAGCTTCGGCAGGTCGTTTGCTGCGATGTGCTTCTCGTTCCTCTAGCCCTTGTACCCTTTCATGCAGCGCCTGCAGTTGGCTATGCTCCGCTTTCTTCCTCCTCTCCTAGGTTTTGTAACCCCCTGCGTCCGGAAACCCAGCCTTCCACGGAAGGGAGCCTGGCGTGCCTTGTGTCCGTCCACGGTGCTCAGGATTCCCGAGGGCCATTGTGAGCTCGTCTTTCTCTCAGTCTGGAATGAACGCCCCTTCCCGTGCTGCGGCGATATAGTGCTGAAGCTTCCTGAGGGGTATTCGCAGTTTCTCTTCCGTCCAAACGCACTCCCCTGATACAAGTTCCAAGGTTCCGCCAACCCCGAAGAACCAAGTCTGGCAATGGTCTGGCGATCTCAATGTCTCTGGTTCGACCCCTTTAGCAATCAGGTCATTTTCAGCCTTGTCCCACAAAGGTCGGGCTTTGAGGTAACCACCTGACCCCGTGCGATGCTGATGCTTCTTCTTCGCAGCATTTTTCTTGTTTGTCGCTGACATCTTCTTAATCTTTTCCGATGTCTTGTGGGCCACAAATGCGGGCCATTGATCTGTGACAAACGTTTTCAGCTCATTCTTCCACCTCCTGAATAGTTCTGCCATCTTCTTAAGAGCATGAGACTTGATCAATTCCTCTTTAACTGGCTTCTCTGGATCCTCCTCTAGCGGTAGGGTGAAATTTTCCTTAAGCATTGTCCAAAGATCTTCTTTCTGTTTATCGGAGACATAAGACGTCGGCACCTCAGGGTCTTTCTTCTTTGGCTTTAACCATTGCTGGATACTGATCGGGATCTTGTCCCTAACAAGAACCCCGCACTGAGCATGAAATGCATCCCTTGCCCAGATGGGTTCAATCGGCTTGCCATCGCGCGTGATTGCTGTGATCTCAAACCTTTCATCCGAGCGCCACTTTTTCTTCGGGCCTCGTTTCTTTACCGAAGTTGAGGTCAATCCGGAGGGCTAGAGAAAAAAGAAGAAAGACAAGAGTTAATTAATATGTGTACATATGAAAACAATGAATGCATCAATTAACTAGTCAGCACGGGCTTAACTAATATATATATACCTGGCCGGACTCGGTTCGGTCAACGGAGCCATCATGAACGCCCTCTTCTTCACTCGGTCGTTCTAGGTCATCATGAACGCCCTCTTCTTCACCCGGTCCTTCCATATCATCATGAACATAGCCCTCTTCTTCACCCGGTCCTTCCAGACCATCGGTGTCTCCGAGAAACGACGCAATGACATCACTTCCTTGTGCGATTATCTCCCCCAACATCGCTTCTTCCTCTTTGTCTCGGGAGTGATCCATAGTTTCAGCAAATATTTACAACATGTCAATTATTATTCAAACATGGTACAGATGGATATATATTAGTGGCAACCGTAGAACTAGCTAGCTAATCACAATAAGGAATCATGTTAGTGGCCTCGACGATGCTTCTCTAGGGTTTGGGGTGGCCTAGACAACGCTTCAAGGGTTTGGGGTGGCCTCGACACAACGCTTCAAGGGTTTGGGGTGGCCTCGACGACAACGCTCTTTTAACTTGGTAAATTTGGGTGGCCTCGAGAGAGTTTGTCGGGTAGGGGCGCGGCAGGAGGGGGTAGGAGACCAACATCATTTTTTCTCTAGGGTTTGGGTGTCCTTGAGAGTTTTGGTTGAGCGAGAGGGCCGAGGGGGGGTGCTCCCGTGGTATAAGTTATCACGGTCGAGAGTGGGTATATATATCGACCGGCCCTCATGTGGAAGTTATCTGGGAGTGGGTTATATCGACAACGACGTGACATATATATACATGGGAAAATAATGTTATCGGGGAGGGGGTATATCGGTACCCCCCCCCCCTCGTGTTGAAGTTCGATCGGGAGGGGGTATATCGACAATGACATACCCGATAAAAAATAAGAAGACAAAAGAAGAACTAAAAAGAGGAGAAGAAGAAAGGAATAGAAGAGAAGCAATCAAAGAAAAAAAGAAGAAAAAAGGGAGAAGAAGAAAGGAATAGAGGAGAAAGAAGAAAAAAATAGAAATTTCTTTTTTTTTCTTATCCTCTATTCCTTCCTTCTTCTCCTCTTCTTTTTCTTCTTTTTTCCTCTTCTTATTTATTTCTCCTCTTCTTCCTCTCCTCTTCTTCTCCTTTCTTCCTCTTCTTATTTTCCTTTTTCTCCTCTCATTCTTTTTCTTCTTCTTCCTTCTTCCTTCTCTTCCTTCTTTTCCTAAATATATAAAACTTTTCTAAAAATGGAACTAACCTAAAACATACTAAATCAGAGAACATATATAGATAAAACTAACCTAAAATGTACCCAAATGTACTAAAATTCTAACTTTTATATGCACAGAGAACATACATACATATATACATTTTTATAAAAACGCAAAAAACAAATCATTATTTATATGAACAAAGGAGAGAACAGGGTGGGCGGCGCCGGCCTGACCAAGGAGAGGCACGGCGCCGACGTCGGTGTAGAGGGCGGCGACGGCGGCGTGGTCGGGGCAGGGGAGACGACGGGGTGGTCGGGCAGGGATACGGTGGCGTGGTCGGGGGCAGGGCGTCGACGGCGAGCTCGGGCAGCCTGGCGGCGTCGTCGGAGGAATCAAAGAAACTGACAAAATTTTCACAACTGCTGGCTTATATAGCAAAGCCATTGGTACTGGTTCGTGACACCAACCGGTACCAATGCCCCCTTTAGTCCCGGTTGGTGCCACCAACCGGGACCAAAGGTCACTTTTCAGCAGCCCAAAGGGAGGGAAGCGGCGGCCTTTGGTCCCGGTTGGTGGCACCAACCGGGAATAAAGGGTGGGCATTGGTACCGGTTGGTGCCACAAACCGGTACCAAAGGCCCCTGTGCTGCCTGCGTCGCGGCCAAAGTTTAGTCCCACCTCGCTAGTTCAGAGGGACGCGCAATGGTTTATAAGCCCCACTGTCGCACCCCTCTCGAGCTCCTCTCCACTACAGGCTTACGGCCTACTTGCTAATACTTTGCCTGATGGGTTTCTAGTCGTATTCACGCCATGGTGGCCGAGTTGGTGGCATTTTTTTTTATTTTTCCCAGTTTTTTTGTTTTATTTTTTGCTTTATTTATTTTATTTTATTTTTGCATTGGTACCGGTTAACTGCCACAGCCATGGTGCGGTTGAATGTTTAGTCCCACCTCGCCAAGCGAAGGGCTTCCGAGCCTGTTTATAAGCTTCGCCGCGGATGCAACGTGGAGAGGAACATCTATTTTTATTTGTTTTCCATTATTTTTGTTTTGTTTTTTGCTTTATTTTTGTTTTGTTTATTTTTTTAGTTAGCTTATTTTGGTTTGTTTCTCCTTACAACAAAATACTTATTTTTTTTATTTTTTTGTTTCTAATTACTTATTTATTTTATTTTATGATAATTCTTTTTGCCATTAAAGTTTCTAACAAAAAAAGTTCTTTATGAAAATTCTTTTTGCTTTTAATGATTTTTAACAGAAAATACTTTGATAATTTTAGTTGCATTTATTGTTTATTTTTTCTTTTATTGTTTGTTTTGTTTATTTTGTTTTGTTTCTACTTAATTTCAAAGTGCTAGTTAGCTTATTTTGTTTTGTTTCTACTTACAACAAAATACTTATTTTTTTTATTTTTTTTTGTTTATAATTACTTATTTATTTTATTTTATGATAATTCTTTTTGCTATTAAAGTTTCTCTCATATATGGTGGACACTCCCTCACCTAATTTTTTGACCATCGATGATGGCCGCTATTCCTTCTTCCCCTAATACATAACAAATATCTAGCACAAGGAGAAGAAGGAAGAGCGACCCCCATAACAACAGCCGGCATTCTTCGTATCTAAAACCGGGACTAATAACATATGTGGCATGCCACGTGTTGCGCGGCACGCCACGTGGTTTCGCTGGATCTTTAGTCCCGGTTTTTGTCCTGAACCGAGACTAATAACATATGCGGCACGCCACGTGTTTGCGCGTCACGCCACGTGGTTTCGCTAGACCTTTAGTCCTGGAAACTCATCTGTTACAAAGGGATTTCATTTTTTTGAACTTATTTGAACTCCATAGTTTTTATGTGTTCAAAATGCACCATTCAAGGCCACATCATCAATTTACAACCCTTTCTGACTTCATTTGTTATTTTTCATGCATTTAATGATTATTTTGAGCTATAAGACCATGAAATTGAAAAGAATTTGAAATAAACTTTGAAAAGGTTCCAAGTTGGCATGGTATCAACATTTCATCCATATAGCATGTGCAAGAAAGTTAAGAGGGTTACGGCAAAAACTGGATGCACTTCGTGTACAAAACGGACAATCTGTTTCGAAGTATCAGGGTTTCATACGGAAACTCGTCTGTTACAAAGGGATTTCATTTTTTTGAACTTATTTGAACTTCATAGTTTTTTTGTGTTCAAAATGCACCATTCAAAGCCACATCATCAATTTACAACCTGTTCTAACTTCATTTGTTATTTTTCATGCATTTACTGATTATTTTGAGCTATAAGACCATGAAATTGAAAAGCATTTGAAATGAACTCTGAAAAGGTTCCAAGTTGGCATGGTATCATCATTTCACCCACATAGCATGTGTGAGAAAGTTGAGAGGGTTACGGAAAAAACTCGATGCACTTCGTGTACAAAACGGAAATTCTCTTTCGAAGTATCACGATTTCATACGGAAACTCGTCTGTTACAAAGGGATTTCATTTTTTTGAACTTATTTGAACTCCATGGTTTTTCTACGTTCAATATGCAATATTCAAAGCCACATCATCAATTTACAACCCTTCCTGACTTCATTTCTAATTTTTCATGCATTTAATGATTATTTTGAGCTATAAGACCATGAAACTGAAAAGCATTTCAAATGAACTCTGAAATGGTTCCAAGTTGGCATGGTATCATCATTTCACCCACATAGCATGTGCGAGAAAGTTGAGAGGGTTACGGCAAAAACTGGATGCACTTCGTGTACAAAACGGACAATCTCTTTCGAAGTATTAGGGTTTCATACGGAAACTCGTCTGTTACAAAGGGATTTCATTTTTTTGAACTTATTTGAACTCCATAGTTTTTCTGTGTTCAAAATGCACCATTCAAAGCCACATCATCAATTTACAACCCTTTGTGACTTCATTTGTTATTTTTCATGCATTTACTGATTATTTTGAGCTATAAGACCATGAAATTGAAAAGCATTTGAAATGAATTCTGAAAAGGTTCCAAGTTGGCATGGTATAATCATTTCACCCACATCGCATGTGCGAGAAAGTTGAGAGGGTTACGACAAAAACTGGATGCACTTCGTGTACAAAACGGACAATCTCTTTTGAATCATCAGGGTTTCATACGGAAACTCGTCTGTTACAAAGGGATTTCATTTTTTTGAACTTATTTGAACTCCATAGTTTTTCTGTGTTCAAAATGCACCATTCAAAGCCACATCATCAATTTACAACCCTTTCTGACTTCATTTGTAATTTTTCATGCATTTAATTATTATTTTGCGCTATAAGACCATGAAATTGAAAAGCATTTCAAATGAACTCTGAAAAGGTTCCAAGTTGGCATGGTATCATCATTTCACCGACATAGCATGTGCGAGAAAGTTGAGAGGGTTACGGCAAAAACTAGATGCACTTCGTGTACAAAACGGACAATCTCTTTCGAAGTATCTGGGTTTCATACGGAAACTCGTCTGTTACAAAGGGATTTCATTTTTTTGAACTTATTTGAACTCCATACTTTTTCTGTGTTCAAAATGCACCATTCAAAGCCACATCATCAATTTACAACAATTTCTGACTTCATTTGTTATTTTTCATGCATTTACTGATTATTTTGAGCTATAACACCATGAAATTGAAAAGCATTTGAAATGAACTCTGAAAAGGTTCCAAGTTGGCATGGTATCATCATTTCACCCACATAGCATGTGCGAGAAAGTTCAGAGGGTTACGGCAAAAACTGGATGCACTTCGTGTACAAAATGGACAATCTCTTTCGAAGTATCAAGGATTCATACGGAAACTCGTCTGTTACAAAGGGATTTCATTTTTTTTGAACTTATTTGAACTCCATACTTTTTCTGTCTTCAAAATGCACCATTCAAAGCCACATCATCAATTTACAACCCTTTCTGACTTAATTTGATATTTTTCATGCATTTACTGATTATTATGAGCTATAAGACCATGAAATTGAAAAGCATTTGAAATGAACTATGAAAAGGTTCCAAATTGGCATGGTATCATCATTTCACCCACATAGCATGTGCGAGAAATTTGAGAGGGTTACGGCAAAATCTGGATGCACTTCGTGTACAAAATGGACAATCTCTTTCGAAGTATCAAGGATTCATACGGAAACTCGTCTGTTACAAAGGGATTTCATTTTTTGAACTTATTTGAACTCCATAGTTTTTCTATGTTCAAAATGCACCATTCAAAGCCACATCATAAATTTACAACCCTTTCTGACTTCATTTGTTATTTTTCATGCATTTACTGATTATTATGAGCTATAAGACCATGAAATTGAAAAGCATTTGAAGTAAACTCTGAAAAGGTTCCAAGTTGGCATGGTATCATCATTTCACCCACATAGCATGTGCGAGAAAGTTGAGAGGGTTACGGCAAAAACTGGATGCACTTCGTGTACAAAACGGACAATCTCTTTCGAAGTATTAGGGTTTCATACGGATACTCGTCTGTTACAAAGGGATTTCATTTTTTGAACTTATTTGAACTCCATAGTTTTTCTGTGTTCAAAATGCACCATTCAAAGCCACATCATCAATTTACAACCCTTTCTGACTTCATTTGTTATTTTTCATGCATTTACTGATTATTATGAGCTATAAGACCATGGAATTGAAAAGCATTAGAAATGAACTCTGAAAAGATTCCAAGTTGGCATGGTATCATCATTTCACCCACATAGCATGTGCGAGAAAGTTCAGAGGGTTACGGCAAAAACTGGATGCACTTCGTGTCCAAAACGGACAATCTCTTTCGAAGTATCAGGGTTTCATACGGAAACTCGTGTGTTACAAAGGGATTTCATTTTTTTGAACTTATTTGAACTCCATAGTTTTTCTGTGTTCAAAATGCACAATTCAAAGCCACATCATGAATTTACAACCCTTTCTAACTTCATTTGTTATGTTTCATGCATTTACTGATTATTATGAGCTATAAGACCATGAAATTGAAAAGCATTTGAAATGAACTCTAAAAAGGTTCCAGGTTGGCATGGTATCATCATTTCACCCACATAGCATGTGCGAGAAAGTTGAGAGGGTTACAGCAAAAACTGGATGCACTTCGTGTACAAAACGGACAATCTCTTTCGAAGTATCACGGTTTCATACGGAAACTCGTCTGTTACAAAGGGATTTTATTTTTTTGAACTTATTTGAACTCCATAGTTTTTCTATGTTCAAAATGCACCATTCAAAGCCACATCATCAATTTACAACCCTTTCTAACTTCATTAGTTATTTTTCATGCATTTACTGATTATTTTGAGCTATAAGACCATGAAATTGAAAAGCATTTGAAATGAACTCTGAAAAGGATCCAAGTTGGCATGGTATCATCATCTCACCCACATAGCATGTGCGAGAAAGTTGAGAGGGTTACGGCAAAAACTTGATGCACTTCGTGTACAAAACGGACAATCTCTTTCGAAGTATGAGGGTTCCATACGAAAACTCGTCTGTTACAAAGGGATTTCATTTTTTTGAACTTATTAGAACTCCATAGTCTTTCCATGTTCAAAATGCACAATTCAAAGCCACATCATCAATTTACAACCCTTTCGGACTTCATTTGTTATTTTTCATGCATTTACTGATTATTATGAGCTATAAGACCATGAAATTGAAAAGCATTTGAAATGAACTCTAAAAAGGTTCCATGTTGGCATGGTATCATCATTTCACCCACATAGCATGTGCGAGAAAGTTGAGAGGGTTACGGCAAAAACTGGATGCACTTCGTGTACAAAACGGACAAATTTCTTTCGAAGTGTCACGGTTTCATACGGAAACTCGTCTGTTACAAAGGGATTTTATTTTTTTGAACTCCATAGTTTTTCTATGTTAAAAATGCACCATTCAAAGCCACATCATCAATTAACAACCCTTTCTAACTTCATTAGTTATTTTTCATGCATTTACTGGTTATTTTGAGCTATAAGACCATGAAATTGAAAAGCATTTGAAATGAACTCTGAAAAGGTTCCAAGTTGGCATGGTATCATCATCTCACCCACATAGCATGTGCGAAAAAGTTGAGAGGGTTACGGCAAAAACTTGATGCACTTCGTGTACAAAACGGACAATCTCTTTCGAAGTATGAGGGTTCCATACGAAAACTCGTCTGTTACAAAGGGATTTCATTTTTTTGAACTTATTTGAACTCCATAGTCTTTCTATGTTGAAAATGCACCATTCAAAGCCACATCATCAATTTACAACCCTTTCTGACTTCATTTGTTATTTTTCATGCATTTACTGATTATTATGAGCTATAAGACCATGAAATTGAAAAGCATTTGAAATGAACTCTGAAAAGGTTCCAAGTTGGCATGGTATCATCATTTCACCCACATAGCATGTGCGAGAAAGTTGAGAGGGTTACGGAAAAAACTGGATGCACTTCGTGTACAAAACGGACAATCTCTTTTGAAGTATAAGGGTTTCATACGGAAACTCGTTTGTTACAAAGGGATTTCATTTTTTTGAACTTATTTGAACTCCATAGTTTTTCTATGTTCAAAATGCACCATTCAAAGAAACATCATCAATTTACAACCCTTTTCGACTCGGGCATTAGTCCCGGTTCGTAATGTACTCCAAAGTGCGTCGGTCACCGTACATCCTTTGGCGGTTCATCTCTATTATGAAATTAAGTATATATCAAAAAACCATTGCAAAACAAAATGAATAGAGAAATGACCAAATTAATGAAAGTTCATCATCACATTAAAACCAAAGCACAATAGTGATCAAATGTTATTATTGAAAAATAAATACATAAATTTCTCTCATAAAACAACATACAACTATGTAAAACATTTAAATGCAACAACAAATGCGATCAAAATCGCAAGTAAGGTAATAATTGACCCAACAACATAATGATACCAAGCCTCTTTATCAATGGCATATTTTCGAATATTCCTAATCTTCAAGCGCATTTCATCCATCTTCAAGCGCATTGCATCCATCTTCAACCGCATCGCATCGATCATCATCATGTGATCGTCAATGACCTCGGCAACATGCAACTCCATTTCCATATTCTTATCCTCAATTATTTTCAATTTTTCCTTCTAGTATTTGTTTTCTTTTTCAACCAAAGTTAATTCTCGAGAAGCATTTCTAGGTGGGTTGGAATTTCCGGTTCACATTCCTCCTAGATTAAAAATATATGTCACGTTGGTCATCATAATTGTCATAAACAATAAATGAACCAAATAGTTATGAAAAGATAATATATACCACATCTGAATCATAGACAGGACGAGGGCCGACGGGGGCGGATACCAAAACCATCGCACTATATAATAACAAGGAATAATACAAGTAAGAAAATTAGACAAGTATCTATTTGAAGTCAGAATTTTTTTCTTTCAGAAAGAAGATAAGAACAAGAGGCTCACCACGGTGGTGCCGGCGACGAGATCGGCGCGGGCGATCGACGACGGAGAAGACGGGGTTGGGACGGGGCGTGACGGACCGCTAAATCTAGACAAGTCGCGTTGAAAATGGAGCTCGGAGGTCGAGTTTCGAGAGGAGAAAGCTTAACTAGTGTGGCTCGGGCATTTCATCGAACACCTCATGTGCATAGGAGGTGAACTAGAGCACCCAAATGCCCTCCCCTCGCCGGCTCGACAAAAACAGAGCACTGTGGAGTGCTCTGCCACGGCGGTAGGTATATATGTAGGCAAGTTATTTGTCCCGGTTCGTGGCATGAACCGGGACTAATGGTTGTGGGCCAGCAGCGAGGACCATTGGTCCCGGTTCGTGGCTCGAACCGGGACAAATGGTTCCACACACTACACCAGGACAAAGCTTTGGTAACACCGTCTTGTGTTACTATAGGCCCAAAAGTATGTTACTAGGTCATATAGTAACACCGTCTGGAACGTGTTCCGTTAGACCGTGTTACTAAGTGGTGTCATCTGTCACACATAGTAATTGTTACGATATATTAGAAACGGTGTTACAATTATATTATAGTAACATGCATATTATGTGTTACCAAACACAATGGTAACACATTTTTTAATTTGTAGTAACACCCATAGTAACATGTTTTCTTAGACGTAGAACATTGCTCGTAACATGTTTTTGTAAGTATAGTAACACAATAGTAAAATAATTTCTTTAACATCAGAACACAACTAGTAACACAATATCTAAATATCATAACACTAATGTTTTGTGTCAACTAGTCTAGTAACAATCTTTTTAACTATAGTAACACCATTGATAACACTAGTACACTACTATATCAATATGATAACATAATTAATGTATTTTTTATTATGAACCACAAAATTTGTACCCATTTTATGGAATATAATTTTATGTAATAAAATTTAAATTGTGCATATAGTTAAATAATTTTATTATTATGCTTGGCAACATCAAAATGGTATAGAAATTCAAGCACAACACACATATAAATTCAAAATATGAAGATATTTAATACGGATATATAGTGTCTGATACATATGCATTACAATAAAGATATCATTTGTTTGATTTTAAGAATAGAAAACACAACTCTGGGGAATATTACAACATATCACTTGCATCAATTCGAAGAAAGAAAAAGATCTTGCGGATGATTTTACATTTTTCAATATATCAATGTAAAACTACTGACTATTGGTAGCTAAAATCTTCAAATTTTATTTGCTGCTTGATCCAAGAATTCAGCAGCAACTCAATTGTCCTTCTCTTGAACCTGTACAGGAAAATTACACTTAGATATATGTGATTAATTATACACAAATATGCTTCCAGAATGTGGAAGAGAAGATTTTAACTTACAAAAGTTGAAGATCAGGCAATTAAGTATCCTGGAGAGAAAGCCTCACCAATTGTCTTGCAATCAGAAATTTTCCTTACAAACTCCTCACTATCAAGAATAAGTTGATCTATGTGCACAAGAGCAAGTTCAACACCTAACTCAACACCACCAGCATTAGTTTTTGGATATGTTGATGTCTTTAAAACTATGGAACCCGGCCTATCTTATGATCAATATTAGCATTCAACGACAACAATAATATAATTTGCATGAACAGTGTGAGCTCTTTTGAATGTCAGCCCAATAGAGGTGCCCCAAAAAACTAAATAAACCGGACCCGACATCAAAGTCTACTGCCCAAGGTCACCTCACTTGCTCATGCTTGGTTAAGTTTATTCATATTGAGCAAAATTTATTAAAAAATCCATTTTCAAAGAGGCATGATAATGTGATTTGGGTTAAGAATTTGGGTGCAGTAAACCATGTCCCTTTGAGGATCTTTACTTTAATGGAAGAAGTACGCCTTCTTTTGATGAGAGTTGGGTGTGGGTGTTCAGTTATAGACCCTTGTTGGTTTAGTCTTGAAAAATATTCACGCATAAGATCCCTTGCTTACCTCACCTACCAAGAGACAATAATATCAGATGGAATGATATTCATATGTTGAAGCTATAGAAATCTGCAACTTCAAAGCTCGAAAGCACACAAAAATTACCTCTGACACAGAATCAATAGCAAGGCCTTGTGGCGACGATGAACTTTGTGGTATTTGTAATTGATTGACATCATGGTCACCAACCTAGTTACATGAAACAACAATGGTAAGGAAGTAACTATTTTATATTCAATGTTTGTGACATGAGTAAGAGTAACTATAGGCATACCTTTTCGAGCAAACGTGATAAATTAGTATACTCAGAAATGTCATGTTGTAAAGATGAGCGTGCCTCAACAGATCGAGTGTATTGGATTTCTGCAAACTGAAATATTAATACAAAGGTTTGAACTAACAAGCAATGACATAACAAGACAATTTAATTTACAAATAAACATGTGAATGGACGGGGCAGAGAAGTACATAGTACCATGTAAATGCACCATCAGCATGGTGTGCCAACCAACAATATTAGTGTTGATGATCGCCATGATACTGCTACATCAGGCATATGCGCATCTACGATTCCACCAACTATTCAGAGCGATATAAAATCCATCACCGCGATTCCACCAACTATTCCAAGAAACTAGATACTCCTACAAGAAGTCTGATGATGTTGTCTACTTCCCTAAACAGAAGGGCAAACAGAAGGACATATGATCGTCAGGTGAAGGTGCAGTACACCGGCTGCATCCGGAATCAAAATCTGGTTTACCCCTATTTGCCATCTCACTCATTTAACTAGTCTGCTGAGTTTATCCTGCAACTATAATTAATTTGAGAGCAAGTGGGTAACTACGAGCAGGGGCGGAGCTTCCTTGAGGCCGAACTGGGCCGTGGCCCACCCAGGTTTTTGCCGTTCTTTTACCTATGCCTAGCATCTCAGCCCATAGCCCAACACCTGTAGGCTACAGCCTTAAGAACAAAATACTCTACCTCAACCCTTTTCTAGTATTTCATTTCAAGCACGAAGGCTCCGTCCTCACACGAGCAACGTCGTAGTGGCACTAGGTTTAGCACCGGCAGTCGGCAAGGCAGCTGCACGGGCACACGACAGGGAGCAGCCGCCACCCTAAAGTGTCTCACGTTGCAAGCTAGGGCACCAGCTGACCAGCCATAAGGTCCAACCATACAGCAGCGATGCAGCAACATGCAGTGTTATCCGGATGACTAGCAAGTGATGACTCAAGCAATGCGCACTATTGTCTGTTACGCTGCACATACACAACCGCACATGCATAGTTTTCTTTTCCACCAAACGTCCCATTTATAAGTCGATGCCAATTTTCTATAGTCTGTTGGTTATATCACTCTGAACAGTATGAATTTCAATCATTTGACGAACAAAAGTCATATTCTGCACTGACTAATTCCTACCGAAACGTATAGTATAACTGAGATTTTTAGAGGCACTAGAACTGGACTTATCTAATCAGAGAAGGAGTGGACATTCAGATCACAGAAGGGGTGGGCATTCAGATCAGAGAATGGGTGGTCATTCAGATCAATACCAACCACAAAAGGTGTTGAAGCTGAACACCGATGAAGCCGTTGCCGCTAGCTTCAACGGCGCCGACGTCATTCAGATCCAAACGGCGCCGTGGCAGGTCGAGAAAGTGTCAGATTGATCCGGTGGTCGAGGTGGGGATGGGGGCGGCTGCAGCCGATGGTCGTGCTGGTTGCTGAATGGCGGCGTGCTCGGCGTTGGAGGGCGGCGAGGTAGCCGCCAGAATGGGGACGTCGTGGACGCTCGGGCGGTGAGGCGACGGTTGGTCTAGGGTTGAGGTGGGGAAGGGGATTGCAGGCGACGGCCGGGCTCAGCGCTGAAAGGGCATTCTGATCAGTTAGGCGATTGATATATGATTTTTATTTTGCGTATTTTTAGGTAATTGGAAGGAAAATTAAGCGCGAAATTAGAGGTTTTGCACAAGGAAAAATCTTGATTTTGTACCATCGATGGATGGTTGGAGGCAAATTTGGATCTATACCTCGCAATAAAAAACAAGTTTGGATCTATATATTTTTATCTATAAACAACTGGAGGAAAATTGTGTTGGAAGAAGCAAGACATTGTTGCATATATTTGTTTGTTTGACATGGACATTATCTAAAAGTATTTTTTGCATGAAAAATATATTGTAGAGGGAAATTAGGTATAGTTAAATCGTAGTGACGATTGGCGAGGCGGTGTTGTTATTACCATCGACAATAGTTGGTTAAACAAAAACATTGTAATTCGATCATCTGACCTTATTCCTCATCAATCGTCTGGGCCAAAATCACATCATTCCACACAACTACCAATGGAAGCTATGACCAGCGTGCGAGAAAGTTGCCACCGGCAATGTTATAAGAAAACGCATGTGGGGGTGCTACAAAGTGGCGATGACGAGATGAGCCAGTTGTGATCGACCACCAACGGTGTTGCAACAACAAATCTGAGAGGCTAGCACATCGACCTAGTCTTGTCCTTCCTTCCACCTTCAAGGCGACAGAGAATAAGTGAAGAGGAGACCAACTACACTCACAGTTTTAAAATTTGGTCATACTTGTTGGACAAAAAAACGGCAAACAATATGTGTAGTGGTGCTAAAAAGTGGCGACGATGCGATGTGTCAGTGCTACTGAGCGTCGATAGTGTTGCAACACCAGATCTGAGTGGTTGGCACATCGAACCAATATCCTCCTTCCTTCCAGCCCCACGGCGGCAGAGAATAAGGGAATAGGAGACCAACCACACCCACTGCCCATGTAAGCTACGATCGGCGTGGGAGAAAGCCAAAACCACAAGGTCGACGACTTTTGATGCGTGCTAAGAGCAAATGTGGTGGTGGTGCAAAGTGGCGATGACGAGATGTATTAGGTGGGATCGAGCACCGACAGTCCTGGAATGATAGATCTGAGAGGTAGGCACATCAAACCAGTCCACTCCTTCCTTCCACCTTCATGGCTTTGCGCCGGTCACCCGAGTCCACAGACGGAAGTTAGGCAACCGTCAAGATTATGGGTCATCACAACCACCTCTCCATTACATTAGACCTCAATTACAAAAAAAAGGAACCATGCTGGTGACAGGACTGGAAAACCAGAACCGATGACCTAAGCAGTTGGCTAAGCTCCATGGACCGTCCATGCAATCAAACGGAAAAAATTGTTCGGAACATGTGTTTTAATATAAACCAGTGTTTCTAGAAAAGACCATAGTTTGATTAGTTTTCATTCATTATCAATAAGTTAGGGGTTTATCCCAAATCGATGGACATCAATCCATTTCCACCCCTTCCACCATCGTTGTTTCTTCCATTATCACGCGCAATCGCCCCTTCCAATATGGGCACGACTATGTCTATTGTTCAAGCGAGCGAGCATATGGGATGGTCGACGTGCACGGGAAGCACCTGCCTATTTTCTATTTTGTTTTTGTACGTCTTTTTTTTTTATTTTTCCTTTCCTTTCTATTTTTGTTTATACTTCAAAATATTATAAAATATATACATTTAAAAACACTATTAAAAAACACAATTGAATAAATGTTGAATAAGTATTTAAAAACTATTGAATAAGTATTGAAAATGTTGCCTAAGAATTTGGAAAGTGTTTAACAAGTATTCAAAAATGTTAAAAAAATTCTAAAATGTTAAGAAAGTATTTATAAATCTTGAATAAGTATTACAAACTGTTGGACAAGTATTAAAAAAATGTTGAGAAAAATATTTAAAAATAATTAATAAGTATTAAAATGATGAAAAAGCATAAGAAAAAAAATGGAGAATAAAAAAGATAACCAAACAAAAAATGTATAATAAAAAATAAAATAGGAGAATACATTTAAAAGCAAACGATAAACAAAAAAGAGGATAAAACATAAAAAACTGGTTTTTTAATTTGTTTTTTAGCAACGGTATTTTTATTTATTTATTTTTGAGAAAAAGCAACGGTGTTTAATTAGTTTCTTTAGGTTTTTTTACTAGTGCTTCAACAGCCCACTTAAATGACCAACGTAGCCCAGCCCAACTGCCCCGCACAACCCACTCGTCCAGCAGCGAGGCAATCGAGCCAGGCATCCCCACTCCCCAGTAGCTGCGCCGCCGGCCGCCCCGCACTGCTCCGCGTACACCAACCCTAGCAAGCCGCTGGTCGCCCGTCCCCGGATTACGTTCGTCCCAAGTCACTCGCTCGCTCGTTGCTCTCCTTCTTCCCGTGATCCCGTCCCGTCCCAAGTGAGCAGGTCACGCCGTCACGGCGCGCAGGGCGCTGGACGCCGCCTCGCCATACTGGAGTGCGTCGGCCGATCGGACGTTTGTCGCCGCCTCGCCGAATTGCTGGAACCAGGGTGCTGGTCGCCGCCTCGCCCACTTCTTCTCGGCTCGTCACACAAGCAACAACAGAGCAAAGCAAAGATTTGCCTTTTTTTGTACAGATTGATTACTAATTGCTACTGTATTTGTTTGATTGTGTTGCGCACTTCCTTGTATGAGATTAGTGAAAAGAATTAGAGATTGATATTTGGTATTTGGTGATTCCTATTGACACTCCATGAACCAAGCATGTTTAAGGCATTATATGAAGACATGTTAGTTTTGTCTCTTGTCACTCAGCCCAGTAACTGCATTTCTTTTTTGTTACACTTGTTAACTTCTCACATTTGATGCACAAAGGAGACAAGATTGAACATGAGCCTTTAATTTTGCCTAACCAAGCTGATCAACTGTTTTACCTAGAAGACGAACTGAACCCAGGTTGGTCAGTGGTGATGCAGGATAAACTACCTAGAAATAGATGTGACACTGGAAATGATGAACGCACACGAGACATAGAAGCTGAGCCATTCCATGTTTCTCACCTCACGGATATGTTCAAAGAGAAAATGAAAGATCAACATTGGGTATGATATGATATTGAGGGAACAATTGTGGATGCTACTGATAATGGATTGATCGATAAGGTATTTATCTGTTCGAGCAACATTTTCATGATTATATCTACACTGTAGTTTTACCTGAAGTCAAAGCTGAGTTTGCATGACATTGAACCATTGTATGTTCTTGCAGATAGTTGGCTGAGCTTACACCCTTCAGAAAATTCGAAGGAATGAGGCCTTCCACTCAACATATAAACCTACCTTTTGTTTTTCTTTATTGCTTTTCAGTTTCTTCTGACATCTAATAATGATGATCCCTAGGATTTGGCAACATCAATAGATCATCATGCAGCGTGTGTGCGCGAAGTTATTTTTTACACGAGTGCTAGACTCGGAGAATAAGCCGTCGTGCTGGTGACGACATCAGCGGCAGACAACAAAAAATGTACATATATATTTGTAGTATGTTCACAGTAGGTCCTCATTGTATTTGTGATTCTGTTACTCTGACATACAAACAGTTTTCTACAAACGACCATCTTTTTCTCGATATATATTTATAATATCAATGAGTGAGTTCTCAAGAGCCAAGTCAGATGGCCTGCCAGCCACTCAAGTGATTCTTTGATCACTGCATTTGGTCTCTTGATCGATCATATATTGTTGCATGTTCTCTTGTGATCTTGTTTTTTATGGCCAAGCCTGATATCGTGTTCTATTGTGATCTTGTTTCTGATAGCCAAGCTTGATATCTTGTTTGCTTCTGACCTTGTGATCTTTAGGCCCTGCTTGGGATATTGGATACATTATCCACCTGTCATTCTTTAGAAGGGTATTATGTAAAAAAAATAGAACCAAAATTGTTGTTTGGATAGATTGTAATCTTTCACATGCAACAGCAGACAAGATGCTGCCCACTCAAGCAAGCCTCTAGCCGAGGATGTTCCACTTGAGGAAGCTGCTTAATTGAAGGTCGTGGCCACAGTCATCGGTGCATCGCCTCTCTTCGCCGTATGGTAGTTACGGTTGGCGGCGACATCGCATCGCC
The DNA here is from genome assembly GCF_904849725.1 of Hordeum vulgare subsp. vulgare. Taxonomy (NCBI): domain Eukaryota; kingdom Viridiplantae; phylum Streptophyta; class Magnoliopsida; order Poales; family Poaceae; genus Hordeum; species Hordeum vulgare. Next base: position 544,364,641 of record NC_058520.1, read on the forward strand.
CTTGCTGCCCCATGGTTGTGAGGCTCTCCAACAAAAATAGTTGTGTGCCATCATGCGATTTAAAATCATGCATGTAATGCATGGTTTGCATAAGAATAACACCTCAATAATTTAAAACGGTCGACAACAAAAATGTTTTAATAAAATAGTAAAATTGACTGTTTCGCTAGAAATACTACTTGAATATATACGGTAGGAAATTCTAAACTGCGGAAACAAAGATGATTGGTAAATTGGGAATCGGCCCCAATACCTGGAAAATCACAATAATTCAATTATCAAACAGATGTGCATAGCAATAAAATTTTGAAATGTCGCAATAACCCAATTCTCAAACAGACGTGAACCACTACCCAAAACAGGAAAATTACAATATCCAATTCCAATTATAATTCCTTTGATTTTTAAAATCTAGTCGTATGGTTTGGTTCTTGGCGAAGAAAGAATTAAAGAAAATAGAGGTTTGGACTTGAAGTAGATGGGCGAGTTACATCGCCGTAATAATTTCTCCAGCCATCTTGGAAAAAAAAAAGTCAGCATGCCGCAATGCGAGGAAAAATGGCAAGGCTGTGAGGATTCAGTGAGGAGGACCATCAGGCAACATCAGCAGATACATAATAAAGCTGATCCATTAATCAGATTGATCAACCGATCTCGTGAGTGCATGACTGCATGGGCCGTTCCGCCGTAGGAGCGCTCATCAGTCGCTGGTGGTTGCTTTGCCGGTGCCCAACAATAATTTTTTACCGGTGTCACACGTTTATATGTGTTATATGTACGTATAATGTAATCAGAAAAATTACCCGGTGTCACAGACACCAGTTGGCTCTACATGAGTCTACCCCTGGGGGCGGCTCAAGGTCGATGGTCTGATTCTTAGTTTCACAAGTTTTGTTTATTTCACTAAAGAAGCACGATTGTTTTTGATAATTTACTATTTTTTGCTAAGAGACCGACACACCTTAAAAATTCGTATGAGGCCTTTGTTCCTTTTTTTCTGGTCAGACCGCCGGTTCGGTTCTCAAAACAAATTCCACTCCATCGTAAGTATTGACATTAAATAATTAATTTCATATGATTATTTTAAAGTGTGCATTTCACATTTATCGTCATCGAGTCATCATAATTTTTCTTTTAAATATGGTTAATATGACATTCACTGTAACCATATCAAAAATAGTTCGGTATTTACCAACCAAACTGTATTGTTTTTTATACCATATTACCAAAGAATGAAAACACTTTACCAAAACAAGAACATATCTATAAAAGATCATGGACACACGGCCCTATGTGTCAAGGTATTTATGATCTATGTATGCAAATGATTTTAGGTTTTTTTAGTCTCACCTAAAATACAGCCTGTAACACTATGTATCAACCATGATTATGTGTTACTAACTCGTAACATTTCAATTACACATGTTTATATGTTACCATGTCAAAAGTCTATGTAACACATTCGACCAACACATATGTATATGTTACTATTACAATATCCAAGTAACAAATTTTGAGGCCTTATATAGTGTGTGTTACTGCCTTTCGTTTGACACAAAATGATGTGTTACAGTAATTTTCCTTGTCACACATATTTTAATCTGTTACATGATTGTGTTACTTAAAGTCTGTTTTGTTGTAGTGACACGAACCGGGACCAATGCCCACAAGGCCCCGGCCGGCCCCTTGGGCTCACGAACTGGGTCTAATACCCCACATTGGTCTCGGTTCTTGAAGAACCGGGACTAATGGGCTCGCCAGGGCTGAACGATAGCCCTGTTTTCTACTAGTGGATCTATCATGTAATCGAGTTAGTTTTGACGGGGATTGATCCCTAGTATCCACTATGTTTTGAGATTGATGTTGCTACTACTTTGCCATGCTTAATGCTTGTCACTAGGGCCCGAGTGCCATGATTTCAGATCTGAACCTATTATGTTCTTGCCAATATATGTGTGTTCTTGATCCTATCTTGCAAGTTGTAGTCACCTACTATGTGTTATGACCCGGCAACCCCGGAGTGACAATAGCCGGAACCACTCCCGGAGATGACCATAGTATGAGGAGTTCATGTATTCACTAAGTGTTAATGCGTTGGTCCGGTTCTTTATTAAAAGGAGAACCTTAATATCCCGTAGTTTCCATTAGGACACCGCTGCCATGAGAGGGATGCACAATAAATGTCATGCAAGTTCTTTTCCCTAAGCACGTATGACTACATACGGAATACATGCCTACATTACATTGACAAACTGGAGCTAGTTACATATCTCTCTGTGTTATAACTGTTGCATGATGAATACCATCCGGCATAATCATCCATCATCGATCCAATGCCTACGAGTTTTTCCTACTAGTCCTTGCTACGTTACTTTGTTGTTACTGTTGTCACAGCTGCTGCTACTGTTACTCTGTCGCTACTATTGTCACTGTTGCTAGTGTTACTGTTGCTACTATTGCTATCACACTACTTTGCTACTGATAATTTTCTGCAGATACTAAGTCTTTCAGGTGTGGCTGAATTGACAACTCAGCTGCTAATACTTGAGAATATTCTTTGGCTTCCCCTTGTGTCGAATCAATAAATTTGGGTTGAATACTCTACCCTCGAAAACTGTTGTGATCCCCCATACTTGTGGGTTATCATGTCTCTCCTGGCTTTTGTAGGACGCCATGTAGGTCCCGTATGTTAGGCTTCTCTCATGTATTCAGAGGTCGTATGAATTTGGAGGTGGGTTGTGAAAAACTGGGTGTCCTGAGAGGACATGAATCCCTGGTCTTAGCTATTGCATCAATCAAGATCATGGAATCTGGCGCACTGGGCTCAGGGTCCTACCTACTGACCGGATATGACCGCTCACGCCCCGGATTAAGTTCGAGACGGAGCTCGAATGCCGAACTAGCAGGGAAATCCTTGTTATTGGAGACCAAAATATAAATGGTTTTAAGATCCAATGGCTGAGAAGGCGAACCTTGAGCTAGTTTCTTGATGGTAGCAATCAAGTGCATGATAGGTGGGACGTGTATTTCCCTCTCGTCAGATCTCATCCCAATTTGTTTGTAGAATGACGGTTGATCATGAGACACTCCCGTGGCTTGGATTCAGCCGAGCAGCTCATGTAATTCTGCAAAATCCGCAATGTCCATGTTTCAAAATTCATGGGGTCGACCCGCAACATCGCTGTCATCGGCATATTTGGAACCACATCGGGGTGATGTTCACCCAAAGATAATTTGCATAGGTGGCATGGCTAGAGCCTTGAGGCCGGAGCCAGGTTAGAAGTTTTCTTGAGGACGAGGTCCACCGTTCCGATTTCAGGGCATCGGGAGGCGAAGGCGTCGTCAGAACAAGGTCCCCCCGGGAATCGGCGACGAATTCTAAGTTCCCAAACTTGATCTCCTAATCGGGGGGGGGGGGGGGGCGGGGAGATTTCTCATCTGATCTAAGCAACCGGTTGTGTTAGCATGCAACACGATGCTATCGAATGCGAAGATTTGTCCTGGGACAAAAACATCCCCGGTAATGATGTCATCGTTGATGATTAGACGGGCCATCAATCCTTGAGTAGTCCCACAGCGGGCTCTTAATGAAAACACCAATGTCGGTGTCAAAACCAGCGGTTCTCGAGTAGGGGTTCTAAAATGTGGATCTTGGATTGATGGGTACAAGAAAAATGGAAGACGGTGTTTACCTAGGTTCGGTCCCTCTTGATGGAGGTAAACCCTATTTCCTGCTCTTGTTTATACTTATGGTGAAGCACAAAGTACATAGTTGATCTACCTCGAGATCGGATGTTGTGGTCTAAACCCTAGGAGTAATGAGATTAATCTTCCCTACGAACTAAAACCACCTGGTTTATATAGATACCAGGGGTGCTAGGGTTACACAACGTCGGTTAGACATTAAGGAGGGATCGTTTCAATAACTACATGTTCATGGAGTCCACACCAAGTCTTCGAAAGAGTCCATCTTTAATACAACACCACTTTATTTATCTAAAGCCCAATAATGATGATAGAACAGGCCAGGAGTCTGGCCCATGGAAATAGGTAAGTGGCCAGAGAAAACCTTGTTGGGGAACGTTGCATGGGAAACAAAAAAATTCCTACGCACACACAAGTCCTATCCATGGTGATGATCATCTACGAGAGGGGAGATTGGATCCACATACCCTTGTAGATCACTAAGAGGGAAGCGTTCAGAAACGTGGTTGATGTAGTCGAACGTCTTCGCCATCCAAATCGCAATCCGTCCCATGAACTCTGTCCCGATCTAGCGCAAACGGACGGGACCTCCGCGTTCAACGCACGTGCACATCGATGACGATCTCCGCCTTCTTGATCCAGCAAGAGAGATGAAGATTAAGATGAATTATCCGGTAGCACGATGGCGTGACGGTGATGATGGTGGAGCTACTCTGGCAGGGCTTCGCCGTACCGTACCGAACTAGCTACAGGGTGTCACGAGGTGGTGGAGGGAGAGAGGGTTGCGGCGTGGACTGAAGTGCCAAAATCCTGTACCACATCCACTATATATAGGTGGGAGGGAGGGGTGGCGCCCTAGGGAAAAATCCCTAGGGTTGGTCGGTGCGCCAAGGAGAAGGAGGAGTTCTCGTCCAATACAATTTGGAGGAGGAGTTCCCTTCTCCTATTCAGTTTGGCTCCTCTCCTCTCTTTCCCTCTTCCTTCGGCCGAATAGGTCCATTGGGCTGGCCACCATCCCACCAGGTGCTGGTGCGCCACCCTTGGGCCCATTTGGTTCCCTCTCGGGTTGGTAGCCCCTCTCGGTGGAACTCCGGAACCCATTCATCACTCCGAGTACTTTACCGGAAATGCCCGAAATCCTTGTGGAAGCCAAATGGACACTTCCTATATATCAAACTTCGTCTCCAAACCATTCCGTCCTGACATCCGGGATGTCATTCGGGACTCCAAACAACATTCAGTTACCAAGATCACTAATTCAACTATACCGAAACGTCACCGAACCTTAAGTGTGCAGACCCTGCGGGTTCGAGAACTATGTAGACATGACCTGAGACACTCTCGAGTCAATAACCAATAGTGGGACCTAGATGTCCATATTGGCTCCTACATATTCTGCGAAGATCTTTATCGTTTGAACCTCTATGTCAAGGATTCAGTTAATCTCGTACGTTGTTCCCTTTGTCCATCGGTATGTTACTTGCCCAAGATTCGATTATTGGTATCTATATACCTAATGCAATCTCATTACTCGCAAGTCTCTTTACTTGTTCCGTAATACAAAATCCCGTGGCTAACTCTTTAGTCACATTGTTTGCAGGGATTGTTGTGATGTTGTACTACCAAGTAGGCCCCGGTATACCTCTCCATCATACGGAGTGACGAATCCTAGTCTTGATTCATGTCAACCCAATAGACACCTTCGGAGATACCTGTAGAGCACCTTTATAGTCACCCAGTTACATTGCGAAGTTTGATACACACAAGGTATTCCTCCGGTGTCCGGGAATTGCATGATCTGATGGTCACAGGAACAGATACATTGACATGCAGAAAACAATAGTAATAAACTGACACAATTAAATTCTATGTTCACAGTTCGGGTCTTGTCCATCGCATCATTCTCCTAATGATGTGATCCTGTTATCAAGTGACAACACTTTTCTATATCGAGGAAACCTTGACCATCTTTGATCAACGAGCTAATCAACTAGAGGCTTACTAGGGCAGTGTGTTGTCTATGTATCCACACATTGTTGGGGAACATAGTAATTTCAAAAAAAATCCTACCTCACACAAGGATCTATCTATGGAGAAACCAGAAACGAGCAAAGGGGTAGAGCATCTTCATACATTTGAAGATCGCTAAGCAGAAGTGTTGCTAGAACGCGATTGATGGAGTCGTACTCGCAGCGATTCAGATCGTGGTGGATTCCGATCTATGCACCGAACAACAGCGCCTCCATGTTAAACACATGTGCAGCCCGATGACGTCTCGAACACCATGATCCATCAAGGGGGAGGAGAGGTTGAGGGAGAGCTCTGGCAGCACGATGGCATGGTGACTGCTTAGTTGTGTGGTATTCCGACACGGCTTCGGCAAGCACTACGGAGGACCAGGAGGAGGAGGGGTGAGGCTACACCGAGAGAGAAAGAGAAATTGTGTTGTTTGCAGCCCCAAAACCCTCTCTATATATAGGAGGGAGGGAGGAGGGTTCACCACCCCTAGGGTTTCCACCCTAGGAGGTGCGACATCCCTAGATGGGTGGAGGGGTGGCGCCCTAGGGTGGGCTTGGAGCCCAAGGCCGCCCCTCCACGCCTAGGGTTTCGCCCCCTCCACCCCTTGTGCGCCTTGAGCCTTAGGCCGGAGGCGCACCAGAACACCTAGGGGATGGTTCCCATCCACTTTTGGCCCATGTAGCACTTTGGGGCTGGTGGTCCTTCCCGGTGGACCCCCGGAACCCTTCTGGTGGTACCGATACATTACCGGTGACTCCTGAAATAGTTCCCGCGATCAAATCCTCACTTCCTATATATGAATCTTTACCTCCAGAGCATTCCGGAACTCCGCGCTACTTTCGGTATCTCATCGGGGATTCCAAACAACCTTCGGTAACCACGTATACTGTTCCAATATAACCCTAGTGTCATCGAACCTTAGGTGTGTAGACCCTATGGGTTCTGGAACCATGCAGACATGACCGAGACACCTCTCCGGTCAATAATCAACAGTGGGGTCTGGATATCCTTGTTGGTTCCCACATGTTCCACGATGATCTCATGGGATGTCGGGGATTCAATCAATCCTGTATGCAATTCCCTTTGTCTATTGGTATGATACATGCCCGAGATTCGATCGTCGGTATCCCTATACCTTGTCCAATCTCGTTACCGACAAGTCCCTTTACTCGTTCTGTAATAGATCATCTCGTGGCTAACTCCTTAGTCACATTGAGCTCATTATGATGATGCATTACCGAGTGGGCCCAAAGATACCTCTCCGTCACACGGAGTGACAAATCTCCGTTCTGTAACACATCATCTCGATTCGTACAATCGAACAAACACTTTTAGAGATACCTGTAGTGCACCTTTATAATCACCCAGTTTTGTTGTGACGTTTGATACACCCAAAGCACTCCTACGGTATCCGGGAGTTGCAAGATCTCATGGTCTAAGGAAACGATACCTGACTTTACAAAAGCTTTAGCAAACGAACAATACGATCTAGTGCTATTCTTAGGATTGGGTCTTGTCCACCACATAATTCCCCATTGATGTGATCCCATTATCAATGACATCCAATTTCCATGATCAGGAAACCATGATCATTTATTGATCAACGAGATTGCCAACTAGAGGCTCACTAGGGACACATTGTGATCTATATATTCACACATGTATTACGGTTTCCGGTTAATAAAATTGTAGCATGAATAATCGAAAATTATCATGAACTAGGAAATATAATAATAACCACTTTATTATTGCCTCTAGGGCATATTTCCAACAGTCTCCCACTTGCACTAGAGTCAATAATCGAGTTACATTGTGATGAATCGAACACCCATAGAGTTCTGGTGCTGATTATGTTTTGCTCGTGGAAGAGGTTTAGTCAACGGATCTGCGACATTCAGATCCGTATGTACTTTACAAATATCTATATCTCCATCCTGGATGTATCCACGAATTGAGTTGAAGCGACACTTGATGTGCTTGGTCTTCTTGTGAAACCTGGGCTCCTTTGCAATGGCAATAGCTCCAGTGTTGTCAATAGAACAGAGTCATCGGGCCCGATGCACTGGGAATCACTCCTAGGTCGGTGATGAACTCCTTCATCTAGACTCCTCCATGTGTTACTTCCGAAGCAGCTATGTACTCGGCTTCACATGTAGATGCTGTCACAACGCTTTGCTTGCAACTGCACCAGCTAACTGCCCCATTATTTAAAATATACATGTGTCCGATTTGTGACTTGGAGTCATCTGGATCTGTGTCGAAGCTAGCATCAACGTAAACCTTTACGACGAGCTCTTCGGCACCTTCATAAACGAGAAACATATCTTTAGTCCTTTTCAGGTACTTAAGGATGTTATTCACCGATGTCCAGTGATCCACTCGTGGATCACTTTGGTACCTCCCTACCAAACTTATGGCAAGGTTCACATCAGTTCTAGTACACAGCATGGCATACATAATAGAGCCTACGGATGAAGCACAGGGGACGGTACTCATCTTTTCTCTATCTTCTGCCGTTGTTGGGCGTTGAGTCGTACTTAACCTCACACCTTGTAATACACGCAAGAACCCCTTCTTGGCCATATCCATATTGAACTTGTTCAATATCTTGTCAAGGTATGTGCTTTGTGAAAGACCTATGAGGCGTCTTGATCTATCTCTATAGATCTTGATGCCTAAAATGTAAGCAGCTTCTCCAAGGTCCTTCGTTGAAAAACTCTTATTCAAATAGGCCTTTATGATTTCCAATAGTTATATATCATTTCCCATCAACAATATGGCATCCACATATAATATGACAAATGCTACTGAGCTCCCACTCACTTTCTTGTAAATACAGGTTTCTCCATAAGTGTGTACAAACCCAAACGCTTCATCACCTCAGCAAAGCGAATGTTCCAACTCCGAGATGCTTGCACCAGCCTAGATGGAGCTCTGGAGCTTGCATACCTTGTAAGCATTGCTAGGATCGACAAAACCTTCCGACTGTAGCATATACAATTCTTCCTTAAAAAGCCGTTCAGGAATGCCGTTTTGACGTCCATTTGCCAGATTTCATAATCATGAAATGCGGTAATTGCTAACATGATTCAGACCGACTTCAACATCACTATGGGTGAGAAGGTCTCATCGTAGTCAATCCCTTGAACTTGTCGATAACCCTTAGCAACAAGTCGAGCCTTATAAATGGTCACATTACCATCCGCGTCAGTCTTCTTCTTAAAGATCCATTTATTTTTCTATGGCTTGCCGATCATCGGGAAAGTCCACCAAAGTCCATAATTTGTTCTCGTACATGGATCCTATCTCAGATTTCATGGCCTCAAGCCATTTCTTGGAATCTGGGCCCGCCATTGCTTCTTCATAGTTCGAAGGTTCACTCTTGTCCAACAACATGATTCCCATGACAGGATTGTCGTACCACTCTGGAGTGGAACGTGTCCTTGTGGACCTTCGAGGTCCAGTAGCAACTTGATCTAGAGTTTCATGATCATCATCATTAACTTCTTCTCTAGCCGGTGCAGGCACCTCACAAACATTTTCTTGTGCTGCGCTACGGTCCGGTTCGAGAGGAGGTACAATTACCTCATCAAGTTCTACTTTCCTCCCACTTACTTCTTTTGAGAGAAACTCTTTCTCTAGAAAGGATCCGTTCTTGGCAACAAAGATTTTGCCCTCGGACCTAAGATAGAAGGTATACCCAATAGTTTCCTTAGGGTATCCTATGAAGACGCATTTTTCTGCTTTGGATTCAAGCTTCTCAAGTTGAAGTTTCTTCACATAAGCATCACAGCCCCAAACTTTTAGAAACAACAGCTTAGGTTTCTTACCAAACCATAATTCATACGGTGTCGTCTCCACAGATTTAGACGGTGCCCTATTTAAAGTGAATACGGCAGTTTCCAATGCATATCCCCAAAATGATAGCGGTAAATCAATAAGTGACATCATAGATCGTACCATATCCAATATAGTGTGATTACAATGTTCAGACAAACCGTTATGTTGTGGTGTGCCAGGCGGCGTGAGTTGTGAAACAATTCCACATTTCCTTAGGTGTGTGCCAAACTCGTGACTCAAATATTCTCCTCCAAGATAAGATCATAAGAACTTTATTTTCTTGTCACGTTGATTTTCCATCTCACTCTGAAATTCCTTGAACCTTTCAAAGATTTCAGACTTGTGCTTCATTAAGTAGACATACCCATATCTACTTAAATCATCAGTGAGGGCGAGAACATAACGATAGCCACCGCGAGCGTCAACGCTCATTGGACCGCATACATAGGTATGTATTATTTCCAATAAGTTGGTCTCTCTCTCCATTGTTCCGGAGAATGGAGTCTTGGTCATCTTTCCCATGAGTCACGGTTCACATGTGTCAAATGAATCAAAATCAAGAGACTCCAAAAGTCCATCTCTATGGAGTTTCTTCATGCACTTGACACCGATATGACCAAGGCGACAGTGCCACAAGTATATGGGACTATCATTATCAACTTTACATCTTTTGGTACTCACACTATGAATATGTGTAACATCACGTTCGATATTCATCAAGAATAAACCATTGACCAGCGGGGCATGACCATAAAACATACCACTCATATAAATAGAACAATAATTAATATGAGATTTAAATGAGTAGGCATCTTGCATCAAGCGAGATCCTAATACAAATTTTCATGCTCAAAGCTGGTACTAAATAACAATTATTAAGGTTTAAAACTAATCCCGAAGGTAGATGTAGAGGTAGCATGCCGACGGCGATCACATCGACCTTGGAATCATTCCCGACGTGCATCGTCACCTCGTCCTTTGCCAGCCTACGCTTGTTCCGCAGTTCCTGTTTTGAGTAGCAAACATGAGCAACAACACCGGTATCAAATACCCATGAGCTACTATGAGCGCTGGTAAGGTACACATCAATAACATGTATATCACATATACCTTTGACGTTGCCGGCCTTCTTGTCCGCTAAGTACTTAGGGCAATCCCGCTTCCAGTGACCAGTTCCCTTGCAGTAATAAAACTCAGTCTCAGGCTTGGGTCCTTTCTTTAGCTTCTTCCTAGCAACTGGTTTACCGAGCGCTGCAACTGCTTTGCCATCTTTCTTGGAGTTCTTCTTACCCTTGCCCTTCTTGAAACTGGCGGTCTTATTGACCATCAACACTTGACGTTCTTTCTTAATTTCTACCTCCAGAGATTTCAGCATTGAATAGAACTCCAGAATGGTTTTCTCCGTCCCTTGCATGTTGTAGTTCATCACAAAGCCTCTATTGCTACGTGGAAGCGACTGGAGGATTCTGTTAGTGACCGCATCATCCGGAAGTTCAACTCCCACCTGAGTTAAGCTGTTGTGCAACCCAGACATCCTGAGTATGTGCTCAATGATAGAAATATTCTCCTCCATCTTACAGCTAAAGAACTTGTCAGAGACTTCATATCTCTCAACCCGGGCATGATCTTGAAAAACAAGTTTCAGCACCTGGAAAATCTCATATGCTCTGTGTTGCTCAAAACGCCTTTGGAGCCCGAGTTCTAAACTGTAAAGCATGCCGCACTAAACCAGAGAGTAGTCATCACTCCGCGACTGCCAGGTGTTCCTAACATCTTGGGTTGCCACAGGAATGGGAGGATCACCTAGCGGTGCATTAAGTACATATGCCTTCTTGGAAGAAGTGAGGATGAGCTTTAAGTTACGATCCCAATCCGCATAGTTGCTCCCATCATCTTTTAGCTTGGTTTTCTCTAGGAACGCGTTGAAGTTGAATGAGATATTTGCGTTGGCCATTGGATCTACAATATTTGTAAAGAAAATTTTAGACTAAGTTCATGATAATTAAGTTCATCTAATCAAATTACTAATGAACTCCCACTTAGATCAACACCCCTCTAGTCATCCAAGTGTTACATGATCCACGTCGACTAGCCCGTGTCCGATCATCACGTCAGACGAACTAGTCATCAATGGTGAGCATCTCCATGCTGATCATATCAACCATACGACTCATGTTCGACCTTTTGGTCTCCCGTATTCAAGGCCATGTCTTTACATGCTAGGCTCGTCGAGTCAACTTGAGTGTCTTACGTGTGTAAACTGGCTTACACCCGTTGTATGCGAACGTTAGAATCTATCACACCCAATCATCACGTGGTGCTTCGAGACAACGATCCTTCGCAATGATGCACACTTAGGGGAATACATATCTCGAAATTTTAGTGAGGGATCATCTTATCTTTGCTACCATCGTTCTAAGCAATAAGATGAAAAACATGATAAACATCACATGCAATCATATGGTGACATGATATGGCCAGTATCATGTTGCTCCTTTGATCTCCATCTTCGGGGCACCATGATCATCATTGTCACCGGCATGACACCACGATTTCCATCATCATGATCTTCATCATTTGTCTCCATGAAGTCGTCACGCCAACTATTACTTCTACTACTATAGCTAACGTTTAGCAATAAAGTAAAATAAGCACATGGCATTGCATCTCATACAATAAATTAAGACAACTCCTATGGCTCCTGCCGGTTGTCATACTCATCGACATGCAAGTCGTGAATCCTATTACAAGAACATGATCAATCTCATACATCACATATGTAACATCACATCCTTTTGTCCATATCACATCACATAGCATACCTTGCAAAAACAAGTTAGATGTCCTCTAATTGTTGTTGCAAGTTTTACGTAGATGATTAGGGTTTCTAGGAAGAACGCTTCTTACCTACGTGACAGCCATAACGTTGATATGCCAATGCTATTTACCCTTCATAAGGACCATCTTCATCGAATCCGATCTGACTAAAGTGGGAGAGACAAACACCCGCTAGACACCTTATGCAACAATTGCATGTCGGTCGGTGGAACCAGTCTCACGTAAGAATACATGTAAAGTCAGTCTGGACCGCTTCATCCCATGATGCCACCGAATCAAGATAAGACTAGTAACGGCAAGCAATTGACAAATCATCACCCACAACTTTTGTGTTCTACTCATGCATAGAATCTACGCACAGAACCTGGCTCGGATGCCACAATTGGGGAAATAAGTAATTTCAAAAAAAATCCTACGTCACATAAGGATCTATCTATGGAGAAACCAGCAACAAGCAAAGGGTAGAGCATATTCATACCTTTGAAGATCCCTAAGCGGAATCGTTGCTAGAACGCGGTTGATGGACTCGTACTCGCAGCGATTCAGATCGTGGTGGATTCCGATCTATGCACCGAACAACGACGCCTCCGTGTTAAACACATGTGCAGCCCGGTGACGTATACAATACCTTAATCCAGCAGGGAGGGAGGTGAGGTTGAGGGAGAGCTCCGGTAGCATGACGGCGTGGTGACGGTGGAGCTGTGTGGTACTCCGACAGGGCTTCGCCAAGCACTATGGAGGACGACGAGGAGGAGGAGTAGGGCTGCACCGAGAGAGAGATAAATTGTGTTGTTTGCAGCCCCAAAACCCTCTCTATATATAGGAGGAAGGGAGGAGGGTGCGCCACCCCTAGGGCTTCCACTCTAGGAGGTGCGGCAGCCCTAGATGGCTGGAGGGGTGGCGCCCTAGGGTGGGCTTGGAGCCCAAGGCTGCCCCTCCACGCCTAGGGTTTGGCCCCCTCCACCTCTTGTGAGCCTTGGGCCTTAGGTGGGAGGTGTACCAGCCCACCTATGGGCTGGTTACCATCCACTTTTGGCCCATGTAGAACTTTGGGGCTGGTGGCCCTTCCCGGGGGACCCCCGAAACCCTTCCGTTGGTCCGGGTACATTACCGGTGACGCCCGAAACACTTCCGACGATCAAATCCTAACTTCCTATATATGAATATTTACCTCCGGACCATTTTGAAACTCCTCGTGACATCCGGGATGTCATCCCGGACTCCGAACAACCTTAAGTAAACACGTATACTATTCCCATATAACCCTAATGTCATCGAACCTTAAGTGTGTAGACCCTACGGGTTCGGGAACCATGTAGACATGACCGAGACACCTCTCCGATCAATAACCAATAGTGGGGTATGGATATCCATGTTGGTTCCCACATGTTCCACGATGATCTCATCGGACGAACCATGATGTCGGGGATTAGGTCAATCCCGTATGCAATTCCATTTGTCTATCGATATGATAATTGCCCGAGATTCGATCGTCGGTAACCCTATACCTTGTTCAATCTCGTTACTCGCAAGTCTCTTTACTTGTTCCATAACACATCATTCATGGCTAACTCCTTAGTCACATTGAGCTCATTATGATGATGCATTACCAAGTGGGCCTAGAGATACCTCTTTGTCGCACGGATTGACAAATCCCACTCTCGATTCGTACAACCCAACAGACACTTTCGAAGATACGTGTAGTGCACCTTTATAATCACCAAGTTATGTTCTCACGTTTGATACACCCAAAGCACTCCTACGGTATTCGGGAGTTGCACAATCTCATGGTCTAAGGAAACGGTACCTGACATTCGAAAAGCTTTAGCAGACGAACAATACGATCTAGTGCTATGCTTAGGATTGGGTCTTGTCCATCACATCATTCCATAATGATGTGATCCCGTTATCAATGACATCCAATGTCCATGATCAGGAAACCATGATCATCTATTGATCAACGAGCTAGCCAACTAGAGGCTCACTAGGGACACATTGTGATCTATATATTCACACATGTATTACGGTTTCCGGTTAATACAATTATAGAATGGATAATAGAGAATTATCATGAACTATGAAATATAATAATAACCACTTTGTTATTGCCTCTAGGGCATATTTCCAACACACATGTATATGAGTTTCCATTCAATACAGTTTTAGCATGGATAATAAACGATTATCTTGAACAAGGAAATATAATAATAACTATTTATTATTACCACTAGGGTATATTTCCAACAGTCTCCCACTTGCACTAGAGTCAATAATTTAGCTCACATCACTACATGATTTACAATGTAATGAATCTAACACCCATACAGTTCTAGTGTTGATCATGTTCCGCTCTTGGAAGAGGTCTAGTCAACGGTTGTGCAACATTCAGATTCGTGTGCACTTTGCAAATATTTATGTCCTCCTCCTTGATGTACTCGTGGATGGAATTGAAGAGTCGCTTTATGTGTCTTGTCCTCTTGTGAAACATTGGTTCCTTGGCTAGAGCAATGGCGTCAGTGTTGTCACAAAACAGATTCATTGGATCGAGTGCACTCGGCACAACTCCAAGATTTGTCATGAACTGCTTCATCCAGACACCTTCCTTAGCCGCTTCTGCACCAGCTATGTACTCCGCTTTGCATGTAGAATCGGCTACCATGCTTTGCTTGGAACTGCAGCAGCTTACTGCACCCCCATTAAGAATAAATGTGTATTTGGTTTGTGACTTAGAGTCATCTGGATCAGTGTCAAAGGTTGCATCGACGTAATCCTTTACGACGAGCTCTTTGTCACCTCCATAGATGAGAAAATGTTACTTAGTTATTTTCAGGTACTTCAGAATATTCTTGACCACTGTCCAGTGCTGCATTCCAGGATTACTTTGAAACCTTCCCGCCAAACTTATGGCAAGGCTGACATCAGGTCTTGTGCACACCATTGCATACATGATAGACCCTATGGCTGGAGCATAGGGGGTGACATTCATATTTTCTCTATCTTCTGCAGTTACTGGGCATTGAGTCTTACTCAACTTTATACCTTGTAACACAGGCAAGAACACCTTCTTGGACTGTTCTATTTTGAACTTGTTCAAACCTTTATCAGGGTATGTGCTCTGTGAATGTCCAATCAAGCGTTTTGATCTATCTCTATAGATCTTGATGCCCAATATGTAAGCAGCCTCTCCCAGGCCCTTCATTGAAAAACTATTATTTAAGTAACCCTTTACGCTTCCCAAAAGGTCTATATTCTTTCCAATCAACAATATGCCATCCATATATAATATTAGAAACGTTGTAGAGCTCCCACTCACTTTCTTGTAAATACAAGCTTCTCCATAAACTTGTATAAACCTGAACGCCTTGATCACCTCATCAAACCACTGATTCCAACACCGAGATGCTTGCACCAGTCCATAAATGGATCGCTGGAGGTTGCATACTTTGTTAGGATTATCTGGATCGACAAAACCTTGCGGTTGCATCATATACAACTCTTCCTTAAGAAAACCGTTAAGGAACGCTATTTTGACATCCATCTACCAAATTTCATAGTTGAAAATGCAGATATTGCTAACATGATTCTGATGGACTTAAGCATCGCTACGGGTGAGAAAGTCTCATCGTAGTCAACTCCTTGAACTTGTGAAAAACCCTTTGCCACAAGTCAAGCTATATAGAAGGTGACATTACCATCCACGTCCATCTTCTTCTTAAAGATCCATTTGTTCTAAATGGCTTTTCGCCCTTAGGTAATACTTCCAAAGTACATACTTTGTTTTCATACATAGATCCTATCTCCGATTTCATGGCCTCTAACCATACGTTGGAATCCAGGCCCACCATTGTTTCTCCATAGCTCGTAGGTTCATCATTGTCTAACAACATGATTAATAAGAGAGGGTTGTCGTACCACTCACGAGCAGTATGTGCCCTTGTCGACCTACGAGCTTTGATAGCAAATTGATCTGAAGTTTCATGATCATCATCATTAGCTTCCTCTTCAACTGGTGAAGCTTCGACATAAACTTCTTTCTGTCCTACGCCACCATGTGGTTGAAGCAAAGGTTCTATAACCTCATCAAGTTCTATCTTCCTTCCACTCAATTCTTTCAAGAGAAACTCATTCTCAAGAAAACCTCCATTCTTAGCAACAAACACTTTGGCCTCGGACCTGAGATAAAAGGTATACCCAACTGTCTCTTTTGGGTATCCTATGAAGATGCACTTTTCCAGTTTGGGTTCCAGCTTTTCAGGCTGAAGCTTTTTGACATAAGCATCACATCCCCAAACTTTAAGAAACGACAACTTTGGCTTCTTGCCAAACCACATCTCATATGGAGTTGTCTTGATGGATTTTGATGGTGCCCTATTTAAAGTGAATGCAGCTGTCTCTAATGCATAACCCCAAAATGATAACGGCATATTGGTAAGAGACATCATAGAACACACCATATCTAATAAAGTCCGATTATGACGTTCGGACACACCATTACGCTGTGGTGTTCGAGGCGGCGTCAACTGTGAAACAATTCCACATTGTATTAAGTGAGTGCCAAACTCATAACTCAGATACTCACCTCCTCGATTTGATCGCAGGAACTTGATCTTCTTGTTACAATAATTCTCAACTTCACTCTAAAATTTCTTGAACTTTTCAAATGTTTCAAACTTGTGTTTCATGAAGTGATTATAACCATATCTACTCAAATCATATGTTAAGTTGAGAAAATAACGATAACCACCGTGCGCCTCTATGCTCATCGGTCCGCACACATCAATATGTATGATCTCCAGTAAGTCACTTGCACGCTCGATTGTTCCGGGGAACGGAGTCATAGTCATCTTTCCCATGAGGCATGGCTCACATTTTTCAAGTGATTCAAAATCAAGTGACTCCAAAAGTCCATCAGCATGGAGTTTCTTCATGCAGTTTATGCCAATATGACCTAAACGGCAATGCCACAAGAAAGTGGTGCTATCATTATGAACTCTACATCTTTTGGCTTCAATGTTATGTATATGTGTATCATTACTATTAATATATTCAACATGAAAAAACAACTCACATTGGGTGCATGACCATAAAATATATTACTCATATAAATAGAACAACCATTATTCTCTGACTTAAATGAGTAACCGTCTCGTAATAAACAAGATCCATATATAATGTTCATGCTCAACGCAGGCAGTAAATAACAAGTACTTAGGTTCATCAGTAATCCCGATGGTAACTGAAGTGAGATCGTGTCGACGGCGATCGCATCAACCTTGTAACCGTTTCCCACGCGCATCGTCACTTCATCCTTTGCGAGCCTACGTTTATTCCATAGTTCCTGTTTCGAGTTGCAAATGTGAGCAACAGAATAGGTATCAAATACGCATGCACTACTACGAGAGCTTGTGAGGTACACATCAATAACATGTACATCAAATATACCTTGTTTGGCATTGTTTCCTTCTTATCGGCCACATACTTCGGGCAGTTCCGCTTCTAGTGACCAGTCCCCTTGCAATGATAACACTCAGTTTCCGTCTTGGGTCCAGCCTTGGGTTTCTTCGTCGGAGTGGCAATAACTTTTCCACTCTTCTTGGATTTACCCTTCTTTCCCTTGCCGTTTTTCTAGAAACTGGTGGTCTTATTGACCATCAACACTAGATGTTCTGTCTGGAATTCTAACTCAACAAGTTTCAGCATCGCAAACAGCTCGGCGACTTATTTATTCATCCCTTGCATATTATAGGTCAACACAAAGCCTTTATAGCTAGGTGGCAGTGATAGAAGAACACTGTCAGTGGTAGCCTCTTGCGGGAGAGCAATCCCCAACTCAGCTAGACGGTTAGCGTACCCAGACATTCTGAGCACATGTTCACTGACATGTTCTCCTCCATTTTGCAAGCATAGAATTTATCGGATGTTTGATACCACTCAATCCGGGCATTTTCTCCAAGATGAACTTCAACTCCTGGAACATCTCCTATGCTCCATGACGTTCAAAACATCTTTGAAGTCCCGGTTCTAAGCCATACAAAACTGCACATTGAACTAATGAGGAGTCATCCTGACGCGACCGCTGGGCGTTCATAACGTGTAGGATCACCGGTTGGGTGGTGTATCACCTAGCGACGCAACAAGCACATATTACTTTTGGGAAGTCGTGAGGATAATCCTTAGTTTACGGGCCCAGTCAACAAAGTTGCATCCATTATCATTCAGCTTAGCTTTCTCTAGGAACACATTAAAATTTAGGGTTGCTACTGCGCGAGCCATTGATTTACAACATAAATTTATAAAGATTACTTAGACTATGTTCGAGATAATAGAATTTCGTTAATCATATTACTAATAAAATCCCACTCAAATTGACATCCCTTTAGTCATTAGAGTGACACATGATCCCAATTTACTAACTTAAGTCTGATCATCATGTGAGTTGAGTTAGCTTCAATGGTGAACATCTCTAAGTTGATCATATCTACTATATGACTCATGTTCGACCTTTCGTTCTCTTGTGTTCCGAGGCCATGTCTGTACATGCTAGACTCGTCAAGTTTAACCCGAGTGTTTCGCGTGTGCAATTGTTTTGCACCCGTTGTATGTGAACATAGAGTCTATCACACCCGATCATCACGTGGTGTCTCGAAACAACGAACAGTCGCAATGGTTCACACTCGGGGAGAACACAATTTTATCTTGAAATTTTAGTGAGAGATCACCTTATAATGATACCATCGTCCTAAGAAAAATAAGGTGCATAAAAGTATTAAAATAACATGTAAATCATAAGTGACATGATATGGCCATGAACTTGTGCTTCTTGATCTCCATCACCAAAGCACCGGCTTGATCTCCATCGTCACCGGCACCACACCATGATCTCCATCATTGTGCTTCCGTCGAGGTTGTCGCGCTAACTATGTTGTTACTACTAAAGCTACTGACTAGCGATAAAGCAAAGCATCACCAAGGGAAAAATAATTAAACACAACCCTATGGCTCGTGTCGGTTGCCGTAGCATCAACTTGCAAGTCGATATTTAACTATTACAACATGATCATCTCATACATCAAATATATCATATCATGTCTTTGGCCATATCACATCACAACATACCCTGCAAAAACAAGTTAGACGTCCTCTAATTTGTTGTTGCATGTTTTACATGGCTGCTATGGGTATCCTATATGATTGCATCTTACTTACGCAAAACCACAAAGGCGATATGCAAGTTGCTATTTAACCTTCTCCAAGGACCGCCTTGGTCAAATCCGATTCAACTAAAGTTGGAGAAACATACACCCGCCAGTCATCTTTATGCAACAAGTTGCATGTTAGTCGATGAAACCGGTCTCTCATAAGCGTACGAGTAATGTTGGTCTGGGCCGCTTCATCAAACAATACCGTCGAATCAAGAAAGTACTAAGGAGGGCAGAAATTTGAATATCAATGCCCACAAACTCCTTTGTGTTCTACTGGAGATGTCATCTACGCTCATGATGCCACTTTTGGGGAACATTGCATGGGAAACAAAAAATTTACGATGCACATGCAAGACCTATCCATGGTGATGATCATCTACGAGAAGGGACATTGGATCCACATACCCTTGTAGATCAATAAGTGGGAACCTTTAAGAAATGCGGTTGATGTAGTCAAACATCTTCGCGATCCAAATCGCAATCCATCCCACGAACGTCGTCTCGCTCTAGCGCTGAACGGATGACACCTCCGCGTTCAGCACACGTGCAACTTGATGATGATCTCCGCCTTCTTGATCCAGCAAGAGAGGCAAAGAGGAAGCTGAATTCTCCAGAAGCACGACGGTGTGACGGTGACGATGGTGGAGCTACTACGGCGGGGCTTCCTCGTACTGTACTGAACTAGCTACAGGGTGTCACGAGGTGGTGGAGGGAGTGAGGGTTGCGGCGTGGATTGAAGTGCCAAAAGCATGTATCACCTCCACTATATATAGGTGGGAGGGAGTGGTGGCACCCTAGGGAAAAATCAATTGGGTTGGCCGACGCGCCAAGGAGGAGGAGGAGTCCTCCTCCAATACGATTTGGAGGAGGAGTCCCCTTCTCATATTCGGTTTGGCCCCTCTCCTCTCTTTCCTTCTTCATTCGGCCAAATAGGCCCACTTAGGCTGGCCACTAGCCCACTAGAGGATGGTGCACTAATACGTCCATTTTGCATCATGTTTTCATGTTGATATTTATCGCTTCTTTGGCTGTTATTTCACTTCACAGTACAATTCTTATGCCTTTTCTCTCTTATTTTGCAAGGTTTACATGAAGAGGGAGAATGTCGGCATCTGGAATTCTGGCCTGAAAGTGGAGCAAAGTTGAGATACCTATTCTGCGCAACTCCAAACGCCGTAAAAATCAAGAGGATTTTTTCCCGATTTATCAAAAATACTCAGCCGAAGAAGTGCACAGGGGGGCGTGCAGGTGGCCACAAGCCTTCACGGCGCGGCCACCCCCCAGGTCACGCCATGAGGGCTTGTGGGCACCCTGCAGGCCCACTTGCCCCCCTCTTTTGCTATATGAAGGGTTTCGTCCAGGAAAAAATCAAGGAGGAGCTTTTTCGTGGTTTCGCCGCCGCCACGAGGCGGAACTTGACCAGAACCAATCTAGAGCTCCGGCAGGACGATCCTGCCGAGAAAACTTCCTCTCGGATGGGGAAATCGTTGCCATCGTCATCACCAACACTCCTCTCACTAGAGGGGACTCTTCACCATCAACATCTTCATCAGCACCATCTCATCTCCAAACCCTAGTTCATTACTTGTAACCAATCTCCGTCTTGCGACTCCGATTGGTACTTGTAAGGTTGCTAGTAGTGTTGATTACTCTTTGTAGTTGATGCTAGTTGGATTATTTGGTGGAAGAGTTTATGTTCAGATCCTTGATGCTACTCATTACCTCTCTGGTCATGAATATGATTATGCTTTGTGATTAGTTACTTTTGTTCCTGAGGACATGGGATAAGTCATGCTAATAGTAGTCATGTGAATTTGGTATTCGTTCGGTAATTTGATATGTTGTATGTTGTTTTTCCTCTAGTGGTGTTATGTGAACATCGACTACATACCACTTCACCATTACTTGGGCCTAGAGGAAGGCATTGGGAAGTAGTAAGTAGATGATGGGTTGCTAGAGTGACAGAAGCTTAAACCCTAGTTTATGTGTTGCTTCGTGAGGGGTTGATTTGGATCCACTAGTTTAATGCTATGGTTAGACTTTGTCTTAATTCTTCTTTCGTAGTTGCGGATGCTTGCGAGAGGGGTTAATCATAAGTGGGATTCTGGTCCAAGTAAGGGCAGTACCCAAGCGCCAGTCCACCCACATATCAAACTATCAAAGTAACGAACGCGAATCATATGAACATGATGAAACTAGCATGACAGAAATTCCCGTGAGTCCTCGGGAGCGTTTTTCCTCCTATAAGACTTTGTCCAGGCTTGTCCCTTGCTACAAAAGGGATTGGGCTACTTTGCTGCACCGTTGCTACTTTTGTTACTTGTTGCTTGCTACGAATCATCTCACCACACAATCACTTGTTACCGACAATTTTAGTGCCTGCAGATTTTACCTTGATGAAAAGCACTTGTCAGATCCTTCTGCTCCTCGTTGGGTTCGACACTCTTACTTGTCAAAAGGACTACGATTGATCCCCTATACTTGTGGGTCATCAAGACTCTTTTCTGGTGCCGTTACCGGGGAGTGAAGCGCCTTTGGTAAGTGGAACTTGGTAAGGAAACATTCATATAGTGTGCTGAAATTTATTGTCACTTGTCACTATGGATACTAATCGTTTGAGGGCTTGTTCGGGGTATCTTCACCTCGAACGGAAGCACAAATAGTTTCTCCTCAACCTGCTGCACCTACTAAAAATACTTGCTTTGAATTTCCTTCGGGTATGCTTGAGAAACTGCTGGCTAATCCTTTTACAGGAGATGGAACATCACATCCAGACTTGCATCTAATCTATGTAGATGAAGTTTGTGGTTTATTTAAGATTGCAGGTGTGCCCGAGGATGAGGTCAAGAAGAAGGTCTTTCCTTTATCTTTGAAGGATAAGGTGTTGACTTGTTATAGGCCATGTGATGATACTGGATCATGGAACTACAATCGGTTGAAATTGGAATTTCATCAAAAGTTTTATCCTATGCATTTAGTACATCGTGATCGGAATTATATTTATAATTTTTGGCCTCGTGACAGAGAAAGCATCGCTCAAGCTTGGGGGAGGCTTAAATCAATGCTAAATTCATGCCCCAATCATGAGCTCTCAAGACAAATTATAATTTAGAACTTCTATGCTCGGCTTTCTCATGATGATCGCACCATACTTGACACTTCTTGTACCGGTTCTTTTATGAAGAGAGATATTGACTTCAAATGGAATTTATTGGAGAGAATTAAACGCAACTCTGAAGATTGGGAGCTTGAAGAAGGTAAGGAGTCAGGTATGAATTTCACATTTGATTGTGTTAAATCCTTTGTTGAGACAAATACCTTTAGTGACTTTAGCGCTAAGTATGGACTTGACTCTGAGATAGTAGCTTCATTGTGTGAATCCTTTGCTGCTCATATTGATCTCCCCAAAGAGAAGTGGTTTAAATATCATCCTCCTTTAGAAGTCAATGTAGTTAAACCCACTCCAGTTGAAGAGAAAGTCATTGCCTATAATGATCTTGTTGTTCCCAGTGCTTACATTGAGAAACCACCTTTCCCTATTAGTATAAAGGATCATTTTAAAGCTTCAACTGTGATACGTAGAGGCTATATTAGAATACCTACACCCCCTGAGCAAATTAGAGTTGAACCTAGCATTGCTATTATCAAAGATCTTCTGTCTGAAGAAGTTTAGGGACATAATATTCACTTCTCTGAAGATGATGCTAGAATTGCTAAATCTCACGCTAGAGACAAACATAGGCTTGTTGTTGGCATGCCTGTGGTTTATGTTAATATAGGAGATCATTGTTATCATGGCTTATGTGACGTGGGTGCTAGTGTTAGTGCAATACCTCAATCCTTATATGATGAAATCAAAGATGAGATTGCACCTGTTGAGATAGAGCCTATTGATGTCACTATTCAGCTTGCCAATAGGGATACTATCCGCCCTGTGGGAATTGTTAGGGATGTTGAAGTCTTGTGTGGTAAAACGAAGTATCCTGATGATTTCCTCGTTCTTGCTACTGCACAAGATAGCTTCTGTCCCATCATATTTTGTAGACCTTTTCTCAATACTGACAATGCTCATATTGATTGTCAGAAGCAAACTGTCACTGTTGGCTTTGAAGGTGTGTCACACGAGTTCAATTTCTCTAAGTTTGGTAGACAACCTCATGAAAAGGCGTTGCCTAGTAAGGATGAAACTATTGCCTTAGCTTCTATTGTCGTGCCTCCTACTGATCCCTTAGAGCAATACTTGTCATAATTAGTAAGGAGATATATCCTGTCATAATTAGTGCTAGCCTCTCGGAGCATGAAGAAAAGAAGTTACTAAAAACTCTGAGGAAGCACCATGCTGCTATTGGATATACTCTTGATGATCTTAAGGGCATTAGTCCTACCCTATGCCAGCACAAGATTAAAACTGATCCTGACTTTAAACCAGTTGCTAATCATCAAACGAGATTGAATCCTAGGATGAAAGAGGTAGTAAGAAAAGATATACTAAAGCTCCTGGAAGCAGGTACCATTTATCCTGTTGCTCACAGCGATTGGGTGAGTCCGGTACAATGCGTTCCTAAGAAGGGAGGCATTACCGTTGTCCCCAATGATAAGGATGAATTGATCCCACAGAGGATTATTACTGTCTATAGGATGGTGATCGACTTCAGGAAACTGAATAAAGCCACTAGGAAAGATAATTACCCTTCGCCTTTTATCGACCAAATGCTAGAAAGGCTGTCCAAACACACACACTTTTGCTTTCTAGATGGTTATTCTGGTTTCTCCCAAATACCAGTTGCACAATCTGATCAGGAGAAAACTACTTTCACCTGCCTTTTCGGTACCTTTGCTTATAGACGTATGCCTTTTGGCTTATGTAATGCACCTGCCACCTTTCAAAGATGTATGATGGCTATATTCTCTGACTTTTGTGAAAAGATTGTCGAGGTTTTCATGGACAACTTCTCCATTTACAGGTCTTCCTTTGATGATTGCCTCAGCAACCTTGATCGAGTCTTGCAGAGATGTAAAGAAACCAATCTTGTCTTGAATTGGGAGAAGTGCCACTTTATGGTTAATGAAGGCATCGTCTTAGGACATAAAATTTCTGAAAGAGGTATTGAAGTCGATAAGGCTAAGGTTGATGCAATCGAGAAAATGCCATACCCCATAGATATCAAAGGGATAAGAAGTTTCCTTGGTCATGTTGGTTTCTATAGAAGGTTCATTAAAGACTTCTCTAACATTTCTAGGCCTCTTACCAATCTCTTGCAAAAGGATATTCCTTTTGTCTTTGATGAAGATTGTGAGGAAGCCTTCGAAATACTTAAGAGGGCTTTGATAGCTTCACCTATTGTTCAACCACCTGATTGGAACTTGCATTTTGAGATCATGCGTGACGCTAGTGATTATGCTGTTGGTGCTGTTCTAGGGCAAAGAGTTTATAAGAAGTTGAATGTTATTCACTACGCTAGTAAAACTCTAGACAGTGCCCAGAGAAACTATGCTACTAAGGAGAAGGAATTTTTAGCAGTCGTGTTTGCATGTGAAAAGTTCAGGTCCTACATAGTTGATTCCAAAGTCACTATTCACACTGATCATGCTGCTATTAAGTACCTCATGGAGAAGAAAGACGCTAAACCTAGACTTATCCGATGGGTTCTCTTGCTACAAGAGTTTGATTTGCATGTTTTCGACACAAAGGGTGCTGATAACCCAGTAGCAGATAACTTGTCTAGGTTGGAGAACGTTCTTGATGACCCACAACCTATTGATGATAGCTTTCCTGATGAGCAACTGAATGTCATCAATGCTTCACGTAGTGCACCGTGGTATGCAGATTATGCAAACTATATCGTTGCCAAATATATACCACCTAGTTTCACGTACCAGCAAAAGAATAAATTCTTCTTTGACTTGAGACATTACTTCTGGGATGATCCTCACGTTTATAAGGAATGAGTAGATGGTGTTATTAGACGTTGTGTACCTAAACATGAACAGGGACAGTTCCTACAGAAGTGTCACTCCGAAGCCTACGAAGGACACCATGCGGGAGATAGAACTGCACACAAGGTATTGCAATCAGGTTTCTATTGGCCCACTCTTTTCATGTAAGGCCATCTTAGTTGTTTTTTTATCGTGACAAAATCAAGTGTCAACACTAATTTCATCTTTTTTTTTCCTTTTTTTGTTCAATTAATAGTTGATATGAGTTGGTGGTCTATAGCTAAGCTCCCAAGGCGCTGGGATGTGAGAGCATCTCCTGTAGCAACCTGCAAACCCGGCCCCTCAAACGCCCGTGATGCCGACCGAGCACGTCTACGGACACTGACCGGGCATGCCTCATATTTGGTACTCTGCATCCGTGCATCTCATATCAAAAACCCTATATCCATTCTACGCGTGCAACATTGAGTTACTCGTGATATCGGAAACCCTATATCCATACTATATCCGACGGAGAACTATGTCCGGTGAACGTAAAATGATCATTTGGGTGATGTCAACTACAACTAAAAACTTTAGAAGAAGGGCAAAGGACCGACGAGGAAGTGGTGATCACGCCCATCCTCCTCCCGCATTGTTTATATAGTCTTCAGTTGTAGTCGGCATAATAGCAGTTTGAGGGCTGCCGCCGGTGTCCAACTTGGACCCCTCCAAATATGGAGTTGTCGCCGGTGTCCACCTTGGACCGTTCCAAGGGGGTGGATGGCCAGCTCCTCATCGTAGTTGACGTCGGAGCCGGAGTGGCTGCCGGATCTCGACATTGAAGAGGATGGGATCAAAACCGGAGAGGGATAGGAGAGGACGAAGCAAGAGAGAATGACTAGGGTTTAAAGCGAGACACCTAGAATGGGGATACTATGAGATAGACGTGGAGTCGGTGATGGACCGGGTCTGTAAGCTAGGACGTGGCGGACGCATCCGGCTAGCTAAATCTTTTTTTGATGAAAGGATCGAACCAAGCTCGAGTAGGGCTCAATCTTCACCCGGCTTTGAATTAACAAAGCCATCAACCGGACATGATTACAGGAGTATAACAAACAACCAAAGGAATAAAAGGAAAATGGGGATGCAAGCCCAAGGCAATAGATACAAGGCTCTATGGATGCTAAAATATACGGCCAAAAAGTAAAAAAAAAATACAACTTGGGACCTAATAGGGGCTAGGAGGGATTACGCCAAGGTAAGGAGCTCGCCATCAAGACACCGGAGGCACAATGGAGCTGATGTCACGAGAGCAAGCAAGAACACATGAAAACAGGTCAACCACTCCCAACACATCTGAGGCCACAAATTGCATCTCGTGCATGAAGAGCAAGTCGAAGACTCTAGCTAGCGATCAGAGCACTTGAAGAAGACACTGCGATCAGTGGGCAATGAAGCCACCAGGAGAGCCGAGCCATGCCAAGACTACCGACACATCTCCAATGGCGCAACCAAAATGGCGAAGAGGGGACCACTATACCCTCTTGCCCAGGCCGAGGATGTCGACCCACCGCACAGATTGAACCGTGCGAGAAAGGAAATGAAGTTGCTTTACGAGGACACCGTTCCTCCATGATGGGAGTCATCGTTGGAAAAAGGAGCAGCCGCCATCAGGAACACCAAAGGCTTGATGCAGACCACCATCCTTCCCACAAACCAAAAACGTCATCTTCAAGAAGGAGGTGCAGAACCACCACAGCCACCCAATCAAGGTTGTGGATTTTCACCCGGGGGCAGGGGAAGGAGGATGAGTGGGAGGTGTACCTCAAAGTCACCTTCAGGAAGGGGAGCTGCGGCCGGAGCATTGCCGGCGATGTGGTTGCCGCCGCCGGCCAATAGGTTACCCCGATCCATGGCTCCCCACCCCACTACCATGACTCCAATGACCGGATCCGGCTAGAGAAGGCATGGGGGAAGCCGCATCACAAGCCAAGGCGGTGTCTACAGATCTACAAGAGCAAGCCAACCACGGGGAGCCGACCCCTGGCGCTCGCATCCATCGTCGGCCCATCTCCCACACAACCACGCAGAGGTGGACCACCGTGCCGAAGTACTCCGCCCGCCGTCGGGGGACGTTGCTCGCACCACCACGGGCCACCGCTCCAAACCCTAACCCCCCGCCCAGCGGCAGAGCAGTAGAGAACCCGGCCACCGCCCTCATCAACGGCCGTATGGGGGACCCAGCAACTGCCTCCGACGACGGCGAGGCGGGGAGATCCGGAGATGGGAGGTGGCGGTGAACGAGGGGAGGGATACCTCGGGTTGCTCTCGGGAGGGCGACGTGAAGGCGGCTACACTGGTACAAAAAGGCCCATTTGTCTCGGTTCCAGAGGCCCATTAGCCCCGGTTCATGAACCGGGACTAAAGGGTCGGGACTAAAGGCCCAAACCTTTAGTCCCGGTTGGCCTATGAACCAGGCCCAAAGGAGCTCCACGTGGCCGCTGCGGGTAGTCCGGGCAGGAGGAACTTTAGTCCCGGTTGGTCACACCAACCGGGACCAAATGGCATCCACGCGTCAGCATCTGGTCGGAGCTGGGGTTTTTTTTGAATGGGGGTTTTGGGGGTTTTGGAGGGTTAATTTAGTGGTTTCATATTGTGTCATCTAGCTAATAGAGAGAAGTGGCCTCTCTTTCTCCGTGCTTGGTCAACGCTAGCTACTATACATATAGAAAGAACTTGACGCTAGCTAATAAGAAAATAAAGGAAACCATTTACAATCCCTAACATATATATATATATATATAATATAACATCTTTTACAATCCCTAACATCATCTAATTAAGATCCAATCACAAATCCACATGGTATTCTCCGTATTTAGGTATGATGTGGTCAAGAGAGAATCCCGCCAATTCCTCTTGAATTGCTCCGATGCGATCATCCCGCATCTTGCAGATCTAATTTAAAGAAGGGGGTCAATACATGTATATATATGAATAAAACTCAACACAGTCGATGGTAATATATAAAATAAAATTGTGAATATTATTTACGTACTTCAAATAGTTCCTTAGAGAAGCCCCTCTCAGAGGTCGAGTGGAGAATAAACTTGCATACCTAGTATCCAAATAAAATAGTCCCTTCTTTCTGGTACATATACTTTACAAGAATAGAGTTCAATCAAACTGATAAGCAAGCATGGTAATGATATATTTGAATCAATTAGAGCTGCGCGGAACTAGCTAGTACTACTTACGTTGGGGTGCGTAAATCACAACTCTTTGTTCAGACCGGGAACATTATTGGTGAACTTCTTCCAAACCCTGCCACGCAAAGAAAATGATTACTTGATATCAGGAAATTAACGAAAGTTGCATGCCGATATGGTCCAGGTATTGACTGGACTTACTTCTTGAGCATTGTAGTCATGTCCGCATAATCCTCTTCGGCTTTACGTCTCGAGTCTAAGGCAGTTACTAATGCCGTTTTCACGTCAATGGATAGCAGAATAAAGTGGTATCTACGCACACATATATAACTAATCAATTACATTACTTAACCTCAAGTAAGCAAAACCGAGTATACAGAGAAGACAACAACACTCATTTGAAGTTGTAAGGAAAGATTATTTCCCTTTTGTTTTGATGTATAAGGAAGGAGTTTAGCAAGTTCTCCTTGATCTCTTTGACTGAGTCTCGTACCGTCAATTCATTTACGACATCTGGGCTAATGAACCCAACATCGACGATTCATGCTTTCTTTAATTCGACGATCTTCAACCTGCATAATATATATAATGAGGATAATTATATATACATGCAATGAATGAGCTGAGCTTGAGACTTAACTATAGAAATAATACTTACAGACAGTAGGAAGTCATCAGTTGTTTGTCGAGGGCCAGTCGATTGTATAACTCAAATAACTCCTCAAATTGAATAGGAATCACGGGAAGTCCAATGAATTTGTGCTCTGGTTTGACTACCACATACATAGCATCTTTCTCGGACTCCCTACAGGTTTTCATGTACCACTCATGCAATTTATGCATCATCGTTGTTAGATGAGGATGACCAGGTTTGACAAGCGGCTTCCCGTGCACGTATTTATATTGTTCTTTTGTTACCTCATCCCCCAAGTAATCATCAGGATTGGTACCAGGCACCATCACTGGATGATTAGCAACGACAATATCACTAGATACCTTGAGAGGGGGGCATGATTGCTTCTCCTATTGGCCAAGCTGGGGAATTGTTTTCCCTCTTCTCCTTGCATCACTGGAAGTAGTTCCCTACCGCCGCGCTTGTGCATATGTATTTTTAAGAATGCGGTCATAGTTGAAATCCGGCATTGGCGGTGGTGGTCGCTTCAGTTGATTGATAGTGCGCTCCACTTTCACCGGATCTAGATTCTCCTTCTGAGGTGGATTTTTCTTTGCAAAATGGGCCCTCGGTTCGGCACGACACATGTCCTCATTTTCCTGCTTGGTCCTCTTATATGGTAACTTTTCGAGAGGCTTGAGAGATGGACCGTATTTCCCGCCTCTGCTTGTACTGCTAGCCGTCGGAGAGAAGGAGGCGTATCTCTTCGGCTTGAGAGAAGGAGGCGGACTGCTCTGACGCGCCGGAGGAGCCAGAGCGGCGGGGTTTGTCTTTCAACGTTGCCGACAAGGAGAACGAGGAGCCGGACTGCTCTATCGCGCCGGAGTAGGCGAAGTGCCCTCATGCGTCGGAGGAGGCGGAGAAGGAGGCGGATTTCCCCGATCACTCGCTGAAGGAGGAGGGGGAGGAGGCGGAGTGCCCTGATCACTCGCCGGAGAAGGAGGAGGAGGAGGCGTCCAGTTTGGAAGCTTGATGAACTCCTTGTGCCATAGATATGTACTCCTCAGAGCACGGACCAGCTGATTCTCCCCTTAACCTGTAGGGTGGTCAAGCTCAAGCTCCTCAAATGTCTTCATTACTTGATCCACCATCACAACAACATAGCCATGTGGAATCGGAAGGCAGTGAAAAATTCCGTTGGGTTCAGGAGGTGCAACAGAGCCCACACCCGCCTGGAAAGTGAGGTTCTGACATTTGATCATAAGCTCGCAATGTTGAGCCTCCGTGATAGTATCCACGGGGTAGCTAGGAGCCGTGAAGTCATACTGAACAGGCTCCGTGGAAGCCACCCTGCTTCTCCGCTGAGATGGCGGGGTACCTTCTGGGGTAGCTTCGTGCCGCTGAGATGGTTAACCGGCAGATCGCTGGCTCTCAAGTTCCTCAAGCTTTTGTAGCCTTGCTTGGATCTTCTGCATGTCGCTCAGCTCCGCTTTCCACTTTCTCTTCCGTCTTCTGTAACCGGCTGCGTCGGGAAACCCATCCTTCCACGGAACGGAGCCTGGTGTGCCTCGTGTTCGTCCAAGGTGCTCAGCATTCCCTACGGCCTCAGTCACCTCGTCTTTCTCTCTGTCGGGAATGAATGTCCCTTCCTGCGCTGCGTGATATACTTCTGAAGCTTGTTGATGGGTATTGCAAGTTGCTCGTCCGTCCAACGGCACTTCCCTATTTTAGGGTCCAAAGTTTCCCCAACCACGAAGAACCAAGTCCTTGAACGGTCTGGCCAGTTCAATGTCTGTGGTTCGACCCCTTTAGCAATCACATCTTTCTCAGCTTTATCCCAGAACGGCCGGGCTTTGAGGTAGCCATCTAACCCCGTGTGATGGTGATACTACTTCTTTGCGGCATTGTTCTTGTTTGTCTATGACATTTTCTAACTCTTGTTTGATGTCTTGTAGGCCACAAATGCGGGCCAGTGATCTCTTATCTTCTCAAATCGGCCGATGAATTCTGGAGTCCTCCCTTTGTCGACAAACATTGATTTCAAATCATTCTTCCACCTCCTGAATAGATGTGTCATATTCTTAAGGGCACACGCCTTGACCAGCGGCTCTATAACTGGCTTATTCGGATCCTCCTCTGGCGGTAGGGTAAAATTTGCCTTTAGTGCAGTCCAAAGATCATCTTTCTGCCTATCGGTGACATAATCACCTTCAGGGACGTCATCGCCCTTAGGCTTATTCCATTGCTTGATGCTGATCGGGATATTGTCCCTAACAATAACTCTGCACTGACCACAAAGTGTGTCCTTGGTGCGCTTGGGTTGAATAGGTAGGCCATCGTCTGCAAGTGTTGTGATTGTTAACTTTTCATCAATGTGCAACCTTCTCTTCGGGCCTCGTCTCTTTACCAAAGTTTGGCTCGATCCGGAGGGCTATAAAAAAGAAAGAAGAGTTAATATATGTACATAGCTTCGGGCTTAATTAATATATATACCTCGTCAAACTTTGCAACAGCTCTGTCCTCCGTTTGGTCACCGGAGTCGTTATCATGGTCTCCTTCTTCCTCCGACATTTGGTAACCGGAGCCATCATGATCATGTGCTTCCTCTTCCATTGTTCGATCACCCGAGCCGTCATCCTCTCCGTGCAGAAATATTTCATTGTTGAGATACGACAAGAAATCACCTCCGCCAAGTATTATCTCCCCCAACAATTGGTCTTGTTCCAAGCCTATTTCATCCATAGTTTCTGCAAATATTTCAGCTCCTTGTATGAATAACCAAATTACATGAACTTCTATGTTTTAAACATGCACAAATTTTTTTATATTTCATTTCCAAATGTTGAATAGTTCATAGATGTACGTTATGATATATAATGCAATAGATCTCATAAGGCAAAAAGGTTTTATTTCAGTAACAACCAATAATCAACTTAATACATCTCGAATTGTGTCGAATATAATCTCGAATACATCTGTACTATAACCTCTTCCACTCGTGGTTCATCATCAAACTCATCACCCAAAGAGTTGTCATTGTACTGAGGCACAGGCGATGGAAACCCACAGAGAAGGAACCACAACATGATCATAGCTCGGGTGAGATCCCTGAAGAACCTGCCGGTATCGGAGAACCTGGCGTACAACGCAACCAAATAGCGACGGACGTGCTCGTCCTCCTCCCTTACACGGGGAAGTACCTCCTCCTCGGGGGCCGGCTGCCTCCGCACCGAAAGTGGCCCAGGCGACCGCCTCCTCCAAAGAAGCTTCGGGTCTATGACGGGAGCCTGATTCCTCACCAAGATGCGCGCCCAGAAAGGTAGCACCTCCCAGTGCCAGCCTGGCGGAGCCCAATCCCGCACATGCTAGCACCTATCAAGCAGGTGGTCACCGTCAAGTTGGCGACGAGGATGCTTGGATGGGCATCGTCGACGTCGAGAACAATTTCTACAACTATTTAAAGACCTACTATTTAAAGAATAAATTTGGAATTAATATATGTCGTTGATGATTTGTTTGCAAATTCCAATTTAATTAGGTAGCACTCGACAGGAATATAGAAACAAATTTTAAAAAGCTTTGACTCATCTTTTACCGGGAAAAAAGAAATCTAAAACTAAACCTAAAATACATCTAAAACTAAATTTGCAAAAGCTTTGACTCATCTTTGACTCATCCAATTTAATATGAAATCTAAAACTAAAATACATCTAAAACTAGCAATTTAATTAGGTAGTGGAGGAGCTCACCGAGGCCGTTGGGCTCAGGGCCGCGATGACGACGGGCTCGGGGGGCGGCGACGACGACGACGGGCTGAGGGTGATGGCGACGGGCTCGAGGCGATGGCGACAGGCTTGGGGGCGACGACGATGGGCTCAGGGCAGCGACGACGACGGGGTCGGGGGCGGCGGCAACGGCGACGTGCTTAGGAGCGGCAACGACGACGGGCTCGGGGACTGCCGCGACGACGAGGAGGACTGGATCGGGGGCGGCAATAGTGACGGCTCGGGGGCGGCGACGAGGAGGAGGAGGAGGACGGGCTTGGGGCGGCGGCGACGATGAGGAGGACGACGGGCTCGGGACGGCGGCGACAACGAGGAGGACGGGCACGGGGAAAATGGGAGAGTATGGGGGAAATTTCGACAACTCCCGCCTATATGCGAAAACATGTGGTCCCGGTTCGAGGCACAAACCGGGACCAATGCCCCCTTTCTTCCCGGTTGGTGTCGCAAACCAGGACTAAAATGTCAATTTTCAGCAGCCCAAAGGGCGGGAAGAAGAGACCTTTAGTCCCGGTTGGTGCCAATAACGACATGAAAGGGCGTCTTTCGTGTCGGTTGGTGGCACAAACCGGGACTAAAGGCCTACGCGTGCCACAGCATCGGTGCGGTTGGATGTTTAGGTCCAGCTCGCTAGCCGAGAGAGCCTGGAAGAAGTTTATAAGCACTCGTGCGTAGACCCTCTCGAGCTCCTCTCAGCTGCACGCTCCCGGGCCTAATTTGTCACTGCCTTTGGGCCTATTGGGCCTTGTGCGGGCCTGAATCCTGGCCCAACTCTCTGGTTGGGTTTCTAGTCGTATTCACACCGTGGTGGCCGAGTAGGTGGCATTTTTTTTAAATCTAGTTTTTTTGTTTCGTTTTTTACTTTATTTATTTTCTTTTGTGAATAACGATACTAAAAAATAGATTTTTGAGTTATTAGTTTTCCTCCTATTTAATATTACTGTGTTTTTATCATTATATTCAGTTTGGTAAGTTTTAGGTTATTTTAATCAAAAACAGATCTCTTACACAAGGGATTTCATTTTTTTTGAACTTGTTTGAACTCAAGACTTTTTGTGTGTTCAAAATGCACCATTCAAGGCCATATCATCAATTTTCAACACTTTGTAAGTCCATTTGGTATTTTTCATGCACTTACTAATTTTTTTGAGCTAAGTAACCCAGAAATTGAAAATCACTACAAGTGAACTCTCAATAGGTTGAAAGTTGGCATGGTGTCATCATTTCACCCACATAGCATGTGCTAAAAAGTTGAGAGGGTTGCGGAAAAAACTATATGCAATTCGTGTACAAATCGGACAATCTCTTTCGAAGTATGAGGGTTTCTTACGAAATCTCATCTGTTACAAAAGGGATTTCATTTTTTTGAACTTATTTAAACTCAAGACTTTTTGTGTGTTCAAAATGCACCATTCAAGGCCACGTCATCAATTTTCAACACTTTCTGAGTTTATTTGGTATTTTTCATTCATTTAATGATTTTTTGAGCTAAATGACACAAAAATTGTAAAGCACTACAAATGAACTCTGAATAGGCTGAAAGTTGGCATGGTATCAGGGCCGGGCCAGCAAAATCCGGGGCCCTGTGCGAAACGAAAAAATGGGGCCCTATCTCACAAAAACATGAACTAACGAGCAATTATAATGTATATATGTGCAGAAAAAATTATAATGTATATAGTATAATATCTTACATAAAAATTGGACGTACAAAAAAGTCATACCTATGCAACTCCCGTTTGCTGTTTATTTGAACATCCTCATTCTTGCAGTATTCTTTGAAATAAAATCTTCAATTATATCCTCGTAAACAATCTTCTCCAAGACTATATTCTCAAGTGCTATTGTGGCCAAATCATTGAGTCTTTATTGTGTCATAGTAGTACGCATATAGGACTTCAATAGTTTCAATTTAGAAAAACTTCTCTCTGCCGATGCAACTGTCATAGGAATGCTCAACAGAACTCTATATGCAATACTTGCAATGGGGAAAAATCATGTCGCTTAAAATAATTCAAAATTTCAAGAGGTCCGATATTTTCTTTTGGCATGAAATTTTAAAGAAACTTCAGCTCAACAAATAGTTCATTGGCATCAATATCAGATTGTTTATCCTTCATATGGGAAGCCTCAAGATTAACACAAGAAGATTTCAAACTATCCTTATCCAATGAACGCAATGTTTCAGAGTTAAATAAGAAACCAAATATTTTCTGATAACCTTCATATTGCTCAAATCTCCTTGTGAGTGAGGAAATTGCTTGATCAACAACACATATGAAATAGTTGACTCTAAATGATTCCTGTGCAGACTGTGTGGCAATATTTGTGTCATATGGGTTCTCATCAAATTGTTTCTTTCTTTTAATTTCTCTTCTTTTATGAAATGTTGCATCAATATTCATCTCAAGTGCAATTTCTTTGGCTATCTCCAATGCTTCTAAGAAACCAGTTTCTCTGTACCCCTCAAAGAAAGAAATAAGCCCTTTCACTTTCTCAATTGAAACATCAATAAGCATATCCTTTGTTTGCAAGTTCTTGCTTACTAAATTAAGAGCAGACAATACCTCATACCAAATGACTATTGCCACGAGAAATTCATACTCTCCAAGTTCATTGTTTGCCAAACCTAGAGCATCACTGCTTTCCTTTGGATCGCTATCAGTTTTAGATACGTGAAATTAAAAGAAAGTTCATAAATGTTATGGTTGGATCTAGTCAACGCCTGAATGAATTACATCATTATCAATATGAACATATTGGTTACCTGAAGTAGAGCCTCCCGAATGTCTGAAAATTGAAATCTAATTGGTTTAACACTTCCAACACGACTCTCCCAAAGCGTAGCTGACACAGACTTGAGAGTCAATCCTGATATGTTTTCTTTCAAAATATGTCATTTCTTAGTAGAATTTGCAAAAATTGTATAGATGCATTGGATGATCCCAAAAATGTCTTTTTCTTTACCAAAAGTCTCGGCCATATAACAAAGTGTTAAATTAAGGCTATGACAACCACAAGCAGAATAAAAAGCTCTAGGATTTACATCCGAAAGTCTTCTTTGTACCCCTTGATGTGTTCCTTTCATATTTGATCCATTATCATAGCCTTGTCGTCGCACATCATTTATATCAAGATCAAGAAGTTTTAGCTCATTCTGTAGCACCTCAAAAAGTCCTTAGCCAGTTGTATCATTTACATCAAGAAATCCTAGAAAGGGCTCTTCCATGCAAACTTGACTTGAAGATGAACCCACATATCTTATAATTAAAGACATTTGTTCTTGGTGACTTGCATCAGGGGTACAATCAAGTATGACACATAAATACTTTGCGCTCTTTATTTTCTTGATAATTTCACACCTAATACAAGAAGCAAGCAAGTGTAGCAATTCATTCTGAATCTTATGATCAAGATAATGAGCATGAGTTTCTTCATTTGTAATACGACGAACATGCTCCTGAATAATGGGGTCAAATTCAGCCAACATCTCTACCAAACCCAAGAAATTACCATTGATATCTTGATACAACTTTCCATTAGTACCACGGAATGCTAGATTATGCTTCGCAAGAAATTTTACAATGCAAACAATTCTGAATAATACCTTTCTCTAATGGTCCTTCTCTTTCTCAAGTTGTCGTTGAGCTGCTTTATCAATAGTTTGATGTTTTCCCAATCTACTACGCAACTCATACCAATTAGTCATACTCATACCAAGCAAAGCAAAAGACTCTATCAAGTTGTTTATAATAGACAAGCCAATATCTATCACAACACTCTCCATTTGATAGAAATCTAGTATAAAATACCGCGGTAAACCTTTTATGATATCTCTCTTTACGACCTTTCTTAATTGAATTGTCTCTTTTTGGACCCTTTTGTGCTAAGATATCAATCTGTTTAGAAGCAAGAGAATTCTAGTTTCTTGGATCAAATATATCAGACTTAAAAGAATCATCAACATCCTCACGAGGTGAACTATTCCAGAACATCAATATTATCTTCCTCTGCCTCCATATTATATGTCTCTGTCTAACCATTTGTAGCATCATTGTAAGGAACAATTGCAAGTGCAAGGGTAGAAGGATCAACAGACTGATTACCGGATGACACTTGCGGTGCTTTTTTTCTAAAAAATGTGTCCATGCCGCCTTTATAAGGTTTATTAATTAAATTTTGTTCTTCTACTTTTCTCTTGCGCTTATAGGCACCAGACTGATGTTTCCCCATGATGAATCAAACCTATATTATTGAAATAGAAGATTAAAAAGATGAATACAATGAAATTGAAGTTATACAGTACCATGATGGCACTTAGACGAACTGTCTAACTCACCTAGTTTTGGGTCCTGCACGGATGAACTAGGGTCGATCCGACGAGTCGACGAGTATCGGCGGCGGCCTGAATCGAATCGCGGGATCGATCTGATGAACACATGAAGTGATCAGTGATGATGCGAACGACGAAGGCGACGAGATATTATTTTCTTACAGAAGCCGCGATAATGCGATCACGTCTACACAGAGCCTGCGTCTACAGACTCCAGATCGATGGGAAGCAGGCCTGATGGGAAAACGTTTCGGCGACTGATACGTCTCCAACGTATCTATAATTTTTGATGGTTCCATGCTATTATCTTGTCAACTTTGGATGTTTTATACGCATGAATATGCTATTATATATAGTTTTGGGACTAACCTATTAACTCAGTACCAAGTGCCAATTTCTGTTTTTTCCGTGTTTTTGACCTTTTTCAAAGAGGAATATTAAACGGAGTCCAAATGGAATAAAACCTGCGGAATGATTTTTTCCGTAACAGAAGATACGCAGGGAACTTGAGAACCAAGGCAAAGGACCCCAGGGAAGGTCACAAGCCCCCTAGCCACGGCCGGGGAGGTGCCGCGCCTACCAGGCTTGTGGGTCCCACGTGGCTCCTTTGCCCTACTTCTTTCGCCTATAAATTCCCTAAAAATCCAGAACCACCAGAGGGAGCCACAAAAATACTTTTTCGCCGCCGCAAGCTTCTGTCTCCGCAAGATCCCATCTGGGGACCGTTTTGGTGCCCTGCCGAAGGGGGATTCCGACACGGAGGGCTTCTTCATCAACACCATTGCCTCTCGGATCATGCGTGAGTAGTTCAGCACAGACCTTCGGATCCATAGCTAGTAGCTAGATGGTTTCTTCTCTCTCTTGGATCTTCAATACAAAGTTCTCCATGATCTTTGTGGAGATCTATCCGATGTAACCTTCTTTTGCGGTGTGTTTCTCGAGATCTGATGAATTGTGGATTTATGATCAGATTATCTATGAATATTATTTGAGTCTCCTCTGATCTCTTATATGCATGATTTCGTATCCTTGTAATTCTCTTCGAGTTGTGGGTTTTGTTTGGCCAACTTGATCTTTAATTCTTGCAATGGGAGAAGTGCTTGGTTTTGGGTTCATACCATGCGGTGTCCTCACCCAGTGACAGAAGGGGTAGCGAGGCACGCATCGTGTTGTTGCCATCAAGGGTAAAAAGATGGGGTTTATATCTATTGCATGAATTTATCCCTCTACATCATGTCATCTTGCTGAAGACGTTACTCTGTTTGTTATGAACTCAATACACTAGGTGCATGCTGGATAGCGGTCTATGTGTGGAGTAATAGTAGTAGATGCAAAAAGTATCGGTCTGCTTGTCTCGGACGTGATGCCTATATTTATGATCATTGCCTTAGATATCATCATGACTTTGCACGATTCTATCAATTGCTCGACAGTAATTCGTTCACCCACTGTAATACTTGCTATCATGAGAGAAGCCTCTAGTGAACAATATGCCCCCTGGTCTACTTCACATCCTATTTTTAGCTCCACAAAATTACTTTGTTGCACTTTTCACCTTCATATCTCACCTTGCAAATAATCGAGAAGGGATTGACAACCCCTTTATGGCGTTGGGTGCAAGTTTGTTTGTTTTTGCGCAGGTACATTGGTGCCTCATCTTGATACTCCTACCGGATTGATACCTTGGTTCTCAAACTGAGGGAAATACTTACTGCTGCTGTGCTGCATCATCCTTTCCTGTTCAAGGGAAAAACCAATGCAAGCTCAATAGGTAGCAAGAAGAATTTCTGGCGCCGTTGCCGGGGAGGATCAAGTCAAGAATAGTCTCCCGTCAACATGCCAATTTCTGGCGCCGTTGCTGGGGAGTACTGAAAGTGAAGCTTATCCAAGTAACTATCGCAAACTCATCTCTTGCATTTACATTATTTGCCTTTTGCCTCTCGTTTTCCTCTCCCCCACTTCTGAAAAAAAAACAAAATTTACAAAAATATTTGCCTTTTTCGTTCGCCCTTTTCTTCTGCTTGCTTTCTGTTTGCTTGTGAGGGATAGTCTACCTATCCTTATGGCTAGTCCTATCACTTTGAACATTAATCCCAAGAGCGAAGTTCTTAATTTCAAACAAAATGGGGGAGAAAAGTTAAAGCATGCTTGGTATAGAATTTGCAATGCTCAGAATAGATCCACTCGTAAGCAATCTACTACCATTCTACTTCGCAACTTTTATGTGGGTATTTCCCCTTGGAATAGGTATGTTCTTGACAGCATCGTAGGCAGAAATTTTTTGGGTAGCCATACTGTTGATTCTTACGGGGCTTTAATAAATTTAGTTGGCTCACCCCCACTCATGGTTAATGGAACTACTTTAACTTTGGAACATGTGATGCGTAGGCTGGATATTATTGAAAATAAAGTTGCTACGATTGAACTCATTGAAAATTTGGATAAAAAGATCCACAATCAAATCACTCAGTATGGATCCAAAGTGGGGATGACTTTGAAAACTTTAAAGTAGAAGGAACCCATAGGTAACGAAAAACTAGGTCATGATTCCGCTACAATTGGCAAACTAGAGGATGTTATTGAGTTCTGCTTTTGCCGCTGTTCAGAACACTCCAAATTTTGCCCACAATAAGGCCACCAGGTTTGTTTTTGTTCCTAAAAACAGTGGCGAACCATCTAGTAAGAGAGATGAAGATCTTCAAATGTTGAATGTTCACCCTACTTATGGTTTGAGCACCAAAGATGAAGACACTTGATTCTATCGCCTTATGTCTAGCTAAGTGCGTTAAACAATAGCGCTTGTTGGGAGGCA
Organism: Hordeum vulgare subsp. vulgare; assembly: GCF_904849725.1. Classification (NCBI taxonomy): domain Eukaryota; kingdom Viridiplantae; phylum Streptophyta; class Magnoliopsida; order Poales; family Poaceae; genus Hordeum; species Hordeum vulgare. Next base: position 544,404,913 of record NC_058520.1, read on the forward strand.
ATCCAATGAATTTATCTTTGCTTTTTTGCTTTCAGTTTTGTTGTGTCCACACTGTCATAATTCTGTTATGATTGTGTTTTTATGTTTCTTTTTGTGTTTGTGCCAAGTAGAACCTTTATGATCAGTTTTGGTGATGGTTGTTTGATCGTGCTGAAAAAGACACAAACTTTGCGCTCACGAAATTATTTTTCATTCCTATCCAGAAAGAGATTTTGAGTTGATTCTTTTTTTCTGCTGGATGATATACAAATTGCCCGAAGTTTCATAATTTTTCAGAATTTTTGGGATACCAGAGGTATACGAAGTATACAGATTGCTACAAACTGGTCTGTTTTTTACAGATTCTTTTTTTTTTCTGTTGATTGCTTATTTTGATGAAACTATGGATAGTATCAGGGGGGTACTAGCCATGGAAAAGTGAGAATACAGTAATATAACACCATTCTAAATAGAAATCAAGATTACTACAGTACCTAAAGAGTGGTGGTTTGTTTTCTTGTGCTAATGATATCACGAGTTTCTGTTTAAGTTTTGTGTTGTGAAGTTTTCAAGTTTTGGGTGATGTTTTGATGGACAATGGGATAAAGAGTGGAAAGAGCTTAAGCTTGGGGATGCCCAAGGCATCCCAAGCCAAATTCAAGGACACAAAAAATCCTAAACTTGGGGATGCCCCGGGAAGGCATCCCCTCTTTCGTCTTCAATCCATCGGTAACGTTACTTTGAGCTACATTTTTATTCACCACATGGTATGTGTTTTGCTTGGAGCATCGTGTATTATAGGAGTCTTTTCTTTTTGTTTTGTCACAATCATCCTTGCTGCACACCTTTTTGAGAGGGACATGCACTCATCGTGAATTTGCTAGAATACTCATTGAGCTTCACTTATATCTTTTGAGTTAGGCAATTTAGCTCGCATGTCCTTCACTTATATCTTTTGAGATAGATAACTTTGCTCTAGTGCTTCACTTAGATATTTTTAGAGCACGGCGGTGTCATATTTTGAAGAAATAAGAACTCTCGATCTTCACTTATATCTTTTTGAGAGTGCTCTCTCTAAGTAACTTGGTGATTGGCGTGTGCTATGAAAGTAGTCCTAAAGATGTTAGGCATCCAAATAGGATATAATAAAAACTTCCATATTCATGTGCATTGATTAGTAAAAAGAAGTTTGATTCCTCTCAATTAGTTTTGAGATATGGATATGGTAGTATTAGAGTTATGTTAGTAGGGTGTTGTGAATCTATAAATACTTGTGTTGAAGTTAGTGATTCACGTAGCATGCACGTATGGTGAACCGCTATGTTAGGAAGTCGGAGCATAATTGATTTATTGATTGTCATCCTTTGTGTGGCAGTCGGGATCATGCGATGGTTAACACCTACCAACCCTTCCCCCAGGAGTATGCGTTTAGCACTTTGTTTTGATTACTAATAAAACTTTTGCAATAAGTATATGAGTTCTTCATGACTAATGTGAGTTCATGGTATAGATGCACTTTCACCTTCCACCATTGCTAGCCTCTCTAGTGCCGCGCAACTTTCGCCGGTGCACAAACCCACCATATACCTCCCTCAAAATAGCTACCATACCTACCTACTATGGCATTTTCATAGCCATTTCGAGATATATTGCCATGCAACTCCCACCATTCCGTCTCATGACATGTGCCGTCACTTTCATATTTCCATTGCATGATCGTAAGATAGCTAGTGAGATGTTTCAACGTCATATGCTAAGCTAGATCGTTGCACATCCCGATACACTGTCGGAGGCATTTCCTATACAGTCATCATTGTTCTAAGTGTTGAGTTGTAAGTAAATAAAAGTGTGATGATCATCATTATTAGAGCATTGTCCCATGTGAGGAAATAATAAAAAAAGAGGCCAAAGATGCCCACCAAAAAAAAGAGGCCGAAGAGCCCAAACAAAAAAAAGAGAGAAAAAGAGAGAAGGGACAATGCTACTATCTTTTTCCACACTTGTGCTTCAAAATAGCACCATGTTCTTCATGATAGAGAGTCTATCGTTTTGTCACCTCCATATACTAGTGGGAATTTTCATTATATAACTTGGCTTGTATATTCCAATGATGGGCTTCCTCAAAATTGCCCTAGGTCTTCGTGAGCAAGCAAGTTGGGTGCACACCCACTAGTTTTCCTCTTGAGCTTTCACACACTTATAGCTCTAGCGCATCTGTTGCATGGTACTCCCTACTCATTCACATTGATATCTGTTGATGGGCATCTTAATGTGACCATCCCCTCCCTTTTTGCCTCACAACCTCCACCACACTCTATTCCACCTATAGTGTTATATCCATGGCTCACGGTCATGTATTGCGTGAGAGTTGAAAAAGTTTGAGAAAGTAAGAGTGCGAAAACAATTACTTGGCCAATACCAGGGTTGTGCATGATTTAAATTCGTTGTGTGGTGATGATGGAGCATAGCTAGACTATATGATTTTGCAGGGATAACTTTCTTTGGCCTTGTTATTTCAAAAGCTCATGATCACTTTGCTAGTATGCTTTAAGTACTATTGTTTTCATGTCAATAGTAAACTATAGTTTTGAATCTTACGGATCTGAACATTCATGCCACATGAAAGAAGCTACAAAGGAAAAATATGTTAGGTAGCATTCCACATCAAAAATTCAGTCTTTATCACTTCCCTACTCGAGGACGAGCAGGAGTTAAGCTTGGGGATGCATGATACGTCTCCAAGGTATCTATAATTTTTGATGGTTCCATGCTATTATCTTGTCAACTTTGGATGTTCTGTATGCATGAATACGCTATTTCATATCTTTTTGGGACTAACCTATTAACTCACTGCCAAGTGCCAGTTTCTATTTTTTCCGTGTTTTTGACCTTTTTCAGAGAGGAATATTAAACGGAGTCCAAACAGAATAAAACTTGTGGAATGAATTTTTCCGTAACAGAAGATACGCATGAAACTTGAGAACCAATGCAAAGGACCCCGGGGGAGGTCACAAGCCCCCTAGCCGCGGCCTGGGGCGCATACCAGGCTTGTGGGCCCCACGTGGCTCCTTTGCCCTACTTATTTCCCCTATAAATTCCCTAAAATCCAGAACCACAAGAGGGAGCCATGAAAATACTTTTCCGCCGCCGCAAGCTTCTGTCTCCGCAAGATCCCATCTGGGGACCGTTCTGGTGCCCTGCCGGAGGGGGATTCGGACACGGAGGGCTTCTTCATCAACACCATTGCCTCTTCGATGATGCATGAGTAGTTCACCACAGACCTTCGGGTCCATAGCTAGTAGCTAGATGGCTTCTTCTCTCTCTTGGATCTTCAATACAAAGTTCTCCATGATCTTCATGGATATCTATCTGATGTAACCTTCTTTTGCGGTGTGTTTGTCGAGAAGTGATGAATTGTGGATTTATGATAAGATTATCTATGAATATTATTTGAGTCTCCTCTGATCTCTTATATGCATGATTTTGTATCCTTGTAATTCTCTTCGAGTTGTGGGTTTCGTTTGGCCAACTTGATCTATAATTCTTGCAATGGGAGAAGTGCTTGGTTTTGGGTTCATACCGTGCGGTGTCCTCACCCAGTGACAGAAGGGGTAGTGAGGCACGCATCGTGTTGTTGCCATCAAGGGTAAAAAGATAGGGTTTATATCTATTGCATGAATTTAACCCTCTACATCATGTCATCTTACTTAAGGCGTTACTCTGTTTGTTATGAACTCCATACACTAGATGCATGCTGGATAGAGGTTGATGTGTGGAGTAATAGTAGTAGATGCAGAAAGTATCGGTCTACTTATCTCAGACGTGATGCCTATATGTATGATCATTGCCTTAGATATCATCATGACTTTGCGTGATTCTATCAATTGCTCGACGGTAATTCGTTCACCCACCGTAATACTTGCTATCATGAGAGAAGCCTCTAGTGAACACTATGCCCCCTGGTCTACTTCACATCCTATTTTCAGCTCCACAGAATTACTTTGTTGCACTTTTCTCCTTCACATCTCACCTTGCAAATAATCGTGAAGGGATTGACAACCCCTTTATAGTGTTGGGTGTAAGTTTGTTTGTTTTTGCGCAAGTACATTGGTACCTCATCTTGATACTCCTGCTGGATTGATGCCTTGGTTCTCAAATTGAGGGAAATACTAACTGCTGCTATGCTACATCAGCCTTTCCTCTTCAAGGGAAAAACCAACGCAAGCTCAAGAGGTAGCAGCAACAGTGAGCCACGACCCACGAGCACAAGACGGCAAGTCGTGAGCACCACAACCTCACCTTTCGAGATCCCGTGTTTTGGCGAGCGAGAGGGGCAAGCGATCTCGTGTTTTGGCGAGCGACAAGGGCGAGGTGGCGAGCAATCACGGGATCGATCGAGAAGACGGCAACCGATGACCGATCGATCGGTGAGCGTCTGAGCCCAGGGGCTAGGTCGCTTGAGGCAACTAGCCTAAAGGCCCACTGGCCCAGGCGCAGATGTCGAGGTGATGTATATACTTCTCGCCCCTCTTTGTACCCCAAGTGGAAGGTGGAGATGTAGTCAGCAGCAAACTTCCCTTACACGGAGACTGTAAGGTTTGTCGAACCAGAAGGACTCCTAGGCTCAACAAGTAGGTGTCTTCCACCCTGGCGCTAGCAGAAGACGTGGACCTGCACACACAACAAGTAACTTTGCTACCAACGAGTATAGAGAGGTTTTCAATCTCTCCGGCCTGGTAGTTTGCAAAGGATCAAAACACAAGCGGGAATGTAATAGTGATTGCAACGGGAAAGTAAAGAAAGCGGTAAATGATGGAGGTGTAAACAATTATGGTGATATGGAGCGGAGTCACATGACGTTCACTAGTGATGTCTCTCTCCCAAAAGACGATAAACAACTATGCGAGGGTAAACAAATTACATCTAGGCAATTGACAGAATTATGAACGCACCGCAATGCTAATTATGCTCCTTGATAGTTAGAGGTTCAATAGTAATAGGCAATACCCCGAGACAAGTAGACCGTTTATTCATCAGCATCTACTTACTAATCATCCACCTTGAGATATCTATCCAGAACGTCTCTCCGGTATTAAGTTGCGAGCCCCACCCAAAGTGTAAACTCAAAGCAACGGACAACTACATTAACGGACTATGCGTAAGGTAAACAATACTTGCAACCTTCACAATCACCGTTGTTTTCTCCCTGGTGGCAACAAGCACATCCCCTAGTCTAATGTTTCTGTCACTCAAGCTAGACATCGAGGGGCCTGAACCCACAATCATGCAGAACGCTCCCTCTTGGAGTTATGATCTACTACTTGGCCAAAGCAATAAAAAGCAACGGAGAACATGCAAGAATCACTAAGGAACGTAATATAAAACGATAATCAAATATATAACAAATGACAATCTGAACATAATCTCATAATCCTTCGGATCCCAACAAAACGAGCATAGCAATAGCAAGAGAATTACATAGATGCCTTGATCATGTAGGTCATCTCACCAGGACTAACCATTGAAGCACAAGATTGGAGAAAAGACATCACATAGCTACTCATCATGGACTGATGGTACAAGGAAAACTACTCACAGACACATCCGGGAGGCGTCCATGGTGGTGGAGAGGCTACCGGAGGTCAATCCTCCCTCCGACAGGTAAAGTAAGAGGTCTCCTAACGCTCCCGATCTCGGAAGAGCTGCGGTGGCGGAACGATGGAGAAATTCGTGATTCCAGATTGTCTGCGAGGATTTTCTCACGAAACACTAAATATAGGGCAAAGGAGGGTGCCGGAGGAGGTGGGACCCACCCAGGCGACCTCCTGACGCGGCCTAGGGCCTGGCCGCGCCAGCAGGCCGCCTGGGAGGCACCTGGCTCCCCTGTGGCCCTCCTTCGGTGATCCCGAAGCTTCTGTATTGCTAATTCTTTATATATTTTTCTGATTTTTTTGGGTTTCGGAAAATTGGGTAAAGGCCCCTAGAAAAAATACATGAGCAGACAGAAACTGGCACTGGGTGCACTAAGTTAGTAGGTTAGTCCAAATATGTGTAAAATGACATAATAGTGTAGCAAAACATGTAACAATGTCACCCAAAAGATCATGGAACAAGCAGAAATTATAGATACGTTTGGGACATATCAACATCCCCAAGCTTAATTTCTCCTCGTCCTCGAGTAGATAAATGATAACACAATAATTTATGTGGTGACATGCTAACACATATATAAGAACTTCAAATTAAAACAAGTGAGATATGCAATTCAAGTCAAGACAATAACAAGCAAGAGTCTATATCTAGTATTGAGTTTAGCAAAGTAAGAACATAAAGGTGCAAGAGCTCTCGCTATCCGTGACTCAAATGTTTCCAAATGGTGTTCGCGTGCAAGAAGTGGGAGATGGGTTCAGAGATAAAATATTTTTTTAATTGTGAAGATCAATCTACTAAACCTTCACACTTAGTCTCCTTTGGAATCTTATTTTGACTCATCCCGAGACCACTTGTCAAGCACAAGTCAAAATGATCCTCTCCCTTTAGACTTTGAGAACTCATGCAATGGATGAGCATAAGAAAGATATGTTGGCACTTAGGATGGAAAATAGAATAATGATGGCGAACAAAGACAAAAAGGTGTGAAAGGCTCACATCAATGAGGACAACCATAGGCGAGAGAAAGCCAAATGATAGATATGATGTGAGGAGTAGGGATTGCCATGTAACGGATGCACATATGAGCTAAGGTAAGCTCTCCAATGGAACTAGTGGGGGTGCATCCAACTTGTTTGCTCATGAAGACCTAGAGCTCATTTGAGGAGGCTCGTCATTGGAATATGCAAACCAAGTTCTATAGTGTAAGGATCCCCACATAGTTATGCATGAATGATAATCTCTATGTAGTACCAATATAGTAATGGAGTACGAGTGTGGATCTTTCAAAAGGAATAATAGTGTTGCCCCCTTCTCTATTTTTATTTCCTTTTTTCTTTTCTTTTTTTCTCTTAACTTTTTATTTTTTGTGGCCTCTTTGGCTCTTTCTTTTATCTCTCATTTGTCCTCTTTGGAATCTTCCGCTTGTCCTCTTTGGGATCTTTTCCTCACTTAAGGGCAACACTCTATATTTTACATAAATAGAAAGAAAAATCATCACACTTTATAAGAAGTACTCAACATAAAGACAAGTGAAAACTATCATGATGTATGCAAATGTATGCCTCTGCCAGTGTAGCAGGATGCAATGATACTAGCGCGTCATGTAGCAGTAATGAGGGTGATACGTCCATTTTGCATCATGCTTTCAGGTTGATATTTATTGCTTTATGGGCTGTTATATTACTTTGTGGTACCATATTTATGCCTTTTATCTCTTATTTTGCAAGGTTTATTTGAAGAGGGATAATTCAGGCAACTGGAATTCTGGACTGGAAAAGGAGCAAATCTTAGTCCACTATTCTGCACAACTCCAAATGCAGTGAAAATTTACGTGGAATTTTTTGGGATTATATAAAAAATACTGGGCGAAAGAAGTACTACCAGGGCGCTACAAGCCTGGTAGCCGCCACCCCCCTGGTGGCGGCTACAAGGCTTGTGGGCTCCTTACGGCCCACTGGTCCCCCCTCTTTTTCTATATGAAGGGTTTCGTTCTAGCAAAAATCAAGAGGGAGATTTTTCGTGGTTTCTCCGCCGCCACGAGGCGGAACTTGAGCAGATCCAATCTAGAGCTCCGGCAGGACGATCCTGCTAGGGAAACTTCCCTCCCGGAGGGGGAAATCATCGCCATCGTCATCACCAACACTCCTCTCTTCAGAGGGGAGGCATCTTCATCAACATCTTCATCAGCACCATCTCTCTCGAATCCGTAGTTCATCTCTTGTAACCAATCTCTGTCTCGCGACTCCGATTGGTACTTGTAAGGTTGCTAGTAGTGTTGATTACTCTTTGTAGTTGATGCTAGTTGGATTACTTGGTGGAAGAGTTTATGTTCAGATCCTTGATGCTATTCATTACACCTCTGATCATGATTATGATTATACTTTGTGAGTAGTTACTTTTGTTCCTGAGGACATGGGATAAGTCATGCTAATAATAGTCATGTGAGTTTGGTATTCGTTCGGTATTTTGATATGTTGTATGTTGTCTTTTCCTCTAGTGGTGTTATGTGAACGTCGACTACATAACACTTCACCATATTTGGGCCTAGAGGAAGGCATTGGGAAGTAGTAAGTAGATGATGGGTTGCTGGAGTGACAGAAGCTTAAACCCGAGTCTATGCGTTGCTTCGTAAGGGGCTGATTTGGATACACTAGTTTAATGCTATGGTTAGACGTTGTCTTAATTCTTCTTTCGTAGTTGCAGATGCTTGCGAGAGGGGTTAATCATAAGTGGGATGCTTGTCCAAGTAAGGGTAGTACCCAGGCGCCGGTCCACCCACATATAAACTATCAAAGTAACGAACACGAATCACATGAACATGATGAAATTTGCATGACAGAAATTCCCATGTGTCCTCGGGAGCGTTTTTCCTCCTATAAGACTTTGTTCAGGCTTGTCCCTTGCTACAAAAGGGATTGGGCCACTTGCTGCACCATTGCTACTACTTGTTACTTTTCACTTGTTACATTTCACCTCGCTACACCATCACTTGTTACCACTACTTTCAGTGCTTGAAGTTATTACCTTGCTGAAAACCGTTTATCAGAGCCTTCTGCTCCACGTTGGGTTCGACACTTTTACTTATCGAAAGGACTACGATTGATCCCCTATACTTGTGCATCATTGTCACGCCCAAGATGCGGCCCTATCGTCAATTTGGCACGAAGGCCACGTCAGGGATAGAACCGCATCTCGTCGTGTCGCAAAAATGGATATCGTTACAAGTACATGTACTGAAAAGAAGAGATATATATATATATATATATATATATATATAGAATTGGCTTACACTCGCTACAAGCTACATCAGAGTCACAGCAGTACATTACATATTCATCAAGAGTAAGAGCAGGGTCCGGCTACAGATGAAAACAAATGACAAAAGAAGAACGACGTCCATCCTTGCTATCCCAGGCTGCCGTCCAGGAACCCATCCTAGATCGATGAAGAAGAAGAAGAAGCAACTCCAAATGAACAGTCAACGCGCTCGCGTCAAGTACCCTTTTCCTGTACCTGCAACTGGCGTTGTAGTAATACGTGAGCCACAGGGGACTCAGCAATCTCATTTCCAAAGCTATCAAGACTAGCAAAGCTTAATAGGTGAGGTATGGTTAAGTGGTGAGGTTGCAGCAGCGGCTAAGCATATATTTGGTGGCTAACTTACGAGTACAAGAAGTAAAAGGGGGAAGATCTAGGCATAGCGGACGTGAACTACAGATGATCAAATGAATGATCCTGAACACCTACCTACGCCACACATAACCCCACCGTGTCCTCGATCGGAGAAGAAACTCACAAAAGAGACAGCACGGTTACGCACACAGTTGGCAAGTTTTAATTAAGTTATTTTCAAGTTATCTAGAACCAGTGTTAAACAAAGTTTCCACGTTGCCACATAACCACGGGCACGGCTTTCCAAAAGATTTAACCCTGCAGGGGTACTCCAACTAGTCCATCACAAATTACCAGAAGCCGCATAGAAATCCTCAATCACGAAACTCACGGTCTCGTCGGATTCCCTAGTGGAAAACCTCAACTCTGAGATTACCCAAAGCATCACCAGAATCCCGATGCACAAGATATCTCGTCAAAGGTAAAACTAATCCAGCAAGGCCGCCCGACGTGTAGACGTACCCGATAGGAGCCGCGTATCTCGTTCTCAGGACACGACGGATGGAACTAGCTGCGAGTGCCAAACCTCGGGTTTCCTCGCGGTGGCCCGCAGGCAGACCGTTTGGGACCAACACCATCAGCACTGCCCCCCTGTATGATATAGAATTACTCCTCGGGTAGCGCTAACTCCCTATGCATTTTACTGTTAACAAAATTATTATGTTGGGCAAAAGTAGAACCAAAGTTGGGCCTTGCCAGACCAGCTTTACTCTAAAACGAATTATCAAGGGGGTCCCATAACAACCCCGATCGTGTTAGGAGCGCTCAATTATGGAACATAACACCGGTAGCCGAAGCTAAGGGGGCAAAGGTGGAACAAAACACCAGGCTAGAAAGGCCGAGCCTTCCACCTTTTACCAAGTATATAGGTGCATTAAATTAAATAGCATTTCATAGGGTGATATAACAAGGAACCCATGTTTTCACATGGAAGCAACTGCACCTGCAACTAGCAACGCTATCAACAGGGTTAAGCAAGCAGTAACATAGCCAATCAGTGGTTTGCTAGGTTGAACAGCTTGAACGTTTTCGTGGCATTGTTGAGAGGCTGGTATTTAACATGTGGTAGGCAACGAGACATATTCGATAGAAGCAGTAAACTGGCATGGCAATGATAGTAATGGTATCTGAGGAAATGGTCATCTTGCCTGAGATTCCGCTTGGAAGAAAAATGACTCCATGAAGCAGACGAACCGGCGTAGTCGAACGGGTCCTCACAATCCAACACGCTTGCGGAACTCTAACGAGACGAAGCAAACCAGAAACAAGAATCAACACACGATATTCACCACACGATGCACAACATGATGCACAACCTAATATGATGCATGATCAGTTCAAAGATGCAAGGCATAGTATGGCAAGTCACCTCACACCAACACTACACATTAAGTGAAGCTCGATATGCAAGGAGTTGCATATCGACGAAACTCCACGTTTAATTATTAGTTCATACCCGTATAATAACACGATAATTAACATGGCAAGGGGTGAAGCACAAATTAAACTACATATCTGGGCATTTTAAATGAGGCCGGAAACGACATATAGCATCTCCGAAATGACCCCACGTGTTAAATCTTAATTCTGTCCAGATTTGTCCTAATCACATTTTAGGTTTGTTAAACGGAAAAAAAGTGGTTCACGTGATTCTACTCATCGTTCTGCACCATTTACATATATGGCACATCTCCAAAGGACCTACGGACAAATAGTTACGATCTAAACCGTTTCCAACACGTCGACACGCAAACTGAAGCAAATATCACACTAAACAGTTCTAATTATGCATGAGAGTTGGAAAATATTACTCTACGCAAAATTCTAGTCAAAATTCATATATAACTCATTCCGATCCGATGCATGATTTAGAAACTACGCTCTTTTGAAAATCAATGCATTTTTCTAAAATTAAATAAAATCGCAGGTGAAATAAAAAAACGTATGGGCCGAATCTGTGCACTGGGCTACAGCCACTGGGAGCTTTGTGCCCACGCGCTTGGGTGTGCAAAACGAAAAAAAACATGGCACACAAGCAAAAAAAAATAGGGAAAGTGCAGGGTTCGAACCCAAGACCTCCTTCGGTGCTCCAGCCTTTGCCACCAGTGGGCTAGATGTGTGCTCGTGCTACATTACGCATTCGCCTGGTTATAGCTGGTGAATGGCAAGGCAAAATCGCTGAAAAAAACATATTGGAGCCAGTGGGATTCGATCCCTGGTCTACTGGGTGGAGGTGCAACGGTGTAACCAGCTGAGGTAAGATGGGTTCATGACAAAAAAGGGTTCCTACGCTAGATGAACATACACGCTGAATCTGAATCTAAGCAAATTTGAATCTGAAACTGGGCTGAACTGAACCTGCTAAAAAGGTTTGGCCGTGGCTGTGCTCGGGGCGGCGCTAGGTGCCGGGGATGGCGCGGGCAGAGGGGGTGAAGGTCCGGCGGGGCCATGGAGCACGGAAGCGGATGGGATGGGTCCATTCCGGCGGCAACAGCGAGGTCACGAGTCGGCGAGCTGGACCTTGAGGCCATGGTGTACATGGGGCTTGTGGCTCCTATTTTTCTTAAGAAAGAAAACAAACAAGAGGGGAGGTGAGAGAAGAACACAAAGACGAAGGAGGAAGAAGGCATGGGGCATGGCTCTCGCCTGGTCCAAAGCTTGCCAGTGTCGGGGTCGGCCTGCTGCTGCGAGCAGCTCCAGCAAGGGGGTGGCGCGGCCATGCACGGCTTTCCGATATGAACCTGACATATAGGGAAATAAAACAGAGATGAGAGATATGAGATAGAGAGGGGGACAAAGCAGGACGGAAGGAGGCGATGCATAGCACGAACCGGCCTGGGAGTTCGTCGGCGGCGCGACTTGGGGCATCTCGACGGAGCCGATCATCAGGAGGTGGAACTAGGGAGCGGCAGCTCCTATCTAAGGCATCGGGACAGAGCTCCTTTGGTTCTGCAACATCACGAGAAGGAGAGAGAGGTTAGAGCAGAGGAGGGAGATGAAAAGAGAGAGGAAGAAGAGAGGGACGGCTCAGGTGCACCGACCTGGGGGAGGTGCTCGCTCGCGGCGACACTCCGGTGAGTAGCGCGGGGACGCAGGCCTGGGGCAGGGCCTCAAGCGACCAGCCGACGAGGGTGCGGGAAGGAGGAGGCTCTGCCTCGGGCTGCAGGGGCGCTACAGCACGCGGACGGGGAGCCTCGGGCTCCTGCTTGCGGAGGACGCGTCCAGGAGGACATGCATGACGAATCGGTTGGACTCTGGATGGCTTGGCGGAGAAAACAAGGTGGGCGGCGGCTTGATCGGGAGCAGATCCCGAGGGAGACGTTGCTGGCAGCGGAGGAGGGACAAACCTCCTAAATTTTAGGGTTTGGCCTATTTTAGACTATGATATAAATATATATAGTTAGAGGGTTAGGTATAGGTGCATCTGGACCCTCCGATTTACATCGGATGGTCGAGATAATTAGGATCGGGAGTGCAGTGGACAAACCGATGACGATTTGCAGTAAAACGGGGTTGATCCGGATCCAACGGTCACGACCGCCCGGTTCGGGTTCCGGAAGGTTTTCGGGCTAGGTTGCGCGTAGGGTCGATGCACTGTGCAGAGGGGCTAGGCAGAGATGAGAGGGAAAACGGGCACCCGACAACATATTTCCAAAACACCGACAACCGTCCGACGGTAGACCGAATACGGTGCCGCTACGGTCGACCATTCGGGTACCAGACGATCTCCGATTGCGACGAAACTTGACAGGCGGCCTACCTATATTAAAATACGACCGCACGTCAAATATCATCCCAATCAAAGAAGGTTTTATGCACACTTTTAAAACAAGGTTTTAACGATGCCGCGGGCGCGTGCGTGTCTGGTCGGGCTCAGAACGGACAACGACGAGAACCGGCAACTAACAATGGATGCAAGTTTTGAAAACTGGCAGCAACGGAGATGCCGATGCAATGCCGATGATGCGCATGATGCGATGATGATGCGACAAAATAAAATAGACACACGACGAAAATGAATAGAAGGGGAATCTTCTGGAACGTCGGCATCGGGTTGTCGCAACTCTCCTACACTACAAGAGGATCTCGCCCCGAGATCCAAGAATGAATGGAGGAGAGGATGAGAAAGAACAAGATGTAAAAACTTAGTCGCTTCTTTGACAAACGAGAGAAACCAACAATCCTTGAAAGTTGCAAAGAGATGAGGAATGATATGAGAGACAAGCAAGAATTCACGGAAAATTTCGGCAGCACTTCGGTAGGAAAATGGGACAAAAAATTCGATAAGAAGGAAAAATTAGACAATATTCATAACAGACAACTAAATAGAACAAGGGAACACCATGATCTTGATAGACCAACATGATAGACCCAAAAGAGCAACATCACAATGCCTCCGGAACAATAGAATGGGAACCAACTCATACGAAAGAAGAGAATGAAGAAAAGAATGACAACTACTATCTCAAATGAACTTGACAAGCACCCTTGCAAGAAGAATTGAATGGAGTTGTTGAAAAAACAACAGCGAAAAGAACAAGACAGTAGTGGGCTTATGGAAACCTTTTCAAACTAATGAAGTGACAACCAGCCACTAACAGAAACAAGGATTGATTGGGAGAAACCAGATATGAACGATTTCTTACACCAAGAGGATACATTGAGAACTTGGATTAATGACAAGCACCATAATAGCAACAATCCATAGGAAAAGCTTTAGGTGAAATCCAAACCAAGATAGCTCAATGAAGAAGTCATGGGCTGCAAATGTCTCATGATCATAGAATTGGTGGGTTTAATTATCTCATTCTTGAAAGGAAAAACTCTTTGAGGCTCCTACATTAACAAGAGTGCTATAATACCACCTCAAAGGATAAAGGAAGAACAAATGCACTTGGAAATGCGAGAGAAGAAAACTCGAGGTTCTCCAATAAGATTCTTGAAGAACACTTGAGAATGAATTGAAACCTTGATGAACCACCATGAAGGACCTCCGTATACAAAAGAATGATGCAAAGATATGAATGTAGAAAATAATAAGATTATGACCTTGCAATGATTTAGATGAAGCTTCACAAAGAGATACTGATAGACTTGGAACTTCGGAAAAGAAAGATGAGCACTTGAGAAAAGAATTGATACCATGAGCCACTCCGGAAGAAGAATTCAGATTACTATGAACAAGAATAAGAATTATGTTATGCTTATCCTTCATCAAGTTTAATTGATGACAAGCAACAGATTTAGCATACAACTTATTATTCTTGAAAGAAACTTCAAGAGAGAGAGAGATATGCACCACATGAAGCATAATTGAGGAAGCACCGATGAGAATTGGAATGAATGAGGCAACCAAGAATTAATGGAGATACAAGAGAATGAAGAGATCATGAACCACCTGAGAGAAAACTTGAACAAAGCGCCGGAATAACCGAGAGACGAACGAAGAGACACAATTGAGAAGAATTGAGGATGAAAGCTGAAAGCTGAGAACGAAGAATCTTCTGAAATGATGGCCTTCGGAGGAACGAGAAATAAAAACAACTCAAAAATGCACCGGATAGCAATAAAGGGATTACTCACTATAGAAACAATTGAGAGGACAACAAGAAGCTGAAATGATATCTTGACAAGAATGGAGCAAGACTGAGAGAAACACTCCTTCGAATTTGCAAGCTGAGAATGATGATGTGAAACAGCACAAGGATAATGAGACACTCCGGAATAAAGAAAAATGCAATGTTGAGCCAAATATGAGAATTAATTCGAATATACCTTGGAGAAGGGATATGACTGATGAAATTCATACTTAGGTCATAGTAGAAAAGAATTTAAGATCTCCGGAAAAATTACAGAGCTATATAAGATCCTGGGAAAAATCTGTGGGTTATGGGCCCACTCAAAGAAACCACCGTTGAAAAGATTGCTCAAAGGGAGAGATATTGCACCGGTATAAGAGAACTAGATGAGGTTAGCACCTCGAAATAATTGAAAGAATTGAAAACAAGAACTTCTGAGATAACTTCAGCGCTCCGAATAGAAAAGAGAGGAATGAATAACAAGAAGACTCATAAGAATACCCAACATGGGAAAGAATTTACGAGGATGAAAAGGATATGATGAACACGGACAACTGAATTAAATTCTCTGGTAAGGATGACAAGAATGAACAAATATGACACGAATCTCCTGAGAATCTTCACAATTAATCACCGGTTACGAAAGGAAGAAAAGATAGCGGAAGCATCACTCAAATGAAATGCAGTCGGATGAAATCCAATCACTGAAGAAAAAGGGCGGGAGGGCAGGGAAAAACATAGACGACTTGGGACAGATGAGATGAACTCCAGATGAAATGAGAGAACGATCTTGCAAAATTGGAAAGGATAGAATTACTTGAGGAGAAGCACACCGATTGGAAAAGAATTGATAAGACAATTGATTTGAGCAAACAGAATTAGCATTCCCACAAAAATATGAGAACACCGCTTAGAGAAGATCTGAAATCACCACTTGACATCGAAGCAACACAAATTTGTTGGAAGATCGTCCTATAAGTAACTACTTGAATTCCCACCTAAGAATTCCCGAAATATCTGGTCATGCAATCTAGTACACGGATACAAGGAGTAATATCACACAACTCCTATACTAACCCGTCACTTGTATCACATCCGTCAACACACAACCATAATCCCGGACCTTCATCTACAACAGACCCTCGTGATCACAACGATACAAAGTATGGCAATACTCCCGAACAATCTGCACCAGTACTGGGGACATCGGGGTTATCTCGCCACTACCAGTATTGAAGCAATTACGAACATCCTTCGTTCTGAGATACTAAGAAATCTGAATGATAACGATGTGCTCAAGAATCCCCTGGAGCTCAACTCCCTTGAAACTCAAAGCAGATAGGAGGCACCAAGACAGAATTCCGTCACATCGGCATCATATAGATTCCAAAAATATCCGCGTGAACCTAAAAAAATTTGAGTGAGAAGAGGAGTAGAATTAAATTATTACGTCAAGATTCCTCACCAGAGCATAGAAGAGGAGAAAAAAGAATCCTACTCTCCGATATATAACTAGACTCAAAGCAGTTTTTCACTAGACTCGACTCGGTCAAGTTCGATCAATCAAGGGGGCTCCTAGGTCAGTACTGCTCTGATACCAACTTGTCACGCCCAAGATGTGACCCTATCCTCAATTTGGCACGAAGGCCTCATGAGGGATAGAAGCGCATCTCGTCGTGTCGCAAGAATGGATATCGTTATAAGTACATGTACTGAAAAGAAGAGATATATATATAGAATTGGCTTACACTCTCCACAAGCTACATCAGAGTCACAACAGTACATTACATATTCATCAAGAGTAAGAGCAGGGTCCGACTATGGACGAAAACAAACGACAAAATAAGAACGACGTCCATCCTTGCTATCCCAGGCTGCCGGCCTGGAACCCATCCTAGATCGATGAAGAAGAAGAAGAAGAAGCAACTCCAAATGAACAGTCAACGCGCTCTTGTCAAGTACCCTTTTCCTGTACCTGCAACTGGCGTTGTAGTAATCTGTCAGCCACAGGGGACTCAGCAATCTCATTTCCAAATCTATCAAGATTAGCAAAGCTTAATGGGTGAGGTATGGTTAAGTGGTGAGGTTGCAGCAGCGGCTAAGCATATATTTGGTGGCTAACTTACGAGTACAAGAAGTAAGAGGGGGAAGATCTACGCATAGCGGACGTGAACTACAGATGATCAAATGAATGATCCTGAACACCTACCTATGTCAGACATAACCCCACCGTGTCCTCGATCGGAGAAGGAACTCACGAAAGAGATAATCACGGTTAGGCACACAGTTGGCAAGTTTTAATTAAGTTATCTTCAAGTTATCTAGAACCAGTGTTAAACAAAGTTTCCACGTTGCCACATAACCGCGGGCACGGCTTTCCGAAAGATTTAACCCTGTAGGGGTGCTCCAACTAGTCCATCACAAATTACCACAAGCCGCATAGAAATCCTCAATCACGAAACTCGCGATCTCGTCGGATTCCCTAGTGGAAAACCTCAACTCTGAGATTACCCAAAGCATCACCGGAATCCCGATGCACAAGATATCTCGTCAAAGGTAAAACTAATCCAGCAAGGCCGCCCGATGTGTCGACGTACCCGATAGGAGCCGCGTATCTCGTTCTCAGGACACGGCGGATGGAACTAGCTACGAGTGCCAAACCTCGAGTTTCCTCGCGGTGGCCCCGCAGGCAGACCGTTTGGGACCAACACCATCAGCACTGCCCCCTTGTATTATGTAGAATTACTCCTCGGGTAGTGCTAACTCCCTGTGCATTTCAGTGTTAACAAAATTATTATGTTGCGCAAAAGTAGAACCAAAGTTGGGCCTTGCCAGACCAGCTTTACTCTAAAACGAATTATCAAGGGGGTCCCCATAACAACCCCGATCGTGTTAGGAGCGCTCAATTATGGAACATAACACCGGTAGCCGAAGCTAAGGGGGCAAAGGTGGAACAAAACACCAGGCTAGAAAGGCCGAGCCTTCCACCTTTTACCAATTATATAGGTGCATTAAATTAAATAGCATTTCATAGGGTGATATAACAAGGAACCCATGTTTTCACATGGAAGCAACTGCACCTGCAAACTAGCAACGCTATCAACAGGGTTAAGCAAGCAGTAACATAGCCAATCAGTGGTTTGCTAGGTTGAACAGGTTGAAGGTTTTCATGGCATTGTTGAGAGGTTAATATTTAACATGTGGTAGGCAACGAGACATATTCGATAGAAGCGGTAAACTAGCATGGCAATGATAGTAATGGTATCTCGGGAAATGGTCATCTTGCCTGAGATCCCGCTTGGAAGAAGAATGACTCCGTGAAGCAGACGAACCGACGTAGTCGAACGGGTCCTCACAATCCGACACGCTTGCGGAACTCTAACGAGATGAATCAAACCGGAAACAAGAATCAACACACGATATTCACCACACGATGCACAACCTAATATGACGCATGGTCAGTTCAAAGATGCAAGGCATGGTATGGCAAGTCACCTCACACCAACACTACACATTAAGTGAAGCTCGATATGCAACGAGTTGCATATCGACGAAACTCCACGTTTAATTTTTAGTTCACTCCCGTATAATAACACGATAATATTAAAATGTTGTTAACATGGCAAGGGGTGAAGCACAAATTAAACTACCTATCTAGGCATTTTAAATGAGGCCGGAAACGACATATAGCATCTTCGAAATGACCCCACGTGTTAAATCTTAATTCTGTCCAGATTTGTCCTAATCACATTTTAGGTTTGTTAAACGGAAAAACAAAGTGGTTCACTTGATTCTACTCATCGTTCTGCACCATGTACATATATGGCACATCTCCAACGGAGCTACGGACAAATAGTTACGATCTAAACCGTTTCCAACACGTCGACACGCAAACCGAAGCAAACAGCACACTAAACAGTTCTAATTATGCATGAGAGTTGGAAAATATTACAATACGCAAAATTCTAGTCAAAATTCATATATAACTCACTCCGATCCGATGCATGGTTTAGAAACTACGCTCTTTTGAAAATCAATGCATTTTTTAGAAATTAAATAAAATCGCAGGTGAAATAAAAAAATTTATGGGCCGAAACTCTGCACTGGGCTACAGCCACTCGGAGCTTTGTGCCCACGCGCTTGGGTGTGCAAAACGAAAAACAAACATGGCACACAAGCAAAAAAATAGGGGAAGTGAAGGGTTCGAACCCAAGACCTCCTTCGGTGCCCCAGCCTGTGCCACGAGTGGGCTAGATGTGTGCTCGTGCTACATTACGCATTCGCGTGTTTATACCTAATACACATAGCTGGTGAATGGCAAGGAAAAATCGCTGAAAAAAACATATTGGAGCCAGTGGGATTCGATCCCTGGTCTACTGGGTGGAGGTGCAACGGTGTAACCAGCTGAAGTAAGATGGGTTCATGACAAAAAAGGGTTCCTACGCTAGATGAACATACACACTGAATCCGAATCTAAGCAAATCTGAATCTGAAACTGGGCTGAACTGAACCTGCTGAAATGGTTCGGCCATGGCTATGCTCGGGGCGGCGCTAGGTGTCGGGGATGGCGCGGGCAGAGGGGGTGAAGGTCCGGCAGGGCCATGGAGCACGGAGGCGGATGGGATGGGTCCATTCCGGCGGCAACAACGAGGTCCCGGGCCGGTGAGCTGGACCTTGAGGCCATGGCGTACATGGGGCTTCTGGCTCCTATTTTTCTGAAGAAAGAAAACAAATAAGAGGGAAGGTGAGAGGAGAACACATAGACGAAGGAGGAAGAAGGCATGGGGCATGGCTCTCGCTTGGTCCGAAGCTTGCCAGTGTCGGGGTCGGCCTGCTGCTGCGAGCAGCTCCAGCAAGGGGGCGGCGCGGCCATGCACGGCTTTCCGATCTGAACCTGACATATAGAGAAATAAAACAGAGAGGAGAGATATGAGATAGAGAGGGGGAGAAAGCAGGACGGAAGGAGGCGATGCATAGCACGAACCGGCCTGGGAGTTCGTCGGCGGCGCGGCTTGGGGCATCTCGACGGAGCCGAGCATCAGGAGCTGGAACTAGGGAGTGGCAGCTCCTGTCTAAGGCATCGGGACAGAGTTCCTCTGGTTCTGCAACATCACGAGAAGGAGAGAGAGGTTAGAGCAGAGGAGGGAGAAGAAAAGAGAGAGGAAGAAGAGAGGGACGGCGCAGCGGCACCGGCCTGGGGGAGGTGCTCGCCGGCGGCAACACTCCGGTGAGCAGCGCGGGGATGCACGACCGGGGCGGCGCCTCAAGTGACCAGCCAACGAGGCCGCGGGCAGGAGGAGGCTCTGCCTCGGGCTGCAGGGGCGCTACAGCACGCGGACGGGGAGCCTCGGGCTCCTGCTTGTGGAGGACGCGTCCAGGAGGACATGCACGACAAATCGGTTGGACTCTGGATGGCTTGGTGTAGAAAACAAGGTGGGCGGCGGCTTGATCGGGAGGAGATCCCGAGGGAGACGTTGCTGGCGGCGGAGGAGGGACAAACCTCCTAAATTTTAGGGTTTGGCCTATTTTAGACTATGGTCTAAATATATATATAGCTAGAGGGTTAGGTATAGGTGCATCTAGACACTCCGATTTACATCGGATGGTCGAGATAATTAGGATATCGGATGGTCGAGATAATTAGGATCGGGGGTGCAATGGACAAACCGATGACGATTTGCGGTAGAACGGGGTTGATCCGGATCCAACGGTCACGACCGCCCGGTTCGGTTCCGGAAGGTTTTCGCGCTAGGTTGCGCGTAGGGTCAATGCACTGTGCAGAGGGGCTAGGCAGAGATGAGAGGGAAAACGGGCACCCGACAACATATTTCCAAAAGACCGACAACCATCCGACGGTAGACCGAATACGGTGCCGCTACGGTCGACCGTTCGGGTACCAAACGGTCTCCGATTGCGATGAAACTTGACAGGCGACCTACCTATATTATAATACGACCGCACATCAAATATCAACCCAATCAGAGAAGGTTTTACGCACACTTTTAAAACAAGGTTTTGACGATGCCGCGGGCGCGTGCGTGTGCGGTCGGGCTCAGAACGGACAACGACGAGAACCGGCAACTAACAACGGATGCAAGTTTTGAAAACTGGCGGCAACGGAGATGCCGATGCAATGCTGATGATGCGCATGATGCGATGATGATGCGACAAAATAAAATAGACACACGACGAAAACGGAATAGAAAGGGAATCTTCTGGAACATCGGGGGTCATCAAGACTCTTTTCTAGAGCCCTTGCCGGGGAGTGAAGCGCCTTTGGTAAGTGGAAATTGGTAAGGAAACATTTATACACTGTGCTGAAATTTATTGTCACTTGTCACTATGGAAACTGTTACTTTGAGGAGTTTGTTCGGGGTATCTTCACCAAGAACGGAAGCACGAGGAGTTGTTCCTCAACCTGAGGTACCTACTAAAAATATCTTTTATGAAATTCCTTCGGGTATGCCTGAGAAACTGCTGGCTAATCCTTTTACAGGAGATGGATCTTCACATCCAAACTTGCATCTGATTTATGTAGATGAAGTTTGTGGTTATTTAAGCTTGCAGGTTTGCCCGAGGATGAGGTAAAGAAGAAAGTCTTTCCTTTATCTTTGAAGGATAAGGCGTTGACATGGTATAGGCTATGTGATGATACTGGATCATGGGACTACAATTGGTTGAAATTGGAATTTCATCAAAAGTTCTATCCTATGCATTTAGTACATCGTGATCGAAATTATATTTATAACTTTTGGCCTCGTGACAGGGAAAGCATAGCTCAAGCTTGGGGGAGGCTTAAATCAATGCTATATTCATGCCCCAATCATGAGCTCTCGAGAAAAATTATCACTCAAAACTTTTATGCTCGGCTTTCTCATGAAGATCGTACCATGCTTGACACTTCTTGTACCGGTTCTTTTATGAAGAAGGATATTGACCACAAGTGGAATTTATTGGAAAGAATTAAACGTTACTCTAAATATTGGGAGTTGGAGGAAGGTAAGGAGTCAGGTATGAATTTCCAGTTTGATTGCGTTAAATCTTTTGTTGAGACAAGCACTTCTAGAGATTTTAGCGCTAAGTATGGACTTAACTCTGAGATAGTAGCTTCTCTATGTGAATCTTTTGCTGCTCATGTTGATCTTCCCAAAGAGAAGTGGTTTAAATATCATCCTCCTATAGAAAGCAACATAGCCAAAACCAATCTAGTTGTGGAGAAAGTCATTGCTTTTAGTGATCATGTTGTTCCTTGTGCTTACACTGATAAACCACCATACCCTGCTAGGATAAAGGATTATTCTAAAGCTCCAACTATGATACGTATGGGTTACATTAGACCACTTGCACCCCCTGAGGAGATTAGAGTTGAACCTAGTGTTGCTATTATCAAAGATCTCTTAGCTGAAGACATAGACGGGCATGTTATCAAATTCTGTGAGGACTCTACTAGAATTTCTAAACCTCACGCGGAAGACAAATACGGACCTGTAGTTGGCCTGCCCGTTGTTTCTGTCAAGATAAGAGATCACTGTGAACATGGTTTATGTGATATGGGAGCTAGTGTTAGTGCAATACCCCGTTCCCTATATGATGAAATCAAAGATGAGATTGTACCTGCCGAGTTAGAACCCATTGATGTCACTATTACGCTAGCTAATAGAGACACTATCTGCCCTCTGGGAATTGTGAGAGACGTAGAAGTCCTGTGTGGTAAGACGAAGTATCCTACTGATTTCCTCGTCCTTGGTACTGCACAAGATAGCTTTTGTCCCATCATATTCGGTAGACCCTTTCTCAACACTGTCAATGCTCACATTGATTGCATTAAGCAGACTGTCATAGTTAGTTTCGAGGGTGTGTCTCATGAATTTAACTTCTCCAAGTTTGGAAGACAACCCCATGAAAAAGAGTCGTCTGGTAGGGATGAAATCATTGCTCTTGCCTCTATTGTTGTACCTCCTACGGATCCTTTAGAGCAATATCTACTTGAGCATGAAAATGATATGCATATGGATGAAAGAGATGTGATAGATAAAATTGTCTTAGAGCAATATCCTATTCTCAAGAACAATCTGTCTGTTGAACTGCTTGGGGATCCTCCCCCATCGAAGGGTGATCCTGTGTTCGAGCTTAAATAGTTGCCTAATACTCTTAAGTATGCCTATCTTGATGATAAGGAGATATATCCTGTTATTATTAGTGATCTCCTCTCACAGCATGAAGAAAAGAAGTTACTAAAAACTCTGAAGAAGCACCGTGCTGCTATTGGATATACTCTTGATGATCTTAAGGGTATTAGTCCCACTCTATGTCAGCACAAGATTAAAACTGATCCTGACTTCAAACCAGTTGTTGATCATCAAAGGAGATTGAATCCTAAGATGAAAGAGGTCGTTAGAAAAGAAATATTAAAGCTTCTGGAAGCAGGAATCATTTATCCTCTTGCTCATAGTGATTGGGTAAGTCCAGTACATTGCGTACCTAAGAAGGGAGGTATCACCGTCGTTCCTAATGATAAGGATGAACTAATCCCACAAAGGATTATTACTGGCTATAGGATGGTGATAGACTTCCGGAAACTAAACAAGGCAACTAGGAAAGATCGTTATCTTTTGCCGTTTATCGACCAAATGCTAGAAAGGCTATCCAAACACACACATTTTTGCTTTCTAGACGGTTATTCAGGTTTCTCGCAAATACCTGTTGCGCAATCTGATCAGGACAAAACCACTTTCACCTGCCCCTTCGGTACCTTTGCCTATAGCCGTATGCCTTTTAGCTTATGCAACGCACCTGCTACCTTTCAAAGATGTATGATGGCTATATTCTCTGACTTTTGTGAAAAGATTGTCGAGGTTTTCATGGATGACTTCTCTGTTTACGGGTCTTCCTTTGATGATTGCCTCAGCAACCTTGATCGAGTCTTACACAGATGCAAAGATACCAACCTCGTCTTGAATTGGGAGAAGTGCCACTTTATGGTTAATGAAGGCATCGTCTTGGGACACAAAATTTCTGAAAGAGGCATTGAAGTTGATAAGGCTAAGGTTGATGCAATTGAGAAAATGCCTTGCCCCACAGATATCAGAGGTATACGAAGTTTCCTAGGTCATGTTGGTTTCTATAGAATGTTCATTAAAGACTTCTCTAAGATTTCTAGGCCTCTTACCAACCTCTTGCAGAAGGATGTTCCTTTTGTTTTTGATGAGGATTGTGAGTAAGCTTTCGAAATACTTAAGAAGGCTTTGATAACTGCACCTATTGTTCAACCACCTGACTGGAACTTGCCCTTTGAAATCATGTGCGACGCTAGTGATTATGCTATTGGTGTTGTTCTAGGAGAAAAAGTTGACAAGAAGTTGAATGTTATTCACTACGCTAGTAAAACTCTAGACAGTGCCCGAAGAAACTATGCCACTACGGAAAAGGAGTTTTTAGGAGTCGTGTTTGAATGTGAAAAGTTCAGATCTTATATAGTTGACTCCAAAGTCACTATTCACTCTGATCATGCTGCTATTAAGTACCTTATGGAGAAGAAGGACGCTAAGCCTAGGCTAATCAGATGGGTTCTTCTGCTACAGGAATTTGATTTGCACATCGTTGACCGAAAGGGTGCTGATAACCCTATAGCAGATAACTTGTCTAGGCCGGAGAATGTCCTTGATGACCCACGACCTATTGATGACAGCTTTCCTGATGAGCAACTAAATGTCATCCGCACTTCACATAGTGCACCTTGGTATGCTGATCACGCAAATTATATCGTAGCCAAATACATACCACCCAGTTTCACCTATCAGCAAAAGAAGAAATTCTTCTTCGATCTGAGACATTACTTTTGGGATGATCCTCACCTTTATAAGGAAGGAGTAGATGGTGTTATTAGATGTTGTGTGCCTGAACATGAACATGGACAGATCTTGCAGAAGTGTCATTCCGAAGCCTACGGAGGACACCATGCTGGAGATAGAACTGCTCATAAGGTATTGCAATCAGGTTTCTATTGGCCCACTCTCTTCAAGGATGCCCGTAAGTTTGTCTTATCTTGTGACGAATGCCAAAGAATAGGGAACATCAGTAAGCGTCAAGAAATGCCTATGAACTATTCACTTGTCATTGAACCATTTGATGTATGGGGCTTTGATTATATGGGACCCTTCCCGAGTTCCAATGGGTACAATCACATCTTAGTTGCTGTAGATTACGTCACTAAGTGGGTAGAAGCTATCCCCACTAAAAGTGCTGATCACCACACCTCTATTAAGATGCTTAAAGAAGTCATTTTCCCAAGATTTGGAGTCCCTAGATATCTGATGACTGATGGCGGTTCACACTTCATTCATGGTGTTTTCTGCAAGATGCTCGCTAAGTATGATGTCAACCGTAGAGTTGCATCCCCTTATCGTCCTCAGTCTAGTGGTCAAGTGGAGTTGAGTAATAGGGAGATCAAATTGATCTTACAAAAGACCGTCAATAGATCTCGAAAGAATTGGTCTAGCAAACTTGACGATGCACTGTGGGCTTATAGGACTGCTTATAAGAATCCCATGGGCATGTCGCCGTATAAAATGGTTTACCGTAGGGCTTGTCATTTACCTCTTGAGCTGGAACACAAAGCTTATTGGGCAATCAAAGAGCTCAACTTCGATTTCAAACTTGCTGGTGAGAAGCGGTTGTTTGATATCAGCTCATTAGATGAATGGAGGGCCCAGGCATATGAGAATGCCAAGTTGTTCAAGGAAAAGGTTAAGAGATGGCACGATAAACGAATACAGAAACGAGAGTTCAATGTAGGTGACTATGTCCTGCTATACAATTCTCGCTTAAGATTCTTTGCACGCAAGCTTCTCTCTAAATGGGAAGGTCCTTACGTTATCGAGGAAGTATATCGTTCCGGTGCCATCAAAATCAATAACACCGAAGGCACTTTTCCTAGAGTGGTAAATGGGCAAAAAATCAAGCATCATATCTCCGGTACTCCCATAAATGTTGAGACCAACATCATCAATGTCATAACTCCAGAGGAGTACCTAAGGGATGTTTATCAGCCTGTTTCAGACCCTGAAAACGAAGAGGTATCTGTTTCGGTAAGTAATTGGACTCCGAAACTTTTCCAATAGGAAATTTCCTCCGTTTTGGAATCTTTGGAAAATTAGAAAAATAAAAAGCAGTCAGGGGAGCGCACGAGGCGGCCACAAGCTTGGTAGCCGCCCCCTACCCCCCTGTATGTGGCTAGAGGGCTTGTGGGCACCTCGTGTGCCTCCCGGACTCCGTTTTCTTGTGGAGCACTCCTTCTGGTCCAAAAAAAATCATTATATATTCGCCCGAAGGTTTTGATCTCCGTATCGCGTAGTTTTCCTCTGTTTTCGTATCGAGCCTGTTTCTGTTGCAGATCTAGATCATCATGACTTCCCCAAACGCTCCTAAGGACAAGATCTTCGAGAAGGTCATCAATCCCTTCCTCACGGAAGTGTTGAAACACCCTCAATCTATCAAGATGAGCGAGGGGATGTTGCACATCCGTGATGTTGAGGGGCCTAAGAAGACCGGAAGAATGGAGACGAGGCTCGAAGCAATGGAGCAACAAGTCTTCAAGTGCCAAGGGATGGTGGAGCATGGACTCAACGCCAACCACATGATGATCACGGAGTTCACCAGCAATCACAAGATGGATGCCATTGACATTGGGAAACACCTCTACACGCTCTATGACAGGGTTGATCAACTTCAGGGCGAGATCTATAACCTGCAGAACCAAAACTGTGAGTATGAGTATAGATTTAAATCAATAAGGTTGGCTGCAGATTTGAGGATTCCGGTGACTCGCTCATCCTGCCATGATGGAGCACCTATGCCTTGGAAGACGGAGGATCAGACCACTCCAACAACACCACCACCATCACCACCAAAGGAAGACAACTAAGCATTGGTATGGGCAACCCCCTTGGCTTCTGCCAAGCTTGGGGGAGTTGTCCTGGTATCGTATCACCTTTATATCTTTTGCTTTTATCTTTGTTTTAGTTCTTTCCTTTTTAGTTTTTATTTCTTCTCTTAGAGGAATAAGTTTTTAGTGTTTAGTTTGAATCTTTTACTTTTGTCTCTCCCCCGATGTATTCGAGCTTACGAGCTATATAATAAAGAGTATCCTTGTCGAGGGCTTTGCTTTATGTCGTGATCAAAAGTATGAAAAGAACGATAGCATGAAAGATCATGAGATGATCTTATGGAAAGTGATAACTTCACATATGACATGTATGATGATTGAAACTTGTTGAGAATAAATCAACATAGACCTCAGTCATTGTTGCAATTAATAAGAAGTAATAAGGAAAGAGAGGTTCACATATAAATATATCATCTTGGACACTTTTTACCATTGTGAGCACTCACCCAACTATTACATACTTAGGAGTAGATGTTTGACAAGGAAGACAACATAATGAATTGTGTTTGCTTGGTTCCAAACAATGTTATATGAGTAGAGATCCCTTAGCGTGTGACGATCGCTTCCACCTCATATTAGCCAAAACTCCCGCACCAAGTAGAGATACTACTTGTGCATCCATAAACCTCCAACCCAGTTTTGCCATGAGAGTCCACCATACCTACCTATGGATTGAATAAGATCCTTCAAGTAAGTTGTCATCGATGCAAGCAATAAAAATTGCTCTCTAATATGTCTGATCTATTAGTGTGTGGAAAATAAGCTTTGTACGAACCTGTGATGAGGAAGACATAAAAGTGACAGACTGCATAATAAAGTTCTTTATCACAGGAGGCAATATAAAGTGACGTTCCTCCGCACTAAGAGGACACGCATCCAAACCTCAAAAGCGCATGACAACCTCTGCTTCCCTCTGCAAAGGGCCTATCTTGTACCTTTACCTTTTGCCCTTGTAAGAGTCATGGTGATCTTCACCAATTCCCTATTTTTGCCTTTGTCTTGGCTACCGTCACATGCTTGGGAAAGATCTATATTCATATATCAACTTGGAGTTGAGTACTTATGCTTTATTATTGTTGACTTTACCCTTGAGGTAAATGGTTGGGAAGCAGAACTGTAAGCCCCTATCTTCCTCTGTGTCCAGCTGAAGCTTTGATACCATGAGTACCACGTGAGTTGTAACAATTGTGGAAAACAAAAAAAGATGATTGAGTATGTGGGTTTGCCTTACAAGCTCTTATTTGACTCTTTCTGATGTTATGATAAATTGCAATTGCTTCAATGACTATGGATTGTTGTTGGTTACTTCTCGGTAAGGTTTTTGCTTCATACTTTGCTTTGTGAAGGAATTGTTACTTTCCCATAAGAATCTTTATGATGTATTGATGTTTTATGTGTGATCATGATGCCCTCATGTCCGTATTATGTTTTATCGACACCTTCGTCCCTAAACATGTGGACATGTTTATGGAACTTGGTTTTCGCTTGAGGACAATCGAGGTCTAAGCTTGGGGGAGTTGATACGTCCATTTTGCATCATGCTTTCATGTTGATATTTATTGCTTTATGGGCTGTTATATTACTTTGTGGTACCATATTTATGCCTTTTCTCTCTTATTTTGCAAGGTTTATTTGAAGAGGGAGAATTCAGACAGCTGGAATTCTGGACTAGAAAAGGAGCAAATCTTAGTCCACTATTCTGCACAACTCAAAATGCCCTGAAAATTCACGTGGAATTTTTTGGGATTATATAAAAAAATACTGGGCGAAAGAAGTACTAGAGGGGAGCTACCAGGGCGCCACAAGCCTGGTAGCCGCCACCCCCTGGTGGCGGCTACAGGGCTTGTGGGCTCCCTGACGGCCCACTGGCCCCCCTCTTTTGCTATATGAAGGGTTTCATTCCAGAAAAAATTAAGAGGGAGCTTTTTCGTGGTTTCGCCGCCGCCACGAGGCGGAACTTGAGCAGATCCAATCTAGAGCTCCGGCAGGACGATCCTGCTGGGGAAACTTCCCTCCCGGAGGGGGAAATCGTCGCCATCGTCATCACCAACACTCCTCTCGTCGGAGGGGAGACATCTTCATCAGCACCATCTCCTCTCCAATCCCTAGTTCATCTCTTGTAACCAATCTCTGTCTCGCGACTCCGATTGGTACTTGTAAGGTTGCTAGTAGTGTTGATTACTCTTTGTAGTTGATGCTAGTTGGATTACTTGGTGGAAGAGTTTATGTTCAGATCCTTGATGCTATTCATTACACCTCTGATCATGATTATGATTATGCTTTGTGAGTAGTTACTTTTGTTCCTGAGGACATGGGATAAGTCATGCAAATAATAGTCATGTGAGTTTGGTATTCGTTTGGTATTTTGATATGTTGTATGTTGTCTTTTCCTCTAGTGGTGTTATGTGAACGTCAACTACATAACACTTCACCATATTTGGTCCTAGAGGAAGGCATTGGGAAGTAGTAAGTAGATGATGGGTTGCTGGAGTGACAGAAGCTTAAACCCCAGTCTATGTGTTGCTTCGTAAGGGGCTGATTTGGATCCAGTAATTTAATGCTATGGTTAGACGTTGTCTTAATTCTTCTTTCGTAGTTGCGGATGCTTGCGAGAGGGGTTAATCATAAGTGGGATGCTTGTCCAAGTAAGGGCAGTACCCAAGCGCCGGTCCACCCATATATCAAACTATCAAAGTAACGAACGCGAATCACATGAACATGATGAAACTAGCATGACAGAAATTCCCGTGTGTCCTCGGGAGCGTTTTTCCTCCTATAAGACTTTGTTTAGGCTTGTCCCTTGCTACAAAAGGGATTGGTCCACTTGCAGCACCATTTCTACTACTTGTTACGTTTCACCTCGCTACACCATCACTTGTTACCGCTACTTTCAGTGCTTGCAGTTATTACCTTGCTGAAAACCGTTTATCAGAGCCTTCTGCTCCTCGTTGGGTTCGACACTCTTACTTATCGAAAGGACTACGATTGATACCCTATACTTGTGGGTCATCAGAGGGCAAGGCCCAACTAGCATGCGGCTCTATGATCAAGCAAAAGCATGTATGACATGAAGATCAAGTCATGAGATGATGGATGTTACATGGCAATGTATCTCAGAAAGGAGATGTAAATGCCTTAGTAGGTAGGTATGGTGGCTGTTTTGAGGAAAGATATAATGAGGCTTATGTATGACAGAGCGTATCATGTCATGGGTTTGGATGCACCGGCGAAGTTTGCACCAACTCTCAATGTGAGAAAGGGCAATGCACGGTACCAAAGAGGCTAGCAAAATATGGATGGTGGAAGTGCCAACAATCAAATACGCACGTTAGTCCGAAGAACCAATACACTTATTATCGGTAACTCTCTATCTA
The DNA here is from genome assembly GCF_904849725.1 of Hordeum vulgare subsp. vulgare. NCBI lineage: Eukaryota > Viridiplantae > Streptophyta > Magnoliopsida > Poales > Poaceae > Hordeum > Hordeum vulgare. The sequence continues at coordinate 544,435,113 of NC_058520.1, forward strand.
GTTAGGAAATTCACAAAAATACAAGTACCTCGAAGAGGAATGTTTGGGAGTTTGGTTATCCTTGTGCATCCTCGGCTCATGGTAACGTGAGGATACTCTATACATTCCAACCCCTCCAAAGGTTAGCAATCAATTTAGTAGCTAGATTTCTCAACTAATTTTTAGTTTTTGAAAAACACACGGATTTCCCAAAATACTACACCTATCACTAATATGCTCAAGCTCTTGGCACCAATAGTCTGAACATTACTCAAATCAATACCTAAAAACTATTGCAAGTTACTACTATACTTAAATAGTAACCTCAATTACCTACTTATGCAAGACACACAACTCAGTGCAACAAGCCAACTCTCTAAACAAGATAAGCATGATAACTCAAGAGAGTTCCAAAATCAACCTAAATAAAAGCTCTTAAGAAGATAATCATGAAAACTAAGAGCTAAGCATGACAGTAGCTACGAAAAGATGAAGAACACACAAATAGAATAAGCATGAAAACCTATGTTGTGTTCTAGAGTGGAATGGAGCGCGTGTCTCTCCCAAACAAGGTAGGCTAGGTTCTGACTTGTTATGAACAGCAATAAAAACTAAAAAAACTAAAAAGCAAATAGATGGACGCTCCAAGCATAGCACATATCATATGAAGTGATAAAAATATAGTATGGGGATGGACGACCCGATGATTGTTCATAGAGAAGGGTATGCACGGGGGCATCCCCAAGCTTAGACGCTTGAGTCTCCTTCGAATATTTCTTGGGATGCATAGGGGCGTCCCCAAGCTTGAGCATTTGACACTCCTTTATCTTCTTTCATGATCTCTCCCATCGCAATACTTGAAAACTCCCTTCACACAAAACTCATCATAAGCTGATTAGAGTAGTTAGTTCCCTTAATAAAATAATTCAGTACCTGCTGGAAATAAATATTCTCATGAAAAGAAACTGTTTTTCATGAATGCCGAAATATTTTTGGAAATAAAAAAGCAAGCTTAGGATTCGCAAAATAATGAAAACACAAAACATGGCAGAATCTGTGAAAAAGGGAACAACGGGTAGTAAATAATTCATTCGGGGCACTTCTGCAACTCAAATCAACAAACTCGGAACAGATGCCAGAAAGGCAATTATATATAGCATGCTGTCAAAAACAATTCAGATCAAAAAGATGATCTGGTGATTTATGGAGAATTTTTCCGTCAGGCAGACAGAATATGTTTCTAGACGGCATGTCAAAAAATTTGCACTTTCTTGCAATCTGAGGCTATAATTTGGCACAAAGCTTAAAAATAAAGATACAATGATATTGCTACAGTAGTAACACACATCAATACCACTAAAACAGAAAGTAAAAACATATTGGGTTGCCTCCCAACAAGCGCTTTCTTTTATGCCTTTGAGCTAGGCATAATGCAAGAAGGAGGATCAAAATTCTCCGGGGTCATCAGAGTTATAATAACCTTCAAATGGATCCTCAACAAGTTCACCCTAATTTTTCCTAGGGAACGGGTACATACCTTTCGGTCTCCCACATAAGCGTATGTGTCCTTTACCTATATCAATGAAGCCTCTCACGGCTCGGAGGAAGTCCCTTCCGAGCACGATATTCCCTTTGTTGGGCTCCATGATAAAGAAATCAACCGTTCCATTCCTTCTAGAGAATGTAACTTGGACATCTTTTACCTTTCCCTGGATTTCAGAAATATCACCATTAGTATGTTCATTATAAGATGAAAAAAATTCCATGTCTAAGCAGAGAGAATCATAAACAACTTTTGGTATTGTGGAAACCATGGATCCAATATCACAATAAGCAAGGAAGTCTTGGTAAAAAATGCTAATTCTAACAAAAGACTTCGAGTCATCATCTATTTTCAAAATATGTTTATTATCATCCATGGGTTTCTATTTTTCCCTTGAATCTAGAGCATCTATTTTCCCTTCAATAGTAGCAAGTATATCTATAATAGTGTCATAACCATGATTATAAACAACATTATTAGATAAACCATGTATAATATCAAGAGCTCTAGTTTCATCACACTCTAAAAATTCTCCTTTAGCTATAGTATCAAGAGAGTGTTTGCACCACATAAAGATACCATGATAAAAATTCCTAAGCACAATTTTAATAGGTATCCAAGGCATAATTATTTTGTGTGCTTCGGAAATTCTATCCCATGCTTCCTTCATATTTTCTCCATCCCTTTGACGGAAATCTAAGACCTCAGATTCCTTCCAAGCATCAATCCTTAACATGGTGGACTAAGCAGAAAGCACAACTAAAATAAAATTAACTAATTTTTTGTGGTTTCTGGTATAAGACTCTAAAGCAAAAACTAGAAAGAAAACTAACAAGACTAAAAAGCAAAGGTAAAAGATAGTGTGCAACTCCCCTATCTTGAAGACTGGAGTCCCCGGCAATGGCGCCAGAAATTCGCTTGATGACGAGATGATGTATATACTTCTCGCCCCTCGTTGGACCCCAAGTGGAAGGTGGAGATGTAGTGAGCAGGAAATGTCCCTTACACGGAGACTATAAGGTTTATCGAACCAGAAGGACTCCTAGGCTCAACAAGTAGGTGTCTTCCACCCTGGCGCTAGCAGAAGACGTGGACCTACACACACAACAAGTAACTTTGCCCCAACGTGTACAGAGAGGTTGTCAATCTCTCCGGCCTTGTAGTTTGCAAAGGATCAAAACACAAGCATGAAGGTAACAGTGATTGCAACGGGAAAGTAAAGAAAGAGGTAAATGATGGAGGTGTAAACAATGATAGTGATATGGACCGGAGTCACATGACGTTCACTAGTGATGTCTCTATCCAAAAAGACGATAAACAATTATGCTAGGGTAAACAAATTACATCTAGGCAATTGATAGAATTATGAACGCACCGCAATGCTAATTATGCTCCTTGATAGTTAGAGGTTCAATAGTAATGGGCGATACGCCGAGACAAATAGATCGTTTATTCATCAACATCTACTTACTAATCATCAACCTTGAGATATCTATCCAGAACATCTCTCCGGTATTAAGTTGCGAGCCCCACCCAAAGTGTAAATCCAAAGCAACACACAATTGCATTAACGAACTATGAGTAAGTCAAAGCACCGTTGTTTTCTCCCTGGTGGCAACAAGCACATCCCCTAGTCTCATATTTCTGTCACTCAAGCTAGACATCGAGGGGCCCGAACCCACAATCATGCATAACGATCCCTCTTGGAGTTACGATCTACTACTTGGCCAAAGCAATAAAAGCAACAGAGAACATGCAAGAATAACTAAGGAATATAATATAAAAGGATAATCCAATATATAACTCATAAAAATATGAACATAATCTCATAATCCATCGTATCCCAACAAACCGAGCATAGCAATAGCAAGAGAATTACATAGATGCCTTGATCATGTAGGACAACTCACAAGGACTAACCATTGAAGCACAAGATTGGACAGAAGACATCACATAGCTAATGGCGATGGACTCATGGTCCAAGGGAAACTACTCACGGCACATCCGGGAGGCGTGCATGGTGGTGAAGAAGCTCCCGGAGCTCAATCCTCCCCCCAGCAGGGTGCCGAGAAGAGGTCTCCTGACGCTCCCGATCTCGGAAGCGCTGTGACGGCGGAACGATGGAGAAATTCGCGATTCCAGATTGTGTGCGAGGATTTCCTCACGGAACAATAAATATAGGCCAAAGGAGGGCACCGGAGGAGGTGGGACCCACCCAGTCGACCTCCTGGCGTGACCAAGGGCCTGGCCGCGCCAGCAGGCCGCCTGGGAGGCCCCGGCCCTCCTTCGGTGATCCCGAAGATTCTGTTTTGCTAATTTTTTATATATTTTTAGGATTTTTTTCGGGCTTCGAAAACTTGGGTTAAAGCCCCTGCAAAAAAGACATCAGCAGACAGAAACTGGCACTGAGTTAGTAGGTTAGTCCAAATATGTGTAAAATGATATAAAAATGTAGCAAGCCATGTAACAATGTCACCCAAAAGATCATGGAACAAGCAGAAATTATAGATACGTTTGGAACGTATCAGGCGCCCACCTCGCTAGCTCGCTCGAGGCTCCCACGGCGCGGCGGCCAGATGCCCAGATCGATCGAGGCACGACGCCCACGACGCCCACGTCCAGTCGATTTTTGTAATACAACGATATACTTATATATATTTTGGGGGGGGCCAAAATCACAGGCCCTATGCGGGCTGCACATGTGGCACCACTATGGGCACGGGCTTGCATGGTATCATCATTTCATCCACATAGCATGTGTTAAAAAGTTGAGAGGGTTGCGTCAAAAACTAGATGCACGTCATGTACAAATCGCACAATCTTTTTCGTAGTATGAGGGTTTCTTGCGCAAACTCATCTGTTACAAAAGGGATTTCATTTTTTTGAACTTATTTGAACTCAAGATTTTTTGTGTGTTCAAAATGCACCATTCAATGCCACATCATCAATTTCAACAATTTCTGAGTTCATTTGGTATTTTTCATGCATTAACTGATTGTTTTGAGCTAAATTACCCAGAAATTGAAAAGCACTACAAATGAACTCTGAATAGGTTGAAAGTTTGCATGGTATCATCATTTCATCCACATAGCATGTGCTAAAAAGTTGAGAGGGTTGCGGCAAAAACTGGATGCAATTCGTGTACAAATCGAACAATCACTTTGGAAGTATCATGGTTTCTTATGAAAACTCATGTGTTACAAAAGGGATTTCATTTTTTTAACTTATTTGAACTCAAGACTTTTCGTATGTTCAAAATGCACCATTCAAGGCCACATCATCAATTTTCAACACTTTCTGAGTTCATTTGGTATTTTGCATGCATTTACCGATTTTTTTTAGTAAATGACCCAGAAATTGAAAAGCACTACAAATGAACTCTGAATTGGTTGAAAGTTGGCATGGTATCATCATTTCACCCACATAGCATGTGCTAAAAAGTTGAGAGGGTTGCGGCAAAAACTGGATGCACTTCGTGTATATATATGTGGTTGAAATGCATGATACCATGAAAAGTAGCAAATGAAGTTAGAAAGAGCTAAACCATTCAAATTTGGGAACTATAATGGCACAAACAGAAACTAGATATATATAAATTGGTCCAAGCAGTACATAATAATACTCGTCCAAACAGTACATAATAATAGCTAGCACAAATATATACAAGTGTTCGTTGTTGTGAACACTACTCCTCTGAATCGTCTAATTCAGAATGTCCCCAACCTGGTGTGAGGTGACGTTAGCCATAGTTGATGACTCGAATCTTGCGGTACAACTCGTATGAAACGTATGCATCTTTTGTTGCATACTCAATGTTGATAGGGTCAAGTGGGGTCCTCTCCCGATGTCTGTGCTGAAACCTTGGGAATTTGGTCTTCATATCAGCATACTCCTCGTCGATCAAGGCGACTGCTATATCAGCCATCGAAGTCTTGTCATGTCGAAGCCTGAATTTCTGTTGGAGATCAATGTGGCAATCAGCTGATATCTCAATACCGAAGCTATGCCTCATCTTCATCTTGTCGTTCCTTATGTCAACGCTAGCAAAACTTATGTCGCTGCGAAGGAAGTCCATGAGTTTTGGACAATGCTTGTCGCTACTACAACAACAACAAATTAAAATGGAATAAATGTTACATACTGCTGCAACAAGGAAAAATGTTTCACTACAATTAAAGAGAAAATTATCTTTAGGATTCAAATGGAACATATTGCTATCCTATGCAATTTTCATATCCTACGAATTGATCAAGAAACCGTAAACTAACTATGACATATATAGAAACTCTATTCATCACCCAGGGTGCATAATAGTTTATTTTTCACCTGAGATAATATTATTATTAATTTACAAATAAGTTATATTTGAAATACAAATATTTACATTTATATTGAATCACTACGTAAAATTTGACAAAAGAAAAACAAAAATATAGGTCACAAGACCAAAAAAATTGAGTTTATTGTATTTTTTGCACTATTTTTGTATGGTCGTAATATTACGTGACATAAAATATTTTTACGTTGATTATATTTTTTTACGGTCTCTTTTTACATATAAAATAAGACAAAATTTACGAAACATAAAATTACGGTGCATTGATGTTAAAATAGAGGGGGTGAATAATAACTATTCCTCGCCCAGGGTGACGAATAACGTGACCCTATATAGGATGACTGTTTGGGGCACCTAGGTGCCTGGGCACCTTGCCTATAAACCGTCGGATTACGCTGAGATGTGTGCACTTATATTAGTACTAGAATGTTTTATTAGGAAAGAATTATTGCTTGATATGGACATTTAATGGTCATATTATCATGGAAAGAGAAAATGAACAATTAATGGTCACATGCACGGTACATGTACGTTTCTACACATAATATAATTCAGATTTTATTGATGTGTTATACCCTTTTATTCAGGAACGTATGTCACATGGTACTATATTCATTTCACAATTTTGAAAAAAAAATTGTACGTAGAACATCTCAGGTATATATACATACCCCAAAAAAGAATATGTCATTATTAGGTATGTCACCATTAAAAATATATTATTATGGATTTGTCTTCAAGGCATATATATGCACTAAGAATTAAGTCTGTGCGTACAATATCTTAGGTATGTGTTTATACCCTATATCTTAAGTATATGTAAATTATACAATTTTGGGTATATGTATCTAGTATCATTTATAGGTATGTCTCAAAAGAATATACGTGCATTAAAAATAGTGTATCGTGTTTGATATGTACGGTCCCAACTATATCAGTTTTGTTTATATCTACAAAGTATAGGTATATATATATATAGCGGGCCTCAATTTTGTTTATATCTACAAAGTACAATTATATGCGGGTATGATATTTTAGGTCCACGTACACACCTAAACAATGTGTGTGGGTATTGGCATGCAATGTGCATTCCTAAAACTAAAATAAATCATGTGTGGGCATATGTACGGAAGAAAACATCATGTGTGGGTATTATCATACATCATATTTTTTGAAGTAAAACAATAATTAGGATCACATTTATATTATTTGGCCACCTTAATTTTTATAGAAATACTAGGCATTAGAAAGTGTGACCCAGCCTTATTTTTTAAAAATAGTAAATTTGGCCACCTTATTTTTTATTACTTTAAAAAATGAATTACCATGTCCTAATTATACATGCAAAGCTTTTGAACGATCATTTCATATTATTTGGTCGTATCTAATACGTTAAAAAATCAGAGCATACGTACATACCCTCTTTGTTTGGAAATGGATCATTGTTAGGAAACCAATAGTATATTTGTTTTTTTGGAACAATCAATGACCTTTAATGGCTGTAGTGAATGCAAACAAAATTTGGAAAGTCATTTTATCCTAGATGGTACATCATGCACTACAAATATGAGTTGCCATATAATGGGCCTAGGTGCCCAGGCACCTAGGTGCCCCAAACATTATATATATATATATATATATATATATATATATATATATATATATATATATATATATATATATATATATATTCTTCCACGGTTTTGCAAGTATGCAATAAAAAAAATTGTTTCACTATAACTAAAGACAAATTGATTTTTATAGGATTCCAATGGAAGATATTGCTATCCTATGCAACAAACCCTCAATTTACTATCCAATGGAACATATATAGAAACAACATATTGCTATCTAATGGAACCTAGAGAGATCACTATATGCAATTTTCATAACCTTGGTTCAAAGAACGCCGCAGAAAATTGTTTCACTACAACTAAAGACAAATTGATCTTTATAGGATTCCAATTGAACATATTGCTGTCCTATGCAATTTTCATATCCTATGAATTGATCAAGAAACCCTCAATTAACTATCCAGTGGAACATGTATAGAAACTACATATTGTTATCCAATGGAACCTTGAGAGACCACTCTATGCAATTTTCATAACCTTGGATCAAAGAACGCCGTAGAAAATTGTTTCACTACAACTAAAGTGAAATTGATCTTTATAGGATTCCAGTGGAACATATTGCTATCCTATGCAATTTTCATATCATATGAATTGATCAAGAAACCCTCAGTTAACTATCCAATGAAACACATATAGAATCTGCATATTGCTATCCAATGAAACCTAGAAAGATCTATATATATACATATACATACATACATACATACATACATATATATATACATATACATACATACATACATACATACATATATATATATATATATATATATATATGTGTGTGTGTGTGTGTGTGTGTGTGTGTGTGTGTGTGTGTGTGTGTGTGTGCAATTTTCGTAACCTTGTGTCAAAGAAAGTCTCAAAACATACCTCGCCCATTGGAAGATCAAGACATGGAGTTTGAAACATAATTGGATGACCACAACACCTTGTTGATTGGCCGTGTACTTCAGATCAAGCCCCAAGAAGTGCTCATGCTCCACCGCAGCGTTAAGCCATCCCTTCAACTGCCTCAGAATATGCGGCACCTCCCTGATGTTGTTCGTGTACACGACATCGAGTTTGGTCTTACCATGTACGAACACCTCTCCGAAACGAGTTGACATGGTGAAAGAAGAGAAGGGAAGAAGAGAGGGACAGAAGAGAGGAAGAAGAGAGGAGAGCGAGAGAGAGCGAGAGAGGAGAAGAACAGAGAATGACACCCGACTCTGCTTCGGTTGTGCTTTTCATTGCTGGAAACGACGCAGGAGGCAAACCGTTTGGTCCTTTAGTCCCGGGTTGAGCCATCAACTGGGACTAAAGGGTGATACGAACGGTTGCCATCACCACTTAGTCCCGGTTTGATCCACTGACCGGGACTAAAGGGGATACGAACGGTCTATCTGGTTCCGGTTTGATCCATCAATTGGGATTAAAGGGGGATACGAACAGTTTCGGCCTATTGGTCCCGGTTCGTGTCTGGAACCGGGACCAAAGGATTGACACGAACCGGAACCAATGGCCATGATGCCCGGCCGGCGCCCTAGCCTCACCATAGGCCCTGGACCAAAGCCCTCTTTTCTCTACTACTAATAGCTAAATCTGAACACACGATTAGACGGCTCTCCACGTGACTGACTGGTTGAGTTGTGAAATCAGACGCGTGAATATGGTAGTGTTAGTTATATCCGTTTAGATCAATGTTGCCAGTAATTAGGAGTGAAGTACTAATACTAAAGGTTTACGTTGGAATTAGCTTGCATGCCATATGTAAGAAGCTGAGTCCGGTTTGCAGTCCAGAACAAGTATGACTGTACGAGTAGGTTTATGTGATCTTCGGGTCGGTTCGTGCATATACATGCACATCCCCTGCGTGAGTTTGTACCTCCGAGGAAACAAGAGAAGAAATAAAAGAAAATAAGAAGAGGCATAAGTTACGTGTCTTCGCAAAGTTTTGTGCACGTCCGTTGTCATTGATTTTGACGTGATCTCCATGTTATAATATTCTTCTATTTTTGAAAGCCTGCCTGTTGAAATTGTTTTCGGGGACGGACGTTAGAATTTCCACTACCGAATACGTCGGGAAGTCTTACAGTGTTTCGGATTCCAGCACGATCTGAGATTTTTCGCTTAACTATATATATACAGGTCCGGCCTGTGAAACCAGAATTTTCCGGTGAGCTTGAGCGATGGAGTCGTATCATCCGGTTGACACAAAGCTTGAAGATCTTCCAGAGGTACGGATACATCGCGTCGTACATAGTCAGCAGTTCGTGTTATTTTATACTATATGCAATAGCTATATGAAGTTGTCTGGAATTGCAATCGGGTAAGTCAAATCGGAAAGGAGACGACGCTAAGCCGAGAGGCTAAGTGCAGCGAGGCGTCGGGATGCAAGCCTCGAACAGCCGGCGATGAGCTACAACGGCATCATATGTGGAGGAATTTTTAATGGTACATTATTTCGGGTACGTGGGTGTATGAGAGGGTTCGGGGGTGGGGGGCGGGCTCGCTAGAGAAATCTGATGCCGAGGGAATGTTCAAAGGATGGACAGAGACGGCGATGGGAATCGACAGAGGTGAGCGTGGAGGCGTTGTATGCGCTGCAATGTGCCCGACCATTGATGGCGGTGGGATCAGGTGGATAAAGGCAGGAGATAACGGAAGATTGAAGAAAAAAGATGAGCCTTCCAAAGACTAAAAGAACCAACTCCAAACGCCTTTTAAGGCAACCTATGAATAATTGGTCTATATTGCGCAAGTTTAATTTGGCTTTTGGGAGCATATGCTTCGACGCGATAAAAGTATTTTCTGCAAATGTAGACAAAGACAAAACAAATATGTTCATTGTCATATATATCCAAATGATACATGCAATTTTTTGAGAAACTTGAGCATTTTACATCAAAGAAGGCTATTCCAGTTAACATGGAAATTGTCAAGGACGTTTGTGTTAAACTAACATGAACACATTGAAAAGTTAGAATTTTTAAATTTTACTCCCTCCGTTCCTAAATATAAGTCTTTCTAGAGATTCCACTAGTGGACTACATACGGATGTATATAGACATAACTTAGTGTGTATATTCATTCATTTTGCTTCGTATGTAGATGTCTAATGAAATCTCTTAAAAGACTTATATTTAGGAAAGGGGGAAGTAGTTATTATTTATTTCAAATTTACTGTTCACCGGGAGCGGCTCTCTGACGGCGGAGTATGCATGCATGCAGGACGTTCTGTGCAGGATAATTTCGTGCTTGTGTATGAGGGACGCGGCTCGTCTGTCCTCCTCGTGCTCCGCCTTCCTACGGGCTTGGGGCAGGTATCCTCGTCTAACGTTCGACGAGGATACCCTCCGTCTGAAACGACAACACCCGGAACCGGAAGCAGCCGCAGCCGGCGAGGACAACATGATGCCTCTCCCAATCATCCTCCGACAGCAGCATCAGCAGCAAGACGACGTGCTCGTTGTGCTGCAGAAGCGAGACGAGCTCGCGAGGGCCTTTGTGCGCCACGTGGACGCCATCATGTCGCGACGCCGCAGCGGCGCGGCACTGGATGAGCTGACCATCAAGTTCGCCTACCTGCGGGAGCAGGAGGCTCCCTGCGTCGATCTCTGGATGCGCCTCGCCTTAACGTCGACGACCACCAGGCGCCTCAGGCTCGACTTTCTCCCTCACGGCTGCTACAACCCGGAAAGGCTCCAGTACGACCTACCCTGCTCCCTCCTCTCCGCCGGGACGGCAGCAGCTGGCGCGTTGGAGCACCTCTACCTCCGGCTGGGAAGCATACAACCGCCCAAGCCGGAGCTTACTAACTTAGTGACCCTGGTTCTGTCGAGGGTGCGCGTCACCGGGGAGGACCTTGGGCACTTGCTCTACTCGTGCCACAAACTGCAGAGCCTGAAGCTCAAGCGCTGCGAGGACCTGTCGTACGTCAAGGTGCCACCTGATCGTCTGAAGCAACTAAGGATTCTAGTGGTGAAAAGTTGCTGGTCGATGAGGGAGATCCATATATCGGGCTCCTCCATCGAGTCCCTGCGGTTTGAAGGCCGACACATGCCAGGAACCCTGCTTTGTGGGTCAGTTGGATCCGCCCTCAAGGTGACAAGTGCGGAGTTTGATCTCGAGTACTTGATTGCCCCCGCCGAATCTGAAGCCACGGAAGCTGAGTCGTCGCGACTTCAGCTGTTAAGCCTAGCGCACCTCATGCCACACCTGGAGACCTTATCATTGACTTTAGTACGGCACATCAAGGTTAGTCATGTTTGCCAATAATTTTTTAGACCCGGACAAGTGTCATACGTTAGGTATGAGCACATGGCAATTCCGGATATGTTTTAGGCAAATTTATTAAATTGGGGATTGCAAGTTTTTAGTTGACAAGCATGACAATTTTCATCGTTCAGTTTATTTTTGACAAAAACTTGCCGTATGTCGCTGGAATTAGCCATCCTCGCGTGACTGAAATTGCCCTCGAAAGGCCAGGACAGAAGTGCCATGCACCTGATGTATGATACTTGTTATTTGAGTAATTTCTTTCAACTCAAAAAATAATACTCCCCCATCCATACCAATATGTATTACTTGTCGTTTAAATAGACATATCTATTCAATAAGTAATCTGGATCAGAAGGGTAATTCTTATCCAACCTAAATACCACTTAAATATAATTTGGAGTATTTATTTATATTCAAATACAGTTTAACAATAGAATAAAGTTATGCAATATTGTACTTATCAAAAAAATAAATAAAACTAAATATATCTAAAACAAAAATATATGTACATTTATTTATTTGATATGTATTTTTAGACGGAGGAGTACTTACTAACTAAGAGGACTCTGCAGGTAGTTATGACTTCCCCACACAGTAGCGGCAACAAATTCCGTCACCTGAAGCGTGTGAAACTCGAATTCTACATGCCAGGGCGACATGGAAGAGACGATTTCCTCTTCGTCTATTCATTTCTCGACTCAGCGCCGACCCTGGAAGCCCTTTCGTTGAACGTAAGTAGCAGCTAGCTAGTTCTACTCCCACCATTTCAATATAAAAGACGTTTGAAATATTTCATTATAAACTACATACGAAGTAAAATAAATGAATATATATTTTAAAATATGTTTATATTTAGTTCATAGTAAAATCTTTAAAAAGTTTTATTATATTAAGGAACGGAGAAAGTATATAGTAATTCTTCTATAGTATTACTGACGGACGTTTGGAGGCCGACCTTCATGGAGCTTTAATTTTTTTTAATTTCAAATTTCAAACTTTTCAGTTTCAAAAAATATGAAAAAATATACACATAATGAAGGATGTCATGTGTATTTGTGTAAATTTTTAGAATGAAATACCTTGAAATACGATATGCATAAAAAAAATCATAGCATGGGATAATGAATATTATCATGTGTTAAGAAGTCTCTGATTTGTCTTTTTTGTACATGACTTATTTTAACGTATTTTTTTTAAAAAAATTACACACATATGTGTTACGCCCTCACTTGTTTCTATATTTTTCCAGAATTTTTTAAAATTTTAAAAGTATGAATTTTCATGAAGTTTGAATTTCAAGTTTAAAAACCACCATAAAGGCCGAGCTCCAAAAGCAATTTCCGGTAATTAGCTTGCTATTATTAAGATCTTTTTACATGTATGTATGCAGTTGATGCGTGGTGCGCCAGTTTTCGACGCGAGGAGATATAGACGGCGGCTGCAGCAGCAGCCGCCAGCGGGTGGCTATTTCAGGAAGCACCAAGGGCTCCCGCACCATAGCCTAAAGGACGTTGGCATCACCGGGTTTGATGCTGACCTTGCTTCCCTAGAGCTCGTGCTCCACATCCTAGAAAAGGCGCGCGTGCTTCGCTGTATTTCACTGGAGACGATATGGAGCCGTGACGACGATTCCGACCCGTTTCAGATACGCCTTATTCGGGAGGCCATTTCCAAGTATATTGTCCCGGCGGTGCCGTCGGGATCTGGCATACTGCTACAAGTCAAGTGAGGGACAAAAGGAGGGGCCGCATGTCAAAACCAAGTTTTGGCTCACGAGCGATTGTGGCTCTTTATTCCCACTAGTAAGCATGTATGTGCAATGTACGTTTTGTTAGAATTCAAAATTTGAATACTTTAAAGCTTACACTTTCAATCTGCATATACATGCAATGATTTGGATACATATCCTCAATGTTGATGGGATCTCCTACAATGTATTGAGATTAAATACATCTATCTCTATTGCGACTCCGATAGAATAGCTATACAATTCCAAACATTCTTGTGAGGTATTACCGAATGAACATCGAAGGCATCCTACCACATACTGGTCTCATGCACATATGAGGTCTCAAAATTCCAGATTTAAATTGTGTTATCAAACAAATCACAACCTCTGTATTCATCTTTCCGTACCGCTGCAGATAAAAAACAATTGTGAAATTTACATGCCCTATCCTCATCACTTGCTCAATCAGGCATCAAGGGCTCAAGGTTGCAGGTTTTGAATCTATCCTCACAACGCTCCCCGTAATTACTGGCAATTATCTAGATAAGTAATCATGTACATTGCAATGCATACATGACGTTATGCAGTAGTGTTCCCATTGTACACTAAAACATATTATTAAATTTGAAGCTAAGGTTAAAATATAAGAATAAACCAAAGTATGTTATTATAACTAATAAATATTCCTTGTCCGCATCTCTTGCTCCGCATCAAGCAAAAGCAAAACTCAGTAATCATGCATGTGTAGACCATCTAGCAACCATAAAAATAGTGCAAAGACAGATTACAAGGACACAAAAATGTAAGAACAGTATATACAATTTTTTTACCAAACTCTGCAAAATTATTGTGGTCTTTGCCTGAATACAGTAACAGCTAGCGGAAAATAATTCTTGTGCCTTACATAAGCATGCTGTGAATATTACATAAATCCCATTCTTTTATGAAGCCTCAATGCAACAGAAGCACCTCATGAGAGTATTTAACCTGAAAAAGAAGCATTTGCACAATCTAGATAAAAGTTACACACAATTTACTAACATTCTTCCGGATTAAGAAAATAGCACAAGTAATTTTTACTTGATTTTTCAAATGTCACATCTAAAAAATGACAGAGCACACGACCACGACAATAGTAGTACCAGGTGAGCTATTAATTATTATTTTCATTTAGGTAATAGTACAAATTCATAAGTAGGTAAATGAAAAAGAGTCATTTTACCATTAAGAATTGATAGATTCTACTTTTGCACCATGGATAAAAGAAATTTTGTGAAAAGCATCCAAATTATTTATAAGTACAAAATTACTTCAGCCAGAATTCCAAATTTTGGGGAATGTTGCATGGAAAAAAAATCCTACGCACACGTAATACCTATCCATGGTGATGATCATCTACGAGAGGGGAGAGTGAATCTACATACCCTTGTAGATCGCTAAGCGGAAGCGTATATAATGTGGTTGATGAAGTGGAACATCTTCGCGATTCAAATCGCAGCCTGTCCCGCGATCCCATCACGATCAATCCCGATCTAGTGCCGGACGGACGGCACCTCCGCGTTCAGCACACGTACAGCTCGATGACGATCCCCGCCTTCTTGATCCAGCAAGAGGGGCGGAGAGGTAGATGAGTTCTCCAGCACGGCGGCGTGGTGGTGGTGATGGTGAACTAATCCAGCAGGGCTTCGCCAAAGCACTACCAAACTGGAGAGGAGAAACCGATCTAGATGAAGTAGAGGGCGCACATGGCAATTAGGGTTACCCCTCACCTCTAAAACCTCTAGTATATATAGGAGGGAGGGGAGGAGGCAGCCTCAAACCCTCAAGGTTTGGTCGAAATTGGAGGCGGAGGAATACTACTCCAATCTTAGTAGGAGTAGGATTCCTCCTCTCCACTTGGAAACCCTTTCCACCTTTGGGTTTCTTTCCTTCCCACCTCCAATCCGCCTTGGGCTTTAGTGGAGGCTTCGACCAACCCACTAAGGGCTGATCCACGTCCTCCCACAGCCCATGAGACTCTTTGGAGTGGGTGGGCCCACCTGGTGGTGAAAGTGTGTTATATCGACTAGAGGGGGGTGAATAGGAGATTTTTACAATTTCATCGCTGAGGAAATTCCTTTTGAGGAAATTCCTCAGTGATGAATAACTTGCAGCGGAAACAACAAAGGATCGGGAGTGCAAAGTAGTACTACAACAGTTTACTCGATGAGGAATAAGAAAAATAGTTTGCACAGTACGCAGGCATAGAGTAAGCAGGTGAGGATTAACTAGCGTGAAGAATTTGAGGTTGAGGAAATTCAGAGAAAGTCTTCAGCAAATTCTTCAAACATAGACAATGAAAATCTTCAACATACAATATTGAGGAATTGAAAGAGTTGAAGAAATAGAACCCATATCACAGTGAAGATAGTGGTTGATGACCCAGTTCCAACTGCTATGACAGTCGTACGTCTGGTTTGGAGAGGCTTGGTATTGAAACCAAAAGACACACAGTCCCGAGACACACAATCCCTACCGTATTCTCCTTGAGCTAAGGACACACAATCCTCGCCAAATACTCGTGGTAAGACTTCATGGCAGACTTCCAAACCCTCACAAACTTGGTCACCCGGCGATCCACAATAGACTGCTGAATTTCTCTAGACCATGACGCCTAACCGTCTCGAGGATGCACAATCCTCAAAGGTAAAAGCCTTCAGTTCCACACAGGAACAAATTCTTCAGTGATGCTCAATCACTTGGTTTTCGGTTTGTGGTTTGGTGTTTGGGGTATTTCCTCATTGATGATTTACTCTCGAAGACTCTGAGGAATTTGGGTTGCTCTAAATGACAAGTGTCAGTTTCTCGCAGAGCACCCAACCAGCTAATGGTTGTGGGGGCGACTATTTATAGCCTAGGAGCATCCTGACATGATTTGACATTAATGCCCTTAAATATTATGACCGTTGGTGTGGATAAGATCGGTGAGGTGGCGCGAATCGCAGCAACGTTCGGGACTCTCAACTGTGAGAATCCTCATGTCTCTCATATTCCTCACTTGAGGTTTTGTTGGTTTAGGCTTGGGTTGAGAATCATGAGGAAATTCATTCCGTAGTGTTACCTTGACCCCCTTTAACAGTGCGGTGTTCCTATGACTGAAGAGTGAAGAAAACGAAATAGAAAGAATAAATCTTCACACTTCATAGTCTTTGAACTGATTTTCTTTAGGACACACCGAATTCCTCATCTTCAATATCTTCATGAGGAATATCAATTTCATCGCAATTCCTTCGCGATCAAAGTCTTCAGCATAAGACCAATTTCTTCAGCCGAAGATATACATTTTTATGGGTCGATATTCATCGTATAATTCAAACTCCTCAGCGACTTATAGATCATGTGTACACTCTTGAACACATTAGATACTTAACCTATAAGTCTTCGAACCACCAAAATCACTAAGGGCACTAGATGCACTTACAATCTCCCCCTTTTTGGTGGTTGATGACAATTAGGTTAAGTTTTCAACGAGGATAAAAATATGAAGTGTAAATACTCAGTTTGAGGAATTTGAAATCAAGATACTCAGGGACTCCCCCTGAAGATGTGCATATTTTGAGAAATTTGCCATTCATAGCAAATGCACATTGATGATTTATATCATGGAGATTTCCCCCTGTATCTTGTAAATCATGCATAGATATGACATATAATATGAAGAATTTGAGAATGCATGATGATAAATGGTATCTGACAAATTTCAGCATGCGTGCATTAATATTTTAAGGAATAAGCATGCGAAGAAAAACGTTCAAAAAGCATTAGAGTACCATCGGGCTTAAGTTACAACTCATTACATAAAACCCTTAGAAGAACCAAGAGTTTGTAGCTTAATAAAGTTCATAAGCCCCAAAATATACCCCGCGTGAAGACTAACTAAGATTTCTCCCCCTTTGTCATCAAGTGACCAAAAAGGCACAAAGCTGAGGACTAACGCCCCATGAAGAATTTCACTTCTTGGCTGATGAAGAAGATGCGTGAGGATTCTTGGCGACGGGCTTCTACCTTGGGCCAGTAGCAGTATCTTCTGGTTCTTCATCAGATTCTGCAGTGCGGAATGAAGAAAAGGAACTGTCCTCAAGGTCTGGAACTGTAATTGGCTTGAATTTCTTCTTGGGAGGCCACGACTAATCGAAGTCCTGAGTAAACTCCAATTCATCAAGTTCTTGTTGAGTATTCAGATGAGCCAGGGTGGCCCAGGTACGATCAAAAACCTCATAAAGATAGTAGTGATTTTCTTCACTACATTCTGAGTCTCGTTGAGGGTTTTCACAATGGCGCTGAATTAACATTTGACCCATTTGTGATTTTGATCGACCTTCTGATGAAGACTGAGGAGTAGTTCTCTATTAGTCATTATCCTTGGGGCAACAGGGCTAGGCGGCTCGTGACTTTCAGTGTCATCATATGAAGAATATGCTTCTGGTTCGCGAAACTGGCCATCAAGGGGCCGACTTCCTTCATCAATG
Organism: Hordeum vulgare subsp. vulgare; assembly: GCF_904849725.1. Taxonomy (NCBI): domain Eukaryota; kingdom Viridiplantae; phylum Streptophyta; class Magnoliopsida; order Poales; family Poaceae; genus Hordeum; species Hordeum vulgare. Next base: position 544,453,102 of record NC_058520.1, read on the forward strand.
ACAGATTTGCCTTTTCCTTCAACAGGCTCAAAAGTCTTCTTGATGACTCTGATCCGAGGCAGATATCCAATGTGATTGTTGAAATCAGCATGATAGTTGATGCCTGACCTGCGTATGATGAATCTCATGATCCATGGAGTGTAAATCTTCAAGTCGAAAGGCGACATAGCATTGTCAGCCAGACTCCTCAGGAAGAAGTCGTGAAGGTTTATTGGTATGCCATGAATGATGTTGAAGAGGATATTCTTCATGATGCCTACAACATCTTTTTCATCATCATGGCCCTTGATTGGAGCGATGACACTGCACAGGATCCTGTAGACAGTCTGTGGTTCATATTTCAAGTCTTGAACCAGAAATGTCGTTCTTGGAGGCCAAAGGCTTCATGAGGACTTCCGTCAGTTTGTTGGGCAACTCCCGTTCATCATACATCAACACAGCTTGTTCTGAGGGAATTGAAACTGGAAGCACTCACAACAGTTCAGTGGCAGGAGCTTTGTAATGAGTGTGTTGAGTCATCCAATCCAACACCCAAGTGTTGATATCCTTCGGGTCTCCACAAATGTGCAAAGTAGCATAAAACTGAAGAACTTTATCATTGTTCCAATCACTTATATTAGTGTAGAGAGGCAGTAGTCCAGCTTCATGAAGAACATTGAGGACTGGGGCAAAGAAAGGAATTTCTTCCATCTCAACATGAGGAATATGCATGTGTTGAAATATTTTGTTTCTCCCACAGAGGACAGAGGCATAGTAGTTGAGCCGAGTCCTTGTCCAAAACTTCCTGTGCCTGATGCGAAGATTGTCATATGGATTGTCGCCGATGAAATACATCCGTTCTTCATAGAACTCTTCCTTCTGAAACTTTGGCCTCTTTGAAAAAGGCTGAATTTGCTTTGGTTAAAGATTATGCTGCTCTTCTTGATGAGATACTATCATTGTTGTTTCAGTGTTGACCACAACAATAGCAGTTTCGGTATTGGGTGCAGGAGCATTTTTTCAGCCTTTTCCTCAGGTTGAGGATTTTTCTCAGCTTGAGGAGTTTGCTTGGTGGAGGAGGCAAAATCTTCAACTATTGCAGCTGATCCTTGAGCAGGTTCATCAGATGTCTTGTGAGGACTGAAAGACTCTGGAATATCATCAATTTGAATTTCCTCATCCATGGTTTCCTCAGATTTAGCATCTTTCATTTCCTCATCAATTTGAATTTCCTCATCTTCTTCAGGAATGACATAATCAATTCCGAAGGGAATAAGTGAATATGATGGAGCTACGTTCAGAGGCATAGCATCCACTGGAGCAGTTGAGGACTCTGTGTGAGCTAACTTGGGGCGCTTGGCCTCTGATGATCCCGAGTTCTTTGAAGCTTTTCTTTTCTTTGCTTCTTTCTCAGCAACCTTGGTTTTCTTCACGTCTTATGCAGACGGAACCATTTTCTTCACCTTTGAGGAATGAGGTGAAGGAATTTTCTCTTTAGGAGTTGGTGCAGTATCAGTCCTGGCAGTTTCCTCAGCTGAAGCATTTTCTTCATCTCGAGCAGATTCATCAGCTCGAGTGTCTTGAGGTATTTCCTCAATTATAGGTTCATCAGCTCGAATATCTTGAGGCATTTCCTCATCAACAGGTTCATCAGCTTCAGCTTCTTCAGTCAGCTCAACAGAATAGCTGGACTCAGGCAGCTTTGGTTTTACTGGAGGAGCAGCCTTCTTCTTATACTCATCAACTGCATTAGTTGCAAACTTGATGAACTTTGACTTGAGACTTTGACGATCAGATAGATTCGTATACTTGTCGGTCAAAGTCTTCAGTTCAGCCTGGGTGGACACAAGATCTTCAGACGTCATATTGAGGAGATGTTGCGTGAGGAATTTCTCCTTCTTCAGTTTTGCAGCCTTTGCTTGCTTGGCTTACGTATCTTTCCATTTGGCCTTATTGATGAATGTGGCCATCATATGATTGACACCTGGGGGAAGCTTCAAGTCATCAATGGGGGTGCTTGGATCTTCATACCAGATGAAATTTAGCAGAACCTTGGGATCCATGGCAAGAGGAATTGAGCTGCCTGAGGCTTGTGCAACTCGTTCCTGCTTGTTTCTGATGATGGCTTGAAGTGTTTGATCATCAAATTCATTACTTCCTTCTGATGCAGAAGGGACGTTGATGACTTTGCTTGGGCTGGGCCTGATGCCATTTCGAGCAGTCATTTTAGTCTTCAAGGGTGTTGGTGAAGACTTTGTATCAGAGCTCGTGGCAGATGGTACAGAGGAGCTGGAGTGAGCAGGTTGTTGCTTGACAATCTTCTTGTATTCAAGCTTTGAGGCCGTGTAGCCGTGGAAGGTTTTGGCACAGGTGCAGCCTTCTGAGGCAATTTCTATTTTGGCTTTGAAGCCATTGGTTTCTTTGGCATAGACTTCACTTGAGGAATAGTTGTACCAGAAGCTTAAGCAGCAGAAGATGTGGCTGCAGTGGCAGCACCAGATTCCTCATTGTATTTCCTCACTGCAGCTTCTGCTTTCTTCTGAAGTTTAGACAAGTGTTTGTCTTTCTCCTCAGGGTAATCCTCAACAGTTTCGATGCTTGAGGGAAGTTCTACATGATGATCACCAAGAGGAGACCTTTTGCAAGGTGGCTTGAGGGGGAATTTCTTCGCATACTTGGGAGTGAAGAAGCGATATTCCTTCCACTCCTTAGTCCACCTGCGCTCTATCCTTTGAAGCCCGATTTTCCTTTTCGCCATAGGTTCTTGCTCATCCGACATACAGTAATCAAGGTATATATCCTGAGGGATATCAATTGCAATGTTTTGTTCAAGTTTCTTTCCACCCTTTTGCTTTCTGCCATCTTCCATTTTCTTCAGCAGATGCTTTTGCTCAGGAATTTGCACTCTTGAGGATTCTGATGATACTAGCTAAGTTTCTTCGAGGAATGCTGCAAATGAGTTAAGTTGATGAGAACCTAGAGATTCATCAACTGACATTTTGTACGTGTGAACATAGTATAGCTGTGAGGAATTTGGAGAGGTCATATGTGTTCTTCAGATTTGAAGAAATTGAAATTTTTAAAAGTTGAGGAATTTGACGAGTGGGTTGAGCAATTTTTCTAAGCACTCTGATCTTGGGTTCGAGAGTTGTGGAGATTCGAAAATTTACACAATTGAGAAATCACGTGTAGAATTTTAGTGGCTTAGTGATACGTCTCCGTCGTATCTACTTTTCCGAACTCGTTTGATCTTGTTTTGGACCCTAATTTGCATGATTTGAATGGAACTAACCCGGACTAACGCTGTTTTCAGCAGAATTGCCATGGTGTTGTTTTTGCGCAAAAATTTACGAAGAATTTTTCTGGAATTTATGAAACATACTGGCGCAAGAATCAGCGGAGGAAGTGGAGCCGTGAGCCCACAAGCCCACCAGGCGTGGGCCCCCTGGCCGCGCCTGGCAGGCTTCTGGGGCCCAGAAAGCTCCACCGCCTCCAATCTCAGCTCTATTTAGTCCGTCTCGCCCGGAAAAAAAAATCAAGGAGAAGAGTTCATCGCGTTTTACGATACGGAGGCACCGCCACCTCCTGTTCTTCATCTGGAGGGCAGATCTCGAGTCCGCTCTGGGCTCCGGAGAGGGGAAAGCGTCGCCATCGTCATCACCAACCTTCCTTCATCGCCAATTCCATGATGCTCTTCACCATTCGTGAGTAATCTCATCGTAGGCTTGCTGGACGGTGATGGGTTGGATGAGATCTATCATGTAATCGAGTTAGTTTTTGACGGGGATTGATCCCTAGTATCCACTATGTTCTGAGATTGATGTTGCTACTACTTTGCCATGCTTAATGCTTGTCACCAGGGCCCGAGTGCCATGATTTCAGATCTGAACCTATTATGTTGCCGCCAATATATGTGTGTTTTAGATCCTATATTGCAAGTTGTAGTCACCTACTATGTGTTATGACCCGGCAACCCCGGAGTGACAATAGCCGGAACCACTCCCGGAGATGACCATAGTATGAGGAGGTCATGTATTCACTAAGTGTTAATGCGTTGGTCCGGTTCTTTATTAAAAAGAGAACCTTAATATCCCGTAGTTTCCATTAGGACCCCGCTACCACGGGAGGGATGGACAATAGATGTCATGGAAGTTCTTTTCTCAAAGCACGCATGACTACATACGGAATACATGCCTACATTAGATTGACGAACGGGAGCTAGTTACTTATCTCTCCGTGTTATAACTGTTACATGATGAATAGCATCCGGCATAATCATCCATCACCGATCCAATGCCTACGAGTCTTTTCCTATTGGTCCTTGCTACGTTACTTTGTCGCTATTGCTGTCACTGCTGCTACTATTACTCTGTTGCTACTGTTGTTACTTTGCTGCTACTGCTGTCACTTTGCTGCTACTGGTTACTGTTTCTACTGCTGCTATCATACGACCTTGCTACTGATATTTTGCTGCAGATACTAAATCTTTCAGGTGTGGTTGAATTGACAACTCAACTGCTAATACTTGGGAATATTCTTTCGCTTCCCCTTGAGTCGAATCAATAAATTTGGGTTGAATACTCTACCCTCGAAAACTGTTGCGATCCCCTATACTTGTGGGTTATCAAGACTATTTTCTGGCGCCGTTGCCGAGGAAGCACAGCTATATTCTTCGAGTCACTTGGGATTTACGTCTTCTGGTCACTATGAGGAATCCAATAGATCCAAGAACATCTTGCCCTCAACTACGAGACAGGTAAGGAACTACCATCTAGCTCTGCACTTGATTCACCTTCAGTTATGAGTAAGTTTGCGACACCGCCTCCTGCTAGAAATCTTGATATGTCACGTGTGCTTGATGATGCTATGCTTGATACTGCTTTGCCTAATGATGCTATGCTTGATACTGCTTTGCCACTAGGTGCATTCCTTGATGCACAAATTGCTAGAGTTGCTGCTAGATGTGATGATACTTCTGAAACAGCTGATACTATTGAAGAAGAACCTGCTATTTTGCCTGCTAGAACTAGCTCTCCTAGACCTGAGTTGCCTGATATGCCTGAGCGTTATGTTATGGAGGGAGAGATAGTTGAGGATTTTCTTGCGTGTAAGGATGTCTATGATGTTGAGAAATTACTGCTCAAGTGAAAAGAAAAATCTTTGAACGCTAGGATGAAATACGACCCGAAGTTTGCTACTTCACCTATCTTTGTGACCGGTAAGGATTATGAATTCTCTGTTGACCCTGAGTTAATCACTCTGGTCGAATATGATCTTTTTCACGGTTATGAGTCTGAAACGGTTGTAGCCCATCTTACCAAACTGCACGATATAGCCACCCTATTCACTAGTGAGGAAAAGATCCGCCACTACTATATCCTCAAGTTGTTTCCTTTCTCGCTAAAGGATGATGCTAAGATCTGGTTCATTTCTCTTGCTTATGGTTGTGTGCGTAGCCCCAGGATATGGTATACTACTTCTTTGAAAAATATTTCCCTACCCATAAGAAGCAAGCTGCCTTGCAGGAAATATACAACTTCGCTCAAGCTGAAGAAGAGAGTCTCCCACAAGCTTGGGGGAGGCTCGTCCAGCTGCGGAATGCTTTGCCTGATCACCCTCTTGAGAAGAATGAAATACTTGATATCTTCTATAATGGACTTACCGATGCTTCTAAGGACCACCTAGATAGTTGTGCTGGTTGTGTTTTTAGGGAACGAACTGTAGAACAAGCTGAGATCCTATTGAATAACATCTTGTGCAATGAGAATGCTTGGACTATTCCCGAACCACCTCCTAAGCCAACTCCGAAGAAAAGAGGTATTCTATTCCTCAGTCCTTAAGATATGCAAGAAGCTAAGAAATCTATGAAAGAGAAAGGCATTAAATCTGAAGATGTCAAACATCTAGCACCTATCGAAGAGATCCATGGTCTTGATGAGAGTGATATTCCTTTTGATAAACCTGCTAGCTTATGCCTGGATGAATTTGATAACTTTGTTGCCAAACAACAGAGTTTCAATGATTATGTTAGCACACAATTGGAACAGAATGCTCGTATGCTTAGTCATTTAAGTGCTTGTGTGGACAGAAATGTCAATGACCTTAAGCTTCTGAGTAAGCATGCGTCCATGGTTACTACTCAGGTAGAACAAGTACTTAAGGCTCAGAATGACTTGCTCAATGAGTTGAATGACAATTCTGTCAGAGTCGTTACTAGAGGCGGTAGAATAACCTAGGAACCTTTGTATCCTGAAGGTCATCCTAAGAGAATTGAACATGATTCTCAAGGAGTTAGCACTAATGCACCTAGTCATCCTATGAAGAAGAAGAAAGATGATAGGGATTTGCACGCTGGCAACCCTGTTGCTGCTACCCCTGAGAGTCCAAACGATGTCTCTGTCTCTCATGCTGAAACACAATCTGGTGATGAACATGAACCTAATGATAATATCAATAGTGATGTTCATGTTGATGCTCAACCTAGAAATGAAAAGTATGTGGAGGTTGAACTTGTTGATCTTGATAACCCACAGCCTAAGAATAGAAGATATGATAAGAATGACTTCGCTGCTAGGAAGCATGGTATAGAAAGGGAACCATGGGTTCGGAAACCCATGCCCTTTCCTCCCAAACCATCCAAGAAAAAGGATGATGAGGATTTTGAGCGATTTGTTGAAATGATTATACCTGTATTTCAGCAAATGCGTTTGACGGATATGCTCAAAATGTCTCTGTATGCTAAGTACATGAAGGATATTGTGACTAATAAGTGGAGGATACCTAAGGTTGAGATTTCCACCATGCTTGCTAACTATACCTTCAAGGGTGGAACTCCTAAGAAACTAGGTGATCCCGGTGTGCCCACTATACCTTGCTCCATTAAAGGAAACTACGTTAGAACTGCTTTATGCGACCTTGGAGCCGGTGTTAGTGTTATGCCTCTCTCTCCTTATCGTAGACTTGAACTGGATAAGTTGACACCCACTGAAATATCTCTGCAAATGTCCGAATAATCAACTGCTTTCCCTATCGGCATTTACGAGGATGTGCCTATTGTGGTTGCTAATGTCACTATCTTAGCAGACTTTGTTATTCTGGATATTTCCAAGGACGATGCCATGGCGATCATCCTCGGGAGACCCTTTTTAAACACAGCAGGGGCTGTTATAGATTGCAACAAAGGCAATGTCACTTTCCATGTCAATGGTAATGAGCATACGATGCACTTTCTGAAGAAACAATATCGAGTACATTGCATCAATGCTATCGAAAAAACTTCATCGATTCTTATTGGGAGCCTTGAATGCCCTATTCCTCCTGTTAAGATGAAGTATGATTTGCTTGTTGGGGAAATACACATCCCCATTGAGGTGACCTAGTGACTATTCAAAAATTCTCCGTCTTCTTTTGCGATTCGAAAAGGTTTGTCGAGGAGACTTGATCAGCCTCATTGACGGATTTCTTTCGATGACCATGAGATCGATGAATCGAGGAGTCACAAACCTCAGTTCCAAGCTTTCACCTTCGGTTGCTTAGAAGAAAAATGATAGATTCAATTGAGTTTTCCCTGTTTTCTGTTTTAGCGTCCTGTAGAAAAGTACCCCAAAAATAGAAGTTCTCCGACCGTCCTGAAAATCAAGTATGATTTTTTCTGGATTATTTGAAAAATACTGAGACGAAGAGCTAGTCTGGGGGCCGCACCAGTGGGCCACAAGCCCTGGAGGCGCGGGCACCCCCTAGCCGCGCCTACCTGGCTTGTGGGGCCCACGTGCACCCCCTCCACTCATTCTAGCTCCCATCTGCTTCTCCTACCTCCAGAAAAAATCGTTTCGCAGCTCAAACCCGTGTTCTTGCTCTTCTTGATGGGATTTTTGATCTCCTTGCTCAAAGCACCATTCTCTGAACTGTTTTGTGGACATTACTCCTTGGTAAGTGACTCCTCCATTGGTCCAATTAGTTTTTGCTCTAGTGCCTTATACTTCGCGTATTTTTGCTGCCTTGGTGACCATGTTCTTGAGCTTTGCATGCTAATTTTAACAGGTCCCAAGTAGTTTTGATACGTAATATGGCCTCTAGGCACTTGTCGGAGTAGTTGCTATGATTTTTGTTGAGCCTTGTTCACTTTTCCTTAGAGTCACTAAAAATTTCAGAAATTTTCAGAGATAGAAAAGGGAAAAGATGAGGAGGTTCTTGAGAGACTCTTCAAGCCGTGACCCCAAGGATGATGGAAGTGAGAAGAAACCCAAGTATCCGGTCCCTCGAGTTGTAGAAGTTCGAGCGCGAGAGTGGCCAAGCGATGTGTTCTTACGCGCCGCCGGACTTTATGAGGACTTTTACTACTTGGTGGAGAACGCAGGCCTTACTGCCTTCGTTGAAGATAAGTGTCCGCAATACCTCCTCCTCACTAATATATTCATACTAAGCTTTAACTTCTATTCGAGGAAGAATCCTCCTATGGTTGAGTTCAAACTTTATGATATCCCCCAGCGCATGTCACTCCAGGATTTTTTCAATGTTTGCAAATTACCTTACGTTGGGGATATTCATGAACCTCATCCACGGGACTTGGAAGCTTTCATAGATACAATTGTTGTAGGAGAGGAGAGAGGAGTGTCTTGCGCTAGAGCTGCTAGCATACATTTTCCCGTACTTCGGTACTTCTCACTATTTGTGGGAAAATGTTTGATTGGCCGTGGGAAAGCTGGGTCACTTAGTTCCCCAGATCTTGCGGTCTTGCGCGAAGCCCTTTATAACGATAAAACTTATAGCTTGGACGCTATAGTAGGTCAACGGTTGAACACGAACCATTCTAAAGGCATTGTCTATGGAGGTATGTATGCTACTCGTCTTGCTAGACACTTTGAGATACCTATTAGACTGGACGAGGAAGAAGAGATTCTTCTTCCCGAGAGATACCTAGATTACGATAGCATGGTTCACCATGACTTTCTTGATAGAGATATAAGTAGAAGGATGATTTATAACCTGGTATTTAGTCAAGGTACTCGTGAGACTATTACTTTGCCTGCTCCTTCTTTGTTCAAACTTCACGCATGCAGGTACATTATTATGCCCTCGGACATCTACGCATATTGGGGCTTAGCCCAACCACAGGTGCCCGTGCCCGAGCCACGAGTCGAGTACCAGTCGCTAGTTTATCAGTGGGAGCCGGAAGAGCTCACACAGCAGTGGCATCCTCAGTCCACTCCGGAGTATCCCAGAGCTGGTTATTTCCCTCCATGGGAGTAGACTAACTTAGGCCAAAAGCCTAAGCTTGGGGGAGTACGTGTTTCTTACCGACTTTACATTCTTGCTTATGCTTTCGCTTTGTTCGTCGGTGTTCACACTTTGTCACTATATCATCCATGCTAGTTTATTTCTTTTTCTCGTTTTCTTTTAGTGTGTCTGTCTAGTTCGAGAAAACCCAAAAAGATTTTCTTGTTCTTCTTTTGCTTGTTGGGAGCTTTCCCGTGTAAATAGTTTTCTTTTTCTTTGGGTCAAGGTAGAAGACGAAGGTTACAATGTTTATTGGCTCTCGCATGCATATATGTTTATCTGTTAAAGAGCCATATTACTTTGTCTTCTCCTTTGTGTTTGCCTCCAGATTCTAGCTTTAGTCCAATGCACGAGCACTCTTATTATTGTTCACATCATTCGGTCGTGCAAGTGAAAGGCAATAATGACGATATATGATGAAGTGACTGAGCCTGGAAAAGCTGGTATGAACTCGATCTATTTTGTTTTTGTAAATATGACTAGCTCATCGTTCCTGATTTAGCTTTGTTATGAGATAAACATGTTTGCAATGACAACTTAGAGATCATAGTTGCTGATGCCATGCTTAATTAGCTAGGAGCTTATAATGGTTTGTCTTGGATGCCCACATGAATTTTGAGATGACTATTATGTAGTATGATAGGATGGTATCCTCCTTTGAATGATTCAAGTGGCTTGACTTGACACATGTTCATGCATGTAGTTGAAACAAAATCAACATAGCCTCTATGATATTCATGTTCATGGTGATTTATGTCCTACTCATGGTTGCACTCAATGTTAGTTAATCTCAATGCATTTTGATGACTATTGTCGCTCTCTAGTTGGTCGCTTCCCAGTCTTTCGCTAGCCTTCACTTGTACTAAGCGGGAATACTACTTGTGCATCCACTCCCATAAACCCAAAGTTGTTCCATATGAGTCCACCATACCTACCTATATGCGGTATCTACCTGCCGTTCCAAGTAAATTTGCATGTGCCACTCTCTAAACCTTCAAGAAATAATCTGTTTTGCATGCCCGAACCGCTCATGTGGTGACAGGGGGCTATCAGTATCTTCCATGCTAGGCGTGTTATCCTTGATATGTGTTCATTCACTATCATTCACAAGAAAGGGGCCGGTAATTGGAATTCCTAGTTCCATGCTCAAATCGAAAAGATAATGACAAACAAAACTCCCCCTGGATTGATGTTGGTATGGATGGCACCTGAGGATTCGGCTAGTCGTGGAGTGTGATTGATTGGTGGTGGAGGAGTCAAAACTTTACTTTTCTTTTTGGGAACCGCCTATAGCATGTGTAGCGTGGAAGATGGTGAGAACTCTTAGTCATTGCGTTGACAATGAAAGCATGCCACCCAAAATTATTATCTCTGTTTTCAAAGCTTGAGCTCTGGCACCTCTGCAAATCAATGCTTCCCTCTGCGAAGGGCATGTCTATTTATGTTCCTGTTGAGCCATCCTCCTCTTATAAAAGCACCAATCAGAGAGCACCTCTGTCATTTTTATGCTTTGCTTTTAACTCTGATTGAGTATGACTGTGACTGGATCTTCTTTGCCATGAATTACAATGTTTAGTCAGCCCTTGGTCTTTGAAGGTGCTCTGCATTTATGTTTTGCGGTCTCAGAAAGAGCTAGTGAGATACCATGTGTTCATACGGCTTCATGTTGTTTTGATTGAAGTGTTGACGTTTGAGACTTATTATTATTTGCTCGCTAGTTGATTATGCAATTGATATGAGTTTACCGTGAGACCTAGATGTCATTTGCTTATGTGGTTTGCTCGTGATCTTGTTGAAATTCTAGTTATGAGTTAGACATAGTTGCAACAACAAGATCAAACAGAGTTTGTCAAAATTTCTCTTTTGTCTCTTTCAGTTTGTCAACTGAATTGCTTGAGGATAAGCAAGGCTTTAAGCTTGGGGGAGTTGATACATCTCCGTCGTATATACTTTTCCGAACTCTTTTGCCCTTGTTTTGGACTCTAATTTGCATGATTTGAAAGGAACTAACCCGGACTAACGTTGTTTTCAGCAGAACTGACATGGTGTTGTTTCTGTGCAGAAATAAAAGTTCTCGGAATGACCTGAAAATTTACGGGGAATTTTTCTGGAATTTATAAAAAATACTGGCGCAAGAATCAGCGGAGGAAGTGGAGCCGTGAGCCCACAAGCCAACCAGGCGCGCCCCCCCTTGCCACGCCTGGCAGGCTTGTGGGGCCCACAAAGCTCCACCGCCTCCAATATCAGCTCTATTTAGTCCGTCTCGCCCGGAAAAAAATCAAGGAGAAGAGTTCATCGTGTTTTACGATACGGAGGCGCCGCCACCTCCTGTTCTTCATCTGGAGGGCAGATCTGGAGTCCGTTCTGGGCTCCAGAGAGGGGAAATTGTCGTCATCGTCATCACCAACCTTCCTTCATAGCCAATTCCAACATGCTCTTCACCGTTCGTGAGTAAACTCATCATAGGCTTGCTGGACGGTGATGGGTTGGATGAGATCTATCGTGTAATCGAGTTAGTTTTGACGGGGATTGATCCCTAATATCCACTATGTTCTGAGATTTATGTTGCTACTACTTTGCCATGCTTAATGCTTGTCACTAGGGCCTGAGTGCCATGATTTCAGATCTGAACCTATTATGTTGTCACCAATATATGTGTGTTTTAGATCCTATCTTGCAAGTTGTAGTCACCTACTATGTGTTATGACCCGGCAACCCTGGAGTGACAATAGCCGGAACCACTCCCAGAGATGACCATAGTATGAGGAGTTCATGTATTCACCAAGTGTTAATGCGTTGGTCCGGTTCTTTATTAAAAGGAGAACCTTAATTCCCGTAGTTTCCATTAGGACCCCTCTGCCACAGGAGGGATGGACAATAGATGTCATGCAAGTTCTTTTCTCAAAGCACGTATGACTACATACGGAATACATGCCTACATTAGATTGACGAACGAGAGCTAGTTACTTATCTCTCCGTGTTATAACTGTTACATGATGAATAGCATCCAGCATAATCATCCATCACCGATCCAATGCCTACGAGTCTTTTCCTACTGGTCCTTGCTACGTTACTTTGTCGCTACTGCTGTCACTGCTGCTATTGTTACTCTGTTGCTACTGTTGTTACTTTGCTGATACTGCTGTCACTTTGCTGCTACTGGTTACTGTTGCTACTGCTGCTATCATACTACCTTGCTACTGATATTTTGCTGCAGATACTAAATCTTTCAGGTGTGGTTGAATTGACAACTCAAGTGCTAATACTTGAGAATATTCTTTCGCTTCCCCTTGAGTCGAATCAATAAATTTGGGTTGAATACTCTACCCTCGAAAACTGTTGCGATCCCCTATACTTGTGGGTTATCACTTAGTGAAATTCATCAAATGTTTGAGGAATATAGTGTGCGAAGCTGATAGACATTGAGGAAAAACAGATTTCTCGAATCTAAGGTAAAATAGTAGATCAAAGAGGGTAGTAAAATAGGATTTTAATTACCCTGCGTGGCAAGCATGAAGAACAGTGGCAGTAACAGTAAGAAGCTCTTCGGTTCGTGTCCGCTGTGCCCTAACTTGGCGGCAGAAGACAACTATAACGGCGGCGGCGGATGTAGATGTTCCGCTTCTGGCGTGAGTTCGGCGACATAGAGGTCAAGGCAGTGATGTTGTTCCTCACTGGCGACGAGATTGCTAGCGGTGGTGCTAGGTTTGTGCTGAGGCGGAGAGATGGACGAGAGAACGAAGAGTTTTGATAGAGTGGGTATGGACCTATTTATAGCTTAGGTGAAAACGGTCCGGCCAAAACTTTTGGACCGAACAACCCTTACACATCCGTCTCCACACGACGTGTGTAGCCTGAGTTTAAAGAGGTGGAGATCATGCTTATCTGATCGTGGGAAGTGGGGTTCAGTTACTGTGTAACAATATAAAATTCATTTTTGAAGATTTGAGGATTTCGTTGCAAAGTTCTCAGCTGACAAGGACACAGTGAGGATTTTGAACAAAGTTTCAAGTAGAACACATATGAAGAATTGAATAGACTGGGTTGAGTATAGCATAGAGGGGAGTAGGGTCCGATCACATTCACTTGGATGAAATATCAAATTGAAGAAATAGCTATAAGTAAATGCTGTTGAGGACTTTGAAATCTCAATATATATATATATATATATATATATATATATATATATATATAGGCAAACGAAAATCATCAAGTGTTTTGAAGATTTTGAAAAGCTTGAGGATTTTGTGACAAAGCGTTAGGTTGATGAATTTCAACTTTGAAAAAAAAGCAGCTTGAAGGTTTTAAAAGTTGGGTGGTGGCGTGACCCACCGTATAAGAATGATGATTTCAGGCGCCGCGTACAATTGTCGTAGGCCCATGAGAACCAGATTCTTCATTAATTTCCTCACACTAAGAGTGATATTCTTCATTGATTGAAGAAAATCGATTCTTCGTGTGTTGCACATCTAAGTCATCATTTTTGCATAAGTATTAGGATGTGTGCATGTTTTCACAAAACATTTGAAGATTCTAAGATATTTAGCTCGCATCGGAACTTGCAAAACCTTTTCTCATCCAAGGGCTTAGTGAAAATATCTGCTAGTTGATCGTCCATCTTCACATGGTCGATGAGGATATTGCCCTTGAGGACATGGTCCCGAAGAAAATGATGACGAATCTGGATCTGCTTAGTCTTTGAATGTTGTACTGGGTTGTATGCAATCTTGATTGCACTCTCATTGTCATAGTAGAGAGGCACATTCTTCATGTTGATGCCGTAGTCCTTAAGGGTTTGCTTCATCCATAGCAATTGAGCACAGCAGGATCCAGCAACAATGTACTCAGCTTCGGCAGTGGAGAGAGAAACACAGTTCTGCTTCTTTGAGGACCAGCTGACTAATGATCTTTCGAGGAAATGACAAGTGCTAGAAGTTGATTTGCGATCCGCACGGTCACCAGCATAATCAGAATCAGAATATCCCACGAGATGAAGATTTGAGGCCTTGGGGTACCATAATCCTAGTTTTGGTGTGTGAGCTAAGTATCGAAGAATATGTTTCACACCCTTATGGTGTGATTCCTTCGGTTTTGCTTGAAAACAAGCACACATGCAAACACTAAGCATTATATCTGGCCTACATGCACACAAATACAGTAAAGAGCCAATCATAGAGTGATATACCTGTTGATCGAATTCTTTACCATTTTCATCAGCGCAGAGGTAGCCGTTGGTAGGCATGGGAGTCTTGGCGCCTTTGCATTCATGCATGTCGAATTTCCTCAGAACATCCTTGAGGTATTTCTCCTGTGGTATGAAGATGACATTGCGTTGTTGACGAATTTGAAGACCTAAGAAGAATTTCAGCTCCCCCATCATAGACATCTGATATTCTTCACTCATCATGTAAGCAAATTCATCAGTTTAACGTTTGTCTGTACAACCAAATATGATGTGAGCGACATATATTTGACACACAAATAGTTCATTTTCATAGGATTTTGTGAAAAGAGTTGGATCGAGTGAACCAGGTTTGAAGCCTTTCTTCATGAGGAATTCCTTCAATGTAACATACCACGCCCGAGGGGCTTGCTTGAGGCCATAGAGTGCCTTTTTGAGTCTGAAGACTTTGTCTGGATTCTTTGGATCCTCAAAACCTGGGGGCTGAGGAACATATACTTCTTCCTCAAGCTTACCATTGAGGAATGCACTTTTCACATCCATTTGATATAAGGTAATGTTATGATGATTAGCATAAGCAAGGAGAATTCGAATAGCTTCAAGTCTAGCAACAGGTGCAAAAGTTTCATCGAAATCAATTCCTTCAACCTGTGTGTAGCCTTGGGCTACAAGTCGTGCCTTATCCCTCACCACTTGACCATCCTCATCTTGCTTGTTTCGGAAAATCCACTTGGTGCCGATGATATTGTGCTTGCAAGGATCTGGTCGTTTGACTTGCTCCCATACATCATTTAGCTTGAATTGAAGAAGTCCATCTTGCATGGCTTGAATCCACTCAGGTTCCATGAAAGCCTCATAAACTTTTGAAGGTTCTGTGATAGACACAAAAGAAGAATGCCCACAAAAGTTAACTAAGTTTGAAGCTTTTGAGCGAGTGAGAGGACCTGGCGCGTTGATGTCATCGAGCATTTTGTCAAGTTCTACTTCATTTGCAATCCTCGGATGAGCTGGTTGAGGATTTTGTCTGGGCTGTGGAATTTGTTCTGGAGCAATTTCCTCAGGAGCATCTTCTTGATTTTCATCAGTGCTGGGAGTGATTTCTTCACCAATTTCCTCAGTAGGAACAATGTCTTCAGTAGCTTTGAGCTTGATTGCTTCCTCAGGAGACAATTTATCTGGATCAATAGGCAATTGCTCTCTTTGCGAGCCATTAGTTTCATCGAACCGCACATCTACAGTTTCAACAACCTTGTTGTGATAGTTGTTGAAGACTCTGTAGGTGTGCGAGTCCTTTCCGTAACCGAGCATAAAACCCTCATGTGCTTTAGGTGCAAACTTTGAGCTATGGTGAGGATCTCTAATCCAGCATTTTGCACCGAAGACTTTGAAATAACTTACATTGGGTTTCTTGTCAGTGAGGAGTTCATATGAAGTTTTCTTGAGGAATTTGTGAAGATATACCCTGTTGATGATATGTCAAGCAATGTTGGTTGCTTCAGGCCAGAAACAACGAGGAGTCTGATATTCTTCAAGCATGGTTCGTGCCATCTCAACCAGAAACCTGTTCTTTCTTTCGACGACGCCATTCTGTTGAGGAGTATAAGGAGCACAAAATTCGTGAGTAATACCAAGTTCATCAAGATAATCATCACGACCTGTATTTTTGAATCCAGTCCCATTATCACTCCTGATGTGTTTGATCTTGACGCTAAGTTCGTCGAGGCCCTTGAGGAAAATCCTTTGAAGACTTCCTGCACTTAAGTTTTATAAAGAATGATATGCACCCAAGTATATCTAGAATAATCATCAACTACGACAAAGCCATATAAAGATGCTCAATTTGTTAGAGTGGCATAATGAGTAGGTCCAAATAGATCCATGTGAAGAAATTCAAATGGACGAGTAGTAGTCATGATAGTCTTCGAGGGGTGTTTGGATCTGGTCATTTTTCCATACTCACAAGCACCGCAGAGGTGGTCCTTGAGGAATTTGACTGATTCGATGCCAATGCCATGCTTCTTCTTCGCTAACGTATGCAAGTTCATCATGCCTGCATGACCAAGTCTTCGATGCCATAGCCAGCCTTCTGAGGTTTTTGCTAGTAAGCAAGTGGCTGGTTGAGGACCTGTAGAAAAATCAACAGTGTACAAATCCCCTCTTCTAACACCTTCGAAGACTTTGGATCTGTCAGATTCCATGATGACAACACATCTATATTTTCCAAAGATAACTACCATATCAAGATCACAAAGCATTGAGACTGACATGAGGTTAAACCCAAGGGATTCAACAAGCATCACTTTGTCCATGTGCCTGTCCTTGGAAATAGCCACTTTGCCAAGTCCCAATACCTTGCTTTTACCTTTGTCAGCATAAGTGATTTGCTTCAGTGGTGATGGAGTCACTGGCAAATTCATCAGCAAGCTTTTGTCACCAGTCATGTGGTGTGTGCAGCCACTATCAAGAACCCACTCAATACTCTTGGGTTTGTCATCCTACAGATGAATTAGTACATCTTACCATCTCACATGCTTCACACTTGAAGAATATGATATCAATTTCATCAGATATGAATTTCATCATAAACAGTAATTTTGAGGACGTGTGAAATGTTATCATTTCATCAATGTTAGCTTACGTCCTATAAAGCATTTTCCTCAGGTCTCCAGCAAATTCTTCAGATGATGATTTTCATCTGGAGACCTCACGTGCAGAAGTGATTAGTTCAATTTCTTCACCACCCACATCTGAAGGGGTGGTAAAGAGTTCATCATCCTGCGAGCACCATATGAGAAAGGGGGCATTGAAGCTAATGCACTTCTCTTCACAGTAGGGGGGTTAGAATACTCAAATGAATAGACAGAGAAGTTCTTTGAGAATTTATGAACATAATGATTTGAGGAGTAATACTCATATTCATATCCCTTGTAATATCCGTGCATATCAGAAACATTAGCATGTGTACGAGCATAGTTTTGGCCAGTTGAGGATTTCGATCCTCTTGAAGACTTTGCTCCACCTGAGGAATTTGATCTGGGGTTCAGATTCTTCACGAGTGGTATCATGAGGACATTCACCTGAAGATTTTCCAAATAGCTTTTGGGAACCCAGATTTTCCTCAGGGGTGGCCATTCCTACAGTTAGTTCCAACATATCGAGCAAATACTTCACCAGATTGATTTTTGAATAGTTTATAGTTGGAATCAAATGACTCATCTGAGGAATATGATAATTCACATGCAAAGCCTATTATATTGGATGGATCAACAAGAGGCCCTTTAGCAGCAACCCATGAGGTTTTGGGATACTGCTCAGGTTTCCAGTATGATTCATCAGCATTCAGTTTCCTTTCAAAGGTAATTCCTTCTTTTCTCGGGTTCCTGTTCAAAATATTCTTTTTGAGCACATCACAAAGGGTTTGATGCCCTTTGAGACTTTTGTACATGCCTGTCACATACAATTCATTGAGCCCTGCATTTTCGTCAGTGACATTTGTGGTTTCCTCAAGTGAGGAATTTGATACCACATAGCAGTTGAAGAATTTGTAGAAATAGAAGCATTTGATGATTCTCGTGAAGAATTGGCAGTTTCACGTTCGATGCATCTAAGACATGGAGGAATGAATTCAACCTGAGCGACACTAATCTGTTGAGCGAGTAATGAATCATTTTCCATTCGAAGATCATCATGAGACATCCTAAACTTCTCAAGATCAAGTTCACTTTGAAGGAATTCATAGGAAAGTTTCTCATGATCAGCGAGGAGTGTGCCATGACGATCTTGAAGGTTAGCAAATCTGGACTGAAGACTTTTCATATCTTCAGTGAGGATTTGGGTAAGATTCATTACACTATTCAACAGGTCATCGCTTCTCGCTAGCAGTTTCTGAAGTTTTCAAGGGCAGTTCGTTGTTTAGTTGCAATGTTGGCAAGTTTACTGTAACTGGATTTTTTATAATCATCAGGTTCATAGTCGCTTGAATCGGAGGAGGAAGTATCATTCGGTGCCTTTGAACCTTTTACCATGAAGCAATAGGTTGGAGCAAAGTCATCTGTGTAGATGGCGTTGTCGTTTTCTTCAAGGTTGAAGCTTGACTTGTTGACGAATGTGGTAGCCAGTGCAAGACTAGCCACACCAGATTCTGAGTCTTCTTCAGAACCCTCCTCTTCATCACATTCCTCAGATTCTGCCTCAGAATCCATTTCCTTGCCAATAAGTGCCCGATCCTTTCTGAAACTAGTCTTCTTGTGCGATGAGGACTTTGAGGATGACGATTTTGAAGATTTCTTTTTTCCTTAGAGTCATCGGAACTTTCATCCTTGTATTTCTTCTTCCTTGATTCCTTCACCCAATGAGGACAATCAGCAATATAGTGACCTGATTTCTTGCATTTGTGGCAAGTTCTTTTCTTGTAGTCCTCAGATGAAGATTTTGATTTCCTCATATCTCTTCTTGAAGATTTACCAAACTGGCTACGTCTTGTAAACTTCTGGAATTTCCTCACGAGCATTGCAAGCTCCTGTCCAAGTTCTTCAGGATCACCAATGCTGCAATCCGAGTCTTGTTCTTCAGATGAGGAAATTGCTTTGGCCTTCAGTGCACGAGGTCTAGAATAGCTTGTTCCATATAGATCTCTCTTTTCTTCCTCTTGGAATTCTTGAGTATTGAGTCTTTCGAGTATAACAGCAGGATCAAGCATCTTGTAGTCTAATCTTTCTTGAATCATGAGAACCAGTGTATCAAATGATGAATCAAAATATCTTAGCAGTTTCTTCACAACTTCATGGTTAGTAATGTCTCGAGCTCCCAGTGCTTGCAGTTCATTTGATATGTCAGTGAGGCGATCAAAGGTATCTTGGCAGCTTTCATTGTCAAGCCTCTTGAAGCGGTTGAAGAGATTGCGAAGAACATCAACACGAGAGTCACACTGAGTTGACATTCCTTCATTGACTTTGGACAACCTTTCCCATATTTGTTTTGCTGAGCCCAAAGCACTCACTCTGCCATACTGACCTTTGCTCAGATGGCCACATATGATATTATTTGCTTGAGAATCAAGTTGCTTGAATTTCTTCACATCACCGGCAGAGACAGTAGCAGTGATGGAGGGAACACCATGTTCCACAATGTACCAGAGATCATTGTCAATAGCTTGAAGATGCATCTGCATCTTGTTCTTCCAGTAGGGAAAGTCCTTTCCTTCAAAGGTAGGACATCCTGCAGTAACCTTGATCATGCCTGCAGTCGACATAACTAAAACTCCAGGTGGTTAAACCAAAATCACACACAATAAGGGTGTACCTTGGTTTGATACCAATTGAAAGTGACTTATATCGACTAGAGGGGGGTGAATAGGAGATTTTTACAATTTCATCGCTGAGGAAATTCCTTTTGAGGAAATTCTTAACTACTGAATAACTTGCAGCGGAAATAAGAAAGGATGAGGAGTGCAAAGTAGTACTACAACAGTTTTCTCGATGAGGAATAAGAAAAACAGTTTGCACAGTACGCATGCATAGAGTAAGCAGGTGAGGATTAACTAGCATGAAGAATTTGAGGTTGAGGAAATTCAGAGAAAGTCTTCAGCAAATTCTTCAAACAGAGACAATGAAAATCTTCAACATACAATATTGAGGAATTGAAAGAGTTGAAGAAATAGAACCCGTATCACAGTGAAGACAATGGTCGATGACCCAGTTCGAACTGCTGTGACAGTTGTACGTCTAGTTTGGAGCAGCTTGGTATTGAAACCAAAAGACACACAGTCCCGGGACACACAGTCCCTACCATATTCTCCTTGAGCTAAGGACACACAGTACTCGCCCAACACTCGT
Source organism: Hordeum vulgare subsp. vulgare (assembly GCF_904849725.1). Classification (NCBI taxonomy): domain Eukaryota; kingdom Viridiplantae; phylum Streptophyta; class Magnoliopsida; order Poales; family Poaceae; genus Hordeum; species Hordeum vulgare. The sequence goes on from NC_058520.1 coordinate 544,473,373, forward strand.
GGTAAGTCTTGAGGGCAGACTTCCAAACCCTCACAAACTTGGTCACCCGACGATCCACAATTGACTGTTGGATTGCTCTAGACCATGACGCCTAACCATCTGGAAGATGCACAGTCCTCAAAGGTAAAAGCCTCCAGTTCCACACAGGAACAAATTCTTCAGTGATGCTCAATCACTTGGTTTTCGGTTTGTGGTTTGGTGTTTGGGGTATTTCCTCATTGATGATTTACTCTCGAAGACTCTAAGGAATTTGGGTTGCTCTAAATGACAAGTGTTAGTTTCTCGCGGAGCAGCCAACCAGCTAATGGTTGTGGCGGGCTGCTATTTATAGCCTCGGAGCCTCCCGACATGATTTGACATTAATGCCCTTAAATATTATGACCGTTGGTGTGGATAAGATCGGTGAGGTGGCACGAATCGCGGCAACGGTCGGGGCTCTCAACTGTGAGAGTCCTCATGTCGCTCATATTCCTTACTTGGGGCTTTTGTAGGTTTAGGCTTGGGTTGAGCATCATGAGGAAATTCATTCCGTAGTGTTACCTTGACCCCCTTTAACATTACGGTGTTCCTATGACTCAAGACTGAAGAAAATGAAACATAAAGAATAAATGTTCATGCTTCAAATCTTCGAACTGATTTTTTTTTCAGGACACACCGAATTCATCATATTCAATATCTTCATGAGAAATATCAACTTCATCGCAATTTGTGCGCGATCAAAGTCTTCAGCATAAGACCAATTTCTTCAGCCAAAGATATATGTTTTTAGGGGTCGATATTCATCGTATAATTCAAACTCCTCAGCGACTTATAGATCATGTGTACACTCATGAACACATTATATTCTTAACCTTTAAGTCTTGAAACCACCAAAATCACTAAGGGCACTAGATGCACTTACAGGTGGACCCCCGGAACCCATTCATCACTCCCGGTACACTGTCGGAAATGCACGAAAGTTTTCCGGAGTTCAAAACCCATTTTCCTATATATCAATCTTTACCTCCGGACCATTCTGTACCTCCTCGTGTTGTCTAGGATCTCATCCGGGACTCCTAACAACTTTCGGTTACCAAACACACATAACTCAATAATACCAAAACATCACCAAACCTTAAGTGTGCAGACCCTGCGGGTTCGAGAACTATGCAGACATGACCTGAGACACTCACCGGTCAATAACCAATAGCGGGACCTAGATGTCCATATTGGCCCCTACATATTTTACGAAGATCTCTATCGGTTGAACCTCTATGTCAAGGATTCATTTAATCCCGTCTGCTTTTCCCTTTGTCATTCGGTATGTTACTTTCCCGAGATTCGATCGTCGGTATCTCCATACCTAGTTCAATCTCGTTATCGGCAAGTCTCTTTATTCGTTCTGTAATACAAGATCCCGTAACTAACTCTATAGTCACATTTTTTGCAAGGCTTGTTGTGATGTTGTATTGCCTAGTGGGCTCCGAGATACCTCTCCGTCACACGGAGTGACAAATCCAAGTCTTGATCCATGCCAACCCGATAGACACCTTTGGAGATACCTGTAGAGCACCTTTATAGTCACCCAGTAACGTTGCGACGTTTGATACACACAAGTATTCCTCTGTTGTCTGTGAGTTGCATGATCTCATGGTCATAGGAACAGATACATTGACATGCAGAAAACAGTAGTAATAAACTGACACGATCATATGCTACGTTTATAGTTTGGGTCTTGTCCATCACATTATTCTCCTAATGATGTGATCCTGTTATCAAGTGACAACACTTGTCTATGGCCAGCAAACCTTGACCATCTTTGATCAACGAGCTATTGAAGTAGAGGCTCGCTAGGGACAGTGTGTTGTCTATGTATCCACACATGTATTTGAGTTTCTAATCAATAGAATTCTAGCATGGATAATAAACGATTATTATGAACAAGGAAATATAATAACAACCAATTTATTATTGCCTCCATGGAATATTTCCAACAGTCTCCCAATTGCACTAGAGTCAATAATTTAGTTCACATCACTATGTGATTGTAATGAATCCAACACCCATACAATTCTAGGGTTCGATCATGTCTTGCTTGTGAGAGAGTTTTAGTCAACGGGTCTGAACATTTCAGATCCGTGTGTGCTTTACCAATCTCTATGTCATCCTATAGATGCTGCTACCACGCGCCGCCCCACTATACGAATCCGGTTTACTAAGCAGAGTCATCCGAATTAGTGTCAAACCTTGCATCGACGTAACCCTTTACGACAAACTCTTTTATGACCTCCATCATCGAGAAAAATTCCTTAGTCCACTAGTTACTAAGGATAACTTTGGACCGCTGTCCAGTAATCCATTCTTGGATCACTTTTGTACCCCTTGATAGATTCATGGCAAGGCACACATCAAGTGCGGTACATAGCATAGCTACTATAGAGCCTATGGCTAAACCATAGGGGACGACCTTCGTCCTTTCTCTTTCTTCTATCGTGGTCGAGCTTTCGAGTCTTACTCAAATTCACACCTTACAACATAGCTAAGAACACCTTCTTTGTTGATCTATTTTGAACTCCTTCAAAAACATGTCAAGGCATGCATCCCATTGAAAGTTCTATTAAGCGTTTTGATCTATCTCTATAGATCTTGATGCTCAATGTTCAAGTAGCTCTGTCCAGGTTTTCCTTTGAAAAACTCCTTTCAAACAACCCTTTACGCTTTCCAGAAATTCTACATTATTTTTTATCAACAATATGTCAATCACATAGTCTAATCATAAATTCCATAGTACTCCGACTCACTTCTTTGGAAATACAAGTTTCTCATAAACTTTGTATAAAACCAAAAACTTTGATGATCTCATCAAAGCGTATATTCCAACTCCGAGATGCTTGCTCCAGTCCATAAAAGGATCACTGGAACTTGCACACTTGTTAGTATCCTTAGGATCGACAAAAACTTCTAGTTGTATCACATACAACCTTTCCTCAAGGAAACCGTCGAGGAAACAATGTTTTGGCATCCTATATACAAGATTTCATAAATAATGCAACAACTGCTAACGTAATTCCAACTGACTTTTAGCATCACTATGAGTGAGGAAGTCTCATCATAGTCAACTCTTTGAACTTTTCGCAAACAGCCTTGCGACAAGTCAAGCTTTCTTAATGCGACTTTTCACCATCATCGTGTGTCTTCCTTTTAAAGATCCATCTGTACTTAATAGTCTTACGACCATCAAGTAGTTCTTCCAAAGTCTACACTTTGTTTTCATACATGGACCCTCTCTTGGATTTCATGGCCTCCAGCCATTTGCCGGAATCCGGGCCCACCATCGCTTCTCCATAGCTTGTAGGTTCATTATTTTCCAACAACATGACCTCCAAGACGGGGTTATCGTACCACTCTGTAGCAGTACGTGACCTTGTTGACCTACGAGGTTTGTAGTAATTTGATACGAAGTTTCATGATCACTATCATTAACTTCCACTTCAATTGGTGTAAGCGCCACACGAACAACTTCCTACGCCCTGCTACACACTGGTTGAAGTGGCAGTTCAATAACCTCATCAAGTTTCCACCATCCTCCCACTCAATTCTTTCGAGAGAAACCTTTCCTCGAGAAAGGACCCATTTCTAAAAACAAACACTTTTCTTCCGGATCTGAGATAGGAGGTATACCCAACTCTTTGGGGTGTCCTATGAAGATGCAATTATCCGCTTTGGGTTCGAGCTTATCAGGGTGAAACTTTTTCACATAAGCATCGCAGCCCCAAATTTTTAAGAAACCACAACTTAGGTTTCTCCAAACCATAGTTCATATGGTGTCATCTCAACGTAATTATGTGGTGACCTATTTAAAGTGAATGCGGTTGTCTAATGCCTAACCCAAAAATAATAGTGATAATTCGATAAGAGACATCATAGTATGCACCATATCCAATTAGGGCAAGGCAATGACGTTCGGATACACCATCACACGATGGTGTTCCAGCCGGCTTTAGTTCTGAAACAATTTCCACATTGTCTTAAATGAGTAACAAGCTTGCAACTCACATATTCATCTCCACAATCATATCATAGACATTTTATCCTCTTGTCACAACATCGTCAACTTCACTCTAAAATTACTTGAACCTTCCAATAATTCAGACTTGTGTTTCATCAAGTAAATCTACTCAAATCATTATGTGAAGTAAGAACACGATGATATCCACTATGTGCCTCAGCACTCGTTGGAATGTACACATCAAAATTTATTACTTCCAACAAGTTGCTCTCTTCTTCCATCTCACTGGAAAACGAGGCTTCCAGTCATCTTGCCCATGATTTGCATGTATCAAGTGATTCAAAATCATGTGAGTCCAAACGGTCCATCTGCATGGAGTTTCTTCTGCGTTCACACCAATAGGCATGGTTCGCATGTCTCAAACGATTCAAAAACGAGTAAGTCCAAAGATCCATCACATGGAACTTCTTCATGTGTTTTACACCAATATGACTCAAGCGGCACTGTAAGTGGTACAATCATTACTACTTTGTATCTTTTGGCATCAAATATTATGAACATGTGTATCACGACGATCGAGATTCAATAAACCATTGAAGGTATTTATTCAAGCAAATAGAATAACCATTATTCTCTTTAAATGAATAATGGTATTGCAATAAACACGATCTAATCATGTTCATGCTCAACCAAATAACATGTATTTAGGTTCAACACTAATCCCAATGGTAGAGGGAGCGTGTGATGTTTTATCATATCAACCACACATCATCACCTCACTTTTAGCTAGTCTCCATTTATTACGTGTCTTTTATTTCGAGTTACTAACACTTAGCAACCGAACAGGTATCTGATACCCCGGTGCTACTAGGAGCAATAGTAAGGTACACATCAATATCACGTATATCCAATATACTTTTGTCGACTTTGCCAGCCTTCTCATCTACCAAGTATCTAGGGTAGTTCCGCCTCAGTGACCGTTCCCCTCATAACAGAAGCACTTAGTCTTAGGTTTGGGTTCAACCTTGGGTTTCTTCACTAGAGCGGCAGCTGGTTTGCCGTTTCATGAAGTATCCCTTCTTGCCCTTGCCCTTATTGAAACTAGTGGTTTTACTAACCATCAACAATTGATGCTCCTACTTGATTTCTACTTTCGCAGTTTCAAACATTATGAATAGCTCAAGGATTATCATATCTATCCTTGATATGTTATAGTACATCACGAAGCTCTAGTAGCTTGGTGGCAGTGACTTTGGAGAACCATCACTATCTCATCTGGAAGATCAACTCCCACTCGATTCAAGCGATTGTAGCACTCAGACAATCACAACACATGCTCAACGATTGAGCTTTTCTCCCATACTTTGTAGACAAAGAACCTTTTTGGAGGTCTCATACCTCTCAACAAGGGCACGAGCATGAAATATCAATTTCATCTCTTGGAACATCTCATATGATCCGTGACATTCAAAACGTCTTCGACACCTCAATTCTAAGCCGCTAAGCATTACACACTGAACTATCACGTAGTTATCAAAAACGTGTATGTGAGATGGTCGCAACATCCGCACACAACGCACCAGGTTCAGCACACCGAGCGGTGCATTAAGGACATAAGCCTTCTGTGCAACAATGAGGACAGTCCTCACTTTACGGACCCAGTCCGCATAATTCCTACTATCAACTTTCAACCAAATTTTCTCTAGGAACATATCTAAAACACTAGAGCTATAGCGCAAGCTACAACATAATTTGCAAAGACCTTTTGACTATGTTCATGATAATGAGTTCAATTGATCATATTACTTAAGAACTCCCACTCAAATAGACATCCCTCTAGTCATTCGAGTGGCGCATGATCCAAATCCACTAACTCAAGTCCGATCATCATGTGAGTTGAGATTAGTTTCAATGATGAACATCTCCATGTTGATCATATCAACTATATGATTCATGCTCGACCTTTTGGTCTCTTGTGTTTCGAGGCCATGTTTTTACATGCTAGGCTCGTCAAGTTTAACCCGAGTGTTCTGCGTGTGCAACTGTTTTGCACCCGTTGTATGTGAACGTTGAGTCTATCACACCCGATCATCACGTGGTGTCTCGAAACGATGAACTGTCGCAATGGTGCACAGTCGGGGAGAACACAATTTTATCTTGAAATTTTAGTGTGGGATCACGTTATAATGCTACCGTCGTTCTAAGCAAAATAAGGTACATAAAAGGATTAACATCACATGCAAATCATAAGTGACATGATATGGCCATGAACTTGTGCTTCTTGATCTCCATCACCAAAGCACCGGCATGATCTCCATCGTCACCGGCGCCTCACCATGATCTCCATCATCGTGCCGCCATCGAGGTTGTTGCACTATCTACGCTATTACTACTAAAGCTACAACCTAGCGATATAGTAAAAGCATCTACAAGCACAAATGTTAGTTTAAAGACAACCCTATGGCTCCTGCCGGTTGCCGTAGCATCGATGTGCAAGTCGATATTTAACTATTACAACATGATCATCTCATACATCCAATATATCATATTATGTATTTGGCCATATCACATCACATACATACCCTGCAAAAACAAGTTAGACGTCCTCTAATTTGTTGTTGCTTGTTCTACGTGGCTGCTATGGGTATCTAGTATGATCGCATCTTACTTACACAAAGCCACAACGATGATATGCAAATTGCTATTTAACCTTCTCCAAGGACCGCCTCAGTCAAATCCGATTCAACTAAAGTTGAAGAAACAGGCACCCGCGAGTCATCTTTATGCAACAAGTTGCATGTTTGTTGATGAAACCGGTCTATCGTAAGCATACGAGTAAAGTTGGTTTGGGCTGCTTCAATCCAACAATACCGCCAAATCAAGAAAAGACTAAGGAGTGCAGAAAATTGAACATCAACGCCCATAAACTCTTTTGTGTTATACTCGAGATATCATCTATGCATGAACCTAGCTCATGATGCCACTGTTGGGGAACGTTGCATGGGAAACAAAAAATTTCCTACGCACACGCAATACCTATCCATGATGCTGATCATCTACGAGAGGGGAGAGTGAATCTACATACCCTTGTAGATTGCTAAGCGGAAGCGTATATAATGCGGTTGATGTAGTGGAACATCTCCGCGATACAAATTGCAGCCCGTCCCGCGATTTCACCAGGATCCGTCCCGTGATCCCATTACGAACCATCCCGATCTAGTGCCGAACGGACGATACATCCGCGTTCAGCACACGTACAGCTTGATGACGATCCCCGCCTTCTTGATCCAGCAAGAGGGGCGGAGAGGTAGATGAGTTCTCCAGCACGGCGGTGTGGTGGTGGTGGTGAACTAATCCAGCAGGGCTTCGCCTAAGCATTGCCGAACTAGACTAGAGGACAAACCTATCTAGATGAAGTAGAGGGAGCCCGTGGCAATTCAGGTTAGCCCTCACCTCTAAAACCTCTAGTATATATAGGAGGTAGGGAGGGGAGGAGGTAGCCTCAAACCCTCAAGGTTTGGCCGAAATTGGAGGTGGAGGAGTCCTACTCCAATCCTACTAGGAGTAGGATTCCTCCTCTCCACTTGGAAACCCTTTCCACCTTTTCCACCTTTGTGTTTCTTTCCTTCCCTCCTCCAATCCGCCTTGGGCTTTAGTGGAGGCTTCGGCCAGACCACTAAGGGCTGGTACACGTCCTCCCACAGCTCATGAGACCCTTTGGTGTGGGTGGGCCCACCTGGTGGACCCCCGGAACCCATTCGTCACTCCTGGTACACTGTCGAAAATGGCCGAAAGTTTTCCGGAGTTCAAAACCCACTTTCCTATATATCAATCTTTACCTCCGGACCATTCCGGAGCTCCTCGTGATGTACGGGATCTCATCTGGTACTCCGTACAACTTTCGTTTACCAAACATACACAACTCAATGATGACGAGATGATGTATATACTTTGTCCACTTTGGGATCTTTTCCTCACTTAAGGGCAACACTATATGTTTTACATGAATAAAAAGAAGATCATTACACTTTATAAGAAGTACTCAACATAAAGACAAGTGAAAACTATCATGATGTATGCAAATGTATGCCTCTGCTAGTGTAGCAGGATATGCAATGATACTAGCGCGTCATGTAAGCAATAATAAGGGCCATGCCCAACTATCATGCGGCTCTACGATCAAGTAAAAGCATGTATGACATGAAGATCAAGTCATGAGATGGTGGATGTTGCATGGCAATGTATCTCGGAAAGGCTACGGAAATGCCTTAATAGGTAGGTATGGTGGCTGTTTTGAGGAAAGATATAATGAGGCTTATGTATGACAGAGTGTATCATGTCATGGGTTTGGATGCACTGGCGGAGTTTGCACCAACTCTCAATGTGATAAATAGCAATGCATGGTACCGAAGAGGCTAGCAAAATATGGATGGTGGAACTGCCAACAATCGAATACTCACTTTAGTCCTAAGAACTCATACACTTATTATCGGTAACTCTCTATGTAGTTACGAAATTCACAAAGAGACAAGTACCCCGAGGAGGAGTGTTTGAGGGTTTCGTTATCCTTGCGCATCCTCGACCCACGGTAACGTGAGGGTACTCTACATATTCCAACCCCTCTAGAGGTTAGCGATCAATTTAGTAGCTAGAGTTCTCAACTAATTTTTAGTTTTTGAAAAACACACGGATTTCCCAAAATATGACACCTATCACTGATAGGCTCAAGATCTTGGCACCAATAGTCCAAACATTAGTCAAATCAATACCTCAAAACTATTGCAAGTTACTACTATACTTAAATAGCAATCTTAATTACCTACTCATGCAAGAAACACAACTCAGTGCAACAAGCCAACTCTATAAACAAGATAAGCATGATAACTCAAGATAGTTCCAAAAGAAATCTAAATAAAAGCTCTTAAAAATATATAGCATGAAAACGAAGAGCTAAGCATGATAGTAGCCATGGAAAGATAAAGAACACACAAAAAAAAGCATAACAACCTGATACGTCTCCAACGTATCTATAATTTTTTATGGTTCCATGCTATTATCTTGTCAACTTTGGATGTTTTATATGCATGAATATGCTATTTTATATATTTTTTGGGACTAACCTATTAACTCAGTGCCAAGTGCCAGTTTCTATTTTTTCTGTGCTTTTGACCCTTTTACAGACGGAGTCCAAATGGAACAAAACTTTACGATGATTTTTTTGGACCATGATGCATAGGAAGTGGGTTAGACTTAAATGTGCTAGCCATATGATCCATGATGCTCTTGTTGTGCTTCAATCCTTATCTTTTATGTGAGCATCATTGAAATCATCATGCCTAGCTAAGCGCGTTAAACAATAGGGCTTGTTGGGAGGCAACCCAATGAATTTATCTTTTTCTTTCTGTTTTGTTGAGTCCACACCATCATAATTCTGTTATGATTGTGTCTTTTGTGTTTCTTTTTGTGTTTGAGCCAAGCAAAACCTTTATGACTAGTCTTGGTGATGGTTGTTTGATCCTGCTGGAAAAAGACAGAAAATTTTCGCTCACGAGATTATTTTTCATTTTTATTAGGAAAGAGCTTTTGAGTTGATTCTGTTTGCTGCTGGTTGATATGCCTTTTTCCCAGACAGTCGTAATTTTTGAGAATTGTTGAGGTACCAGAAGTATACGAAGTATACAGATTGCTACAGACTGGTCTGTTTTTGACAGATTCTGTTTTTGTTGTGTTGGTTGCTTGTTTTGATGAAACTATGGATAGTATCAGGGGGTACTAGCCATGGAAAAGTGCGAATACAGTAACCTAACACCAATATAAATAGAATTCAAGTTTGCTACAGTACCTCAAGAGGTGGTAGTTTGTTTTCTTGTGCTAATGATATCACGAGTTTTTGTTTAAGTTTTGTGTTGTGAAGTTTTCAAGTTTTGGGTGATGTTCTCATGGACGATGAGATAAAGAATGGAAAGAGCCCAAGCTTGGGGATACCCAAGGCATCCCAAGCCAAATTCAAGGACACCAAAAATCCTAAGCTTGGGGATGCCCCGGAAAGGCATCCCCTCTTTTGTCCTCAATCCATCGGTAACATTACTTGGAGCTATATTTTTATTCACCACATGATATGTGTTTTTCTTGGAGCGTCTTGTATCGTAGGAGTCTTTTCTTCTTGTTGTGTCACAATCATCCTTGCTGAACACCTTTTGAGAGAGACATGCACTCATCATGATTTTGCTAGAATGCTCATCGTGCTTCACTTATATCTTTTGAGCTAGATAATTTTGCTCTATGTGCTTAACTTAGATCTTTTTAGAGCACGGCGGTGTGTAACTTGGTAGTTGGTTTGTGCTATGAAAGTAGTCCCAAAGGTGTTAGGTACCCAAAGAGGATACAAAAACTTCCATCTTCATGTGCATTGAGTAGAAAGAGAAGTCTTGATTCCTCTCAATTAGTTTGGAGACATGGATTTGGTAATATTAAGAGTTATGTTAGTAGGGTGTTGTGAATCTAGAAATACTTGTGTTGAAGTTAGTGATTCCCGTAGCATGCACGTATGGTGAACCGCTATGTTAGGAAGTCGGAGCAGAATTGATCTATTGATTGTCATCCTTCGTGTTGAGGTTGGGATCGCGCGATGGTTAACACCTACCAACCCTTCCCCTAGGAGTATGCGTTTAGCACTTTGTTTCGATTACTAATAAAAACTTTCGCAACAAGTATGTGAGTTCTTCATGACTAATGTGAGTCCATGGTATATATGCATTTTCACCTTCCACCATTGCTAGCCTCTCTAGTGCCGTGCAACTTTCGCCAGTACACAAACCCACCATATGCCTTCCTCAAAACAGCCACCATACCTACCTACTATGGCATTTTCATAGCCATTCCGAGATATATTGCCATGCAACTCCCACCGTTCCATCTCATGACTTGTGTCGTCACTCTCATATTGTCATTGCATGATCGTAAGATAGCTAGCGAGATGTTTCAACGTCATACGCCAAGCTAGATCGTTGCACATCTCGGTACGTCGCCGGAGGCATTTCCCATAGAGTCATCATCGTTCTGAGCTTTGAGCTGTGAGTAAATAAAAGTGTGATGATCGTCATTATTAGAGCATTGTCCCATGTGAGGAAATAAAAAAAAGAGGCCAAAGAGCCAAAAAAAAGGGGAGAAGAGAGAAAAAAGAGAGGCCAAAGAGCCCAAATAAAAAAAGAGAAAAGGAGAGAAGGGACAATGCTACTATTTTTTTCCACTATTGTGCTTCATAATAGCACCATGTTCTTCATGATTGAGAGCCTCTCGTTTTTTCACCACCATATACTAGTGGGAATCTTTATTATATAACTTAGCTTGTATATTCCAATGATGGGCTTCCTCAAATTGCCCTAGGTCTTCGTGAGTAAGCAAGTTGGATGTACACCAACTAGTTCTCCTTTTGAGCTTTCACATACTTAATAGCTCTAGTGCATCCTTTGTATGGCAATCCCTACTCATTCACATTGATATCTATTAATGGGCATCTCCATAGCCCTTTGATACGCCGAGTCAATGTGACCATCTCCTCCTTTTTGTGTCACAACCACCACCACACTCTATTCCACCTATAGTGCTATATCCATGGCTCACGCTCATGTATTGCGTGATAGTTATACAAAGTTTGAGAAAGTAAGAGTGCGAAGACAATTACTTGGCCAATACCGGGATTGTGCATGATTTACATTAGTTGTGTGAGGATGATGGAGCATAGCTAGACTATATGATTTTGTAGCGATAACTTTCCTTGGCCTTGTTATTTTGAAAGTTCATGATTACCTTGCTAGTTTTCTTGAAGTATTATTGTTTTCATGTCAATAGCAAACTATTGTTTTGAATCTTACGGATCTGAACATTCATGTCACATGAAAGAAGTTAGAAATGACAAATATGCTAGGCAGCATTCCACATCAAAAATTCATTCTTTATCACTTCCCTACTCGAGGACGAGCAGGAGTTAAGCTTGGGGATGCTTGATACGTCTCCAACATATCTATAATTTTTGATGGTTCCATGCTATTATCTTGTCAACTTTGCATGTTTTATATGCATGAATATGCTATTTTATATCTTTTTTGGGACTAACCTATTAACTCAGTGGCAAGTGCCAGTTTCTGTTTTTTTCGTGTTTTTGACCTTTTTTCAGACTGAGTCCAAATGGAACAAAACTTTACGATGATTTTTTTGGACCAAAAGAGACCCCCTAAGGTTTGGAAGAAGGCCAGAAGAGCAAAAGAGGGAGTCAGAAGCCCGGTAGGCGCGACCCCCTAGGCCGCACCTACCAGGCTTGTGACCTCCTCGTGGGCCCAACCGACGTAATTCCACCGCCATAAATTCCTATAAATTCACAAACCCCCAAAAAGAAACCTAGATCGGGAGTTCCGTCGCCGCAAGCCTTTGTAGCCACCAAAAACCAACCCGGCGCCTGTTCCGGCACCCTCCCGGAGGGGAATCCATCTCCGGTGGCCTTCTTCATCATCCCAGCAATCTCCATGACGAGGAGGGAGTAGTTCTCCCTCGGGGCTGAGGGTATGTACCAGTAGCTATGTGTTTGATCTCTCTCTCGTGTTCTTGAGATGTCTTGATCTTGATGTACCGTCGGCTTTGATACTATAGGGTGATCTTATGATGTTCTTCCCCCTCTCCCTTCTTGTAATGAATTGAGTTTCCCCTTTGAAGTTATCTTATCGGATTGAGTCTTTGAGAACACTTGATGTATGTCTTGCACGTGTCTATCTGCGGTGATCAACTTGAGGGTTCGTGACATTGGGAACCTATGCATATGGGTTGGCACACATTTGGTTCATGTGAGTACTTGATGTATGTTTTGGTGATCAACTTGCGGGTTCGTGATATTGGGAACCTATGCATAGGGGTTGGCACACATTTTGACTCTCCGGTAGAAACTTTGGGGCACTCTTTGAAGTTTTATGTGTTGGTTGAATAGATGATTCTGAGATTATGTGATGCATATCGTATAATCATACCCACGGATACTTGAGGTGACAATGGAGTATCTAGGTGACATTAGGGTCTTGGTTGATATGTATCTTAAGGTGGTATTCTAGTACGAACTCTATGAAAGATTGAACGGAAAGAATAGCTTCGTGCCATTTTACTATGGACTCTTGAATAGATCGATCAGAAAGAATAACTTTGTGGTGGTTTCGTACCCGACAATAATCTCTTCGTTTGTTCTCTGCTATTAGTGACTTTGGAGTGACTCTTTGTTGCATGTTGAGGGCTAGTTATATGATCCAATTATGTTATTTTTGTTGAGAGAACTTCACTAGTGAAAGTATGAACCCTAGGCCTTGTTTCCATGCATTGCAATACCGTTTGTGCTCACTTTTGTTACTAGTTACCTTGCTGTTTTTGTAATTTCAGATTACAAAAACCTATATCTATCATCCATATTGCACTTGTTTCACCATCTCTTCGCCGAACTAGTGCACCTATACAACTTACCATTGTATTGGGTGTGTTGGGGACACAAGAGACTCTTTGTTATTTGGTTGCAGGGTTGCTTGAGAGAGACCATCTTCATCCTACGCCTCCCGCGGATTGATAAACCTTAGGTCACCCACTTGAGGGAAAATTGCTACTGTGCTACAAACCTCTGCACTTGGAGGCCCAACAACGTCTACAAGAAGAAGGTTGCGTAGTAGACATCACAACCTATGTTGTGTTCTAGAGTGGAATGGAGCGTGTTTCTCTCCCAAACAAGGATGGCTAGGTTCTGACTTGTTATGAACAGCAAGCAAAACTAAAACAAACTGAAAAGTAAATAGCGGGACGCTCCAAGTATAGCATATAACATATGAAGTGATAAAAATATAGCATGGAGATGGACGAACTGATGATTGTTGATAGGGAAAGGGATGCACGGGGCATCCCCAAGCTTAGACGCTTGAGTCTGCTTCAATATTTCTTGGGGTGCATGGGGGCATCCCCAAGCTTGAGCGCTTGACACTCATGTATCTTGTTTCATCAGCTCCCATCGCATACTTGAAAACTCCCTTCATACAAAACTCATCATAAGTTGATTAGAGTGGTTGTACCCTTAATAAAATAATTTATTACCTACTGGAAATAGAGATTTTCATGAATAGCTATTGTTTCTCATGATTGCCAAAATGTTTTTGCAAATAAAAAGTAAGATTTGTTTTGACCAGCTACTGTAAGGAATCACCCCACAGCCTTTTCTTTTATTCCAACATAAAGAGAGTTTATGTACGTGAGAGGATTAGAATATACAATAGTGGTGGGTGCAGATATACAAACCTCACGGAGGTGGGAAGGAGATCCACTTAAGGAGATCTTCCTTAAATCTAGCCTTAATCCTATAGGCTAAAAGAGAGATATCATGAGTGAATCTAGACTTCCATTTCTTGAACCTGGGACGCTCATTGTTGAAAATCCTTGAATTTCTGACTGTCCAAATATTCCAGCAAGAAGTGCACACTATTTCAGAGAAGAAAGGATGTTGACCATCTTTCCTGCCTGCGAATGAAGTGTCCCACATGGAAGTACCCTGCCAAGTGGTCTCAAGATAGTTCCAAACCCTGGAGCTGAATAAGGAGTTGAAAAAGAGGTGATCCCTATCCTCTTTGACCCTGGCATGACAAAGAACACATACGTTTGAATCAGAAGCTTTCAAGTGGCGTCGTTCAAGCATATCTTGGGTGTTTAGCCTGTCCATAATGAGCATCCAGGCAAACATTTTGATCTTCATGGTGCAGCAACTCTTCCAAATCCAACTTAGCATACGGTTGAAAAGTAAGCTTAGGATTTGTAAAACAATGAAAACGCAAAATAGGGCAGAATCTGTGAAAAACAGAACAACACGTAGTAAATAATTTATTCGGGGCACTTCTGTAACTCAAAATAAAAAACTCAGAACAGATGCCAGGAAGGAATATATATAGAGCATGATGTCAAAACAATTAACATCAAACAGATGATCTGGTGATTTTTGGCGAATTTTTCCGTCAAGCAGACATAATTTGTTTCTTGACAGCATGTCACAATTTTTGAACTTTCTTGCAATCGGAGGCTATAACTTGGCACAAAGTTTAAAACTAAAGATACAATGATGTTGCTACAGTAGTAACAAGCATCAAGATACTTAAAACTGAAAGTAAAAACAAATTGGGTTGCCTCCCAACAAGCGCTTTCTTTTATGCGTTTGAGCTAGGCATAGTGCAAGATGATCAAGTATTACCAACTCCGTAAGAATAACTTGCCCGAGTAACGGACTCATAAGGTAACTTAATCTTCTTTGTAGAGAAGTGTTCCATTCTCTTTTTAAGGGGGAATTGGAATTTAATGATCCCCTCTTTCATGACAATGATAGCACCAACGGTGCGGAGAAAAGGACGTCCCAAAATAATTGGACATGAGGGATCACACTCAATGTCCATAATAAGAAAATCAACAGGCACATAATTATCATTGACAATAATAAATACATCATAAATTCTCCCTAAAGGTTTCTTGATGGAATAATCAACAAGACGGACACCAAAAGAACATTGATCATAAGGTTTCAAATCAAGCATATCATCCTACAGTAGCCGGTCAAAAAAATCAAGCATATCATACATTCTTTTGGGCATAACGGAAGCACTAGCTCCAACATCACATAAAGTAAAGCAAGAGATATTATTCAATTTAATTTTGACCATAGGATCCCAACCATCTTCTAGTTTCCTACGAATAGAAGTCTCTAGCTTGAGCTTCTCCTCCCTACCTTTGATACGAGCATTGCTAATATGCTCGGTGAAGGCAATATTAAGTGTACTAGTGTGGGGGTCTTTAGCCATTCTTTGCAAAAAAAGTGATCACTTTGGAAAGACAACAATTGTGAAAATCAAGATTACTACCATTAATTAAATTGATAGTGATGTCATCTAATCTCATTCTTTTGGTAGTCTCTAAATTCAAAAGACCTTCTTGTCCTATAGTTGAGGTATTAGCATCACCATTAATAGGTCCATTGGGACTAGGAGTGCGATGGGTGCTAAAAGTTTTGAGATCCTCAATAACTTGTATAGTAGCAAGGGTAGTGTGTATAGGAAGGCTCTTAATTCTCTCTTCTTCTTCTTTTTCTCTAGCCCCTCTATCTTTAAGGTTTGACAAAATTCTTATGTTCTCATTAATTTGGACTTGGATAACATTCATGGGTGTGGTGTTCCTTTCCTCAAGTGGTTAAGTTAATTTTAAGCATCTCTACATCATGAGCTATGTTGTCTACCTTCAAAGAGAGACTATCTAAATTTTCTAGTTTCTCTTCTACATTCTCATTGAAGATTTTTTGAGAAGTGATAAAATCTTTAAGCATGCTCTCTAATTCAGAAGTGGAGTTTTTGGTGCTAGGATAATTGTTGTTGTTCCCATAGTTGTTGGATGGAAACCGTCTAGAGTTGCTACCAAAATCACTCCTATAAGCATTATTATTAAATTTGTTCCTAGAGATAACATTAACTTGCTCTCTTTCTTGAGCAACCAAAGTGTTTAAAGGAACATCATGAGGATCAAATGTTGCTTGTTTAGTGAGTAAAGTCATGATCATGTCAACCTTATCATTAAGGGAGGATATCTCCTCAACAGAGTATACCTTCCTACCTGTTGGAGCTCTCTCGGTGTGCCATTGAGAATAATTTACCATCATCTCATCCAATAGCTTTGTGGCAGCACCAAGTGTAGTTTACATAAAGGTTCCTCCCGTGGCCGAGCCTAACAGATTCCGCGAGGTAAAGTCCAATCCTGCATAGAAAGTTTGGATAACCATCTAATACGTCCCAAACGTATCTATAATTTCTACTTGTTCCATGCTCTTTTGGGTAACATTGGTATATGTTTTGCTACAATTTTATATCATTTTACACATATTTAGACTGACCTACTAACTCAGTGCACCCAGTGCCAGTTTCTGTCTGCTGATGTCTGTTTCACAGGGGTTTTACCCAATTTTCCGAAGCCCGAAAAATCCCGAGAAAAATATATAAAAATCAGCGTACCGGAAGCTTCCAGAATCACCAAAGATGGGCCAGAGGGGAACCTGGCATCGCCCAGGTGACCTGTCGGCGCGACCCACCCCCAGGTCGCGCCAGAAGGACTCCTGGGTGGGTCCCACCTCTTTTATCGCCCTCCTTTTGCCTATATTTACCTCCCGACGAGGAAAACCCTATACATGGTCTAGAATCGTGAATTTCTCCATCGTTCTGCCGCCGCATCGCTTCTGAGATCGGGAGCACGAGAAGACACCTTCCCAACACGCTGTCGGAGGGAGGACTGACCTCCGGGAGCTTCTCCACCACCATGGACACTTCCCGGACCTGCCGTGAGTCGTCCTCCTTGGACCATGACTCCATGACCAGTAGCTATATGATGTATTCTCTCCAATCTTGTGCTTCAGTGGTTAGTCCTTGTGATCTGCCCTACATGATCAAGGCATCTATGTAATTCACTTGCTATTGCTATGCTCGGTTTGTTGGGATCCGATGGATTATGATATTATGTTCAGATTGTTATGAGTTATATATTTGATTATCCTTTTATATTATGTTCCTTAGTGATTCATGCATGTTCTTCATTGCTATTTATTGCTTTGGCCGTGTAGTAGATTGTAACTCCAAGAGGGAGCATTATGCATGATTGTGGGTTCATGCCCCTCGATGCCTAGCTTGAGTGACAGAAACATGATACTAGGGGATGTGTTGTTTCCACCAGGGAGAAAACAATGATGCTTGTGACCACGGTTGCAAGGATTGTGTACCTTACGCATAGTTCGTTAATGCAGTTGTCCGTTGCTTTAGGTTTACACTTTTGGTGGGGCTCGCAACTTAATACCGCGAGATGTTCTGGATAGATATCTCAAGGTGGATGATTAGTAAGTAGATGTTGATGAATAAACGGTCTACTTGTCTTGGCGTACTGCCCATTACTATTGAACCTCTAACTATCAAGCAGCATAATTAGCATTGCGGTGCATTCATAATTATGTTAGTTGCCCAACTATAATTTGTTTACCCAAGCATAGTTTTTTATCGTCTTTTGGGAGAGAGACATCACTAGTGAACATCATGTGACTCTGGTCCATATCACCATCATTGTTTACACCTCCATAGTTTACCGTTTTCATTTACTTTTCCGTTGCAATCACTACTACTATTCCCACTTGTGTTTTGATCCTTTGCAAACTACAAGGCCGGAGAGATTGACAACCTCTCTGTACTCGTTGGGAGCAAAGTTATTTGTTGTGTGTGCAAGTCCACGTCTTCTGGTAGCGCCAGGGTGGGAGACACCTACTTGTTGATCCTAGGAGTCCTCCTGGTTCGATAAACCTTACAGTCTCCGTGTAAGGGAAAACTTGCTGCTGACTACATCTCAACCTTCCACTTGGGGTAACCAACGAGGAGCAATAAGTATATACATGATCTCTTCATCCAGCAAAGTTTTATGGCGCCGTTGGCGGGGACTCCAGTCTTCAAGATAGGGGACTTGGACGCTATGTTTTACCTTTGCTTTTTAGTCTGGTTTGTTTGCTTACTAGTTTTTGCTTTAGAGTCTTATACCAAAAACCACAAAAAAATTAGTTGCTTTGTTCTTCCTTGTTGCTGCTACTATGGGTTCCACTGAAAACACGAAGTTGTGTGAATTCACTAGTCAAAACAACAATGACTTTATCTACACTCCTATTGCTGCTCCTGCCACTAAGGCTACGTCCTATGAGATTAAACCTGCTTTACTGAACCTAGTTATGAAAGATCAATTCTCCGGTGGTGGAGATGATGCTGCGTTACACTTGAACAATTTTGTTGAGCTATGTGACATGAAAAAAATATAAAGTAGTAGATGGTGATATTGTTAAACTTATGCTTTTTTCCTTTCTCCTTGAGAGGAGGAGCCAAAGTGTGGCTTCAATCTTTGCCTAGGAATAGCATAGATTCTTAGGATAAGTGCAAAGATGCTTTTATTGGGAAGTATTACCCGCCTCCTAAGATTATCCAATTAAGAAGTAACAATATGAATTTTAGACAATAGGATAATGAACATGTTGCTCAAGCTTGGGAACGTATGAAATATCTTGTTAAGAATTGCCCTACACATGGTTTCAGTACTTGGATGGTTATCCAAAGTTTCTATGCAGGATTGAACTTTACATCGCGGAATCTGTTAGACTCGACCACGGGAGGAACCTTTATATCAACTACACTTGGTGGTGACACAAAGCTATTGGATGAGATGATGGTAAATTATTCTCAATGGCACACCGAGAGAGCTCCATCAGGTAGGAAGGTAAGCTCTGTTGAGGAGATCTCCTCCCTTAATGATAAGGTTGACATGATCATGACTTTACTCACTAAGCAAGCTCCTATTGATCCCCATGTTGTTCCTTTAATTTTTTTGGTTGCAAAAGAAAGATAGCAAGTTGATTTTAATTTTATCTCTAGGAACAACTTTAATAATAATGCTTATAGGAGTAATTTTGGTAGCAATCCTAGACCGTTTCCATCCAACAACTATGGGAACAACAACAACTATCCAACACCAAAAACTCCACTTCTAAATTAGAGAGCATGCTTAAAGACGTTATCACTTCTCAAAAAGCCTTCAATAAGAATGTGGAAGAGAAACTAGAAGAATTAGATAGTCTCTCTTTGAATTTAGACAACATAGCTCATGATGTAGAGATGCTTAAAATTAGAACTTCTGCACTTGAGGAAAGGAACATCACACCCATGAATGCTATCCAAGTCCAAATTAATGAGAACATAAGAATGCTAGCAAAACTTAAGGATAGATGGGCTAGAGAAAAAGAAGAGGAAGAGAGAATTAAGAGCCTTCCTACACACACTACCCTTGCTATTATACAAGTTGTTGAGGATCTCAAAACTTTTAGCACCCATCGCACTCCTAGTCCCAATGGACCTATTAATGGTGATGTTAATAACTCAACTTTAGGACAAGAAGGTCCTTTGAATTTAGAGACTACCAAAAGAATGAGCTTACATTACATCACTACCACTTTAATTAATGGTAGTAATACTGATTTTGACAATTGTAGTCTTTCCGAAGTTATCACTTTTTTCCAAATAATGGCTAAAGACCCCCACACTAGTACACTTAATATTGCCTTCACCGAGCATATTACCAATGGTCTTATCAAAGCTAGGGAGGAGAAGTTCAAGCTAGATACTTCTATTACTAGAAAACTAGAAGATGGTTGGGATCCTATGGTCAAAATAAAATTGAATAATATCTCTTGCTTTGCTTTATGTGATGTTGGAGCTAGTGCTTCCGTTATGCACAAAAGAATATATGATATGCTTGATTTGAAATCTTATGAACCTTGTTCTTTTGGTGTTCGTCTTGTTGATTCTTCCGTAAAGAAACCTTTAGGGAGAATTTATGATGTGCTTATTATTGTCAATGGTAATTATGTGTCCATTGATTTTCCTATTATGGACATTGAGTGTGACCCCTCATGTCCAATTATTTTGGGACGTCCTTTTCTCCGCACCGTTGGTGCTATCATTGACATGAAAGAGGGGACCATTAAATTCCAATTTCTCCTGAAAAAGGGAATGGAACACTTTGCTAGAAAGAAGATTAAGTTACCTTATGAGTATGTAACTCGGGCAAGTTATTCGTATGGAGTTGATAATACTTGATCTTCTTGCATCATGCCTAGCTCAAAGGCATAAAAGAAAGCGCTTGTTGGGAGGCAACCCAATTTGTTTTTTTGCTTTCAGTTTTAGTGGTCTTGATGCTTCTTACTGCTGTAGCAACATCATTGTATCTTTATTTTTAAGCTTTGTGCCAAGTTTTAGCCTCTGATTGCAAGAAAGTTCAAAAATTATGACATCCTGCCTTGAAACAGATTATGTCTTCCTGACGGAAAAATTCGCCAAAAATCACCAAATCATCTTTTTGATCTGAATTCTTTTTACAACATGATCTATATAATTGCCTTTCTGGCATCTGTTATGAGTTTTTTTATTTGACTTGCATAAGTACCCCGAATAAATTATTTACTACGTGTTGTTCTGTTTTTCACAGATTCTGCCATGTTTTGCGTTTTCAATGTTTTGCAAATCCTAAGCTTACTTTTTATTTGCAAAAACCTGTTGTCAATCATGACTAGGAGTATCTATTCATGTAAATCTTTATTTCCAGCAGGGAATAAATTATTTTATTAAGGGCACTAACTAGTCTAATCAGCTTATGATGAGTTTCGTATGAAGGGAGTTTTCAAGTATGCGATGGGACATGATGAAAGAAGATACATGAGTGTCAAGCGCTCAAGCTTGGGGAGGCTCCCATGCACCCCAAGAAGTATTCAGGGAGACTCAAGCGTCTAAGCTTGGGGATGCCCCCGTGCATCCCCTTCTCTATCAACAATCATCAGTTCGTCCATCTCCATGCTATATTTTTATCACTTCATATGTTATGTGCTATGCTTGGAGCATCCCACTCTTTACTTTTTAGTTTGTTCTAGTTTTTATTGCTGTTCATAACAAGTCGGAACCTAGCCTGCCTTGTTTGGGAGAGAAACACGCTCCATTCCACTCTAGAAGACAACATAGGTTTTCATGCTTATCCTTTCTTGTGTGTTCTTTATCTTTCCATAGATGCTCTCATGCTTAGCTCTTAGTTTTCATGCTACATATTTTTAAGAGCTTTTATTTAGGTTGCTTTTGGAACTCTCTTGAGTTATCATGCTTATTTTTTCTAGAGAGTTGTCCTGTTGCACTTAATTGTGTGTCTTGCATGAGTAGGTAATTAAGATTGCTATTTAAGTATACACTACTAGGGATAACCCTAGTAGTAGCGCTTGAAATATGCATAGCAGTAGCGCTGGCCCAAGTGCTACTGCTATCGCGCTATAGCTAAACCCTAGTGGTAGCGCTGGTATGGGCAATGCTACTGGTAAGTAGTGTTAGTAGTAGCGCTTCCCTGTCCAGCTGTATTGATAACTATCTATAACGCTTTTTCATATGGCGCTGCTGCTAAGTATTCTCAAGCGCTATTGCTAATATTTCTGCTTTCACAGATTTGCACCCTCTACATACTTGTGATGTATTTATACAGGCTCCATACAATAGTTTCATCACATCATATTAAACATATATACACTATTCTCACATATCATAGACATGGAGTAGTCTCGTCATACCATCATCGTCATCATCATTCAACACAAATATCATCACATCATCTTGAAAATAGCGATACATAAGTGCGATCATGTCATGTCTCAAATAAGTGCAACTGCATGGTCATGGCACACCCACAAGTTTCATCATCTCTATCTACAACATGACGTAGAAGAGAAGAGCGATCAACATGAGGAAGAGCGCGACTATGTAGTACCGGCGGTCCCGCCCTTGCTCATGCTAGAGTGTCCACCTCAAGTAACTACTTTCTGCTTCGTCTCTGGTGTCGAACCCCTGTGGCTAGCACCCGGGTACCTGTGCACCTGGGCATGAGCGGTTGGCCAGTGGTCGTAGACTCCTGGAACCCTCCCAACGTACACGGTGTAGTCCTTCGCCATCTCTAATCTAGGTACCTGCATCGTGAGTTGTTGATTTGAATGATAATATGCAACATAATGTACTTAAGAAAACAAAGAGGCATGATTAGAAAAATTAAAGCAACCAATAGTAAACATAAATGACGAAGTTCCTCATACCATGGTTTAGTTACATCACATTGTCATTGACAATCAGTCCTCCATGTCGGCGTTCCAATCTTCATACTCAGGGAGGAAGCACTCGAGCTTCGTGAAAGGCTTCAGGTCCAGACGCTGAGCGACTAGCAGTGCTCGGACATCAACCCGCGTCATTGGCCCATGGTATAACATCCCCGTTGGTTCGAGGACTTGCTTCATGATCACTTTGGCTAGTTCACACTGTATGTGATAAAACTCAGCTCGGATTCAATGATCCGGTGTCTTTCCTATGGTTGCGGCCCAACTGACAATCTCGGCATCTTCGGTAGTAGCTGACATGTGAAGGCGTTGATTATCCCTTTTGTACTCCATCAGGTGATGCATGAGGTAGAATCCATCAGTCGTATTGTTGTGCGGTTGTTGGATGCAACAGAAGTCGGTCTTGTGGCAAAAAAACGGTCCGGTCTTCGTCATGTGCCTTTTCACCTTGATATATACACCAGTCATGCTGATGGTTAACAAGGCACAGTCGATAACACTCTTTACGTGCGTGTAATCCTTTTTCTTGAGGTTCTTCGACGATTCCAAGTACATAGCATGGGAGTATTCCGGGTACAGAACGATGAGGACGGCGCCCCCCCCTCGCTGTGCAAATTAAGTACACCTCAAATTAGCCTCCATGCTTGCAAAGGAATGATTAACATGTATGAAAGGATATGCGTGGATGACTTACGAGGGATGATAAGGCAGAAGAATCGCTTCCTTGTCCTTATTAGCGATCATGAATTCGCTGAGGTACTTGCTCGCATAGTCACGATGCTCTTTGCAAACTGCCAAGAAGCTCTCATGCATTAAGTATGGATCCGCGATGCAGATATATTTAATGCTCTCCATCCTAATGAAGTAGTTGAGATACAATGCATACATGCGGATGAACTAGAAATCCAGCTTCGTCATGTGGAACATGTTGTAGATGTAGTCAAATCACAGGAGGTACTGATTCGCGGGCTAGGTATCGACGTACAACTTCCCACCCGGCACCTGAGCCGCGTAAAGCAGGTATCCTGGATCTTTCGCGACCAGAAGGCTTTTCTCTCTGGCCAACACATCTTCATGGAGTCTCTTTAGATCATTGTTCAGTATGTGATCTAGCGCTTTGGCAGGTAGGATCGGCTCACCGGCGACATGGAAACGCTTCTTACCTTCGACACGTATTCTGTCTACCACCTGGGGTTTCAGAGGCGCCTGGGTGCTTGAAACACCTATGGCACCTTTAGGGCCTTCCTGGCCAGTCTCTTCCCTAGCTTCTTGGCAGGTGGCGGTAGTAAGCCCACCATACCTTCCCTAACCACCACCCCCAGTGTCATCGGGCTAAACAGTGGACGGGCTTTGGGGGTTGCTGGGTAGAGGCGGCATCTGGAGGCGTCTCCTGCGAGGATGGCTTGAAGAGAGACTTTTTGCATTCCGCCTTTGGATGTTTCGGCTCCGGCAAATCAGGTAGCATCAAGTCATCATCTACAAGCTCATAGCCTGAGTCTTCGGCGTCCTGAACCATCAATCCATTATAGGTGGTATTGAATTACTTTTTCGGGTCCTCATCATCATCCTCCATGTCATCATCAACATTTGCTTCTTCAACAGCGGGGGCGACATGATCTGGCACTAATGGAGGCTCTCCCTCGCGTCGTACGCTACCATCATTCTCCACGACAGGTGCACGTAATTTGGCAGGTGGGGTGGTTTCATACCTTCTTGAGAAGGTGGCGTTAGCGTGATACTGGGCTCCTCGAGACGAAGAAGACAATTCGGCCAAGGTAATAACCAGTTCTTGCATGCGCGAATCATCTTAGGGGTCTCGTCGTCATCGACTCGTATCGGAGGAGGCAAATCCTCGAAGCCCGCTAAGACACTGGCCACACTAACCTTGAAGACGCCATCGTCCTTCGTCTTCATGATGGTTGGCTTTCCCACGGCCACCTTCTGGCCCTTTATATCGTAGAGTAGGGTGCACGGGGTGTCGTCGGCCTATGAAGGAGACATGTCTGCGACATCAAACATCCAAAAGGAAACTGAAACGGAAGACTATAGACATGCTGGTGAAAAGGGTATGATGCAGAATTACCGTGAGGGCGTCGAGCTCAGCCAGCGACGAAGGCCCTCCGAGCATGGCAGAGACGGAGGTTTGGCTGCTATGAACAGGAACATGACCTTTTGCGGTTGCTTGGGCAGGTGTTGGTGATGTGGTGTTCACCGAGTTGCTCCCGACAAAGTCGGGAAGGGGAAGTCCTCCAGCCGTGCATTTGGATTGCTCTTCGACCAATTGAAAATTGCCGGAATCAAGCTATCCACTGCGTCAGTGACCAACCGCGACCTTCTCTTTGGTCTCAACTTTGGTCTTATTGACTGCAATCGTGACCTTCTCGTCTATGCTCTCCTGAGTGACGACCAACTGTCTCTTCCTTCTTTCATCTGGCTCCTCGGGGTAGCACGTCTTCCATGAGGCGCCATCTCCGACGCCGTGCACACGTCCATAGGACGGCGGCTTGTCCACCGGGACCTTTTTCAGTATGTTCAGGGCCCGGTTGAATGGGGTGTCCCACTTGGGCCTCGCCGACGACTGTGACGACTCGTTGTTGTCGCCTACCTTTTGGTGCTTCTCTTTCTGCAAAAGGAACGTGGATGGTTTACTAATGTGACAAAACTTGCAGTCAAATTGATTGGAAGCTAATATGATAATGTGGTAATATAACAATTACGAGAAGTCTCATGAACTCCCTCGTGTCCGGGTCCGTGTAAAAGATCTTTCTGACTTTGTCCCACTTGTACCGGGCCCTGATCCAGTCATGCTCCAGCGGGTCACTGAACTCCGCCAAGGGGTCTGGGATCCCGAGACTTTCACGTTCGGCGTCCTCCTTGGCCCATATGTGCCTGTTCCCCTCGTAACCACGGCTTCTGAGGCGGTGGGGAGGCGTGTTCCTGGCCTGGAGCACCTTCATTTTCTCCGACTTTGCCTTGACTTCTTCTTTATCGCAATTCTCCTAGAATTTTGCAAAGTCATGTGCCTTTATTGTCAGATTATCAGCATGAATAATGGACCACGGTTCGTTCTTCGCAATCGTTTTTTCACCCAAACTTTCTAGGAGGACAAGTCGTTTGTGAACGTCACCATCGGCTTTTCGTTTATCTTTTTCATGGCAACGTCGTCCCACGGCTCTCTATATTTGCCTTCATCCTGGCCGGGGAACATGAACCTATTGTGCAACTTCTTTAGGAGCATGTGCTCCATATCTGGTATCTGCTTCAACTTCTCATCGTTAATGTTGGCGGTTTCCCTGAGGATGCATCCAAGTTGATTGCCCCAGCACTTGCGCGTTTCCTCTCGCGTCGTTGTCTCTAACTTCTTGGGGTGCATCTCCGTGACCACAATTTATCCGATGCCAAGATCGTTTGGTCTTCGTGTCCTCTTCTTCTTCGGTGCTTTACCGGCTACGATAGCATCGTTTTCGGTCTCAGGGCTGGAGTCGGTGCTAGTGCCAGTGCTGGTAACGGTGTCGGCGCCGGGGTCGGGTTGGGACCACTGCCGCCACCATACAACCCCATCTGGTGTTCGTCCAGGTAATCAAAATAGTGATTTGCTACCTCGATGGGGTCAAGGGGGCGAGCAGAACCAACCACGACTTCGGCATCGGTAGACATGTTTCCTATGCAACAATTGTAAATAAAAGATATAATGAAGAGAAAAAAGGGGCCTATATTTGGTCGGAATGTTGATTCATTCCCCTTACGGTAAATCCCGGGTACTCCATATGTCCTAGTTTCTAGCACAAGTCATGCCGAAAATTTCGGCATGACCTTTGCTAAAAAGTGGACATAAGGAGCGCGTGAAGTTTGCTGAAACGGAAATGAATCAAAATTCCGGCAAAACATAGGCCACTAGGATATGACATGGCAACATCATATGAAAATAGTTCCAACTAGGAAAATAGTTCCAGCATAAAGTGAATTCCTAGTTGCCCTTACTTCACCAGATTTACAATGCATAACTAGTGATTGCTTCACCGCTAAATTTATCGACTCGTCACACTTTCTTGAGGTTATCACAACAATTTTTTATAAACTCATGGGCTTGCAACTCAAAAAAATAATATCATGGTCTCATTCAAACGTTGAATTCTTCGTTTGTTCTAAATGATGTGTGGTGAAGATGGATGCTAGTCCAACCAAACCAAATGTCCTAAAGTGTCATGCCACTATCTATTTGATGTAGAGAACGACATATACTAAATATGATATCCGTATTTTTGTTGCCGGCTACTGGAAAATTTCGAGGAGCGTTAACCCACCAAGAAACAAAACAGTCATGGCAACACAACATCAAAGCACAACGTGTAATGATGGAGTTTGGTGGTAGCCTGCATCTGCAAGTGTTATATTGAATCGACATAACAATGTAACCCTCGAGGTACCTACACCATTTTCGACCATCGACCGCCACAGCGGTCTAGATCATCTCTCTCGTGATTTACTTCAACATTTTCAACTTCCTCAGAGTGTCTCTGCTTTGTGCTATGAAACTATGGCCAGGTCCAACCTTATACGTTCCACACAAGGAATGAACAACGTCGAATGTCAAAACCTTTGTTGAGAATGAACTTCGCCTCAATACTCTACAAATTATTCCACACAAAAAACTCTGCAAATTTTCGCGCAAACCTCTCTTTATGCTGGAACTAGTTGTAAATCTGGCGAGCAGGGTGCTTCGTATGATGTTGCCCCGCGCCGATCCGATAGAGGCAGGCATAAAATGGAGGAGTTCGATGGGTGCGTACCTGGCTGCTGCAGAGACGGTAGTCGCCGCGCAACGAGGAGGCTCGGCGGTGGCGGGGGAGGGGGCGGTCACTCTCCGGCGAGAAGAACCGGTGGCGATTGGAGGTCGAGGGCGGGCGCAGGGGTGATGGCGGGCGGGGTCGAGGGCGGGCGTAGGGGCGACGGCCGGCGGCAGCGAGGGCATCGACAGCGGGCGCAGGGGCGAGGTGGAGATGGGGGCAAATGAGATTTGGTGAAATTTTAAGGCCGCGCGACGGGGTTTAACTCAAAATAGCGGTAGCGCTGGTTTTGTACCAGCGCTATAGCTAACTTAGCTATAGCGCTTCTTTACAAACCAGCGCTACTGCTATCATTTTGATTTTTTTAATTGTAAAATACAAGTAGCTGTAGTGCTGGTTTAGGAGCCAACGCTATAGCTAACTTAGCTATAGCGCTGGTTCCCTAAACCAGCGCTACTGCTATCTTTTCCATCTTTTCTTTTTATTATTTTCCGTTTATAGTTTTTTGTTTTCATTTTTTCATTATTTTCCTTTTCTTTTTTGTTTACTTTTCTTTTTTCTTTTGTACTGCTTTCTCCCTTTTGTTTTTGTTTTTTTGTTTTTCTCCCGACGACAGCGTCTCCCTCTCCCCCAATGCGCGAATATCACCGGAACCATGCATGTGGTGGTAACATATCAGTTGACCGATACCGGTTAATTAAGTGCATACAGAAAATAGATACATATATATAAATGTAGGTTTCTGATCAGCTGCGTCGGCGACATTTCACATTGAGCTTCTTCCTTTTCTTGTTCATTGTCGAGTAATTGCGCCCCTCCTTGGGCCTTTTCCGGAGCCATGGAGTACGATCTTTCTTACGTAATGTAGTCTTGATTCTTCTTTTCACGTATGCTTCATCATCATCGTCATCTTCCCTCATCGGGTTGCCGTATTGGTCATAGTCTTCCTCGTTGGCGACTCCATCCATTCCGACGATGCTCCTTTTGGATCTCCTCACGACAACACGGCTGGGATTGGCCGGGTCGGTTATGAAGAAGCATTGTGTCACGTGCTTAGCGTGTACCCATGGCTCATTTTTGGCGATCATGTTAACGTTCACAGGAGTGCTCTTCGCGTCGGGTATAGACATGGTGGTGAAAGACTTGTTTTCTCTTATGACGTCCTTGGCCCATCTGACACACAACATCATCGCATCGTGCATTCCAGCATAGTCAAGATCCCAGATCTCTTCGACCGTTCCATAGAATCTTTCAGTTGTGCCATTGGCGTCACTCACACATTGAATTGTCAACCCAGAGTTCTGATAATCACTTTCCATGTCTTTGGCCTCCGTGTAGAACGTGTACCCATTGATATTGTAGGATTGATAGGTCGCGAGCTTGGGCGCACGGCCATGTGCTAAGGCGTGTATGAGCAATCTGTCCGAACTGCCCTCTTCCGGGGGATTTTCAAGAACTTGCTCTTTGAACCAACACAAGAAATTAGTGTTGTGCTCTACAGTAACCTTGTCGTCCGTCTTGAGCATCCCCTTATCATGCTACTTCTTTGCGATGCTTTCTTGTGTCGTGCCACATAATCATCTACCACATCTAGGTGTTCTAGCACTACTAAGTTAGCCCTGTCAAAGTCGTTCCGTCGATCGGAGTAGTACACGTGCAATTCCCTCCGGCCATTGCTGTGACCATCTCCTTCGAGCTTCCCATCGTGATTCTTGATGGGCAAACCAACAACAGGGTCTCCGACGCTTATATAATTCTCGCAGAAGGAGACGCACTCATGCGTCAGATACCCCTCGACGATGCTCCCTTTGGGAAGGGACTTGTTACGAACGAATCCTTTGATGACCCCATTCATCCTCTTGAACGGCATCATGCTATGAAGGAATGTCGGGCCGAGGTCGATGATGTCGTCCACGATGTGGACACACATATGCACCATGACGTCAAAGAATGCGGGAGGGAAGTACATCTCAAGCTCACATAGTATGACAACGATCTCTTCATGTAGCCTTCGGAGCTGCTTCACACTTATGGACTTTCTAGAGATAACGTCGAAGAAGTTGCAGAGACCAGTAAGCATGTCACGGACGTGCTTGTCCATTATCCCACTAATGGAAACCAGGAGTATCTGCGTCATCATCACATGACAGTCATGAGACTTCATCCCGCTGAACCTTTTCTTCTTGGGGTCTAGAAATCTTCTTATCTTCCCACAGTAACCGGAACTAACTTTGATTCCCATAAGGCACTTGATGAATTGATCGATCTCCTTCGCACTTAAGGTGAAGCAAAAAGGGGGTCAAGAATTCTCCTCCTTCTTGTTGACTTTTCTGCCCCTTTCCCCCTCCTCTGTCTCTGTCTCCTCCATCAACTTTTTACGGTGGAGGTCTTTCCTGATCTTCAAATCTTCAAAGTCTTTCCTTGACTTCGACACATCCTTGGTCTTCTCCGGCATGTTCATCAGTGTGCCAAGAAAGCTCTCGAGGACATTCTTCATGAAATGCATTTGATCAAGGTAATGAGGTGTGTCGTGATTGGGCCACTACTCCAAGTCCCAGAAAATAGACCTCATTTTCCATACCTTTAGCAACGGCTCTGGCGCCTTTTTGATCGTTCCTAGCGCGGGGCATTATTCCTAGTTTCTCAACAACTCATCAATTTCGGCGCCGCTCCTCTTACGTGGAGGCCCTCGAAGCTCATCCAACCCATTGAATAGATCTCCACGCTTTCTTCACGGGTCATCCTTCTGGAGCCATCTATGATGCCCCATGTACACGATTTTCCCAGACCCGCCATCTTTCGTTGACGTAAGCTGCTGAGATGTTGTATCATCCATGCACCTTGTGCATTCACAGTATCCGTGGCACACCTGGTCTGAGGTGTACCTGTAACCGAGATAGTGGTGCACCGTCGTCATCAGCGCGACTCTGATATGGAAATACTCTCCTTTGCTGGCGTCCCATGTCCACGTCGGTGATTTCCATAACGTGTCTAGCTCCTCTTGTGGAAGCCCCATATACAGGTTAACACTATTTCCCGGTTGTTTCGGCCCTTGAATTAGCGTGCACATGTGTATGTACTTTCTCTTCATGCAGTTCCATGGGGGGAGGTTGTACATCCATACAAACACGGGCCATGTGTTGTGGTTGGTGTTCTGCTTTCCAAACGGATTCATGCCATCGGTACTCGCACCAAGCATGATGTTCCTGGGATCTTCTTTAGCAAATCCATATACGGTGTTTAATGCTCTCTGATACATCTCCAATGTATCTATAATTTTTGATGGTTTCATGCTATTATCTTGTCAAACTTGGGATGTTTTGCATGCATTTCATTTATTTTCTGGGGCTAACTTATTAACTCAGTGCCAAGTGTGAGTTCCTATTTTTTCCATGTTTTTGACCCCTTTCAGAGGAGATTTTGAGACGGAGTCCAAACGGAAGAAAATCCCCGAAAAGATTTTTTCTGGAATGGAAGAAGATCGGAGAGCTTGGGGGCCAAGCCAGAAGAGCCCCACGGCCCCCACAAGCTCCCACCCCGCGGCCAGGGGGCGCGCCATGCAGGCTTGTGGGCCCCCTGGAGGTCCCCTGACCTTGATCTTGTGCCTATAAATTCCCAAATATTCCCAAAAAATCAGGGGAGCATCGTAATCACTTTTTCGCCGCCGCAAGCTTTTGTATCCACAAGATCCCATCTGGGGCACGTCCTGGTGCCCTGCCGGAGGGGGATTTGGACACGGAAGGCTTCTCCATCAACACCATGACCTCTCCAATGATGTGTGAGTAGTTCACCATAGACCTACGGGTCCATAGCTAGTAACTAGATGGCTTCTTCTCTCTAGTGGATCTTCGATCAAAGTTCTCCCTGATCTTCATGGAGATCTATCCGATGTAATCTTATTTTACGGTGTGTTTGTCGAGATCCGATGAATTGTGGATTTATGATCAGATTATCTATGAATCTTATTTGAGTTTCTTCTGATCCCTCTTATGCATGATTTCATATCCTTGTAATTCTCTTCGAGTTGTGGGTTTTGTTTGGCCAACTAGATCTATGATTCTTGCAATGGGAGAAGTGCTTGGTTTTGGGTTCATACCGTGCGCTGACCTCACCCAGTGACAGAAGGGGTAGCGAGGCACGTAT
Organism: Hordeum vulgare subsp. vulgare; assembly: GCF_904849725.1. NCBI lineage: Eukaryota > Viridiplantae > Streptophyta > Magnoliopsida > Poales > Poaceae > Hordeum > Hordeum vulgare. Next base: position 544,505,039 of record NC_058520.1, read on the forward strand.
CGTGTTGTTGGCATCAAGGGTAAAAAGATGGGGTTTTCATCATTGGTTTGAGATTATCCCTCTACATCATGTCATCTTCCTTAAAGCGTTACTCTGTTCGTCACGAACTCAATACACTAGATGCATGCTGGATAGCGGTCGATGTGTGGAGTAATAGTAGTAGATGCAGAAAATATCGGTCTACTTGTCTCGGACGTGATGCCTATATGCTAGATCATTGCCTTAGATATCGTCAAGACTTTGCGCGGTTCTATCAATTGCTCGACAGTAATTTGTTCACCCACCGTGATATTTGCTATTTTTAGAGAAGCCTCTAGTGAACACTATGGCCCCCAGGGTCTACTCCACACCATATTTTCAGCCTTACACTTTTCACTTCGTTGCACTTTCTGCCTTCAGATCTCACTTTTGCAAAAAATCTTGCAGGGATTGACAACCCCTTTGAAGCATTGGGTGCAAGCTTGTTTGTGTTTGCGCAGGTACTTTGGACTTGACGAGGCCCTCCTTTTGGTTCGATACCTTGGTTCTGAAACTGAGGGAAATACTTACTCCTCCTGTGCTGCACCACCCTTTCCTCTTCAAGGTAAAAACCGACGCAAACCAGAGAAGTAACAAGAAGAATTCCTACGCGCCAGGGAAGGACTTTTGTTGCCGCAGCAGAAGAATTTATGGCGCCGTTGCCGGGGATTAAGATCAAGTCAAGAACTCATCCAAGTAAGTGTCGCAAGCTCATCTCTTGCATTTAGTTTGTTTGCCAGTTGCCTCTCGTTTTCCTCTCCCCCACTTCACCAATTTGCCTTTTTCGTTCACCTTTTTGTTTGCCCTTTTTCTCACTCGCTTTTTGTTTGCTCGTGTGCTTTCTTGCTTGCTGAAGTCACCATGAACGAAAACACCAAGATTTGTGACTTCTTGAATACTAATAATAATGATTTTATTAGTACTCCGATTGATTCCGCCACTAGTGCGGAGTCATACAAAATCAATGCCGCTTTGCTAAATCTTGTTATGAAAGAGCAATTCTCTGGCCTTCCTAGTGAAGATGTCGCATCCCATCGCAATACCTTCATAGAGCTTTGCGATATGCAAAAGAAAAAATATGTGGATAATGACGTGATTAAATAGAAGCTTTTTTCCTTTCTCATTGCGAGATCGCGCAAAAACTTGGTTTTCTTCTTTGCCCAAAAATAGTATCGATTCTTGGGATAAGTGCAAGGATGCTTAAATATCCAAGTATTTTCCGCCGGCTAAGATCATCTCTCTCCGTAATGATATCATGAATTTCAAGCAACTTGATCATGAGCATGTTGCACAAGCTTGGGAGATAATGAAATTAATGATTAGAAATTATCCCGCTCATGGCTTGAGCCTTTGGATGATTATTCAAATCTTTTACGCTGGCTTGAATTTCGCTTCTAGAAATATCTTGGACTCCGCCTTAGGTGGAACGTTCATGGAAATCACGTTAGGAGAGGCCAAAAATCTCTTAGACAACATCATGACGAACTACTCTCAGTGGCACACTGAAAGGTCACCTACTAGTAAGAAGGTACATGCTATGGAAGAAATTAACTCGTTGAGTGTTAAGATGGATGAGTTAATGAATTTGGTTGCTAGTAGAAGTGCTCCTTTGGATCCTAATGATTTGCCTTTGTCTTCTTTGATTGAGAGTAGCAACGCTAGCTTGGACGTAAATTTTGTTGGTAGGAATAATTTTGGCAACAACAACGCTTTTACGGGAAACTATGTTCCTAGGCCTTTTCCTAGTAACTCCTCTAATAACTTTGGAAACTCCTAGAACAATACCCATGGGAATTACAATAGATTACCCTCTGATCTAGAGAGTAATATCAAAGAGTTCATCAACTCTCAAAAGATTTTTAATGCGTCCATAGAGGAAAAACTACTCAAAATTGACGATTTGGCTAAGAGCGTTGATAGGATTTCTTGTGATGTTGATGCTTTGAAAGTTAGATGTGCTCCTCCCAAAATCAACATGGATGGAACTTTGAAAACTATGCGTGTTTCCATGATTGAGAGCCAAGAAAGAACCGCCCAAATTCGTGCTAGACATGAATGGCTTAAAAAGGCGTGTTCTCGTGATGAGAATCACGAAGATCTTAAAGTCCTTGGTGTGACTCCCATTGAATCTTTGTTTTCTTGTGTCAAACCTAATAATTATGGGGCTGGATATGAATCCACTTTTGTTGAAAAGTGCTCAATGATTCGGAGTCCATCTATCTTGATGCTAAAAGCGTTAAAAGTGGAGTAGAAGACGTTAAAACTTTAAGTAGTAATGAAATTACTACCGTGGATTTCAAGGAATTCAATTATGATAGTTGATCCTTGATTTAATGCATTTCTTTGATGCAATCCATGTTAAACTCTCTGCATGCTTATAACCAAAACAAAGCCTTTACCGATCATATCATCGAAGCTATGATAAAAGCTCTTGAAGAGAAACTTGAATTGGAAGTCTGTATCCCTAGAAAGCTTCATGATGAGTGGGAACCTACCAGCAAAATCAAAATAAAAAACTATGAGTGCAATGCTTTGTGTGATTTGGGTGCTAGTGTTTCTGCGATTCCAAAATCTTTATGTGATATTCTGGGTTTTAATGAGATTGAAGAGTGTTCTCTTAATTTGCATCTTGCTGATTCTACTATCAAGAAACCGTTGGGAAGGATCAATGATGTTCTTATTATTGCAAATAGGAACTATGTACCCGTGGATTTCATTGTGCTTGACATTGATTGCAATCCTACATGCCCTATTATTCTTGGTAGACCTTTCCTAAGGACTATCAGTGCTATCATCGATATTAAGGAAGGGAATATTAGATTTCAATTTCCTTTAAGGAAGGGCATGGAACACTTTGCTAGAAAGAAAATAAGATTGCCTTATGAATCCATGATGAGGGCTACTTATGGTTTGAGCACATAAGACGACGATACGTGATTCTATCGTTACTATGCCTAGCTAAGGGCGTTAAATAATATCACTTGTTGGGAGGCAACCCAATGAATTTATCTTTTTCATTCTGTTTTGTTGCATCCACACTTTCCCAATTCTGTTGTGATTGTGTTTTTTGTGTTTCTTTTTGTGTTTGAGCCAAGCAAAACCTTTATGAGTGGTCTTGGTAATGGTTGTTTGATCTTGCTGGAAAAAGACAAAAAAATTTCACTCACGAGATGATTTTTCATTTTTATTCACAAAGAGGTTTTGAGTTGATTATTTTTGCTGCTGATTTATATGCTTTTTTCCCTAGACCGTCGTATGTTTTCAGATTTTTTGAGGTACCATAAGTATACGAAGTATACAGATTGCTACAGACTGGTCTGTTTTTGACAGATTCTGTTTTTATTGAGTTGGTTGCTTGTTTTGATGAAACTATGGTTAGTATCGGGGGTACTAGCCATGGAAAAGTGAGAATACAGTAGCTCATCATCAATATAGATGGAATTCAAGTTTTCTACAGTACCAAAAGAAGTGGTAGTTTGTTTTCTTGTACTAATGTTATCACAAGTTTCTGTTTTAGTTTTGTGTTGTGAAGTTTTCAAGTTTTGGGTGATGTTCTCATGGACAAAGAGATAAAGAGTGGAAAGAGCTCAAGCTTGGGGATGCCCAAGGCCCCGCAAGGAAAATTCAAGGACATTAAAAAGCCTAAGCTTGGGGATGCCCCGGGAAGGCATCCCCTCTTTCGTCTTCAATCCATCGGTAACATTACTTGGAGCTATATTTTTATTCACCACATGATATGTGTTTTGCTTGGAGCGTCTTGTATCATAGGACTCTTTTCTTTTTGTTGTGTCACAATCATCCTTGCTGCACACCTTTTTGAGAGAGAGAGAGAGAGAGACATGCACTCGTCGTGATTTTGCTAGAATGCTCATTGTGCTTCACTTATATCTTTTGAGCTAGATACTTTTGCTCTAGTGCTTCACTTATATCTTTTGAGCTAGATACTTTTGCTCTTGTGCTTCACTTATATCTTTAGAGCACGACAGTGCGTGATTTGGTAGTTGGTTTATGCTATTAAAGAAGTCCCATGTGCTAGGTACCCAAAGAGGATGCAAAAACCTCCATCTTCATGTGCATTGAGTAGAAAGAGAAGTTTCGATTCCTCTCAATTAGTTTTGAGACACGGATTCAGTAATATTGAGAGTTATGTTAGTAGGGTGTTGTGAATCTAGAGATACTTGTGTTGAAGTTAGTGATTCCCGTAGCATGCACGTATGGTGAACCGCTATGTTAGGAAGTCGGAGCATAATTGATCTATTGATTGTCATCCTTTGTGTTGAGGTCGGGACCGCGCGATGGTTTACACCTACCAACCCTTCCCCTCGGAGTATGCGTTTAGCACTTTTTTCGATTACTAATAAAAACTTTTGCAACAACTATGTGAGTTCTTTATGACTAATGTTGATTCCATGGTATATATGCAATTTCACCTTCTACCATTGCTAGCCTCTCTAGCGCCCCGCGATTCTCGCCGGTGCACAAACCCACCAAATTCCTTCCTCAAAACAGCCACCATACCTACCTACTATGGCATTTTCATAGCCATTCCGAGATATATTTCCATGAAACTACCATCGTTCCGTCTAATGACTTCTGTCGTCACTTTCATATTGCCATTGTGTGATCATACTAGATCGTTGCACATCCCGGTACAGTGCCGGAGTCATTTCCTATGGAGTCATCATCATTGTGATTTTTGAGCTTTGAGTAACTAAAAGTGTGATGATCATCATTATTATAGCATTTTCCCGTGTGAGTAAAAAAAGAGGCCAAAGATCCCAAAAACAGGAGAGAAAATAAAAAAAAGAGGCCTAAGAGCCCAAATAAAACATATGAGAGAAAAGAGAGTAGGGATAATGCTACTATCTTTTTCCACACTTGTGCTTCACGATAGTACCATGTTCTTCATGATTGAGAGCTTCTTGCTTTGTCACTAACATATGGTAGTGGGAATATTTGTTTTATAAGTTGGCTTGTATATTCCAATGATGGGCTTCCTCAAAATTGCCCTAGGTCTTCGTGAGCAAGCAAGTTGGATGCACACCCACTAGTTTTCCTTTTGAGCTTTCACATACTTATAGCTCTAGTGCATCTCTTGTATGGCAATCCCTACTTATTCACGTTGATATCTATTAATGGGCATCTCCATAGCCTATTGATACGCCGAGTCAATGTGACCATCTCCTCCTTTTTGTCTCACAACCACCACTACACTCTATTCCACCTATAGTGCTATATCCATGGCTTGCGCTCATGTATTGTGTGATAGTTATAAAAAGTTTGAGAAAGTAAGAGTGAGAAAACAATTACTTGGCTAATTCCGGGGTTGTGCATGATTTACATTAGTTGTGTGAGGATGATGGAGCATAGCCAGACTACACGATTTTGTAGGGATAACTTTCTTTGCCCTTGTTATTTTGAAAGTTCATGATTACTTTGCTAGTTTGCTTGAAGTATTATTGTTTTCATGTCAATAGCAAACTATTGTTTCGAATAGTACGGATCTGAATATTCATGCCACGTGAAAGAAGTTGCAAAGGACAACTATGCTAGGTAGCACTCCACATCAAAAATTCGTTCTTTGTCACTTCCCTACTCGAGGACGAGCAGGAGTTAAGCTTGGGGATGCTTGATACGTCTCCAACGTATCTATAATTTTTGATGGTTTCATGCTATTATCTTGTCAAACTTGGGATGTTTTGCATGCCTTTTATTATTTTCTGGGACTAACTTATTAACTCAGTGCCAAGTGCGAGTTCCTGATTTTTCCATGTTTTTGACCCCTTTCAGAGGAGATTTTGAAACGGAGTCCAAACGGAAGAAAATCCCCGAAAAGATTTTTTCTGGAACGGAAGAAGATCGGAGAGCTTGGGGCCTAGCCAGAAGAGCCCCAGGGCCCCCACAAGCCTCCAACCCACGGGGAGGGGGGCCGCGCCATGCAGGCTTGTGGGCCCCCTGGAGGTCCCCTGACCTAGATCTTGCGCCTATAAATTCCCAAATATTCCCAAAAAATCAGGGGAGCATCGTAATCACTTTTCCGCCGCCGCAAGCTTACCTCTCTGCAAGATCCCATCTGGGGCACGTCCTGGTGCCCTGCCGGAGGGGGGATTTGGACACGGCAGGCTTGTCCATCAACACCATGACCTCTCCGATGATGCGTGAGTAGTTCACCATAGACCTACGGGTCCATAGCTAGTAACTAGATGGCTTCTTCTCTCTCTTGGATCTTCAATACAAAGTTCTCCATGATCTTCATGGAGATCTATCCGGTGTAATATTCTTTTGCGGTGTGTTTGTCGAGATCCGATGAATTGTGGATTTATGATCAGATTATCTATGAATCTTATTTGAGTTTCTTCTAATCCCTCTTATGCATGATTTCATATCCTTGTAATTCTCTTCGAGTTGTGGGTTTTGTTTGGCCAACTAGATCTATGATTCTTGCAATGGGAGAAGTGCTTGGTTTTGGGTTCATATCATGCGGTGACCTCACCCTATGACAGAAGGGGTAGTGAGGCACGTATCGTGTTGTTGGCATCAAGGGTAAAAAGATGGGGTTTTCATCATTGGTTTGAGATTATCCCTCTACACCATGTCATCTTGCTTAAAGCGTTACTCTGTTCGTCATGAACTCAATACACTAGATGCATGCTGGATAGCGGTCGATGTGTGGAGTAATACTAGTAGATGCAGAAAGTATCGGTGTACTTGTCTCGGACGTGATGCCTCTATGCTAGATCATTGCCTTAGATATCGTCATGACTTTGCGCGGTTCTATCAATTGCTCGACAGTAATTTGTTCACCCACCGTGATATTTGCTATTTTAAGAGAAGCCTCTAGTGAACACTATGACCCCCAGGGTCTACTCCACAACATATTTTCAGCCTTACAATTTTCACTTCGTCGCACTTTCCGCCTTCAGATCTCACTTTTGCAAACAATCTTGAAGGGATTGACAATCCCTTTGAAGCGTTGGGTGCAAGCTTGTTTGTGTTTGCGCACGTACTTTGGACTTGACAAGGCCCTCCTTTTGGTTCGATACCTTGGTTGTGAAACTGAGGGAAATACTTACTTCTCCTGTGCTGCATCACCCTTTCCTCTTCACGGGAAAAACCGACGCAAACCAGAGAAGTAACAAGAAGAATTCCTACGCGCTAGGGAAGGACTTTTGTTGCCGCAGCACTCTCCACTGGCTACCATCTATGAGGTGTCTCAGCCTCGGATCATCTCCATCGTCGGGCATCTTCCTCTCCGCGTCCCAGCGCATGAGCTTTACTTCCTTAGGATCGACGAAATACCGCTGCAAACGGGGAGTGATCGGAAAGTACGATACAACTTTTTGAGGAGCTTTATTTCCCGCCTTCTTGTGTCTAGAAGCGTTGCACACTAGGCAGTTGGTTTTTTCCGTGTGCTCCCCCCGATAAATGATGCAATCTTTGATGCATCCACGGTACTGTTGGGGAACGTCGCATGGGAAACAAAGATTTTCCTACGCGCACGAAGACCTATCATGGTGATGTCCATCTACGAGAGGGGATTTCTGATCTACGTACCCTTGTAGATCGCACAGCAGAAGCGTTAGTGAACGCGGTTGATGTAGTGGAACGTCCTCACGTCCCTCGATCCGCCCCGCGAAGCGTCCCGCGATCAGTCCCACGATCTAGTGCCGAACGGACGGCACCTCCGCGTTCAGCACACGTACAGCTCGACGATGATCTCGGCCTTCTTGATCCAGCAAGAGAGACGGAGAGGTAGATGAGTTCTCCGGCAGCGTGACGGCGCTCCGGAGGTTGGTGGTGATCTAATCTCAGCAGGGCTCCGCCCGAGCTCCGCAGAAACGCGATCTAGAGGTAAAACCGTGGAGGTATGTGGTCGGGCTGCCGTGGCAAAAGTTGTCTCAAATCAGCCCTAAAACTCCACTATATATAGGAGGGAGGGAGGGGAGGAGGAAGCCTCAAACCCTCAAGGTTTGGCCGAAATTTGAGGTCGAGGAGTCCTACTCCAATCCTACTTGGAGTAGGATTCCATCTTCCCACTTGGAAACTCTTTCCACCTTGTGTTTTTCCCTTCTCAAATCTTATGGGCCTTAGTGGGAACTTATTCCAGCCCACTAGGGGCTGGTTTATCTCTTCCCATAGCCCATGAGGCCCCTTGGGGCGTGACACCACTCTCGATGGTCCCCGTCACCCCTCCCGGTACACTACCGATGAGCCCGAAACTTTTCCGGTAATGCCCGAAAACTTTCCGGTAACCAAATGAGGTCATCCTATATATCAATCTTCGTCTCTGGACCATTCCGGAAACCCTCGTGACGTCCGTGATCCCATCCGGGACTCCGAACAACATTCGGTAACCAACCATATAACTCAAATACGCATAAAACAACGTCGAACCTTAAGTGTGCAGACCCTGCGGGTTCGAGAACTATGTAGACATGACCCGAGAGACTCCTCGGTCAATATCCAATAGCGGGACTTGGATGCCCATATTGGATCCTACATATTCTACGAAGATCTTATCGTTTGAACCTCAGTGCCAAGGATTCATATAATCCCGTATGTCATTCCCTTTGTCCTTCGGTATGTTACTTGCCCGAGATTCGATCGTCAGTATCCGCATACCTATTTCAATCTCGTTTACTGGCAAGTCTCTTTACTCGTTCCGTAATACAAGATCCTGCAACTTACACTAAGTTACATTGCTTGCAAGGCTTGTGTGTGATGTTGTATTACCGAGTGGGCCCCGAGATACCTCTCCGTCATACGGAGTGACAAATCCCAGTATTGATCCATACTAACTCAACGAACACCTTCGTAGATACCTGTAGAGCATCTTTATAGTCACCCAGTTACGTTGCGACGTTTGATACACACGAAGCATTCCTCCGGTGTCCGTGAGCTATATGATCTCATGGTCATAGGAACAAATACTTGACACGCAAAAAACAGTAGCAACAAAATGACACGATCAACATGCTACGTCTATTAGTTTGGGTCTAGTCCATCACATGATTCTCCTAATGATGTGATCCCGTTATCAAGTGACAACACTTGCCTATGGCCAGGAAACCTTGACCATCTTTGATCAACGAGCTAGTCAACTAGAGGCTTACTAGGGACAGTGTTTTGTCTATGTATCCACACAAGTATTGTGTTTCCAATCAATACAATTATAGCATGGATAATAAACGATTATCATGAACTAAGAAATATAATAATAACTAATTTATTATTGCCTCTAGGGCATATTTCCAACAGTCTCCCACTTGCACTAGAGTCAATAATCTAGTTCACATCACCATGTGATTCCAACGAATCCAACACCCATATAGTTATGGGGTCTGATCACGTTTTTGTTCGTGAGAGAGGTTTTAGTCAACGGTTCTGAAACTTTCAGATCCGTGCGTTCTTTACAAATCTTTATGTCATCTTATAGATGCTGCTACTACGTGCTATTCGGAAATGCTCCAAATATCTACTCTACTATACGAATCCGTTTCACTACTCATAGTTATTCGGATTAGTGTCAAAGCTTGCATCGACGTAGCCCTTTACGACGAACTCTTTAACCACCTCCATAATCGAGAAAAATTCCTTAGTCCATTAGTTACTAAGGATAAATTTTGACCTCTGCTAGTGATTCAATCATGGATCACTCTCTGTACCTCTCAACATACTTTGAGTCAAGGCACACATCAGGTGCGGTACACGGCATGGCATACTTTAGATTCTACGGCTAAGGCATAGAATACGACCTTCGCCTATTCTCTTTATTCTGCCGGGGTCGGGTTTTGAGTCTTACTCAAATTCACACCTCACAACGCAACCAAGAACTCCTTCTTTGCTGATCTATTTTGAACTCCTTCAAAAACTTGTCAAGGCATGCATCTTGTTGAAACTTCCATTAAGCGCTTCCGATCTATCTCCATAGATCTTTGATGCTCAACGTTCAAGTAGCTCAATCCAGGTATTCCTTTGAAAACTCCTTTCAAACAACCTTGTATGCTTTACAGAAATTCTACATCACTTCTGATCCACAATATGTCAACCACATATACTTATCAGAAATTCTATAGTGCTCCCACTCACTTCTTTGGAAATACAAGTTTCTCATAAACCTTGTACAAACCTAAAATCTTTGATCATCTCATCAAAGTATATATATTCCAACTCCGAGATGCTTGCACCAGTCGATTGAAGGATCGCTGGAGCTTGCATACTTGCTAGTATCTTTAGGATCGACAAAACCTTCTGGTTGTATCACATACAATGTTTGCTCAAGGAAACCGTCGAGAAAACAATGTTTTGACATCCTACGTGCAATATTTCATAAATAATGCATCAACAACTAACATAATTCTAACAGACCTTTAGCATCGCCAGGAGTGAGAAAGTCTCATCATAGTCAACTGTTTGATCTTGTCGGAAACATCTTTGCGACAAGTCGAGCTTTTCTTAATAGTGACTTATCACCATCATCGTCTGTCTTCCTTTTAAAGATCCATCTTTACTCAATAGTCCTATGACCATCAAGTAGTTCTTCCAAAGTCTACACTTTGTTTTCATACATGGATCCTCTCTCGGATTTCATGGCTTCCAGCCATTTGTCGGAATCCGGGCCCACCATTGCTTTCTCCATAACTCGTAGGTTCACTGTTGCTCAACAACATGACCTCCAAGACAGGGTTACCGTACCACTCTGCAGTAGTACGCGACCTTGTCAACCTACGAGGCTCGTAGTAACTTGATCCGATGCTCGATGATCAACATCATCAGCTGTCACTTCAATTGGTGTAGGCGCCATAGGAACAACTTCCTACGCCCTGCTACACACTGGTTGAAGTGATGGTTCAATAACCTCATCAAGTTCTACCACCCTCCCACTCAATTCTTTCGAGAGAAACCTTTCCTCGAGAAAGGATCCGTTTCTAGAAACAAACACTTTGCTTTTGGATCTGAGATAGGAGATGTACCCAACTGTTTTGGATATCCTATGAAGATGCATTTATCCGCTTTGGGTTCGAGCTTATCAGACTGAAACTTTTTCACATAAGTGTCGAAGCCCCAAACTTTCAAGAAACGATAGTTTAGATTTCTCTAAACCTTAGTCTATACTGTGTCATCTCAACGGAAATACGCGGTGCCCTATTTAAAGGGAGTGCGGTTTTCTCTAATGCATAACCCATAAACGATAGTGGTAATTCGATAAGAGACATCATAGTATGCACCATACCAAATAGTGCGTGGCTATGACGTTCAGACACATCATCGCACTATGATGCTCCAGGTGGCATGAACTGCGAAACAATTTCCACATTGTCTTAACTGCGTACCAAAATTCGTAACTCAGATATTTCATTTCCATGATCATATCGTAGACAGTTTATCCTCTTGTTACGACGAACTTCACTCTGAAACGGAATTGAACTTTTCAACATTTCAGACTTGTGATTCATTAAGTAAATACTCCTGTATCTACTCAAATTGTCAGTGAAGTAAGAACATAATGATATCCACTACGTGCCTCAGCACCCATTGGACTGCATACATCAAAATGTATCACTTCCAACAAGTTTACTATCTTATTTCATCTCAATGAAAACAAGGCCTTGCTCATGTGGTATGATTTGCATGTCACTAGTGATTCAAAATCAAGTGAGTATAAAGATCCATCAGCATGGAGCCTCTTCATGCAATTTATACCAACATGACTCAAGCGGCAGTGCCACAAGTAAGTGGTACTATCATCATTACCTCGTATCTTTTGGCACCAATATCATGAACATGTGTAACACTACGATCGAGATTCAATAAACCATTGAAGGTGATTATTCAAGAAAATAGAGTAACCATTATTCTCTTTAAATGAATAATCGTATTGCAATAAACATGATCCAATCATGTTCATGCTTAATGCAAGCACCAAATAACAATTATTTAGGTTTAACACCAATCCCGATGGTAGAGGGAGCGTGCGACGTTTGATCATGTCAACCTTGGAAACACTTCCAACACGTATCGTCACCTCGCCTTTAGCTAGTCTCCGTTTATGCCGTAGCTTTCATTTCGTGTTACTAATCACTTAGCAACCGAACCGGTATCCAATACCCTCATGCTACTAGGAGTACTAGTAAAGTATACATCAACATCATGTATATCAAATATACTTCTTTCGACTTTTGCCAGCCTTCTTATCTACCAAGTATCTAGAGTTGCTCCGCCTCAGTGACTGTTCCCCTCATTACAGAAGCACATAGTCTCGGGTTTGGGTTTAATCTTGGGTCTCTTCATTAGTGCAGCAACTGTTTTGCCGTTTCACGAAGTATCCCTTCTAGCCCTTGCCTTTCTAGAAACTTAGTGGTTTTACAAACCATCAACTATTGATGCTCCTTCTTGATTTCTACTTTCGAAGTGTCAAACATCGCGAATCGCTCAAGGATCATTGTATCTATCCTTGATATGTTATAGTTCATCACAAAGCTCTCACAGCTTGGTGGCAGTGACTTTGGAGAACCATCACTATCTCATCTGGAAGATTAACTCCCACTTGATTCAAGTGATTGTCGTACTCAGACAATCTGAGCACACGCTCAACGATTGAGCTTTTCCCCTTTACTTTGTGGACAAAGAATCTTGTCGGAGGTCTCGTACCTCTCAACAAGGGCACGAGCATGAAATCACAATTTCATCTCTTTAGAACATCACTTATGTTCCGTGTCGTTTCAAAACATCTTCGTTGCCTTGCTTCTAAGCCATTAAGTATTTTGCACTGAACTATCGTGTAGTCATCAGAAACGTGTATGTCGGATGTTCACAGCATCCACAGACGACGCTCGAGGTGCAGCACACTGAGTGGTGCATTAAGGACATAAGCCTTCTGCACAGCAACGAGGACAATCCCCTTCAAAGTTTGCTACTGTCAACTTTCAACTAAATTTTCTCTACGAACATATAAAAACAGTAGAGCTATAGCGCAAGCTACATCGTAATTCGCAAAGACCATTAGACTATGTTCATGACAATTAGTTCAATTAATCATATTACTTAAGAACTCCCACTCAAAAAGTACATCTCTCTGGTCATTTGAGTGGTACATGATCCAAATCCACTATCTCAAGTCCGATCATCACGTGAGTCGAGAATAATTTCAGTGGTAAGCATCTCTATGCTAATCATATCAACTATACGATTCATGCTCGACCTTTCGGTCTCATGTGTTCCGAGGCCATGTCTGCACATGCTAGGCTCATCAAGCTTAACCCGAGTGTTCTGCGTGTGCAACTGTTTTGCACCCATTGTATGTGAACGTTGAGTCTATCACACCCGATCATCACGTGGTGTCTCGAAACGAAGAACTGTCGCAACGGTGCACAGTCGGGGAGAACACAATTTCGTTTTGAAATTTTAGTGAGAGATCACCTCATAATGCTACCGTCGTTCTAAGCAAGATAAGGTGCAAAAAGGATTAACATCACATGCAATTCATAAGTGACATGATATGGCCATCATCATGCGCTTCTTGATCTCCATCACCAAAGCACCGGCACGATCTTCTTGTCACTGGCGTCACACCATGATCTCCATCAACGTGTCGCCATCGGGGTTGTCGTGCTACTCATGCTATTACTACTAAAGCTACGTCCTAGCAATATAGTAAACGCATGTGCAAGCACAAACATTAGTTCAAAGACAACCCTATGGCTCCTGCCGGTTGCCGTACCATCGACGTGCAAGTCGATATTAACTATTACAACATGATCATCTCATACATCCAATATATCACATCACATCGTTGGCCATATCACATCACAAGCATACCCTGCAAAAACAAGTTAGACGTCCTCTAATTTTGTTGTTGCATGTTTTACGTGGTGACCATGGGTATCTAGTAGGATCGCATCTTACTTACGTAAACACCACCACGGAGATATATGAGTTGCTATTTAACCTCATCCAAGGACCTCCTCGGTCAAATCCGATTCAACTAAAGTTGGAGAAACCGACACTTGCCAGTCATCTTTGAGCAACGGGGTTACTCGTAGCGATGAAACCAGTCTCTCGTAAGCGTACGAGTAATGTCGGTCCAAGCCGCTTCAATCCAACAATACCGCGGAATCAAGAAAAGACTAAGGAGGGCAGCAAACCGCACATCACCGCCCACAAAGACTTTTGTGATCTACTCGAGAAGACATCTACGCATGAACCTAGCTCATGATGCCACTGTTGGGGAACGTCGCATGGGAAACAAAGATTTTCCTACGCGCACGAAGACCTATCATGGTGATGTCCATCTACGAGAGGGGATTTCCGATCTACGTACCCTTGTAGATCGCACAGCAGAAGCGTTAGTGAACGCGGTTGATGTAGTGGAACGTCCTCACGTCCCTCGATCCGCCCCGCGAACCGTCCCGCGATCAGTCCCACGAACTAGTGCCGAACGGACGGCACCTCCGCGTTCAGCACACGTACAGCTCGACGATGATCTCGGCCTTCTTGATCCAGCAAGAGAGACAGAGAGGTAGATGAGTTCTCCGGCAGCGTGACGGCGCTCCGGAGGTTGGTGGTGATCTAATCTCAGCAGGGCTCCGCCCGAGCTCCGCAGAAACGCGATCTAGAGGTAAAACCGTGGAGGTATGTGGTCGGGCTGCCGTGGCAAAAGTTGTCTCAAATCAGCCCTAAAACTCCACTATATATAGGAGGGAGGGAGGGGAGGAGGCAGCCTCAAACCCTCAAGGTTTGGCCGAAATTTGAGGTGGAGGAGTCCTACTCCAATCCTACTTGGAGTAGGATTCCACCTTCCCACTTGGAAACTCTTTCCACCTTGTGTTTTTCCCTTCTCAAATCTTATGGGCCTTAGTGGGAACTTATTCCAGCCCACTAGGGGCTAGTTTATCTCTTCCCATAGCCCATGAGGCCCCTTGGGGCGTGACACCACTCTCGATGGTCCCCGACACCCCTCCCGGTACACTACCGATGAGCCCGAAACTTTTCCGGTAATGCCCGAAAACTTTCCGGTAACCAAATGAGGTCATCCTATATATCAATCTTCGTCTTCCGACCATTCCGGAAACCCTAGTGACGTCCGTGATCCCATCCGGGACACCGAACAACATTCGGTAACCAACCATATAACTCAAATACGCATAAAACAACGTCGAACCTTAAGTGTGCAGACCCTGCGGGTTCGAGAACTATGTAGACATGACCCGAGAGACTCCTCAGTCAATATCCAATAGCGGGACCTGGATGCCCATATTGGATCCTACATATTCTATGAAGATCTTATCGTTTGAACCTCGGTGCCAAGGATTTATATAATCCCGTATGTCATTCCCTTTGTCCTTCGGTATGTTACTTGCCCGAGATTCGATCGTCAGTATCCGCATACCTATTTCAATCTCGTTTACTGGCAAGTCTCTTTACTCGTTCCGTAATACAAGATCCTGCAACTTACACTAAGTTACATTGCTTGCAAGGCTTGTGTGTGATGTTGTATTACCGAGTGGGCCCCGAGATACCTCTCCGTCATACGGAGTGACAAATCCCAGTATTGATCCATACTAACTCAACGAACACCTTCGGAGATACCTGTAGAGCATCTTTATAGTCACCCAGTTACGTTGCGACGTTTGATACACACAAAGCATTCCTCCGGTGTCCGTGAGTTATATGATCTCATGGTCATAGGAACAAATACTTGACACGCAAAAAACAGTAGCAACAAAATGACACGATCAACATGCTACGTCTATTAGTTTGGGTCTAGTCCATCACATGATTCTCCTAATGATGTGATCCCGTTATCAAGTGACAACACTTGCCTATGGCCAGGAAACCTTGACCATCTTTGATCAACGAGCTAGTCAACTAGAGGCTTACTAGGGACAGTGTTTTGTCTATGTATCCACACAAGTATTGTGTTTCCAATCAATACAATTATAGCATGGATAATAAACGATTATCATGAACTAAGAAATATAATAATAACTAATTTATTATTGCCTCTAGGGCATATTTCCAACAGGTACCTAATGTGCGGCAAATCAAAAGGGAAAATGATTTTCTTGGCCTCCTTGACACTACTAGGACAGAGGTTCCCCGCGGGAAGAGCTTTATTATGTAGATACTTCAAATGTTCATCGAGGATTTTTTCTGTCCATTTGTTTTTGGCCATCGTCTTTAGAAGTTCTAGCGTGAAACTCAAGCGGGTCACCTCGGGATCGCAACCGTCATACAATGGAGTCCTCGAGTCCACTTCAAGTTGAGCCAGCTTGGCCTCCTCTCTAGAAGCAGCTCTCTCGCTAGTCGTACTATTACGAAGGAGGTCTTGAACATGAGGGTCTTGCACGACTGCACTTAGTAGCGTCAAAGACTGCGGCATGACCACCTCCTCTTCTCCGCCATGTCCGGACTACTCATCGCCGTATCCGGAATCTTCTCCGCCGCCGTCATTTCTGGACTCTTCCCTGCCTCCATGTCCGGCACAATCGTCTTCGTGTCGATCGGTCATCTCTTCGTCTAGCCCCATGTCGTTATTCCCTGCCATTTGGACGTCCTCATCATCATCATCTTCTTCACTTCTCCACTGAGTATAGCCATCCATGAAATCATTCATCAGCAGGTGCGCCTTCAAACTGCCACGATCAAAAGGGTCCAAAAGGACTCCTTCCTTGCATGTTGCACACGGACATCTAATCCTTGTTCGATTATTTCCATACATGTCCATCATGGCGATTGCATGTATCGCTCCACCTTCCATCCACTCACCTTCATGACCGACTGCACGGTATAACAAGCAAAAGGGTAAAATAAATAATGCATGCATGCTTCAAAGTCATAAAATTTTGGCATGACCTTGCCTAAAAATAGGACATATTGAGTTTCCTCAAAATTCACCGGAACGGAAATAAATTGACATTTCGGCAAAACATAAGCAACTCGAGGGTATGTCACACTAGCACAAATCTCTCCATATATATATCCCAAACACACATATTCTCATTCACACACATATTCCCATTCTTTCAATTAACAACTTTTTTTACTCACTTATATATCTCCTGAGAGAGACCGATCGAGAGAGATGACGAGAGAGACCGATCGAAAGAGCACGCGTGGATGGCTAAATAGCTAGCTAGATCTAGTTGTTGGGGAGGAGAGGTGAATCTAGCTATCTAACTAATGGAGAGGGAGTTATGGTGGAGGGGGGTATTAATGGGCAGAGGAAGAGAGGTAGGACAAAGAGAGATGTGAGAGAGGCCATTTATGAAGGAGAGTTATGGTGGATGGGGACATTAATATGAAGAGAAGAGAGGTAGGAGGAAGAGAGAAGAAGAGCAACAATGGTGTGGAGAGTGGAGAGGGAAAAGGAGGGGGAGAGAGGACAAAGTGGAGGAAAGGAGGGGGAGGGGTAAAAAGGTGGCACCAGCTGCAACTAGCAGTAGCGCTGCATACCAGAAAGCGCTGATGCTATCCTATTAGTATTAGCACTTGTCACATGCGAGCGCTACTACTAAGTGGGGCCCACTAGCAGCAGCGGTGCTGCAAAACAAAGCGCTATCGCTAAACACGTAGCAGTAGCGCTCGATTTTGGGCAACGATGCTACTACAGCTACCGCCGGTGGCATCGTCTGGTCCCACATAGTAGTAGCACATTTTTGATAAGCAGCGCTACTGCTAAGGTGTTAGTAGTAGCGCTTAACTGGATCACCGCTACTGCTAATTAGCAGCAGCGTTTTCCTTTTTCCAGCGCTACTACTCAGATCCTGCCTATAAGCATTTCCCTAGTAGTGATAGTAGTAAATTGCAATAGTTTTGAGGTATTGATTTGAGTAATGTTTGGACTATTGGTGCCAAGAGAGTGAGCCTATTAATGATAGGTGTCGTATTTTGGGAAATCCGTGTGTTTTATCAAAAACTAAAAATTAGTTGAGAACTCTAGCTACTAAATTGATCGCTAACCTCTGGAGGGGTTGGAATATATAGAGTACCCTCACGTTACCATGGGTCGAGGATGTGCAAGGATAACCAAACCCCCAAACACTCCTCCTCGAGGTACTTGTCTCTTTGTGAATTTCCTGACTAGATAGAGATTTACTGATAATAAGTGTATGAGTTATTCGGACTAATGTGAGTCATTCATTGCATGAGTGCTCAAAGTCGAAAGGGAGAGGATCATTTTGACTTGTGCCTGACTATTGGTCTCGGGATGAGTCCAAATAAGATTCCGAAGGAGAACAAGTGTGAGGTTTAGTAGATTGAGTTCTCAATTAAAAAATATATTTTATGATCTCAACCCATCTCCCACTTCTTGCACTCAAACACCATTTGGAGACATTCGAGTCACGAACAATGAGAGCTCTTACACCTTTATGTTCTTACTTTGCTAATTTCTATAGTAAATACAGACTCTTGCTTGTTATTATCTTGACTTGAATTGCATATTTTACTTGCTTTACTTTGAAGTTCTTATATGTGTGTTAGCATGTCACCACAAAATTATTGTGTTATCATTTATCTACTCGAGGACAAGCAGAAATTAAGCTTGGGGTTGTTGATACGTCCCAAACGTATCTATAATTTCTGCTTGTTCCATGCTGTTTTGGGTGACATTGTTATATGTTTTGCTACACTTTGATATCATTTTACACATATTTGGACTAACCTACTAACTCAGTGCACCCAGTGGCAGTTTCTGTCTGCTGATGTTTATTTTATAGGGGCTTTTACCCAATTTTTCGAAGCCCGAATAATCCCGAGAAAAATATATAAAAATTAGCGTACATGAAGCTTCTTGAATAACCAAAGATGTGCCAGTGGGGGACCAGGCGCTGCCCACGCAACCTGTGGGCGCGACCCACCCCCAGGCTGCGCAAGGAGGCCTCCTGGGTGGGTCCCACCTATTTTGCCGCGCTCCTTCGGCCTATATTTACCTCCCATGAGGAGAACCCTATACGGGATCCAGAATCGCGAATTTTTCCATCGTTCCGCCGCCGCAGCGCTTCCCAGATAGGGAGCACGAGAAGACCCCTTCCCGGCACCCTGCGTAGGGAGGATTGACCTCTGGGAGTTTCTCCACCACCATGGACGCTTCCCGGACCTGCCGTGAGTAGTCCTCCTTGGACCATGAGTCCATGACCAGTAGTTATGTGATGTCTTCTCTCCAATCTTGTGCTTCAATGGTTAGTCCTTGTGAGCTGCCCTACATGATCAAGGCATCTATATAATTCTCTTGCTATTACTATGCTCGGTTTTTTGGGATCTGATGGATTATGAGATTATGTTCAGATTGTTATGAGTTATATATTTGATTATCCTTTTCTATTATGTTCCTTAGTGATTCATGCAAGTTCTCCGTTGCTATTTATTGCTTTGGCCGAGTAGTAGATTATAACTCCAAGAGGGAGCGTTATGCATGATTGTGGGTTCATTCCCCTCGATGTCTAGCTTTTTTGACAAAAACATGAGACTAGGGGATGTGATGTTGCCACCAGGGAGAAAACAACGGTGCTTGTGACCACGGTTGTAAGGATTGTTTACCTTACGCATAGTTCGTTAATCCAGTTGTCCGTTGCTTTGAGTTTACACTTTGGGTGGGGCTCGCAACTTAATACCGGCCAGATGTTCTGGATAGATATCTCTAGGTGGATGATTAGTAAGTAGATGCTGATGAATAAACGGTCTACGTGTCTTGGCGTACTGCCCATTACTATTAAATCATCTAACTATCAAGCAGCATAATTAGCATTGCGGTGCGTTCATAATTCTGTTGCCCAACTATAATTTGTTTACCCAAGCATAGTTGTTTATCATCTTTTGGGAGAGAGACATCACTAGTGAACATCATGTGACTCCGGTCCATATCACCATCATTATTTACACCTTCATCATTTACCATTTTCATTTACTTTTCCGTTGCAATCACTACTACTATTCCCACTTGTGTTTTGATCCTTTGCAAACTACAAGGTCGGAGAGATTCAGAACCTCTCTGTACTCGTTGGGAGGAAAGTTATTTGATGTATGTGCAGGTCCACGTATTCTGCTAGCACCAAGGTGGGAGACACCTACTTGTTGTTCCTAGGAATCCTCCTTGTTCGATAAACCTTACAGTCTTCGTGTTAGGGAAAACTTACTGCTGACTACATCTCAACCTTCCACTTGGGGTTACCAGCGAGGAGCGAGAAGTATATACATCATCTCTTCATCACCATCATGGTTTGACTACGAGCATAGTAATAGAAAGAAAATTACATAGATGCCTTGATCATGTAGGGCAGCTCACAAGGACTAATCATGGAAGCACAAGATTGGAGAGAAGACATCACATAGCTACTGGTCATGGACTCATGGTCCAAGGAGGACTACTCACGGCAGGTCCTGAAGCGTCCACGGAGGTAGAGAAGCTCCCAGAGGTCAATCCTCCCTCTGGCAGGGTGCCTCGAAGGGGTCTTCTAGCGCTCCCGATCTCGGAAGCGCAGCAGCGGCGGAACTATGGAGAAATTCGCGATTCTAGATGTTATTGAAGGGTTTCCTCACGGAGAGGTAAATATATGCCGAAGGAGGGCACCAGAGGGCGTGGGACCCACCCAGGCGGCCTGTGGGCGCGGCCAGGGGGTTGGCCGCGCCAGGAGGTCGGCTGGACGACCCGTGGCCCCCCTCTAGCCCATCTTCGGTGATCCGGAGCTTCCATTACACTGATTTTTTAATATTTTTCTTGGGATTTTTGGGGTTTCGGAAAATTGTGTAAAATCCCCTGCAAAATAGACATCAGGAGACAGAAACAGGCACTGGGTGCACTGAGTTAGTAGGTTAGTCCAAATATGTGTAAAATGATATAAAAGTGATGCAAAACATATAACAATGTCACCCAAAAGATCATGGAACAAGTAGAAATTATATATACTTTTGGGAAGTATCACTCAATAATACCGAAACGTCACTAAACCTTAAGTGTGCAGATCCCGCGGGTTCGAGAACTATGCACACATGACCTGAGACACTCCTCGGTGAAAAACCAATAGCCGGACATGGATGTCCATATTGGCTCCTACATATTCTACGAAGATCTCTATCGGTTGAACCTCTATGTCAAGGTTTCATTTTATCTCGTCTGTTGTTCCATTTGTCCTTCGGTATGTTACTTGCCCGAGATTCGATCGTCGGTATCTCCATACCTAGTTCAATATCGTTACCGGCAAGTCTCTTTATTTGTTCCGTAATACAAGATGCCGTAACTAACTCCTTAGTCACACTGCTTGCTAGGCTTGTTGTGATGTTGTATTACAGAGTGGGCGCCGAGATACCTCTCCGTCACACGGAGTGAAAAATCCGAGTCTTGATCCATGCCAACCCGACAGACACCTTTGGAGATACCTGTAGAGCACCTTTATAGTCACCAACTAACATTGCGATATTTGATACACACAAGGTATTCCTCCGTTGTCTGTGAGTTGCATGATCTCATGGTCATAGGAACAGATACATTGACATGTAGAAAGTAGTAGCAATAAACTAACACGATCATATGCTACGTTTATAGTTTGGGTCTTGTCCATCACATCATTCTCCTAATGATGTGATCCCGTTATCAATTGACAACACTTGTCTATGGCCAGGAAACCTTGACCATCTTTGATCAACGAGCTAGTCAACTAGAGGCTCGCTAGGGACAGTGTGTTGTCTATTTATCCACACATGTATTTGAGTTTCCAATAAAAACAATTCTAGCATGGATAATAAACGATTATTATGAACAAGGAAATATAATAATAACCAATTTATTATTGCCTCTAGGGCATATTTCCAACACGAGCCTCTCTCCACCTCCCACCGGATCGGGCCCGGTGAAGCCCATCGCAGGCCCGCCTCGGGCCCGAATCCGGGTCGCGCCGCCGCCACGCGCGTGCAACCACAGCTACAAGTCACCTCAAGCTCCATCCGCGATGCCCGAGCGCCTCTAGTCTAATGTTGCCGCCGTTGACAGTCCCCCCGCGGGACCCGAGCGACCTCGTCGACCGACCACTACTCGGGCCTCCTACCCTGACCTCGTCGCTGCTCCGGAAATGCTCACCCCATGCATATACGCCTCCGGCCAACCTCGCCAGCCCCGCCATGGCAGCACATCACCGGCACACGTGTGTCTCGTCGCTGGCATTGAGGCCTCGCCACGTCGAGATCCAGGCTGGACCCATCCACCTTGTCGTCGCCTTCCATGTGCCATCGTCCGCCATCACTCGAGCCGTCGCGGACGCTCGTCCCCGATCAGATCTGGATCGGGAGGAGCTCCTGCTCGCGTCGCCGTTGGCCAACCCCCTAGCGCCCGCCCGCTCCGCTTGGGTCTCGCTGGCCAGCTAGGCTGCCTCCAATGCCTGCGCGGGCCGGCTCGCCAAGGCCCAACCGAGCGCAACCGCTAGCCCAACATCGCCTCCAGCCGCCGCAAGCGGGCTTCTCCACCGAATAGGCCAGGCCCAGCGAGGTGAGCAACCTCCCAGCCAAGCACCTCTATGCCAATCATGTACATGTGTTCATGATATATTATCATGCGCTACTGAGTGTTGGCCCGTTCGCAATAGATTTGGCCAACTCGACTTTTTCTGCGTTATGAATTTTTCTAATTTCCAGGGATTTTCGTAATTGCAGAAAATAGCCATCATTTAAAATTGTTCATAATTAAAGAACCTTGCACCGGATTAAATCAATTTATATATGTAAAATTTGTAGAGTTTCGTGTTGATTCATAGTACCCCACTTTAACACATGTTAAAAATATTTAAAGTTGTTGTTTCTAAGTTTTTTGCGTGATGACATTTCAAAATAATTTAATTCATAGCAAAACAATCGTAGATCGGATTTAAAAACTGTATACATAAAAAATGCTTAGACTTTTTGTGTAGTTTCCTAGTATCTAACTTTCAACCATGTTTAAAATATTTAACTTGTCGTTTTCATGTAATTTGCATTAATGCTATGTTAAAATGGTTTAAATGATAACTAATTAACCGTAGCTCCGATTAAAATGTTTTACATATGTAACTTGACTAGAAAAATGTGTAGAATAACATGGTCGCGGATACGTCCAAAATGCACCACTATTTTGTATCATAATTTGTCTCTATTCATTGATATATTTCACATTATGATGTTGTTCTTGTAGTGTTTTGGCTTATTTTACACAATTTAAAACTTTCCGTTGCTGAAACAATAAACGCAGGATTCAGCGGAGAAAATAGCATGAAGAGTTGCCAAATCAGAACATCTCCAATTGAGCTGACATTTACGGGGACAGAGTTTCCGAACAAATCACGAAGACAGGCCGAAGAAGGGCCGGAGGGGGGGCCACGAGGCACCCAGGCGACCTGCTGGCGTGGGTCACCCCTAGGTCGTGCCCAGAGGCCGCCTGGGTGGTGGGTCCCGCCTCTGGTGCTCTCCTTTGGCCTATATGACCCTCGTTACCTAAAACTTACGGGGGCAAAAGAGTTTTCGCATTTCCGCCACCGCTCCGCGGCGAAAACCTATAGAGAAGAAACTACCTTTCCGGCGGGAAGATTCTGCCGGGGAGAACTCCTCTCGGACGGGGTGATTATCCTCATCGTCATCACCATCATCACATGCATCATCGAGATCATCATCACCATCATCACCATCACCAGCACCATCTCCATATTCATCCCATCTCACTTCACCATTGCAATCGGAGTTGTACCTTGCACTATTCATCCCCTTTACTCTACTGGTGTTGATTACTCTACTAGTTTTGATTACTCTTTTGTGATCAAAGGTATTGGGCCACTTGCTGCAACTCGGCATCATTTACTTTCCTTGCATTTATTTCCTTGTTTCTTATAACAAAAAACCCATAAAAAGTTACCTTTCAGTACTTGCTGTTATTCCTTGCTCAAGATCGCTTGTCAGTACCTTCGGCTCCTCGTTGGGTACGACACTCTTACTTGTCCAAAGGGCTACGATAGATCCCCTACACTTGTGTGTCAACAAGACCATTTTCTAGCGCCGTTCCCGGGGAGTGTAGCGCTATTGGTAAGGAAACCTTTACGCTATGCGTGCTTTTTTATTTTATTGTTTCTACTTTTTGTCCCTATGGACAACTCTGCTCTTGGTTTGTTACTTGTGGGCAACCGCCCCAACGCTATTGTAGTGGAGAAGCTTCCCCCACCTACAGAAATTGTGCCCTTTAAAATACCAACTGGTATTATTGATTGTGTCTTGGTTAATCGATATGCAGGAGATAGACATCCAGGCGCACACTTGTTATATCTTTCACAACTATGCTCCTTATTTAAGCTTGCAGGTATATTGATAGATTTTGTTATGAGAAAGATATTCTCTCTATCATTAAAAGATAAGGATTTGGATTGGTATAGGCTTATTGATAACTCTCATTTGCTAAATTGGCAAGATCTTATGCCTCTCTTTTATGCAAAGTTTTATACTCTTCATGAAATACATCGAGACATGAACTATATGTATAACTTTTGGTCTCGTTACGAAGAAAGCATCGCTGGAGCTTGGGGGAGATTGAAATCCCTAATTCTCAAATGTCTCAATTCTCAATATGTATAACTATTCTTACAATTTTTTATGCAAGGCTTTCTCGTCAAGATAAAGAGATGCTTGATGCCTCCTCTAGTGGGGCATTCTCCGACAAAAGTATTCAAGCTAGGTGGGATCTTATTGAAAGGATCCAGAAGAACACTGAAGATTGGGAGATTGATAAAGTATTGAACCCGTTATAAATTATGAGCATGATTACATTGAGAGCTATGTGAAAACTGATTACTTCAATACCTTTTGTGCTAAGATTGGTCTTGATTCCCAGCTTCTAATTGATTTTTACAAAGACTTTGCTTCTCATATTGATTCCTCTAAGAAGAAGGAGGATCGGCATCATAAACATTTTAAGAAATTACATGTTGATATCAATTTGCTGACCCTATCTTGCCTGCAGTTTTATATGAAAAGCCCCCTTTTCCCACAAGGATGAGGGAGCATTCTTTTGTCACATGCATACTGAATAAAAGTGGTGATGAGCATGAGGACCTGATTAACGTCAATCCTCAAGTTGCATTAGTCAAGGAGCTTGTTACTACTACTATTGAGGATTATAATATAGATTTTTGTGCTGTTTCTACGAACCTTGTTACAGCCAAGAATAAACGCCCAATTTCAGGTACTCCAGTTGTATGTGTTAAAATAGGAGATCATAATTATTACGGGCTATGTGATTTGGGATCCATTGCTAGTACTATTCCTTTTTCACTTTATCAAGAGATCATGAATGAGATTTTACCATGTGAAATTGAAGAAGTTGATGTTACTATTCATCTTGCAAACAAAGAAACTATCTCTCCTATTGGAATTGCGCCAGATGTTGATGTTCCACGTGGAAAGGTAAAATATCCTACCGACTTTCTAGTGCTTGGTTTAGTGCAAGATAGTTTTTGCCCTATTATCTTTGGTAGGCTTTTTCTCAAAACTTGTGGAGCTATTATAGATTGCAGGAAAGGAAAAGTTAACACTCACTTTTGCTATCTTGATGGATATTCTGGCTTCTCTCAAATTCATGTTAACACTGTCGATCAAGAGAAGACCACTTTTACTTGTCCCTTTAGTACTTATGCTTATAAACGTATGCCTTTTGGTTTATGCAATGATCCTGCTACTTTTCGAAGGTGTATGTCTGCTATCTTTCATGGTTTTTATGTGGAAATTGTGGAGGTTTTCATGGACGATTTCTCCATCTAAGGAACCTCTTTTGACCATTCTCTCCACAACCTTAATAAAGTTTTGCAGAGATGTGAGGAGACGAACTTGGTACTCAACTGGGAGAAGTGCCACTTCATGGTCAATGAGGGAATTGTTCTTGGCCACAAGATTTCGGAAAAGGGAATCGAGGTGGACAGGGCAAAGGTCGAAGCAATCGAGAGGATGCCTTATCCAAAGGACATCAGAGGTATTCATAGTTTCCTCGATCATGCTGGTTTCTATAGAATATTTATTAAAGACTTCTCTAAGACTTCGAAACCCCTCACTAATCTTCTCTAGAAGGATATTCCTTTTGTGTTTGATGAAGATTGTAAGGAAACCTTCGAAGTTCTTAAGAAAGCCTTGATAACCGCCTCTATAGTCCAACCACCAGATTGGAATTTCCCTTTTGAAATCATGTGTGATGCTAGTGATTTTGCTATTGGAGCTGTGTTAGGACAAAGGGTTGATAAGAAATTTATTGTTAGACATTTTGCTAACAAAACCCTTGATATTGCTAAAAATAATTACACTACTACTGAGAAAGAATTTTTAGCGGTAGTGTTTGCTTGTGATAAGTTTAGGCCTTACATTGTTGATTCTAAAGTCATCATTCATACTTATCATGCTTCTATTAAGTATATTATGGAAACGAAGGATGCCAAACCAAGGCTTATCAGATGGGTCCTTGTTCTTCAAGAATTTGATTTGCAGATTGTTGATAGGAAGGGAGCAGACAACCCTGTAGAAGACAACCTTTCCAGGATGGAGGACGTACCACATGATCCTATTCCGGTCAACAATAGTTTTCCTGATGAACAGTTAGGATTTTTGAAAGTAAAATCTAATTCCGATCCATGGTATGAAGATTATGCTAATTTTATTGTTGCAAAGTTTTTGCCTCCAGGTTTAACATTCCAGTAGAGGAAGAAGTTCTTCCACGACTTGAGGTATTACTTTTGGGATGACCCACATCTTTTTAGAGAAGGTGCGGATGGGATCGTGAGGAGATGCATACCGGAGCATGAGCAGAAGGATATGTTGAGACAATGTCATAACAATCCTTATGGAGGACATCATGCCGGCGAGAGGACCGCACACAAGGTTCTCCAGTCATGTTTTTATTGGCCTACTCTCTTTAAAGATGCTAGAAATTATGTTTTATCATGTGATAAGTCTCAAAGAGTTGGTAATATTAGTAGGAGAAATGAGATGCCTATGAATTATTATGTAGTCATTGAGCCTTTGATTGCTCGGGTTTTGATTTTATGGGTCCTTTTCCTCCTTCACACAAGTATAGTCACATCTTAGTGCATGTTGATTATGTGACCAAGTGGGTTGAAGCAATCCCCACTGAAAGTGCCAATCACAAGATATCTTTGAAAATGCTCAAGGATGTCATCTTCCCTAGGTTTGGTGTACCTAGGTACCTAATGATCGAGGGAGGATCACATTTTACACATGGTGCTTTTAGAAAATCTCTAGCCAAATATGATGTTAATCATATAATTGCTTCACCTTACCACCCTGAAACAAGTGGGCAAGTTGAGCTCACAAATAGAGAGATCAAGTTGATCTTGCAAAAGACAATGAACAGTTCTAGAAAGGACTAGTCCATAAAGTTAGGAGATGCCTTGTGGGCGTATAGAACTGCTTACAGAAATCCCATGGGAATGTCTCCGTATAAGATGGTCTATGGCAAGGCATACTATCTACCTTTAAAGTTAGAGCATAAAGCTTTGTGGGCTGTTAGATAGCTTAATGCTGACCCAAAGCTTGCTTGTGAAAAGCATCTCATGAACTTGATTTCTCTAGATGAGTGGAGGAGTGAAGCTTATGAGAGCGCAAAAATGTTCAAAGAAAAGGTAAAGAAGTGGCATGACAAGAGAATTTTGAAACTTGAATTTAATGTTGGTGATAAAGTTTTGTTGTATAGATCTCGTTTCAGGTTTTCTCCACGTAAATTACTTTCAAAGTGGGAAGGACCGTACCATATCGAAGAAGTCTACCGCTCCAGTGCAGTCAAGATTAATAATTTTGAGGGCACAAAACCACATGTTGTGAATGGGCAAAGACTCAAGCATTACATGGCTGGAGACCCCATCAATGTAGAGGTGGATGTGATACAGGTAGCCATTCATGAAGAACATATTGCAACACTGTATCAAACACCGGCAGAAGCAGAAGAAGAATAGGTATGAAATACGGTAAGGAAACTTCGCGAACCTCAATAAAAGTTTCGTATCATGTGTTTTTGCAAAATTAGGAAAATTTCGAGCCAAAGTGGAGCCGGAGAGGAGCTCCAGGTGCTCCAGGCGACCTGGTGGCACGGGCTACCTCCTGGCCGCGCCAGGAGGCCGCTTGGACCACCCGGAGTCCGTCCCCGACCACGCTTTGGCTTGTTACCTTCCTTTCGGTGCAGAAATTTTTGCTATATATTTTCCCAGATCATCCCGAATTTGTATCTTGCGATTCCGTGTGTTTTCTTTTCGATCTATTTGTGCAAGGAGAACTTTCTACAAACCTAGGTGCCAAGGCTTCCCCAAGCACCCCAAAGGACAAGTTCTTCGTCAACGTCATCAACCCTTACCTCGCAGAGGTAAAAAGACACCCTCAAACACTTTGGGTGGAGGATGGTGTCCTCCAGAAAGAAGATCTGAAGGGACCTGTCAAGGAGGGGAGCACAAAGGCCAGGATGGAAGAAGTGTAGCAAGAAGTCTTCAAGTACAAGTTGATGATCAACCGTGGTGTCGAGGCCAACTTCGATATCATCGTCGAGCTGAAGAAGCAACATGAGGAAGAGATGAAGGCAGTGCGATCAATCATATCTGCACTAGAAACCAAAGTGTTCGAGCTTCAAGGGCACATCTATGACCTCCAAAACCAGAACTGTTAGTATGAAATAAAGTTTTTGCGCATAGGCTTATGTGCCGAAAGCTGGATCCTGGAGACTGAAGAATCCTGTGTGGAGGGAGGACCTTTGCCATGGAAGCTTTTCGCTAAGGATTACCTGAAGAACAAGAACAAGTATGAACAGTGAAATCTTCATGGGTAATGGTATTCCCTTAGCTTGTTCCAAGCTTGGGGGAGTACCCAGTATCTTTATTTTTATCCTTTATCTTTCATGGTCAAGTCTAGGGAAGTTAACTTGTGAAATAGGTGTTTGCATTGAGGTCTATCACTCCTTTGTGGAGAGTCTTGTATCCGTGAGTGTGTAGTGTCTATGATGGAATATTAATGAGAAGTCTATTGGTTTCTTCACTGCACCTGGTATTCGCTTCATGCAATCGATCTTATATGCTGATTCTTATGGGAGTTTAGATCTTACATATCAGGTATGGCTTTGAAAACTTTATTTAATCTTGGCAAACATAGCATTGGTTATAACAACAAGCATGAGTTTTTCTAGTAGCAACATAGCCAAAACCTTTATGTTCTTATGCTTGAAGTGTTATGCTGACAAGGAAGACAACTTGATGTTTCATGCCAATTCTTTATGTTAAACATTATATTGTTTTGCATCCAAGTCAACATTATTTGTCTGCTTTCAAAAACCTTTGCTAGCCAACCCTTGTACTAAGCGGGAATACTGCTTGTGCATCCATACATTTAAACCTCAACCTTCCCAAGAGTCCACCATACCTTCCCTATATGAGGTATTTCACCGCCACTCCTAAAGTATATTACTCATGTGTTATCTTTAAACCTTCGAAATATTATTTCCTAGTTGTGCCTCTGTTTTAGCTCGTGAGGAAGTAGTAGATAATTCATGATCTTCTCATTCTGGACAAACTTTATCCTGGGTTTGCATGTCTCATCTACGAACCCCTAATACGAAGAGGGACTCGCATGAGTGCGCCCAGCTCGTAAAATATAATAACAACAAACAAAAACCTCCTTCACGCTTTGTTTATGAGAAATCAGAAAACTTTGATAGTGATAAACAAAGGATACTAAGTGGATGTGATCGTCCCCACCTTGGGAGTCGTTCCTCAAAACTTGTCCAGCATGAGAAGTATTGGGCTATCTGCTAGCATTCTTGATGAATTATGCACCTCTCAAAAGCTTGTTTTACAATCTTGTTGATTTTAAAATCTCTAAAACCTCTAGCACATGAGTTTTTCCTACTTCCCTCTGCGAAGGGCCAATCTTTTACTTTTATGTTGAGTCAGTAAACCTACTTCTTTCTATCCTATAAAAGAGCATACACCTTATGTTGACAAAGATGCATGCATTTGTTTTGTTTCATCGGGAATTGTCATATCACAACTTTTTTGACATTATCATTAAGATAAGTAATTTGTTCGTTAAGACTAGCTAAAGCAAACATCTTCCTTTGTGTTAGCATTTCCATTTCTTGACTAATAACATGTTCTTTCAACAAGCTTCAATTGATCTCATCAGAACATAACAGGAAGCGCAAAAGTTAAAAGTTATTAGTTGTTCTTTGACCATGGACATGTTTGCCATGGTTTGATGAGTTTCCTTAGCCCTACTTTTGATTGTCATTGATTTTTATCTTTCATATGGGCCTTATGAGTTGAGATTGTTGTTGAGGATGGTTGGGTCTAGTAGAGAAATTATGATGCTTCTTGTCCGTGTTCTTATTTATCGACACTTCACTCTCTAAACTTGTGGACAGGTTTACCGAGCTCAGTATTCGCTTTGAGAGAAGCAATGTCTAAGCTTGGGGGAGTTGATACGTCCAAAATGCATCACTATTTTGTATCATAATTTGTCTATATTCATTGATATATTTCACATTATGATGTTGTTCTTATAGTGTTTTGGCTTATTTTACACAATTTAAAACTTTCCGTTGCTGAAACAATAAACGCAGGATTCAGCGGAGAAAATAGCATGAAGAGTTGCCAAATCAGAACATCTCCAATTGAGCTCAAATATACGGGGATAGATTTTCTGAACATATCACGAAGACACGCGGAAAAAGGGCAGGAGGGGGGCTACCTGGCACCCAGGCGACATGCTGTCACGGGTCACCCCTAGGCCACGCCCAGAGGCTGCCTGGGTGGTGGGTCCCGCCTCCGGTGCTCTCCTTTGGCCTATATGACCCTCGTGACCTAAAAGTTAAGGGGCAGAAGAGTTTTCGCAGTTCCGCCGCCGCTCCATGGCGGAAACCTACAGAGATGAAAAGACCTTTCTGGCGGGCAAATTCTGCCAGGGAGAACTCCTCCCGGAGTGGGAGATCGTCCTCATCGTCATCACCATTGTCACGGGCATCATCGAGATCATCATTCACTATCATCACCATCACCAGCATGTAACGACCAAACCTCGAAGGATTTCAGTCTCTGTGCTTTACTTTGCTAGTCCCTCGATCAACTCGCTAGCACACACAGTATAGACGAATACCAGAATAGCAAGTGCATCATTTATTACAACATATGATCCAGAATTTGTAAAGTATAACAATCTGCATAGCACTTAGCCAGCTTTAATAAATAATGATAGCGGAAAAGTAGCAGAATAATAACGATGAGTCCCATCATAGCCCACTGGCGAAAATGTTGAGCAAAGACTCGCGACCCTACTATATGTCACTGATCATCTGAATATCCTGCAACATGATAAGTTGCAGCCACAAGGGTCAATACATTGAATGTATTGGCAATTCACACATAATGATATTGCAAACCTATATATATAAGCAATGTATGACAAACGAAACAGTAAAGTTGGTTTGACATAAAGCTAACTTCACCTACCTTCATGAACTGATCAAGGTCTCACACACCACAACCTATTTAACCCGCAATAGAGAACTCACAAACCTACGGTGAGATGACACAGATTTTCAAGATGTATCAAGTGTGCTTAGTCGATGACGCATTGAATGGGGACTCCAAAGCGCTCAGCCATCAACGCAATCACCTTATTTAAGTCCGGACAACCCAAGTGCGCTCAGTCATGGCACATTCTCTAGGGACAATAGAGCGCTCAGCCATAGACGCATTCACTCGAGCAAAAGCCCCGAGCCTACAGCTATAAACACTCACCACTTTCACAAAACACTCGGTACGAATCCAGGTCTACCATAGCATATCCAAGCATACAATTAAACAATGCAACTAGGACACACACATGGCGACAAGAAATATAAGAATCACACCAAACACATAACATATCATAACAGTGCATAGCAACATATAGGATGAGCATAATCAAAAGTGCAAACTTGCCTTGAACGGTGTTGAAGTACTCTAACGCTTAATTCTGATCCGCTTCACACTCCCGACTATCTATATGTTTAACGAATGCATCGATAAATAAACCATACTCACATAACCTTAAAATAAATTCAACAACAAAGAATTCAATTAAAACTCAATTGACAGAAACATATGAGTAGGTATTTATTATCTACATGCTAGTGGGAGCACAATGCAAAAATAATTAATTAAATTGGATGAACGGTTTGAAAGATATGGCCCCCGATAGGTTTAAACTAAATCTAATCCAACTAAAATTTTAAATATTGGTAACCTAAAACTATTAGCTCTATCATGCTCTACTCGTCAATACGAGATGGCAGGAAAAAGAATTTCCTGAATCGATGCTACGAGTAAAAAGTTAAACATGTTTCAAAATTCTACCAAGAATCTGACCGAGCTAAAACAGATCAAAAATAGGATCATGTGCACGTGCTTACCACGAACAACAAGGAAAAACGGGTTAGTCCCGGCGTGGCTCCTCTGGTTGTGCTTCTCCGGTGGCTGTCGGACGAACTCCGACGACGGCGGCTAACTCCGGCGAACGACTCCGCGAATTCCGGCGAACGGCGCTGCTGCGGTGGCTCTGCTGCGATAGGGTGCTCCGGGACGACGATCGGGGCGCCCTGCTGCGGTCTCGCCGAACTCGAGGCGGTGGTGGTAGATCGAATCGGGGTAGGAAGGGAAACCGGAGCAGGGCCTCGATGTTCGAGGAAATATTTCCCTCGCGAGAGTCCTGGGCGTGTTGGGTAACGAGCCTGGCTCGGAATAGGAGAGAAACTAGGCTGGGCCCGCACGTAGGTTGGGTCGGTGGGGATTCCTGGAGCGATGGGGGTGAGCTGTCCGTGGTGGTAGGCTGCTCGAACGCTGGAGCCTGGGCGATGCTGGCTCGGTTGCTGGCTGTGATGGGGGCACAGGAGCGCTCGCTCGATTGGTGCGCTTGGGCACAGGCGATGGCGATGGCCTAGGGCACGAGCGCTAGAATCTGGTGCGCTCGGGATGGCGTGTTGCGGCTCGTTGCCTTGGTGGGCTCGCCCCGATGGCACCTTTCATTTTTTTAAGAAGAGAGTTACAAAAATAAAAATAACAGTATATTTTTTTTCTAGTTAAATAAATACCAGAAAATATATATTAAAATATTAAAAAAACATTAAAAAATATATCCAACTAATATATACTAAAGGAACCCTAGTTCCACCTAATGCAATCTTTTTCAAAATAACTTTTTATGCAATAGGCCACACAACGAGCATTGAAAATTCAACTAAAATAATTTAGAGTTTATAAAAATTGCAAAACTAAATCAGGTAACTCCAAATAATATTTCGGACATTATGTACTTTTGATTCGACAAAGGAGAAGTCACGTTATCTCCACTCAAATAAATTGCCCTTAGTTGCATAAAAAAGAATATTCAGAAAATTAAAACATGCAAAGAAATCAAGATGACAAAGAATGATCATGTTAACATACCAAATCTAAAAATTTGGGATGTTACAAATCTACCCCCTTAAAATGAATCTTGTCCTCGAGATTCGAGTTGGCTAGCAAGTTTAAAGATTGGTAATTCATATATTCCATATCCCATGGTTTTCACGCTTACTCGTTGCATATATCCCAAAACTCCCTTGACATGAATAAATAAGATGCACCAATATTGAGAGAACGGTAATAATACTAAAACTGGATTAAAATCTTACCGAAGACCGGTGCATTGTTAGCTCTTCCCACCATTGCGTGGTTCACATGTCCCCTTCCGACGTGATCATCCATGTCCTTCAACAGAGGACACTTGTTGGAATAATGCCCCGGGTTTCTACACCTATAACAAAGTAAGTGACTTATATCCTTCTTGGTGGGCGTCAAAGTGGGGTGGTTGTTGTTCTCATTGCTTTGTCCATTATGGTTGTGCCCATTGCCACTATGATGATTATGTACATCGTGGTTATGGCCATTATACATGTCCACTTCGGAATCATAGTACTTAGAAGATGTTGATGAATTACGTTGCTTCTGATGACCTACAGAGTTGAACTCAGTGTCGCTTGCCTTCCTTTTCCTATCCTCCACCTCTTGAAATTTGCCCTCAAGTACAATAGCTTTATCAATAACCTCCTGACAGTTGTTGAAAGTTGCCACTTTCAATTGAACACCCAAATCATCATTCAGGCCCTCCAAGAACTTCTCCTATCTAGCTACATCAGTATTAACATCATTAGGAGCATAACGTGCAAGGTTATTGAACTCCTCCACATACTCATTAACTGAGCGACCTCCCTGACGCAAGCTACGAAACTCCTTCTTTTCCAAAATCATGGTGCTAGTAGACACATGTGCGGCGCAGAAAGCTGCCTGAAACTGCGCCCATGTGATAGTATCAATGCGATAGGTGACCAGGTAGTTGTCCCACCAAGCTGCAGCAGGACCGTCCAACAGATGTGAGGCAAACCTCACTCTCTCTGCATGAGTGCAGCCAAGATTCTCAAAGTTCCTATTAACCGAGCAAAGCCAATCATCAGCTTGAATAGGTTCAAGGCTGCTGGAAAACCGCTGAGGATTCAACCTCAAGAAATGAGTAAGTGCATCCACTCGTGGTGGTGGAGGTGGATTGTTGTTGTTGTTGTTCCCTATGTTCTGAGTGAGTAGTTGGATCAACTAGGCATGTCCTTGAAGGTATTGTTGCATGTATGGTGGCACATCACTGTTGTTGTCTCCTGAACCACTGGCTCCAGTATTACATCTCGACGACATCTGGTGGGTAAACATAGATGATATCTAGATAGAATTAGGCCTACGGGGAAAAACACTACCCATATGCTAGCATCAAACTCCAAATTAAACAAATCACACAATCAAATAACACCAACAAACATGACAATAATCAAACATATCTATATATATAGTTGAATGATTCTGACAAGATCCTAATTTAACAAACAAGCTAAATAACCATCAAGCAAACAACCTAGTATCGTCATGCCACAAAGCGGGCATAAACGGATACGCTAACACGATAATATCTCAATAAGAAAAAAATAAATGGTGGTCTCAGCACTAGTTCCGACTTAAGCTGGTCAAGATACTAAAGGGTTGTCTATTGAAAGATGTAGACAAGGTTTATAAAATAAATTCTTCACTCCTATGGCTTTTCTGATCCATTTTCTAGGGTCACAACCTACAGTCAACGCATTGCTCTAATACCATCTGTAACGACCAAACCTCGAAGGATTTGAGTCTCTGTGCTTTACTGTGCTAGTCCCTGGATCGACTCGCTAGCACCCACAGTATAGATGAATACCAGAATAGCAAGTGCATCATTTATTACAACGTACGATCCAGAATTTATAAAGTATAACAATCTGCATAGCACTTAGCTAGATTTAATAAATAATGACAGTGGAAAAGTAGCAGAATAATAACAATGAGTCCCATCATAGCCCACTCGCGAAAATGTTGAGTGAAGACTCGCGACCCTACTGTATCTCACTGATCATCTGAATATCCTCCAACATGATAAGTTGTAGCCACAAGGGTCAATACATTGAATGTTTTGGCAATTCACACATAATGATATTGCAAACCTACATATATAAGCAATGTATGACAAACAAAACAGTCAAGTTGGTTCGGCATAAAGCTAACTTCACCTACCTCCATGAACTGATCAAGGTCTAACACACCGCAACCTATTTAACCCGCAATAGAGAACTCACAAACCTACGGTGAGATGAAAAAGATCTTCGAGATGTATCAAGTGTGCTCAGTCGATGACGCATTCAATGGGGACTCCAAAGCGCCGAGCCATCAACGCATTCACCTGATTTAAGTCCTGACAACTCAAGTGCACTGAGTCATGGAGCATTCTCTAGGGACAATAGAGCGCTCAGCCATAGACGCATTCACTCAAGCAAAAGCCCCGAGCCTACAACTATAAACATTCACCACTTTCGTAAAACACTCGGTACGAGTCCACGTCTACCATAGCATATCCAAGCATACAATTAAACAATGCAACCAGGACACACACATGGCGACAAGCAACATAAGAATCACACCAAATACATAACATATCATAATAGTGCATAGCAACATGTAGGATGAGCATAATCAAAAGTGCAAACTTGCCTTCAACGGTGCAGAAGTACTCTAAAGCTTAATTCTGATCCACTTCACACTCAGACTATCTATATGTTTAACGAATGCATCGATAAATAAACCATACTCACATAACCTTTAAATGAAGTCAATGCTATCCCACACACAACAGTGCCAGAAATTGACACGTTGACAGAGGTTGTGCTTGCGTTGGTTTTTCCCTTGAAGAGGAAAGGGTGATGCAGCACATGAGCAGTAAGTATTTCCCTCAGTTTGAGAACCAAGGTATCGATCCAGAAGGAGGGTCTCGTTAAGTCCAGAGTACCTGCACAAACACAAACAAGCTTGCACCCAATGCTTCAAAGGGGTTGTCAATCCCTTCAAGATTGTTTGCAAAGTGAGATCTGAAGGCGGAAAGTGCAACGAAGTAAAAAGTGTAAAGCTGAAAATATGGTGTGGAGTAGACCCTCAGGGCCATAGTGTTCACTAGAGGCTTTTCTCGAAATAGCAAGTATCATGGTGGGTGAACAAATTACTGTCGAGCAATTGATAGAACCGCGCAAAGTCATGACGATATCTAAGGCAATGATCAAGCATATAGGCATCACGTCCGAGACAAGTAGACCGATACTTTCTGCATCTACTACTATCACTCCACACATCGACCGCTATCCAGCATACATCTAGTGTATTGAGTTCATGACGAACAGAGTAACGCTTTAAGCAAGATGACATGATGTAGAGGGATAAACTCAAACCAATGATGAAAACCCCATCTTTTTACCCTTGATGGCAACAACACGATGCGTGCCTCGCTACCCCTTCTGTCACTGGGTGAGGTCACCGCACGGTATGAACCCAAAACCAACCACTTCTCCCATTGCAAGAATCATAGATCTAGTTGGCCAGACAAAACCCACAACTCGAAGAGAATTACAAGGATATGAAATCATGCATAAGAGAGATCAGAAGAAACTCAAATAAGGTTCATAGATAATCTGATCATAAATCCACAATTCATCGGATCTCGACAAACACACCGCAAAAGAAGATTACATCGGATAGATCTCCATGAAGATCATGGAGAACTTTGTATTGAAGATCCAAAAAAGAGAAGAAGCCATCTAGTTACTAGCTATGGACCCGTAGGTCTATGGTGAACTACTCACGCATCCTTGGAGAGCTCGTGGTGTTGATGAAGAAGCCTCCGTATCCGAATCCCCCCTCTGGTAGGGCACCAGGACGTGCCCGAGATGGGATCTTGCAGAGACAGAAGCTTGCGGCGGCGGAAAAGTGATTACGATGATCTCCTGATTTTTTTCTGGAATTTATGGGAATATATAGGCGAAAGTCCTAGGGCAAAGGGCATCCAGGGGGGCGCAAGCCTGGATGGCGCGGCCCCCCTGGCCGCGGGGTGGGGGCTTGTGGGGCCCCTCGGGCTCCTCTTCCTTGGCTCCCAAGTTCCCCGATCTTCTTCCATTCCAATTTTTTTTTGGAGATTTTCTTCCGTTTGGACTCCGTTTCAAAATCTCCTGTGAAAGGGGTCAAAAACATGGAAAAAACAGGAACTGGCACTTGGCACTGAGTTAATAAGATAGTCCCAAAAAATGAATAAAAGGCATGCAAAACATCCAAAGTTTGACAAGATAATAGCATGAAACCATCAAAAATTATAGATACGTTGGAGACGTATCAAGCATCCCCAAGCTTAACTCCTGCTCGTCCTTGAGTAGGGAAGTGATAAAAAATGATTTTTTGATGTGGAATGCTACCTAGCATAGTTGTCCTTTGCAACTTCTTTCACGTGACATGAATGTTCAGATCCGTAAGATTCAAAACAATAGTTTGCTATTGACGTGAAAACAGTAATACTTCAAGCAAACTAGCAAAGTAATCATGAACTTTCAAAATAACAAGGCCAAAGAAAGTTATCCCTACAAAATCATATAGTCTGGCTATGATCCATCATCCTCACACAACTAATGTAAATCATGCACAACCCCGGAATTGGCCAAGTAATTATTTCCGCACTCTTACTTTCTCAAACTTTTTATAACTATCACGGAATACATGAGCGCGAGCCATGGATATAGCACTATAGGTGGAATAGAGTGTGATGGTGGTTGTGAGACAAAAAGGAGGAGATGGTCACATTGACTCGGCGTATCAATAGGCTATGGAGATGCCCATTAATAGATATCAATGTGAATGAGTAGGGATTGCCATACAAGAGATGCACTAGAGCTATAAGTATGTGAAAGCTCAAAAGGAAAACTTGTGGGTGTGCATCCAACTTGCTTGCTCACGAAGACCTAGGGCAATTTTGAGGAAGCCCATCATTGGAATATACAAGCCAAGTTATATAATGAAGATTCCCACTAGCATATGGTAGTGACAAAGCAAGAAGCTCTCAATCATGAAGAACATGGTGCTAACATGAAGCACAAGTGTGGAAAAGGATAGTAGAATTGTCCCTTCTCTCTTTTTCTCTCTTTTTTTCATTTGGGCTCTTAGGCCTCTTTTTTTTATTTTATTTTTTTTTCTCTTTTTTTTGGGCTCTTTGGCCTCTTTTTTTTATTTCCTCACATGGGAATATGCTCTAATAATGATGATCATCACACTTTTATTTACTCACAGCTCAAAGATCACAATGATGATGACTCCATAGGAAATACCTCTGACAATGTACCGGAACGTGCAACGATCTAGCATGGCGTATGCCGTTGAAACATCTCGCTAGCTATCTTACGATCATGAAATGGCAATATGAGAGTGACGGCACAAGTCATGAGACGGAACGGTGGGAGTTGCATGGCAATATATCTCGGAATGGCTATGAAAATACCATAGTAGGTAGGTAATGTGGCTGTTTTGAGGAAGGAATTTGGTGGGTTTGTGCACCGGCAAGAATTGCGCGGCACTAGAGAGGCTAGCAATGGTGGAAGGTGAAACTGCATCTATACCATGGGCTCACATTAGTCATGAAGAACTCACATACTTGTTGTGAAAGTTTTTATTAGTAATCAAAAAAAGTGCTAAACGCATACTCCGAGGGGAAGGGTTGGTAGGTGTGAACCATCGCGCGATCCCGACCTCAACACAAAGGATGACAATCAATAGATCAATTATGCTCCAACTTCCTAACATAGTGGTTCACGATACGTGCATGCTACGGGAATCACTAACTTCAACACAAGTATTTCTAGATTCACAACACCCTACTAACATAACTCTCAATATTACCGAATCCATGTCTCAAAACTAATTGAGAGGAATCGATACTTCTCTTTCTACTCAATGCACATGAGGATGGACGTTTTTTGCATCCTCTTTGGGTACCTAGCACATTTGGGACTACTTTCATAGCATAAGCCAACTACCAAATCATGCACCGCCATGCTCTAAAGATATAAGTGAAGCACAAGAGCAAAAGTATCTAGCTCAAAAAGATATAAGTGAAGCACTATGAGAAAAATTGTCTATCTCAAAAAGATATAAGTGAAGCACTATGAGCAAAAGTGTCTAGCTCAAAATGATAGAAGTGAAGCACTATGAGCATTCTAGCAAAATCTCGATGAGTGCATGTCTCTCTCTCTCTCAAAAATGTGTGCAGCAAGGATGATTGTAACCCAACAAAAAGAAAATACTTCTAAGATACAAGACGCTCCAAGCAAAACACATATCATGTGGTGAATAAAAATATAGCTCCAAGTAATGTTATCGATGGATTGAAGACGAAAGAGGGGATGCCTTCCCGGGGCATCCCCAAGCTTAGTCTTTTCGGTGTCTTTGAATTTGTCTTGGGATGCCTTGGGCATCCCCAAGCTTGAGCTCTTTCCACTCCTTATCTCTTTGTCCATGAGAACATCACCCAAAACTTGAAAACTTCACAACACAAAACTTAAACAGAAACTCGTGATAACGTTAGTACAAGAAAACAAATTACCACTTGTTTTGGTACCGTAGAAAACTTGGATTCCATCTATATTGGTGTTGGGCTACTGTATTCTCACTTTTCTGTGGCTAGTACCCCCTGATACTAACCATAGTTTCATCAAAACAAGCAACCAACTCAACAAAAACAGAATCTGTCAAAAACATACCAGTCTGTAGCAATATGTATACATCGTATACTTCTGGTACCTAAAAAAATCTGAAAAATTACGACAGCCTGGGCAAAAAGCATATCAACCATAAAAAAGAATCAACTCACAATCTCTTTCTGAATAAAAATGAAAAATCATCTCGGGAGCAAAAAGTTTCTGTCTTTTTCTAGGAGGATCAAACAACCATTACCAAGACTAGTCATAATTGTTTTGCTTGGCTCAAACACAAAAAACACAATCACAACAGAATTGTGATGGTGTAGACGCAACAAAACAGAAAGAAAAAAGATAAATTCATTGGGTTGCCTCCCAACAAGCGCTATTGTTTAACGCCCTTAGCTAGGCATTGATAAATCAATGATGTTCACACCAAAGACAAGAATTGAAGCACAACGAGAGCATCATAAAGCATGTGAAAATCACATCTAAGTCTAACATACTTCCTATGCATAGGCATTTTATAGGAGAACAAATTGGCAAGACAACCAATAGTTACCAAATGCCAGGAAGAAGAAACAGACAATAGCAATCTCAACATAACAAGAGGTAATTTGGTAACATGAAAATTTCTACCACAATATTTTATTCTCTCATAGCAATTACATGTGTTATCATAATCAAATTCAATAATATAGCTATCACAAAGGATATTCTTTCCATGATCCACATGCATGCAAAGTTGACGCTCTTCAAAAATAGTGGGATTATCATCAACTAAAGTCATGACTTCTCCAAACCCACTTTCAATAATATCGCAAATATCATAATCATCATGAGGCTTAAACAAATTTTCAAGATCATAAGAAAAATCATTACCCCAGTCACGATCATTGCAACAAGTAGTGGACATAGCAAAACTAGCATCCCCAAACTTAGGGTTTTGCATATTTTTAGCATGATTGTCACTAATAGAATTTATAGTGAAACCATTGCAATCATGCTTTTCATCCAAGGAGCCCTCGTGAATCACTTCATAAATTTCTTCCTCACAATTTTCAGATTCACACATCTCAAGCAAAACTCCATAAAGATAGTCAAGTGCACTCAACTCACTAGCAATTGGATCAACATAACTGGATCTCTTAAAGACATTAGCAAGTGGATGAGGATCCATATCACTAGATATTCAACAAGCGAAGATGCAAGCATATTGAAGGCACATAGCACACAAGAGAACAGAAAGCAAGCGAGAAAAAGGGCGAACGAAAAGGCAAACAAAAAAGGAAAACGAAAAAGCCAAATTGGTGAAGTGGTGGAGAGGAAAACGAGAGGCAACTGGCAAACAAAGTAAATGCAAGAGATGAGTTTGCGACACCTACTTGGATGAGTTCTTGACTTGATCTTCCTCCCCGGCAACGGCGCCAGGAATTCTTCTGCTATCCCACAGATAACAGTGCCAGAAATTGACACATTGACAGAGGTTGGGCTTGCGTTGGTTTTTCCCTTGAAGAGGAAAGGGTGATGCAGCACAGGAGCAGTAAGTATTTCCCTCAGTTTGAGAACCAAGGTATCGATCCAGAAGGAGGGTCTCGTCAAGTCCAGAGTACCTGCGCAAACACAAACAAGCTTGCACCCAACGCTTCAAAGGGGTTGTCAATCCCTTCAAGATTGTTTGCAAAGTGAGATCTGAAGGAGGGAAGTGCAACGAAGTAAAAAGTGTAAAGCTGAAAATATGGTGTGGAGTAGACCCTGGGGGCCATAGTGTTCACTAGAGGTTTCTCTCTAAATAGCAAGTATCACGGTGGGTGATCAAATTACTGTCGAGCAATTGATAGAACCACGCAAAGTCATGACGATATCTAACGCAATAATCAAGCATATAGGCATCACGTCCGAGACAAGTAGACCGATACTTTCCGCATCTACTACTATTACTCCACACATCGACCGCTATCCAGCATGCATCTAGTGTATTGAGTTCATGACAAATAGCGTAACGCTTTAAGCAAGATGACATGATGTAGAGGGATAATCTCAAACCAATGATGAAAACCCCATCTTTTTACCCTTGATGGGAACAACATGATGCGTGCCTTGCTACCCCTTCTGTCACTGGGTGAGGTCACTGCACGGTATGAACCCAAAACCAAGAACTTCTCCCATTGAAAGAATCATAGATCTAGTTGGCCAGACAAAACCCACAGCTCGAAGAGAATTACAAGGATATGAAATCATGCATAAGAGAGATCAGAAAAAACTCAAATAAGATTCATAGATAATCTAATCATAAATCCACAATTCATCGGATCTCGACAAACACACAGCAAAAGAAGATTACATCAGATAGATCTCCATGAAGATCATGGAGAACTTTGTATTGAAGATCATAGAGAGAAAAGAAGCCATCTAGTTACTAGCTATGGACCGGTAGGTCTATGGTGAACTACTAACGCATCATCGGAGAGGTCATGGTGTTGAGGAAGAAGCCCTCCGTTTCCGAATCCCCCTCTGGCAGGGCACCAGGACGTGCCCCAGATGGGATCTTGCGGAGACAGAAGCTTGCGACGGCGGAAAAGTGATTACGATGATATCCTGATTTTTTCTGGAATTTATGGGAATATATAGGCGAAAGTCCTAGGGAAAAGGGCGTCCAGGGGGCCCACAAGCCTGGATGATGCCCCCCTGGCCGCAGGGTGGGGGCTTGTGGGGCCCCTGGGGCTTCTATGCCTTGGCTCCCAAGTTCCCCGATTTTCTTCCGTTCCAAAAAAAATCTTTTCGGGGATTTTCTTCCGTTTGGACTCCGTTTCGAAATCTCCTCTGAAATGGGTCAAAAACATGTTAAAAACAGGAACTAACACTTGGCACTGAGTTAATAAGTTAGTCCCACAAAATAAATAAAAGGCATGCAAAAGATCCAAAGTTTGACAAGATAATAGCATGAAACCATCAAAAATTATAGATACGTTGGAGACCTATCAGTCAACAACAAAGAATTCAATTAAAACTCAAATAACAGAAACATATGAGTAGGTATTTTTTATCTACATGCTAGTGAGAGCACAATGCAAAAATAAATAATTAAATTGGATGAACGGTTTGAAAGATATGGCCCCCGATAGGTTCAAGCTAAATCTGATCCAACTAAAATTTTAAATATTGACAACCTGAAACTTTTAGCTCTATCATGCTCTACTGTCAATACGAGATGACAGGAAAAAGAATTTCCTGATTCAGAGCTACGAGTAAAAAGTCAAACATGTTTCAAAATTCTACCGAGAATCTGACCGAGCTCAAACAGCTCAAAAATATATTTAATTCGATACTATTGCAACTTCGTGTATTGGCTCAATCGGATCGTGTGCACGTCCTTACCACGAACAACAGGGAAAAACGTGTTGGTCCCGGCGTGGCTCCTCCGGTGGTGCTTCTCCGGTGGCTGTCGGACGAACTCCGACGACGGCGGCGGTGGTAGATCGAATTGGGCCAGGAAGGGAACCGTAGCAGGGCCTCGGTGTTCCACGGAATATGTCCCTCACGAGAGTCCTGGGCGTGCTCGGTAATGAGCCTTGCTCGGAGTAGGAGAGAAATGAGGTTGGGCCCACTTGTAGGTGGGGTCGGTGGGGATTCCTGGAGCGATGGGGGTGAGCTAGCCGCGGTGGTAGGCCCCTCAAGCGCTGGAGCCTGGGTGATGCTGGCTCGGTTGCTGGATGCGATGGGGGCACGGGAGCGCTCGCTCAGTTGGTGCATTGGGGCACATGCGCTCGCGATGGCCTAGGGCACGAGCGTTAGAATCTGGTTCGCTGGGGCTAGCCTGCTGCAGCTCGTTGCCTTGGTGGGCTGGCCCCGATGGCACCTTTCCTTTTTTTCTAGAAAATAGTTAGAAAATGAAAATAAAAAAATATTTTTTCTAGTTAAATAAACATCAGAAAAAAAGTATAGTAAAATATTTAAAAAAACATAAAAAAATGTCCAACTAATATATACTAAAGGAACCCTAGTTCCACCTAATACAATCTTTTTCAAAATAACTTTTTATGCAATAGGCCACACAACGAGCATTGAAAATTCAACTAAAAATAATTTGGAGTTTATGAATTTTGCAAAACTAAATCACGTAACTCCAAATAATATTTTGGACATTATGAACTTTTTATTCGACACGGGAGAAGTCACGTTATCTCCCCTCAAATAAATTGCCCTCAGTTCTATAAAGAATAGAATATTCAGAAAATTCAAACATGCATATAAATCAAGATGACAAAGAATGATCCTATTAACATACCAAATCTGAAAATTTGGGATGTTACAGAACACCATCTCCATCTTCATCCCATCTCACTTCACCATTGTATTCGGAGTTGTACTTTGCACTATTCATCCCCTTTACTCTACCGGTGTTGATTACTCTTTTGTGGTGAATGCTATTGAGTTTTGTTAGAGAATTATTGTTCTGACCAGATTGTTCATCATATTTTCATCACCTCTGATCATGATCTCTTTTATGTCTTGTGAGTAGTTCCTTTAGTTCTTGAGGACATGGGAGAAGTCTAGTTGATAGTAGTCATATGATGTTGAAGTAATATGTGTTGATTGATATTTAAGTTATGGTCTTATTCTTCTAGTGGTGTTATGTGAACGTCGACTACATAACACTTCGCCTTTTTAG
Organism: Hordeum vulgare subsp. vulgare; assembly: GCF_904849725.1. Taxonomy (NCBI): domain Eukaryota; kingdom Viridiplantae; phylum Streptophyta; class Magnoliopsida; order Poales; family Poaceae; genus Hordeum; species Hordeum vulgare. The sequence continues at coordinate 544,549,855 of NC_058520.1, forward strand.
GGACCTAGAAGAATGCATCGTGTATAAAGAATGCTTATGGTGGGTTGCCGGACTGACAGAAACCTGAACCCCAGTTCGCATGCTTTTGCACGAGGGAGTATTGGATCCTAAAGTTTATTGCTATGGTTAGGCTTTGCTTTAATTTCTCTCTTGTATTTGCGTATGCTTGCAAGGGGTTTAACCATAAGAGTGTACTTGTCTTAGCCTAGACGATGCACTAGTAAAGATCCACCCACATAACACTTATCAATACAAAACATAGTACTAGACGGAATATGGTGAAATCACTTGACTATCATTCCCATGTGTCCTGAGGAACGCTTTAGTCTTTATAAGTTTAGTCCCTCGGCTTATCCTTTGTGATCAAAAGGATTGGGCCACTTGCTGCACCTCGGCACCATTTACTTTCCTGGCATTTATTTCCTTGTTGCTTATACTAGAAAACTCATAAAAAGTTACCTTTCAGTACTTGCAGTTATTCCTTGCTCAAGATCACTTGTCAGTACATTCTGCTCCTCGTTGGGTTCAACACTCTTACTTATCGAAAAGGCTACGATAGATCCCCTACACTTGTGGGTCATTAGTCGCATTTAGTTTGCTGTTTAACAACTCTAAAGTTGTGTGATTGGCAGAAGAGTACCGAAATCCTAATTTGCATGTGGGGACTATCCAGAATTTTTATTCATTGTTCCTGCATCATTTAAACTTGCCTAGAATCTCATGTAGTTTCATAATATCGTGTTGCATCAATTATTTAACATGCTTGTGGCTGTCATTTGCACACATTTTGCATTTATAGCATATTATCTATGATGGTCATATCTTTTAGACCGTAACTCTATTTTAGATGATCTATATATCTAAATCGATTAGAATGGCGTGTAGAATCACATGGACCACTTTATTTCAATATTTAACAAATAAAATATGTGATCAGTTCAGATCTGGACCAAATTCGAAATTAACATATGGGGTCATTTCGGAAATGCTATATGTTGTTTCCGACCTCATTTAAAATGACTACATAGTGTAGTGTATTTATGCTTCACCTCGTGCCATGTTTAATAAAATTTAAGCTTGCCGTGTAAATAAACGATAGTGAACTAAATGATTTGAACGTGGAGTTTCGTCAATATGCAACTCGTTGCATATTGAGCTTCGCTTAATGTGTAACATTCAATTCTTGCAATTTTCCATGCCGTGCATAATTAAACCGGACATGCATCATATGTGTTTGTGCACCATGTCATGCATATGTTGTGGTGTTTATCGTGTGTTGATTGTTTGTTTTCATATGTTCTTCTCAATAGAATTCCAAAACCGCTTCAGAGTGTGTGGATTCGTTCGACTGCATGGTTCGTCTACTTCATGGATTCGTTCTTCTTCCAACCAGAACCTGAGGCCAAATAATCATTTCCCTAGATACCACAACTATCATAGCTATGCTAGTTCTCTCATTTCTATCGCTATGTCTCGCTGCTTACCATGTGTTATGTCAGCCTCCCAACATTGCCATGAAAAGCCACTAACCCCTCCACATCCCAGCCAGACTTTGTTTGGCTGTGTTACCGCTTGATCAACCTTCTTATAGCATTGCTAGTTGCAGGTGGAGTTGCTTCCATGTGACAACATGGATATTCTTTTGAATGTCACCATATAATTGCTATTTCATTTAATGCAGCTATATACTTCGTAAAAGGTGGAAGGCTTGGCCTTCTAGCTTGGTATTTTGTTCCATCTTTGCCGCCCTCGTTACTTCTGTACTGATGTTATGTTCCATATTGAGTGCTCCTAACATGTTTGGGGTTGTTATGGGGACCCTTTGATTTTCGTATTCGGATAAAACTCTTCTAGCAAGGCCCAACTTTGGTACTACATTTGCCTAATAACTAATGACCCGCAAAGGGAGTAATTAACCCGTTGATAAGTAATCAACCCCCCGGGCCAGTGCTCCTCATGAGTGTTGGTCCAATCTAGAGCACTGTGTGAGGCTAACCCAGGGCAACTTGGGTGATTTCTATCTGGCCACCGGACACTATCTAATCCGACGTGTCCTGAGAACGAGATATGTGACTTTTATCGGGGTCGTTGCCACGTCGGGCGGTCTTGCCAGATTTGATCTAGCCTTCTCGAACTACTTGTGCCAGGGATTCCTAGGATACGTTGGGCTATCTCGAGGTTGAGGTTTTCAATCAGGAATCCGAGAAGATCACTTGTTTTCCGTGAGGTTTCTGACGCAACTTGTGATAATTTGTGATGTACTAGTTGGAACACCCCTGCAGGGTTAAATCTTTTGGAAATCCATACCCGCGGTTATGTGGAATTTGAAAACTTTGTTTAACACTCGGTCATAGCACACTTGAAGTAAACTTAATTAAATCTTGCCAAGTGTGTGGGTAACCGTGACCGTCTCTTCTCGTGAGTTTCTGATCCGAGAGAGGACATGGTGGGGTTATGTTTGATGTAAGTAGGTGTTCAAGATAACTTCATGATCATGATTACTTCGCGTCCTATATGCGTAGATCACCCCCTTCTTATTCTTGTACTCGTAAGTTAGCAACTCAAATAAAATGCTTAGTTCTTTCTGCAGCCTCGCCACTTAACCTTACCTCAGCCATTAAGCTTTGCTAGTATTGGTACCTTTGGGAATGAGATTTCTCAGTCCATGTGGCTCACAAATTACTACAACAATAGTTGCACATACAGGTAAAAGCGGTAATTTGACGTTAGCATGATGATTGTTCTATTTGGAGCTTCTTCTTCTTCTTTATCATCGATCATAGGATGGGTTCGAGGCCGGCAGCCTGGGATAGCAAGGATGGATGTCGTTTTTATGGTTTATTTTGTTCATAGTAGGACCCTGCTCTTCTACATGATGACTTAATGTATTATTGTATTGATATGTTCATGATATAGCCTGTGACGAGTGTAAGCCAATTCCATATACTCATCTCTTCTGTACATGTACTTTTAACGATATCCATTCTTGCAAAACAACGAGATGCACCTCTATCCCTATCGAGACCCTCGAGCAAAAAATAAGGATAGGATCACATCTTGGGCATTACAACACCCGAGTAGCTTCGGGACACAATTTAATTCCTTTTCACCTGAGTACAATAAGTTACATATATATAGTAGCAATCATATTTATTTAAGATTTTAATTCCTTGTGAACAAGAGAGACTACTATCTCTTAGTGAGTATATGTAATGAAATGTATCATGATCCATGACCTTTAATTAGCACCCATTATTGTCAATATGTTGTTAGAGTTTGTATATCATTTTATCAACTTTTAATCATAAATACGTAGCCTAGCATATATGTTCTAGAGTATATAACCTAACAAAAAAATCTAGAGTGAGAGGATAATCACACAATAGGAAAGAAAAGGGGCTAACCTTAGAATCCCGTTTTTCAGTTGACATTTATCTCATGATCCATACTTATCATCATGTGTCACCTGCCTGGTTCACCACTTCTATGGTTACTCCAGCTTCTTCCTCCTCCTCCTGTAAAAGTGGACACAAATTGGCAAATAGGACAGCGCACAACTCAGACCGCAAGAGCCGCATTGGTGATTCTGCCGGGGGGAAGGCTGGAAGTTGCGAAGATAGGTCCGGCGGAGCTTTGGTCCATGGCCATGGAGTCGTGTAGGCCGTAACACGGGAATGAAGATAGGAAGAGATATTAGTGAGGACAAGGAAGGCGAAGTGAGGAGGGGGCGCTGGGCATGGCTGGCCAGTAGAGGAGGTCATTGGCGGCTTGCAGGAGCGTTGGCAGCGACCGGAGGCGAGGTCCTCGAGATGGATGGGTTAAGCGCATGGGAGGAGGGGAAGGGAGGAGCGGCGGTACAAGGGTGTTGCGGAGGTTCTAGATGCAATGTGAGGGTTGAATTGATCCAAAAAATAGGTAGTTGCGAGCGGCGGGGCCACGTAGATTTATGGACGCGGAGCACGGACGATTGGCACACGACGACATCTACGGGGCAGAACATTTGATGTGAATCGTTGATCCAAATGGCTCACCATTTACGTAATATGGACGGTATGATGTGCTTAAGTTGATTTAATCGTAGGGTTCTGATTATTCTGTGTACAATTTGTTGTGTGTCTTTACATGAGTTTATGTTTGGTCTCTTAATAGTAGTAGAGATGTATCACTTTGGTACGTGTCTGGTCTGTGAGCTAAAGCTACACAAGTTTTTTTGCCACTTCTATGAATCATCCGGATGATTTGCTATGAAAATCAGTCGGTCCTAGAGTCATTGAATCAATCCCTTGGAGCTGCTGGATTCATCAACGTATAGTTAAAGTCTCCTCCGTAGAGGATCAACGCCACACATCACTGATACGTGTCCAGCGTATCTACTTTTCCAAACTCTTTTTCCCTTGTTTTGGACTCTAATTTGCATGATTTGAATGGAACTAACCCGGACTGATGCTGTTTTCAGCAGAATTGCCTTGGTGTTATTTTTGTGCAGAAATAAAAGTTCTCGGGTTGACCTAAAAATTTACGGAGAACGTTTCTAGAACTAATAAAAAGTACTGGTGAAACAATCTACCAGCGAGGGGCCACCTCCTGGCCACAAGCTTGCAGGGCGCCCTCCCCCCTAAGTCGCGCGCCCTGTCTTGTGGGGTCCCTGAAGCTCCACCGACCTTGTTTCCACTTCTATATATTCCTATCCGGGGAGAAAAATCAGAGAGAAGAGTTTATCATGTTTGACGATACGGAGCCGCCGCCACCTCTTGTTCTTCCTCGGGAGGGCAGATCTGGAGTGTGATTTGGGCTCCGGAGAGGGGAAATCGACGCCGTCGTCATCACCAACCATCCTACATCACCAATTTCATGATTCTCTCCATCGCTCGTGGGTAATTCCATCGTAGGTTTGCTGAACGGTGATGGGTAGGATGAGATCTATCATGTAATCGAGATAGTTTTGTTAGGGTTTGATCCCTAGTATCCATTATGTTCTCAGATTGATGTTGCTATGACTGACTTTGCTATGCTTAATGCTTGTCACTAGGGCCCAAGTGCCATGATTTCATATCTGAACCTAATATGTTTTCATGAATATATATATGTGTTCTTGATCCTATCTTGCAAGTTATAGACACCTATTACGAGTTATGATCCGCATCCCCCAGGGTGACAATAACTGGGATTCTTTCCGGTGATTACCGTAGTTTGAGGAGTTCATGTATTTATTAAGTGCTAATGTTTTGGTCCGGTTCTCTATTAAAAGGAGGCCTTAATATCCCTTAGTTTTCATTAGGACCTCGCTGCCACGGGAAGGTAGGACAAGATGTCATGCCAGTTCTTTTCGATAATCACGTATGACTATATATGGAATACATGCCTACATTACATTGAGGAATTGGAGCTAGTTCTGTATCACCCTATGTTATGACTGTTGCATGATGAATGCCATCTGACATAATTATCTATCACTGATCCATTACCTATGAGCTTTCCACATATTGGTCTTTGCTAAGTTACTTTTTCGTTTCTATTGTTACAATCACTACAAAACTGCTACTCTCACGTTTGCCACCGTTACCGTTACTTCCATACTACTTTTCTACTAAATACTTTGTTGCATATATTAAGTCTTTGAAGTTTGGTTGAATTGACAACTCAGCTGCTAATACTCGAGAATATTCTTTGGCTCCCCTTGTGTCGAATTAATAAATTTGGGTTGAATACTCTACCCTCGAAAACTATTGTGATCTCCGATTGAATCTCAGAGGCATTCTTATCATTTGGTAGATCCAAGTCCATGGCCTATTTCGGGTTCACTCGGAGCTTTGGCAACCACCGTAGGAGGTGTATACTTGTGGGTTATCAAGACCTTTTTCTTGCGTCGTTGCCGGGGAGCATAGATTTATTCTTTAAGTCACTTGGAATTTATATCTGTTGATCACAATGAAGAATCTGAAAGATCCGAGACCAAGGTTTACCCCTCAACTACGAGGGCAGGTACGGAACTGCCATCTAGCTCTGCACTTGATTCACCATGTGTTATGAGTAAATTTGTGACACCGCCACCTCCTACTGAATCTGATAAGTCACAAGTAATTGATGATGCGACTTATGCTATGCATGATGCTTATGATCATACTTTGCTTGATACTATTGTACCACTTGATGAATTTCTTGATGAACAAATTGCTAGAGTGAATGTTGAAACTGATGATATTGCTAAAACTGATGAAACTGAACACTATGATTCACCTGCTAGACCTAGCTCTCCTAGATATGAATTTCCTAATATACCTGATGGTTATGTTATGGAAGGAGAAGTAGATAGGGACTTTCTTGCTTGTAAAGATAGATACGATCTTAAGAAATTGCTATGCAAATGGAAGGAAAAATCTTTGAATGCTAGAATGCAATATGATCCCAAGTTTGTTACTTCACCTATCTGTGTTACTGATAAAGATTATGAATTCTTGGTCGATCCTGAGTTAATTACTTTGGTAGAATCTGATCCTTTTCATGGTTATGAATCTGAAACTATTGTGCCACACCTTACTAAACTGAATGATATAGCCACCCTATTTACTCATGAGGAAAAAATTCGGTATTACTATATTCTTAAGTTGTTTTCGTTCTCATTAAAGGGTGATGCTAAGATATGGTTTAATTCTCTTGTTCCTGGTTGTGTGTGTAGTCCCTAGGATATGATTTACTACTTCTTTGAAAAATATTTTCCAGCCCATAAGAAGCAAGCTTCCTTGCAGGAAATATTTAATTTTGTGCAAATTGAAGAAGAGAGTCTCCCACAAGCTTGGGGGCGGCTTCTCCGGTTACTTAATGCTTTGCCTGATCACCCTCTCAAGAAAAATGAAATACTTGATATCTTTTATAATGTACTAACCCGGTGCTTCCAGGGAGCACCTAGATAGTTGTGTTGGTTGTGTTTTCAGGGAACGAACTGTTGAACAAGGTGAACTACTATTGAATAATATATTGAGCAATGATAATGATTGGACTATTCCCGAACCACCTCCAAAACCAACTCCAAAGAAAAGACGTATTCTATTCCTCACTCCTGAAGATATGCAAGAGGCAAAGAAATATTTGAAAGAAAAAGGTATTAAAGCTAAAGATGTTAAGAATATACCACCTATTAAAGAAATACATGGTCTTGATAACCCGACACAGGTAGTAGAGGTAAATTCTTTTCGTAGATTTGATGAAGGTGACATTCCTTATGATAAGTCCGCTAGACAATGCTTGGATGAATTTGATAACTTTGTTGTTAAAGAAGAAAATTTCAATACTTATGTTAGTAGACAATTGAAGCATAATGCTTACATGCTGGATCGCTTGGGTGATTATATGAGTAGAACTGTCAATGATCTTAGGCTTATTAGTAAACATGCTTCCATGGTAACTACTCAAGTAGAACATGTACTTAAGGCACAAAATGGTTTTCTAAATGACATGATTAGCAAGAACAATGATCATTCTGTTAGAGTTCTGACTAGAGGTGGTAGAATGTTGAGGGCCATCCTAAAAGAATTGAGCAAGATTCTCACTGAGATAATATTAATGTACGTGGTACTTCTAATAAAAATAAAAAGAATGATGATAGGACTTTGCATGCTGCTAGTGAACCTGTTATAGAGTCACTTGAAAACCCAAATGATATCTCTATTTATGATGCTGAGACACAATCTGGTAATGAACATGAACCTAGTGATAATATTAATGATGATGTTCATGACGATACTCAACCTAGTAATGACAATGATGTGGAGATTGTACCTGTTGTTGATCTTGATAACCCACAATTTAAGAATAAGAGATATGATAAAAAGAGATTTTGTTGCTAGGAACCATGGTACAGAAAGAAAACCACGGGTTCAGAAACCTGTCTTTTTTATGTATGCTCTTCACTGATATTCTGAAAATGTCTCATTATGCTAAGTACATGAAAGATAGTGTTACAAATAAAAGAAAGATCCTGAAGCTGAGATTTCCACCATGCTTTCTAATTATACTTTTAAGGGTGGAATACTAAAGAAATTAGGAGATCCTGGAGTACCCACTATGCCATGTTGTACTAAAGTAAATTATGTTAAAACTGCTTTATGTGACCTTGGAGCTGGTGTTAGTGTTATGTCGTTCTCTTTATATCGTAAACTTGACTTCAATAAGTTGACACCTACTGAAATCTCTCTTCAAATGGTTGATAAATCAACTGCTTTACCTAGCGGTATTTGTGAGGATGTGCATGTTGTGGTTGCAAACGTCACTGTCCTAACAGACTTTGTTATTCTTGATATTCCCGAGGACGACAATTTATCGATCATCCTTGGTAGACCTTTTCTGAATACTGCAGGGGATGTTATTCATTGCAACAAAGGCAATGTCACTTTTCATGTTAATGGTAATGAACATACGGTACACTTCCCGAAGAAACAATCTCAAGTCCATAGTATCAACTCCATTGAAAAAATACCAACGTTCACTATTGGAGACTTTGAATTCCCTCTTCCTACAGTCAAGAAGAAATATAATATACTTATTGTTGGGGACATGCATATCCCCATTGAGGTAACCTAGTGTTATTCGAAAGTTCTCCGGTTCCATGTCATTCGAAAAAAGTTTGTCAATAAGACTTGATCAACCTTATTGATGGATTCTTTTTGACGGGCATGAGATGGGTGTATTTAGAACGCACAACCTTCTGTGCCCAACCTTTATTTTCGATTCCTTAGTCTCAGTTTAGTAAAAATGCTATTATTTCTCTGTTTTCCATTTTATCCGTGCAATATAAACATGACCTGAAAATAAAAGTTCTCAGAACGTCCTGAAAATTTAGTATGATTTTTCTAGAATATTTAAGAATTTTTGGCACTAAGAATACATCAGGGGACTACACCAGTGGGCCACAAGCCTACAAGGCACGCCCCCCTCGCTTGTGGGTCCCACGTGGGGCCCCTTCACTTATTCCAGCACCCAGCCACTTCGTCTTCCTCCATAAAAAATCCCACCATTGCTCAAATCCATTTTTAGCTCATCTTGCTGCCATTTTCGATCTCCTTGCTCAAAGCTCCATTTGCAAAACTCTTTTAGGGGATTGTTCATCGGTATTTGACTCCTTGATACATCTCCAACGTATCTATAATTTTTTATGGTTCCATGCTATTATCTTGTCAAACTTTGGATGTTTTGTATGCCTTTTATATCTTTTTTGGGACTAACCTATTAACTCAGTGCCAAGTGCCAGTTCCTGTTTTTTTCGTGTTTTTGGCCCTTTTCAGAGGAGAATATTAATCAAAGTCCAAACGGAATAAGACCTCCGAAAAGTTTTTTTCTAGAGCAGAAGATACGCAGGGAGCTTGAGAACCAAGGCAGAGGGTGCGAGGGGAGGCCACAAGCCCCCTAGTTGCGGCCTGTAGGGGCCCGCACCAAGCAGGCTTGTGGGCCCCCTATGGCTCCTCTGCCCTACTTCTTCCGCCTATAAATCCCCGAAAAATCCAAAACTACGGGAGAGAGCCACGAAAATACTTTTCCGCTGCCGCAAGCTTCTGTCTCCGCAAGATCCCATCTGGGGCACGTTCTGGTGCCTTGCCGGAGGGGGGATTCAGACATGGAGGGCTTCTTCATCAACACTATTGCCTCTCCGATGACGCGTGAGTAGTTCACCATAGACCTTTGTGTCCATAGCTAGTAGCTAGATGGCTTCTTCTCTCTCTTGGATCTTCAATACAAAGTTCTCCATGATCTTCATGGAGATCTATCCGATGTAATCTTCTTTTGCGGTGTTTTTGTCGAGATCCGATGAATTGGGGATTTATGATCAGATTATCTATGAATCTTATTTTGAGTTTCTTATGATCTCTTATATGCATGATTTCATATCCTTGAAATTTTCTTCGAGTTGTGGGTTTTGTTTGGCCAACTTGATCTATGATTCTTGCAATGGGAGAAGTGCTTGGTTTTGGGTTCAAACCGTGCGGTGACCTCACCCAGTGACAGAAGGGGTAGCGAGGCACGTATCATGTTGTTGCCATCAAGGGTAAAAAGATGGGGTTTATATCTATTGCATGAATTTATCCCTCTACATCATGTCATCTTGCTTAAGGCGTTACTCTGTTTGTCATGAACTCAATACACTAGATGCATGCTGGATAGCGGTTGATGTGTGGAGTTATAGTAGTAGATGTAGAAAGTATCGGTCTACTTGTCTCGGACGTGATGCCTATATGTATGATCATTGCCTTAGATATCGTCATGACTTTGCGCGGTTCTATCAATTGCTCGACAATAATTCGTTCACCCACCGTAATATTTGCTATCTTGAGAGAAGCCTCTAGTGAACACTATTGCCCCGGGGGTCTACTTCACATCATACTTTCAGCCCTGAACTTTTATTTTGTTGCACTTTCCGCCTTTAGATCTCACCTTGCAATCAATCGATAAGGGATTGACAACCCCTTTGTAGCGTTGGGTGCAAGTTTGCAGTTTTTGCGTAGGTACGGTGGAGACTTGGCTTGATACTCCTACTGGATTGATACCATGGTTCTCAAACTGAGGAAAATACTTACTGCTACTGTGTTGCATCATCGTTTCCTCTTCAAGGGAAAAAACCAACGCAAGCTCAAGAGGTAGCAAGAAGAATTTCTGGCGCCGTTGCCGGGGAGCATCAAGTGAAGCTTATCCAAGTAACCGTCGCAAACTCATCTCTTGCATTTACTTTTTTTTGCCTCTCGTTTTCCTCTCCCCCACTTCTGAAAAACAAAAATTTACAAAAATATTTGCCTTTTTCGTTCGCCCTTTTCTTTCGCTTGCTTTCTGCCTGCTTGTGTGGGATAGTCTACGTGTCCTCATTGCTAGACCTACCATTTCGAACGATACTCCCAAGAGCGAAGTTCTCAATTTCAAAAAAAATGATGAAGAAAACTTAAAGGATGCTTGGTATAGGATTTGCAATGCTTAGAGTAGATCTACTCGTAAGCAATCTACTACCGTCCTGCTTCGCAGCTTTTATGTGAGTATTTCCCCTTGGAATAGGTATGTTCTTGACACCATCGTAGGCGGAAATTTATTGGGTAGCCATGCCGTTGATTCTTACGGTGCTTTAATAAATTTGGTAGGCTCACCCCAGTCATGGTTAATGGAACTACCTTAACTCTGGAACATGTGATGCGTAGGCTGGATATAATTGAAAAGAAAGTTGCTATGATTGAACTCATTGAGAATTTGGATAAAAAGATCCACAATCAAATCACTTAGTACGGATCCAAGGTGGGAATGACTTTGAAAATTTAAAGGAGAGGGAACCCACAGTTAACGCAAAACTAGGTCATGATTTCGCTAGGATTAACAAACTAGAGGATGTTATAACCAACTTGGCTTCCGCTTTTGTCGCTGTGCAGAACACTCCAAATTTTGCCCACAATAAGGCCACCAAGTCTGTTTTATTTCCTACAAATAGTGGTGAACCATCTAGTAAGATATATAAATACCTCAAGATGATGAGTGTTCACCCTAATTATGGTTTGAGTACCGAAGACGATGATACATGATTCTATCGCCTTATGCCTACCTAAGGGCGTTAAACAATCGCGCTTGGTGGGAGGCAACCCAATGAATTTATCTTTCCTTTTTGCTTTCTGCTTTGTTGCGTACACACCATCATAATTATGTTATGATTGTGTTTTTCTGTGTTTCTTTTTGTGTTTGAGCCAAGTAAAACCTTTATGACTAGTTTTGTGATGGTTGTTTGATCATGCTGGAAAAAGACATAAACTTTTCGCTCACGAAATTATTTTGCATTTTTATCTAGAGAGAGCTTTTGAGTTGATTCTTTTCTCTGTTGGTTGATATGCCAATTTCCCAAATTGTCGTAATGTTTCATAATTTTTGAGATACCAAAAGTATACAAAGTAGATAGATTGCTACTGACTGGTCTGTTTTTGACAGATTCTGTTTTTTGTTGTGTTGATTAGTTATTTTGATGAAACTATGGATATTATCGAGGGGTACTAGCCATGGAAAAGTGAGAATACAGTAATTTAACACCAATATAAATAGAAATCAAGTTTTCTACAGTACCTAAAGAGGTGGTAGTATGTTTTCTTGTGCTAATGATATCATGAGTTTCTGTTTAAGTTTTGTGTTGTGAAGTTTTCAAGTTTTGGGTGATGTTCTCATGGACAAATGGATAAAGAGTGGAAAGCGCTCAAGCTTGGGGATGCCCAAGGAATCCCAAGCCAAATTCAAGGACACCAAAAAGCCTAATCTTGGGGATGCCCCGGGAAGGCATCCCCTCTTTCGTCTTCAATCCATCGATAACATTACTTAGAGCTATACTTTGATTCACCACATGATATGTGTTTTGCTTGGAGCGTCGTGTATTATAGGAGTCCTTTCTTTTTGTTGTGTCACAATCATCCTTGCTGCACACCTTTTGAGAGATACATGCACTCATCGTGAATTTGCTAGAATGCTCATTGAGCTTCGCTTATATCTTTTGTGTTAGGCAATTTAGCTCACATATGCTTCACTTATATCTTTTGATCTAGATAACTTTGCTTTAAGTGCTTCACTTAGATATTTTAGAGCACGACGGTGTCATATTTTGGAGAAATAAGAACTCTCGATCTTCACTTATATCTTTTTGAGAGTGCTCTCTCTGAGTAACTTGGTAGTTGGCTTGTGCTATGAAAGTAGTCCTAAAGATGATAGGCATCCAAAGAGGATACAATAAAACTTCCATATTCTTGTGCATTTATTAGAAAGAGAAGCTTGATTCCTCTCAATTAGTTTTGAGACATGGATTTGGTAATATTAAGAGTCATGTTAGTAGGGTGTTGTGAATCTATAAATACTTGTGTTGAAGTTAGTGATTCCCGTAACATGCACGTATGGTGAACCGCTATGTTAGGAAGTCGGAGCATAATTGATTTATTGATTGTCATCCTTTGTGTTGCGGTCGGGATCGCGCGATGGTTAACACCTACCAACCCTTCCCCTAGGAGTATGCGTTTAGCACTTTGTTTTGATTACTAATAAAAACTTTTGCAATAAGTATGTGAGTTCTTCATGCCTAATGTGAGTCCATGGTATAGATGCACTTTCACCTTCCACCATTGCTAGCCTCTCTAGTGTCGCGCAACTTTCGCTGGTACGAAAACCACCATAGACCTTCCTCGAAACAGCCACCATACCTACCTATCATGGCCTTTTCATAGCCATTCCGAGATATATTGCCATGCAACTCGCACCGTTCCGTCTCATGACTTGTGCCGTCACTTACATATTGCCATTCCATGATCGTAAGATAGCTAGAGAGATGTTTAAACGTCATACGCCAAGCTAGATCGTTGCACATCCCGGTACACTGCCGGAGGCATTTCCTATAGAGTCATCATCGTTCTAAGCATTGAGCTGTGAGTATATTAAAGTGTGATGATCATCATTATTAGAGCATTGTCCCATGTGAGGAAATAAAAAAAGCGGCCAAAGTTGCCCACACAAAAAAAGAGATATGGAAAGAGGCCAAAGAGCCCAAAAAGAGAGAGAAAAAGAGAGAAGGGACAATGCTACTATCTTTTTCCACACTTGTGCTTCATAATAGCATCATGTTCTTCATGATTGAGAGTCTCTTGTTTTGTCACCACCATATACTAGTGGGAATCTTCATTATGTAACTTGGCTTGTATATTCCAATTTTGGGCTTCCTCAAAATTGCCCTAGGTCTTCATGAGCAAGCAAGTTGGATGCACACCCACTAGTTCTCCTTTTGAGCTTTCACATACTTATAGCTCTAAGTGCATCCATTGCATGGTAATCCCTACTCTTTCACATTATTGATATCTATTGATGGGCATCTCCATAGCCCTTTGATACGCCGAGTCGATGTGACCACCTCCTCCTTTTTGCCTCACAACCTCCACCATACTCTATTCCACCTATAGCGCTATATCCATGGCTCACGCTCATGTATTGCGTGAGAGTTGAAAAAGGTTTGAGAAAGTAAGAGTGCGAAAAAAATTACTTGGCCAATATCGGGGTTGTGCATGATTTAAATTCGTTGTGTGGGGATGATGGAGCATAGCTAGACTATACGATTTTGTAGGGATAACTTTCTTTGGCCTTGTTATTTCGAAAGTTCATGATTACCTTGCTAGTTTGCTTGAAGTATTATGTTTTCATGTTAATAGCAAACTATTGTTTTGAATCTTACGGATCTGAACATTCATGTCACATGAAATAAGTTACAAAGGACAAATATGCTAGGTAGCATTCCACATCAAAAATTCAGTCTTTATCACTTCCCTACTCGAGGACGAGCAGGAGTTAAGCTTGGGGATGCTTGAAACGTCTCCAACGTATCTATAATTTTTTATGGTTCCATGCTATTATCTTGTCAAACTTTGGATGTTTTGTATGCCTTTTATATCTATTTTGGGACTAACCTATTAACTCAGTGCCAAGTGCCAGTTCCTGTTTTTCCGTGTTTTTGACCCTTTTTAGAGGAGAATATTAAATGGAGTCCAAACGGAATAAAACCTCCGAAAAGATTTTTTTCTCGAGCAGAAGATATGCAGGGAGCTTGAGAACCAAGGAAGAAGGCGCCACGGGAGGCCACAAGACCCCTAGCCGCGGCCTGGGGGCGGCCCGCGCCTAGCAGGCTTGTGGGCCCCCTGTGGCTCCTCTGCCCCCATTTATTCCGCCTATAAATCCCTGAAAAATCCAAGACCATGCGAGAGAGCCACGAAAATACTTTTCCGCCGCCGCAAGCTTCTATCTCCGCAAGATCCCATCTAGGGCACGTTCTGGTGCCCTGTCGGAGGGGGGATTCGGACACGGAGGGCTTCTTCATCAACACCATTGCCTCTATGATGATGCGTGAGTAGTTCACCATAGACCTTCGGGTCCATAATTAGTAGATAGATGGCTTCTTCTCTCTCATGGATCTTCAATACCAAGTTCTCCATGATCTTCATGGAGATCTATCTGATGTAATCTTCTTTTGCAGTGTGTTTGTCGAGATCCGATGAATTGTGGATTTATGATCAGATTATCTATGAATCTTATTTGAGTTTCTTCTGATCTCTTATATGCATGATTTCATATCCTTGTAAATCTCTTTGAGTTGTGGGTTTTGTTTGGCCAACTTGATATATGATTCTTGCAATGGGAGAAGTGCTTGGTTTTGGGTTCATATTGTGCGGTGACCTCACCCAGTGACAGAAGGGGTAGCGAGGCACGCATTGTGTTGTTGCCATCAAGGGTAAAAATATGGGGTTTATATCTATTGCATGAATTTATCCCTCTACATCATGTCATCTTGCTTAAGGCGTTACTCTGTTTGTCATGAACTCAATACACTAGATGCATGCTGGATAGCGGTCGATGTGTGGAGTAATAGTAGTAGATGCAGAAAGTATCGGTCTACTTGTCTCGGACATGATGCCTATATGTATGATCATTGCCTTAGATATCGTCATGACTTTGCACGGTTCTATCAATTGCTCGATAGTAATTCATTCACCCACCATAATGTTTGCTATCTTGAGAGAAGCCTCTAGTGAACACTATGGCCCCCGGGTCTACTTCACATCATATTTCAGCCCTGCACTTTTACTTTTTGCACTTTCCGCCTTCAGATCTCACCTTGCAATCAATCGTGAAGGGATTGACAACCCCTTTGTAGCGTTGGGTGCAAGTTTTCTGTTTTTGCACAGGTACGGTGGAGACTTGGCTTGATACTCCTACTGGATTGATACCATGGTTCTCAAACTGAGGGAAATACTTACTGCTACTGTGCTACATCACCCTTTCCTCTTCGAGGGAAAAAACCAACGCAAGCTCAAGAGGTAGCACTCCTCCAATGGTCCAATTAGTTTTTGTTCTAGTGCTTTATATATTGCAAAATCTTGCTGCTGTGGTGACGTTCTTATTGATATTGCATGTCCAATTTTTAGGGTCTCAAGTAGTTTTGATGCATGATATAGCTTCTAGGCACTTGAGGCAGTACATGCTCTAAGTTTTCACTGAGTTTTGTTCATTTTTATGTGGAGTCACTAAAAATTTCAGATTTAATTTTTGAAGATAAACAAAAATGTTAAGGAAAATATACCAAGGTGGTTCCTTGAGCAAGAAGACCCCGAGACTCGCGATACGCGAGCCAGACCTTTAACAACCAACGGAAGCTCAAGTGTGGCCTTGTGAATGGTCGCCGGAATCATTCATGGTCGAGGCCGGATTCAAGGAAGAATTTTACGCGTACGTACGAAATGCTGGTCTTGAAGATTTTGTTTCAAACCAATGCAAGCAATATTATCAACTCACCGATTCCTTCGTGCGGAGGTTTGAATTTTCAACCACGCGTAATACACATTCCGTTCTATGTAATCTTTATGAAGAATTTTATACTATGGACCTAGAAGATTTTAACCATGCATGGAAAATTCCACAATGGGGTAGCTTTAGTGATCCTCACAAAGCCGGATATAATAATTTTCTTGCTAGCATCACTAGGGGAGAAACTAGAAATATTACACAGGCTACCTTGGGGAGCATTCACTTTCCTATCATACATTATCTTGCTCTCTTCATAGGTAGATGTATTAACGGTAAGCATGAGCATAGCCACCTTTGAGTACCTGACCTTAGTATTCATAAGAGTGCAGTCATGGGTGATATACGATATAAATTAGGACCTATTATTGCTAGGAGGCTACACAAAAATGCTATGGATGGAGATTTCTTTGGTGGAATTTATGCCACCCGTGTAGGTGATTATCATAGGATACTGTGACAGTCCGAGACCGACGCTCCAAAAGATTCCCCCTTTATGCCGTTTTCGTCGTGTGGCTTATTTTATCTGTCGCATTGGTCATCGCATCATTCGCATCATCAGCATTGCACCGGCATCCTGTTGCTGCCAGTTTTCAAAAAAAACTTGCATCCGTTATTAGTTGCCGGTTCTCTCCATTCTCGTCATTGCCCGTTTTGAGCCCGACCACACACGCACGCGCCTGCCGCATCGATAAAACCTTGTTTTTAAAAGTGTGTATAAAACTTTCTCGGATTGGATTGAAACTTGGCGTGCGGTCTTATTTGATGTAGTTAGGCCGCCTGTCAGTTTGCGTCACAATCGGAGTCCGTTTGGTACCCGAACGGTCGTCCGTAGCGGCACCGTATTCGGTTTATCGTCGAACGTTTTTGGTGTTTCAAATCGCGTTATTGGGTGCACGTTTTCCCTCTCGTCTCCAGCTAGCCACTCTACCCCGCCCACCTAACCATTCCCGCATTTGTGGCTGTCTGATCGCGATCCCTTGGTCGAAAACGGAGCCGGATTCGGATAACCCTAGCCCCTGTCTATAAATAGACAGCCCCCATGTCTAATTTGGACAACCACCAGCCCTTCCTCGAGATCCGCGCCCACCACGAAACCCTAGCCGCCTCCCGGTGCCCCCTGTCTCCCTCCTCCAGCCGCGCGGGCCTGCGAGCCCAGATCTGGCCCGCGCGGGCCCGAAGCACCCGCTGCCCAGCGCCCACCTCCGCTTCCGTGCTCCCTCGTGCCCCGTGCTCCACCGCGCCTCCTCACTAGACCGAGCGTCGCCGCAACCTGGAGCGTGGCAGCCGTCGCCTGAAACCGGTCTCTGCGCCGCCCGGAGCTCCGCCAGGCTCCGCGTCGCCGGACCTGGAGCTCTGCCGGCCAACACCCGGAGCTGCTCAGCCGCCGGCCACCTCGGTCGCCTCCGACCAGGGAACCGACCAGATCCGGCTTGGGAGACCTGTCCCCGCCGCATGCCTCGCCGGAGGGCCTCGCCGCCGCCTCACCGATGCCCCTTGACCCTATAGCCGCGTCGCCATGGCCTCGCTCGGGAGGTACGAGACGAGCCCCTGCTCGCCTCGCCCAGGCCAGCGCCAGGCCAACGCCCCGTGGCCCGATTCTCCCTCGGCCCAGCTCCAGCGCTGCCAGGAGCCGGCCCATCTCTCGGCAGCTCCAGCCCACCAGCATGCAGGCCCAAGGTGAGCCACCGCCCCTGCCCCTCTAATCCTCTCCCGCGGCGCAAGATAGTATCCTGCGCCCTCAATATCGTCCCGAGTAGGGTATTTTTATAACCTGCGAATCTAGTAATTTCAGAGAATTACCGGATTTTAAAACATCTGTATATATTAAACCGTGCGTCAGTTCGCGGCTAGTAACATGTGTAACTCGTGTAGTTTTTCGCGTAGAATAATATTTTGCAACTTGCATGCATGTTTGGAGTGGTTTGACGCGCTATTTGCCTAGTTTTGCGTGTTGTCCTAATATGTTAGATATTTTTGTGCGTGTCCGGATTGTTGAAATACCATAGATAAATTGTTCATGTTGTTCGGGACCCTTTGCCATGTATTTTAGAGTAGTTGTTTGCATTTTTGCATGTAGGTTTCGCCCTAGTTTGTTATGTCATGTTTAGGACATATTCTAGCATATATGTGTGGAGTTAGTTTTATTTTTCAACCCCACATATTATACACGTTTTCGGGGTAGAAAAATCCATAGAATTTAACTGTGCATTTAGTTTTGTCCTTTGAGCAAATTAGTGTGCATGATATTTGCCATGTTGCCCTCTTGTTTATTTTGCAGGATTTATTCTGTGCATGATATGAATGAGTTGTGATCTAGAGATGCCCTTGGATATGTATTCTAGCCCCTGGTAGTTTTGGTTGCAATAGAAATCCATGTTTAGGTGTTGTTTGCTTGTTCTCAACATGCTAGAAAATAGTGCTGATTTGGAGACTTAGAAATATTTCTAAGTCTGAAATCTGTTATATTCTTGTTGCTGTCTTTCCATGAGATTTTCTACTGATCTACCGCTCCTTTGGGGTTGGTGTAATGGAGTTATTTGTAGTCCTTAATATTCTCTAGCATGCTATAACTTTCATGCCATTTGGTGCCCTGTAGTATATAGTTTTGCTGCTGTCAATATGCCTTCAGATTGAAAACTGCACTGTCAAACTGATATTTTCACCAAGTCTGAAACTGTGTGTGAGATGCCCTTTTCTGAGTTCTTTTCCTAGTGATCCATGCTACCATGCTAGATATTATTAGTAGGGTGTTAAAGTGCATCTTGCCCTCTACTGTCTCATGCCTTGTTTGAGCATTTTAGATTTATGTAACTTGTTGTTTTGGGGTGTAAAAAATGCCATGTTGTTGTTTTTGGTAGATTATGACTATTTCTTGTGTAGCTTGTATTTGTTGATCTGTTGCTTCGTTTTGTCGTTGTCATGGATATAAGCCTGACAGTAGATGTGTAGGGTACGAAAGTAGAGGGCAGAGTCCTAGCTACGGCAAGGTTGTATGGGTTGAGGCCCCTCTGCGGTGGAGGTAACAGTCATACGTCTCAATGCTCTTGGAGCTTGGTGTCGAGTGGAATATGAATGTTACAGAATGCGAACCCTTGTGCCAGAGGGGAGGGGTGGCTTATATAGAGTGTGCTGCCCCTCATAAGTGTCTAGCCTTCAAGGGTGTATTAAGTGGGATTGAATGCATACGTTACAGGTAACGTATGTCATAAAGGACATTAACTACAGTAGCCTAACGTCTGACCGTTAGCCTCGCTGGAGTGGCTTCTGGTCTCCTATGTCGACTGGCTTCTGGTATTTATCGAGTGGAATCCAGCCGTCGAGTATTAGGTAATCATCCGAGTGGTTCTTTACCGAGTGGATCAGAGGTTGTCTTAATCCAGTCGGTAAGTATCTTGTGATCTTTAAGCTAATAATGAGGTGCTCTTGGGTAGGACTTATAGGTCAGGCCTATGACCCTACCCTAGGACTATGACCCAATCATTAGCCCCCGAATGGATCGAGGTTAGAGTGGTGAAGGTCCAACTGCAAATCTTGGTATAGAAAACTGAATTTGAATGTTCTTCAAAGTTTCGCCGAATTGAACATCGATTGCAATCTTCATCATTTGCCTTGATCTATTCTGCTTGGCATAAAATATCCGAGTGAATTCGAGGATCTGGGTGAGCAAACGAAACGGCACGTCTGACAGGATCTTTTGATGTGACAAATCGCCCTATCAGTTCCGGATTTTCTGGGATTTTAAAGTTTCGGTTGCCGCACGTTACGCGGTGGTGACGTCATCGTTATCAAGTGGATCCCGTCGTCTCGATTCTTGCGCCTAAATCTCCGACACGTATCTTGCGGTGGCTCGCAATGAGATAGGCCAAGGGTCCACCTGCTAGAGATTAGTCGGTGGGTTATAAAGGCTTCCAGCACTAGGGTTTGGAACAACATCGTCTTCATCCCCTCCTCTGTTCTTCCTCCTCCTTAGCCTCTAGCACACATAAAAGTGACCAATCTTGCCGCCGTCGCCATGATGAAGGGGAAGAATAGCAAGCTAGAGAAAGTGAAGAAGAAGGGTGTTGCCAAGTCGAAGAAGCCAGCTCCGCCGCCGGGCTGGATCCAAGGGGATTTCCTCCCTTCCACGGTGCGGAAGGAGGATCTCCTCGACCTTGTCGAGCACGGCATGCTGATGGACAAATCTTGGCACCTTCCTAGTGATGATGCGGAGCCTCAGCCATGCGAGGGGAAATGGGTCCTCCTCTTGACTCATGTAGAAAGTGGTTTTTCTCTACCACCCCATCCTTTCATGCGGGGTTTTCTGAACTTTTTTGGAGCACAGTTGCATCATCTTCTGCCGAATGCTATTGCCCACCTTTCTTGTTTTATCACCTTGTGTGAATGTTTCTTGGGATTTCCTCCTCACTGGGTACTCTTCAAATCCATCTTCACCGTGCGATCTCAATCGGTGAAGAAAGTTAACCCGGCTGATGACAAGACCAACGTCATCAATTTATGTGGAGGTTTAGGGCTTAAAAAAAGCCAAAAGTAGCTATCATGTCATGACCTTCCCCAAGTCAGTTCCCAATTGGCAGACAACTTGGTTCGAATGTAACGATGCAGCTTGTCCGAACATGTCGAGTGGGCTCCCTCCCTTTTCTCTAGAGCGACCGAGTGCTCCGAGGATGTTAGCAATGACAAAGGAGGAGAAGACTCTGGTTGATCCCTTGGTCAAAGCCCTGATTGGTCTATTCCACAACGGAGTGACAGGAATGGATCAATTAGAGACCTTCCTGGGCAGACGCATCCAGCCTATCCAGGCTCGAGAGCACACCATGTGGCACTACACTGGTCCCGAAGACTCCAATCGGTCTCATCATGAAGAGGTGAGTGAAGACACAGTAGCCAAGTGGATCCGTGGGATAGTGGGTCCTTGTGATAATACGATGGGGGCAAAAAGGGTCCTTCCCTTCTTAGCTGACAACCCACCGAGCAACAAGGTCAATTCTACTTTGCTTGAACATTGTTGTGTTTGAATCGAGTGCTTGTTATTTCCTTGTCGCCCGAGTCTGTGAATTATATCAAGCAGGAGTGGACGAACTTGCATTCTCCGGTCCCAAATGGAAACTCACTCGACCTTGACGAGGGGAGCATGGAGGACAGTGCGGACAACGAGGAATACGTTGAAGACAGCGAAGAAATTGAAGAAGACGAGTCAGAGGAAAGTGAAGAAGAAGACTCATCTCCGTCTCATCACGAACCTCGGTCCAAGCTGCGTCACGATCCCGCGGGCACCCCGAGCAAACCTTTGGCGCCGAGTGGCAGGAGTGCCAAACGTACCAGGGGGTCGTCTGGTCAACTAGTGGAGCAACCTGCAAAGGTGCCCAAGCCTAGCGGACCCAAGCCTCGGAAGGCTCTGCCTAGGATGAAGATCGCCGTGCGAGTTGCTTCTGTGTAATTTCTTGACCTTGTTTTCTTATCCGAGTGAAATTTCTTCAATTGGTGATGACCGACTAAAACTGCATCGACAGGGACGCTACCTCTGTGACATCACCACTTCATGGGGGTGAGGACCCTATGGAGGTTGACACCACAAATGCTGCCACTTCTCAACTAGGTATTGTTGGTTTACCACTCTATATTACTCTTCCATGTATATGATTTCTTGTTTGTAATCTCTGGTGTTTTTGTCTGCCAGCTGCGCCTGCTACAAGGTAGGTCATTCAGCTGGACGACGTCAATCAAAGGCCACCAGCTATTGCGATGGAACCTGCTATGTCCGAGGTGCACGCGGCAGAAGCAGTTGTAACGAATGTTCCTCCTGTTAGTTCAGTCGTTATCACTACGACTCTGACTGGATTGCAGCCGAGTGTTCCAGTTGTTTCTGCTGCTGCTCCAGGATTGGTATCACCCACGACCGTGTATGCCACACGACGTGTCCCTAAAGACCAGACTAGTGCCGCCAAGGAGGCTATGATCCAGGCAGGGCTGATGACGCAACAAGCAAGAACAGCCTATGACGCCATCGTGTCAGTGTACAACCACATCGTGGTGCTTAAACATAACGTTCGAGTAAGTTCGACCGAAAGTTTGAATTCTGACACACACCAAGTGGGTGGTTTGTAGAAGTATCTTCGTTTTGTTTGTGTTTCCAGTGGGGTCACTCCGAGTGAACCCACTGGGTGTAGTCCCCGAGACCGCTGTCGAGTGCTTGCACTGGCAGGGGTCTTAATCGGTAGAGACTTTTTCTTTGTTGTTGATCAAAATAAACCAGGGCTGATTTTGTTGATTTCTGAATCCAATGGGGGCACGCTAAGTGCACCCACTGGGTGTAGTCCCCGAGAGTATTATCAGTTCTGTAATGAATGATAATAGTATGAACTTCCGTTTCGAATGTATAATCCTTTTGGCTCATTGGGACAGACCTGATCGAGTGGTAAGACAGTGGGGTCAGTCTGAGTGAACCCACTAGGTGTAGTCCCCGAGACCACTATCAAGTGCTTGCACTAACAGGGGTCTGATCAGAAACATTTCTTGTACTTTGATCCATATGAAATTACTATCACTCAACCCAGCCAACCTTCGGCTGAAACATTCGCCAACCTTTGAAGGTACGATATCAAACTCAACCCAGCCAAGTGTACGTTCGGAGTCCCCAGCGGCAAGTCCAAACGAGGAATCGATCTTAACCCCGACAAGATCGGGGCAAATAGTCCGAATGAAATGCCCTGTGCGAGTGCACTATGTCCAGAAGCTTACAGGATGTTTGGCAGCATTAAGCAGATTCATATCTCGACTCGGAGAGAAAGCCTTACCATTGTACCGACTCATGAAGAAGTCAGATACCTTCGAGTGGACCCCCAAAGCAGAAACTGCATTTGTCGAGTTAAAGAATTTGGTATCCACCCATCCGATTCTTGCTACTCCGTACAGCAAAGAGCCACTCCTCTTATACATAGCGGCTACAAATCAAGTTGTCAGCATAGTCCTGACAGTCGAGCGAGAAGAGGAAGGCAAGGCTTACAAGATCCAACGCCGAGTATATTATGTTTCTGAGGTATTGACCCCTTTCAAGCAAAGATATCCCCACTATCACAAGCTCCTTTATGGGATTTATATGACTGCAAAGAAGGTAGCTCATTATTTTCAAGATCACTCGGTGTCTGTGGTCAGTGATGCCCCATTGTCTAAAATCCTTCACAATTGGGATGCATCAGGGAGAGTGGCGAAATGGGCAATGGAGCTATTATATTGTGACATAAAGTTCAAAGCCCAGAAAGCCATCAAATCTCAGGCTCTGGCAGATTTCATGGCTGAATGGGTGGAACAACAGCAACCAGCCCTTACACACTCGACACATTGGACTATGTTCTTTGATGGCTCGAAGATGCTGAGTGGTTGTAGTGCAGGCATGGTTCTTATATCCCCAAAAGGCGATAAGCTCAATTATGTATTGCAGATCCACTTTGATTCCTCCAACAATGAAGCAGAGTATGAAGCTCTCCTTTATGAGTTGTGTATGGCCATTTCACTCGGCGTCCGTCGCTTAATGGTATACGGTGACTCGGATCTAGTGGTTAATCAAGTAATGAGAGGGTGGGATGTGAGGAACCCTGCAATGACTGGATACTGCAATGCACTCAGAAAACTTGAGAGAAGGTTTGAAGGATTGGAACTTCATCACGTTCCTCGATTGAAGAATCAAGTTGCTGATGAGTTGGCAAAAATCAGATCCACTCAGAAAATTGTGCCCAGTGATGTCTGTTTGGAGCACATACACATTCCCTTAGTCTGAGAAGATCCATTCACTGAAGAACCTCCTTAGCCTACAAGTGCAGTTGATCCGACTGAAGTTGAAATCCCGGCAGTTGTCGACCTAATCATGGAGATTCGAGTAGTCACGCCCGATTGGACAGTGCCATATATTGCATATATCCTGAGGCAAGAACTGCCCGAAGACGAAGATGACGCCAGAAAGATTGTTCGCAGATCCAAAGCGTTCACAGTCATGGGAGATCATCTCTATTATGAAAGTGTGTCTAGAGTAGCTCAACGGTGCATTTCCCCTGAGGAAGGCCGATTGATTTTGGAGGAAATTCATTCAGGAACCTGTGGTCATCATGCATCCTCCAAGGCCATCGTCGCTAAGGCATTCCAAGCTGGATTCTTCTAGCCACGTGCAGGTGAAATGGCTAAAGAGCTGGTGGACCAGTGTGAAGGATGCCAATTCTACTCCAAGAAATCACATAAGCCATCATCTGCTCTGAAGACAATCCCCCTCATATGGCCGTTTGTTGTATGGGGCTTGGACATGGTTGGACCCTTTCGTACATGGCAAGGCGGATTTACTCATTTGCTGGTTGCAGTCGACAAATTCACTAAGCGGATAGAAGCCAAGCCAATCAAGAAGCTAGATGCCTGCACTACAATCAAATTCATGAGAGAAATCACTGTCAGATTTGGAGTCCCACACAACATCATCACTAACAATGGATCAAACTTCGACTCGGACGAATTCAACAGTTTCTGCTCCAGCCAAGGAACCTGAGTGGATTACGCATCCGTGGCTCACCCCCAAACAAATGGCCAAGCTGAACGAGCGAATGGACTCATACTTCAAGGGTTAAAACCTCATCTCATGAGGGAGATTGGACACGCTGCAGGAGCTTGGGTCACTGATTTACCCTCTGTGCTCTAGGGCTTAGAACAACCCCGAACAGGTCGAGTGGGCGATCTCCATTCTTTCTCGTGTACGGTGCAGAAGCCATCCTTCCGAGTGATTTGCTTCACAACTCCCCCAGAGTGGAGATTTTCTCAGAAGCCGAAGCGGAACAAGCCCGATAGGATGGAGTTGATCTCTTAGAGGAGGAGCGCGAGATGGCTTTGATTCAGTCAACAATCTTCCAACAAGACTTGCAGTGGTTCCATGCCAGACACGTCAGGAGCCGGACGTTTCAAGCAGGTGATTTGGTGCTCCGAGTGCATCAGCAGAGACCACACAAGCTGGCACCCGCCTCGGAAGGACCCTTCATCGTCTCCAATGTGCTGAACAACGGAGCATACAGACTCTACAATTTGGAGAAGATGATTCACAAGCCGCGAGCATGGAACTGAGACTTACTCAAGCGTTTTTATGCCTGATTTATGACTCTTTCGATGTAACGAACAAGATTTGTTAAAGCAATTTACTTGCCGGAAGTTGTGTTTACCATAATATGTCTGTCGACTCCGCTCTAAAAAACTTCTCCGGGTGAAGAGATACCCTCCCACTCGGGGAATTAGTCGCGAACCAGGCCTAAGTTAAAAAACTTCTCCGAGTGAAGAGCTACCCTCTCACTCGGGGGCTTAGTCGCGAACCAGATTCGCCTGAGTTAAAAAACTTCTCCGGTTGAAGAGCTACCCTCTCACTCGGGGGCTTAGCCACAAACCAGATTCGCCTAAGTTAAAAAAACTTCTCCGGGTGAAGAGCTGCCCTCTCACTCGGGGGCTTAGCCGCGAACCAGACTCGCCTAAGTTAAAAAACTTCTCCAAGTGAAGAGCTACCCTCTCACTCGGGGGCTTAGTCGTGAACCAGGTTCGCCTAAGTTAAAAAACTTCTCCATGTGAAGAGCTAACCTCTCACTCGGGGGCTTAGTCGCGAACCAGATTCGCCTAAGTTAAAAAACTTCTCCGAGTGAAGAGCTAACCTCTCACTCGGGGGCTTAGCCGCGAACCAAATTCACCTAAGTTAAAAACTTCTCCGAATGAAGAGCTAACCTCTCACTCGAGGGCTTAGCCGCGAACCAGATTCGCCTAAGTTAAAAAACTTCTCCGAGTGAAGAGCTAACCTCTCACTCGGAGCTTAGCCGTGAACCAGATTCGCCTATGTTAAAAAACTTCTCCGAGTGAAGAGCTAACCTCTCACTCGGGGGCTTAGTCGCGAACCAGATTTGCCTAAGTTAGAAAAACTTCTCCAGATGAGGAGCTAACCTCTCACTAGGCGCTTAGCCGCGAACCAGATTCACCTAAGTTACAAAACTCCTCCGAGTGAAGAGCTAACCTCTCACTCGGGGGCTTAGCTGCAAACCAGATTCACCTAAGTTAAAAAACTTCTCCGAGTGAAGAGCTAACCTCTCACTCGGGGGCTGAGCCGCGAACCAGATTCGCCTAAGTTAAAAACTTCTCTGAGTGAATAGCTTACCTTTCACTCAGGGGCTTATCCGCGAACCAAATTCGCCTAAGTTAAAAAACTTCTTCGAGTGAAGAGCTAACCTCTCACTCGGGGACTTAGCCGCGTACTAGATTCGCCTAAGTAACGAAATCCCGCCCAAATCCCTACCCAATCGCGAATCGAACTTCACTTAGGTGGGACGACCTGGTATATGTCAAGAGTATAACCGAAAAGAAAAAGTTCATTCGACAAAGATAAAAGCACATCCAGCCAAAGTGAGCAAATAAATAATACTCGACGCAGATCAAGGTTATCTGCGCAGGACAAAAGTACTCGGGTTATCACCCGAACGAAGTTTTAAGCGTTTACAAGAACCACTCGACATACCGAGGCAAATAATTGTTTTTCTCACGAGTGATCAACTTCATAAAGGCTCACCTGGACTGGCTGGCTCCACAAAGGTATCGAGGTCGATGACGTCGGCGATGCGAGTTGCGGCATCAATGAAAGTCTCCATGAAGTCTTCAGAGTGAAGCTTCTTCGTCTTTGCAACCTGCAATGCCTTCTATTTCTCCTCCCGAGTCTCCTTGCAATGGACCCTGACGAGTGACAAGGCTATGTCCGCCCAACACACCAGGCAGCAGACTTCTTCCATGCTTGGACTCTTTCTGGAACACGACCCAGGCGCTCCATCACAACATCCAGACCAACAAGGAACGTGTCTTCAGTCCATAGATCTTTGTTGATTCTTTGCACAGCAGCTCACAGACGACTGAAGTACCCTTGGACTTTAACAAGACGGCAGTTGAGGCGATACATGTTCACAGCCAAGTCATCGCGAATAGGAAACTTGATGGGATCCAAGTATGGCTCCACTTCGAATGTCTCTTTTTGGAAATCAGGACATAACTGTGCAGTAGAAGATCAACGAAATATCAGCTCACGTCAGTCGAGAAAAGTTACAAGACTCACTCGGTAAGGACACATACCAATGATAGAATCATGCATCTTTGCCAGGAAGTCTTTTATAAAACCTTCCAAAGCATTTCCTCTTTTCGACATGGAGTGGAGTCTCTTGGCCCATTCATCTCTTTCCTTCTTCATCTGCTCATTTTCTGCCTTCAACTTCTCAACGTTCGCAAGCTTCAATTCGGACTTCATCTTCAGATTCGCAAGGACCACATCCTTGTATTCTAGCAACTTTTTCATGGCATCACACTCCAGCTTCAGTTTGTTCTTCTCAGATTCAACCTAGGTATACTACGACCCAATCTCACACGCTTTCTACAAAAACATCTGAGTGGAAAAATTATTTTCACTCGACACAAGTATTATTCTACTTCCGAGTGGATAAATACAAGTCATTCGACAAATAATGCAAGTATTCAAATAAAGACTCCTGATTATGCAAGCATTCAACAGTAGTCTCGGGTACTACACCTAGTGGGTTCACTCAGCGTGACCCCACTGGTCTAATACTCGACAAGGTCTGCCCTGCCGAGTCAAATAAAGTATACACTCAAGTACTTCAGACTATTATCATTCAATCCCGACTAATAATAGTGTCGTGGACTACACTCAATGGGTGCACTTAGTATCCCCCATTGGATTCGTAACTCAACAAGATCAACTCTGGTTGGTTTTGAAGAAGATAAAAGGAAAGTATCTACTGCTAAAGACCACTGCCAGTGCAAGCACTCGGTAGCGGTCTCATGGACTACACCCAGTGGGTTCACTCAGAGTGACCCCACTGAAACAAAGACAATTATACCAAAAAGCAACCCCCAGTGGGTGAGAGTCAGAATTTAAACTTACGGTCGAACTTACTCGGACGTTTTCTTCCAGCACCACGATGTTGTTGTACACAGAGACGATGGCGTCATAGGCACCTCTTGCTTGTTGCTTCATCAGTCCTGCCTGGATCATAACATCCTTGGCAGCGCCAGTCTGATCCTCACGGACACGATGCATGGTGTACACGGTCGAGGGAGACATCAATCTTGAAGCCGCAGTAGAAACAACTGGAGTGCTCGACTGCATTCAAGTCGGAGTCGTGGTGAAAACGACTGAACTAGCAGGTGGAGCACTCACCACAGCAATTGTCGCCACGAGCACCTCGGACACAACAGGTTCCGCCACAGCAGTTGGTTGCACTTGATCGTCATCGTCCAACTGAATGACTTCTCTCCCAACAGGCACAATAGACAGATAGAAACGTCAGAAGTTACAGTCAAGAAAAGGTGCATGTGAAAGAGTGACATGGAACGAGAAATCAACTTCATACCGAGTTGTGAGGTGGCTGCGTTCTGAGTGTCTACTTCCATGAGATCCTCGCCTCCTTGCGGCGACGATGTGACAGAAGTAGCGGCTCTGTCAAGACAGCTCACTCAGTCGTCAACAACCAAAATGTTCACTCGGATAAGAACATAAAGTCAAACACTTACACAGAAGCGACTGGAATGGCAATCCTCATCCTAGGCAAGGCCTTCCGAGGCTTGGGTTCACAGGGCTTGGACACTTTGGCGGGCTACACCACTGGCTCACCAGATGATCCCCTGACACGCTTGGCAATCCTGCCACCCGGCACCAAAGGTTTGCTGGGATTGTCTGCTGGGTCGTGACGCTGTTTCGTCCGAGGCTCAGGGCGAGAAGGAGACGAATCTTCCTCCTCACTCTCCTCCTCCTCCTCCTCCCTCTCTTCGCTGTCGTCGACGTAGTCCTCACTCTCCGCACGGTCCTCCATGCTCCCCTCATCAAGGTCGAGTGAGTTGCCATTTGGGACCGGGGAATGAAGGTTCGTCCACTCCTGCAAGATACAATCCACAAATTCAGTCGACGAGGAAATTACAAGCACTCGGTTCAAACACAACAATGTTCAACAGAGTGGAACTAACCTCGTTCGTCGGTGGATTGTCAGCTGAGAAGGACAGGACCCTTTTTGCCCCCATCGGGTTGTCACAAGGACCCACTATCCCGCGGATCCACTTGGCTACTATGTATTCACTCACCTCTTCCGGATAAGACCGAGTGGAGCCTTCGGGGCCAGTGTAGTGCCACATGGTGTGATCTCGAGCCTGGAGAGGCTAGATGCGTCTGCCCAGGAAGGTCTCTAATAGATCCATTCATGACACTCCATTGTGGAGCAGACCAATCAGGGCTTTGACCAAGGGATCAACCAAAGTCTTCTCCTTCGTTGTCATCGCTCATGTCCTCGGAGCACTCGGTCACTCTAGAGAAAAGGGAGGGAGCCCACTCGACATGTTCTGACAAGCTACATCCTTACAGTAGAACCAAGTTGACTGCCAATTGCGAACCGACTCGGGGAAGGTCATGACAGGATAGCTACTTTTGGCCTTTTTCGGAAGCCCTAAACCTCCACACAACTGGATGATGTTGGTCTTGTCATCAGTCGGGTTAACTTTCTCCACCGATTGAGATCGAATGGTGAAGATGGATTTGAAGAGTCCCTAGTGAGGAGGACATCCCAGGAAACATTCACACAAGGTGATAAGACAAGAAAGGTGGGCAATAGCATTCGGCGGAAGATGATGCAACTGTGCCGCAAAAAAGTTCAGAAAACCCCGTGATGACCCACAAGTATAGGGGATCAATTGTAGTCCTTTCGATAAGTAAGAGTGTCGAACCCAACGAGGAGCAGAAGGCTCTGATAAATGGATTTCAGCAAGGGAATAACTGCAATCACTGAAAGTAGCGGTAACAAGTGATTGTGTAGCGAGGTGAAACGTAGCAAGCAAAGAGTAACAAGTAACATGTAACAAGTAGTAGCAACGGTGCAGCAAGTGGCCCAATCCCTTTTGTAGCAAGGGACAAGCCTGAACAAAGTCTTATAGGAGGAAAAACGCTCCCGAGGACACACGGGAATTTCTGTCATGCTAGTTTCATCATGTTCATATGATTCGCGTTCGTTACTTTGATAGTTTGATATGTGGGTGGACCGGCGCTTGGGTACTGCCCTTACTTGGACAACCATCCCACTTATGATTAACCTCTCTCGCAAGCATCCACAACTACAAAGGAAGAATTAAGACAAAGTCTAACCGTAGCATTAAACTAGTGGATCCAAATCATCCCCTCATGAAGCAACGCATGGACTGGGGTTTATATTCAGCTGATCATGCATCATATGTGGATTGCATCTTGTCGTGCATGTGCCGTGGTGAATATATGTGTTGATGCTTGTTTCCGGTTTGCTTCGTCTCGATAGAGTTTCGCAAGCGCGTCGGAATGTGAGGACCCGTTCGACTACATCGGTTCGTCTACTTCATGGATTCATTCTTGTTCCAAGCGGGATCTCTGGCAAGATGACCATTTCCCTAGATACCATTACTATCATTGACATGCTAGTTTTATCTTTTCTATTGCTATGTCTCGCTGCCTACCACCTGTTAAATATCAGCCTCTCACCATTGCCATGAAAACCTTCAACCTGTTCACAACCTAGCAAACCACTGATTGGCTATGTTACCGCTTGCTTAACCATGTGTTAGCGTTGCTAGATGCAGGTGCAGTTCCTTCCATGTGATAACATGGGTTCCTTGTTATACCACCCTATTAATTGCTATTTAATTTAATGCACCTATATACTTGGTAAAAGGTGGAAGGCTCGGCCTTTCTAGCCTGGTGTTTTGTTCCACCTTTGCCCCCTTAGTTTCGGCTACCGATGTTATGTTCCATAAATGAGCGCTACTAACATGCTTGGGGTTGTTATGGGGACCCCCCTAAATTCTCATTTTGGGATAAAGCTCGTCTGGCAAGGCCCAACATTGGTACTATATTTGCCCAACATAATAATTTTGTTAATACTGGAAAACATAGGGCGTCATGAACCCGAGGAGTAATTCAACATAATACAGGGAGGGCCAGTGTTGATGGTGCTGGTCCAAAACAGAGCACTGGCACGGCCAACCCAGGGCAACTTGGGTGATTTCTATCAGCCCACCGTACGCGTCGCTTATCCGTCGTGTCCTGAGTACGAGATACGCGGCTCCTATCGGGACCGTCGACACGTCGGGCGGCCTTGCTGGACTTGTTTTACCTTTCTCGAGCGTCTCATGCGAGGGATTCCGAGGATGCTTTGGGTAATCTCGAGGTTGAGGTTTTCCAATAGGAACCCGAGGAGATCATGGGTTTCCCTCATCGAGGTCATTCCGTCATACCGTGTGGTAGTTTGTGATGGACTAGTTGGAGCACCCCTGTAGGGTTAAATCTTTCGGAAAGCCGTGCCCACGGTTATGTGGCAACGTGGAAACTTTGTTTAACACTGGTTCTAGATAACTTGAAGTAATCTTAATTAAAACTTGCCAACTGAGTGCGTAACCGTGACTGTCTCTTTCGTGAGTCCTTCTCCAATCGAGGACACGGTGGGGTTATGTCTGATGTAAGTAGGTGTTCAGTATCATTCATTTGATCATTAGTAGTTCTCGCCCGCTATGCGTAGATCATCCCCCCCTTTATTCTTGTACTCGTAAGTTAGCCACCAAATAAATGCTTAGTCGGTGCTGCAACCTCACCACTTAACCATACCTCACCTATTAAGCTTTGCTAGTCTTGATACCTTTGGAAATGAGATTGCCGAGTCTCCTGTGGCTCACAGATTACTACAACACCAGTTGCAGGTACAGGTAAAGGGTTATTTAACGTGAGCGTGTTGATTGTTCATTGGATTTTTCTTCTTCTTCTTCTTCATTGATCTAGGATGGGTTCCAGGCCGGCAGCCTGGGATAGCAAGGATGGACGTCGTTCTTTTCTCGTTTGTTTTCGTCCGTAGTCGGACCCTGCTCTTCTTCATGATATTTATGTATTGTACTGATGTGACTCTCATGTAGCTTGTGGCAAGTGTAAGCCAATTCCATATACTCTTCTCTTCAGTACATGTACTTGTAACGATATCCATTCTTGCGAAACGACGAGATGCGCTTCTATCCCTGTCGAGGCCCTCGCGCCAAAATAAGGATAGGGTCGCATCTTGGGCATTACTGATACCTATAAGGGAGAATGATATTGAGTTACCACCTTCTTTTCTTGATTATGAGGCTATGGTGTGTTACCAGTTCCTCAAGAGAAATGAACAACACCTCCTATATCGACTAATTTTTGATAGACATCATGTTTTCCATATTACCCTTCCTACTCCTGCCTTCTTTGACTTTCAGGAAAAATGGAGATACTTTATAACCAGAGAGGAGGTAGACGAGTACGAGAGAGAGGTGAAAGCCGCTCGCCTCCATGCTTAAGTCGTTCCGGCGGTAGCTGCCACAACCCTGTACAACCCCAAGTATGACTTTGGATATTATCCGGGCCAACCATGGCCTTACACCAACTTAGGACAAAAGCCTAAGCTTGGGGGAGTACGTATTTCTCACCGACATTATATTCATGTTCACACACACATTCCACTTGTCGGTGTTCATACTTTTTCCTTGTACCATCCATCATAGTTTATTCTTCTTGTCTGTTTCATTAACCTTGAAAAAATCCAAAAAATAGTTCTAGCTTTACCTTCTAGTTTGTTTAGTTGTAGTGTTAAAAGAAAACCCAAAAATATTTTTCGTTCTTCTTTTTCTTGTTGCGGGCTTTCCCGTTTAAATAGTTCTTTCTTCTTTGGGTCGTAAGGAGAAGACCACGATGACATGTTGAGTGGCTCTCATATTCATTATCGTTTATCTATCAGAGAGCCCATACTACCTTGTCTTCTCCTTGGAGTTATTGCTTGCAGATTCCAGCTTAATCCAATGCATGAACTCTCCTATTATTATTTTTCACACCAATCAATCATGCAAG
This sequence comes from Hordeum vulgare subsp. vulgare, assembly GCF_904849725.1. Lineage (NCBI taxonomy): Eukaryota > Viridiplantae > Streptophyta > Magnoliopsida > Poales > Poaceae > Hordeum > Hordeum vulgare. The sequence goes on from NC_058520.1 coordinate 544,583,117, forward strand.
TGAAAGGCAATAATGAAGATATATGATGAAGTGACATAGGTGGAGAAAAGCTCGTACGAACTCGACCTATTTTGTTTTTGTAAATATGATTAGCTCATTGTTCTCGATTCAGCTCGTTATGAATTGAACATGTTTGCAATGACAATTAGAGATTATAGTTACTTATGCCATGCTTAATTAGCTTGGAATGAATAATGGTTTGTCTTGAGTGCCAACATGCATATTAAAATAGTTGTGATGTAGTATCATAGAATGATATCCTCCTACGAATGATTCGAGTGGCTTGACTTGGCAGATGTTCATGCATGTAGTTAAAAAAACCAACATAACCTCTAAGATGTTTATGTTCATGGTGATTTATATCCTACTCATGCTTGCATTCAATGTTGGTTAATCTCAAAGCATGTTTATGACTGTTGTCGCTCTCTAGCTGGTCGTTTCCGAGTCTCTTGCTAGCCTCCACTTGTACAAAGCAGAAATACTGCTGGTGCATCCATTTCCATAAACCCAAAGTTGTTCCACATGAATCCACCATACCTACCTATATGCGGTATTTACCTGCTGTCCCAAGTAAATTTTCATGTGCTATACTCTGAACCTTCAAATAAATATTATGTTTCGTATGCCCGAATCGCTCATGTAGTGGCTAGGGGTTGTTAATATCTTCCATGCTAGGTGGGTTATTCTCAAGATATGTGTTGATTCACTATTATTCACGAGAAATTGGTTCGTAATTGGGATGCCCAGTTCCATTCTCAAAAGTCAAATCAAAATTTAAAGAAACAAAACTCCCCCAGGATTGTTGTTTGTATGACCGGTACCCATGGATTCGGCCTGCCGTGGAGTGTGATCGATTGGTGGAGGGGGAGTAAAAACTTTACTATTCTGTTTGGGAACCGCCTATATGTATCTAGCATGGAAGATATTGAGATCTCTTAGGTGCTATGTTGACAATGAAAGCATATCACCCAAAATTTTGTTTCATCCCTGTTTTAAAAGCTCGATCTCTGGCACCTCTGTAAACCAATGCGTCCCTCTGTGAAGGGCCTATCTATTTTACTTAACTGTTGAGCCATCCTCTTCTTATAAAAAGGCACCAGTTAGAGAGCACATCCGTCATTTGTATGCTTTGTTATTAATTGATATTGAGTATGAGTATCACTGGATCTCTTTTACCATGAGTTACAATGTCTAGTCAGTCTATGTTCTTTGGAGGTGCTGTGCATTTATGTTTTGCGGTCTCAGAAAGGGCTAGCGAGATACCAGTTTATCATATTGTATTTTGATTATTTTGATTAAATTGTTGTCATCCGAGACTTATTATTATTGCTCGCTAGTTGATTATGCCATTGATATAAGCAAATATGAGACCTAAATGTTATACTGAATGTGGTTAGTCTATAATCTTAGCTGAAGATCTAAACATAAGTTAGACATATTTAAAACAACAAGATCAAACAGAGTTTGTAAAATTTTTCTTTATCACTTTCAGTTTATCAACTGAATTGTTTGAGGACAAGCAAATGTTTAAGCTTGGGGGAGTTGATACATATCCAACGTATCTACTTTTCCAAACACTTTTGCCCTTGTTTTGGACTCTAATTTGCATGATTTGAACGGAACTAACCCAGACTCGCGTTGTTTTCAACTGAATTTCATTAGTGTTATTTTTGTGCAGAAATAAAAGTTCTCGGATTGACCTGAAAATTTATGGTGAATGTTTCTGGAATTAATAAAAAATACTGGCAAAAGAATCTACTGGAGAGAGGACACCCCCTGGCCACAAGCCTACACGGCGCCCCCCTAGGCCGCGCCGCGTGGCTTGTGGGGTCCCTGAGGCTCCACCGACCTCGTTTGCACTTCTATATATTCCTATCCGGGGATTTTAAAAATCAGAGAGAAGAGTTCATCGCGTTTTACGATACGGAGCCGCCGCCACCTCCTATTCTTCTTCGGGAGGGGAGATTTGGAGTCTGATTTGGGCCCTCGAGAGGGGAAATCGACGCCGTCGTCAGCACTAACCATCCTTCATCACAAATTTCATGATGATCTCCATCGTTCATGAGTAATTCCATCGTAGGCTTGCTGGACGGTCATGCGTAGGATGAGATCTATCATGTAATCGAGTTAGTTTTGTTAGGGTTTGATCCCTAGTATCCACTATGTTCTGAGATTGATGTTGCTATGACTATGCTATGCTTAATGCTTGTCACTAGGGCCCGAGTGCCATGATTTCAGATCTGAACCTATTATGTTTTCATGAATATATATGTGTTCTTAATCATGTCTTGCATGTTATAGACACCTATTACAAGTTATGATCCGCATCCCCCAGGGTGACAATAACTGGGATTCATTCTGGTGATTACCATAGTTTGAGGAGTTCATGTATTCACTAAATGCTAATGCTTTGGTCCAGTTCCCTATTAAAAGGAGGCCTTAATATCTCTCAGTTTCCATTAGGACCCACTGCCACGGTAGGACAAAAGATGTCATGCAAGTTCTTTTCCATAAGCATGTATCACTATATATGGAAAGTTTTTATTATTTCTGTGCCCCTGGTTCCTTAGCCATACTCATTCATCACCACGGTCTTAACTTTTGCTCACTTTTCCCCACCCCCTTGGCCGAAACCCTCAGAACTGGTCACAAACAGTGGATGACGTCGGGTCAGTGCTTTGACCGTTAACTCTGACGAGTGGGGCCGCGCTGATTGTGTAGCCCGTTGGACTTGATGAGTGGGGTTGCGACGGACGGTGCCGCGGTTAGCCCGTTGGTCCGTGGTTAGAATTGGGCCATGCGCGCGCTGCAACGACAGAAGCCTGTTATGCATGCATGACATGTCCAGCTAGCCTGCATGCATGCACGTAGCTAGCCTACCTGCATGCACCGCCGCCCGCCGCCACGATGCGCTGACCGGGCTCTTTTTCACGCGAGCCGCCATAGACGCTGACCGGCCTCATTTTCACGCGAGCCGCAACGAACGCACGGACGGTTGTTGCCGCTGGTTCGTATCATCTCCCAAGCGTCTCTCCTCGACGTAGAGTATTGTTTCACACTTATCGATCCACTCGCATCTATTCAACATGTCAATTAAAACCCGTTGGCAATTAAAGTGGCATATCGATCGACGCGGCTTGTTTGAACATAGCAAATCCAAAGCGCGGCCGGTGCCAATCCCCTTTCCCTATTTAAACCACCACCCCTGCACCTATTCTCCACACATCCGTTTGCGCCGCCCCCTTTACCCAAACCCAGAGTACTCTGAAAGTGAGGCGAGGATGCAGTACAACGGCCCCACCTTCGAGCTCCCACCGACCGTGCCGGAGAGACGGTATCCAGCCAGCGTTGTCGTGGAGAGGACGCTCCGCGTGTAGGCATTCTCATGCTGGAGGGGTGCAAGGGGGTTTGTCGAGTGGTTCCTCCGTGCGGGCTTTGCCCACCTCCTGGCGGGCTCGCCGGTGATGTTTCGCCTGGAGGAAGTGCGTCCAAACTCCAGGACTCCGCCGATAGGGCTCACCTTCACCTTCTCCAACAGATTTGATGCGTACTGCCTCCTGGGCAAGGTGTTTTGGTGTGGATGCGAATTCATCACATTCACAACCCACAACATCTTCACAAACTTCAACTGCATCTTCGCCACCCGCGATGGTATGCACAGCCTCCCCTACTACATCGGCCAGGATGGCATGGAGAGGGAGCAGTGAAGAGAAGGCGCAGTGAAGATGGTGGTGAAGTCCCGGTCTCGATCGTGAGCTTGTCTTCCCATAGGGTGTTAGGGATTTTTATCTTTTATATATTTCTATCTTAATTATGTCGTTGGTTGTACCGTGAACTTTTGATCTCTGTCGTGTTATCCCCTAAGAACTTTGTTATGCTTGCTACCCTTATTTGATAGGGAATCCCTATTTGATATGTCGTTGGTTATCAGTGTTTTTGCTTTATATTTCTATCTTATTTGACGTGAGATAAATCGCTAGATGGATATGGTGCCGTACACGAGCCCTTCTACTAAATCAATCAATGATTGAGTATTCCTAATGAAAACCAGCAAGTTTTCGCCCATTTAGAGTAGGGTCAAGTTTTCGAACGCGCGGATAATGGAGTAGTTGAAGTGTCAAAAAGGAAACTAAAGTTATAAAAATTATCCATGTTGATGTTGAAAAGAAGAAGAAGAAGAAAAGCTAAAAAATTTGAATTGTTGGTGGCCATATTCCGTATATTGTATGAACAAAAACAAGCTAATTTTTGAATAGTTTGTGGACTATGCTATGGTTTAGGGTACCCTATGTTTAGAAGTATGTTATGGTTGCTACTTTTTATGTTATGGATGTATGCTTGCTACGTGAGATATCGGTCGATGGATATGGTGTCGTAGCCGAGCCGTAGACAAGCTCTCTAGATGGATATGGTGCCATAGCCGAGCCTAGACATGCTCTCTAGATTGATATGCTGGATAATGGTGCCACCGGACTTTATTCTAGACGTGGTTTCAGATGGATATCATCATCTAAATAATTAAGTATGACATGTTCTTGATAAAAACAAAAACAAAAAATCTTGTATACAATATTTTTCTTGCAACAAAAACTTGTTTATAATACCCGCAGTCAAAAAATGAAAGTGTTGTGTCATAGGCAATATACAGAAGGAAATTGCCATGATATGTACAAATAAATTTGACATGTGCAAGTCCAACAATAAATCGATTTATCATCATGCACTATTTTTGTTCGGCATGGCAATAAATGGATTTACCATGGTAATAATTGCTACTGCAACAAAAGACCTTCCAACGGCGCCAGAAACACGTGCTGACGGGAGACTATTCTTGTCTTGATTCTCCTCAGCAACGGCACCAGGAATCCTTCTGCTACGGCTACGCCTTTAGGGACTTCCTAGGAAAATATGCAAAGGATTCCCCCGTGGCCTTGGAGCCTTGTGTTGGTGTTCCCTCGAAGCGGAAAGGGTGATGTAGCACAGCGGTGGTAAGTATTTCCCTCGGTTTTGAGAACCAAGGAATCGATCCAGTGAAGGAGTATCACAAGTACCTGCACAAACACAAAAAGCTTGCTCCCAACGCTATGAAGGGGTTGTCAATCCCTTGTAGATTGTTTTCCAAGTGAGAATTTAAAGCAACAAAGTAACAAAGCAAAGTAAAAGCGCAAATGGAAACGATAGGTGTGAATAGACCCGGGGGCTGTAGTGTTCACTAGTGGCTTCTCTCATGAAAGCAAGTAGACGGTGGGCGAACAAATTACTGTCGAGCAATTGATAAAACCGCGCAAAGTCGTGACGTCATCTATGGCAATGATTATATCTATAGGCATCACGTCCAAACCAAGTAGACCGATACTTTCTGCATCTACTACTATTACTCCACACGTCGACCGCTATGCAGCATGCATCTAGTGTATTAAGTCCAAAAGAACAGAGTAACGCCTTAAGCAAGATGACATGATGTAGATGGACAATCTCATATCTACCACAAATCCCATCTTGTTACCCTTGATGGGAACTACACGATGTGTGCCTTGCTGCTCCTAGTGTCACTGGGAAAGGTCACCACACGGTATGAACCCAAAACCAAGCACTTCTCCCATTGCAAGAATCATAGATCTAGTTGGCGAAACAAAACCCAAGACTCGGAGAGACTTACAAGGATATCAAATCATGAATATAAGAAATCAGCAAAGACTCAAATATATATCATAGATAATCTGATCACAAATCCACAATTCATCGGATCTCGACAAACACACCGCCAAAGAGGATTACATCGGATAGATCTCCATGAAGATCATGGAGAACTTTGTATTGATGATCCAAGAGAGAGAAGAAGCCATGTAGCTACTAACTACAGACCCATAGGTCTGAAGTGAACTACTCATGAGTCATTCAAGGGGCGATGATGTTGATGTAGAAGCCCTCCAACTCCAATGTCCCCTCCGGAAGGGCGCCGGGAAGGGTCTCCAGATGGGATCTCGTGGAAATGGAAGCTTGTGGCGGCGAAAAAGTGTTTTTGTGGATTCCCTGATTTTTTCTGTATTTTAGGGAATATGGAAACTAGCAAGGTAATCATGAACTTTCAAAATAACAAGGCCAAAAGAAAGTTATCCCTACAAAAGCATATAGTCTGGCTATGCTCTATCATCATTGCACAACGAATTTAAATCATGCACAACCTCGGTATTGGCCAAGTAATTGTTTTCACACCTTTACTTTCTCAAACCTTTTCAACTCTCACGCAATACATGAGCGTGAGCCATGGTTTAAGCACTATAAGTGGTGTGGAGTGTGGTGGAGGTTGCGAGACAAACAAGGAGAAGATGATCACATTAACTAGGCATATCAATGAGCTGTGGAGATGCTCATCAATAGATATCAATGTGAATGTGTAGGGATTGCCATACAAATGATGCACTAGAGCTAAGAGTATGTGAAAGCTCTTTAAAGAAAACTAGTGGGTGTGCATCCAACTTGCTTGCTCACGAAGACCTAAGGAAAATTTGAGGAAGCCTATCATTGGAATATACAAGCCAAGTTATGTAATGAAAATTTCCCACTAGCTATATGGTGGTGACAATCATGAAGATCATGGTGCTTAATAAGCACAAGTGTGGATGGATAAGAGCATTGTCCCTTCTCTCTTTTTATCTCAATTTTTTGGTGGGCTCTTTGGCCTCTTTTTTTATTTAATTTTTTATTCTTTTGGTGGGAATCTTTGGCCTCTTTTATTTCCTCACATGGGACAATGATCCATCAATGATGATCATCACACTTTCAACTCAAAACTTAGAGCAACGATGACTCTATATGGAATGCCTCCGGTAGCGTACCGTGGCAATGATCTAGCATGGCATAGACATTAATGGAAACATCATGCTAGCTATGTTACGATCATGCAATGGCAATGTAGAAGTGGTGGCACATGTCATGGTGGTAGTTGCATGGCAATATATCTCAGAATGACTTTGAAAAAGCCATAATAGGTAGGTATGGTGGCCGTTTTGAGGGAGGCTAATGGTGGGTTTTGTGCACCGGCGAAAGTTGCACCGCACTAAGAAGATAGTGATGGTGGAAGGTGAAAGTGCATCTAAACCATGGACTCAACATTAGTCATGAAGAACTCATATACGTGTTGCAAAAGTTTTAGTAGTAATCGAAACAAAGCATTCAACGCATACTCCTAGGGGAAGGGTTGGTAGGTATATACCATCGCGCGATCCCGACCGCCACACGAAGGATGACAATCAATAGACTAATCATGCTCAGACTTCATCACATAGCGGTTCACCATACGTGCATGCTACGGGAATCACTAACTTCAACACAAGTATTTCTAGATCCACAACACCTTACTAGCATAACTTCAATATTACCACAACCACAACTCAAAACTAATTGAGATGAATCAAACTTCTCTAACTATTCAATGCACATGAAGGTGGAAGTTTTCATATCCCTTTGGATAACTACCCCTTTTGAGACTACTTTCAAAGCATAGATCAACTACCAAGCCACGCACTGCCGTGCTCTAAAAGATATAAGTGAAGCACATAGAGCAAAATCAACTAGCTCAAAAGATATAAGTGAAGCACATGTGAGCTGAATTGTCTACCAAAGGATATAAGTGAAGCTCGACAAAATCACGGTGACTGCATGTCTCTCTCTAGGTGTGCAGCAAGGATGATTGTGACACAACAAAAATAAAAGACTCCTATGATACAAGACGCTCCAAGCAAAACACATAACATGTGGTGAATAAAAATATAGCCCTAAGTAACGTTACCGATGGATTGAAGACGAGAGAGGGGATGCCTTCCCGGGGCATCCCCAAGCTTAGGCTTTTACGACATCCTTGAATCTCTTGGGGTGCCTTGGGCATCCCCAAGCTTGAGCTTTTGCCACTCTTAATCTCTTTGTCCATAACAACTTCACCCAAAACTTGAAAACTTCACAACACGAAACTTAAACAGAAACTCGTGATAACATTAGTATAAGAAAGCAAACCACCACTTCCTTAGGTACTGTAGCAAACTTAAATTCTACTTATGTTGATGTTGGGTTATTGTATTTTCAATCTTCCATGGCTAATACCCCCCGACACTATCCATAATTTCATCAAAATAAGCAACCAACACAATAAAAACAGAATCTGTTAACAACAGACCAGTCTGTATACTTCGTATACTTCTGGTACTTCAAAAATTCTGAAAAATTACGAAAGTCTGAAGAATTTGCGTAGCAATCAGCAGCAAAAAGAATCAACTCAAAAGCTCTTACATCAAAAAATGAAAATTCTTTTCATGAGCAGAAAGTTTCTCTCTTTTCCAGCATGACCAGACGATCATCCCCAAGACTAATCATAATGGTTTTGCTTGGCACAAACCCAAAAAGAAACACAAAAAACACAATCATAACAGAATTATGAAAGTGTGGAAAACACAAAACAGAAAGAAAAAGGATAGATTCGTTGGGTTGCCTCCCAACAAGCGCTTTTGTTTAACGCCCTTAGCTAGGCAAAAGGTGATGGAATCACGTATAGTCATCTTTGGTGCTCAAACCATAAGTAGCCCTCATCATAGATTCATAAGGCAATCTTATTTTCTTTCTAGGAAAGTGCTCCATGCCCTTATTTAAAGGAAATTTAAATCTAATATTCCCTTCCTTCATATCGATGATAGCACCAATAGTCCTTAGGAATGGTCTACCAAGAATAATGGGACATGAAGGATTGCAATCTATGTCAAGTACAATGAAATCCACAAGTACATAGTTCTTATTTGCAACAATAAGAACATCATCGATCCTTCCCATGGGTTTCTTGACAGTAGAATCCGCAAGATGCAAATTAAGAGAACATTCTTCAATCTCATGAAAACCAAGAATATCACATAAAGACTTTGGAATCGCGGAAACACTAGAACCCAAATCACACAAAGCATTGCACTCATAGTTTTTGATCTTCATTTTGATAGTAGGTTCCCACTCATCATGAAGTTTTCTAGGTATAGAGACTTCTAGTTCGAGCTTCTCTTCATGAGATTTCATCATAGCATCTACGATATGCGCAGTAAAGGCTTTGCTTTGGCTATAAGCATGTGGAGAATTTGCAATGGATTGCATCAAAGAAATGCATTCAAACAAGGAGCAATTATCATAATTGAATTCCTTGAAATCCAAAGTGGGAGTTTCATTACTACCCAAAATTTTGATTTCTTCTACTCCACTCTCCACACCTTTATCATCAAGATGTGTGGACTCCGAATCATTGGGGTGTTTTTCAACCAAAGTGGATTCATATTCAGCCCCTTCATCAATAGGTTTGACACGCGAAAACAAATATTCAAGAGGAGTCACACCAAGCACTTTAAGATCTTCGTGATTTGCATCACTAGAAGGCACCCTTTTAAACCATTCATGCCTAGCGCGAATTTGGGCGGTTCTTTCTTTGCTCTCATTCATTGAGACACGCATAGCTTTCAAAGTTTCCTCCAAGTTGACCTTGGGAGGAGCGCAACTAACTTTCAAAGCATCAATATCATAAGACATCCTATCAACGCTCTTAGCCAAATCGTCTATTTTGAGTAGTTTTTCCTCTATGGACGCATTGAAAATCTTTTGAGAGTTGATGAACTCTTTGATATTACTCACTAAATCAGAGGGTAATTTGTTGTGATTTCCATAAGTGTTGTTGTAGGAATTTCCATAATGGTTAGAGGAGTTACTAGGGAAAGGCCTAGGAACATAGTTTCCTCTAAAAGCATTGTTGTTGCCAAAATTGTTCCTACCAACAAAATTCACGTCCAAACTAGCATTGCTACTCTCAATCAAGGAAGATAGTGGAATGTCATTAGGATTTAAAGGAGCGTTTCTACTAGCAACCAAATTCATCAACTCATCCATCTTAGCACTAAGCGAGTTAATTTCTTCTATACCATGTACCTTTTTGCTAGCAGGTGACCTTTCAGTGTGCCACCGAGAGTAGTTGGTCATGATATTGTCTAGGAGTTTTGTAGCGTCTCCTAACGTGATTTCCATAAACGTTCCACCTGAGGCGGAGTCCCAGATATTGCGAGAAGCGAAATTCAAGCCAGCGTAAAAGACTTGTATAATCATCCACAAACTCAAGCCATGAGGAGGATAATTTCTAATCATAAGCTCCATCCTCTCGCAAGATTGTGCAACGTGTACATGATCAAGTTGCTTGATATTCATGATATCGCTACATAAGGAGATGATCTTCGCCGGCGGAAAATACTTGGATATGTAAGCATCTTTGCACTTATCCCAAGAATCGATACTATTTTTAGGCAAAGAAGAAAACCAAGTTTATGCGCGATCTCGCAACGAGAAAGGAAAAAAGCTTCAACTTAATCACGTAATTATCCACATCTATTTCCTTTTGCATATCACAAAGCTCAATGAAGGTATTGAGTTGGATGCGACATCTTCACTAGGAAGGCCAGAGAGTTGCTCTTTCATAACAAGATTCAGCAAAGCTGCGTTGATTTCATACTATTCTGCACTAGTGGCGGGAGCAATCGGAGTACTAATAAAATCATTATTATTGCTACTCGAGAAGTCGCAAAGTTTGGTGTTTTCAGCCATGATGACTTCAACAAACAAACAAGCACACAAGCAAGCAAGAAAACCGGCGAAGGAAAACGACAAAAAGGCAAAAGGCAAAAGAAAACAGCAAAGGAGAAAGGCAAATGAAACGGGCAAATGTGAAGTGGGGAGAGGAAAACGAGAGGCAACAAGCAAAAAAGTAAATGCAAGAGATGAGTTTGTGAGACCTACTTGGATAGATCTCTCCTTCCCCGGCAAAGGCGCCAGAAATACTTCTGCTACTGCAACAAAAGTCTGAAGAATTTGCTACGTCATCTATGGCAATGATTATATCTATAGGCATCACGTCTACAACAATTTGACCAATACTTTCTGCATCTACTACTATTACTCCACACGTCAACCGCTATCCAGCATGCATCTAGTGTATTAAGTCCAAAAGAACAGAGTAACGCCTTAAGCAAGATGACATGATGTAGATGGACAATCTCATATCTACGACAAAGCCCATCTTGTTACCCTTGATGGCAACTACACGATGTGTGCTTTGCTGCCCCTACTGTCACTGGGAAAGGTCACCACACGGTACAAACCCAAAACCAAGCACTTCTCCCATTGCAAGAATCATAGATCTAGTTGGCCAAACAAAACCCAAGACTCGAAGAGACTTACAAGGATATCAAATCATGCATATAAGAAATCAACAAAGGCTCAAATATATATCATAGATAATCTGATCGCAAATCCACAATTCATCGGATCTCGACAAACACACCGCCAAAGAGGATTACATCGGATAGATCTCCAAGAAGATCATGGAGAACTTTGTATTGAAGATCCCGTATGTGTGAAGTGAACTACTCATGAGTCATTGGAGGGGCGATGATGTTGATGTAGAAGCCCTCCAATTCCAAAGTCCCCTCCGGCAGGGCGCCGGGAAGGGTCTCTAGATGAGATCTCGCGGAAATGGAAGCTTGTGGCGGCGGAAAAGTGTTTTCGTGGATTCCCTAAGTTTTTTTCTGTATTTTAGGGAATATATAGGCGAAGGAGCTAGGTCAGGGGGGCGCCAGGGAGGCCACAAGCCTGCTAGCCGCCGCCCCCCTGGTGGCGGCTACAGGGCTTGTGGGCCCCCTGTAGCTCTCCTGTCTTGACCCTCAAGCCCCCTGATCTTCTTCCGTTCGGGAAAAACTTATTTCGGGGATTTTATTCCGTTTGGACTCTGTTACAAAATCAGATCTGAAAAGAGCCAAAAACACAGAAAAAACAGGAACTGGCACTTGGCACTGAATTAATAAGTTAGTCCCAGAAAAGATATAAAAGGTACATAAAACATCCAAAGATGACAAGATAATAGCATGAAACCATGAAAAATTATAGATACGTTTGAGAGGTATCAATAATCAAGGGAAAAAACAGAGCGAGCGTGTGGGCCTTCGACACTCAACGCAATGAGACGGTCCAACCAGAGCTTAGTTTCAATTTCGGCCCTAGAACTATGTTTTTTTTCTTCTGCGGTCGGTGTTGTGTGACGAAACTGAAGAAACTGAAAGTGTACAAAACTGACGAAACTGACGGGTACCCGAAACTGACATGATCCACAAATTAAGCAACACAGAGCATAGAGCACATGATCCACAAATTTAAGCAAATCGTAGAGCACATGATCCACAAATTTAACCAAATCCTAGAACACATGACACCACACTAATAACACCTCTAACGAGTGTTGACCAGCAAGTAAGCAAATCCTAGAGCAACTACACAAAAATAAAAGGGATAAAGTCATAAAGCTATCAGATTTGCCTGGTTGTTCAATTGAATCATCTGCTTCAAGTTCTTGTTCATCTTCTTTATTTCCCCCTTCAGATATGCATCCCCAACTGTTAGAGCAGCACTTTCTCAGACCAAATTCATTGTTGCTCACGGCAAATTGAGCTCCCGGGTTGGGGCCCCATTGAATTCAATCCGCTTAACATAGTCATACATCCATTCAAAATGTGTGCATTTCTTCACGATCTGAAATGAAAACATGAACCCAAAATCCCAGATCAAAAAAGAATTTTAAAAAATAGAAAAAGAAATCACAAAAAAATCATGAGATCTAACCTGCCCCTTTGGCTTGCTCTAGCATTTCACGAACTCGCGCCCATAGTTGCCGTTCTTGACCTCCTTTGAAGTTAATCGTATCAGTGGCGCGCTGCAAGGGCAGTCAAGACATCGCTCCATGGGAAGTGAACCATACTGGGTCCACGACGGGCGGGAGGCCGAAGTGGAGCTCGACATATCGCCCAAAGTCGCCGGAGAACAAGAAGTATAGGAGTGGCTCCTCTCGTTGCCGGAGAAGAAGAAGCAGAGGAGGAGTGGATCCTCTCGTCGCTGCAGAATAAGCACCAGAATAAAGGAGGTACCCGAATAAAGGGGAGGCACAACCAACAAGTCTCGTCGATCGCCCTACGATCCAACGATGCGGAGCCGTCCATGTGATACAACGGCGGGGAGCATGCTCGCAGCATGCCCTCGGAATTATTTCTAGAAGACCACATCTGAGGGTTGTCGCTTGGCGCTAGGGTATGATCGGACGGCTGACGTTCGGAGCTAGGGTTAGGTGAAACCCCGCGGGGTTTAGAGGGGTTTTGAGCTGGTCAACGGGGTTTCAAAGGCTTTAACTAAGCATAAATAATTTTAAAAAATTCGAAAAAATATGAAACCTTCGCCGTTCGTCGTTTTAAGGACACACTAACGAGGAAAAATACTAAACTTGGTATACGTACATTTAGGGAAAAACCCTAGCTAGCACGATCGAGGTAAAGTGAGCACCATTAATTAAAAAATCAGAAAAATATAAAACCTGCGCACAATGCTTTCCGCCTCACAAAGGATTCAGTGGCTGCGGCGGTGGAGTCTACCATTGGGGGTTCCGCCATTAATCTTATGGTTACTAAGATCACATACTCGGTTTTTCCTTCATGGTTTCTTGCGAAGAAGTTGGTTTTCATATACTGGATCTACGTTCTTACAAGTCTTCCGTTTTAAGTGTTTCTTTCATCTATGGGGTAATGGTGGCCCGAATTGGCATCGGGAATTTTCTCTATGGAAGAAAGAATGTGATGCTGAATGGGTATTGGTAAGCCCCTCTAAGCGAAGAGTTGCACTAGGTCTGATGGCAATGCATTCTAGGCCTGAAAAATCATGTTTTAAATCTGGATCATCTACACGCAAGAAGCTTTCGTTTGCAACCCTCCAGCAATACAAGGTGTGCAAAGGTTATCGGTGCTCTGTCATGCAGGATGAACTATTGACGTTACAATCTACTGGTTATTCTATTCCACTGCAGGGGTGTGTCATTATCAGTGCACCACCGCCGGTTGAACTTTGGTGGACGATGGCGACACCACATATTACTTTTGGCAAAGTTTGTCAGCCGATGTCATCTCCCGTGTTGTTCGGCACGGAAACTAATATCACCGCGATTGAAGGGGTTTCTTCCTATCATTGTGCTGATTCGGTGTCACCCTCCTCTTCGAGCGGGATTTCAAAAACTTTGGATTTGTCGGTGACGGAAGGCTTCGACTGCGGGCCAGCCCCTATTCAACCTATTGGGACATTGGTGACCTCTTGTTTGATGGGTCCAGATATTCCTTCCTCGCAAGAAGCCCATCAACAATTTGAAGATTTTATCAACGACATCGTTCAGGAGATATTTCCTGCACGACCTGCTCTGAACATGGGCATCTAGCTCCCAACTGCACGTCGCCGATATGCTCCTCCTGCGGCAGGGTGGGTCATTCCAAATCAAATTGTGCTTCTTTTATGCGTGATAATTGTCTTACTTGGAAACGTAAGACCCCACCACCTCCCTTGTCGCCTATTTCTCGGGAACATCTGTTGTTCTTGGGGAAGCCGTAGAGCCTGCCGAACAGTTCCTTCCTGTCCTATCGCACTCATCGCCTCCCAGGACTCCCTCAGAGCCACCGCAATTAATGCCTCCTCCTCCTACAACTCTCCCTGACATGGCCAACTTCGAGCTAGACCCCGGGCGGTATGTGCCTCCGGGCCATAACATCATCGACGGTGGCCCTGACTGCCTCCCACGAACGTTCATCACGCCGGCAATCCCCATTGCCCGCAGGCATGAACAGTATGTCATCACCGACGTGATGCCTGCCCCGCCTGCTGATCAAGTTGCTCAGGTACGGCCGGAGGTTGTTGATCTTCTGCACAACTTGGGCTTTCATGTCCGCTCTGCTCGACCTTGGATAGAGGGGGTAGGTTTAATCGAGCTTAGGGATGCTGGTGAAAGCTTTGCTGCAGATCGGATGGTCCCCCAGGATTTGGGGAATGATACTTTTGTCATATGCATGCGACACAATGAGGGAGTAGGTTTTAGAGGTGTTGCTGGTTTCCGCCAGGGCTGTCTCATGTTTTTAGAAGTACCTTTCGATTTCCGCAATACTAATGATCTTCGGGCTGCGGTTAACACTTTTGGTGAATTCCACCATTGGGTCAGTGATGATCCATACCTAGTCCGCTCCATTTTTTTTTGCATCTTTCCCCGATGATATTCTGGTTCCCCGCAGTGTCACTTTTTCGGAGTATGCTGCTTGGGGTGGAGCGAGGGTTTCTTGGTCTGCACCTCTGTTCATCCTGGGTGCAGGATTTGTTGAACAGATGCCGAATGATGAGGGTCACATGCCCCTCAATGGCAACCCCCATCTCTTGCCAGCAGGATAATCCACTCTTTGCTCTTCCGCCATATCCAGCTCTGGGATGGAACGTTGTGCCACCACCACCACCACCTCCAATGCCTGAGCCTCTGGTTCAGCACGATGATGGTGGTTGGGGCTGGCAACCTGGAGCTCTTGCTGATGAACCCACTGATACGTCCATTTTGCATCATGCTTTCATGTTGATATTTATTGCTTTATGGGCTGTTATATTACTTTGTGGTACCATATTTATGCTATTTCTCTCTTATTTTGCTATGTTTATTTGAAGAGGGAGAATTCAGGCAGCTGGAATTCTGGACTGGAAAATGAGCAAATCTTAGTCCACTATTCTGCACAACTCCAAATGCCTTGAAAATTTACGTGGAATTTTTTGGGATTATATAAAAAATACTGGGCGAAAGAAGTACCAGAGGGGAGCTAGATATCTGATGACTGATGGTGGTTCATACTTCATTCATGGTGTTTTCCGCAAGATGCTCGCTAAGTATGATGTCAACCATAGAGTTGCATCTCCTTATCATCCTCAGTCTAGTGGTCAAGTGGAGTTGAGTAATAGGGAGATCAAATTGATCCTACGAAAGACCATCAATAGATCTCGAAAGAATTGGTCTAGCAACTTGACGATGCACTATGGGCTTATAGAACTGCTTATAAGAATCCCATGGGCATGTCGCCGTATAAAATGGTTTACGGTAAGGTTGTGATTTACCTCTTGAGCTGGAACACAAAGCTTATTGGGCAATCAAAGAGCTCAACTTCGATTTCAAACTTGACGGTGAGAAGTGGTTGTTTGATATCAGCTCATTAGATGAATGGAGGGCCCAGGCATATGAGAGTTCCAAGTTGTTTAAGGAAAAGCTTAAGAGATGGCACGACAAACAAATACAGAAACGAGAGTTCAATGTAGGTGATTATGTCCTGCTATACAATTCTCGTTTGAGATTCTTCGCTGGCAAGCTTCTCTCTAAATGGGAAGGTCCTTACATTATTGAGGAAGTATATCGTTCCGATGCCATCAAAATCAATAACACGGAAGGAAATTTTCATAGAGTGGTAAATGGGCAAAGAATCAAGCATTATATCTCCGGTACTCCCATAAATGTTGAGACCAATATCATCAGTGTCATAACTCCAGAGGAGTACATAAGGGATGTTTATCAGCCTGTTTCAGACCCTGAAAACGAAGAGTTATCTCTTTCGGTAAGAAATTGGACTCCGATGCTTTTCCAATACGAAATTTCCTCCGTTTTGGAATTTTTGGAAAATTAGAAAAATAAAAAGCAGTCTGAAGAGCGCACGAGGCGGCCACAAGCTTGGAAGCCGCCACCCCCTGGTGGCGGCTAGAGGGTTTGTGGGCACCTCGTGTGCCTCCCGGACTCTGTTTTCTTGCGGAGCACTCCTTCTGGTCCAGAAAAAATGAATATATATTTGCCCGAAGGTTTTGATCTCCGTATCGCGCAGTCTTCCTCTGTTTTCGTTTCGAGCTTGTTGTCTGCCGCAGAATTAGAGCAAAGATGTCTCAGGAATCTGTTGGGGAGAATGATCTTCACCAAGTTCATGAAGAAGTAGATGCTGATCTGAAAAGAGTAGAAGTCACGGAATCCAGGGACCAAGCTAAGGAGAAAACCCAAGCTAAGGAGGAAGTTCAACCTATGTTCAACATTGAAAACGTTGAAGGAGTAGATTTTCTCTAACCCTTCCTCCACGTGATGTCTCCATCCTTGATTGAACTCTTGAGGTTTTGCGAAACAACTCATGCTCGCAATATTTCCCTTTCTCGTGAAGTTGTTTTGCTGGAAAACCATGTCACAGATCTCAAAGGTATACATCAAAGATTGATAGCTCTCCTGGAATCAAAGGCAACAGCTCCACCACCATCACCACCGAAGGAAGACAACTAAGCATTGGTATGGGCAATCCCCTTGGCTTCTGCCAAGCTTGGGGGAGTTGCCCTGGTATCGTATCACCTTTATATCTTTTGCTTTTACCTTTGTTTTAGTTCTTTCCTTTTGAGTTTTTATTTCTTCTCTGAGAGGAATAAGTCTTTAGTGTTTAGTTTGAGTCTTTTGCTTTTCTCTCTCCCCCGATGTATTCGAGCTTACGAGCTATATAATAAAGAGTATCTTAGTCAAGGGCTTTGCTTTATGTCGTGATCAA
The DNA here is from genome assembly GCF_904849725.1 of Hordeum vulgare subsp. vulgare. Lineage (NCBI taxonomy): Eukaryota > Viridiplantae > Streptophyta > Magnoliopsida > Poales > Poaceae > Hordeum > Hordeum vulgare. The sequence goes on from NC_058520.1 coordinate 544,600,576, forward strand.
AAGTATGAAAAGAACGATAGCATGAAAGATCATGAGACGATCTTATGGAAAGTGATAACTTCACATATGACACGTATGATGATTGAAACTTGTTGATAATAAATCAACATAGACCTCAGTCATTGTTGCAATTAATAAGAAGTAATAAGGAAAGAGAGGTTTGATGGGGAACGTCGCATGGGAAACAAAAATTTTCCTACGCGCACGAAGACCTATCATGGTGATGTCCATCTACGAGAGGGGATGAGTGATCTACGTACCCTTGTAGATCGTACAGCAGAAGCGTTAGAGAACGCGGTTGATGTAGTGGAACGTCCTCACGTCCCTCGATCCGCCCCGCGAACAATCCCGCGATCAGTCCCACGATCTAGTACCGAACGGACGGCACCTCCGCGTTCAGCACACGTACAGCTCGACGATGATCTCTGCCTTCTTGATCCAGCAAGAGAGACAGAGAGGTAGAAGAGTTCTCCGGCAGCGTGACGGCGCTCCGGAGGTTGGTGATGATCTTGTCTCAGCAGGGCTCCGCCCGAGCTCCGCAGAAACGCGATCTAGAGGAAAAACTATGGAGGTATGTGGTCGGGCTGCCGTGGCAAAAGTTGTTTCAAATCAGCCCTAATACCTTAGTATATATAGGAGGGAGGGGGAGGGAAGAGGCAGCCTCAAACCCTCAAGGTTTGGCCGAAATTGGAGGTGGAGGAGTCCTACTCCAATCCTACTTGGAGTAGGATTCCACCTTCCCACTTGGAAACTCTTTCCACCTTGTGTTTTTTCCTTCTCAAACCTTATGGGCCTTAGTGGGAACTTATTCCAGCCCACTAGGGGCTGGTTTATCTCTTCCCATAGCCCATGAGACCCCTTGGGGCGTGACACCCCTCCCGATGGTCCCCGGCACCCCTCCCGGCACTCCCGGTACACTACCGATGAGCCCGAAACTTTTCCGGTAATGCACGAAAACCTTCCGGTAACCAAATGGGGTCATCCTATATATCAATCTTCGTTTCCGGACCATTCCGGAAACCCTCGTGACGTCCGTGATCTCATCCGGGACTCCGAACAACATTCGGTAACCAACCATATAACTCAAATACGCATAAAACAACGTCGAACCTTAAGTGTGCAGACCCTGCGGGTTCGAGAACTATGTAGACATGACCCGAGAGACTCCTCGGTCAATATCCAATAGCGGGACCTGGATGCCCATATTGGATCCTACATATTCTACGAAGATCTTATCGTTTGAACCTCAGTGCCAAGGATTCATATAATCCCGTATGTCATTCCCTTTGTCCTTCGGTATGTTACTTGCCCGAGATTCGATCGTTAGTATCCGCATACCTATTTCAATCTCGTTTACCGGCAAGTCTCTTTACTCGTTCCGTAATACAAGATCCCGCAACTTACATTAAGTTACAATGCTTGCAAGGCTTGTGTGTGATGTTGTATTACCGAGTGGGCCCCGAGATACCTCTCCGTCACACGGAGTGACAAATCCCAGTCTTGATCCATACTAACTCAACGAACACCTTCGGAGATACCTGTAGAGCATCTTTATAGTCACCCAGTTACGTTGCGACGTTTGATACACACAAAGTATTCCTCCGGTGTTAGTAAGTTATATGATCTCATGGTCATAGGAATAAATACTTGACACGCAGAAAACAGTAGCAACAAAATGACACGATCAACATGCTACGTCTATTAGTTTGGGTCTAGTCCATCACATGATTCTCCTAATGATGTGATCCCGTTATCAAGTGACAACACTTGCCTATGGCCAGGAAACCTTGACCATCTTTGATCAACGAGCTAGTCAACTAGAGGCTTACTAGGGACAGTGTTTTGTCTATGTATCCACACAAGTATTGTGTTTCCAATCAATACAATTATAGCATGGATAATAAACGATTATCATGAACAAAGAAATATAATAATAACTAATTTATTATTGCCTCTAGGGCATATTTCCAACAGTCTCCCACTTGCACTAGAGTCAATAATCTAGTTCACATCACCATGTGATTCCAATGAATCCAACACCCATATAGTTATGGGGTCTGATCACGTCTTGCTCGTGAGAGAGGTTTTAGTCAACGGTTCTGAAACTTTCAGATCCGTGCGTCCTTTACAAATCTTTATGTCATCTTATAGATGCTGCTACTACGTGCTATTCGGAAATGCTCCAAATATCTACTCTACTATACGAATCCGTTTCACTACTCATAGTTATTCGGATTAGTGTCAAAGCTTGCATCGCCGTAACCTTTTACGACAAACTCTTTAACCACCTCCATAATCGAGAAAAAACCCTTAGTCCATTAGTTACTAAGGATAAATTTTGACCGCTGCTAGTGATTCAATCATGGATCACTCTCTGTACCTCTCAACATATTTTGAGTCAAGGCACATATCAGGTGCGGTACACAGCATGGCATACTTTAGATTCTACGGCTAAGGCATAGAAGACGACCTTCGTCTATTCTCTTTATTCTGCCGTGGTCGGGTTTTGAGTCTTACTCAAATTCACACCTTACAACGCAACCAAGAACTCCTTCTTTGCTGATCTATTTTGAACTCCTTCAAAAACTTGTCAAGGCATGCATCTTGTTGAAACTTCCATTAAGCGCTTTCGATCTATCTCCATAGATCTTTGATGCTCAACGTTCAAGTAGCTCAATCCAGGTATTCCTTTGAAAACTCCTTTCAAACAACCTTGTATGCTTTACAGAAATTCTACATTACTTCTGATCCACAATATGTCAACCACATATACTTATCAGAAATTCTATAGTGCTCCCACTCACTTCTTTGGAAATACAAGTTTCTCATAAACCTTGTACAAACCCAAAATCTTTGATCATCTCATCAAAGTGCTTATTCCAACTCCGAGATGCTTGCACCAGTCCATTGAAGGATCGCTGGAGTTTGCATACTTGTTAGTATCCTTAGGATCGACAAAACCTCATGGTTGTATCTCATACAATGTTTGCTCAAGGAAACCGTCGAGGAAACAATGTTTTGACATCCTACGTGCAATACTTCAGAAATAATGCAGCAACTACTAACATAATTCCAACAGACCTTTAGCATCGCTACGAGTGAGAAAGTATCATCATAGTCAACTGTTTGATCTTGTCGAAAACATCTTTGCGACAAGTCGAGCTTTTCTTAATAGTGACTTATCACCATCATTGTCTGTCTTCTTTTAAAGATCCATTTTTACTCAATAGTCCTATGACCATCAAGTAGTTCTACCAAAGTCTACACTTTGTTTTCACACATGGATCCTCTCTCGGATTTCATGGCTTGCAGCCATTTGTCGGAATCTGGGCCCACCATCGCTTTCTCCATAACTCGTAGGTTCACTGTTTCTCAACAACATGACCTCCAAGACAGGGTTACCGTACTACTCTGTAGCAGTACGCGACCTTGTCGACCTACGAGGCTTGTAGTAACTTGATCCGATGCTTGATGATCACCATCATCAGCTTCCACTTCAATTGGTGTAGGCGCCACAGGAACAACTTCCTGCGCCCTGCTACACACTGGTTGAAGTGATGGTTCAATAACCTCATCAAGTTCTACTACCCTCCCACTCAATTCTTTCGAGAGAAACCTTTCCTCGAGAAAGGATCCGTTTCTATAAACAAACACTTTGCTTTCGGATCTGAGATAGGAGATGTACCCAACTGTTTTGGATATCCTATGAAGATGCATTTATCCGCTTTGGGTTCGAGCTTATCAGACTGAAACTTTTTCACATAAGTGTCGAAGCCCCAAACTTTCAAGAAACGACAGTTTAGATTTCTCCAAACCTCAGTCTATACTGTGTCATCTCAACGGAAATACGCGGTGCCCTATTTAAAGTGAGTGCGGTTGTCTCTAATGCATAACCCATAAACGATAGTGGTAATTCGATAAGAGACATCATAGTATGCATCATACCAAATAGTGCGTGGCTATGATGTTCAGACACATCATCACACTATGATGTTCTAGGTGGCATGAACTGCGAAACAACTTCCACATTGTCTTAACTGCGTACCAAAACTCGTAACTCAGATATTCATTTCTATGATCATATCGTAGACAGTTTATCCTCTTGTTACGACGAACTTCACTCTGAAACAGAATTGAACCTTTCAATATTTCAGACTTGTGATTCATTAAGTAAATACTCTAGTATCTACTCAAATCGTCAGTGAAGTAAGAACATAATGATATCCACTGCGTGCCTCAGCACCCATTGGACTGCATACATCAAAATGTATCACTTCCAATAAGTTACTATCTTATTTCATCTCAATGAAAACAAGGCCTTGCTCACGTGGTATGATTTGCATGTCACTAGTGATTCGAAATCAGGTGAGTACAAAGATCCATCAGCATGGAGCCTCTTCATGCAATTTATACTGACATGACTCAAGCGGCAGTTCCACAAGTAAGTGGTACTATCATTATTAACTCGTATCTTTTGGCACCAATGTGTAACACTACAATCGAGATTCAATAAACCATTGAAGGTGATCATTCAAGCAAATAGAGTAACCATTATTCTCTTTGAATGAATAATCGTATTGCAATGAACACGATCCAATCATGTTCACGCTTAACGCAAACACCAAATAACAATTATTTAGGTTCAACACCAATCCCGATGGTAGAGGGAGCGTGCGACGTTTGATTATATCAACCTTGGAAACACTTCCAACACGTATCGTCACCTCGCCTTTAGCTAGTCTCCGTTTATGCCGTAGCTTTCATTTTGCGTTACTAATCACTTAGCAACCGAACCGGTATCCAATACCCTCGTGCTACTAGGACTACTAGTAAAGTACACATCAACATTATGTATATCAAATATACTTCTCTCGACTTTTGCCAGCCTTCTTATCCACCAAGTATCTAGAGTTGCTCCGCCTCAGTGACTGTTCCCCTTATTACAGAAGCACTTAGTCTCGGGTTTTGGGTTTAATCTTGGGTCTCTTCATTAGTGCAGCAACTGTTTTGCTGTTTCACGAAGTATCCCTTCTAGCCCTTGCCTTTCTTGAAACTTAGTGGTTTTACTAACCATCAACTATTGATGCTCCTTCTTGATTTCTACTTTCGCACTGTCAAACATCGCGAATCACTCAAAAGATCATAGTATCTATCCTTGATATGTTATAGTTCATCACGAAGCTCTCATAGCTTGGTGGCAGTGACTTTGGAGAACCATCACTATCTCATCTGGAAGATTAACTCCCACTTGATTCAAGCGATTGTCGTACTCAGACAATCTGAGCACATGCTCAACGATTGAGCTTTTCTCCTTTACTTTGTGGACAAAGAATCTTGTTTGGAGGTCTCGTACCTCTTAACAAGGGCACAAGCATGAAATCACAATTTCATCTCTTCGGAACATCACTTATGTTCCGTGACGTTTTACAACGTTTTCGGCGCCTTGCTTCTAAGCCATCAAGTATCTTGCACTGAACTATCGTGTAGTCATCAGTAACGTGTATGTCGGATGTTCATAGCATCCACAGACGACGCTCGAGGTGCAGCACACCGAGTGGTGCATTAAGGACATAAGCCTTCTGCGTAGCAACGAGGACAATCCTCGGTTTTACAGACTCAGTCTGCAAAGGTTGCTACTATCAATTTTCAACTAAATTTTCTCTAGGAACATATAAAAACAATAGAGCTATAGCGCAAGCTACATCGTAATACGCAAAGACCATTAGACTATGTTCATGACAATTAGTTCAATTAATCATATTACTTAAGAACTCCCACTCAAAAAGTACATCTCTCTAGTCATTTGAGTGGTACATGATCCAAATTCGCTATCTCAAGTCCGATCATCACGTGAGTCGAGAATAGTTTCAGTGGTAAGCATCCCTATGCTAATCATATCAACTATACGATTCATGCTCGACCTTTCGGTCTCATGTGTTCCGAGGCCATGTCTGCACATGCTAGGCTCGTCAAGCTTAACCCGAGTGTTCCGCGTGTGCAACTGTTTTGCACCCGTTGTATGTGAACATTGAGTCTATCACACCCGATCATCACGTGGTGTCTCGAAACGAAGAACTGTCGCAACGGTGCACAGTCGGGGAGAACACAATTTCGTCTTGAAATTTTAGTGAGAGATCACCTCATAATGCTACCGTCGTTCTAAGCAAAATAAGGTGCGTAAAAGGATTAACATCACATGCAATTCATAAGTGACATGATATGGCCATCATCACGTGCTTCTTGATCTCCATCACCAAAGCACCGGCACGATCTTCTTGTCACCGGCGCCACACCATGATCATCCATCAACGTGTTGCCATCGGGGTTGTCGTGCTACTTATGCTATTACTACTAAAGCTACATCCTAGCAAAATAGTAAACGCATCTGCAAGCACATATGTTAGTATAAAGACAACCCTATGGCTCCTGCCGGTTGCCGTACCATCGACGTGCAAGTCGATATTTCTATTACAACATGATCATCTCATACATCCAATATATCACATCACATCATTGGCCATATCACATCACAATCATACCCTGCAAAAACAAGTTAGACGTCCTCTAATTTTGTTGTTGCATGTTTTACGTGGTGACCAAGGGTATCTAGTAGGATCGCATCTTACTTACGCAAACACCACAACGGAGATATATGAATTGCTATTTAACCTCATCCAAGGACCTCCTCGGTCAAATCCGATTCAACTAAAGTTGGAGAAACCGTCACTTGCCAGTCATCTTTGAGCAAAGGGGGTTACTCGTAACGATGAAACCAGTCTCTCGTAAGCGTACGAGTAATGTCGGTCCAAGCCGCTTCAATCCAACAATACCGCGGAATCAAGAAAAGACTAAGGAGGGCAGCAAAACGCACATCACCGCCCACAAAACCTTTTGTGTTCTACTCGACAAGACATCTACGCATGAACCTAGCTCATGATGCCACTGATGGGGAACGTCGCATGGGAAACAAAAATTTTCCTACGCGCACGAAGACCTATCATGGTGATGTCCATCTACGAGAGGGGATGAGTGATCTACGTACCCTTGTAGATCGTACAGCAGAAGCGTTAGAGAACGCGGTTGATGTAGTGGAACGTCCTCACGTCCCTCGATCCGCCCCGCGAACAATCCCGCGATCAGTCCCACGATCTAGTACCGAACGGACGGCACCTCCGCGTTCAGCACACGTACAGCTCGACGATGATCTCTGCCTTCTTGATCCAGCAAGAGAGACGGAGAGGTAGAAGAGTTCTCCGGCAGCGTGACGGCGCTCCGGAGGTTGGTGATGATCTTGTCTCAGCAGGGCTCCGCCCGAGCTCCGCAGAAACGCGATCTAGAGGAAAAACTATGGAGGTATGTGGTCGGGCTGCCGTGGCAAAAGTTGTTTCAAATCAGCCCTAATACCTTAGTATATATAGGAGGGAGGGGGAGGGAAGAGGCAGCCTCAAACCCTCAAGGTTTGGCCGAAATTGGAGGTGGAGGAGTCCTACTCCAATCCTACTTGGAGTAGGATTCCACCTTCCCACTTGGAAACTCTTTCCACCTTGTGTTTTTTCCTTCTCAAACCTTATGGGCCTTAGTGGGAACTTATTCCAGCCCACTAGGGGCTGGTTTATCTCTTCCCATAGCCCATGAGACCCCTTGGGGCGTGACACCCCTCCCGATGGTCCCCGGCACCCCTCCCGGCACTCCCGGTACACTACCGATGAGCCCGAAACTTTTCCGGTAATGCACGAAAACCTTCCGGTAACCAAATGGGGTCATCCTATATATCAATCTTCGTTTCCGGACCATTCCGGAAACCCTCGTGACGTCCGTGATCTCATCCGGGACTCCGAACAACATTCGGTAACCAACCATATAACTCAAATACGCATAAAACAACGTCGAACCTTAAGTGTGCAGACCCTGCGGGTTCGAGAACTATGTAGACATGACCCGAGAGACTCCTCGGTCAATATCCAATAGCGGGACCTGGATGCCCATATTGGATCCTACATATTCTACGAAGATCTTATCGTTTGAACCTCAGTGCCAAGGATTCATATAATCCCGTATGTCATTCCCTTTGTCCTTCGGTGTGTTACTTGCCCGAGATTCGATCGTTAGTATCCGCATACCTATTTCAATCTCGTTTACCGGCAAGTCTCTTTACTCGTTCCGTAATACAAGATCCCGCAACTTACATTAAGTTACAATGCTTGCAAGGCTTGTGTGTGATGTTGTATTACCGAGTGGGCCCCGAGATACCTCTCCGTCACACGGAGTGACAAATCCCAGTCTTGATCCATACTAACTCAACGAACACCTTCGGAGATACCTGTAGAGCATCTTTATAGTCACCCAGTTACGTTGCGACGTTTGATACACACAAAGTATTCCTCCGGTGTTAGTAAGTTATATGATCTCATGGTCATAGGAATAAATACTTGACACGCAGAAAACAGTAGCAACAAAATGACACGATCAACATGCTACGTCTATTAGTTTGGGTCTAGTCCATCACATGATTCTCCTAATGATGTGATCCCGTTATCAAGTGACAACACTTGCCTATGGCCAGGAAACCTTGACCATCTTTGATCAACGAGCTAGTCAACTAGAGGCTTACTAGGGACAGTGTTTTGTCTATGTATCCACACAAGTATTGTGTTTCCAATCAATACAATTATAGCATGGATAATAAACGATTATCATGAACAAAGAAATATAATAATAACTAATTTATTATTGCCTCTAGGGCATATTTCCAACAAGGTTCACATATAAATATATCATCTTAGACACTTTTTACAATTGTGAGCACTCACCAAACTATTACATGCTTAGGAGTAGATGTTGGACAAGGAAGACAACATAATGAATTGTGTTTGCTTGGTTCCAAACAATGTTATACGATTAGAGATCCCTTAGCATGTGACGATTGCTTCCACCTCATATTAGCCAAAACTCCCACACCAAGTAGAGATACTACTTGTGCATCCATAAACCTTCAACCCAGTTTTGCCATGAGAGTCCACCATAGCTACCTATGGATTGAATAAGATCCTTCAAGTAAGTTGTCATCGGTGCAAGCAATAAAAATTGCTCTCTAATATGTATGATCTATTAGTATGTGGAAAATAAGCTTTGTACGAACCTGTAATGAGGAAGACATAAAAGTGACAGACTGCATAATAAAGTTCTTTATCACAGGAGGCAATATAAAGTGACGTTCCTCCGCACTAAGAGGACACGCATTCAAACCTCAAAAGTGCATGACAACCTCTGCTTCCCTCTGTGAAGAGCCTATCTTGTACCTTTACTTTTTGCCCTTGTAAGAGTCATGATGATCTTCACCAATTCCCTATTTTTTTCCTTTGTCTTGGCTACCGTCACATGCTTGGGAAAGATCTATATTCATATATCAACTTGGAGTTGAGTACTTATGCTTTATTATTGTTGACTTTACCCTTGAGGTAAATCGTTTGGAGGCAAAACTATGAGCCCTATCTTCCTCTGTGTCCAGCTGAAACTTTGACACCATGAGTACCACGTGAGTTGTAACAATTGTGGAAAACAAAAGAGATGATTGAGTATGTGAGTTTGCCTTACAAGCTCTTATTTGACTCTTTCTGATGTTATGATATATTGCAATTGCATCAATGACTTTGGACTATTGTTGGTTACTTCTCGGTAAGGTTTTTGCTTCATACTTTGCTTTGTGAAGGAATTGTTACTTTCCCATAAGAATCTTTATGATGTATTGCTGTTCTATGTGTGATCATGATGCCCTCATGTCCGTATTATGTTTTATCGACACCTTCGTCCCTAAACATATGGACATGTTTATGGAACTTGGTTTTTACTTGAGGACAAGCGAGGTCTAAGCTTGGGGGAGTTGATACGTCCATTTGCATCATGCTTTCATGTTGATATTTATTGCTTTATGGGCTGTTATATTACTTTGTGGTACCATATTTATGCCTTTTCTCTCTTATTTTGCAAGGTTTATTTGAAGAGGGAGAATTCAGGCAGCTGGGATTCTGGACTGGAAAAGGAGCAAATCTTAGTCCACTATTCTTCACAACTCCAAATGCCCTGAAAATTTACGTGGAATTTTTTTGGGATTATATAAAAAATACTGGGCGAAAGAAGTACGAGAGGGGAGCTACGAGGGTGCCACAAGCCTGGTAGCCGCCACCCCCTGGTGGCGGCTACAGGGCTTGTGGGCTCCCTGACGGCCCACTGGCACCCCTCTTTTGCTATATGAAGGGTTTCGTTCCAGAAAAAATCAATCGGGATCTTTTTCGTGGTTTCGCCGCCACCACGAGGTGGAAATTGAGCAGATCCAATCTAGAGCTCTGGCAGGACGATCCTGCCGAGGAAACTTCCCTCCCGGAGGGGGAAATCATCGCCATCATCATCACCAACACTCCTTTCGTCGGAGGGGAGGCATCTTCATCAATATCTTCATCAGCACCATCTCCTCTCCAATCCCTAGTTCATCTCTCATAACCAATCTCCGTCTCGCGACTCAGATTGGTACTTGTAAGGTTGCTAGTAGTGTTGATTACTCTTTGTAGTTGATGCTAGTTGGATTACTTGGTGGAAGAGTTTATGTTCAGATCCTTGATGCTATTCATTACACCTCTGATCATGATTATGATTATCCTTTGTGAGTAGTCACTTTTGTTCCTGAGGACATGGGATAAGTCATGCTAACAATAGTCATGTGAGTTTGGTATTCGTTCGGTATTTTGATATGTTGTATGTTGTATTTTCCTCTAGTGGTGTTATGTGAACGTCAACTACATAACACTTCACCATATTTAGGCCTAGAGGAAGGCATTGGGGAGTAGTAAGTAGATGATGGGTTGTTGGAGTGACAGAAGCTTAAACCCCAGTCTATGCGTTGCTTCATAAGGGGCTGATTTGGATCCACTAGTTTAATGCTATGGTTAGACGTTGTCTTAATTCTTGTTTCGTAGTTGCGGATGCTTGCGAGAGGGGTTAAGCATAAGTGGGATGCTTGTCCAAGTAAGGCCAGTACCCAAGCGCCGGTCCACCCACATATCAAACTATCAAAGTAACGAATGTGAATCATATGAATATGATGAAACTAGCATGACGGAAATTCCCACGTGTCCTCGGGAGCGTTTTTCCTCCTATAAGACTTTGTTCAGGCTTGTCCCTTGCTACAAAAGGGATTGGGCCACTTGCTGCACCATTGCTACTACTTGTTACTTGTTACTTTTCGCTTGCTACGTTTGACCTCACTACACCATCACTTGTTACCGCTACTTTAAGTGCTTGCAGTTATTACCTTGCTGAAAACCGTTTATCAGAGCCTTCTCCTCCTCGTTGGGTTCGACACTCTTACTTATCAAAAGGACTACGATTGATCCCCTATACTTGTGGGTCATCACCCACTGCCCCAGAACAAGACCAGGAGTCCATGGTCATCGATCAACCAACTTCTTCTGACTCTATTCAGGAGATTGTGGTGGTTGATCCTCAACCGGATGATGTTGAAGCTGCTGCACAGGATGCTGCTGCAGATGACCAAGATGATGAGGCAGCTGACGATGATGTTGCTGATGCTCCTGTCCCTCCTATCGGAGACAATGCTGCTGGGGAAGAAGCTACTGATGATGTGGCCCTTGAAGATTTCAATCCCCTGGTGATTGTTCCTTACCAGCAGCCCATGGCACGGCCTGATCAACTGATGATTGGAGTGGTTCGGGTTGCCTATGGACCTCCGCTCCCACCGGTCGTATCCTGGACACGGTCCTTTGAAGCGCTCATGGGGGTTTTCACCTCCAGGGATGTCCCTCGTCACCTTCAGATGCCTGCAGTCATGCCAATTGTGCTACCCAAGCGCTCCTGGTCATTGGCTTTTGATGAAAACAGCGCTGAACCTCGCATCCTCTACCAGGACAGCACTCCTGCACCTGTTTCTGAGGCAATTCCTTCATCTGACAGCATCTCTACACCAATAGGGGATTTGTTCTCCTTTGAGACTCCGGCTGCCCTGAAGAGGGGGTCTCGCAAGAAGGCCACACCCATTGTGGACTTCTCGGTACGCCGCTATACCAGGGGATCGATCAAGAGGGATGGTTTCAAGCCGGTGCTACAGGAACTCCTGATGCATGTGCCCAAGAAGAGGAGGCCAAGAGCTAAACCCCTGGATGCCCTGGAGGTTCAGGCAGCGCCATCTTCGACTCAGGAGGAGTCTATCCCACCTGCGACTCCAGTGTGAGTGATTCAGGCGGTGGGCCAAAGCCTTGGCATTGCACCTGAGAAGCTATCAGAGGATCGACTTATGGAAGATCCTGATGTCTCCAAGCCTTCACGTGCTGATGACTAAACCACTATCTATGTACCTATGTTCTTATTGATGTTCAGTTTGTTTTGCTACTTCTGGCTATGTGTCACAGCTATCAGAACTTTGGATGCGTGGGTTATTATGTAACTCCGCCTTTACTACTTTACATCCTTGCTATGGATAGTCGATCTACGAGAAGCTGGTGTGTCCTTTGCTTGAATGTGCGTGGTTTAAATTCTAATTCACGGCAAAGAGCGGTTCGAAACAAAATTGATGAAAGCTTGGCTACGGTTGTTTGCCTTCAGGAAACTGAAATGCAACATATTGATTTTCGGACTATTAGGAGTTTTTGCCCCAAAATATTTGATCAATTTGCTTATATTCTATCACGTGGCACCTCTGGTGGATTGATCACTCTATGGAACTCCTCTATTTTAACTAGCACTGTGGTTGAAACACAGACTTTTGGTTTAATTGTGTCATTCACCTCCAATCACACCTCTGAGGCTTGGACTCTGGTTAATGTCTATGGCCCTTATCAGTGAGAGGCTAGATATCAATTTGTTAGCTGGCTATACCATCTTAATATCCCTGCAAATGACGATTGGCTGCTGCTTAGAGACTTCAACTTTATTCGCTCCCCTTCCAATAGAGATCTCCCTGGTGCTGATGTGAATGACATGTTTATTTTTAATGAGATCATTGGTCATCTGGGTCTTTTGGAACTGCCTCTCCAAGGTAGGTCTTTCACTTGGTCCAATATGCAAGACTCACCCCTTCTGGAGCAACGGGATTGGTTCTTCACTTCTGCCAATTGGATATCATCTTATCCCCTGACTCAAGTTCTGCCTTTAGCCAAGTCTGCATCTGATCACGTTCCCTGTGTGGTGACAATAGACACCTCCATCCCTATATGTAACATTTTTCGGTTTGAAACTTATTGGGTGGAGATGGATGGTTTCCTGGAATGTGTGCAGCAGTCTTGGAAGACCCCTTCCAGGAAAGGTCACATCTCTGCCATCATCATGGATAAGTTTAAGCAACTAAGACAGGCCCTGAGGAGATGGCATACTAGTCTTTCAAAGCTCAAAACACTCATTGATAAGTGTAATCAAGTGGTACTATGTCTGGATGATCTAGAGGAGCTCAGACCCCTTTTCAAACCTGAAGCTAACTTCACGCTGATTGTCAAACTTCATTTAGATCACCTGCTGCATCTGCAGTTTCTATACTGGAAAAAGAGGGCTACCATCAGATTCATCAAGGTGGGGGAGGAAAATACCAAATTTTTCCATGCCATGGCTACTGAAAGATACAGAAGAAACTCCATCTCATCTCTTAAATTGGCAGATGGATCTGTTATCACTGATCATGAGCAGATTGCAGGTTGTTTTTGGTCTTCCTTCAAAAAGAGGATGGGTTCCTCTCAGGGAATCAACTTGGCATTTGATCTTCAATCTCTCATTCACAGAGTGGAAGGGCTTGATGTTTTCACACTGCCTTTCACCAAAGAGGAAATGGATAGGACTATTAAAGAAATGCCCATTGATAAGGCTCCTAGTCCACATGGTTTCAATGGCCTTTTCTTCAATAATTGATGGCATATCATTTGTTCTGAATTCTACCAGCTTGCAGCTGACTTTCATGCATGGATTGCTCAGTTGGAAAATATGAACTCCTCTTATATCACTTTGGTGCCCAAAAAAAGTTCTCCTGAGCAACTTGGTGATTTCATACCTACTAGTATGGAACTTAAATTCCTCTCCAAGATGATTGCCAATAGGCTGCAGTTGCATATCATGAAATGCATTCATAAAAATCAGTATGGAATCATCAAGTCTAGAACCATACAAGATTGTGTTGGATGGACACTGGAATATTTGCATCAATGTCACCAATCCAAACAACCAATTGTCATCCTCAAGCTTGATTTTGAAAAGGATTTTAACTCTGTTGAACATGAATTCATCTTTCAGATTCTCAAGCACAAAGGTTTCAATGCTAAGTAAATTTTACGTGTGCAGCAGTTGCTCAGTTCTGGCTCCTCTTCTGTTCTTCTCAATGGAGTTCCTGGTAAAAAAATTATGTGCAAAAAGGGGGTCAGGCAGGGGGATCTGTGACATCCTCGACTTTTGCAACAGTAATTATTGTAATTAAGCTACAGTGATCAACCGCTAATGATGCCACGTCATCGAATTCCCATCTCAGACCCGCGTTGATTTGAGTCTGTCCGGATCCAAAATTTGAAAGCAAAAGAAAAAGTACTTTATAAATTCATGTTAAATATCAAAAGAATATATATGTAAAAAAGAAAGTATTAAGAAAATCATAGTGATAAAAGGAAGTATAAAGAAAAGTATTTAAAGAGAAAAATCGAATAGTGAAATAAATAATGTAGGAAACAAAACAAAGCAAAAAAAAAGAGAAAAAGAAACCAACCGGCCCAACTGGGCCAAAAGGCCCAGCCGGCCACCCCCCATCCCTAAACCCTAGCGCCTCCCACCTCCTCGCGAGGGAGCCCCTCGCTACTCCCCCCCCCCCCCCCCGTGCGCCGCCACTCCCCACCTCTCGTCCCATCCCCTCACCCCACGAGAGGCCCCACCCCCCCACGAGAGAACCTCCCTCTCGGTTCCCCACGACCCTCCCCTCCCGTCGCCCCTCTCCCCCACGCCAGATCCACCTTCTCCCACCCCCACGCCAGATCCCCCACCGAGCCCCTCTCCCATCCCGCCGGCGAGCCCCTCCCCTCTCCCGGCCGGCGAGCTCCCCCGTCGCCCCCCCCCCCCCCCACGGCCTCCTCCTCCTCCGGCGGCGAGTTCCCCTCCCACGACCTCATCCTCCCGCGGCGAGCCCCCCCCCCTCGGCCTCCACCCCGCCGGCCAAGGCCCCTGGTTCTCCCACGACGGCACCACCCCCCCCCCCTGGAGACCGACCCCGGGAGCCCCGCCGGCCGAGCCCCTCCCCGTCGGCGGCTCCATCTCCGGGGGCCCCTCTCGGCGAACCTCTGGCCGGCTCCTCCTCGCCGGCACGCCCGTCTTCACCGGAACCGAGTCACCATCGTCACCTTCACCTTCGTGCGAACTCCGGCTTCATCGGGTCGTCTCGTCACCGTCGGTGAGCCCCTCCTCGGGCTCCTCCCACCATGTCGTTCTCCTCGCCGCCCCGGTTCCGTTCCGGCAAACGAGGCCTCGATCCGTCGACGGTAGACTCCGGTATGAGGGATTGAAGTTTATGTTCTTCTAGGTTGAGTTGGAGCAGAGAGAGTTCTTTGTCTCTCTGTTAGCAGACAGGGAGATGAGAGTTTTGAGAGAAAAGAAATAAAAACAAATGTTGTATTCCGTATGTATGTATGTATGTATTTCATACCCGTATTTACGTATGTATTTGCGTATATAGGCATGTGGAGAAATACGACATTTGTATGGTTATGTAATTGTGATTAATAAAATGAGTAAATGGCCTTAGGCCACTTACCGGTGGGGCCAATGCACCCGCTGTCTATGACAGGGAGGCCCCACGCGATAGTTAATATAAAAAAATAAAAATAATGTTTATATTAAGTAAATAAATAAATAAACATAATAATTAATTAATGAGTTAATGAATTAGTTAAACAAATATATTAGTTAAAATAATTAATTAACATAATTAGAGTATGACACGGGGGTCCCCCACTAAATTAATCTGATTAAATAATATATAATCTTAAATAAAACTTGTGCCTATGACGTTCGGGACCCGAGGTCAGTTGACCAGTCAAATGTTGATGACAGCATGACATCGCGATGATGTCATAATAGGATTTTATTAAATCTTTTAAATCTGTTTTTAATTCCTAAATAATTAATAAAACTTTAAAAATTAATATTAAATAATCCGTAAGTCAGATCAAAATATTTTCCACATGAAAGTTGATCAGTAAAGCGAGACGAACCCGGATACACGCCCCGTTCGTGTGTCACGCGTCCCTAGCATAGCAAACATGGAACTTTTCCATCGTTTCCAGTATAACCGGTAGTAGCCCGAGACCCGGAAAATATCATCAGATATTCTTCCGACCCGTCTATGACGGATGTTGCTGCGTTAGCTCATGCCTAGCCTGCATCTTTCCATGTCATGCTTTGTGTTGCATCGGTGCTATTATTTATTGTTTCTTCCCCCTCTTCCTACCGGTAGACCCCGAGACTTACGCTGCTGCCGGGTACATCTACGACCCTGCCGATCAGTCCTTTGCCGCAGAGCAGCAAGGCAAGCAAATTCCCCTTGATCATTCCTATATCGCCTATGTCTTTCTTTCTACTGCTTGCATTAGTATTTTGCTACTGTTGTAGTTAGCTCCTATATCTGATGCATAGCCTATTTTTGATGAACTGCTACTTTCAGTCATGTACTTTAAATTTGCTTAGTATAGGTGGAGCAGTCATCCCCTCTGACCCCGTAGTTCAGTTGCCCCGCTTGATTTCTAATCTCGATCTCTGATCGACGAGCCAGACCCGACACAGCACATTCACCCCCTTCGTTGTACGATGCTACAGAGATACTATCGGGTACCGAGGGTGACACCTCGCTAAGTACTCCTGATGATATCTCTGTAGTATAGCTAGTCGGTCGTGGTTATCGAGGGTGATTCCTCTTTCATCATTCCCGATGACGCCTCTGTCGTGCAACCCCGCGAGTGTGGGACCCCCGAGGGTGATTCCTCTAAGCCCACCTTGACGGGTACATCGTTCGGGATCCAACGAGGGTGATACCTCGGATCCCCCCCGATGTTACGACCACACAGTTACTCGACCATGTTACTGGGATCATGGGTGATTAGTTGTAAGACGGGTGGATTCCCGTGAGACTGTGTTGATGGCCTAATTAAAATGCTAATGGATTTGGGTATTTGATCTGGGTTGGTCGGAGACCTTTTCGCACTAACCGACTACGCGGGAAGAATTATGGGTACTCGGCGTCGCGGTATCAGCCGAAGCTTTTCAGATGCCAGCAATGTAGCGGCGCGCGCCCGAGTGGTCCCGAGATGCATCGCGCTTGTGATTAAGGGATGCTAGGACTGACGTCGGCCGCCCACGCCACGTGCAAGAGCGTGAAGGGGAACTGGGCCCACGAACCCTTTGTGCTTAGGATTTAGACCGGCGGGCTGGCCTCTCTGATTAGTCTTAGGTGGGGCTGCGACGTGTCGATATTCCGAGGCCGGGCAGGACCCAGAAAAGTATGTCCGGCCAGAGTGTTATCGAGCGTGACGGGACATGTGGTGCACCCCTGCAGGGATGAAAATTAACTATTCGGATAGCCGTGTCCACGGTTACAGGACGACTTGGAGTTGTGCCCCGATCTTTTACAACTACAATTGTTACTTAACTAGAATTAGTTTGCCTCGGGATTGCTTCCTCGCAGGGAGTCGAGGGAGGATCTTTAGGCGTGACCTCACTTTAATATTGCTGCAACAATATGACTATTAATGTGTTACCCCTGTTCTACTCTCGTCTATTGCTGCAAGACCGTGAAGATGCTAGTCTTCGATAGGACTAGGCCTTCTCTCTCTATTCTCGCATTGCTGCAGTCAGTCCACATATAACCCCCCCCCCCCCCCTTCTTTGATATTGATGCATAATTAGAATAGTTCTGATGTAAGACTTGCGAGTACTTTGGATGAGTACTCACCGCTGCTTTGCTCCCCCCCCCCCTTGTCCCCTTGATCCGTTGCTGCGACGAGATGATGGAGCCTAGGAGATGGAGGTCCCCACCGCCGACGACTGCTACCCCGACGGTGCCTACTACTACGTGGAGGCCGCTGATGATCAGGAGTAGTTAGGAGGTTCCCAGGCAGGAGGCCTCGCCTCGTTCGATCGTTGTATCTTTTGTGCTAGCCTTCTCTAAGGCACCCCATGTTTTATGTCTGTACTCAGATATTTGTTGCTTCCGCTGACTCGTGTGTTTATCGAGCTTTCGTATTCTAGCCCTCGAGGCCCCTGGCTTGTAATATGAAGTTGATGTTATTTTATTTGTGTCTAAAGTTGTGTTGTGATATCTTCCCGTGAGTCCTTGGGTTTGATCGTACGCATTTGCGTGTATGATTAGCGTACGATTAAGCCGAGGGCGTCACAAGTTGGTATCAGAGCCAACTGCCTGTAGGTAGCCCCCTTTCCAACTCCTTGGCCGAAGTTGAGTCTAGTGTTTGAAAAACTTTACTAACACTGATGTTGTGGCTTACGGGCCCACATCTCAATTGGGTGGTATTAGTATCTTTTACTCCTTTCCTATACTCTGGGCTCTACTTTCTCTTCTCTTTCGGGTCAAAGATTTTACTAACTCTAACATTAGGTTCTCGAATCACATCGATCTGGAGCGCTGGACTATCTACTCTTTTTCTCCTGAATATGTATTACACACACTGTCATTGACATCCGTCAATCTTATTTTCAGATGCGTCCCGCAAGACAGCACGTGCGCCTGACACAGGCCACTGAGACGACTGGGTTCCCGGCCATTTTGGTCGATCTCCTGACCAGGCTGGGATATCGCTGGTACCCCGAGTACACTGTGTTCGAGGATTTCCGCGAGTACAACCAGTACCAGTACCAGGCTGAGGTTCGCATCTTCGACCAGAGGGGCGGCGAGACCCTCGAGCGCCACGTGTTCTGTGGTATTGGAGTGTCGGTCGAGATGGTCGTCCATGATGCGGCCTACATCGCCATCACCCGTCTCCATGGAGCGTACCCTCACCTGGAGGAGAGCCCTTTCAGATACATCCCGCATGCTCCTGCTGGGGATGAGACTGGGTCTGATCTCACTGCCTACGCTTCTGACGTTCAGGAGCGCAGTGACCGTTCCTACGTCGCTGTCTGCGCCCCCTACGTGACGCGTCGCTACGACGCGCGGATTCTGGTGCAGTACACTGAGGCAATGGATCGTGCTTTCCGAGCTCTGACTGTGGAGCTGTACGCTACGCGCGCTCGTCTTTACGACGCGTTGATAGAGCTGCAGCCATCACACTGTCCGAGGGTTCCACCTATGCGCATCCGTGAGCCGAGCAGGACAGAGCTACCATCAGCTCTCGAGTGGACTGATGTTGGGGGTAGAACCCCTGCACTTGGACCTCAGCTGCTCGACTGGATGCAGTACCCTCACCAGAGTCACAACGGGACACAGGGTCCTGTCCCTACCTTCTATCACCGCCAGCTACCAGGATTCGATCGTCCTCTCCGACGTTGATGTAGACTTATCGCTACATCTCGTTGTGGTACTCTTCCACCGCGTGCCTGCGCGCCGCCTAGTGAGTCCAGGGTATCGTCAAATGCGTCCGGGCTATCGCCAAATTTCGAATTTGTAACCGTTAGTCTGTAATCGAACTTATGTATGGGTCTGTATGTCGAACTCAACTACTATGGAGTATCTATCCCATTTCCCTTTCATTATGCTCGATTACTTCATGAATGCGTGCGATGCTTTTCAATTACTTTAAGCTAAACTACCCCTACTAAATATTTAACAGGATGGTTAGACCAGCTGGCCGCCCGCGTGGCCCTGCCAACGATGCACCACCCCCGCCTCCTGAGTATATGGCGGGGATGATCCAACAGTTTGAGCTGAACCGCCAGTTTATGCAAGGGCTCATGGATCAGTTCCAAAGGCCGAACATGAACCAACCAGAAGGCGTGACACTGCAAGACTTCTGCCGTCTCAACCCTGCGATCTACCGCAGCTCAACTCAGCCTCTAGATGCTGATGACTGGCTCCGTGACATTTCCTATGAGCTGGAGTCTGCCAATGTGCCCCTGGCGAGCTATGTCAACTTTGCCGCCTACTTTCTGAAGGGTCCCGCTGCTCAATGGTGGGACAGCCACAGGCGCTCTCAGCCCGATGGAACTATCATCACTTGGGCAGAGTTCAAGGCTGCTTTCCGTGCTCGATACATTCCCCAGGGAATCATGGACCGGAAGAAGCGTGAGTTCCGCAACTTGGTCCAGGGCAACAAGACTGTGGATGCTTATCAGCGGGAATTTCTGGAATTATCTCGCTATGCTGAAGAAGACATTGCGACTGATGCACGCAGGCAGGAGAAGTTCCGTGAAGGCCTCCACCCTGATATCAAGCTGACACTCCTCGTTCAGGACTATGCTGACTTCGCCACCCTGGTGAACAAGGCTATTCAGGTTGAGACTGGTCTGCAGGAATACAAAGATAGCAGCAAGCGCAACCGTGACATGGGCTCATCTTCGGGCTCATCTGCACAGAAGCGGAAGATCTGGATTCCCAACAACATGTACCATGCACCTGCTCCTACTCCGAGGCCGTCCTATGCTGCACCTCGCCTGCCTCCTCCACCGCCTAGGCAGCCGAGGCTTCCAGCTCCACCGCCTCGAGTTCCTCCTTCCCGTCCTGAGGACGGGCTGTGCTTCAAGTGTGGCCGTCCAGGTCACCGTGCTAGAGACTGCAGGCAGAAACCGAATCAGCTGACACTTACGGCAACTGGCAGTGGCAACAACCAGAACCGCAACTTCAACACTAAGCCTGCTTATGTTCGTGGTCAGGCCAACAACATTGATATGGGTCAAGCTCAAGACCAGCCTGCTACCGTGATGGGTACACTTCTCGTTAACTCAGTACCTGCTTCTGTATTGTTTGATACAGGAGCATCGCATTCCTTTATGTCGGAAAATTTTGCATACATGCATGACATTAGGAGCGAAGAGATGAACATCCCGATAGTGGTAAACACCCGTGGGGGCGAATGCCGAACCTCTGTGGTTTGCCCCCATGTTCCAGTTGAAATTGAAGGATTAGAATTCCTTGCCAACCCCATCCTACTAAAGTCATCCAACATTGATCTCATATTGGGGATGGACTGGTTGAAAGCTCATACGGCATCGATCGTTTGTGCCACCAAGACCGTCCACCTCCTACACCCTTCAGATGAAGTAATAAGCTACCATGCGCATCTCGTCCGTAATGTTGAGGCACGACTGTATGCTTTAAATGCATTAAATGCGTCGCCTCTGGAAGGGATTGAAAACATACCAGTGGTCCGAGAATTCCAAGATGTTTTTCCAGAAGAACTTCCAGGGATTCCCCCTGCTCGAGCTGTCGAGTTTGTCATTGACTTGGTACCCGGTACCACTCCTATTGCCAAGCGTCCTTATAAAATGCCACCACATGAACTCCTTGAACTTAAGCAAGAAATTGACAACTCGCTCCGTCTGGGTTTCATCCGTCCGACTTCCTCTGCTTGGGGAGCACCTTCTCTCTTTGTTAAGAAGAAGGATGGGACAAATCGATTGGTTCAAGACTATCGTCCTATCAACCAGGCCACTATTCAAAACAAATATCATCTCCCTCGGATAAATGATTTGTATGATCAACTTGCTGGTTCCATCGTTTTCTCTAAGCTCGACTTGGGATTGGGATACCACCAGATCCGTGTTCGCAAAGAGGATATTCCAAAGACCGCCTTTGTTACTCGATATGGATCATACGAGTACACCGTCATGTCCTTCGGCTTAACCAATGCACCGGCAACCTTCTCTCGACTGATGAATTATATATTCATGGACTACCTCGACAAATTTGTCGTGGTATATCTGGATGATATTCTGGTATTTTCGAAGAACAAAGAAGAGCATGCTGAGCATCTTCATCTTGTACTGGATAAGCTTCGGGAGCATAAACTCTATGCGAAGTATTCCAAATGTGAGTTCTGGCTAGACGAAGTGACTTACCTTGGTCATGTGATTTCCAAGGATGGTATTGCGGTCAACCCCGAACGAATTCAAGCTATTCTTGACTGGACTCCCCCGAAGAATGTCAAGCAAGTCAGAAGTTTTCTCGGACTCGCCAGCTATTGCCGTCGATTCGTCGAGAACTTCTCCAAGATTGCGAAGCCCTTAACCAACCTGCTTCACAAAGGTGTTAAGTATGAATGGACTGATAAATGTCAGGAAAGTTTCCAGGCACTCAAGGACAAACTGACGTCCGCTCTGGTACTTGCTCCTCCAGATACAAAAAGGGATTTCGTCATATACTGTGATGCTTCTCATCAAGGAATAGGCTGTGTCCTAATGCAGGATCGCAAGGTGATCGCTTATGCTTCACGTCAACTGCGTGCTCATGAAGAGAACTACCCAGTTCATGATCTCGAGCTTGCCGCAGTCATTCATGCATTGAAGGAATGGCGACAATACCTTGTCGGTAATCGCTGTGAAATCTACACCGACCATCAAAGTCTGAAGTACTTGTTCACTCAACCGGAGCTGAACCTGCGTCAACAAAGATGGATGGAGCGTATAGCAGATTTTGACTGTAGTATATCATATACCCCTGGCAAGGCTAATGTAATGGCTGATGCCTTAAGTCGCAAGTCATACTGCAACCACCTCCAGGTTCATCAGGTTCACGATCGTCTGCAA
Organism: Hordeum vulgare subsp. vulgare; assembly: GCF_904849725.1. Taxonomy (NCBI): domain Eukaryota; kingdom Viridiplantae; phylum Streptophyta; class Magnoliopsida; order Poales; family Poaceae; genus Hordeum; species Hordeum vulgare. The sequence goes on from NC_058520.1 coordinate 544,623,292, forward strand.
GAGGAATTCCGTAAGCTGAACCTCCACATCGTTCCTCAGGGTTACCTTGTTCCCCCTCCTGAAGATTGTCAAAAGATGAACCTTCGTGTTGTTAATCAGGGTTCCCTCAGTAACCTAGTGGTTGAACCAGATCTTGTGAGCTCCATAAAGAATATACAAGACTTTGACGATGATTGATAGGATTAAGATCTATATTGCGAAGGGTAAACCCTCCTTTTTCACTCTTGATGAAGGTGGCGCCTTGTATTTCAAGGGTCGCCTATTCGTCCCAAATAAGAAGGAAAATCTCAGGATGACTGGGAAGGTGATGGAAGAAGCTCATGACACACCATTGTCTATTCACCCGGGTAGTACCAAGATGTACCAAGACATCCGGCAAAGATTCTGGTGGCCCAATATGAAACAAGACATTGCACGCTATGTGGCAGAATGTGATATATGACGGCATATCAAAGCAGAACACCAAAAGCCTGCTGGAACTCTGCAACCTATCTCTATTCCCGAGTGGAAATGGGATCATGTTGAAATGGACTTCGTCACTGGTTTTCCCAGGTCTCAGAAAGGTAATGATGCTATTCTTGTCGTCATTGATCGACTGTCCAAAGTTGCACATTTCCTGGCCGTCAAAGAAACGATTAATGCTAGTCAGCTGGCAGATCTTTATATGTCAAGAGTTGTTTCACTTCACGGTATTCCGTTGGTAATCAGTTCGGACCGTGGCAGCTTGTTCACTTCAAAATTCTGGGAAAGTTTTCAGAAGGCTATGGGGACTCATCTGTCCTTCAGCACTGCATTTCATCCTCAATCCCAGGGACAAGTTGAACGAGTCAACCAAATTCTCGAGGACATGCTTCGAGCTTGTGTCATTTCTTTCGGTAAGAAATGGGAGGAATCTCTCCCGTATGCCGAGTTCTCTTACAACAATAGCTATCAAGCTAGTCTGCAGATGGCCCCTTTCGAAGTATTGTATGGGCGAAGGTGTCGAACTCCTCTGAATTGGTCAAAAACTGGGGAACGATCACTCTTCGGTCCGGATATTATTCAACATGCCGAAGATCAAGTCCGCATTATTCATGAGAATCTGAAGGCTGCTCAGTCTCGTCAGAAGAGTCAGTATGACCGTCATCATCAAGATATGGTCTATCAACCTGGCGAAAAGGCTTATCTTCATGTCACGCCAATGAGAGGTGCACACCGTTTCGGAATCAAGGGCAAGTTAGCTCCTCGTTATATTGGTCCTTTCACTGTTCTCGAAAGGCGTGGAAGAGTGGCTTATCAATTGGAACTACCGGCGAACCTTTCTCAGGTTCACAATGTCTTCCATGTTTCTCAGCTCCGTCGCTGCTTCAAGGACCCTATTTGAGCAGTGGATCACGATATGCTTGAGCTACAACAAGACCTTTCTTATAAAGAGCATCCGGTCCGCATTCTCGACCAAGCTGAACATAAGACTCGTCGCAAAGTCACCAAGTTCCTTAAGGTGCAGTGGTCAAATCACTCTGAAGATGAAGCCACTTGGGAACGCGAGGATCATCTTCGTGATGAATACCCCGGGCTCTTTCCCTCTACCTCTTAATTCTCGGGACGAGAATTCTTGTTAGTAGGGGAGAATTGTGACATCCTCGACTTTTGCAACAGTAATTATTGTAATTAAGCTACAGTGATCAACCGCTAATGATGCCACCTCATCGAATTCCCATCTCAGACCCGCGTTGATTCGAGTCTGTCCGGATCCAAAATTTGAAAGCAAAAGAAAAAGTACTTTATAAATTCATGTTAAATATCAAAAGAATATATATGTAAAAAAGAAAGTATTAAGAAAATCATAGTGATAAAAGGAAGTATAAAGAAAAGTATTTAAAGAGAAAAATCGAATAGTAAAATAAATAATGTAGGAAACAAAACAAAGCAAAAAAAAGAGAAAAATAAACCAACCGGCCCAACTGGGCCAAAAGGCCCAGCCGGCCACCCCCCATCCCTAAACCCTAGTACCTCCCACCTCCTGGCGAGGGAGCCGCTCGCTACTCCCTCCCCCCCCCCCACCCCGCCCCCCATGCGCCGCCACTCCCCACCTCTCGTCCCAGCCCCTCACCCCACGAGAGGCCCCACCCCCCCCCCCCACCGACAACACCCCACGAGAGAACCTCCCTCTCGGTTCCCCCACGACCATCCCCTCCCGTCGCCCCTCTCCCCCACGCGAGATCCACCTTCTCCCACCCCCACGCCAGATCCCCCACCGAGCCCCTCTCCCATCCCGCCGGCGAGCCCCTCCCCTCTCCCGGCCGGCGAGCTCCCCCGTCGCCCCCCCACAGCCTCCTCCTCCTCCGGCGGCGAGTTCCCCTCCCACGACCTCATCCTCCCGCGGCGAGCCCCCCCCCCCCTCGGCCTCCACCCCGTCGGCCGAGGCCCCTGGTTCTCCCACCACGGCACCACCCCCCCCCCCCCTGTAGACCGACCCCGGGAGCCCCGCCGGCCGAGCCCCTCCCCGTCGGCGGCTCCATCTCCGGGGGCCCCTCTCGGCGAACCTCCGGCCGGCTCCTCCTCGCCGGCACGCCCGTCTTCACCGGAACCGCGTCACCGTCGTCACCTTCACCTTCGTGCGAACTCCGGCTTCATCGGGCCGTCTCGTCACCGTCGGTGAGCCCCTCCTCGGGCTCCTCCCACCATGTCGTTCTCCTCGCCGCCCCGGTTCCGTTCCGGCAAACGAGGCCTCGATCCGTCGACGGTAGACTCCGGTAGGAGGGATTGAAGTTTATGTTCTTCTAGGTTGAGTTGGAACACACACAGTTCTTTGTCTCTGTGTTAGCAGAGAGGGAGATGAGAGTTTTGAGAGAAAAGAAATAAAAACAAATGTTGTATTCCGTATGTATGTATGTATGTATTTCATACCCGTATTTACGTATGTATTTGCGTATATAGGCATGTGGAGAAATACGACATTTGTATGGTTATGTAATTGTGATTAATAAAATGAGTAAATGGCCTTAGGCCACTTACCGGTGGGGCCAATGCACCCGCTGTCTATGACAGGGAGGCCCCACGCGATAGTTAATATCAAAAAAATAAAAATAATGTTTTTATTAAATAGATATAATAATTAATTAATGAGTTAATGAATTAGTTAAATAAATATATTAGTTAAAATAATTAATTAACATAATTAGAGTATAACACGGGGGTCCCCCACTAAATTAATCTGATTAAATAATATTTAATCTTAAATAAAACTTGTGCCTATGACGTTCGGGACCCGCAGGTCAGTTGACCAGTCAAATGTTGATGACAGCATGACATCGCGATGATGTCATAATAGGATTTTATTAAATCTTTTAAATCTGTTTTTAATTCCTAAATAATTAATAAAACTTTAAAAATTAATATTAAATAATCCGTAAGTCAGATCAAAATATTTTCAACATGAAAGTTGATCAGCAAAGCAAGACGAACCCGGATACACACCCCGTTCGTCTGTCACGCGTCCCTAGCATAGCAAACATGGAACTTTTCCATCGTTTCCAGTATAACCGGTAGTAGCCCGAGACCCGGAAAATATCATCAGATATTCTTCCGACCCGTCTATGACGGATGTTGCTGCGTTAGCTCATGCCTAGCCTGCATCTTTCCATGTCATGCTTTGTGTTGCATCGGTGCTATTATTTATTGTTTCTTCCCCCTCTTCCTACCGGTAGACCCCGAGACTGACGCTGCTGCCGGGTACATCTACGACCCTGTCGATCAGTCCTTTGCCGCAGAGCAGCAAGGCAAGCAAATTCCCCTTGATCATTCCTATATCGCCTATGTCTTTCTTTCTACTGCTTGCATTAGTATTTTGCTACTGTTGTAGTTAGCTCCTATATCTGATGCATAGCCTATTTTTGATGAACTGCTACTTTCAGTCATGTACTTTAAATTTGCTTAGTATAGGTGGAGCAGTCATCCCCTCTGACCCCGTAGTTCAGTTGCCCCGCTTGATTTCTAATCTCGATCTCTGATCGACGAGCCAGACCCGACACAGCACATTCACCCCCTTCGTTGTACGATGCTACAGAGATACTATCGGGTACCGAGGGTGACACCTTGCTAAGTACTCCTGATGATATCTCTGTAGTATAGCTAGTCGGTCGTGGTTATCGAGGGTGATTCCTCTTTCATCATTCCCGATGACGCCTCTGTCGTGCAACCCCGCGAGTGTGGGACCCCCGAGGGTGATTCCTCTAAGCCCACCTTGACGGGTACATCGTTCGGGATCCAACGAGGGTGATACCTCGGATCCCCCCCGATGTTACGACCACACAGTTACTCGACCATGTTACTGGGATCATGGGTGATTAGTTGTAAGACGGGTGGATTCCCGTGAGACTGTGTTGATGGCCTAATTAAAATGCTAATGGATTTGGGTATTTGATCTGGGTTGGTCGGAGACTAACCGGCTACGCGGGAAGAATTATGGGTACTCGGCGTCGCGGTATCAGCCGAAGCTTTTCAGATGCCAGCAATGTAGCGGCGCGCGCCCGGGTGGTCCTGAGATGCATCGCGCTTGTGATTAAGGGATGCTAGGACTGACGTCGGCCGCCCACGCCACGTGCAAGAGCGTGAAGGGGAACTGGGCCCACGAACCCTTTGTGCTTAGGATTTAGACCGGTGGGCTGGCCTCTCTGATTAGTCTTAGGTGGGGCTGCGACGTGTCGATATTCCGAGGCCGGGCAGGACCCAGAAAAGTATGTCCGGCCAGAGTGTTATCGAGCGTGACGGGACATGTGGTGCACCCCTGCAGGGATGAAAATTAACTATTCGGATAGCCGTGTCCACGGTTACAGGACGACTTGGAGTTGTGCCCCGATCTTTTACAACTACAATTGTTACTTAACTAGAATTAGTTTGCCTCGGGATTGCTTCCTCGCAGGGAGTCGAGGGAGGATCTTTAGGCGTGACCTCACTTTAATATTGCTGCAACAATATGACTATTAATGTGTTACCCCTGTTCTACTCTCGTCTATTGCTGCAAGACCCTGAAGATGCTAGTCTTCGATAGGACTAGGCCTTCTCTCTCTATTCTCGCATTGCTGCAGTCAGTCCACATATAACCCCCCCCTTCTTTGATACTGATGCATAATTAGAATAGTTCTGATGTAAGACTTGCGAGTACTTTGGATGAGTACTCACCGCTGCTTTGCTCCCCCCTTGTCCCCTTGATCCGTTGCTGCGACCAGATGATGGAGCCCAGGAGATGGAGGTCCCCGCCGCCGACGACTGCTACCCCGACGGTGCCTACTACTACGTGGAGGCCGCTGATGATCAGGAGTAGTTAGGAGGTTCCCAGGCAGGAGGCCTCGCCTCGTTCGATCGTTGTATCTTTTGTGCTAGCCTTCTCTAAGGCACCCCATGTTTTATGTCTGTACTTAGATATTTGTTGCTTCCGCTGACTCGTGTGTTTATCGAGCTTTCGTATTCTAGCCCTCGAGGCCCCTGGCTTGTAATATGAAGTTGATGTTATTTTATTTGTGTCTAGAGTTGTGTTGTGATATCTTCCCGTGAGTCCTTGGGTTTGATCGTACGCATTTGCGTGTATGATTAGCGTACGATTAAGCCGAGGGCGTCACAGGATCCCATGTCCCCTCTCCTTTTTGCCATTGCTGGTGATTTTCTCCAAACCTTGTTAAATCAATTATTGCAGGACGGCCTCATCCAGCTGCCAATACCCTGTCATGACAAAGACTTTCCAATTGTCCAATATGCAGATGACACTCTTATCATTTTGCCTGTTGTGGAGTCTCAGCTTCTAGAATTCAAAAAGGTGCTTCTACTTTTCTCCCAATCCACATGTCTCCAAGTAAATTATCACAAGTCTACTGTGTTGCCTATCACCATTAATCAGGGAGAACTTCAGACACTTGCTGCCTCTATTGGTTGTAAGGTTGGTTCCCTACCTTTCACGTATCTTGGCTTGCCTGTTGGGACAACCAGACCAAAGATTATTGATCTAATGCCCTTGGTAGACAGTATGGAAAGGAGACTTTGTGCTAGCTCATCCTTCCTGGCACAGGGGGGATGCTTGCAATACATCAATTCTGCCTTGTCCTCTGTTCCCATTTTTTTCTCTGCCATTTGGATATACCATCAGGGATACTTAAACAGTTGGAAAGGATACAAAGACAATGTTTGTGGAGAAAGAATGGACAAGACCATGCCCCTTCCCTTGCAGCCTGGGATTTAGTATGCAGGCCAAAAATGAAGGGGGGCTTGGGCATTATGAATCTGACTGTTCAGAATAAGGCCATGTTGCTTAAACATGTGGATAAGTTCTTAAACAAGGCTGATGTACCATGGTTGAATTTAATCTAGAACACCTATTACCATACTACAGTTCCTCGGGGTACCTCCCTTTGTGGCTCTTTTTGGTGGAAAGATATCTGCAAGAAAATGGACAGTTACAAAGTTGTCACATATGTCCATCCCAATAGGGGAGACACTTTTCTCTTTTGGTCTGATTCCTGGGCAGTAGGAGATTCTACCATGCCTCTAGCTCTTCGTTTCCAAAGATTGTTCTCCTTTGTTATTGACACTTTCTGCACTGCTGAAGAAGTGTTCCAGGCTCATCAGACTGATAGTTTGATCAACATGTTTCACCTGCCTCTATCTGACACGGCCCATCAAGAGTTGGAATCAGTCACCTCCTTGCTTCAGAATCTTGATAATGATCCATCTTGAAATGATATTTAGTTCTGGAGTAGTGATTGTAAAACTTATACTGCTAAAAAATACTACATCCATATGCACCTACCCATTATTCCCAACCCATTGCTTGGTTGGATTTGGAAAAGTTGTTGCACCATGAAAATCAAGATGTTCCCTTGGATGCTCATCATGGACAGACTTAATACGCAGGATATGCTAGAAAGAAGGCACTGGAAGGTGTCTGAGTCAAACCTTTGTATTATTTGTCATGCTAGGGTCAAAGAGGATAGTGATCATCTCTTTTTTAATTGCCTCTTCAGCACCAGGGTATGGAACTACCTTAAGATCTCCTGGCAGGGTACTTCCATGTGGACCACTTCTTTGTCAGCCAGAAAGGATTTTCACCATCCTTTTTTCTATCAAGTAATGTTCACTGCCTGCTGGAATATTTGTACAGTCCGAAATTGCAAGATTTTCAACAATGAGCGTCCTAGATTCAACAAATGGAAGTCTTGTTTTACTCATGATATCTCCCTTTTAGCTCACAGGATTAAGTCTAGATTTAGGGATGATCTGCTTAAGTGGATCTCTTTTTTACCTCCTTGAGGTTTGTATCTCTTCACCCCCACCCCCTTTTGTACATCCTAACCCTCTCATGTACATATAATCTCTTACTAGAATAAAATACAAGTTGTGGGGAGTTTCCCTAGAGTGGCTTGTCAAAAAAAATGTTGTCTTGTGTGACATGTTACCAACCAAAAATCATAAACTTTGTCTATGGACATTTTCATGAAAAAAACCTTCACACATATGAGCTATCATGTACAACGTTTCATAGAGACCAAGGAGAGGAGGTAGGGTTTCCCTTCGGTTTTTGAAATTTAAAAAAAAATCAAAAAAATCACCAAAGCTTGATTTCAAAGTGAATAAGAAGGATCTGAACTTAGTTTTCCATTTTCATATTGTAAACGTGTTTTTAATGGTTTTTCTATTAAAGTATATTTTTTTGAAAAAAAATTGTACAAATATAAAGATTAATTCAATAAAAAGTGATTCTTCGAATCTACACTATATAGATTGATTTGGTGTTAATAAAAAATATTTGGCTCATTTGGAGTAGGTCCAAAAAACTTGATTACAAATGGGGCTGCTTACCCTAGCTTGGGAGCTCATTTGGAGCACATTTCTCATGACTACAAGTTTTGTAGACGCAAAAGAGATCGGATTGATCACCTAATGTTTATAATAGTTTAGCAAACTGTGCAACTCACACCACAGGGGAATGGACTCAAGTGTTGGTTCAAATTCAAAGTTTGCCTAAAATTCAAAGTTTGCCTTAGTAGTTCAAATTCAAAGTTTACATATAGAACTATTGCACCTTACAAGTTTTCACGGTACTTCAAATTGAAGACAGAATCCTTATTACAAATCATTAAAGTTCAAAGTTTATGACTTGCATTCAAGTTCAAATTCAAATCTTTGCCTTGCTCCTTGTGTTCCGGGATGGGTTAACCGTCTTGCTTCTGGTTTCCCTGGCTGTGATATTTTGTGCTTTTGAAAGCTTTGTCTTGTTGCTTCTGATCTTCACTTTTGGTGGTGGCGGTTTTTTTGAGCTTTGACTGATCGAGCAAGTGATGACCAGTTGACGGTCATCTATGGACTCACTAATCTTTAAAGGAACTTCAGACAAAATAACTTCCTCCCCTCTTATAGCTTCAAAACCTTCGTAAGCCATGGTTTCAAATTCCGCATCACATGATGGTTCAACCGAAGTTTCTTCCTCTCTAGGTCTTTTCTCTCTTATAGACAAAATAACTTCCTCCTCTCTTATAACTACTTCAGTTGCTTCATTCTCTAATCTTGCTGCATTCTCCTCTATTGCTGCATTATCCTCTAAACTTGCTGCATTCTCCTCTGGTGCTGCATGCTCTTCTGCATTTGCTGCTGCCCATTGTTCCTCTTCTCCAAATGATGCATCAATTGGAATGTTACAACGCCTAGAAATATGCCCTAAGATACCACATCTTTTGCACTTACACCATTTTTTACACGACCCTCTTCACTAGCTCTTATCCTGTTTTTCCTTGGTCTTCGTGGTGGTCTAGTCAGTGCAGGAGAATGGAGTTTGAACCCTGGGTCTACTATGTTCCATTGGTCATTTCCCAAGACTACAGGCACATTTTCAGCATAAGAAGCCCTAAATTTGGCAACAGAGAAATATTCAGAGCAATACTAATCAACTTCACTATCTTCACCTCCAATAACACTCATGAGATGTAGGGCATGTATGCACGGCTTCCCGCGGATCTGCCATTGTCTACAGCTGCATTCATTGGTTGTAAGGTTCACTGGATATCTCCATTCCCTATTTTTACTATCAGTGTATGTCACCTCAGCCTCGTATGTCGACGGTCGAATGCATTTCATTCTTAGTCCTCTTGCCTTGGCATGCAATGCCTTAATCAGAGAGGGGAGCATAAGATGGCCAACATATTGTGTTTTTGCAATTCTTTTACGAAGAGCCATCTTTACCATGATCATCTGCCTGATCTTATCAAATGCTTGCGACAACAAAAGCCCTTTCACTGACTTGATCTTTGCATTGAAACACTCACCAAGGTTATTGGTCACATAGTCTACTTTGCAGATTTCATTGAATTTGCTTCTAGACCACAGCTTTCCATGATGGTCATCCATGTACTCCTTCACCAAAGGATTATGAGCATACAACACTCTCAAATGATGCTCATGCTTCCTCAAGCTGCATGTGTATGATGTTGGCCATAGATTCTCATCATAAACTTTGCCTTTGAATTTCTTTTTAAAGTTCTACGCTAGGTGTCGCATACATTCCCTATGTTCCACTCGAGGGAATACAATTTCTACTATAGTTTCTAAACCCTTGCAAGCATCTGTGTGTATAACTAAACCTGAGGGTATACCTATAATGTTGCGCAAGTGCTGCACAAACAGACCCAACTCTCCTCACTGTCTACCTCCAACACACCAAATGCAACTGGGAATAGCCAGTTGTGTCCATCAACTGCAGAAGCTGCTGTTAGCTGGCCTCTCCATCTTCCATTCAAAGCAGTCGCATCGACAGCCAAATAGGTCCTACAAGCATTCAGAAACCCCTGCCAGCAAGCCTTGAAACAAACAAAAGCCCTCCTGAAGCACTCCTTCTCCATTGTCTTCCCTTTTAATTTGTACTTAATTGTATGCTTGTCAATCTCTACAACACTCCCTCGACTAGCCGTCTCCACTTCAGCTTTGAACGTGTAAAGCAACTGAAAACTCTCATTCCATGGACCATTAATCCTATCAAGAGCCCTTTCCTTAGCATAGAAAATCTTCATGTATTGTATATTAATCTTGTACTTCTAAAATAGCTTCCCATGGAGTGTTGTTGGACCAATTGTTGGTGTTTCCCTCACCCAATCGAAGATTGCATCTGCCACCCACCTAGTATTTGCAAGCTTAGATTTGTCCTTTCCCCTCCCCCTCCAGGTGGGCAAGTGTGCCCGTGTGGGTTTCTTTTTATCTGAAACGAAATGAAAAATGATGTCAAATATAATTAAGAAACAGTACACATGATCTGAATATAGAATGGATAAATAATCTGATAATAATATTCAGTTGTAATACCTGAATCAATTTGTTCTTTTGCATAGTGGATGCATGCAACCTTCACCTACACCTATCATAAGGGCAATGAACGGTGAATCTTCCTGGCTCATTCCTATCAACCTCATAAGAGTTTTCAGTGAGAATGCAATATGTAGTCACTGCATTACGACAGTCCACCATTGATTCGAATACGGTTCCTGGAGTAAGGTCAGGATTCTCCCTGTTCCACTCAATTGTTGGCATGTCCTCACCATCATATTCTTGTAAAACTAAGGAGACGATGTTCTCCTCCCTCTCTTCATCATCAGTGTCATCAAATCTAGCACGGCTGCTAGGATCCTCTGCATATTCATCTTCCACTGCCTGTTGACTGACTCTATCGACCAGTTCAGGGAATAGAATCTCATCCTCATCATCATGTCGATGCACTTCCTTGTCAGGCTCTGTATCTACTTCTACATCAGGTGCAGAAGGGAGAGGAGAAGTGGCAGAATTAGCGGCAGCCGGCATGTTGTGGCTTTCAGAACCACTAGGGTTACTTGATCTCGACCTACAAGGAGTGTGAGGACGCTCCCTATTAGCTTCGAGATATGTTGTTTGCGTGCCTGAAGCACACCGATATAGATTTTAACAAAACGGCTGTCAGCATTCAAACTAAATAGCAATCTCAGATGCTCATAACAAGTTAATGGGAGAAATCTCTGCTTGGTACTGTCAAAATATCTCAGTTCAACAGCATCGACAAGGCTCCATGGATACTCACAACACAGTGCCTCGCGGAAATCTCTGAACGAAACGGTGGTTTCTACCACTTTAGGATAGAAAAATCCAGAAATCACACACGGATTAGTTCCACACAGTTCGCTAGTGTCCATTCTAACCGCCAGCCGAAAAGCAAGTGCAGGATCAACCCTATTCGATTGAAATAAGATAAAGGGCGCAGTTAGGCCTAAATTTCCAGATAAATTGCGTTGATTCATGCCAATGGTGGACAAATACAACCTAATTTACGGATCTCCTAATCAATTTGAGAGGAAAATGATGCTTACCCACGTGGAATCCATGAATTATCAGCCTCTGATTCGACCCAATCATCTCCACGGTCGATGTGCCGGACGGGGTGCCCCCCCGACATCGCTTCCTAATCCTAGATGGGGAGAGAGGGTAGATGCGGCGAAGGCGGCACAACGGCGGCGGAGGCGGCACGACGGCGGCAGAGGCGGCACGACGGCGGCGGAGGGGACGGCGTGGAAGCGACTGGATCTGATTTACGTTATAGTGAGTGTCAGTTTCGCGGCCCCACTGGTTACCACGTAACGGTCAAAATGAGGACTCCGCCCTATGCGGCTCCACTAGTCAGAGTTAACGGTCAAGCCAGTGACCCGACGGCAACGTCCGCTCTGACCAGTTCTGAGGGTTTCGAGCAAGGGATTGGGGAAAAATGAGCAAAAGTAAAGAGTGTGGGGATGAATGAGTAGAACTAACGAACCAAGGGCACAGAAATAAAAATCCCTATATGGAATACATGCCTACATTACATTGATGAATTGGAGCTAGTTCTGTATCACCCGATGTTATGACTATTGCATGATGAATGCCATTCGACATAATTATCCATCATTAATCCATTGCCTACAAGCTTTCCACATATTGGTCTTTGCTAAGTTACTTTTCCATTGCTATTGTTCCAATCACTACAAAACTGCTACTGTCACGTTTGCCACCGTTACCGTTACTTCCATACTACTTTGCTACTAAATACTTTGGTGCAGATATTAAGTCCTTCAGGTGTGGTTGAATTGACAACTCAACTGCTAATACTCAAGAATATTCTTTGGCTCCCCTTGTGTCGAATCAATTAATCTGGGTCGAATACTCTACCCTCGAAAACTGTAGCGATCCCCTATACTTGTGGGTTATCAATCACCATGGAAGAATAGCGATGGCTAGGTAGCATCCCAGCGCAGCTTGTTGTTCTCACCACCCATCACACCCCCGCATCCTCTTGCATCGGTCTGCCGCGTGACATCGACGAGTGCTGGGTCATAGCACCGGCGCGGCGCATCCGACTTGCAGCAACAGCAACGCATCGATAACTTTAGTGCAGCACCAAACCCAGTGCGGTGATGCTCCATCACAACATCAATGGAAGCGGATGATGAATCATTACAGCGCCAACATCGACGCGGCGATGTTCCATTATTGCTCCGGCGGCCCTTCGCAGTTTCATCGCGGCACTTACAGAACCCCGAGATGCTTCATTGCAACGTCAGCACCGACGCACCGGTGACGGTGGTTTCTGCTATGAAGCATGTGGTGGCGGCGGCAGTTGTTGCGTTGCAGGACATGGCGGCGATGACATGTGGCCAGGATGAGAATTGGTCATGCTTCGCCCTTCACTGCGTGAGTGGTCGATGATGGCTTGTTGCTGCTTTATCAATGGATGATGCGATGCAACGTCCTACAAGTAACATCAATGGCTGCTATGAAGTACGCAGTAGCACCAGTGAATGTTGTGATAAAGCACGCGGTTATGCCTACGCTTGCTGCGATGCAGCTCTTGCTATGCAATGTCGGTGCTTGAATGGGAAGTCATGCTTCATGGCTTTGTGGCACATGTGGCCGGTGGTCGCCATTGGTGGCTCGTTGCTGCTTCATTGGAGAAGAAGAACGAGGATATGGGAGAGAGAAGCGGAGTGCATGAGGTATATGAATGTGCGGTGTGGTAGGCTATTGGAGAAAGATAAGATGGAGAGAGCGAGAAAAGCGATGGGTGGATCATAGAGGACACATGATAGAAGATAGAGGTGACTTATGCATCGCTGTTATCACATGGTTGAAAATAAACAGTTTTCATTCTTTTTAAGCTCAGTTGTATAGGTTGGTGGGACATCATGCAAGTATGTAATTAACCTCCAGTGATTGTAAGTTATCATTAAATATCATTCCATCCATGTTAAATGTTGTTATTAATGGTTGGTAGTCCGAGACAACTTCTATAATGATAACATGGTAGTGGACATAAATAGGAACCACTAGGGATCAGACTACTGATCCTCAGCATCCCATCAGACCACCTTGTGACCGTGAGATGCCAGCCCTATAGATGGTGTGGGTGAATCACCGTTGCATGCAGCCCACCTCTCTGGGATTTTCCAAAATAGAGAATAGAAACGAATTGATGTGTTGTGACTTTAGCGCTTTTGGCAATCAACCATGATTGATGTTTTTTTGAAACTGATTTGGATTTTAGGCTAGTCATAGTGGATAGTAACTTAGACTAGTAACATGTACTATATGTTACTAGTCTATGTTACTACCTTCATAGTGGGCAGTGTCATAGATGTAATAACATAGATGTTTTTATTTATTTCTTTGTAGATCCATTTTGTATTGCAGAACACTATGTTATGATAACATAGTATGTTACTTTATTTGTCTCTCTCCTCATTAACTACATGCCACATCCCTAGTTTTGTTTATGTGGCATCTATGTTACTAAGGCTGGTCGTAATTGGAGTATCATAGGTAGTATCATGCATGCCACCTAGACATATTTGATGATGTGACATAAAATAAAATGAAGAAAGAGAGAGTTGAGTATAATATCATGATACCGTATCATATTAAATATTCTGCTACTATGTGTCATACATGACAATAAATGACCTCTCCTATGATACTAACATATGATGCTATGCATTACGGGTGTACTCCCTCCTTTCCGATTTATAGGGCTCATCTAAATAATTTCATATTTCCATTACACTAGGCTCAATTTGAGTCTAATTGAGTTAAAGTGCTTTGTGTCTCACACCATATTTAATTCATAGGGATAAGAGAAAGGAAATTAGTGGATATTCATGCATTGTTTTCTACATGCACTATGCAAGTCCAATGAAAAAGAGGATGGTACATTTATTGCCTTTGAAATTGAATATGTGAGAACTATCTCATTGGCTAGTTAAAACTAGTGCCATCCACTCACAATCCACCTTGATTGATGAGATTTCACATTCGAGCCCTATAAATCGGAAAGGAGGGGGTAGTATCATTCACTATTATCATATGCATGATACTACTCCCTGATACGTCTCCATCGTATCTACTTTTCCAAACTCTTTTGCCCTTGTTTTGGACTCTAATTTGCATGATTTGAATGGAACTAACCTGGACTAACGCTGTTTTCAGCAGAATTGCCTTGGTGTTATTTTTGTGCAGAAATCAAAGTTCTCCAAACATTCTGAAAATTTACGGGGAGCATTTTTGGAAAATATGAAAAATACCTGCGCAAAGATCCACCTAAGGGGGTGGGCCAGTGGGCCACAAGCCCTGCCGCCGCCATCCCCCTGGTGGCGGTGGGCAAGCTTGTGGGGCCCACACGGCTCTGCCGCCCCCAATCTCAGGCCTATAAGTTCACTTTCGTCCCAGAAAAAATAGGAAGAGAAGATTTCGTTGCGTTTATGATACGGAGGCGCCGCCACAACCTGTTCTTCATCTGGAGGGTAGATCTGGAGTTCGTTTTGGGCTCCGGAGAGGGGAAATCATCGCCATCGTCATCATCAACCTTTTTCCCTCTCCAATTCCATGAAGCTCTTCGTCGTTCGTGAGTAATCTATTCGTAGGCTCGCTGAGCGGTGATGAGTAGGACGAGATCTATCATGTAATCGAGTTAGTTTTGACGGGGATTGATCCCTAGTATCCACTATGTTCTGAGATTGATGTTGCTACTACTTTGCCATGCTTAATGCTTGTCACTAGGGCCCGAAAGCCATGATTTCAGATCTGAAATTATTATGTTGTCACCAATATATGTGTGTTTTAGATCCAATCTTGCAAGTTGTAGTTACCTACTATGTGTTATGATCCCGCAACCCCGGAGTGACAATAACCAGAACCACTCCCGGTGATGACCATAGTTTGAGGAGCTCATGTGTTCATCAAGTGCTAATGCGTTGGTCCAGTTCTTTATTAAAAGGAGAACCTTAATATCCCGTAGTTTCCTTTTGGACCCCGCTGCCACGGGAGGGATGGACAATAGATGTCATGCAAGTTCTTTTCCCTAAGCACGTATGACGACACACGGAATGCATGCCTACATCACATTGACGAACGGGAGCTAGCCACATATCTCTCCGTGTTATAACTGTTGCCTGATGAATATCATCCAAAGAAATCACCGACCCATTGCCTACGAGTTCGTCCTACTACTGATGTTACTTGTCTTGCACTGTTGCTACTACTTTCGCTTGTTACTGTTGCTACTTTGCTACTCATACTTTGCTTGTAGATACTAATCTTTCAGGTGTGGTTGAATCTGACATATTCAGCTGCTAATACTTGAGAGTGTCCTCTCACCTCCTGTCTGGTGAACCAACAAATTGGGTCGAATACTCTACCCTCGAAAACTGCTACGATCCCACGCGCTGGTGGGCCGTCAACAACATTCTTCTAGTTTCGATTGCCGGAGAGTGCTAGCAGCATTCTTCTTGTGCCGTTGCAAGGGAAGGTCTGCTGTTACGGAGTAAACATTTTTCTGGCGCCGTTGCCGGGGAGGTATTGCTATATTCTCTGAGTTACTTGGGATTTATATCTGCTGATCACTATGAAGAATCTGAAGGATCCAAAAACCAAAGTCTTGGCCTGAACTACGAGGGGAGGTAAGGAACTGACATCTAGCTCTGCACTTGATTCACCTTCAGTTATGAGTAAGTTTGCGACATCACCTCCTGCTAGAAATCTTGATATGTTGCGTGTGCTTGATGACGCTTATGATGCTACTGCTAGAGATGCTATGCTTGATACTATGCCTGATACTGCTTCGCCTAATACTGCTAGAGATGCTATGCTTGATACTGCTAGAGATGATATGCCTGATATTGCTAGAGATGCTATGTCTGATGATGCTATGCATGATACTGCTAGAGATAATGCTTTGCCTGATGTTCCACTAGGGGTGTTCCTTGATGCTCATATTGCTAGAGTTACTGCCAATGCTTGTGATGCTTCTGAAACTGCCGATACTATTGAGATAGAACCTGCTTTTGCTCCTCCTAGATCTAGCTCTCCTAGATATGAATTGCCTGATATGCCTAAGGGTTATGTTATGGAGGGAGAGATAGCTGAGGATTTTCTTGCGTGTAAGGATGCCTATGATGCGGAGAAATTACTTCTCAAGTGGAAGGAAAAATCTCTGAAAGCTAGGATGAAATACGAACCGAAGTTTGCCACTTCACCTATCTTTATCACCGATAAGGATTATGAATTCTCTGTCGATCCTGAGATAATCTCTCTAGTCGAATCTGATCCTTTTCATGGTTATGAGTCTGAGACGGTCGTAGCCCATCTTGCCAAACTACACGATATAGCCACCCTTTTCACTAATGAGGAGAAGATCCGCCCCTTCCTTATCCTTAAGCTATTTCCTTTCTCTCTAAAGGATGACGCTAAAGCCTGGTTCACCTCTCTTGCTCCTGGATATGTGAGTAGTCCCCAGGATATGGTCTATTACTTCTATGAGAAATATTTCCCTGCCCATAAGAAGCAAGCTGCCTTGCAGGAAATATACAACTTTGCTCAACTCCAAGAAGAGAGTCTCCAACAAGCTTGGGGGAGGCTCGTCCAGCTACAGAATGCTTTGCCTGATCACCCTCTTAAGAAGAACGAGATACATGGTATCCTCTATAACGGACTTACCGATGCCTCTAGAGACCACCTAGATAGTTGTGTCGGTTGTGTTTTTAGGGAACAAACTGTAGAACAAGCTAAGACTCTACTGAATAACATCTTGATCAACGATAATGCTTGGACTATTCCCGAATCACCTCCTAAGCCAACTCCTAAGAAAAGAGGTATTCTATTTCTCAGTCCCGAAGATATGCAAGAAGCCAAGAAATCTATGCAAGAGAAAGGCATTAGATCTGAAGATGTCAAAAATCTACCACCTATCACAGAGATCCATGGTCTTGACCACCCGATAGAGGTAGTAGAAGTAAATTCTCTGCGTAGGTTTGATGAGAGTGAAATTCCTTTTGATAAACCTGCTAGCCTATGCTTTGATGAATTTGACAACTTTGTTGCCAAACAGCAGAGTTTCAATTATTATGTTAGCACACATTTGGAAGAAAGTACTCGTATGCTTAGCCATTTAAGTGCTTGTGTAGACAGAAATGTCAATGATCTGAAGCTTCTGAGTAAACATGCCTCTATGATCACTACTCAGGTAGAACAAGTACTTAAAGCTCAGAATGACTTGCTCAATGAATTAAATGACAACTCTGTCAGAGTCATTACTAGAGGAGGCAAAATGACTCAGGAACCTTTGTATCCTGAAGGCCATCCTAAGAGAATTGATCAAGATTCTCAAGGAATCAATGCTGATACACCTAGTCATCCTAAGGAGAAGAAGAAGGATGATAGAAACCTGCATGCCAGTTCACCAAATACTGTCACACCTAAAGAACCTAATGATATTTCTGCATCCGATGCAGAAACACAATCTGGTGATGAACATGAACCTGGTGACAATATTGACAGTGATGTTCATAATAATGCTCAACCTAGCAATGATGAGGATGTGGAGATTGAACCTACGGTTAATCCTGATAACCCACAACCTAAGAGATACGATAAGAATAACTTCACTTCTAGGAAGCATGGTAGAGAAAGGGAACCATGGGTTCAGAGATCTATGCCCTTTCCTCCTAAGCCATCCAAGAAAAAGGATGATGAGGATTTTGAGCGTTTCATTGAGATGATAAGACCCATCTTTCTGCAGATGCGGTTAACTTATATGCTCAAGATGTCTCCATATGCCAAGTAAATGAAAGATATCGTGACTAATAAACGGAAGATACCAGATCTTGAGATCTCCACCATAGTTGACAACTACACTTTCAAAGGTGGAACTCCTAAGAAACTTGGTGATCCCGGAGTGCCCACTATACCTTGCTCCATTAAAGGAAACTACGTAAGAACTACCTTATGTGACCTTGGAGCCGGTGTTAGTGTTATGTCGCTCTCTCTTTATCATAGACTTGAATTGGATAAGTTGAGACCCACTGAAATTTCTCTGCAAATGGCCGACAAATCAACTGCTTTCCCTATCGACATTTGCGAGGATGTACCTCTTGTGGTTGCTAACACCACTATCTTAACAGACTTTGGTATCTTGGATATTCCCGAGGACGATGCCATGGCTGTCATCCTCGGAAGACCCTTTATAAACACTGCAGGGGCTGTTATAGATTGCAACAAAGGCAATGTCACTTTCTGTGTCAACGATAATGAGCATACCGTGCACTTTCCGAAGAAACGATATCAAGTACATTGCATCAATGCTATCGAAAAGACTTCATCGATTCTTATTGGGAGCTTTGAATGCCCTATTCCTCGTGTCAAGATGAAGTATGATTTGCTTGTTGGGGAGATACATATCCCCATTGAGGTACTTAGTGGCTATTCAAAAATTCTCCATTCTCTCTTGCGATTCGAGAAGGTTTTGTCATGAGGACTTGATCAACCCCATTGACGGATTTCTTTCGATGACCATGAAATGAATGAATCAAAGAGTCACATACCTCTGTTTTGAGCTTTCATTTTCTGTTGCTTAGAAGAAAAATGATAGATTTAGTTTAGCTTTTCCAGTTTTCTGTTTTAGCGTCCCGGAGAAAAATACCTAGAAAATAAAAGTTCTCCGATGGTCCTGAAAATTTAGTATGATTTTTTCTGGAATTTTTCAAAATTACTGGGCCTGAGAGCTGGCCTAGGGGCCAGACCAGTGGGCCACAAGCCCTGCCACCGCCACCCCCCTGGTGGCGAAGAGCAAGGTTGTGGGGCCCACAGGGACCCCCTCCACTCATTCCAGCTCCCAGCCTCTTCTTCCACCTCCAGAAAAAATTGTATCGCAGCTCAAACCCGTGTTCTTGCTCATTTGGCTGTGATTTTCGATCTCCTTGCTCAAAGCACCATTCTCCGAACCGTTTGGGGGAAATTACTCCTTGGTAAGTGACTCCTCCATTGGTGCAATTAGTTTTTGCTCTAGTGCTTTATCCTTCGCGTATTCTTGCAACCTTGGTGACCCTGTTCTTGAGCTAGAAAGGTTGATTTTAGCTGGTCCCAAGTAGTTTTAGCGCGTGATACAGTCTCTAGGAACTAGTAGAAGTTGCTACAAGTTGGGTTAATCTTTATTCACTTTTCTTTTGAAGTCTCTAAAAATTTCAGAATTTTTCAGAGCAAGAAAAAGGAGAAGATGAGGAGGTTCTTGAGAGGCTCTTCAAGCCGTAACCCCAAGGAGGATGAGAAGAACCACCCCAAGTACTTAGTCCCTCGAATCACAGAAGTTCGAGCATGCGAGTGGCCAAGTGATGAATTTTTGCGCGCCGCCAGACTTTGTGAAGACTTTTATTACTTGGTGGAGAACGCAGGTCTTACTGCGTTCGTTGCAGATAAGTGCTCAGAATACCTCCTCCTCACCAATATTTTCGTTCAAAGCTTCAACTTTTATCCGAGGAAGAATCCTCCCATGGTTGAGTTCATGATATACGATGTTCCCCAGTGCATGACACTACAGGATTTTTGCAATGTATGCAAATTACCTTATGTTGGGGATATCCATGACCCTCGTCCATGGGACTTGGAGGATTTCATTGGTACTATTGCTGTTGGAGAGGAGAGAGGAGTGTCTCGCGCTAGAATTGCTAGCATACATTTTATTGTGCATCGGTACTTCTCACTATTTGTGGGAAAATGTTTGATTGGCCGTGGGGAGGCTGGATCACTTAGTTCTCCAGACCTTGCGGTTTTGCGCGAAGGCCTTTATAACGATAAGACTTACAGCCTCGGTGCTATAGTGGCCCAGCGGTTGAAGACCAACCGTTCCAAGGGTGTCGTCTATGGAGGTATCTATGCTACCCGTCTTGCCAGATACTTTGAGATACCCATTAGACTGGGAGAGGAAGGAGAGATGCTTCTCCCTGAGAAATATCTGGATTATGACAGCATGTTCGCCATGATTTTTTGGATAGAGATGCTAGTAGACGGATGATTTATAACCTGGTATTTAGTCACGGTACTCGAGAGACTATTACTTCGCCTGCTCCTTCTTTGTTCGATCTTCATGCAGGCAGGTACACTATTATGCCCTCGGACATCTACGCATATTGGGGCTTGGCCCAACCACACGCGCCCGTGCCCAAGCCACCAGTCGAGTACCAGACGCCAGTTTATCAGTGGGAGCCAGAGGAGCTCACACAGCAGTGGCATCCACATAGAGTATCCTGGAGATGGTTACTTCCTGACTTGGGAGTAGACCAAGCTAGGCCAAAAGCCTAAGCTTGGGGGAGTACGTGTTCTCACCGAC
This sequence comes from Hordeum vulgare subsp. vulgare, assembly GCF_904849725.1. Lineage (NCBI taxonomy): Eukaryota > Viridiplantae > Streptophyta > Magnoliopsida > Poales > Poaceae > Hordeum > Hordeum vulgare. Next base: position 544,643,954 of record NC_058520.1, read on the forward strand.
TTTACATTCATGCTTATGCTTTCACTTTGTTAGCCAGTGTTTACACTTTGCCACTGTATTATCCATGCTAGTTTATTTTTGTTTTCTTGTTTTGTGTCCTTTTGAGAAAACCCAAAAAGATTTTTCTTTCTTCTTTTGCTTGTTGGGAGTTTCCCGTGTAAATAGTTTTCTTTTTCTTTGGGTCAAGGTAGAAGATATTGGTTACAATGTTTAGTGGTTCTTGCATGCATACCTGTTTAGCTTTCAAAGAGCCATATTACTTTGTCTTCTCCTTTGTGTTTGACTGCAGATTCAGCTTAGTCCAATGCACGAGCACTCTTATTATTGTTCACATCGTTCGATCGTGCAAGTGAAAGGCAATAATGATGATATATGATGAAGTGACTGAGACTGAAAAGCTGGTATGAACTCTTTCTATTTTGTTTTTGTAAATATGACTAGCTTGTCAACCCAGATTCAGCTTTGTTGTGAGAGAACCATGTTTGCAATGACAACTTAGAGATCATAGTTTCTGATGCCATGCTTATTTAGCTGAGAGCTTATAATGGTTTGTCTTGAATGCCAGCATAGATTTTGAGATGACTATGATGTACTATGATAGGATGGTATTCTCCTTTGAATGTTTCAAGTGGCTTGACTTGGCGCATGTTCATGCATGTAGTTGAAACAAAATCAACATAGCCTCTATGATGTTCGTGTTCATGGTGATTTATATCCTTTTCATGCTTGCATTCAATGTTAGTCAAACTCATTGCATCTTGATGACTGTTGTCGCTCTCTAGTTGGTCGCTTCCCAGTCTTTTGCTAGCCTTCACTTGTACTAAGCAGAATACTGCTTGTGCATCCACTTCCATAAACCCAAAAGTTTTTCCATGAGAGTCCACCATACCTACCTATTTACGGTATCTACCTGTCGTTCCAAGTAAATCTGCATGTGCGACTCTCTAAACCTTCGAGAATTAATCTATTTTGCATGCCCGAACCGCTCATGTGGTGACAGGGGGCTATTGGTATCTTCCATGCTAGGAGTGTTATCCTCGACATGTGTTTATTCACTATCATTCACGAGAAAGGGGCCGGTAATTGGAATGCCCAGTTCCACGTTTAAATCGAAAACATAACTGTAAAACAAGACTCCCCCTGGTTTGATGTTAGTATGGACGGTACCCGAGGATTCGGCTAGCCGTGGAGTGTGATTGATTGGTGGTGGGGGAGTTAAAACTTTACTTTTCTATTTGGGAACCGCCTATAGCATGAGTAGCATGGAAGATATTGAGAACTCTTGGTCATTGCGTTGACAATGAAAGCATGCCACCCAAAATTATTATCTGTGTTTTCAAAGCTTGAGCTCTGGCACCTCTGCAAATCAATGCTTCCCTCTGCGAAGGGCCTGTCTATTTATTTTCCTGTTGAGTCATCCTCTTCTTTCATAAGCACCAATTAGAGAGCACCTTTGTCATTTTTATGCTTTGCTTTTGATTGATATTGAGTATGACTATGACTGGATCTTCGTTGCTATGAATTACAATGTTTAGTCAGCCCTTGATCTTTGAAAGTGCTCTGCATTTATGTTTTGCGGTCTCAGAAAGAGCTAGCGAGATACCACCTATTCATATTGCTTCATGCTTGTTTTGACTGAAGTGTTGGTATTTGAAACTCATTATTATTTGCTCGTTAGCTGATTATGCCATTGATATTAGTTTACCGTGAGACCTTTGTGTCACTTGCTTATGTGGTTAACTTGTGATCTTGCTGAAATTCTGGTTATGAGTTAGACATAGTTGCAACAACAAGATCAAACAGAGTTTGTCAAAGTTTCTCTTTCTCTCTTAGTTTGCCAACTGAGTTGCTTGAGGACAAGCAAGGTTTTAAGCTTGGGGGAGTTGATACGTCTCCATCGTATCTACTTTTCCAAACTCTTTTGCCCTTGTTTTGGACTCTAATTTGCATGACTTGAATGGAACTAACCTAGACTAACGTTGTTTTCAGCAGAATTGCCTTGGTGTTATTTTTGTGCAGAAATCAAAGTTCTCCAAACGTCCTGAAAATTTACAGGGAGCATTTTTGGAAAATATGAAAAATACCTGCGCAAAGATCCACCTGAGGGGGTGGGCCACTGGGCCACAAGCCATGCCTCCGCCACCCCTTGGTGGTGGTGGGCAAGCTTGTGGGGCCCACACGGCTCTACCGCCCCCAATCTCAGGTTTATAAGTTCACTTTCATCCTAGAAAAAATAGGAAGAGAAGATTTCGTCGCGTTTACGATACGGAGGCGCCGCCACAACCTGTTCTTCATCTGGAGGGCAGATCTGGAGTCCGTTTTGGGCTCCGGAGAGGGGAAATCGTCGCCATCGTTATCATCAACCTTCTTCCCTCTCCAATTCCATGAAGCTCTTCGTCGTTCGTGAGTAATCTATTCGTAGGCTCGTTGGGCGGTGATGAGTAGGATGAGATCTATCATGTAATCGAGTTAGTTTTGACGGGGATTGATCCCTAGTATCCACTATGTTCTAAGATTGATGTTGCTACTACTTTGCCATGCTTAATGCTTGTCACTAGGGCCCGAGTGCCATGATTTAAGATCTGAAATTATTATGTTGTCACCAATATATGTGTGTTTTAGATCCGATCTTGCAAGTTGTAGTTACCTACTATGTGTTATGATCCGGCAACCCCGGAGTGACAATAACCGGAACCACTCCCGGTGATGACCATAGTTTGAGGAGTTCATGTGTTCACCAAGTGGTAATGCGTTGGTACGGTTCTTTATTAAAAGGAGAACCTTCATATCCCGTAGTTTCCTTTTGGACCCCACTGCCACGGGAGGGATGGACAATAGATGTCATGCAAGTTCTTTTCCCTAAGCACGTATGACGACACACGGAATGCATTCCTACATCACATTGACAAACAGGAGCTAGCCACATATCTCTCCGTGTTATAACTGTTGCATGATGAATATCATCCAAAAAAATCACCGACCCATTGCCTACGAGTTCGTCCTACTACTATTGTTACCTGTCTTGCACTGTTGCTACTACTGTCGCTTGTTACTGTTGCTACTTTGCTACTGATACTTTGCTTGCAGATACTAATCTTTCAGGTGTGGTTGAATCTGACATATTCAGCTGCTAATACTTGAGAGTATCCTCTCCCCTCCTGTCTGGTGAACCAACAAATTGGGTCAAATACTCTACCCTCGAAAACTGCTACGATCCCACGCGTTGGTGGGCCGTCAACAACATTCTTCTAGTTTCGATTGCCAGAGAGTGCTAGCAGCATTCTTTTGGTGTCGTTGCAAGGGAAGGTCTGCTGTTACGGAGTCACTCCCTCTGTCTCATTACAAGTCATCTTACGAAAACCAAATAATTCCAAAACACTTAGGCATGGTGCATTAACTTTAACCTTGTTTCTTGTTTTTGACATGAATAAAGGAATCAACCAATAAGAGGTGTGCGGCGTGTATGTTTTTAATTAATTGAGACTAACTAGCATGACATGCAGTGGTCAATTCATTGCATGCAATGATATTAATTAGCAAATTAACATTAATTTATCTCATTTTCCTTTTCCTCTTGGTCACGGTGCACAACCTAAGATGGCCTATACACCGAGACGGCGGGAGTAGTATATGATACCCCCCATTATAACCAGCCTAACTATGTTACTCCCACTATGACCAGCCTTGTGGAAACAAATTAAGGTAGCACATCGGTTTCCAACTTTATGTTAGTTTGCTTCCTTATTCAATATATTTTGCTTCTAATGTCTAAACATAGACATAGTCATGGTTGATGTCCTCCTATTCCTCGGATGGATGCATTTGTCATCATGCACATTAACATGTGCGGACAGAGCGCTCCCTCGTTGCGTCCGTGTCGGCAAGGCTAAAAGATAAAAAGGATCCATAGAGAAAACATATTGGAAAAAAATGCAACACTTCGTCTGGGTGCATCGGTCAATTTGTCACTTTGTGTGAAAGCAAGAGAGACAACGTGAAAATTGAGTTGAACCCCACTTCCCCATCCTTTATCTCATACGGATGCAACCTCTCCAAGAAAGCTCTCTCATTTTTCCTTGCCCATCGGCAAGGGTTGCCGCCGTCGCCATCACCTCGCCCCATCGGCCTACCAACTCCTCCGGCGTCGGCCAGTGGGGAAGGCACCCCCTTAAGATTAGCTTCTTCCCCAAACCTTCTCGTCTTCCCATTCTCATTCTTGCTGTTGCGGGAAGTTGCAAGGTTTTCCCCGTCATCAATCTTCCTCGTCGAAGAAAATTATGCGTTGGTATTGTTGGAAATATGCCCTAGAGGTAATAATAAACTGGTTATTATTATATTTCCTTGTTCATGATAATCGTTTATTATCCATGCTAGAATTGTATTCATTGGAAACTCAAATACATGTGTGGATACATAGACAAAACATTGTCCCTAGTGAGCCTCGAATGGACTAGCTCGTTGATCAAAGGTGGTCAAGGTTTCCTGACTATAGACAAGAATTGTCATTTGATAACGGGATCACATCATTAGGAGAATGATGTGATGGACAAGACCCAAACTATGAACATAGCATATGATCATGTTAGTTTATTGCTACTTGATGTCTGCTGTGTATCCCTTGCAACGGCGCCAGAAATAGTCGTGTCGACGGCACCAGGAATCCTTCAGCTGCAGCTACGCCTTAAGGGACTTCCTAGGCAAGTATGCAAAGGATTTCCCCCATGGCCTTGGAGCCTTGCGTTGGTGTTCCCTCGAAGCGGAAAGGGTGATGTAGCACAGCGGTGGTAAGTATTTGCCTCAGTTTGAGAACCAAGGTATCAATCCGGCGGAGGAGTATCTCAAGATCCTGCACAAACACAAAAGCTTGCTCCCAACGCTATCAAGGGGTTGCAATCCCTTATAGATTGTTTGCCAAGTGAGAACTGAAAGCAACAAAGTAACAAAGCAAAGTAAAAGCGGAGGTGTACACGATGGATGTGAATAGACCCGGGGGCCGTAGTGTTTACTAGTGGCTTCTCTAATGAAAGCAAGTAGACGGTGGGTGAAGACATTACTGTCGAGCAATTGATAGAACCGCGCAAAGTCGTGACAATATCTATGCAATGATTATATCTATAGGCATCACGTCCAAAACAAGTAGACCGATATTTTCTGCATCTACTACTATTACTCCACACGTCGACCGCTATCCAGCATGCATCTAGTGTATTAAGTCCATCAGAACATAGTAACGCCTCAAGCAACATGACATGATGTAGAGGGATAATCTCAAACCAATGATAAAACCCCATCTTTTTACCCTTGATGCCAACTACTTGATGTGTGCCTTGGTGCCCCTACTGTCACTGGGAAAGGTCACCACATGGTATAACCCAAAACCAAGCACTTCTCCCATTGCAAGAATCATAGATCTAGTTGGCCAAACAAAACCCAAGACTCGGAGAGACTTACAAGGATATCAAATCATGCATAAAAGAAATCAGCAAAGACTCAAATATATATCATAGATAATCTGATCACAAATCCACAATTCATCGGATCTCGACAAACACACCGCCAAACAAGATTACATCGGATAGATCTCCATGAAGATCATGGAGAATAATGTATTGAAGATCCAAGAGAGAGAGAAGAAGCCATCTAGCTACTAACTACGGACCCGTAGGTCTGAAGTGAACTACTCACGAGTCACTGGAGGGGCGATGATGATGATGAAGAAGCCCACCAACTCCAAAGTCCCCTCCGGCAGGGCATCGGGAAGGGTCTCGAGATGAGATCTCGCGAAAACGGAAGCTTGCGGCGGCGGAAAAGTATTTTCGAGGCTCCCATGATTTTTTGCGGAATATTTGGGAATTTATAGGCCAAAGACCTAGGTCAGGGGGCGGCCAGGGAGGCCACAAGCCTGCCCACCGCCGCCTCCCCCCTGGTGGCGGAATGGGGGCTTGTGGGCTCCCTGGAGCCCACCTGGCTTGGCTCAAAATCCCCCTGGTCTTCTGTCGTTCGGTAAAAAATCATTTTGGGGTTTTTCTTCCGTTTGGACTCCGTTCCAAAATCAGATCTGAAAAGAGTCAAAAACACGGAAAAAACAGGAACTGACACTTGGCACTGAATTAATAAGTTAGTCCCAAAAAAGATATAAAAGGTACATAAAACAACCAAAGAAGACAAGATAACAACGTGGAACCATCAAAAATTATAGATACGTTTGAGACGTATCAAGCATCCCCAAGCTTAACTCCTGCTCATCCTCGAGTAGGGAAGTGATAAGAATTAATTTTTGATGCTTTCATGCTACCTAGCATAGGTGTCCTTTGTAATTCCTCTTATGTGACGTGAATGTTCAGATCCATTAGATTCAAAACAATAGTTCGCTATTGACGTGGAAACAATAATAATTCAAGCAAACTAGCAAAGTAATCATAAACTTTCAAAATAACAAGGCCAAAACAAAGCTATCCCTACAAAAGCGTATAGTCTGGCTATGCTCTATCGTCATTGCACAATGAATTTAAATCATGCACAACCCCGGTATTGGCCAAGTAATTGTTTCACACCTTTACTTTCTCAAACCTTTTCAACTCTCACGCAATACATGAGCATGAGCCATGGTTATAGCACTATAGATGGTGGAATGTGGTGGAGGTTGCAAGACAAAAAAGGAGAAGATAGTCACATTAACTAGGCATATCAATGAGCTGTGGAGATGCTCGTCAATAGATATCAATGTGAATGAGTAGGGATTGCCATTCAAATGATGCACTAGAGCTACGAGTATATGAAAGCTCTTAAAGAAAACTAGTGGGTGTGCATCCAACTTGCTTGCTCACGAAGACCTAAGGCAATTTTGAGGAAGCCTATCATTGGAATATACAAGCCAAGTTTTATAATGAAAATTTCCCACTAGATACATGGTGGTGACAAAACGAGAGACTCTCAATCATGAAGATCATGGTGCTTAACATGCACAAGTGTGGAAAAAGTGGTAGCATTGTCCCTTCTCTCTTTTTCTCTCATAATTTTTTTTGGTGGGCTCTTTGGCCTCTTTGTTTTTGGTGGGCTTCTTTGGCCTCTTTTTATTTCCTCACATGGGACAATGCTCCATTAATGATGATCATCACACTTTCAACTCAAAACTTAGAGCAACTATGACTCTATATGGAATGCCTTCGGTAGTGTATCGTGGCAATGATCTAGCATGGCATAGACATCAATGGAAACATCATGCTAGCTATCTTACGATCATGCAATGGCAATGTAGACGTGGTGGCACATGTCATGGTGGTAGTTGCATGGCAATATATCTCGGAATGACTTTGAAAAAGCCATAGTAGGTAGGTATGGTGGCTGTTTTGCGGGAGGCTAATGGTGGGTTTTGTGCACCGGCGAAAGTTGCACGGCACTAAGAAGATAGTGATGGTGGAAGGTGAAAGTGCATCTAAACCATGAACTCAACATTAGTAATGAAGAACTCATATACTTGTTGCAAAAGTTTCATTAGTAATCGAAACAAAGCATTTAACGCATACTCCTAGGGGAAGGGTTGGTAAGTATAAACCATCGCGCGATCCCGACCGCCACGCAAAGGATGACAATCAATATACTAATCATGCTCAGATTTCATCACATAGCAGTTCACCATACGTGCATGCTACGAGAATCACTAACTTCAACACAAGCATTTCTAGATCCACAACACCTTACTAGCATTACTTCAATATTACCATTACCACAACTCAAAACTAATTGAGATGAATCAAACTTCTCTAACTATTCAACGCGCATGAAGGTGGAAGTTTTCGTATCCCTTTGGATAACTACCACTTTTGAGACTACTTTCAAGGCATAGATCAACTACCAAGCCACGCACCGCTGTGCTCTAAAAGATATAAGTGAAGTACATAGAACAAAAGTATCTAGCTCAAAAGATATAAGTGAAGCACATAGAGGAAAAGTATCTAGCTCAAAAGATATAAGTGAAGCACATGTGAGCTGAATTGTCTACCAAAAGATATAGGTGAAGCTCGACAAAATCACGGTGTGTGAATGTCTCTCTCTCTAGGTGTGCAGCAAGGATGATTGTGACACAACAAAAATAAAAGACTCCTACGATACAAGATGCTCCAAGCAAAAACACATAACATGTGGTGAATAAAAATATAGCCCCAAGTAACGTTACCGGTGGATTGAAGACGAGAGAGGGGATGCCTTCCCGGGGCATCCCCAAGCTTAGGCTTTTACGGCATCCTTGAATCTCTTGGGGTGCCTTGGGTATCCCCAAGCTTGAGCTCTTGCCAATATTTATCTCTTTCTCCATAAGAACTTCACCCAAAACTTGAAAACGTCACAACACGAAACTTAAACAGAAACTCGTGATAACATTAGTACAAGAAAGCAAACCACCACTTCCTTGGGTACTGTAGAAAACTTCAATTCTACTTGTGCTGATGTTGGGTTACTGTACTTTCAATCTTCCATGGCTAATACCCCCCGATACTATCCATAGTTTCATCAAAATAAGCAACCAACACAACAAAAACAGAATCTTGTAACAGCAGACCAGTCTGTAGCAATCTGTATATTTCGTATACCTCTGTTACTTCAAAAACTCTGACAAATTGCGACAATCTGAAGAATTTGCGTAGCAATCAGCAGCAAAAAGAATGAACTCAAAAGATCTTACAGAAAAAAAAATGAAAATTATTTTCGTGAGCAGAAAGTTTCTGTCTTTTCCAGCATGACCAAACGATCATCCCCAGGACTAATCATAACGGTTTTGCTTGGCACAAACGCAAAAAAGAAACACAAAAACACAATAATAACAGAATTATGAAAGTGTGGAAAAAACAAAACAGAAAGAAAAAGGATAGATTCGTTGGGTTGCCTCCCAACAAGCGCTTTTGTTTAACGCCCTTAGCTAGGCGAAAGTGATGGAATCACGTATAGTCATCTTTGGTGCTCAAACCATAGGTAGCCCTCATCATAGATTCATAAGGCAATCTTATTTTCTTTCTAGGAAAGTGCTCCATGCCCTTCTTTAACGGAAATTGAAATCTAATATTCCCTTCCTTCATATCGATGATAGCACCAATAGTCCTTAGGAAAGGTCTACCAAGAATAATGGGACATGAAGGATTGCAATCTATGTCAAGTACAATGAAATCCACGGGTACATAGTTCTTATTTGCAACAATAAGAACAACAACGATCCTCCCCATGGGTTTCTTGACAGTAGAATCCGCAAGATGCAAATTAAGAGAACACTCTTCAATCTCATGAAAACCAAGAATATCACATAAAGACCTTGGAATCGCGGAAACACTAGCACCCAAATCACACAAAGCATTGCACTCACAGTTTTTTATCTTGATTTTGATAGTAGGTTCCCACTCATCATGAAGTTTTCTAGGTATAGAGACTTCTAGTTCGAGCTTCTCTTCAAGAGATTTCATCATAGCATCTACGATATGCGCGGTAAAGGCTTTGCTTTGGCTATAAGCATGTGGAGAGTTTGCAATGGATTGCATCAAAGAAATGCATTCAAACAAGGAGAACTTATCATAATTGAATTCCTTGAAATCCAAAGTGGGAGTTTCATTACTACCCAAAATTTTTACTTCTTCTACTCCACTCTCCACACCTTTATCATCAAGATAGGTGGAATCCGAATCATTGGGGCGTTTTTCAACCAAAGTGGATTCATTTCCTGCCCCTCCATAAGTAGGTTTGACACGCGAAAACAAAGATTCAAGAGGAGACACACCAAGCACTTTAAGATCTTCGTGATTTACATCACTAGAACGCACCCTTTTAAACCATTCATGTCTAGCGCGAATTTGGGCGGTTCTTTCTTTGCTCTCATTCATGGAGATACGCATAGCTTTCAAAGTTTCATCCAAGTTGATCTTGGGAGGAGCGCATCTAACTTCCAAAGCATCAATATCACAAGACATCCTATCAACGCTCTTAGCCAAATCGTCTATTTTGAGTAGTTTTTCCTCTATGGACGCATTGAAAATCTTTTGAGAGTTGATGAACTCTTTGATATTACTCTCTAGATCATAGGGTAATTTGTTGTGATTTCCATAAGTGTTGTCATAGGAAATGCCATAATTGTTAGAGGAGTTACTAGGAAAAGGCCTAGGAACATAGTTTTCTCTAAAAGCATTGTTGTTGCCAAAATTGTTCCTACCAAAAAAATTCACGTCCCAACTAGCGTTGCTACTCTCAATCAAAGAAGATAGTGGAATGTCATTAGGATCTACGGTGGCGTTTCTACTAGCAACCAAATTCATCAACTCATCCATCTTAGCACTAAGCGAGTTAATCTCTTCTATACCATGCACCTTTTTGCTAGCAGACGACCTTTCAGTGTGCCACTGAGAGTAGTTGCTCATGATATTGTCTAGGAGTTTTGAAGCGTCTCCTAACGTGATTTCCATGAACGTTCCACCTGAGGCGGAGTCCAAGATATTGCGAGAAGCGAAATTCAAGCCAACGTAAATGATTTGTATAATCATCCACAAACTCAAGCCATGAGCGGGACAAATTCTAATCATAAGCTTCATCCTCTCCCAAGATTGTGCAACGTGTTCATGATCAAGTTGCTTGAAATTCATGATATCGTTACGTAAGGAGATGATCTTAGCCGGCGGAAAATACTTGGATATGTCAGCATGTTTGCACTTATCCCAAGAATCGATACTATTTTTAGGCAAAGAAGAAAACCAAGTTTTTGCGCGATCTCGCGACGAGAAAGGAAAAAGTTTCAACTTAATCACGTCATTATCCACATCTCTTTTCTTTTGCATATCACAAAGATCAATGAAGGTATTGAGATGGGATGCGGCATCTTCGCTAGGAAGGCCAGAGAATTGCTCTTTCATAACAAGATTCAGCAAAGCTGCGTTGATTTCATACGATTCCGCACTAGTGGCGGGAGCAATCGGAGTACTAATAAAATCATTATTATTAGTGCTCGAGAAGTCGCAAAGTTTGGTGTTTTCAGACATGATGACTTCAACAAACAAACAAGCACACAAGCAAGCAAGAAACCGGCAAAGGCAAAAGAAAACGGCGAAGGCGAAAGGCGAATGAAAATGGCAAATGTGAAGTGGGGGAGAGGAAAACGAGAGGCAACTGGCAACAAAAGTAAATGGAAGAGAAGAGTTTGGGAGACCTATTTGGATAGATCTTGATTTCTCCTCCCCCGCAACGGCACCAGAAATACTGCTGATGTGTGATGTGTATCCCTTGCAACGGCGCCAGAAATAATCGTGTCGATGGCACAAGGATTCCTTCAGCTGCGGCTACGCCTTAAGGGACTTCCTAGGCAAGTATGCAAATGATTTCCCCCGTGGCCTTGGAGCCTTGCATTGGTGTTCCCTCGAAGCGGAAAGGATGATGTAGCACAGCGGTGGTAAGTATTTCCCTCAGTTTGAGAACCAAGGTATCAATCCGGCGGAGTAGTATCTCAAGATCCTGCACAAACACAAAAGCTTGCTCCCAACGCTATGAAGGGGTTGTCAATTCCTTATAGATTGTTTGCCAAGTGAGAACTGAAAGCAAGAAAGTAACAAAGCAAAGTAAAAGCGGAGGTGTAAACGATGGATGTGAATAGACCCGGGGACCGTAGTGTTTACTAGTGGCTTCTCTCATGAAAGCAAGTAGACGGTGGGTGAACAAATTACTGTCGAGCAATTGATAGAACCGCGCAAAGTCGTGATGATATCTATGCAATGATTATATCTATAGGCATCACGTCCAAAACAAGTGGACCGATACTTTCTGCATCTACTACTATTACTCCACACGTCGACCGCTATCCAGCATGCATCTAGTGTATTAAGTCCATAAGAACAGAGTAACGCCTTAAGCAACATGACATGATGTAGAGGGATAATCTCAAACCAATGATAAAAATCCCATCTTTTTACCCTTGATGGCAACTACTTGATGTGTGCCTTGGTGCCCCTACTTTCACTGGGAAAGGTCACCACATGGTATAACCCAAAACCAAGCACTTCTCCCATTGCAAGAATCATAGATCTAGTTGGCCAAACAAAACCCAAGACTCGGAGAGACTTACAAGGATATCAAATCATGCATAAAAGAAATCAGCAAAGACTCAAATATATATCATACATAATCTGATCACAAATCCACAATTCATCGGATCTCGACAAACACACCGCCAAAGAAGATTACATCAGATAGATCTCCATGAAGATCATGGAGAACTTTGTATTGAAGATCCAAGAGAGAGAAGAAGCCATCTAGCTACTAACTACGGACCCGTAGGTCTGAAGTGAACTACTCACGAGTCATTAGAGGGGCGATGATGATGAAGAAGAAGCCCTCCAACTCCAAAGTCCCCTCCGGCAGGGCGCCGGGAAGGGTCTCCATATGAGATCTCGCGGAAACGGAAGCTTGCAGCGGCGGAAAAGTATTTTCGAGGCTCCCCTGATTTTTTGCGGAATATTTGGGAATTTATAGGCCAAATACCTAGGTCAGGGGGCGGCCAGGGAGGCCACAAGCCTGCCCATCGCCGCCTCCCCCTGGTGGCGGAGTGGGGGCTTGTGGGCTCCCTGGATCCCACCTGGCTTGGCCCAAAAGCCCCCTGGTCTTCTTCCGTTCGGGAAAAAATCATTTCAGGGTTTTTCTTCCGTTTGGACTCCGTTCCAAAATCAGATCTGAAAAGAGTGAAAAACACAAAAAAAACAGTAACTGGCACTTGGCACTCAATTAATAAGTTAGGCCCAAAAAAGATATAAAAGGTACATAAAACAACCAAAGAAGACAAGATAACAGCGTGAAACCATCAAAAATTATAGATACGTTTGAGACGTATCACTACTCTTTTCTGCATGTCATGTATCTGTTCCAACGACCATGAGATCATGCAACTCCCGGACACCGGAGGAATGCCTCATGTGTACCGAACATCACGACGTAACTGGGTGACTATAAAGGTGCTGTATAGGTTTCTCCGAGGGTTTCTATTGGGTTGGCGTGAATCGAGACTGGGATTTGTTACTCCGTATGACGGACAGGTATCTCTAGGACCCACTTGGTAGTACAACATCACAATGAGCTTGCAAGCCATGTGACTATAGAGTTAGTCACGTGATCTTGTATTACGGAACGAGTAAATAGACTTGCCGGTAACGAGATTGAACTAGGTATGGAGATACCGATGATCTAATCTCGGGCAAGTAACATACCGATGGACAAAGGGGATAGCGTGCGGGATTAACTGAATCCTTGACATAGAGGTTCAACCGATAAAGATCTTCATAGAATATGTAGGAGCCAATATGGGCATCCAGGTCCCTCTATTGGTTATTGACCAGGGAGTGTCTCGGTCATGTCCGCATAGTTCTCGAACCCGCAGGCTCTGCGCACTCAAGGTTAGATGATGTTTCGGTATTAATGAGTTATGTATGTTGGTGACGAAGCTTGTTCGGAGTTCCGGATAAGATCACTGACATGACGAGGAGCTCCGGAATAGTCTGGAGGTAAAGATTGATATATGGGATAATAGTGTTTTGTCTCTGGAAGGGTTTCAGAATTCACCAGAAGGGGTTTCGGATGTTTCCCGAAATGTTAGGGTACGAGAAAACTTCATTTGGGACAAGTGCAAAAGGAGTTTTGCGAAGCCTAGGGGGGCAGAGGCCAGGGACCCTACGTATGGTCCTAGGGTCCGACGAGGACTCTTGCCTTACGTGCCAAACCGACTTTGAGGAGGCTCTTTCTCCAAGAAACGACCCGAGGGCTCAACATATAAATAAAGGGCAAGGGCTAGTACCCGTGACACATCAATATGTCCCCAAGCCATGTGCCGGAAACCCCGCCCCTGTAGTTCATCCTCCAATATAGTCTTCGTTGTGCTTGGCGAAGCCCTACGGAGATTGTTCTTCACCACCACCATCACCACGTCGTCATGCTGTAGGAGAACTCATGTACCCCATATTGTTCAATCATGAAGGCGGAGATCACCATCGAGCTGCACGTGTGCTGCATGCGGAGGTGTCGTCCATCCGGCACTATATCGTGATGGGATCATGGGACGGATCATGATGGGATCGCGGCACGAACTGCAATTTGGATCGTGAAGATGTTCGACTACATCAACCGCATTATATATCCTTCCGCTTAGTTATCTACAACAGTATGTGGATCCGATCTCTCCTCTTGTAGGATTTTTTTTGTTTCCCATGCAACTTTCCCCAATAGTGGTATCAGAGCTAGGTCTATGCGTAGATGACATCTCGAGTAGAACACAAAGGAGTTTGTGGGCATTGATATTCATATTGCTTCCCTCCTTAGTCTTTTTTCTTGATTCGACAATATTGTTGGATGAAGCGGCCTGGGCCAGCCTTACTCGTACGCTTATGAGAGACCGGTTCCATCGACTAGCATGCAACTTGTTGCATAAAGATGGCTGGCGGGAGTGTGTCTCTCCTATTCTAGTTGAATCGGATTCGACAAAAGCGGTCCTTGTAGAAGATTATATAGAAACTTGCATATCACCGTTGTGGTTTTGTGTAAGTAAGATGCGTTCTTGCTAGATACCCATAACAGCCACGTAAAACATGCAACAACAAATTATAGGATGTCTAACTTGTTTTTGCACGGTATGTTGTGATATGATATGGCCAATGACATGATATGATGTATTTGATGTATGAGATGATCATGTTGTAATAGTTAAATATCGACTTGCATATCGATGCTACGTCAACCAGTACTAGCCATAGGGGTGTCTTTAATTATTTTGCATTTGGTGATGCTTTACTTTATCTCTAAGAGGTAGCAGTAGTAGTACAAGCATAGTTGGCGCGACAACCTTGATGCAGCACAATGATGGAGATCATGGTGTTGTGCTGGTGGAGATGGAGATCATGTCAATGCTTCGGTGATGGAGATAAAAAGCACAAGATCATGGCCAAATAATGTCACTTATGAATTGCATGTGATGTTAATCCTTTTATGCACCTTATTTTGCTTAAGACGGGGCGACATTATACGATGATCCCTCACTAAAATTTCAAGAAAATTGTGTTCTCCCCGAGTGTGCACAATTGTGAAAGTTCATCATTTCGAAACACCATGTGATGATCAGGTGTGATAGACCCTACGTTCGCATACAAAGGGTGCAAGACCATTTTGCACACACGGAACACTCGGGTTAAACTTGACGAGCCTAGCATGTACAGACATGGCCTTGGAACACGAAAGACCGAAAAGTCGAACATGAGTCATATAGTAGATATGATCAACATGGAGATGTTCACCATTGAAGCAACTCATTTCACATGATGATCGGACTTGGGTTGGTGAATTTGGATCATGTGTCACTCGAATGACTAGAGGGATGTCAATTTGAGTGGGAGTTCTTAAGTAATATGATTAACTGAACTAATTATCATGAACATAGTCTAAGTTGTCTTTACAAAAGTTTTTGGAAATATGTCGTAGAGGCAATAATAAATTGGCTATTATTATATTTCCTTGTTCATGATAATCGATTAGTATCCATGCTAAAATTGTATTGATTGGAAACTCAAATACATGTGTGGATACATAGACAACACACTGTCCAGTGAGCCTCTAGTTGACTAGCTCGTTGATCAAAGATGGTCAAGGTTTCCTGGTCATAGATAAGTGTTGTCACTTGATAACGGGATCACATCATTAGGAGAATGATGTGATGGACAAGACCCAAACTATAAACGTAGCATATGATCGTGTCAGTTTATTGCTACTGTTTACTTCATGTCAATGTATCTGTTCCTATTACCATGAAATCATGCAACTCCGAGACAACGGATGAACACCTTGCGTGTAACAAATGTCACAACATTATTGTGTGACTATAAAGGTGCTCTACAGGTATCTCCGAAGGTAACTGTTCGGTTAGCGTGGATGAAGACTGGGATTTGTCACTCTGTGTGATGGAGATGTATCTCGGGGCCCACTCGATAATACAACATCACAACAAGCCTTGCAAGAAATGTGACTAAGGAGTTAGTCATGGGATATTGTATTACGGAACGAGTAAAGAGACTTGCCGGTAACGAGATTAAAGTAAGTATGTAGATACCGACGATCGAATCTTGGGCAAGTAACATACCTAAGGACAATTGGAACGGCATACGAGATTGATTGAATCCTTGACATCGTGGTTCGACCGATAGAAATATTCATAGAATATGTAGAGGCCAATATGGGCATCTAGGTCCCACTATTGGTTATTGGCTGAAGAGTGTCTCGGTCATGTCTGCATAGTTCTCGAACCCGCAGGGTTTGCACACTTAAGGTTTGGTGACGATTTGGTATTAATGAGTTATGTGTGATAGTAACCGGAAGTTGTTCAGAGTCCTGGTTGAGATCCCGGATGTCACGAGGAGCTCCGAATGGTCCGGAGGTAAAGATTTATATATGAGAAGTCATATTTTGGCTACCAGAAAGTTTTGGGTTTTTCCGGCATTGTACCCGGAAGCTTCTAGAAGGTTTCAGAAACTTCAGAAGGAGTTCGGAAGTCCACCAAGGGTTCTAACACGTCCCAAGGGTTTGCATGGGCTGAGGGGAGATGTTGTGGCCTTATTGGGCCAAGCGCACAAGTCCCTCAAGGCCCGTGTAGTTGAGAAAGATGGAAAGTCCATCTTTGTATGGAAGGGAAGGAAGGGGACTAGAATTCCATGTCCTCCCCCCTTGGCTGCGCCCTAGGGCTTGGAGGGGCTGTTCCCCATGCCCCTCCACCTATATATAGACAGGAGGGGGTGCCCCAAGAGCACACACGAAGCCCTTGGCGCCCCTCTCTCTCCCTAGCTAGGCGTAGCCCTGCCAGGATAGTACCACCACAATCGCCACCACACCTGGTGTTGCCGGAGAACTCATCTACTACTCTGCCCTCGCTCGCTGGATCGAGGAGGCGGAGATATCATCGAGTTGTACGTGTGCTGAACACGGAGGTGTCGTCCGTTCGACACTTGATCGGGAGTTCATGGCACGGATCGTGATTGGGTCGCAAAGACGTACCACTACATCAACCGCGTTCTTTTATGCTTCCTCTTAAGGATCTACAAGGGTATGTGGATCCGATATCTCCTCTTGTAGATGCTCATCACCATGGATAGATCTTGTATGCTTCTAGGAAATTTTTGTTTCCCATGCAACGTTCCCCAACAGTGTGATGGTGTGTCCATACGTTGTAGTCATGCCCTATTGTACATGGTGCATACTATGATGTCTCTTACCAATTTACCACTATAGTTTTGGGGTTATGCATTAGAGACAACCACACTCACTTCAAATAGGGCACCATCAATTTTCGTTGAGATAACACCGTATGAACTATGGTTTCGCAAGAAACCAAATCTATTTTTTCTTAAAGTTTGGGGTTGCGACGCTTATGTGAAAAAGTTTCAACCTGATAGGCTCGAACCCAAAGCGGATAAATGCATCTTCATAGAACACCCAAAGGAAACACTTGCGTGTTCCACCTATCTCAGATCAGAATGCAAAATGTTTGTTTCTAAGAATGGGTCGTTCCTCAAGAAAGAGTTCCTCTCGAAATAATTGAGTGGGAGGATGGTGGAACTTGATGAGGTTATTGAAACGTCACTTCCACCAGTGAGTAGCAGGGCACATGAAGTTGTTCCCGTGGCGCCTACACCAATTGAAGTGGAAGCTAATGATAGTTATCATGAAGCTTCGGATCAAGTTACTACCAACCTGGTAGGTCGACACGGACACGTCCTGCTCTAGAGTGGTACTGTAATCCTGAAAGTGCGTTATATCGACTAGAGGGGGGTGAATAGGAGATTTTTAGAATTTCATCACTGAGGAAATTCCTTTTGAGGAAATTCCTCACTGATGACTAACTTACAGCGGAAACAGTAAAGGATCAGAAGTGCAAAGTTTCAAAACAGCAGTTTTTCGGAGTGAGGAATGTGAAAACAGATTGCACTATGAGCAGGCACGCAGAATACAGATGAGGATTAACTGACATGAAGAATTTGGGGTTGAGGAAATTCAGAGAAAGTCTTCAGCAAATTCTTCAAACAGTCACAGTGAAAGTCATCAACACATAATACGAGGAAAGTAAGGAGTTGAGGAATTAGAACCCGTTTCTCAGTGAAGACAGTCGTTGATGACCCAGTTCCAACTGTTGTGACAGTCGTACATCTGGCTTGGAGCGGCTTGGTATTGAAACCAAATGACACATAGTCCCAGGACACACAGTCCCTACCGTGTTCTCCTTGGGCTAAGAACACACAGTCCTCGCCCAACACTCGTGGTAAGTTTTCAGGGCAGACTTCCAAACCCTCACAAACTTGGTCACCCGACGATCCACAATTGACTGCTGGAAAGCTCTAGACCATGACGCCTAACCGTCTGGAGGATGCACAGTCCTCAAAGGTAAAAGGCTTCAGTCCCACACAGGAACAACTTCTTCAGTGATGCTCAATCACTAGGTTTGGTTTGTGGTTTCGGTGTATGGTGTATTTCCTCACTGATGAATTACTCTCGAAGACTCTGAGGAATTGGGTTGCTCTTATGACAAGTGTCAGTTTCTAACGGAGCAGCCAACCAACTAATGGTTGTGGGGGTGGCTATTTATAGCTTGGGAGCATCCCGACATGATTTGACACTAATGCCCTTAAATAATATGACCGTTGGAGTGGATAAGACCAATGACTTGCCGTGGCTATCGAAACGGTCGGAACCCTCAACTGTGAGAGTCCTCATGTCACTCGTATTCCTCACTTGAGGCTTTTGATAGGATTAGGCTTGGGTTGAGCATCATGAGGAAATTCATTCCAAAGTGTAACTTCGACCCCCTTTTACAGTACGGTGTTCCTATTACTCAAATTCGAAGAAAATAAAACAGAAAGAGTAAATCTTCATGCTTCAAATTCTTCAAAGTGATTTTCTTCAGGACACACCGGATTCCTCAATTTCAGTATCTTCATGAGGAATATCAATTTCATTGCAGATTCCTCGCGATTCATTTCTTCAGCTTTAGGCCAATTTCTTCAACCGAAGATATATATTTTTAGGGGTCGATATTCTTCAAATATCTCAAACTCCTTAATGACTTATAGATCGTGTGTACACTCATAAACACATTAGATACTTAACCTATAAGTCTTCAAACCACCAAAATCACTAAGGGGCACTAGATGCACTTACAATCTCCCCCTTTTTGGTGGTTGATGACAATTAGGTTAAGTCTTCAACAGGGATCAAAAATATGAAGTGTAAATACTCATTTGAGGAATTTGAAATCAAGATTCAGAGAGACTCCCCCTGAAGATGTGCATATCGTGAGGATTTTGCTTTTCACAGCAAATGCACATTGATGATTTATATCATGGAGATCTCCCCCTGAGTCTTGTAAATCATGCATACATGTAACATATCTTATGAAGAAAATTAAAATGCATGATGACAAATGGTATCTGACGAATTCCAGCATGCATGCATTAAAACTTGAGGAATAAGCATGCGAAGAGAAACGTTCAAAAGCGTCAGAGTACCATCAGGCTTAAGTTACAACTCATTACATAAAAACTTCAGAAGAGCCAAGAGTTTGTAACTTAAATATAGTTCATAAGCCCCAAAAATATCCTGCTTGAAGACTAACTCTCAAGTTTCTCCCCCTTTGTCATCAAGTGACAAAAAGGGACAAACTGAGGACTAACGTCCGTGAAGACTTCACTTCTTGGCGGTTGAGGAAGAGTCGTGATGCTTCTTGGGAGTAGTCTTCTTCCTTGGACCGGTAGCAGTGTCGAGCTGTTCTTCATCAGTTTCAGCAGTGCGGAATGAAGAAAAGGAGCTGTCTTCAAGGTCTGGAACTGGAATGGGCCTGAACTTCTTCTTGGGAGGCCACGACCATTCAAAGTCTCTCTCAAAGTCCATTTATTCAAGCTCAGTCTGAGTCTTCAGATGTGCAAGTGTAGCCCAGGTGCGATCAAAAACCTCATGCAGATAGTGATGGTTGAGCTTCATAGAGTTCTGTGTTTCAGTGAGGGTTTTCACAATGGCACCAAACTGGCGTTTGACCCACTTGTGATTGCGATCCACCTTCTGGTGAAGACTGAGGAGGAGCTCTCTTGTATTCATCACTCGAGGAGGAACGGGGCTTGCTGGACGAGTCTCAGTATCATCCCATGAAGAATAAGCTTCTGGCTCTCTGAACTGGCCATCAAGGGGACTACTGCCTTCTTCAATCACTGATTTGCCTTTTCCTTCAATGGGCTCGAAAGTCTTCTTGTTGACCCGGATAGGAGGCATATAACCAACATGGTTTTGGAAATCAGCGTGGAAGTTGATGTCTGTCCTTGTCCTGATGAATCTCATGATCCATGGGGCATATATCTTGTGATCAAAAGGACACATAGCATTGTCGGCCGAAGTCCTCAAGAAGAAATCATGGATGTTGATAGGTATACCATGAATGATGTTGAAGAGGATATTCTTCAAGAAGCCTACAACATCTTCTTCATCATCATGGCCTTTGATCGGCGCGAGCACACTGCAGAGGATTCTGTAGACAGACTTGGGTGTATACTTGAGCTCGTGGATGAGGAAGGTTGTTCTTGGTGGTTTTCCTTCAGCCAAAGGCTTCATGAGGACTTCCATCATCCCATTGGGCAGCTCACGCTCACCATAAAGCTTCACAGCCTCATCTGAGGGAATTGGTATAGGCAGTTCATGGAGGAGTTCAGTTGCAGGAGCCTTGTAGTGAGTGTTTTGTGTCATCCAATCAAACACCCAAGTGTTGATGTCTTCAGGGTTGCCAGATATGTGAAGAGTGGCATAGAACTGAAGAATTAGCTCGCTGTTCTAGTCAGAGATGTCGGAGCACATTGGTAGTAAACCAGCATCATGGAGTACACTGAGGACTGGCTCGAGGCACGGTATAGCTTCAAGTTCAACGTGAGGAATATGCATGTGGTGGAATATCTTGTTTCGTCCACATAGCACAGAGGCATAGCAATTCATCTGTGTCCTAGTCAAAAACTTCAGATGCCTCATTTGAGGCTTGTCATAGAGATTCTCTCCAATGAAGTACATGGGTTCTTCAAAGAAATTTTCCTTTTGAAACTTTGGACGCTTGGAGAATGGCTGACGCTGAACTGGCTGAAGATTTTGCTGAGGAATAGGAGGGGAGACAACAATTGCAGTCTCGGGGTTGAGCACGACGAATGCATTGTCTTGGTCAGGTGCATTTTCCTCAGCATTTTCCTCAGGTTGAGGAATTTCAGCAGCTGGTACTTCAGGCTAAGGAGATGGTTCTGGCTGGGCGTCAAGCAGAGGGGTGTGCTGTGGCTGTGCATCAGGAGTTGGGTCAGCCTGTTCCTCAACGTGAAGATTTTTCTCAGAGTTTTGAATTTCATCAGCTTGAGGATTTTCAGGTTGTTCTTCCTCAGCTGGCTTGGTGGCAGAGTTAGTTTCTTTAGCTGGTGCAGCTGATCCTTGAGCAGTGTCTTTCTGAGGAATGAAGGGTTGAGGACTGTCGTCAATACGAATTTCTTCGTCGGTGTGTTCCTCAGCGGCAGCATCCTTCATTTCCTCATCTGCCCCTTTTGCTGGATCATCAAGTATGACCATTTCATAGGAAGGAGCGACATTGAAGGGCACAGGGTCCAGAGGAGCAGTCTCTTCAAGTGCTTTGAGGCGCTTGGCCTTGGTTTCTTCTTCTGCTCAGGAGGCCTTTCTCTTTTTGGCTTCCTTCTCAGCAGCCCTGGTTTTCTTCACGTCTGATGCAGACGGAGTCATCTTCTTCACCTTTGAAGCTTTTGGTGAAGGGGTTCTCTCGACAGATTCTTCAGCTGGTATGGAGGAACTAGCTGGAACAGAGTCATCGGCTAGCTTTGATGAAGCAACTGGGTCAGGGGCAGTCTCATCAGCTGCAGCAAATTCATCAGCTGGAGCTTCCATGATGATTTCTTCAATAGCCGGTACATCGGCACGGCTTTCTTGGTGAACTTCCTCAGCTTGAGGAGTTTCCTCATCATGAGGAGATTCGTCTGCTGGCTCCTCAATCAAGGGCTGAGAAGTTGGTGCTGGGGTGCAGCCTTCTTGTTGTAGTCATCAACAGCTTTAGTGGCCAGCTTGATGAAATTGCTCTTGAGACTCTTACGATCTGACAGCTTGGAGTACTTGTCAGTCAATTTCTTCAGCTCTGCATGTGTTGATACCAGTGCATCAGGTGTCAAGCTGAGGAGATTCTGCTTGAGGAACTTCTCCTTTTTAAGCTTTGCAACTTTGGCCTGCTTGGCCTGCTGTTCTTTCCACTTGGCTTCATTGATTAAAGTGGCCACCATGTGGCTAATGCCAGGGTGAAGTTTCAAATCATCAAGCGGAGTGTTTGGGTCCTCATACCAGATGTTGATGTAGTCAAGGAGGACCTTGGGTCCATGGCCAGAGGAATGGCACTGCCTGATGCTTGAGCTACTCTTTCCTGCTTGTTTCTGATGATGGCTTGCAGGGTTTGATCATCATATTCATCACAGCCCTCTGATGCAGACGGGACGGTGATGATTTTGCTCGGGCTTGGCAGAGTTGCACGTTCAGCAGACACCTGAGTCTTCATAGGAGGTGGTGAAGACTTTGTCTCCGAGCTGGTTGCAACTAGGAGTGAGGAGCTGGAGCTGGCGGTCATAGGCTTCATGACTTGCTTCTGTACTGGTTTCTCTTGAGGCTTTGGTGGTGGTGCTGAGGAGATTGGCACTGAGGGTTTTGGCGCTGATGGTTTTGGTGCTGAGGGTTTTGTAACTGATGCCTGAGCAGACTTCTCTTGAGGCTTTGGAGCCCTTGGCTTTGACGGCAGAGACTGCATTTGTGGAATTTCTGAACCAGAGGTCTCAGCGGCACAGGAAGTAGCAGCAGTTGAGGCAGCAGCTGAGGATTCATTGAATTTCCTCACTGCAGCCTCTGCCTGCTTGTTGAGCTTGGCCACATGCTTTTCCTTCTCATCTGGATAGTCATCAATGGTCTTGAGGCTTGAGGGATGTGCTACTTGATGATCCTCAAGTGGGGCCCGTTTGCCAGGGGGCTTCAGAGCGAATTTCTTCGCATACTTGGCAGTCACAAACCTGTATTCTTTCCATTCCTTCGCCCATCGACGCTCTATCTTCTGCAGCCGTATCTTTCTCTTGGCCATTGTCTCATTTTCATCAGGTGTGCAATAGTCCATGTAAATATCCTCAGGGACATCCACAGCTGTGTTTTGCTCAAGTTTCTTTCCTCCCTTCTGTTTTCTGTCATCCTCCATTTTCTTCAGCTGAGGATTTTGCTGATGAGATTGAACTCTTGAGGATTTTGATGAGACTTGAAGATTTTCTTCCAGAAACGCTGCAAATGAGTTAATGTGATGAGAACTGAGAGATTCATCAGCTGACATGTCTGTACATGTGAACAGAGTATAGTTGCAAGGAATTTGTAGAGGTCATATGCGTTCTCGGATTTGAAGAAAATGAAAAAGTTTGACAGTTGAGGAATATAACCAGTGGTTGAGGAATTTGCCTAAGCATATTGTTCTTGGGTTCCAGAGTTGTACAGATCCGAAAATTCGCACAATTTAGGAATCTCGTGGAAATCTTAGATGCTTAGTATAGTTCATCAATGATGTGGTGATAGGCACTGTTTGAGGAATCAAGTGCTTATGGATTCTTGAGGAAAAACAGATTTCACATAGAAGATGTAAAATTGTAGATCTAACTTGCGGTAAAAATGGGATTTCATTTACCCTTGAAGGAGCACACGAAGAACACACAGAAGTTGTGTAGCGAGGCTCTTCGGTCGCGTGTCCAATGCACCCTAACCCGGCGACAGAGGACGTCTACGGCGGCGGCGGACGAAGATGGTCCGACTCCGGCGTGGTTCCGACGACGGGGAAGTCGAGGCAGTGAAGCTCTTCCTCACCGGCGACGAGACTACCAGCGATGGCGCTAGGGTTCTGTGGTGTTTGCTGTAGCAGGAGAGCGATGGAGCGAAGACGAGTTTGCCGAGGGGGATAGGGACGTATTTATAGCCAGACAGTTACTGTTGGCGCGAAGATTTCGGACCAAACAGCGCCTGCCTCTATGTCTCCGCAGGACACGTGTAGTTCCCGAACGAGGCGGTGGAGATTATGGAGATCATGGTTATCCGATCGTGGGAAGTGGGGTTCAGTTAGTGTGCATTAAAGAAACATTTTTTGGAGATTTGAGGATTTTTGTTACAAAATCATCAGCTGACAAGGACGCAGTAAGGATTTTGAACAAAGTTTCAAGTACAACGCATATGAAGAATTGAACAGACTGGATGAGTATAGCATAGAGGGAAAGTAGGGTCCGATCACATTCACTTAGCAGAAATATCAACTTGAAGAAATAGCTATAAGTGAATGATGTTGAGGACTTGAAATCACAGTCTATCTAGTCAAATGAAAGTCATCAGGTGTTTTTTTTGAAGATTTTGTGATAAATCGTCACTATGAAGAACAGTTGTTTTGAAGAAAAACACATTTTGAGGAAACGGAACATTTGAAGAAAATCAACTTGAGGAATTTCACATTGGGCGGTGGCGTGACCCACCATATAAGAATGTTGATTACAGACGCCGCGTACAATTGTCGTAGGGCCCTAAGAATCAGTTTCTTCGTTGATTTCTTCACATTCAGAGTGACATTCTTCATCAGTTGAAGAAAATCGATTCATCATGTGTTGCACATCTAAGTCATCAATTTTGCATAAGTGTTAGGATGTGTGCATGTTTTTACAAAACATTTGAAGATTCTAAGATATTTAGCTCACACCGCAACTTGCAAAACCTTTTCTCATCCAAGGGCTTAGTGAAGATATCTACCAGTTGATCATCAGTCTTCACATGGTCGATGAGGATATTGCCCTTGAGGACATGGTCCCGAAGAAAATGATGATGAATCTGGATGTGCTTGGTCTTCGAGTGTTGTACTGGGTTGTATGCAATCTTGATAGCACTCTCATTGTCACAGTAGAGAGGCACATTCGTCATGTTGATGTCGTAGTCCTTGAGGGTTTGCTTCATCCATAGTAATTGAGCACAGCATGAACCAGCAGCAATGTACTCAGCTTCGGCAGTGGAGAGTGATACGCAGTTCTGCTTCTTTGAGGATCAGCAAACTAGTGATCTTCCGAGGAAATGGCATGTGCCAGAAGTTGACTTGCGATCCACACGGTCACCAGCATGGTCAGAATCAGAATACCCCACCAGATGAAGATTGGAGCCCTTGGGATACCATAATCCTAGTGTTGGTGTGTGAGCTAAGTATCGAAGAATATGCTTCACAGCCTTATGGTGTGATTCCTTCGGTTTTGCTTGAAAACATGCACACATGCAAACACTAAGCATTATATCTGGCCTAGATGCACATAGATACAATAAAGAACCAATCATAGAACGATATACCTGTTGATCGAAATCTTTACCATTTTCATCAGTGCTGAGGTGCCCGTTGGTAGGCATTGGAGTCTTGGCACCTTTGCATTCATGCATGTCGAATTTCCTCAGAACATCCTTGAGGTATTTCTCCTGTGATATGAAGATTCCATTGCTTTGTTGACGAATTTGAAGACCTAAGAAGAATTTCAGCTCCCCCATCATGGACATCTGATATTCTTCACTCATCATGTAGGCAAATTCATCACTGTATCATTTGTCAGTACAGCCAAATATGATATCATCGACATATATTTGACACACAAATAACTCATTATCATAGGATTTAGTGAAAAGAGTTGGATCGAGTGAACCAGGTTTGAAGCCTTTCTTCATGAGGAATCCCTTCAATGTATCATACCATGCCCGGGGGGCTTGCTTGAGACCATAAAGAGACTTTTTGAGTCTGAAGACTTTGTCTGGATTCTTTGGATCCTCAAAACCTGGGGGCTGAGCAACATATACTTCTTCCTCAAGCTTACCATTGAGGAATGCACTTTTCACATCCATTTTATATAAGATGATGTTATGATGATTAGCATAAGCAAGTAGTATTCGAATAGCTTCAAGTCTAGCAACAGGTGCAAAAGTTTCATCGAAATCTATTCCTTCAACCTGGGTGTAGCCTTGGGCTACAAGTCGTGCCTTGTTCCTCACCACTTGACCGTCCTCATCTTGCTTGTTTCAGAAAATCCACTTGGTGCCGATGATGTTGTGCTTGCGAGGATCTGGTCGTTTGACGAGCTCCCATACGTCATTCAGCTTGAATTGAAGAAGTTCGTCTTGCATAGCTTGGATCCACTCCGGTTCCAGAAAAGCCTCCGCAACTTTTGAGGGTTCTGTGATGGATACAAAGGAAAAATGCCCACAAAAGTTAACTAAGTGTGAAGCTTTTGAGCGAGTGAGAGGACCTGGCGCGTTGATGTCGTTGAGGATTTTGTCAAGTTCTACTTCGTTTGCAATCCTCGGATGAGCCGGTTGAGGATTTCGTCTGGGCTGAGGAAGTGGTTCTGGTGCAATTTCCTCAGGAGCATCTTCTTGATTTTCATCAGTGATGGGGATTGTTTCTTCACCAATTTCCTCGGTGGGGACAATGTCTTCAGTAGGTTTGAGCTTTATTGCTTCCTCAGGAGACAGTTTATCTGGATCAGAAGGCAATTGCTCTCTTTGCGAGCCATTAGTTTCATCGAACCGCACATCTACAGTCTCAACAACTTTGTTGTGATAGTTGTTGAAGACTCTGTAAGTGTGCGAGTCCTTTCCATAACCGAGCATAAAACCTTCATGGGCCTTAGGTGCAAATTTTGAGCTATGGTGAGGATCTCTAATCCAGCATTTTGCACCGAAGACTTTGAAATAACTTACATTGGGTTTCTTGTCAGTGAGGAGTTCATATGAGGTTTTCTTGAGGAATTTGTGAAGATATACCCTGTTGATGATGTGGCATGCAGTGTTGATTGCTTCAGGCCAAAAGCGACGAGGAGTATGATATTCTTCAAGCATAGTTCTTGCCATTTCAACCAGAGTCATGTTCTTCCTTTCGACGACACCATTCTGCCGAGGAGTATAAGGAGCAGATAATTCGTGAGTAATACCAAGTTCATCAAGATAATCATCAAGACCAGTGTTTTTGAACTCGGTTCCATTATCACGCCTGATATGTTTGATCTTGATGCCAAAGTTCGTCGAGCCCCTTGAAGAAAATCGTTTGAAGATTTCCTGCACTTCAGTTTTATACACTATGATATGCACCCAAGTATATCTGGAATAATCATCAACTATGACGAATCCATATAAAGATCCTGCATTGGTTAGTGTGGCACAGTGAGTAGGTCCAAATAGATCCATATGAAGCAATTCGAATGGACGAGTAGTGGTCATGATAGTCCTCGAGGGATGCTTGGATCTGGTCATTGCCCAGATTCACAAGCACCGCAGAGATGATCCTTGAGGAATTTGACTGATTCGATGCCGATGACATGCTTCTTCTTCGCGAGCGTGTGCAAATTCCTCATGCCTGCATGACCTAGTCTTCGGTGCCACAACCATCCTTCTGAGGTTTTTGCTAGTAAGCAAGTGGTTGGTTGAGGACCTGTAGAGAAATCAACAATGTACAAATCCCCTCTTCTTACAGCTTCGAAGACATTGGATCTGTCAGATTCCATGATGACTACACATCTATATCTACCAAAGATAACAATCATATCAAGATCACAAAGCATCGAGACTGACATGAGGTTAAAACCAAGGGATTCAACAAGCATCACTTTGTCCATATGCCTATCCTTGGAAATAGCCACTTAGCCAAGTCCCAATACCTTGCTTTTACCTTTGTCAGCATATGTGATTTGCTTCAGAGGTGATGGAGTTAGTAGCATATTCATCAGTAAGATTTTATCACCAGTCATGTGATGTGTGCAGCCACTATCACTACAGGAATCGGGCATTTTGCCGTCAGGACGCTAAAGACGGCAAAGAGAGAATTACAAACGGCAAAAAATTTGCCGTCAGCCCATGACGGCAAAAAATGTCGTCAGACCATGTGCCCGCAAAGGGTAATTTTGTCGTCAGCATTTTTTCGGCAAACGGCAAAAAATTTGCCGTCAGTGAAAACGGTTTGCCGTCATCTATTATGAGGCAGACGGCAAAAAACCTAACAGAACCACCCGGACGGCGTTAACTCTTTGCCGTCATCCGACCGGAATGCAAGACGGCAAAGATTACGGGTTTGCCGTCAGTTGTTATCAATACCAGACGACAAAGAAATTTTCATTTTAAAAAAATATAAAGAACAATCAGGTGCAGATCTGGTCAAAGGCATAGATGGAATCTTTTACGAGCGGATTTTATAAAACATACATAGTCCATCGTCACTCAATGAACCAAAATGGCACAAAACGACATAACTACATCAGCCAACAAGTGGATATAAATTTACACAAAGAACACTGACACTAGCACAACTCCTAAAGCAGTCCTCGCGTATTACATAATGCACCCTGGAACTAAAGATAAAAAGCAATCAGGTCCCTTGGCTTCTTCTCCACTGCATGGACGCGGCACATCTCGAACAATTCCAGCAGGCGACGGGTGCGGGGCCAGCAGGCGGCGTGTGCAGGGCCAGCAGGCAGAGAGTAACTCCTCGGGCACCCCATCCGACTCCCGCAGCTGCGCCGCACGGATCTCACCGTATCCGGGGACAGCCACCCGGAGGCCGACCTGATGGAGGCGCTGGAAGGAGGCGGGGTCGCATGAAAGGCGAGCTGTGGTGGCGTCGGGGAGCTGCTGAGGTCGCCAGATCCGGGGCCGAATCGATGGATTTGTGTCTCAGGTCGCTGGATCTGACGTGGTGGCCGCGGGGGGTGGGGGCGTCGCCGCCGGCGACCTAATCCAGAGGGTGGGGTGGTGGTGGGCGCGAGGGGTGGGGGCGTCGCCACCGGCGACCTGATCCAGAGGGTGGTTGCTGGGGCGCGGGAGGTAGGGGTGGGCGGTGAGACGCCAAAGAGAGGGGGTGGTTGGGCGTCGGAGGAAGGGGTGGGTGGTGGTGGGCGCGGGGGGGGGGGGGGGGGGTAGGGGCTCCGCCGCCAGCGACCTGATCGGGATGGTGGCCGGTGGTGCATTGGAGGAGGGGGTGGTGGTCGGGCACCCGAGGGAGGGGGTGGTGGACGTCGGTGTACATGTGGGTGGTGGTGGGCGCGGGGGGTGGGGGCAAGAGGGTGGCAGATCATGGCTACTGGTGGGGGAGAGAAGAGATGGAGACGTGGGGTGGTGGATGTGCGTCAGTGGGGTGGGGCTGAGGGTGTGGTGGATGACAGAAGATGTGTGGTGCGGATACTTCCACGTCATCGATCCACGTGATCGATCCGTGTGTGTTGTGCTTCTTATTTTGCCGTCATCTAGTTACTTTTTCAAACGGCAACATTATTTTGCCGTCATCCAGTTATTTTTAAAGACGGCAAAATAATTTTTCCGTCATCTAGTTATTTTTACAGACGGCAAAATACGTCTTTGCCGTCATCCAGTTATTTTTACAGACGGCAAAATATTTTTTCACCCACGTCCGTGCGTGGTGGGATGGGGTAGGCTGGTGTGTCTCAGATCTTGCTACGTCATCGATCCGCGTGATCGATCCGTGTGCTATGCTTCTTCTTTGCAGTCATCACTTTCTATTACAGGCGGCAAATTATGTCTTTGTCGTCATCCGCTTATTTTTACAGACGCCAAAATAATTTTGCCGTCTGCAATTTTTATTATAGACGGCAAAATATGTTTACGCTGGCAGTCATTCTTTGCGTCAGCAGCTGACGGCAACTGACGGCAAAAGTGCTCTTTGCCGTCATCCACGAAGAAAAGCTGACGGCAAAGATCTTAACAGACGGCAAATTACCTGATTCCCGTAGTGTATCAAGAACCCACTCAGTATTCTTTGGTTTGTCATCCTGCAGATGAATTAGTTCAGCTTACCATCTCATATGCTTCACATTTGAAGAATATGATATCAATTTCATCAGATAAGTATTTCATCACCAAAGAAATATAAGAACGTGTGAAATATTTCTATTTCATCAATCATTAGCTTGCGTCCTATCAAGCATTTCCTTAGGTCTCCAGCAAATTCTTCAGATGATGATTTTCATGTGGAGACCTGACCTGCAGAAGTGATTAGTTTGATTTCTTCACCACCCACATCTGAAGGGGTGGCAAAGCATTCATCATCCTGCGAGCACCATATGAGAAAGGTGGCATTGAAGCCAATGCACTTCTCTTAACAGTAGGGGGGTTAAAGTACTCATATGAATATGCAGAGAATTGGTTTGAGGATTTATGAACATAATGATTTGAGGAGTAACACTCATATTCATATTCCTTGTAGTTCCCCTGCACGTTAGATGCATTAGCACGGGTACGAGCATAGTTTTGACCAGTTGAGGATTTTGATCCTCCTGAAGACTTTGGTCCTCCTGAGGAATTTGATCTGGGGTTCAGATTCTTCAGTGGTGGTGTCATGAGGACATTCACCTGAAGATTTTCAAGACAGCTTTTGGGAGCCCAGATTTTCCTCAAGGGAGGGCCATTCCTGCAGTTAGTTCCAACATATCGAGCAAATACTTCACCAGATTGATTTTTGAACAGTTTATAGTTGGAGTCAAATGACTCATCTGAGGAATAGGATAATTTATATGAAAAGCCAATTAGATTAGATGGATCAAAAGGAGACCCAGTAGCAGAAACCCATGAGGTTTTGGGATACTGTTCAGGTTTCCAATAAGATCCATCAGCATTTAATTTCCTCTCAAAGGCAATTCCTTCCTTCCTCGGGTTCATGTTCAAGATCTGCTTTTTGAGCACATCACAAAGGGTTTGATGTCCTTTTAGGCTTTTGTATATTCCTGTCACATACAATTCCTTCAACCCTGCATTTTCATCAGTAACATTTGTGTTTTCCTCAAGTGAGGAAATAGACACAACAGGTGCAGTTGAAGAATTTGTAGTAATAGTAGCATTTGATGATTCTGGTGAGGAAATAGCAGTTTCGCGTTCAATGCATTTAAGACATGGAGGAATGAATTCAACTTGACCAGCGTTGATCTGTTGAGCCAGTAATGTATCATTTTCCATACGAAGATCATCATGAGACATCCTCAGCTTCTCAAGATCAAGCTTCCTTTGAAGAAATTCATAGGAAAGCTTCTCATGATCAGTGAGGAGTGTATCATAACGATCCTGAAGATTATCAAATCTAGACTGAAGACTTTTCACATCTTCAGTGAGGATTTGGGTAAGGTTCATTTCATCATTCAACAGATCATCACTTTTATCTAGCAGTTTTTGAAGCTTTTCCACGGCAGTTTGTTGTTTAGTGGCAATGATAGCAAGTTTACTGTAACTGGGTTTCTTATAATCATCAGGTTCACGGTCACTTGAATCAGAGGAGGAGGCATTATTTGGTACCTTTGAACCTTTTGCCATGAAGCAATAGGTTGGAGAGAAGTCATTAGCATAGTCACTGGAGTGGATGGTGCAATCATTTTCTTCAAGATTGAAGATTGACTAGCTGACGAAAGTGGTTTCCAGTGCAAGACTAGCCTGTCCGGATTCTGAGTCTTCATCGGAATCCTCTTCTTCATCACATTCTTCTGATTCTGCCTCGGAGTCCATTTCCTTGCCAATAAGTGCCCGAGCCTTTCTGAAACTAGTCTTCTTGTGCGATGAGGGCTTTGAAGATGAGGATTTTGAAGATTTCTTCTTCTTCTTCGAGTCATCAGAAGTGTCATCCTTGTATTTCTTCTTCTTTGATTCCTTTCCCCAACGGGGGCAATCAGCAATGTAATGACCTGATTTCTTGCACTTGTGGCAGGTTCGTTTCTTGTAGTCCTCAGATGAAGATTCTGATTTCCTCATATCTCTTCTTGAAGATTTACCGAACTGGCCACGTCGTGTAAATCTCTGGAATTTCCTCACGAGCATTGCAAGCTCCTGTCCAAATTCTTCAGGGTCACCAATGCTGTCATCTGTGTCTTCTTCTTCAGATGAGGAAATTTCTCTAGCCTTCAGTGCACGTGGTCTGGAATAGCTTGGTCCATATAGATCTTTCTTTTCTTCTAGCTGGAATTCATGAGTATTTAGCCTTTCGAGTATATCAGCTGGATCAAGCATCTTGTAGTCTGGTCTTTCTTGAATCATCAGAACTAAAGTATCAAATGAAGAATCCAAAGATCTCAGCAGTTTCTGCACAACTTCGTGATCAGTGATGTCTGGAGCTCCTAGTGCTTGCAGTTCATTTGATATGTCAGTGAGGCGATCAAAGGTGTCTTGGCAGCTTTCATTGTCATGTCTCTTGAAGCGATTGAAGAGATTGCGAAGAATATCAACACGAGAGTCACGCTGGGTTGATACTCCTTCATTTACCTTGCACAGTCTCTCCCAGATCAGTGTTGCAGAGCCCAAAGCACTTACTCTTCCAAACTGGCCTGGGCTCAAATGGCCACAGATGATATTCTTCGCTTGAGAATCGAGTTGCTTGAATTTCTTCACATCAGCAGCAGAGACACTGGCAGAGATGATGGGGACGCCATGTTCCACAATATATCAGAGATCATTATCAATAACTTGTAGATGCATTTGCATTTTGTTCTTCCAGAAGGGAAAGTTCTTTCCTTTGAAGGTAGGACATGCTGCAGTCACCTTAAACATGCCTCCAGTCGACATAACTAAAACTCCAGGTGGTTAAACTAAAATCACACAGAACAAGGGAGTACCTTGCTCTGATACCAATTGAAAGTGCGTTATATCGACTAGAGGGGGTGAATAGGAGATTTTTAGAATTTCATCACTGAGGAAATTCCTTTTGAGGAAATTCCTCACTGATGACTAACTTACAGCGGAAATAGTAAAGGATCAGAAGTGCAAAGTTTCACAACAACAGTTTTTTGGAGTGAGGAATGTGAAAACAGATTGTACTGTGAGCAGGCACGCAGAATACAGATGAGGATTAACTGACGTGAAGAATTTGGGGTTGAGGAAATGCAGAGAAAGTCTTCAGAAAATTCTTCAAACAGTCACAGTGAAAGTCATCAACACATAATATGAGGAAAGTAAGGAGTTGAGGAATTAGAACCCGTTTCTCAGTGAAGATAGTCATTGATGACCTAGTTCCAACTGTTGTGACAGTCGTACATCTGGTTTGGAGCGGCTTGGTATTGAAACCAAATGACACATAGTCCCGGGACACACAGTCCCTACCGTGTTCTCCTTGGGCTAAGAACACACATTCCTCGCCCAACACTCGTGGTAAGTCTTCAGAGCAGACTTCCAAACCCTCACAAACTTGGTCACCCGACGATCCACAATTGACTGCTGGAAAGCTCTAGACCATGACGCCTAACCATCTGGAGGATGCACAGTCCTCAAAGGTAAAAGGCTTCAGTCCCACACAGGAACAACTTCTTCAGTGATGCTCAATCACTAGGTTTTGTTTGTGGTTTCGGTGTATGGTGTATTTCCTCACTGATGAATTACTCTCGAAGACTCTGTGGAATTGGGTTGCTCTTATGACAAGTGTCAGTTTCTAACGGAGCAGCCAACCAGCTAATGGTTGTGGGGGTGGCTATTTATAGCTTGGGAGCATCCCGACATGATTTGACACTAATGCCCTTAAATAATATGACCGTTGGAGTGGATAAGACCAGTGACTTGCCGTGGTTATCAAAACGGTCGGAACCCTCAACTGTGAGAGTCCTCATGTCACTCGTATTCCTCACTTGAGGCTTTTGATAGGATTAGGCTTGGGTTGAGCATCATGAGGAAAATCATTCCAAAGTGTAACTTCGACCCCCTTTTACAGTACGGTGTTCCTATTACTCAAATGCGAAGAAAATAAAACAGAAAGAGTAAATCTTCATGCTTCAAATTCTTCAAAGTGATTTTCTTCAGGACACACCGGATTCCTCAATTTCAGTATCTTCATGAGGAATATCAATTTCATCGCAGATTCCTCGCGATTCATTTCTTCACCTTCAGGCCAATTTCTTCAACCGAAGATATATATTTTTAGGGGTCGATATTCTTCAAATATCTCAAACTCCTTAATGACTTATAGATCCTGTGTATACTCATAAACACATTAGATACTTAACCTATAAGTCTTCAAACCACCAAAATCACTAAGGGGCACTAGATGCACTTACAAATCCTGTCTTGGAGGTCATGTTGTTGGACAACAATGAACCTATGAGTTACGGAGAAGCATTAAGAAAGCTCGACTTGTCACAAAGATGTTTCTGACAAGTTCAAGGACTTGACTATGATGAGACTTTCCCACCCGTACCGATGCTAAATTCTGTTGGAATTATGTTTGTAGTTGCTGCATTTTTCAATTATGAAATATGGCACATGGATGTCCAAACATTCTTTCCTTGACACCTCGAGGAAAGATTGTATGTGATACAAGCAGAAGGTTTTGTCGATCCTAAGGATGCTAACAAGCATGCAAGATCAAGCGATCCTTCTATGGACTGGAGCCAGCATCTCCGAGCTGGAATATATGTCGCCCACTCCCGCTCGTTGTTGCTCCTGTCAGCCGACTTTGCCATGCCCCGGCCTCTTCCAGTGGCTGCGTTGTTGGGGAACGTCGCATGGGAAACAAAATTTTCCTACGTGCACGAAGACCTATCATGGTGATGATCATCTACGAGAGGGATATCAGATCCACATACCCTTGTAGATCGCTAAGCGGAAGCGTATATAACGAGGTTGATGTAGTGGAACATCCGATCCAAATCGCAGCCCGTCCCGCGATCTCATCAAGATCCATCCCACGATCCCATCACGATCCATCCCGATCTAGTGCCGAATGTACGGCACCTCCGACTTCAGCACACGTACAGCTCGATGACGATCACCGCCTTCTTGATCCAGCAAGAGGGGCAGAGAGGTAGATGAGTTCTCCAGCACGGCGGCGTGGTGGTGGTGGTGGTGAACTAATCCAGCAGGGCTTCGCCTAAGCACCGCCGAACTAGACTAGAGGAGAAACTGATCTAGATGAGGTAGAGGGAGAACGTGGCAATTAGGGTTAGCCCTCACCTCTAAAATCTCTAGTATATATAGGAGGAGGAGAGGAGAGGAGGCAGCCTTGGCCTCCAATCCGAGGAGGATCTGTCGAACCACAAGGGAGGAATCCACCTCCCACAAGGGAGGTGGAATCCTATTAGGACTCTTTCCTAATTTGACCTTTTTAGCTTTTTCCTTTATCCTTTTCGCATGGGCCCTTGAGAGAGACTTAGGCCAGCCCACCAAGGGCTGATCCACCTCCTCTCATAGCCCATGAGCCTCTTGGGTTGTCACACCCCTCCCGGTGGTCCCTTGGCACCCTCCTGGCACTCCCGGTACACTACCGATGAGCCCGAAACTTTTCCGGTGACCAAAACAGGACTCCCTTTTGACTTTGAGCACTCATGCAATGGATGAGCGTAAGCAAGATATGTTGGCGGTTAGGATGGCAAATAGAATAATGATGGGGAAGGAAGACAAAAAGGTGTGAAAGGCTCACATAAATGAGGACAATCATAGGCAAGAGAAAGCCAAACGATAGATATGATGTGAGGAGTAGGGATTGTCATGTAACGGATGCACATATGAGCTAAGGCAGGCTCTCCAATAGAACTAGTGGGGTGCATCCAACTTGTTTGCGCATGAAGACCTAGAGCTCATTTGAGGAGACTCATCATTGGAATATGCAAACCAAGTTCTATAGTGTAAGGGTCCCCACATAGTTATGCCTGAATGATAATCTCTATGCAGTACAAATATAGCAATGGAGTACGAGTGTGGATCTTCAAATGGAAAAGTAGTGTTGCCCCTTCTCTCTCATTATTTCTCTTTTTTTCTTTTTTTTGTGGCCTATTTTTCTCTTTCTTTTTATCTCTCATTTGTCCTCTTTGGGATCTTTTGTTTTGTCCTCTTTGGGGTCTACTGGTTTGTCTTCTTTGGGATCTTTCCCTCACTTAAGGGCAACACTCTTTGTTTTACATGAATAAAAAAAAGATCATCACACTTTATAAGAAGTACCCAACATAAAGACAAGTCAAAACTATCATGATGTATGCAAATGTATGCCTCTGCCAGTGTAGAAGGATATGCAATGATACTAGCGCATCATGTAGCAATGATTTGGGCAAGGCCCAACTAGCATGCGGCTCTACGATCAAGCAAAAGTATGTATGCCATGAAGATCAAGTCATGAGATGGTGGATGTTGCATGGCGATGTATCTCGGAAAGGCTATGGTAATGCCTTAATAGGTAGGTATGGTGGCTTTTTTGAGGAAAGATATAATGAGGCTTATGTATGACAGAGCATATCATGTCATGGGTTTGGATGCTCCAGCAGAGTTTGCACCAACTCTCAATGTGAGAAAGGGCAATGCACGGTATCGAAGAGGCTAGCAAAATATGGATGGTGGAAGTGCCAACATTCGAATACTCACATTAGTCCAAAGAACTCATACACTTATTATCGGTAACTCTCTATCTAGTCAGGAAATTCACAAAGAGACAAGTACCCCGAAGAGGAGTGTTTGGGGGTTTGGTTATCCTTGCGCATCCTCGACCCATGGTAAGTTGAGGGTACTATATATATTCCAACCCCTCCAGAGGTTAGCGATCAATTTACTAGCTAGAGTTGTCAACTAATTTTTAGTTTTTGAAAAACACACAGATTTCCCAAAATACGAAACCTATCACTAACAGTCTTAAGCTCTTGGCACCATTAGTCCAAACATTACTCAAATCAATACCTCAAAATTATTGCAAGTTATTACTATACTTAAATAGCAATCTTAGTTATCTACTCATGCAAGACACACAACTCAGTGCAACGAGCCAACTCTCTAGACAAGATAAGCATGATAACTCAAGAGAGTTGCAAAATCAACCTAAATATAAGCATGAAAACTAAGAGCTAAGCACGACAGTAGCTATGGAAAGATAAAGAACACACAAAAAAGAATAAGCATGAAAACCTATGTTGTGTTCTAGAGTGGAATGGAACGTGTTTCTCTCCCAAACAAGGTAGGCTAGGTTCCGACTTGTTATGAACAGCAAGCAAAACTAAAACAAACTAAAAAGTAAATAGTGGGACGCTCCAAGCATAGGACATAACATATGAAGTGATAAAAATGTAGCATGGAGATGGACGAACTGATGATTGTTGATAGAGAAAGGGATGCACGGGGGTATCCCCAAGCTTAGATGCTTGAGTCTCCTTGAATATTTCTTGGGGTGCATGGGGGCATCCCCAAGCTTGAGCACTTGACACTCCTGTATCTTCTTTCATCATCTCCCATCGCATACTTGAAAACTCCCTTCATACGAAACTCATCATAAGCTGATTAGAGTGGTTAGTGCCCTTAATAAAATAATTTATTACCTACTGGAAATAAAGATTTTCATGAATAGCTACTGTTTATAATGATTGCCAAAAGGTTTTTGCAAATAAAAGGTAAGCTTAGGATTTGCAAAACAATGAAAACGCAAAATAGGGCAGAATCTGTGATAAACAGAACAACAGGTAGTAAATAATTTATTCGGGGCACTTATGCAATTCAAATCAAAAAACTCAGAACAAATGAGAGAAAGGCAATTGTATAGAGCATGCTGTCAAAAACTTCAGATAAAAAAGATGATCTAGTGAGTTTTGGCGAATTTTTCTATCAGGCAGACAGAATCTGTTTCTGGACAGCATGTCGCAATTTTTGAACTTTCTTGCAATCGGAGGCTATAACTTGGCACAAAGTTTAAAAATAAAGATACAATGATGTTGCTAAAGTAGTAACAAGAATGAATACCACTAAAACTGAAGGTAAAAACAAATTGGCTTGCCTCCCAACAAGCGCTTTCTTTTATGCCTCTGAGCTAGGCATAATGCAAAAAGATCAAGTATTATCAACTCCATAAGAATAACTTGTCCGAGTAACGGACTCATAAGGGAACTTAGTCCTCTTTCTAGGGAAGTGTTCCATTCCATTTTTAAGGGGAAATTGGAATCTAATGGTCCCTTCTGTCATGTCAATGATAGCACAACGGTGTAGAGAAAAGGGCGTCCCAAAATAATTGGACATGAGGGATCACACTCAATGTCTATAATAAGAAAATCAACGGGCACATAATTATCATTGACAATAATAAGCACGTCATAAATTCTCCCTAAAGGTTTCTTTATGGAGGAATCAACCAGACGAACACCAAAAGAACATTGATCATGACATTCTTTTGGGCATAACGGATGCACTAGCTCCAACATCACATAAAGCAAACCAAGAGATATTATTCAATTTAATTTTGACCATAGGATCCCAACCATATTCTAGTTTCCTCGGAATAGCAGTCTTTAGCTTGAGCTTCTCCTCCCTAGCTTTGATAAGAGCATTGGTAATATGCTCGGTGAAGGCAATATTAAGTGTACTAGTGTGGGGGTCTTTAGCCATTCTTTGCAAAAAGGTGATCACTTCAGAAAGACTACAATTGTCAAAATCAATATCAGTGCTATTAAGTAGAATTGTAGTGTCATCCTCTATGTTTGATTTGCTCTCTATTATAAGAGTTTGGATGTCTTCCCAAGTTTGGGGACGTTTAGGAGCAACTTCAAACCAAAGATCATGTGGCTTCCTGGGGCAACCATGCCTAGGGCATAATTCTCCATAATGACTAGTATAGTCACAAGGTTTATTTTTAAAAAGACCCTTAGTGGTAACTGGAGCAATAGAAGAGAAGGTATAATCATTGTTGTTGTGACTAGTGAAGTCACACAACTTGGTGTTCTCAATGGAACTTATAGCAACAAGCAAGAACAAAGCAACTAATTTTGTTGTTGTTTTTGGTATAAGACTCTAAAGCCAAAACTAGTAAGCAAACTAACAAGACTAAAAAGCAAAGGTAAAGGATAGCGTGCAACTCCCCTATCTTGAAGACTGAAGTCCCAGGCAACGGCGCCAAAAAACTTTGCTTGATGACGAGATGATGTATATACTTCTTGCTCCTCGTTGGTTACCCCAAGTGGAAGGTTGAGATGTAGTCAACAACTAGTTTTCCCTCACACGGAGACTGTGAGGTTTATCGAACCAGGAGGACTCCTAGGATCAACAAGTAGGTGTCTCCCACCATGGCGCTAGTAGAAGACGCGGACCTGCACACACAATAAATAACTTTGCTCCCAACAAGTACAGAGAGGTTCTCAACCTCTCCGGCCTTGTAGTTTGCAAAGGATCAAAACACAAGCGGTAATAGTAATAGTGATTGCAACAGAAAAGTAAATGAAAACGATAAATGATGTAGGTGTAAACAATGATGATGATATGGATCGGAGTCACATGATGTTCCCTAGTGATGTCTCTCTCCCAAAGAAGATAAACAACTATGCTTGGGTAAACAAATTACAGTTGGGAAGTTGAAGAATTATGAACGCATCGGAATGCTAATTATGCTACTTGATAGTTAGAGGTTCAATACACTAGTGGAAAACGGGCCTTTGGCCGGGACCCATCAGTCCCGGCCTGCCTCTGGGCCGGGACTAAAGGCCCGACCACGTCGCCCCAATTCATAATGCCTCCCTCAAGGCTTTAGTCCCGGCCCGTAAGGAGCCTTTAGTCCCGGTTCGTGTCCCAAACCGGGACTAAAGGGCTACGCGGAGGGCAGTGGTGGTGGCAACCGTTCGTATCCCCCTTTAGTCCCGGTTGGTGGCTCAACCCGGGACTAAAGGCCTAACACGTGGCCTATCGTAGTGGTGGCAACCATTGGTATACCTCTTTAGTCCCGGTTGGTGGCTCAACCCGGGACTAAAGGCCCAAACGGTTTGCATCCCGCGTCGTTTCGGGCGATGAAAAGCACGAACCGAAGCACAGTCGCCATTTCTCTGTTTCTTCTTCTCTCTCGCTCTCCCTCTCTGTTCTTCTCCTCTCTTCTTCCCTTCTCTTCTTCCACCATGACAACTCGCTTTCAAAAGGTGCTCGCACATGGCACGACCATGCTCGATCTCGTGTACACGAACGAGAGCAAGGGAGGTGCCGTTTTTTCTTGAACAGTTGAAGGAAAAATGGCTTGACGCCGCAATGGATCATGAGAAGTTCTTGGGGCTTGATCTGGAGTACACGGCCGATCAATGCGGTGTTGCCGTCATCCAACTATGCTTCGCACGCCATGTCTTGATCTTCCAATGGGCGAGGTAAGTTTTGAGGCTTTCTTTGATCCAAGATAATGACATTGTAAGTTTATTTGTTTCAATCATAGTTGGTTCCCTTCAAATAGTTGTAGTGAAACAATTTTGATTAGTTGAAGGGGAACACAATCTAATTGGAATAGTGTTCCATAATCTGAAAAATCGTAGAATCAACTAGTGTTTAATATGTTCCATTGGAATCATAGTTGGTTCCCTTCAAATAGTTGTAGTGAAACAATTTTGATTAGTTGAAGGGGAACACAATCTGATTGGAATAGTGTTCCATAATCTGAAAAATTGTATTAGAATCAACTAGTGTTTAATATGTTCCATTAGAATCATAGTTGGTTCGCTTCAAATAGTTGTAGTGAAACAATTTTGATTAGTTGAAGGGAACACAATCTGATTGGAATAGTGTTCCACAATGTGAAAAATCTGATTGGTTCAATATGTTCCATTGAAATCATAGTTGTAGTGATACAATTTTATGCGGTGTTCTTTGATCCAAGGTTATGAAAATTGCATATAGCTAGTGATCTCTCTAGGTTCCATTGGATAGCAATATGATATGTCATAGTCATGAAAATTGCATATAGCTCGTGATCTCTCTAGGTTCCATTGGATAGCTATAGTGATCTCTCTAGGTTCCATTGCATATGTTCTATTTGAATCCTAAAGATAATTTTCTCTTTAGTTGTAGTGAAACATGTTTCCTTATTGAAGCAGTATGTAACATTTGTTCCATTTTAATTTGTTTCTGTTGCAGTAGTGACAAGCATTGTCCAGAACTCATGGACTTCCTTCGCAGCGGCATCACTTTTTCTACCGTTGACATAAGGAACGACAAGCTGAAGATGAGGTACAGCTTCGGTATTGAGATACCAACTGGTTGCCTCATTGATCTCCAAACGGTATTCAGGCTTCGACATGTCAGGACTTCGATGGCTCATATGGTAGTTGCCTTGATCGACGAGGAATATGGTGATATGAAGACCAGTTTCCCAAAGTCTCAGCACAAACTTTGGGAGAAGGCCCCACTTGATCCTATCAACATTGAGTATGCAGCAAAAGATGCATATGTTTCATACGAGTTGTACCGCAAGATTCGAGTCGTCAACTATGGCCAGCGTCACCTCGAGGAAGGTGGACATTCTGATTCAGACAATTCAGACGAGTAGTGTTCTCAACGTCGAACACTTGTATATATATCTATGGTAGCTATTATTATGTACTGTTTGGACTAGTATCATGTACTGCTTGGACCAATTTATATATGTCTAGTTTCTGTTTGTGCCATTATAGTTTCCAAATTTGAATGGTTTAGCCCTTTCTAACTTCATTTGCTACTTTTGAATGGTTTAGCCCTTTCTAACTTCATGGTATCATGCATTTCGACCACATATATATACAAAAAGTCTTCAGTTCAAATAAGTTCAAAAAATGAAATCCCTTTTGTTATAGATCTGTTTTTGATTAAAACAGTCATTTAAAATGAAAGACCATTAGTCCCACGTGGCGTGCAGCGGAACCACGTGGCGTGCAGCGGAACCACATGGCGTGCCGCGGAACCACTTTTGTTGTGGGGGTCGCTTTTCCTTCTTCTCCTTGTGCTAGATATTTGTTATGCATTAGGGAAAGAAGGAATAGCGACCATCATCGACGGTCAAAAAATCAGGTGAGGGAGTGTCCACCATACATGAGAGAAGAAGAATGCCGACTGTTGTTGTGGGGGTTGCTTCTCCTTCTTCTCTTTGTGCTAGATATTTGTTATGTACTAGGGGAAGAAGGAGTAGCGACCATCATCGACGGTCGAAAAATCAGGTGAGGGAGTGTCCACCATACATGCTATGTGGGTGAAATGATGATAGCATGCCAACTTTCAACATTTTCATAGTTCATTTGTAGTGCTTTTCAATTTCAAGGTCAACTAGCTCAAAAAAATAAGTAAATGCACGAAGAATACCAAATGAAGTCAGAAATTGTTGAAATTTTGTGATGTGCCTTTGAATGGTGCATTTTGAACACACAAAAAGTATGGAGTTCAAATAAGTTCAAAAAAATGAAATACCTTTGTAAGAGATGAGTTCTCGTCCGAAACGCTGATACTTCGAGAGGGATTGTCCGTTTTGTACACGAAGTGCATCCAGTTTTTGTCGTAGCCCTCTCAACTTTTTAACACATGCTATGTGGGTGAAATGATGATAGCATGCCAACTTTCAACATTTTCAGAGTTCATTTGTAGTGCTTTTCAATTTCAGGGTCAACTAGCTCAAAAAAAAAAGTAAATGCACGAAGAATACCAAATGAAGTCAGAAATTGTTGAAATTTTGTGATGTGCCTTTGAATGGTGTATTTTGAACACACAAAAAGTATGGAGTTCAAATAAGTTCAAAAAAATGAAATCCCTTTGTAAGAGATGAGTTCTCGTTCGAAACGCTGATACTTCGAGAGAGATTGTCCGTTTTGTACATGAAGTGCATCCAGTTTTTGTCGTAGCCCTCTCAACTTTTTAACACATGCTATGTGGGTGAAATGATGATAGCATGCCAACTTTCAACATTTTCATAGTTCATTTGTAGTGCTTTTCAATTTCAGGGTCAACTAGCTCAAAAAAAATGCACGAAGAATACCAAATGAAGTCAGAACTTGTTGAAATTTTGTGATGTGCCTTTGAATGGTGCATTTTGAACACACAAAAAGTATGGACTTCAAATAAGTTCAAAAAAAATGAAATCCCTTTGTAAGAGATGAGTTCTCGTTCGAAACGCTGATACTTCGAGAGAGATTGTCCATTTTGTACACGAAGTGCATCCAGTTTTTGTCGTAGCCCTCTCAACTTTTTAACACATGCTATGTGGGTGAAATTATGATAGCATGCCAACTTTCAACATTTTCATAGTTCATTTGTAGTGCTTTTCAATTTCAGGGTCAACTAGCTCAAAAAAAAAGTAAATGCACGAAGAATACCAAATGAAGTCACAAATTGTTGAAATTTTGTGTTGTGCCTTTGCATGGTGCATTTTGAACACACAAAAATTATGGAGTTCAAATAAGTTCAAAAAATGAAATCCCTTTGTAAGAGATGAGTTCTCGTTCGAAACGCTGATACTTCGAGAGAGATTGTCCATTTTGTACACGAAGTGCATCCAGTTTTTGTCGTAGCCCTCTCAACTTTTTAACACATGCTATGTGGGTGAAATGATGATAGCATGCCAACTTTCAACATTTTCAGAGTTCATTTGTAGTGCTTTTCAATTTCAGGGTCAACTAGCTCAAAAAAAAGTAAATGCACGAAGAATACCAAATGAAGTCAGAAATTGTTGAAATTTTGTGATGTGCCTTTGAATGGTGTATTTTGAACACACAAAAAGTATGGAGTTCAAATAAGTTCAAAAAAATGAAATCCCTTTTTAAGAGATGAGTTCTCGTTCGAAATGCTCATACTTCGAAAGAGATTGTTCGTTTTGTACACGAAGTGCATCCAGTTTTTGTCGTAGCCCTCTCAACTTTTTAACACATGCTATGTGGGTGAAATGATGATAGCATGCCAACT
The DNA here is from genome assembly GCF_904849725.1 of Hordeum vulgare subsp. vulgare. Classification (NCBI taxonomy): domain Eukaryota; kingdom Viridiplantae; phylum Streptophyta; class Magnoliopsida; order Poales; family Poaceae; genus Hordeum; species Hordeum vulgare. Next base: position 544,687,688 of record NC_058520.1, read on the forward strand.
TTCACCATTTTCAGAGTTCATTTGTAGTGCTTTTCAATTTCAGGGTCAACTAGCTCAAAAAAAAAAGTTAATAGTTTGGATAGTCAAAATAATTACTTTTGAAAATAGAAAATAGTTTTGCATTATTTATTCAATTTCAAACACTTTTCATTATCATAGTTTTGTCAAATTCTCAAATATGCAAAAATAATTTTTAATAAACATAGTTTTTAATTGAAAATAACAAAATAGATAATAGTTTGGATAGTGAAAATAATTACTTTTGAAAATAGAAAATAGTTTTGCATTATTTATTCAATTTCAAACACTTTTCATTATCATAGTTTTGTCAAATTCTCAAATATGCAAAAAGAATTTTTAATAAACATAGTTTTTAATTAAAAATAACAAAATAGATAATAGTTTGGATAGTCAAAATAATTAATTATGAAAATAAAAAATAGCTGTGCATTATTTATTCAATTTCAAACACTTTTCATTATCATAGTTTTGTCAAATTCTCAAATATGCAAAAAGAATTTTTAATAAACATAGTTTTTAATTGAAAATAACAAAATAGATAATAGTTTGGATATTCAAAATTATTAATTATGAAAATAGAAAATAGTTTTGCATTATTTATTCAATTTCAAACACTTTTCATTATCATAGTTTTGTCAAATTCTCAAATATGCAAAAAGAATTTTTAATAAACATAGTTTTTAATTGAAAATAACAAAATAGATAATAGTTTGGATAGTCAAAATTATTAATTATGAAAATAGAAAAAAATTGAAACTATATTCGAAATCATAGAGAAAATTCAATCTAAATTTTTCTCTAGTGAATTTAGATTGAATTTTCTCTATAATTTCGAATATAGTTTCAATTTTTAGTGAGTTTAGGCCCGTAAGTCTGCTTTAGAGAGGAGCTCGATGGAGAAGCTGCGACGGGGCTTATAAACAAGTGTTAGTCCCCCTCGCTGGGCGAGGTGAGACTAAACTTATCGTGCAGCCGAGGAGGGGCTTTAGTCCCGGTGCATGGCTCCAACCGAGACTAAAGACCCCCCTTTAGTCCCGGTTGGAGCTCCGCACCGGGACTAAAGACCCCCTTTTCGGCAGGCGAGGAGGCGGGAAACGAGGGGCTTTAGTCCCGGGCCGTGGCTCCACCCGGGACTAAAGGGGGTCTTTAGTCCCGGTTCAAGCCACGCACCGGGACTATAGATCCACCTATATAAGCGGGACTTCGAAAAATTCCAACCCAAATCGTCCATTTCTCTTCTTCTTCCTCTCGTTCTCCTGCCCGGCGCGGCACAGCGACAAACTCGACGACGCCGTTAGGCTGCCCGCCGTCCTGCTCGCCGCCGCCTGCCGTCCTCCTCGCCGGGCGCCGCCCTTGTCCTCGCCGCGCGCCGCCGTCCTCCTCGCCGCGCGCCGTCGACACCTCCGGCCGGTAAGCCCCCCGCCCCCTCCTCCCCAACACTCCGGCCAGTAGAAGAAAAGAAGAAAAAGGAGAAGAAAAGAAGAAAAGGAGAAGAAAAGAAGAGGAGGAGAGGAGAAGAAGAGGAAAAATAGAAGAAGAGGAGAAGTAGAAGAAGAGAATAAGAAGAGGAGGAGAAGAAAAGAAGAAAAAGGGAAGGAGAAGAAAAGAAGAAAAAGGAGAAGAAAAGAAGAAAAACTGAGAAGAAAAGAAGAAAAAGGAGAAGAAAAGAAGAAAAAGGGAAGAAAGGAAGAAAAAGGAGAAGAAAGGAAGAAAAAGGAGAAGAAAGGAAGAAAAGGGAGAAGAAAAGAAGAAAAATAAAAAGTTTTTTTTGTCATTTAATTCCTATTGTTATTAGGTTTGTGCTAGATTATTAGGGTTAGTAATATTTAGAATTAGGTTAGGGTTACAAGAAGAAGAAATATGAACAAAAATAAGAAAATAAGATTAGGAAAAATGAAAATAAGAAGAGGAGGAGAAGAAAAGAAGAAAAAGGAGAATAAGAAGAGGAGGAGAGGAGAAGAAGAGGAAAAATAGAAGAAGAGGAGAAGTAGAAGAAGAGAAAAAATTAGAAGAGGAGGAGAGGAGAAGTAGAAGAAGAGAAGAGGAGAAGTACTACAAGAAGAGGAGAAGTAGAAGTAGAAGAAGAAGTAGAAGAAGAGGAGAAATAGAAGAAGAGGAAAAATTAGTTTATGGTTACAAGAAGAAGAAATATTTTTTTTGTCATTTAATTTTGCTATTGTATAGTGTCTATGCTTAAGTGTTAATAGTGTTTCTTAGATTATTGCTTAATTTTGCTATTGTATATGCTTAAGTGTTAATGGTTTAATTTTGCTATTGTATATGCTTAAGTGTTAATAGTTTATTTTTAGCAAGAAAATTAATAGAACTAGTTTATTTTTTAGTTCATTTTACGATGCCTATCCCGCATCCTCGTCGTCGACTCGGCGGAGGACACCTGCTTGATCAGAGGGGCCCTGTCCGGGACTGGGCTCCGCCCGGCTGGTATTGGGAGGTGCTACCTTCCGAGGGGTGTAGGTTGGTGAGGAGCCAGCCCGTCGTTGACCCGATCCTTGTTTGGTGGCGGTCGCGTGGGCCAGTGAGGGTGCCGAGGCTTCCGGACACCGCGGAGGTGGTACGTCACCGTGTCAGCGAGGAGGATGAGCACGTCCGTCGCTACATGGTTGCGTTGGAGGGCAGGTTCGAGCATACCTGGCAGGTTCTTCGGGGATCTCACTGGAGCTATGATCCTGTGATGGTTCCTTCTCTTTGGGTGTCCACCGCCCGCGCCGATACCCGTCGGGCGCTACGGTTCTAGATGTATCTGTGATGCTATATGTATGATAGTATTCGAGGAGTATTAGTGATAATATTCGACGATGTACGGACAAAAGAGATGATGTATTTGCTTATAATTGAATGCATGCTAATTTGAATACTACTTTATTTTACGATTTGGTTTTGCTTATTGAATGCTCAAATTGGAAAAGTACTCCTACTTTGAATACTATGAAGAAATCTAGGAGTCCCGGGTGGAGCCACGACCCGGGACTAAAGTTGTTTTGGAACGGAGTTCCTGATAGAATAATTCTTTTTTGGTACAAAGGTTAAGAGAATCCGTTTTTTGCAGAACTATGGATCCACATATCAAGAACCTCGAAGAGGAAGAACTTCTCGAAGATATAATCAAAGACGGCCCCGACGTTGAACCAGCTGAATCTCCGTCGTCATATCTAAACCACGACGTTGGAATGGAGGTCGAGCGACACGAAGATGAAGCCGATTGGGCAGGAGATAGGTCCAATGACGGAGAAGGTGATAGCTCCACTGATGGAGAAGCCGGTGAAGAAATAATAAAGTCCGGCGAGGTATACATATGAAGTTCGACAATCACTTGTAATATGTGAAAAATATTGGAGATAACTCTATATTGTATACATATACATTCATTTGACGAATGTTTCTCCCTCTTAGGCCTCCACATTGAGCAAAACTACGAAACGAGGCCCGACTAGAAAGTTGGATGCACGGACGCATTACACCTTTGAGGTGATATTGCCTACGGGCGAACCCAAGCTTCCTAAGAATGCTGCTGACACATTCAAGAAGCAATGCGGAGTTCTTGTTAGGGATCACATCTCGATCAGTGTTCGGGAGTGGAACAAGCGCAAAGGGGCAGCTGATAGTGACTATGTCGCCCAAAGGTACAAAGATAATCTTTGGAATGATCTCATGTCACATTTCAACCTGCCAGGATGTGAGAATGAAGACGCCGCAGACAAACTGAGGGCCAAAGTCAAGCAGTGGACTCTGAAGAAGATGGTCGAACTGTTCCGTAGCTGGAAGAAGAAGCTATGGAAAAACTATCTGAAGACAAAGAAAGTGCGAGTATTCGAGAGGTATCTAGCCAAGCAGGCGAATCACTGGAAGGCATTTCAAGAGTACAAGGAGTCAGAAGATGCCCAGGCATTATCAGAAAAGAACAAGATAAATGCCGACAAGAAGAAATATCACCAGAAGTTGGGGCCAGGGGGCTATGAGACTGCCATCCCAAAGTGGGATAAGAAAGAGCAAGATCTGCTAGATAAAGGCATCGTACCTGAACCACTCCGTGATGAGTGGAAATTGAGAGCAAGAAATTGGTTCCTTGCGCATGGTGGGTCGTACGACGAAAAAACAGGGGACCTCATCTGCAATGACGGTCTTAGGATACCTAGGGAGAATTGGAAAAGGATAGTGAAAGAAATTAAGGAGGGAAAAAGAAAGTTCACTGCAGATAGAGATAAAGATTTGCTCACACTGGTCCTCGGTAATGACGAACATGGAGGACGAACGCGAGGCTTCGGTCCTTATTACCCGTGGTGGCTTGGGTTTGCCAGAGACCAAGACACTTACAGAAGCCAAGAGAGAGCAAAGAAGCGGCAGCAGGATGAGGAGAATGACAAGTTCAACCAGTTGCTTGCCAGGATTAACGAGCAACAAAATCAGATTGATGAGCTTAGAGGAGTACCGCGCCAGGAAGATCCTCCACTTGATATTACCGGCGCCCCATCTAAGCGGAAAAGCAGCGTGGCTGAATCTGAGGCCTCACCCGACGATGCACGAAGAATGATAGAGGGCGGTCCCGGCTACCCCGTGGATGGAATCAAGGAGTCAACATCATGTGAACTCCATCAGAAATTCAAGAACATATCCATGAAGGTGGTCGTCGGACAAGCTTTACCTTCTGGCCCTGATGCACGCTGGCATGGCCGTGAGATTCCAGCTGGCTTTGCTAAAGTCGGGGTGGATGAAATCATGACGGGGTTTCATGATATGGAGCTCGACATAGCTGGACCCGAAGATGAGAGGACACTCAGAGAAGTATTGGGTGGAGTCATCCTATGGGACAAGAACTACATCAAGCTTCCAGGCTCGGCCCCAAGGACAACACTGCCTCCGAGTCGTCGCACGTCACCTACACCTCCATTACCTCCAAGCCCTCCACATGACGTCGGCCAGCACAACACGAGTCCATCTCGATCACCGCCTCCGGACTTGGGTCGTCTGTCTCCGCCGCCGCCCGCACAGGATACTAAGCGGAAGCGTGCCACCAAGAACGCTCCGCCGACGATTCCTAAGCGACGGAGCCCCCCAAAGCGCAAACGGTCGCCCCTCCCAAAGGTACCTCATGCTAATCTTCCTATCAGACCTTATGATCGTACCCCCGAGGAAAACGCCAGGATAGCAAAGGAACATCATGATGCGCAGATGAAAAAGAAGGAACCCGAGCCCCGCCCGGAATACACTGAGAAGCAAATAGCATGGGCAAAAGACTTCATAACCCTTCCATCACAGTATGACTTGCACTATAAGACTGATGACTATACACGCACATTGCAGAAGGAAGTGAAAAAGAGCAGCTCACGTGCAAGTGCAAGTGGGAGCAAATCAAGTTCAACTACAAGCAAGAAAAAGTCAGACGTTCCTCAGCTTGGACAACAGGCCAAACAGTCAATCCCACCCCTCAAGGTTTTAACCGAGAATGTTCCCCCTCCGGTGCAGGGGCAAGCTTTTGAAAGAGCAAAGGAGTTGGTGGCTGAATGTGGTATCTCGGTTGAAGATTTGCTGGCTTCCCAAGACGACAGGATACCCAAGGCTGTGGTAGCCCCTAAGCCACAGTTTGTCATGGGAGAGCCTTTGGTCAGCAAAGATGATCTCCCAACAAATATGTGTTACTTGCATCAATGGTACTTAAGTGAATCAAAGAATGGGAGAATGATGATCGTGTTGAGTGTCCCACGGGAGTACTACGGCCGCTCCGAAGAAATCCATATCGACTTTGATGAACTCTTCCAGATGTACAATGGCGACGCCCTCGACAAATCGCTTATGAGTTGCTATTGTCTGTAAGTTTTTCAATTCGTTGTCTACATATAACTTGTTTAGTTATTTCAATTCATTGTCTATATATAACTTGTACTCTATTATGCAGAATGAAGATTCTGGATTGTAAAAGTAAGACCATCCTAAATATTGGGTTTATTGACCCAGATAAAATACATATAGCGACTCTAACTGATAAACCCAAGGAGACGGAGGAAAACCTTCTAAGGTTTCTAATAGATCAAAATTTCTGTGACCACATACTATTTCCATACAACTTCAGGTGAGGGTCTTTACTCTGTTGTGTCCATTCACTTATAAGTGTAATTGATAAGTTACTGACACACACACACATATATATATACATGTGCAGCTTCCATTGGATTCTGTTGGACATTCAAATTGATAAGGGAAGAGTTGATGCCTTCGACCTATTATCGAGACCCTTGGAACAGTTCCAAAGCCTGCAGGACATGCTCAAGGGTAATTTTAATCATTCTTGCGCTCTATCGGTCTCTTTCGATGATTTTCTCATATATCAATTAATGAAAAACTTAGCAAATCATTATCCTTGTCGGGCAGGGTTTGGAAGCGGTTCAAGTGCGTGACTCCCGGTAACTTTCCTGAGAAGCTGACCTTTAGAGCGGCTCCGGTATGTAGTAGTATGATATACTTCTATTAATTTTCAATACATTTATGATGCTAGATTATTATTTTGATTATATATATTCTATTCTCGTAATGTGCGACCAGCAGCCACGGGGAACGCATCTATGCGGATACTATGTTTGCGAGACCATTCGCACGTTTACCTCTGAGCTCAAGGATCACAGATTCGACGTAAGCAATGAACATTCACACCTCTATTTTTACCCGTCATTCTTTGTTATCATGATTGATATTCATATTCATCTCCTCTTCTTATATAGCACACGGCCATGAGGACGAAGGTCCTATCAGAGCAACGCGCGATTGCTGTTGCAGAGGAGCTTGCGGGATTTCTGAGGACGGAAGCTATAGATGACAAAGGACAATTTAGTGTAACTAGGGGCCATTACTGATGTTCGTCCATGTAATCGAATAGACGGGCTCTAGTCCCGATAATTCAGATCTCCATATAATTGTATATATATGCTCGGTTGTAAGATAAGTTAATCTTATATATATATGCATAATTATTTCTATTTAAATTATATGAAAACTAATTCTCGAACACCAAACGAGACATCACGTTAATCTCCCGAACACCTAAACCGTAAAACCCTAAAACCCAAAAATAATTTCATTCAAAAAAAAACCCAAAAACCAGCAAAATCTGAAAATCTTTAGTCCCGGTCCGTGTAACGAACCGGGACTAAAGGGCCTGCCCCTGGGGCGCTACGAGGCGCCCACGTGGAGCACCTTTAGTCCCGGATTGTAACAGGGCCGGGACTAAAGGTTAGGCCTTTGGTCCCGCCCCTTTAGTCCCGGTTGGTGAACCGGAACTAAAGCCCCTTACGGGCCGGGGCTAAAGGCCCCGTCCCCACTAGTGATAGTAATGGGCAGTACGCCAAGACAAGTAGACCATTTATTCATCAGCATCTACTTACTAATCATCCACCTAGAGATATCTATCCAGAACATCTCGCCGGTATTAAGTTGCGAGCCCCACCCAAAGTGTAAATTCAAAGCAACGGACAACTACATTAACGAACTATGCGTAAGGTAAATAATCCTTGTAACCATGGTCACAAGCACCATTGTTTTATCCCTGGTGTCAACAGCACATCCCCTAGTCTCATGTTTCTATCACTCAAGCTAGACATTGAGGGGCATGAACCCCAATCATGCATAACGCTCCCTCTTGGAGTTACAATCTACTACTCGGCCAAAGCAATAAATAGCAACGGAGAACATGCATGAATCACTAAGGAATATAATATAAAGGATAATCAAATATATAACTCATAACAATCTGAATATGATCTCATAATCCATCGGATCCCAACAAACCGAACATAGCAATAGCAAGAGAATTACATATATGCCTTGATCATGTAGGGCAGCTCACGAGGACTAACCGTTGAAGCACAAGATTGGAGAGAAGACATCACATACCTACTGGTCATGGACTCATCTCCAAGCAGGACTACTCATGGCAGGTCCGGGAAGCGTCCATGGCGGTGGAGAAGCTCCCGGAGGTCAATTCTCCCTCCGGCAGGGTGCCAGGAAGGGGTCTTCTGGTGCTCCCGATCTCGGAAGCGCTGCGACGGCAGAACAATGGAGAAATTTGCGATTATGGATCCCGTATATGGTTTTCCTAGTCGGGAGGTAAATATAGGCCAAAGGAGGGCAACAGAAGTGGTGGGACCCACCCAGGCGGCCTCCTGGCGCGGCCTGGGGGTGGGTCGCGCCCATAGGTCGCCTGGGCGGCCCCTGGCCCCCGTGTGGCCCATGTTTTGTGATTTTGGAAGCTTTCGGTACGCTGATTTTTATATATTTTTCTCGGGATTTTTGGGGCTTCGGAAAATTGTGTAAAAGCCCCAGCAAAATAGACATGAGCAGACAGAAACTGTCACTGGGTGCACTGAGTTAGTAGGTTAGTCCAAATATGTGTAAAATGGTATAAAAGTGTAGCAAAACATGTAACAGTGTCACCCAAAATATGATGGAACAAGCAGAAATTATAGATACGTTTGGGACGTATCACCACTCTGGTCTCCAAATGCCACATCGCCTTCGTGTAGAAGCTCTCCATCCATGAAAACTCCTTGCATGTCCAGAATTCCATAAAGGACCTGCACCGTCGGAACATCCCAGGCCTCTTCCTCAAGCTTGACATTTTGAACGCTTTTGACTCTGTTAATTGGGCCTTCCTGCTTGAGGTCATGCAACGACTCGGTTTTGGGCAACGATGGCGGGACTGGACTTGTCTCTCCCTGTATTCTTCTTCATCAAGAGTACTGCATACCGGAAAACCCGGAAGGAAGTTCAGACATGCAAAGGGCCTACGTCAGGGCGACCCAGTATCTCCGATGCTTTCATACTGGCCATTGACCCCCTTTAGTAGATCCTTCAGCTCGCCTCCCGACAAGGCATCTGCAAACCCATTCGTGCAAGGACAGCCAGATGCAGGATTTCCCTTTATGCTGATGATGCGGGCATTTTTATGAACCCAGACAACGACGAGCTTCGTGTGATATCTGCAATTTTAAAGGCCTTTGGGGACGCAAGCGGACAGATCACAAACTTGAGCAAGACTGACGCTGGTATTGACCTCCAGGATGTGGAGTCAATCTTCCCCGCCAACATCACCACCTTCCCAGGATGATAGTTGGGGCTCCCCTTCATTATCGACGTCTTAGAGGAATTGATCTGCAACCCTCCATCGATAGGATCGCCGGTAGACTTCCATGATGGAAAGGAAAACTTCTCAATAAGCCTGGCAGGGTAGCACTCGCACAGTCTGTCCTCACGGCCATGGCTACTTTCCACATCATCGCTCTCAACTTGTCAAAGGGGACTCTGAGAAAGATTGACAAAATCATTCGAGCCTTCATCTAGCAAAAAGAGGACCAATCTCAAACCTCCGGCGAACACTTCCTTGTTGACGAAAGGCCGTTTGCCGGCCAAGGCATTTGGGTGGTCTCGGGATCATGGACCTGGAGAGATTTAGCCATTCACTAGGCCTCCGGTGGCCGTGTTGCAAAGGACAAACCCAGAGAGCCCGTGGGTGGGATCGGAGTTACCGTGTGACCATGCAAACATGAACCTCTTTTGCACGTACACCTCGATTATGCTGGGCAATGGGCATAAGACCCTCTTCTGGCATGACAACTGGATTGGACACGGCCCACTCAAGATACTAGCTCCAGATCTTTACAAGATTACATGCGGAAAGAACTGATCGGTGCACAAAGAGCTAATGGACGAGAACTGGATCAAGGCGGTGGCCAGACTTCACATCATTTAGCAACTAGGAGAAGTCATGTATCTTTGCAATCAGATCACGCTTCTTCCTGCCAAGGAGGGCATCATTCACTCGAACTTAATCACTGTGTGCCTCTGCCTACGACGCTCAATTCTTTGGCTCTTACTCATGTTTCGACATGGCCAAAATGTGGTCCTCAAATGTTGAGCCGAAATGCAAGTTCTTTGCGTGGCTAGTTCCACATGAAAGAATCCTCACCGCGGATATGCTAGTTGTGAGGGGATGGCCTCACAACCCTAGGTGCCTGCTATGTCTTCAGCAGCTAGAAACAACAACTCACCCCTGCAAGGACTATCCTTTCATGATCGCGATCTGGAACCAGGTGAACACATGAACAAATGAAGACGTTCCATTACCCGGCCTTCTACCGGAGCCAGGAAACGTGTCCGAGTGGTGGGACAAGACACTGAAATCACAGTCCAAGCAGGTGTGTAAGAGGCGTAGTGGGGAATCATCTACACGCTATGGATGATCTGGAAGGAACGAACTAGGCGTGTGTTCACTAGACAACGACTGACACGCCGCGATGTGGTGGAACTTTATCATATCAGGAGGTGGCGGTCCATTCGAGGGCGCGATAATTTTACCTCTCAATTTTTATTCACCTTATCAGGAGGTGTGGATTTTGATTGGCATTATCTCCCTCCAAGAGGAAGGTCTGGTGGGATCTTACTTGGAGTTAGCTGTGAGACTCTTCAAGAGCGAGAAGCTTTGTTGGGTGATTTGAGGTTAAGTTCAGGGTTCGGTCTAAAAGTGATGGTTTTCAGTGGGCATTGGTGGTTGTGTATGGAGCAGCTCAACCAAAGCTCAGGACGGATTTTCTTGCAGATCTGGTTCATATACCTCTATTGGTTGGGAGTGATTTCAATATTATTCGGAGGAGAGATGAAAAGAATAATGATAATTTCGATGGCAGATGGTCATTTATGTTTAACACAATTATCGAGAGCCTGGACCTGAGGGAGATTGAACTCTCATGGGAGGAAGTTTACATGGGAAAATTCTTTGCAAAATCAAACTTTCGAAAAATTGGATCGGGTCCTCACCAGCATCAAATGGGAACAGAAGTTCCCTATGGTGATAGTCCGTGCATTACAAAGAGCCATCTCCGACCATACTCCTCTGCTCCTAGATTCCGGTGGAGTGACTCATGCAGGAAACAATAATGGTTTCTCTTTCGAAACAAGATGGTTTCTGAGAGAGGGATTCACTGACCTGATAGCCAGGGAATGGGCTAAGGAGTCGGGAGGGAGATCAAATGTTGAAAGATGCTGGAATAAGATTAGACACCTTCGAGAGTTCCTGAGGGGTTGGGCGAAGAATGAATTTGGTATCTATAAGGAAGAGAAGGACATGCTTCTAAAACTTATAGATGAGCTTGATCGTAACGCCGAGACTTATTTATTAGATGCAAATGACAGGGCACCAAAAAATGAGGCAGAACACAGAGTGCGGGTGATCCTTCGAGAGGAGGAAATGAAATGGGCACTCAGAGCTAAAGTATGGGCTATCGTTCAGGCTGATGATAATACTCAGTTTTTCCATTTGATTGCAAATGGAAAACATAGGAAAAGGGAAATTACGCAGCTTGAGCAAGATGAGGGTACAATCGTAGGTCATGAGACCCTAAAGTTGTACATATTAAATTATTATAAACAACTTTTCGGGGCTCCTGATCATAGTTTTGTCTCTATGGATGAGCGAATGGTGGCGGATATTCCTCAGCTCGATAATGACGAGAACAAGACTTTATCCGCACCTTTTACGGAGAAAGAGGTGCTTAATGCCATTGTGCAAATGAGGAATAACAAAGCTCCTGGACCGGATGGTTTTCTGGCTGAGTTTTATAAGAAATGTTGACATATAGTTAAAGATGATCTTATGCCAATGTTCTTGGACCTCTTTAATGGGCACTTGCAGCTCTTCCAACTAAACTCTGGCACTATAACGATGCTGCCAAAGGAGGAGGGGGCGGTGCGCATTGAGAAGTTTCGTCCAATTTTCCTGCTTAATGTCAGTTTTAAGATTTTCACAAAGGTGGTAATGAACAGGCTGACTAGGATTGCACATTCTGTGGTGCAGCTGACTCAAACTGCTTTCATGCCTCGCCACAACATTTTAGAAGGGGTGGTCATTCTGCATGACACGTTGCACGAAATCCATTCGAAGAAACTAGATGGGGTTATTTTAAAAGTGGATTTTTGGAAAGCGTATGATAAAGTCAAATGGTCTTTCCTGCAGGAAGGCTTACGTATGAAGGGTTTCGACGAGCTATGGAGGAAGCATGTTGATTGCTTTATAAAAAGGGAAGCGCCGGTGTTAGAGTGAATGATGATTTAGGTCACTTTTTCCAAACGCTTAAGGGTCTCAGACAGGGGGATCCTATGTCTCCTATTTTGTTCAACATTGTTGCGGATATGTTGGCAATAATGATTGGGAGAGCTAAAGAGGAAGACCTTGAGGGGGGACTCGTACCACATCTAGTAGATGGGAGAGTGTCCATCCTACAATACGTTGATGATACGATTCTCTTTATGGAGCATGATGTGGAGAAGGCCAGAAAAATGAAACTCATTTTATACTTATTGGAACAACTATCTGGTTTGAAGATAAACTTCAATAAAAGTGAATATTCCTGCTTCAGAAAGTCCAAAGTTGAAAAAGAAACTTACAAAAAAAAACGGTTTGGATGTGAAAGTTGGAATTTACCATTCAATTATTTGGCTATTCCTATTCACCACTGAAAGCTAACGAATAAGGAGTTTAAATGTATCGAGGATTGATTTGAAAAAAGCTGAGTTGCTTGAAGGGCAAGCTTTTATCCTCTGGGGGTCGGCTAATACTAGTTAACTCGGTGTTAACGAGTATGCCAATGTTCCTCCTATCTTTTTTCGAGATATCGGTTGGGGTGCGAAAAAGGTTGGATTTCTATCGATCTCGTTTCTTCTGGTAGAGTGATGAGAACAAGAGGAAGTATCAACTTACTAGATGGGGCATCATCTGTAGACCGAAGGAGCAATGGGGCTTAGGAATTGAGAATTTAGAGGTTAAAACATATGTATGCTCAGCAAGTGGTTGTATAGATTGTCTGTTGAAAATGAAGGCATGTGGGTACAAATTATGAGGAATAAATACCTACAAAATAAGACCTTAGCACACGCTACAGCAAGACCTAATGACTCTCCGTTTTGGAAGGGCTTGATGAGGACTAAAGTAGCTTTTCCAGAGAACTAAGTTTATCATTGGAAACGGTGAGTCTGCTAGATTCTGGAAGGATACGTGGTTCGGGGAGACGCCTCTCGCTATCGAGTATCCGCAACTATATAATATTGTCCAACGTAGAGAGGCTTACATCACTACAATATTTCGGTCTATGCCTCTAAATATTCAATTTCTAAGGTCTTTGATCGGAGATCGATGGAATGAGTGGCTCCATCTTGTCAGACAATTGATGGACATCAATCTCTCTGATTTGCCAGATAGTGTTCATTGGAAGTTGACCACGAATGGCATTTTTTTAGTTAAATATATGTACCTTCATCTCATAGATATGGCACCTATACCCAAGTCAATTCATACTTGGAAGGTCAAAGTCCCGTTAAGAATAAAGGTTTTCATGTGGTTTGTCCACAAAGAAGTTATTCTAACGAAGGACAATTTGGCAAAACGTAATTGGACAGGTAGTCAAAGATGCAGCTTTTGTCATAACAACGAGACTATCAAGCACCTCTTTTTGGAATGTCCAATGGCTAAGATATTGTGGCGCTCTCTCCATATAGCCTTTAATATCAACCCTCCTAACAATATGCACACGTTATTCGGGATGTGGTTAAAAGGGGTTGACACAACCACTGCAAAGCATATACGATTGGGAGTATGTGCATTAGTTTGGGCTACATGGAACTGCATGAATGATTTGGTGTTTAATAGACAAAGTTCTATTAACTTTTTGTAGGTTATCTACAGGGCTATTGCCATGATCCGTATGTGGTCCTTACTCACTCTTGCAGAAGCCCGGGAGCCTTTGGTTACTGGGTGTGCCCGTTGGGAGATGGTAGCTCGGGGTATCTTTAACCGGTTTAGATGGCGGTCCAGTAATAGGATAGGTGATTAGTCATCTAGGCCTATTTTTAACCGGTTGTGGCGTGTAAGGCGCTATGTATCTTCATTTTTTGGGTTATATTTGTACTTCATTGTGGACTTGTTTTGGGATTTCTTTAATAAATGGTTGTATGCATCTATTGATGCACAGTCCGAGGCCACACCTCCTTTTCTATAAAAAAATCAGAGATCAGATCTGCACTTATTAAAATTCCTATGGGAGGGAGTAACGTGGATGGGTCAGTTTATTTTTTTAGATAGACATGGTGTCGTCTTGGTTTACTTCTAGCTTTTGCCAATTTGAGTCTTTTGTTATCCTAAAATTCTAACGTTAATTGTACGGCCCAGATAAATAAAAAAAAATTGCGAGAAAAACTTTTAATCTATTCATCTTGAGTCATCGTAGTACAACGAAAACTAGATAAATCAATTACACGTAATGCAACCAAAACTAGCATCTAACATCTCAATGGCCTACATAAATCAATTACATAGACCCGTTTACTAAGAGCATCTCCAACAGCTAGTCTAAAAAGGTGTCTATAGTTGTTTAGACCACGAAGGCAAAAAAAAAAAAAATGAGCCTCCAACAGCTCGTCCATACTGAGGTCTAAACTTTGACGTCGTCCAAATCGAGCTCCACAACGTCCAGCCCTAACGATGTGGACCCATCGTCCATAGCGAACGGGGCGCCAGATTTCACCTTCGCGCCAAGAAGGAGGAAGTGGCGCGCAATGCCGTCGTGCAGCGCCAACGCTGAGGTACGTCCCTTTAAATGCAGGGGGAGGGGGTGAAGTCACGCTCTGAGGTGGAGGGGAGGGTGGATCCCATCGCCGCCACACTCTGGGGTGGAGGGGAGGGTGGATCCCGCCGCCGCCGCGCTCTAGGGTGGAGGGGAGGGCGGATCCCGCCGACGCCGCGCTCTGAGGTGGAGGGGAGGGCGGATCCCGCCGCCGTCGCGCTATGGGGTGGAGGGGAGTGCGGATCCCGTCGCCGCCGCGCTCTGGGTGGAGTGAAGGGCGGATCCCGCGGCCGCTGGAGAGGGAGGAATGGGCGCAGGGGGAAGGAGTGGGTCGTCGCGCAGCGGGTGGGAGGAACGGGCGCAGGGGAAGGGAGGAAGGAACAGACACATGGGGAGGGAGGAAGGAACGGACGCAGGGGAGGGAGGAACGGGAGCAAGGAATGCATTTGGACTGAAGGTATGTGTGTTTGTAATTTTATTGTAGATGGAAGATGATGGACGTTTTCTTGAGATGTTAAACTTTGATGTATCAACATAAGTGCCACATAGCCCAGTTGGGGAGCAAGAAATGCAATCAATTCAAAAAAATCTGCACCTGTCAAAGCAAAATCCACTAAAGGACTGAATTGGTCTACTAAAAAGGATGAACTATTGGTGAAAGCATGGTTGCACACCAGTTTGGATGTTGTGATAGGGACAGATCAATCTGCAAATTCTTATTGGGGTAGGATTTATGATTACTACAGCACGCTTAAGAAAGTGTCATGACCGGATCGTGTTAAAAATGCACTCAATTGCTGTTGGAGCACTATTAATAAGCAAGTCAGCAAGTTTTGTGGATACTATCAGCAAATACTGAATAGAAACCAAAGTAGGGTGACTATCGCTTAGTAGGTATGCATCCATCTTTTTAGTTCATTAGTCCGATGAAGACGACGACGAATTCATGAGCATATCCAAAACGAATCTTGTTTCACTCATTGTGTTATAGGAGAGAAGACACAAGACTTGGAAAAGAGATCAGAGAAGCACAAGATGGAATGGTTTAACAAAGGTGGGAATGGGTGGTATATATAGGACTCGAATAGAGCTTTTGGAATAGAGCCGTCGGAGGTTATAAAATGGTAGTTGAATTGGTAGTTATAAAATATTATTAAAATATAGAAAAGAGAATATAGACGTTCTATATACAGACGTTCTGCTGTAAAACTGGACGTGTATACGAAGGAATCTTTTTAGACCATTGTCTATACGAACATATAGACATCCAAATATAGACATGCTATTGGAGATGCTTAAAATTCCCATGGAAGGGAGTAACGTGGTTGGGTCAGTTTTTTTTAGATAGACGTGGTTTGGTCTGGTTTTTACTTGTAGCTTTTGTCAGTTTGAGTCTTTTGTTATCCTAAAACTGTAACGTGTCCATAGTATTGCCTCGAATTGTTTGTTGCTGTGGAGTTGAAGCTACGGTGGCGAGGCCCTGCGGTATATGATGACTGGCTGCAGGTAGCCCGTTTGGCGATCTTTCATGGCGCCAGCCGTGCCTGATTTTGTCCTTCGGAGTTCTCCGTTAAAGTTGGAGCTGCATCGTCTGGCCGTAGATCGATGTGTGGTTGATAAGGGGTGCTTTGCCCTGTGTAATTCGGTCTATGAAAGTAGGCTTGACCCTTGCCGTATTGGTTTTTACCTGATTTTTCATAATTAACTGGATAATTCTTTTCTCTTTATTTAATAGATGAGGCAATTGCCTCCGTTTAAAAAAAAACTGTAACATTAATTGTACAGCCCAGATAGTTTAGTTACATACACTCGACAGTTAAGATATTTTTAATGTTGGAGATTGACGTGAAGGTTCGTATGGTGATGTAAATATTCGTATGATCTATACCTATATCTATATCTATACCTAATAATAAAGCGGCTATCGTTTCTGTCGGAATTTCCGCCGAGGTATTTTTACGAAAACGTCCCTGTCGTTTGGCTGAATTAACCCGCAGTCCATTGTTTATAGTTGAAAAACGTTTCGTTTCTACAAAATCCCCCCTCCCGACGGTCAGCGTCTTCCTATCCTATCCAGAGACCACGCACGCCCACCGCTGGCATCCCAGCTCGGGCACGAGGAGGCGGGGTTGAGGAGGGGGCGCGCGGGAGCGAGGAGACGGGGGCGAGGATGTGCAGGAGGAGCCGAGGAGGCGAGGGAGCTCCCAGCCGGTCGTCGGCTTCGACGAGGAGGCGGCCAGCCGGCCGTCAGCTTCGGCGAGGAGGCGAGGGAGCACGGGGAGCTTGGCTCAGCCTTGTCGCCGGTGACGTGAGGCCGAGGGGGCGGGGTCCATCCGCCGGGCGCCACCACCTCCGGCCCCCGCCGGTTCCAGCCCTTTCGCCGTGCGCCGCCAACACCGTCCCCCGTCGCCCACCGCTGTAAGCTCAAGGCCTGCTCCTTCTCTTCCTCGACAATCGCAACGCTCCCGCCACATGCGCACCTTCCCAACCCCGACCCTCCACGCCGCTCCCGCCTGGACCTTTCCTACATCCTCTTCCACCGTAGCCCCAACTCCACTTCCATTGACGATGTCGCCTTCGCTGCCGCGAGTCCCCTCCCGTCGAGCCTCCTCTCTCCCTCCCCTTCAGCCTCCTTCTCATATCCTCCCCCTCCCAGTCAGCCCTTGCGTCCTTCCGTACCACCGTGGCCATCGAACTGTCGTGCGGGATGTCCCTGGAATCGCGGGTGAGCTTTGTTTGCAGAGTCTAAATTTTGCTAGGAATTTCCAGGTTCTGGATAGTCTACTTACATGCCCGGGGCGCAACCGGTCATCTATTCCAGTATGTCATCTGGGACTAGACAGCCGCACAGCTGAAAGTAGACTATCAGTCGGCTCAAAAGCATTCGGATGGAGCCTGTCCACAACATGCGAGGACGTCGATGGCTGTGGCACATCACAGACGCCTTCGAGCATCTGGACAACTCTCGACATGGAAGGCCTCCGGGAGAAATCCTCCTGGACGCACCACAGAGCGACCCTGATAGCTATCTCCACCCGCTCATCTTCATCGTCATACGCCAACTTGGCGTCGATGATATCGCGAAGATCGCCACTGATCCAAATTTTAACACGCTGGTTTCGATCTTTCAGTCGACGGGGAGCTCAAGTGTGAGAAATGGACTCGGGATGATGGCGCCAAGTCAAAGGAATAATCATCAAACATAAATAGCTGCTCGACAGCTTGATCGGCAATCCGGAGATGGCAAGGCGCATGTTTCTGTCAATCTGTTGATTTGGGAAGAAAAGTGTCCTGTTCTTGGGTATGACCAACAAAGAGTGTCCTTTTTTTGCTTATTCAGGTGAGCTTTTTGTCTCTTTGTTCTTTTTTGTTTTGTTTACTCTATGTCATATGCTGTGGTGGAAGGACCTGTGTTAAAGCTAGGTGGGTTGGATATATTTTTGTCATACAAGCAATGTACTGATATTATATGTGAGGCAATTCTACAATAATTAGTGATGCAATTCTGCAGTCAGTTTTTCAACCGGCTAAAACAAAGCAAACAACTTGGTCTGCCTATGATTTTTGCTCGAGCTGTGAATTTGCTTGATGGAGTCTCGGTATGCTTTTCTTCACCTTTACCTTGCAACACCAAAAATAATTTTCTTCACCTTTACCCATCAACACCACAAATTTGTGGATGTGGTAGTTGAACTCGATATCCTTGCAATACAATTCAACATTCATCAAAGCTCCATTTCTAGCTGACCAAACAATAAGTTTGCGCCACTCTCTCACGCAATATATATTTATCCAAAGTACATTAGTGACCAAGAACTTTCCTGATATGCTGGCATTGACATTGTTTTCTGTTCTCTTACACATGTGGCTTTCATTAAACAAGAATCTTACTGAATAAAAAACACATTGTTCCTTATATGCTATGTAATTTCAATCGAAGTGATGGCGGTTGTAGGCCTGGATCATACACATAATGCCATCTTCTGCTATCTTTTTTAGGCTTCACTCACATCCATTGTAGAGATGCAATTTTTTAGTCTGCTGTGCAGTCAAGAACTTGAGCACCGCACATATGAAATGAAGTAATTATATTAACAATAAGATCAAGGTTCATCACTAAGTTGGATACAGTAAAAATAAATTTGTTGTTTCTCAAGCCTAGCAAGAAGTGTTTTACACACATGTTATTTATCTCTATTTATGCCAACAGATAGATTAAGGTGAATTTGCTGAAAAGAGGTAAAAGAATTACAGGTTCCTTCTATGTCTTCCTGCCATACGAGCCATTGTTCTTTGGATCATCTACAAACCTCACACAAGTAACGTTGAGTTGATAAAAGCAAGCAAAAGTAACTTTGACCGAGCTATTTTAATTTTTCCTTTTTGTGAAACTTTGGTAGACATGGCAATAATAACATTACTTTCACAAAATTACTATAGATTAGGGTAATTATACTTGTAACATTTATCAGAGTTGGATATGAGTAGTGTTGCATAGTGGCACCCGGAGGAAGTTTTATGAATATTTTTGCCCGTTGCAACGCACGGGCACATGTACTAGTCTATACCTATATTAATTCTAGACTCTCAAGAAATTCCCACGTAAATTAGATTTTACGAGCCGTTCATCTAACGTGGGACCGAGTTATTATGGTGTAGATCCAATCGTAAAATTCTGAGCCAAAAAAAGATTCTATCATCTATAGAAACACAAAACTAAAAAAAAAAAACATATCTCAATCTATACATATACCAGTTATTGTGGTAGATATTCTGGTAATGTAATGACTGCCTAAAAAGTACCACGTATATCTCTCCGTCTCTCCTAATCTCTCATGGCTCATTCTTTTCTGTAGGTCCCCGTCCCAAAATCTCACATCTCATATCTCACGACTCTCCTTCCTCTATTCTCTAGGTCAGCAAAGGAAAAAAAGAACCACGATCTCAGAAGCCCAGCTGTCCTCGGCGGCCACCGTCCTCTCGATACGAAGGGAGTTCTTCATCGTCTATAGCTCCCCGGCGGCGATTTTAGAAGCCTAGCCCATGACATGACGCCTTCTACCAGCATGGCTCCATGCCTAGACACAAACATCCTCACGACAGGAGAGGGGCACCAACTGTCTAAAGACAAACCACCCTAAGGTTAGATCTTACAATTTGTCATGCCAAGTCAGTCATCTATGCTTTCTCCTGACCTCATCTCTCTCAGATTTTCTGCTAATGTTTTTTGCATATAACTCCGTCACTCTTTCCATACCAGGTCGGCACGTCTAGATTTATTAATGTTTCTTCTTGCATCACGTGGAGAAGGAACTGTCATGAGCAATCATTATCTAGATCAATTCGTTTTTCACCTATTATACTTGGATCTGGTTTATGTTTCTCATGTTTATTCCTAATAAATAGTCCATGATTTTGGTCCCTTTTTCAGGGCTTCTTTCTTAGATTGCTCTTCTCCTCATAATATACCACTTCTCATGTTCTATGCATCAATCTGTCATACAATTACAATCTCCCCCTCCTGGCTTTCAAACATGTATAATTGCTTTGCTGCCAGTACTGTTCTGACCCTGTCTTGGCCTTGAATTTGATGAACAAGAGTTAGTTCTTCAGTGAGACGACCAGCTGTAGTTGGTTGCGAGATA
This sequence comes from Hordeum vulgare subsp. vulgare, assembly GCF_904849725.1. Taxonomy (NCBI): domain Eukaryota; kingdom Viridiplantae; phylum Streptophyta; class Magnoliopsida; order Poales; family Poaceae; genus Hordeum; species Hordeum vulgare. The sequence continues at coordinate 544,707,969 of NC_058520.1, forward strand.
GATCATAAGGCATGGAATAGATGTTCATGGTGTTTGTTATCTCCAGATCATGTGATATATAGAGCTAGCATAGTGGCCGGTCCAAAATTGAGCAGATTTTTCGCTGGATATCACACTGCCTAAATTTTCTTCACTTATTAAAACATCTGTAATCTCCCCCCTCCTGGCTTTCAAACATGTATAATTGCTTTGCTGCCAGTACTGTTCTGACCCTGTCTTGGCCTTGAATTTGATGAACAAGAGTTAGTTCTTCAGTGAGACGACCAGCTGTAGTTGGTTGCGAGATAGATCATAAGGCATGGAATAGATGTTCATGGTGTTTGTTATCTCCAGATCATGTGATATATAGAGCTAGCATAGTGGCCGGTCCAAAATTGAGCAGATTTTTCGCTGGATATCACACTGCCTAAATTTTCTTCACTTATTAAAACATTATTGAAACATCAGGTTAGAGAAGAAACCTTTTGCCACCGCAAAAAAACCGAGAAGAAACCTTTTGAAAATTCATCAACCACCTGACTGGATGGATTGTGCACCACATATCAGGCTAGCGTGGAGTCCTACCATCAACTTCTCTGATTCTTCTATAAATAGAACTTCTGCGCTCCTTCTCTTCTCATGTGAAAGTCATATGCGAGTACACAGCAACGTGTCCCAATGAAAGTACCAATAACATACATGTCAATCTTTTTTCAATCTAATGTTTATGTTTCCGAATGATTGCCTATTCTGCTTCTAATCATGGTGATGTCAAACAACAGTGTACAAAGTGTGCCTTCACTGGGACAGAATATCATAATGTAACAAATACACAGGAATACTACCACTTCATCCAGCAACAGTGGTAGTATACTCAGCGTTGACTGTGTATGTTTGCATGTATGCGCAGTTTAATATACGATCCAGGCTTACACATCTGATCTATGTATCAAGACAATATGTGGTCAGCTCAGAGATCGTCGTAACTTCTGGCGGAATAGGTATGTGTTATACTAACTCCTTTTGTATGCTTTTGATGTTAATTTACTAATTATATTCGTAGAATTTATCTCATCCTTAGTTAAATAGAAGGCATGAATAGGCGTAAAAGTTATAATGGTTAGGTGCAAGATTAAGGTGTGAATGCATTTTTTGTCGGTCTGCATGTAAATATGTTCTATAGTTATATCTGAATCATTTGTTTCCTCATCATGTTCTATAGTTTATCGAGTCTTCATTCATGGTTATACCTGAATCATTTGTTTTTGTTCACCAGGTTCTATAGTTAATCAGGTATCGTAGTTTTATTTTATTTGATCTGAGCATGATCTAATAAGTAAAATCACAATAGTCTGACATGTAAAATGCAAGAAGGCACAAAAACTTATTTTTGGTACTATAGTTCACAAATATCAGAAGTCTCCTGCCAGCAAAGATGTTTTAGCAGAGAACCAGTGGCAATCTCAGCGATGATGTGTCCATTTATATGGTTGAAAGTCACCACAGTTAACATGTCCTCCTCATTATATATGTACCAATGTGCCTATAGTTTTAAGTTGATGCAGTTCATGAACATTGTACTTCATACAGATCTCATGGTGATTTAGAATATTCTTATGGTGTGTTTGGCTGTTATTTTCTGAAAGATTGTAGCATTATCTACCAGATTTTTCTCTTTCTCTCCACAATTCTTATGTGGTTGACTGTTTTACTAAAGAATTGAAATTAAACTTTTTGATTAAGGTGGGGCCTGTCTTTTGTTCCAAATAGTATAACATGGTATCTTTCGGTGAATGGACAAGGGAACACTAGAAGAAAAAATAGAGATGCGCACATATAAGCATAACTTATGAATTTGTATTTTAGCTCATATCCACTTACTTCTCTTGAGATTATAAGGTGTTCCACATGTGTCAGGATATAAACTAGATTCAAAAGTTACACATGGTCTTAGGTTTTCCATATATATTAATTACTAAACTAGCCCGTGCGAATGCACGGGTTGACGACTAGTACATCTAATTAGGAATAAGAAGATAGCGCCTAAAAAGAAAATGCTATAATGTGCTGGATAGCACGTAACGCACAAACACTACTTTAGGACTGTATGTTTGCGCGTTGCCGGGGCAAGGAGCAACATAGAGCATATAAGGACCGAGGCGAGCTGAAAATCCTCTAAGCCAGCATGTAGTGCCTAAAGCAAAGGAGCTATGCTTCATAGCATAACACCTAGTCGAAAGGCTTCACGTAACCAGAATGGACCCTGACCTGAAGCGTCACGCCGCGTTGACAGAGAGTTTAGCGTCTGTCAAAACAACACTTTTTCGTGTAGTATAGCTCCCTAGCGTTGGACGCTGCCCCAAAGGTTAGCCAAGTGAAATAGTTACGCCATCTGTTCATTCCGTGAATTTGTTTCATCCTTATATAAGTCATTTTGTTCATTTTATCCTTTGACATTCACAACCTTGCCTGCTGTTACAAAGCCTGCTGTCCATACATCAAGAATCCTGCAGAGTGGCAGGCATGTGGCTCCTAGTACATGGCAGCACTTCAAGAGGGGAGGCTGTAGTCCGTGCAATCATGCTGCGTTCTACCCGCTCCCTCTGGTAAAAAAACAAAATATAGAACAAAGTCAACATAGTTAGGAGTGTTTGTCTGATCGACGATGTGGAGAAGAGAGATGAACACTCCGCATAAGATCCAGTTCTGCATGTCACTTGTCACTCATAGCCGGCCGTTAGCACTACTTACATAAACATATACAATCATAATATTCTTTGTCATTTCATTAAATTTTACAAACATGCAAAAAAAAGTCTTCTCGAGTTATCATCAATAAGCTAATGTCATCATCTAAGAGTCTCTCTTGATGTTGTTAGTCTCCTTCTCCCTTTAAAACGATCATCTGCCGAAGGAACATGTATATGCATAAATTAACAGTAGAAACAATGAAGAAAAATGATGCTAATACAAACATGAAAACTATCATTATGAAGGTAACACATAGTATGCAAATTTGTCAGAAATAACATATGGATGTAGTGATAAGTATACACATGAAGATATAATTAGTTTCTTTTTTCGTGAATTTTTCATTAATATAAATGAATTCGAGCTTAGTACAAAATTACAATTGAACACTTTATTTATATTGCTCACAATATTTTCCAGCCAATTTTGCAACCATAGGTCACCACAAAGATAGGTACAACACATAAATATACGGAAACAAATTAAAACCATACATTAGGAACTCGAGACTCATGTCCGATCTACGAAAGTATTAGCAATTTTATTGCAAACATTGATTATGAAAAACGTGTACGATAACAAAGTTTTCAAATATGATTCAACATATCGACCTCTGTTGAGCTTATTCCAATTCGTACAACGATCTTTTAATATATAATGTCCCATTGAGTTTATTCCAAATGAAGACAACAAAGTGCCTTGAACAGTATGAACATAACCCCTCTATGAACAACAATGCAAAAGAACCACTGCACTACCTATTTCTGCATTTAGTGCATGAAATTTAAGATAGAATAAATTTTGTGAATTTTATATCTAAGTATAGGGACACATCAATTTGTTATACTTTCTTTTTACATGCACCAACTAATCAACTTCTTTGCTTCATAATTTTAGTATGAACGAATTATGGATTAATAACTTTAGTGTTTTGTTTGACGTTTAGCTCCATATTAGCTACACAAATTTTAAAAAATTATGAGTGCAACATAAAAAAGAGAAGATGCCCATTATCGGTTGACCTTGTATAATATTTGTGCAACATATCTCACACTGTTAAGTAAATGTCATTGCCTTTACGATGTCATGTCACTGATGTAATAATCAGAAATCCTAGTAGTTCTTCTGCTTATATAGGAGATAAATATTAGATGAAAAATAGAAAATGCATGAACACTTTACAATAAAACTTTATTTTGGAGAAACATGACTCTAGCATCTGAGATCTAGTCCCGTAGACAATGAAAATAGAGACCTAGTCATTGGCCAAATCAACAATGATTAATGGCCTATGCATGTGCTGAGCCGCATGCCAGAACGAAGAATAATTATTTTTGGAACCAACATACTTACTGGGATTTATCACTCATGGAACCAAGAAGTATATATTTTCACCTAACAATAACTAATGGATTCATGGGAGGCAAAATGACATTATAAATAATGTCATTAAAAGTCAAAGATAACAACCTGAGGAAAGTCAAGAGGAAATTGAAATACACATGAAGGAAACTGGGTGGTTCTTAGTTAATGGTGTGTATGAATACAGGTACTTTGTATTCCGAGTAAAATATCATGAACGACTCAAAGTCTAGACTAACCTACATGCTTTGAGCCATAACAATAACCTTCAGCATGTATATATATGCATGCACGTCAGATCAATAGGCTTCAGTTTTTGTGTTTTCCTATCTCATCAGATTCGATAAAGAAGTGTGGATGTTACACATTATATACAAATGAGATGTCATTAGAAGTTACAGATAACGGCATGTAGAATGTCAACAGGAAATTAAAATTCACGTGAATATAGAACTGAAACTACTTAGTGGTGCATAAGCACACATATTCTCCACATTTGGAATAAAATGTCATGAACGACTCAAAATGTGAACTCACCTTCATGCTTTGACGCATATAGTAATAACCTACAACACATATATGCATGCATGGCATGCACGTTAGTTCGATTGATTCCAGTTCGGGTGATTGCCTATCTAATCAGATTGGATAAGAAAACTGTAAATATTTGACATCGAATATATAGTGAATTAATAGACATGCACTTTAATTATTGATCGCAACCTCAATTTTGCATAGCCTAGCTAAACTTCACACAAAACTGATAGATCTTTCAAAACCGAATAAAGAGAGTACCTAGGTCATCTAACAGGGAAAGAGACTATGAACACTACTTTTAACTTATCGTTCCATCAGCTCTCACCAGCTTGTTTTCTGGGGCCTCAAGAAATTAATGGATCAGACTACTTTAACTGGAACAAATTGAGCCGATTTCTTTTCTTTTCCATACGGACACATGCTTAAGAGGCTGGCTGACAGGTGATACTCGCATCATCTTTTTGGGAGAATGTGGACACGGTGACTGTCAGACCTAGCGCTCGAGCTCTCTCGCAAGTGGGGTAGACGAAGGTGTTTGTGCCGCGTACAATTGCAACTTTTCTGCTTTCTATTTCTTCTCTTATGCACCGATTACAATGCTTAACTGAAAAACGAAAAACAAGGGAATGAACGGGTCGTGAGCGTCGCCATCCCAACGCTACTCGCGCTTCGCCCGTGATGCGGCCATGACCGTCTCCTTCGTGCCATCCCTCGATCGTGTCAGGGCTGCTATGAAAGGAAGAAAACTATCCTAGTCTATGCCCAAGTCGCAGCTCAGGTTATTCGCATGAAAACGAAAAAAAAGCGGTGGTGTTTCTCTGACGAAACTGACAGAGAGAACACCTGCTAAGACTGTCGAAACTGAAAAAAGCATCAGCAACTGTTAACTGACATTCTCCCCCTTAATCAGTTGCTGATGTTGATCATCCCCAGCTTCTCCCGAAGCTCCCGAAACTTCATACGAGGCAGGGCCTTGGTCATGATGTCGGCCAGCTGCTCGCTTGTGTGTATGTGATCGACGGCGATCCTCCCATCTTGCACACATTCCCTGATGAAATGGAAACGCGTCTCGATGTGCTTCATTCTGTCGTGGAAGACAGGGTTCTTGCAGAGCTGGATTGCCGATTTGTTGTCGATGAGAAGCGGAGTTGCACCTCCCGGATCACCAAGTAGATCACCAAGCATTCGCCGGAGCCAAACGCCTGTGCACGCCGCTGCAGTCGCCGCCATGTACTCGGCTTCGCAGGATGAGAGGGCGACTACCTTTTGCTTCTGGGTCTGCCAGGTGATCGCGCTCCCCCTGAAGATGAACACCATTCCAGATGTGCTCTTTCTATCATCAACATCTCCGACGAAATCAGCATCACTGTACCCAACCAGCAGCGGCTCCGTTTCTCCTTTCTTGTACCTACACCCAAGGTTCAGGGTGCTAGATACATACCTTAGCACCTGTCTCACCGCCGCCCAGTGCTCTTTCGTTGGTGCCTCCATGAACCTGCTGATGAACCCAACCGCGTAGGAGATATCTGGACGTGTGTGTACCAGATAGCGAAGGCTCCCCACAATGTTGCGGTAGAGCTTTCTGTCCACAGGCGGGTTCGTGTTCTCCTTGCTCAGCTTCAGACGAGGCTCCATTGGGATGTGCACTGGATGACACCCTGTCATCCCAGCTTTCTCCACCATCTTGGCTGCGTAGCTTGCTTGCTTGAGTGTGATCGAGTCTTCTCCCTGGTGCACTTCGATGCCGAGGTAATAGCTCAGCAATCCGAGGTCACTCATGGAGAACACTGACATCATTTGTTGCTTGAACTGAGCAATGGCCTGCAAGCTTGATCCAGTGACGATTAGGTCGTCGACGTAGACGCCTAGCAGCAGCCGCTCATCACCATCGCACCGCATGTAGACGGCATGCTCGGATGGGCTTCTCTGGAACCCAAGTGACACCAGCGTCTCGTCCAGCTTGATGTTCCAGGCACGCGGTGCCTGGCGGAGCCCATACAGAGCCTTGGAGAGACGAAGAACTTTTCTTCTTCGCCGGCGTGCTCAAACCCCGGTGGCTGCACGACATACACCTCCTCTTGCAGATCTCCGTTTAGGAAGGAAGATTTCACGTCGAGGTGGTGCACTTTCCAGCCTGCCTGCGCGGCTATCCCGAGCAGCAGTCGCACGGACTCGAGCCGCGCCAGCGGAGCGAAAACTTCCTCATAGTCCACACCCGGTCGTTGTGCGTGGCCCTTTGCGACGAGCCTCACCTTGTGCTTGACGATCTCGCCGGCGGAGTTCTTCTTGAGCTTGAACACCCACTTCACCCCGATCGCCTTCTTGCCTGGCGGAAGAGTGGTGAGCGTCCAAGTTTGGTTGTCGTCAATGGACTGCAGCTCATCTACCATGGTTGCCCGCCAGGCTGCGTGCGGTTCCACTTCTTCAAACGAGTTGGGCTCCTCTCCGGCCACAAGTAACAACTCGCCTGGATCCAAGGTCACCGGCTCTGCTTCGTTGTGGACGGCTTCAACCGTGCGGTAGCGTCGTGGAGCTTCTTGGGTGCCCAGTGTTGTGTCCGGCGTGGTGCCAGGAGGAGGCGATATGTACCCCTCCTTCACGCCTTTCCCTTTGTACACCCCTGGCAGCGGGGTGTTGGTGTGCTCCGACGTCTCACCACGCTCCTCGAGCGCGGGTGATGTGTCATCGAGGGGTGTGCCTGGCACGCCCCCGGTTCAGATGTAGTCCTGGGCTGCTCCAGCTGCTTCGTCACGGTTACTGCGGCGTGAACTCGATCATGAAAGTCCCCTCCCCCGCAGTCTCCGTCCTCCAGTCCCAGTGTGCCGACTCGTCGAAGACGGCGTCCCGGGTGACATGTACCTGCTTGCTCACCGGATCATAGACGCGCCATGCCTTGGTTAGTCCATGCTCGTACCCGATGAAGACAGTGCGCATGCTGCGGTCATCCAGCTTCTTGAGACCTGGCCGCGTGACCTTGGCATGAGCTATGCAACCGAAAGTGCGGAAGTAGCTCACCGCCGGTTTCTGCCCGTGCCAAGCTTCGTAGGGAGTCATGCCGCACACCGCCTTTGTTGGTGCGCAGTTCAGTAGATGAACCGCGGTGGTCACCGCCTCCCCCAGAACTCGTTTGGCATTCCCTTTGCCTTCAAGAGACACCGTGCCGTCCCAACGACAGTCTGATTCCGGCGCTCTACAACGCCGTTTTGCTGCGGCAAGTACGGGGCAGTGAGCTGCCGGCACACGCCGCGATCAGCCCAGTACTCCCCAAACTCGGTTGAGGTGAACTCGCCGCCCCTGTTGGTCCGCAGTGCACGCAGCTTGATGGAGGTCTCCACCTCGACTCTGGTCTGCCAGCGCATGATCGCTGCCGGTGCCTCATCCTTTCTGCTCAGGAGTACAATCCACATATAGCGAGACTTATCATCCACTAGCAACAGAAAGTACCTCTTCCCTCCGTGTGTTGGCGGCGAGATTGGCTCGCAGAGATCACCATGGACTAGATCCAGGCGATCACCGGCCCGAAGGTAGCTTCTGGTGGGAAGGAGGCGCGCCGCTGCTTGCCGACCAGGCAGCTGTCACACACCTGGTCGACGTGCTCAACCAGAGGCATGCCGCGAACCATGTCGTCTTGCGACAGCTTTCGAAGCGCATCGAAATTGAGGTGCCCGTAGCGAGCGTGCCAGCGCCACGCATCCTCGCCGGCCGTTGCCGACAGGCACACCGGCCGTGTGATCTCCAGCTCGATGGTGTAGAGACGATTCCTTGTCCTGTGTACCTTGGCGATGATGTTCTCCTAGCGATCTGGCACCACCATCATGCCGCTCCGAACCAGGGCGGTGCACCCCGCCTCGTCGAGCTGTCCGACGGAGATGATCGAGGTGCGCAGGCGAGGTATGTAGTATACCTTCGAGAGAACGCGATGACGCCCTCCATGGGCGACAAAGACCACCATCCCGCGCCCCTCGATCTCGACCACCGACCCATCACCCAAACGTACCGTGCCGGCAATGTGGCGATCCAGCTTGGAGAAGACGGTGGAGTCCCCGGTCATGTGATTAGAGGCTCCGGTGTCCAGATGCCAGATTGGATCCTTGTGGTCACCTGCTGGCCCGAGGCTCACCTCGGCGCTCTCCTTCTGGAGATGCACAAGCTGATCCCCCGGCGTATCATGGCTGGGCTCATCGAGCAGGGCGTCACCTGTGCCATTAGCAGCGCAGGGTCTTCGTCCTCCGCCGTCGCGAGATGTGCCTCGCCCGTGCCCTCGTCCTTAATCTTCTTGCGGCACTCGCGAACCCAGTGCCCGCTAATGCCGCAGTAGCGACAGTTATCGGCGCGCTTGGGCCCACCCTTTCCGCCGCTAGGGCGGGCGGCATTCTTGCCGTGATCGCCTTGCCCCTTTCCTTGCGTTTTCTTCCCGCCGTTGGCCCCCCACTAGGGGACCCACCTTGATCTCCTCGCTTGGCACGCGCGTTCCATTCCTCCAGAGTGAGGAGGAGCTTGATGCCGCCCTCTTCTTCGGCGTCCAGCTTGTAACGCTCCTCAGCCGCCTTGAAACGACCAATGATCTCTTCGATCGATGTCGTGTCCAGATCAACGAGGTTGTCGATGGAGACCGCGAGCTGTGAGTACCGCTTGGGGACGATCCGCAACCACTTCTGGATGACACGCTTGTCGCTGATCGCATCTCCAAGCTCCCCGAGCCACGCGCACAGCCCTGTGAGGCGCATCGCTAGTTCATCGATGGACTCACCGGGTTTGTGGCGCAGCTGATCAAACTCCCCCCGGAGGTTTTGGGCCTTGGCGTCCCGAACACGCGCGGAGCCAGCGCGCATGGCCCGGATCGCCTCCCATAGCTCCTGGGAGGTTTTGTTCTTCCGCAGCATGGGCAACATATCAGCAGGCACCGATCGGAGGATGAACTCCATCGCCCCCTTGTCATTGCGGTACCCATACTCCTCGTCGAGGTCCTCTGCGCCCTCGATCGCGCACCACATACCTCTTGCCTGCATCCCAACCCCCATGAGGAGGCTCCACTCGACGTAGTTCGTGCGTGTCAATGGTGGCACGTTGGCGTGACCCAACACGACCGGAGCGAACTGCCTCGCCACCGCCAGCTCGCGCCCTTGGCCGGCTGCGTATCGTGGCGAGCTCTTGCTGCCGTCGTCGTCGGCGTCCCCCGCCTTCTTCTTGCCATCATCACCCGCCATCACAGATCACAGAATCCTGGCAACGCGGCTCTGATGCCACTTGTCAGACCTAGCGCTCGAGCTCTCTCGCAAGTGGGGTAGACGAAGGTGTTTGTGCCGCGTACAATTGCAGCTTTTCTGCTTTCTATTTCTTCTCTTATGCACCGATTACAACGCTTAACTAAAAAACGAAAAACAAGGGAAGGAACGGGTCGTGAGCGTCGCCAACCCAACGCTTCCCGCGCTTCGTCCGTAATGCGGCCATGACCGTCTCCTTCGTGCCATCCCACGATCGGATCAGGACCGCTATGAAAGCAAGAAACTATCCTAGTATATGCCCAAGTCGCAGCTCAGGTTATTCGTATGAAAACGGAAAGAAGCGGTGGTGTTTGTCTGACAAAACTGACAGAGAGAACACCTGCTAAGACTGTCCAAACTGAAAAAAGCATCAGCAGCTGTTAACTGACAGGGACGTGGTGGCCGATGTTCTTCAGACGGACTATATATCTCCTTCTACTAAGTCAACCATGGTGGGTATACTTTTGTGAGATTGCACAACATAGAAACTGAGATTGAACACGATCAATGCTTGGTCAAAGAGGAACATGATCTGGAGAACAGGACATGCATGCTTGAGTGGATCAACCTGCAAAATTAACCATCATGAGATGAAACCATGACTGCACTGTACATGGTACATTGTTGGATCGTACCTGATAAACCACCACTGCAAGATAAAATCATGTACATATACATAATGGATTGTTGTACGTACTCGGCATGTGAGATTTGGGCATTGGGGGAGAAACACAATTTGGAGAGCCCAGCACACTTGATTTGATGGTACCTTCTATTGGATCGATGCCAGAACAAATGAAATTTTAAAACGACCGATGACTGCATGTATACGCAACAGGGAGAGATACATCCCATCCCATGGAGGCCATGGGGACATGTTATTTTCGTTAGTCTGCTGGACTTTTTTCTATTAGGATATTTAGCAAGAGATTTCTTTTCAAATCAGAGGGGCAATTTTTATCTGTTTCTCGGGATTAATGTGGGGTAGGTATTGTTTCTCGCTAAAAAAACTTTGTTCGTGAGGAGATATATGAGAGGTTCCCTGGCCTACGACTGCTTTACTTTTTTCTTTACGGGGAGAGGAAGAGACGTGGAATAGATAGATACTAGCAAAAGGGCCCGTGCGTTGCAACGGGAGAAAAAAAATACCACACGCTTTTAATTTTTTAATAATCATTTTGATTTATTAAAATAATAAGCTAACTAACTAATGTAGTCAGTCCTATCCTATTTTGTTGAGAAATCAACCCGTCCATTGTTAATTCCACCATAATGAGAAATTGAGTGAAACAAGCAAAGCAAAACAAAGAGGCTACGTGAATTGATCAATGTACTGTTATCTTATTTCACTCAAGGGGTAGAGAATGTGGGATCACATGACAAACTGAAGGTGGTGTTCCATTCTCTGTCTCTACAACAATGCAATCTTACATTCAATACATTCATTCATCAGCAAACAAATCCCCACAAAACAAAATTTATTGCCGGTGCTTGGCACACGGTTGGAGGCATGGGGAGGGGATCTCATCAGATGATGAGTTCCTGTCGGAGGAGGGGATACGATGAGGGGAGCAAGGGTTAGGCGCCTCTATCTGACCATAAGGAGTCGTCGTTGCCGCGCCATAACCTCGGAGTTCCCCCTGTTAGCCATGGAGGCCCGCCTCCACCTGCAAGTACTTTGCTCCGCCGTGCCTTATCCGCGCGCCGCCGCCGTTCTGCATCGAGCAGACGCATCATCCCCAGTCACTGTAGCTGTCACGTAGATTTGATTCAGAAGCTGTGCTCGAGCGCCGAAACGGGGGCAACAAGCGGGCAGAGGTACGACCGCGGAGGCGGGTGGGTTGAGATCGACAATAGTGGTGGTTGAGGTCGGCTGCGGCGGCGAGTGGTGTGGCAGCGGCCTGGGCACATGCCAGGGTGGGCCAGGGTCGACGCGATGCGTTCGAGGGGGCAGTGAGCGGGGAGAGGTACGGCCGCAGAGGCGGGTGGGTTGAGATCGGCATCGGTGGCGGTTGAGGTCGACCGCGACGGCGAGTGGTGTGGCGGCGGCCTGGGCACAGGCCAGGGTGGCGCAGGGTCGACGGGAGGAGGCGATGCGTACAGGTATAATTTTTGCAGCGAATCATTTTTTCCTTTTGCGTTGCAGATAAATGATGAAGCACGGGTTGGATAACAAAAATTACAGGGGCTTTTTTATAAAAATATCGCGGTGGGTTTTCCGACGAAAGCAATAGCCGCTTTATTATTAGGTATAGATGTGGGTAGAGACGTGGAATAGATAGATATGTGGGTATCCTTTGCCTTCTAGAGTATTTTGTTTCTTGAAAAAATATTAAGATTTTTATGGAGGATTTCGTGAGTGGATCTACACCGTTATAATTCGGTTTCACAAAATTAACGGCTCGTAAAATCTAATTAACGTGGTAATTTCTTAGAAGTATATTAAGATTTTTTATGGAGGATTTCATGAGAGGATCTACACCGTTATAATTCGATCCCGTAAGATTAACGGCTCGTAAAATCTAATTAACGTGGTAATTTCTTGGGAGTCTCTAATTAGTATAAGTATAGATAGATACCCTATATATCTTCAAGATGCTAAGATCAATTCCAACGCGTCGATCCAAGCGAACGACGTTTTTGTTTTTTGTCCGTTTAAATTAACTCGACGAACATCCGTGTCCGCTTTTATAATTAGATCGACGCTTGTATCCAACTCGACCATCATTCATTTTTAGACGGCATGAAAAAAATATAATAAACTTTTGTAAATATAAAAACCATTAATTAAACATTAAATACCGGCATGAAAGGCTAGCGATAGTCCACGAGTCCACGTTACATTAAACAGAAAATTTAATAAACTAAAAAGAGGATGCACGCTGCCCTAGGTGTTTTCCTCGTCGTCATCGTCGGGGCCGGTGAGGTGATACGTCCATTTTGCATTATGCTTTCATGTTGATATTTATTGTTTTCTGGGCTGTTATTTCACTTCACGGTACAATACTTATGCCTTTTCTCTTTTATTTTGTAAAGTTTACATGAAGAGGGAGAATGCCGGCAGCTGAAATTCTGACCTGAAAAAGGAGCAACTTTGAGATGCCTAATCTGCGAAACTCCAAAAACCGTGAAAATCAACGTGGATTTTTTGGGAATATATAAAAATACTGGGCCGAAGAAGTGGCAGAGGGGAGCCAGCAGGTGGCCACAAGCCTGCTAGGCGCAGCCACCCCCCCCCCCGACCGCGCCTAGGGGGCTTGTGGGCTCCATTCTGGCCCACTGCCACCCCTCTTCTGCTATATAAAAGGTTTCGTTCCAAAAAAAAATCAGGAGAAGGCTTTTCGGAGGATTCGCCGCCGCCACGAGGCGGAACTTGAGCAGAACCAATCTAGAGCTCCGGCAAGACGATCCTGCCGGGGAAACTTCCCTCCCGGAGGGGGAAATCGTCGCCATCGTCATTACCAACACCCCTCTCATCGGAGGGGAATCATCACCATCAACATCTTCATCAGCACCATCTCATCTCCCAACCCTAGTTCATCTCTTGTAACCAATCTCCGCCTCGCGACTCCGATTGGTACTTGTAAGGTTGCTAGTAGTGTTAATTACTCTTTGTAGTTGATGCTAGTTGGATTACTTGGTGGAAGAGTTTATGTTCAGATCCTTGATGCTACTCATTACCTCTCTGGTCATGAATATGATTATGCTTTGTGAGTAGTTACTTTTGTTCCCGGGGACATGGGATAAGTCATGCTAATAGTAGTCATGTGAATTTGGTATTCGTTCGATATTTTGATGTGTTGTATGTTGTTTTTCCTCTAGTGGTGTTATGTGAACGTCGACTACATAACACTTCACCATTATTTGGGCCTAGAGGAAGGCATTGGGAAGTAGTAAGTAGATGATGGGTTGCTAGAGTGACAGAAGCTTAAACCCTAGTTTATGCGTTGCTTCGTAAGGGGCTGATTTGGATCCACTAGTTTAATGCTATGGTTAGACTTTGTCTTAATTCTTCTTTCGTAGTTGCGGATGCTTGCGGGAGGGGTTAATCATAAGTGGGATGCTTGTCCAAATAAGGGCAGTACCCAAGCGTCGGTCCACCCACATATCAAACTATCAAAGTAACGAACGTGAATCATATGAACATGATGAAAACTAGCATGACAGAAATTCCCGTGTGTCCTCGGGGGCGTTTTTACTCCTATAAGACGTTGTCCAGGCTTGTCCCTTGCTACAAAAGGGATTGGGCCACTTTGCTGCACCATTGCTACTTTTGTTACTTGCTACTTGCTACGAATCATCTTGCCAGACAACTACTTGTTACCGCTAATTTCAGTGCTTGCAGATATTACCTTGCTGAAAACCACTTGTCAGATCCTTCTGCTCCTCGTTGGGTTCGACAGTCTTACTTATCGAAAGGACTACGATAGATCCCCTATACTTGTGGGTCACCAAGACTCTTTTCTGGCGCCGTTGCTGGGGACTGAAGCGCCTTTGGTAAGTGGAACTTGGTAAGGAAACATTCATATAGTGTGCTGAAATTTATTGTCACTTGTCACTATGGAAACTAATTCTTTGAGGGGCTTATTCGGGGTGTCTACACCTCGAATTCATATCTTGTAACCAATCTCCGTCTCACGACTCCGATTGGTACTTGTAAGGTTACTAGTAGTGTTGATTACTCTTTGTAGTTGATGCTAGTTGGATTACTTGGTGGAAGAGTTTATGTTCAGATCCTTGATGCTATTCATTACACCTCTGATCATGATTATGATTATGCTTTGTGAGTAGTTACTTTTGTTCCTCGGGACATGGGATAAGTCATGTTAATAATAGTCATGTGATTTTGATATTCGTTCGGTATTTTCATATGATGTATGTTGTCTTTTCCTCTAGTTGTGTTATGTGAACGTCGACTACATAACACTTCACCATACTTGGGCCTATAGGAAGGCATTGGGGAGTAGTAAGTAGATGATGGGTTACTGGAGTGACAGAAGGTTAAACCCCAGTCTATGCGTTGCTTCGTAAGGGGCTGATTTGGATCCACTAGTTTAATGCTATGGTTAGACGTTGTCTTAATTCTTCTTTCGTAGTTGCGGATGCTTGCGAGAGGGGTTAATCATAAGTGGGATGCTTGTCCAAGTAAGGGCAGTACCCAAGCGCCGGTCCACCGACATATCAAACTATCAAAGTAACGAACGCGAACCATATGAACAAGATGAAACTTGCATGACAGAAATTCCCGTGTGTCCTCGGGAGCGTTTTTCCTCCTATATGACTTTGTTCAGGCTTGTTCCTTGCTACAAAAGGGATTGGACTACTTGCTGCACCATTGCTATTACTTCTTACTTGTTACTTTTCGCTTGCTACGTTTCACCTCACTACACCATCACTTGTTACCGCTAGTTTCAGTGCTTGCAGTTATTACCTTGCTGAAAATTGTTTACCAGAGCCTTCTGCTCCTCGTTGGGTTCAACACTCTTACTTATCGAAAGGACTACGATTGATCCCCTATACTTGTGGGTCATCAGTCGGTGATGTGCGATTTGCTGTCCTCCTTAGTCTTTTCTTGATTCCGCGGTATTGTTGGATCGAAGCGGCTCGGACCGACATTACTCGTACGCTTACGAGAGACTGGTTTCATCGCTACGAGCAACCCCGTTGCTCAAAGATGACTGGCGAGTGTCAGTTTCTCCAACTTTAGTTGAATCGGATTTGACCGAGGAGGTCCTTGGAGAGAGGTTAAATAGCAATTCATACATCTCCGTTGTGGTGTTTGCGTAAGTAAGATGCGATCCTACTAGATACCCATGGCAACCATGTAATACATGCAACAACAATTAGAGGACGTCTAACTTGTTTTTGCAGGGTATGCTTGTGATGTGATATGGCCAACGACGTGATGTGATATATTGGATGTATGAGATGATCATGTTGTAATAGTTAATATCGACTTGCACGTCGATGGTACGGCAACCGGTAGGAGCCATAGGGTTGTCTTTGAACTAACGTTTGTGCTTGCAGATGCGTTTACTATATTGCTAGGCGTAGCTTTAGTAGTAATAGCATGAGTAGCACGACAACCCCGATGGCAACACGTTGATGGAGATCATGATGATGGAGATCATGGTGTGACGCCGGTGACAAGAAGGTCGTGCCGGTGCTTTGGTGATGGAGATCTAGAAACACATGATAATGGCCATATCATGTCACTTATGAATTGCATGTGATGTTAATCCTTTATGCACCTTATCTTGCTTAGAACGACGGTAGCATTATGAGGTGATCTCTCACTAAAATTTCAAGACGAAATTGTGTTCTCCCCGACTGTGCACTGTTGCGACAGTTCGTCGTTTCGAGACACCACGTGATGATCGGGTGTGATAGACTCAATGTTCACGTCCAACGGGTGCAAAACAGTTGCACACGCGGAACACTCGGGTTAAACTTGACGAGCCTAGCATGTACAGACATGGCCTCGGAACACAAGAGACCGAAAGGTCGAGCATGAATCCTATAGTTGATATGATTAGCATAGAGATGCTTACCACTGAAACTCTTCTCGACTCACGTGATGATCGGACTTGAGATAGTTGATTTGGATCATGTACCACTCAAATGACTAGAGAGATGTACTTTTTGAGTGGGAGTTCTTAAGTAATATGATTAATTGAACTAACTGTCATGAACATAGTCTAATGGTCTTTGCGAGTTACGAAGTAGCTTGCGCTATAGCTCTACTGTTTTTTATATGTTCCTAGAGAAAATTTAGTTGAAAGTTGATAGTAGCAAACTTTACGGACTGAGTCTATAAAACTGAGGATTGTCCTCGTTGCTGCGCAGAAGGCTTATGTCCTTAATGCACCACTTGGTGTGCTGCACCTCGAGCGTTGTCTGTGGATGTTGTGAACATCTGACATACATGTTTCTGATGACTACGCAATAGTTCAGTACAAAATACTTAATGGCTTAGAAGCAAGGCGCCGAAGACATTTTGAAACGTCACGGAACATAAAAGATGTTCTAAAGAGATGAAATTGTGATTTCATGCTTGTGCCCTTGTTAAGAGGTATGAGACCTCCGACAAGATTATTTGTCCACAAAGTAAAGGAGAAAAGCTCAATCGTTGAGCATGTGCTCAGATTGTCTGAGTACGACAATTGGTTGAATCAAGTGGGAGTTAATCTTCCAGATGAGATAGTGATGGTTCTCCAAAGTCACTGCCACCAAGCTGTGAGAGCTTCGTGATGAACTAGAACATATCAAGGATAGATACAATGATCCTTGAGCGATTCACGATGTTTGACACTGCGAAAGTAGAAATCAAGAAGGAGCATCAATAGTTGATGGTTAGTAAAACCACTAAGTTTCAAGAAAGGCAAGGGCTAGAAGGGATACTTCATGAAACGGCAAAACAGCTGCTGCACTAATGAAGAGACCCAAGATTAAACCCAAACCCGAGACTAAGTGCTTCTGTTATGAGGGGAATGGTCACAGAGGCGGAGCTGCCCTAGATACTTGGTAGATAAGAAGGCTGGCAAAGTCAAAAGAAGTATATTTGATATACATGATGTTGATGTGTACTTTACTAGTACTCCTAGTAGCGCGACGATATTGAATTCCGGTTCGGTTGCTAAGTGATTAGTAACTCGAAATGAAAGCTACGGAATAAACGGAGACTAGCTAAAGGCGAGGTGACGATACGGGTTGGAAGTGTTTCCAAGGTTGATGTGATCAAACGTCGCACGCTCCCTCTACCATCGGGATTGGTGTTAAACCTGAATAATTGTTATTGGGTGCTTGCGTTGAGCATGAACATGATTGGATCGTGTTTATTGCAATACGATTATTCATTTAAAGAGAGTAATAGTTATTCTATTTGCTTGAATAATTACCCTTAGTGGTTTATTGAATCTCGATCGTAGTGTTACACATGTTCATAATATTGGTGCCAAAAGATACAAAGTAATAATGATAGTACCACTTAGTTGTGGCACTGTCACTTGGGTCATGTTGGTATAAAATGCATGAAGAAGCTCCATGCTGATGGATCTTTGTACTCACTCATTTTTGAAACGTTTGAGACATGCAAACCATACATGTTGGTACAAAATGCATGAAGAAATTCCATGCGGATGGATCATTTGGACTCACTTGATTTTGAATCACTTGAGACATGCAAAACATGCCACATGAAACAAGGGAGTAACTTGTTGGGAGTAATGCATTTTTGATGTGTGCAGTCCAATGAGTGCTAAGGCACGCAGTGGATATCATTATGTTCTTCCTTCACTAACGATTTGAGTAGATACAGGAGTATTTACTTGATGAATCACAAGTCTGAAATATTGAAAAGTTCAAAGCAATTTCAGAGTGAAGATCGTCGTGACAAGAGGATAAACTGTCTATGATATGATCATAGAGATGAATATTTGAGTTACGAGTTTTTGGTACGCAGTTAAGACAAAGTGAAAATTGTTTCGCAGTTCATGCCACCTGGAACACCATAGTGTGATGATGTGTCTAAACGTCATAGCCGCGCCCTATTGGATATAGCGCATAACATGAAGTCTCTTATCGAATTACCACTATCGTTTATGGGTTATGCATTAGAGACAACCACATTCACTTTAATTAGGGCACCGCGTAATTCCGTTGAGATGACACAGTATAGACTCGGGTTTAGAGAAATCTAAGTTGTCATTTCTTGAAAGTTTGGGGCTGCGACACTTATGTGAAAAAGGTTTTGAGTCTGATAAGCTCGAACCCAAAGCGGATAAACGCATCTTCATAGGATATCCAAAAACAGTTGGGTACATCTCCTATCTCAGATCCGGAAGCAAAGTGTTTATTTCTAGAAACGGGTCCTTTCTCGAGAAAAAGGTTTCTCTCGAAAGAATTGAGTGGGAGGGTGATAGAACTTGATGAGGTTATTGAACCATCACTTCAACTAGTGTGTAGCAGGGCGCATGAAGTTGTTCCTGTGGCGCCTACACCAATTGAAGTGGAAGCTGATGATAGTGATCATTGAGCATCAGATCAAGTTACTACAAACCTCGTAGGTCGACAAGGTCGCGTACTACTATAGAGTGGTATGGTAACCCTGTCTTGGAGGTCATGTTCTTGAACAACAATGAACCTACGAGTTATGGAGAAGCAATGGTGAGCCCGGATTTCGACAAATGGCTGGAGGCCATGAAATCCGAGAGAGGATCCATGTATAAAACAAAGTGAAGACTTTGGAATAACTAGTTGATGGTAGTAAGACTATTAAGTAAAGATGGATCTTTAAAAGGAAGATAGACAATGATGGTGATAATTCACTATTAAGAAAAGCTCGACTTGTCGCAAGGATGTTTTTCCGACGAGTTCAAAGAGTTGAGTATGATGAGACTTTCTCACTCATAGCGATCCTAAAGGTCTGTTGGAATTATGTTAGCAGTTGCTGCATTATTTATGAAATATTGCACATAGGATGTCAAAACATTGTTTTCCTCGACGAAAAGGTTGTATGTGATTCAACTGGAAAGTTTTGTCAATCCTAAGGATGCTAAAAAGTATGCAAGCTCCAACGATCCTTCTATGGACTGGTGCAAGCATCTCGGAGTTGGAATATATGTTTTGATGAATTGATCAAAGCTTTTTGGTTTTATACAAGGTTTATGAGAAACTTGTGTTTCCAAAGAAGTGAGTGGGAGCACTATAGAATTTCTGATAAGTATATGTGGTTGACATATTGTTGATCAGACGTAATGTAGAATTTTTGTGAAGCATAAAAGGTTGTTTGAAAGGAGTTTTTCAAAGGAATACCTGGATTGAGCTACTTGAATGTTGAGCATCAAGATCTATGGATATAGATCGAAACTCTTAATAGAAGTTTCAACAGGATGCATGCCTTGACAAGTTTTTGAAGGAGTTCAAAATAGATCAACAAAGAAGGAGTTCTTGACTGTGTTGTAAGGTGTGAATTTGAGTAAAGACTCAAAACCCGACCACGACAGAATAAAGAGAATAGACGAAGGTCGTCATCTATGCCTTAGCTGTAGACTCTAAAGTATGCCATGCTGAGTACCGCAAATGATGTGTGCCTTGCAGAAAGTCTGTTAAGAGGTACAGAGAGTGATCCAGGATTGAATCACTGATCAGCGGTCAAAGTTATCCTTAGTAACTAAATGGACTAAGGAATTTTTCTCGATTATGGAGGTGGTTAAAGAGTTCGTCGTAAAGGGTTACGTCGATGCAAGCTTTGACACTAATCCGAATAACTATGAGTAGTGAAACGGATTCGTATAGTAGAGTGGATATTTGGAGTATTTCCGAATAGCACGTAGTAGCAGCATCTATAAGATGACATAAAGATTTGTAAAGAACACACGTATCTGGAAGTTTCACAACCGTTGACTAAAACCTCTCTCACGAGCAAGACGTGATCAGACCCCAGAACTATATGGGTGTTGGATTCGTTGAAATCACATGGTGATGTGAACTAGATTATTGACTCTAGTGCAAGTGGGAGACTGTTGGAAATATGCCCTAGAGGCAATAATAAATTAGTTATTATTATATTTCTTTGTTCATGATAATCGTTTATTATCCATGCTATAATTGTATTGATTGGAAACACAATACTTGTGTGGATACATATACAAAACACTGTCCCTAGTAAGCCTCTAGTTGACTAGCTCGTTGATCAAAGATGGTCAAGGTTTCCTGACCATAGGCAAGTGTTGTCACTTGATAACGGGATCACATCATTAGCAGAATCATGTGATGGACTAGACCCAAACTAATAGACGTAGCATGTTGATCGTGTCATTTTGTTGCTACTATTTTCTGCATGTCAAGTATTTATTGCTATGACCATGAGATCATATAGCTCACCGGCACCGGAGGAATGCTTTGTGTGTATCAAATGTCACAACGTAACTGGGTGACTATAAAGATGCTCTACAGGTATCTCCGAAGGTGTCCGTTGAGTTAGTATGGATCAAGACTGGGATTTGTCACTCCGTGTGACGGAGAGGTATCTCGGGGCCCACTCGGTAATACAACATCACACACAAGCCTTGCAATCAATGTGACTTAGTGTAAGTCATGGGTTCTTCTATTACGGAATGAGTAAAGGGACTTGCCAGTAAACGAGATTGAAATAGGTATGCGAATACTGACGATCGAATCTCGGGCAAGTAACATACCGAAGGACAAAGGGAATGACATACGGGATTATATGAATCCCTGGCACTGAGGTTCAAACGATAAGATCTTCGTAGAATATGTAGGATCCAATATGGGCATCCAGGTCCCGCTATTGGATATTGACCGGGGAGTCCCTCGGGTCATGTCTACATAGTTCTCGAACCCGCAGGGTCTGCACACTTAAGGTTCGGCATTGTTTTATGCGTATTTGATTTATATGGTTGGTTACCGAATGTTGTTCGGAGTCCCGGATGGGATCACGGACGTCACGAGGGTTTCCGGAATGGTCTGGAGACGAAGATTTATATATAGGATGACCTCATTTGATTACCGGAAAGTTTTCGGCATTACCGGGAATGTACCGGGAGTGACGAATGGGTTCCGGATGTTCACCGAGGGGGGGCCAGCCCACCCCGGGGAAGCCCATAGGCCTTAGAGGTGCCACACCAGCCCTTAGTGGGCTGGTGGGCAAGCCCAATAAGGCCCTGCACATGAGAGAAAGAAAATCAAAGAGAAAAAAGGGGGAAGTGGGAAAATAGAGAAGGACTCCACCTTCCAATCCTAGTTGGACTAGGATTGGAGGAGGAATCCTCCTCCCCCCCCTTCGGCCGACCCCTTGGGGATCCTTGAGCCTCAAGGCAAGGTCCCTCCCCTCCCTCCTATATATACCGAGGTATTAGGGCTGATTTGAGACAACTTTGCCACGGCAGCCCGACCACATACCTCCACGGTTTCTCCTCTAGATCTTATTTCTGCGGAGCTCGGGCGGAGCCCTGCTGAGAGAGATCATCACCAACCTCCGGAGCGCCGTCGCGCTGCCGGAGAACTCATCTACCTCTCCGTCTCTCTTGCTGGATCAAGAAGGTCGAGATCATCGTCGAGCTGTACGTGTGCTGAACGCGGAGGTGCCGTCCATTCGGCACTAGATCGGAGCGGATCGTGGGACGGATCGCGGGACGGTTCGTGGGAAGGTTCACGGGGCGGATCGAGGGACGTGAGGACGTTCCACTACATAAACCATGTTTCTTAACGCTTCCTGCTGTGCGATCTACAAGGGTACGTAGATCGGAAATCCCCTCTCGTAGATGGACATCACCATGATAGGTCTTCGTGCACGTAGGAACATTTTTGTTTCCCATGCGACGTTCCCCGACACCCTATGCTTCATCCCTAGGGTCTATCATGTATGCAATATTGTGCACAAGACCAGATGTCATCCTGGCCATAAGTATGGCACACAGGTTTCTGAGTGATCCAGGAGTGGTGCACTTGGCGGCGGTCAAGAATATTCTGAAGTACCTGAAAAGGACTAAGGAAATGTTTTAGGTTTATGGAGGTGACGAAGAGCTCATCATAAAGGGTTACGTCGATGCAAGCTTTGACACTGATCCGAATGACTCTAAGTCTCAAACCGTATACATATTTATTCTTAACGAGGGTGCGGCAAGCTTGTGCAGTTCCAAGCAAAGCGTCATAGCTGGTTCTACATGCGAAGCGGAGTACATAGCTGCCTTAGAGGCGACTAAGGAGGGTGTCTGGATGAAGCAGTTCATGTCAGATCTTGGAGTAGTGCCAAGCACACTAGACCCAATCAATCTGTTATGTGACAACACTGGTGCCATTGCTCTAGCCAAGGAACCAAGGTTTCACAAGAGAACCAGACACATAAAGCGACGCTTCAATGCCATCCGTAATTACATCAAGGAGGAGGATATCAATATTTGCAAAGTGCACACGGATCTGAATGTTGCAGATCCGCTGACTAAGCCTCTTCGACGAGCAAAGCATCATCAACACCAGAACTATATGGGTGTTAGATTCGTTACATTGTAAATCATATAGAGATGTGAAGCTAGATTATTGACTCTAGTTCAAGTGGGAGACTGTTGGAAATGTGTCGTAGAAGCAATAATAGAATAGTTATTATTATATTTCCTGTTTCAAGATAATCGTTTATTATCCATGCTATAATTGTATTGAATGGAAACATAAATGCATGTGTGGACATATAGACAAAACAATGTCCCTAGTGATCCTCTAGTTAACTAGCTTGTTGATCAAGGATGGTTAATGTTTCCTAGCAATAGACAAGTGTTGTCACTTGATGACATGATCACATCATTAGGAGAATGATGTGATGGACAAGACCCAAACTATAAACATAGCATATGATCATGTCATTTTGTTGCTATTGTTTTCTGCATGTCAAGTATACGTTCCTATGACCATGAGATCATGTAACTCACTGACACCGGAGGAATGCCTTGTGTGTATCAAACATCGCAACGTTACTGGGTGACTATAAAGGTGCTCTACATGTATCTCTGAAGGTGTCCGTTGAGTTAGCATGGATCTGTTGGGGATCGTAGTAACGATTCAAAAGAATTCCTACGTCACACCAAGATCATCTAGGAGAAACCAGCAACGAGTGAGCAAGAGCATCTGCATACCGTTGAAGATCTCATAAAAGAAGCCTTAAGATGAACGCGGTCGATGGAGTCGTACTCGCGGCGATCCAATCCAAACATCGAACGTTCAGTGTCTCCGCGTTCAACACACCTACAGCCCAGGGACGTCTCCTCCTTCTTGATCCAGCAAGGAGTGAGGAAAAGTTGAGGGAGAACTCCGGCAGCACGACAACGTGGTGGCGATGGAGTTTGCGGTTCTCCGTAAGGGCTTCACCAAGCACCATGGAGGAGGAGAGGTGGAGAGGTAGGGTTGCGCCGAGGGAGAGAGAGACGTGTGTGTGCAGCCCTCCCAATACCTCCACTATTTATAGGAGGGAGGGAGAGCGGGTGCAGCTGTTGGAAATATGCCCTAGAGGCAATGATAAAATAGTTATTATTATATTTCCTGTTTCAAGACAATCGTTTATTATCCATGCTATAATTGTATTGAATGAAAACATAAATGCATGTGTGGACATATAGACAAAACTATGTCCCTAGTAAGCCTCTACTTGACTAGCTAGTTGATCAAGGATGGTTAAGGTTTTCTGACCATATGCAAGTGTTGTCACTTGATAACTGGATCACATCATGGGGAGAATGATGTGATGGACAAGACCCAAACTATAAATGTAGCATGTGATCGTGTCATTTTGTTGCTATTGTTTTCTGCGTGTCAAGTATTCATTCCTAAGACCATGAGATCATGTAACTCACTGACACTGGAGGAATGCCTTGTGTGTATCAAACGTCGCAACGTTACTGGGTGACTATAAAGAGGCTCTACATGTATCTCCGAAGGTGTCCGTTGAGTTAGCATGGTTCAAGGCTGGGATTTGTCACTCCGTGTGACGGAGAGGTATCTCGGGGCCCACTCGGTAATACAACATCATATATAAGCCTTGCAAGCAATGTGACTAAAGTGTTAGTCACGGGATCTTGTATTACCGAACGAGTAAAGAGACTTGCCGGTAACATATTGAAATAGGTATGGGGATACCGGCGATCAAATCTCGGGAAAGTAACATACGAAAGGACAAAGGGAATGGTATACGGGATTATATGAATCCTTGGCACAGAGGTTCCACCGATAAGATCTTCGTAGAATATGTAGGATCCAATATGGACATCCAGGTCCCGTTGTTGGGTATTGACCGAGAAGTGTCTCAGGTCATGTCTGTATAGTTCTCGAACCCGCAGGGTCTACACACTTAAGGTTCGGTGACTTTTCGGTATAGTTGATTTATAGGTGTTGTTGACCAAAGGTTTGTTCGGAGTCCCGGGTGATTTCATGGACGTCATGGGGGTTTCCGGAATGGTCCGGAAACGAAGATTGACATATAGGATTGTTTCATTTGGCCTCCGAAAAGATATCGGGCATTGCCGGCAGAGTACCGGGAGTGACGAATGGGTTCCGGGTTTTTACCGGGAGGGGCCCACCAACCCGGGAGAGAACCTAATAGCCCATGGGTGGCGCATCAGCCCTTGGTGGGCTGGTGAGGCCAGCCCAATAGGGCTATTTCGGATAAGGGAAAAATTCAAAGGAGAAAAAAAAAGAGGGAGGTGGGAAGGAAGGAAGGGACTCCTCCTTCCCAAACCGAATTGGAGTTGGAGTCCCTCCTCCTCCACTCGGCCGATGCCCTAGGGGCTCTCTTGAGCCCCAAGGCTAGCCCCTCCCCTCCTCCTATATATACTAGAGGTTTTATGGTTTTTGAGACACAACTTTGCCACGTGCAACCCTAAACCTCAACTTCGTAGTTCATCCTCTAGATCGGTTTTCTGCGGAGCTCGGGCAGAGCCCTGTAGGAATAGATCGTCACCATCACCGGCGCGCCGTCATGCTGCCGGAGAACTCATCTACTTCCCTGTATCTCTTGCTAGATCAAGAAGGCGGAGATCTTCATCGAGCTATACGTGTGCTGAACGCGGAGGTGCCGTCCGATTGGTGCTAGATCGGGATGGATCGTGGGACAGCGGTGATTTGAATCACGAAGCTGTTCCACTACATCAACCGCGTTTCTTAACGCTTCCTGCTTTGCGATCTACAAGGGTATTCGGATCTGATTTCCCTCTCGTAGATGAACATCACCATGATAGGTCTTCGTGTGCGTAGGAATTTTTTTTGTTTCCCATGCAACGTTCCCCAACAGTGGCCACACCTATGGAAACCCTAGGTGGTGTGGCAGCCCTAGATGGAGGAGGGGGCGGCACCCTAGGGGGTGGCTTGCCACCCAAGGCAGCCCCCACGCCTAGGGTTTGCCCCCCCATGATCTTTGGGCCTCCTCCTTGCCTCGCACCAGCCCACCAGGGGCTGGTTCCCTTCCCCTTTCAGCCCATGTAGCCCTCCGCGATAGGTAGACCCTCCCAGTGGACCCCCGGTACCCTTTCGGTGGTCCCAGTACAATACCGATAAACCCCGAAACATTTGTGGTGGTCGAAAATGGACTTCCCATATATAAATCTTTACCTTCGGACCATTTCGGAACTCCTCGTGACGTCTGGGATCTCATCCGGGACTCCAAAAAACCTTCGGTAACCACATATACAATTCCCATAACAACTCTAGCGTCACCGAACGTTAAGTTTGTAGACCCTACGGGTTCGGGAACCATGTAGACATGACCGAGACATCTTTCTGGTCAATAACCAACAACGGGATCTGTATACCCATGTTGGCTCCCACATGTTCCATGATGATCTCATCCGATGAACCACGATGTCTAGGATTCACTCAATCCCGTATGCAATTCCCTTTGTCTACCGGTATGATACTTGCCCGAGATTTGATCGTCAGTATCACTATACCTTGTTCAATCTTGTTACCGGCAAGTCTTTGTACTCGTTCCATAACAAATGATCCCGTAGCTAACTCCTTAGTCATATTGAGCTCATTATGATGATGCATTACCGAGTGGGCCCAGAGATACCTCTCCGTCACACAGAGCGACAAAATCCAGTCTCGATTCGTACCAACCCAACATGCACTTTCGGAGATACCTGTAGTGCACCTTTATAATCACCCAGTTATGTTGTGACATTTGACACACCCAAAGCACTCCTACGGTATCCAGGAGTTGCACAATCTCATGGTCTGAGGAAATGATACTTGACATTATAAAAGCTCTAACAGACGGACTGCACGATCTTGTGCTATGCTTAGGACTGGGTCTTGTCCATCACATCATTCTCCTAATGATGTGATCCCATTATCAATGGCATCCAATGTCCATGATCAGGAAACCATGACCATCTATTGATCAGCGAGCTATCCAACTAGAGGCTCACTAGGGACATGTTGTGGTCTATGCATTCACACATGTATTACGGTTTCTGGTTAATACAATTATAGCATGAAAAATAGACAATTATCATGAACAAGGAAATATAATAATAACCACTTCATTATTGCCTCTAGGGCATATTTCCAACAGTCTCCCACTTGCACTAGAGTCAATAATCTAGTTACATTGTGATGAATCAAACACCCATAGAGTTCTGGTGCTGATCATGTTTCGCTCGTGGAAGAGGTTTAGTCAATGGATCTGCGACATTCAGATTCGTATGTACTTTACAAATATCTGTATCTCCATCCTAGATGTATCCACGAATGGAGTTGAAGCGGCGCTTGATGTGCTTGGTCTTCTTGTGAAACCTGGGCTCCTTGGCAATGGCAATAGCTCCAGTGTTGTCACACAAGAGAGTCATCAGGCTCGACGCACTGGGAATCTCTCCTAGGTCGGTGATGAACTCCTTCATCCAGACTCCTTCTTGTGCTTCTTCCGAAGCAACTATGTAATCCGCTTCACTTGTAGATGCCTCGACGATGCTTTTCTTGCAACTGCACCAGCTGACTACCCAACCATTCAAAATATACACGTATCCGGTTTGTGACTTGGAATCATCCGGATCTGTGTCGAAGCTAGCATCGACGAAACCCTTTACGACGAGCTCTTTGGCACCTCCTTAAACGAGAAACATATCTTTAGTCCTTTTCAGGTACTTCAAAATATTCTTGACCACTGTCGTGGTTGTGTCACGACAGATGTCCTCGTGAAAGGACTTAGTGATGGAGCCATCGCAGCTATGTGGCGACTCAAAGGGGTTGATAGGGAAACGGGAGACGAGTTTACCCAGGTTCGGCCCCTTAGATTGAGGTAAAAGCATACGTTCTATTTTGTGTATACTGCTGTGGGAATCGATTACAAGGGTGCGGATTCGCGTGACCTAGCTCTCGATTGATGTTAACCTAACCCTATCAGCCCTAGAGACTCACCTTTTTATACATGTCGAAGCTCTAGGTTTGCAATAGTCCAACTCTAATTACAATTCATAAGCCGGTCTATCGCTAACTCGACTTGTCTCCCACACAAGGAAACTTCTGGTGTCTCTTTCCCCACACAGGCTGCAAGTCGCCTTAGCTAAGTCTTGGGCAGGCCGTCTCATCTGGCGCCTTCTGCTTCTTAATAATGGCCCACCTTGTCCATAGGGGTAGAGTCGCCATTATCTTGACCCGGCCCCATAGGGTGGGTCCTATCACACGATAATATCCCCAACATTAGGCCCGAGATTGACTTGAATTTATTCATGTCAATAGATTTTATTTCAACCTCTGGCGACTCAAATGGAACATCTTATTATTCCCAACGGAAAAATTGTCGGCTTGTGAACCTTTCTCTGACTTCCCGCCACGTGGAGTAATGGCGTCACTTGCTCCGTAATTCCAGGAATCTTCATGACGTCACCCAACGACCCCTTCTGATCTTATCTGTACAGGCCGAAAATCGAGGAGCCATCAATTCTGGATTTACAACGCTTCCTAGTTTCCCGCGCGTGCCATTTCCATTTCCCCCTCGGGTATTTAAATACCGACAGGGAATATTTTTCACTTCTTACCCCAGCTCGTCTTCTTCCTCCTCGGGTTATTCATCCCTCGACGTGCCGCCGCCGTATTCTCTCCGGTGAACCTCTCCGAAGTACGGACTCCGCCTCCGTTCATCTCCTGCGCCAAACCTTGGTCTTCTTCCTCCGCCCGTCGACATTGTCAGGTACGCCTTCATCTCCTTGTATAAGTCTTCTCAGGTCGCATGCCGCGGTTCGTCGGAGTTCTTGTAGGGTTCGTCGCACCAACATTAATGGCATGAGTTGGTTAGATTCTTTTAATGCAGCAAAAACTCCTTTAAAAAGTAGCAGAACGGATATGAGATGGATCCCGCATAAACTTTATTGATATTTCTGTATGAAATCCGTCGCCCCTTTATTTGCTGTCGCCGCTGTTCTTCACTGTTTTATTTCTGCCATTAACTTTTCTTTTCAGCACTGCTGGTAGATCCATCATGTTCCGTAGTTTTGATAAAAACTATTCTTCCAACACTTAGCAAGATTCAATCGTTCGTGATCCTTCACTACCTAGCGGCGACTTACTATGAAGTCAGCTTAGTCTTTTTCGTGACTCGCCCTCATTATGCGCCCCCTCATTGTTAGGCGACTTAGAACATTATGATGTCCCTTCTCGCTAGTCATTAGAATAACCCGCCATTTGTATCCATGCAGCTGACCTCTTTCCATCTTGAGATATTATGTCAAAGCCATTAAAATGCAACTGGTTACCTTCCGATATTGATGAAGCCGCCTTGCAGCGTTTCGTGTCAATGGGAGTCTTGCCCTCTAAGGAGATGATTGAATTGAGAGCTCTTGCCAGAGAAGTATGACCTCAACCTGCCGAAGGGGAAGTGGTGGTCTTCGCACACCATTTAGAGCGAGGCTTCTCTCCTCCTGGCTCAAAGTTCTTTCGAGACGCCCTCAGCTTTTGCAATCTCCATCCCCAAGATTTGGGTCCCAATTCAATTAGTAACCCGTGCCAATTCCAGGTTTATTGTGAATCATACTTAGAAATAGAACCCACCGTTTCCCTGTTTAGAGAATTTTTCTATCTAAACCGCCAAAAGGAATGTGCTGGTGATCCTAGCTTGGAGCTTGGCGGAGTTACCATCGAGAGGCGGTGCGAAACTGGCTTCCCTGATGTCACCTTACCGAGCCATCCTAAAGGTTGGGGTAAGACCTGGTTTTACTGCAAAAACACTACTCCGGATCATGAAAATCCCCTACCAGGTTATAGAGAAGGTCGCTTTCAATTGGACTTTCAACTCACCGAGCCTCTGATTCCAGAAGAACAAGTCGCCCACAAGTCTATTTGGCCCGTGTTGAGGGCTCTGAGCGCCAATGGTTTGACTGGTGTTGACTTGATCCGATGTTGGATTGAATGGCGAATCATGCCTCTGAGCCGCCGCGAGGGTCTGATGTGTCAGTATGATGGCAACTTGAACAATGCTCAACGCTTCACAAATGTCATGCTTGATATTGAAAAAATCAACAGTCTCGTGAAAAAGCTATGTGGTGAGTCCAAAGAGACTTGTTCCAAAATTGGCCTGAAGGTTCTGTCTTGCCAATCTTGCTCCCGAGGTAGATAAATTTACCCCACATCTGTTTAGCTCGATGTCTTCTTATGCTCCTTGGTAGAACTAACTCCCTCCTTTTACAAAAAGGTGCACCCTTCAGGAAACACAGGGTTGCCAAGCCGCCTGTAAAAAGAGTGAAGACCCTTGCCAAGAAGAAAAAAAGCAAACCCGGAGTGGTCAAGTCATTCATTGAGGGTGAGTCGCCACATGTTGAAGACGTGTCTGAGGTAAATATCTGTACCGTCCCCTTACTGCATCATAGATTTGTTATAACCATGTAATTAACTTCCAGGGAGATGACGAGGAAAGTGATGCTGAAGAGGCTGAGGTAATTTCTATTTCTTCTGACTCAAGTATTTCCTTGGAAAGACCTGAGAGGCGGGTTTGTAGGAAAGTTCCTATAAATCACCCAGATGCTCACTTGGATCCTAACTTCCTTTTGAAGAAGGCCTTATATACTCCAAAACGCAACATCCATAGCTCTTCAGATGATCTTATGGCGGGTTTGCCTGAAGAATCATCCGGCCGCAAACGTCGTAATGAGGTACCTTCTCGTTTATTATCAAGCTTTATTGACAACTTTGCTTGTATTCGTCAAACTTCGTGACTGTCACAGGTTTCTCCTCCTTCATCTGGCGATCCAGCATCCTCCAAATTACCACCTCTTGTTCGTGTCGTAGGGTATGAAGCTAACTATTGTATGAACTTTTCATATGATATTTTGATTAAGTACATCCTGACCCTTTCATCCTTGTAGTGCTCAAGCCAAGAAACGTAAGATTGTTGGGTCAACTTTGAATGTTGACAAGAGTGGAGCGGAAGAAATAGACACTCCTGTCCCTGACATTCCAGATGAAGATATTGGGCCTTATGCTGATCCTCGAGAAGGCGCCCCCACGGGTAACATTCCCGATGACCAAGCTATCCCATCAAGAACTGATGACACGGCGGTGGAGCCGAGTCACAAGGACAAACTCAAACCGCCAAGTCCCATGAAGTCAGTGAAAGGCGCTCTTCCCGAAGATGATGCTGTTGTTATTACTGGGACGGATGATAAGACCCCTGTTCGCAATGTGTTGGCGAAGCATACTGCCGGGGACGTCTCCACCAAGATGACGAAAAGAAAGTCCGGACTTGACCTCCCAAATATTGAGAAGTTAAACTTCGAAGAACTTCATGCGGGATATTTGAACCGCCTTGCGTCGAGCAAGGATTTTGAAGCCGGGTTAGTAAATATGATGAAGAGAAGATACGGGGTATGTGAAGAAGAAACCACCTTATATATCCTCCTGTAGCCCCAAGGGCCGGGTCATCATCTTGTAGATGAGCCGGGTCTTGTATACTTGTCTCTGAAAAACTTCAACCTGTAGTCCCCAAGGTCCGGGTCATCTTTGTAAAGATGAGCCAGGTCTTGCATAATAAATTGAAGAGCTTGAACCTGTAGCCCCCAAGGGTCGGGTCATCTTTTTTAAAGATGATCCGGGTCTTGCTTAATAAATTGAAGAGCTTCAACCTGTAGCTCCCAAGGGTCGGGTCATATTTTTTTAAAGATGAGTCGGGTCTTTCTTAATAAATTAAAAAGCTTCAACCTGTAGCCACAAGGGTCGGGTCATCTTTTTAAAGATGAGCTGAGTCTTGCTTAATAAATTGAAAAGCTTCAACCTGTAGCCCCAAGGGACAGGATCATCTTTTTAAAGATGAGCCGGGTCTTGCTTAATAAATTGAAACATACCTTCCCTATATAAAACCAAATACATTAGCCCCCAAGTGTCGAGTGTATTGTTTGCAATATGCTTGAGACTTGATTGTCCGGATTTCAACACAACCAAATAATAGTAAGGTCACTCTCCTTCTTACTTGATTTTGTAGGAGACTATCAGTCAAGCTGACATATCCCTAAGTGAGATGCGAAAAAGCCTGGGAAGCGAGCAAGACGCCAGGGCCATACCAGAGGAAATACTCCGGGCCACGACAGCAGAACTTGGACAGGTCAGGGCTGAATATCTGAAGTATAAGGAGTCAACCGCAGCGGAAAAAGCCGCCCTTGAAAAGCGAGCACGGAAAGCCGAGGGTCAACTTGCAGATGCTACAGCATAATTGACTGGCGTGCGTCAACATATCTCCAAAATGACCAACGCTATTTTTGGTAAGTCCTTCACAAAAACTATTATAACTGTGACAAAGGACACAAGTTTCTCGGTGACTTATATCTCCCTTGTATCTTTATAGGCCCTCGATCCGCAAACCTTCAAGATGATTCGCTTTTGAAGCTGAAGGCCATATATACTCCGACGGAGCAACTTTATGCTGGCGGAGACAAAGACCCAGTAAAATACATCAAGGACATGTAGAGGCGACTCTCTACTATCCCTCAGCATATAGCTGAAATAAGGAAATCATCTGCGTGGAAGGGGGTGATGGCGGCCATGAGCCGGGCACTAGCTTATGCTCCAGAACTTAAGCCAGTTGAGATAGCTGGTGATACGTCTCAAACGTATCTATAATTTTTGATGGTTTCATGCTGTTATCTTGTCATCTTTGGATGTTTTATGTACCTTTTATATCTTTTTTGGGACTAACTTATCAATTCAGTGCCTAGTGTCAGTTCTTGTTTTTTCTGTGTTGTTGGCTCTTTTCAGATCTGATTTTGGAACGGAGTCCAAACGGAATAAAATCCCCGAAATGATTTTTTCCCGAACGGAAGAAGATCAGGGGGCGTGTGGGCCAAGCCAGGAGGGTTGCAGGGAGCCCACAAGCCCCCACTCCGCCACCAGGGGGAGGCGGCGGTGGGCAGGCTTGTGGCCTCCCTGGCACCCCCCTGACCTAGATCTTGCGCCTATATATTCCCTAAAAATGAGAAAAAAATCAGGGGAGCCACGAAAATACTTTTCCTCCGCCGCTGCAAGCTTCCGTTTCCGCGAGATCTCATCTGGAGACCCTTCCCGGCGCCCTGCCGGAGGGGACTTTGGAGTTGGAGGGCTTCTTCATCATCATCATCACCCCTCCAATGACTCGTGAGTAGTTCACTTCAGACCTACAGGTCCGTAGTTAGTAGCTAGATGGCTTCTTCTCTCTCTTGGATCTTCAATACAAAGTTCTCCATGATCTTCATGGAGATATATCCGATGTAATCTTCTTTGGCGGTGTGTTTGTCGAGATCCGATGAATTGTGGATTTGTGATCAGATTATCTATGATATATATTTGAGTCTTTGCTGATTTCTTATATGCATGATTTGATATCCTTGTAAGTCTCTCGAGTCTTGGGTTTTGTTTGGCCAACTAGATCTATGATTCTTGCAATGGGAGAAGTGCTTGGTTTTGGGTTCTTACCATGTGGTGATCTTTCCCAGTGACAGTAGGGGCCGCAAGGCATACATTGAGTAGTTGCCATCAAGGGTAACAAGGTGGGCTCTGTCGTTGATATGAGATTGTCCATCTACGTCATGTCATCTTGCTCAAGGCGTTACTCTGTTCTTTTGGACTTAATACACTAGATGCATGCTGGATAGCGGTTGACGTGTGGAGTAATAGTAGTAGATGCAAAAAGTATCGGTCTACTTGTTTTGGACGTGATGCCTATAGATATAATCATTACCATAGATATCGTCACGACTTTGCGCAGTTCTATCAATTGCTCGACAATAATTTGTTCACCCACCGTCTACTTGCTTTCATGAGAGAAGCCACTAGTAAACACTAC
The DNA here is from genome assembly GCF_904849725.1 of Hordeum vulgare subsp. vulgare. NCBI lineage: Eukaryota > Viridiplantae > Streptophyta > Magnoliopsida > Poales > Poaceae > Hordeum > Hordeum vulgare. The sequence continues at coordinate 544,741,665 of NC_058520.1, forward strand.
GACCCCCGGGTCTATTCACATCTATCGTTTACACCTCCGCTTTTACTTTGCTTTGTTACCTTGTTGCTTTCAGTTCTCACTTTGCGAACAATCTATAAGGGATTGACAACCCCTTCTTAGCGTTGGGAGCAGGTTCTTTGCGTTTGTGCAGGCACTTGTGATACTCCTTCACTGGATCGATACCTTGGTTCTCAAAACTGAGGGAAATACTTACCACCGCTGCGCTACATCACCCTTTCCGCTTCGAGGGAACACCAACGCAAGGCTCCAAGGCCATGGGGAAATCCTTTGCATATTTGCCTAGGACGTCCCTAAAGGCGTAGCTGTAGCAGAAGGATTCCTGGTGCCGTTGCTGAGGAGAATCAAGATAAGAACAGTCTCCCGTCAGCACGTGTTTCTGGCGCCGTTGGAAGGTCTTTTGTTGAAGTAGCAGAAGTATTTCTGGCGCCGTTGCCAGGGAGGAGAGATATATCCAAGTAGGTCTCACAAACTCATCTCCTGCATTTACTTTTTTGCCAGTTGCCTCTCGTTTTCCTCTCCCCCACTTCACATTTGCCGTTTTCATTTGCCTTTCTCCTTTGCCGTTTTCTTTTGCCTTTGCCGTTTTCCTTTGTCGGTTCTCTTGTTTGCTTGTGTGCTTGTTTGTTTGTTGAAGTCATCATGGCTGAAAACACCAAACTATGCGACTTCTCGAGCACTAATAATAATGATTTTCTTAGTACTCCGATTGCTCCCGCCACTAGTGCGGAATCGTATGAAATCAACGCAGCTCTGTTGAATATTGTTATGAAAGAGCAATTCTCTGGCCTTCCTAGTGAAGATGCCGCATCCCATCTCAATACCTTAATTGAGCTTTGTGATATGCAAAAGAAAAGAGATATGGATAATGACATGATTAAGTTGAAACTTTTTCCTTTCTAGTTGCGAGATCGCGCGAAAACTCGGTTTTCTTCTTTGCCTAAAAATAGTATCGATTCTTGGGATAAGTGCAAAGATGCTTACATATCCAAGTATTTTCCGCCGGCTAAGATCATCTCCTTACGTAACAATATCATGAAATTCAAGCAACTTGATCATAAGCATGTTGCACAATCTTGGGAAAGGATGAAGCTTATCATTAGAAATTGTCCCGCTCATGGCTTGAGTTTGTGGATGATTATACAAATCTTTTACGCCGGCTTGAATTTCGCTTCTCGCAATATCTTGGACTCCGCCTCAGGTGGAACGTTCATGGAAATCACGTTAGGAGACTCTACAAAACTCCTAGACAATATCATGACCAACTACTCTCAGTGGCAATTGAAAGGTCGCCTGCTAGCAAAAAGGTGCACACTATAGAAGGAATTAACTCGCTTAGTGCTAAGATGGACGAGTTGATGAATTTGGTTGCTAGTAGAAACGCTACCGTAGATCCTAATGACATGCACTATCTTCCTTGATTGAGAGTAGCAACGCTAGTTTGGACGTGAATTTTGTTGGTAGGAACAATTTTGGCAACAACAATGCTTTTAGAGGAAACTATGTTCCTAGGCCTTTTCCTAGTAACTCCTCTAAAAATTATGGCAATTCTTACAACAACACTTATGGAAATCACAACAAATTACCCTCTGATTTAGAGAGTAATATCAAAGAGTTCATCAACTCTCAAAAGATTTTCAATGCGTCCATAGAGGAAAAACTACTCAAAATTGACGATTTGGCTAAGAGCATTGATAGGATATCTTGTGATATTGATGCTTTGAAAGTTAGATGCACTCCTACCAAGGTAAACTTGGATGAAACTTTGAAATCTATGCGTATCTCCATGATGAGAGCAAAGAAAGAACCGCCCAAATTCGCGCTAGGCATGAATGGTTTAAAAGGGTGCGTTCTAGTGATGCAAATCACGAAGATCTTAAAGTGCTTGGTGTGTCTCCTCTTGAATCTTTGTTTTCGCATGTCAAACCTATTGATGGAGGGGCTGGATATGAATCCACTTTGGTTGAAAAACGCCCCAATGATTTGGAGTCCACCTATCTTGATGATAAAGGTGTGGAGAGTGGAGTAGAAGAAATCAAAATTATGGGTAGTAATGAAACTCCCACTTTGGATTTCAAGGAATTCAATTATGATAATTTCTCCTTGTTTGAATGCATTTGTTTGATGCAATCCATTGCAAACTCTCCACATGCTTATAGCCAAAGCAAAGCCTTTACCGCGCATATCGTAGATGCTATGATGAAATCTCTTGAAGAGAAGCTCGAACTAGAAGTCTCTATGCCTAGAAAACTTCATGATGAGTGGGAACCTACTATCAAAATCAAGATAAAAAACTATGAGTGCAATGCTTTGTGTGATTTGGGTGCTAGTGTTTCTGCAATTCCAAAGTCTTTATGTGATATTCTTGGTTTTCATTAGATTGAAGAGTGTTCTCTTAATTTGCATCTTGCGGATTCTACTGTCAAGAAACCCATGGGGAGGATCGATGATGTTCTTATTGTTGCAAATAAGAACCATGTACCCGTGGATTTCATTGTACTTGACATAGATTGCAATCCTTCATGTCCCATTATTCTTGGTAGACCTTTCCTAAGGACTATTGGTGCTATCATCGATATGAAGGAAGGGAATATTAGATTTCAATTTCCTTTAAAGAAGGGCATGGAGCACTTTCCTAGAAATAAAATAAGATTTCCTTATGAATCTATGATGAGGGCTACTTATGGTTTGAGCACCAAAGATGACTATACGTGATTCCATCACCTTTTGCCTAGCTAAGGACGTTAAACAAAAGTGCTTGTTGGGAGGCAACCCAACGAATCTATCCTTTTTCTTTCTGTTTTGTGTTTTCCACACTTTCATAATTCTGTTATGATTGTGTTTTTTGTGTTTCTTTTTGCGTTTGTGCCAAGCAAAACCATTATTATTAGTCTTGGGGATGATCGTTTGGTCATGCTGGAAAAGACAGAAACTTTCTGCTCATGAAAATAATTTTGGTTTTGTTTTTGTAAGAGCTTTTGAGTTGATTCTTTTTGCTGCTGATTGCTACAAAAATTCTTCAGACTGTCGCAATTTTTAAGAATTTTTGAAGTACTAGAGGTATACGAAATATACAGATTACTACAGACTGGTCTGGTGTTAACATATTCTGTTTTTGTTGTGTTGGTTGCTTATTTTGATGAAACTATGGATAGTATCGGGGGGTATTAGCCATGGAAGATTGAAAATACAGTAACCCAACATCAGCACAAGTATAATTTAAGTTTTCTACAGTACCTAAGGAAGTGGTGGTTTGCTTTCTCATACTAATGTTATCACGAGTTTCTGTTTAAGTTTCGTGTTGTGAAGTTTTCAAGTTTTGGGTGAAGTTCTTATGGACAAAGAGATAAAGAGTGGCAAGAGCTCAATCTTAAGGATGCCCAAGGAACCCAAGAGATTCAAGGATGCCGTAAAAGCCTAAGCTTGGGGATGCCCCGGGAAGGCATCCCCTCTCTCGTCTTCAATCCATCGGTAACGTTACTTGGGGCTATATTTTTATTCACCACATGTTATGTGTTTTTGCTTGGAGCATCTTGTATCATAGGAGTCTTTTATTTTTGTTGTGTCACAATCATCCTTGCTGCACACCTAGAGAGAGAGACATGCACACACCGTGATTTTGTCGAGCTTCACTTATATCTTTTGGTAGACAATTTAGCTCACATGTGCTTCACTTATATCTTTTGAGCTAGATACTTTTGCTCTGTGTGCTTCACTTATATCTTTTAGAGCACAGCGGTGCATGGCTTGGTAGTTGATCTATGCTTTGAAAGAGTCTCAAAAGGGGTAGTTATCCAAAGGTTTACGAAAACTTCCACCTTCCTGTGCATTGAATAGTTAGAGAAGTTTGATTCCTCTCAATTAGTTTTGAGTTGTGGTTATGGTAATATTGATGTCATGCTAGTAAGGTGTTGTGGATCTAGAAATACTTGTGTTGAAGTTAGTTATTCCCGTAGCATGCACGTATGGTGAACCGCTATGTGATGAAATCCGAGCATGATTAGTCTATTGATTGTCATCCTTTGCGTGGCGGTCGGGATCGCGCGATGGTTTATACCTACCAACCCTTCCCCTAGGAGTATGCGTTGAATGCTTTGTTTCGATTACTGATAAAACTTTTGCAACAAGTATATGAGTTCTTCATGACTAATGTTGAGTCCATGGTTTAGATGCACTTTCACCTTCCACCATCACTATCTTCTTAGTGCCGTGCAACTTTCGCCGGTGCACAAAACCCACCATTAGCCTCCCTCAAAACAGCCACCATACCTACCTACTATGGCTTTTTCAAAGTCATTCCGAGATATATTGCCATGCAACTACCACCATTACATGTGCCACCACGTCTACATTGCCATTGCATGATCGTAAGATAGCTAGCATGATGTTTCCATTAATGTCTATGCCATGCTAGATCATTGCCATGGTACACTACCAAAGGCATTCCATATAGAGTCATAGTTGCTCTAAGTTTTGAGTTGAAAGTGTGATGATCACCATTAATGGAGCATTGTCCCATGTGAGGAAATAAAATAGGCCAAAGAAGCCCACCAAAAAAAAGAGGCCAAAGAGCCCACCAAAAAAAATGAGAGAAAAAGAGAGAAGGGACAATGCTACCACTTTTTCAACACTTGTGCATATTAAGCACCATGATCTTCATGATTGAGAGTCTCTCATTTTGTCACCACCATATAGCTAGTGGGAAATTTTCATTATATAACTTGGCTTGTATATTCCAATGATAGGCTTCCTCAAAATTGCCTTAGGTCTTCGTGAGCAAGCAAGTTGGATGCACACCCACTAGTTTTCTTTAAGAGCTTTCACTTACTCTTAGCTCTAGTGCATCATTTGTATGGCAATCCCTACTCATTCACATTGATATCTATTGATGAGCATCTCCACAGCTCATTGATATGCCTAGTTAATGTGACTATATTATCCTTTTTTTATCTTGCAACCTCCACCACACTCCACACCATCTATAGTGTTATAACCATGGCTCACGCTCATGTATTGCGTGAGAGTCGAAAAGGTTTGAGAAAGTAAAGGTGCGAAACAATTACTTAGCCAATACCGGGGTTGTGCATGATTTAAATTCGTTGTGTAACGATGATAGAGCATAGCCAGACTATATGCTTTTGTAGGGATAACTTTCTTTTCGCCTTGTTATTTTGAAAGTTCATGATTACCTTGCTAGTTTGCTTGAATTATTATTGTTTCCACGTCAATAGCAAACTATTGTTTTGAATCTAATGGATCTGAACATTCACGTCACATAAGAGGAGTTATAAAGGACATCTATGCTAGGTAGCATGAAAGCATCAAAAATTCATTCTTTATCACTTCCCTACTCGAGGACGAGCAGTAGTTAAGCTTGGGGATGGTTGATACGTCTCAAACGTATCTATAATTTTTGATGGTTTCATGCTGTTATCTTGTCATCTTTGGATGTTTTATGTACCTTTTATATCTTTTTTGGGACTAACTTATTAATTCGGTGCCAAGTGCCAGTTCCTGTTTTTCTGTGTTTTTGGCTCTTTTCAGAACTGATTTTGGAACGGAGTCCAAACGGAATAAAATCCCCGAAATGATTTTTTCCCGAAAGGAAGAAGATCAGGGGGCCTGTGGGCCAAGCCAGGAGGGCTGCAGGGAGCCCACAAGCCCCCACTCCGCCACCAGGGGGGAGGCGGCGGTGGGCAGGCTTGTGGCCTCCCTGGCGCCCCCTGACCTAGATCTTGCGCCTATATATTCCCTAAAAATCAGAAAATAATCAGGGGAGCCATGAAAATACTTTTCCGCCGCCGCAAGCTTCCGTTTCCGCAAGATCTCATCTGGAGACCCTTCCCAGCGCCCTGCCGGAGGGGACTTTGGAGTTGGAGGGCTTCTTCATCATCATCATCGCCCCTCCAATGACTCATGAGTAGTTCACTTCAGACCTACGGGTCCGTAGTTAGTAGCTAGATGGTTTCTTCTCTCTCTTGGATATTCAATACAAAGTTCTCCATGATCTTCATGGAGATCTATTCGATGTAATCTTCTTTGGCGGTGTGTTTGTCGAGATCCGATGAATTGTGGATTTGTGATCAGATTATCTATGATATATATTTGAGTCTTTGTTCATTTCTTATATGCATGACTTGATATCCTTGTAAGTCTCTCCGAGTCTTGGGTGTTGTTTGGCCAACTAGATCTATGATTCTTGCAATGGGAGAAGTGCTTGGTTTTGGGTTCTTACCATGTGGTGACCTTTCCCAGTGATAGTAGGGGCAGCAAGGCACACATTGAGTAGTTGCCATAAAGGGTAATAAGGTGGGCTCTGTCGTTGATATGAGATTGCCCATCTACATCATGTCATCTTGCTTAAGGCGTTACTCTGTTATTTTGGACTTAATACACTAGATGCATGCTGGATAGCGGTCGACGTCTGGAGTAATAGTAGTAGATGCAGAAAGTATCGGTCTACTTGTTTTGGACGTGATGCCTATAGATATAATCATTTCCATAGATATCGTCACAACTTTGCGCGGTTCTATCAATTGCTCAACAGTAATTCGTTCACCCACCGTCTACTTGCTTTCATGAGAGAAGCCACTAGTAAACACTACAGCCCCCGGGTCTATTCACATCTATCGTTTACACCTCCACTTTTACTTTGCTTTGTTACTTTGTTGCTTTCAGTTCTCACTTTGCGAACAATCTATAAGGGATTGACAACCCCTTCATAGCGTTGGGAGCAGGTTCTTTGTGTTTGTGCAGGCACTTGTGATATTCCTTCACTGGATCGATACCTTGGTTCTCAAAACCGAGGGAAATACTTATCACTGCTGCGCTACATCACCCTTTCCGCTTCAAGGGAACACCAACGCAAGGCTCCAAGGCCACGGGGAAATCCTTTGCATATTTGCCTAAGAAGTCCCTAAAGGCGTAGCCATAGCAGAAGGATTCCTGGTGCCCTTGCTGAAGAGAATCAAGACAAGAACAGTCTCCCGTCGGCACGTGTTTCTGGCACCGTTGGAAGGTCATTTGTTGAAGTAGCAGCTGGCGGCTTCCCTGAATATAAGGATGGCGACTCAGAGTTCACGCAAGAAGACTACGCGCAATTGATACGGCCCAAACGTATCTATAATTTCTGCTTCTTCCATGCTCTTTTGGGTGACATTGTCATATGTTTTGCTACACTTTTATATCATTTTACACATATTTGGACTAACCTACTAACTTAGTGCACCCAGTGCAACTTTCTGTCTGCTAATGTCTTTTTTGCAGGGAATTTTAACTAAATTCACAGAGTCCCAAAATTCCCGAGAAAAATATATAAAAATCAGCGCGACGGGAGCTTCATGGGACCAAAGATGGGCCAGAGGGGAGCCAGGGGCTGCCCAGGCGGCCTCCCTACGCGGCCTAGCCTTAGCCGCGCCCACAGGTCGCCTGGGTGGGCCCCACACCCTGTGATATCCTCCTTTGGCCTATATTTACCCCTCTGAGACGAACCCTCGTAACATATCGAGAATCGTGAATTTCTCCATCGTTCCACCGCCGCGGCGCTTCCGTGATCGAGAGCGCCAGAAGACCCCTTCCCGGCACCCTGCCGGAGGGAGGATTGACCTCCGAGAGCTTCTCCACCACCATGGACGCTTCCCGGACCTGTCGTGAGTAGTCCTCCTTGTACCATGAGTCCATGACCAGTAGCTATGTGATGTCTTCTCTCCAATCTTGTGCTTCAATGGTTAGTCCTTGTGAGCTGCCCTACATGATCAAGGCATCTATTTAATTTTCCTGCTATTGCTATACTCGGTTTGCTGGGATCCGATGGATTATGAGGTTATGTTTAGATTGTGATGACTTATATATTTTGTTCTCCTTTTATATTATGTTCTTAGGTAATTCATGCATGTTCTCCGTTGCTATTATTACTTTAGCCGAGTAGTAGATTGGAACTCCAAGAGGGAGCGTTATGCATGATTGTGGGTTCATGCTCGTGATGTCTAGCTTGAGTGATAGAAACATGAGACTAGGGGATGTGTTGTTGCCACCACGGAAAAAACAACGGTGCTTGTGACTGCGGTTGCAAGGATTGTTTACCTTATGCAAAAATCGTTAATGCAGTTGTCCGTTGCTTTGAGTTTACACTTTGGATGGGACTCGCAACTTAATACCAACGAGATGTTCTGGATAGATATATCAAGGTGGATGATTAGTATTTAGATGTTGATGGATAAATGGTCTAGTTGTCTTGGCCTACTACCCATTACTTTTGAGCCTCTAACTTTCAAGTAGCATAATTAGCATTGCGGTGCGTTTATAATTCTGTTAATTGCCCAGGAGTAATTTGTTTACCCGGCAAAGTTGTTTATCATCTTTTGGGAGAGAAAAATCACTAGTGAACATCATGGTACTCTCGTCCATATCACCATCGTTGTTTACGCCTCCACCATTTACTGCTTTTACTCACTTTTCCGTTGCAATCACAATCACTATTCTCGCTTGTGTTTTGATCGTTTGCAAACTACAAGGCCGAAGAGATTGACAACCTCTCTGAACTCTTTGGGAGCAAAGTTATTTGTTGTGTGTGCAGGTCCACGTCTTCTGGTAGCGCCAGAGCAGCGAACACCTACTTGTTGAACCTCGGAGTCCTCCTGGTTCGAAAAACCTTATAGTCCCCGTGTAAGGGAAATCTGCTGCTCACTACATCTCCACCTTCCACTTGGGGTAACCAACTAGGGTCGAGAAGTATATCCATCAACTCGTCATCAAGCAAATTTCTGACGCCGTTGCCGGGGACTGCAGTCTTCAAGATAGGGGAGTTGCACGCTATATTTTACCTTTGATTTTAGTCTTGTTAGTTTGCTTTCTAGTTTTTGCTTTGTAGTCTTATACCAAAAACCACAAAGAAAATAAGTTGATTTGCTTTTTTTTCCTTTCTTCTTAGTCCAATGTGTTAGGGTTTGATGCTTTGAGGGAATCTAAGGTCCTAGGTTTCCATCAAAGGAATGGAGAAAATATGAAGGAAACTTGGGATAGAATTTCTGAAGCACATAAAAGAATTATGCCTTGTATACCTATCAAAATTGTGCTTAGAAATTTTTATCATGGTCTTTTTATATGGTGTAAACACTCCCTTGATATTATAGTTAAAGGAGATTTTTTAGAGTGTGATGAGGCTAGAGCTCCTGATATTATACTTGGTCTATCTAATAACGTTGTTTTTTTTTTGAGAAAATCTAATAACCTTGTTTATAGTCATGGATATGATGACACTATTATAGATAGACTTGCTACCATTGAAAGAAGAATATATGCTCTAGACTTAAGAGAAAGAGAGAAACCTATGGTTGATAAGAAAAAGATTTTGAAAATAGATGATGACTGGGAGTCTTTTGTTAGAATTAGCATATCTAACCAAAACTTCCTTGCTTATTGTGATATTGGATCCATGGTTTCTACAATGCCAAAAGTTGTTTATGATTCTCTAAGTTTTTTAAACATGGAAATTTTTCATCTTATCATGAACATGCTAATGGGGATATTTCTGATATCCAGGGAAAGGTAAAAGATGTCCAGGTTACATTCTCTAAAAGGAATACAACGGTTGATTTCTTCATCATGAACCAAGCCAAGGAAACATAGTGCTTGCAAGGGACTTCCTCCGAGCCATGAGAGGCTTCATTGATATAGGTAAAGGACACATATGTCTACGTGGGAAAGCGAAAGGTACGAACCCGTTCCCTAGGAAAAATAAGTATGAACTTGTTGAGGATCCGTTTGAAGGTTTTGATGATTCTGATGACCTCGGTGAATTTTGATCCTCCTTTTTGCATCATGCCTAGTTGAACGGCATAAAAGAAAGCGCTTGTTGGGAGGCAACTCAATTTGTTTATACTTTCAGCTTTAGTGCTCTTGGTTCTTGTTACTACTGTAGCAACATCATTGTATCTTTATTTTCAAGCTTTGTGCCAAGTTTTAGCATCTGATTGCAAGAAAGTTCAAAAATTGTGACATGCTGTCCACAAACAGATTATGTCTGCTTGATGGCAAAATCGCCAAAAATCACTTGATCATCTTTTTGATCTGAACTGTTTTGAAAATATGCTCTATATAATTGTATTTCTAGCATCTCTTCTGAGTTTTTTGATTTGAGTTGCAGAAGTTCCCCGAATAAATTATTTACTACGTGTTGTTCTGTTTTTCACATATTTTGTCCTGTTTGGCGTTTTCATCGTTTTGCAAATCTTAAGCTTACATTTTATTTGCAAAAACCTTTTGGAAATCTTGAGAAACAATAGCTATTCATGAAAATCTTTATTTCGAGTGCGGAATAAATTATGTTATTATGGGCACTAACCACTCTAATCAGCTTATGATGAGTTTCGTATGAAGGGAGTTTCCAAGTATGCGATGGAAGATGATGAAAGAAGATCTAGGAGTGTCAAGAGATCAAGCTTGGGGATGCCCCCATGCACCCCCAAGAAATATTCAAGGAGACTCAAGCGTCTAAGCTTGGGCATGCCCCCGTGCATCCCCTTCTCCATCAACAATCATCAGTTCGTCCATCTCCATGTTATATTTTTATCACTTCATATGTTATGTGCTATGCTTGGAGCATCCCGCTATTTAATTTTTAGTTTGTTTTAGTTTTGCTTGCTGTTCATAACAAGTTGGAACCTAGACTTCCTTGTTTGGGAGAGAAACACGCTCCACTCCACCCTAGAACACAACATAGGTTTTAATTCTTATCCTTTTTGTGTGTTCTTTATCTTTCCATAGCTAATGTCATGCTTAGCTCTTAATTTTCATGCTTGTCTTTTTAAGAGCTTTTATTTAGGTTTCTTTTGGAACTCTCTTGAGTTATCATACTTATCTTGTTTAGAGAGTTCGCTTGTTGCACTGAGTTGTGTGTCTTGCATGAGTAGGTAACTGAGGTTGCTATTTAAGTATAGTAGTAACTTGCAATAGTTTTGAGGTATTGATCTTAGTAATGTTTGGACTATTGGTGCCAAGAGCTTGAGGTTATTAGTGATAGGTGTCGTATTTTGCGAAATCCGTGTGTTTTTCAAAAACTAAAAAAAAATAGTTGAGAACTCTAGCTACTAAATGGATCACTAACCTCTGGAGGGGTTGGAATATATAGAGTACCCTCACGTTACCATGGGTTGAGGATGCGCAAGGATAACCAAACCCCCAAACACTCCTCCTCGGGGTACTTGTCTCTTTGTGAATCTCCTGACTAGATAGAGAGTTAGAGATAATAAGTGTTGGGGAACGTCGCATGGGAAACAAAAAATTTCCTACGCGCACGAAGACCTATCATGGTGATGTCCATCTACGAGAGGGGATGAGTGATCTACGTACCCTTGTAGATCGTACAGCAGAAGCGTTAGAGAACGCGGTTGATGTAGTGGAGCGTCCTCACGTCCCTCGATCCGCCCCGCGAACAATCCCGCGATCAGTCCCACGATCTAGTACCGAACGGACGACACCTCCGCGTTCAGCACACGTACAGCTCGACGATGATCTCGGCCTTCTTGATCCAGCAAGAGAGACGGAGAGGTAGAAGAGTTCTCCGGCAGCGTGACAGCGCTCCGGAGGTTGGTGATGACCTTGTCTCAGCAGGGCTCCGCCCGAGCTCCGCAGAAACGCGATCTAGAGGAAAAACCGTGGAGGTATGTGGTCGGGCAGCCGTGAGAAAGTCATCTCAAATCAGCCCTAAAACCTCCGTATATATAGGTGGGAGGGAGGGGGGCCTTGCCTTGGGGTCCAAGGACCCCCAAGGAGTCGGCCGAGCCAAAGGGGGGAGGACTCCCCCCCCAAACCGAGTTGGACTTGGTTTGGTGGGAGTAGTCCCCCTCCCTTCCCACCTCCTTCCCTTTTTTTTTCTTTCCTCTTGATTTTTCTTCTCTTGGCGCATTGGGCACTTGTGGGCTGTCCCACCAGCCCACTAAGGGCTGGTGTGGCTCCCCAAATGCCTATGGGCTTCCCCGGGGTGGGTTGCCCCCCCCGGTGAACTCCCGGAACCCATTCGTCATTCCCGGTACATTCCCGGTAACTCCGAAAACCTTCCGGTAATCAAATGAGGTCATCCTATATATCAATCTTCGTTTCCGGACCATTCCGGAAACCCTCGTGACGTCCGTGATCTCATCCGGGACTCCGAACAACATTCGGTAACCAACCATATAACTCAAATACGCATAAAACAACGTCGAACCTTAAGTGTGCAGACCCTGCGGGTTCGAGAACTATGTAGACATGACCCGAGAGACTCCTCGGTCGATATCCAATAGCGGGACCTGGATGCCCATATTGGATCCTACATATTCTACGAAGATCTTATCGTTTGAACCTCAGTGCCAAGGATTCGTATAATCCCGTATGTCATTCCCTTTGTCCTTCGGTATGTTACTTGCCCGAGATTCGATCGTCAGTATCCGCATACCTATTTCAATCTCGTTTTACCAGCAAGTCTCTTTACTCGTTCCGTAATACAAGATCCCGCAACTTACACTAAGTTACATTGCTTGCAAGGCTTGTGTGTGATGTTGTATTACCGAGTGGGCCCCGAGATACCTCTCCGTCACACGGAGTGACAAATCCCAGTCTTGATCCATACTAACTCAACTAACACCTTCGGAGATACCTGTAGAGCATCTTTATAGTCACCCAGTTACGTTGCGACGTTTGATACACACAAAGCATTCCTCCGGTGTCAGTGAGTTATATGATCTCATGGTCATAGGAATAAATACTTGACACGCAGAAAACAGTAGCAACAAAATGACACGATCAACATGCTACGTCTATTAGTTTGGGTCTAGTCCATCACGTGATTCTCCCAATGACGTGATCCAGTTATCAAGCAACAACACCTTGTTCATAATCAGAAGACACTGACTATCATTGATCAACTGGCTAGCCAACTAGAGGCATGCTAGGGACGGTATTTTGTCTATGTATCCACACATGTAAATGAGTCTTCATTCAATACAATTATAGCATGGATAATAAACTATTATCTTGATACAGGAATTATAATAACAACTATACATTTATTATTGCCTCTAGGGCATAATTCCAACAGTCTCCCACTTGCACTAGAGTCAATAATCTAGCCCTCACATCACCATGTGAATTACATTGTAATAAATCTAACACCCATACAGTTCTGGTGTCGATCATGTTTTGGCCGTGGAAGAGGTTTAGTCAGCGGGTCTGCTACATTCAGATCCGTGTGCACTTTGCATATATTTACGTCCTCTTCCTCGACGTAGTCGCGGATGAGGTTGAAGCGTCGTTTGATGTGTCTGGTCTTCTTGTGAAACCTTGGTTCCTTTGCTAAGGCAATGGCACCAGTGTTGTCACAGAACAAGGTTATTGGATCCAGTGCACTTGGCACCACTCCAAGATCCGTCATGAACTGCTTCATCCAGACACCCTCCTTAGCCACCTCCGAGGCAGCCATGTACTCCGCTTCACATGTAGAATCTGCTACGACGCTTTGCTTGGAACTGCACCAGCTTACTGCACCCCCATTAAGAATAAATACGTATCCGGTTTGCGACTTGGAGTCGTCCGGATCTGTGTCAAAGCTTGCATCGACGTAACCTTTTACGGCGAGCTCTTCGTCACCTCCATACACGAGAAACATCTCCTTAGTCCTTTTCAGGTACTTCAGGATATTCTTGACCGCTGTCCAGTGATCCACTCCTAGATTACTCTGGAACCTACCTGCCATACTTATGGCCAGGCTAACATCCGGTCTAGTGCACAGCATCGCATACATGATAGAACCTATGGCTGAAGCATAGGGGACGGAGCGCATATGCTCTCTATCTTCATCAGTTGCTGGGCACTGAGTCTTACTCAATCTCGTACCTTGTAAAACTGGCAAGAACCCTTTCTTGGACTGTTCCATTTTGAACCTCTTCAAAACTTTATCAAGGTATGTGCTTTGTGAAAGTCCTATCAGGCATTTTGATCTATCCCTATAGATCTTAATGCCTAGAATGTAAGCAGCTTCTCCTAGGTCCTTCATAGAGAAACTTTCATTCAAGTAACCTTTTATGCTCTCCAAAAGCTCTACGTTGTTTCCAATCAGTAATATGTCATCCACATATAATATTAGAAACGCCACAGAGGTCCCACTCACTTTCTTGTAAATACAAGATTCTCCAACCACTTGTATAAACCCAAATGCTTTGATCACCTCATCAAAACGTTTGTTCCAACTCCGAGATGCTTGCACCAGTCCATAAATGGATCGCTGGAGCTTGCACACCTTGTCAGCATTTTAGGATCGACAAAACCTTCGGGTTGCATCATATACAACTCTTCCTTAAGGAAACCGTTAAGGAACGTCATTTTGACATCCATCTGCCAGATTTCATAATCAAAAAATGCAGCTATTGCTAACATGATTCTGACGGACTTAAGCATCGCTACGGGTGAGAAAGTCTCATCGTAGTCAACTCCTGGAACTTGTGAAAAACCCTTTGCCACAAGTCGAGCTTTATAAACGGTCACATTACCGTCAGCGTCCGTCTTCTTCTTAAAGATCCATTTGTTCTGAATAGCCTTGCGGCCCTCAGGCAGTATCTCCAAAGTCCACACTTTGTTCTCATACATGGATCCTATCTCGGATTTCATGGCCTCTAGCCATTTGTTGGAATCTGGGCCCACCATTGCTTCTTCATAATTTGCAGGTTCATTGTTGTCTAACAACATGATTGACGAGATGGGATTACCGTACCACTCTGGAGCAGCGCGTGATCTCGTCGACCTGCGTGGTTCAACAGAAACTTGAACTGGAGTTTCATGATCATCATCATTAACTTCCTCCTCAACCAGCGTCGCAACGACAGAGGTTTCCCCTTGCCCTGCGCCACCATCCAGAGGGATGAGAGGTTCAACAACCTCGTCAAGTTCTATCTTCCTCCCACTCAATTCTCTCGAGAGAAACTCCTTCTCGAGAAAAGCTCCGTTTTTAGCAACAAACACTTTGCCCTCGGATTTGAGATAGAAGGTGTACCCAACTGTCTCTTTTGGGTAACCTATGAAGACGCACCTTTCCGCTTTGGGTTCCAGCTTTTCAGGCTGAAGCTTTTTGACATAAGCATCACATCCCCAAACTTTAAGAAACGACAACTTTGGCTTTTTGCCATACCACAGTTCGTATGGTGTCGTCTCAACGGATTTTGATGGTGCCCTATTTAAAGTGAATGCAGCTGTTTCTAATGCATAACCCCAAAATGATAACGGCAAATCAGTAAGAGACATCATAGATCGCACCATCTCTAACAAAGTACGATTACGACGTTCGGACACACCATTACGCTGTGGTGTTCCAGGCGGTGTTAACTGCGAAACAATTCCACATTGTCTTAAGTGAGCACCAAACTCGAAACTCAGATATTCACCCCCACGATCAGACCGTAGGAACTTGATCTTCTTGTTACGATGATTTTCCACTTCACTCTGAAATTGCTTGAACTTTTCAAATGTTTCAGACTTGTGCTTCATCAAGTAGACATAACCATATCTACTTAAATCGTCAGTGAAGGTGAGAAAATAACGATATCCGCCGCGTGCCTCTACGCTCATTGGACCACACACATCGGTATGTATGATTTTCAACAAGTCACTTGCACGCTCCATTGTTCCGGAGAACGGAGTCTTAGTCATCTTGCCCATGAGGCATGGTTCGCACGTGTCAAGTGAATCAAAGTCAAGTGACTCCAAAAGTCCATCAGCATGGAGTTTCTTCATGCGCTTTACACCAATATGACCCAAGCGGCAGTGCCACAAAAATATGGCGCTATCATTGTTTACTCTAACTCTTTTGGTCTCAATGTTATGTATATGCGTATCGCTATCAAGATTCAATATGAACAATCCTCTCACATTCGGTGCATGACCATAAAAGATGTTACTCATAGAAATAGAACAACCATTATTCTCAGACTTAAAAGAGTAACCGTCTCGCAATAAACAAGATCCAGATATAATGTTCATGCTCAACGCAGGCACTAAATAACAATGATTTAAGTTCATCACTAATCCCGATGGTAGCTGAAGTGACACTGTGCCGACGGCGATTGCATCAACCTTGGAAGCATTTCCTACGCGCATTGTCACTTCGTCTTTCGCCAGCCTTCGTCTATTCCGCAGTTCCTGTTTCGAGTTGCAAATGTGAGCAACAGAACCGGTATCGAATACCCAGGCACTACTACGAGAGCCGGTTAAGTACACATCAATAACATGTATATCAAATATACCTGATTTTTCTTTGCCCGCCTTCTTATCTGCCAGATACTTGGGGCAATTGCGCTTCCAGTGACCCATACCCTTGCAATAGAAGCACTCTGTTTCAGGCTTAGGTCCAGCCTTGGGTTTCTTCGGCGGATTGGCAACATGCTTGCCGCTCTTCTTCGAATTGCCCTTCTTGCCTTTGCCGT
Organism: Hordeum vulgare subsp. vulgare; assembly: GCF_904849725.1. Taxonomy (NCBI): domain Eukaryota; kingdom Viridiplantae; phylum Streptophyta; class Magnoliopsida; order Poales; family Poaceae; genus Hordeum; species Hordeum vulgare. The sequence continues at coordinate 544,758,131 of NC_058520.1, forward strand.
TTCTCTTGAAACTAGTGGTCTTGCTCACCATCAACACTTGATGCTCTTTACGGAGTTCAGACTCTGCGACTTTCAGCATCGCAAACAACTCGCCGGGAGACTTGTTCATCCCTTGCATGTTGTAGTTCAACACAAAGACTTTATAGCTTGGCGGCAGTGATTGAAGGATTCTGTCAGTGATAGCCTCTTGCGGGAGTTCAATCCCCAGCTCAGCTAGACGGTTTGAGTACCCAGACATTTTGAGCACATGTTCACTGACAGACGAGTTTTCCTCCATCTTGCAAGCATAGTATTTATCGGAGGTCTCATACCTCTCGATCCGGGCGTTCTTCTGAAAGATAAACTTCAACTCCTGGAGCATCTCAAATGCTCCATGACGCTCAAAGCGACGTTGAAGTCCCGGTTCTAAGCCATACAAGACTGCACATTGAACTATTGAGTAGTCCTCCTTACGCGCTAACCAAGCATTCTTAACATCCTGATCAGCCATAGCGGGTGGTTCATCTCCTAGCACAGCTATAAGGACATAATCCTTCTTCCCAGCTTGTAAGATTAGCTTAAGATTACGAGCCCAGTCTACAAAGTTGCTTCCATCATCTTTCAACTTAGCTTTCTCTAGGAACGTATTAAAATTCAGGATGACACTCGCGTGAGCCATGATCTACAACACAAATATATTCAAAGTGGACTTAGACTATGTTCAAGATAATTAGAGTTCAACTTAATCAAATTATATGCTAAACTCCCACTCAAAAAATACATATCTCTAGTCATTTGAGTGGTTCATGATCCACTTACACTATCCCAAGTCCGATCATCACGTGAGTTGAGTATAGTTTCAGTGGTAAGCATCCCTATGCTAATCATATCAACTATATGATTCATGATCGAACTTTCGGTCTCATGTGTTCCGAGGCCATGTCTGCACATGCTAGGCTCGTCAAGCTTAACCCGAGTGTTCCGCGTGCGCAACTGTTTTGCACCCGTTGTATGTGAACGTTGAGTCTATCACACCCGATCATCACGTGGTGTCTCGAAACGACGAACTGTAGCAACGGTGCACAGTCGGGGAGAACAAAATTTCGTCTTGAGATTTTAGTGAGAGATCACCTCATAATGCTACCGTCGTTCTAAGCAAAATAAGGTGCATAAAAGGATTAACATCACATGCAATTCATAAGTGACATGATATGGCCATCATCACGTGCTTCTTGATCTCCATCACCAAAGCACCGGCACGATCTTCTTGTCCCCGGCGCCACACCATGATCATCCATCAACGTGTTGCCATCGGGGTTGTCATGCTACTTATGCTATTACTACTAAAGCTACATCCTAGCAAAATAGTAAACGCATCTGCAAGCACAAACGTTAGTATAAAGACAACCCTATGGCTCCTGCCGGTTGCCGTACCATCGACGTGCAAGTCGATATTTCTATTACAACATGATCATCTCATACATCCAATATATCACATCACATCATTGGCCATATCACATCACAATCATACCCTGCGAAAACAAGTTAGACGTCCTCTAATTTTGTTGTTGCATGTTTTACGTGGTGACCAAGGGTATCTAGTAGGATCGCATCTTACTTACGCAAACACCACAACGGAGATATATGAGTTGCTATTTAACCTCATCCAAGGACCTCCTCGGTCAAATCCGATTCAACTAAAGTTGGAGAAACCGTCACTTGCCAGTCATCTTTGAGCAAAGGGGGTTACTCGTAACGATGAAACCAGTCTCTCGTAAGCGTACGAGTAATGTCGGTCCAAGCCGCTTCAATCCAACAATACCGCGGAATCAAGAAAAGACTAAGGAGGGCAGCAAAACGCACATCACCGCCCACAAAAACTTTTGTGTTCTACTCGAGAAGACATCTACGCATGAACCTAGCTCATGATGCCACTGTTGGGGAACGTCGCATGGGAAACAAAAATTTTCCTACGCGCACGAAGACCTATCATGGTGATGTCCATCTACGAGAGGGGATGAGTGATCTATGTACCCTTGTAGATCGTACAACAGAAGTGTTAGAGAACGCGGTTGATGTAGTGGAACGTCCTCACGTCCCTCAATCCGCCCCGCGAACAATCCCGCGATCAGTCCCACGATCTAGTACCGAACGGACGACACCTCCGCGTTCAGCACACGTACAGCTCGACGATGATCTCGGCCTTCTTGATCCAGCAAGAGAGACGGAGAGGTAGAAGAGTTCTCCGGCAGCGTGACAGCGCTCCGGAGGTTGGTGATGACCTTGTCTCAGCAGGGCTCCGCCCGAGCTCCGCAGAAACGCGATCTAGAGGAAAAACCGTGGAGGTATGTGGTCGGGCAGCCGTGAGAAAGTCGTCTCAAATCAGCCCTAAAACCTCCGTATATATAGGTGGGAGGGAGGGGGGCCTTGCCTTGGGGTCCAAGGACCCCCAAGGAGTCGGCCGAGCCAAAGGGGGGAGGACTCCCCCCCCAAACCGAGTTGGACTTGGTTTGGTGGGAGTAGTCCCCCTCCCTTCCCACCTCCTTCCCTTTTTTTTTCTTTCCTCTTGATTTTTCTTCTCTTGGCGCATTGGGCACTTGTGGGCTGTCCCACCAGCCCACTAAGGGCTGGTGTGGCTCCCCAAATGCCTATGGGCTTCCCCGGGGTGGGTTGCCCCCCCGGTGAACTCCCGGAACCCATTCGTCATTCCCGGTACATTCCTGGTAACTCCGAAAACCTTCCGGTAATCAAATGAGGTCATCCTATATATCAATCTTCGTTTCCGGACCATTCCGGAAACCCTCGTGACGTCCGTGATCTCATCCGGGACTCCGAACAACATTCGGTAACCAACCATATAACTCAAATACGCATAAAACAACGTCGAACCTTAAGTGTGCAGACCCTGCGGGTTCGAGAACTATGGAGACATGACCCGAGAGACTCCTCGGTCAATATCCAATAGCGGGACCTGGATGCTCATATTGGATCCTACATATTCTACGAAGATCTCGTTTGAACCTCAGTGCCAAGGATTCGTATAATCCCGTAAGTCATTCCCTTTGTCCTTCGGTATGTTACTTGCCCGAGATTCGATCGTCAGTATCCGCATACCTATTTCAATCTCGTTTTACCGGCAAGTCTCTTTACTCATTCCGTAATACAATATCCCGCAACTTACACTAAGTTACATTGCTTGCAAGGCTTGTGTGTGATGTTGTATTACCGAGTGGGCCCCGTGATACCTCTCCGTCACACGGAGTGACAAATCCCAGTCTTGATCCATACTAACTCAACTAACACCTTCGGAGATACCTGTAGAGCATCTTTATAGTCACCCAGTTACGTTGCGACGTTTGATACACACAAAGCATTCCTCCGGTGTCAGTGAGTTATATGATCTCATGGTCATAGGAATAAATACTTGACACGCAGAAAACAGTAGCAACAAAATGACACGATCAACATGCTACGTCTATTAGTTTGGGTCTAGTCCATCACGTGATTCTCCCAATGACGTGATCCAGTTATCAAGCAACAACACCTTGTTCATAATCAGAAGACACTGACTATCATTGATCAACTGGCTAGCCAACTAGAGGCATGCTAGGGACGGTGTTTTGTCTATGTATCCACACATGTAAATGAGTCTTCATTCAATACAATTATAGCATGGATAATAAACTATTATCTTGATACAGGAATTATAATAACAACTATACATTTATTATTGCCTCTAGGGCATAATTCCAACAATAAGTGCATGAGTTCTTCGGACTAATGTGAGTATTCGATTGTTGGCACTTCCACCATCCATATTTTGCTAGCCTCTTCGGTATCGTGCATTGCCCTTTCCCACCTTGAGCGTTGGTGCAAACTTTGTCGGTGCATCCAAACCCTTGGCATGATACGCTCTGTCATCATAAGCCTCATTATATCTTTCCTCAAAACAGCCACCATACCTACCTATTAAGGCATTTCCATAGCCTTTCCGAGATACATTGCCATGCAACATCCACCATCTCATGACTTGATCTTCATGTCATACATGCTTTTGCTTGATCGAGGAGCCGCATGCTAGTTGGGCCTTGCCGTTATTATTGCTACATGACGTGCTAGTATCATTGCATATCCCGCTACACTGGCAGAGGAATACATTTGCATACATCATGATAGTTTTGCTTTGTATTTATGTTGAGTACTTCTTATAAAGTGTGAAGATCTTCTTTTTATTCTTGTAAAACATAGAGTGTTGCCCTTAAGTGAGGAAAAGATCCCAAAGAGGACAAATTAAAAGATCCCAAAGAGGACAAATGAGAGATAAATAGAAAGAGCCAAAGAGGCCACAAATAAAATAAAAATAAAAATAATAAAAAAGAGAAGGCCAAAGAGCAACACTACTATTCCATTTGAAGATCCACACTCGTACTCCATTGTTATATTTGTACTCCATAGATTTTATCATTCATCCATAAATAAGTGGGGACCCTTACACTATAGAACTTGCCTTGTATATTCCAATGACGAGCCTCCTCAAATGAGCTCTAGCTTCATGAGCAAGCAAGTTGGATGCACCCCCACTAGTTCCATTGGAGAGCTTACCTTAGCTCATATGTGCATTTGTTGCATGGCAATCCCTACTCCTCACATCATATCTATTGTTTGGCTTTCTCTCGCCTATGGTTGTCCTCATTGACGTGAGCCTTTCAGATTTTTTTGTCTTCCTTCCCCATCATTATTCTCTTTGCCATCCTAAGTGCTAACATATCTTGCTTGCGCTCATCCATTGCATGAGTGCTCAAACTCGAAAGGGAGAGAATCATTTTGACTTGTGCCTAACTAGTGGTCTTGGGATGAGTCAAAATAAGATTACGAAGGAGACCAAGTTTGCAGTTTTAGTAGATTGAGTTCTCAATTAAAAAAATATTTTTATACTCTGAACCCATCTCCCACTTCTTGCACGCAAACACCATTTGGAGACATTCGAGTCACGGACAGCGAGAGCTCTTGTACCTTTATGTTCTTACTTTGCTAATTTCAATACTAGATATAGACACTTGCTGGTTATTGTCTTGACTTGAATTGCATATCTTACGTACCTTACTTTGAAGTTATTATATGTGTGTTAGCATGTCACCACATAAATTATTTGTGTTATCATTTATCTACTCGAGGACGAGTAGAAATTAAGCTTGGGGATGTTGATACGACCCAAACATATCTATAACCTACTAACTCAGTGCACCCAATGCCAGTTTCTGTCTGCTGCTGTCTTTTTTGCAGGGACTTTTATCCAAATTTATAGTGTCCCAAAAATCCCAAGAAAAATATATAAAAATCAGCGTGACAGGAGCTTCATGTGGACCAAAGATGGGCCAAAGGCTGTCCACGCGGCCTCCCTGCGCGACTTGGCTCCTGGCCGCGCCCACAGGTCGCCTGGATGGGCCCCACGCCCTCTGACGCCCTCCTTTGGCCTATATTTACCCATCCAAGGGGAAACCCTTGTAACAAGTCTAGAATCATGAATTTCTCCATCGTTCCGCCGCCGCAACGCTTCCGAGATCGGGAGCGCTAGAAGACCCCTTCTTGGCACCCTGCCGTAGTTAGGATTGACCTCCGGGAGCTTCTCCACCACCATAGACGCTTCCCGTACCTGCGTGAGTAGTCCTCCTTGGACCATGAGTCCATGACCAGTAGCTATGTGATGTATTCTCTCCAATCTCTTGCTTCAATGCTTAGTCCTTGTGAGCTGCCCTACATGATCAAGGCATCTATGTAATTTTCCTGCTATTGCTATGCTCGGTTTGCTGGGATCCGATGGGTTATGAGATTATGTTTAGATTGTGATGAGTTATATATTTGGTTCCCCTTTTATATTATGTTCTTAGGTAATTCATGCATGTTCTCCGTTGCTATTTATGGCTTTGGCCGAGTAGTAGATTGTAACTCCAAGAGGGAGCGTTATGCATGATTGTGGGTTAATGCCCCCTGATGTCTAGGTTGAGTGAAAGAAATATGAGATTAGGGGATGTGCTCTTGCCACCAGGGAGAAAACAACGGTGCTTGTGACTGCAGTTGCAACGATTATTTACCTTACGCAAAGTTCGTTAATGCAGTTGTTCGTTGCTTTGAGTTTACACTTTGGGTGGGGCTCGCAACTTGATACCAGCGAGATGTTCTAGATAGATATCTCAAGGTGGATGATTAGTAAGTAGATGCCGATGGATAAACTTTCTACTTGTCTTGGCATTTTGCCCATTACTTTTGAGGCTCTAAATTTCAAGTAGCATAATTAGCATTGCGGTGCATTTATAATTTTGTTAATTGCCCAGCTATAATTTGTTTACCCAGCATAGTTGTTTATCATCTTTTGGGGGAGAGACATCACTAGTGAACATCATGGTACTCTGGTCCATATCACCATCATCGTTTACGCCTCCACCATTTCCTGCTTTTATTTACTTTTCCATTCCAATCACTATCACTATTCCCGCTTGTGTTTTGATCCTTTGCAAACTATAAGGCCGGAGAGATTGACAACCTGTGTGTACTCGTTGGGAGCAAAGTTATTTGTTGTGTGTGCAGGTCCACGTCTTCTGCTAGCGCCTGAGCACTGGACACCTACTTGTTGAACCTCCTGGTTCGATAAACCTTACAGTCCCCGTGTAAGGGAAATCTGCTGCTGACTACATCTCCACCTTCCACTTGGGGTAACCAACGAGGGTCCAGAAGTATATCCATCAACTCGTCATCAGCAATGCGTAAAGGACATCCGCCCTGCAGGAAGCCGCCTCGCTGAAAGCCTTGATCTTCTGAAATATCAAGCAGCTTATGATAATGAAGGGAAACGTGTGACGATTCCCAGTTTCGCGCCTTTGGACCTAGCACCTCAGTGTCGTAAGCCTCTTTTCGCCCCTGACCCTGACCCATCAACCATCTTAATGGACGAAACTGAATTTCATGCCTTAATCAAGTGCACCTGGGATGTGGACAACTTCGAGATCCAAGGCGCCGAAACCTCAGCACAGGGAAAGCCGGCGGCGGCTTAGGCGTGGCGGCTCTTTGAAGCTTCAAGTTGTAGAGGAGATTGAACCCGGAGAAATCTTGCTACCGGGTTGTGACATAAAAAATATGTGGCCTCGATGAGCCATGTAATTTTGTTTCGGGACATGCCAAAACCTGCTTTTGTGTGTGCACTTTTAATGTTTAAATATTCATGACATTACCTTGCAATAGAAGTCGTCATGGTTTGGCGATTTGAAGAAGTATTATTCTCCTTCCTTGACCATCACCCCTTGGAATGAAGTAGTCATTGCTGTAGAATCTTCTGCTCGAAAGTGTAGTCACCATATAAGGTGTAAAATGAGCCGACTCTGTGAGTCACGGCGGGTAGATGGGCTTGCAAGGATCTAATCATACCCATAGAGGTTTTTGCAAAAGCCTTTATGTATTTGGACTGGCTGATCAGGCTCAAGTCAAACTTAAGTGAAGGAGGTTCAGTGAACCCATGGTTTGTCTATTTTCCATATGCTAGCTCTCGCAAGTACCTCAATGTTTTAACCTTGGGAGTTTAGGGTCCAATACTTGGATTGACTCGCCAAGAGTACACGGGCCTTAAGGACGAGTCGCAAAACCTACAGTCCAGTATAACCATTTAGTAATGCGTTAATTTTTCGCTGGCCAAGAGGGTATTAAGGCGGGACTCAATGAGTCAAAATCCCCCAAATGACCTATGATCAAGGAAAAATGGGCATAGGATAGCAGAAGACAATGCTATTACTGCTAAGCGAATTGGGAGCTAGTAGCCCCCAAGTAAGCTGGTTTTTATCATTCATGATCATACATAGGCGCCTATGTTTGAACCGTGCATCATGGCACTTGATCCTCTTTGGCTTTACTGGTACCTATGTTTGAGTGGTCGCATTAAGGCAACTTACACTCTTTGATACCAGTAGCATCCATGTTTGAATAGTCCCCCCAATGGTGACTTATCCTCTTGGGCGGCTTATTTTAATAATCAATAAAGACTCATGCTCAAATGTGGGCTGAAACGGCAGAGACCCCGAATTTCATGGGCATCGGCTTTATTGATGTAATGTAAAGAGTACAGAATTACCTAAGTATGTACATGAATAAGGAGCCAATGGCTCCAAGTATAATAGAGCCGCAGATGAGCAATGTTCCATGGGCGAGTTGTTTCTTCCTCCGTGGTTGGCTTGTCAGGGCGTACATTAATCAGATAATAGGAGCCATTGCAGAGATTTCTGCTGACAACGAAAGGCCCCTCCCAAGGGGGTGAAAGTTTGTGCATACCCGTATGATCTAGAATCAACCGAAGCACCAAGTCGCCCTCCTGAAAGAACCGGATTTTGACACGTCGACTATGATAACGACGTAGGTCTTGCTTGTAAATCGTTGATCAGGCAGCAGCCAAATCACACTTCTCTTCCAGGGCATCCAAAGAATCCTGACGTGCTTGCCCATTATCAGCTTCAACGTACACTACGACTCTGGGAGAATCGTGCTTCATATCACTTGGAAGAACCTCCTATGCCCCATAGACGAGGAAGAAAGGAGTGTAACCAGTAGACCTGTTACGTGTTGTCCTGATACTCCAAAGTACAGAGGGAAGTTCTTCAAACCAACAACCCGGAGTTCGCCGTAAAGAAACCATAAGCCGGGGCTTGATTCCACACAATATCTCCTGGTTAGCCCGCTCAGCCTGACCATCATATTGTGGATGATATACGACAGAGACATCAAGCCGGATGTGCTCTCGCTGGCAAAAACTCCTTCATTGCCCCCTTAGACATATTAGTACCATTGCCAGTGATGATGCTATGAGGGTAACCAAAATGAAAGATCAACTTCTTGAGGAATTTGACCGCCGTTTATGCTTCACAATTACTAACTGGTTCCGCTTCAACCCACTTGGTAAATTTATCAACCACAACCAGCATGTGTGTTTTCTTGTCCGAAGATCTTTTAAAAGGACCAACCATGTCAAGCCTCCAAACTGCAAAAGGCAATGTCATGGGGATCATGCGCAACTCCTGAGCCGGTACGTGCGCCTGACGTCCGAAGTTCTCACACCCATCGCATCGACACAAAATATCTTCAACATCGGCATGAGCCGTCAACCAGTAAAAACCGTGATGAAAAGCCTTTGACACCAAAGATCGTGACCCGACATGATGTCCACAGTCGCGTGCATGTATCTCATTGAGAATCTCTCTCCCTTCTTCTCGCGAAACACAACCGTTGGAAAATCCCACAAGTGATTTGTTTGTGCAACTCGCCTTTGTGTATAACCATGGATTTGTATCACCGCACGATCTACCTGGCGAAAACTTCATCGGATGGAAACTCGCCTCGAGCCATATAAGCCACGTAAGGTATCGTCTAATCAGGAATTGCTCTGAGGGCCGCCACCAATTGCGACTCCAGGTCAGGAATTGCTATGTCTTCTTCAGAAGGCAATTTCACAGAGGGATTATGTAAAACATCCAAGAATACATTGGGAGGGACAGGCTTACGCTGTGACCCAAGCCGAGAGGGGGCATCAGCCGCCTCGTTTTGTCGACGAACAATATGATCAACCTCATACCCATGGAAATAACCCGCCACCTCGGTTACCGCTCGCCTGTAAGCCGCCATCAATGGATTTTTGGAATCCCACGTACCTCACACTTGCTGAGCCACTAAATCTGAGTTGCCCAAACGTTGACTTGACTGAAATTCATCTCCTTAATTATCCTGAGCCCGTGGAGCAAAGCTTCATACTCAGCTACATTATTCGTGCAAGGGAACATGAGTTGTAGAACATAGCAAAACGCTTCTAGGTGATCTCAAGACCACTCCAGCACCTGAACCTTCTAATTGCCTAGATCCGTCGAAACCAATTGTCCAATAGGTGTTTTCTGGCCCGTCTTCTAGAACTTGCAGCTCGGTCCAATCATTGATAAACTTGACCAGTGCCTGAGACTTGATGGTAGTACGCGATGCATATTTCACATGATGGGGACCAAGTTCTATTGCCCATTTAGCGTTCCGCCCGGTAGCCTCTCGATTTTGTATAATGTCCCTGATGGGTGCATAACTGACCACAGTAATTGGGTTCTCCAAAAAAATAGTGCTTCAACTTCCAGCTTGCCATGAAGATCCCAAAGACCAACTTCTTCCAATGTGGATACCGCTGCTTGGACAAGGTTAACACCTCGCTAACAAAATACACCGGCCGCTGGACCGGCTATTCCTTGCCTTCTTCCTTGCTCTCAACAACCACTGCCACGCTCACCGCCTTAGAATTAGCGGCGATGTACAAGAGCATCGGCTCCTTGTCAGATGGGGCTGCCAGTACGGGCTGCTCAGCAAGTTGTTTTTTGAGGGCTTCGAACGCTTCATTGGCCGCATCAGTCCATATGAAATGATCCATATTTTTGAGCGACTAATAGAGCGGGATGGCCTTATCACCCATGCGACTTATGAAACGACTAAGTGCTGCTATCCGACCTGCCATACGCTGGACTTGATTAACATTGGCCGGCTTCCCCAGTGAGGTAATTGCCTTAATCTTGTTCGGGTTAGCCTATATGCCACGCTCGAATACTAAAAACCCAAGCAACTTTCTGGCAAGAACCCCAAACACGCACTTCGTTGGATTAAGCTTCATCCAATAGACTCGGAGGTTGTCTAACGTCTTCTTGAGATCACCTAGAAGCATCTCCTTCTTTTGCGATTTTACCACAATGTCATCATCATAAGCGTGGACGTTGCATCAAACCTGACTATGCAGACAGTTCTGGATGCAACGCTGATAAGTCGCCCCTGCACTCTTGAGCCCAAAAGGCATTGAGACATAGCAAAAGGCACCAAAGGGAGTGATGAAAGTCGTCTCCTCTTGATCCTCCTTGGCCATTTTGATTTGGTGGTACCATGAATACGCATCTAGAAAGCATAGTCGTTCGCAACCCGCCATAGAATCAATGATTTGATCAATACGGGGCAGCGCAAAGGGATCATTGGGACAAGTTATGTTAAGGTTCGTATAATCGATGCACATACGAAATGTGTCGTTCTTCTTGAGAACCAGCACCGGGTTAGCAAACCATTCAGGATGAAAGACTTCGATGATGAAACCAGCAGTTAAGAGCCGGGCGACTTCCCCTCCAATTGCCTTGCGCCTCTCCTCGTTAAAACGACAAAGGTATTGGCGAACCGGCTTCATCTTGGGATCTACATTGAGATGGTGCAACAGTGAATTCTCTCGGTACACCAGGCATGTCAGAAGGTTTCCATGTGAAGATGTCCCGATTCTCACAGATGAATTCGATGAGTGCGCTTTCCTATTTGGGATCCAAGCCGGTCCCAATGGTGAACTGCTTTGAAGATTCGCCGGGGACAAAATCCACATGCTTGGTGTCATCTGCCGGTTTAAACTTAAGGGGCGGTTCAGAGTCGACCGTGGGTCTCTTCAATGGGCTCATGTCAGCTGGATCCACATTGGCTTGGTGGAACTTTAGCTCTTCGGTAGCACACGCTGACTTAGCGTACGCGGCGCCCCCTCCTCACATTCGTGGGCTATTTTCCTTCTTCCATTGACTGTGATGGTACCATTGAGACCTGGCATTTTAAGCTTGAGATACACATAGCAAGGTCAGGCCATGAAACGGGCGTAAGCCGCCGTCCAAACAAAGCGTGATAAGGGCTCTTGATCTTGCGACTTCAAACATCAATGACTCGCTTCTGTAATTGGACTCATCACCGAAGGCCACATTCAACTTAATCCGCCCAATAGGGTATGCCGACTTACCCGGGACAATGCCGTGGAACACCGTGGTCGAGGTCATTAAATTCTCTTCCTTAAAGTTCATCCGTCGGAAGGTGTCATAGTATAAAATATTGATGCTGCTACCTCCATCCATAAGGACCTTAGAAAGTGTATACCCTCCAACCCGAGGTGCCACCACTAATTACAACTCGCCAGGGTTATCAATCTGGGGTGGATGATCGGCCCTGCTCCACGTCACAGGGTTCTTAGACCAATTTAAGTATCGGGGAACCGCCAGCTCAGTCATACTGATAGTCCTCTGCCTCACCTTCTTGTCTCTCTTGCAAGAGTGTGGGGTGAAAACATGGTACTATCCAAAATTGAGTTGTTTAGGGTTGCTCTAGAACCCACCCTGGTTGTTTGGCTGCTGGAATTCTCCCCGGTCGTTATACTGTTGATTGCCTTGGCCAGACGACTGTCCATCATTGTTCTGTGAGCCGCCTCGCCCTTGAGCCCCTGGGTTAGAAAAATCACCGAACGAAGAGACACGTGACCTGCCCGGCCCAAACTGATACCGCTGGGCGTCTTCCACTCCTCCTTGATGTCCTTGAGACGTCTGAAGGCGAAACTCCTGCATCACAAAACAATTTTCCCAAGAATGAGTAGACGGGGCACCTCGAGTATTGTGCTTGGGGCAAGGTCCCTTAAGCATCTCCTCATAATTGCGTGGCTTCCTCCCAATAAAGCTTCGGTCTTAAAAACCGCCCTGGTGTGTGTTCCGTCATTGATTTCATGGCCCGGTGTTGGTACTCATAACAAAATTGGAGACACCATCCTGCTGCCTCCTCTTCCCGTGACCTCCGTGGTTATTATTACGCCCAGAGTGTTGATGATGGCCCTTGCCTCCTTCACCTCTTTTAGCTTCACTGACCTTCTTGTCATCAGAGCTGGCATTCTTCATTTTTCCCGACTCAGCATACCTGGTGAGGGTGTCCATCAATTCGCCCATATCCTGCACCTTTTGCTTGAGACGACCTAGCTTCAACACCAGGGGTTCGAAATGACAGTTTTTCTCCAAAATCAACATGACCTGAGCCGCCGAGATATCATCCAAGGAGTGGATGATTTCCGTGACCCGCCGGGTCCAATGATGAGCGGATTCATCTGCCTGCTGAACACAGTGCTGGAGATCCACAATAGTCATTGGACGCTTGCAAGTCCCGCAAAAGTTCTTGACAAAACGCTCCTTGAGTTCTGCCGAGGTGTTGATAGAATTTGGTGGTAGGTTCTTTAACCACGTACGAGCCGGCCCTTCCAACATCATGGTGAAGTACTTGGCGTAGACCGCATCACTGGCATCGAGCATGTCCATGGCCAGCTCATAATTTTCCACCCACGCCCCGGGCTCGAGATCAGGAGTGTAATTGGGCACCTTACGGGGACCTTTGAAGTCCTTGGGCATGCGTTCATTGCACAAAGCGTGAGATAGGCAAGGGACTCCAACGTTCCTACCTTGCCCACCATGTCTAGAGTCTGGTTGAACATAACCTGGAACTCCTTGACCCGCGAGAACCACTGCCTCTTCCGCCTCAGCCTGCCGGGCGGCTCGGGCAGCGTTGACAAGCGCCTGAGTGTGGGAATTGGCGACTCTGGCGGGTTGGCCTGAGGTTGATGCTGACGGGCATCGCTCGAAATAGCCGGAGGGTCATCTGGGCGGCTCTTCGTGTGGCTCACCTATGGTGTGGAGTGCAGACGATCGCGGCTATATGAGAACTGAGCCTGCTGGACTACCGCAGTCTTTAACATCTCTATGGCGTTTCGTGCCTCGACCTCCAGGGCAGTATTTCCACGGATGGGGAGAGACTCCAGATGGTGGGTTGCAGCCAGTACGTTATCCACCAGATTGGAGAAGTGACCCTGAGGTGTTTGGAAGTGTTGACTCGCGTGCGGGTTCAATGGGGGTCGCGTCGGCTGTTGAACGATCTCTCCACGTGGTGCGCATTGGCCTGGCGGGTTGCGACCTGCTCCGGGCATTTGCGGGTTGTTGAACAAGCGAGTTGGATTAAGGTTGGGCGGGAGCGAATCTGGCGCCTCCTCTCATAAACAGCTTCTGACGCAACTCGCTGATGCTCGACATGCTATGAGTTTAGTAAATTCGGAAGTTCTTCCTCTTCATTGATACGGGCTTGTTCTCCACCATCCGAGCCTTCTCCGCGTCGATCTGGCATTGTATCTGAGCCATCTATTCGTGAAGTTTAGTCAATCCAGAATTAACCTCTACCTGGTTGTCAGCCGTCACGACCACCGCCATCAGTTTTGACATCTCTGTCATCAGATCTGACATGGCATGAGCTGGGGTCTTGCCTGACCCACTGGCTCCATTGGCGCCTACCGCGTTTGGCTGGTCTTGAGCCGCCATGGCTCGTGTCATATAGATGGAAATTTGGCGGGGGCATCCCTGTGGTTCTTCGAGATCGCCGCCTTAGGAAAACCACCTAGCCTCCCTTCATGGAGAGGACAGATTGAAGCGGTGTCTCCCATTAAGGACTCGCCATCGGAGTTGACGGGGGTGTCACCGCCAGCTTCCGGCTCTTCTGGGAGAGCGGTGATAACCCACAAGTGTAGGGGTTCGCAACAGTTTTCGCAGTTAACATAACCCAATTTATTGATCCGACACAAGGTGTAACACCCTGATTTTTCAAACTTTTTCTTTTCAAAAGAATTTGGAGTTTTACTTGCAAATTGGTGGATTTTCAAATTCTTTCAAACAAGTTGGATTGTGAGTCTCTAATTTCTTTTCCCAAGCAACCCCAAAACCCTCCTACTCTTGCCAAAACGTTTCTTGGATTAATTTTCAATATTTAATTCTTTCAAAAAGTTATTTTCCTATTTTGGGGAATTGTGGCATCACCATGGGTTGTGAAGCAACCTACAGTTTGGATGAGCTATAAACCCCCAAACTTTTTCCACATATTCTCATTACTATGTGATTTCAAAATCTCCAAAAATATTTCTTTGCCTGATGTAAAATTTTGCCCAGAATAGTTATTTCTTTTCTGACCAGAATTGTCCCTTTGTGAAGCAACCCTATTTTTCCTGTTTTAGAAAATTCCCAATAAATTACCTTAGTTCCTAGGGATCCTATTTAGCTCAAATATGTAAAAACATCGGATGGTCAAGTACTAGTTTTGAGCAAGAAAACTCCGTTAAGTTCCTGTTAAATCTGAACCTTTGTGATGGAAGTGCTAGCTAGGGGTGCACAAATGATCTATAAATTTTTGGGCATGTGCGCACTACCAAATAACACTCCTACACCAAGTTTCACCTTCAGCAGAGCTTGCATGTGAGTGCCATAAGCTCATTTACATTCTGGACCAGAAAGGTGGTTTTCAAAGGAACTATATTCATTTGACCTTCAAACCTTTTCAAACTTTGCCAGTTTATAGTTTTTCCTATGTTGATTAACCCAAACATGCTACCTTTCTCCATCCCTATCCCAATCCATCTCCAGAAGCTCCCCAAGTCTGCAGGCAGAAGCTGTAGTTGAGGCTACACTTCATAGGAGAGTGAGACTGGTCGAGCCAGTGGTAAATGGTGACTAATGAGAGTCTAGTCAACGCAATGGACAAGGTTTCCAGGCTTGCGCGGCCTCGTGGTAGCCGCAACCATGGTGACCATGGTGCTGGCATGCCACAGCGTGCGCTCTGCGCGGTACCAGTGACTGATGTGCTTGCCCGAGCCGTCTTTCGTTGCCCCCTCCTTGTCCTTTGTGTCGACGGTGTTCCTGGCAGCCACGTGGCACCTCCTGAAGACTCTGGGTTGCCGGGGAAGGCCGCCGCCGCTCCCAGCCAAGCTCTGGCACGGACCGTACAGTCGGCTCCGGCCACTGTTATCGTCCGCGAGCCCTTAATGGCTCATGATGCATCCCATCGACTCTCTGCCCTCCTCCATCACCTCAAGTTGCTCCGCGACGACCAAGTCATCTCCCCACCTCCAGTGGCCGTGCTTATCCTCGCTGCTTGGGGCGAGATCGGCCGACCTCGTCGTCGGCCTATTTAAAGGTTGGCCCAACCCCTTCGAGCTCTCCAACCCTCTCCAGCCACCTCCAATCAGCCTCCCGAAGAGCGAGCAAGGGCCAAGAAGCCCTCCGGCCTCGAATCTCGCCGGAGGTCCGCCGCTTGCAGCCTCCCGTCGCCAACATCAACCCCTCTCCCAGAGCCCATTCAACCTCACCGTTAGCTCAGGGCTTCCCCCTGGTGTTCCTCGACCCTCGCCCAAGCCAATCATTGCCGGATTCATCGTCTCCGACGACCAACCGAAGCCGCCGCCGCCGGAGAGGAACGGGATGACGCCGTCCGGCCACCTCTTGTCGCGCTGCGGGTACGTGCGTGCTCGTCGCGGACCAGCCATTCCATCCCCCCTATCTCCTGGCATCCTCGTCGTCTCTATCGCCGGCGACCATCGTCGGAGAGCCGCCTCGCCTGTGTCTCCTCCTCTCTCTCTATTTTAAACCGAAGGCCCCCACCTGCTAGCGGCTCAGCCCCGCGCGCTCAAAGCGGTAAGTGGAGACGCCCCTCCACTTTACGCCTTCGACGTGGCCCTGTTAGGTTTAGTTTCTTTTATTTATTTATTTCAGATTTGACCAGTAACTTTGACCCTTTATTACTTTTTATTCCTAAGTCCAAATCAATTCATTCTTTTTGCATTGAGTTGGTACTGATCCCCTCTATTTTCTGGTAAATTTTGGTATTTTTCCTATACTCATAGAATTTCTGGTTAATAAAAAGGTATTATGTGACATTTTATTTCTTTTGCAATTTCAAATATATTTCAGAGGGAAACTTTGGAGAAGACCAAGAGTGTTTGAACAACCCCACTGATCAAGGCAAGCCATGATATCCATGTGGTGTAGTATTTGCATAGCATAACATATTTTCATGCATTATGCCCATTTATTTACTATAAAATAAATGCATAGTAAATTAATAAATATAAATATTTGCCTACTGTTATAAATCACTATGTTTTAATAACTTAGTGATTGATCTATAGTCACCTGTTCGGGCTTAACCGTGCTACCACATCTTGCCGGTATGGGGCGGCCGTGACTTGAGCTGATCGCGTGATCTTTCACCGGTACCTCCAAAGAGTAAGGGTTATGCACGCGTGCTACCCGGATCAGGTAGGCAGTGATAATCATGTGAGCCCAGTTGAGTTGTTTGGGCCCGTCCCCGTTTGGGACAACATAGTTTGGCCACGACGGTGGCAGGTGTCATGAGG
Source organism: Hordeum vulgare subsp. vulgare (assembly GCF_904849725.1). Taxonomy (NCBI): domain Eukaryota; kingdom Viridiplantae; phylum Streptophyta; class Magnoliopsida; order Poales; family Poaceae; genus Hordeum; species Hordeum vulgare. The sequence goes on from NC_058520.1 coordinate 544,775,160, forward strand.
ACACATGGCCACCCAGGGCAGGACTCCGGGGGAGAATGATTGCCGGTGGTACGATGAGAGAGTCATGGGTCAGGCAGGTTTCGTTGGAGAAATGCTGGCCCACCCGAAGGGGTTCACGAGGTCAATGCCCTAGAGTGTGGGTAAAGTGTGCAACCTCTGGAGAGTGTCAAACCTATTCGAATAGCCGTGTCCACGGTATTGGACAACCCGACTAGACCTCAGTAGATGGTCAACCATGTTAATATTAATAATGATGGAAGAGCCCTTCCAATGATTGAGATTCTCGATGAGTATTCTGGGTGTTGTAAGACGACCCAGACATGAGTAAGTTGATAACTGATATAGTCAGTAATATTGCTTAATAATTTGTTGCCATGCTATTGTTTGCTGCATTACTTGGTTGTTGTGAGCTTGCGAGTACATTCCAAGTACTCACCTAGCGTATCATGCCAGATGCAGGAGAAGCCGAGGATGGAGCTCCTGATGGTCCGTACTAGGAAGTGTCCACAGCAGTGTCCCATGTGAATGGAGTTGTCGCTATGTTCTGCTACACCGTAGAAGTACTTAGTAGTCTCGAGACCCCAGTATGTTTCATAAATAATGTAGATACTATTGAAGCACCAAGGCTGCCTTTGGCCTCGCTATCATTGTAAGATATGTACTTGTAACCTTATGTTATCAATAAAGTTAGTTCAGTTCTGTTCCAAGTTGTTGAGTGTTTCCAGAAGACATGATCTCTGGGTTCGAAACACTGGTAATCCGGTTCTCTGAACCGGGGTGCCACACAAGGGGAGCCAAAGAATATTTATAAGCTTTAACAGTTGAGTTGTCAATTCAACCACACCTGAAATATACTTGCTTGGCAACGAAATATTAGTACAACGGTGATATGGAAGTGATTGTGACAATGGAAATAATAGTGGCAAAGCGACGAAAGTAAAGCAACATGTAACTATGAGTATTAAAATGATGTAGGATAGGGAGATGATGGTTGCTCATGGATGAGAGTTATCATGTATTTAACTTGGGCAAGGCACGTAGAAAGGTAATGATCATCTAGGCATATATCAAACATTAGGCATGTATCCCGAGGTAGTCGTGCGTGCTTGCAATAAGAACTTGCACAACATCTTTTGTCCTACCATCCCGCTATCAACGGGGCCAAAAGGAACTTATGGAGATTAAGGTGCTCCTGTCAAAGAGCACCGAAACAAAGCATTAACAATCAATGGATACATGGAATCCTCAAAATATAATCCATCCCCTTTGGTGTCCCAAGCTGTCACCATTGGGATCGCCGGTTCCTGACTATAATAGGTGCATACTAATCATAGATAGGATCTAGAACACAAATATATTCATTAAAAATAATGAATTGAGATCTGAAATCATGGCACTTGGGCCCAAAGTGACAAGCACTAAGAGTAACAAGTACTAGCAAAGATAATAAACACCATAATAGATGATAGGCAACATGCCCCCAACAATCCAATGAACTATTACATGATCTAACTCATCCAATCTCTCCCATCCCCTTCACCTACGGCAGGGAATTACTCACACATGATGGGAGAAGCCATGGGAGGATGATGGAGTGGTGATGGTGATGACGATGGCGACGATTTTCCCTCTCCGTAGGCCACGACAGCCTCCAGATTAGCTCTCCCGGAAAAGAACCGAGGGTGGCGGTGGCTCCGTGTCGAGAACTTGCAAAACGACTTCTATTCTGGAATTTCCTCATCACGGGTACAAATAGGGGCCAAAGTAGGGCACCAGAGGAGATGGACTCCTCCCAGGCGGCCTCCCGGCGCGGCCAGGGGGCAGGCCGCGCCCACAGGCCACCTGGAGCCCCTGAGGCTCCCCTCTAGCCCATCTTTTGGCCCTTGGTTCCTTCCGGTGTGTGGATTTTGTCTATTTTTTATCGGAATTTTCTGGGACGCTTAAATATTCATTTTCCTGCACACAAGAAAACCATATAGGTAGCTCTGCGGAAAACGGCGTCAGTCCGGGTTAGTTTCATTCAAATCATGCAAGAATGGGGCGAAAACAATAGCAAAAGTGTTTGGAAAAGTCGATACGTTTGAGACGTATCAACTCCCCCAAGCCTAGCACATTGCTTGTCCTCAAGCAATTCAGTTCAATGAACTGGACGCGACAAAGAAAACTTTGAAAAACTCTTTTGCTTCAACAAATGTATATAAACATGCACTACGAACAAGTCCAACTAGTATTGAAGCAATGCTACAAAGACAATGCACGAAGCAATCCTTCGATCATGTGAAGAGTTTCAAACAACTAAAAATGAATAACGTGCAACTGAAAATCATAACAAGATCACAATGTGCATGACTTGGACATACTAGAGTGGTATCTCGCTAGCTCCCAAGAGTGAAGCAAAACATAAATGCAGATGCTCGTTCGGAGTTTTAAAGGAGACTAGAAATAAATATTTCAAAATAAGTAATATCACAATTATACAGAAGACAATGTGGTACTTTGGGACAATGCACATTACACTCAGAAAGACAATCATGCTCCCTATAGTTGGTGCCTTTTAAGGAAGGGGATGACTCAACAGTAAAGTAAAATAGACAAGCCCTTCGTAGAGGAAAACATTGATTTACAGAGGTGCCAGAACTTGAGCTTTAAAACAGAGATGAATCAAAATTTTGAGTGGTATGCTTTCATTGTCAACGCGACAACTAGGAGATTTCAATATCTTCCATGCTAAATACATTATAGGCGGTTCTGTGCATACAAACAACAATCCTGGGGGAGTTTTGTTTCATTAAATTTGATTTGACTTTGAGCATGGAACTGGGCATCCTGGTTACCAGCCACTTTCTTGTGAATGATAGTGAATCAACACATATCTTGAGAATAACCCACTTAGCATGGAAGATACTGATAGCCCCTAGTCACTTCATGAGCGATTCGGGCATACAAAACAAAATATTTAATTGAAGGTTTAGAATAAGGCACATGCAAATTTACTTAGAAGGACACATAAACACCGCGTATAGGTAGGTATGGTGGACTCATATGGCGCAAGTGGTTTCGAGGATTTTGGATGCACAAGCAGTCAGTCCGCTTTGTATAGACGAGGGCTAGCAAAAGACGGGGAAGCGACCAACTAGAGAGCAATAACGGTCATAATCATGCACAGCGACAAAGCAACATTGAATCGGGCATGAAAGTGTTATAACTATTTTGTAATAAAAGGATCATCAAGGCTTGATAGACTTATAATCATAAACATGTGTAAGCATGTGCCAAGTCAATCCAAAAATTCTCCAAAGGGAAATACTACTTAATATGCCAACCCATGAACAATGCAATGCATGCTAATCATTTCAATAACACATTATTCGCTCCAGCTATTTGAGACTAGTCACAAAGAAAGCATGAACTATAGGGAAATCATTATAAACATAGCACTATGTCGCTACAAGCCGGTCTCTAGATCATAAGTACAAGCATATGTACAAAAGTAGGAACAAATAGAGTTCATACCGGCTTTGCTTGCTGCATCCCTTTCGTCGATCTTCGTCATTATTGCGTCGTCACTTGCACGATCGAACGTAGAAAGATATAATCAAGTGCAATTGCAACCATGGACGTGAGCTGACTCTGCAAACAAAGGAAACTAAAGAGAAAAAGAAAATCTTTTTGGGTTTTCTAAAGGTTAAATGTAAGCAAGAGAAAAGAGAAATGTTTTTGTTGTTTTTGCAAAGAAAGAACAAAGAAGAACATGCAAAAATTCAAAAATATTAAAACTAAGAAACCACAAATGATACCATGAAAGGGGAGAAGAATACGTACAACCCCAAGCATAGGCTTTTGCCCTAAGTTGGACTCCGCTATAGCGGACTCCAAGAGCTCCCTCCGGCTCCGGGGTGGTACGGGTAGCTCTAAGAATCATACGAGGCCTCGAGCGCGTAAACTGATGCCCGGCTGTCCTCCCAAGAAGAAGGCTCTTATTCCTCGGGAACAACCCCCTCCATAGGGTTGTGGAACTGCTGCTGGATCACGAACTCATCTAGTTCAATCGAGGTGAAGGACCATCCGTTCCTGCTAGAGTAATCAAACAAAAGTGGTGCGGGTAGACGGATTTCGTGAGTAGTAAGCTCGCCAAACCTCATAATATAAATAAGGTTACCAATCTCAGAAGTCCTAGTAACAAACTCATGCATCTTCATAGTAGTAAGATCAAAGCTTATGTATGGAAAAGGCACATCATCTGCACGTACAGTGCGCCCAAGGTGCTCAAGGATAAGCATGGCATAAACGCCACCAAAGTGAGGCCCTTTTTCGCTGTTGGCGACGAGGCAGTGAGCAATCAAAGCACCAATATTATATGTGTTATCTCCTAAGAGGGCGGTGATGTCTAAGCACGCTTCTATTCTTGTAGACTATGTTGGGCCTCCAAGCGCAGAGGTTTGTAGGACAGCAGCAATTTACCTCAAGTGGATGACCTAAGGTTTATCGAACTCAGGGAAGTAGAGGTTAAAGATGGTCTCTCTCAAGCAACCCTGCAATTAAAAAACAAGAAGTCTCCTGTGTCCCCAACACACCTAATACAAAGGTAAATTGTATAGGTGCACCAGTTCGGCGAAGAGATGGTAAAATATGGGTGATAGGTGTGGCAAAGCAAGGTAGTATAAATCTGTAATAAAAATTACAGCAAGGTAGCAAGTGAAAAAAGTGAGCATAAACAGTGTAACAATGGTGAGAAACAAGGCCTAGGCGTCATACTTTCACTAGTGGCAACTCCCAACAACATTAACATAGTCTAATCACATGATATTTCAACTAAAACATGCAATGGTGACATACTCGGAGGTTATTCCTTTGTGATCAAGAGAGGACGAGAATTATGTAGGGCTACAAAAGCACGCCTCAGACTTCATAGTTCTCATCTATGGATTTCCCAATGTCACCACGGCCATCCAAAGAGAGTACCACAATCACCACAACATATCTCAAGGATAGTCAAACGCAAGCACCAAGAGACTCTCAATCTTCAATCAATTCACAAAAGAGGAAATCACTCATGAAAATATTCTTCTAATCCATGTCCAGTAGACCATTGTCACCATGGTCTCGGGGATTATACTAGATAAAATCAAGTAAGTACATCAATCGAATACAAAGAAGAAGGGGAAACATCATGGGATCACCCTAGACTAACATAGTCTATGATCACAATCAAGATCACATCATGGGAGAGATAATTAACCACATAGCTACTTGTAGAAGACCTCAGCCCCGAGGAGGAACTACTCCCACTTCATGGAGGGAGGAAGCAACGTCGATGGAGATGAATCCGGGAGCACTTCACCGTCCCGGCACAGGAATTCTGTCCCCCGAAACTTGTCGGCGCTGGTGGCGGAGATCGGAATTGCTTCTCGCGGAAAGGGTTCCGGAGTCAGGGTTTCTCGTCCGAGGTGTAAATATAGGCCAAAGGAGGGCACGACAGGAGGTGGGACCCACCCAGGCGGCCTCTTGGTGCGGCCCGGGGGTGGGCCGCGCCCACACATCGCGTGGGAGGCCCCTGGCCCCCGTCTTGCCCTTCTTTGGTGATTCTGGAAGCCTCCGGTATGTTGGTTTTTATATATTTTTCTCGGGATTTTTGGGGCTTTGGAAAATTGGGTAAAAGCCCCTGCAAAAAAGACATCAGCACACAGAAACTGGCACTGGGTGCACTGAGTTAATAGGTTAGTCCAAATATGTGTAAAATGATATAAAAGTGTAGCAAAACATATAACAATGTCACCCAAAAGATCATGGAACAAGCAGAAATTATAGATACGTTTTGGACGTATCAACATCCCCAAGCTTAATTTCTACTCGTCCTCGAGTAGATAAATGATATCACAATAATTTCTGTGGTGACATGCTAACACACATATAAGAACTTCAAAGTAAAGCAAGTAAGATATGAAATTCAAGTCAAGACAATAACAAGCAAGAGTCTATATTTAATATACAAATTAGCAAAGTAAGAACATAAAGGTGCAAGAGCTCTCGCTATCCGTGACTCGAATGTCTCGAAATGGTTTTTGCGTGCAAGAAGTGGGAGATGGGTTGAGAGTATAAAATATTTTTTAATTGAGAACTCAATCTACTCAATCTCACACTTAGTCGCCTTTGGAATCTTATTTTGACTCATCCCAAACCACTAGTCAGGCACAAGTCAAAATGATCCTCTCCCTTTCGACTTTGAGCACTCATGCAATGAATGAGCGTAAGCAAGATATGTTGGCACTTAGGATGGAAAATAGAATAATGATGGGGAAGGAAGACAAAAAGGTGTTAAAGGCTCACATCAATGAGGACAATCATAGGCGAGAGAAAGCCAAATGATAGATATGATGTGAGGAGTAGGGATTGCCATGTAACGGATGCACATATGAGCTAAGGTAAGCTCTCCAATGGAACTAGTGGGGGTGCATCCAACTTGTTTCCTCATCAATACCTAGAGCTCATTTGAGGAGGCTCATCATTGGAATATGCAAACCAAGTTCTATAGTGTAAGGGTCCCCACATAGTTTTGCATGAATGATAATCTCTATGTGGTACAAATATAGCAATGGAGTACGAGTGTGGATCTTACAAATGGAATAGTAGTGTTGCCCCCTTTTCTCTTTTTATTTCTTTTTCTTTTTCTCTCTTTTATTTTTTATTTTTTTGGCCTCTTTGGCTCTTTCTGTTTATCTCTCATTTGTCCGTTTTGGGATCTTTTGTTTTGCCCTCTTTGGGATCTTTCCCTCACTTAAGGGCAACACTTTATGTTTTACATGAATAAAAAGAAGATCGTCACACTTTATAAGAAGTACTCAACATAAAGACAAGTAAAAACTATCATGATGTATGCAAATGTATGCCTCCGCTAGTGTAGGAGGACATGCAATGATACTAGCGCATCATGTTGCGATAATTTGGGCAAGGCCCAACTATCATGTGACTCTACGATCAAGCAAAAGCATGAATGACATGAAGATCAAGTCATGAGATGGTGGATGTTGCATGGCAATGTATCTCAGAAAGGCTATGGAAATGCCTTAATAGGTAGGTATGGTGGCTGTTTTGAGGAAAGATACAATGAGTCTTATGTATGACAGAGTATATCATGTCATGCGTTTGGATACACCGGCGAAGTTTGCACCAACTCTCAATGTGAGAAAGGGCAATGCACGGTACGCAACAGGCTAGCAAAATATGGATGGTGGAACTGCCAACAATCGAATACTCACATTAGTCCGAAGAACTCATACACTTATTATCAGTAACTCTCTATCTAGTCAGGAAATTCACAAAGATACAAGTACCCCGAGGAGGAGTGTTTGGGGGTTTGTTTATCCTTGCGCATCCTCGACCCATGGTAACGTGAGGGTACTCTATATATTTCAACCCCTCCAGAGGTTAGCGATCAATTTAGTAGCTAGAGTTCTCAACTAATTTTTAGTTTTTGAAAAACACACGGATTTCCCAAAATACGACACCTATCACTAATAGGCTTATGCTCTTGGCACCAATAGTCCAAACATTACTCAAATCAATACCTCAAAACTATTGCAAGGTACTAATATACTTAAATAGCAATCTTAATTACCTACCCATGAGGAAGTGAGCCTAGCTCACTTGGCTGGTGGAGTGGATGTACAACCCAGCCACCCAGATTCAAGTCCCCACGGGCGCGAATTTGGGTTCTTATTATTTAAAAAAAAACTCGCTGTAGGGTGTTTCCCTTAAAGTTTTCTTTCAAAAATTACCTACTCATGCAAGACACACAACTCAGTGCAACGGGCCAACTCTCTAGACAAGATAAGCATCATAACTCAAGATTGTTCCAAAATCAACCTAAATAAAATCTCTTAAAAATATATAGCACGAAAACTAAGAGCTAAGCATGACAATAGCTATGGAAAGATAAAGAACACACAAAAAGAGATAAGCATGAAAACCTATGTTGTGTTCTAGAGTGGAATGGAGCGTGTTTCTCTCCCAAAAAAGGTAGGCTAGGTTCTTACTTGTTATGAACAGCAAGAAAAACTAAAACAAACTAAAAAGGTAAATAGAGGGACGCTCCAAGCATAGCACATAACATATGAAGTGATAAAAATATAGCATGGAGATGGACGAACTGATGATTGTTGATAGAGAAGGGGATGCACGGGGGCATCCAAAAGCTTAGACGCTTGAGTCTCCTTGAATATTTCTTGGGGTGCATGGGGGCATCCCCAAGCTTGAGCGCTTGACAATCTTGTATATTCTTTCATCATCATCGCCCATCGCATACTTGAAAACTCCCTTCATACGAAACTCATCATAAGCTGATTAGAGTGGTTAGTACCCTTAATAAAATAATTTATTACCTGCTGGAAATAAAGATTTTCATGAATAGATACTGTTTCTCATGATTGCCAAAATGTTTTTGCAAATAAAAAGTAAGCTTAGGATTTGCGAAACAATGTAAATGCAAAACATGGCAGAATCTGTGATATACAGAACAACATGTAGTAATTAATTTATTCGGGGCACTTATGCAACTCAAATCAAAAAACTCAGAACATATGACAGAACGACAATTATATAGAGCATGCTTTCAAAAACAATTCAGATAAAAAAGATGATCTAGTGAGTTTAGGCGAATTTTTCCGTCGAGCAGACATAATCTGTTTCTGGACAGCATGTCACCATTTTTGAACTTTCTTGCAATCGGAGGCTAAAACTTGGCACAAAGCTTGAAAATAAAGATACAATGATGTTGCTACAGTAGTAACAAGCATCAAGACCACTAAAACTGGAAGTAGAAACTCAAAGTAAAGATAACAAGGGTTGTCTCCCTAGAGCTCTTTCTTTATTGCCATAAAGATAGGCTTAAGATTTTAATGATGCCCTCGTAGGAATAAAAGTTGTAGAACAAAACAAAGCATCAAGAAGCAAATACCAAACACATTTAAGTCTAACATGCTTCCTATGCATGGGAATATTGCAATAGAATAATTCATTGAAGCACAAAGCAATAAGCATAGGAAGGCAAAACAGGTGCAGCTTCAAAACCTTCGACATAAAGAGAGGGAACTTGATATTATTGAAATATCTATAAGCATATGTTACCTTCTCATAATAATTTTCAGTGGGATCATGAATAAACTCAACAATATAAGTATCAAATAAAGCATTGTTACCATGATCCACATGCTAAAAGGTACTCTTACTCTCTACATAAGCATAATCTTTCTCATTGGTAATAGTGGGAGTAGGACTATCATAAACAACCTGAACACTATAGATTAGTTGTGTATTGGGGTGACGGTGTTCATCAAGGGAGTAATTACCTCCATGATGATGACAAGTTTCATATGGATAATTTCTCCTTATGTCATAGGTATCTTCACAATCACTATAGATGGGAGTTATAACATCATCATGGTAGAAAAGAGCATCATTATTGCTAGCAGCTATATTTGTAAACAAGTTGTCTTTATTCTTACTAGCAAAAGAACTATCAATTATCACATCACTAATGGGTAAAGGACTTGCAATCCTATCATCCCCAAGCTTAGAGCTTTCCATATCATCATTTTTGGAGTTTGTACCAAAAAGATTTTCAAGATCATAAGTAGCATTATCATCATCTTCCCAATCATAATAAGTAACATGCATATCATAATCAAAATCATCTTCAATAGTACCTACGGACTTATCATCAAGATAATAACAATGAAGCTCACCATCCTCCATAAATTTATGTCTGTTAGGATAAAAGTTGATGCGAGAAATATGCTCAGGCCAGGTGGATACCCATTCTTCTTCCTTCTTGTTCCCCTTCCTCCTCTTCTTTTTCTTCTTATTTACCTGAGGAGGGAGTGGTTGGAGAGGAAGCTTCTCCAAATATTCTGGTTTATCATTAGAAACAATAGGGGAAACTTCGGAGAAACTCTCCTTTTTATTAGTGGAAACATAAGAGACATTTTTATGCTTTGGTAAAGTTCCCTCCTTTCTAATCTTACTTATGTAATCATTTTCATGGCAATTAACAACACAATAGAGATGGCATTTTTGCAAAGTGTCATTTATTCCTAAGGCATTATCATCTATCCAAGAAGTTTTTTCTGATAACTCTTCACACATAAAAAATAACATAAGTTCATCATAAAGATCAAAAGTGATCATGTTATCACACAACTGGTTAACAGTTATGTTTTGAAAGTACATGCATTGAAAATTAAAGTGACCCTCTATACCACAAAGTTCACAAGTAAAAGGATAAAGGCCACACAATTCTCTAGCAATTTCATTTAAATATCTAACCCAAGTGATTGTTCTTTCATGCTTATGTTGCTTACAATACTTCTCTTGTTCAATCATAGGCCTTTCACAAGGTCTATCCACTCCACAAAAGTTAACATGATTATATAAAACTTCATTTACACGAATTGGATCATGCACGTTGCAATCATCATTAACAATTTCATCTTCTTTGCAGATCTCTTTAAAAGGTTCATGATGCTTCATCCAATTCTTTTTAGGCATATTAAGATGTGAAGCAAAGATTTGAGGAAATCAACAAGGAGTTGAGAATCAAGCCCAAACTTAGCACTAAACTTATTTAAACTTGCAGTTTCAACAAAGGCCTTAATGCAATCATGCTCATAATTTATATCTGACTCTTTACCTTTGTCGATCTCCCAATCTTTAGTGTTGCATTGAATTCTTTCAAGGAGTTCCCATTTAGCATCAATCCTTTCATTTGTGAAAGAACTCATAGAGCAAGCATCGAGGAAGTCGTTATCCTGTCGAGAGAGCCTCGCGTAGAAATTAGTAATAATCATATCTTTGGGGAGCCCATGGTTAGGACATTTTAGCATTAAAGTTTTCAGTCTCCCTTAAGCTTGACCTATGCTCTCTCTGTCATGAGGATAGAAATTATAAACATAATTCCTATTCTCATGGACTTCATGAAGAGGGTAAAACTTGGAGTAAAAGAGAGATTGGATCTCTTCCCAATCCCGTAGGTTAGAATCATCTAGTAGCCTATACCATTCCAATGCTTTTCCTTTCAGTGACAAGGCAAATAATTTCCTCATGACTTCATCTCTTGTCAAACCTGAAATCTTAAACAACTCACAAAATTCTGTAAGTTTCAACAAATGAATACTAGGATGGGCTGTTCCATCTCCTGCATAACAATCCTTCCTAATTATTTCCATTATCCCAAGTGGTATTTCGAATGGGATATATTCTGTAGGTGGAGGATACTTCTCTACCACGGGTGTGGTAAAGCGGCCTTCCCCAAGCAGCGAACTAAGAGTAAAGTTTTCCATAAGCCTAACTAGTGAAAATAAAAACAAGAAACGAAAAGATTTAATTGCAAGATCTAAAGATACATCTTCAAGCACTCACCTCCCCGACAACGGCGGCAGAAATAGCTTGATGTCTACGCACACTTCTATTCTTGTAGACTATGTTGGGCCTCCAAGCGCAGAGGTTTGTAGGACAGCAGCAATTTCCCTCAAGTGGATGACCTAAGGTTTATCGAACTCAGGGAAGTAGAGGTTGAAGATGGTCTCTCTCAAGCAAGCCTGCAATTTAGAAACAAGAAGTCTCTGGTGTCCCCAACACACCTAATACAATGGTAAATTGTATAGGTGCACTAGTTCGGCGAAGAGGTGGTAAAATATGGGTGATAGGTGTGGCAGAGCAAGGTAGTATAAATCTGTAATAAAAATTACAGCAAGGTAGCAAGTGACAAAAGTGAGCATAGACGGTGTAACAATGGTGAGAAACAAGGCCTAGGCTTCATACTTTCACTAGTGGCAACTCCCAACAACATTAGCATAGTCTAAACACATGATATTTCCACTAAAACATGCGATGGTGACGTACTCGGAGGTCATTCATTTGTGATCAAGAGAGGACGAGAATTATGTAGGGCTACAAAAGCACGCCTCAGAGTTCGTAGTTCTCATCTATGGATTTCGCTATGTCACCGCGGCCATCCAAAGAGAGCACCACAATCACCACAACATATCTTAAGGATAGTCAAAGACAAGAACCAAGAGACTCTCAATCTTCAATCAATTCACAAAAGAGGAAATCACTCATTAAAATATTCTTCTAATCTATGTCCAATAGACTGCTATCACCATGGTCTCGGGGATTATACTAGATAAGATCAAGTAAGTACATTAATACAATACAAAGAAGAAGGGGAAACATCATGGGATCACCCTAGATTAACATAGCCTATGATCACAATCAAGATCACATCATGGGAGAGAGAATTAACCACATAGCTACTTGTAGAAGACCTCAGCCCCGAGGAGGAACTACTCCCGCTTCATGGAGGGAGGAAGCAACGTCGATGGAGATGAATCCGGGGGCACTTCCCCGTCCCGGCAGAGTGCCGACATAGGAATTCTGTCCCCCGAAACTTGTCGGTGATGGTGGCAGAGATCGGAATTTCTTCTGGTGAAAAGGGTTCCGGAATCAGGGTTTCTCGTCCGAGGTGGAAATATAGGCGAAAGGAGGGCACGTGAGGAGGTGGGACCCACCCAGTCGGCCTCTCGGCGCGGCCTGGCGATGGGTCGCGTCCACAGGTCGCGTGGGAGGCCCCTAGCCCCCCTCTGGCCCTTCTTTGGTGATTCTGGAAGCCTCCGGTACGCTGATTTTTATATATTTTTCTCGGGATTTTTGGGTCTTTAGAAAATTGGGTAAAAGCCCGTGCAAAATAGACATCAGCAGACAGAAACTCACACTGGATGCACTGAGTTAATAGGTTAGTCCAAATATGTGTAAAATGATATAAAAGTGTAGCAAAACATATAACAATGTCACCCAAAATATCATGGAACAAGCAGAAATTATAGATATGTTTTGGACGTATCAGGCGGCTGCCAAGATAGCGAGATCCGGGGCCGAAATGTTGCTCGTGTTTTCACGAGCTAGCACCCCTCGAGAAATATAGTATGCTAAATACCTGATGTGGGGAAACAAAATGCTGGAGATCTTCCCCCGGTGAATGTCTTGTGGGTCCTTACTACAAAGGGGAGCAAATAGGGATTTCAGCTCGTAGGGCTAAACTTTCATTTTGGTCGTCTTACCGACATTCCGCACACCTACAATATCACAAAATTCTTCCAAAGACATGGTGAAGACATCCTCATATAATCTGAATTCAATCGTGGAAGTCTTATCATTATATCTAAACCAGTTGACAAAATAATAAGTGAGTTTTGGATATTGTTGCACACATCATGTTACGAGACATGTCAAACCTGCAACTTCATAGAGCTTATCAAACTCATCCTTAATACCTGCCGCCGTAAGGAAGTCTGAACACGGGTATGCCATGGCACGTGTCGTGTCCGTCTCGCGAAGTAACTTCGGTGGCACGATATCATCACTGTAACTTGTCCTCACGGTAGAGGATGAAGTTGCAACTCTAGTTAGTCTATCGGTAGGCTGGGGTCTCTTCTTACCAAGACATCCTTTTTGCTTTTCCAAACAAACTCATTTCTGAAATTTTTAGTACATCACAAAAATGAAGATTTAAGCAAAAATGAGTTGGAGCAAACTATTCTACTCACTTCCCTGATGCATAAGCTTGCATCAAAACTTCATAAATAAATTCCTAAACATACATGCAAGCTCATATGAATAGAACCAAGAACTCCTAAATACTCACAAATAAAACCACCAATCAAAATTCTAATTGGAGGAGTCACATACCGAGGAGAAAATGCTCAAGTTCTCAATGCAAATGATGGGTTGTAGAGAGAGATCTAAATTTGCCACCAAGAACAGCAAGAACTCGAGCTCGAGGAGAAAAAACAGGATTTTTGGAGTGAGAGAGAGAAGGGAGGAAGAAGTAGCTTGAAGGGAGACCAGGGGGCCCAGGCGCCCCGTGGGCGCGGCCAGGGGGCAGGCCGTGCCAGCTGGCTGCCTGGACCAAGGGTGGCCCGCTCGCTGGCTCCAGGTGCCCCTGCGTCTCTTATTTGATGGAAATGTTTACTAGAATTTTTCTGACAACTTCACCTTTGAAAAAAATTCGAAGTACCGAAAGCTGCAAGACTTCCGGAGAGCTCGAAATAACGGTTAAACATATGAAGCCTCAAAAATATATAACTTTGGTACAGCAAGGAGGATGAAAGAAAAAATAAATGAAAGCATAACAAGCTTCTCTTTTTACTCATATAAAACATATTTGTTAGCAAGGTTGATCAAGTCTTACTACCAACCGGGTGTTATATCAGGCAAAAAGTTTCACTTCTTATAAAACAATCACGGTACCTTTATTTTAATGGATATTGTCCCCACCATAAAGGTTTTGTATTTGTGGTGCACATGTACAGGACAATCCCACTCTCCAATCTTCATGGTCTCAATATTCTCAATAGAATTAAGGCCATAGCTTTTATCAATCTTCTTCGGAAAATATACCGTGTGTTCTTTCTCATTAACATTGAAAGTCACCTTTCCTTTATTGCAATCAATTATAGCACCTGCGGTGTTAAGAAAAGGTCTTCCAAGAATAATAGACATGCTCCCATCCTAGGGCAAGTCAAGCACAACAAAGTTAGTGAGGATCAAGCAATTAGCCACTTCAACAGGAACAACCTCACAAATACCAAGTGGAACGACTATTGACTTATCAGCCATTTGAAGAGAGATATCTGTAGGGATTAGATTATCTAGACAGAGCCTTTTGTAAAGTGAGAAAGGCATAACACTCACTCCTGCACCAAGGTCACATAAAGCAGTTCTAACATAATTATTTTATATGGAGCAAGGAATGGTGGGTATACCTGGACCACCAAGCTTCTCAGGAATCTTACCACTCTAATTAGCAAGCATAGTGGATATTGCCTCATTAGGAACTTTTCTTTTATTAGTAACAATATATTTCATATACTTTGAGTACGGAGGCAACTTTATAGCATCAGTCAAAGGAATTTGAAGAAAAAGAGGCTTCATCCATTCACAAAATTTATTTTAGTGCTCTTCTTCTCTGGTTTTGAAAGACTTACCTGGGAAGGGCATTGATTTCTGTACCTGTCGTGGGTATAAGTCTGACAGTAGATGTGTAGGGTACGAAAGGATGGGCAGAGCCTTAGCTATGGCGAGGTTGTATGAGTTCGGGCCCCTCTGCGGTGGAGGTAATAGCCCTATGTCTGAGTGCTGTGGGAGCTTGTTGTTGAGTGGAATATATAATACAGTGATTTGCTAACCCCTACACCAGTGGGGGAGGGTGGCTTATATAGAGTGCGCTGCCCTCCACAACGGTTCGGTGCACAGGGGTGGAGTAGTGGCGAATAAATGCCTACATTACAGGTAACGTATGCCTTAAATGCTCATAAGGGCACATGGAAACGTATGACCGTTTCCCTCAAAGGGGGTTACGATGCACAGAGTGGAATCCAGTCGGTTAGTTTGATACTCTCCCAATGCTCATCTCTGACTGGATGCTCGAGGACCTGTTACCGACTGGATGATGGGAACTCCTTAATTCAGTTGGAACTGACTAAGGGCCTTGTCCCTTATGAGGGGTAGTCCTTGGGTAGGACCTACAGGGCAGGCCTATGACCCTACCCTAGGACTATAACCCCATCATTAGTCCCCGAATGGATTGGGGTTGGAACGACGAAGCAATGCTTGAAGTTTGGATCCGACTGGTACGGATGTGACTTTGGCGTTGCTTGCCTCGATCCATTTTATCTTTTTTGACCAACGATCCGAGTGGAAGTATTTGTGAAACAAACTGTCAGAAACCGAGTGCTTCCGTGGTATCTTCTGACGTGACCGGTCAACTGACAGCGGCGGATTTTCCGGGATCCTCAAATTTCGGTTACCGCGCGCTCAACGGGGATGATGGCATCACGCTCGATTAGTGCCTGACGCCCCGAATCCCGCGCCTTCATCTTCTCCACTGATATTGCCGCGGCCGGTCGGGGGATAAGATTTCGGGGCCACTTGCCAGCGACCCAGTCGGAACCTTACTTAAACCTCAGCGGCGAGGGTTTTTCGTTACGCTCACCGGATATCTTGCCTTTGCTCTGCCTCCCTCGCCATCCTCCGCGCACACCAAGCTTCTTCCTTCTCCTTCTCCCTCGCGAATCCGCAGCTTCCGCCATGACAAAGGGGCAGACTAGCAAGCTAGAGGCGCGGAAGAAGAGGGGGAAGGCGGCGGCTCGTGCTCAGCGGAGGCAGCGAACGCTACCGGCGGGGTGGATCCAGGGGGACTTCCTCCCCTCCACGGTGACGGAGGAGGACCTGCTGGAGCTGGTGGATCACGGGATGATCGCGCACAAGTCGTGGAGGTTGCTGGCGGATGGTGAGACCGAGCCGGCGCCCCGGAAGGGGGAGCGCGTCCTGCTGCTCAGCCACGTGCATCAAGGTTTCTCCCTGCCCCCGCATCCTTTCTTGAAAGGCATAATGAACCACTTCGGGGTGCAGCTCCACCACTTTTCCCCGAATGCCATAGCTCATCTCTCTGCTTTCGTAGTCTTGTGCGAGTGCTTCATCGGCTGTCCTCCCCATTGGGGGCTTTTCAAACATATCTTCTCTGCTAGATCCCAAACTATCAAACGACTTAATGAGTCGGATGATAAGACCAACCTTCTCCAGCTCTGCGGAGGCTTAGGCTTCCAAAAGAAGAGCAAAAGTAGTTATCCCGCTCTTCAGCTGAGTGAATCGGTTAGGAACTGCCAGTCGACATGGTTCTACTGCCAGGACGTTGCTTGCCCGAATGCCACGACAGGGTTGCCTCCTTTTAGCTTAGATCGACCAGCTCCGCCTAAGCAGCTCGCGCTCACGAAGGTGGAGAAGATCCATATCCAGCCTCTAGTCGACGCACTCGTAGAAGTCGTCAGAAGGGGAGTCACCGGCATAGATTTGCTGGAGGTTTTCCTCGGCCGGCGCATCCAACCACTGCAGGCCCGAGACCACGCCATGTGGCACTACACGGGGCCCGAAGACTCCACTCGGACCAACGTCGAGTGCGTGACCGGGGATACGGTGGCGTCGTGGGTGCTCCAGATCACAGGCGCCTGTGAGAACCCCAGAGGGTCCCGGCGAGTGAGGGCTTTCTGCGCGAACAACCCTCCTCCGAACGAGGTGAGTACAACTTGTTGAGTGCACATAACTGTCTTAGATTTATCACTTTCTTGAATCACTGTCTGATGTCTGATGTCGCCGACTATATTTTATGCAGAAGTGGACCAATTGGTTCTCTCCTGTCTCGAACGGGAACCCGGCCGAGGAGGAGGAGGAGGGCAGCCAGGAGGGCAGCGTGGAGAGCGTCGAGTACGTCTCCGACAGTGGGGAGACGGAGGAGGAGTCTGGGGAAGAGGAGGAGGAAGACGAAGAGCAGAGCTCGCCACCTCCGCCACCAGAGCTTCGAACCGAACGCCGACATGAACCTGCGGCTCCCTCGGCCCCTCCAGCATCCTCGAGTGCTCCGCCAACCGCTCCTACTGTCCCGAGCGCCCCGCTAATTGTTCCCGTGGTTCTGAGTGCTCGGAGCATCAAGAGGACCAGGGACGCAGCTGTTGAGCCTGCGGGTCAGCCTTCCAAGGTGGCCAAACCGAGCGGATCTAAACCTCGGAAGGCTTTGCCGCGGATGAGGGTCATCGTTCCCGTCACCTCAACGTAAGTGCATTGTTCTTCTAACTTCTTCCGATATTCGATTGAACTCCTATTTATTGGTCGAATGAATTTCACTCGTCAGAGTTGCTACCTCTGCCACCTCTCCGGCACACCAGGGGGATGATCCCATGGACATGGATAATGTTGTCTCGTCCCAGCCAGGTGCGTCGTAGCGAATCTGAAAGTTTACATTATTGCATCGCGAATTCTGTCTTCGGTCTTGCCTTTTTTCCTGTGATCTCACACCATTCGGTCGGGTCTCCCTCAGGGGCGATTTATGTGGATGAGGGTGACCAGGGCAGGTCTGAGCAAGCTGCAGTGCCTGTCCTTGAGGCTGTTCCGCCAGTAATTGCTCTCGCCGCGGACGTGCCGCCGACTGAGGCGATGCCGTCGACTGAAACAGCGCTGGTTGCTGCTGAATCGACTGGAGCGGGCCTTGGGATGCCCAAGGAGCCTCCAACGATGCCAGGCCCAGGCCCGTCGACTGTCGAGTACAACGTCCAGCGCCTCCCGGAGGATCAGGTGGGAGCGGCCAAGGGGGCCATGGTGCAGGCAGAGCTGATGGCGGGAGAGGCCAAGAAGGCGTACGACTCCATCGCGTCCCTGTACCAGCGAAGTTTGGAACTGCGAGACGATATCCGAGTAAGTGGGCTAGTAAGTACTTACTTTTCTCTTGTAACCCACTGGGTGTGCTCGGATATTGTAAGATTTTTGCAATGGGTTCACTCTTAGTGAACCCAGTGGGTGTAGTCCCCGAGACTTCTATCGGGTGCTTGCACCGGCAGTTGTCTTAATACACATTTTCTTTGACTTGAGCAGATCAAAAATCAATCTGTTCGAATGCTGATAGTTGGGGCACTCGGAGTGCTCCTACTGAATGAGTCCCCGAGAGTAATTTTGCTCAGGTCGGGTAGTAGTAGCCTCATAGGCTTAGGTGTTGTCATGTCGCTCAATAGGGCGGACCTGTTTGAGTTTCATGCGAGTGGGGTCACTCTTAGTGAACCCACTGGGTGTAGTCCCCGAGACCGCAGTCGACTGCTTGCGTCGGCAGGGGTGTGAAGAACTTAGATTTTTTATTGTTGAATTTGTCTGACCGTCTCTTGGTGCTGACTAGCAGAAAACTTGCGAGATGGGGACAACGTACGAGACTGTTAGGGCTGAAAAGGTTCAGTTTGCTGGTGAACTGGATGCAGCATTGGTTGCAATGGCTGGTATGAAGCATGTTCTGGCGGAACGAGAAAAGTCGTTGGAGCAGGCCCGTGAGGCGAACAAGGCTTTGACTGCTGAGGTGGAGAAAATGGGGAAACAAAGGACGGAGCTGATGGGGCAGATGAAGATGCTGAACAGGCGGTGCATAGCACAGGAAAATTACGTCAGTGATTGGGCCCGGAAGATGATAGCGCTTCTGGGTGGTAAGTCTTGTTTTTCCGAGTCCTTGTGGACCGTGAATTTCACTCTGCGCTGACTGATTGGTCGTCCTGTCTTTGCAGATTTTTGCATGGACGCTGAGGTTGAAACAGCTGACGTTTAACGGTCGATGCTTGAGAACATTCCACTCGGCGAGGACGCCAATCGAGAACTGCTCCGAGCGCACATTCGGCTGGGCAAAGTTGGACCTTTCATCGGTCGACTGAGAGAAGTCGTCGGCCGAATCGACAAGGAGCTTTGGCCTGAAGACGAGTCTCGGCACGAGATGGAAGGCTTGATGAGTCAGCTGGAGGAGGTCCCGAACCGAGTGCAGTCATGGAAGAAGTCTGCGACTCGCTGTGGTGCGGACGTCGCTCTGTCTCTGGTCCGAGTGCATTGCAAGGAGGTGCGCGAAGAGAAGCTGAAGGCGTTGCAGGTCGCGAACACGAAAAAGCTTCGATTCGAAGACTGCATGGAGACCTTCCTTGAGAGCTCCACCCGCATCGCCGACAGGATCGACCTCGATACGTTCGTAGAGCCTGCTAGTCCCATCACCAGTCCTGACGACGTTTGAGAAATTTTTTACCTCGATATGCCGAGTGTTGATTGTAATAAACTTTGGCCACTGCTGTTGGCCATCACATTCTTGGCTCGGTGTGGATAAGCATGATCGACACCGAGCCAACTATCCTTAGGTGAACTTTGAATTTGAATCGAACCGTTTGCTCTTCTTTTGCCAAAGAGTTGCTGATACGAATTTGGCTCGTGTTTTTGTTTGGCGTTTCTTGGTGAAGCCAATGGCAAACATGCGGAGCATGTAATTGTCAGTTGTCTTGACATCTGCATGAGCCTCACTGAGGGTGTGCTGAGTTCCCGAGTGAACCTGCAGGATACACTCGAAGGCAATAGAGTACTTAGGCGATTCGTGATCGCGGCTAAGTCTTCGAGTGCGGCTGTAAGGTCGTACTCGGAACGGGCTGTTACTCATGTAATTGTCAGTGGTCTTGACATCTACATGAGCCTCAATGAGGTTCTGCTACTCATGTAATTGTCAGTTGTCTTGACATCCACATGAGCCTCAATGAGGGTCTGCTACTCATGTAATTGTTAGTGGTCTTGACATCCATATGAGCCTCAATGAGGGTCTGCTGAGTCCCCGAGTGTATCGGTAGGATACACTCGAATGAAGCTTTCTTATTTAAGCGATTCTTGATCGCAGTTAAGTCCTCGAGTGCGACGGTTAGTGCACGCTCGGAGAAACTTAGGCGATTCTTGATCGCAGCTAAGTCTCCGAGTGCGACGTTTAGTGCACACTCGGAGAAAGTTAGTACTTAGGCGATTCTTGATCGCAGCTAAGTCCCCGAGTGCGACGTTTAGTGCACACTCGGAGAAAGTTAGTACTTAGGCGATTCTTGATCGCAGCTAAGTCCCCGAGTGCGACGTTTAGTGCACACTCAGAGAAAGTTAGTACTTAGGCCATTCTTGATCGTAGCTAAGTCCCCGAGTTCGATGTTTAGTGCACACTCGGAGAAAGTCAGTACTTAGGCGATTCTTGATCGCAGCTAAGTCCCCGAGTGTGACGTTTAGTGCACACTCGGAGAAAGTTTGTACTTAGGCGATTCTGGATCGCAGCTAAGTCCCCGAGTGCGACGTTTAGTGCACACTCGGAGAAAGTTAGTACTTAGGCGATTCTTGATCGCAGCTAAGTCCCCGAGTGGGACGTTTAGTGCACACTCGAAGAAAGTTTGTACTTAGGCGATTCTGGATCGCAGCTAAGTCCCCGAGTGCGACGTTTAGTGCACACTCGGAGAACGTCAATACTTAGGCAATTCTTGATCGCAGCTAAGTCCCCGAGTGCGATGTTTAGTGCACACTCGGAGAAAGTCAGTACTTAGGCGATTCTTGATCGCAGCTAAGTCCCCTAGTGCGACGTTTAGTGCACACTCGGAGAAAGTCAGTACTTAGGCGATTCTCGATTGCAGCTAAGTTTTTTTTTGAGACGAGAGTCTGCGACCGCGGAAGAATTTTGAATCTGCAAAAACAATCTGCTTTGTATTATTTCACCAATACTTGTTCTTTACATAGCTTCAGTCGACGGTCACGTGTAGAAGCGCTTCAGGAGATCTCCGTTCCATTCTCGCGGCTCATCTGTTTCCCTGCCGATGTTGTAGAGTCTGTATGCTCCATTGTTCAGCACCTTGGAGATGATGAAGGGTCCTTCCCGGGAGGGAGCCAACTTGTGAGGTCTTTGCTTACCCACTCGGAGCACCAGGTCGCCTTCTTGGAATGTACGACTCCTGACGTGTCGCGCGTGAAAACGCCGCAGATCTTGCTGATAAATGGTTGAGCGAGTCAGTGCCATCTCGCGCTCCTCCTCTAGAAGGTCCACTCCGTCTTGCCTTGCTTGTTCTGCTTCAGCTTCGGAGAAGAGTTCGACTCGTGGAGCATTGTGGAGCAAGTCACTCGGAAGGACCGCTTCTGCTCCGTAAACGAGGAAGAACGGTGATCGCCCTGTAGATCTATTCGGGGTTGTGCGGAGACCCCAAAGCACTGAAGATAGCTCGGTGACCTATGCGCCAGCGGCATGTCCCACCTCTCGCAGGAGCCGGGGCTTCAAACCTTGCAGAATAAGTCCATTCGCCCGCTCTGCTTGTCCGTTTGTTTGAGGATGCGCCACAGATGCAAAATCCACTCGGATACCTTGGCTTGCACAGAATCCTTTGAATCTGTCCGAGTCAAAGTTTGTCCCGTTGTCCGTGATTATGCTGTGAGGTACCCCGAATCTGGAGATGATGTCCCTGACAAACTTGATGGCTGTTAGGGCGTCGAGCTTCTTGATGGGCTTGGCTTCAATCCATTTTGTGAACTTGTCGACTGCTACCAACAGATGTGTGTATCCTCCTTGGCATGTCCTGAATGGACCGACTGTATCTAATCCCCATACTGCAAACGGCCACACAAGAGGGATTGTCTTCAACGCAGATGTTGGCTTGTGGGACTTGTTGGAGTAGAACTGACAGCCTTCACATTGGTAGACCATATCTTTAGCCATTTCGTTTGCCTGTAGCCAGAAGAAGCCAGCTCAGAATGCTTTGGCGACGATTGCTCTTGAAGAGGCATGATGACCGCAGGTTCCCGAGTGAATTTCTTCCAGGATCAACTGTCCCTCCTCTGGGGAGATGCATCGTTGAAGAACGCCTGAAACGCTTTCCTTGTACAACTGGCCATCAATGACAGTGAACGACTTCGACCTGCGGACTATCTGCCTGGCCTGGACTTCGTCTTCTGGTAACTCCTGCATCAGGATATATGCGATGATCGACACAGTCCAATCGGGGATGACAGCAAGAATCTCCATGATCAGATCAACCACAGCAAGTACGTCGACTTCAGTCGGATCTGTCAAGCTCTTTGGTTGTACTGGTTCCTCTGTGAAAGGATCTTCTTTAACTGGGGGAAGGTGGAGGTGCTCGAGGCAGACGTCACTCGGGACTGGTCTCCGAGTGGATCCGAGTTTTGCCATTTGAAGAGAGATATCTGTAGGGATTAGATTATCTAGACAGAGCCTTTTGTAAAGAGAGAAAGGCATAACACTCACTCCTGCACCAAGGTCACATAAAGCAGTTCTAACATAATTATTTTATATGGAGCAAGGAATGGTGGGTATACCTGGACCACCAAGCTTCTCAGGAATCTTACCACTCTAATTAGCAAGCATAGTGGATATTGCCTCATTAGGAACTTTTCTTTTATTAATAACAATATATTTCATATACTTCGAGTACGGAGGCAACTTTATAGCATCAGTCAAAGGAATTTGAAGAAAAAGAGGCTTCATCCATTCACAAAATTTATTTTAGTGCTCTTCTTCTCTGGTTTTGAAAGACTTACGTGGGAAGGGCATTAATTTCTATACCCATGGTTCTCTTTCCTTCCCATGTTTTCTTGCAACAAAGTCTTCTCTAGTATACCTCTTACGCTTGTGTGGTGCTTCTTTTTCTTGTTCTTCAGGAGGATATTTCTTCTCATTATCTTTATCAGGTTCAGCACCATCTTCAGTTTCAGCATCGAAAATAGATATACTATTAGGATCAACAATAGGATCTTCATTAATTATGGGATCATTGGAATTGTCAGCTTCCTTGTGTTTCTTCTTCTTTAAGGTGAGCTGATAATGTCTTCTTCCTGCATTTGAGAATCTTTCTCAATCCTCTTTGGATGCCCTTGTGGATAGAGAGGGTCCTCGGTGTGTGTACCACCTCAGGTATTTATACCATATGCCTACATATCAACTTGTTTGGCATTGTTAGCAAGCAAATCTTTTTGCACATTAGAAATTTGTTCAAGCTGAGTTTGAACCGTATGAAAATGCTTAACAAGACCTTTAACATCATCAATAGTTCTACTTAGAACATCGAGCAAATTCTTGATAGCAAGGGAATTATCGTGCAATTGGCTTTGAATCCTCTCATTAAAATTATTTTGCTTGACAATAAAATTATCAAGCTCATCTAAACATTGACCAGGGGGCTTACCATGAGGGATGTCACTTGCATTGAATTCTAAAAGAGAGTGTACCTCTAGCATAGGTGGGCGAGTAGGAGGCTCACATAATTTCTCAATAGGAGGTAGATTCTTCACATCTTCAGCTTTAACACCTCTCTCTTGCATAGACTTCTTAGCTTCTTGCATAACTTCAGGGCTCAAGAAAAGCATGCCCCTCTTCTTAGGTGGTGGAGGTGGTTCAGGAACGGACCAATCATCATGATTCTTAGCTATCTTGCCCATTAATTCTTCAGCATCATCCCGTGTTCTTTCCCTGAAAACACAACCAGCAAAACTATCCACATAGGTTCTAGATTGATCGGTTAGACCATCATAAAATATATCAAGTAATTCATTTTTAGGGATTCCATGTAACGGTCTAGCCTTAAGTAGAGTGCAATACCTCCTCCAAGCTTTAGGAAGGTGCTCATCGTGCAACTGTTTAAAATTATATATTCTTTGTAAAGCAGCATGTTTCTTATGAGCAGGAACATATTTAGCAACAAAACATTGAGCTAAATCATGAGGACTCATAATGGAACCACATGGTAGTGCATCGTACCATGCTTTAGCATCTCCCTTCAAAGAGAATGGAAGTAGCTTAGTAACATAATAGTTTCTCTTCTTGTCCTCTGTAGTGAATAATCCACCTAAATCAGTGAGTTTGGTCAGGTGTGCAATAGCATCGTCATCTTCTCTGCCATAAAAGGGGTCAACTTCAACTCTGGATATAAGTGAAAGATCAGCAGAGAAATCAAAATCAGCATCCTTAAGGCAAATAGGAGATGAAGCAAATTCAGGATCACAACTAAATTTATTTTTCATAGAATGCTTTTCCAACAGCTTCCTAACAGAAGCAGGGTCAGAGTCAGCACACTCCATAAGCTCCCTGCATAAATTATCATCAAGTTCAATATAATCATTGTCAAGAATTCTTTCCTTGATACCACTCAAGTCTGGGTAGCCAAAAGATCTACCAATGGGGTAGCCTGTAACAGGAAGTTCAATTCCAGACTGCTTAGCAGCCCTAGCAATCTGAATCTCAATAAAATAACCAACTAAACCAGGCTCATCAATGGTAGTGGAAGCATCATCAAAAGTATCAGGCATAGTAACGGACTCGGTAGAAGCAACATGTGGTGGTGGTGAAGCTAACTTACTCATAACGGAAGGTGAATCAAGCTTAGCACTAGTGCTGAGAACAGTTCCTTTTCTCGTAGTGGGTGGTAAAATTGGAACCTTTGGGTCACCTTTCTTACCCATAGTGAATAAATTGCAGCAAGCAAAATAACTCCAACTAGACTTGTAAATAAAGCTATGCTCCCCGGCAACGGCGCTAGAAAATGGTCTTGATAACCCACAAGTGTAGGGGATCGCAACAGTTTTCGCGGGTAAGATAACCCAATTTATTGATTCAATACAAGGGAAGCCAAAGAATATTTATAAGCTTTAACAGTTGAGTTGTCAATTCAACTGCACCTAAAAGATACTTGCTTGGCAACGAAATATTAGTAGCAACAGTGATATGGAAGTGATTGTGACAATGGAAATAATAGTGGCAAAGCGACGAAAGTAAAACGGCGAAAGTAAAGCAAATTGTAACTAGTAGTATTAAAACACTGTAGGCTAGGGAGATGATGGTTGGTCATGGATGAGAGATATCATGTATTTAACTTGGGGCAAGGCACATAGAAAGGTAATGATCATCTAGGCATATATCAAACATTAGGCATGTATCCCGAGGTAGTCGTGCGTGCTTGCAATAAGAACTTGCACAACATCTTTTGTCCTACCATCCCGCTATCAACGGGGCCAAAAGGAACTTATGGAGATTAAGGTGCTCCTGTCAAAGAGCACCGGAACAAAGCATTAACAATCAATGGATACATGGAATCCTCAAACTATAATCCATCCCCTTTGGTGTCCCAAGTTGTCACCATTGGGATCGCCGGTTCCTGATTTAATAGGTGCATACTACTCATAGATAGGATCTAGAACACAAATATATTCATGAAAATATAATGAATTGAGATCTGAAATCATGGCACTTGGGCCCAAAGTGACAAGCATTAAGAGTAACAAGTAGTAGCAAAGATAATAAACACCATAGTAGATGATAGGCAACATGCCCCCAACAATCCGATGAACTATTACATGATCTAACTCATCCAATATCTCCAATCCCCTTCACCTACAGCAGGGAATTACTCACACATGATGGGAGAAGCCATGGGAGGACGATGGAGTGGTGATGGTGCTGCCAATGGCGACGATTTCCCCTCTCCGGAGGCCACGACGGCCTCCAGATTAGCTCTCCCGGAGAAGAACCGAGGGTGACGGCGGCTCCGCGTCAAGAACTTGCAAAACGACTTCTATTCTGGAATTTCCTCGTCACGGGTAAAAATTGGGGCCAAAGTAGTGTAGCAGAGGAGAGGGACTCCTCCCAGGCAGCCTCCCGGCGCAGCCAGAGGGCACGCCGTGCCCACATGCCGCCTGGAGCCCCTGAGGCTCCCCTGTGGCCCATCTTCTGGCCCATGGTTCCTTCCGGTGCGTGGATTTTCTCTATTTTTTATCAGAATTTTCCACGACACTTAAATATTCATTTTCCTGCACACAAGAAAACCAGACAGCCAGCTCTTCTGAAAACAACATCAGTTCGGGTTAGTTTCATTCAAATCATGCAAGAATGGAGCCAAAGCAATAGCAAAAGTGTTTGTAAAAGTCGATACGTTTGAGACGTATCAAGCGGCTCCTTGCGTGAAGCTGACAAAGACGCGACGTCGTCCAAGCTAACCCGTGGCGGGTTGGGCGAACCGAGCCGGCTCGACGAGGTCAGTGCAGGTGTCCAGCTCGGGAACCGTCATTCCAATGTTGCCGATGAAGACATGGATCTTGCGGAAGGGGACCCGGTACCCGGATTTGATCAATGTGGCCTCGGGATCCAGCTTGAATTGTCGATGTAGTACTTTCCGTGATGACTCTTCGTCATAAGGCCGACCGCATAGCTCCCGAACCCTGGAAGGGCTCCCTTTGAGAACCCAACTCCACCGTGCGCACGCCCCATGGTGGGCGCCAACAGTCGTGGTTTTGTCAGGACAGATGTCCTCGTGAAAGGACTTAGTGATGGAGCCATCGCAGCTATGTGGCGACTCAAAGGGGTTGATCGGGAAACGGGAGATGAGTTTACCCAGGTTCGGCCCCTGAGATTGAGGTAAAAGCCTACGTCCTGCTTTGTGTATATTGCTGTGGGAATCGATTACAAGGGTGCGCATTCGCCGGACCTAGCTCTCGATTGATGTTAACTTAATCCTATCAGCCCTAGAGACTCGCCTTTATATACAGGTCAAAGCTCTAGGTTTACAAGAGTCCAACTCTCATTACAATTCATAAGACGGTCTATCTCTAACTCGCCTTGTCTCCCAGGCAAGGAAACTTTTGGTGTCTCTTTCCCCACATGGGCTGCAAGTCGCCTTAGCTCAGTCTTGGGCAGGCCGTCTCATCTGGCGCCTTCCGCTTCTTAATAATGGCCCACCTTGTCCATAGGGGTAGAGTCTCCATTATCCTGACCCGGCCCCATAGGGCGGGTCTTATAATGGGATAATATCCCCAACAATTGTTGTCCAGTGATCCACTCCTGGATCACTTTGGTACCTCCCTACCAAACTTATGGCAAGGTTCACATCAGGTCTGGTACACAACATGGCATACATAATAGAGCCTATGGCTGAAACATAGGGGACGGTACTCATCTTTTCTCTATCTTTTGTCGTGGTCAGTCGTTGAGCTGTGCTCAACCTCACGCCTTGCAATAGAGGCAAGAACCCCTTCTTGGACTTATCCATATTGAACTTCTTCAATATCTTGTCAAGGTATGTGCTTTGTGAAAGACCAATGAGGCGTCTCGATCTATCTCTATAGATCTTGATGCCTAATATGTAAGCAACTTCTCCAAGGTCCTTCATTGAAAAACACTTATTCAAATAGGACTTTATGCTTTCCTAAATTTCTATAGCATTTCCCATCAACAATATGTGATCTACATATAGTATGAGAACTACTACACGGCTCCCACTCACTTTTTTTGTAAATATAGGCTTCTCCATAAGTCTGTACAAACCCAAACGCTTTGATCATGTCATCAAAGCGATTGTTCCAACTCCGAGATGCTTGCACAAGCCCATAGATGGAGCGCTGGAGCTTGCATACATTGCTAGCCTTATTAGCATCGGCAAAACCTTTCGGCTGTATCATATACAATTATTCCTTAAGAAAGTCGTTAAGGAATGCCGTTTTGACGTCCATTTGCCAGATTTCATAATCATAAAATGCAGCAACTGCTAACATGATTCGGACGGACTTCGGCATCGCTACGGGTAAGGAAGTCTCGTCATAGTCAATTCCTTGAACTTGTCGATAACCCTCAGCGACAAGTCGAGCCTTATAGATGGTCAAATTACCATCCGGGTCAGTCTTCTTATTAAAGATTCATTTATTTTCTATGGCTCGCCGATCATCGGGCAAGTCCACCAAAGTCCATACTTTGTTCTCATACATGGGTCCTATCTCGGATTTCATGGCTTCAAGCCATTTTTTGGAATCCGGGCCTGCCATCGCTTCTTCATAGTTCAAAGGTTCACTGTTGTCCAACAACATGATTTCCATGACAGGGTTGCCGTACAACTCTGGTGCAGAACGTGTCCTCGTGGACCTACGATGTTCAGTAGTAACTTGATCCGAAGTTTCGTGATCATCATCATTAACTTCCTCCCTAGCCGTTGCAAGCACCCTAGAAACATTTTCCTCCGCTGCGCTACTCTCTGGTTCGAGAGGAGGTACAATTACCTCATCAAGTTCTACTTTCCTCCCACTCATTTCTTTCGAGAGAAAATCTTTCTCCAAAAAGGATCCAGTCTTGGCAACAAAGATCTTGCCTTCGGATCTGAGATAGAAGGTATACCCAATAGTTTCCTTAGGGTATCCTATCTAGACAGACTTCTTCGATTTGGTTTCGAGCTTTTTAGGTTGAAGTTTCTTGACCTAAGCATCGCATCCCCAAACTTTCAGAAACGACAACTTAGGTTTCTTGCCAAACCATAATTCATAGGGTGTCGTCTCAACGGATTTAGATGGTACCCTATTTAAAGTGAATGCGGCAGTCTCCAATGAATATCCCCAAAATGATAGCGGTAGATCAGTAAGAGACATCATAGATCGCACCATATCCAATAAAGTGTGATTACAACGTTCAGACACATTGTTACACTGAGGTGTTCCACGTGGCGTGAGTTGTGAAACAATACCACATTTTCTTAACTGCGTGCCAAACTCGCGACTCAAATATTCTCCTCCACGATCATATCGCGAGAACTTTATTTTCTTGTCACGTTGATTCTCTACCTCAATCTGAAATCCCTTGAACCTTTCAAAGGTTTCAGACTTGTGTTTCATTAAGTAGACATACCCATATCTGCTTAAGTCATCAGTGAGGGTGAGAACATAACGATAGCCAGCGCGAGCCTCAACGCTCATTGGACCACATACATCGGTATGTATTATTTCCAACAAGTTGATTGCTCGCTCCATTGTTTCGGAGAACGCAGTCTTGGCCATCTTGCCCATGAGGCACGGTTTGCATGTGTCAAATGATTCAAAATCAAGAGATTCCAAAAGTCCATATGTATGGAGTTTCTTCATGCGTTTGACACCGATATGACCAAGGCGGACGTGCCACAAGTATGTGGGACTATCATTATCAACCTTGCATCTTTTGGTACTCACACTATGAATATGTGTAACATCACGTTCGAGATCCATTAAGAACAAATCACTGACCAGCAGGGCATGACCATAAAACATATCTCTCATATAAATAGAACAACCATTATTCTCAGATTTAAATGAGTAGCCATCTCGCATCAAATGAGATCCCGATGCAATGTTCATGCTCAAAGCTGGTACTAAATAACAATTATTAAGGTTTAAAACTAATCCCGAAGGTAGATGTAGAGGCGGCGTGCCGACGGCGATCACATCGACCTTGGAACCATTCCCAACATGCATCGTCACCTCGTCCTTCGCCAGCCTCCGCTTATTCCGCAGCTCTTGTTTTGAGGTACAAATTTGAGCAACTGCGTCGGTATCAAATACCCAGGAGCAACTACGAGCGCTGGTAAGGTACACATCAATAACATGTATATCATATATACCTTTGACATTGTTGGCCTTCTTATCCGCTAAGCACTAGGGGCAGTTCCACTTCGAGTGGCCGTTTCCCTTGCAATAATAGCACTCAGTCTCAGGCTTGGGTCCATTCTTTGGCTTCTTCCTGGCAGCTGGTTTACCGGGCACGAAAACTACTTTGCCGTCCTTCTTGAAATTCTTTTTACCCCTGCCTTTCTTCAAACTGGTGGTCTTATTCACCATGAACACTTGATGTTCTTTCTTGATTTCCACCTCCGCTGATTTCAGCATTAAATACAACTCGGGAATGGTCTTCTCCATCCCTTGCATGTTGTAGTTCATCACAAAGCTCTTATAGCTAGGTGGAAGCGATTGGAGGATTCTGTCAATGACCGATTCATTTGGAAGGTTAACTCCCAGCTGAGACAAGCGGTTGTGCAGCCCAGACATTCCGAGTATGTGCTCAGTGACAGACCCATTCTCCTCCATCTTACAACTGAAGAACTTGTTGGAGACTTCATATCTCTCGGCCCGGGCATGAGCTTGGAAAACCAGTTTCAGCTCTTGGAACATCTCATATGCTCGATGTTGCTCAAAATGCTTTTGAAGCCCCGGTTCTAAACTGTAAAGCATGCTGCACTGAACCAGGGAGTAATCATCACTACACGACTGTCAGGCGTTCATAACGTCTTGAGCCACCGGGAAAACAGGTGCTTCACCTAGCGGTGCATCAAGGACATAAATTTTCTTGGAAGCTATGAGGATGATACTCAAGTTATGGACCCAGTTTGCATAGTTTCTTCCATCGTCTTTCAGCTTGGTTTTCTCTAGGAAGGCGTTGAAGTTCAGTGGGACATGTGCATTGGCCATTGGGTCTACAATATAGATTGTAAAGACAATTTTAGACTAAGTTCATGATAATTAAGTTCATCTAATCAAATTATTTAATGAACTCCCACTCAGATAGACATCTCTGCCGTCATCCACATGATACATGATCCACATCGACTAGGACGTGTTCGGTCATCACGTGAGACGGACTAGTCATCAATGGTGAACATATCCATGTTGATCATATCTCCATATGACTCATGTTCGACCTTTCGATCTCTCGTGTTCCGAGGCCATGTCTCTACATGATAGGCTCGTCAAGTCAACCTAAGTTTTTTGCATGTGTAAATCTTCCTTAGACCCGTTGTATGCGAATGTTAGAATCTATCACACCCGATCATCACGTGGTGCTTCGAAACAACGATCCTTTGCAACGGTGCACACTTACGGGGAACACGTTTCTTGAAATTTTAGTGAGGGATCATATTATTTACTATTTTCGTTCTAAGAAAATAAGATATAGAAACATGATAAACATCACATGCAAATCATATAGTGACATGATATGGCCATTATCATTGTGCGCCTTTGATCTCCATCTTCAGGGCACGGCATGATCATCATTTCACCGGCATGACGATCTCCATCATCATGATCTCCATCATTGTGTTTCCATAAAGTCGTCTCGGCAACTATTACTTCTACTATTATGGCTAACGGTTAGCAATAAAGTAAAGTAATCACATGGCGTTGCATCTCATACAATAAATTAAGACAACTCCTATGGCTCGTGTCGGTTGTCGTACTCATCAAGATGCAAGTCGTGAATCCTATTACAAGAACATGATCAATCTCATACATCACATACATATCATCACATCGTTTTGGCCATATCACATCACATAGCATACCCTGCAAAAACAAGTTAGACGTCCTCTAATTGTTGTTGCAAGTTTTACATGGCTGCAATGGGTTTCTCGCAAGAACGTTTCTTACCTACGTCACAGCCACAACAGTGATATGCCAATTGCTTTTTACCCTTCATAAGGACCCTCTCCATCGAATCCGATCCGACTAAAGTGGGAGAGACAGACACCCGCTAGCCACCTTATGCAACAAGTGCATGTCGTGCGGTGGAACCAGTCTCACGTAAGAGTACGTGTAAAGTCGGTCCGGGCCGCTTCATCCCACGATGCCGCCGAATCAAGATAAGACTAGTAACGGTAAGCAAATTGACCAAATCATCGCCCACAACTATTGTGTTCCACTCGTACATAGAATGTGCGCATAGAACCTAGCTTGGATGCCATTGTTGGGGATCTTAGTAATAATTCTAAAAAAATCATGCGTTACACCAAGATCATCTAGGAGAAACCAGCAACGAGTGAGGAAGAGCATCTTCTTACCGTTGAAGATCGCAAAGCGGAACCGTTACTATGAACGCGGTCGATGGAGTCGTACTCGCGGAGATCTGATCCAAACACCAAACATTCAGTGTCTCCGCGTTCAACACACCTACAGCCCGGGGATTTATCCTCCTTCTTGATCCAGCAAGGAGGGAGGATAAGTTGAGGGAGAACTCCAGAAGCATGACGGCGTGGTCGCGATGGAGTTTGTGGTTCTCCGGCAAGGCTTCGCCAAGCACCGCAGAGGAGGAGAGGTGGAGAGGTAGGGTGTCACCGAGGGAGAGAGAGACGTGTGTGTATGCAGCCCTCCCAATACCTCCACTATTTATAGGAGGGAGGGAGAGGGAAACCCTAGGTGGTGCGGCAGCCCTAGATGCGGGAGGGGGCGCCCTAGGGGTGGCTGGCCACCCAAGGCAGCCCCCACGCCTAGGGTTTGGCCCCCCATGCGCCTTGGGGCTCCTTCTTGCCTCGCACTAGCCCACCACGGGCTGGTGCATTTCCCTTTCAGCCCATGTAGCCCTCCGGGACAGGTGGACCCTCCCGGTGGACCCCCGGTACCCTTTCGATGGTCCCGGTAAAATACCGATAAACCCCGAAACCTTTCCGGTGGCCGAAAACGGACTTCCCATATATAAATCTTTACCTACGGACCATTCCAAAACTCCTCGTGATGTCCAGGATCTCATCCGGGACTCCAAATAACCTTCGGTAACCACATATAAAATTCCCGTAACAACTGTAGCGTCACCGAACCTTAAGTGTGTAGATCCTAC
Organism: Hordeum vulgare subsp. vulgare; assembly: GCF_904849725.1. Taxonomy (NCBI): domain Eukaryota; kingdom Viridiplantae; phylum Streptophyta; class Magnoliopsida; order Poales; family Poaceae; genus Hordeum; species Hordeum vulgare. Next base: position 544,807,957 of record NC_058520.1, read on the forward strand.
GGGTTCGGGGAACCATGTTGACATGACCGAGACATCTCTCTGGTCAATAAACAAAAGCAGGATATGGATACCCATGTTGGCTTCCACATGTTCCACGATGATCTCATCGGATGAACCACGATGTCGAGGATTCACTCAATCCCGTATGCAATTCTCTTTGTCTACCGGTATGATACTTGTCCGAGATTCAATCGTCGGTATCCCTATACATTGTTCAATCTCGTTACCGGCAAGTCTCTTTACTTGTTCCGTAACATATCATCCCGTGGCTAACTCCTTAGTCGTATTGAGCTCATTATAATGATGCATTACCGAGTGGGCCGAGAGATACCTCTCCGTCAAACGGAGCGACAAATCCCAATCTCGAATCATACCAACCCAAAAAACACTTTCGGAGATACCTGTAGTGCACCTTTATAATCACCCAGTTACGTTGTGACGTTTGATACACCCAAAGCACTCCTACGGTATCCGGGATTTGCACAATCTCATGGTCTTAGGAAATGATACTTGACATTATAAAAGCTCTAGCAGACGGACTACACGATCTTGTGATATGCTTAGGATTGGGTCTTGTCCATCACATCATTCTCCTAATGATGTGATCTCGTTATAAATGACATCCAATGTCCATGATCATGAAACCATGACCACCTATTGATCAACGAGCTAGCCAACTAGAGGCTCACTAGGGACATGTTGTGGTCCATGTTTTCACACTTGTATTACGGTTTCCGGTTAATACAGTTATAGCATGAACAAGGAAATATAATAATAACCATTTTTTTATTGCCTCTAGGGCATATTTCTAACAAGATCAAGACTTGTTATTGTCACTCCGTGTGATGAACAGGTATCTCAGGGCCCACTCAGTAATACAACATCACAAACAAGCCTTGCAAGCAATGTGACTAAAGAGTTAGCCATGGGATCTTGTATTACGAAACGAGTAAAGAGACTTTCCGGAAATGAGATAGAAATAGGTATGTCGATACCGATGATCGAATCTCGGGCAACTAACATACCGAAGGACAAAGGGAATGATATACATGATTGTGTGAATCCTTGACATAGAGGTTCAATTGTAAGATCTTCGTAGAATATGTAGAATCCAATATGGACGTCGAGGTCCCGCTATTGGATATTGACCGGGGAGTGTCTCAGGTCATGTCTGCATAGTTCTCGAACCCGTAGGGTCTGCACACTGAAGGTTCGGTGACGTTTTCGGTATAGTTGAATTATTGATGTTGGTAACTGAATATCGTTCGGAGTCCCGGATGAGATCCGGGGCATCACGAGTGTATCCGGAATGGTCCGGAAATGAAGATAGACATATAGTAATGTTGCATTTGGCTTCCGGAAAGATTTCGAGCATTACCAATAAAGTACCGGGAGTGATGAATGGGTTCCGAGGTTTTACTGGGAGGGGCCACCCACCCGAGAGAGGACCTAATAGGCCCATGGGTGGTGCACCAGCCCTTAGTGGGCTGGTGAGGCCAGGCCAATAAGCCTATTTCGGCCAAGGAAAAAATGAAGAAGGAAAAGAAAAAAAGAGAAGGAGGTGGACAAGATGGGAAGTTGTCCTTCCACCAAACCTAATTGGAGGAGGACTCCTCCCTCTTGGCTCGGCCGACTCCTCCTCCTTGGAGTATGAGGCAAGCAACCCTCCCCCTTGTTCTTGCTATATATAGTGGAGGTTTGAGAGGGTTTTTGCACCTCAAGCCTTTATGCAGCCCTCTCTCCCTCCACTACTTCGTGACACCTTGTAGCTAGTTTGATACGCCACGGCGAAGCCCTGCCGGATTAGCTCCACCATCATCACCGCCACGCCATCGTGCTGCCAGAGAATTCAGCTACCTCTTCGTCTCTCTTGCTGGATCAAGAAGGCTGAGATCGTCATCGAGCTGTACGTGTGCTAAACGTGGAGGTATCGTCCGTTCGGTGCTAGATCGGGATGGATCATGGGACGGCGGCGATTTGGATTGCGAAGACTTTCCACTACATCAACCGCGTTTCTTAATGTTTCCCGCAAAGCAATCTAGAAGGGTACGTGGATCCGATATCCCTCTCTCATATGATCATCACCATGATAGGTCTTCGTGTGCATAGGAAATTTTTTGTTTCCCATGCAATGTTCCCCAACAACAAGGACTTTTAGAAGAAGGACAAATACATCAAGATCTACACAAGATCAAGACATCAAGCTCACGTTGGTGAATGGGTATCCGGCTCCGCATCCGACAACTAATCCGAGAGAAGCTACCACTCCAACTCCGACTATAGTCAAAATGAAGGTGTTGCCGTACTAGCACTTGTTTCCTCCAACTCATATGATTTGTTTGATTCACCAAATGAAGGAATTGGAATATGCTTCATGGCTAAAGGCCCTAGGGTATCACACCCCAAATACATTGAATTTAATAGTGATGAGGATGACTTACTAGGACATGAAGACTTACTATTTGATAAAACTAGTGATATTAGTCAAAGTGAACTTGATAATAATTATGCTAGTCAAGATAAGTTGTGTGATGATGATAAGAACAACATTGAGAATCTAACTAAGGAACTAAACACTCTTAAGTTAGCTCATGAATCTACTCAAGAAGATCATATAGAGCCTTTAAGAACTCATGAGAAGGTACATTTCGAGAAGCTAAATTTAGAGCAAGAACATGAGTTTGTTAAAGCTATCAATGACGATCTTTGAAGCAAGAGTTCTTCTTATCTAGACAAATGATTACTCTTGTCTACCTTTCTTCCACAAGTTAAACCTAAGAAAACTAGTAAGAAAGGAAAGTAAGGCTCTTCATCTAGTAGCAATATCCCAAAATGAAGTTTGTTCCCCAAAAGGAGAAGTACGATCCTACTCTATCCAAGCGAACAAATGCTCAAGATGACCTTCCAACACAAGACCACAAGCTCAAGTTCAAGGACAAGCTTCAAGAGGAGATTGACTATTTGAAGAAGAATCCCAAGCCATGGTAAAATGGATTCCCAAGGCTACTACTAGCTCTACTTCATCAGGGGCTACCTCAACTCCAAGGATCCCCATCAAATTGATGTGGGTCGCCAAGAAGAAGAACTAGAGAACTTCTTGCGCGGTGACTCCGCCCACAAAGTTAACTCGCATTCATTTTTGGAAAGAGCTATTTGCAATCAACTCCGACCTGATGCAATAGTTCAAGGAGTCACACATTCCCTCAAAGGTAAGCAAGGGACAAGGTAATTAATGTATCAATGGACATCATCATTCATGTTCTTCATTCCATGTCCATAGATATGCTTGTATTCGTTCCCCGTGTGGGACTAAACCATGTAGGTGAGACGAGTATAAAACAACAAGGATAGCTCCCAACTCAAGATGATCTTCATCAACTATGAGAATTCACTACTACGACACCTACGTGAACTCTTCAATGACAAAACCGAAGGTTAGTCTATACCTGTAAAAGGGGATGTCACATCAAGGGGGAGCTTTACTCTAACACTTGAGTCAAAGCATCTCATAACATATGAACACATTGAAAGCTTTATGTAAAAGTGTCAACCCCACTTGTGCGTAAACGACGAGTATGAGCTATGATCAAGTATTCTTACTTGGCTCCTAAGTCAATATACTCATATATATATGACTCCATGATGGCTAAAGTGCTTGGTAGATACTAGAGTGGTGGTGCATGTTTGCCATGTTTTATTTGACATCTTATTGTGTGAGCATGTTGGTATGCATATTTTCATTCATTCGAGGACATACACTTGTTGTTCTTTGGAAAATTTTTTTTAACCAATTGGGAGTTAAAGAATGCCTAAGTAACCCCTCTAGCTATCTATGCGTTCTCGTCTCAAATTCTATTCATGCCTCGTCACAAAATTTGAGCAAGCACCTCATGGACTCTCTATGTGAGTAGCAGTTGGAGCTATCGTTTTGACAAGGGATGGCTTCCAAAACCTCCCAAGTGTATCTCGGTTTGACCAACTCTTACATCTCGGTTCCACTAAAGCACTAGGGTTGATCTGGGTTTTTTAATATTGGTACCACCGATTGAAAAAAATTGGCGTCACCGAGTTGCCGTGCCAAGAAGAAGGAAAACATCTCAGTCGAACCGGTTTGATTTTTCAATGTCACCGATAGTAGATGGGTATATGTATATCCGCGACCCCTCAACTTGAAAATTTCTTCAAACCCTCGGTCTGCTGCACATTAGTGCTCCCTCCGCCCTCGTCTTTAGGACTTTGTCGTTGCTTCCCGTGCGCCCTCACCATAGGAATCCGCCGCCATCAACGGAAACGCCCCCGCCGTTTCCGCCATAGACGAGATTTAACCAATCGGGGTAAATCTCCAACCCCTCTTGCACTCCATGTCTGATTCGCATGCATTAGGACGTATTTGATATTTTGCCACGATTTGCAATATGTATATCCACGAGAAGATCCCGTAGAATTAGACGAACAAGAAAATTTAAGTTTAGGTTTTCGCTATATGCGTTTCGGTGTCACCGATGTGGGTTACCCACAGCACAAAGGACTTCTCGGTGAAACCGAAAGGTCCTAGCGGTGTCACCGATTTGGAGTTTTACGGTTTTTGAAAACAACTTTGGTGAGATCGAGTCACGTTTTGGTGAAATCGAGAACGACGACCAAGTTTGTGTTGATGAAGTTGTATGTCTGAGGCACTCCGGAATTTGAAACTCGGTGGAACCGAACCCCGCATTATGGAAATATGAAACAAAGTTTTTGAGTTCATATTTTGCAAAAAGTCTGAATTTTGCGATGCTCATCGTGTCCACTCCTCCATATCTATTCACAGGGTCAGTTCCTAGCCATGTCAGATTCACAGGATAGTCAGAATGCTTTCAGAGAGCCAAGTCCAGATCTTAATGCTGGCACTAGTCGAGAAGCTAGCTCTTGAGACCCTGGCACCCCTTGTTCTCATGACTTGCACAAGGCAGCCACGAGGGCCAAGAAGAAGATGAACTCACATGAGAAAGATGCGGATTTTATTCCTAAGGAAAATACTTCCAAAAGGATTCCATTCAAAAAGAAGTATACTAGCACTGATTCTATGAGAGCTCATGAGTCAGCCACAAAAGGAGTGAGACTTACTCTTGAAACCCCTAACATCTCCAAGCAAACAAAGGCATTGGCCAAGAGGCCTGCCAAGAAGAGGGAGAGGACTAAGTGAAATTTGTTTTCTCAACTTAGTAAAAAAAATTGTTTTCGCACTGATTGAAATCAATTTTTAACTGAGTGAAATTTGTTTTCACAACTTAGTAAAAAAAATTGAAATGAGTGCAACTAGTATTTCAAAAAATATAGTTTTATGAGATCTGCGAAACAAGATCAATCGAATGAAATTATTACTTTGAAATCTACAAAGCAGGAGGGAACCCTTTTATGAAATAGTGAAAAAGTGTTATGTTTTATGAAAGTATTCCAAAGACAATTAAAATATATAAAATAAAAAGTAGTTCAAATATATCCAAAATTTATCTTGTTCTAAAGATCTTTGCACCACGAATTCAAATATATAAAAATTTCAATAATGAATTTTTGGTTCAAAAGATATGAATATCGTTAAAAATCTCAGAATGAAAATAAAATGCATGTTCAGTGCATGGGAGAGAGAATGCATGCATGTACTGTTATTTTTCTCCATTCTAACTCTCTCTCCACTGTAAAAGGCTGGCATCCATTAGATATGTGTACTTTTTGTCAGGATGTATTCATGGTGTACACAACGAGAAATAATTTACGCAGTTATATCACACGAATCTTAATGAAGAAATGCATATGTGGTGGATTTAGCACCGGTACAGCTCCGATAAAAAAACTTTTTCACCAACCGAAACAGTAAATTATAAATATCTTCATCATATATATGGTTCCTACCTACTTTTTCTCCTTTTAATTGAATACTTTGTGATTAGCGTTATATGATTTTTTTCATTTTATCATGTCCATGAATTACGTCCGGACATAAAAACGGACATATATCGAATGAATTTGCGCATGGATGTTGGAGATGCTCTAAACCCATCCGGAGGCAGTGCCAGTCGTCATCCACACATAGTTCGATGCGTGGATCGTCAAAGCATCTTGTGGAAAATCAAATCTTCTATGAATTCGTATACTCATTGTCAATCCCAACAGGAATGTACTGCACCCCTTAAAAAACACTGTTTGCGTCCCGAGATGAGATCTGTAATCATGAAGTCCTATGCGTCGGTATCACACTGCATGAACACCCTGATAATGGTGCTTAAACAAGTTGCAGCAAATCAGCTTCAAAAGAGGAAATTCCCAAGGCGATTAGCTAAGGGGGCATACTCTATCAGCATCAATCTCAACAAAGCAAATCACGTACACGCCCATCAAATCATGGAGCGCCGCTGTTACGCCGCCCTGTCCATTGTCATCATCCCCTTGCTGCTTACTAGGCCACACTGGTCTGAACCCCACTGCGCCGTGGTTTCTTCCCCTTGTCCATGACTCGAACCCCTGGATCCTACCAGATCGTTCGGGTGATGACACAGTACCACCAGACCAGATCAAGCAAGCCGCGCTCGCTCCGGTAAGTGGGCTCACGTCAATGCCAGTTCGCGTATCGATCATTCGGCGTGATCGGGAACAGCAGTTAGGAATACGTTCAGGCGCAAGCTTACGCGTCGCAGGTGGCCCAGGGCATGTGCCGGATCGCAACTAGACCTGGACCGACAGTACGTACGTACGCTGGACGGCTGATGTGCACACGCTCGATGCAGTGGCACGAGTTCGATGGATTATAATTAGTTCAAGTGGCGACGTTGTTTTCATGGAAGCTGATCATGCTGCATGGCCCCGGCCGGCCTTGGCTTCGCGTCGTTGTTGCATATGTCTAAGCCCATGGTGGCGTCCGTCTCCAGCATGGGGGGCGCTGGACCTCGACGCCTATCGTGCTCCAATGCATGAACTGTCGGGGAGAAGGACATAGGCACAGAAGGTTCCGTTGTACTCTCATGTTTGGAACGAACATATCTGCAGAGGCGAAGGCGCATCTGAACCACAAAAGAACCGGTGTGACTGACTGATCGATCAGGTCGGTGGAAGATTGCGACAGTTAGGTTCCTCGCCAGCTCCGGACTCGCCGTGAGTGATGACACCGGCCGTAGCGGACACGCTGGTCCCGTGAAATTCAGGTGAACTTTACCGACCGTGATGATTCACAGAGGGCGAATCAACTAGAGTCGAGAGATGTCATGCGTATGCATTCAACTATATATTGGCTCGGGAGTAGGACAGGAGCTTCTCATGACTCATGAGCTGCTGGAATATGGTCGATCGTGCCGCTGATGACTGATGAGCATCCATACTAGGACCACTAATTCTCAACTTCTAGTTCGTTCTCGCGTATGGCGCAGCAGTAGGTCTATAAAAGGATTAAAATGGTACATCATCATGCATGGTCGGCGCACAGAGGACAGACGATGACCAATTTATTGCCTGTTATAGAATGGGCACATGATGGTGTATGCTAGACCATCACGCAACGATATTGATGAACATTTTCAGGAAAATGGTTTTATGCTGGTCATACATCAGATCAATAAAAATATGAGAAATGATTATGATCAACCGGCCGATCAAAAAAGTTGCATCCACCGCCTGCGTTGCTTGACATGTGTCCTATTGGACCACATATCTCTCTCTCATCTTATCTTTGTAACAACGATGTTGTTACAGAATGATGACACCGAACGACGACTACGCAAGTGCGTGGGCAGCTGAAAATAATGTTGTAATTTTTGTAACATGGATTTTGTTACACAAAATTAGATTTAATGGAGATGTTATTGTAAATTTTGCAACAACACCGTTGTCGTAGAAAATTATGGAACAAGGTTGTGCAACATGAGTCTTGTTACAGAAAACTAAAGAAGAGGTGGTTTGACAACATGTGTCGTGCTGCAGAAAACTAAGAAAGAGGTTTTGTGCAATATGGGTCTTGCTATAGAAAAATAGAAAAAAAGATGATTTTGAAACAAGGATTTTCTTGTAGAAAATTTGAAAGAAAAGATCTTACAACAAAGATCTTGTTGCAGGAATAAAAAGTTTTGTAACAAGAATAGTGTTACAAGGAACGATACGAGTAGCTCTATCAATGAATCGGACGGCTCGGCCGACGCGTAGCACGTCCCAAAAAATATCCGAAATTTATATTACGTCAACTAGATGTACATGAATTGTACAGTAGAATTTAAGCATGCAAATTTTTGACCCCTATATCACGTCCATTTGCTTGCTGTAGAAAGCAAAAACGAGTTGTGTGCCCATACACAGTTGATGCTTTGGACCTCCCCTCTATAGTTTTTCTTTTTCCAGCAACATGTGAACATGTTTTCCAGGGAAAATGGACCAAATCCATAATCATCATGGTCACTTGGGAACTAACTATGAAGGAGCACAATAGCAGCATTTTCAGCGGATATTTTTGTTAAAACAAGGTATTAGAGTTACATTCGGTTAGACTGCCTAGCCACATATATTAGAGACAGGTATTCTGTTTAGATTGTATTCTCATCTCTATATCTCCAACCTCGTGTACTATCTCTTCATTGGGTTAAACATCATCTGATTACCTTGTAAGTTGTAACACAAGCAATCATCAATATATATCATCCGGGTTATCATGTATGACAGTTAAGATGCTTTCATCAATCTTAAGATGGTAGACTCTTCCACCCTGTCTAGCTCGCATCCACCCCTCTCACATCGTTCTCAAAAACCATCGCCAGAACCTCCAGCCGTCGCCAGATCCCTTTCCTACAATCATGTCGTCTTCATCCTCTGCCCTCACTTCTCGCCTAAACAACAACACCTCCGAGCCCCTTACCCGCACCAACTATGTCCTTTGGGGTGCCCAAGATATGTCCCAAATCATTGGTGCCGGCCTCTATGGCTGTTTAGATCAAACAATCCTATAACCCTCAAAAAACATATGATGCGTCTCAAACATATCTATTTTTCCAAACACTTTTACTCCTGTTTTGAATTCTAATTTGCACGATTTGAATGAAACTAACCCAGGAATGATGCTGTTTTCAACAGTACTGTCACGGTGTTGTTTTCGTGCAGAAATAAAAGTTCTCGGAATCAGATGAAACTTTTTATGGATTATTTCTACAAAACATAAGAATTATTGGAGCGAACACCCATGAGAGGGGGGCAATTTGTTGGTGCCAAGCTAACACGACACCCCCTCGGCGCGCCTTGTTGGCTTGGGGCCACCTCGTGGCTCCTCTGACCCTAATCCCAGTCCTATAAATTCATAATTATGAAGAAAAAATAGGCTAGAAGTTTTCATCACGTTTAACGAGATGGAGCCGCCGCCACCTCATGTTCTTTCTCGGGAGGGCTGATCTGGAGTACGTTTGGGCCTCCGGAGAGGTGGATTCGTCGTCGTCGTCATCATCAACCCTTCTCCATGATTAATTCCATGATGCTCACCACGGGGAGTTAGTAATTCCTTTCTAGGCTTGGTAGACGGTGATGAGATTTGTCGGGAATATAACCCCACTATGTCCTAAATTTTTAGAATTTTAGGAGTTACAGAAGTATATGTTTCATCTACATCTTTCGAGAATGTGCTGTTTTTCACACATTCTTATTATAGTTGCTTTGTGCGCTAATGTTTTGAATTTTTGTTGAGCCCCATTAACTTCACAACCATAGAACTGTGATAGCATACAGTGGGTAATGTTATATTATAATTGTAAAATAATGGTATAGCAGGACTTGATGATATTTGATGTTATATGAGCTGACCTCTCTAATAAAAGTTATGTCAAGTTTTGTGTGGATGAATGTTCGAAGATCGAGGAGGTATTGATATGAGAAGAATAAGGATAGGAAATATCTCAAGCTTGGGGATGCCCAAGGCACCCCAAGTAATTATTCAGGCTACTCAAGTGTCTAAGCTTGGGGATGCCCTGGAAGGCATCCATCTTTCTTCTTCAACAATTATCGGTATGTCTCGGTTTTTGTTTTGCTCACATGATATGCGTAAATTCTTGGAGCGTCATGTGATTTTTATTTTCCTTCTAGCAATGCACCATTTTGGTATTGGAAAGTTCGTGGTTGATTTATATAATGCACTTTGCACTTCACTTATATCTTTTGAGTATGGCTTTATAAAATGCTTCATGTGCTACATGACTTTTATTTTCCTTCTAGCAATGCACCATTTTGGTATTGGAAAGTTCGTGGTTGATTTATATAATGCACTTTGCACTTCACTTATATCTTTTGAGTACGGCTTTGTACAATGCTTCATGTGCTTCAATTATATCATTTGAAGTTGGATGCGTGTTTCTCTACATATAGAAAACCTTTATTTGTAGAATGCTCTTTTGCTTCACTTATATTTATTAGAGAACGGTCTTTTATAGAAAGAATTAAACTCTCGTTCTTCACTTATGTTTGTATGATAGTTAGTAAACATCGACTGTAATTTGCATGGGTTATAAGACTAGTCCAAAAATAATAGCTATTCAAGGAGTGATAATCAAAACCTTCATGTACCACATTAAAGAGAAGTTGTGGGTTAATGATACTGATGTAGTAATGTGAAAGGGTGTGAGTGCATCATTGTTGAATTGTAGAAGTGTCGGTACCAAGAAGTGTTCAACTTCTTGTTCATCTAAATATTAAAAGGGCATGGTGATGATATGGGAGCATTTCTATTCCACATTGAAATCCTAGTGTTGTTTCGAGTCGGAGTGGCGTGATGCTTAATTCCTCCCAACCCTCTCCCTCGGGGCATGCGAGTAGTACTTTGATTTATGATAAAACTAATAAAACTTTGTAATAAGTATATGAGTTCTTCATGACTAATGTGACACCATGGACATACGCAATCTCACCTCCTCATATTTGCTAGCCTCTTCGGTACCGTGCATTTCCCATTCTCACCTCAAGGATTGGTGCAGCTTTCGCCGGTGCATCCAAACCCCGAGACATGATACGCACTATTGCACATAAGCCTCATTATATCTTCCTCAAAACAGCCACCATACCTACCTATCATGGCATTTACATAGCCATTCCGAGATATATTACCATGCAACTTTCACTGTCACTTCATATGACTTGTACTTCCATTGTCATATTACTTTGCATGATCATAAGATAGCTAGCATGATATTTCCATGGCTTGTCCATTTTTTATATATTTTTCTATGCTAGATCATTGCACATCTTGGTACACTGCCAGAGGCATTCATATAGACTCATATCTTCCTATCAGTTTTTCATATCGAGTTGTAAGTAAATAAAAGTGTGATGATCATCATTATTAGAGCATTCTCTGAGTGAGGAAGTAAAAAAGGGGGAGGCCAAATGAGCCCACCATCCGAAAAATGGGGGAGGCGAAAAAAGGCCCACCATATAAAAAAATAAACAAATAAATGAGAGAAAAGGAGAGAAGGGACTTTGCTACTATCCTTTACCACACTTGTGCCTCAAAGTGGCACCATGTTCTTCATATATAGAGTCTATTTTTTTGTCACTTCCATATGCTAGTGGGATTTTTTTATTATAGAACTTGGCTTATATATTCTGATGACGGACGTCCTCAAATGTTTGAGGTCTTCATGAGCAAGCAAGTTGGATGCACAACCACTTAGCTTCAGTCGAGCTTTCATACACTTATAGCTCTACTCATCTGTTGCATGGAATCCCTACTCATCGCATTGATATCTATTGAAGGGCATCTCCATAGCGTGCTGATACGTCGAGTTGATGCGAGACTTTCTTCTCCTCTTTTACCCCTTTGAAACCTACCACCACATTCCATTCCAACTATATGCTATGTTCATGGTTCACGCTCATGTATTGCGTGAAGAAAAAAAAGTTGATGCATACTGAAAAATTATGATCGAATTGCCTTACTTGGTGTCGTGGTTTTGTCACGGCAGATGTCCTCGTGAAAGGACTTAGTATTGGAGCCATCGCACTTTGGTGGCGACTCAAAGGGGTTGAACGGGAGTGAGACGACGATTTACCCAGGTTTGGCCCCTCGTGAGGAGGTAACAGCCTACGTCCTGCTTTGTGTTGTATTGATGGAGTTTCGATTACAAGGAGGGCGTAACTCGCCAGACCTAGCACTCGATGATTTCTAACCTGCCCTCTTCTTCCCTGGGACTCGCCTTTATATACAGGTCGAGTCCCTAGGGTTTGCAAGGGTCCTTTCCTTTTTACAAATCGTGACTCTTACAATCTCTAAGTCGCCACCTTTCCAAAGCTTGGATACCTTTCCTACTATGGACTCTTCTCGGAAGTCGTAAACCGCCATACAACCTTCGGCCTTACCAGGCCAAGGCCCGAACCACATTTTAAAAGGATCACCAGCTTTGGTGACCCGGCCCAACTAGGGCGGGTTATCAACAGATAATATCCCCAACATTAGGCCCCAGATTGACTTGAATTTCCTTCATGCCAATATCCTTACACAATTAAGGGTGATTCATCTTCACTGCTCTTATACACCATGCACTTAAACCGCCATCTGTTCTGGAAAAACCTGAGTCGCCAAACCATTTCTTGTTGGCACCTCCTTATCCCTTGAATCCCGGAAAAGATAATGACGTAATACCCAACGAATCCTTTGGTATCGTTATCCCAAAAATTTCGGGGCGCCATCATGGCGAATCTTTATCTTTTGGTAGTTCCCGCTCGTGGCACCTTGATCCTAGCGCCCGACCTGATAAATAGGCGGGAGGAAGGGACTGGGCGCATTCCACCTACCAGTCTTGTCGCCCTTCTCTTCCCCACTATTGCAGCGAAAAAACCCTCATCGTCTCCTAAGACCTCCGCCGCCACCCGAAGACCTTGTCGCCATCCGAAAGCTTCGGCGCCGCCCGAAGACTTCGTCGCCCTCGAGCACCTCGTCATGGCCGAGCAGTTCGTCGCCATTGACCGTCTCGCCGCCCTCGAGCACCTCGTCATGGCCGAGCAGTTCGTCGCCACCCGAGGTTTTCGCATCCGTCCGAGACCTCCATCGTCGTCCGCGCATCTCGTCGCGGTCGAGCAGTTCATCACCGTCGACCGTCTCCAGTCGTATCCACCAGGTTAGCTTTCTACCATTTAAGAACAGATCCAAGTTTCTTTTTGAAGTTCACCCTTACTGCGTTCTTGGTGCCTCCCGAATGGCTTTATCTGTTCCTGATTAGTTGGCGGCGATGATAACGAGAACAACGATGTCCTTCATACCTTTATTTGTTCGACCTCTACTTGCATACTCAGAATAGGGCTTCACCAAATCAATATTACTGTCCCCACCTTAGCCGCAGGTTGTTATATCGAGTCCTTTTCCGCATTCATTTCCGTCTGCCTGGTAGATCCATAATCTATTGCTTGTCAAGTGAAATCTGTTTGTAGCCTCATACTTCACCATTTTGACAAATACCACTGATGCTCCGAAACATCGCACCTTTAAGTAGCAAGAATTTCATAAGCCGCCCCCGGCAACCTGACCCGGACAAATTATTTGGCGAGTCAAATGAAATTGTTTCACCATTTTCAGTAGATGTTTGGCGTGTCAATTCACCCGTAATTTTATCCCTTTGTAGCATGGGCGCCGTTTTCAAAAGCGACTGGCTCCCCACCAAGGTTAATGATGCTGTACTAGATGATTATGTGAAAACGGGAAATTTGGACCCTCAGGAGGTTATCGGTTGGCGCACCGGGTTAGGAGAAGAAATCCCCAATCCCAAGGAAGGGGAAATAGTTGTTTTTGTCGAACACCTTGAGCGGGGCTTTAATCCGCCTGGATCGAAATTCCTCACAGACGCCATGGCTTTTATGAATGTCCGCCTCCAAGATCTAGGGCCCAACTCGATAAGCAATCTATGCCAGTTCCAGGTGTTTTGTGAGGCTTACTTGCAGATGGAACCCTCAGTTCCCTTATTCTGGTACTTCTTCCACTTAAATCGCCAAACAGAATTTCACAATGGCCCCAGCCTGGAGCTTGGTGGTGTCAATGTTCAGCGCCACAGGGATAGCCCATTTCCGTCACTCGCCATGCCAAGCCACCCCAAAGGCTGGGACGAGTCTTGGTTCTATTGCTAGGAGACTTCGCCTGAGGGCGAGAACAAACTTTTGGGTTACAGGGAAGATCGCCTTCCAAAAATATTCAAACTCCCAAACAAGCTCACCGAAGAGGAGGAGTCAGACTTTATCCCAGTATTGTCTGAGTTAAGATCTTTGACAAACAACGGCCTTACTGGAGTTGACTTGATCCGCTGCTGGGTCGAATGGCGTATCCTCCCTTTAAGTCGCCGGGACGGGTTAATGTGTGAATTTGACGGCACCCTAGATCATCCTCAGTGCTACTTCCACACGGCTCTGATGGAAAATGACATTGTAACCATCATCAAGAAGCTGACCGGCGAGCCCGCCGCAAAATGCGGCCAAATAGGTATTAAACCTTTCTGCAAAATTAACCCAGCACCAAAGGTAAATAACTTTAACCCGCCTTTTGTCTCTTATTCCTTACGTCTTATTTGAACTATGACCTCTTATAAAATATGCCATTTCAGAAAGGTGATAAATTTTGGTCTAAGAGGCCAAAAAAGTCAGCCATGAAGCAAGCTAGGCCGCCTCCAAAGAAGAAATCCAAGGGCAAGGGCAAAGCTGTTGTTACCGAGCCATCTGAAGCCGATGAATCCCAAGTCAGGCGACGCACCTTCGGAGGTAAAAAATCCTCTTTTAACTCGCCATCAATTACTGATAACTTTGTATTTACACCTCTGTATCTCTTGCATAGAATGAAGACAATTAAAGCCAGGAGGATTCTGTAGAGGTAATTTATGTTTCCTCCAACTCATCTCCTTCTCCACCTAAGCCGGCCAGGAAAATTTGTGGGAAAGTTCCCTTCTCACACTCAAATGCTTGTTTGGATCCAAATTTTCTTCTGAAGAAAGCACAACACACCTCAAATCGGAAAACTCGAAGTCATTCTGGCGATCTGGTGTCCGGTTTACCAACAAGAAACAAGAAAAGGCCAAATGAGGTATCTTTTAATAACACTTCTTCGGGTATTTTTGGATCGCATTTGTAACTCGCTCATATCTTCGAAGTATAAATTTTTGCAGAGTTCTCCTCCTACATCTGGCGACTCAGTAATGTCGGCACTTCCACCGATGATCCGTGTCCCTGGGTAAACCTTTGATAATATTTACTTTTAGTTTAATGATGATAAATTTTCAGTCCTTTAAACACAGCCCCTTCTCCTTTCAGGGCACAGGCGAAGAAAAGAAAAACTGGCGGGTCAACTCCCATTACAACTTTGGAGCCTATCGAAAAGTCGCCGCCGATTCAGGATAACCCGGACCAGGACAAACATGAAGATCAAGTGGATCTCCCCAGCTCTCCCAAGGAAACCATGGATGCACCTAACCCACCAAGTCCATTGACAACAGCAGAAGACACGGACGCTGTAGTTATCACCGGTACTCGCTTCTCTAAACCGGCCACAATGGTTTTATCGAAGCATGTATCATCATCAGCTCAACCTATTCTTGAGCATGAACTTTCCAAGGCTAAGCTCTCCCAATATGAAAATCTGGAATTCAAAGAACTTTGCTCTGGCTTTGCAAGTCGTTTGGAGGCGAGTTATGAAATGGAGAAGAGCCTGCTTCAGATGTTGAAGAACAAACATGAGGTACATTTTGTTGTACACTATATTATCCTCATTAACCCCCAAGGGCCGGTTCATTAGTAAAAAGATGAGCCGGGTCTTGATGACTTGAAAAACTTTCGACCTGTAACCCCCAAGGGTCGGGTCATCAGTAAAAAGATGAGCCGGGTCTTGATGATTTGAAAAACTTTCGACCTGTAACCCCCAAGGGCCGGGTCATCAGTAAAAAGATGAGCCGGGTCTTGATACTGTATAATTTTGTCTAAAAAATTATACATTAGCCCCCAACTGTCACGGATGTTGCTTGCAATAATTCTGAGACTTGCCCCTTAACTATATGCTTCAACACGAATCACTTATCCAAACTGAATCAGCCCTTGGTGACTTGAAGAAAAGTTTATCCGATCAGCAGGATGCCCGGGCCAAATCAGAAGAGAAGTATCAACTAATCTTATCTGAGATGGAGAAGCTAAAAGCCGACTTAAAAAGGGCTCAAGCTGATCAAGATGCTTTAACAAAGCGAGCAGAAAGAGCTGAAGCCAAGTTGGATACTGTGCAACAGGAGCTGTTCGGCTTAAAGCAACATATCTCAAACATGGCGGAAGCCGTCTTTGGTAAAAACCAACTCTTGACCTTTGTAAACAAATAGCTTTATATAAATCGCTGACTATCGTTACCTCTTATACAGGTCCGAGAGCCGCCAACCTTCAGGATGATTGCGTCCTGATGCTAAAGGCGATTTACACGTTGACGGAGCAGCTATATACCGGGAGTGTGCTGACTGTGAAAGCAGTGATGGGCGCCAAGGAACCTATAACATCAATAAAGAAGATGCTTGGCTGCTTATCACTCTTCCTCCCCAAATTGGCGAGTTAACTCGGTCAGCCGCCCGGAAAGGAGCGCTGACTACACTGAGTCGGTGCTTAGCATATGCTCCAGAGATAAACCCAGAAGAAGTAGCGGCGGGATTTCCTCAACTCAAGGATGATGGGTCAGAATTCGCTGAAGAGGACTGTCAACGTGTTGTCAAGGACTCCCGTTTGGCGGCGACTCAGCTTGCTGCAAGCCTAGATTTATCAAAATACCAAGCCGCCTACGACAACAAAAACAAGAAGGTTAACCCGCCGACCTTTGTGACGACCAGTTTAACTCCGCGTCGACCCAAGAATCCTTTTGACTTGGACGCAGATCTCTCATCAGTGCCGACCGATGAAGATGAGTTCGCCGCGTTATCCAAGTGTAACTGGGTACTGGGCGACTTGCAAATTGAAGTTGGCCAAAGCTCACAGCAGGCTGATCCAAGGGCATCAGCAGAATAACACCTCATTGATTTGGCCATGAGAGCCATGTAATAGGTCTCTTTAGGAATCAAAACTGCTTCTGTGATATCTTAAAAAACCCTTATGTCGCCCTTAAGGCATTTTTTGAAATGCTTGATCCGCCGTTTGAGACTTTTATCATAATGCTTGATCCGCCGTTTGAGGCTTTTATCATAATACTTGACCCGCCATGGCTAGAGTGATTTTGATCATCAACCTGTTCTAATCTTGAAAACATATATCAAACCATCTCTATGAGTAATAGGTGATAACAAATAGCAATCGCCCCAAGATATTTTGAGGCGAGTCAGAAAAAAGTCTGAAAAACCTTGTGGCAGTGCCATGGAGGTAAAAAATAGCAATTTTGTCGGCTCATAAGGTCGCGATAGGATAGGGCGAGTCAAACAAGCTCAAGCTCCACCCAAGGGAGACTTTTGTATCAAAAGCTCAAGTATTTAGACCGGCTGATCAGGCACAAGTCAGGCTTCAATGAAGCGGGTTCAATGAACCAATGGTTTCTCTATTTTCCATGTGAGGCGCTTGCCGGTACCAGACATGTTTTAACCAAGGCAAGTTCAGGGTCCATGAACGGAATAACTCGCCAAGAGTTCATGGGTCCATATGGCGATTCGGCCAACACACAGTCCAGTATAACCATTTGTAATGCGGTGATTTTTCGCAGGCCAAATGGGTAGTAAGGTTGATCTCAGTGAGAGGAAGCCCCCAAGTGACCTATGATTAAGGGAACGACCGTCATAGGATTGTAGAAGCGTATACACTATTACCACAAAACGACTTGGGAATACACTGTCCTCAAGTAAGTCGGTCTAATCCACAGAATCATATAAGACGCCTATGTTTGAATCGCGCGCTTGCGGCGACTTCGATCCTCTTTGGCTTTATCAATACCCAGTTTCATAATAAGCGCATCGTGGCGACTTAAGCTCTTCGGTATAGATAGCGTCCACGTTTGGGCGACTTGTTGATAAAAGAATAAAGATCCATACCTTTCAATAAGATGAATTAGCAGGAAAGCCCCCAAGTCGGGAAGCATTTAATTTTATTGCTTTATAGGAAATGAAAAAGTTACAAAACGTAAAGCTTAATAGCTCAAGTGTAATAAGGCCGCAAGTGGGCAATATTCCAGGGGCGAGTCGACTCAGCCTCCATGGTTGGCCGATCAGGCCGTAGATCCACCAGATAGTAAGACCCGTTGTGAAGGTTTTTGCTGACGATGAACGGTCCTTCCCATGGTGGCGATAACTTATGCATGCCAGTGCGATCTTGTATCAGTCGAAGCACTAAGTCGCCTTCCTGAAAGGTTCGGCTCTTGACCCGGCGGTTGTGATAACACCGTAAGTCCTGCTGATAAATGGATGAACGGGCTGCAGCCAAATCACGCGCTTCCTCTAAGGCGTCCAAAGAATCTTGATGCGCCAGTTCGTTGTTCTGTTCCACGTAAGCGGCGACTCTAGGCGAGTCATGCCTTATATCAGTGGGAAGAACGGCTTCTGCTCCATAGACCAGAAAGAAAGGGGTAAAACCCGTAGACCGGTTCGGGGTGGTTCGGATGCTCCATAGTACCGAAGGCAGCTCCTCAACCCAACACTCAGGGGTTCGTTCCAAGGGCGCCATGAGTCGGGGCTTGATTCCCCGTAAAACTTCCTGGTTCGCCCGCTCCGCCTGTCCATTGGACTGTGGGTGAGCAACTGCAGAAACATCAAGCCGGATGTGCTCACGATGGCAAAACTCCTACATCGCCCCTTGAGACAGATTAGTGCCAGTATCAGTAATGATACTGTGCGGATATCCGAACCGGAAGATCAACTTTTTCAAGAATTTGACCGCCGTCTCCGCATCGCAAGCTCCAACAGGCTCTGCCTCAACCCACTTGGTGAATTTATCAACCGCCACCAGCAAATGGGTTTTCTTGTTGGATGACATTTTAAAGGGGCCAACCATGTCTAACCCCCAGACCGCGAAAGGCCAAGTGATGGGAATCATCCTTAGTTCTTGAGCCGGCACATGAGCCTGTCGCCCATAACGCTCGCATCCATCGCATCGACGAACTATTTCCTCTGCATCTGCATGAGCCGTCAACCAAAAGAAACCATGACGGAACGCCTTTGAAACCAAGGAACATGACCCGGCGTGATGCCCACAATCTCCAGAATGAATGTCATTTAGAATTATGCACCCTTCTTCGGAGGAAACACATCTTTGAAAAAACCCGGAGGTACTTTGCTTATATAATTCGCCGTTGATGATCACCATGGATTTGCTTCGCTGAACAATTT
The DNA here is from genome assembly GCF_904849725.1 of Hordeum vulgare subsp. vulgare. Lineage (NCBI taxonomy): Eukaryota > Viridiplantae > Streptophyta > Magnoliopsida > Poales > Poaceae > Hordeum > Hordeum vulgare. The sequence goes on from NC_058520.1 coordinate 544,827,249, forward strand.
GGCGGGCCAACACTTCATCTGTAGGTAACTCGCCTCGGGCGAGATAGGCCAGATACGGAAGAACCCAGTCCGGCGTAACGTGGAGAGCCGCCACGAACTGGGACTCATGGTCTGGTATCGCCAACTCCTCCTCTGATGGCAAACTTACGGAAGGATTATGCAAAGTATCCAGAAAAACATTAGGGGGAGCCGGCTTTCGCTGGGAACCGAGACGCGAAAGGGCATCGGCCGCCTCGTTAAGGCGCCGGTCAATGTGATCAACCTGATAGCCATGGAAATGACCCGCCACATCGGACACAGCCCTCCTGTAAGCCGCCATCACAGGGTCTCGAGAATCCCAAGTGCGTGAAACTTGCTGAGCCACCAGATCAGAGTCACCATAACATTTGACCTGCATAAGGTTCATCTCCTTGGCGAGTCGCAAGCCGTGAAGTAAAGCTTCGTATTCCGCAGCATTCTTGGTGCATGGAAACATGAGTCAGAGAACATAGCATAATTTGTCTCCTTGAGGAGATACCAGTACGACGCCAGCCCCCGAGCCTTCCAACTGTCTGGATCCGTCAAAATAGATAGTCCACTATGTAAGATCAGGCCTGTCTTCTGGGGCCTGTAACTCGGTCCAATCATTGACGAAATCAACCAAGGCCTGAGATTTGATGGCCGTGCGAGGGGTGTACCGAACGTGATGCCGCCCAAGTTCAATCGCCCACTTGGCAATCCGCCCCGTTGCCTCCCGATTCTGGATGATGTCCCCGAAGGGAGCGGAACTAACCACTGTGATGCGATGTTTTTGAAAATAATGTTTAAGCTTCCGGCTTGCCATAAACACCCCATACACTAATTTCTGCCAGTGTGGGTATCGCTGCTTGGAAAGAGTTAGCACTTCGCTGCTAAAATACACCGGGCGCTGCACAGGGTATTCCTTTCCTTCCTCCTTCCTTTCAACGACCACTGCCACACTTACTGCTTTGGAATTCGCCGCAATATATAAAAGCATGGGCTCTTTCTCAGTCGGGGCGGCCAGGACCGGTGGGTTGACCAGTTGCCGTTTCAAGGCTTCGAAAGCTTCATCAGCTTCATCTGTCCAAACAAAATGGTCAGATTTCTTTAGCAATTGATAAAGGGGAATCACCTTTTCTCCCAGCCGGCTTATGAAGCGACTTAAGGCCGCAATGCGACCCACCATCCGTTGGACTTGGTCAACATTTGCTGGCTTCCCAAGGGAAGTAACCGCTTCGATCTTGTCCGGGTTAGCTTCGATGCCGCGCTCAGACACCAGGAAGCCCAACAATTTCCCTGCAGGAACACCAAAGACACACTTGGTGGGATTTAGCTTCATCTGATATACCCGCAGATTACCAAAAGTTTCCTTGAGATCTTCCAGTAGCGTCTCCCCCTGGCGGGTTTTAACCACAACGTCATCGACATAGGCGTGGAGGTTGCGTCCGATTTGGCCACGGAGGCAATTCTGGATGCAGCACTGATAAGTCGCCCCTGCACTCTTGAGTCCAAATGGCATGGACACATAACAAAAAGCCCCAAAGGGGGTTATAAAAGCTGTTTTCTCTTGATCTTCCACGGCCATCTTGATTTGGTGATATCCAGAATAAGCGTCCAAGAAGCACAAACGTTCGCATCCCGCCACCGAATCAATAATCTGGTCAATGCGGGGAAGAGCGAAAGGATCCTTTGGACAAGCTCTGTTGAGGTCTGTGTAATCAATGCACATACGGAAGGTACCATTCTTCTTGAGTACCAAAACCGGGTTAGCCAACCATTTGGGGTGGAAAACCTCCACGATGAATCCGGCGGCCAAGAGACGGGCAACCTCCTCCCCGATTGCCTTGCGTCGTTCCTCGTTGAACCTACGAAGATATTGCTGGATAGGTTTTGCCTTTGGGTCAACATTAAGATGGTGCTCAGCGAATTCTCTCGGCACACCAGGCATGTCAGAAGGTTTCCATGCGAAGATGTCCCGATTCTCACGGATGAATTCGATGAGCGCGCTTTCCTATTTGGGATCCAGACCCGTCCCAATAGTGAACTGCTTGGTTGAATCGCGAGGGACGAAATCCACCGTTTTAGTGTCATCTGTTGGTTTGAACTTGAGGGGCGGCTCAACATCTGTCGTTGGCTTTTTTAGGGGTGACATATCGGCCGGATCAACATTGGCCTGGTGGTATTTGAGCTCCTCTGCAGCACAAGCGACTTCTGCGTAAGCCGCATCCCCTTCTTCACATTCTCTTGCAATCCTCCTATCACCATCAACCGTGATGGGTCCTTAAGGTAAACATAGCATGGGCGAGCCATGAAACAGGCGTAAGCCGGCCGCCCGAACAACACATGATAGGGGCTTTTTAACTTGACCACCTCAAACATCAGCGACTCACTCCTGTAATTAGATGCTGTTCCGAATGCAACTGTGAGCCTGACTCGGCCTATGGGGTACGCCAATTTGCCTGGGACGGTTCCATGGAATACCGTGGTTGAAGGCATCAAATCTTTCTCCAATAGGTTCATCCTTTGGAAAGTGTCGAAGTACAAAATGTTGATGCTGTTGCCACCATTCATCAGTACCTTTGACAAGGTATATCCCCCAACTTGGGTAGCCACGACCAACGCTAAGTCGCCGGGATTGTCAACTCTTGGCGGGTGATCCTCCCTACTCCATGATATGGTCTGCTCGGACCAGTGGAGGTATCTAGGGAGTGTCGGCTTGGACACACTGTACGCTCGGTGACTCACCTTTTTATCATGCCTGCAAGAATTGGTGGTGAAAACGTGGTACTGCCCATTGCTTAACTGCTTGGGATTGTTGCGGAAGCCGCCATCATCATCCTGGCCCTGCGAAGCCCCCTGTGGGGGTGGTTGCTGAAAAACTCCGGGCGGGTTATACCGTCGCTGGTGATGCACTGGATACTGGCCGCTGCTCGGCTGCGAGCCACCCTGAGCCCCCGATTCGAGGAAACCTCCGAAGGGGTTCTGACGTTGGTTGCGTGCGCCGAACTTTTCCTGCCGTTGGTCCGGGTCACCGCTTTGCCCTTTTTTGATCGCCTCCGCCCGAAACTCCCGCATCACGTAGCAGTCCTCCCAGGAATGAGTCGCCGGGCCGTCTGCCATGGCGTGGTGCGGGCAGGGTCCTTTGAGTAACTCATTATAGTTGCGCGGTTTTTTGCCACTGTAACCCCTACTTTTCTTCTCGCGCTGGTTGCCATTATTGGTGTTGGTGTTGGCGACTAAGTCTGAAGACTCTTCCTGATGCCTTCTCTTGCTATTTGTTTCATGATTATGGTGGGCCCGTCCCTGGAACCGGGTATGATTCTTGGATGACTCGCCCTTTCTTGGTGAGCTAGTCTTGCCGCCATCCTCGCCGGGATCTTTGGTGTCGTCTTCCTCGGCGTACCTAGTGAGGGTATCCATCAGCTCCCCCATGTCTTGGACCTTTCGTTTGAGTCGCCCCAACTTCTGCACCAAAGGTTCGTAATGGCAATTCTGCTCGAGGATCAGCACAGCCTGAGCTGCTGTAATACCGTCTGACGAGTGAATGATTTCCGCGACCCGCCGCGACCAGTGGTGGGCCGAATCATCGGGGCATTGAACGCAGTGCTGTAGATCGACAATTGTCATTGGACGCTTGCAGGTTCCTCGGAAGTTTTTGATGAAGCGCTCTTTCAATTCAGCCCAAGTCTGGATACAGTTGGGAGGTAAGTTTTTTAACCAAGCACGCGCCGTCCCTTCGAGCATCATTGTGAAGTATCTGGCGCAAACTGCTTCGTTTACATCGAGCATGTCCATGGCGATTTCATAACTCTCGACCCACGACGCCGGCTCAAGGTCCGGAGTGTTGTTAGGCACCTTTCTTGGCCCTTTAAAATCCTTGGGCATTCGCTCGTTGCGAAGGGCGGGGGCCAAGCACGGCACCCCCACTCATCCGCCGCTCCCAACAAGAGGGGTTGCGGCGACTTGGATGTCCGGACGATCCCGGCCTGGCGGGTCTTGATGATCAGGCGAGTTGTCCTGGGCGATGAGTCGCGGTCCGCTGTTTACAGCGGGCTGGTCCTCTGGCCGACTCCTGGTGCGGCTTGCCTGGGGAGTAGAATGCAGCCTATCTAGGCTATGTGAGAACTGGGCGTTTTGAACCACCGCCGTCTTCAACATCTTAATGGCGTTCCTTGCCTCTATCTCGGCAGGAGTGTTGCCGTGAATCGGAAGGGATTCCAAATGGCGAGTTGCGGCAAGGACGTTGTCCACCGGGTTGGAAAAGTGACCTTGAGGTGTCCGGAATCGGGGGACGCGATCCGCAACTGGCTGGAACGGCGGGTTAGGCGGCTGGCCCGGCCCTCCCCCCGGGGAGGCTCCTGTCCCGGGAGTTCGCGGAGTGTCGAACAGGCGGGTCGGGTTGAGCTCAGGGGGCAGGCGACCCTGGTGCCTCCGCTGATGGACGGCGTCAGATGCGCGCTGGTGCCTTTCGAGCCGCCAGTTGTCAGTATTTAAGTGAGCTATCTCGGCGGTAATTTGAGCTTGTCGGGTCTCGATCCTGGCGGACTCCACCTCGGCATCCCGCTGAGCCTTTGCCACTTCTTCTCATAGTTTCGTCAATTCCGTGTTTACTGCCTCCTGGTTTTCCAGTGTGATGGGGGTCGCCATGAGCCTTGTAATTTCCGCTGCTAATTCCACCAAGATAGCGGCCGGGCTTCTAGACGTCTCGCCAGTTCCATCTCCGCCTGCTGGGTTTGGCGAGGGTTGAGTCGCCCCAGCCATGTAAACGGCGATCTAACAGCGAGTTCGGTCAAGAACTTCGAGGTCCATGGCCAGCGACAAGCCCCCAAGACAATCCCCATGTAGAGACTGGATTGAATCCGAATCGCCCATGGACGATTCGTCGTCGGTGTTGACCGGCGTGGTTTCCTGGGTCGCTGAGTGTTCTGGTTCCTGAGATCCCTGCGTGAATCCAACAAAGACCGGACGGGTTAGATTTGGCGTCGCGACCGGGCGGACGTACCTGGCCGGCTCGACGATGTCGGAGGAGATGTCCGGCTCAGGCACGGGCGATCCAATCATGTCGATGAAAACGTTGATCTTGCCGAAGGGGACCCTGTAACCAGACTAGATCGAATCCGCCTCGGGCCCCCATAGTAGGTTGTTGATGTAGTACTTCCCACGGCGGCTCCGAGTCATGAGCCCCGTCGCGTAGCTCCCAAACCCTGGTAGGGCTCCCTATGAGAACTCAACTCCACCGTGCGCAGGCCCCACGGTGGGCGCCAACTGTCGTGGTTTTGTCACGGCAGATGTCCTCGTGAAAGGACTTAGTATTGGAGCCATCGCACTTTGGTGGCGACTCAAAGGGGTTGAACGGGAGTGAGACGGCGATTTACCCAGGTTCGGCCCCTCGTGAGGAGGTAACAGCCTACGTCCTGCTTTGTGTTGTATTGATGGAGTTTCGATTACAAGGAGGGCGTAACTCGCCAGACCTAGCACTCGATAATTTCTAACATGCCCTCTTCTTCCCTGGGACTCACCTTTATATACAGGTGAGTCCCTAGGGTTTGCAAGGGTCCTTTCCTTTTTACAAATCATGACTCTTACAATCTCTAAGTTGCCACCTTTCCAAAGCTTGGAGACCTTTCCTACTATGGACTCTTTCCGGAAGTCGTAAACCGCCATACAACCTTCGGCCTTACCAGGCCAAGGCCCGAACCACATTTTAGAAGGATCGCCAGCTTTGGTGACCCGGCCCAACTAGGGCGGGTTATCAACAGATAATATCCCCAACACTTGGGAACCGTGCTGCTTGACATTTCTATTAATGTGGTGAAGATGGAGCCATGCCTTGTTAATATAATAAGATGAATGGGGGTAAACATTCTTTGAGGATCGTATGCTTTCAAAGATTGATAATTTTTTTGCTTGTGCTTATAAGTATTACTATGCCAATGTTTGTCAATTCATCGTTTCTCAATGAGCATAGATGCAAAAGATTACATATTGGGTAGCATGTCACATAAAAAATTATGTTTTATCATTTATCTACTCGAGGACGAGAAGGAATTAAGCATGGGAATGATTGTAGGTCTACAATGTATCTATAATTTTTGATTGTTCCATGTTATTATATTATTATTTTAGGATAACTTTTGAGTAAGTACTTACCAATTTATATTATTTTTGAGAACTAACCTATTGACCTAGTGCCGAGTGCCAGTTATTGTTTTTTGTGTCTTTTTTGTTTAGGAGAAATTCCATATCAAACGGACTTCAAACGCGATAAAAATTTACGTAGAATTTTTTGGAATATATTTGAATATTGGGAATCGGAATCAATGCAACATGGATGCCCGAGGGAGGCAAAAACCAATAGGGTGCAACCCACGGGGTCACGCCCTAATGGCTTGTGCCCACCCCTTAAGTCGGCTACAGCTCTCCTTTGTCCGGAAGAAAGATAATTTTCCGATAAAAATCCTCTCAAAATTTCAGCCTGATTTGATTTACGGATCTCCAAATATTTAAGAAATAGTGAAGGGCCAGAAAACACGTCATGAAAACAAGAGAGAAACACAAAGAGAAACAAAGAGAGAGAGATCCAATTCCGGAGGGGCTGCTGCCCTCCGGGAACCATGGCAATATGCACAAGAAGAGAAACCCTCCTCCCACCTAGAGAGGAGGCCAACGAAGAAGAAGAATAAAGGGGATATCCCCTCCCTCCCGGTGGCGCAGGAGCGCCACTAGGGCAATCATCGTGACGATGATCTACACCAACAACTTTACCGCCGTCACCACCAACTCTCTCCTCCACTATGCAGGGGTGTAAAACATGTCTTTCCTGTTGTAACCCTGCTTGAACATGGTGCTTAATGCTATATATTATTATCCAATGATGTGTGCCTATCCTATGATGTTTGAGTAGATTTGTTTTGTCCTACGTGTTAATTGTGATATGATGTTATTGATACGAGTTGTGTTTCGACATGGTGATGTCCTAAGGTGCCTTCCGTGAGGCGCACACGTGAAGGATTAACGCTGGAGGGTTTGCAATATGTTCATGATTCTCTTATAGTGGGTGGAGAGAGTGACAAAAACTTACACCCAAGTAAGGGAGTTGCGAGCATATGGGAGTAAAGAGGACTTGATGTTTAATGCTATGGTTGGGTTTACGATAATGATTTCTACTAGTTGCAGATGCTTGCTAGAGGTCCAATCATAAGTGCATATGATCCAAGTACGGAAAGTGTGTTAGTGTATGCATCTCCCTCATTGCATGCAATAAGTATCAATCATGTTATATTCAATTGCCTATGGACAATATTTATCTTGCATTGCGCAAAAAATCCTTCTACTTAACATCCCCTAACTTTTATTTACTTGCTCTTTATTTTCTTGCAAACCTATCTATTACACCTACTAAGTTCTTCTAGTTTCCTTCCCGTAAGTAATTTCATACTTGTTCTAGGTAAAGTAAGTGTTATCATGCGTAGAGTTTTATCGATGGTCGATAGAACTTGAGAGAATATTAATTCTGCCTTTATCTCCTCGTTGGGTTTGACACTCTTACTTATCGAAAAAGGCTACAAATGATTCCGTACACTTATGGGTTATAAAACCCACAAGTATAGGGAATCAATCGTAGTCCTTTCCATAAGTAAGAGTGTCCAACCCAACGAGGAGCAGAAAGAAATGATAAGCAGTTTTCACCAAGGTTTTGTGTGCAAGTGCTAAAATTAACACTGATAGATTGTTTTATAGCAATATAATTCGTAAAAAGTGACAAGTAACAGTAGTAGCAAAGGTGCAGCAAGATAGCCCAATCCTTTTTATGGCAAAGGACAGGTGTGAAAGTTCAGCAGTTTCTCCCGAGGAGACATGGGAATTTCTGTCTAGTCATGTTCATCATATTAAGATAATTCGTGTTTGATACTTTGATGATTTGATATGTGGGTGGACTGGTTCCAAGGTGTTGTTCTTACTTTAACTAACATCCTACTTATGATTACCCCATCTTGCAAGCATCCGCAACTACGAAAGAAGAATTAAGATAAATCTAACCATAGCATGAAACATGTGGATCCAAATCAACCCCTTATGAAGCAACACATAAACTGGGGTTTAAGTTTCTGTCACTCTCGCAACCCATCATCTATTTGTTACTCCACAAGGACTTCTCTTAGGCCCATAGCATGGTGAATTTTCATGCAGTCGACGTTCACATGACACCAGTAAGAGAAGTAACAACATCCATATCGTCAAAATATCGAACGAATACCAACTTTATATGATTACTTATCTCAAGACTTCTCACATGTCCTCAGGAACACTAATTACTACTCACAAATCATCAACGTGTTCGAGATCACAGGTGTAATAATAATAATTAAGGATATGAACATAATATCTTGCACCAAGTAATTAACAAGCATCAACTACATCATGTAATCAACACAACTTGTAACCCAAAGGTACCAATCTACCCAGAGGTACCAATCGGAGGTTTTGAGAGAAAGATTGAATACTAGATATGAACTAGTGTTGGGGATGATATGGTGCTGGTGAAGATGTTGATGAAGATTGGTCCTCCCAGGTAGGAGGAAGCGTTGGTGATGACGATGCCTTTAATTTCCCCCTCCCGGAGGGAAGTTTCTTCGACAGAATCTCTCTACTGGAGAGCAAAAGGGCCTATGCCTAAGTTTCTTCCTCGAGACGTTAGCGCTTCATCTCGAAAGACGACTTATGATTTTTAGGGTAAAATACACCATATAGGAGAAGATGGTTGCCAGAGGGCAAGATGGGTCCCCACAAGCCATTAGGGTGCGGCCAGGGGTGTCATGCCTGGTTGGCTTGTGCCCAGCTGGTGGGCCCTCTCTGGTATATTTTTGGCCCATAAATTCTCAAATATTTCATAAACAAACTCCATAAAGTTTTACATCATTTGGAGGAAGTTGATTTTTCAGCCTTTTTCTCGGTTTCTCGGTCCAGAATTCTAGTTTCCATATATTTCCCTCTCAGTGATGTAGCTTGCATAATTACAGAGAAAGAGCATAAGAATTGTATGGTAATAAGGGATAATGGGCAGGATCAACACAAATATCAATAGCAATTCATGATGCAAAATGAGTGTATCAACTCCCCCAAGCTTAGACCTCGCTTGTCCCCAAGCGGAAGCCGAGCTAAAAAATAATGATCACATGATTTGAGAGAGAGGTGTCAATCAAAATAGAATACAAGCATGAAAGCATCATGAATATTATCATAGCAGAAAGTATTTTATCATATAGCTTTTCACAAGGAAGTAACAATCCATTCACAACTATTGGAGTATGAAGCATAAACCTTATTGATAATCAACAAACTATGTTCTCGGCCATTGGGGCAATCATAGTTCATCATAATTCAGATGAGAGTCTATGTAAGAGCTTTATTTTTGGCAAGTTCACATACTGAACTATCATTTAATTTTCTATTATTGCTCACGCTCAAGGTATATTCTTGGAGCTCATGTTTCCATAGGACACATAGGAAGATAGGGGCTTGAATGATCTGCCACCCAGCTTATTTACCTCAAGGATAATATCAAGAATAATAAATCATGATCATTTACATCCACTTGGCTATATAAAACTGAATATTTTCTCAACACATGGTGCTTTCCACTATAGAATTAATAAATTGGAAGAGGGGTAGACATTATTGGCTCTAGCATAGGGTTGAACTCCTGAAAGTAAATTATAGGCCCTTCGTAGAGAGAAGCAGAGGTTGTCATGCGCTTTTAATTTGTTGGATGTATAAACTCTTAATGGAGAGGGACGCCACTTTATATCGCCCCTTATCATAGCAAATTTTATTATACACTCTCTCGCCTTTATTTCTTTGCCATCACAAGATCGTACAAATCTTATTTTCCCTTGCAATAAAACAACATACATACTTAGGAGCATTTTTTATTTCTTGATGCACCGATGAAAACTTACTTGAAAGATATTACTCAATCCATAGGTAGGTATTGTGGACTCTCATGGCAAGAAACTGGGTTTCAGTGTACTGGATGCACAAGTAGTATCTAAAGAAAGATCACATGTTGAAGGATCCAAGACCATTTGACTTCTATGTGAATATAGACTAGCATGATCATTACGTTGTCTTCCATGTCCAACATAACACTTGATCATTATATAATATTTTATGAAGGCTCGCAATCATAAAAGATGTCCAAGATAGTGTATTTATATGTGAGTCTCCTCTCCCCTATCATAATCTTCCTTAGATTGCAACAAAGACTAATACTATGTTTGTTTATTATCAACAACTTTTATCATTTATACCCTTTTGTGTGAATTCGTTATTTCTCATGAGATGAGAATATGATATCTCTTTCTTTTTATTGCCATGCTATGATAACGCGTGCCCACAGGTAAACCACAGAAACTCAACTAATCTTTATTATATAACTTGCGTACTCGATTACAAGGATAGATCGAACTCAAAGAAAAACATTCTAAGCAAAAGCAAATCTGAAATTTATTTCTAACTCACAAAAGAGCTAAGGATCAAACTAAGATAGATAGTAATGATGGAAGTGATGGTAATACAATACCGGGGCACCTCCCCCAAGCTTGGGGAAAGCCAAGGGTGGTGCCCATACACTTGTACTCAAGCGTTCTCCTCAGGTGATGGTGGTGGTGTAGTACGGGTGTTTTGGGTACTCCATGGCATAGACTCCCCATCATAGAAGGAAAATTTTGTCTTGGGATTCGTGAAACCAGCAGCGAAGCTCATCCTCTCAAACCTAGATTCATACTCACACTTTTGGCCTTGGAGTTCATAGAAGTGATCTTGGAGGTGATTGATCCAATCTTGGAGCTTAGAGAAAATCTCTCCCGCGCTCTTTGTGTCCAACTTGTTTTCCCGGATGAAATCTATGATCATAGAGTGGTTACCACTCACACCACACTCAACCATACCTTGGCACTTGAAGATCTGCTGCTCCACTATCGTAAGCCTGGCCTTCACGCTTCCCTCCTTCTTGGGACCTTGAACATCCCGGATGTGAAGCACCCCTCCTTCGTCTCAATGTCTTGAGGGTGCTTCATCACCTCCAGTAGGTAGGGGTTGATGACCTTCTCGAAGAACTTGTCCTTGGAAGGGCTTGGTGAAGTCATAGCAATCTAAATCTGTCAGAAAAACAGCTTGAAACAAGAACAGAGGAAAATCTCGCGATGCGGTGGTCAAAACACACACGACTATATATTCTGATTTTTTCCAGGTAAGAATACGTGCTGACGAAGAATTCGGAGTCCGGGAGGCGCACGAAGGCCCCACAAGCCATCAGTGCGCGGCCTAGAGGGCATGCCTTATTCGCTTGTGCCTCCCTCATAAGTCCCCTCGACCCCGTTTTATTTTTTTTATTTTTCTCAAATACCAAAACCAGTAAAAAAAGGAATTTTTGGAGTTGGTTTACTTACCGTACCACGTATCGACCCCTTTTTCAGGTTTCTAGAGTGTTCCGGAAGACCTCCCTTATGTGCTCCTCGAGTGTTATGATTTGGATGAGATTAGTTTCCTCATTAATGGGTATACCTGAAAAATAATGCTTTATGCTTTGCACATTCACCACTATCGGGATTTTACCTTTGAAGTTATTAATTTTTATAGCACCGTAGCGATAAACCTCCGCAACAACATAAGGTCCTTCCCATTTGGAGAGGAGTTTCCCTTCAAAGAATCTAAAACTAGAATTTTACAAAAGCACATAGTCTCCTATATTGAATTCTCATTTTTGAATTCTCTTATCATGCCATCTTTTAACATTTGCTTTAAATAACTTGGCATTTTCATAAGTTTGTTTCCTCCATTCATCCAGTGAGCTAATATTAAATAACCTATTTTTACTCGCAAGTCTAAAATCATAATTAAGTTCTTTAATTGCCCAATAAGCTTTATGTTAAAACTCAAGAGGTAAATGGCAAGCTTTTCCATTGACCATTTTATATGGGGACATCCCCATGGGGTTCTTATAAGCAGTTCTATAAGCCCATAAAGCATCATCAAGTTTCTTAGGCCAATTCGTTTTGGACCTATTGATAGTCTTCTGCAATATTAATTTTATTTCTCGATTGCTCAGTTCAACTTGACCACTAGATTGGGGATGATATGGTGATGTGATTCTATGGTTAACATCATATTTAGCTAGCAATTTACAGAAAGCACCATGAATAAAATGTGAACCACAATTAGTCATTAAATATCTAGAGACCCCAAACCTCGGAAAGATAAAGTCCTTAAGCATTTTAATAGAAGTGTTATGATCAACACTACTGGTTGGAATTTCTTCTACCCACTTAGTAACGTAATCAACAACAACTAATATATGAGTATATCCATTAGATGAAGGAAAAGGTCCCATAAAGTCAAAGACCCAAACATCAAATGGTTCAATAACAAGTGAATAGTTCATAGGCATTTAGTGATATTTACCAATATTACAAACTCTTTGGCATTCATCACAAGAAAGGACATACTTACGAGCATCTCTAAAAAGAGTAGTCCGGTAGAAACCGCATTGTAATACCTTGTGTGCAGTTCTGTCACCGACGTGGTGTCCTCCGTAGGCCTTGGAATGACAGTTCCTTTGAATTTATTCCTGCTCATACTCTAGTATAGAACGTCTAATAACACCATCTATTCCTTCTTTATAAAGATGGGGGGTCATCCCAAAAGTACTGCCGTAAATCATAAAGAATATTTTCTTTTCTTGATAAGTGAAGCTAGGTGGGATATATTTGGCAACAATGAAATTAGCATAATCAGCATACCAAGGAGAGCTACGTGAAGTATTAATAGTAGCAAGTTGCTCATAAGGGAAGTAATCGTCAATAGGTAGTGGGTCATCAAGAAAATTTTCCATTCTAGACAAGTTATCTCCTACAGGATTATCAGCTCCCTTTCTATCAATGATATGCAAATCAAACTCTTAAAGTAAAAGTACCCACCTAATGAGTCTAGGTTTAGCATATTTCTTTTTCGTAAGGTATTTAATAGCAGCATGATCAATGTGAATAGTTACTTTAGAATCAACAATGTAAGGCCTAAACTTATCACATGCAAACACAACTGCTAAAAAATCATTTTCAGTAGTAGCATAATTTCTTTGAGTAGCATTTAGGGTCTTAGTAGCATAATGAATAGCATTCAATTTCTTGTCCACTCTTTGCCCTAGAACAGTACCAACAACATATCACTAGCATCACACATAATTTCAAGTGGTAGTTTCCAATCGCGTGGTTTGACAATAGGTGCAAAAATTATGGCTTTCTTAAGTATTTCAAAGGCTTCTACACAATCATCATAAAAAACAAAAGGAATATCTTTTTGGAGAAGATTAGTTAGTGGCCTAGAAATATTTGAGAAATCTTTAATGAAACACCTATAGAACAAGCACAACCAAGGAAATCTCTTATACCTTTGATATCTTTTGGGCAAGAATTTTTTCTATTGGATCAACTTTGGCCTTATCCATCTCAATACTGCATTCAGAAATTTCAGGCCCAAGCATTATACCTTCTTTCACCATAAAGTGGCACTTGTCCCAATTCAAGACGAGATTAGTTTCTTCACATCTCTGCAAAACTTGATCAAGGTTCCTCAAGCAATCATCAAAGGAAGTCTCGTAAACGGAAAAATCATCCATGAAAACCTCAACAATCTTTTCATAAAAGTCAGAGAATATAGCAGTCATACATCTTTGAAAGGTAGCACGTGCATTGCATAGACCAAAAGGCATACGCCTATAAGCATAAGTTCCAAAGGGGCAACTAAAGGTAGTTTTCTCTTGGTCCTCTTTTGACACGAGTATTTGAGAGAATCCAGAGTATCCATCAAGAAAGCAAAAGTGTGAGTTCTTAGATAATCGTTCTAACATTTGACCAATAAAAGTTAAGTGCTAATGATCATTTCTAGTAGCCTTATTTAACTTCCTGAAATAAATTACCGTCCTATAACCACCTATTGTCCTTTGTGGAATAAGTTCATTTTTATCATTAAAACAACAGCTATACCACCTTTCTTAGGAACACAATGAACATGACTTGCCCATCTACTATCAGCAATAGGATAGATTATACATGCTTCCAAAAATTTTAGTATTTTACTCCTTACCACCTCTTTCCTCTTAGGGTTGAGGCGGCATTGATAATCAACAACTGGTTTAGGATCAGGTTCCATATTAATCTTGTGTTGGTAGAGAGTGGGTCTTATGCCTTTAAGATCATCATGAGTATATCCAATAGCAGCCCTCTGGTTCTTAGGAGTTTTGAGTAATATCTTTTCTTCATGTTCTGAAAGGTTAGCACAAATAATAAGAGGATATATCTTCTTGTCATCAAGATAAGCATATTTGAAAGTATTAGGTAAAGCCTTAATCTCAAATATGGGATCTCCCTTGGCTTGAGGAGGACCACCTAAAACTTCAACTGGCAAATTGTGCTCAAGGATAGGTTGTTGATCAGGGAGTATCCTATCTATTTCATTCCTTTCATTCAAATGCATATCATTCTCATGGTCTAGCAAGTATTGTTCTAGTGGATCGGGAGGAGGTACAACAATAGAAGCAAGACCAATTATTTCATCCTCACTAGGCAATTCTTTTTTCATGTGGATGTTTTCTAAACTTGGAGAAGTGAAAATCATGAGAAATATTACCAAAGCTCACTTTGACCTTCTCATTATCAAAATTAATTTCAGCATTGACTGTATTCACGAAAGTTCTACAAAATATGATGGGCAAAAGTTATCTTGTTCCAAACCAAGTACTCGGAAATCAGTGAGGTACTTGACTTTTCCGCACAAGACTTCAACATCTCTAACAATACCAAGTGGTGAAATAGTATCACGACTTGCAAGCTTAATACTCGCATCAATATCTTCAATTTCAGAGGGTGTTATATCATGCATTATTTCTTGATATAATGTAAAAGGTATAGCACCAATATCACACATGCCATGATAGCAATGATCTCCAATTTTAACTAAGATGACAGGTGTGCCTACCATCAGTTTATTTTTATCTAGTTCATCTCGTTTGTTTCTAACATGTTTCACAATTCTAGCAGCTTCATCACAGAGATAAATAACATGCTCATCAATATTTTCAACTATGAGATCTTTAAGTGTAACTATATTAGCCTCAACCCTTATTTGTTTAGAAGGTGTAGGTGTTCTAACATAACTCTTATTAACCACTATTGTAGCCTTCACATGTTCTCTAATCCTAAGAGGGAACGTAGGTTTCTCAATGTAAGCAGTAGGAACAATTGGATCAACATGGTTAACAATTATTTCCTCATTCTTAATTCTAACAGGTTCCTCGGGTATTTTCTCAATGGGAGGATGATATTTAAACCACTTTTCCTTGGGAATGTCAACATAGGTAGAAAAAGATTTGTAGAAAGTAGCTACTATCTCAGAGTCAAGGCCATATTTATTGCTAAACTCATGAAAAGGAGAAGTTTCCATGAAAGATTTAACACAATAAAATTTAAGCTTTATACCCGACTCTTTCCCTCCATTGATTTCCCAATCTTCAGAGTTGCGTTTAATATTTTCGAGAAGATCCCATCTAAATTCAATAGTCTCCTTCATATTGGAACCAACAACACAAGCATCGAGTAATGTTTGATCGTCAAGAGAAAGCCGGGCATAAAGATTATGTATAATCAATTCCTTTGAGAGCTCATGGTTGGGGAAGTGTGCATCATAGATTTAAGCCTCCCCCAAGCTTGAGCGATGCTTTATCCCTCACGAGGCCAACAATTATAAATAAATCTAATCATGATGAATTAAATGCATAGGATAAAACTTCTGTTGAAATTCTAGCTTCAAGCGATTCCAATCCCATGATCCAATATCATCCAATAACCTGTACCAAATTAGTGCCTTTCCCTCCAAAGATAAAGGGAAAATTTTCTTCTTAACTTTGTCTCCGGGTAGACCTGAAAGCTTAAACAATCCATAAATCTCATCAACATATATCAAATGGTAATCAGGATGAGTTGAACCGTTATAAGGATTAACCAGCAGTTTCTCTATCATACCTGGAGGAATCTCATAGTAAATATTTTCAGTAGGTTCAACAAGTTGAGGAACCATTTCCTAAATTCTGTTTGAGGCGAAGATGCACCCAACAAGCCACACAATGGGTGTCCGTTCATAGTGATAAGCAACAGTAAATTTCAACACGTACCAAAAGTGTTTCATTACCAATTTCCACTTACCAAAGGCGCTTCACTCCCTGGAAAGAATAGAGGATCAATAGTAGTCCTTTCAATGAGTAATGTTGTCGAACCCAACGAGGAGCACAAGGAAATGATAACCAGTTTTCAGCAAGTGCTAAAAGTAACAATGATAGATTGTTTTGTAGCAATATAATTCGTAACGAGTGACAAGTAACAATAGTAGCAAAGGTGCAGAAAGATAGCCCAATCCTTTTTATAGCAAAGGACAGGCCTGGAAGTTTTCTTATATAAAGCAAGTGCTCTCGAGGACACATGGGAATTTCTGTCTAGTCATGTTGATCATATTAAATTAATTCGTATTTGCTACTTTGATGATTTCATTTGTGTGTGGACCGGTTCTAAGATTTTGTTCTTACTAGAACTAACAACCTACTTATGATTTCCCTCTCTCGCAAGCATACGAAACTACAGAAGAAGAATTAAGATAAATCTAACCATAGCATGAAACATGTGGATCCAAATCAGACTCTTATGAAGCAATGCATAAACTGGGAGTCGGTGCACTAGTAATGGGGTACATAGTGCCCTTGACTTATGCACAGGCGTTAAGATCATAACCCCTCAAAGGAAACCGCCAACCCAAGCAAGTATCCAGAACCAGATGCCGGCAAGACCTACATAGAAGCCCAGGACGGGCCTGATACGTCTCCAACGTATCTATAATTTTTTATGGTTCCATGCTATTATCTTGTCAAACTTTAGATGTTTTGTATGCCTTTTATATCTTTTTGGGACTAACATATTAACTCAGTGCCAAGTGCCAGTTCCTATTTTTTTTGTGTTTTTGACCCTTTGGTTTAAACGCTGTCCAAACGGAATAAAACTTCTGAAAAGATTTTTTCCGGAACAGAAGATACACACCAGACTTGAGAACCAAGGCAGGGGCCAACAGGGGACCCCACAAGCCCCCTAGGCGGGGCCAGGGGGCCCGCGCCTAGCAGGCTTGTGGGCCCCCTGTGGCTCGTCTGCCCTACCTCTTCCGCCTATAAATTCAGAAAAATTCCAAAACTGCGTAGGAGATCCACGAAAATACTTTTCCGTCGTCGCAAGCTTCTGTCTCCGTAAGATCCCATCTGGGGCACGTTCTGGTGCCCTGCTAGAGGGGGGATTCGGATACGGAGGGCTTCTTCATCAACACCATGACCTCTTCGATGATGCGTGAGTAGTTTACCATAGACCTTCAGGTACATAGCTAGTAGCTAGATGGCTTCTTCTCTCTCTTGGATCTTCAATACAAAGTTCTACATGATCTTCATGGAGATCTATCCGATGTAATCTTCTTTTGTGGTGTGCTTGTCGAGATCCGATGAATTGTGGATTTATGATCAGATTATCTATGAATCTTATTTGAGTTTCTTCTGATCTCTTATATGCATGATTTCATATCCTTGTAATTCTCTTCGAGTTGTGAGTTTTGTTTGGCCAACTTGATCTATGATTCTTGCAATGGGAGAAGTGCTTGGTTTTGGGTTCATACCGTGCGGTGACCTCACCCAGTGACAGAAGGGGTAGCGAGGCACGCATCATGTTGTTGCCATCAAGGGTAAAAAGATGGGGTTTTCATCATTGGTTTGAGTTTATCCCTCTACATCATGTCATCTTACTTAAAGCATTACTCTGTTCGTCATGAACTCAATATACTAGATGCATGCTGGATAGCGATCGATGTGTGGAGTAATAGTAGTAGATGCAGAAAGTATCGGTCTACTTGTCTCGGACGTGATGCCTATATGTATGATCATTGCCTTAGATATCGTCATGACTTTGTGTGGTTCTATCAATTGCTCGACAGTAATTTGTTCATCCACCGTATTATTTGCTATTTTGAGAGAAGCCTCTAGTGAACATATGGCCCCTGGGTCTACTTCACACCATATTTTCAGCATTACAATTTTACTTCGTTGCACTTTCCGCCTTTAGATCTCACTTTGCAATCAATCTTGAAGGGATTGACAACCCCTTTATAACGTTGGGTGCAAGCTCTTTTGTGTTTGTGCAGGTACTCTGGACTTGGCGCAATTCTCCTACTGGATTGATACCTTGGTTCTCAAACTAAGGGAAATACTTACTGCTCCTGTGCTGCATCGCCATTTCCTCTTCAAGGGAAAAACCAACGCAAGCTCAAGAGGCAGCAGAAGGATTTCTGCCGCCGTAGCAGGGCCCAAGACGCACCAAGAACCCCGACACCTTCCAGGGATCAAGGCACACACATCCTCAAGAAGACCCGGCAAGTCATCCCTCCGGCAAGTGCGAGCCAATCTGCCACCTCTCCACCTCATCGCTACAACAATCTCTTACCGATGAGGTGTCGAGCTCCCAGATGGCTAGGTGGCTCTCGATTGATACGCGGTGACACGCCGAAAAAAGATTACGACCAGTTGACACCAATCAAGAGGTATGTCAAGACACCAAGTAACAACCAGCTAAGCGGTGGCACGAGCTTGCTGGGGACGCACCCCCGCTCGTCACCTAAGGTAGCATTTATGGCATTTTGTCTTGAGTGCCAAAGGTAGGTATGATAGCACTGTTAGCTATCTAATCATGTTTGTTTTCCACTATCGATGTCCCTTGAGCTATAAAAGGAGGCCCAAGGCAACCTAGCACAGGATTTGGACCCTAGAGGATTTAGGACCCTATCGTATTTGTATGCACAGTAACTCTCCGCGACGACCCTTGTCAGGACGGAACGTTGTGTAAACTCTGTCTTCCCCAAATCAATCCACCAAAGTAGGAGTAGGGTTTTACACTTCTCGGCGACCCGAACCTTGGTAAACGCCCCGAGTCTCATCGTCGTGCTGCCTCATAGTTTCTGTTCTTTGTGCCACGCGATCTCCCCATCGAACCACGAAGGCGCCAATGGTCCCATGGGTGATCAAGTGCACACCTGCCCCGACATTGGAGTATAAGCTTCTGTCAGTCTCACAAGCCATCACCTATTTTTTTACTCCACAATGACTTCTCTTAGGCACATAGCATGGTGAAGTGTCATGTAGTCGACATCCACATGACACCGCTAAGAGAAGTAACAACATCCATATCATCAAAATATCAAACGAATACCAACTTTATATGATTACATATAACAAGACATTTCTCGTGTCCTCAGGAACAATAATTACTACTCACACATCATCAACATGTTCAAGATTAGAGGTGTAATATTAATAATAATTAAGTATCTTAACATAATATCTTTCATCAAGTAATTCAACAAGCATCAATCACAAGATGTAATCAACACAACTAGTAACCCACAAGTACCAGTCTGAGATTTTGAGACAAACACTGAATACAAGAGATGAACTAGGGTTGGAGATGAGATGGTGCTCGTGATGATGTTGATGAAGATGGGGCCTCCCACGTAGGAGGAAGCGTTGGTGATGACAATGGCTTCAAACCTCCCCCCGGAGGGAAGTTTCCGAGTAGAATCTCTCTGGCGGAGAGAAAAACGGCCTATGCCCAGGTTTTCGCCTCGAGATGGTGGCTCTTCGTCCCAAAAGATGATTTATGATTTTTCTAGGGTAAAACACACCATATAGGAGAAGATGGTCGCTAGAGGGCGAGCTAGGGCCCCACAATCCATCACGGTGCGACCAGGGGGTGCGCCTTGTTGGCTTGTGCCCAGCTGGTGGCCCCTCTCCGGTATATTTTTGTCCCAGACATTCTCAAATATTCCAAAAAAGTTCTTCGTATAGTTTAGGTCATTTGGAGCAAGTTTATTTTTCTGCCTTTTTCCTGGTTTCCCGGTCCAGGATTCTAGTTTTCAGATATTTCCCTTTGAGTGATGTACCTTGCATGTTCACAGAGGAAGAGCATAAGAATAGTATTATAATAAGGGATAATGGGCAGGATCCACCAAAACATCAATAGTAATTCATGATGCAAAATGAGCGTATCACTGCTCTAGGTATTCTGATCATTCCTCAAAAAGTATTATCTATCCAACATGCAAACTTTGTTGAAAACTTATCCTTTTATTTTGAATTGCAACAACTGAAGATCAAATTTGAGATAATATCTCAAGCCCTAAATAATTGGTGTGGTGGATCTGAAGACCTTGCCATTTCTTTGGATCCAAATATTCCAGCATCCTAGTATGATTATTTCGAGAGTAAAAGGTTGAGGCAGCTCTTCCATGGCAAATTTTGTGTCTTCATAAACTGAGGTGCCTCTTTTAATCCTCGGGATGAAGGTGTTCCAGCAGTATGATGCAAATTACAAATCCTAGAGCATATGCGTGAGTCTTTCTTCAACCTTTTGGTTCGAATTTCAACACAAGGGACTCTAAAATTTTATTAAATGTTGAGAATCTCAAAACTATCCCTCAAGGGACTACAGATAAATTGCGTGCACCATTCTCCATGTAAGAAATAAAAGAAGTAGTCTTAAAAATGGCTCATAACAAATCTCGAGGCCCTCATTGGTTTAGTGCTAAATTCTACCGTCACTTTTGGGATCTTGTTAAGTTTTATTTAAAGGCCCAATTTAATGATTTTCATAAAGTCATTTTGCTTATTTCTAGGCTAAACAATGGTACTCCCTCCGTCCAAGTATATAGGGCGACTTTGAGAATCCAAGAATTCCAAAAGTATTAGGCGTAATTCAATTGAATGCCCTCGTTTATCTCAACAACCTCGTACTCAATTGATGCCCCTCGTAGTACTACGATCCACCTTCTCAGGACGCATGGCCCATGAGAGAAGGAAAGAGCAAATACATGCAGGGTTAGCTGAAACGACATCACTAATGATGGGATTTATTTTCAAAGCTGTTTTACTTTTTTTAGCAAAAATTGCGCGCGCTCTCGTCCAATCCTTCCCCGCCTAAATCGTCGAGCTTTCTAAAAGTCATCCTACACACCTGGACGGAGGGAGTATCATTACTCCAGTGCCCACGATCAAAGGTGCCAATCGTGTCAATTGTTGTGGGGATCTAGATATTAATTCAGTAATCTCTTACTCGCATACCTAACTTCATGATGTCGTTTTTGGGGTTGCAGGTATGGGTAAATAAAGTATGGATTTCGTCAAAGCTAGAATACTCGGGCAAGAAGTAGAAAATAAAAGGAAATATTATCTCGTTAGGTGGTCTCAGGTGTGTAGACCAGCAGATTTAGGACGTCTAGGCATCCAAATTTAGCTATCATTAACCTAACTTTGTTGTGTAAATTATGGTGGAAATTTGTAACACTGAGGGCTTTGATACGTTTCCAAAGTATCGATAATTTATGAAGTATTCATGTAATATTTACCCATGTTTACAATACTTTTATATGATTTTGATGCACTTTATATGATTTAATTAGAACTAACCGGGACTGTCGCTATTTCAGTAGAATACTGTGGTGTTGCTTTTTGTGCAAAAAATAAAAGTTCTTGAAATTACCCAAAACTTTTTGACAGTTTTTCTAGAGAAAGTAAGAAATACCAGAGCGAAGAACCACCGGAGGGGGCCACCTGTTGGTGCCATGCCAACTAGGTGCACCCACCCCCGGGGCGTGCCGTGATGGCTTGGGACCACCTTGTGGCTCCAGTTGACGTGATTTCAATGCTGAAAAATCTTATATACAAAGAAATCCCCAAAAAACTAGAAATTATGCTCCGCCGCTGCAAGCCTCTGTACCCAAGAAAAATCATCTAAAGCCCTGTTCTGGCACCCTGTCGGAGGGAGCAATTATCATTGGAGGCCATCTTCATCATCCCGGGAATGTCCATGATGAGGAGGGAGTAGTTCACCCTTGGGGCTGAGGGTAGCTATGTGCTTGATCTCTCTCTCTCTCTCTCACTCTCTCTCTCTCTCTATCTATCTATCTATCTGTCTGTCTGTCTATCTATCTCTCGTGTTCCTGAGATGTCACGTTCTTGATGTATCACGTGCTTTCTTAATATAGTTGGATCATATGGTGTTTCTCCCTTGCTATCCTGATATAATGAATTGAATCTTTCCCTTTAAGGTTTTGTTATATCAGATTGAATATTGGATTTGAGATCACCTGATGTATGTCTTGCAAGTGTATTCCCGTGGTGACAGTGGGGTAATTTATGCATGTGGGTTGATACACGTTCTTTCCTACTTTTCCCGATAGAAATGTTGGGGTACTCATTGAAGTTCTTTTTGTTGGATTGAATGTGATGAATCTTAAATTGTTTGATGCATGTCGAATAACTAACATATGTTGTTATTCTTGTACGAACTCTAGGATTTTTTGTGACTTATAGGAATGGCTCAATAGATTGATTGGAAAGAGTAACTTTGAGGTGGTTCCACTACCTACAATGATTTCATCTTATGTTCTTCGCTAATTATGAACTTTGGAGTGATTCGTGTTGCACGTTGTGGGATGATTGTTTGATTGTATTGTGTTAGCATTTTTGAGAGATTGCACTAGTGAAAGTGTGAACCCTAGGCCTTCTTTCCAAGCATTGCAACACGATTTATGCTCACTTCTGTTACTTGCTACCTTGCTGTTTTTATATTTTCATATTTTAAAAACCTATATCTATTATCCATACTACACTTGTATCATCATCTCTTTGTCGAATTGGTGCACCTATACAATTTACCATTGTATTGGGTGTCTTGGGGACACAAGACATTTCTTGTTTTTGATTGCAGGATTGTTCGACAGAGACCGTATTTATCCTACATCTTTCACGGATTGATAAACCTTAGGTCATCCACTTGATGAAAATTGCTACTATCCTACAAAACTCTTCGCTTGAAGGCCGAACAAAGTCTACAAGAATTAAGTTGTGTAGTAGACATCATGCTTATGGCAAGAAGTTCTGACAAGGGACACACCAATGTCTTACTGGGATTTAACAGTAACAATGGGACTCAAAATTCTAGAAAGGCATGTTAAAATTCAGAAATCGTTTATTTTCAATTTGTGTGTTGGCAATGGAATAAAGGTTACATTTTGGGAATACTAGTGGATACAGGATGAACATGAACCCCTTCAACTCAACTTCCATAGGTTGTATAACATATGTCTGAATAAAAGCATGTGTTTTGTTGATGTTCTTAGGAATGGGGTTCACCTCAAGAGAACTCTCCTAGGAGATTACTTTGTATTGTATAATCATAAAAAGGGTGTTTGTTTTGCATTTTCTCTCGACGATGAGAGGGACAATATAAAATGGACTAACAAAAAATGCAGTCTAAACTATTAAGCATATTATAGAAACTAAATAGAATATAAGCACAGTTTGATCAGGGGGGGTTGGGTTTGCAGCAGAGTTTGCCCCTTTGTGGTTAGATGAATCCATTGTCATCTTTTTATGAAATGTTCTCTCGTTAGGATGACGTGAAACATGGTAAAGTGTGCTTTTAGATACGAACCTTTATAACTACCAAACGTTTGGATTTTAGCAATAGGGAAGAACGATCCTTATTTCACTTTAATTGTTATACATGCATGCATTAGAATGACTAATTTTCATTTTAGGTACACTTGTCTCTCTAATTACATGCATATAAGCACTAGAGGACAAAAAATATGATGTCATCCTAAATTCTTTATTTTTTCAAGCTTTAAAATGTTTTGTAGCTCAAACAGTCGCTCTGATTGAAAAAACCGTTTTCACATAGAAGATTCGTCGTGACGAGACCTTCGAAACTAGATCCCATGTTGATATGTTTTGATGACTTTTTTAGGTCAGAAGTGACCATGCCCGTAGTACTAATTTATCAAGGTGTTTACACTGAAGTTACCGGAGGTGTTTCAACTATCTTTTTTTTTTTGCGTGGGTCAAAAATTTACCATGATGTTTATAAGTAAATTATCATGTCTACAGTATCGCCTACCATCGGTGACGCGACTCGTCCGTAGGGTGAGGTCCACATGCCGACACATGGCATGACTCACTTTATAAATAGAACTTCAGGGGTCGTGTCAGTCCAGGGTTGTTTAGGTGTGTGTCGGGTTGTGCCGTATCCGGGTCGGCCTGTTGGCCACCTATAATCAGGTTTGTGCGCGTGTAAAATACCATGCTATTTACGCACAAATTATCGAGTGTGTGTGGAGATATTTCATCACCCCCCTCACCCCCTTCGCCAAAGTTACTAGGACTGGTGTACATAAGTTATCGGGTCTATGACGTGTGAGTTACTATGTTATTCACACAAAAGTTACTGATATGATATTTCATTAACTCTCCCTGCCCCGTCACCAAAGTTACCATGATTGAGGTACATAAGTTATCAACTCCACGATGTGTGAGTTACCATCTATTCACACAAAAGTTACCGGGCGGATATTTCATCAACCCTCCCCCCATACCAAAGTTATCAGGACCGAGGTGCATAAGTTATTAGGTCTGCGGTGTGTGAGTTACCATGTTATTCACATAAAATTTATCATGGGATATTCCATCAACCGCCCCTACCCCCTCTCCCTAGGCGCCAAAGTTACCAGGATCGGGGTATATAAGTTATCAGATCTACGATGTATGAGTTACCATCTATTCACACAAAAGTTAGCGGGGGACATTCTCACCCCCTGCCACGTTCGTGAAAATTACCCAGGGTGTACGATGTGTGAGTTACCATGCTATTAACATTAAAGTTACAATGGGTATATTTTATAACCCCCTGTCCCACGTGCAAAAATTATCCAGGGGTGTACATAAGTTATCATGTCTTGGGGACGTAAAAAGTCATGTTATCTACACATAAGTTATCGTGGTGTGTTTCAACAACTCCTCCATCTCCATCCCGTCGCCAAAGTTATCACGACTAGGGTACATAGGTTATCTGGTTTGTAGTGTGTCAGCTACCATGCTATTCACGCAAAAGTTACCGGATGATATATTTCATCACCACCCCCCCACCCCACCCCCCGCACGTCGCCAAAAGTTACCATGACCAGGGTACATAAGTTATCAAGCTACGAAATGTAAGTTACCCTGCTACTAATATTAAAGTTACCGTGTGTATATTTCACCACCCCTCACCAAAAGTTATCAGGACCGAAGCACATAAGTTATCAGGTCTGCGATGTGTGAGTTACCATCCCTGCCCCCTCCCCACTCCAGCGCCAAAGATACCAGGACAGGGGTATATACGTTTCATGGTGAGAAAAAATGCACAGAGAAAAAAAGTATAGAGAAAAAAATACTATCATTGGCACTCGATGAGTGAATCAAAAGATTACGTTGAATAAAAAATCATAGGCATTAAATGGGATGGCTCCACGGAATACCAAACGGAAGAAGACAATGCCTTAAAATTAATTTCGTGAATCAATCTCACGGAAACTGACAAAAAAATGGTGTTTTAAATATGCTGACATGGCTCTATGGGGTCAACTATGCTGACTATCGCTTGACTGACAAAAAGACGTCAAGTGTTGTGGTGGTAGCTTGCTATGTGTCTTCTCGAGGAGATCGGAGTTTGAATCCTAGTCACGGCAATATATTTTTTCTCTCCCGCGAAGGCAGTTTTGAAGCAAAAGAAAGGAATCGGGAGCGATCGAGGGAGCAAAAAAAAAGTTCGGATCTATTGTACAGATCCGAACGTTCGAAACTTACAATTCTCGTTTAGATACTCTCTTTTCTTTTAGTCGTTGTAAGACTACTGATTTCTATTAAATGAAATCGGAGAGGAAACCTCTTTATCAGAGATAAACTTATATAGTATTTTTCTCATTATAGATATACATGGTCGGTTCATAAGCAGTGTAACTCTAAGTAATGGATAACTTCAATCAATGTTAGAAGGTGCATTGGAGGTACGCCTCCAACTCTTGGCATCTAGACCTTGCAAATGCCGTCAGGGAAATCCCACCTTGTAAATGTTGACCCATGGTGGTTACTGCAGTTAGGGTGCAGAGCGGCGCCCGATCTGCCCCCCTTCGTAGTATAAATAGATCACAATAGCTGTAAAAAATTTATCCAAATTTAGATTACTCTATTTATGCGGGATATGCGGGACGTCCACTTACATCCCTAACTGCAGTTCATAATTCTGACTGCCAGCCAAGAATTGGCGTGAATTTTGGCTTTAGCTTGATGTATTCAATAGAAGAAGTCGTCTCCTCACTTGTGCTTACATAACAATTTTTGTGAAAGAGCGTGGGCACGAGGGTTTGATATTTGCAGTTCTATTGTCTTTTCCTTATCTATGCAGCATCACGCTGCTGCTTTTACTAAAGGCTGGCTTGCACCTTAATATGACATATGGTTCCCTTAGCTGCTAAGAGACGGGATTTCTCATCAACGGGAAAATTAGCTAATCGAAATTCGAAAACTAGTCTATAGGACAACCAACTTTTCAAAGGCCAGTACAATAGAGTATGGAACATTGAGTATTGTATAGTACTACCAAAGACACCTGAAAAGCCAGCAACAGACCAAGTAATCAAGCTAAAAGTCCAGCAGCTCCCGTACATTAGCTACTAACATAATGGATTGAAACGCAAGTTGGCGGGTTATCTCTCATTTAGCCATTTCTCAAGGAAAATGAGCCTTCCGAAGAACCATTGCTCGATATGAAATGCATGTCGACGCATTCTATTTATTCACATCTGGACAGAGGCAGAGACAGATGCTTGTTGCTTGATGCAGGATTTTTCAGGGGAGTACTTGAGATGTTCGTATTGCTTGTTCATGTGCAGAATTACATGCGGCCAAATTGCTGCTGTGCACTGGAGTGGATTCCCTCGACTTTACTACTAGTATAGTACGACAGACTAGGCTCACATCACCACTTTCCACCACGCCGTGACACCACAAGCATCCACGGCCATGGAGATAGAGTGACACGCGACACCAGTGGAACGGACACGTACGGCTACTAGGGGAAGAACCCACGGACGAGCGCAACCGACAAACCCGTGGAGCCGCGCGCCCGATCTACCACACCCTCGCCCTCCCGCCGTCTCCGGCCAACTGCCCCCACTCGCTGGATTTCCAGAAAGGGGAAGAGGAAGCAAGCCGCGGAACATTCATCGCGGCATGCACCGACGCCCACCGGCCATTGCACCCTTCCTCTCCCAGTATACCATCACCAGCAACCCCGGCGGCAAGAGACAGGCCAAAGTAAAACGAGAGGTTCTTGCACTCTGCCGTGTGAATGTATAAGCTGAACTTGTAAGCGTAGTGGTAGTATTTGCTTCGTGGTTGGCCAAGCACATGGGAAGACAAGTGCGTGGACTTTCTTGCTGGGTGTAGGAAAAAAATCCTCTCTCTCTCGTCTCTCTTTCTACTACTACTATACTCTTTTTCTTCGTGTTCTGGGACGTATCGATGGGGTGCGCTGCTGGATCTCGGAGGCCGGCCGGTGGGCGCGCGCGTCAGTCGAGGGGGTAGCATGTGTCCTCGCCGCCCGTGTTCCACAGGAAGTGCGCGTAGGCCGCCGCGTGGTGCCCGTTGCTGGGCTCGGCGGCGATGGCCTCCTGGAACGTCTCCTCCGCGGCCGCCAGGTCGTCGCGCGCCTTCCACAGGAACGTCGCGTACCACCCCAGCGTCTCCGCGTCCGCCGGCTG
The DNA here is from genome assembly GCF_904849725.1 of Hordeum vulgare subsp. vulgare. Taxonomy (NCBI): domain Eukaryota; kingdom Viridiplantae; phylum Streptophyta; class Magnoliopsida; order Poales; family Poaceae; genus Hordeum; species Hordeum vulgare. The sequence continues at coordinate 544,855,011 of NC_058520.1, forward strand.
CTCCGCGCGCACCGCCCGCTTGAAGTAGTGCTCCGCCCTGCGATCAGGAAAAACGCACCGCCCGTCAGCGACGGTAAAAAAAAAGACGATGCCATTGTGTCGAACAGTTTTGGTGGCGCCATGGCGTACCGGTCGTGATCGCGCTGCACCAGGTACAGGAACTGCGCGAAGTTGGCCAGCAGCAGCGCGTTGCTCGGCTCCTCGGACACGGCCATCGCGTATCTCTGCTCCGTCCTCGCGTAATCGGCCAGGTCCTCCGTGTCCAACTTGGCCTCCACCGGCGCGACGAGCTGCCCCAGGATGTCCGGGTCCATCAGAGCCTCGACGCGCACGCTCGCCTGCATTCTCGTCGCCTCCTCGGCTATCCTTCTCCAGATGACCAGCTCGTCCTCCGTGTCCTCCGCGGCCGCCCCCACCGGCGTCGCCTGTGACTCGTCCTGAGGAAGCACCGCGCCGCTTTGCCGGTAGCAGGATTCGTCCGAGCGATCGTCGCCGGTGGCCCCGGCGACCGGCCGAGCCTTGCCGCCGCCGCCGCTGCTCCCGTCCACCGAGGCCGTGCGGCCAATGGAGAACGAGTTGAGCTTGAGCGACACACTGTCGAACCGCTGATCAGGACGGGACTGCTCCGCGTGCTGGGCGTCGAGCATTGCGACGGCCGCCACAGTGGGCTGCGGAGGCGGGAGGTTGGCAGCCATCGCGATGTTGTCACCCATGGAGTAGACGGTGAAGTTGGCGAGGAGGAGCATAACGGAGACCATGAGGGCGGGGGTGCCGGCGAAGATGTGCTGGAAGAGCCAGACGAAGGAGGCGTCCATCTCGGCGTGGACACGCGCGAGCACGCTCTGCATGTCCTCGTAGAAGAGCGCCTGCCGCATCTGCAGCGCGAAGCTCTGGAGCTCCCGGATGATGAGCACCATGGACGAGAAAGCTCGCCCCACCGCGCCACGGCCGGACTCGCCGGCGCGGTCGGGCAGCCGGTCGTTCCACCGGCTGCGCTGCCACTGCTGCCGCTTCTTGCGCTTGAGCATCCTGAGCGACAGCGGCAGCCCGACGCTGCTGGCGCTCCGCTCCACGCTGGCCGGCCAGCCGCAGCCGCCGGCGCCCGGGTGCAGCCCGACGGCGAGCTCCTGGATCCTCCTCAGGAACTCCTCGTCATCCCCGCCGTGGCTGCCGACGCTGTCAATGCTGGCGCTGAGGGCGCGCGTCACCATGGCGTGCCCGGCGCGCCGGCGGGCGATGCCGACGCTCCAGGCGGCCAGCGACGACGACGACGACGACTGGGCCCTCGACAGACTCATGCAGCCGGCGCCCAGAGAGGAGGACGGGGAGGAGGACGCGACCTGGATGCCCATGAGTCACTCACCGCAACCTCGCGCCCGGCCACCACCGGAATGACGGTTGGGAAATGGCCCGCGGCTCGCTCCACAACGGTGAGAGGCTAAATGCAAGGGAGGGGAGGGGAAACGAACGGTGGCCTTAATTCAGGATCCGGAAGGTGCCCTGGTCAACCTCCTCACCCAGACCCAGACCCAGACCCAGGGAGCTCGTGAAGCGAGCGAGCGATCGAGCACTGGTATTACGGTGAGTCGGTGACCGCCTCCGCGGGAATTATATAGTCGTCGGGGACGGAAATGATATTTCGCCCGTCCTTAATATAGAGACGGCCCAAAATTAGCGCTCACTCGACGCAAATGGAAATGGCCCGAGGATGGAAGATGAAGAGGGACGCAGAGACGACGAGGGGTGTTGGGCGGAGACGAAGAGTGTGTTTCGTCTAGTGTGCCTAGTGTGGGCAGGTCCTGCTATTTATTTCGTGCCTCACAGGGCGTGAGCGTGGGTGTGCTCAAAGAATCTGCAGATCACCGTCTCTCTCTCCTCTTTTTTTTTCTTTTGTTTTTTGCGGGCATGTCTCTCTATTCTCTGTACGGCCGGCATCTTCTCTCAGCAGTCGTCATCGACCTGTGTTCTTGGCTTGTAGCCAACTTTTTTCTATTGACATGTAACTTTATTTAAACTGGGCAAAATTATAGTAGTAGAAATTATAGATGCTTCAAATCATGGAAATTGCTTTTGGAGGCCGGGTTCCATGTAGACCGTCAAAAGAAAATTTAAAATTTCATAAAAATTCGGATTTTAACATTTAAAAAAAAATCAAAAATACATAAATAGATGGAGGTATAATACATAAGTGTGTAAATTTTTAAAACGAAATACTTTAAAATGAGGGCAATGCAAAAAAGCCAAATCTGATACTTTTTAATACATGCTATTATTCATCATTTTAGGTCATGAATTTATTTTTTATGGGTCGCGTTTCAAAGTATTTGGGCCTAAAATTTTACACACAGTGATCATGTCGATGTTTAGTTGTATATTTTTTCAGATTTATTGAAACTAAAAAATTTTGATTTCTGATTTTTTTTTCAAAAAATTTGTCCTCCATGGTGGCTAAGCTTCAAAACGACATTCTCCCTCGGATCACAAAAGGTTACATAATAATAGATGTAACGGTTAATTCTGGGTGTTAGTTCACGAGGTTGGTCTATGGATTTATATGAATTTTTATTATTTCTGATGTTTGTTGTACTGTCATAATGATTGCTGAATAGATCGAAAGTGTTCTTGCAAAGAAAAACTCATGTAACAATTATTTTTTACCGAATTCATTTATGTGTGCTTATCAATCTTTGTAACACGAAATACTTACAAGACTTTGAGACTGCAGTCGGATGTGCGCAGAGACTTTCGATGCTAAATATAGGTGTATAAATTGCACCTTTGGACCAATAACCATCTTGGCTAGCCTACTTTCTTGACAAATTCAAGTAAATTGTTGTATTTTACATCTATTTGATATGACGCTACTACACAAAATATATTATTTACGGTATAGAAACCGGACAACAAACAGATGAACCGACGGTGTAACCGGTAAAAAGCTGAACCGAAGACCGCGCTGTTTGATCGTCGGTTTGGTTTTTTAAACCATGCGTGTACGTGTACCTAAAAAGAAACCAAAATGTACTGTTTAAAAGGGCGCTTGGCCTGGACGATTGTTTCTGCATTGTTTGTGTTCGAATTAGAACGAGGATTGCACAAGTTGAATCACATGCTTGTCCCAAACTACATCAGATATAATTGTTGGGAAACGTTGCATGGGAAACAAAAAAAATTCTACGCGTACGAAGACCTATCATGGTGATGTCCATCTACAAGAGGGGATTTCCGATCTACGTACCCTTGTAGATCGCACAGCAGAAGCGTTAGTGGACGTTGTTGATGTAGTGGAACGTCCTCACGTCCCTCGATCCGCCCCGCGAACCGTCCCACGAACCGTCCCGCGATCCATCCCACGATCTAGTGCCGAACGGACGGCACCTCCGCGTTCAGCACACGTACAGCTCGACGATGATCTCGGCCTTCTTAATCCAGCAAGAGAGACGGAGAGGTAGATGAGTTCTCCAGCAGCGTGACGGCGCTCCGAAGGTTGGTGGTGATCTAATCTCGGCAGGGCTCCGCCCGAGCTCCGTAGAAACGCGATCTAGAGGTAAAACCGTGGAGGTATGTGGTCGGACTGCCCTTAAAAAGTTGTCTCAAATCAGCCCTAATTGCTCCATATATATAGGAGGAGGGAGGGGAGGCTTGCCTTGAGGCTCAAGGAGCCCCAAGGGCTGCGCACCAAGGGGAGGAGTCCTGCTCCTCCAATCCTAGTCCAACTAGGATTGGAAAGTGGAGTCCTTCTCTCCTTTCCCACCTCTTTTTTTCTTTTCTCTTTGATTTTCTATCCTTGGCGCATAGGGCCTTCTTGGGCTATCCCACCAGCCCACCAAGGGCTGGTGCGCCACCCCCAAGGCCTATAGGCTTCCCCGGGTTGGGTTGCCCCCCCCCCCCCGGTGAACACCCGGAACCCATTCGTCATTCCCGGTACATTCCTGGTAACTCCAAAAACCTTCCAGTAATCAAATGAGGTCATCCTATATATCAATCTTGGAACCATTTCCTACGCGCATCGTCACTTCATCTTTCGTCAGCCTTCGCCTATTCCGCAGTTCCTGTTTCGAGTTGCAAATATGAGCAACAGAACCGGTATCAAATACCCAGGCACTACTACGAGAGCTGGTTAAGTACACATCAATAACATGTATATCAAATATACCTGATTTTTCTTTGGCCGCCTTCTTATCAGCCAGATACTTGGGGCAGTTGCGCTTCCAGTGACCCATATCCTTGCAATAGTAGCACTCTGTTTCAGGCTTAGGTCTAGCTTTGGGTTTCTTCATCGGATTGGCAACAGGCTTGCCGCTCTTCTTTGAATTACCCTTCTTGCCTTTGCCGTTTCTCTTGAAACTAGTGGTCTTATTCACCATCAACACTTGATGCTCTTTACGGAGTTCAGATTCTACGACTTTCAGCATCGCAAACAACTCGCCGGGTGACTTGTTCATCCCTTGCATGTTGTAGTTCAACACAAAACCCTTATAGCTTGGCGGCAGTGATTGAAGAATTCTGTCAGTGATAGCCTCTTGTGGGAGTTCAACCCCCAGCTCAGCTAGACGGTTTGAGTACCCAGACATTTTGAGCACATGTTCACTAACAGACGAATTCTCCTCCATCTTGCAAGCATAGAATTTATCGGAGGTCTCATACCTCTCGATCGAGGCGTTCTTCTGAAAGATAAACTTCAACTCCTGGAACATCTCATATGCTCCATGACGCTCAAAGCGACGTTGAAGTCCCGGTTCTAAGCCATACAAGACTGCACATTGAACTACTGAGTAGTCCTCCTTACGTGTTAACCAAGCGTTCTTAACATCCTGGTCAGCCGTAGCGGGTGGTTCATCTCCTAGCGTAGCATCAAGGACATAATCCTTCTTCCCAGCTTGTAGGATCAACTTAAGATTATGAGCCCAGTCTACAAAGTTGCTTCCATCATCTTTCAACTTAGCTTTCTCTAGGAACGTATTAAAATTCAGGGTGACTATCGTGTGAGCCATGATCTACAACACAAATATATTCAAAGTGGACTTAGACTGTGTTCAAGATAATTAGAGTTTAACTTAATCAAATTACTTGCTAAACTCCCACTCAAAAAGTACATCTCTCTAGTCATTTGAGTGGTTCATGACCCACTTACACTAGCTCAAGTCCGATCATCACGTGAGTTGAGTATAGTTTCGGTGGTAAGCATCCCTATGCTAATCATATCAACTATATGATTCATGATCGACCTTTCGGTCTCATGTGTTCCGAGGCCATGTCTGCACATGCTAGGCTCGTCAAGCTTAACCCGAGTGTTCCGCGTGTGCAACTGTTTTGCACCTGTTGTATGTGAACGTTGAGTCTATCACACCCGATCATCACGTGGTGTCTCGAAACGACAAACTGTAGCAACGGTGCACAGTCGGGGAGAACACAATTTCGTCTTGAAATTTTAGTGAGAGATCACCTCATAATGCTACCGTCGTTCTAAGCAAAATAAGGTGCATAAAAGGATTAACATCACATGCAATTCATAAGTGACATGATATGGCCATCATCACGTGCTCCTTGATCTCCATCACCAAAGCACCGTCACGATCTTCTTGTCACCGGCGCCACACCATGATCTCCATCAACGTGTCGCCATCAGGGTTGTCGTGCTACTCATGCTATTACTACTAAAGCTACATCCTAGCAAAATAGTAAACGCATCTGCAAGCACAAACGTTAGTTTTAAGACAACCCTATGGCTCCTGCCGGTTGCCGTACCATCGACGTGCAAGTCGATATTATCTATTACAACATGATCATCTCATACATCCAATATATCACATCACATCATTGGCCATATCACATCACAAGCATACCCTGCAAAAACAAGTTAGACGTCCTCTAATTTTGTTGTTGCATGTTTTACGTGGTGACCATGGGTATCTAGTAGGATCGCATCCTACTTATGCAAACACCACAACGGAGATATATGAATTTCTATTTAACCTTATCCAAGGACCTCCTCGGTCAAATCCGATTCAACTAAAGTTGGAGAAACCGACACTTGCCAGTCATCTTTGAGCAACAGGGTTACTCGTAGCGATGAAACCAGTCTCTCGTAAGCGTACGAGTAATGTCGGTCCAAGCCGCTTCAATCCAACAATACCGCGGAATCAAGAAAAGACCAAGGAGGGCAGCAAAACGCACATCACCGCCCACAAAAACTTTTGTGTTCTACTCGAGAAGACATCTACGCATGAACCTAGCTAATCATGCCACTGTTGGGGAACGTCGCATGGGAAACAAAAAATTCCTACGCGCACGAAGACCTATCATGGTGATGTCCATCTACGAGAGGGGATTTCCAATCTACGTACCCTTGTAGATCGCACAGCAGAAGCGTTAGTGAACGCGGTTGATGTAGTGGAACGTCCTCACGTCCCTCGATCCGCCCCGCGAACCGTCCCACGAACCGTTCTACGATCCGTCCCACGATCTAGTGCCGAATGGACGGCACCTACGCGTTCAGCACACGTACAACTCGACGATGATCTCGGCCTTCTTGATCCAGCAAGAGAGACGGAGAGGTAGATGAGTTCTCCGGCAGCGTGACGGCGCTCCGGAGGTTGGTGGTGATCTAATCTCGGCAGGGCTCCGCCCGAGCTCCGCAGAAACGCGATCTAGAGGTAAAACCGTGGAGGTATGTGGTCGGGCTGCCCTTGAAAAGTTGTCTCAAATCAGCCCTAATTGCTCCATATATATAGGAGGAGGGAGGGGAGGCTTGCCTTGAGGCTCAAGGAGCCCCAAGGGCTGCGCACCAAGGGGAGGAGGAGTCCTCCAATCCTAGTCCAACTAGGATTGGAAAGTGGAGTCCTTCTCTCCTTTCCCACCTCTTTTTTTTTCTTTTCTCTTTGATTTTCTATCCTTGGCGCATAGGGCCTTCTTGGGCTGTCCCACCAGCCCACCAAGGGCTGGTGCACCACCCCCAAGGCCTATGGGCTTCCCCGGGGTGGGTTGCCCCCCCCCCCCCCCCGATGAACACCCGGAACCCATTCGTCATTACCGGTACATTCCCGGTAACTCTAGAAACCTTCCGGTAATCAAATGAGGTCATCCTATATATCATTCTTTGTTTCCGAACCATTCCGGAAACCCTCGTGACGTCCGTGATCTCATCCGGGACTCCGAACAACATTAGGTAACCAACCATATAACTCAAATACGCATAAAACAACGTCGAACCTTAAGTGTGCAGACCCTGCGGGTTCGAGAACTATGTAGACATGACCCGAGTGACTCCTCGGTCAATATCCAATAGCGGGACCTGGATGCCCATATTTGATCCCCCATATTCTACGAAGATCTTATCGTTTGAACCTTAGTGCCAAGGATTCATATAATCCCGTATGTCATTCCCTTTGTCCTTCGGTATGTTACTTGCCCGAGATTCGACCGTCAGTATCCGCATACCTATTTCAATCTCGTTTACCGGCAAGTCTCTTTACTCGTTCCGTAATACAAGATCCCGCAACTTACACTAAGTCACATTGCGTGCAAGGCTTGTGTGTGATGTTGTATTACCGAGTGGGCCCCGAGATACCTCTCCGTCACACGGAGTGACAAATCCCAGTCTCGATCCATACTAACTCAACGAACACCTTCGGAGATACCTGTAGAGCATCTTTATAGTCACCCAGTTACGTTGCGACGTTTGATATACACAAAGCATTCCTCCGGTGTCAGTGAGTTATCTGATCTCACGGTCATAGGAACAAATACTTGACACGCAGAAAACAGTAGCAACAAAATGACACGATGAACATGCTACGTCTATTAGTTTGGGTCTAGTCCATCACGTGATTCTCCTAATGACGTGATCAAGTTATCAAGCAACAACAGCTTGTATATAATGAGAAGACCCTGACTATCTTTGATCAACTGGCTAGCCAACTAGAGGCTTGCTAGGGACAGTGTTTTGTCTATGTATCCACACATGTATATAAGTCTTCACTCAATACAATTATAGCATGGATAATAAACAATTATCTTGATACAGGAATTATAATAATAACTATATTTATTATTGCCTCTAGGGCATAATTCCAACAATAATGGGATCAAATATTGTAGTTCATCCATATTCTTGTTAAATTCATTGACAAAGAACAGTTGGTCTACTTCAAATTGGACCCCAACAATGTAAATTTATTCAAATCTGACAACCTTAAGTCGTTACATTGAGAAAAAAATAACTACAATTTAGGCTTGACCCTCGGCAAGGCCGCTAGTCAACCGCCTTGACCTCCCCGCCCCCTCATCCCATAGCTAGTAAGGGGTCTTGGTCCAAATTCACACATTAGAGTCCATATCAACATGTGCAAGAATAGCTACATGTGTATGTGACAAGAATAGTACATATATATTGAACAATGTGTATATGGTTGAATACAATTGGATTTGGTATACATGTTGAACCTGAAATAACCTATTAAGGCATAAATAACTAATAGCATTGACCTTGTTAATTGCATACATTGTACTCCCTTCATTCCTAAATATAATTCTTGTTAGAGATTTCATTATAGACTACATACAAAGTAAAATGAGTGAATTTACACTCTAAAGTATCTCTATATACATTCATATGTAGTTTGTAGTGGAATCTTTAAAAAGACATGTATTTAGAAATAGAGGGAGTGGTTCATATATAAGTCTCGCTTAGTGGACAACAAAACAAAGGTTCAATGACTAATTTTGCGGCTTTGCAACCATGCACGGTTTGTACTTTGAATTCATGAAATAAGAATTAATAAATAATTCTACTCATTCTTTTACAATGGTTGATAATTAACCTTATGGATATGTGAAAAGACGGAACACGTCCATACTACCAAGACAAAGATTTACAGAGATTTGATCCTCCTTGGGAGAACAACTATGATTATTTGTATTGTGTGTTGATCTTGAGATAGATGACATGGGTATTGATGCTAGTGTAGAGTATGGGTGGAATAGAGCATATGGGTGGAATAGAGTATGGTGGTAGGCATAAAAAAGGAGTAAAAGTGGAGAAGAGAGTCTCCCATCAAGTAGGCAGACCAACGGGCTATGGAGATGCCCATCATTCGATATCAATGCAAGGAGTAGAGATTTCCATGACACAGATGCACTAGAGCTATAAGTGTATGAAAGATCAACGGAAACTAAGTGGGTGTGCATCCAAATTGCTTGTTCAGAAAGACCTCATGCACTTGAGGAAGCCTGTCATCGGAATATACATGCCAAGTTCTATAATGAAAAAATCCCACTAGCATATGAAAACGACAAAACATGAGACTCTCTATATGGAAAATATGGTGCTTCCCTTGAGCAGAAGTGTGGAAAAAGATGTAGTAGCATCGTCCCTTCTCGTTTTTTCTCTCATTTATTTCCTTTTTTTCTTTCATCTTTCTTCTTTCTTCTTTCTTTATTTTTATCTTTTTATCTTTTTATCTTTCTTTCTTTTTTCTTTCTTTCTTTCTTTCTTTCTTTTTTTCCTTCTTTTTTTCTTGGTGGGCTCATTTGCCATCCCCCATTTTTCATTTTTCATCTGGAGTCTCATCCCGACTTGTGGGGGAATCATTGTCTCCATCATCCTTTCCTCACCAAGACAATGCTCTAATCCTCTATTCTTAGTTGCAACCCACTACCTATTTTTCCTATTAATGCAACAAAGCCACATCATCTGTTGGGGAACGTCGCATGGGAAACAAAAATTTTCCTACGCGCACCAAGACCTATCATGGTGATGTCCATCTACGACAGGGGATGTTCGATCTATGTACCCTTGTAGACCGCACAACAGAAGCGTCACTGAACGCGGTTGATGTAGTGGAACGTCCTCACGTCCCTCGATCCGCCCCGCGAACCGTCCCGCGATCAGTCCCACGATCTAGTGCGAACGGACGGCACCTCCGCGTTCAGCACACGTACAGCTCGACGATGATCTCGGCCTTCTAGATCCAGCAAGAGAGACGGAGAGGTAGATGAGTTCTTCAGCAGCGTGACGGCGCTCCGGAGGTTGGTGGTGATCTTATCTCAGCAGGGCTCCACCCGAGCTCCGCAGAAACGCGATCTAGAGGTAAAACCGTGGAGATATGTGGTCGGGCTGCCGTGGCAAAGTTGTGTCAAATCAGCCCTAAAACCTCCGTATATATAGGGGGAAGAGGGGGAGGCTTGCCTTGGGGTCCAAGGACCCCCAAGGGGTTCGGCCGAACCAAAGGGGGGAACCCTCCCCTTCCAAACCAAGTCCAACTAGGTTTGGAAGGAGGAGTCCTTCCCCCTTTTCCCACCTCCTCTTTTTTTTCTATTTGATTTTCTTCCTATGGCGCATAGGGCCTTCCTGGGCTGTCCCACCAGCCCACTAAGGGCTGGTGCGCCACCCCCAAGGCCTATGGGCTTCTTGCCCCCCCCCCCCCCCCGGTGAACACCCGGAACCCATTCGTCATTCCCGGTAACTCCGAAAACCTTCCGGTAATCAAATGAGGTCATCCTATATATCAATCTTAGTTTCCGGACCATTCAGGAAACCCTCGTGACGTCCGTGATCTCATCCGGGATTCCGAACAACATTCGGTAACCAACCATATAACTCAAATACGCATAAAAACAACGTCGAACCTTAAGTGTGCAGACCCTGCGGGTTCGAGAACTATGTAGACATGACCCGAGAGACTCCTCGGTCAATATCCAATAGCGGGACCTGGATGCCCATATTGGATCCTACATATTCTACGAAGATCTTATCGTTTGAACCTCAGTGCCAAGGATTCATATAATCCCGTATGTCATTCCCTTTGTCCTTCGGTATGTTACTTGCCCGAGATTCAATCGTCAGTATCCGCATACCTATTTCAATCTAGTTTACCGGCAAGTCTCTTTACTCGTTCCGTAATACAAGATCCCGCAACTCACACTAAGTTACATTGCTTGCAAGGCTTGTGTGTGATGTTGTATTACCGAGTGGGCCCCGAGATACCTCTCGTCATACGGAGTGACAAATCCCAGTCTCGATCCATACTAACTCAACGAACACCTTCGGAGATACCTGTAGAGCATCTTTATAGTCACCCAGTTATGTTGCGACGTTTGATACACACAAAGTATTCCTCCGGTGTCAGTGAGTTATATGATCTCATGGTCATAGGAACAAATACTTGACACGCAGAAAACAGTAGCAACAAAATGACACGATCAACATGCTACGTCTATTAGTTTGGGTCTAGTCCGTCACATGATTCTCCTAATGATGTGATCCCGTTATCAAGTGGCAACACTTGCCTATGGCCAGGAAACCTTGACCATCTTTGATCAACGAGCTAGTCAACTAGAGGCTTACTAGGGACAGTGTTTTGTCTATGTATCCACACAAGTATTGTGTTTCCAATCAATACAATTATAGCATGGATAATAAACGATTATCATGAACTAAGAAATATAATAATAACTAATTTATTATTGCCTCTAGGGCACATTTCCAACATCATCAAGTCATGCATGTAGTCATAAGTTATAATTTGTGCACTAATCTATTAATGCAACCATGCATGTTAATTTGTCTTACTTATTTTTATGCGGGAATACGCGGTGGCATGACAACATATATTTGTATGTTGTACATTTGGAGCGAGCAAACATATGTAGGTCATATGTTACACATTTTGGTTTAAAATGGCACCCCGTTTGACTTCAATCCAATAGATCTCGCTTTTGACACGACATTTTATCACATGCTTCATATAGTTTATTGTTTTTTAAATATATCCCAAGAGTATTCTTAATTTTGTTTTGTAATAGTTTTAGTTTTCTAGCATCTATTTATGCATATGTTTTAATTACCAAGGTTCCCGCAGCAATGTGCGGGGCATCATCTAGTAATAATGAACATCACACTTTTATCTACTTACAACTCTATGATGATGAAAGAAATGACTCCATATGAATGCCTCTAGGAGTGTACCAGGATGTGCAATGATCTAGCATAAACATGTGAATGATCATGAATGGTGGCTGCACCATGAATACTATGTGAGCTACATGATCATGCAAAGTAATATGATGATGAACACACAAGTCAAGTGATGTAATAGTGGAAGTTACATGGCGATATATCTCGGAATGGCTATGGAAATACCATGATATGTAGGTATGGTGACTATTCTAAGGTAGATATAAGGTGGCCTATGTGTGATAAAGCGTATCATATCACGGGGTTTGGATGCACCGTTGAAGGTTGCACCAATCCCCAAAGTGAGAATGGGTAATGCAGAGTGCCGAAGAGGCTAGAAAATATGGAAAGACAAGTGTGCATACATCCATGGATTCATATTAGTGATAAATAACTCACATACTTATCGCAAAGCCTTATTAGATCTCTTGAAGCAAAGTACTACTACATGCCCCTAGGGTGCAGGTTGGTAGGAGTTAACCATCGCGCGCCCCCAACCTGAACAACACTAGGATTTCAACAAGGAATGAGAATGCTCACACATAATCACCATGCCATAACAAATATTTATATGAAATACAAGAAACACCCTTTAACATCGATATTTCTACTAACCAAGTAAGTATATGAAATACAAGTAACACCCTTCAAGATCCTCAAGGTAAGTATATGTTGTTGGAAATATGCCCTAGAGGCAATAACAAAGTGGTTATTATTATGTTCCCTAGTTCATGATAATTGTCTATTATTCATGCTATTATTGTATTAACCACAAACCGTAATACATGTGTGAGTATATAGACCACAACATGTCCCTAGTGAGCCTCTAGTTGGCTAGCTCGTTGATCAATAGATGGTCATGGTTTCCTGATCATGGACATTGGATGTCATTGATAACGGGATCACATCATTAGGAGAATGATGTGATGGACAAGACCTAATCCTAAGCATAACACAAGATCGTGTAGTTCATCTGCTAAAGCTTTTCTAATGTCAAGTATCATTTCCTTAGACCATGAGATTGTGCAACTCCCGGATACCGTAGGAGTGCTTTGGGTGTATCAAACGTCACAACATAACTGGGTGATTATAAAGCTGCACTACAGGTATCTCCGAAATTGTTTGTTGGGTTGGTACTAAACGAGACTAGGATTTGTCGCCCCGTGTGACGGAGAGGTATCTCTGGGCCCACTCGATAATACATCATCATAATGAGCTCAATGTGACTAAGGAGTTAGCCACGGGATGATGTGTTACGGAACGAGTAAAGAGACTTCCCGGTAATGAGATTGAACAAGGTATAGGGATATCAACGATCGAATCTCGGGCAAGTGTCATACCGGTAGACAGAGGGAATTGCATACGGGATTAAGTGAAACCTTGAAATTGTGGTTCATACGATGAGATCATCGTGGAACATGTGGGAGCCAACATGGACATCTTGACCCCGTTGTTGGTTATTGAACGGAGAGGTGTCTCGGTCATGTTTGCATGGTTCCCGAACCCGTAGGGTCTACACACTTAAGGTTCGATGACGCTGGAGTTGTTATGAGAATAGTATATGTGGTTATCGAAGGTTGTTCGGAGTCCCGGATGAGATCCCGTACGTCGCGAGTAGCTCCGAAATGGTCCGGAGGTAAATATTTATATGTAGGAAGTGGAGTTTCGGTCACCGGAAAGGTTCCGGGGTATATCGGTATTGTACCAGGACCACCGAAAGGGTTCCGGGGATCCATCGGGAGGGGCCACCAGCCCCGAAAGGCCACGTGGGCCAAAATTGGAAGGGAACCATGTTGGAATTATGCCCTAGAGGCAATAATAAATATAGTTATTATTATAATTCCTGTATCAAGATAATCGTTTATTATCCATGCTATAATTGTATTGAATGAAGACTCATTTACATGTGTGGATACATAGACAAAACACTGTCCCTAGCAAGCCTCTAGTTGGCTAGCCAGTTGATCAACGATAGTCAGTGTCTTCAGATTATGAACAAGGTGTTGTTGCTTGATAACTGGATCACGTCATTAGGAGAATCACGTGATGGACTAGACCCAAACTAATAGACGTAGCATGTTGATCGTGTCATTTTATTGCTACTGTTTTCTGCGTGCCAAGTATTTATTCCTATGACCATGAGATCATACAACTTACTAACACCGGAGGAATACTTTGTGTGTATCAAACGTCGCAACGTAACTGGGTGACAATAAAGATGCTCTACAGGTATCTTCGAAGGTGTTCGTTAAGTTAGTATGGATCGAGACTGGGATTTGTCACTCCGTGTGACGGAGAGGTATCTCGGGGCCCACTCGGTAATACAACATCACACATAAGCCTTGCAAGCAATGTGACTTAATGTAAGTTGCGGGATCTTGTATTACGGAACGAGTAAAGAGACTTGCCGGTAAGCGAGATTGAAATAGGTATACGGATACTGATGATCGAATCTCGGGCAAGTAACATACCGAAGGACAAAGGGAACGACATACGGGATTATATGAATACGGGATCGAATCCTTGGCGCTGAGGTTCAAACGATAATATATTCGTAGAATATGTAGGATCCAATATGGGCATCCAGGTCCCGCTATTGGATATTGACCGAGGAGTCTCTCGGGTCATGTCTACATAGTTCTCGAACCCGTAGGGTCTGCACACTTAAGGTTCAACATTGTTTTATGCGTATTTGAGTTATATGGTTGGTTACCGAATGTTGTTCGGAGTCCCGGATGAGATCACGGATGTCATGAGGGTTTCCGGAATGGTCCGGAAACGAAGATTGATATATAGGATGACCTCATTTGATTACCGGAAGGTTTTCGGAATTACCGGGAATGTACCGAGAATGACGAATGGGTTCCGGGAGTTCACCGAGGGGGCAACCCACCCCGGGGAAGCCCATAGGCCTTGGGAGTGGCGCACCAGCCCTTAGTGGTCTGGTGGGACAGCCCAAGAGAGGCCTATGCGCATTGGGAAGAAAATCTAAGAGGAAAGGAAAAAAAAGAAGGAGGTGGGAAAGGGAAGAAGGACTCCACCTTCCAAACCAAGTAGAATTCGGTTTGGGAGGGGGAGACCTTCCCCCTTGGCTCGGCCAACCCCCTTGGGAGTCCTTGGACCCCAAGGCAAGTCTCCGCCCTCCTCCTCCTATATATAGTGGGGTTTTAGGGCTGATTTGAGACAACTTTGCCACGGCAGCCCGACCACATATCTCCACGGTTTCACCTCTAGATCGCGTTTCTGCGGAGCTTGGGCGGAGCCCTGCTGAGACGAGATCATCACCAACCTCCGGAGCGCCGTCACGCTGCCGGAGAACTCTTCTACCTCTCCGTCTCTCTTGCTGGATCAAGAAGGCCGAGATCATCGTCGAGCTGTATGTGTGCTGAACGCGGAGGTGCCGTCCGTTCGGCACTTGATCGTGGGATTGATCGCGGGACAGTTCGCGGGGCGGATCGAGGGACGTGAAGACGTTCCACTACATCAACCGCGTTCACTAATGCTTCTGCTGTATGGTCTACAAGGGTACGTAGATCACACATCCCCTCTCGTAGATGGACATCACCATGATAGGTCTTCGTGCGCATAGGAATTTTTTTGTTTCCCATGCGACGTTCCCCAACAAACCAGCCCCTAGATGGGCTGGTGCGCCTCCCACCAAGGCCCAAGGCGCACAAAGGGGGCAAGGGAGGCCAAACCCTTGGCGTGGTGGCTGCCTTGGGTGGAAAGCCACCCCTAGGGCGTCGCCCCCTCCTCCTCTTGGGCCGCCGCTCCTCCCATGTAGGGTTGCAGCCGTACCACTTAGGGAAACCTTAGGGGTGGCGCACCCTCTCTCCCTCCTCCTATAAATACGCAAGGGGTTTTTAGGGCTGCACAAAAGAATTCCTCTCTCCCTCGGCGCAACCCTGCCTCTCTCTTCCTCCTCCTCCGGAGCGCTTGACGAAGCCCTGTCGGAGTACCGCGCAGCTCCACCGTCACCACGTCGTCGTGCTGCCGGAGCTCTCCCTCAACTCCTCCTCTCTCCTTGCTGGATCAAGGTGAAGGAGGCGTCACCGGGCTGCACGTGTGTTGAACGTGGAGGTGCCGTTGTTCGACGCTTAGATCGGAATCTTCCATGATCTGAATCGCTACGAGTACAAATCCACCAACCGCTTTCACACTAACGCTTCCGCTTAGCGATCTTCAAAGGTATGAAGATGCTCTACCCCTTGCTCGTTGCTAGCATCTCCTAGATGATCTTGGTGGGACGTAGGAATTTTTTTGAAATATTGCTACGAACCCAAGAGTGGCATCCGAGTTAGGTCTATGCGTAGATTCTATGCACGAGTAGAACACAAAAGTTGTGAGCGGTGATTTTGTTAATTGCTTGCCGTTACTAGTCCAATCTTTTTTCGGCGGTATTGTGGGATGAAGCGGCCCAGGCCGACTTTACATGTACGCTTATGTGAGACTGGTTCCACCGCCTGACATGCACTTGTTGCATAAGGTGGCTAGTGGGTGTCTGTCTCTCCCACTTTAGTTGAATTGGATTTGTTTAAAAGGGTCATTATGAAGGGTAAATAGCATTAGCATATCAATGTTGTGGCTGTCACATAGGTAATAAGCGTTCTTGCTAGAAACCCAAATCAGCCACGTAAAACTTGCAAAAACAATTAGAGGACATCTAACTTGTTTTTGCATGGTATGCTATGTGATGTGATATGGCCAAAAGGATGTGATGATATATATGTGATGTATGAGATTGATCATGTTCTTGTAATAGAATTCACGACTTGCATGTCGATGAGTACGACAACCTGCATGAGCCATAGGAGTTGTCTTAATTTATTGTATGAGATGAAACGCCATGTGATTACTTTACTTTATTGATAATTGTTAGCCATAGTAGTAGAAGTAATAAGTTGGCGAGATGACTTCAAGAAGACACAATGATGGAGATCATGGTGTCATGCCGGTGACAATGATGATCATGCCGTGCCCGGAAGATGGAGATCAACGGAGCAAGATGATAATGGCCATATCATGTCACTATATGATTTGCATGTGATATTTATCATGTTTCTATATCTTATTTGCTTAGAACGACGGTAGTAAATAAGATGATCCCTCACTAAAATTTCAAGAAAAGAGTTCCCCTAAGTGTGCACCTTTGCGAAGGATCGTTGTTTCGAAGCACCATGTGATGATCGGGTGTGATAGATTCTAACGTTCGCATACAATGGGTGTAAGCCAAATTTACACACGCAAAACACTTAGGTTGACTTGACGAGCCTAGCATGTACAGACATGGCCTCGGAACACGAGAGACCGAAAGGTCAAACATGAGTCATATGGAGATACGATCAACATGGAGATGTTCACCATTGATGACTAGTCCGTCTCACGTGATGATCGGACACGGCCTAGTCGACGTGGATCATGTATCACTTGGATTACTAGAGAGATGTCTATCTGAGTGGGAGTTCATTAAATAATTTGATTATATGAACTTAATTATCATGAACATAGTCTAAAATTGTCTTTACAATCTATATTGTAGGTCCAATGGCCCACGCAAATGTCCCACTGAACTTCAACGCGTTCCTAGAGAAAACCAAGCTAAAAGATGATGGAAGCAACTATGCAGACTGGGTCCGTAACTTAAAGCTCATCATCATTGCTTCAAAGAAGGCATATGTCCTTGATGCACCGCGAGGTGACCCTCCCGTTCCCGCGACAGCCCGGGACGTTTTGAACGCCTGGCAGTCGTGAAGTGATGACTAGTCTATGGTTCAGTGCGGCATGGTCTACAGTTTAGAAGCGGGGCTCCAAAAGTGTTTTGAGAACCATGGAGCATATGAGATGTTCCAAAAGATTAAACCGGTTTTTCAAGCTCATGCCTGGGTTGAGAGATATGAGGTCTCCGACAAGTTCTTCAGCTGTAAGATGAAGGAAAATAGTTCTGTCAGTGAGCACATACTCAGAATGTCTGGGTTGCATAGCCGTCTGTCTGAGCTGGAAGTTAATCTTCCGGATGACGCGGTTATTGACAGAATCCTCCAGTTGCTTCCACCTAGCTACAAGACCTTTGTGATAAAGTACAACATGCAAGGGATGGAGAAGACCATTCCCGAGTATTATTCAATGCTGAAATCAGCGGAGGTGGAAATCAAGAAGGAACATCAAGTGTTAATGGTGAATAAGACCACTGATACGTCTCCGTCGTATCTATAATATTTGATTGTTTCATGCCAATATTCTACAACTTTCATATACTTTTGGAAACTTTTTATACTATTTTTTAGGACTAACATATTGATCCAGTGCCCAGTGTCAGTTCCTGTTTGTTGCATGTTTTTTGTTTCGCAAAATATCCATACCAAACAAAGTCCAAACGTAATAAAAACTTACAGGAACTTTTTTTTGGAATATTTATGATTTTTGGGAAGAAGAATCAACGCGAGGCGATGCACGGAGTGCCCACAAGCCCTGTCGCCGCGGCCAGGGGTGGGCCCGCGGCAGGCAGGCTTGTGGTCACTCCTTAAGGCGGTGGGAGCCCTTCTTTCGCTGCAAGAAACATAATAACTGGAAGAAACGCGTGTTAAAACTTCAGCCCAATCGGAGTTAGGGATCTCCGGAAATTTAAGAAATGGTGAAACGCAGAATCTGGGAGCGCAGAAACAGAAGGTCACAGAGAGAGAGATCCAATCTAGGAGGGGCTCTCACCCCTCCGCCGCCATGGAGACCATGGACCAGAGGGGAAACCCTTCTCCCATCTAGGGAGGAGGTCAAGGAAGAAGAAGAAGGAGGGGGGATCTCTCCCTCTCTCTCCCGGCGGTGCCGGAACGCCGCCCGGGACATCATCGTGTGACGGCGATCTACACCAACACCTCCGTCATCTTCACCTTCCCCCATCTATATTCAGCGGTCCACTCTCCCGCAACCCGCTGTACCCTTTACTTGAACATGGTGCTTTATGCTACATATTATTATCCAATGATGTGTTGCTATCCTATGATGTCTGAGTAGATTATCGTTGTCCTATCGGTGATTGATGAATTGCTATGATTGGTTTAATTTGCTTGTGGTTATGTTGCTGTCCTTTGGTGCCCATCATATGATCACACGCGTGGATCACACCATTGGGTTAGTTGTATGTTCATAGGACTATGTATTGGCAGGCTAGAGTGACAGAAGCTTCAAACCTAGCATAGAAATTGATGCATATGCGATTGAAGGGGGACCAATATATCTTATTGCTATGGTTGGGTTTTACCTTAATGAACGTTAGTAGTTGCGGACGCTTGCTAGTAGTTCCAATCATAAGTGCGTAGAATTCCAAGTAATGGATGACATGCTAGTAGAGGCCTCTCCCACATGATACTTGTTATCGATCTAGTAACGTAGTCAATTGCTTAGGGACAATTCCGCAACTCCTACCACCACTTTTCCACACTCGTTAGACACTCGTAGTTGTTTCTTTATCTAACTAGCCCCTAGTTTTATTTACGTGTTCTTTACTTTCTTGCAAGCCTATCCTATCACTCCTACAAAGTACTTCTAGTTTCATACTTCTCTAGGTAAAGCGAACGTAAAGTGTGCGTAGAGTTGTATCGGTGGTCGATAGAACTTGAGGGAATATTTGTCCTACCTTTAGCTCCTCATTGGGTTCGACACTCTTACTTCTCGAGAAAGGCTACAACTGATCCCCTATACTTGTGGGTTATCAAGACCTTTTTCTGGCGCCGTTGCCGGGGAGAGATAGCGTGGGGTGAATATCCTCGTGTGTGCTTGTTTGCTTTATCACTAAGTAGATTTATTTGCTGTTCTAAGTTGTTATCTATCTTTAGTTATGGATATGGAACACGAAATACCAAAAAAATCAGGTGTACTTGCCACTCATGGAGATGGGGAACCTCCTAAAACCTTCGAGGCTCGTTATGTGGAAAATACTATGCACTTCTTTAATAATCCTGAGAAAGCCCCCATTCAATTATATAATGGGATACACGTTGGATCAACGTGAATACTTTAGGGATTATCGCTTGACTCAAAAAGGGAAACTTTTATGGGATCAAATCAATTTGTTGAAATGGTATGCTTGGGAACTATGCAAGAGATATGGTGTTATTTGTTGCTCTAGGATGAAGGCTCCACACCTTCCATTTTCTTGTGAATTTAATGATCATAAAACCTTGGCTTCTTATGCTAATGGTATATATGATTACTATGAAGTGGATCAAATAGAAGAGTTTGTTGCTTTTATGGGTGCTTATGAAATTGAGGCTCTGTTTAAAAGGTGTGATGATAATGATGATGCTCCTTACCGATCTAAAAATTTGGCTATGCTTCGTTATTGTTATAATAATTATGAATATAATGCCCATATTGAACGATTTAAGGAGATATCCTATGGTGCCCAAGAAGAGACTATTATTTTGCAGGAAACTATGGAAGAAGAAAATGCTGAAATTGTGAGCTCATTAGATGAAAAAGATGAAGAGGAGAGAGAAGAACAAAAGAAGGAAGAGCAGACTAGCTACCCGTGTCCACCTTCTAATGAGAGTAACTCTTCTACTCATACATTATGTAATTTCCCTTCGTTCTTACCGAAGGATGAATGCTATGTTCCCTTGGATTCGTTTGAAATATCCCTTTTTGATGAACTTGATGCTTGCTATGCTTGTGGCAATGATGCCAATATGAATGATGCTTATGAAGATGAGCTAGCTATAATCCCTTATGTTAAACATGATGATTTTGATGAATATAATATGCATGTGCTTGCTGCTCCTACTTGCAGTTATTATGAGAGAGGAACTACATCTCCACCTCTCTATGTTTCCAATATGATAAAATTGCAAGAAACTGCTTATGCTATGTATTGGCCTTTACTTGGTGTGCATGAATTGTTCTTTTATGACATGAAAATGCATAGGAAGAGAGTTAGACTTCGTCATTGCTTGATATATGTTACCTTGTTCTCACTACTAAATTTCAAATCATTCCTAATTAAAATTGGCTTTGATATACCTTGGGATCCGGGTGGATCCATTGCTTGAGCATTTTATGCCTAGCTTAATGGCTTTAAAGAAAGCGCTGCCTGGAAGACAACCCGGAAGTTTTAGAGAGTCATTTATTTCTGTTGAGTGCTTCTATTTAGTTTAAAAACAAAAAAATAGAGGGGAACTTAAAACTTTTTCAAAAAGAGAAGTGATTGAAAGGTGATGCATTGTGGAAGTGAGGGTCGACCTTGAACACTTGTGTTCATGCTCATGGAAACAATGTAGAATTTTTCATGGAAGTTTCTCACAAAAATAATTATCGCCTTGTAAAATTCCTTTGTGTTTTTAAAAATAATGTGCCAAGTAAAGCCTTTACGATTAGTTCGGGTGATAGTTGTTTGATCACGCTGAGAAAAGACAGAAACTTTCTGCTCACAAAACTAATTTTCATTTTTATTATGAAAGAGATTTTGAGTTGATTCTTTTTGCTGCTGATTGATATGCAAATTTTCCAGATGTTCGTAATTGTTCAGATTTTTTGAGATATAAGAAGTATACGGAATATATAGATTGCTACAGACTGTTCTGTTTTGACAGATTCTGTTTTCTATGCATTGTTCTCTTATTCTGATGAATCTATGGGTAGTATCGGGGGGTATGAACCATGGTGAAGTTGGATTACAGTAGATATAATTCTAATATGAATTTAGAATGAGTTCACAACAGTACTTTAAGTGGTGATTCATTTTATTATACTAACGGATCTCACGAAGTTTTGATGAGTTTTGTGTGATTGAAGTTTTCAAGTTTTGGGTGAGAGCACGATGGATGAAGGAATAAGGAGAGGCAAGAGCCTAAGCTTGGGGATGCCCGAGGCACCCCAAGGTAATATTCAAGGAAGACTCAAGCGTCTAAGCTTGGGGATGCCCCGGAAGGAATCCCCTCTTTCGTCTACAATCTATCGGTAATTTTACTCGGAGCTATATTTTATTTCGTCACATGATATGTGCAAATGCTTGGAGCGTCTTTTGTGTTTATTTTTTCTTTTTATTTTATGCACCATGCTGGTATGAGATAGTCCTTGGTTGGCTTTATAGAATGCTTCTTGTGCTTCACTTATATCTTTTGAAGTTTGGATTGTCTGTTTCCCTACACATAGAAAACCGCCATTTGTAGAATGCTCTTTTGCTTCACTTATATTTGTTAGAGCGGGGAATATCTTTTGTAGAAAGAATTAAACTCTCATGCTTCACTTATACCTATTTAGAGAGTTAACGGGAGTTGGTCATTCACATGGTTAGTCATAAAATCCTACATAAAACTTGTAGATCACTAAATATGATATGTTTGATTCCTTGCAATAGTTTTGCGACATGAATATGTGATATTAGAGTCATTCTACTGAGTAATTGTGTATTTTTAGAAATACTTGTGTTAAGGTTTGTGATTCACGTAGCATGCACGTATGGTGAACTGTTATATGATGAAGTCGGAGCATGATTTATTTATTGATTGTCATCCTTTGTGTGGAGGTCGGGATCGCGCGATGCTTAACTCCTACCAACCTTTCCCCTAGGAGCATGCGTGTATAGCTTCTTTCGATGAATAATAGACTTTTGCAATAAGTATGTGAGTTCTTTATGACTAATGTTGAGTCCATGGATTATACGCACTCTCACCTTTCCACCATTGCTAGCCTCTCTAGTACCGCGCAACTTTCGCCGGTGCATTACACCCACCATATAGCCTCCCTCAAAACAGCCACCATACCTACCTATTATGGCATTTTCATAGCCATTCCGAGATATATTGCCATGCAACTACCACCGTTCCGTCTCATGACATGTGCCACCACTTCCATATTGCCATTGCATGATCGTAAGATAGCTAGCATGATGTTTTCATGGCTTGTCCATTTTTTGATGTCATTGCTACGGTACACTACCGAAGGCATTTCATATAGAGTCATGATTGCTCTAAGTATTGAGTTGTAAGTGTGATGATCATTATTAATAGAGAATTGTCCCATGTGAGGAAATAAAAGAGGCGAGCGAAGCCCATTTACAAAAATGAGGCCAAAGATCCCCACCAAAATAAAAATATAAAAATAAAAATAAAAAAAGAGGCCAGAGAGCCCACAAAAAAATGAGAGAAAAGAGAGAAGGGACAATTGCTACTATCCTCTTTCCACACTTGTGCTTCAAATAGCACTATGATCTTCATGACAGAGAGTCTCCTATGTTGTCACTTCCATATACTAGTGGGAAATTTTCATTATATAACTTGGCTTGTATATTCCAATGATGGGCTTCCTAAAAATTGCCCTAGATCTTCATGAGCAAGCAAGTTGGGTGCACACCCACTAGTTTCTTTTGTGAGCTTTCATACACTTATAAGCTCTAGTGCATCCGTTGCGTGGCAATCCCTACTCACTCACATTGATATCTATTGATGGGCATCTCCATAGCCCGTTGATACGCCTAGTTGATGTGAGACTATCTCCTCTTTTATTTGTCTTATCCACAACCACCATATTCTATTCCACCTATAGTGCTCTTTCCATGGCACACGCTGATGTATTGCGTGAAAGTTGAAAAGGTTTGAGAACACTAAAGTATGAAACAATTGCTTGGCTAAAATCGGGGTTGTGCATGATTTAAATACGTTTTGTGGGGAAGATGGAGCATAGTCAGACTGTATGATTTTATAGGGATAACTTTCTTTGGCCATGACATTTTGAGAACACATGATTGCTTTGTTAGTATGCTTGAAATATTATTCTCTTTATGTCAAATGATAGACTATTGCTTCGAATCACTCGTGTTTTAGTATTCATGCCATGATTAGATTATATGATCAAGATTATGCTAGGTAGCATTCCAAATCAAAAATTATCTTTTTTTATCATTTACCTACTCGAGGACGAGTAGGAATTAAGCTTGGGGATGCTGATACGTCTCCATCGTATCTATAATTTTTGATTGTTTCATGCCAATATTCTACAACTTTCATATACTTTTGGCAACTTTTTATACTATTTTTTGGGACTAACATATTGATCCAGTGCCCAGTGCCAGTTCCTGTTTGTTGCATGTTTTTGTTTCGCAGAATATCCATACCAAACGAAGTCCAAACGTAATAAAAACTTACGGTGATTTTTTGGAATATTTATGATTTTTGGGAAGAAGAATCAACGCGAGGCGATGCACGGAGTGCCCACAAGCCCTGTCGCTGCGGCCAGGGGGTGGGCTCGCGGCAGGCAGGCTTGTGGCTACTCCTTAAGGCGGTTGGAGCCCTTCTTTCGCCGCAAGAAATATAATATCCGGAATAAAATCATGTTAAAATTTCAGCCCAATCGGAGTTACGGATCTCCGGGAATTTAAGAAATGGTGAAACGCAGAATCTGGGAGCGCAGAAACAGAAGGACACACAGAGAGAGATCCAATCTAGGAGGGGCTCTCACCCCTCCGCCACCATGGAGACCATGGACCAGAGGGGAAACCCTTCTCCCATCTAGGGAGGAGGTCAAGGAAGAAGAAGAAGGACGGGGCTCTCTCCCCCTCTCTCCCGGCGGCACCGGAACGCCGCCCGGGACATCATCGTGTGACAGCGATCTACACCAACACCCCCGTCATCTTCACCAACATCTCCATCACCTTCCCCCATCTATATTCAGCGGTCCACTCTCCCGCAACCCGTTGTACCCTCTACTTGAACATGGTGCTTTATGCTACATTTATTATCCAATGATGTGTTGCTATCCTATGATGTCTGAGTAGATTATCGTTGTCCTATCGGTGATTGATGAATTGCTATGATTGGTTTAATTTGCTTGTGGTTATGTTGCTGTCCTTTGGTGCCCATCATATGATCGTGTGCGTAGATCACACCATAGGGTTAGTTGTATGTTGATAGGACTATGTATTGGCAGGCTAGAGTGAGAGAAGCTTCAAACCTAGCATAGAAATTGATGCATATGGGATTGAAGGGAGACCAATATATCTTATTGCTATGGTTGGGTTTTACCTTAACGAACGTTAGTAGTTGCAGACGCTTGCTAATAGTTCCAATCACAAGTGCATAGAATTCCATGTAAGGGATGACATGCTAGCAGAGGCCTCTCCCACATGATACTTGCTATTGATCTAGTAACGTAGTCAATTGCTTAGGGATAATTCCGCAACTCCTACCACCACTTTTCCACACTCGTTAGACACTCGTAGTTGTTTCTTTATCTAACGAGCCCCTAGTTTTATTTACGTGTTTACTTTCTTACAAGCCTATCCTATCACTCCTACAAAGTACTTCTAGTTTCATACTTGTTCTTGGTAAAGCGAACGTAAAGTGTGCGTAGAGTTGCATCGGTGGTCGGTAGAACTTGAGGGAATATTTGTCCTACCTTTAGCTCCTCGTTGGGTTCACACTCTTACTTATCAAGAAAGGCTACAATTGATCCCCTATACTTGTGGGTTATCAACCACCAGTTTCAAGAAAGGCAAGGGTAAAAAGAACCTCAAGAAGGACGACAAAGCAGTTGATGTGCCCAGTAAACCAGTTGTCGGGAAGAAGCGCAAGAATAGACCCAAGCCTGAGACTGAGTGCTATTATTGCAAGGGAACCGGTCATTGGAAGCGGAACTGCTCCAAGTACTTAGCGGATTAGAAGGCCGGCAACGTCAAAGGTATATTCGATATACATGTTATTGATGTGTACCTTACTAGTGCTTGTAGTAGCTTCTGGGTATTTGATACCGGTGATTTTGCTCACATTTCCAACTCAAAACAGGAACTACGGAATAAACGGAGACTGGCAAAGGATGAGGTGACGATGCGCGTCGGGAATTGTTCCAAGGTCGATGTGATCGCCGTCGGCACGCTACTTCTACATCTACCTTCGGTGTTAGTTTTAAACCTTAATAATTATTATTTAGTACCAGCTTTGAGCATGAACATTGTATCTGGATCTCGCTTGATGCGAGATGGCTACTCATTTAAATATGAGAATAATGATTGTCCCATTTATATGAGTGATATGTTTTATGGTCATGTCCCGGTGGTCAATGGTTTATTCTTGATGAATCTCGAACGTGATGTTACACATATTCATAGTGTGAGTCCAAAAGATGTAAGGTTGATAATGATAGTCCCACATACTTGTGGCACTGCCGCCTTGGTCATATTAGTGTCAAGCGCATGAAGAAACTCCATACAGATGGACTTTTGGAGTCTCTTGATTTTGAATCATTTGACACATGCGAATCGTGCCTCATGGGCAAGATGAACAAGACTCCGTTCTCCGGAACAATAGAGCGAGCAACCAACTTATTGGAAATAATACATACTGATGTATGTGGTCCAATGAGCGTTGAGGCTCGCGGTGGCTATCGTTATGTTCTCACCCTCACTGATGACTTAAGTAGATATGGATATGTCTACTTAATGAAACACAAGTCTGAAACTTTTGCAAGGCTCAAGGAATTTCAGAGTGAGGTAGAGAATCAAACTGATAAGAAAATAAAGTTCTTACGATCTGATCGTGGAGGAGAATATTTCAGTCACGAGTTTGGTACGCACTTAAGGAAATGTGGAATTGTTTCAAAACTCACGCCGTCTGGCACACCTCAGCGTAATGGTGTGTCTGAACGTCGAAATCACACTCTATTGGATATGGTGCGATCTATGATGTCTTTTACTGATCTACCGCTATCATTTTGGGGATGTGCATTGGAAATTGTCGCATTCACTTTAAATAGGGCAGCATCTAAATCCATTGAGATGACACCATATGAATTATGGTTTGGGAAGAAACCTAAGCTGTCGTTTATGAAAGTTTGGGCCTGCGATGCTTATGTGAAGAAACTTCAACCTGAGAAGCTCGAACCCAAAGCAAAAAATGCGTCTTCATAGGATACCCTAAGGAAACTATTGGGTATACCTTCTATCTTAGATCCAAAGGCAAAATATTTGTTGCCTAGATCGGATCCTTTCTAGAGAAAGAGTTTCTCTCGGAAGAAGTAAGTGGGAGGAAAGTAGAACTTTATGAGGTAATTGTACCTCCTCTCAAACCGGAGAGTAGCGCAACGCAGGAAAATGTCTTTGTGGTGCTTGCACCGACTAGAGAAGAAGTTCATGATGATGATCATGAGTCTTCAGATCAAGTTGCTACTGGACCTCGAAGGTCCACAAGTACATGTTCCGCACCAGAGTGGTACGGCAACCCTGTCATGGAAATCATGTTGTTGGACAACAGTGAACCTTAGAACTATGAAGAAGTGACGGCGGGCCTGCATTCCAACAAATGGCTTGAAGCCATAAAATCTGAGATATGATCCATGTATGAGAACAAAGTATGGACTTTGGTGGACTTGCCCGAGAATTAGCGAGCCATAAAAAATAAATGGATCTTTAAGAAGAAGACTTACGCGGATGGTAATGTGACCATCTATAAGGCTCGACTTGTCGCTAAGGGTTATCGACAAGTTCAAGGGATTGACTACGATGAGACTTTCTTAGTTGTAGCGATGATGAATCCGTCCGAATCATGTTAGCAGTTGCCGCATTTTATGATTAAGAGCTCTGGCAAATGGACATCAAAACGGCATTCCTTAACGGCTTTCTTAAGGAAGAATTGTATATGATACAACCGGAAGGTTTTGTTGATCCTAATAATGCTGATAAGGTATGCAAGCTCCAGCGCTCCATCTATGAGCTGGTGTAAGCATCTCAGAGTTGGAACATTCGCTTTGATGAGGTGATCAAAGCGTTTGGGTTTGTACAGAGTGCGAGCTCTGTAGTATTTCTCATATTATATGTGGATGACATATTGTTGATGGGAGATGATATAGAACTTTCTTAAAGCATAAAGGCCTATTTGAATGAGGGTTTTTCAATGAAGGGCCTTGGAGAAGCTGCTTACATATTAGGCATCAAGATCTATAGAGATAGATCGAGACGCCTCATTGGTCTTTCACAAAGCACATACCTTGATAAGATATTGAAGAAGTTCAATATGGATAAGGCCAAGAAGGAATTCTTGCCTGTATTACAAGGTGTGAGGTTGAGCACAGCTCAACGCCCGACCATGACAAAAGATAGAGAAAAGATGAGTATCGTCCCCTATGCTTCAGCCATAGGCTCTATTATGTATGCCATGCTGTGTACTAGACCTGATGAGAACCTTGCCATAAGTTTGGTAGAGAGGTACCAAAGTGATCTAGGAGTGGATCACTGGACAACGGTCAAGAATATCCTTAAGTACCTAAAAAGGACTAAAGATATGTTTCTCGTTTATGGAGGTGCCGAAGAGCTCGTCGTAAAGGGTTACATCGATGCTAACTTTGACACAGATCCGGATGACTCCAAGTCACAAACCGGATACATGTACATTTTGAATGGTGGGGCGGTCAGCTGGTACAGTTGCAAGCAATGCGTTGTGGCGGCATCTACATGTGAAGCGGGGTACATAGCTGCTTCGGAAGCAGCGCAAGAAGGAGTCTGGATGAAGGAGTTCATCACCGACCTAGGAGTGATTCCTAGTGCGTCGGGCCCGATGACTCTCTTCTCTCACAACACTGGAGCTATTTTCATTGCCAAGGAACCCAGGTTTCACAAGAAGACCAAGCACATCAAGCGCCGCTTCAACTCCATACGTGGATACATCCAGGATGGAGATATAGATATTTGTAAAGTACATATGGATCTGAATGTCTCAAGTCCGTTGACTAAACCTCTTCCAGGAGCGAAACATGATCAACACCAGAACTCTATGGGTGTTCGATACATCACAATGTACCTAGATTATTGACTGTAGTTCAATTGGGAGATTGTTCGAAATGTGCCCTAGAGGCAATAATAAAGTGGTTATTATTATATTTCCTACTTCATGATAATTGTCTATTATTCATGCTATAATTGTATTAACCGGAAACTGTAATACATGTGTGAATATATAGACCACAACATGTCCCTAGTGAGCCTCTAGTTGGCTAGCTCGTTAATCAATACATGGTCATGGTTTCCGTATCATGGACATTGGATGTCATTGATAACGGGATCACATCATTAGGAGAATGATGTGATGGACAAGACCCAATCCTAAGCATAGCACAAGATTTTGTAGTTCGTCTGCTAAAGCTTATCTAATGTCAAGTATCATTTCCTTAGACCATGAGATTGCGCAACTCCCGGATACCGTAGGATTGCTTTGGGTGTATCAAACGTCACAACGTAACTGGGTGATTATAAAGGTGCACTACAGGTATCTCCGAAAGTGTCTATTGGGTTGGTACGAATCGAGACTGGGATCTGTCGCTCCATGTGACGGAGAGGTGTCTCTGGGCCCACTCGGTAATACATCATCATAATGAGCTCAATGTGACTAAGGAGGTAGCCACGGGATGATGTGTTACGGAACGAGTAAAGAGACTTGTCGGTAACGAGATTGAACAAGGTATTGGGATACCGACGATCGAATCTCGCGCAAGTCTCAACCGGTAGACAAAGGGAATTGCATATGGGATTAAGTAAATCCTCGAAATCGTGGTTCATCATACGAGATCATAGTGGAACATGTGGGAGCCGACATGGATATCCAGACCCCGTTGTTGGTTATTGATCGGAGAGGTGTCTCGGTCATGTCTGCATGGTTTCCGAACCTGTAGGGTCTACACACTTAAGGTTCGATGACACTAGAGTTGTTATGAGAATAGTATATGTGGTTACCGAAGGTTGTTTGGAGTCCCGGATGAGATCCTGGACGTCGCGAGGAGCTCCAGAATGGTCCGAAGGTAAAGATTTATATATAGGAAGTGGAGTTTCGGTCACCGGAAAGGTTCCATGGTATATCGGTATTGTACCGGGACCACCGAAAGGGTTCCGGGGTTCCACCTGGAGGGGCCACCAGCCCCAAAGGGCCACGTGGGCCAAAATTGTAAGGGAACCAGCCCCTAGATGGGCTGGTGCGCCTCCCACCAAGGCCCAAGGCGCACAAGGGGGCAAGGAAAGCCAAACCCTAGGCATGGTTGTTGCCTTGGGTGTCAAGCCACCCCTAGGCCGCCGCCCCTCCCATCTAGGGCTCCAGCCGCACCACCTAGGGAAACCCTAGGGGTGGCGCACCCCCTCTTATACCTCCTATAAATAACCATGGGGTTTTCAGGGGTGCACACAAGAATTCCTCTCTCCCTCGACGCAGCCCTACCTCTCTCTTCCTCTGCCTCCGTAGCACTTGGTGAAGCCGTGTCGGAGTACCATGCAGCTCCACCGTCACCACGCCGTCGTGCTGCCGGAGCTCTCCCTCAACTCCTCCTCTCTCCTTGATGGATCAAGGTGAAGGATACGTCACCAGGTTGCACGTGTGTTGAACGCGGGGGCGCCGTTGTTCGACGCTTAGATCAGAATCTTCCGCGATGTGAATCGCTACGAGTACGACTCCACCAACCGAGTTCTCAGTAACGCTTCTGCTTAGCGATCTTCAAAGGTTGAAGATGCTCTACCCCTTGTTCGTTGCGAGCATCTCCTAGATGATCTAGGTGTGACGTAGGATTTTTTTTTTTGAAATATTGCTACGAACCCAACATATGCATCATATCCTTGTTCATGATGACCTCTTGTTTCTTGCACACATTATTTGCAAGAGGGAGTCATAAACATGGAAGTCCTCCATTCACTTATGTTTGATGCATACAACCAAGATTCATATGACTTGTCGTGTCCTTCTACCTTGTGTGTGACCGTGCATTCCAAAGCAACTATCCTTTAAGGGGATTGCACACATTTAGGGGGAGCTTGTACTAGTCATATGTCCTTCAAAGTTGTCATATCTTTTTGAGTATCTTTATTTGAAGCTTTGATTGTATGTTGTCATCAATTACAAAAAATGGGAGATTGAAAGCACATATGCTCCCTTGGCGATTTTGATAATTCATGACAACATACATTGTCTCTTGGACTAACACTTTTACCTAGATATTTTAGGAAAAGTCCATAGAGAGCATTGGCTAAAGGTTTATGTGGAGACACCCCTCGATGCAAGAAAGGGATAATATTGGATCATGCTTCTAGCTAGAAGACTCTTCATTTTATATTTTTGATAAAGCACTTTTGGGTCCATAGGAAAGCCAATACTATTAAAAGGGGGTGAGGTAGTAAAATGAACTGATTGCTCAAATACTCAAAGTTAGCCACCAAAACACTCAGTCATTTTTCCCACATATCCACTCTGTCAAGTTCCACATACACAAACTCAGTGTCACCAACATTGCCACATTAGACCCACCGAGTTTGAACCTCACACATAACCCTAGCCATTCTCACCAAATAGGTGCAACCGAAACTACATCGGTGCTACCGAGTTCAGTGCGACCAACTTTCTGTTTCCAAGATACACAAAATCAGAATTTCCGAGTTTGAGTATCGGTGCCACCGAGTTTGGCCATCTGACCGTTGGTCACCTTTTCGGTGCCACCGAGTTCTATAAATCGGTCTCGCCGAGATTCAAAACTTCACACTTTTAGTACTAGTTGGTACCACCGAGTTGTCCACTTTGGTGTCACTGAGTTTTTACTTTTGTATGTAACGGTTGGGTTTTGGCTTCTGCCTATATATACCCCTTCACCCACCTCTCATTCGTGGGAGAAGCACTGAGAACACACACTTCATTTCCAGATCCATTTTCTGAGAGAGAGCCACCTACTCATGTGTTGAGACCAAGATATTCCAATCCAATCATTTGAAACTTGATCTCTAGCCTCCCCAAACTGCTTTCCACCAAATCAACCTCTCCTACCCATGCATATTCTGTGAGAGAGTGATTTGTTTTGAGGAGACTATCTATAGAAGCACAAGAGCAAGGAGTTCATTGATCTACCACATCAATTACCTTTTGAAGGGTGGTGACTCCTAGATTGGTTAGGTGTCGTTTTGGAGCTGATGACAAGATGATGTATATACTTCTCACACCCCGTTGGTTACCCCAAGTGGAAGGTTGAGATGTAGTCAGCAGCAAGTTTTCCCTTACACGAAAACTGTAAGGTTTATCGAACCAAGATGACTTCTAGGACCAACAAGTAGGTGTCTGATACGTCCATTTTGCACCATGTTTTCATGTTGATATTTATCACTTCTTGGGCTATTATTTCAAATCAATGTACAATTCTTATGCCTTTTCTCTCTTATTTTGCAAGGTTTACATGAGGGAGAATGCCGGCAACTGGAATTCTGGCCTGAAAATGGAGCAACGTTGATATACCTATTCTGCGCAACTCCAAACGCCGTGAAAATCAACGAGGATTTTTTTACGGATTTATGAAAAATACTGGGCCAAAGAAGTGCCAAAGGGACGCCAGGGGTTGGCCACAAGCCTGCACGGCGCGTCCACCCCCCAGGCCGCGCCATAAGGGCTTGTGGGCAGCCTGCTGGCCCACTTGCCCCCTCTTCTGCTATCTGAAGGGTTTCGTCTGAAAAAAATCAAGGAGGAGCTTTTTGGTGGATTTGCCGCCGCCACGAGGCGGAACTTGAGCAGAACCAATCTAGAGCTCCGGTAGGACGATCCTGCCGGGGAAACTTCGCTTCCGGAGGGGGAAACCGTCGCCATCGTCATCACCAACACTCCTCTCATCGGAGGGGACTCGTCACCATCAACATCTTCATCAGCACCATCTCATCTCCAAACCCTAGTTCATCACTTGTAACCAATCTCCGTCTAGCGACTCCAATTGGTACTTGTAAGGGTGCTAGTAGTGTTGATTACTCTTTGTAGTTGATGCTAGTTGGATTATTTGGTGGAAGAGTTTATGTTCAGATCCTTGATGTTACTCATTACCTCTCTGGTCATGGATATGATTATGCTTTGTGAGTAGTTACTTTTGTTTTTGAGGACATGGGATAAGTCATGCTAATAGTAGTCATGTGAATTTGGTATTCGTTCGATATTTTGATGTGTAGTATGTTGTTTTTCCTCTAGTGGTGTTATGTGAATGTCGACTACATAACACTTCACCATTATTTGGGCCTAGAGGAAGGCATTGGGAAGTAGTAAGTAGATGATGGGTTGCTAGAGTGACAAAAGCTTAAACCCTAGTTTATGCGTTGCTTCGTGAGGGGCTGATTTGGATCCACTAGTTTAATGCTATGGTTAGACTCTGTCTTAATTCTTCTTTCGTAGTTGCGGATGCTTGCGAGAGGGTTAGTCATAAGTGGGATGCTTGTCCAAGTAAGGGCAGTACCCAAGCGTCGGTCCACCCACATATCAAACTATCAAAGTAACGAACGCGAATCATATGAACATGATGAAACTAGCATGACAGAAATTCCCGTGTGTCCTCGGGAGCGTTTTTCCTCCTATAAGACTTTGTCCAGGCTTGTCCCTTGCTACAAAAGGGATTGGGCCACTTTGCTGCACCGTTTGCTACTTTTGTTACTTGTTGCTTGCTACGAATCATCTCACCACACAATCACTTGTTACCGATAATTTCAGTGCTTGCAGATATTTCCTTGCTGAAAACCAGTTGTCAGATCCTTCTGCTCCTCGTTGGGTTCGACACTCTTACTTATCGAAAGGACTACGATTGATCCCCTATACTTGTGGGTCATCAGTGTCTTCCATCCTGGCGCTAGCAGAAGACGTGGACCTGCACACACACAAATAACTTTGCTCCCAATGAGTACAAAGAGGTTTTCAATCTCTCCGGCCTTGTAGCTTGCAAAGGATCAAAACACAAGCAGGAATAGTAATAGTGATTGCAACGGGAAAGTTGTTGGGGAACGTAGCATGGGAAACAAAAAAATTCCTACGCGCACGAAGACCTATCATGGTGATGTCCATCTACGAGAGGGGATGAGTGATCTACGTAACCTTGTAGACCGTACAGCAGAAGCGTTAGTGAACGCGGTTGATGTAGTGGAACGTCTTCACGTCCCTCGATCCGCCCCGCGAACCGTCCCGCGATCAGTCCCACGATCTAGTGCCGAACGGACGGCACCTCCGCGTTCAGCACACGTACAGCTCGACGATGATCTCGGCCTTCTTGATCCAGCAAGAGAGACGGAGAGGTAGAAGAGTACTCCGGCAGCGTGACGGCGCTCCGGAGGTTGGTGATGATCTCGTCTCAGCAGGGCTCCGCCCGAGCTCCGCAGAAACGCGATCTAGAGGTGAAACCGTGGAGATATGTGGTCGGGCTGCCATGGCAAAGTTGTCTCAAATCAGCCCTAAAACCCCACTATATATAGGAGGAGGAGGGGGGAGACTTGCCTTGGGGTCCAAGGATTCCCAAGGGGGTCGGCCGAGCCAAGGGGGAAGGTCTCCCCGTCCCAAACCGAATTCTACTTGGTTTGGAAGGTGGAGTCCTTCTTCCCTTTCCCACCTCCTTCTTTTTTTCCCTTTCCTCTTTGATTTTCTTCCCAATGCGCATAGGCCTCTCTTGGGCTGTCCCACCAGCCCACTAAGGTCTGGTGTGCCACTCCCAAGGCCTATGGGCTTCCCCGGGGTGCCCCCCCCCCCCCCCCCGTGAACTCCTGGTACATTCCGGTAACTCCGAAAACCTTCCGGTAATCAAATGAGGTCATCCTATATATCAATCTTCGTTTCCGGACCATTACGGAAACCCTCGTGACGTCCGTGATCTCATCTGGGACTCCGAACAACATTCGGTAACCAACCATATAACTCAAATACGCATAAAACAACGTCGAACCTTAAGTGTGCAGACCCTACGGGTTCGAGAACTATGTAGGCATGACCCGAGAGACTCCTCGGTCAATATCCAATAGCGGGACCTGGATGCCCATATTGGATCCTACATATTCTACGAAGATCTTATTGTTTGAACCTCAGTGTCAAGGATTCATATAATCCCGTATGTCATTCCCTTTGTCCTTCGGTATGTTACTTGCCCGAGATTCGATCGTCAGTATCTGTGTACCCATTTCAATCTCGTTTACCGGCAAGTCTCTTTACTCGTTACGTAATACAAGATCCCGCAACTTACATTAAGTCACATTGCTTGCAAGGCTTATGTGTGATGTTGTATTACCGAGTGGGCCCCGAGATACCTCTCCGTCACACGGAGTGACAAATCCCAGTCTCGATCCATACTAACTTAACGAACACCTTCGGAGATACCTGTAGAGCATATTTATAGTCACCCAGTTACATTGCGACGTTTGATACACACAAAGTATTCCTCCGGTGTTAGTAAGTTATATGATCTCGTGGTCATAGGAATAAATACTTGACACGCAAAAAAACAGTAGCAATAAAATGACACGATCAACATGCTACGTCTATTAGTTTGGGTCTAGTCCATCACGTGATTCTCCTAATGACGTGATCGAGTTATCAAGAAACAACACCTTGTTCATAATCAGAAGACACTGACTATCGTTGATCAACTGGCTAGCCAACTAGAGGCTTGCTAGGGACAATGTTTAGTCTATGTATCCACACATGTAAATGAGTCTTCATTCAATACAATTATAGCATGGATAATAAACGATTATCTTGATACAGGAATTATAATAATAACTATATTTATTATTGCCTCTAGGGCATAATTCCAACAGTCTCCCACTTGCACTAGAGTCAATAATCTAGCCCTCACATCATCATGCAATTATATTGTAATAAATCTAACACCCATACAGTTCTGGTGTTGATCATGCTTTGCCCGTGGAAGAGGTTTAGTCAGCGGGTCTGCTACATTCAGATCCGTGTGCACTTTGCATATATTTACGTCCTCCCCTTCGACGTAGTCGCGGATGAGGTTGAAGCGTCGTTTGATGTGTCTCGACTTCTTGTGAAACCGTGGTTCCTTTGCTAGGGCAATGGCACCTGTGTTGTCATAGAACAAGGTTATTGGATTCAGTGCGCTTGGCACCACTCCAAGATCCGTCATGAATTGCTTCATCCAGACACCCTCCTTAGCTGCCTCCGAGGCAGCCATGTACTCTGCTTCACATGTAGAATCTGCTACGACGCTCTGCTTGGAACTGCACCAGCTTACCGCACCCCCATTAAGAATAAATACGTATCTGGTTTGCGACTTAGAGTCGTCCGGATCTGTGTCAAAGCTTGCATCGACGTAACCTTTTACGGCGAGCTCTTCGTCACCTGCATACACGAGAAACATCTCCTTAGTCCTTTTCAGGTACTTCAGGATATTCTTGACCGCCGTCCAGTGATCCACTCCTGGATTACTCTGGAACCTACCTGCCATACTTATGGCCAGGCTAACATCCGGTCTAGTGCACAACATTGCATACATGATAGAACCTATGGCTGAAGCATAGGGGACGGAGCGCATATGCTCTCTATCTTCATCAGTTGCTGGGCACTGAGTCTTACTCAATCTCGTCCCTTGTAAAACTGGCAAGAACCCTTTCTTGGACTGTTCCATTTTGAACCTTTTCAAAACTTTATCAAGGTATGTGCTTTGTGAAAGTCCTATCAGGCGTTTTGATCTATCCCTGTAGATCTTAATGCCTAGAATGTAAGCAGCTTCTCCTAGGTCCTTCATAGAGAAACTTTTATTCAAGTAATCCTTTATGCTCTCCAAAAACTCTACGTTGTTTCCAATCAGCAATATGTCATGTACATATAATATTAGAAACGCCACAGAGCTCCCACTCACTTTCTTGTAAATACAAGATTCTCCAACCACTTGTATAAACCCAAATGCTTTGATCACCTCATCAAAGCGTTTGTTCCAACTCCGAGATGCTTGCACCAGTCCATAAATGGATCGCTGGAGCTTGCACACCTTGTTAGCATTCTTGGGATCGACAAAACCTTCGGGTTGCATCATATACAACTCTTCCTTAAGGAACGCCGTTTTGACATCCATCTGCCAGATTTCATAATCGAAAAATGCAGCTATTGCTAACATGATTCTGACGGACTTAAGCATCGCTACGGGTGAGAATGTCTCATCGTAGTCAACTCCTTGAACTTGTGAAAAACCCTTTGCCACAAGTCGAGCTTTATAAACGGTCACATTGCCGTCAGCGTCCGTCTTCCTCTTAAAGATCCATTTGTTCTGAATAGCCTTGCGGCCCTCAGGTAGTACCTCCAAAGTCCACACTTTGTTCTCATACATGGATCCTATCTCGGACTTCATGGCTTCTAGCCATTTGTTGGAATCTGGGCCCACCATTGCTTCTTCATAATTTGCAGGTTCATTGTTGTCTAACAACATGATTGATAAGACGGGATTACCGTACCACTCTGGAGCAGCACGTGGTCTCGTCAACCTGCGTGGTTCGACAAAAACTTGAACCGGAGTTTCATGATCATCATCATTAACTTCCTCCTCAACCGGTGTCGCAACGACAGAGGTTTCCCCTTGCCCTGCGCCACCATCCAGAGGGATGAGAGGTTCGACAACCTCGTCAAGTTCTATCTTCCTCCCACTCAATTCTCTCGAGAGAAACTCCTTCTCGAGAAAAGCTCCGTTTTTAGCAACAAACACTTTGCCCTCGGATTTGAGATAGAAGGTGTACCCAACTGTCTCTTTTGGGTAACCTATGAAGACGCACTTTTCCGCTTTGGGTTCCAGCTTTTCAGGCTAAAGCTTTTTGACATAAGCATCACATCCCCAAACTTTAAGAAACGACAACTTTGGCCTTTTGCCATACCACAGTTCGTATGGTGTCGTCTCAACGGATTTTGATGGTGCCCTATTTAAAGTGAATGCAGCTGTTTCTAATGCATAACCCCAAAATTATAATGACAAATCGGTAAGAGACATCATAGATCGCACCATCTCTAATAAAGTACGATTACGACGTTCGGACACACCATTACGCTGTGGTGTTCCAGGCGGTGTTAACTGTGAAACAATTCCACATTGTCTTAAGTGAGCACCAAACTCGAAACTCAGATATTCACACCCACGATCAGACCGTAGGAACTTGATCTTCTTGTTACGATGATTTTCAACTTCACTCTGAAATTGCTTGAACTTTTCAAATGTTTCAGACTTGTGCTTCATTAAGTAGATATAACCATATCTACTCAAATCGTCAGTGAAGGTGAGAAAATAACGATATCCGCCGCGTGCCTCTACGCTCATCGGACCACACACATCGGTATGTATGATTTCCAACAAGTCACTTGCACGCTCCATTGTTCCGGAGAACGGAGTTTTAGTCATCTTGCCCATGAGGCATGGTTCGCATGTGTCAAGTGAATCAAAGTCAAGTGACTCCAAAAGTCCATCATCATGGAGTTTCTTCATGCGCTTTACACCAATATGACCTAAGCGGCAGTGCCACAAAAATATGGCGCTATCATTGTTAACTCTAACTCTTTTGGTCTCAATGTTATGTACGTGTGTATCACTATCAAGATTCAATATGAACAATCCTCTCACATTGGGTGCATGACCATAAAAGATGTTACTCATAGAAATAGAACAACCATTATTCTCTGACTTAAACGAGTAACCGTCTCGCAATAAACAAGATCCAGATATAATGTTCATGCTCAACGCAGGCACTAAATAACAATGATTTGAGTTCATAACTAATCCTGACATTTTGAGGTGTCAGGATTAGTTATGAACTCAAATCATTGTTATTTAGTGCCTGCATTGAGCATGAACATTATATCTGGATCTTGTTTATTGCGAGACGGTTACTCGTTTAAGTCAGAGAATAATGGTTGTTCTATTTCTATGAGTAACATCTTTTATGGTCATGCACCCAATGTGAGAGGATTGTTCATATTGAATCTTGATAGTGATACACACGTACATAACATTGAGACCAAAAGAGTTAGAGTTAACAATGATAGCGCCATATTTTTGTGGCACTGCCGCTTAGGTCATATTGGTGTAAAGCGCATGAAGAAACTCCATGACGATGGACTTTTGGAGTCACTTGACTTTGATTCACTTGACACATGCGAACCATGCCTCATGGGCAAGATGACTAAAACTCCGTTCTCCGGAACAATGGAGCGTGCAAGTGACTTGTTGGAAATCATACATACCGATGTGTGTGGTCCGATGAGCGTAGAGGCACGCGACGGATATCGTTATTTTCTCACCTTCACTGACGATTTGAGTAGATATGGTTATATCTACTTAATGAAGCACAAGTCTGAAACATTTGAAAAGTTCAAGCAATTTCAGAGTGAAGTTGAAAATCATCGTAACAAGAAGATCAAGTTCCTACGGTCTGATCGTGGGGGTGAATATCTGAGTTTCGAGTTTGGTGCTCACTTAAGACAATGTGGAATTGTTTCACAGTTAACACCGCGTGGAACACCACAGCGTAATGGTGTGTCCGAACGTCGTAATCGTACTTTATTAGAGATGGTGCGATCTATGATGTCTCTTACCGATTTGCCATTATCATTTTGGGGTTATGCATTAGAAACAGCTGCATTCACTTTAAATAGGGCACCATCAAAATCCGTTGAGACGACACCATACGAACTGTGGTATGGCAAAAGGCCAAAGTTGTCGTTTCTTAAAGTTTGGGGATGTGATGCTTATGTCAAAAAGCTTCAGCCTGAAAAGCTGGAACCCAAAGCGGAAAAGTGCATCTTCATAGGTTACCCAAAAGAGACAGTTGGGTACACCTTCTATCTCAAATTCGAGGGCAAAGTGTTTGTTGCTAAAAACGGAGCTTTTCTCGAGAAGGAGTTTCTCTCGAGAGATTTGAGTGGGAGGAAGATAGAACTTGACGAGGTTGTTGAACCTCTCATCCCTCTGGATGGTGGCGCAGGGCAAGGGGAAACCTCTGTCGTTGCGACGCCGGTTGAGGAAGAAGTTAATGATGATGATCATGAAACTCCAGTTCAAGTTTCTGTCGAACCATGCAGGTCGACGAGACCACGTGCTGCTCCAGAGTGGTACGGTAATCCCGTCTTATCAATCATGTTGTTAGACAACAATGAACCTGCAAATTGTGAAGAAGCAATGGTGGGCCCAGATTCCAACAAATGGCTAGAAGCCATGAAGTCCGAGATAGGATCCATGTATGAGAACAAAGTGTGGACTTTG
Organism: Hordeum vulgare subsp. vulgare; assembly: GCF_904849725.1. Lineage (NCBI taxonomy): Eukaryota > Viridiplantae > Streptophyta > Magnoliopsida > Poales > Poaceae > Hordeum > Hordeum vulgare. The sequence continues at coordinate 544,894,951 of NC_058520.1, forward strand.
GAGGTACTACCTGAGGGCCGCAAGGCTATTCAGAACAAATGGATCTTTAAGAGGAAGACGGACGCTGACGGCAATGTGACCGTTTATAAAGCTCGACTTGTGGCAAAGGGTTTTTCACAAGTTCAAGGAGTTGACTACGATGAGACATTCTCACCCGTAGCGATGCTTAAGTCCGTCAGAAACATGTTAGCAATAGCTGCATTTTTCGATTATGAAATCTGGCAGATGGATGTCAAAACGGCGTTCCTTAACGGTTTCCTTAAGGAAGAGTTGTTTATGATGCAACCCGAAGGTTTTGTCGATCCTAAGAATGCTAACAAGGTGTGCAAGCTCCAGCGATCCATTTATGGACTGGTGCAAGCATCTCGGAGTTGGAACAAACGCTTTGATGAGGTGATCAAAGCATTTGGGTTTATACAAGTGGTTGGAGAATCTTGTATTTACAAGAAAGTGAGTGGGAGCTCTGTGGCGTTTCTAATATTATATGTGGATGACATATTGCTGATTGGAAACAACGTAGAGTTTTTGGAGAGCATAAAGGATTACTTGAATAAAAGTTTCTCTATGAAGGACCTAGGAGAAGCTGCTTACATTCTAGGCATTAAGATCTACATGGATAGATCAAAACGCCTGATAGGACTTTCACAAAGCACATACCTTGATAAAGTTTTGAAGAGGTTCAAAATGGAACAGTCCAAGAAAGGGTTATTGCCACTTTTACAAGGTACGAGATTGAGTAAGACTCAGTGCCCAGCAACTGATGAAGATAGAGAGCATATGCGCTCCGTCCCCTATGCTTCAACCATAGGTTCTATCATGTATGCAATGCTGTGCACTAGACCGGATGTTAGCCTGGCCATAAGTATGGCAGGTAGGTTCCAGAGTAATCCAGGAGTGGATCACTGGACGGCGGTCAAGAATATCCTGAAGTACCTGAAAAGGACTAAGGATATGTTTCTCGTGTATGGAGGTGATGAAGAGCTCGCCGTAAAAGGTTACGTCGATGCAAGCTTTGACACAGATCCGGACGACTCTAAGTCGCAAACCGGATACGTATTTATTCTTAATGGGGGTGCGGTAAGCTGGTGCAGTTCCAAGCAGAGCGTCGTAGCAGATTCTACATGTGAAGCGGAGTACATGGCTGCCTCGGAGGCAGCTAAGCAGGGTGTCTGGATGAAGCAATTCATGACAGATCTTGGAGTGGTGCCAAGCGCACTGAATCCAATTACCTTGTTCTGTGACAACACGGGTGCCATTGCCCTAGCAAAGGAACCACGGTTTCACAAGAAGTCCAGACACATCAAACGACGCTTCAACCTCATCCGCGACTACGTCGAAGGGGAGGAAGTAAATATATGCAAAGTGCACACAGATCTGAATGTAGCAGACTCGCTGACTAAACCTCTTCCACGGGTAAAGCATGATCAACACCAGAACTGTATGGGTGTTAGATTTATTACAATGTAAATCGCATGATGATGTGAGGGCTAGATTATTGACTCTAGTGCAAGTGGGAGACTGTTGGAATTATGCCCTAGAGGCAATAATACATATAGTTATTATTATAATTCCTGTATCAAGATAATCGTTTATTATCCATGCTATAATTGTATTGAATGAAGACTCATTTACATGTGTGGATACATAGACAAAACACTGTCCCTAGCAAGCCTCTAGTTGGCTAGCCAGTTGTCACGCCCAAGATGCGACCCTATCCTCAATTCGGCACGAAGGCCTCGCCAGGGATAGAAGCGCATCTCGTCGTGTCGCAAGAATGGATATCGTTACAAGTACATGTACTGAAAAGATGAGTTTTATAAAGGGTTGGCTTACACTCGCCACAAGCTACATCAGAGTCACATCAGTACAATATATAAACATCAAGAGTAAGAGCAGGGTCCGACTACGGACGAAAACAAACGACAAAAGAAGAACGACGTCCATCCTTGCTATCCCAGGCTGCCGGCCTGGAACCCATCCTAGATCGATGAAGAAGAAGAAGAAGAAGCAACTCCAAATGAACAATCAACGCGCTCGCGTCAAGTACCCTTTACCTGTACCTGCAACTGGTGTTGTAGTAATCTGTGAGCCACAGGGGACTCAGCAATCTCATTTCCAAAGGTATCAAGACTAGCAAAGCTTAATGGGCGAGGTATGGTTAAGTGGTGAGGTTGCAGCAGCGGCTAAGCATATATTTGGTGCCTAACTTACGAGTACAAGAAGTAAGAGGGGGAAGATCTACGCATAGCGGACGTGAACTACTGATGACCAAATGAATGATCCTGAACACCTACCTACGTCACACATAACCCCACCGTGTCCTCCATCGGAGAAGGAACTCACGAAAGAGACAGTCACGGTTACACACACAGTTGGCAACTTTTAATTAAGTTAACTTCAAGTTATCTAGAACCAGTGTTAAACAAAGTATCCACGTTGCCACATAACCGCGGGCACGGCTTTCCGAAAGATTTACCCCTGCACGGGTGCTCCAACTAGTCCATCACAAATTACCACAAGCCGCATAGAAATCCTCAATCACGAAGCTCGCGATCTCATCGGATTCCCTAGTGGAAAACCTCAACTCTGAGATTACCCAAAACATCACCGGAATCCCGATGCACAAGATATCTCGTCAAAGGTAAGACTAATCCAGCAAGGCCGCCCGACGTGTCGACGATCCCGATAGGAGTCGCGTACCTCGTTCTCAGGACACGACGGATAAGCACAGCGTACGGTGGCCTGATAGAAATCTCCCGAGTTGCCCCGGGTTGGCCCCGTAAACGGCTCTAGTTTTGGACCAGCACCAACAGCACTGGCCCCCCTGTAATATGTAGAATTACTCCTCGGGTAGCGCTAACTCCCTATGCATTTCAATATTATCAAGTTATTATGTTGGGCAAATGTAGAACCAAAGTTGGGCCTTGCCAGACCAGCTTTAATCTAAAACGAATTATCAAGGGGGTCCCCATAACAACCCCTATCGTGTTAGGAGCGCTCGATTATGGAACATAACACCGGTAGCCGAAAACTAAGGGGGCAAAGGTGGAACAAAACACCAGGCTAGAAAGGCCGAGCCTTCCACCTTTTACCAAGTATATAGGTGCATTAAATTAAATAGCATTTAATATGGTGATATGACAAGGAACCCATGTTTTCACATGGAAGCAACTGCACCTGCAACTAGCAACGCTAACAACAGGGTTAAGCAAGCGATAACATAGCCAATCAGTGGTTTGCTAGGTTGAACAGGTTTAGGGTTTCATGGCATTGTTGAGAGGCTGATATTTAACATGTGGTAGGCAACGAGACATAAACGGTAGAAGCGGTAAACTAGCATGGCAATGATAGTAATGGTATCTGGGGAAATGATCATCTTGCCTGAGATCCCGCTTAGAAGAAGAACAACTCGGTGAAGTCAGCGAACCGACGTAGTCGAACAATCCTCACATTCCGGCACGCTTGCGGAACTCTATCGAGACGGAGGAAACCGGAAACAAGCATCAACACACGATATTCACCACACGATGCACAACACATATGATGCATGAGCTGCTGATTACATGCAAGTCACGGCATGACAATTCACACAATCAAACACTACACATTAAGTGAAGTTCAATATGCAACGAGTTGCATATTGACGAAACTCCACGTTAATTATTTAGTTCACTCCCGGTGAGATACACGGCAATATTAAGGTTGTCAAACATGCAAGAGGTCAAGCGGAAATTAAACTACCTATCTAGACATCTTAAATGAGGTCGGAAATGACATATAGCACCTCCGAAACGACCTCACATGGTAAATTACAATTATGTCCAGATCTGAATTAATACCTTTAATTGGTTGTTAAACAGCGAAACAAGTAGGTTCACGTGATTCTACGCATCAAGTCAAGCAACCTACACGTAGATAACATCTCCAACGGAGCTACGGATCAAAAGTTACAAGCACCGCAAGATACGATGGCATGAATGCAAAATGTGTGCAACGACGGCTACGAGCACTTCAACACATTCAAACAGCAAGAGAAAATGAAACTACACGAGATTCTAAGCAAGTTACATATAGGACACGATCAAAACGGAGCTACGGTTCAAAAACTACGAGCAAAACAAGAAATGACTACAATCTGCCAAAATCAGCCACATAGCATTTTCTTCGCCCCACAACTACGGATACACAACTCCGATGAGCTCAAGCAAGGCATGGCATGAAAGAGGGAAAGACGCACTACTACGAACAGCTAACAACAACTAGCATGGCAGCAAGGAGCACTAGGAAAAGAAGACACAAAATGGCATCTCACGCACTATTTCAGACTTAGTGAAAATAACACCTCCTGAAAGTGCACTTTTCAGCCTGAAGGCATATTGACAGCAGCAAAACCTATAGCTACAGGACTTCAAATGGCATGAAACTTAACAGCATGCTAGAGAAACATAAGGGGTACAACTAACTCCATTGGGCCAACCTCAAAAGAGCTACAGATCACAAGATGCAAGCAAGACAAGACAGCAACAAAATAATAACAGATTCCAGACTTAGAAATATTTCAGCTCCTCTAAAACAGCACTATTCAAGCAACTTGAGAGCAAGCAAACAACACCTAAACATGCATTTCTATTGCAACTAAAATTACCAGGGGCTAAACAAAACATCCAAGATCAAAACACTAGTTGACAACTAATTCAAACGAGGCACGGAATAAATTCTACGAATTTAACAAAAGAGCATCACGGCAAAATATCTCGCGAACTAACTTCCTCAAAAGCTAAAACTAATTGCACAGAAAAATCCATGGGATTTTTCTACCCCGGAAACATATAAAACATGTGGGGTTTGCAACTCAAATAACGCCACACAATAATACGGGAGAAATAGACCTAGACACGACAAATAATCTAACGAGCAAGCCCTACACGCAAAAATACGAGTGACCGCTCTAAAATACATAGAAATATGATCCCTAAAACATGGACATTAAATCTATGGCATACGGGCAATCCGGATACACACGAAAATTAACTACGGAATGGATCCCAGTTAAACAGCACGTAAAACGAGGCATTAGGCACTCTAAACAAAGTTAAACAAATATGCATGTTGGATAATCGTGTTCTACTCGCGAAGCTACCCCAAACCGATATATAACACGCGTCGTTCCGATCTACGGTTTAGAAACTACGAACGTTCTAAGATATACCTAAATTCTGGAATATAAACAAACCGAAAAAAACAACCTAAAATACTAACGGGACGAGTTGGAGGCGCAACATAACTAGTACGCGCACATGGCGCTGGGAGAGGGCTCACCTTCGGGCCAAGAGTAGGCCGGCCTGGTGGAGTGGGCCGAGGGGCGCTGGGCCGAAGGAGAAGGGCCGGGGCGAGCGGCCTGGCAGGCCTGGGAGGGGCGAGGCGGCCCACGTGGCGCTGGAGCGGGAGGTCCCGTCGAGCTCGGTCGTGGGGACGCGGCCAGCCCGTCGTGCTCCTCGCGCCAGGGAGCCGGCGGCGGCTGACGAGGGGATCCGGCAGGATCCGGACCGGCCGGAGCTCGGGGAAGGACCCCCGGCCTGGACCTGGCCCGATCCGGCCTCGAGTCCCGGCAGACAGAGGCGGCGGCGCATCCTGCGCAGGTCGGCGAGCAGGCGAGCAGGCAGGCGGCGGGGCAGCGCAGGGCGGCGCTGGCAACGGGGCGCTGCAGGGAGGCGGCGCTGGCGGCGGCGCGGCAGCGCAGGGCGGCGGCGGCTGGCGGCGGCGGCCTCGGGCGCGCGGGCTGCTCGGCAGGGGAGGCGGCTGCCATGGGAGGCGTCTCGGAAAGGAGGAGGGAGGCGCCCTGGGCCGTTGGATCCGAGATCCGACGGTCCAGATCGGATGCGCTAGGCTGGATCGGATCTGGGGCTCAGGAGGTGGGTGGAGACTAGCTGGGCCCGGATTACGAGGCGGTTCTAGGGTTTGCACGGAAAACGAGGAAGAGAGAGAGAGGTTGTCCGAAAATTAAGGAGGAGGGGGTATTTATAGACAAATGGGGGCTCGGTTAACCGGAATCGCGATCCGGATCCAACCGCGGGATCGGATTCGGACGATTCCGAACGCGGGTATGGGTACGCGGCCGTGCAGAGGGGTTTACCGGAGACGAGGGGGAGAGCGGGCGACGCGGCACGAATTTAAAAACACCGACACACGTCCGACGAATAACCGAAGACGGTGCCGCTACGGGCGACCGTTCGGGTACCAGACGGTCTCCGATCGCGACGAAATTCGACGGGCGGCCTCGCTATAACTAATCACGACCGCACGTTAAATCTCAACCCGATCAGAGAAAGTTTTAAACGCACTTTAAAATAGGGTTTCGACGGTGCCGCGGGCGCGTGCGTGTGCGGTCGGACTCAGAACGGACGACGACGAGAACCGGTAACTACTAACGAATGCAAGTTTGAAAATTGGCGGCAACGAAGATGTCGATGCAGTGCAGATGATGCGCATGATGCGATGATGAAGCGGCAACTGAAAATACCCACACGACGGAAACGGAAGAAAAGGGGAAGCTTCTGGAACGTCGGCACCGGGCTGTCACACCAGTTGATCAACGATAGTCAGTGTCTTATGATTATGAACAAGGTGTTGTTGCTTGATAACTGGATCACGTCATTAGGAGAATCACATGATGGACTAGACCCAAACTAATAGACGTAGCATGTTGATCGTGTCATTTTATTGCTACTGTTTTCTGCGTGTCAAGTATTTATTCCTATGACCATGAGATCATATAACTTACTAACACCGGAGGAATACTTTGTGTGTATCAAACGTCGCAACGTAACTGGGTGACTATAAAGATGCTCTACAGGTATCTCCAAAGGTGTTCGTTAAGTTAGTATGGATCGAGACTGGGATTTGTCACTCCGTGTGACGGAGAGGTATCTCGGGGCCCACTCGGTAATACAACATCACACATAAGCCTTGCAAGCAATGTGACTTAATGTAAGTTGCGGGATCTTGTATTACGGAACGAGTAAAGAGACTTGCCGGTAAACGAGATTGAAATAGGTATATAGATACTGACGATCGAATCTCGGGCAAGTAACATACCGAAGGACAAAGGGAATGACATACGGGATTATATGAATCCTTGACACTGAGGTTCAAACGATAAGATCTTCGTAGAATATGTAGGATCCAATATGGGCATCCAGGTCCCTCTATTGGATATTGACCGAGGAGTCCCTCGGGTCATGTCTACATAGTTCTCGAACCCGTAGGGTCTGCACACTTAAGGTTCGACGTTGTTTTATGCGTATTTGAGTTATATGGTTGGTTACCGAATGTTGTTCGGAGTCCCGGATGAGATCACGGATGTCACGAGGGTTTCCGGAATGGTCCGGAAACGAAGATTGATATATAGGATGACCTCGTTTGATTATCGGAAGGTTTTCGGAATTACTGGGAATGACGAATGGGTTCCGGGAGTTCACCGGGGGGGCAACCCACCCTGGGGAAGCCCATAGGCCTTGGGAGTGGCGCACCAGCCCTTAGTGGGCTGGTGGGACAGACCAAGAGAGGCCTATGCACATTGGGAAGAAAATCATAGAGGAAAGAAAAAAAAGGAGGTGGGAAAGGGAAGGACTCCACCTTCCAAACCAAGTAGAATTCGGTTTGGGAGGGGGAGACCTTCCCCCTTGGCTCGACCGACCCCCTTGGGAGTCCTTGGACCCCAAGCAAGTCTCCCCCCTCCTCCTCCTATATATAGTGGGGTTTTAGGGCTGATTTGAGACAACTTTGCCACGGCAGCCCGACCACATATCTCCACGGTTTCACCTCTAGATCGCGTTTCTGCGGAGCTCGGGCGGAGCCCTGCTGAGACGAGATCATCACCAACCTCCGGAGCGCCATCACGCTGCCGGAGAACTCTTCTACCTCTCTGTCTCTCTTGCTGGATCAAGAAGGCTGAGATCATCGTCGAGCTGTACGTGTGCTGAACGCGGAGGTGTCGTCCGTTCGGCACTAGATCGCGGGACGGTTCGCGGGGCGGATCGAGGGACGTGAAGACGTTCCACTACATCAACCGCGTTCACTAACGCTTCTGATGTACGGTCTACAAGGGTACGTAGATCACACATCCCCTCTCGTAGATGGACGTCACCATGATAGGTCTTCGTGCGCGTAGGAAAATTTTTGTTTCCCATGCGACGTTCCCCAACATACTCTATATATTCCAACCCCTCTAGAGGTTAGCGATCAATTTAGTAGCTAGAGTTCTCAACTAATTTTTAGTTTTCGACAAACACACGGATTTCCCAAAATACAACACCTATCACTCATAGGCTCAAGCTCTTGTCACCAATAGTCCAAACATTACTCAAATCAATACCTCAAAACTATTGCAAGTTACTACTATACTTAAATAGCAACATCAATTGCCGACTCATGCAAGACACACAACTGAGTGCAACGAGCCAACTCTCTAAACAAGATAAGCATGGTAACTCAAGAGAGTTCCAAAAGCAACCTAAATAAAAGCTCTTAAAAAGATAAGCATGAAAACTAAGAGCTAAGCATGACAGTAGCTATGGAAAGGTGAAGAACACACAAAAAAGATAAGCATGAAAACCTATGTTGTGTTCTAGAGTGGAATGGAGCGTGTTTCTCTCCCAAACAAGGTAGGCTAGGTTTTGACTTGTTATGAACAGCAAGCAAAACTAAAACAAACTAAAAAGTAAAGAGCGGGACGCTCCAAGCATAGCACATAACATATGAAGTGATAAAAATATAGCATGGAGATGGACGAAATAATTATTGTTGATAGAGAAGGTGATGCATGGGGGCATCCCCAAGCTTAGACGCTTGAGTCTCCTTAAATATTTCTTGGGGTGCATAGGGGCATCCCCAAGCTTGAGCGCTTGACGCTCCTGTATCTTCTTTCATCAACTCCCATCGCATACTTGAAAACTCTCTTCATACAGAACTCATCATAAGTTGATTAGAGTGGTTAGTACCCTTAATAAAATAATTCATTACCTGCTGGAAATAAATATTTTCATGAAAAGATACTATTTCTCATGATTGCCAAAAGGTTTTTGCAAACAAAAGTAAGCTTAGGATTTGTAATACAATGAAAACACAAAATATGGCAGAATTTGTGAAAAACAGAAGAACATGTAGTAAATAATTTATTCGGGGTACTTCTGCAACTCAAATCAAAAAAATCAGAATAGATGCCAGTAAGACAATTATATAGAGCATGCTGTCAAAACAATTCAGATCAAAAAGATGATCTGGTGATTTTTGGTGAATTTTTCCGTCAAGCAGACAAAATCTGTTTCGGGACAGCATGTCACACCTTTTGAACTTTCTTGCAATGAGAGGCTAAAACTTAGCACAAAGCTTAAAAATAAAGATACAATGATGTTGATACAGTAGTAATAAGCATCAAGACTACTAAAAGAGAAAGTAAACAACAAATTGGGTTGCCTCCCAACAAGTGCTTTCTTTTATGCCTTTGAGCTAGGCATAATGCAAGAAGATCAAGTGTTATCAACTCCAAAAGAATAACTTGTCCGAGTAACAGACTCATAAGGTAACTTAATCTTGTTTCTAGGGAAGTGTTCCATTCCCTTTTTAAGAGGAAATTGGAATTTAATAATTCCCTCTTTCATGTCAATGATAGCACCTACGGTGGAGAAAAAAGGACGTCCCGAAATAATTGGACATGAAGGATCACATTCAATGTCCATAATAAGAAAATCAACAGGCACATAATTATCATTGACAATAATAAGCACATCATAAATTATCCCTAAAGGTTTCTTTATGTAAGAATCAACAAGACGAACAGCAAAAGAGCATGGATCATAAGGTTTCCAATCAAGCATATCATACATTCTTTTGGGCATTATGGAAGCACTAGCTCCAACATCACACAATGCAACCCAAGAGATATTATTCAATTTAATTTTGACCATAGGATCCCAACCATCTTATAGTTTTCTAGGAATAGAAGTCTCTAGCTTGAGCTTCTCCTCACTAGCTTTGATAAGAGCATTGGTAATATGCTCGGTGAAGGCAATATTGAGTGTACTAGTGTGGGGGTATTTAGCCATTCTTTGCAAAAAGTTGATAACTTCGGAGAGGCTACAATTTTCAAAATCAATATTACTACCATTAATTAAAGTGGTAGTAATGTCATCTAAGCTCATTCTTTTGGTAGTCTCTAAATTCATAGGACTCTCTTGTCCTATAGTTGAGGTATTAGCATCACCATTAATAGGTCCACTGGGACTAGGAGTGCGATGGGTGCTAAAAGTTTTGAGATCCTCAACAACTTGTATAGTAGCAATGGTAGTGTGTGTAGGAAGGCTCTTACTTCTCTCTTCCTCTTCTTTAGATACAACCACTTCGGGTTTGGCCACCATTTGATTTATCAAAGTGGCCTATGTATGAGACATATTGGAGACTTGGGTCTCCGTGGTGGTGAGTCTAGTTTGGAGATTGGAAATCTCACTATTCAGGCTCTCAAGGTGTCTTCCAATGTTTTGCAAGATAGAAGAATGCTCATCTAATTGTCTAGAGAAGGCCTTGTTCTGTTCATATTGGGTGCGCATATAATTCTTTGTAGCCTTATCTATCTCTAAAAGTTTTTCATAACTAGGCATTCTTCTATCATTAGGAGTGTTACTATAGGTGTCGCTATTCCCATAGTTGTTGGATGGGAACGGTCTAGGATTTCTACCAAAATTACTCCTATAAGCATTGTTATTAAAGTTGTTCCTAGACATAAAATTAACATCCACTTGATCTCTTTCTTGAGCAATCAAAGAATTTAAAGGAACATCATGAGGATCAATAGGAGCTTGCTTAGTAAGTAGAGTCATGATCATGTCAACCTTATCATTAAGGGAGGAGATCTCCTCAACAGAGTTTACCTTCCTACCGGTTGGAGCTATCTCGGTGTGCCATTGAGAATAATTTGTCATCATCTCATCCAATAGCTTTGTGGCAGCACCAAGTGTAGTTGACATAAAGGTTCCTCCTGCGTCCGAGTCTAACAGATTCCCCGAGGTAAAGTTCAATCCTGCATAGAAAGTTTGGATAACCATCCAAGTAGTCAAACCATGTGTAGGGCAATTCTTAACAAGAGATTCCATACGTTCCCAAGCTTGAGCAACATATTCATTATCCAATTGTCTAAAATTCATAATGTTACTCCTCAACTGGATAATCTTAGCACGCGGGTAATACTTCCCAATAAAAGCATATTTGCACTTATCCCAGGAATCTATGCTATTCCTAGGCAAAGATTGAAGCCACACTTTAGCTCCTCCTCTCAAGGAGAAAGGAAAAAGCTTTAAGTTTAACAATATCACCATCTACTTCTTTATATTTTTGCATATCTCAAAGCTCAACAAAATTGTTCAAATGCAAGGCAACATCATCTCCTGCACCAGAGAATTGATCTTTCATCACTAGGTTCAGTAAAGCAGGTTTAATCTCATAGGACGTGCCTCCAGTGGCGGTAGCAGTAATAGGAGTGCAGATAAAGTCATCATTGTTGTGACTAGTGAAGTCACACAACTTGGTGTTTTACGTGGAACCCATAGCAGCGGCAACAAGCAAAAGCAAAGCAACTATTTTTTTTTGTGGTTTTTCGTATAAGACTCTAAAGCAAAAACTAGAAAGCAAACTAACAAGACTAAAAAGCAAAGGTAAAGGATAGCGTGCAACTCTCCTATCTTAAAGACTGGAGTCCCCGGCAACGGTGCCAGAAAACTTTGCTTGATGACGAGATGATGTATATACTTCTCTCACACCGTTGGTTACCGCAAGTGGAAGGTTGAGATGTAGTCAGCAGCAATTTTTCCCTTACACGGAAACTGTAAGGTTTATCGAACCAAGAGGACTCCTAGGACCAACAAGTAGGTGTCTTCCACCCTGGCGCTAGCAGAAGACGTGGACCTGCACACACACAAATAACTTTGCTACCAATGAGTACAGAGAGGTTGTCAATCTCTCCGGCCTTGTAGTTTGTAAAGGATCACAACACAAGCGGGAATAGTAATAGTGATTGCAACGGGAAAGTAAATGAAAACGGTAAATGACGGACGTGTAAACAATGATGATGATCAGGATCGGAGTCACATGATGTTCACTAGTGATGTCTCTCTCCCAAAAGACGATAAACAACTATGCTTGGGTAAACAAATCACAGTTGGGCAATTGACATAATTATGAACGCACCACAATGCTAATTATGCTACTTGATAGTTACATGTTCAATAGTAATGGGTGGTACGCCAAGACAAGTAGACCGTTTATTCATCAGCATCTACTTACTAATCATCCACCTTGAGATATCTATCCAGAACATCTCGTCAGTATTAAGTTGCGAGCCCCACCCAAAGTGTAAACTCAAAGCAACGGACAACTGCATTAACGAACTATGCGTAAGGTAAACAATCCTTGCAACCATGGTCACAAGCACCGTTGTTTTCTCCCTGGTGGCAACAACACATCCCCTAGTCTCATGTTTCCTTCACTCAATTTAGACATCGAGGGACATGAACCCACAATCATGCATAACGCTCCCTCTTGGAGTTACAATCTACTACTCGGCCAAAGCAATAAATAGCAACGGAGAACATGCATGAATCACTAAGGAACATAATATAAAAGGATAATCAAATATATAACTCATAACAATCTGAACATAATCTCGTAATCCATCAGATCGCAACAAACTGAGCATATCAATAGCAAGAGAATTACATAGATGCCTTGATCATGTAGGGCAACTCACAAGGACTAACCATTGAAGCACAAGATTGGAGAAAAGACATCACTTAGCTACTGGTCATGGACCCATGGTCCAAGGAGGACTACTCACGGCACGTCCGGGAAGCATCCATGGAGGTGGAGAAGCTCCCGGAGGTCAATCCTCCCTCCGGCACGGTGCCGGGAAGAGATCTCCTGACGCTCCCGATCTTGGAAGCGCTGTGGCGGCGGAACGATGGAGAAATTCGTGATTCTGGAAGTTGTGGAAGGGTTTTCTCTCGGAGGACTAAATATAGGCCGAAGGAGGGCCCCGGAGGAGGTGGGCCCCACCCAGGCGGCCTCCTGGAGCGCTTAGGGGGTAGGCCGCGCCAGTAGGTCACCTGGATGGCCCCTGGCCCCCCTCTGGTCCATCTTCGGTGATCTGGAAGTTTCTGTTACGCTGATTTTTTATATATTTTTCCTGGAATTTTTCACGCATCGAAAAATTGGGTAAAAGCCCGTGCAGAATAGACATCAGCACACAAAAAATGGCACCGGGTGCAATGTGCTAGTAGGTTAGTACAAATATGTGTAAAATGATATAAAAGTGTAGCAAAACATATAATAATGTCACCCAAAAGATCATGAAACAAACAAAAATTATAGATACGTTTGGGACGTATCAGGAGCCTCTTACTTCGTGTTGTGGAGTTGAACCAAGATGTTTGTAAGGGCAAGGAGATCGCCTACTTCGCAAAGATCTACTGTGAGTGAGCCTAATCCTGTGGGGACGAAAACCATGGTGGAATAGACAAGACCGCTTCTTTGAGGACCCCTCATGGGTGGAGCCCTGTGTGGACTCTCGCAGCTGTTACCCTCCGTGGGTTGAAGTCTTCACTAACATGGACGTACGATAGCGCCACCTATAGGAATCATGCCGAAAATCACCGTGTCAACCTCATGCGTTTGATCTCCCTACCTTACTCCTCTACTTTACACTTGCATGTTTTACTTTCCGCTGCTATACTTTTAGAACAACATGTGTAGGGTGACTTAGACTTGTTACAACTGCTAGATTTATGCCCCTCCTAGAAATTAGGATAGGCTAGATTTTTAACTTGACAAGTAGTCTATTCACCCACCTCTAGACACATTTTCTATCGATCCCTCAGGTAGTTGTCACATGTGATCAAACCATAGTTGTCATGTATGGTCAATCATAATTGCCATGTGTGATTAACTAGTTGCCATGTGTGGTAAAACCATAGTTGTCATGTATGGTCAACTATAGTTGCCATGTGTGATTAACTAGTTGTCTCGTGTGGTCCAACCATAGTTTCCATGTATGGTCAACCATAGTTTTCATGTGTGATTAACTAGTTGGCACATATGCAAAACGGATTTGCCATCTATCACCATATGAACGTCGTGTGGGCGAAGATCAATTCACCAACACGACATGGACTGGATGGTATCCGTGTGGGCGAGGACCGATTCGCCCACATGGTGAAGCTGGCAACCGCACGCTGCAGGTTGTGCAAGCCCGTGTGGGCGAGGGCTCTAACCCCCACACAACATACTATGTGTATGTGGTACTTCAATTTTGTTAGAAATAGTCAAGATCCGTGCAAACCAGAACAAATGAAGAATAAGGTGTGTGGATGAAGTATAGAGATGCCACACGTGTGGGCGTTATCGTTTGAGTATTTAAATTAGATATGAGGTGTGCTCGACAAATCAGTCGTTTAGGACGGGTTTGGGTCCCGAACAGTAGATGCTTAGAGCATCCACAGTGTGATCATCGCTGGCCTCTAAAACTAGCTCCTAGCCTATAGAGGCAACCTTTATACATTCCAGCCTTGCCTCTAAGCCAAAACAAATGAAGACGCCTCTAAGCTTGGTGGCAACCTCTAATGCTTTTTACTGACTAAAATATTTGTATGGTGATAGTTGCCAGTCTGTTGGTTGCAAGAGAGATGTCTATATCTGGTAAAAACACTTTATTTTATTCAAGTTGTGGGCGTGACCTGATGATATGCTAGAGGTTGTAAATTATGGAGTTTTTAACAAAAAATAGAGGTTTGTCTCACCCTGATCTGGCTCACGGCGGCGTATCGCCTCCAGCGATAACGCATGGCGACGACGTGGTGGTGGGCGGAGGCGATGGAGGTGCAAGGCAACGTGAAAGATCGGGTGGTGCGAGCTGCTGGGCGTGTCCGCGTGGTCACAACGACCATGGTGGCCATGGTCGGCGGCAGCGGAACGTGGCCGGTGGTGGCGGTGACGTTCAGCCTAGATCTCGGGGCGGCGACCCTCGAAGGTGGCGGCGGGTGAAGCTCGATCTGTCTGCGGCGGCATGGCGTGGTGGAGTCACTGTCCGAGGTGGATCTGCATCGATGGTCTGGTGGTTTTTTTGCTACTGATACATTCGGGTCAGAGATGGCGACGAGTGCGCGGTATCTATCTCGGCGGCTCTCGTGGTTTGGCGAGGTGGGGTGGAAACGCTTCTCCTAGGCTCCAGTGGTGGCACGCTCAGGCAGTGACATGTGCGTCAGGGATCCTACACTGGCAACGGTGTAGTGGATGGTTACCGGATATAGGCGGCTAGATCTGGGGCTTTGTAGGCGGCCAGGACTTTACATAGGTTGTCGGGTGGATTTCTTTGGGACGGATCCGGGTGAAAACCTAGTCTTCGGCCAGTGGCCAGAACCGGTGATGACGACGTCCTTATAGTTGTTTTCTTCATGAAGGCATCATCAAGGTGAAGCTCCCAACTCCATCCAATACCTTCGGGGGAAACCCTATATCACAATCGGATGACGGCGACACTTTTGTGTCGTTCCCCCCTTGGGGGCGTCATTTTTGTAGGTGTGCGTGGGCTCGAGGGACAAGTGGACGACATCTTTGGTGGAGCGATGCTTCATCCTACATATTCATAGCGGTGGATCTTGGTGGCGCGGAGTAGTGGAGGCTCGGCGTCCGATGTTTGGCGATGGACTCACGCAGGAAAACGACGTTGTCTGGCGTCGTCGTGGCGACGATGGCAGAGAGGCCTGGCAAGGTCGGTGGGTGAGTAGCTGCTTTGAGGATGGATTGATGAAAGACGGAAGTGACGGCCCTTGCGGCGTGTACTTTGGTGCCCATTGGGAGTGTGTCGAACCGGTGTTTCACCCAATCCCGGGGTGTGGCTTGGATGGGGCATCCGGCTTTAGAGTTAGGTTTTGGTGCGATGTTTGTTTGATATTTGGCCTGGGCATTCGACACTCCTTCATTAAGGAGGTAGGAGTAGCGACGTGTGTTTCCAACATGATGGCTTGAGACGTACTAACATATTATTTTATAGGATTTTTATAAATAATTAATAAATTGACTGTATGTATCGCCGAGATGCATGGCCAGGGTAATATCCTTCTTTAAAAAAACAAAATTAGAGGCAGCTCTGTGAGTCCGAGCTTAAAGGCAAAGCTTTAAACGCTTTAGGCTCCGGGCTCTTATGGTGCTGTGGATGCTCTTAAGGCTCCGGGCTGTAGACGCTTTAAACGCCGCCAAATACATGAACGTAGTCATATCCAAGTTCTTTACCGGGGAAAGACTTCTCGAAGATGTTACCAGCCGCCTATCTGTTTCGTGCGTGACTAGCTAGTGACCGAGCGATAGAAATTCGTTATGCGTGGTCAAATACAGAGGGAGAAGGCAAAAACGAGAACCACCGTTCACGTGCCATTGCCTCCGGCGGGTGGTGCCCTGCAAAAATGAAGCCACGAGGATTTGCATCCCCCCCGGCAGCCGTCTCACACGTGCCCGCCGTCGAGCCGCGGTGGCGATCGATCGCCAGGCTGCGCCGGACAGGGTCAGTGGGTCACCCACGCTCACGTGGGCCCATCTGCACAGTGGTGATATGGGTGGGACTCGCGTTTAGTGCTTCGAAGCGCACAGTAGGCAGGCACCAGAATATGATCACGTGCTGTTTTGTTTTCTTCGTTGCCTTGTTTATTCAGAGTTTCAGCTTTCTGACCTTTCTGATAAGAACGAAACTACACAGCTGTATAAATAAACAGGTTAAGGAAAAGGTTGTGGTCATTAAAAGGCGCACCTTCTTGCTGTTTATGAACGACTAGCAAAGCCTAGTGGCTGAATGCCATTAAGTTTTGGCCAGCGCTCTAGCGCGTCGGCCCAATCTTTTCAGTCGATCAGCCCAGATCCATTCGATTTAGACGGGCCTAGGTGTCAGACCTCTTTCTTCCTCTTCTGTATTCCATCTTCAACCCCAGCACATGCCGCACCCTACGCCTCCCTTCCTCATCTTCTCTCGTCGCCTGGTCTTGGTGAATGTAGCAAAATGAGTGCCTGATTAAAACTTTCTCTATTGTTGGTTGGAACTTTTTTTATATACAGTTAAAGCTTTTTTTTCTCAACAGTTGCAAAAACACGAGCATGGTTCCCGAGCTGGCCATGGTGACCGTCAAAGCTCTACGCTATTCGAGATGCAGCTCAGCCGTGATGAATGTAGCAAAATGTTATGTCGGTTGTAGCAAAATGAAACACCACACGTAGTAAAAATCGTGACGCCATGCGCGATGTAGCAAAATGCGACATAGATGATGGTAAAATGCGGTGTCGGTTGTAGCAAATTTTAATGTCGGTTGAAGCATGTAATAAATTACTGAGCTGCAACTTCGCCGGCCATGTCCGTTGCAGCTCCGATCGCCATGGAGCAATTAAAAGAGGGAAATTAAGGAGAGCTTGAAGGTGCTCATCGGAGAAGAAGACGGGGCTGGTTGGAGAAGATCGTCGGAATAGGATTCCCATGACAACCGGAAGATCGAAAAAAAGGAAAGAAAAGGACACGGGATGAGGAAGAAGATAACGTGATGAGCCCTTTTAATTTAATTTGCTGACATGAGTGAGTGGACAGACCAGCCGAAGCGTTTGGCCGGCGCATCGTACCAAACATTTTCCTTAAGTTTTACATTACCAGTTTTCTTTTGTAAACCTGTATTTTTATTTGAGGAGAAATAAAAGCGTGGACTGTCTTTCAACTTTTACGGATTTCACACTTTACTTTACAATAGACGTCTACTCTGTTAGGTGCTCACAATGTACAGTAGAGGTAGTCATACCCAACACCAAGAAGCGTAGAGGATCCATCTTTTTGGTCTTTTCCGTGCCAATTGAGCCATTATTCAACTATATGGTACTAAAAGGTCAAAAGAGAAGCGGAAATATTGCTCCCTTCATTACATAATGTACTACGCCAACGTCTTTTGAAATTTAAGTTTGAATGTAGATTTAATCAATGACTCTGACATCAGCAAAAAAATATATCTTAAAAACTTCTTTCAAATACGAATTTAATTGTATAATTTTTGCTTCCGTCACACTCCCCCGTGTTGGTTAAATTTATAATCAAACTTAAATCTCAAAAAACATGGGCACAATACATTATGGAATGAAGGGGTAGTACTTAGGGCATCTACAAGGACGACCCATAAATTTTCTCATGCATCCATCCGTGAATAGGGCATACAGTTTACGGACACGAAAATGATAGGCCATCATTGATGGTGTCACTTACTAGTGGTAGGGTCATGGACCATACATTCACGATCCACCTAGGGCCCGCATGATTATTAAAGTCTTGGGAGTACACATGCATTCGGATGCATACACCGGATCCACTCGAATCCGATGGAGTCATTCGAACGTCTTCCTGTCAGTAGGCCAAGCATCAACACTCGGGCAGAGAAGAGGCGTGGACACTGTGAGAGCTGCAATGGCCGATAGACTTAACACCGTGCATGAAATACATTTAGAGCAGGCGTTACCCGTAATAACCGTAGTAAGGACTACCGTTTCTAGTAACTCCCGTAGTTACTCACATTAATTATCCTTGTAATAACCCACGACATTTCCTGGGGAACTCTATATAAGCCACCCGAGCTCCCGGACAAGGGTTCGGCACCCACTGTAATCAGACACGCTAGAGAAAAACAGAAGCCTATGAGCACGAGACATAAGGTCTTTACCTCTCCATGAGGGGCCCGAACTTGCTAAATCCGAGTGAGACACCTCCGCCGTAGCTAGGCTCCCACCGTCATTTGTACTCCTAGTATTCATTGTCAGGTTCCTTCCCTCAACAGTTGGCACCCACTGTGGGGTTGCGGGTCTGCGACTTTCGGCGCAGGTGGAGATTTGCCCATCATCATGATGATACTTGGCAGAGAGACCCGATTCGGTTTACCCAGCTTCATCGCCGACAATTCGACGTAGCTGCAGGACGCTCCGCTGGACACGGATGCATTGCTCGCCCGCGGCGCGGCACACTTGCATGCAACTTTGTTTAGTGTCCTTCTCTCTCATCCGTCGGTCCCATACCGCTCGACGCCTCCTCTTTCGGCTAGACGTTGTCGCAAGCGCTCTGGGCGCTCACGGCTCCAGCGCTCGATCAAGCACGTCGTGGCTTTCCATACCACGACTGTGCAGGTGGCTACGCTCGACTGTGACGGACCCACCCTCAACTTGTTTGCCTCCTCGCACGAAGACTCCTCTGATGAGTCCGAGTGTGAAAGCAACGAGCCTGATGCAGAGATTCTGATGGCTAGCACAATTCCTTCAGAGGCTTCCCGCGGATGCGGTGGAGATGGCCATGAAAACAACGTCAACGAAGCCTATGTTCCCCAGCCTCTCACTCGGGGAGAGTGGGAGGAACTCCGGTAGAGGAATGAGCACGGTCTCCTCACTCCTATCACCGGGATGACCCCAGAGGCAATCGCCTTGGAAACCACACATCATGCCACTCTGGTTGAACGCGAGTGACTGCACAAGTCACTCGACAACCGCGCGACTTGAGAGCTATTGGGGAACGTCGCATGGGAAACAAAAAATTCCTATGCACAAGAAGACCTATCATGGTGATGATCATCTAGGAGAGGGATATCGGATCCACATACCCTTGTAGATCGCTAAGCGGGAAGCGTTAAGAAACGTGGTTGATGTAGTGGAACGTCTTCGCGATGCCAACCGTCGTCGTCCCACGATCCATCCCGATCTAGCGCCGAACGGACAACACCTCCGCGTTCCGCACATGTACAGCTCGATGACGATCTCCGCCTTTTTGATCCAGGAAGAGAGACGAAGAGGTAGCTGACTTCTCAAGCAACACGACGGCGTGGCGGTGATGATGGTGGAGCTACTCCGGCAGGGTTTCACCGTGCCGTACCGAACTAGCTACGGGGTGTCACAAAGTAGTGGAGGGAGAGAGGGCTGCACAAAGGCTTGGGGCGCAAAAAACCTCTCAAACATCCACTATATATAGAAGGAACAAGAGGGAGGGTGGCTTGCCTCCTACTCCAAGTAGGAGGAGTCGTCCGAGCCAAGAGGGAGGAGTCCTCCTCCAATTCGATTTGGTGGAGGACTCCTTCCCATCTTGTCCACCTCCTTCCTTTTTTTCTTTTTCCTTCTTATTTTTGCTTTGGACGAAATAGGCTTATTGGGCTAGCCTCACGAGCCCACTAAGGGCTGGTGCGCCACCCATGGGCCTATTAGGTCCTCTCCCGGGTGGGTGGCCCCTCCCGGTAAAACCCTAGAACCCATTCGTCACTCGTGGTACTTTACCGGTAATGCCCGAAATCTTTTCGGAAGCCAAATGTAACAATCCTATATATCAATCTTTGTTTCCAGACCATTGCGGAGACACTCGTGACGTCCTGGATCTCATCCGGGACTCCGAACAACATTAGTTTACCAACATCAATAATTCAACTATACCGAAAACGTCACCGAACCTTAAGTGTGCAGACCCTGGGGGTTCGAGAACTATGTAGACATGACCGAGACACTCTCTAGTCAATATCCAATAGTGGGACCTGTACGTCCATATTGGATCCTACATATTCTACGAAGATGTTATCAGTTGAACCTCTATGTCAAGGATTGACACAATCCAGTATATCATTCCCTTTGTCCTTCGGTATGCCACTTGCCCGAGATTCGATCGTCGGTATCGACATACCTATTTCAATCTCGTTACCAACAAGTCTCTTTACTCGTTTCGTAATACAAGATCCCGTGGCTAACTCTTTAGTCACATTCCTTGCAAGGCTTGTTTGTGATGTTGTATTACCAAGTGGGCCCCGAGATACCTCTCCGTCACACGGAGTGAAAAATCTCAGTCTTGATCCATGCTAACTCAATGGACACCTTTGGAGATACGTGTAGAACACCTTTATAGTCACCCAGTAACATTGCGATGTTTGATACACACAAGGCATTCCTCTGGTGTCAGTGAGTTACATGATCTCATGGTCATAGGAATGTATACTTGACATGCAGAAAACAATAGCAACAAAATGACACGATCATATGCTACATTTGTAGCTTGGGTCTTGTCCATCACATCATTCTCCTAATGATGTGATCTCGTCATCAAGTGACAACACTTATCTATGGCTAGGAAACCTTAACCATCTTTGATCAACGAGCTAATCAAGTAGAGCCTCACTCGGGATATTGTTTTGTCTATATATCCACATATGTATTATGTTACCATTCAATACAATTATACCATGGATAATAAATGATTATCTTAAAACAGGAAATATAATGATAACTATTTTATTATTGCCTCTAGGGCATATTTCGAATAGTCTCCCACTTGCACTAGAGTCAATAATGTAGCTTCACATCTCTATGTGATTTTAAAGTGTAATGAATCTAACACCCATATAGTTCTGTTGTTGATCATGCTTTGCTCGTGGAAGAGGCTTAGTCAGCAAATCTGCAACATTCAGGTCCGTGTGCACTTTGCAAATATTTATGTCCTCCTCCTTGATGTAATCGCGGATGGCATTGAAGCTTCGCTTTATGTGTCTGGTCCTCTTGTGAAACCTTGGTCTGTTTGATTAGTTTGTTTGTTTTCAAGAAACTTGGCCGAACACGGTTACCTCAATAGGCAAATACTCATGCTTGACAAATTGTGCACTTTGTAGACCTCATCATCGGTTGCCAATGCTAATGCATTGGAAATAGCCAAACTAAATCGTAAACTGGACGCATCCGATAAATAGCTTGATCAAATCAATACTCGGTTTGACGAGAAGCAGGGTAAGCTTGCATGAAAGCATTGTCCCCTGGTCTTATCTAATGAAAAGTCCTGGCCCTCTCATCTAACTTTTGTCGTTTTATCTTTAGTAAGTGATGTCAGCTATGCTAATGCACAAAAGTCCTTCCAATGGCGCCAGAAACAGGTGTGTCGACAGCACCAGGAATCCTTCAGTTGCGGCTACGCCTTAAGGGACTTCCTAGACAAGTATGCAAAGGATTTCCCCCGTGGCCTTGGAGCCTTGCGTTGGTGTTCCCTTGAAGCGGAAAGGGTGATGTAGCACAGTGACGGTAAGTATTTCCCTCAGTTTGAGAACCAAGGTATCAATCCGGTGGAGGAGTATCTCAAGATCCTGCACAAACACAAAAGCTTGCTCCCAACACTATGAAGGGGTTGTCAATCCCTTATAGATTGTTTGCCAAGTGAGAACTCAAAGCAACAAAGTAACAAATCAAAGTAAAAGCGGAGGTGTAAACGATGGATGTGAATAGACCCGGGGGCCGTAGTGTTTACTAGTGGCTTCTCTCATGAAAGCAAGTAGACGGTGTGTGAACAAATTACTATCGAGCAATTGATAGAACCGCGCAAAGTCGTGACGATATCTATGCAATGATTATATCTATAGGCATCACGTCCAAAACAAGTAGACCGATACTTTCTGCATCTACTACTATTACTCCACACGTCGACCGCTATCCAGCATGCATCTAGTGTATTAAGTCCATAAGAACAGAGTAACGCCTTAAGCAAGATGACATGATTGTAGAGGGATAATCTCAAACCAATGATAAAACCCCCATCTTTTTACCCTTGATGGCAACTACTTGATGTGTGCCTTGCTGCCCCTACTGTCACTCGGAAAGGTCACCACATGGCAGAACCCAAAACCAAGCACTTCTCCCATTGCAAGAATCATAGATCTAGTTGGCCAAACAAAACCCAAGACTCGGAGAGACTTACAAGGATATCAAATCATGCATATAAGAAATCAGGAAAGACTCAAATATATATCATAGATAATCTGATCACAAATCCACAATTCATCGGATCTCGACAGACACACCGCCAAAGAAGATTAACTCGGATAGATCTCCATGAAGATCATGGAGAACTTTGTATTGAAGATCCAAGAGAGAGAAGAAGCAATCTAGCTACTAACTACGGACCCGGTAGGTCTGAAGTGAACTACTCACGAGTCATTGGAGGGGCGATGATGATGATGAAGAAGCCCTCCAACTCCAAAGTCCCCGCCGGCAGGGCGCCGGGAAGGGTCTCCAGATGAGATCTCGCGGAAACGGAAGCTTGCGGCGGCGGAAAAGTATTTTCGAGGCTCCCTTGATTTTTTGCGGAATATTTGGGTTAATCTAACCATAGCATTAAACTAGTGGATCCAAATCAGCCCCTTACAAGCAACGCATAAACTAGGGTTTAAGCCTCTGTCACTCTAGCAACCCATCATCTACTTACTACTTCTCAATGCCTTCCTCTAGGCCCAAATAATGGTGAAGTGTTATGTAGTAGACGTTCACATAACACCACTAGAGGAAAAACAACATACATCACATCAAATTACCGTACGAATACCAAATTCACATGACTACTTATAGCAAGACTTATCCCATGTCCTCAGGAACAAAAGTAACTGCTAACAAAGCATAATCATATTCATGACCAGAGAGGTAATTAGTAGCATTAAAGATCTGAACATAAACTCTTCCACCAAGTAATCCAACTAGCATCAACTACAAAGAGTAATTAACACTACTAGCAACCTTACTAGTACCAATCGGAGTCGCGAGACGGAGATTGGTTACAAGAGATGAACTAGGGTTTGGAGATGAGATGGTGCTGATGAAGATGTTGATGGTGATGAGTCCCCTCCGATGAGAGGAGTGTTGGTGATGACGATGGCGACGATTCCCCCTCCGGGAGGAAAGTTTCCCCGGCAGGATCGTCCTGTCGGAGCTCTAGATTGGTTCTGCTCAAGTTCCGCCTCGTGGCAGCGGCGAATCCTCCGAAAAGCCTCCTCTTGATTTTTTTTCCAGACCGAAACCCTTCTTGTAGCAAAAGGGGGAGCCATGGGGCCAGCTGGGAGCCCACATGCCCCTAGGCGCGATCAGGGGGGTGGCCGCACCTAGCAGGCTTGTGGCCCCCTGCTGGCGCCCCTCCGGTACTTCTTCGGCCTAGTATTTTTTATAAATCCCAAAAAAAATCCACGTTGATTTTCACGGCTTTTGGAGTTGCGCAGAATAGGTATCTCAAACTTTCTCCTTTTTCAGGCCAGAATTCCAACTGCCAGCATTCTC
Source organism: Hordeum vulgare subsp. vulgare (assembly GCF_904849725.1). NCBI lineage: Eukaryota > Viridiplantae > Streptophyta > Magnoliopsida > Poales > Poaceae > Hordeum > Hordeum vulgare. The sequence goes on from NC_058520.1 coordinate 544,919,107, forward strand.
CCTCTTCATGCAAACCTTGCAAAATAAGAGAGAAAAGGCATAAGTATTGTACCGTGAAGTGAAATAATAGCCCAAAAAGCGATAAATATTAACATGAAAGCATGATGCAAAATGGACGTATCAGTCATGCGATGCATTCATGAGCGATGCAGGCATTAAGGAGGAATTTAATTAGTACATTTACAATACCGCCCTCATTGACTTCCTTGCACATAAGTGTGTCCAACACTATGAGCTTACTCATACATTCACGCATGGATTTCATTTTCATTCTCATACTTCTAGAGTGTTATTTAATCTCTACGATAATTCTTTCAGTCTATCTTTAGAAGAATTTTGTGATGCATGCAAACTTCCCTATTGGGGGTCGCGAGGAAAACCACAAAATATGGTTATAATTTGTTCCTAGAAAGCCTTTGTGTCGGAGAATATAGAGGGGTGACACAAGCTAGAATAAAAAGTATTCAATTTCCCTTTATTCGCTACTTTGCACCGTTTAATGGAAAATGAGTAGTGGGTAAGCAGAATTGTAGTGAACTGTGCATCCCCGATTTGAGCCTTATTCACACTGTGGTGTCCGGCGAGAGATATTATAACCTCGGTGTCATTGTGGCCCGGAGGTTGCATTCTAACGCACGTAGTGGCAACCTATATGGCGGTATTTATGTTACCCGTGTAGCCGCAAGTGTGAACATTTCACCCCAACCTAATGACCCTATGCTACCTGAGATATATTTAGACTTTGAAGTCATGCGCCGTCATTAGTTCATTGTGTATAATGCCACAGGATATGACTATAACTTAATATTTAATAAATATAATCTTGTTTCTGTCACCTTGCATGCGCCTGCTCTCTTTGATTTTCAGAATAAATAGATATATTATGTTCTTGAAAATGAGGTGCAAGAGCACAACGCTGCAGTGGAGGCAGCCCGCTTTGCGAAGGAGGCGGCATGGAACATCTCCTTGAGCTACCACTTCGACTATTATCTAGACCATTGATGGTGATCGCCAAGCTAGGCAATTGCCTAAGCTTGGGTGAGTATGTATTTCTCACCGGCATTACATTCATGTTCACACACTCCATAAAAATTGTTCGTTCCCATCCTCTTTCATTGTAAATTCATGTTAGTTTTATTTTTCCGCTTTCTTCTTGTGTGTGAGAAAAAACACTCCAAAAATATTACAGTGTGTTTCTCTAAATATCTTTTCTTTTCTATGAGTCGTTGAAAGGAGAAGACCACGATGAAAATGTTGAGTGGCTCTCATATGGATTATTGATGATCTAACAAAGAGCCGATATTACCATGTCTTCTCCTTTGCACACATACCTTGCAGATTCTAGCTTAGTCCACGACATCCTTGCACTATTATTATTATCACATCATTCGGTCGTGCAAATGAAAGGCAATAATGACGATATTTCATGAAGTGATCGTGGCAAAGAAAATGGGTATGAATTCTTCCTGTTTTCTCTTTTTGTAGATATGTTTAACTCGTTCAATCTTGATCGAGTATATCATGATCGAACATGTTTATGATGACAGTTAGAGATTATAGTTTCCCATGCCATGCTTAAATAGGTAGGAGTTCATAATGGTTTATCTTGTGTGTCAACATGCATTAAAATAGTTATGATGTGGTATGCTAGTATGGTATTTCCCTGTGAGTGGTTCAAGCGGCTTGACTTGGCCCATGTGCAAACATGTAGTTGATTCAAAACTAATGTAGCATTCATGATGTTTAAATTTAGAGTATGCATATCATGTTCATGCTAATATCCAATGTTAATTATTCTCAATGCATGTTCATGACTGTTGTTGCTCTCTAGCTAATCGTTTCCCAATCTATTGCTAGCCTTCATCTGTACTAAGAGGGAATGCTGCTTGTGCATCCAAAATCCTTAAACCCAGTTATTCCACATGAGTCCACCATACCTACCTATATGCGTATTACCATGCCGTTCCAAGTAAATTCGCATGTGCCACCTCTAAATATTCAAACAAGCATCTGCTTTGTGCACTCGTACCGCTCATGGAACGACGAGGCTTTCGGTATCTTCCATGTTAAGTATGTTATTCTCAAGACATGTGTTTATTCACCGTCATTGTATGAGAGAGATTGGTAAAAATGATGACCACTCCTGCATAATCAAAATAAAGTTAAACAAAACTCCTTGGAAAAGTTGATATGTTGGAGGGCACCCATGAATTCAGCTAGCCATGGTTTGTGAATGGATGGTGGATAGGGGTAAACTTTACAATTCTGTTTGGGAACCACCAATACTGAGTTTAGCATGGAAGATACTGAAAACCTTTGTTGTAACATTGACAATAAATAATACCACTCAAAAACTCTATTTTAATTCTTGTTTTAAAACTTGATCTCTAGTGCCTCTCCAAATCAAGCTTCCCTCTCTGAAGGACCTATCTATTTACCTTTATGTTGTGTCATCACCCTCTTACTACAAGCACCAGACCGGAGAGCACTATTGTCATTCTTAATTTCTTATGCATTGAGTCTAGTTAATGTTGGATGTGATCATGGAGTGGATCTTGTCTACCCGGAATTATAATGTTTAGTCCTTGCTTGAAGCTGAGAGGTGCTCCGCATTTATGTTTTGCGGTCTCAGAAAGGGCTAGCGAGATACCATGTCACCATATTATATCATGATTGTATTGAAACATTGTTGGCATGTGAGATATCTTATTATTGATTTCTAGTTTTTTATGTATTGCCATGATTGAATATAATGTTTAATTATTATCGTGGATAGAGTTACTTATGATTTATGCTGAAAAACCTGAACACTAGCTAAGCATATATACAACAACAACAAAAGAGTTTGTAAAAGTTTTATTTATCACTTTTAGTTTATCAACTGAATTGCTTGAGGACAAGAATAAGTTGAGCTTGGGGGAGTTGATATGTCTCCAACATATCTACTTCTCCAAACACTTTTGCTCTCGTGTTGGACTCTAATTTGCATGATTTGAATGAAACTAACCCGGATTGAAGCTATTTTCAGCAGAGCTACCTTGGTGTTATTTTTCTGCAGAAATAAAAGTTCGTGAAATTGAAAAAGAATGTATTTTTTTCTAGAATATATGATGAATCTTGGAGCAAAGATCCACCAAAGGGGGCTGCCTGTGGGCCACAAGCCAACACGGGGCGACCACCCCCTGGTCGTGCCCTAATGGCTTGTGGGGCTCATTTGGCTCCCCCGACCCTAATTCGAGTCCTATAATTTGCTATTATCATAGAAAAATTTTGAGAGAATATTTCATCGCGTTTTATGAGATGGAGCCACCGCCACCTCTTGTTCTTCCTCGAAAGGGCTGATTTGGAGTCCGTTTTGGGCTCCGGAGAGGGGGATTCGTCGTTGTAGTCATCATCAACCCTTCTCCATCAACAATTCCATGATTCTCACCACCGGGTATGAGTAATTCCTTAGTAGGATCGTTGGATGGTGATGTGGTCTGGATGAGATTGGTCATGTAATTAACCGAGTTAAGTTTGATAGGGCTTGATCCCTAGTACCCACTATAATCTGAGATTGATGTTGCTATGACTTTGCTATACTTAATGCTTGTCACTAGTGCCCGAGTGCCATGATTTCAGATCTAAACTTTTTATGTTCTCTATGAATATGAAAAGTATTTTGATCCTATCTTGCAAGTTGTATGTACCTATTACGTGTCTTGATCTGCATACCCTAAGGTGACAATAATTGGCATCCTTTTCGGTAATTCCCGTAGTTTGAGGAGTTCATGTATTCACCATGCGTTAATGCTTTGTTCCGGTTCTCTATTAAAAGGATGTCTTAATATCCCTAAGTTTCCAATAGGACCCCGCTGCCACGGGAGGGTAGGACAAAACATGTCATGCAAGTTCTTCTCGCAAGCCCGTATGACTATATACGTAATACATGCCTACATTATAGTGATGAATTGGAGCTAGTTCTGTGTCGCCCTAGTGTGTAACTGTTACATGATTGATGCCATCCATATCTTTTTATCGCTGACCCATGTGCCTACGCTTTACAAATACCGAATCTTGCTAAGTTACTACTGTTGTTGTTACTGTCACGCCTGCTACTCAATTGCTACCGTCACTGTTGTTACCAAAATTGCTGCTATTACTATTACCGTTGCTTCTATTATTTTGTCGTGCTACTAAATATTTTTCTATAGAGGGATATCCGAGGTGCAGTTGAATTGAAAACTCAACTGTCAAGGTCTATAAATATTCTTTGGCAGACTTGTGTCGAATCAATAAATTAGGGTGAAATACTACCCGTGAAGACTATCGTGATCCCCTATACTTGTGGGTTATGAGGTAACAAGTACTAAAGTGAGCATAAACGGTATTGTGATGCTTGGAAATAAGGTCTGAGGTTCATACTTTCACTAGTGCAAATTCTCAACAATGCTAAGATAATAGAATCACCCCTCAATGTGTGACAAAGAATCACTCCAAAGTTCATATCTAGCGGAGAACATAAGATGAAATTTTTGTAGGCAGTAGAACCATCTCAAAGCTATTATTTACGATCAATCTATTGAGCTACTCCTATAAGGGTCACAAACAGCCCTAGAGTTCGTATTAGAATAACACCTATGATACACATCAATCTACCCTAATGTCACGTGGATACTCCGATGTCACCTCAAGTGTCCGTGGGTTAATTGTTTGACATGCATCAAACAATTTTAGATTCATCATATTTAATCAAATACAAAAAACTTTGAAGAGTACCCGAAGATTTCTATCGAAAAAAGTAGGACAAAAATGTGTGTCAACCATATGCATAGATTACCCCATTGTCACCATGGGAATCCGCAAGTTAAATACCAAAACATATATCAAGTGAATCTAGAGAACACCCCATTGTTACCACAGGTATCCACATGCAAGACATACCTCAAGTGATGTCAAATTCATTATTCAATCCGGCATAACAAAATCTCAAGGGAAGGATTTAATTCATGACATCAAGATAGCAAGGGACAAACACCATATGATCCAACTATATTAACAAAGCCCATGATACATCATGATCGTGACATTCAAGAACACGGGAGAGAGAGAGAGAGAGAGAGAGAGGAGGGAGGGAGGGAGGGAGAGAGAGGGAGGGATGGAGAGAGAGAGATGGGGTTCAAACACATAGCTACTCGTACATGACCTCAACCCCGAGGATGAACTGCTCCCTCTCTGTCATGGAGACCGTCGGGATGATGAAGATGGCCTCCGATGATGATTGCCCCTCTGGGAGTGTGCCAAAACAGGGCTTTGGATGAGTTTTGTTCGGTACAGAAGCTTGCGGTGGTGGAGCGGAAGGTCTAGGTTAACTATTGGGGGTTTCCCAATATATAGGATTTTTCAGCATTGAAATCACGTCAAAAGAGCCAGGGGATGGTCCCAAGCCATCAGCATGCGTCCTGTTGGCTTGGCATCAACATGCAGCCCTCCTCCAGTGGTTTCTCGCTCCAGTATTTTTTATTTGTTCCAGAAAAATTACCAAGAAGTTTTGGATGATTTCGAGAATTTTTATTTTCTGCACAAAAACAACACCACGATAATTCCGCTGAAAACTGCGTCAGTCCAGGCTAGATCAAAATAAATCATATAAAGTATATCATGACCATATAAAAGTATTATAAACATAAATAAATATGGCATAAATACTTCATAAATCATCGATATGTTGGACATGTATCATGTCGTCCTCGTCGTCGGAGACCTCGGGCGAGCTGGCCGGCGAGCATGCCTGGATCCGCTTGCCACAGCGGCTCTGCGAGGCGGCGGCAAGGGTGGCCACCTCGTGCTTCATCTCCGTGGAGATCTATAGATTTTCACCGCTTGCAGTCATGGAGGATGCGATGCAAGGGGGAGGATGGGGAGCGGCTTGGGTTGTGGCGTGGAGTTAGCCGGTGTGGCCGCCTTTAAATAAGGGATTCCGATGAGGCGAGACGTCATTGCATGATTTCGGAGTGGGTTTCTCGACCGACGAGCATCCTTAATGGCGGCATACAAACGGATGGAGCATTGAACGGGTGTGGTAGATATATGTCTTGTCCCGTCCCGTCTAGTCATGCGTGTGTGTCATTAAATAGGTGCAAACACCATATACGCATCGCGGGCGACGCCCTCGGCTAGTGGGTCGCTTCAATGACGGAGGCTGTGAGGGGTCGTATCCGTCCCGAGCCGTCTTTAATATAGAGCGCTTTATAGCGACATGAATGCGGGCACCTGGCATGGGGGGAGACACGCACGGGCAAGGACGCAGGGATTTGAGTTGGGCAGGACGGTCAGAAGCGAATGTAGTCGCTTTTTCGGACTCCCGCAAAGATTCCCACATTTGTCTTCGGTTTACGGGAAAAAAAATTCAAACCAAGGCGTGAATCAATTCAAAAACGTGTTGAATGAGCTTCGCGGCGGTCTGCATAACATGGTCAAGAATTTACTGGTCTGCGTTGGAGATGCATTCAGCCATGCAACACCGCGGGACCGACAGTGGATTTGTGTTGATCTCACCTAATAATAAAGCAAATATAGTTTCTGTCGTCCGTCATCGCAAATACCCCTGAAGTTGGCATAAATTATCCATCATGCCACCCGTAAGTCAAAAAAGATTTAGTTTTTCTTAAGTCACCGCGCGACGCGTATTACTTATAAAGACCTATGTCATTCTATATCAACTGTCGAACACTAGCGGGATGAAAAGAGCCTTAGTCTTCTAACCTGAAGACCCAGGTTTGAATCCCTTTGCTTCCTTTTTTTACTTTTCTATGTTTTTTTCCTTTTCTAATGAGTACATGTTTCACACAGTGTAATAATTCGGTCAGGATTCTTTATTTAACTTTTCTACACTTTTTTAGCAGATTAAATACTTTTTAAAATATTCATATATTACAAAAATAGTTAATCATGTTAATCGTTTCAAAGTAGTTAATACTTTTTTTACACAATAGACATTTTCAAGGGAATAAAAAAGGCTCTGCCCGACATATTATGGAGCATGCTGCCTATACATACTTTTTTGCACAATAGACATTTTCAGGGAAATAGAAGGGCATATTATGGAGCATGCTGCCTATGCATACTTTTTTACACAATAGACATTTTTAAGGGAATAGAAAAGGCTCTGGCCGGCATATTATGAAACATGCAGCCTATGCATGCCCAATAGGTGTTGCACCGTGATTGGTTTATTAATAAGCGATCCGTTAAATTACAATGAACGTGGGAGTGGCGCTATGGTTGGGGTGATTGGTTTATTAATAAGCGATCCGTTAAATTGCAACGAACGTGGGAGTGACGCACTGGTTGGGATATCAAACTTCTACATACACCTAAGACCCAGATTTGAGTCTTGCATATCTCATTTTTTTTGTTTGTTTTTTAAATCGGGCAAGTACACACATATGACTTGGCGGGAAGCACATAAAATGTAATTTGGTATTATATGTGAAGCAATTGTAACGTGAAGCACGAAAAGATCGGTCTATCTCAAGTATTTTCAATCACTGAATCTTTTAGACCAGGTCAAGGAGAACTATACCTTTTATGATTCTACATGAAAAACAAATATGGGGATGTATCTCGTGCACTGGATCCCCGTTGCACATTCTAAAATGTTCAGAAAAATTCAAAAAAAATAGTTCATTGACACAACATAAACGTATGTTGCCACAAAAAATCAAATCAAAATTCAAAACATTGCCTATAGTGTCGAAATTGAAGATGGATCACTGTTTCTACTACAGATGACGTGGACGATTAGGATTGATCACGTTTGTTGTTAATAGATGGATATTGTGGCCGTACAGGAAAAAATGCAATACAAATAGAGCACCATATATGTAAGGATTTGTTTTACCAGTTGCAATGCACAGACATTTTTTGCTAGTAGCACCTAACGAAACACGCTGCTATGCTTGATCAGGGTCGCAATGTATGGCTTATTTCTCCTCATGACCCAACTTGTATCCCCTTAAACATAATCAGTGATCAATAAAGCATTGGCAAATCTAAAAAAAACTAAGGAAACGAGTTTTTTTTCCTTTTTTGAGAATTATTATACATAACGAAACGAGCTGGTACGTCATCACATGACACTACGGCCACGCCACTGCAATTGCACGGCCCACGATCGCACCCCGCTCGTCCGCGCGTTCGTGAAAAAATCTTTCCGGAAGGCATCCCACCCGTTTGTTCGTCCCCAGCCTCCCGTCCATTTCCAAGTTGGCGGGTCGTCCTCCGCCTCGCACGGTACAAAAATATCTCGACCAGCGGCCGGTTACCAACGAGCGGCTCCGAGGGCGCGCGAGGGGGGCCCGATGGGCGCCACATTCCCATCGGCCGTTGTGCGCAGCGCCCCCGTCCGCAGATCGCACCGCGGGAACCCGACGGTCGAAAACGGGCTGCGCATTCACGAGGACCACCGGCTCCTCGGCTCGCGGCCGGGCCACCCCCGGCCGGCGAGCGACGCAGACAGGCCGACGGGGAAAAATGTGCGCCGCCGGTTAGCTGCCAAGCCAGGGCGTGCAAGTTGGATCGCCGTCGCCAGTTCACTCGCGAGTGTCAAGTTGGATGCGTGCGCCCTCGTTGCTGATGGAGATGCCTCGTTGTTTTTCTCCCCTAGGCCGTGTTTGTACCGGTGCGTAGACAGTCAGACGGATACGCTGTCCTTGTACTCTACAGGAAGCTGCCTGCCAGTTTCTGCGGTGCGTGTAGAAGGCATGGGTGATTTTAAAGGGGAAATGGTTTGCTACCAATACGAGTGAAAATGAAAGAAAGGAACGGAAGAAGAATAAGTTCCCTCGCTGCAACTTGGCTTGGCTAGCGTCGGTACTGTATGAAGTTACTTTCCTTTTCGTTCTCGTGTGATTCCAGGCGCATCATTTTCATCTATTTTCGTGTGATTTTTCACTGTTTTCCTCTTGCTCTTCTTTTTATTTTTTTGCACGGTGAACAGAATTTCACCAAAATAGAAATAGATTTCTTCTGCGCGGATGAGCCTCGGGTTAGTAACTGTGTGTTGTGACCGTACAAATACAGTTACATCAGTAACAGTAAGTTGTGCTAACTGTCTGCCTCGCTATGGTTTGCAGTACACTGACCAGATCTACTCTCTGCCAAGTGCCAAAGAAACCTCTACAAGGCAGTGGAATTTGCTTCTAAGATTTCGGGACAATGGGGCTGAATCTACTAATCTACTTGAGGAAATTCAGGGACAAATCCCACCCTCTGTGGTCACTGGGACTTTTGGCCCCGTTCCTATATTCAACCTACAAATCACACGTTGTGGCAGTGTGTGGCTTGAGAGGCTTCCACAGATTTCGATTCTTGCCATCATGATTCATGCCCCACTCTTTTTGGCAGTTACACTAGACAGTGAAATAGCATCAGCCTGGTAGACACCAAGGAAATCTCCAAAGATCTGAGCTCAAAAAAAAAAATCTCCAAGGATCCACTTCCCCTCCTGCGAATCAAAATCTGTTCTGTGGTTCAAGGCAGGTGCCACTTCATTCTTTCAATGAGAGCATCTACAGCTGAATTGGGTAAATCCGTCCTCCTATACCTTCATGGACGCGTCCGGACACGTCCACAGATGCATTCGGACAGTCCTTCATATTTCGTTCTATACATCCACATACCTCATATCCGGACTTTTAAATACATACAAAACCATGCACGTCGATCATTCAATACTAAACGTAGTACGTAAAACAAATATTGGTATCAAACATAAAAAGTGTTTACATCAATTTTATTTGAAGTGCATAAACAATCATCTCCTCTTTAATTTTTATTGTGGGTCTTGGTCCATCAGATCATTGAGTAGTTGCGTGTACACGTGATGATCTCAGAGATTCTGATGCATCAGCAGAAAATTCATAAGTTGCATTGCATCTTGATTTTCGGGGATTTCAACTTGTTCTCCAGGTGCTTCACAATCATTGGTTTATGCTACACCATCACCCTCATCCTCGACGATCATATTGTGTAAAATAACACAAAATGTTATCAGCTACCACAAAGTTTCTTGTTTCCAAATCATTGCGGTCCCATGAACAATTCCCCAATGCGCTTGCAACACTCCAAAAGCCCTCTTCACATCCTTCCTAGCTGCTTCCTGCATTATTGTGAAGTGCTTTTGTTTTCTGACATTGTTGAAGCACGTTGATGTCGTTGTGAGAACCTCGCATTTTGAAGAAAGCATGCCAAATCCATAAGCCATGTGATGCCACCGCCTCTAGTATGATGATGGCCTCTTTTGTGTGACCTTGTATATTTCTTGTAAACCTTTGGGACAGTTCTTCCATTGCCAATGCATGCAATCGATTGATCCAAGCATTCGTGGAACCCCCCTGGCCTCTTCAATAGCCAACAAATTCTTCGTGTACTCTGCATTTGGCCTCTTAGATACTCTGCTCCAAATGCCTCCACCACAACACGGGCAAACTTGACAGTAATTTTCACGCATATGCTCTCCCCCCTCCTGACCATCTCACCAATGACATTCGCCGCAGTACCAAGTGCAAGCATCCTCATAGAAGTCATGCACTTATGCTTGGCAGAGAAAGAGAGTTGACTGCAACAATCCCTTGTGAGCTTGAAGTAGTCATCGTGTGCCTCCACTCCCTCTACAATGCGTAAAAACAATGGTTTTCGCATGCGAAAACGACGACGAAAAATGTATCATCCGGGAAAGTTAGTTCCAGATCAAAATAATCCTTCTGCACTAGCTTTGCTCCCGATACCCTACCCCGATTGATGATTCTTCTCCCTTTGATTGACCCTTGAAATTGAGAATATACTTCACTTTTTGGTTCATTTCCTCTTGCATGCTCATCAACATCATCATGTCCACTTCTTCGTCCAAATCCAATGAATTAGAAAACTCATCTTGAATCAGTTGATCAAGCTCCGTCGGTCCATACTCCTCGTCGGACGAAGCATCGGAATCCATGGTTTCCCATAAAAATTTCACCAACAAACTCGGTCACACATTATGTTGAACACATTCGGCGCAAGGCACAACCAAAGAGTTGTCGGACGTATCGCGGTGTCTTTCGAGCCACCGACGACGTCCTGCGCGGACGGGTCATGAGAGATGATCCATCGACCGAGCGACCGGGGTGGCAGATGCTACTAGGCGACGGATCGCACGCGGCAGCGGAGCTGCGAGACAAACGACACGGAAGGAAGAAGAGAGGAAAATAGGAAATGAATCCAGCAATTCTGTGGGGTGGATTTGGTGCAATCTGCGGTAGCATCGGGTTGTCGGGTCTGACATGACGCGCGTGCGCGGGTGTGTTCGGGCTCCCCCATATCCGCCCCGTATTTGGGCTGCATATGGGGGAGCCGGTCAGTCCGGACGTTTGAGGTCCGTTCGAGAGGCCCGTCTGAGTCGAATATTTGTGACCGAGCAGTGACCGCACGACATACCCAAATGTTTGAGAGGGTTTGAAGGGTCCGGTTGAGATGCTCTTAGAGCATCTCTAGCAGATCCCGTTTAAAGCCGCGACCCGCAAAAATAACCGCCAAAATACGTGTCGGCGCGTAAAATGATGCCCGACCAGACCCCCGCAATCGCGTCCGACCCATAAATATTTTTGAGGGGCGCGGTAAAATCCCATCCCCAACCCGCTAAAATGCAGGTTTCCGCCTCGCCCGTACGGTGCCTCGTATCCCAGGAAGCGGTTGGCGGGAGGGACATTTCAGCCCGCGCCATTTCCCCACCCCCTTCCACCGCCGCCCGCCATTGGTTCCGCCCGTCCGCCGCCGACAATTCCGGCCAAATCTGCACGCGGAATCACGCCGCGGGGGCGCCCTTACGCTCTTCCACCGAGCCGTTGTACTGGCTCCCCGGATCCGTCGATCCACTGCTGGAGAGCCACTGCCCCCGAGCAGCCAGTGAGTTTGTACTTGTGCTTGTGGCGAGCGGTATGCATACTTGGTTAACGTGGTGCGCGTATTTGTAAATTTAGATGGAATTGATCCCGTGCGAGAAGTTTTTGCTCGACGATTTGTCCTATTCGAATGACTCGAATGTTGAGACGCTGCTTCTCAACTATCGCCAGCAGACGTTGGTGATGACCCTTGCCGTGAAGGAGCACGAAGACGAGAACTAAAAGGGGTGGCAAGGATCGACCGTTGGTCGTCTTTGCATTCCTCGAAATCGCCATCTCGGGAACGAGATGTTGATGCAAACTACTTCACGGACAATCCAACATATCCGTCGCACCTCTTCCGGAGAAGGTACCGAATGCGTTGATCCCTCTTTGTGAAAACTGTTCAAGCTTGCGAGGCCAATTGTTGGTATTTTACTCAAAGAAGAAATGTCGCGGGCTTGAAGGGATTTAGTGCATATCAAAAAATCTCGGCATCTACGCGGGCAATTGCATACGGCATTCCGGTTGACTATGCCAATGAGTACGTTTGCATTGGTGAAGATACTACAATTGATTTAGTGCATAGGTTTGCCAAAGTGAACATCCGTGTCTTTGGTCTTAGATATCTTCGGGCAACCAACAAGGAAGACACAAAAAATTTGATGGCATCTAATGACAGAAAAGGTTGGTCTAACATGCTAGAAAGCATAGGTTGTATGCATTGGACTTGAAAAATTGTCCAATGGCATGGCAGGGAATGTACTGTGGCAAGTCTCGTGATACAACAATTGTGTTAGAGGCCGTAATATCCGAGGATTTATGGATTTGGTATTGCTTTTTCGGTATGCCGGGTACTCTCAATGATATCAATGTGTTGCAAGAGTCTCATTCGTTTGCTAGGCTTGGTAGTGGTGATGCTCCTGCTTGCAACTGCACTATCAATGGACATGAATACACAAAGGGGTACTATCTTACACATGGTATATACCCTTCTTGGTGCATAATTGTCAAGAGCATCAAAGACCCCAAACCAGTAAACCGTGTGAATTCGCAAGGGCACAAGAGGCAACACGAAAAAACATTGAAAGAGCATTCGGGTTTTTGCAATCTAGATTTGCCATTGTTCATGGCCTTGCTCATTTTGGGACAAACTATCCTTGAAAAATATCATGACATATTGTGTTATTCTTCACAATATAATTATTAAAGATGAGAAAGACATGAACTTGAAGTTCTTCTGAGACAATGTGGATAGCCATGTCAAACTAGTTAGAGACCCTAACCGCATTAAAGCTTTCCTTCAGACCTACAAGAAGATTGAAAATGCAAACATCCACTTTCAGCTTAAGGAGAATCTCATTGAGCACCATTGACAAAGGGCTGGAGAGTAACACATTCTATTTTTCCATTCATTTTTATTTAATTTATATGTGATTTGTATTCGGAACAAGTTTTATATTGAATTATTTAGTTTGCTTTGGTGATTTGAATAATTATTGTAATTTGAATGATTATTGTATTATAATATTCATATTTTTTATATTACAAATTAATAGTTTTGAATACGTGCATATGTGTTAAATTCAGATAAAACCGCATCTGATATACGAACCGACACGGGCGCCGGCAGAACACACATCGCACAACGGAATTGTAAAATGAAATATCTGCAAATATTCCATTTTATAGTTTGGCTACATGAGTGGTGTACGTAGTACTACCTTAGATGCAAAATTAGAACGATTGTACATACCTCGAACAGCTGTCCACATATCAGCACATGTATCTCGCGACATGGACCGTACAAGTCCCCACCGTGGTTCTCCTCCGTTCAGACCAAGATTTTTTTTCTCTCGCGATGGCGACGTACATGAACGGTTCAAGTTAGGTAGGTAAACGACAGCAGCGTCGCTCTAAGGCATGACTAACAGTATGGTTTACATTTAAAAAAAAAACAGTATGGTTTTTTTTAGGGGAAATAGTGCCGCTTTTTATTTAACTCGCACTAGAAATCTCATGGGAAATTACACTTAAAAGGAAGTCTGGTGGTACAACCACCCAAATCTGTGACCTATTGTCACCTACAGCAACTTTAGCAAGCTTGTGCGCAGCACCATTCTCAGATCGACGGACCCATGTTACCTTGGCTTCCAACCTTAATCTTAACAGCTCCTTGATCTCCCGTACCCAGTGTTCCAGCGATGATAAATTATTGGAGGATTGGTTAATCTGCCGCACCACCTCCTTGCTATCTAGCTCTACATGACACGTTGAAAATTCCTGTCAACCGCCACCTGAAGTGCTTGTTTATAGGCCATGACTTCCACTATGCATCCGGGCGTAACCGGGCATCCTCGTATCGTTTTTATATTTGTGTCAAGTTTAAGAAATGTCCGTCAGTTCGGATGTATAGAGACCAAATAAGGTGTCTGATTGATTCACTTTTTTAACCGGACACTGGTCGCGCGGATGTTACACGCGTTTATAGAGAGTAGGGGGTCCGGCTGGGATTAAGGCCTTGTTTGGAACCACTCAGATTATACAATTCAGTTTTTATTATCTATTGTGTCTCCAAACATGACAAATTATGGTCTAGATTATAAAAACTAGATGGATTGCTAATGACCTATTACCTTTGTAAAGTTGGAGATAATTACATTTCTGCCACCGCCACTCTCTTCTTTTAAAAAAACAGAGGGCAAACATGTCATTATGCAATATAAAACATGGATTACAGTTTATATAATCTGGCCTCCAAACATGCTCACTTAGATTATTTTTATAAACCGATAATCTACCTTTATAATCCAGATTATCTAATCTATTGGCCTAATACATGGTGAACTTGGAGGAGATTCGGTCGAGTAGACGGGTAGAGCATTAGGATTTAGGAGCCTACTTGATGATTAAATTAACAGTTTGACACTGATTGAAGGTAGAGGGTTACTACTAGTTTAATACTTCATTCGTCCTAGAATAAATATCATTGTCTTAATGTTATATTTGTATTAACTTAACATTGATTTTTTTAATATTCATCTTAGGACAAAGGAAGTAGCTTCTTCTATTGTGCTCACTAACCATATTTTCGCAAAGAGGTAGAGCTGCATAAGCACATTGTATCCAACACTGTTTTCTGGCAAATTTCTAACGGTGTCCGTACAAGTCATCCTACTTAAGAACATCTTCACCAAATGCCAAAAACTATTCTGCACGTTAAAAACCATTTTTTGTCATCAGATACGCTTCAGCGGATGTTATAAAATAGTGCGCGTGTTAAAAAGTTTTTGGACATACGTTAAAAAAACGCTATCGCACGCCACAAATTTAAGACGTCAGACCACGCGCGTTTCATAATTTACACTGCGTGTTTTTTTAAGCACGCGTTTTTGTACAATGTGAACAACCAATATTACCCCTTCCGCAAAAAAAAAAAAAAACCAATATTACCTGCGACGCGCTAAAAGTGCTACAATGACACTGTAAAACTATTTTAGCACTTGATATTTTAGCGCCGCTGTTCAGGATGCTTTAACTATATAACCACTTTTCGCAAGCAGCAGCGACTAATCATGTGGTGGTTCTGAATTTCTAAAACCCGTGGGCACCGTACGCACCACAACGTGAGCATGCCAACAAATTCATGACAACGCCTCATACCCGGTGGCTGCGAAGATCAAGGAGTGCACTTGATAACCTGACCGTGTAACTGATGCGAAAAGAGCCAAGGTCTTTTTGATGGCGCTATCAGTTGGCTTTTCAAGTGACACAGGTCCGCGCGCCTAGTCTCCGCTGCCGCTCGACAGGGACGCCGTCGGTGAGAAATCGCCAGCGACGCAGCGCCACCGCAAGTCTCCTTCCATCTCGCAACCGTATCCCTGCACTTATCCTCCCCGGCCGCCGCGGTTAAACGCCACCCGTGAGGTGAGGCCCTGGCTGGTCTCGGGGTGCACCACGCACCAATCACCTTGCTGCTTTACATCTCGCATCTATCCTCGTTGGCTGTCCAAGTCCAATGTGCAAGTGTGCAGCTCGTGTGTATTCTGATGGGTCTCCCCTGTTCACACTCTTCTGATATCTGCAGGTAGTGTCAGTGAGGCATCGTTTCTAGAACCTTCCATGCTCCAGAAGCTCAGATTTTTTTTGGAGGTCAGATAGCAAACATGTGGTATTGGTAAGGTTGCGTAATAAAAGCATCTCTAGCATATCCTGCATATTGCCGCGTCCCCTAAAATAACCGTTTCTTTTCTTGGAGCTGCATATTTCTGTCCGTGCTCACCAAATGTCTAGTATATTTCTGTCCGTGCTCGCCAAATGTCCAGAGCGCCCTCCAGTTTACGCAGCGACTGAGTTAAAATGATGCTAGCGGGGGATCAATTCTGGGGTCAGCCTTTTTTTTTTGAACAACCAATTCTGGGGTCAGCTAGTTGCTTCTCAGCGCTGCTAACCACCACGCCACACTCGACACTTATTGTACACCGTAAAGAGCGCGGCCTACTAGAAGAAAAAGGAGTAGGGTTTTAGCATGTTTACCTTCTTTTTATGTTTTACTTTTTTTCTTTTTGTTTCTTCATTTTTATTTGGTTTTTCCGTGTTTTTTTCCTTTTCCCCTTTTCTTTTTTGTTTGATTGGTTTTCTTTTCTCTTCTCCATTTTTTATTTGGTTTTCTTTTTTCCTTCTCTATTTTTTATTTTTCTCTTTTCTTATGTTTGTTTTGGGTTTCACTCACAATTTTCATATATGTGAAAAACATTTTTCTAATAAGTGATACACGTTCAACATTGTCTGAACGCTTATTCAAACTTTTTCAAATACCTTTTCAAAATTTTAATTTTTTTAAGTACTTGTTTAACATTTTTCAAATATTTGTATAATATTTTTCAAATACTCATTCAGCATTGTATAATGCTTATTTAAAAAAATCAAATATTTTTATTAACGTTCTTAATACTTATTCTACATTCTCAAATACTTGTTAAACATTTTTAATAAATATTCATCATTTTTAAATAATTGCTAAACATTTTTAATACTTGTTCATCGTTTTCAAATACTTGTTCATCATTTTTCAAATACCCATTCAAAAAAATTCCATTCTTGTTCAAATTTTTTATATGAATAGTTTTTGAAAAGTATTTTTTGTTATATATTTTCAAAAAATATAGAAAAGTACAAAAATAAAGCAATAAAAGAGAACAGAAAACAGAAGCCGAAAAAAGGTGGTTGCCGGCCCATATGGGGCTTCCCCGACGCGAGAGATCCCCCTGACTCGCTTAGGGCTTGTTCGGTTAGGCAAGATTTGAAGAGGTTTGACATAGATTGAAAGGGATTAAATCCCTTACAAGTCAAAATCCTCCTCAAACCTGTCCAATCCCCTTCAATCCCTGTGGTGAGGGAATTAACCGAACATGGCCTTAAAAAGAAACATAGGGGCGCCCTCCTGTTTATGGACCCCCTTTTTTATTAGGAGAATGGGAATCCCGCACGACATCACTCATGGGCTTGCCCAACAGGAGGCATTATCTTCAGTTCTCTCGTTTCATCATAAAAAGGAAGCAACTAATTCAGCAGTGCACCTACGGAAGCCTTTCAAGGGTCATTTTCACGCGACGTCATTTGATGCATTGTCAGCCACTGCTACGTGACGCGTTCTTAGCGTTTTCTTTAGATTTTAATTTTAATTTTAATTTTCCATTTTCCACGTGCCTTTCTGTTTTTTTAGATAGTTTTTTGGGTTTTTAATTTTCCAACGGTCTTTCTTAGCTTTTTAACATTTTAATATTTTTCTTTTTTGTGCAAAAGCACGTTTTAAAAAAAATGAGAGGCACGGTTTTGCTTCTGCGAGAGGCACAGATTACTTCTGCGAGAGACATGACCGTGCCTTTTGAAAAAAAACATTTTCATTTTTTTCCTTTTGCAAGAAGCACGATTTTGCTTGCCTCTCGGAAACCAAAAAAATGTGTTTTCTTTTTTCCTTCTGTGAGAGGCACAATTTTTTTTCGTGGTAGGCACAGCCGTTCCTCTTAGAAATGAAAAAGTTCCTTCTTTGCGAGAGACATGGTTTTACTTCCGCAAGAGGCACATATTTGCTTCCGTGAGAGGCACGGTCGTGCCTTTCGGAAACGAAAAAATAAATGTGTGTTTTTTCTTTCTCGAGAGGCACGGGCGTGCCTCTCATAAATGGAATTGTGAGAGGCATGATTTTTTTGTGAAAAAAAAGTTTGTTGACCCCTATCAACAAGGTATTTTCTTTTGAAGATTCGACATGGGTTGTGACAAGTAACACACGTGCAATGCACCACTTGTCGCAACATGAAAAAGTGGGAATGAACTTTGGAGGTGTACATCTTAATTAGTAAGTTCATAAAAAAGGCTCACTAGGTCATGGCTTGAGTAGTCACGGGTGATTTGTCCACTTTTAAATTTTCACAAAAATCTCAAAAGAATTCATCTATTTTTCAAAAAGTTCACAAATTCCAAAAAATGTTTATCAATTTAGGCAAAAGTTCACCCATCTTGAAATAATTTTAAATTTGAAAAGAAATATCGGTTTTGAAAACAATTTCGCAAAAATTTAAAAAATTATCAAAATCTAAAAAATGGTTCATCGAATTGAGATAAGTACATCAATTTTGAATAAAAGATCAACATTTTGAATTTTTTACCATTTTTATAACAGTCTATAATTTTTTTAAAAATCATAAGTTTGAAAAGAAAGTCATCAATTTTTGTAATTGTCTTATAGATTTTGAAATAAAATCATTTAACCGAAGAAAGATCACCAATTTGAAAAAAATGACATAAACTGAAAGAAAAACATGAATCTTGGAAAGAGGTTCATAAAATTTGAAAAAAGTTTGAGCAGTTCGGAAAAAGAATAAAATTGCAAAATAAAATAGAAAAAAGGGAACATAGAAAACACTGGTTGAAAGACATGCGTGCTCTGTATTGAGTGGCCTTTAAGCGTCGGGAGCCCCGGTTAGGCACCATGTGCTGCTTGGCACCCACGTGACCTCGCTCATGGCGGGCCAAATAACAAAACATTTCTCGAGTTGTTAACTAGTTGACAATTCACTTTTAGAAAGAAAAGGGAAAAATCTTGAAATCATAATCATAGTTTTTGAAAGTTCACAAAATTTTAAAAAGTCATTACTTTTGGAAGAAGTTCATCGAAATTAAAAAGGAAATCACATTTTCAGAAAAGTTCACCAAATTGCGAAAACATCAGCGAATTGAAAGAAAGATCATTAGTTTGGAAAAATTCAAAAAACAGAAAAAAAACATCGAATCAGAAGAAAACTTCATCCTATATATGAGAATAAGTTCGCCAAATTTAAAAGAAAGTTCATCGATTTTGTAAATAAGTTAAGCGATTTGAATTAAGGTCACAAGAACTAAAAAAAGTTCATCATTTAAAAAATCATTCAATATGAAATAAGCTTGCGCAATTTGGAAAGCAAAGAAAACAAACAAAAAATAAGGAAAATGAATGTTGATATCACTGGTGGAAACGCGAATAGAAAGAACAGAGAACGAATGGTCCGACCCGCTAACTTGACCCAATGTACATGAGAGTGTGAGCGATGTTTTAAGCAACACTCTTGACGTGAGGTAAACATCTCTTTCACTATAAAAATTGAGATACATATCATCTAACCTTCGATAATTTTCTATTTCTACGAACTTCCTACGATATGAACCAAAGGAGGTCCCAGATTTATTTCTAATTTGTTTCAAATTATTTCAAATTTTAGTCTTCATCATGAGCGAGCTTGCAAGCAGGAGGTGATTTTCGGACATATCGACTTATGGGCGGGGAGTTGCTATGGGCTGCTTCCAGCGAGTAGGACAAGAAGCGTCACTTACGCGGGAGGCTCACGTGCTCATGCGCCCACTCTACATGGGCTTGGCCTAGCGTGAACAAAAGCAGACATTCATTGTTTCCTTTATTATTTTTGGATAAATTTATTAAGAATTACAAATAATTAAAAGTTCATGAAACAAATCCACATATTTGAAAAAATATTCCTTTTGAAATAGTTCAATATTTTGAAAAATTTACACTGAAAATATTCATGAATTTGAAGAAATAATAAATTTGGAAATTCTTTGTATTTAGAAAAAAATATTTCTACAAGTTTATGAGTCTGAGAATTGTTTAGTGAATTTTTTTCATAAAATTTGTGAATTGTTTGCGTACTTCAAAAAATACTTGCATATCTATTATAAGTTCATGAATTAAAAAAATAGTGAAATGATATTTAAAAAATGTAACATAAAAATATTGGCTGATTTAAAATTACACATGAATTTGAAAATAAGTGGGCAACATTATTCCTGAACTTATATCAAACCGGAACCAGAACCCCTCACCTACCGCTAAAAATGGGCCGCCTCACTTGCTTGCTGGTGTGACTCTCGACTCCGTAGTAGCTGTTGTAACAATTTGCGGTGGATCCTTCAAATTTGTCAGTTGAAGCCTTTTCTAGGTTTGCTTAAATTACTTGTCGAAGAAATAAATATATCTAGACGTATTTAAGTTCTAGATATTATTTTTATTTATTTTATTAATAAATATTTACAGAAGAGGAAAGTAATGTTTTATACCCACTGGAAACAGAAGGGGCTTAAAATCCTCCTATTCTGGGCACAAGGCGACGCAAAGACTATGTATCGCTCTTTGCAAGGAGTACCAGTGCCATCGCCCGCTACAACACTAGTTGTAATTTGCACACGCTTCGCACGTCAGGATTACGGCAATACCTAATTATACTAAGTACTTCCTTTGTAAAGTAGTCATCTAAAACGTCTTATATTAATTTACAGAGGAGTAGTAATTATATGGAATATTGAATTCTAGTGCAAATTCGTGGAAGCTTATTGCACAGAGTTTTTTTTTCTTTGAAAAGAGGCTCTTGAGGTGCATTGAAATCCTTTAGTTTTTCAAACTTCAAGTTGCAACGTTTGAGGAAAGGGAAAACATGAGATTTTAATGTGATAATAACTATTCACGTTCTTATTTTTCATCCCTTAGAACAACTCTAGCATACCCCGTATAATGTCCCGACCTGTAAAATAACCGTCAAAATACGGGTCGGGGCGAGAAATGTTGACAGACCAGACCCCGCAACCGCGTCCAACCCGTAATTTTTTTACGGGGCGCGGCAAAATGCCCACCCAATCCGGGAAAACGCAGGTTCTCTCTTCCGCCACGTCGATGCACTGTATATATCTAAAACGGTTGGTTGGTGGGACATTTCGGCCTGCGTTTTTCCCACAAAACGTCGTCGGGCGCCGCCTTCGATTCCGACCATACGAGCCGCCGTGATCACGCCGGCGGGCCGCGGCAGCCCCTAGATCGACCTTCCCCACACCCCTCGTGCCACGGCTCGCTGGAAAGCTGCAGATCGACGACTGTTTTGTCGCGGCCACCGGAATTGGCTTTTCCGGCCATCGGTGGCTGCGCCAAAGCCATGGATTGGTTGGGGAGAATCCCGCACAACCCCGACAAAATGCCAGCGCCACATGCACGTAGTGGTTCATCCTATAGTCGTCGGCGTCGGTTTGCCGACGAATATCCTTTTATACGGCTTCGTTTTGTGGGGACTGCTCGGCCGCCGCCCATGCCGGTTCGTGAAGTTGTGTTTCCGTGAACTGGAAACGGTTTTTATGGGTCGACTTTACATAAGGTCTGTTAGAGATGCTCTTAATGCCATATCAGAAATTTCATTTTTGCTTTCTTGTGCACTCTGTGCCGCAAGGTGTTCACAAATTGACTTGCCCTAGTGAGTTCAAGGAGTGAAAGAGCGAAATAGTGATTTTGCATTGTGTTTCTTTGCATGCTTAACTCTCCCACCTGTGGTCATGCTATTTTTTCACATAAAAGATTGAAAGAAAATAGAAGAGGGGAAAAGATAAGCATGATGCATGCATGCAACAATTGAGTGCTACGGTGCTTCTCCTATCATTGTGTTATTATACTACCATAGTCACATTGGAGCATCTCTAGCCGAAAGTGCTATTGTGAGCTCGAGCTCAAATGCTTTCGGATGAACAGTAAAATCCGAAAAAATAATAAATAATTTAAAAAAAATTAAAATTTTGTGACAAGAAACATTGATGTTTTTCTTACATGCATGCAAAATTTCATAACGGAATCACATTTTTGAAGGTGTAGACAAAAAAAAATTGATGCTCCAAATTGCTTTCAAAAACACTATTTTTTAAGCATTGATTTTTTTTTGCCCACCCCTCCACAAATGTGATTTCATCATGAAATTTTACACGCATGTAGAAAAATATAAATGTTTCATTCCCCAACATTTAAAAAAAAATTCATTTTTTTCACTATATTTGTGGATTATACTGTTCATCCGGGAGTATATGAGCTCCATGTCCCTCTCTAGCAAACTTCTTATCGCTGGGATTTTTAAAGTGAATATATATGCTCCAAAAACGTGTTTTGAAGGCTATAGCGGGCTGTGGTGGGACAGGTCCCGCAAAGCCGAACAGTAAAATAGAATATTTACATTTGTTCAACCGTTCGACTTTGCGGGGAATGTTCCCTCGCAACCCTCACAAACCCTCAAACCCAAAATACAAATTAGACAATTTGATCGCAATTCTAATAAATGATTATAAATTTGAACAATCAAACATAGTTCGCGCAGAAATTAAACATGGTTTTCATTCATGACCCAAAATAACCTCATGCAAAAGACACCACCACCTCCAGGACCATCATCATCATGATCACTCTCCAGCACCGGCACCGAAGCCACCACCATCTCCATGACCATCATCAGCATCATCATTATCACTCTCCACCACCGCCACCGAAGCCACCACCCATCGTCGCTTGCTTCCTTCTCTCTAAGATCTCCCTCCTTGCAATATCATGCAATTCTTTGATGACATCGTCCATGTCAATGCGGTTTATCATCATGATATTATTCTCCTTTTGAAGAAACTTGGCCAAGGCCATGTTCTCCTCGGCAAGGGCTCTTCTCTCCTCAATGACGGCCTTGCACAACCCCTCATTCTTGAGTAATTGCCATTTTTCTTGCTTCTCTTCTCTTGTCGGCCAACTGATCCTTCTTTGCCTTCAATGTCTTGGCCACCATCAACTCATTTGATTGCACCATGACATCTATCTTGTCCCACAAACTTAATGCCTCTGTGTCCCTCTTGATCTTGTCATTGGCCTTCTTATTTCCATCGGGCTTTATTCTTGTTTCTTGGGCCATCATCATCATCCATCTTGGTGAGTGAACCTCTCTTTGGGGGGATTCTTTGTCAATCAATCCCCACTTCTGGCTATTTTGATTTTTTTTCCAACAATGCTCTAGTGTAAATGACTTGAAATTGAAAGCTTTCATGTCCTTGTACCTTTCTTGCCCAATTTTGTCCTACAAAATGAAAACAATGCCAAAATATGTCACTTTTGCTTGCGCTTGGTCGAACACCCCCTTCGCAATTTCCTCCACCTCATCATCTTCCTCACCATGATCGTGCACACCACCATCTATCTCAGTGTAGCTGTAACCACCGATCGAGGCTTGATCAGTGTCGACGACATTGTCGTCCAACATGTGCACAAACTCGACAGTAAAATCATGCAAATCGGCGCTACAATTTCCCTCCACAAGTCACGAACAATCGCAATTTTGAAAAATGAAAACAACTAAGAGAGAATCAAAGTGTCATACTTTGCGCCCATTTAGTCGAACACCTAGGGGCGGCAGCAGCAACATTGTCGGCAGGCGTCCTAGAAAAAGCTCTTGGGGTCGCGATTGAAGGAGGAGGTGGCGCGGAGTGCGGTGCTTGCAACACCTTTTTATGGCCGCCTTCTGGCGTGTCACTCCCATCACCATGTGCATCTTCATTGGCAGGGTGGGGACAACCTGGACCGAATTCGCAGTGGCGACAGTGATGGACGGGCGTGCCTTCCCGACGACGACTGCGGGAGAGCCGCTATGGACGACGAAGTTGCCCTGGCACTTGCGGGGATGGGCGATGGAGGCTTGATCGGCGACGGGCGTGGCAGGACTCGCGATGAGATCTGCTTGAGGGGTTGGGGCGTCCATGACTTCCACGGTGACAGGAGATGGCTGGGAGATATCCATGGCGGTGCTACAGAGCCGAGAAGGTGCTCCGGAGCGGGCAGAGGAAGATCGATGGTGGCGGAGGGAAGGGAGAGCGGGAACCTCCGCACGGAAATGTCCCTCTCATCAAATCTTGCTAGCGATAGGGGTCACCCTCGGGTTGGCCTCTCGCCCCATGTTTTTAAAGGTTGAGGGGGAGAATTTGCCGCGCCCCGCATTTTTTTAAAGGCTGCAGTGTGATTCGGTATCTTTTTGGGCCAATTTTTTTGCACAAAACTGTAAATCGACGTTTACTATACAGTTCGACGCAATATAAAGGGTATGTCAGAGATGCTCTTTGCAGTTTGCCTACCTTTAGCCGGATGAACATTGTGAAGCTTTGGTGAGCGTGTTGGTACACCTGCAAATCCCTGAACTTTTGGTTGTACGATTGAGAAATCCAACGACATGTGTGTACCACGGTTTCTTCAATTTTGAACTAATCAATGAAGAGTTTTGTGTTGTGTTGTATTTCTTTCTGCTCTTCCCACACCTACTGTGTTGTCTTTGCCTTCTCTCATGTATATCACTGTTGTTTTTTGTTTTTATCAATGAAATGATACAGAAGCTTTACGTATTCATAAATAAAAACTAATTGATAACAGCTGTCAGATGTTAAGGATCTAACGGTTCATATGATGTGTTACTCGTATACTATATAATGGTATAGATATTGTACCGCCCCATTAAGCCGTGCTAGTATAGGTGCTGGGTGTGAATCAACGGTTGGTTTTAGAAAACTCCTGGAGCCTTTTTGTACCATTTTTTTCTTTTTCTTTTTTTCAAAAGCATGAACATTTTTTAATTCACAAACATTTATTAGTTTTGTGAAATACATTTTTCAAATTCGTGAACATTTTAATAATAGTGAATTTTATTTTCATATTCCCAAACATTTTCGGCTGATAGTTTTCAAATCTCGTTCACTAATATTATTTCAAATACATGAATTTATATTCAATTTGTGAAGATTTTTTTTCAAGTCTGCAAACATTTTTTTTGGCTCCTGCGGCCATGCTATTCTGTTTCTCTCCGACGCTGACCTCCTACTTTTTTCTTTTGAAATAAAACTTCCACATTATTAATTAGGAATAATAATTACATCATCCAAAGAAGAGATACAACATCATTCATTGGCTTCTCAAACCAATTTCTAGCGGGTGGAAATTTTGCTATCCTAGCAATTTCATGAGCCATCTTATTGGCTTTTCTATTACAATACTTAAAATTAATTTGAGGGAGCGCCGACCTCCTACTAATCTAACAGAACAGCGACTGCCGATTGTCTGATTCCCGCAAGGTGGCAAAACATCGCCCTGCTTCTCCGTGTTGATCTAAAAAAACGTCACCCTGTTCTTGTCCTCGATTTCAATTCCTAACTCACCCTTCCACCTCTCGTTTTCAATACCAGCCGATACCGACTTTGGGTCTTGTTGATATGCTGCCTGAACTCTCTTGAATGCTTATCCACACGGCTTAATTTGATGTATCGTTACGGTTGCAGCACTAGTTACAAGAAAATGGTAATCCTGGATAGAGCACGCACATAGTTAGAAGAAAAATGCAGTGGTGAAGGCGACCGAGTTGCTGCGGAAATAATGCTAGCACTGCCATTAACAATTGAGAGAAGAGTGGCCAAGTCTCTAAAACCGTACAGTACAGTGGTGGTGAAGGTGGGTGGTAGGGGATAGGAATGTGTCGTGCATTACAGTGTAACAGTTAGGAGTTGTTCCTCCTTTAATTTCCCAACTTGATTCTTGAATCTTGATCACAGATCATAGCGTTGCCTCCTTCAGACAGTGCACATGCGTCTTATATAGTTTATATTTGCCAGTTGGTTACACCAGCCTACCTACTCGATGCCGTGCCGTGAGAATCCACTGGATAAAATTAACTTCTGAATCTGTAGGTTTTTCCTCTGGGTCACACCACCACTGTACGGCTAGGCAGGAATGTGTCCCGATATGTCCTTGTTTTTGTTTTATTATCACAAACAGTTGGGAATAATGCTTCCATCACAAGTAAAACTGTGAGGTGCTGATTAAGCAGAAATGCACACGGTGTTTCAAGATGGCCAGCTATTGAACTGGATTGCCATTGGTTTTATAGGGAAACTGTATTGATGAACCTGCAGGTTGCTTTTTACGTGCAACATCTAGCTCTGAAGATCTTTTACAGTACATCTGACTCTGACCGAAATATTAAACTTTAATTTCGTTTTTTTTTCTATTACAGGCGGAAGCCAGTATTTGGGACCACTGATCTTAATGTTGACAGAAGGTGTGTTTACTGCACTTCATTCTTCGGATCATTTTACATTTGTTTTTCTTAATCTGTGCTTCAGCTTTTTAATGGCTGTGACCTGTGACTACAAGTACTACACAATTAGTGTATTTGATTGACCTAACACTACTTTTGCTTTTCACAATTACTTTCAAGGAGGCATGCATTCTCCATGCATACAGATCTAATTTCAGTGATCGCATCCTTTTCAACAGGACTTTTTAGCATATTGCAGTTTACAATTTAAGGAAGAAAAACACTTCCGATCTATAATCTGATAAGACGCGTGACATCTGATGCTCCTGCGCTCAAGAGTTGTGTTTCTTATGTAAATAAGGAAAATAAAAAAAACCCGATAGGAAGCCCCGTAACGCCCGCGAGTAAATTTCTCCCCCTAATCCCTCTTGATTGCAAGTTCCTCCACCCCGAGCGCACCCGAGCTCTCATCTCCCACATCCCCCCTCCTCTTTGTCTAGCAACATAGCATGCTCACCGGTCAGCTGTCAGGACCAACGAAGACGATGGCAGCGGTGTTCGAATTCAAACGATGGCGCCAAGCGACAACAGCCGTCGATCCTTGATCCTACGCCCTCCAGTCGCCCGTACCGGTTCGCGCGTGCCCGTTACTCCTGGAGCCCTCGATGGATGATCCGACGGCTGCGAGACTCTCCCGCGTCGCTGTAGACGTCCGACAACGGCGCCGAGCGCCGGCCACCTTTCTACCCTCCTTTTATCGTTTTTACTGCATTGTAAGGCTATAAAGCCATGGATTTCCAGCTTGTGGAGCTATGTGTTTTTCTCTAGGGTTTCCCCCTCTTGCGCCGCCAGTGTTCCTGGCCGGCTTAGGTGCCTCTTGCTGTAACCGAATACTTGGCAATTCGCCTATGAAATCACCTCGAATTAGCTCTGTTCTTCTCTGAAAGTGTTCATACGATCGTCGGGTCTGATAAGTGGTATTCAGAGCCAGGTTCCTTGGCGGCGTCTTCGATCTGGAGGACGAAAAGGGGTTGGAGGAGCCGTAAAATTCCCCTATTTCTCCTCGGATCGCGGCGGCGGTGATGCTGGTGGCGCTGGCGGCGACGATGTTCGGTACATGTCTGGTGCCGGTAAGTGGTTGCCCAAGCTCCCTGCTTGCGTGTTAAAATCCCACCTCCCACCCAGATCCGGTGTACTTGGCGGCGGGTGTAGGCGGCGCTGCACGCGGCGGCAGGATTCACAGCACAAAGGTTAGGTTGCAGCTCAGGCTGTGGTAAAATCCCCTCCTTTGCGCCTGTAAATCTCTACAACAAAGTTTCTGGTCCCTGCTAGCAAGAACACCTCCTAGTTCATCTCATGGCAGCCCCTGGTAATTCTACCTCCACAGACCAGTTAGAATTCACCTCCCTCCAGCTAGATGTCCAGTTGCTCCAAAGGAACAGAGATCAGGACCGTATGGAGTTTGATGAATTCAGAGAATATGTGCAAACAAACTTTGGTTCAGTCCAAAAATCACTAGCTGATCTACAGGGCACCTTATCAGGATTCTTATCTCGTTTCCCAAAGCCCAAAGAAAACCCTCCCAACCCTATGGATGTTCCCCAAGCTAGTGCTGTCATTCACACACCACAAGGGCCAGTTCAGAGAGGGCAGGATCATTTTAAATCCCCTGATACAGTGGGTTCAGCAACCTTAGTGGATAAGCACACAAGAAAAGAGCTAAATTTGGATGGCTGTCTGAAACACCCTTACAGACACCCCCATTTTGCTGGAAAGCAACAACCACCACATGCTAGATCACAACCTGCAACTAATCCACCCCAGCAAGTTCTTCAGTTAGATCCAGAACAGAGGGATGCTATTGTGGACAGATGACTGGGAACACCACAGGATAACAGAAGGCCACTCACCTTAGTTAAGCCTGCTAAATACAATATTCCTGAATTTGATGGTGTTGGCACTGATTCTTGGATACAAACAATTGAGATGTACTTTGAAGCTGCTAGAACACCAATAGAGCAGAAAACAGAGATTGATGTAACTTACCTGAAGGGACCAGCTATTGAATGGTGGAGAGGCACTGGTATGGTGGCAAATACTATTCCCTGGTACAGATTTTGCAGATTTGTGGGTGACAGGTTTTCTGAAACATCTGTTTGTGACAATGTGAGAGCTTTTCACAACCTGTCTCAGTCTGGTACTGTTAATGACTATGTTCTCCAGTTTGAACAAGCTATGAACTTAATGAGAAGGGACAACCCAGTACTGCCAAATGATTACTACAAACACAGTTTCATTTCTGGGTTAAATGATAACATCCAACATCATGTACAATGCCATGAGCCCCCTGATTTACAAAAAGCCATCTGGCTAGCCAGAAGGATGGAACAGGCTCAGCCTCAAAGAAAAGTTTCCCCTGCTCCTAATTACCCCTCCCAAGCAAGGAAACAGTTACAGTTTGATCCTGGCAAACCTGGCCCAACTAACACTGCTTCCATAATTCAACAAGCTAGAGTTAAAGGTATCTGCTACAAGTGCAAAGAACCTTGGTTCCCGGGTCGTAAGAAAGTGTGCAAGTTAGCAAATCAGGCTCAGATAAATTCTCTCCAAGAAACTTACCCTGATGATGCTTAACTAGTGTATTACACTGAAACCACTGAAGATGGTGAACCACCTCCCTTCCAAGAAGCTGATGATACCCCTCTCCAAATATCTATGCATGCCTTGATGGGTCTGAGTACTGCTAAAAAGCTGAGTTTCACAGTGACCGTGATGATGGGCTCAATACCTGCTACTGCCATAATTGACAGTGGTAGCACTGCCACTTTCATTACACCAAAAATAGCAGCTCTAGCTAAGTGCTCCTTAACCCCCACCAAGAGAAAACAAGTCCTAGTTGCTAATGGTGAAACACTATGGTCTGAATTCATTGCTCTGCAAGCACCATTTTCCCTGCAAGGAACACAATTCTCCACAGACTTCAGAGTTCTCAAACTCCAAGGATATGATATTATCTTAGGAGCTGATTGGATGGCATCTTTCAGCCCAGTAGAACTTGACTTTGATGAGATGCAAGTAAAACTTACACTGAAAGATGGAGAAAAGCTTATTCTCAAAGATGAAAGTTTTCCTACTGCCCCTGTTCCTGAACTAGCAAGCAAGGAGAGCCTTTGTGAGGAGCCAGTGTGTGGAGCTGTCTTATTCCTTAATAGAATCTCAATGGGGGAACAGCTGGACCCTGTGGTGCCTGAACCAGTACAACAGATACTAGATAAGTTTTCCCCTTTTTCAGTGCACCCACAACCCTCCCTCCAAAAAGATCCATTGATCATGTGATCACTTTCACTCCTCAGGCTAAAATCATCAATCAAAGACCTTATAGGCTTCCTCACCACCAAAAGGATGTTATGGAAGGCATAGTGAAAGACATGATCAAGAATCAAGTGATCAGAGACAGCACCAGTCCTTATTCATCACCTGCTCTTCTGGTTAAGAAAAAGGATATGACTTGGAGGTTGGTCAATGATTTAGAAAAGTTAATGAGCAAACTGTCAAAAACAAATACCCAATCCCTGTCATTGAGGATCTGCTGGATGAGTTAAAAGGAGCTACAGTTTTCTCCAAACTTGATCTCAGAAGTGGCTATCACCAGATAAGAATGAAGGAGGAAGATATCCCAAAAACTGCATTTAGTACCCATTGTGGACACTATGAATACATGGTCATGCCCTTTGGATTAACTAATGCACCAGCAACCTTCCAGCTGTTGATGAACACCATCCTAGCCCCTTACTTAAGGAAGTTTGTGCTAGTATTCTTTGATGATATACTTATCTTCAGTAGAAATATGAAAGAGCACTTGTTACACTTGCAACTAGTTCTGAAAGTTTTACAAGATAACCAATTATTTGCTAAGCTCAGCAAATGTTCCTTTGCTCAACCACAAGTGGAATACCTGGGACATGTTATTAGAGGTGATGGTGTTGCTACTGACCCTTCCAAGATTGAAGCCATTGTGAAGTGGCCTACTCCTGCCAATGTTACACAGTTAAGAAGCTTCCTAGGACTCATTGGGTACTACAGAAGATTTATCCAGAACTATGGTTACATCTGTAAACCCTTGTATCAGTCCCTCAAAAAGGATAATTATAAATGGGGCACTGAGCAAATGGAAGCTTTCAACTTACTTAAGCACAAGATGACCCAGGCTCCTCTGCTTGCTCTACCAGATTTCACACTTCCGTTTGTTCTGGAAACTGATGCATGTGCTTATGGTATAGGTGCTGTACTAATGCAAGAGGGAAAGCCCCTCTCATATTTCAGTAAAACCATTGGACCAAAAGCTGCTGCTATGTCTACTTATGATAAAGAAGCAATGGCCATCATTGAAGCACTAAAACACTGGAAGCATTACTTTGCTGCTTCTGCCTTGATCATCAGAACAGACCAACAGAGCCTCAAATACATCCAAGAACAAAAGCTGACTGAAGGAATACAGCACAAACTACTGGTCAAGCTGCTAGGTTACAATTTCAAGGTGGAATATAAACAAGGCAAAAACAACAGGGTAGCTGATGCATTATCCAGAGTCCAATATAAACTGCACTCCTTGATTGCTTCTAAAGCACAACCTGTGTGGATTTCTGATGTAACCAACAACTATGTTCAAGACCAGAAATGCAAAGACTTACTAACCAAACTGGCCACTTCTGATGCTTCACTCCCAAACTTTACTCTTCAGTAGGGAATTATAAGATACAAGAACAGAATAGTAATTGGGAATGATCTTACCCTCAGAAACAAACTAGTAGCTCCCTGCATAACTCTGAACTGGGTGGACACTCTGGGCACAGGGCCACCTACCAGAGAGTTAAGCTGTTGTTCCATTGGCCTGGCATGAAGCAGTTTATTGTAGATTTCATCAAACAATGCCCCACATGCCAAATCAACAAGCCAGAACATTGTAAGTATCCTGGACTGCTCCAACCACTTCCTATCCCTGATTTTGCATGGTGTCATATCAGTATGGATTTCATTGAGGGCCTGCCCACATCACAGAACAAGGATATGATATTGGTGGTGGTGGATAGATTCACCAAGTATGGGCATTTTATTGCAATGAAGCACCCAATCACTGTCAGAACTATGGCCACTGCATTCACAGATAACATATTCAAACTCCATGGGCTCCCCTCTATCATTGTTACTGACAGAGACAGAATATTCACCAGCCATCTGTGGCAAGAATTATTCAGGAAGCTAGGCATTAAACTACAAATGAGCACTTCCTACCACCCCCAGTCTAATGGCCAAACAGAAAGAGTGAACCAGTGTTTGGAAAACTATCTCAGGTGCATGGCCTTCCTGCAGCCCAAGAAATGGATGCACTGGCTGTCATTAGCAGAATGGTGGTACAATACTAGCTACCACACTTCCCTGAAGATTACTCTATTCCAAGCACTTTACAATAGGCCCCCATCTATGTTGGCTGAAGCTGCATTATATCCACCAGAGCACACACAAGAGTTCAGCTCCATCCTAACTGCAGAACAAGTGGCTGCTCAAATTAAAGCCAACCTGATCAAGGCTCAAGAAAGAATGAAGCATTTTGCAGATAAGAAGAGATCGGAGAGATCACTTGCAGTGGGTGACATGGTCTACCTAAAGCTACAACCTTACATGCACACCACTCTGAGTGTCCACAGGTGCCTAAAACTTCACTCCAAGTACTATGGCCCCTTTAGGATCATACAGAAGGTGGGACCAGTGGCATACAAACTACTCCTACCTGACCACTGCAAGCTCGACCCCACCTTCCATGTGAGTCAACTCAAGCTACACTTGGGGCCAAAAGCAGTACCCAACCCCAACCTACCCCTTCTCCATGAGAATGGTTCCATCCTCCTAGAACCAGAGAGGCTGCTGCAGCGCAAGCTTGTTCCAAGAACACAAGGGGACATACAAGTGGCAGTGGTTCATTGGCTCATCAAATGGACCAACTTGGAGGAGAGCGAGGCCACTTGGGAAGACGCCGCTTTCATTCAAAAAGTTTTTCCGCAATTCATCCCTCAGGACAGGTCTGATGTTGCGCGAGGGTAGTTGTCAGGACCCAACGAAGACGATGGTAGCGGTGTTCGAATTCAAACGATGGCGCCAAGCGACAACAGCCGTCGATCCTTGATCCTACGCCCTCCAGTCGCCCGTACCGGTTCGCGCGTGCCCGTTACTCCTGGAGCCCTCAATGGATGATCCGACGGCTGCGAGACTCTCCCGCGTCGCTGTATACGTCCGACAACGGCGCCGAGCGCCGGCCACCTTTCTACCCTCCTTTTATCATTTTTACTGCATTGTAAGGCTATAAAGCCATGGATTTCCAGCTCGTGGAGCTATGTGTTTTTCTCTAGGGTTTCCCCCTCTTGCGCCGCCAGTGTTCCTGGCCGACTTAGGTGCCTCTTGATGTAACCGAATACTTGGCAATTCGCCTCTGAAATCACCTCGAATTAGCTCTGTTCTTCTCTGAAAGTGTTCATACGATCGTCGGGTCTGACATCAGCTCCACCCTTGCTCCTCCTTCTATCCTCGTCGTTGAGCAGAACGGCCAGCGCATCCTCCTCTCCATC
This sequence comes from Hordeum vulgare subsp. vulgare, assembly GCF_904849725.1. NCBI lineage: Eukaryota > Viridiplantae > Streptophyta > Magnoliopsida > Poales > Poaceae > Hordeum > Hordeum vulgare. Next base: position 544,952,032 of record NC_058520.1, read on the forward strand.
GATTTGACCCCTAGTGAGATAGGAGGTGCGCCATCCTGCTATAAGGGGGCCGAGCCTCCCATCCTCAACTGCGATTTGTGCTTCGGCAGGTTACAAATCGGCCGGATAGGTTGCCGGAGTAACACCGACCCGCTAGAATTTAATTTATATGGGCTAGCCCAATCACCATTTTCAGAATTCCTAAGAAATCTAGAGATCCATTTAGTCCATTTGTGCAAGGCAAGAGGTGGAATTAAAGTTTAGTCCCATATTGCTAGTTTGATAGAAGTTGGAGCTCCTTATAAGGGAGGGTGTTTTCTCACACGTATGAGCATGAAAACAAAAGAGACATACACACGCGCTCCTTCTTTGCTGCCCGCTTCGTCACGACATGATGCGGGTTGCAGAAATGAGTGACTCGTATATGAAAGGTCGCTCGGTAGCTGAAACGTTCTCATGTAGTGGAGATAAAATTTGAAACGTTGCACCCTTTGAAGAGAGGTCACTCCTCTCTAGAGAGAAACACAAGAACATCATCTTTGTCACGGACATCGACGACACTTTTCGGATGACGACTTCTTCCTCGACGTCAACAACCTCTTCGATAACATAGCCGGTGACGACGTCAACCCCAATCCCACTGCTCATGTTACTGCTGCAATTCAGTACGTGTTCGTGTTCTTCTTATTTGAGTTCCTGCCTCAACTTCTTGTTCTAGTTATGTTCCGTTCTGATTCACCATTTTAGATGCTACTTGCATACTCTCTGTATGATCGCATGACTTGTCTTATAATTGCTATGGTAGTCATGATTTATCTACTTTTTATTCTAGTAAAATCACATGGTAAATCGCTCATATTTCCAACAATCCAAAAACCTTACTATAGGAAATTTAACCTGAGTGGTTTTGCTGCTCCCATGAGGCCTCCTATGTTTGAGGGTGTGCACTATAAGAGGTGGCATGTGAGGGTTGTTCTATGGTTTCAAACCTTGAGCTGCTATGATGCCACTCTTGGCAAACCTGGAGGAATTCTTGATCCTCAACAGGAACTCGTTTTTCAGAAAACTGATACCTTGTTTAAGGCTGGTCTCTTGAGTGTTCTTGGTGAGAACATAGTTAATACTTATGCGTCAATTGAGAATGGAAAAGATATGTGGAGCGGACTCGAGGCCAAGTTTGGAGTCTTTGACGCTGGCACTGAGTTGTATATCATGGAACAATTCTATGATTGCAGAATGATTGATGAGCGCTCTGTGGTTGAGCAAGCTCACGAGATACAATCATTTGCTAGAGAACTTGAGCACTTCAACTGTATGTTACCGGAGAAGTTTGTTGCCGGAGGTATTATCTCTAAGCTTCCTCCCTTGTGGAGGAACTTTGCTACCTCTTTGAAGCATAATATGCAGGAGTTTTCCATTCCGGGTCTCATTGGTACTCTTGATGTGGAAGAAAGGTAAGAGCAAAAGGCATACGTGCTCGAGGAATGGAGGGAGGTTCTAGTGCCAATATGGTACAGAAGAAAAACTTTCAACCCCACAAGTTCAAGAACAATGGCAAGTTTGATGGCCAGGGAAGGTTTGATGGAAAAACAAGGCTTCGCAACACACCAACTTCAAGAAGAAGACCGACAAGAAGAAATGTGTTTGTCATGTCTGCGGAGATCCTGGTCATTGGGAACCTAGCTGCCCAAATCGTTATGACAAGAGTCAACATGGGAAAGGCGACAAGATCGCCAATGTTGTCATTGGTGACGCTCAGATGGAGGATGTTGGGTATGATATACTTCCCACTATTCTCTGAGTATGTCGTTCCCCTGATTGGTTGATTAATACAGGTGCTATTGTGCATGTATGCGGTGATATTTCCATGTTTTCTTCATATTAGGTCGCATGGACTACTTCCATCCTGATGGGAAATGGTTCAAGTGCTTTCGTTCGTGGTGTTGGCACGGTCGATCTGAAGTTTAGTTTGGGAAAGATCGTGCGGCTGAAGAATGTGTATTATGCGCCCTCCGTCAATGAAAATCTTGTTAGCGGATATCTTCTCTCTAGAGATGGCTACAAGCTTGTCTTTGAGTCAAATAAATTTGTAATATCCAAGTATGGAACTTTTGTTGGTAAAGGTCATGAGTCAGGAGGTTTGTTCACACTATCCTTGTCAGATGTTTGTTACAAAGTTGTTAATCATGTTTGCAATAATAGTGAATCAAATGTGTGGCATTCACGTATCTCTCATGTTAATTTTGGTTGTATGACACGGCTAGCTAAGTTGAAGTTAATCCCCAATTTCACCGTTGTCAAGGGATCTAAGTGTCAAGTTTGTGTGCAAGCTAAGCAACCTCGTAAGTCTCATACAACTGCGGAAACAAGAAATCTTGCGCCACTAGAACTCATACATTCAGATCTTTGTGAAATGAATGGTGTTTTGAGGAAAGGTCGAAAGAAATATGTTATGACGTTAACCGATGACTCCACTACATACTGCCAAGTGTATCTTTTAAAGTCGAAAGATGAGGCTTTGAATTTCTTCAAGATCTATAAAGCTCAAGTAGAAAACCAACTTGATCGGAAAATCAAGAGGCTTAGGCCCGTTCGTGGTGGAGAGTATTTTTCCAATGAGTTTGATTCCTTTTGTTCCTATTCACCTCACTCAAATGGGGTAGCCGAAAGAAAGAACCATACTCTAACTGATTTGGTTAATGCCATGTTAGACACATCAGGTCTCTCCAAGGCATGGTAGGTGGAGGCGATATTGACTGCATGTCATGTCCTATACCGAGTTCCCACAAAGAACAAAGAGATAACTCCATTCGAGGAATGGGAGAATAAAAGGTTAAAACTCTCTTACCTACGAACTTGGTGCTGCTTGGCAAAAGTCAATATACCAATTCCAAAGAAGCGAAAGCTCGGACCAAAAATTGTGGATTGTGCTTTCCTGGGTTATGCTCTTCATAGCACTGGTTATAGATTCTTGATTGTAAAATCTGGGGTATCTGACATGCATGTTGGTAAAATCATGGTGTCAAATGATACAACTTTCTTCGAAGATATCTGTCCCATGAAGGGTATGGGTAGCTCATCAAATCAGGAGATACCTAGTTCATCGAGTCAAGATGTAGTTGCAATTTCTGAACCAACCATTGCAACACAACATCTTGAAGATCCTATGGAGAACAATAACGAGGCTCCTAAAAGGAGCAAGAGACAGAGGACTGCAAAGTCCTTTGGTGATGATTTTCTTGTATATCTCATAGAAGACACTCCTAGTTCTATTTCAGAGGCTTATGCATCTGAAGATGCTGACTACTAGAAGGAAGCGGTTCATAGTGAGATGGATTCCATCCTGGCAAATGAAACTTGGGAGATAACTGATCGTCCTTATGGGTGCAAACCTATAGGGTGCAAATGGGTATTCAAAAAGAAGCTTAGGCCTGATGGTACTATTGATCAGTACAATGCACGTCTCGTGGCCAAGGGTTATACCCAAGAGGAAGATGAAGACTTCTTTGATACTTACTCACATGTGGCTTGACTGACCACTATTCGAGTACTACTTTCACTAGCTGCCTTACATGTTCTTCTCATTCATCAAATGGATGTTAAAACTGCTTTCCTAAATGGAGAGTTGGATGAGGAAATTTATATGGAACAACCAGATGGGTGTATAGTGTACAGTCATGAAGGAAAATTGTGCAAATTCTTGAAGTCTTTGTATGGACTTAAGCAAGCACCTAAGCAGTGGCATGAGAACTTTGAAAGAACTTTAACAGCTGCAGGATTTGTTGTAAATGAAGCTGACAAATGTGTGTACTATCGCCATGGTGTGGGTGAGGGAGTTATCTTTGCTTATATGTTGATGACATATTGATTTTCGTAAAAAATCTGAATGTTATTAAGGAGGTCAAGGATTTCCTATCTCGTTGTTTTGAGATGAAGGATTTAGGAGTAGATGATGTTATTCTGAATATGAAGCTACTGAGAAGTGATGGTGGTGGGGTTACATTGCTTCAATCTCACTGTGTGGAAAAGATCTTAATTTTCATTGGTTATAGTGACTGCAAGCCCTCTCCAACACCTTATGATGCTAGTGTGTTGCTTTGAAAGAATCGAAGAATTGCTAGAGATCAATTGAAATACTCTCAGATAATTGGCTCACTTATGTATTTAGCAAGCGCTACAAGACTTGTCATCTCTTTTGCTGTTAGCAAGCTGAGATGGATCGTTTCAAAACCAGGAGATGATTATTGGAAAGCTCTAGAAAGAGTTTTGTGCTATTTGAAGGGCACTGCGAGTTATGGAATTCACTACACTCGGTATCCAAAGGTACTTGAAGGGTATAGTGACTCAAACTGGATCTCTGATGCTGATGAAATAAAGGCCACGAGTAGATATATATTCACTCATGGTGGTGGCGCTGTTTGTTGGAAGTCTTTCAAGCAAACCATCTTAACGAGGTCAACAATGGAAGCAGAGCTCACAACACTAGATACATCTACGGTCGAAGCAGATTGGCTTCGTCGACTCTTGAATGACTTATGAGTTGTTGAGAAACCTGTATCGGGTGTTCTTATGAACTGCGACAATCAAACTGTGATCGCCAAAGTGAGTAGTTCAAAGGATAACATGAAGTCATCAAGACATGTTCAGAGAAGGTTAAAATCTGTCAGGAAAATGAGAATTTCGGAGTTATTGCATTGGATTATGTACAAACATCTAAAAATATCGCAGATCCTTTCACTAAGGGTCTATCACGTAATGTGATAGATAATGCATCGAAGGGGATGGGTATGAGACCTACAATATGAGTTATTCACAGTGGTAACCTATTCTATGTGATCAGAGATCCCGTGAATTAGATGTGGAAGACAAGCTGTTGGTCAACTCAAAGGAAAGTATCATTACCATTGATAATACCACTCCATGAAGATGCAATACTTTCCTAATCTGCATGGCAGGTTGATATATATCTTAATATCTTCTAAGTGGCTTATTGAAGCGGAGATGTTGTCCTGCAGAACATCTTTTGAAGAATGCACCTATATGAGTGTGGTTGTTAACGTCGCAATCTATGAGAGTAAGGTGCTCTCTAGTAAACTCATGAAAGGCCTCGGTGTATGACGCATAAGATCCACCCGCGGGGAAATCCCACGGTAGCCTAGTATCGGTCAAGGCTCTGTGTGAAGCTAGATTCGCAGAAAACTTGCAGTTCAAGGCATAATCCACTTTTCAAGTTGCTTACTAGTGTAGCATAGAGTTTTAGGTGGAAGTTCAACTTAACAATCTCCACTACAGTACCGGTATATAAACAATGTTTTGGAACCAAAGGCAAATTTTGTGTGCCTCTCGGATCTGGTGGGGGATTGCTATAATTTAATCTATATGGGCCAACCCAATCACCATTTTCAGAATTCCTAATAAATCCTGGAGGCCCACTTAGCCCATTCGTGCAATTCAAGAGGTGGAACTAAAGTTTAGTCCCACATTGCTAGTATGGTAGGAGTTGGATCGTATTATAAGAGAGGATGTTTCCCCACATGTATGAGCATGAAAATAAGAGAGACATACACACGTGCTCCTCCTCCTTCGTCGCCCGCCATGTCTCATCACGACACGCCGCGGGTTGCGGGAACGAGCCGAGCCGATGACTAAATCTTTTTCACGCACGACTGGTATATGAAAGGTCGCTCAGGAGCTGAAACGTTTTGCTGTAGTGAAGATTAAATATGAAACGGTACCTCTATAGAGAGAAACACGAGAACACCATCTTTGTCAAGCCATCGAGTTCCAATCTCTGAGTTGCTGCTAGGTTCTTGCCCATCCCGGCTTGCGACGTGCATCGCAGAACGGAACAGTAGGCCTTCGAAACCCTGCCTCTTTGAGTCCTGTACGGGAGTAGGTGATAAGTTTTTTGTGGAGCGCTCTGTGCGACTACTGGCTTCTTCATCACGGACACCACGGACGCCGACGACCACTTCCCGGACGACGACTAATTCTCCGACGTGAACAACCTCTTCGACAACATGACCGGTGACGACGTCAATGCTAATCCCACTGATGCTGCTGCTACTGCAACTTAATACGTGTTCGTGTTCTTATATGAGTTCCTGCCGTAACTTCTTGTTCTAGTTTCTGTTCTAGATATGTTTCGTTTTGATTCACCACTGCAGATGCTACTTGCATACTCTTTATATGATCGCATGACTTGTCTTATAATTGCTATGATAGTCATGATTTATCTACTTTTTATGCTAGTAAAATTACATGATAAATCACTCATATTTCCAAGATGGCCGTCCGGGGAACGACAATGGATTGCAAAAATTCCCCTATTGGAAGCGCCCTATCTAGAAATCAAAGGTATTGCACTGCATGGATCACACATGATTTTATGATTCGTAAATTTTGCAACGCATTTTTTTTGTAATTCTTCCAACAACCAATTACTCATTGTTATTTATGTTCATGGTCTGCCTAGTATTGTTGTGTTCATGTGCTAGGTCATTCATGTGCTGATGGGGTCATAATTTGATAACCCATAGCCATGTACGTATCAATCATGCCTATTTCTTAGTTTCAGTATTCGGTGCTTTCAATGGACTTGGCAAAAAAAGACATCCAGAGGTTTTCCTGTTGCTATCGTGAAATCATGTAATTTCCTTTCAATCACTGTAGTTTTTGTCTTTCTCACTAGTAGAAAACAGGGCTACCGTTCGGCCCTGGCCAGCCCATTAGTCCCGGTTCTTCAAGAACCGGGACCAATGGGGGGTATTAGACCCGGTTCGTGAGCCCAGGGGGCCGGCCGGGGCCTCGTGGGCATTGGTCCCGGTTTGTGTGGAACCATTTGTCCCGGTTCGAGCCACGAACCGGGATCAATGGTCCTCGCTGCTGGCCCACAACCTTTAGTCCCGGTTCATGCCACGAACCGGGACAAATAACTTGCCTACATATATACCCACCGCCGCGGCAGAGCACTCCACAGTGCTTTGTTTTTGTCAAGCCGACGAGGGGAGGGCATTTGGGTGCTCTAGTTCACCTCCTATGCACATGAGGTGTTCGATGAAATGCCCGAGCCACACTAGTTAAGCTTTCTCCTCCCGAAACTCGACCTCCGAGCTCCATTTTCAACGAGACTTGTCTAGATTTAGCAGTCCGTCACGCCCCGTCCCTGCCCCGTCTTCACCGCCGTGGATCGCCCACGCTGATCTCGTCGCCGGCACCACCGTGGTGAGCCTCTTGTTCTTATCTTCTTTCTGAAAGAAAAAAATTCTGACTTCAGATAGATACTTGTCTAATTTTCTTACTTTTATTATTCCTTGTTATTATATAGTGCGATGGTTTTGGTATCCGCCCCCGTCGGCCCTCGTCCTATCTATGATTCAGATGTGGTATATATTATATTTTCATAACTATTTGGTTCATTTATTGTTTATGACAATTATGATGACCAACGTGACATATATTTTTAATCTAGGAGGTATGTGAACCGGAAATTCCAACCCACCTAGAAATGCTTCTCGAGAAGTTAACTTTGGTTGAAAAAGAAAACAAATACTTGAAGGAAAAATTGAAACTAATTGAGGATAATAATATGGAAATGGAGTTGCATGTTGCCGAGGTCATTGACGATCGCAAGATGAAGATCGATGCGATGCGGTTGAAGATGGATGCAATGCGCTTGAAGATGGATGAAATGCGCTTGAAGATTAGGAATATTAGAAAATATGCCATTGATAAAGAGGCTTGGTATCATTATGTTGTTGGGTCAATTGTTACCTTACTTGCGATTTTGATCACGTTTGTTGTTGCATTTAAATGTTTTACATAGTTGTATGTTGTTTTATGAGAGAACTTTATGTATTTATTTTTCAATAATAACATTTGATCACTATTGTGCTTTGGTTTTAATGTGATGATGAACTTGTATTAATTTGGTCATTTCTCTATTCATTTTGTTCTGCAATGGTTTTTTGATATATACTTAATTTCATAATAGATATGAACCGCCAATGGATGTACGGTGACTGACGCACTTTGGAGTACATTACAAACCGGGACTAATGCCCGAGTCGAAAAGGGTTGTAAATTGATGATGTGGCTTTGAATGGTGCATTTTGAACACAGAAAAACTATGGAGTTCAAATAAGTTCAAAAAAATGAAATCCCTTTGTTAGAAACGAGTTTCCGTATGAAACCCTGATACTTCGAAAGAGATTGTCCGTTTTGTACACGAAGTGCATCCAGTTTTTGCCGTAACCCTCTCAACTTTCTCGCACATGCGATGTGGGTGAAATGATGATACCATGCCAACTTGGAACCTTTTCAGAGTTCATTTCAAATGCTTTTCAATTTCATGGTCTTATAGCTCATAATAATCAGTAAATGCATGAAAAATAACAAATGAAGTCAGAAAGGGTTGTAAATTGATGATGTGGCTTTGAATGGTGCATTTTGAACACAGAAAAACTATGGAGTTCAAATAAGTTCAAAAAAATGAAATCCCTTTGTAACAGACGAGTTTCCGTATGAAACCGTGATACTTCGAAAGAGATTGTCCGTTTTGTACATGAAGTGCATTCAATTTTTGCCGTAACCCTCTCAACTTTCTCGCACATGCTATGTGGGTGAAATGATGATACCATGCCAACTTGGAACCTTTTCAGAGTTCATTTGAAATGCTTTTCAATTTCATGGTCTTATAGCTCAAAATAATCAGTAAATGCATGAAAAATAATAAATGAAGTCAGAAAGGGTTGTAAATTGATGATGTGGCTTTGAATGGTGCATTTTGAACACAAAAAAACTATGGAGTTCAAATAAGTTCTTAAAAATGAAATCCCTTTGTAAGAGACGAGTTTCCGTATGAAACCGTGATACTTCGAAAGAGATTGTCCGTTTTGTACACGAAGTGCATCCAGTTTTTGCCGTAACCCTCTCAACTTTCTCGCACATGCTATGTGGGTGAAATGATGATACCATGCCAACTTGGAACCTTTTTAGAGTTCATTTCAAATGCTTTTTAATTTCATGGTCTTATAGCTCAAAATAATCAGTAAATGCATGAAAAATAACAAATGAAGTTAGAAAGGGTTGTAAATTGATGATGTGGCTTTGAATGGTGCATTTTGAACACAAAAAAACTATGGAGTTCAAATAAGTTCTTAAAAATGAAATCCCTTTGTAAGAGACGAGTTTCCGTATGAAACCGTGATACTTCGAAAGAGATTGTTCGTTTTGTACACGAAGTGCATCCAGTTTTTGCCGTAACCCTCTCAACTTTCTCGCACATGCTATGTGGGTGAAATGATGATACCATGCCAACTTGGAACCTTTTCAGAGTTCATTTCAAATGCTTTTCAATTTCATGGTCTTATAGCTCAAATAATCATTAAATGCATGAAAAATAACAAATGCAGTCAGAAAGGGTTGTAAATTGATGATGTGGCTTTGAATGATGCATTTTGAACACACAAAAACTATGGAGTTCAAATAAGTTCAAAAAAATGAAATCCCTTTGTAACACACGAGTTTCCGGGACTAAAGATCCAGCGAAACCATGTGGCGTGACGTGCAAACACGTGGCGTGCCGCATATGTTATTAGTCCCGGTTCAGGACAAAAACCGGGACTAAAGATCCAGCAAAACCACGTGGCGTGCCGCGCAAACACGTGGCATGCCGCATATGTTATTAGTCCCAGATACGAATCGGGACTAAAGGATTGCCTATATAAACCCTCCCCCCTCCCACCCCTCTCCTGTGTTTTTTGGCGTTGAGGTGTGAGCATGCAGGCCATGCTCTTGCCACTCTAGCTCATGCATATGAGAGAGGAAGAATGTCGGCTGTTGTTATGAAGGTCGCTCTTCCTTCTTCTCCTTGTGCTAGATATTTGTTATGCATTAGGGGAAGAAGGAATAGCGACCATCATCGACGGTCGAAAAATCAGGTGAGGGAGTGTCCACCATATATGAGAGAAACTTTAATAGCAAAAAGAATTATCCTAAAATAATATTAATAAGTAATTATGAACAAAATAAAATAAAATAGATAAGTATTTTGTTGTAAGTAGAAACAAAACAAAATAAGCTAACTAGCACTTTGAATTTAAGTAGAAACAAAACAAAATAAACAAAACAAAAAATAATCAGTAAATGCAACTAAAATTATCAAAGTATTTTCTGTTAAAAATCATTAAAAGCAAAAAGAATTTTCATAAAGAACTTTTTTGTTAGAAACTTTAATGGCAAAAAGAATTATCATAAAATAAAATAAATAAGTAATTAAAAAAATAAAAATAAAAAAGAAGTATTTTTTTGTAAGGAGAAACATAACAAAATAAGCTAACTAAAAAAATAAACAAAAAATAAATAAAGCAAAAACAAAACAAAAATAATGGAAAAAAATAAAAAATAGATGCGAATTTATAGAGAAAAATCAACCTAAATTTAAAGTATTAGTTAGCGCTAACTAATACTTTGAAAAATTTAGGTTGAATTTTCTCTATAAAGTCGTTCTCTCCACGTTGGAGTCGCGGCAGAGCTTATAAACAGGCTCGGAAGCCCTTCGCTTGGCGAGGTGGGACTAAACATTCAACCGCACCACGGCTGTGGCAGGCAACCGGTACCAATGCAAAAAAGAAATAAAATAAATAAAGCAAAAAAGAAAATAAAAAAACTGGGAAAAAATAAAAAGATTGCCACCAACTAGGCCACCACGGCCTGAATACGACTAGAAACCCATCCATGGGCCAGGATTCAGGCCCGCAGTAGGCCGAGAAGGCCCATCAGGCAAAGCATTAGCAAGTAGGCCCGTAAGCCTGCAGTGGAGAGGAGCTCGAGAGGGGTGCGGCAGTGGGGCTTATAAACCACTGCGCGCCCCTCTCAACTAGCGAGGTGGAACTAAACTTTGGCCGCGACGCGGGCAGCACACGGGCCTTTGGTACCGGTTCGTGGCACCAACCGGTACCAATGCCCACCCTTTAGTCCCGGTTGGTTCCACCAACCGGGACCAAAGGCCGCCGCTTCCCACCCTTTGGGCTGCTGAAAAGTGGCCTTTGGTCCCGGTTGGTGAGGCATTGATACCGGTTGGTGCCACGAACCGGTACCAATGGCTTTGATATATAAGCCCGCACTTCTGAAATGTTCGTCACTTTCTTCGATCCCTCCGACGACGCCGGCAGGCTGCCCGAGATCCCGACCACACATCGGCCTCCCGACCACGCCACCTTTGCCCCCTCCCCGACCACGCCGTCGTCGCCGCCTTCACCGTGCCTCTGCCCCCGACCACGCCGCCGTTGCCGCCATCGCCGTGCTTCTGCCGCGCCCCTGACCCGCCCCGTCGACGCCGTCGCCGCCCTCTGCCCCGACCACGCCGCCGTCGCCCTGCCCCGACCACGCCGCAGTCGCCGCCCTCTACACCGACGCCGATGCCGTGCCTCTGCCCCTGCCCCGACCAACCTCTCCCTCCTTGGTCAGGCCGGCGGCGCCGCCCCCTGTCCTCTCCTCTGTTTTTTTCATTATATGATTTTTTTTCCACATTATGTGTATATGTGTGAGTATATGTTCTTTTCATTATTATATTTTTTGTTCATATATATGATGATTTGTTTTTTGCATTTTATAAAATTGATATATGTATATGTTCTCTGTGTATATAAAAGTTAGATTTTTAGTACATTTGGGTACATTTTATGTTAGTTTTATCTATATATGTTCTCTGATTTAATACATTTTAGGTTAGTTTTATCTATATATATTTAGGAAGCGGAAGAAGGAAGAAGAAGAAAAAGTTTTATATATGCAAAAGTTACATTTTTAAAAAAGTATTATATATCTAGCTAGGAAGATAAGGAAGAAGAAGAAAATGAAAGAGAGGAAAAAGGAAAATAAGAAGAGGAAGAAAGGAGAAGAAGAGGAGAGCAAGAAGAGGAGAAATAAATAAGAAGAGGAAAAAAGAAGAAAAAGAAGAGGAGAAGAAGAAAGGAATAGAGGAGAAAAAAGAAAAAAATAGATTTTTTTCTATTTTTTTCTTCTTTCTCCTCTATTCCTTTCTTCTTCTCTTTTTTTCTTTTTTTTTCTTCGATTGCTTCTCTTCTATTCCTTTCTTCTTCTCCTCTTTTTATTTCTTGTTTTGTCTTCTTATTTTTTATCGGGTATGTCGTTGTTGATATATACCCCCTCCCAAATTTACCAACTTAAAAGAGCGTTGTCGTCGAGGCCACCCCAAACCCTTGGAGCGTTGTGTCCAGGCCACCCCAAACCCTTGAAGCGTTGTGTGGAGGCCACCCCAAACCCTTGAAGCGTTGTCTAGGCCACCCCAAACCCTAGAGAAGCAGCGTCGAGGCCACTAACATGATTCCTTATTGTGATTAGCTAGCTAGTTCTACGTTTGCCACTAATATATATCCATCTGTACCATGTTTGAATAATAATTGACATGTTGTAAATATTTGCAGAAACTATGGATCACTCCCGTGACGAAGAGGAAGAAGCGATGTTGGGGGAGATAATCGCACAAGGAAGTGATGTCATTGCGTCGTTTCTCAGAGACACCGATGGTCTGGAAGGACCGGGTGAAGAAGAGGGCTATGTTCATGATGATCTGGAAGGACCGGGTGAAGAAGAGGGCGTTCATGATGATCTGGAAGGACCGGGTGAAGAAGAGGGCGTTCATGACGGCTCCGTTTGTTGGGGAACGTCGCATGGGAAACAAAAAATTTCCTACGCGCACGAAGACCTATCATGGTGATGTCCATCTACGAAAGGGGATGTGTGATCTACGTACCCTTGTAGACCGTACAGCAGAAGCGTTAGTGAACGCGGTTGATGTAGTGGAACGTCCTCACGTCCCTCGATCCGCCCCGCGAACCGTCCCGCGATCAGTCCCACGATCTAGTGCCGAACGGACGGCACCTCTGCGTTCAGCACACGTACAGCTCGATGATGATCTCGGCCTTCTTGATCCAGCAAGAGAGATAGAGAGGTAGAAGAGTTCTCCGGCAGCGTGACGGCGCTCCGGAGGTTGGTGATGATCTTGTCTCAGCAGGGCTCCGCCCGAGCTCCGCAGAAACGCGATCTAGAGGAAAAACCGTGGAGGTATGTGGTCGGGCTGCCGTGGAAAAGTCGTCTCAAATCAGCCCAAAAACCTCCGTATATATAGGGGGAAGAGGGGGAGCCTTGCCTTGGGGTCCAAGGACCCCTAAGGGTTTCGGCCGAGCCAAGGGGGGAAGGTCTCCCCCCCAAACCGAGTCCTACTTGGTTTGGAAGGTGGAGTCCTTCTCCCTTTTCCCACCTCCTCTTTTTTTTCTTTTTCTCTTTGATTTTTCTTCCTATGGCGCATAGCGCTCTTTTGGGCTGTCCCACCAGCCCACTAAGGGCTGGTGTGCCACGCCCAAGGCCTATGGGCTTCCCCGGGGTGGGTTTCCCCCCCGGTGAACTCCCGGAACCCATTCGTCATTCCCGGTACATTCCCGGTAACTCCGAAAACCTTCCGGTAATCAAATGAGGTCATCCTATATATCAATCTTCGTTTCCGGACCATTCCGGAAACCCTCGTGACGTCCGTGATCTCATCCGGGACTCCGAACAACATTCGGTAACCAACCATATAACTCAAATACGCATAAAACAACATCGAACCTTAAGTGTGCAGACCCTGCGGGTTCGAGAACTATGTAGACATGACCCGAGAGACTCCTCGGTCAATATCCAATAGCGGGACCTGGATGCCCATATTGGATCCTACATATTCTACGAAGATCTTATCGTTTGAACCTCAGTGCCAAGGATTCATATAATCCCGTATGTCATTCCCTTTGTCCTTCGGTATGTTACTTGCCCGAGATTTGATCGTCAGTATCCGCATACCTATTTCAATCTCGTTTACCGGCAAGTCTCTTTACTCGTTCCGTAATACAAGATCCCGCAACTTACACTAATTCACATTGCTTGCAAGGCTTGTGTGTGATGTTGTATTACCGAGTGGGCCCCGAGATACCTCTCCGTCACACGGAGTGACAAATCCCAGTCTTGATCCATACTAACTCAACGAACACCTTCGGAGATACCTGTAGAGCATCTTTATAGTCACCTAGTTACGTTGCGACGTTTGATACACACAAAGTATTCCTCCGGTGTTAGTGAGTTATATGATCTCATGGTCATAGGAACAAATACTTGACACGCAAAAAAACAGTAGCAACAAAATGACACGATCAACATGCTACGTCTATTAGTTTGGGTCTAGTCCATCACGTGATTCTCCTAATGACGTGATCCAGTTATCAAGCAACAACACCTTGTTCATAATCAGAAGACACTGACTATCTTTGATCAACTGGCTAGCCAACTAGAGGCTTGCTATGGACTGTGTTTTGTCTATGTATCCACACATGTAAATGAGTCTTCATTCAATACAATTATAGCATGGATAATAAACGATTATCTTGATACAGGAATTATAATAATAACTATATTTATTATTGCCTCTAGGGCATAATTCCAACACCGTTGACCGAACCGAGTTCGGCCAGGTATATATATATTAGTTAAGCCCGTGCTAACTAGTTAATTGATGCATTCATTGTTTTCATATGTACACATATTAATTAACTCTCGTCTTTCTTCTTTTTCTCTAGCCCTCCGGATCGACCTCAACTTCGGTAAAGAAACGAGGCCCGAAGAAAAAGTTGCGCTCGGATGAAAGGTTTGAGATCACAGCAATCGCGCGCGATGGCAAGCCGATTGAACCCATCCGGACAAGGGATGCATTTCGTGCTCTGTCCGGGGTTCTTGTTAGGGACAAGATCCCGATCAGTATCCAGCAATGGTTAAAGCCAAAGAAGGAAGACCCTGAGGTGCTGACGTCTTATGTCTTCGATGAACAGAAAGAAGATCTTTGGACAACGCTTAAGGAAAATTTCACCCTACCGCGAGAGGAGGATCCAGAGAAGCCAATTAAAGAGGAATTGATCAAGTCTCATGCTCTTAAGAAGATGGAAGAACTATTCAGGAGGTGGAATAATGAGCTAAAAACGTTTGTCGACAAAGAAGAGACACCAGAATTCACCGGCCGGTTTGAGAAGATCAGAGATCAATGGCCCGCATTTGTGGCCCACGAGACATCAGAAAAGAGTAAGAAGATGTCAGCGACAAACAAGAAAAATGCTGCGAAGAAGAAGCATCACCATCGCACGGGGTCAGGTGGTTACCTCAAAGCCCGACCTTTGTGGGACAAGGCTGAGAATGACCTGGTTGCTAAAGGGGTCGAACCAGAGACATTGAGATGGCCAGACCGTTGCCGGACTTGGTTCTTCGGGGTTGGCGGAACCTTGGACCCTGTATCAGGGGAGTGCGTTTGGACGGAAGAGCAACTGCAAATACCCATCACGAAGCTTCAGCACTATATCGCCGCAGCACAGGAAGGGGCGTTCATTCCAGACAGAGAGAATGACGAGCTCACAATGGCCCTCGGGAATCCTGAGCACCCTGGACGGACACGAGGCACGTCAGGCTACCTTCCGTGGAAGGCTGGGTTTCCGGACGCAGGGGGTTACAAATCCCAGGAGGGGAGGAAGAAAGCGGAGCATAGCCAACTGCAGGCGCTGCACGAAAGGGTACAAGGGCTAGAGGAACGAGAAGCAGATCGCAGCAAACGACCTGCCGAAGCTTCCCCTGAAGCTACCCCGTCATCTCAGTGGAGAAGCAGCGTGGCTTCCACCGAGCAGACTCGGCAGCTGGAGCCTGTCTTCACGTGCTACCCCGTTGATGCTATCACAGAGTCTCAACATTGCTACCTTATGACGCAATGGATGACATTCAAAGTCAAGGCGGCTGTTGGCTCTGTTATACCTAATGAACCTGGCTCAACCTACCACGGACAGCCGATTCTAGAAGGATATGCTAGGGCGATGGTGGATCAAATAACGGAAGGATTTGAGGACCTTGAGCTTGACCACCCTACGGGTGAAGGGGACATTCGGTTGGGTTCTTCTCTGAAGACTCCATGCCTATGGCGGAAGGAGCTCATCCACCTTCTGAACTGGACGCCTCCGCCTCTTCCTCCTCCTCCGGCGAGTCACGGCCCGCCTCATCCTCCGCCTCCTCCGGCGAGTGATCAGGGCACTCAGCCTCCTTCTCCGGCGCGTGACGGCACTCCGCCTCCTTCTCCGCCTGCGCCGGCGCGCCCGAGCAGCTAGCTGCCTCCTCCTTCCCCACCTCGTCAACAAGGGCTGAAGAGACCCGCCACCGCTCAGGCTCCTCCGGCGCGTATTCCTTCTCCTCCGCCTTGTAAGAAAGGAAAGACAGTCGCAGTCGCTCCGTCTGCTCCGACGTGTAGTAGTACAGCCAGAGGCAGGCAATACAAATACGGTCCTTCTCTGAAGCCTCTAGAGAAGTTACCATACGAGAGGAGCCCGGAGGAAAACGAGAAGATCGTGGAAGCCGAAGTGAAGAACTTCTTTGAAGGGGTGAAAGCAAAAAAACATCCACCTCCGGAGGAGAAGATAGATCCGGTAAAAGCAAAGCGTACTCTGGCTGCCCTGTAGAAACCACCAAAGTCTCCGACGAAAGGCAACTATGAGCACATTATTACAAAGTCATTTATCGAAGCGCAGCGGTCGGGAAGTACTGTCAGTGATCAAAGGTTAGCAGAACGACGAGCTGGGGAAAAAGTTGCCCAGCTCGGCGAACAAGCGAACCAATCGTTCCCCCCGCTCAAGGTGTCTAGCGATATCGTCGCTAATCATCCGGGGATCTTGTTGCCCGGTACCAATCCTACAGATTACCTGCCCGATGATGCACATTTTGATTTATTGGAGGTGGACGAACACAAATACGTGTACGGGAAGCCTCTCGTCAAAGATGAAAGATCGCTAACAACGATGATGCGAAGATTCCATGATTGGTACATGAAAACTTGCAAAGAGTCTGGGGGGAGTAATATTTTGACGCTCGGAGTTAGAAAGGAGCATGACCTCGTTGGACTTGAACTGTTGATGGTTCCATTTGAGGAGTTCTTCCCGTTTTTCAATCTAAAGGCCCTCGATAAATTAATGATCACTTGCTACTGCATGTAAGTAGTACTACTTCTGTCATTAAGTCTCTATATATAGGTCAGCTCTTCCATTGCATGTATTTTTAATTATCCTCACTATATTATATGCAGATTGAAGATCGTCGAATTGAAGAAAAGACAAATCGGTGATATTGGGTTCATTAACACAAATCTCGTAGATGCATTTATGATTAAATCTCAGGCCAAAGATACCAAGGCCAACCTGCTACAATCGTTTGTATTGAATCAAAACAAAGCTATAATACTCTTCCCTTACGAATTCCAGTGAGTGTTACTGTCTTGTGCATATTCGGTTTCCCTTATTAGTCAAGGTGATGTAATTGATGAGTTATGCATGCGTGCGCAGCTTCCACTATATTCTCCTAGAGATTAAGCTTGAGCAGGGACTAGTAACCGTCTTAGACTCGAGACGAAAAGATCCCAACGAGTATGCGAACATGACTGAAATTCTAGAGAAGTAAGTTAAATCGATCATTATCGCACCATATCGGCAACTTTGTTCATTTCCTGATATCAAGTAATTATTTTCTTTGTCTGACAGGGTTTGGAAAAAATTCACCGCAAAAACTCCGGGACTGCCGAAGAAGCTGCAATTTAGACACCCGAAAGTAAGTACTATAGTAGCATGTTCCACGCATCTCCTAGTGATTCAAGCGCTAGTTTCATCAATACCATTTAGCATGCTTGCTAACTATCAGTTTGATTGACCTCTATTTCTTGTAAAGTGGTTGTGGCAGGAACCAGGGAATGATTACTCTGGATAATATATTTGCGAGTCCATCCGCCACGTGACCTGTGAGCGGGGCTACTCTGACAAACAATATGACGTGCGTAAATAATAATATTCACAATTTTATTTTATTACCATCATTTGTGTTCAGTTTCATTTATTCATATATATGTATTGACCCCCTTCTTCAAATTAGATATATCGGATGCGGAATGAACTCCTACCAGCAGATCGTATGCGAGGAATTCAAGAGGAATTGGCGGCATTCTTTCTTGACCACGTGATCGCTAAAGCCGGAGAATGCCATGTGAACCCTAATGAATTGAATTTTAATTAGGAGATTATATTGTAAGAGATAATTATATTGTATATATGTAGCCAGTAGCATCGGATAGATATACGAGAACTTGTTGTTCGACCAATCTCTCAGAGAAGGAGAGTTGGTCGATATCACTTCTCTTTGTATGCATATGTTCATGACGATCTTCTGTTTCCTTCATTTGCTTACTAGCTAGCGTGTATAGTCCTCTCTATACGTATAGTATGCAGCGTCGACCAAGCACGAAGATAAGAGAGGACACTTCTCTCTTTTCATTAGCTAGCTAACACAATATATGAAACACCTAAATTAACCCCCCAAAACCCCCTACCCCCCCTTTCAAAAAAAACCCATCACCTGAAATGCTGACGCGTGGATGCCTTTTGGTCCCGGTTGGTGTCACCAACCGGGAGTAAAGGCCCCCTGCCCGGGCTCGCCGCACCGGCCACGTGGAGACCCATCTATCTCGGTTCGTGTAAAACCGGGACTAAAGGCCAAGGGCATTAGTAACGACCTTTTAGTCCCGGTTCCGAAACCGGGACAGAAGGCCCTTACGAACCGGGACAAAAGACCCTTTTTCTACTAGTGTCTGTTTTGAACTCTTGTGTTGGCTGAGGCAGTACCGTTTCCCCCCCCCCTCTGCATGCGTTTGTATCTGAATCTTTGGCTTCCTTTTATTCAGTAAAATGGAGCCCGGGTGTGAGCCCTTTTCCTCTAATAAATGGAGTTGACAAATGTTGAGAAAAAAAATTCTTTCATTGCTCTGTATACAGGGCATCCAACACAGTTGGCAGCAAAATGTTTCTTGTTTTATTTTTCAAAATTTGATGCTTCCACAAAAACTAATAACGCACCTTTTGCATTATTTCTTAGCTTCATACCAGTGTGCTTCTACTTTGTACTCATTTTTCTACCGTCGTTTAGAAAATTGCTTCCATGCCTTTATCTTATAATGGTTTATGACAGGCTTAGTTTGTGTGGTGGCAACACAAATAGATCCATCCTCATAATTGCACCGTGCCTTCATATAATATGGTTTGATATCTCTATGTGCATATATTGCTTTACAGTTTTGCTAAGTCTCAGTCGACTGAGAATTTGTTATGTCTCAGTCGATACTATAATACTTTGATCTTGCATGAAGATTCATGCAAATAATTGCTTTTTTTCTTACACACAATATTACTTGATTGAGATTTGATCAAGTCTCAGTCGACTAAGACCTAGCCACCCCCATTTCTTTATTCACTTCTTGTAGGTTGACTTCGTTCTGTACAATATGTAGTGCATAACTAAATTACCAAGAACATACCTGTATTTGGATTGTGCGTATCATATATTGCTCTTTTTCTTTCTCAAATGTCAATGCTTCAAAGTATTGCTTATGCATCGAGAGCACTATTTTCATGCTTCTTATCCATTGTGATTTTATACTGTAATACATATGTTTCTTCGGTCCATGAAGTATTCTTCAGTTACTTAATAACGACCGGTTGAATAGCACCAAATTAGCGGCCTCTTGCCAATCATGCTTCCTTCATATTTACTGCAATACATATGCTTCTTGTTAATCATGCTTCCTTGATTTGTACAATAATACATATGCTTCTTGTTAATTATGCGTCCATGATTTTTACTGTAATACATATGCTTCTTCGGTCCATAGAGTATGCTTCAATTAGTGAATAACAACCGGTTAGATAGCACCAAATTAGTGGCTTCTTGTTAATCATGCTTCCTTGACTTTTAATATATGCTTCTCGTGTAGACATGTAGCGCCGCAACATATCGATGTTTCGTGAACATTAAATTTGTGTACCCATTGCCTGCCAAGCGTGTAGATTTCTTATATCAAAGTTCTACTATTTTAATGTGTGGTAGCATCAAACCATTTATTTATGTTATCCATGCTTTCTACCTTAAGATTTCTCACATATGTTTCTATGCCGACAAGGGCGCGCTAGGAGATCGAGGTAGGATGTGTTTACTTGAGAGACATGAGTCAAACACACAAAGACCCCCATCGCTTAGAAGTCCGGGTTATGAGGGTATATAACCTCAAGGACGACACAATGAAGATCGAAGCGCTCGGGCAAGGGCACCTCAACTTGTACCCACTCGTGCCGTGGATAACACCCTGCATCGCATGATGTCTAGGTCACATTTAAATTGACAAAATTTGATGCATCGATGCAATTTGACTTTGCCTTGAAGCATACTCTTCATTTGACATTATCAATTTTTTCTGTCTTGCTTCACAACCAAATCCTTAATTCGAATTATAACCATGTGTAACTATGACTGGAAATATCTTTCTCTTTGGCGGAAGCAATATAATATTTGGTTGGAAGCAATTCTCTAGTCTATGGAAACAAGATTTTGATCCTTCTCAAACATGTGGTATATTTCCTTTTTGATGGAAGCAGGTTTAAACAAATTTCTCTAGTCTATAGAAGCAAGATAGTAATGCTTCTGATACGAAATATGACATTATGAAGGATATAAACTTTCAAATAAATCAAAACAAATTTCATTTGCCACTGAGGCAAATTGTCCAATGAACGAAACATGAATTAATTTGTTGTAAAGGAAGCGAACTCATAGATAACATTACAAACACTGGTGGATGCACGTATTAGCTGCGCTGGACACAAATTTTGTTTAGTAAGGAAGCAAGCTATTGGATTTCATTTGTTTCCTAAAAAAATTCCAATGCATGTAGTAGGGAAGCAAACTGCCGGATTTGATTTCTTTCCTTCAAATCCAAAATCAGTTACCAAAAAATCAGCAACAAAGAGTGATTTTCGGAAGCACTCAAACTACTACTACATACTATAATTGGATTATGTTTAGGAAACTCCACATTAATTATTAAAGGGGGCTGCTACATATTCACTGGCGGATGTTTACTAAGCATCCGCCACCTGGGCGACCATCCGATCTACGCGTGCAGCCGTTTAATTCGCGCGCGGGGCTCCGATCGGGCATCCAATAATTTCTGAAATGACGGTCGAGTTGTAGAAACAATCGCTTTGTTGCAAAAAAATAAACTTTGGACCCATTAATTCCCGAAACAACGGTCGAGTTTCAGAAACAATCGTTTTGTTGCAGAATTATTTTTCTTCGTCTTTCTGCAACATAGGTACTATTGCGGGACAAACTGTTGCAACAAAGGTCATGTTTCAGAAACTCAGTTGCGAATTCTGCTGGAGACGAACCCCTTGCATTTTTCCATGGCAGGCCGGCGGCGGGGCCGCGAGCGGGCTGGGATGCGTTGGCGCTTCAGCGACGCGGGGCGACGGGCGGCTGGTCCCCTGGCCGCGGGAGACGAGGCGATCTGGCCAGCACACGAGGCGACGTTGGACCGAGGCGGGCGATGCGGTCCATTCGGCTGGAGGGAACGATGCGGGAGGAGCTCCTCCTCCTATTGGCTCGTGCATGGGGCCATGGCGGCTGCGGGAGCTCGCCGGCGGGGCTGGGAGGAGGCCGGGGAAGGAGATCAGACGGCGGCGCGGGACGAGACCGTGCGGCAGCTGCCGGATCCCGCCGGATCTGGACGCCGGCGAGGCCTTTGGGCGGCGACGAGGTGGAGCAGATTGGGGCGGTCATGGCAACGGCTGCAACTCCAGAGAGGGTTGCGCGGCACCACGCAGACTGCTGTCGAGGTCGTCAGAACCGAGGCAGAGGCGCGACATGGACAAGTGAGGAGTACCAACTTCATAACCATTTTCCTGAAACAACGATCCAGTTTTAGGAAACGGTTCGCGACTAGGACGCTCCTTCGTTGGGCGCGGGAAGGTCTCGTCCGTCAGATCAAGGCAAGATTAACGGACGAGGAGCCGGCGTATAGATCGCCCGGATCAGCCGGTGGGGGGTAAGAGTTTTCCTAATTATTATCTATATTGAAAACTATTTTAGGCTATTCATAATGAAGAATATCATATAATAGTATCGTGCATATAATACTATTATAAGATACTACTTCATAATGCATATGATACTATTATACAAACTATCTATGCTAGTACTATAATCATTTTTTTAATTATTTGCCACATCAACAAGTTTGCTAGCTTCAAAAATATGATACTAGCTATGATACCATCACCATGACCAGCCTTATGCGCGATGAAAAGCATGCAACGGTAGGCTTCATCCATCATCCATTCAGAGTCACATCTAATAGCCACGGAGTGGTCTGATGGGATGTTAGGGATGAGTAGTCTGATCCCTAGCGGTTACCTTCACAATTAATACTTAACTCAACCTCGAAATGGATTATTCAAGTAAACCATTAGCTTAATTGATCAATTTCCTAAACGCTCCTTTGCATTTACGTGAGGATGTTGGCACAGACCCTGTACGACACGTACGTCTCTCGTAGACGATCACTTTCCGTCGAGAGCACATAAGCAGTCGTCGAGCCGAGCCAGCCGAGTGCTTTCCGACCGTAACGTATGTAGACGTACAAAGCTAACCTGCTAAGCAGGGAGGCACCTGGATGGATTCTCACGTAGCAGATGTGAGCTAGCCTGCACAACCTCAAGGCTGATCGAACCAGCACCGGTTCAAGCAACGGAACATGCACACGAAACACTGAAGACGCCGAGATGTTGGCCTCGGGAGCGTGTCGCTCTTGTTGAATATTTCTTTGTATTGATCCGAGTTTGTTTACAGGGAGCCACGTACAGTATATATAGAACCTATATTCTACTACTATATGACCGACTCGGTCTAGGCATAAGAGTCCGTACCGGACAAGGTGACCTAATCGTGATTATGTCTAACAATCACCCTCCCTAAGCACGATGTCCTCACTTTACAGCTTAGACGCCGATCCTTCGCCGCATCTTCACGAACTTTTGCCATTCCAAAGATCTTGTTAGGATATCTCCAAGCTGGTCGTCGGTGCAAATGTAGTTGACGTCAATCTTGCTTTCTTCCATGCACTCCCGTAGGTACCGATACCTCGTATCGATATCTGTGCGTCTATCATGACGCACTAGATTCTTTCAGAGAGAGATTGTAGACTTATCGTCAATGTTGAGCACCACTCGTTCCTTATCTGTAAGGTCATCGAGTAGCCTTTCTAGGCACACATCTTGAAACACCGCGGTTGCAGCTGCAATATATTCACGTGAGGATAATGCGACCACTTTCAACTTTTGTAGCCAACTCACTATATTTCCTCCCAAGAAATATACCACGTCCGAGGTACTTTTACGGTCGTCCACATCTCCTGACATGTCGCTATCACTGTAGCCCAGTAGCTCCAGCATCTCCTTCTCTCTCAAATAGACACAACCAAAGATTGTTGTCCCTTTGATGTACCCGAGTATATTTTTCACAGCTACACAATATTTCATCGTGGGAGCTTCCATGAAGCGGCTCACTATGCCAACAGAATAGGCCAAGTCCGGTCTTCTATTTGTGAGATACCTCAACTTTCGGACCACACTTCTATACTCCGTTGCATCAACCGCATGTGCTTCACTGTCCTTGCTTAGTATAAATCGAGGCTTCATCGGAACATGACTTCGATTGCAATTTTTAATGCCACAACTTTCAAGTAACTTCTTTGCATATGCCTCCTGGCATAATGTGATCTCCTCCGGCTTTTGTTGTACCTCGATCCCAAGGTAGTAACACAAGAGCCCTAGATCAGTCATCTTGAATAGCTTCCTCATTTGTAGCTTGAAGTTTGCAATCACATCTTCGTCAGCTCCAGTTATCAAGTGATCATCCACATAGATGACCACTAAGAGATGATCCTTGCCTTTACCCCGCTTATACATCGTATGCTCCAGTGGACTCTTCTGAAATCCAAGAAAAAACAATGTAATGTCAAGCTTGATGTTCCATGCCCAAGGAGCTTGTCGTAGCCCGTACAACGCCTTGTGTAGCTTCAATACCTTGTGTTCCTCTCCTTGTTTGATGTATCCCGGTGGTTGCTTCACATACAATTCTTCTTCTAACTCCCCAGTCAAAAACACAGAGTTCACATCCATGTGATGTATCCTCCAAGATTCTTGAGCCGCGAGAGCAATACGTAGCCTCATCGAATACATCCTTGCAACCGGAGAAAACACTTCTTTGATTTCCACACCATGCTCTTGCACGTTTTCTTTAGCCACGAGTCTTGCTTTGTGCTTCACCAAGTTCCCTTCGGCATCCTTCTTGACTTTGTACACCCACTTGAGCTCTATGGCACTATGTCCGTTGGGAAGATCCACGAGCTCCCATACTTTGTTGTCTCGGATCGATCTCAACTCTTCATCCATAGCATAACTCCAACACTCTTCCATATTTGCGTCTTCAAAATTTTCCGGTTCTTCGATGTGCAAACATAGTTGCCCTTTACTTGTCATCTTCACCGAATTTATTTGAAACGCTTTCACTGGTTCATGTGGCCTTTCTTCTGTGTCCAGTGCTTTCGAAAGAAACGACACATCTTCTGAAGTTGCCAAACTTCTCGTTTCTGGCATTTCGGACTCTCTCAAGCTGGTTGCATTTTCACCAGATGAACCAGCCACGTAGTCATGCATTTCTTCACGTGCATGTACTTCTCGAGATGTCCCACCAGCGCCTTTCAAAGCAGCACAAGGCTATGCAAAGGCTGAGCCGTTGCTGCTTCCATCGATTGTGGTGGCTGCCGCTACTGTCGGCCTTGCTTGCGTTATTTCCAGGACACCTTCCTCTAGCCGGTTTGCTGCATGGCGCTCGAACTTTGTGTTATCCACCTGCTTGCATGAACTCGTTGATGTGTCGGTCGCCTCCTTGCTCGCAAGGTCACTTGTAGAGACTGGTACGAGCATTCCTGACACGTCTTGCATAGCGCCTCGTTCGCTTGACTCACTGCGCGTGGCTGACACATCAAGGATCGCCCGACGTTCTTCTGTCGTGTCGTCCGATCCGAGTCTAGCTCGATGAGTGTGGTGGTTGTCGTGGGTATAAGCCTGACAGTAGATGTGTAGGGTACGAATGAGATGGGCAGTGTCCTAGCTACGGTGAGGTTGTATGAGTTCAGGCCCCTCTACGGTGGAGGTAATAGCCCTACGTCTCGGTGCTCCTGGAGCTTGTTACCGAGTGTAATATGGAGTACAATGTTTTTCTAACCCTCTTACCAGTGGGGGAGGGCGGCTTATATAGAGTGCGCTGCCCTCCACAACGGTTCTGATTCAAGGGTGGAGTAGTGGCGATTGAATGCATGCGTTACAGGTAACGTATGCTATAAATGCTAGTTAATGCACCCGGAAACGTACGGCAGTTTCCCTCCAGGGAGGTTACGACGCACCGAGTGTATCCAGTCGGTAGGTCCGGTGTCCTCCGAGTCTTAGTCTCCGACTGGATGATTCTGGGCCCGTTACCGACTGGATGATGGGGGCACCTTAATACAGTCGGGCATACTTAAGGTCCTGTCCCTTGCGTGGGGTAGTCCTTGGGTAGGACCTGTAGGACAGGCCTATGACCCTACCCTAGGACTATGACCCCATCATTAGTCCCCGAATGGATTGGGGTTGAAACGTCCAAGCAGTGCTCGATGCTCAGATCCGACAGGACTAGGTTCGGCTTGGGCGTTGCTTGCCTCTATCCATTCTATCTCTCCTGGCCAATGATCCGAGTGAATGTGTTTTGCGGAACGGACTGTCGGGAACCGAGTGCCTTCGCGACATCTTTTGACACGACCGGTCAACTGACAGCGGCGGATTTTCCGGGATCTCAAATTTCGGGTTCCGCGCGCTTAGCGGGGGCGACGTCAGCGCGCTCGAGTAGCGCCTGACTCCTCGATCCTCGCGCCTTCAACTCTTCCGCCGATATCGCCGCGGCTGGTTGGGCGGATAAAATTTCGGGCCCGCTCGCCAGCGACCCAGTCGGTGTTCTATTTAACTCTGGTCGACGAGACCCTTCTGTTACGCTCACCGAATCTTCTGCTCTTGCTTGCTCCGTCTTCCTCGCCACCTCTTGCGCTCATACACCTTTCCCTTCCCATCCTTCTCGAAAGCTCGCCATCGCCGCCATGACCAAGGGCCAGACCAGCAAGATGGAGGCAAGGAAGAAGAAGGGCAAGGCGGCGGCTGCTCAGCGGCGGCAGCGGCCATTGCCAGCGGGATGGATCCAGGGAGACTTTCTCCCCTCCACAGTGACGGAGGGGGACCTGCTGGAGCTGGTAGAGCACGGCCAGCTCGTGCATAAGTCTTGGAGGTTGCCGGCGGACGACGAGGTTGAGCCGGCGCCACGGGAGGGGGAGCGCGTCTTGCTCCTCAGCCACGTTCACCGAGGTTTCTCTCTGCCCCCCCACCCTTTCTTCAAGGGTATCATGAATCATTTTGGTGCACAACTCCATCATTTCCCTCCGAACGCCATCGCCCACCTTTCAGCATTCATTGTCTTGTGCGAATGCTTTATTGGTTGTCCTCCCCATTGGGGCTTATTCAAATACATCTTCTCCGCCCGCTCCCAAACCATAAAACGCCTTAGTCAGTCGGATGACAAGACGCATCTCCTCCAGCTCTGCGGGGATTTAGGGTTCCAAAAGAAGAGTCGGAGCAGCTACCCTGCTCTGCAGTTGAGTGAGTCGGTTAGGAACTGGCAGTCGACGTGGTTCTACTGCCAGGATATAGCCTGCCCGAACGCGTCGACTGGGCTGCCTCCATTTAGTCTAGACCGTCCTGCCCCGCCCAAGCAACTCGCCCTCTCGAAAACTGAGAAGAATGACATCCAACCTTTGGTCGAGGCACTCGTGGATGTTGTCAGAAGGGGGGTCTCCGGTATTGACCTGCTGGAAGTCTTCATCGGTCGGCGGATCCAGCCTCTACAAGCTCGCCACCACGCTATGTGGCTCTACACAGGGCCCGAGGATTCCACTCGGACCGTCGCGGTGGGCATACTCGAGGATAAGGTGACCTCGATAGTGCTCCAAATCACGGGACCTTGCGAGAACCCTAAAGGAGCTCGTCGAGTGGCGCCTTACAGCACGGACAACCCGCCACCGAATCAGGTGAGTAGCATTAGCCGGATATATCGAACTATTTTGATTTCAGTCGTTCATTTATATCCTCGTGTGATGCTTAATGTTTCCGACTGAATCTTATGTAGGAATGGACCAACTGGTCCTCTCCTGTCTCGAACGGGGATCCGGAGGAGGAGGAGGAAGAAGGTAGCCAGGAGGGGAGCGTGGAGAGCGCTGAATATGTCTCCGACAGCAGGGAGTCGGAGGAGGAAGACAGCGAGGAGGAGGAAGAAGACGAAGAGCGCAACTCACCGCCCCCACCGCTAGAACAGCAGAGTAAGCGTCGACATGAGCCTGTCGTCCCTTCGGCTCCCCCCGCGTTGTCGAGTGCTCGACCTGCCGCTCCGGCGGTCCCGAGTGCTCGAGGCACGAAGAGGTCCAGGGACGCCCCCGCTGAGCCTGCAGGCCAATCTTCCAGGGTGCCCAAACCGAGTGGGCCCAAACCTCGGAGGGCTCTGCCGCGCATGAGGGTTGCCATCCCCGTCACATCCACGTAAGTGAATCCAACTCTCGGCTTTTTATGTTACCCGAGTGAACTCCCGCTTTACAAGTCGAATGGGCTTCACTTGACAGGGTCGCCACTTCCACAACCTCTCCGGTACGCTAAGGGGATGACCCCATGGACACAGACAACGTCGTCTCGTCCCAGCCGGGTATGTTGTAAGAGAGACGGGTATTTTATTCCTGTAGACCGTACTATCCTTTTCTTTTTCTGAATCGTCGTGCCATTCGGCTTGTCAGGGGCGATTCACCCGGACGAAGACGGGCAAGGGAGAGCCGACCCGGCCGCGGAGCCTGTCGTGGAGCCTGTCCTTGAGGCTGCTCCTCCTACTGCTGCCCCTGCCGCCGATGCTCCGCCGACTGAAGTGCCTCCACCGACCGAACCAGTGCCGGTGGTCGACAAACCGACTGGGGCGAATCTTGGGATGCCCCAGGATCTTCCCACGATTCCCGGTTCGTCAAATGTTGAATTCAGCATTCGGTGTGTCCCAGAGGAGCAGGTGGGAGCGGCCAAAGGAGCCATGGTCCAAGCAGAGCTGATGACCGGGGAGGCCAAGAGGGCTTATGACTCCGTTGCGGCTTTGTACCAGCGGAGCTTGGAGCTGCGCGACGACATCCGAGTAAGTAGTCTAGTAAGTGTTGGAAATATGCCCTAGAGGCAATAATAAATTAGTTATTATTATATTTCTTAGTTCATGATAATTGTTTATTATCCATGCTATAATTGTATTGATTGGAAACACAGTGCATGTGTGGATACATAGACAAAACACTGTCCCTAGTAAGCCTCTAGTTGACTAGCTCGTTGATCAAAGATGGTCAAGGCTTTCTGGCCATAGGCAAGTGTTGTCACTTGATAACAGGATCACATCATTATGAGAATCATGTGATGGACTAGACCCAAACTAATAGACGTAGCATGTTGATCGTGTCATTTTGTTGCTACTGTTTTCTGCGTGTCAAGCATTTATTCCTATGACCATGAGATCATATAACTCACTGACATCGGAGGAATGCTTTGTGTGTATCAAACGTCGCAACGTAACTGGGTGACTATAAAGATGCTCTACAGGTATCTCCGAAGGTGTTAGTTGAGTTAGTATGGATCAAGACTGGGATTTGTCACTCCGTGTGACGGAAAGGTATCTCGGGGCCCACTCGGTAATACAACATCACACACAAGCCATGCAAGAATGTGACTTAGTGTAAGTTGCGGGATCTTGTATTACGGAACGAGTAAAGAGACTTGCCGGTAAACGAGATTGAAATAGGTATGCGGATACTGACGATCGAATCTCGGGCAAGTAACATACCGAAGGACAAAGGGAATGACATACGGGATTATATGAATCCTTGACACTGAGGTTCAAACGATAAAATCTTCGTAGAATATGTAGGATCCAATATGGGCATCCAGGTCCCGCTATTGGATATTGACCGAGGAGTCTCTCGGGTCATGTCTACATAGTTCTCGAACCCGCAGGGTCTGCACACTTAAGGATCGACGTTGTTTTATGCGTATTTGAGTTATATGGTTGGTTACCGAATGTTGTTCGGAGTCCCGGATGAGATCACGGACGTCACGAGGGTTTCCGGAATAGTCCGGAAACGAAGATTGATATATAGGATGACCTCATTTGATTACCGGAAGGTTTTCGGAGTTACCGGGAATGTACCGGGAATGACGAATGGGTTCCGGGAGTTCACCGGGGGGGGCAACCCACCCCGGGGAAGCCCATAGGCCATATGGGTGGCGCACCAGCCCTTTGTGGGCTGGTGGGACAGCCCAAAGGGTCGTGTGCGCCATACAAAGAAAAATCAAAGAGAAAGAAAAAAAAAGGAGGTGGGAAGGAAGGGAAGGACTCCCACCCACCAAACCAAGTCCAACTCGGTTTGGGGGGAGCCTTCCCCCCTTGGACTCGGCCGACCCCCTTGGGGCTCCTTGAGCCCCAAGGCAAGGTCCCCTCCCTCCCACCTATATATACGGAGGTATTGGGGCTGATTTGAGACGACTTTTCCACGGCAGCCCGACCACATACCTCCACGGTTTTTCCTCTAGATCGCGTTTCTGCAGAGCTCGGGCGGAGCCCTGCTGGGACAAGGTCATCACGAACCTCCGGAGTGCCGTCACGCTGCCGGAGAACTCTTCTACCTCTCCGTCTCTCTTGCTGGATCAAGAAGGCCGAGATCATCGTCGAGTTGTACGTGTGCTGAACGCGGAGGTGCCGTCCGTTCGGTACTAGATCGTGGGACTGATCGCGGGATTGTTCGCGGGGCGGATGGAGGGACGTGAGGACGTTCCACTACATCAACCGCGTTCTCTAACGCTTCTGCTGTACGATCTATAAGGGTACGTAGATCACTCATCCCCTCTCGTAGATGGACATGACCATGATAGGTCTTCGTGCGCGTAGGAAAATTTTTGTTTCCCATGCGACGTTCCCCAACAGTGGTATCAGAGCTAGGTTCATGCGTAGATGTCTTCTCGAGTAGAACACAAAAGTTTTTGTGGGCGGTGATGTGCGTTTTGCTGCCCTCCTTAGTCTTTTCTTGATTCCGCGGTATTGTTGGATTGAAGCGGCTTGGACCGACATTACTCGTACGCTTACGAGAGACTGGTTTCATCGTTACGAGTAACTCCGTTGCTCAAAGATGACTGGCAAGTGTCCGTTTCTCCAACTTTAGTTGAATCGGATTTGACCGAGGAGGTCCTTGGATGAGGTTAAATAGCAACTCATATATCTCCGTTGTGGTGTTTGCGTAAGTAAGATGCGATCCTACTAGATACCCTTGGTCACCACGTAAAACATGCAACAACAAAATTAGAGGGCGTCTAACTTGTTTTTGCAGGGTATGCTTGTGATGTGATATGGCCAACGATGTGATGTGATATATTGGATGTATGAGATGATCATGTTGTAATAGAAATATCGACTTGCACGTCGATGGTACGGCAACCGGCAGGAGCCATAGGGTTGTCTTTATACTAACGTTTGTGCTTGCAGATGCGTTTACTATTTTGCTAGGACGTAGCTTTAGTAGTAATAGCATGATTAGCACGACAACCCCGATAGCGACACGTTGATGGAGATCATGATGATGGAGATCATGGTGTGACGCCGGTGACAAGAAGATCGTGCCGGTGCTTTGGTGATGGAGATCAAGAAGCACGTGATGATGGCCATATCATGTCACTTATGAATTGCATGTGATGCTAATCCTTTTATGCACCTTATTTTGCTTAGAATGATGGTAGCATTATGAGGTGATCTCTCACTAAAATTTCAAGACGAAATTGTGTTCTCCCCGACTGTGCACCGTTGCTACAGTTCGTCGTTTCGAGACACCACGTGATGATCGGGTGTGATAGACTCAACGTTCACATACAACGGGTGCAAAACAGTTGCGCACGCGGAACACTCGGGTTAAGCTTGACGAGCCTAGCATGTGCAGACATGGCCTCGGAACACATGAGACCGAAAGGTCGAGCATGAATCGTATAGTTGATATGATTAGCATAGAGATGCTTACCACTGAAACTATTCTCGACTCACGTGATGATCGGACTTGAGATAGTGGATTTGGATCATGTACCACTCAAATGACTAGAGAGATGTACTTTTTGAGTGGGAGTTCTTAAGTAATATGATTAATTGAACTAATTGTCATGAACATAGTCTAAATGGTCTTTGCGAATTACGATGTAGCTTGCGCTATATCTCTACTGTTTTTATATGTTCCTAGAGAAAATTTAGTTGAAAATTGATAGTAGCAAACTTTGCAGACTGAGTCTGTAAAACCGAGGATTGTCCTCGTTGCTACGCAGAAGGCTTATGTCCTTAATGCACCACTCGGTGTGCTGCACCTCGAGCGTCGTCCATGGATGCTATGAACATCCGACATACACGTTTCTGATGACTACACGATAGTTCAGTGCAAATACTTAATGGCTTAGAAGCAAGGCGCCGAAAACGTTGTAAAACGTCACGGAACATAAGTGATGTTCTAAAGATATGAAATTGTGATTTCATGCTTGTTCCCTTGTTAAGAGGTACGAGACCTCCGACAAGATTCTTTGTCCACAAAGTAAAGGAGAAAGGCTCAATCGTTGAGCATGTGCTCAGATTGTCTGAGTACGACAATCGCTTGAATCAAGTGAGAGTTAATCTTCCAGATGAGATAGTGATAGTTCTCCAAAGTCACTGCCACCAAGCCGTGAGAGCTTCGTGATGAACTATAACATATCAAGGATAGATACAATGATCCTTGAGCGATTCGCGATGTTTTGACACTGCGAAAGTAGAAATCAAGAAGGAGCGTCAATAGTTGATGGTTTGTAAAACCACTAAGTTTCAAGAAAGGCAAGGGCTAGAAGGGATACTTCGTGAAACGGCAAAACAGTTGCTGCACTAGTGAAGAGACCCAAGATTAAACCCAAACCCGAGACTAAGTGCTTCTGTAATGAGGGGAACAGTCACTGAGGCGGAGCAACTCTAGATACTTGGTAGATAAGAAGGCTGGCCAAAGTCGAAAGAAGTGTATTTGATATACATGATGTTGATGTGTACTTTACTAGTACTCCTAGTAGAATGAGGGTATTGGATACCGGTTCGGTTGCTAAGTGATTAGTAACACGAAATGAAAGCTACGGAATAAACGGAGACTAGCTAAAGGCGAGGTGACGATACGTGTTGGAAGTGTTTCCAAGGTTGATACGATCAAACGTCGCACGCTCCCTCTACCATCGGGATTGGTGTTAAACCTAAATAATTGTTATTTGGTGCTTGCGTTAAGCATGAACATGATTGGATCGTGTTTATTGCAATACGATTATTCATTTAAGGAGAATAATGGTTACTCTATTTTCTTGAATATTCACCTTCAATGGTTTATTGAATCTCGATCGTAGTGTTACACATGTTCATGATATTGGTGCCAAAAGATACGAGTTAATGATGATAGTACCACTTACTTGTGGCACTGCCGCTTGAATCATGTTAGTATAAATTGCATGAAGAGGCTCCATGCTGATGGATCTTTGTACTCACCTGATTTCGAATCACTAGTGACATGCAAATCATACCACATGAGCAAGGCCTTGTTTTCATTGAGATGAAATAAGATAGTAACTTGTTGGAAGTGATACATTTTGATGTATGCAGTCCAATGGGTGTTGAGGCACGTAGTGGATATCATTATGTTCTTACTTCACTGACGATTTGAGTAGATACAGGAGTATTTACTTAATGAATCACAAGTCTGAAATGTTGAAAAGTTCAATTCCGTTTCAGAGTGAAGTTCGTCGTAACAAGAGGATAAACTGTCTACGATATGATCATGGAAATGAATATCTGAGTTACGAGTTTTGGTACGCAGTTAAGACAATGTGGAAATTGTTTCGCAGTTCATGCCACCTGGAACATCATAGTGTGATGATGTGTCTGAACGTCATAGCCACGCACTATTTGGTATGGTGCATACTATGATGTCTCTTATCGAATTACCACTATCGTTTATGGGTTATGCATTAGAGACAACCGCACTCACTTTAAATAGGGCACCGCGTATTTCCGTTGAGATGACACAGTATAGACTGAGGTTTAGAGAAATCTAAACTGTCGTTTCTTGAAAGTTTGGGGCTTCGACACTTATGTGAAAAAGTTTCAGTCTGATAAGCTCGAACCCAAAGCAGATAAATGCATCTTCATAGGATATCCAAAACAGTTGGGTACATCTCCTATCTCAGATCCGAAAGCAAAGTGTTTGTTTCTAGAAACGGATCCTTTCTCGAGGAAAGGTTTCTCTCAAAAGAATTGAGTGGGAGGGTAGTAGAACTTGATGAGGTTATTGAACCATCACTTCAACCAGTGTGTAGCAGGGCGCAGGAAGTTGTTCCTGTGGCGCCTACACCAATTGAAGTGGAAGCTGATGATGGTGATCATCAAGCATCGAATCAAGTTACTACAAGCCTCGTAGGTTGACAAGGTCGCATACTACTACAGAGTGGTACGGTAACCCTGTCTTGGAGGTCATGTTGTTGAGCAACAGTGAACCTACGAGTTATGGAGAAAGCGATGGTGGGCCCAGATTCCGACAAATGGCTGGAAGCCATGAAATCCGAGAGAGGATCCATGTATGAAAACAAAGTGTAGACTTTAAAAGAACTACTTGATGGTCATAAGACTATTGAGTAAAGATGGATCTTTAAAAGAAGACAGACGATGATGGTGATAAGTCACTATTAAGAAAAGCTCGACTTGTCACAAAGATGTTTTCGACAAGATCAAACAGTTGACTATGATGAGACTTTCTCACTCGTAGCGATTCTAAAGGTCTGTTAGAATTATGTTAGTTGTTGATGCATTATTTATGAAATATTGCACGTAGGATGTCAAAACATTGTTTTCTCGACGGTTTCCTTGAGCAAACATTGTATATGATACAACCAGAAGGTTTTGTCGATCCTAAAGATACTAGCAAGTATGCAAGCTCCAGTGATCCTTCAATGGACTGATGCAAGCATCTCGGAGTTGGAATATACACTTTGGTGAGATGATCAAAGATTTTTGGTTTGTACAAGGTTTATGAGAAACTTGTATTTCCAAAGAAGTGAGTGGGAGCACTATAGAATTTCTGGTAGGTATATGTGGTTGACATATTGTGGATCAGAAGTAATGTAGAATTTCTGTAAAGCATACAATGTTGTTTGAAAGAAGTTTTCAAAGGAGTACCTGGATTACGCTACTTGAACGTTGAGCATCAAAGATCTATGGAGATAGATCGAAAGCGCTTAATAGAAGTTTCAACAAGATGCATGCCTTGACAAGTTTTTGAAAGAGTTCAAAATAGATCAGCAAAGAAGGAGTTCTTGGTTGCGTTGTAAGGTGTGAATTTGAGTAAGACTCAAAACCCGACCACGGCAGAATAAAGAGAATATACGAAGGTCGTCTTCTATGCCTTAGCCGTAGAATCTAAAGTATGCCATGCTGTGTACCGCACCTGATGTGTGCCTTGACTCAAAGTATGTTGAGAGGTACAGAGAGTGATCCATGATTGAATCACTAGCAGCGGTCGAAATTTATCCTTAGTAACTAATGGACTAAGGAATTTTTTCTCGATTATGGAGGTGGTTAAAGAGTTCGTCGTAAAGGGTTACGTCGATGCAAGCTTTGACACTAATCCGAATAACTATGAGTAGTGAAACGGATTCATATAGTAGAGTAGATATTTGGAGCATTTCTGAATAGCACGTAGTAGCAGCATCTATAAGATGACATAAAGATTTGTAAAGAACGCACGGATCTGAAAGTTTCAGAACCGTTGACTAAAACTTCCCTCACGAGCAAGACGTGATCAGACCCCATAACTATATGGGTGTTGGATTCGTTGGAATCACATGGTGATGTGAACTAGATTATTGACTCTAGTGCAAGTGGGAGACTGTTGGAAATATGCCCTAGAGGCAATAATAAATTAGTTATTATTATACTTCTTTGTTCATGATAATTGTTTATTATCCATGCTATAATTGTATTGATTGGAAACATAGTGCATGTGTGGATACATAGACAAAACACTGTCCCTAGTAAGCCTCTAGTTGACTAGCTCGTTGATCAAAGATGGTCAAGGTTTCCTGGCCATAGGCAAGTGTTGTCACTTGATAACAGGATCACATCATTAGGAGAATCATGTGATGGACTAGACCCAAACTAATAGATGTAGCATGTTGATCGTGTCATTTTGTTGCTACTGTTTTCTGCGTGTCAAGTATTTATTCCTATGACCATGAGATCATATAACTCACTGACACCGGAGGAATGCTTTGTGTGTATCAAACGTCGCAACGTAACTGGGTGACTATAAAGATGCTCTACAGGTATCTCCGAAGGTGTTAGTTGAGTTAGTATGGATCAAGACTGGGATTTGTCACTCCGTGTGACGGAAAGGTATCTCGGGGCCCACTCGGTAATACAACATCACACACAAGCCTTGCAAGCAATGTGACTTAGTGTAAGTTGCGGGATCTTGTATTACGGAACGAGTAAAGAGACTTGCCGGTAAACGAGATTGAAATAGGTATGCGGATACTGACGATCGAATCTCGAGCAAGTAACATACCGAAGGACAAAGGGAATGACATACGGGATTATATGAATCCTTGACACTGAGGTTCAAACGATAAAATCTTCGTAGAATATGTAGGATCCAATATGGGCATCCAGGTCCCGCTATTGGATATTGACCGAGGAGTCTCTCGGGTCATGTCTACATAGTTCTCGAACCCGCAGGGTCTACACACTTAAGGATCGACGTTGTTTTATGCGTATTTGAGTTATATGGTTGGTTACCGAATGTTGTTCGGAGTCCCGGATGAGATCACGGACGTCACGAGTGTTTCCGGAATAGTCCGGAAACGAAGATTGATATATAGGATGACCTCATTTGATTACCGGAAGGTTTTCGGAGTTACCGGGAATGTACCGGGAATGACGAATGGGTTCCGGGAGTTCACCGGGGGGGCAACCCACCCCGGGGAAGCCCGTAGGCCATAAGGGTGGCGCACCAGCCCTTAGTGGGCTGGTGGGACAGCCCAAAAGGGCCCTGTGCGCCATACAAAGAAAAATCAAAGAGAAAGAAAAAAAAGGGAGGTGGGAAGGAAGGGAAGGACTCCCACCCACCAAACCAAGTCCAACTCGGTTTGGGGAGGGGGAGCCTTCCCCCCTTGGACTCAGCCGACCCCCTTGGGGCTCCTTGAGCCCCAAGGCAAGGTCCCCTCCCTCCCACCTATATATACGGAGGTATTGGGGCTGATTTGAGACGACTTTTCCACGGCAGCCCGACCACATACCTCCACGGTTTTTCCTCTAGATCGCGTTTCTGCGGAGCTCGGGCGGAGCCCTGCTGGGACAAGGTCATCACCAACCTCCGGAGCGCCGTCACTCTGCCGGAGAACTCTTCTACCTCTCCGTCTCTCTTGCTGGATCAAGAAGGCCGAGATCATCGTCGAGCTGTACGTGTGCTGAACGCGGAGGTGCCGTCCGTTCGGTACTAGATCGTGGGACTGATCGCGGGATTGTTCGCGGGGCGGATCGAGGGACGTGAGGGCGTTCCACTATATCAACCGCGTTCTCTAACGCTTCTGATGTACGATCTACAAGGGTACGTAGATCACTCATCCCCTCTCGTAGATGGACATCACCATGATAGGTCTTCGTGCACGTAGGAAATTTTTTGTTTCCCATGCGACGTTCCCCAACAGTAAGTACTTACTTTTATTTTGTAACCCACTGGGTGTTGTCGTAGTCTGCTGTTTGCAATGGGTTCACTCCGAGTGAACCCAGTGGGTGTAGTCCCCGAGACTTCTGTCGAGTGCTTGCACCGACAGTTGTCTTTATACATTTGGTCTTTATTTTTGTCGTGTCCGTAGACAAGATTTCTGAGTGCAAGTACTTACTGCAGTCGGAGCACTCTTGCGGTAAGAGTTCCCTAGAGTAAACTGCACACAGGTGGAGTAGCTTTAGCCTCGGAGGCGTAGGTGAAAACGTGCACCTCAATAGGGCAGACCTTCTTAAGGTGCATGCCAGTGGGGTCACTCTTAGTGAACCCACTGGGTGTAGTCCCCGAGACCGTTGTCGACTGCTTGCGTCGGCAGGGGTCTGAAGAACGTAGTGTGTATTGAAAAAGTTGCTGATAACCCTTTGTTTCGTGTTGTAGAAAACTTGTGATATGGGGACCGCTTATGAAGCCTTGAGGGCTGAGAAGAACCAATATGCTGGTGAACTAGAAGCCGCAACGCTCGCCATGGCTGGCATGAAGAACACGCTGGAAGTTCGAGAGAAATCCTTGGAGGAGGCGCTGGAGGCAAACAGGGCGTTGGTGGCGGAGGTGGAGAGGCTGAAGAAACAGAGGACCGAAGTGTACGATCAAATGGCTGCTCGGAACAAACGATGGACAGCTCAGGAGAAGTATGTGAACGACTCGGCTGTCCAGATGATGAGTCGTCTGGCTGGTAAGTCTGATGATTTGTCGAGTGATTGTATCTTGTGACGAACACTCGGTTTGTAATTTCTATTTGCTCATTTTACTGCAGATTTTTGTGGTGACG
Source organism: Hordeum vulgare subsp. vulgare (assembly GCF_904849725.1). Classification (NCBI taxonomy): domain Eukaryota; kingdom Viridiplantae; phylum Streptophyta; class Magnoliopsida; order Poales; family Poaceae; genus Hordeum; species Hordeum vulgare. Next base: position 544,989,744 of record NC_058520.1, read on the forward strand.
CCGAAGCTGAAGCGGCGGCCGTGGAACGATCCATGAAGGACAATGTGCCACTCAGCGAGGACGCCAACCGGAATCTACTCCGGGCTCATATCCACGTAGGCAAAGTGGGTCCGTTCATCAACCGACTGAAAGAAATCTTCGGCCGCATTGAGAAGGAGCTTTGGCCGGAAGACGAGTCGCGGGAGAAGATGGAGACTCTGTTGGGGCGACTGGGGGAGATTCCGGCCCGATTGCAATCTTGGAAGAAATCGGCAGCGCGTTGCGGTGCTGATGTGGCGTTGTCCTTGGTCCGAGTCCATTGCAAAGAAGTGCGGGAAGATAAGATGAAAGCCTTGAAAGTCGCCAACACGAAGAAGCTTCAATTCGAAGACTTCATGGAGACATTCCTGGAGACTGCGACCCGCATTGCTAATGGAATCGACCTGGATACCTTTGTGGAACCCTCCAGTCCGAACGCGGGCCCAACTGACTCATGATCGAACTCTATCCTCGGTATGCCGAGTGTTTGTCTGTAAGATATTCTGGCCACTTCTGTTGGCCGTCATACTTTTAGATCGGTGCGGGTAAGCTTGATCCACACCGAGTCTGTTATCGTTTCTAGACTGTTGGAGTCACAACGAAAACACTTATTATTTTGCTTGAATGATGTTTGGAGTTGAACACTTAATGTGTACTCGTAGAATATTAGGACTTAGGTGATTCATGATCAGTGCTAAGTTCCCGAGTGTAACGTATAGAGCACACTCGGAGGAGCGATTAGTACTTAGGCGATGCAGGATCGCAACTAAGTCCTCGAGTGTGACGTGAAGTGCACACTCGAAGGAAGATTAGTACTTAGGCGATGCGTGATCGCAGTTAAATACCCGAGTGTGACGTAAAGTGCACACTCGGAGGAAGTTAATACTTAGGCGATGCGTGATTGCAGCTAAGTCCCCGAGTGTGACGTAAAGTGCACACTCGGAGGAAGTTAATACTTAGGCGATGCAGAATCGCAACTAAGTATCCGAGTGCGACGTAAAGTGCACACTCGGAGGAAGTTAATACTTAGGCGATGCATGATCGCAGCTAAGTCCCCGAGTGTGACGTAAAGTGCACACTCGGAGGAAGTTAATACTTAGGCGATGCAGGATCGCAACTAAGTCTCCGAGTGCGACGTGAAGTGCACAGTCGGAGAAGTAAATACTTAGGCGATGCAGGATCGCAGCTAAGTCCCCGAGTGCGACGTGAAGTGCACACTCGGAGAAGTTAATACTTAGGCGATGCAGGATCGCAGCTAAGTCCCCGAGTGTGACGTGAAGTGCACACTCGAAGGTAGTTAATACTTACGCGATGCAGGATCGCAGCTAAGCCCCCCGAGTGCGACGTGAAGTGCACACTCGGAGATAGTTAATACTTAGGCGATGCCGGATCGCAACTAAGTCCCCGAGTGCGACGTGAAGTGCACACTCGGAGGAAGTTAATACTTAGGTGATGCAGGATCGCAGCTAAGTCCCCGAGTGTGACGTAAAGTGCACACTCGGAGGAAGGTGTTACTTAGGCGATTCGGGATCGCAGCTAAGTCCTCGAGTGCGACGTGAAGTGCACACTCGAAGGAAGTTAATACTTAGGCGATGCAGGATCGCAGCTAAGTCCCCGAGTGTGATGTAAAGTGCACACTCGGAGGAAGTTAATACTTAGGCGATGCAGGATCGCAGCTAAGTCCCCGAGTATGACGTAAAGTGCACACTCGGAGGAAGGTGTTACTTAGGCGATTCGGGATCGCAGCTAAGTCCCCGAGTGCGACGTGAAGTGCACACTCGAAGGAAGTTAATACTTAGGCGATGCAGGATCGCAGCTAAGTCCCCGAGTGTGACGTAAAGTGCACACTCGGAGGAAGTTAATACTTAGGCGATGCAGGATCGCAGCTAAGTCCCCGAGTGCGACGTGAAGTACACACTCGAAGGAAGGTGTTACTTAGGCGATTCGGGATCGCAGCTAAGTTTTTTTTTTGTGTGACTGTAGTCTGCAACCGCGGAAGAACTCTAAATCTGCAAAAGAAATTGAATCTGCTGTATATTATTTCTCCAAAACTTGTTCGTTACACTACTTCAGTCGGCGATCACGTATAGAAACGCTTGAGGAGGTCTCCGTTCCACGCGCGGGGTTCGTCGGTCTCCTTCGGAATGTTGTAGAGTCTGTATGCCCCGTTGTTCAACACCTTTGAAATGATGAAAGGACCTTCCCAGGCCGGAGCCAACTTGTGTGGTCTTTGCTGATCCACTCGGAGCACCAAATCGCCAGCCTGGAACGTGCGGCTTCTGACATGTCGTGCATGAAAACGTCGCAGATCTTGCTGATAAATTGTTGAGCGAGTAAGTGCCATCTCGCGCTCCTCCTCTAGAAGATCGACTCCATCTTGCCTTGCTTGTTCTGCTTCGGCTTCGGAGAAGAGTTCGACTCGCGGGGCATTGTGAAGCAGGTCACTCGGAAGGACCGCTTCTGCTTCATAGACGAGGAAGAACGGTGATCGCCCTGTTGATCTGTTCGGAGTGGTGCGGAGGCCCCAAAGTACTGAAGGTAACTCGGTTACCCACGCACCAGCAGCATGTCCTATCTCTCGCAAGAGTCGAGGCTTCAAACCTTGAAGGATAAGTCCATTTGCACGCTCATCTTGTCCATTGGATTGCGGATGTGCTACGGAAGCAAAATCCACTCGGATACCTTGACTCGCGCAGAAACCTTTGAATCTGTCCGAGTCGAAGTTTGTCCCATTGTCCGTGATTATGCTGTGAGGCACTCCGAATCTGGAGATGATGTCTCTGACAAACTTCACGGCTGTGGAGGCGTCGAGTTTCTTGATGGGCTTAGCTTCTATCCACTTTGTAAACTTGTCGACTGCCACCAACAGATGTGTGTAGCCTCCTTGGCCTGTCTTGAATGGTCCGACTGTGTCTAATCCCCAAACTGCAAACGGACACACAAGTGGGATTGTCTTTAGTGCAGATGTTGGCTTGTGGGACTTGTTGGAGTAGAACTGACAGCCTTCGCATCGATCGACCATAGCTTTGGCCATTTCGTTAGCCTGCAGCCAGAAGAATCCAGCCCTGAATGCCTTGGCGACGATTGCTCTTGAAGAAGCATGATGGCCGCAGGTTCCCGAGTGGATATCCTCTAGGATCAACTGCCCTTCCTCTCGGGAAATGCAACGTTGGAGAACGCCTGAAACACTCTCCTTATACAATTGACCGTCAATGACAGTGAATGCCTTCGACCTGCGAACTATTTGTCGGGCTTGGACTTCATCTTCTGGAAGTTCTTGCCTTAGGATATATGCCATAATCGGCACAGTCCAATCGGGAATGATTACCAGAATCTCTGTGACCAGATCAACCATAGCAGGCACATCGACTTCAGTCGGGTCTGTTGCGCTCTTGGGTTGTAATGGCTCTTCCGTGAAGGGATCTTCTTTGACTGAAGGAAGATGGAGGTGCTCGAGGCAGACATCACTCGGGACGGGTCTCCGAGTGGATCCGAGCTTCGCCAACTCGTCCGCCGCTTGGTTCTTCAGTCTTGGAACATGATGAAGTTCTAGACCTTCAAACTTCTTCTCCAGCTTCCTGACTGCATTGCAGTAGGTTGTCATAGTGGGGTTCCTTACGTCCCACTCTTTCATCACTTGGTTGACCACCAAGTCTGAATCGCCGTAGACCATCAGGTGACGGACGCCGAGTGAGATGGCCATGCGCAATCCGTAGAGAAGAGCTTCATACTCTGCCTCATTGTTAGAGGAATCAAAGTGTATCTGAAGCACATACTTGAGCTTGTCACCCTTTGGTGATATGATCACGACACCAGCGCCAGATCCATTCAGCATCTTAGACCCATCGAAGAACATTGTCCAATGAGCCGAGTAGATGTGAGTCGGTTGCTGTTGTTCTACCCATTCTGTTATAAAGTCAGCCAGGGCTTGAGACTTAATAGCTTTCTTGGCCTCGAACTTGATGTCGCAGTACAGCATCTCCATCGCCCACTTCGCCACTCAGCCTGATGCGTCCCGATTGTGGAGAATTTCCGACAACGGAGCATCAGAAACGACAGATACCGAGTGGTCTTGGAAATAATGAGCCACCTTCTTTGCAGTCATATAGATCCCATAGATAAGCTTTTGATAATGGGGATACCTCTGCTTGGAAGGTGTCAGGACTTCGGAGACGTAGTACACTGGCCGCTAAACTTTGTATGCTTTGCCTTCTTCTTCTCGCTCGACTGTAAGAACAGTACTGACGACTTGATTTGTAGCCGCGATATACAGAAGAAGGGGCTCTTTACTGAGCGGAGCAGTAAGAACCGGCTGGGTGGAAAGTAGGACTTTGAGGTCGTCGAACGCGACTTGGGCTTCGTCTGTCCACTCGAAGGTATCTGATTTCTTCATGAGTCGGTACAGAGGAAGTGCTTTTTCGCCGAGTCGACTGATGAACCTGCTCAAAGCTGCTAAGCAACCTGTGAGTCGTTGAACATCGTGTATTCTGACCGGTCTCTCCATTCGGACGATGGTCCCGATCTTTTCGGGGTTAACATCGATCCCTTGTTCGGAAACGAAGAAACCGAGTAACTTTCCGCTGGGAACACCGAATGAACACTTGGCAGGATTTAGCTTGATATCGTCCCTACGAAGGTTGGCGAATGTTTCTGCCAAGTCAGTCAGCAGGTCGGAACCTTTGCGGGACTTGACTACGATATCATCCATGTATGCCTCCACATTGCGACCGATCTGGTCGAGGAGACATTTTTGAATCATGCGCATAAAGGTAGCTCCTGCATTCTTCAGACCGAAAGGCATGGTGATGTAGCAGAAGCACCCAAACGGGGTGATGAAAGCTGTTTTCAACTCATCGGGACCATACAGACGGATCTGATGATAACCCGAGTAGGCATCAAGAAATGATAAACGCTCGCACCCCGCAGTCGAATCGACAATTTGATCTATGCGGGGGAGCGGAAAATGGTCTTTCGGGCAGACCTTATTGAGGTGCTTGAAGTCAATGCACATTCGGAGTGACTTGTCCTTCTTGGGCACCATGACTACATTGGCGAGCCACTCGGAGTGGTGAACCTCGCGAATGAATCTGACAGCTAGCAGCTTAGCCACCTCTTCTCCGATTGCCTTCCTCTTATGCACGGCGGACCGGCGCAGGCGCTCTCGGACGGGCCGAGCAGCGGGATCCACATGCAGTCGGTGCTCAGCCAACTCCCTAGGTACACCCGGCATGTCAGATGACTTCCATGCGAAGATGTCCCAGTTCTCACGGAGGAATTGGGTGAGCTCGGCTTCCTATTTGGGATCCAGGGTGGTGGAGATGTTCGTCGGGGCGGTAGACTCGTCTGTCGGGTGGATGCTAACCTTCTTAGTCTCTCCCGCCGACTGGAACGAGGACTCAGAAGCTGGCTTCTTTGAGCGCATTAAGTCGGCGGGGTCGACTGTCTTCTTGTACTCTTCGAGCTCGAGTACAGCCATCTGCTGGTCAGCGATCTTCGACCCCTCTTGCAGACACTCCTCGGCTCGCTGGCGGTTGCCGGTGATGGTGATAACGCCTTTTGGACCGGGCATTTTCAACTTCAAGTGCACATAACACGGTCGTGCCATGAAACTCACATATGCCGGGCGGCCCAGAATTGCATGGTAAGCGCTCTGGAAGTCCACCACCTCAAACGTGAGCTTCTCCTTGCGAAAGTTCTTGTCGGAGCCGAAGATGACCTCCAATGCGATCTGGCCGAGTGATTTGGCCTTCCGCCCTGGGACGACTCCGTGGAACTGCATATTGCTCTCGCTGAGTCTGGACATCGGAATGCCCATCCCCTTGAGAGTGTCGGCGTACATAATATTCAACCCGCTGCCGCCGTCCATTAGGACTTTGCGCAGTCGGACTCCTTCCACCACCGGGTCGACGACCAGAGCCTGCCTTCCTAGGGTGGGGACATGTGTTGGATGATCCGACTGATCGAAGGTAATCGCAGTCTGAGACCATTTGAGAAACTTGGGGGCAGTCGGAACGGCCATGTTGACTTCTCTGTTCACTAGCTTCAGTCGACTCTTGCTTTCGACGTCAGCGAAGATCATGAGGGTTGCATGGACTTGGGGGAACGGATCCTCCTTGTCCTCCTCATCCTGTTCAGGATTCTTCTCACTCGGCTGCCCTTCGCTGAACCCCTGGATCAGGAGACGGCACTGCCGAGTGGTGTGCTTTGCGTATATGGGGTTACCTTCCTCATCCATGTTCGTATGGATTGGACAAGGCTGGTCCAGGATGAGATTGTTGAAAGGCTTTTTCTTGGGGGTGAACTGCGCTTTCCCTTTACCCTTGAATTTGGCGCTGGTTACAGCTGCAGCTTCTGCTTGCGGTGTGGGCGGAACCTTCGGTTTCTGCTTTCGAGTGTTACCTCCGTCGGCATCGCCGACTGTCTTGTGTTTGCCGCTCCGGATGCGGTCCTCTTCTTCGCCATTTGCATAGCGAGTTGCTATCTCCATCATATTGCTCATGGAGATGTCGCCGGTTCGACCAAACTTCAAGTACAGCTCCCTGTACCGCACGCATGCCTTGAAGGCGCAGACTGCTTGATGCTCGGTGACATTCTCCACCGTGTGGTAAAGAGTCGTCCATCGCTGGATGAAGTCGCGCAAGGGCTCATTCGGCTTCTGGACACTGTGTTGAAGCTCCACAAGACCTGCAGGGCGCTTGCACGTTCCTTCGAAGGTTCTGATGAACACTCGGGCTAGATCTGCCCAACTGTAAATGCTTGAGGGGGCCAACTGGTTCAGCCAAGCTCGGGCCGAGCCGTCGAGCATCAGAGGGAGGTGCTTCATAGCGACATGGTCGTCTCCTCCTCCGATCTGGACCGCCACTCGGTAGTCGTCTAGCCATGTTTCGGGCTTGGACTCTCCTGAGAATTTACCGATTCCCGCAGCCAATCGGAAGTTGGGCGGGATATCAGCCGAGCGGATGGCTCGACTAAAACACTCGGGGCCAGATACGATGGCCCTGCTTCCACTCGGACGGTCCATATCGCGGCCATCGCGGTGGGCTCGACCCCTGTCGACTCTTCGCTGAGCGATTCGGCCCCTTGCGTTGGGTCTTGGGTCGTAAGTGTCGCCGACTGAATGCCGATCATCATGATGCCGGGACCCGTAGGGCCCACCCCGCGGAGGGGTGCGTGAGCGACGGCGATACTGATGAGATCCAGGGCTGTGAACCGATCTATGCGTGTTTGCATGGACGGAACTATTGTGGATCCGATTGTGTGACTGGGAGATTGCCGAATTCTGCTGCTGCGTCGTGCGCAACAGGGCTCGGATTTGTTCGATTCCCCTTCCTGCCTCTGAATCAGTCGGCTGGAGGGAATCGGCAATCTGGGCAGCCGCGGCCAGGTTGAGGAGAGGTGTGCGGAACACCTCCACGTTGCTCCGCCGAGTGTGTCGGCTGGCAGAACGACGAGGCGGACGACGCGCACCGGATGCTTCGCCAACTTCACCTCGGTCGGCCTGACGAGGATCTTCATGGGAGTTGGCCATGTGTACTTCTGCTGCAGGCCCACGACCCACGTACTCGGTATGAAGCTCAGTCGGAACCGAGTCCGAGCACTGGGAGCGTGGGGCTACTACAACAGACTCCAGAACTGCCACCTGAGAGGACGCGATCTGGCGCGCTCGGGCATGCTGCGCCCAACGTTGGAGACGCGGGCTGCGAGACCGCTTATTGCGGCGAGTGACGAGGGTGTAATCCGGAAATGGAGCCGATTGTTGGAGAAGAAGAACGCCGCGAGCGCCGGCACGATAGTGCGTGGCCCCGCGATGGGGAAGCGCCTCGACGTCAAGGGGTGCCTCCCGAAGCCACGCCGAATCGTCGACGACGAAGGAGAGAGCACCGAAGAGGATCTGGTGACCCATGCTCGAAACTCCACCGGATGACATGACGAAAGGAAGTAGTCGCAAACTCACCGGAAGTCGCTTAGACGCCTGCCCCACGGTGGGCGCCAACTGTCGTGGGTATAAGCCTGACAGTAGATGTGTAGGGTACGAATGAGATGGGCAGAGTCCTAGCTACGGCGAGGTTGTATGAGTTCAGGCCCCTCTACGGTGGAGGTAATAGCCCTACGTCTCAGTGCTCCTGGAGCTTGTTACCGAGTGTAATATGGAGTACAATGTTTTTCTAACCCTCTTACCAGTGGGGGAGGGCGGCTTATATAGAGTGCGTTGCCCTCCACAACGGTTCTGATTCAAGGGTGGAGTAGTGGCGATTGAATGCATGCGTTACAGGTAACGTATGCTATAAATGCTAGTTAATGCACCCGGAAACGTACGGCAGTTTCCCTCCAGGGAGGTTACGACGCACCGAGTGTATCCAGTCGGTAGGTCCGGTGTCCTCCGAGTCTTAGTCTCCGACTGGATGATTCTGGGCCCGTTACCGACTGGATGATGGGGGCACCTTAATACAGTCGGGCATACTTAAGGTCCTGTCCCTTGCGTGGGGTAGTCCTTGGGTAGGACCTGTAGGACAGGCCTATGACCCTACCCTAGGACTATGACCCCATCAGTGGTCATCTCGTCCGAGTGCAGCTCGCCGCGTGATGCGATCTTCTGGCGACACGTCTTCGCCGTCTTTTAACGTGACCACACTGTCATGTATTGTGTTATGAACTTCTGACACCATAACTTTGCTCGTTTCTTGCGCAACCACACCATCACGCCTTGTGTCATGGGCTTGTAGCGTCATGACATCACCTGCTTCTAGCGTGATCACACCGTCACGCCTTGTGTCATGGTTTTCTGGCGTCATGACATCACCTGCTTCTTGCGCGATCACACCGTCAAGCCTTGTGTCATGGTTCTCTGGCGCCATGACTTCGCCTGGTTCTACCGTGACCACGCCATCAGGCCTTGCATCATGGTCTTCTGGCGCCATGACTTCGCCTGGGTTTACTGGTACAGATGCACTCACCGGATCCATGTCCAGCTGATCATGATCATGTGGATCCTCTTCATACACCAGCTCGCACATCAGCATCATATCCCCATCGTCTCCTTCCTCTGCCATGAGTGCCTGTTGCTTCGGTGCTTCCTCGCAGTCAGCCTTGAAGTGACCGAGGAGGCCACACTTATGACACCTCACTTTCCTGATGTCAAACTTCCTCCTCGGTGGTGCAGGCGCATCCTCGTCGTCCGAGTCAGCGAAGTTCTTTCTCGCCGAGCGCTGCTTCCCCTTCCCCTTCTTCTTGCTGCTGCTCGTGGATCCACCCTGCTGTTCTTTTGACAGGGCAATCCATTGCGCCTTAGTCAGCATCAGGTGCTCACTCGCCTCTGCGTCGCCGAAACTTAGACGAATTCTCTCGTCGTGGGTCTTGAACCTTCCGACGAGACCCTCGACCGTGAGAGTCTTTAGGTCGAGACATTGCTCGATCGACGTGACGATCTGGATGTAGCGTGCCGGCGCGGCGCACAAAAATCGTCGGACGATCGCAACTTCTTCTAGGGTTGAACCATAGCCATGTATGCCATTGACGAGGGTGTTCAGATGGGAGGCAAACTGATCAAATTTCTCGCTTTTCTCCATCTTCACGCATTCGTAGCTTCTCATCAAGGACTGAAGGTGTGCTTCCTTGACACGTTCATGACCCTGGTGCAGGATCTTGATGGTCTCCCATGCCTCCTTCGCCGATTTTTTTTCCGACGAGGTGTTGCAGCACATCCTGCGGCATGGCGGAGTAGATCGTCGTTAACGCCTGACGATCCGTCCGATACTTTGCCGCGCCCTTCGCTTACTCGACGGCACCCGGGGTCGACAGCTTCCCAGAACTCCGCTCCCTCCATCGCGACCTCCATATTCATTGCCCATAGTGCGTAGTCCTCTCGATCCAGCGGGGGGAACTGCGACACCCCCACCATCGGCATCAGTGCTCCCGCTCCTGCCACAACGATCTCCTTGCCCGGGTTCGACATGATCTTTCGATTGCTTTTTGAAAATCACGTCAATAACCAAGCTCTAGATACCAATTGATGGCACAGACCCTGTACGACACGTACGTCTCTCGTAGACGATTACATTCCGTCGAGAGCACACAAGCACTCGTCGAGCCAGCCGAGTGCTTTCCGACCGTAACATATGTAGACGTACAAAGCTAACCTGCTAAGCAGGCAGGCACGCACCTGAATGGATTCTCACGTAGCAGATGTGAGCTAGCTTGCACAGCCTCAAGGCTGATTGAACCAGCACCGGTTGAAGCAACGGAACACGCACACGAAACACTGAAGACGCCGAGATGTTGGCCTCGGGAGCGTGTCGCTCTCGTTGAATATTTCTTTGTATTGATCCGAGTTTGTTTACAGGAGCCACGTACAGTATATATAGAACCTACATTCTACTAGTAACCGACTCGGTCTAGGCATAAGAGTCCGTACCGGACAAGGTGACCTAATCGTGATTATGTCTAACAGAGGAATCCACGTCCCGCAGGTCGCAGGTTTAGCTTGACTATCAATGGCGACGGCAGTACCGTGTAGTACCATCAATCGCTCTCTAGAAATAATGGCCTCTGAAGTTAGCTGCAACCTTGCTTGGAATTAAACGCCGTAGCGGCCTCTCCCTCCCTCCCACCACCACCAACCAGGCTTATATAACCACTCCCGGCTCCCTGCTCCACTGCCATCTCGCGCCTTGGTTGAGATCGAGACAGAGGCAATGGCGTCTCTGAAATTCAAGCCCGTGGAGGAGTGCAGCTCCGAGGGGAGGTCGGAGCAGACGGTGGCCGCCGACTTCGACGGCACGCTGCTCCGGTCCTCCAACGCCTTCCCCTACTACCTCCTCGTGGCGCTGGAGGCCGGCAGCGTGCTCCGCGCCGTGGCGCTGCTCCTGTCGGTGCCCTTCGTGTACGTGACCTACATCTTCTTCTCCGAGTCGCTGGCCATCAGCACCCTGGTGTACATCTCCGTGGCCGGGCTCAAGGTGAGGAGCATCGAGATGGCGGCGCGGTCGGTGCTGCCCAAGTTCTACGCGCAGGACGTCCACCCGGAGAGCTGGAGGGTGTTCAGGTCCTTCGGCAAGCGGTACATCATCACGGCCAGCCCCAGGATCATGGTGGAGCCCTTCGCCAGGGAGTTCCTCGGCGCCGACAGGGTGGTGGGCACGGAGCTGGAGGTCGGCAAGTCCGGCAAGGCCACGGGGTTCATGGTGAAGCCCGGGGTGCTCGTCGGCGAGCACAAGAAGCAGGCCGTCGTCAAGGAGCTGGGCGACGCGGTGCCAGACGTCGGCATGGGCGACAGGGCCACCGATTTCAACTTCATGTCCATATGCAAGGTTCGATTATTCCTCCCAACTCTCTCTTGTCGATGCACCAACAAGTAGCATTTTTAGCTATTATTTGCATAGTGATTAGCTGCTAGTATATATAAAATGTTGACGCCTAATTTTTCTGCATGAACTGTTCCTTTCTCACAAAATTCAGTCAGAGTCTATGAATTCTGAAGTACAGCTGACTCGTAATGATGTACAGTATGATGGAAACTTTAATCAGCATTAGTAGCCAACGACGTACTGATAGCAGTAGCTTATCGCTTGTAGTAGTACTGCTTCTCGGCGATCTGTGAAGCGTTTAATCACGCGATCCCGGGTGGAAATTGGCCGTCTAGAGTTGGCAACCAACTATGGAGATGCGGCGACGACGACCTCAGACAGATTTAGCAAGTTGGTGGCCGGTAGGCACGGGTTGTTCGAGCGCGAAGGCGACAGTCTGCAGTCACTGTCAGCCGCTCATCGGCTCAGCCGGTAATTAATCGCGGCTTCCATGGCGCCTCCGGCCCACTTCCACGGCCACAGCCATCGCGTACGTGGCCATGGGAAAAGCTGTCGGTCTCGCTGGCGGAGTGAATGCTGCTGGGGGCGCCAGTGAAGTGAGTGACCTCCATTTACGGTTGTTTGGTGGGAATTCAAGGAGGCTCCGTCCAGCGCGCATTCAAGGAGACGGATGGCGCAGCTTGCCGTTTGCGTGCGACAGTGCGGGGCATGAAAGCTGGCGTGGGCGTGTCTCACGGATCTGTTTCTACGGCCGCTCCTTTTCTCTTAATCGCCGTCGTTTTATGGGACATAGGTGGTGTTTCTTTTTTATGGACTAGATTTTTTTTAGTCTCACTTGATTAAAGAAAAAAGTCCCTTTAATAAAGTCTTTTTTGTAGTCCCTTCAAAATCCCTCCTGTTTCTTTACCTAGGACTAAAAGGGACTTTTTAGTCTAGTCCCTGGATAGAGAAACACCACCATAGTTTCTTGCTGCCATCCTGACCTGCTTTGCAGAGACATAAGAAATTTCGCCTTGTTTTTCACTCTCACTGTTCTTAAATATAAAGTCTACACAAAGAAAAATAATAAATGAATCTATAATTTAAAATATGTCTAATCATTTGTATATTTTAAAATATGTCTATAATTATTTGTATGTAGTCCGTAGTAAAATCTTAAAACAACGTTATATCTAGGAACGGAGTGAGTAGTTTCTTCTGCGACCTTGCTGCTGCTGGCATAGTCCAGTACTGAGAGAGAGAACTTTTCTCTCTTGGTGGGTGTGTGTGGCTAGGCTGGGCTGGCCACCTATATTTATGGCGCCAGATTTGGAGTTAATTTGTACATCTGTTCTGGTACGGGCAGGGGCAGCTGCTTACTGGGCTACTGTATTCTTTTTTCTAAGACCGGGCTACTGTATTTTGGCCACACTGCCTCACAGGTCACAGCTCACTGCTGCCCGTGCTCTTCATCACTCCAAAATAGTCCAGTTGGGGTTTTAATTTATGCTTATTACTTAGCGGAACACTCTTAGAAACACCGGTGCTTTGAGATTTTACTAAGAGCAATTCCAATAGATCGATCCAAACGGACGATGATTTTGTTGACCTTCCGTTCGTTTGGGTCGGCCCAGCGGACAACAACGTCCACTTTGATGTTTGGATTGACGCATGTGCCCAAAGCTGGTCCGATCCATTTTTGTTGGCACGTAAAAAAATAATAATCAAGCATTAAAAGACGGATACGAAAGCCGGTCAGAGTCCACGCCTTACATTATAAATGAAAAAAGAAAAAAAACTAGAAGTCTTGCGTCGGAGCGGGGGTGGGCTATGTTGGCGTGGACAATGCTGGTGGCGCAGAGCGGGCGCTCGTTCGCCAGCTGCAGCGCCATCTTAACATGGAGATAGGCGCCCTCCTTCAAGAGCAGTGCGCAGGGGTAGACGACGACGAGGGGGTTCTGGGCGAAGCCGGATATAGCACGGACGCACTCGTGGGCCTGGCGCATCACCCTCTTAGCCTGCGGGTAGGCGACCTCCTCCGGGAGCATCGCGCGGGCATAGACGGTGAGGTTGTCGCCGTTGTCCATGGCTGCTGGATCGTAGACGAGGAAACAGAGGGGTGGCAAGATGTGGAAGGGGAGGGTCTGGAAGCAGATGGCCGAACCCAACCGCAAGCTCGGATTAAAAAAGACCGACCACGATCGCTGACGCGTGGTTTTGTGAAGAGTGACCGTCATAAATTATGTTGACCGTAATGGTTGGGCGGACACCGAGGAGGCGCGCGTTCGCTTCGCGTCTGCGCCGACGCATTCCATTCTTAAATTTGAACCAAAAATTAGTCGGTGTAGACGCGTTTTAAAAATAAATCGATACGTTGGGTCATCATTTTTATCCATGCAAAACCAAACGAACGAAATATGTCGTCCCGTTGGAGTTCTTTAAGCAGTACCGATTCGAAAGCACAACGATTTGAATGTGTAATTCATTCGAGTAAGAACGAGTACGATCGTACCAAGATAATGGTACTTGCCCTAATTGAATCAAAATAAGCAGTGCACCCGTACTGATATTACTAGTGCACATAGTAAAATTACTAATTGGGTATGCTGATCAAGATAAACAGTACTCCCTGCACAGTCCCGCACGCTGAGCACTCACTGTGGCTGTTGATGCAGGAAGCCTACCTTGTGACGTCGAGGAAGTACAGCCCGGTGCCCAAGAACCAGCTGCTGACGCCGCTCATCCTCCACGACGGCCGCCTCGTGCAGCGGCCGACGCCGCTGGTGGCGCTCGTCACCTTCCTCTGGATGCCGTTCGGGTTCGCGCTGGCGCTCCTCCGCGTGTACATCAACCTGCCCCTCCCGGAGCGCATCGTCTTCTACATCTACCACATGATGGGCATCAGGCTCATCGTGAAGGGGAACCCGCCGCCTCCGCCCAAGAAGGGGAGCCCGGGCGTTCTCTTCGTGTGCAACCACCGCACCGTGCTCGACCCCATCGAGGTCGCCGTCGCGCTCGGCCGCAAGGTGAGCTGCGTGACCTACAGCATCTCCAAGTTCTCGGAGCTCATCTCGCCGATCAAGGCCGTGGCGCTGACGCGGGAGCGCGACAAGGACGCCGAGAACATCCGGCGGCTGCTGGAGGAGGGCGACCTGGTGATCTGCCCCGAGGGCACCACCTGCCGGGAGCCCTACCTGCTGCGCTTCAGCGCGCTCTTCGCCGAGCTCACCGACCGCATCGTGCCGGTGGCGATCAACACCAAGGAGAACATATTCCACGGCTCTACCGTGCGCGGCTTCAAGCTCATGGACCCATACTTCTTCTTCATGAACCCGCGGCCGGTCTACGAGGTCACCTTCCTCAACATGCTGCCCAAGGAGCTCACCTGCGGCGGGGGCAAGTCGCCCATCGAGGTCGCCAACTACATCCAGAAGACGCTCAGCGACCAGCTCGGCTTCGAGTGCACCACCATCACCCGCAAGGAGAAGTACGGCATACTGGCCGGCACCGACGGACGCGTCCCGTCCAAGAACAAGGACAAGGAGAAGAACTAGGGGATCGACTACCTCGCGCCGGCCACAGTTGGTGCTGATCATGGTTGCTATTGTTCACAGTTTACTACGTATGATTAATTGTTTGTTATTTGTCAGGTCGTCACTCACCGTTTCCAGGAAACTAAAAGGACCGTGTCGTGTATTAGCTTGAGGTCACAATTGTCTTGTACCAATAATTGTTTCTACGCCAAAAGGATGAGTAATTATATGGACGATTTTCAGAATCTTGTCAGTTGTGCGTTCCTTTTTCTTTGTTTTTGAACACGAGTTATGTATATTTTCTGAGATGAATGACTTTTTTTAAAAGGTCAACAGGGGGCAAACTGCCCAGCCAAATGACAAAAAACATCATTTTTACATAAAAATGCTAGACTTACGGGTTGGTTTCTTTTTTTTTTTGAAAAAGGAGGTTCAACCCCCGGCCTCTACATCAATCGACGCATACGGACATTTTTATTAACTATTCAACATAGGTTTAACAAAAACATACATCAAACCATCCGAAGCCATCACTCACACCTATAAAACTCGATAATGTGGAGTGCTCTCACTCTTCATATCTAAAACCGGTGCCGTCACCGATACATCCACATAACGTATCGGAACCCACAACCGGTGCAGCGGACCTAAAGCTTACACCACATGCACACGTTTTAGACGCCGCCATCATCATCAGGTCGCTGACCCATCTTCAAGAGAGAGATCTGTATCATCCTTGCCAGTCCGTCCATTCGTCGACGCCACCACGGCTCGTCAGTCCAGACGCGAAGATTCTGGAAGATCTGTCGCGCGTAGCACCTGTCGACCAGGAATGACACAGCGCAGCACCTGTCGGCCAGGCATGACTTGACATCTCCACCGAAAGCTTGGTGCAAGATGATCGACACCACCACGACGCCAAACAGCGCCACCGCCCTGCGCTCATTCGTCCACACACGAAGATTCTGGAAGAACTGTCGTGCGTAGCACCTACCAACCAGGCATGACTCAGCGTAGCACCTGTCGGCCAGGCATGACTTGATAGTTCCACCAAATCTTCACGCCAGACGAAGCCGCTCCGTCTCCTGCCTCTGTCATCCAGCGCTGCTCCACAAACGATGCTCCCAAGAGAGAAACAACACTGCAATACCACCGTCGTCCGATCAAGTCAGATCTTAGGGTTTCCCCGAAGCAGTGCCCACCACTAGCAACCATCCAGGATCCACATAGTGCCCACCACTAGCAATCATCCAGGACCCACATAGTGCCCACCACCACTCAGCCCTCAAGGCGACGCCTTCAGGAAGGTCACGAAGTCAAGGACGCCGCCGCCGCCCACCGGAGTTAGGGTTTTCACCCGAGAGGCAGTGAGGTAGGAAGTGGAGGAGCATATGTAGACCGACGTCTCCAGGAAGAACAACGACACCCTTGATCGTCGTTGTCGGCGCGGCCGGCCAGGGCCGACCAATGGGTTCCCCCTTATCTGAATCTCCTCCACGAGCTTCATCCGCAGCCACAGCGGCAACGCCAGGAAACCGCAGAAGAGAAGCACACCGCGAGTATCTGGATCAATGAAAATCCAATCTAAACAGTGACGAGTACCACCACCTTGCGCTGGCCGACGACGTCCGGGCACCGGATCCAGAAGGATCTGACCCGAACTCGAGGACGCACGCGACCACCATGTCTTGCCCCTCCCGTAGCCGCTACACCGCGCTGCAAGAAAGAACCCAGTCATCGACGCGCTCCGCATGCTGCCCCTAGGATCCACATGCAGCGCCGCCACACCGCGCGCTAGTCCGGCGCCTCCTCACAAACGGCCGTCACGTGCCAGCCTTGTCGCGTGAAGGGGAGAGGATCGCCCCCGCCGCCCCTGCCGCCCAGGCTTCGCCCGGCGGCGCTGCTGGCAGCGGCGAAGATGAAGGAGGAGCGAGGGGGGACCGGCGGCGACGGCTAGGGTTACCCCCTGGTCGCCCACGGGGGCGACATGAGGGGGTTAGGGTGGGCGACGGGAGGGGCGGCTAGGGTTACGGGAGGAGATGTGATCGATCTGGGCACAAGAGAGCATTTTCAATTGTTCTTACGGGTTGGTTACGAAATCATCTTACGAACCAATCTCTTCTCGCCTTGAATTCAATTGTTGGCCCTGCTTTTGATTTCCTATCCAACCTGATGGGGTTATAGTCCTAGGGTAGGGTCATAGGCCTGCCCTGTAAGTCCTACCCAAGGACTACCCCCCATAAAGGACAAGGCCCTTAGTCAGTTCCGACTGAACTAAGGAGTTTCCATCATCCAGTCGGTAACAGGCCCTCGACCACCCAGTCGGAGACTAGCATTCGGAAAATATCAAACAAACCGACTCGATTCCACTCCATACACCATAACCCCCCTGGAGGGAAACGGTCGTACGTTTTCAGGTGCATTTATTAGCATTTAGGACGTGCGTTACCTGTAACGTAGGCATTCAATCGCCACTACTCCACCCCTGTATCAGAACCGTTGTGGAGGGCAGCGCACTCTATATAAGCCACCCTCCCCCGCTGGTGCAGGGGTTAGCAAATCATTGTATTCCATATTACACTCGACAACAAGCTCCCAGAGCACTGAGACGTAGGGCTATTACCTCCACCGTAGAGGGGCCTGAACTAATACAACCTCGCCGTAGCTGGGACTCTGCCCATCCTTTTCGTACCCTACACATCTACTGTCAGGCTTATACCCACGACAGTTGGCGCCCACCATGGGGCAGGCGTCTAAGTGACTTCCGGCGAGTTTGCGACAACTTCCTTTAGTCATATCGTCCGGTGGAGATTCGAGCATGGGTCATCAGATCTTCTTCGACGCTCTCTCCTTCATCATTGACGATTCGGCGTGGCTTCGGGATGCTCCTCTCGACGTCGAGGCGCTTCCCCGTCGCGGGGCTACGCACTTCCGTGGCGGCGCCCGCGACATTCTTCTTCTCCAGCAGTCGGCTCCGGTGTCGACCTACACCGCCGTCACGCGCCGCAACAAGCGGTCCCGCCGTCCGCGGCTCCAGCGTTGGGTGCAACACGCCCAGGCGCCAGAACGCGTCTTCACAAGTGGCGGTTCTAGAGTCAGTTGTGGTTGCCCCGCCATCCCAGCGCCCGGGCTCGGTTCCGACTGAGTTTCCTTCCGAGTACGCGGGTCGCGGGCCTGCATCAGAAGTACACATGGCCAATTCCCATGAAGATCCCCGTCAAGCTGGCCGGAACGAGCACGAGATCGGCGAAACGTCCGACGCGCGTCGTCCGCCTCGCCGTTCTGCCAGTCGGCACACTCGACGGAGCAACGTGGAGCTGTTCCGCACACCTCTCCTCAACTTGGCCGCGGCTGCCAAGATAGCCGATTCCCTTCAGCCGACTGATTCAGAGGCTGGCAGGGGAATCGAACAAATCCGTGCCCTGTTGCACACGGCGCAACAGCAAAATTCGGCGCTCTCCCAGTCACACAACAGGATCTACAATAGTTCTGTCCATACGAATACGCATCGGTCAGTTCATAGCCCTGGTTCTCATCAGCGACACAAAGGAGGCAGTCGTTCCATAAATCCCGAAGATCGTCGCCGTTCACGCACCCCTCCGCGGGGTGGGCCCTACGTGCCCCGACATCATGATGATCGGCGTTCAGTCGACGGCACTTACGACCCAAGGCCCGACGCAAGAGGGCATATCACCCAGCGGAGGCTCGACAGGGGCCGAGCCCACCGCGATGGTCACGATATTGACCGTCCGAGTGGAAGCAGGACCATCGTTTCTGGTCCCGAGTGTTTCAGTCGAGCCATCCGTTCGGCTGACATCCCTCCCAACTTCCGATTGGCGACGGGAATTAGCAAGTTTACAGGGGAGTCCAAGCCAGAAACGTGGCTGGACGATTACCGAGTAGCAGTCCAGATCGGAGGAGGAGACGACCATGTCGCCATGAAGCACCTCCCTCTGATGCTCGACGGCTCGGCGCGGGCATGGCTGAATCAGTTGGCCCCCTCAAGCATCTACAGCTGGGCAGATCTGGCCCGAGTGTTCATCAGGACCTTCGAAGGGACGTGCAAGCGCCCTGCTGGCCTCGTGGAGCTCCAGCACTGCGTCCAGAAGCAGAATGAGCCCCTGCGTGACTTCATTCAGTGTTGGACAACTCTCTACCACACAGTGGAGAACGTCACCGAGCATCAAGCAGTCTGCGCCTTCAAGGCACGCGTGCAGTACAGGGATCTGTACCTGAAGTTCGGCTGAACAGGCGACATCTCCATGAGCAAGATGATGGAGATAGCAACACGCTATGCAAATGGCAAAGAAGAGGACCGCATCCGAAGCGGCAAGCACAAAACAGTCGCTGATGAGATGGGGGCAACACTCGGAAGCACAAGCAGAAAGCTCCGACCGCTCCGCAAGCAGAAGCTGCAGCCGTAACCAATGCCAAGTTCAAGGGCAAAGGGAAGGCTCAGTTCACCCCCAAGAAGAAGCAGTTCAATAACCCCATCCTGGACCAGCCATGTCCGGTTCATACGAAGATGGACGAAGAGGGCAACCCCATATATGCGAAGCATACCACTCGACAGTGTCGCCTCCTGATCCAGGGGTTCAGCGAAGGGCAACCGAGTGAGAATGACCATGAACAGGATGAGGAGGATAAGGAGGATCCGTTCCCCCAAGTCCATGCAACCCTGATGATTTTTGCTGACGTTGAGAGCAAGAGTCGACTTAAGCTGGTGAACAGAGAGGTGAACATGGCCACCCCTACCAACCCCAAGTTCCTCAAATGGTCTCAGACTGCGATCACCTTCGACCAGTCGGATCATCCGGCATATGTACCCACCCCAGGGAGACAGGCTCTGGTCGTCGACCCGGTGGTGGAAGGAGTCCGACTACGCAAAGTCCTCATGGATGGCGG
The DNA here is from genome assembly GCF_904849725.1 of Hordeum vulgare subsp. vulgare. Classification (NCBI taxonomy): domain Eukaryota; kingdom Viridiplantae; phylum Streptophyta; class Magnoliopsida; order Poales; family Poaceae; genus Hordeum; species Hordeum vulgare. The sequence continues at coordinate 545,009,482 of NC_058520.1, forward strand.
CAGCGGCTTGAACATCATTTACGCCGACACACTCAAGGGGATGGGCATCCCGATGTCCAAACTCAGCGAGAGCAGCATGCAGTTCCATGGAGTCGTCCCTGGACGGAAGGCCAAGTCACTCGGCCAGATCGTGTTGGACGTCGTTTTCGGCTCCGACAAGAACTTCCGCAAGGAAAAGCTGACGTTCGAAGTGGTCGACTTCTAGAGCGCTTATCACGCAATTCTGGGTCGCCCAGCGTATGCACGTTTCATGGCCCGTCCATGTTACGTATACCTGAAGCTGAAGATGCCAGGCCCGAAGGGTGTGATCACCATCACAAGCAATCAGCAGCGGGCCGAAGAGTGTCTCCAGCAGGGATCGAGAATCGCCGACCAGCAGATGGCCGTCCTCGAGCTTGACGAGTACAAGAAAACAGTTGACCCCGCCGACCTGATGCGCTCGAAGAAGCCAGCTTCAGAGTCTGCATTCCAGTCGGCGGGAGAGAGGAAGAAGGTCAGCATCCACCCGATGGACGCCACAGCTGCCCCGACGAACATCTCCACCACCCTCGATCCTAAATAGGAAGCCGAGCTCACCCAATTCCTCCGTGAGAACTGGGACATCTTCGCATGGAAACCCTCTGACATGCCAGGTGTACCCATGGAGTTGGCTGAGCACCGACTGCACGTGGATTCCACCGCTCGGCCCGTCCCAGAGCGCCTGCGCCGGTCCGCCGCGCACAAGAGGAAGGCAATCGGGGAAGAGGTGGCCAAGCTGCTGGCAGCCAACTTCTTTCGCGAGGTTCACCACTTCGAGTGGCTCGCCAATGTTGTCATGGTGCCCAAGAAGGACAAGTCGCTCCGAATGTGCATCGACTTCAAGCATCTCAATAAGGTCTGCCCGAAAGACCATTTTCCGCTCCCCCGCATAGATCAAATTGTCGATTCGACTGCGGGTTGCGAGCGTCTGTCATTTCTTGATGCCTATTCGGGCTATCATCAGATCCGTCTGTATGGCCCCGATGAATTAAAAACAGCCTTCATCACCCCATTCGGGTGCTTCTGCTACATCACTATGCCATTCGGTTTGAAGAATGCAGGAGCTACCTTTATGCACATGATCCAAAAATGTCTCCTCGACCAGATCGGTCGGAATGTGGAGGCGTATATGGATGATATCGTAGTCAAGTCACGCAAAGGTTCCGACCTGCTGACTGACTTGGCAGAAACATTCGCCAACCTTCGTAGGTACGATATCAAGCTCAACCCCGCCAAATGTTCATTCGGTGTTCCCAGCGGAAAGTTACTCGGTTTCTTCGTTTCCGAACGAGGGATCGATGTCAACCCCGAAAAGATCGGGACCATCGTCCGAATGGAGAGGCCGGTCAGAATACACGATGTTCAACGGCTCAAAGGTTGCCTAGCGGCTTTGAGCAGGTTCATCAGTCGACTTGGTGAGAAAGCACTTCCTCTGTACCGACTCATGAAGAAATCAGATACTTTCGAGTGGACAGACGAAGCCCAAGTCGCATTCGACGACCTCAAAGTCGTACTTTCCACCCAGCAGGTTCTTACTGCTCCGCTCAGTAAAGAGCCCCTTCTTCTGTATATCGCGGCTACAAATCAAGTCGTCAGTACTGTTCTTACAGTCGAACGAGAAGAAGAAGGCAAAGCATACAAAGTTCAGCGGCCAGTGTACTACGTCTCCGAAGTCCTGACTCCTTCCAAGCAGAGGTATCCCCACTATCAAAAACTTATCTACGGGATCTACATGACTGCGAAGAAGGTGGCCCATTATTTCCAAGACCACTCGATGTCTGTAGTTTCTGATGCTCCGTTGTCGGAAATTCTCCACAATCGAGACGCGTCAGGCCGAGTGGCGAAGTGGGCGATGGAGATGCTGTACTGCGATATCAAGTTCGAGGCCAAGAAAGCTATTAAGTCTCAAGCTCTGGCTGACTTCATAGAAGAATGGGTAGAACAACAGCAACCGACCCACATCTACTCGGCCCATTGGACAATGTTCTTCGATGGGTCCAAGATGTTGAATGGCTCCGACGCTGGCGTTGTGATCATATCGCCAAAGGGCGACAAACTCAAGTATGTGCAACAGATACACTTTGATTCCTCCAACAACGAGGCAGAGTATGAAGCTCTCCTCTACGGATTGCGCATGGCCATCTCACTCGGTGTCCGTCGCCTGATGGTTTACAGCGATTCGGATTTGGTGGTCAATCAAGTGATGAAAGAGTGGGACGTCAGGAACCCCACCATGACCACATACTGCAATGCAGTGAGGAAGCTTGAGAAGAAGTTTGAAGGTCTAGAACTTCACCATGTTCCGAGACTGAAGAACCAAGCAGCTGATGAGTTGGCAAAACTCGGATCCACTCGGAGACCAGACCCGAGTGACGTCTGCCTCGAGCACCTCCACCTTCCCTCAGTCAAAGAAGATCCTTTTACAGAGGAACCAGTACAACCAAAGAGTTCAACAGATCCGACTGAAGTCGATGTACCTGCTGTGGTTGATTTGGTCATGGAGATTCTTGGTGTCATCCCCGATTGGACTGTGCCGATCATTGCATATATCCTGAGGCAGGAACTACCAGAAGATGAAGTCCAGGCCAGGCAGATAGTCCGCAGGTCGAAGTCATTCACTGTCATTGATGGCCAATTGTACAAGGTAAGCGTTTCAGGCGTTCTTCAACGATGCATCTCCCCAGAGGAGGGACAACTAATCCTGGAAGATATTCACTCAGGAACCTGCGGTCATCACGCCTCTTCGAGAGCAATCGTCGCCAAGGCATTCAGGGCTGGTTTCTTCTGACTGCAGGCAAACAAGATGGCTAAAGATATGGTCGACCGATCTGAGGGTTGTCAGTTCTACTCCAACAAGTCACACAAGCCAACATCTGCGTTGAAGACAATCCCTCTTGTCTGGCCGTTCGCAGTGTGGGGATTAGATATAGTCGGTCCATTTAGGACATACCAAGGGGGATACACACATCTGTTGGTGGCAGTCGACAAGTTCACGAAATGGATCGAAGCCAAGCCCATCAAGAAGCTCGACGCCTCAACAGCCGTCAAGTTTGTCAGGGACATCATCTCCAGATTCGGTGTACCTCACAGCATAATCACGGACAACGGGACAAACTTTGACTCGGACAGATTCAAAGGTTTCTGTACAAGCCAAGGTATCCGAGTGGATTTTGCTTCCGTGGCGCATCCTCAGTCCAATGGACAAGCAGAGCGGGCGAACGGACTTATTCTGCAAGGTTTGAAGCCCCGACTCCTGCGAGAGGTGGGACATGCCGCTGGCGCATGGGTCACCGAGCTACCTTCAGTTCTTTGGGGTCTTCGCACAACCCCGAACAGATCTATAGGGCGATCACCGTTCTTCCTCGTCTACGGAGCAGAAGCAGTCCTTCCGAGTGACTTACTTCACAATGCTCCACGAGTCGAACTCTTCTCCGAAGCTGAAGCAGAACAAGCAAGGCAAGACGGAGTGGACCTTCTAGAGGAGGAGCGCGAGATGGAACTGACTCGCTCAACCATTTATCAACAAGATCAGCGGCGTTTTCACGCGCGACATGTCAGGAGTCGTACGTTTCAAGCAGGCGACCTGGTGCTCTGAGTGGATCAGCAAAGACCTCACAAGTTGGCTCCTGCCTGGGAAGGACCCTTCATCATCTCCAAGGTGCTGAACAATGGAGCATACAGACTCTACAACGTCGACAGGGAGACAGACGAGCCGCGAGCATGGAACGGAGATCTCCTGAAGCGCTTCTACAAGTGACCGTCGACTGAAGCAATGTAAAGAACAAGTATTGGTGAAATAATATAAAGTAGATTGAGTTTTTTGCAGGTTCAAAGTTCTTCCGCGGTCGCAGACTCCGGTCTCAAAAAAAAAACTTAGCTGCGATCCAGAATCGCCTAAGTATTAAGTTTCTCCGAGTGTGCACTTAACGTCACACTCGGGGGCTTAGCTGCGATCCAGAATCGCCTAAGTATTAACTTTCTCCGAGTGTGCACTTAACGTCACACTCGGGGGCTTAGCTGCGATCCAGAATCGCCTAAGTATTAACTTTCTCCGAGTGTGCACTTAACGTCACACTCGGAGACTTAGCTGCGATCCAGAATCGCCTAAGCACCCGCATGCCTCCGACGGTATCCTACAGGTACACTCGGGAACTCAACAGACCCTCATTGAGGCTCATGTGGATGTCAAAACAACTGACAACTACATGAGTTGCAGACCCTCATTGAGGCTCATGTGGAGGTCAAAACAACTGACAACTACATGAGTTGCAGACCCTCATTGAGGCTCATGTGGATGTCAAAACAACTGACAACTACATGAGTAGCAGACCCTCATTGAGGCTCATGTGGATGTCAAAACAACTGACAACTACATGAGTTGCAGACCCTCATTGAGGCTCATGTGGAGGTCAAAACAACTGACAACTACATGACTTGCAGACCCCCATTGAGGCTCATGTGGACGTCAAAACAACTGACAACTACATCAGTACAAAATCGCCCCGAGTGCGACCTGATAGTCGCACTCGACAACCTAGCTGCGATCCCGTATCGCCCAAGTACTCTTCGACCTCCGAGTACGTCCTACCAATCCACTCGGCGATCCTACCGATCCACTCGGTGATCATACAGATCCAATCGGAAATTCTACGGACCCTCAATGAGGCTTATGCAGATGTCAAGACAACTGACATGTTCCGAATGTTTGCCTTTGGCTTCACCAAGAAACGCCAAACAAAAACTCGAGTCAAAATTGCAATAGAAGAGCAAAAGATTCGATTCAAGGTTCAAACAAAGATAGTGGGTCGGTGTGGACCAAGCTTACCCACACCGAAACAAGAATGTGACGGCCAACAACAGTGGCCAAAGTTTCTTACAAATCAACACTCGGCATACCGAGGATAAAGTTTTCTTACGCGTTGTCTGGATTGGCGCCAGGACTGGAGGGCTCCACGAAGGTGTCCAGGTCGATTCCGTCGGCGATGCGGGTGGCACTTTCAAGGAAGGTTTCCATGAAGTCTTCGAATAGAAGTTTCTTCGTGTTGGCGACCTTCAACGCTTTCAGCTTCTCCTCGCGCACCTCCTTGCAATGCACTCGGACCAGGGACAGAGCAACATCTGCACCACAGCGAGCCGCAGATTTCTTCCATGACTGCACTCGGTTGGGGACCTCCTCCAGTCGACTCATCAAGTTTTCCATCTCCTGCCGCGACTCATCTTCCGACCAAAGCTCCTTGTCGATCCGGCCGACGACTTCTCTCAGTCGACCGATGAAAGGACCAACTTTACCCACGCGAATGTGCGCTGCGAGCAGGTCTCGATTGGCGTCCTCTCCGAGTGGAATCTTCTCGCGAATAGACCGCTCCACGTCAGCTGCTTCAGCTTCAGCGTCCACGCAAAAATCTGCAAACACAGGGCAAGCAAACAATCAGCGCCGAGTGTAACGCACGTACCACAAGCACTCGGAAAAATAGGACTTACCACCCAGACGCGTCATCATCTGCCGAGCCCAGTCACTGACGTATTTCTCCTGCGCTATACACCGTTTGTTCAGCACATCCATTTGTCCCATCAGCGTAGACCTTTGCTTCCCCATCTTCTCAACTTCAGCAGTCAGCGCTTAGTTCACTTCACGAGCCTGCTCCAACGACTTCTCTCGTTCCGCCAGCACTTCCTTCATTCCAGCCATTGCAATCAGTGCCGCATCCAGCTCACCAGCAAATTGCACCTTTTCTGCCCTGAGAGTCTCATATGCTGTCCCCATCTCGCAAGTTTTCTGCCAGTCAGCGCCAAGAGACGATCAGACAAATCCAACAATACCAAGTCTAAGTTCTTCAGTCCCCTGCCGACGCAAGCAGTCGACAGCGGTCTCGGGGACTACACCCAGTGGGTTCACTGAGAGTGACCCCACTGGCATGCAACTCAAACAGGTCCGCCCTATTGAGATTCATGACAACACCTACGCCTACAAGGCTAATACCACCCGACCTGAGTAAAATTACTCTCGGAGACTCTTGCAGTAGGTGCACTCCGAGTGCCCCAACTGTTAGCAGTCGACCATATTATTTACGAATTCAGAGACAATATGCATAAAGACAACTGCCGGTGCAAGCACTCGACAGAAGTCTCGGGGACTACACCCACTGGGTTCACTCAGAGTGAACCCATTGCAAACATCATACGGCATCCGAGCACACCTAGTGGGTTACAAGAGAAACAAGAGAAAAGCAAATACTTACTAGACTACTTACTCGGATATCGTCCCGTAGCTCCAAGCTACGCTGGTACAGAGAGGCAATGGAGTCGTACGCCTTCTTGGCTTCTCCCACCATCAGCTCTGCCTGCACCATGGCTCCCTTGGCCGCTCCCACCTGATCCTCCGGGAGGTTTTCGATGTTGAACTCGAAATTTGACGGGCTTGGCATCGTTGGAAGCTCCTTGGGCATCCCAAGGCCCGTTCCAGTCGGTTCAGTAGCCACCAGCGCCTCCTAAGTCGGCGGCACGACCGCGGCAAGAGCAGTAACTAGCGGGGCAGCCTCAAGGACAGGCTCTGCAGCTTGCTTAGGTCTCCCCTGGTCGCCCTCATCCACATAAATCGCCCCTGCCGGACCGAACGGCGCGGGATCTCAGAAAAAGAAAGGGGCAAGACCAAAGACAGAATCCGCGATGCGATAGTATAAAATTCTCGGAATCGCTACAACGCACCTGGCTGGGATGAGACGACGTTGTCCGCGTCCATGGGGTCATCCTCCTGGCACGCTGGAGAGGTGGCAGAGGTTTCAACCCTGTCGAGTGAAATTCATTCGACCAATAAAACAGCAGTCCAATCGGATATCAGAGGAAGTTAGAGGAATAGTACACTTACGTCGAGGTGACGGGAACGACGACCTTATCCGCGGCAAAGCCTTCCGAGGTTTAGACCCACTCGGTTTGGCCACCTTGGAAGGTTGACCCACGGGCTCGACAGCAACGTCCCTGACCCTCTTGGTGCTCCGAGCACTCGGAACCACGGGAGCAGCAGGCGGAGCACTCGAGGATGCCGGAGGGGCCGAGGGAACCGCAGGTTCATGTCGGAGCTTGGTCTGGTACTCTGGCAGCGGAGGCGGTGAGTCCTGCTCTTCGCCTTCCTCCTCTTCTTCACCAGACTCCTCCTCCATCTCCCCACTGTCGGAGACATACTCGCCGCTCTCCACACTGCCTTCTTCCTCCTCCTCGAACGGGTCCCCGTTCGAGACAGGAGAAAACCAGTTGGTCCACTTCTGCGTAAAATACAGTCGGCCACATCAGACGATAGGCAGAGATTCAAGAAAGCGATAAAACTAAGGCAGATACGTGCACTCGACAAATAGTACTCACCTGGTTCGGAGGAGGATTGTCCCCGCTGAAAGCCCTCACTCGCCGAGACCCTCTGGGGTTCTCACAGGCGCCTGTGATCTGGAGCACCCACGACGCCACCGTCTCCTCGGTCACGCTCAAGACGTTGGTCCGAGTGGAGTCTTCGGGCCCCGTGTAGTGCCACATGGCGTGGTCGCGAGCCTGCAGTGGTTGTATGCGCCGACCAAGGAAAACCTCCAGCAAATCCATGCCGGTGACTCCCCTTCTGATGACGTCTACGAGTGCGTCGACCAGGGGCTGGATGTCGATCTTCTCCGCCTTCGTGAGCGCGAGCTGCTTAGGTGGAGCGGGACGATCTAAGCTAAAAGGAGGCAACCCTGTCGAGGCATTCGGGCAGGCAACGTCTTGGCTGTAGAACCACGTCGACTGCCAGTTCCTAACCGACTCACTCAGCTGAAGAGCGGGATAACTACTCCGACTCTTTTTCTGGAAACCTAAGCCTCCGCAGAGTTGGAGAAGATGTGTTTTATCATCCGACTGGCTGAGTCGTTTGATAGTTTGAGATCTAGCAGAGAATATATGTTTGAACAACCCCCAATGGGGAGGGCAGCCGATGAAGCACTCGCACATAACTATGAAAGCAGAGAGATGGGCAATAGCATTCGGGGGAAAGTGGTGAAGCTGTGCCCCCAAGTGGTTCATAATGCCCTTGAAGAAAGGATGCGGGGGCAGAGAGAAACCTCGATAGACATGGCTGAGCAGCAGGACGCGCTCCCCCTCCCGGGGCGCCGGCTCGACCTCATTCTCCGCCGGCAGCCTCCAAGACTTGTGCACGATCATCCCGTGCTCCACCAGCTGCAGCAGATCCCCCTCCGTCACCGTGGAGGGGAGGAAGTCACCTTGGATCCACCCCGCCGGCAACGGCCGCTGCCACCGCTGAGCAGGAACCGCCGCTGAGCAGGAGCCGCCGCCTTCCCCTTCTTCTTCCTCGCCTCCATCTTGCTGGTCTGACCCTTGGTCATGGCGGAAGCTGCGAATCCGCGGAGGGGAAGGAGGAGTGGAGAGGTTAGGTGCGCTGGAGGCGGCGAGGAGGATGAAGCAAAGGCAAAAGATCCGGCGGGCGTAACGAAAAACCCTTGCCGCTGGGATTTAAGTAAGGTTCCGACTGGGTCGCTGGCAGGTGGTCTCGAAACCTTATCCCCCGACCGACCACGGCGATATCAGTGGAGAAGTTGAAGGCGCGAGAATCGAGGCGTCAGGCGCTACTTGAGCGCGCTGGCGTCATCCCCGCTAAGCGCGCGGAAACCGAAATTTGAGGATCCCGGAAAATCCGCCGCTGTCAATTGACTGGTCACGTCAAGAGATACCCTGGAAGCACTCGGTTTCTGACAGTTTGTTCCACAAAGATTTCCACTCGGATTGTTGGTCAAAGAAGATAAAATGGATCGAGGCAAGCAACGCCAAAGTCACATCCGTTCCAGTCGGATCCAAACTTCAAGCATCGCTTCGTCGTTCCAACCCCAATCCATTCGGGGACTAATGATGGGGTTATAGTCCTAGGGTAGGGTCATAGGCCTGCCCTGTAAGTCCTACCCAAGGACTACCCCCCATAAAGGACAAGGCCCTTAGTCAGTTCCGACTGAACTAAGGAGTTTCCATCAGCCAGTCGGTAACAGGCCCTCGACCACCCAGTCGGAGACTAGCATTCGGAAAATATCAAACTAACCGACTAGATTCCACTCCGTACACCGTAACCCCCCTGGAGGGAAACGGTCGTACGTTTCCAGGTGCATTTATTAGCATTTAGGACGTGCGTTACCTGTAACGTAGGCATTCAATCGCCACTACTCCACCCGTGTATCAGAACCGTTGTGGAGGGCAACGCACTCTATATAAGCCACCCTCCCCCGCTGGTGCAGAGGTTAGCAAATCATTGTATTCCATATTACACTCGACAACAAGCTCCGAGAGCACTGAGACGTAGGGCTATTACCTCCACCGTAGAGGGCCCTGAACTCATACAACCTCGCCGTAGCTGGGACTCTGCCCATCCTTTCCGTACCCTACACATCTATTGTCAGGCTTATACCCACGACACAACCAAAAACTAAAAACTATGACAGAAGTCCGTAACTTAATTTTGTAGGATGTGGTCCGTACGTGTAGAATTGTTCTTTTTACATGGGAGCGCATGCTAGGTGAAGAGATTATAGGGGCGAAAGTCCAAGCAAACACACAAAGCATCAGAAGAAGAAAAGATGTAGAAGCAAACCGAACCCCTCGTGAACCCTCATGTAGACGGGGAGCTCTATCGAGGATCTCATAATGACAACATCTGACCGAGGATCTGACAACACCAAAAGCAAAAACCACCAGAATATAGGATTGTAAGGGGCTAGGAGCCACATTTGAGGATCAACAAAAACACAGTCAAAAGGCTTCAACAACCAAGACCGACTGGATCAACAGAAACACAGTCAAAAGGCTTCAACAACCAAGACCGAGTGGATCAACACAAACATAGTCAGAAGGCACAGACAACCAAGACCGAGGGACGACATCGATGTGTCATCGACGAGATGGGGGACAGAGCACAACCTAGGTCCACAACACCGATGTGCCCCCCACGGGTGGCTAAATTTTGTGTTTTAACCAAGTAAATTGAGATGTTTTTGTATTTCTATCCTTTTGTTAAAATAAATCGAGATCTGATCCTTGTTTGTAAAATAAAAATTGTGATCTCATTGTTTTCCTACTGCAAGGCCCCATAATGATAGGGTATAACAACCTACGGCCAAAGTTCCTGACGGTAGGATTGCACACCCTATCGTAACAATTTCTAAGTCCCACATCACGCACCCTACCACCAGGCACCTGGCCGATAGGGTTGCATATGCTACCTTAACACCTATGGCGGTAGGGGACCTTGGCGGTAGGGGACCCTACCGCCATGGGGTCTGGCGATAGGAAAAGGATCAGATCCCGAATATTTTACAAACAAGGATTAGATCTTGATTTACTTCACTAAAAGGGTCGAAACACGAAATTTTGCCACCACAGATTGAAAGGCTGAAGGGTGATACTTAACCCACAACACTAATGTGCCGTGACGAGGCTGAAGGATGATACTTAACCGAAGTCTCCTCAAGAAATGCATATGCTCACAAGGGACCGCCTATGAATGTAAACTAAAATTTTGATCCGTGGCAATTGTTTCTTTTAATTCGGTTAGCAAAACTAGAGACCAAAAATGGCAGCCAAAAATAGCTAGTCGGCGTTTTGGTTAACCGGTGTATTCAATATGGTTTTTGGTGTATACGACATACCAATGCATGAATATTTCATTTTACGATCGTACCCTTCACCGCTCACAACGAGTTGTTGCCTCCTTCTTACACATGCTAGGTGGGACTAAACAAGCAAGATCTTGTTTTTCTTTTGTTGTCGGCCTACCGCTCGACACTTTAGGAAGCCCACGAAGTAACATCGCTGATCGTGTGGACCAGCTAGCTTTAGGCATTGCATGCATGTAGTCATTTATGTTTGTTGTGGGCCTTGCATGTGTGTGATCACACAACAGTGATGACGTCCTAGTCACACACGGGCTAGGCTTGCATCCATAGCAAGATAAGCAGGGCGTGATTATGTGTTGCCCGCAACAATTTCTATCGCATGGTCGCGTGCAGGGTGCTGCTGTTGGGCTGACCCAATGACCCCGTCTGCTGCCATCACACTAATGTCACCCATTTTTCGAGAATTTTTTTTCACATTTTTGCATACGTTTTTTGCTTCATTTATTTTCTATTTTTATTTATAAATATTATATATATATATATATATTAGTAAGACATTTTACATGAAATTAATAAATGTTAATCATGTATTTCATAAAAGTTCTACATATATTAAAAATATTAATCATGTGAATAAAAATATTTATGACATTAAAATAATTTATGAGTTAAAAAATGTATCTGTCATTCAGAAAAAATGTAAAGAATGACCAAATAAGTCAAAGAAAATGTTCAACGCATTCTAAAAATTTATATACCATTTTAAAAAATCTTCAAAAGTTTTTATGAATTTTCATATTTTTTTTATAAAGTATAAAACATTGCTGACTGTAAAAGAATATTTCATACAATTAAAAAAGTGGACGAGACATTTTACAGAAAAAATCCGTTGATTCAAGAAAAATCTTTGTGATAAGTTGAAAAATGTTTATAGAATGGAAGATAAATGTCCCCGTGGGTTAAAAAAAATGTTTATTACAATCAAGAGTTGTACAACCTGTATTTGAAAAAAAAATGTTAATTTGCATAGTAAAAGTGTTCAAAACCATGTATTTGAAAATTTTCAAAGTATATTATTGCAATGTTGCATGTGTGCTCTAAAAATGTACATTGTGTTTTGAGAAAACAGAAGACATGTGTGAAAATAAAACCCAACAAAAACTGACGTAAAAAAAGGAAAAAAATCCGATTGGACGTAGGTCTTATCTACACACCAGAGCGGACCAAGATTGGCACCAGTTTTGTCAATAAAATTACCAACACAAACTAGTTGGCCAACCAATAAATCTCGGTTTGGTTGGAAACCCTGAAAAGAGTTGCTTCTGCATGGTGTACAGTAGCCAAATTTAAGAACCTCCTCGAATTGTTTATTCACGACGAGCGGACGACGGACACATACACGGTTTCTGTTTTGCTTAGTTTGCGTGGTGCATAGTGCCTACATTTGCCTACTGTTGGCTTGGTACGCAGTGGCGTAACCCATGCCATGTCTTCCATACTTCAAGGGCATATTCAACAATGAAAAATATCAAAACTGGCCTTTTCCGAAACAAACTGAACAAGGTTTAAAAATATTTTAAATAACTATCCTTTTTTTATGGCGTCCGGTCCTGGAACATCATGGTAGATAGCATGATGTCATGGTCAAGGACGCTACATCGTTAGAGTTGACCACACCGTGCTGTCGGCCAGGGTTGGATGGCGCCGTAGTCCACAACGCCATCCTTACTAGCACGACGTCAAGGGGCGTCATGGAGTTTGAGTGAACAAAACGTCAGACCAAGGTCGAGGTGTCCCATCCCGACCCATAGCATATGTTATTCCCCCTCGACGGTCACCCCTCTCCCCCATCCCAAATCTCACGGATTCTTGAAATAGGTGAATCATCCACCCCTTCAACCGCTCAAGGTATTCTCCTCCGCCCCCCCTGTTTTTATTTGTTGAATCTCCACATTGTACTGATTTGAAGAAATCCCAGTTCATGCAAATTTCCAATTTTTATTGGATATTTGCACTTGTATTTGTTAGGTATGGTTTAGGATTTGTATGATAGGGTTCAAGTTTATCATGGCATCTCCCCAATGGTTTGTGCATATATTCGGTGCGTGATTACCATATTCGGTGTATGCACAATTATTGTATAGATATTTTCAGGTGTGTGCATATGTGTGTACTTATATGGATATTTATGCGTATATATTTATTTGCACATGTATGTATCTATTTGTGTATACAAAATTTAGTGAGTGAACATTTATATATGTATGTACTTGCACATGTATGTATCTATGTGTGTATAATTGTGTGGGTATTTGCACGATATTAACTAGGCTTAGAGCATCTCTAGTGGATGGTGTAAGTTTGAACGTGTATATCTTCATATACACGTTCATATACACGTTGTTAAATTATACACGTCCCAGTTTTTCAGTGAAACGTGTAAATTAGGACGTGTATATTTCAACGGCTATATTTTCAAACGGCTATATTTCCAATGGCTATATTTTCAAACGGCTATATTTCCAACGGCCATATTTCTGATCTATATAAACCACCCTGAGTCACCTTTCTTCCAGCACACTTCTACCTGTGACTTCTCTTCTCACCTAGATTTCTCTATCGTCTCTCACACAACACAATGAACACATCCACTTGGGACATGAGTTCTTCGTCATCTTCATCTGGCGACGATGAACTCATACTTGCAACATTCGCCGAGCGCGAGGAGGAAGAGAGGAAGAACGCTCGACGCCATGGCGGTTCCAAGCATGGACGTCAGTCAATCGATCGAGGAAGAGATGCCGGATTTCTTCTTCTGTGGAACGACTACTTCAAAGAAGTTCCTCGCTTTCCCGAACATTTGTTTCGACGAAGGTTCGTAATTAGTACACTTCTCTACTTTGGTTCTTTTTTCATTTCCCTCTCTCATTTACTTTTTATGCATAGATTTAGGATGTCGCGTACTTTGTTCAACCGCATAGCTGGTGGTATACTTGAGCATGACTATGATGGTTATTTTACGCAAAAAAGAAGTGCTTCTGGAGCTCTTGGGTTACATCCTCTACAAAAGATGACCGCGGCAATGCGGATCCTCACATATGGAATAGCAGGTGATGGTGTTGATGAGTGCATCTGGTCCGCTGAGGCTACTAATTTAGAGTCTTGCAAGAAATTTGTGATCAAAGTTTGTGAAGTTTTTGGGGAAGAGTACGTGAGATCTCCAAATGAAGAAGACATTGCTAGGTTACTTGCAATAGGGGAGGAAAGAGGATTTCCCGGTATGTTAGGGAGCATAGATTGCATGCACCGGGGGTGAAAAAATTGCCCCAAAATATGGCATGGCATGTTTAGAGGGCATGTGAACGAGCCCACTATGATCTTGGAAGCAGTTGCTTCACAAGATCTTTGGATTTGGCATGCTTATTTTGGTTTACCAGGGTCTCTGAATGATATAAATGTTCTTCAACGTTCTCCTGTTTTTACAAAGCTAGCCGAAGGCCACACTCCTCAAGTGAATTACAACATCAATGGCCTTGTCCTCATCACTAGACCAATTTTTTCCTTTGTTGGATTTTGCTTTCTCTGTTATTGCAGAACGATGTTGAGTTGATGGAGTTGCCTGCTCTCCAATTGGACTATTTGGTTGTGTTTGTGTGTAACCAAAATCAATGGTGTCCAAGAAGGCTTGGTCATCATCCATATGACTTCAAATTAACAACAATAGTTCAATTGGCAGCTATTTTACATCACAATCTGAATCAAAATGACAGCAATAGATAAAAAAAGCGTGTAAAATTGACAGCAATCTTAAAGTTCAGAAGTTTCAGTCCCGTGGCTGCCTCTCCCTCCCGTCGCTGCCTCTCCCTCTCAATCTCGTAGCTGCCTCTCCCTCTCCCTCCCGTCGCTGTCTCTCCCTCCCCCTCCCGTCGCTGCCTCTCCCTCCTCTGCCCAGGCCGCCGCCTCTCCCTCCTCTGCCCAGGCCGCCGCCCCCTCCTCTGCCCAGGCGGCTGCCACCTCCTCTGCCCAGGCCGTCGCCCTGCCCCTCCCGTCGCCAGATCTGGCTGCAGGGCGTGCGGCCCCTCGTCCCCGCCCTCCCGCTCATGAGCTCGGCCAGGGAGAAATAGTTACCTTGAGCGGCGGCCGGAGAAGAACGCGACGGCGATCTGGCGCGAGGTAGGGGCCGCGGGACGAAGCAGCCGAGCTCACGAGCGTGGCTTCGTCGTGGTTGTTTCCACGCCTCGTACCGTCGTGGCTGGACGTGGATATTTCACACCCCCGTTTATACGAGCCGCTGGGAGTCGTTGGGCAGTAAAAAACTGCCCAGATCATGTATATTTACTATACACGTTCATATAGAGGATCCATTGAAGATGCTCTTACGATGCATTCAATATTCAGTTTTGCAGGATGACTCTCACCAATGATACGTACATTAAAGTTCACCATGTGCGGTACATGGTAGAGGATAGAGGGATTTTGTGACCGACTAACCCTCAGGTCCGCGGCCGGGGGGCCTTGCTGATTTGCGTTGGTTACCCTCCAAGCTTAAAAGATCATGTAGCATAATGAACGCATGTATTTTTTTCAGTTATGAAACCAAGGTATCATTTCAATAGGAAGATCCATAAGACTATGTAAGCGGTACTTGCACACAAATAGCAAATTCTCACAACCCAACGTGTGTAGGGGTTGTCAATCCCTCGTGGGTAAAGTAAGGATATATTAATAGATGCATATAAGAGTGATAGCAAATAAAACGCAACAAGGTATTTTTAGATTATTATTATGATATAGATCTGAAAATAAAAGAGCAATAAAATGGAAAAGCGAATAGCAAAATAGGGATTGCAAATAGATGATGTGAAGTAGACCCGGGGGCCGTAGGTTTCACTAGTGGCTTATCTCGAGAAAAAATAGCAAACGGTGGGTAGACAAATTACTGTTGGGCTGTTGGTAGAAGAGCAAATAATTATGACAATATTCAACACAATGATCATGTATATAGGCATCATATCCAAAACAAGTAGACCGACTTCTGCCTGCATCTACTTCTATTACTCCAACATCGACCGTTATCCAACATGCATCTAGTGTATTGAGTTCATGGAGAAACAGAGTAATACCTTAAGAACGACGACATGATGTAGACAAGATTTATTCTTGTAAGAATAGACCCATCGTTTTATCCTTGATAGCAACGATACATGTGTGTGTCATGTCTCTTTCTGTCACTTAGATTGAGCACCGCAAGATCGAACCCATCACAAAGCACCTCTTCCCATTGCAAGATAAAAGATCAAGTTGGCCAGAAAAAAACCAAATATCGGAGAGCAAATACGAGGCTATAATAATCAAGCATGAATATGACTTCATAGATCTGGTCATAAACTCACAATTCATCGGATCCAAACCAACACACCACAAAAAAATGAGTTACATCATATGGATCTCCAAGAGACCATTGTATTGAGAAGCAAAACGAGAGAGGAATCCATCTAGCTACTGCCTACGAACCCGTAGGTACGATATGAACTACTAACGCATTATCAGAGAAGCACCAATGATGATGACGAACCCCTCCGTGATCGTGTTCCTCTCCGAAACGGGCTCTAGATTGGATTTCGTGGCATCTGGAACTTGCAGCGGCTCAAACAATTTTTCATCGACTCCTCTAGGATTTTCTGAATATTGGGGTATTTACAGACCTCAGAGACGGTGGAGGAGGTGCGTGACCCCCCCCCCCCACTAGACAGTAGGCCGCGCCAGGGGCCCTGGTCGCGCCCTGGTGCCTAGTGGGATGCCTCGGCCTCGTCTGGTGATCCTCCTTGGCTCCTAGGTTTCCTTCTGGTCCAAAAATAATCTCCGTAAAGTTTTGTGGCATTTGGACTTCATCTGATATTTATTTTCTGCGTAGGAACAAAATAGCAAAAAACAACAACTGGCACTATACACTATGGCAATGGGTTAGTTCCAAAAAATTTATAAAGTTGCTATAAAATGATCATAAAACATCCTAGAATGATAACATAATAGCATGGAATAAAAAAAATTATAGATACGCTGGAGACGTATCATGGGTCGTGATTAGATGAAGTATACACGAAGCATCCAAGAGACTGGGCTTCTTCCTTTCATCACACCCGTGTACCGTTCAACGCCGAAGATGACCCTTATGCGACCAGGTTACTCATTGCATAATATCATCCAGAGACACATAGTGTCCACTACCATTACGGGGAGAAAAGCATGACTTCACAAGATGTTTGAATGATCCTAGCGCTTATTATCATTGAAGACCATGTTTATTTTAGCACAAATTATGAGGGATGGCGTGCAGTATGGTGGAACACGTCGGGAAGGAGCCGGGGGTGTCAAGGAAGTCTGCTGGTGCAACTTATGCTTGGATTGATGAGAACTTTAAGGGGTGCTCTCCGATGCTCATGAAGATAGTGAAACAGTGCAACAGTATGTTCGTGTATACTTGTGGTATGTAATCACCCGTGTTCTTTTTTTACCGCACCGACGTGAATGATGCCTTTATGTGGCTTAAGTTATTTTCTCGGTGGGAGCTTAAACTTAGTTGGGGTACCTCGACACTAGCTTATTTAAACTTTTCTCTAATTTTTATTTAAATATTTCTCATGTGTGTAGTTGGACGAGGCGTACCATAGGGGCACGGAGCTAAAGAAGAGCACCCTAACAAAGGAAGTCAATATCGATGGTCCGATGATCCTCCTATCGATATGGAGTTGCTCATGTTGGGCAGCCAACGCCTATGCGTTTCAACGAGTGAGATGATCACGATGACCAAGAATGTACACCTACATTGACGTATCAGTGGGACAAGGTTGAAGGTTTCATTGATAGTTCAAAGACTATATACTTGCACTAATGGCACTCTTGCATCTACCTCAAAGTTAAAAGGCAGGATCGATGCGAGGACATCTACCGCAAGGTTGAACTTGAGGGCTGGATAGGAAGGCAACATGACCTCTAATGAGGATATGAAATAGGGCCCACCTCCCTGTTAATGTATATAGCCGTACTTCCCCTAGAGACCAACTGCATGATCCAATTAATCCATCTATAGTTGAGGTCTCTCCTCTCCAAAACGCAACAAAGGTAATCTAATTCTAATAGGTCATGTGCCATTTGGAAGTCAAGTTTCAGGAAAACATCCAACTGGCTTTTGGCCTTTATTTCATGGAGAATGAGGACCCCTCCCGAATATTGTGAACATTAGCGAACGCGAATTGATGAAGATGGATTAATCAATCCAGTATCACTACGTTGTTCTTCCTAGATGACAGCTAGGCACACCTTTTTTCTTTCGCATCAGATATTGGATAATTTTGTTCCATAATCGCCATGATAGTGTGGAACCCGGTCCTTTCTAGGTCGTATGGAAAATGTGTTTGTTGTATAAGTCTATCAATGCACTGTAAGAAAATACGGACTTGCTAAAACTTAGTTGGGTGAGATTTAAACAAGTCTCGGTCGACTACGTAGCCATTAGATCTTTGCATGGAGATTCATGTTGGACTGAGCATCGTGCAATGGACCTCCCATCACTTTGTCACGCCGTTTGTAGCATATCTTCCTACAGGTCGCAACGTGTCGTTTCACCGGACACAACATCTGTCCTCGTTAATTGTAGCACGTCGTTCCACCAGTAGCAACATCTACCATTAATGGTTGCAACATTTGGGATGTACTCCCTCCGTTTTAGTTTATAAGTCCGGCATGTGTATCTAGGTCGTTAATTTGACAAACTTAATGAGAGACATATATTATAAAAATTATATCATTAGAAACTTTAGATGTTCTATTTTGTAATGATATAATTTTTATGTTAAATAATATATTTTATATAAGTTAAATTGACGACCTAGGTCCACGTGCATGTCTTATAAACTCTGACGGAGGGAGTAGCATCTGTTCTCGTTGCTTGCATCACTGCTTACAACATTTTTCGTCGCCAATTACAGCATCTAGCAGTGCCGCTTGTAACACCACAACTACGCCGACATCACTTGACTCGACCGAATTCTAGAATTTCCATGAAAATAATGTGTTTCCTTTGCTTCAAAATCTAGAAATGCTGCTCGCAAAGAAATACATGAATAAACTTCATTTCATTTGACGATCCACCAATACCTCACCAAAAGTACACAGCCCGAAAACACAAAAGTACGCACACAGCCGTATGAAGAGGAACAAATCCAGCGGGCAGAATGAACAAGCATCAGAATTCAGAAACCGATGTACGTAGGCGTACGCAAGACTATGCAGCGGCGGCGGTGGTAGTTGGCATAACGACTGACCCCAGTGGCGGTGCCTCCTCCGGCGGCGGCACGACGTAGCTGGCGAGGTCCCTTGGCTTGACGTTCACGCGGAGCCCGTTCTTCATGAAGAGGGTGAGCGACATCTTCTGCTCCACCTGGTGCCCCGGCACGAGCTCCACCGAGTGGCGCAGCAGCACCGCCGACGCGATGGACTTCATCTGCAGGTAGGCGAGGTCCTTGCCGAGGCACGTCCTCGGCCCGCCGTTGAACGCCACGAAGCGGTACGCGTCCTTGACGGGCTCGAAGCGGCTGCCGTCCGCCGACAGCCACCGCTCCGGCCGGAACTCCACGCAGTCCTTCCCCCATATGCTCTCCATCCTCCCGACCGAGTAGATGGAGTAGGTGATCGCCGAGCCGGCGGGCACCACGGTGCCGTCGGGGAGCACGTCGTCTGCCACCACGTACTTGGAGTCCTGCGGCACCGACGGGTACAGGCGCAGCGTCTCCGACAATGCCGCCTTCAGGTACACGAGGCGGTCCAGCTCGTCGAAGTCGAGCGGCTCCTCGGCCCAACTCGCCGTGTCGTCACCGCGCGTCTCGCTGAGCACGGACGCGATCTCGAGGAGCACCTTGCGCTCCACGTCCGGCCTCTGCATGATGGTCCAGAAGAACCAGCTGAGCGCGACGGACGACGTGTCGCGGCCCGCGAGCAGGAAGTTGAGCGCGATCCACTGGAGCACGTCCTCCGGGAACGCCTTGCCATTGCTGTCGCGCTTCTTCATGAACCGGGACAGCAGGTCGTCGGACGGTGTGGCCTTGCGCGCCGCGATGGTCTCCGTCATGAACTGGTCCACCACCGCGAGGCTCTTGCGGAGGCTCTGCTCGCTGCCGATGCCCAGCGCCTTCTTGATCCGCCACAGGAAGCTGGGGAACAGAAACCTCTGCATGGTGGCCAAGGTGGCCTCGTCGAAGGCGTTGGCGAAGGGGTTCTCCGACAGATCTGGCGACAACGTCTCGGGATCCTTGCCGAAGGTGAGGCCGCAGATGTTGTCGAAGGTGAGGCGCAGCAGGAGGTCCTGGAGGTCGACGCCGGCGGCGGCGTCGCAGTGGTCGGCGAGGATACGCCACAGGCGGTCCTTGATGGAGCGGTTGGCCCAGCGCGCCATGGCCTGGCGCAGCGTCCGGGTGGTGAACTCGAGCGCCGCCGTCTTTCGCTGGAGCAGCCACGTCTCGCCGTCGGAGTTGAAGATGCCCTGGCCGAGGAGGTCGTGGAACGCCGCCTGCCACATGGGGCCCTTGGGGTAGTTGTCGAAGCGCGCGCGCAGGATGTGCTCCAGGTTCCGCGGGTTGCACGTCACCGTCACCAGCCCCTGCCGCCGCGCCACGAACGGCAGCGGCAGGATGCACGTCTGGTACGTCGCCGCCTCGCCCGTGGCGCGGAGGTTGTCGGCGATCCAGTCGTGGACCCGCTTCCGGTTCAGCACGACGCTGGGGAGGCTGCCCACGAGCGGCCACATCGGGGGGCCCGACAGCCGCCTCGACAGCGCCCAGAACCACACCATGTACGCCGAGGCCAAGGCCACGACCGTGGCGGCGATGGCGCCGGCCGGGTGCAGCTCCAAGTGCAACGCGCCGGCATCCATTGCCGTGGCCATGCGCGCCACGTAAAAACAAAGCTTGTAATAGTGCTTGCTACTGTAAGTGGTGATGTAAACAAACAAGGTGGATTTAGGGCCCCTTGATTAACAAATGGCGCGGTGCTTGGTGAGTTGGGAAATGTGTTCGGCGCCCTCGCGTATATATATGCCCTGCACATTAGCCGTGTGGAATCGTTTCACCTGGCCATAGTCTTGCTAGGTTTTGAATTCATGATCGGGCATAAAACTAATGCGTTGCTCTCGTCCATACTTCTTGCCTTGACGGCCGTTCTTCTCAACAAGAAAATTTCTGGTGATGTCGCTCACTCGACTCTAGTGCGCGTGGGCGTAGAGTGAGTAAAATAATCGTGGTTGGTAAAGAGTGCAACAGAAAGCGATGAGGTGTTACTGCAGAAAATTCAGGGTGTATTGTTTTTTGTTTGGCATCGACTGCCCTCGTTTTTCCTCTCTTGTTTGCGCAGGACTAGAGAAAGGTAGCCCACAGGTTTACGAATCCATTCCGTACGTGCTTGAGTTACTAGAAGGCACAAGCTGAGGAAGCAATGCAACGAGCTTGCAGGCGATATCAGTAGGTGAGAAACATCTCCCCTTCCAACCATCATACAACCAACCGAACCAGAAAGAAACGTATTCGACACATGCCGACTCAGACTGGTGTACATGACAAGTATATCAAAAATCCTACACACGGACCTACTACGGACTTTTACAGAGTTTCCTCTAAACTAACCCTCAAGTAATGTTAAAGGAGTGTTAATCCTTATTTCTTCCCTAGTCTCTCGCGACCAGGGTTCTCTAGTCCTCCGACGGCCCGCCGTCGTGAGTTTTCAGCCGGCGATCTCTTCGACGCCCTACAGCCCCCCTCTTCCCTCTGCCCTAGTCCCTCTCCTCTCGTTACCAGGGATCCCACGGGGTAACTGCTCCCGAGAAAAGGAGATCCAAAGCGAGGGTTTGGGGTTTTACGGTCTGACTAGATCCGGACACCTGATCATGTGGGGATCGCAGGAGAACTTGGGGAGGCAAGATGAAGATATTGGATCGACAAGCAAACTGCTGGAGAGATTAACGCTGCAAGAGGATGAGGCTGATGATCTGATCTGGGAGGAAGAACTGGATGCGGAGGAAATTAAGCCCAAGTGGCTAGCCCTAGGGCGCTTGCTCACTACAAAAACCTACAGTCATAGCGCCCTGATTACAGATATGAGGGCCGCATGGAACCCGGCCCTCAAGGTGACTTGGAGAAGGATTGATGCAAATTTATTCTCTATTCAGTTCAACTGTCTTGGAGATTGGAATAAGGCTATACACAAGGGGCCGTGGGACTTCAAAGGTTATGCACTAATCTTGGTTGAATATGATGGGTTCACCAACCCAGAGAAAGTTAGACTAGATAAGATTGAGACGTGGGCTCAAGTTCATAAGTTACCTGATGGTGTGCTAAAAAGTGAAAAAACTCTGGGGAATTTGGCTCAGCGGGTTGGCGAGGTCCAAGAGGTCCAAGTCACACTGCCTAATGGTTTTGTGGGTGAATTCATCCGTGTTAGAGTCAAGCTTGACGTGAATAAAAAGCTCACCCGGGTGGTTGGCATCACGAAGGGGGGTGCAACGGAGAAGTACTTGGTGAAATTTTAGAAGCTTCCTACCTTCTGCCACGCTTGCGGCCTAATGGGACATTGGTATGAGGAGTGCGGAACGGGTGAGCATGATACAAGTAAATTTGAAATGGGGAACTTCATTCTGGCCCCGAGAAGGGGTAGGGGAGGTGGTTGTGGAGGCAGAAGTAATGGAGGCCGAGGGAGAGATGATCGTCCATTTGATCCTACCTACGGTAGAGGGCGTGAGGATGAGGAGGACATTGGGGTTGGTGCTTTTGGAAGAGGACGAGGACAAGGTCTGCATGAGTCCGCAAATTGGAGGTACAATACCGCATATAATAGGCAAGCTACGAATGAACCAGGGGAATATATGAACGTAAAACATCCTGATCTAGTGGGGGAGGAAACCACCATGACAGAGAATGATGAAATCCTGGGTTTGGATGTAACCAGATCAAAGCTGATTCAGGCAATGGATACCAATGTGTTAGGAAAGAGGTATGCAGCGGACTCGGGTTTGGCAGCTATCTGCAACAGGGATGATATACCACAAGGGGCAGGAGGAGTCATGGTGCCGGCGGGTAATACAACAAACAAAGTTGACATCTTTGTGGGAGGAGAAAATGGAAGCTTTACTCCGATGGGGACCCCGCAGAAAAATGCAAACAAGAAGAAGCTGAAGGGTGTCGATGGGGAAGCGGTGGCACAAATGTCTGAGAATGGATCGGCGGCCTCCCTGGTGGAGGACCGCCGGGAGTAATGAAAACCCTAGCTTGGAACTGCCCTGGAATGCTCTCGTCCACGGCAGTTCGAGAGCTCTTGCTGTTGCAAGGGCGGGTGAGAGCGGATGTGTTTTTTTGTCTGAATCACATGTGAATAAAGCAAAGGCAAATGAGGTCAGGATTAAGCTGGGGTTCGATCATGTGCATTTAGTAGAAAGTGATGGACGAGCTGGAGGACTTGCACTCTTTTACAATAATGCAAATGAAGTGGTGTTGAACTTCTCATCACCAAATTTTATTGATGGTTTTGTCAAAGATGGCAACGAAGTAGCATGGCGCATGACTGGATTCTACCGAGAACCTAGGTGGGATCTAAAACACCTATCATGGAATCATATGAGAACATTACATAGTAATATGGAGGGGTCTTGGATGATTATCGGAGATTTCAATGAGATCTTAATAGCAAGTGAGAAGGAGGGGGGAAACATAAGACCACCGCACTGTATGCAAAACTTCAGAGATTGCGTGGAGGAATGTGGACTTCATGAAGTTATGCACATTGGAGACAAATTTACATGGAGCGGGGGTGATTAAGGAACGGCTTGACAGAGCTCTATGTAACGAAGCATGGGCAGAAAAATTCCCATATGCAGTAGTTATACATGAACATCACACACACTCAGACCATCGGCCACTAGTATTGGATACAAAATACTATGCTGATGCACTGTCAAAGCAATCGAAAGGTGAAAGACGATTCGAAGCAAGATGGCTGAGCGAAGAGACAGTGAATGAGATTGTTAACACGGCATGGCAGCGAGCACACTTAGCAGGAGTTGGGCCATCACTGTCGGATCGTACTCGAGCTGTTAAAATGGATCTGGTGCAATGGGACCGTCATAATTTGAAGGGACCTAACCGTCGTATCCAAAAGTTGGAAAAAGAACTTGAAAGGGCAAGAAGGGGACAACTAACTAGTGAAACCAGACAAAGAATTAAGGAAATTCAAGTCCTGATAGAGAGCTTGTTGGACCAAGAGGAGATAGTCTGGTTACAGAGAGCAAGAGCAAATTGGTTGATGCACAGTGATAGAAACACTTCTATCTTTCGTAAAGCAGCATCAGCCCGGAAGAAGAAAAATTGTATTAAGAGATTGATGGATGATATGGGGGTATGGAGAGAGGATACACATGAGATTAATTCGATCATCACAGGATATTTTAGTGAGCTATTCACGTCCCAAGTTTCAGTGTCAGATGTTGATGCCTTGAATCAGGTGCCATCCAAAGTTACATTCGAATATGAATGAAGTTCTCCTGGATCCATACACAGCAGAAGAGGTTAAGAAGGCGTTGTTCTCTATTGGTGATCAAAGCCCCTGGGCTAGATGGACTACATGCAATCTTCTACAAGAGGTTTTGGTCTATGCTAGGGGATGATCTGGTTTCTGCGGTGTTAAATACAGTAAATTTGCAGATCATGCCTCAAGGGTGGAATGAAACAACAATAGTTATGATCCCCAAGCTGAATTCTCCAGAAAAGGTCACCCAGTTCCGGCCTATTAGTTTATGCAACGTTTTGTACAAAATTATCTCAAAGATGATCGCCACGAGATTAAAACCATTCTTGCCGGAGATAATCAGCCCAACCCAAAGCGCCTTCGTCCCAGGGAGATTGATTACAGATAACGTGCTTATTGCTTATGAAAGATTGCACACTATTAAGCAAAAGAAAACAAGCAAGGATGGACGGTGTGCGGTCAAACTTGATATGCAGAAAGCATACGACCGAGTTGAGTGGGTGTTCTTGGAGGCGATCCTTTTAAAGCTCGGGTTCCATGAAGATTGGGTGAAAATGATCATGGTGTGCATTTCCTCGGTTGAGTATAGGGTGAAATATAACACAACGGAAACAGACTCCTTTAAACCAACTAGAGGCCTTCGACAGGGGGATCCGCTATCGCCATATCTCTTTCTCCTCTGCACTGAAGGGCTCACGACTCTCTTGGCGCAAGCAGAGGCCGAAGGTGAACTTGTGGGAGTTAAAGTATGCCGGGACGCACCGGCAGTAACAAACCTGCTGTTCGCGGATGATTCATTGATCCTAATGAAGGCAAATGCAGCTAACGCCTCCTGTTTAAAATCAATACTGGATCGCTACTGCTCGTCATTGGGGCAACTAGTAAGTGTTCAAAAATCGAGCATCTTTTTCAGCCCGAGTACGGAAGCCAATGTTAAAGCTGAAGTTTGCACAATCCTGGGGATCATGACAGAAGCGTTGTATGACAGATACTTGGGGCTCCCATCTAATCTGGGGGTCAATAAAAGCGATGATTTTCAATACCTTATTGATCGACCGGTTCAAAAATTGATGGGATGGAAAGATAGATGCCTATCTGCTGGGGGAAAGAAGTGCTTTTGAAATCAGTTGCACAAGCCATACCAACTTATGCTATGTCAGTCTTTAAAATTCCTAAAAAAATCTGCAAAGGAATTACCGACGCGATATCTAGATTTTTGTGGGGTGATGATGCAACGAACAGAAAGATTCATTGGTTCTCATGGAGAAAGATGTGTATCCCAAAGAAGTTTGGAGGTATGGGTTTTAGGGATATCCACTGCTTCAACCTTTCTCTCCTAGCAAAACAGGCATGACGTCTTATTGATGCGCCAGAATCGCTATGTGCGACCATTCTCAAGGCGAAATACTACCCAAATGGTGATCTACTGGCCGCGACTCTTAAACCAAGATCATCGTATACATGGCAAAGTATTCTGGCAGGGGTAGAAACACTCAAAAGGGGATATATCTGGAGGATTGGTGACGGGAAAAAAGTTAACATCTGGGAGGACTCATGGATTCCACAATCACCGAACAAAAAAGTGATAACGATCAGAGGGAGCAACTTGACATCTAAAGTTTCTGATTTGATTGATCCGGTGACGAGGGACTGGGATATCCAGCTTGTGAATCAAACGTTCTGGCCGGTGGATGCTCATCGGATCCTAGCGATTCCCTTGCCCGTATATGACATGAATGATTTTATTGCATGGAGTCCTTCGAAGAATGGTGTCTTCTCAGTTCGACCAGCATACCAAACGGAATGGAATTCCCGTTTTGGCGCCCTAATACAGGTCCGTACAGGATCATCATCACCTACCGACAAATGGAAGCTGGTATGGAGCTTGGAATGCCCAGCTAAAATCAGAATTTTCATATGGCGAGTTCTGCAGTCTGCTATCCCTTGTCGGACAGTCCTAATATCTAAGCATATGAAGGTTAAAGTCCAATGCCCAGAGTGAAAGAAGGGGCCAGATAGCATCCGCCATTTCCTGTTCGAATGTCCAAGATCATCAGAGGTATGGAAACATTTGGGACTGTATGAGATTGTTAAAAGAAAATGCACAAAATAGAGTTCGGGATAGGAAGTGGTTCTTGAGCTATTGCATATGGACGCTTCAGAAATCATCATATTGGGGTGCCCTAAACTGCGAGAGATAGTTGCTACCGCTGCTTGGTACTTGTGGTTTGAGCACTGGAAGGTCTATCATGGGGATGAAATCCAAACAGCGTCTCGAATAGCCCTAGCTATACGTGGACTATCGGCCAACTTCAGTATTGCATGTGCTCACACAGCAAAAGTTCGAACTGGGGGATGGAATAATCTGCCGCAGGGATATGTTAAACTAAATGTTGATGCAGGATTTGACCAGGATCTTCTCCAAGGCTCGGTTGGGGCTATCATCAGGGATCAAAAAGGTCAGTTCATTGCGGCGGCAAATGAAAGGATTGATATCTGTTATGATTCGCACACGGCAGAAGCTTTGGCGGTCAAATTTGGAATGAACCTTGCAAGAACTATAGGGTGCAGCAAGATCGTGGTCAACTCTGATAATTTGGAGATAGTGAAGGCTCTAAAAAAGGGATACTCTTCCTCGGCAGCTTCGGCAATCATCGACGACTGCTTCTTCTTGGGTTCGGAATTCAACCGTGTTATATTTGAACATTGTGTTAGAGAAAGTAATCAAGTGGCGCATGAACTAGCTAAGTTAGTAAAGTTTTCTCCCCCTAGCTGCTCGATGGACTCATCTCCACCTGAGGTTATCCCAGCAATTGTAAATGATATGATCACTCTTGTTTTTGAATAAAGTGAGAGGAAGTTGTCAAAAAAAACCTCAAGTAATGTTACACGTACAAAACAATACAATCTTTTACCAAAAAAATAACTTTTTTATTGCAGATTAAGGAGGAGGAGGGATCCAAGGTTAGTTAAGTTGAAACCATCCTAATCAATGTGTAAAAGCGTGTAAACCCTCATTGCCCCCCACCCACCCACCACCACCACCACCACCACCAATTTTCCACGTATGTTACTTCGTTGGTCTGGTATTTGATCCCTTGGTGAGTGCATCATTACTCCAAGTGTATGGCTATCGACCCTCAGCCCTTTGTGCCTACATGCGATGCACATGCACACCCAATCCCTATGAGCACCTCCGAGAGACTGAGACGGCATGTCATCTTAAAATTTACGAAGTCATCGTAGGCACGTGTGCATCGCCGGAAATTCTGAAATAAATCCACGAATAAATGCGAGCACCAGGATTTGAACCCTGGTGGGCTGGGGATAACATGGTCCCTCTAACCATCCAACCATATATTGGTTCGGTGTCGTTCCTCGATCTTGAGTTAACTCTTTTTTTTGGTGCATGCTATTATGATTAGAGATTATCACTTTTACATAAAAAGAACAAGAACCGAACCAAAATGTGTTGACTGAATTTTCTGATTTATTCGCTTTATGGTGTACTGTTCGGTGTTCCATCGCTAGTTGTTTGCTGTTTGGATGTATCCTTGGTTTTCATCCTATGTAAACCGAACTGGTTATCATATCATATACACCAAAGTGGGCCTTTCTTTCTCTACCTTCCCTGCTTTATTGGCAGGTATAGGCATGGCCCAAGGCCCATCTACAATGGATACCCACACACAACCCAATTCACCCTACCTTTGCCTATTGTAATCACTCTTGCTGCATTAGTTTACATCTACGAAAGGACTTCAATCTCTCAACCTAGTCCTCTAAACCTTGGGGTTAGGTATACTACCACGATGCTTGGCTACAATAGCTCTTCGACAAGTGCTCATTTTGACTTGGATCTTGAGCACCGGTCTTTCCATTCAAGCTCTCCCCAAACTGTAGCATGATGTCGGTCTTCCACCGCTTGAGGAGCCCCCACGGAGGAAGCGGTGACCCGATCGCTCGGCACCAAACCAGCAAACCTTCACTAACCCCTCGCAAATGCACGATGAAGAAAGCCAGTTCACCCCCTTCCCAACAGCAAAATAATCCACACATGTGAGAGGTCCTATTCAACATACAATGGGTCGAAGGACAAGTTGTGCACCCTCCAAGCCACTCGCTTCAAATAGATGGCCAGTAGGCCCAGTTAGGCTTCAACCCATCCGGTGAAGCGATGGAACAAAACAGATAGGGGGGAGTTGGAAAAATAGAAAGAACAAATAGGATGGTCCTATAAAATAAAAACATGTCCATGCATTTTTTAAACAAATTGTTAAAAACTGTTCGTGAATTCAAAAAATGTTTACATAGTTGAATTTTTTTGTTTGTATATTTAAAAATGCTTGTGGAATTTAGAAAATATTAGTGATTTCCAAAAATGCCCGTGGGCTTTAGAAAAATGTTTCGTGGATCTAAAACATGGATTAATTGAAAATTAATATATGTTTGGAATTAAATACAAAATCCCTAAAATTTAAAAATGTTTAAGAATTTGAGTAATATTCAAGTATTTGATATTTGTTTCTTATTTCAGAAAATGTTCCTGGATTTTAAAAATATTCTCTGATATTTACAACATGTTCCCTAGTTTTTAGAAACTATGAATTTGAAAATTACATGAATTAACAAAGAGGAATATATATATATATATATATATATATATATATATATATATATATATATATATATATATATATATAACATAAAATTGGCACACTCAAAAAGATCCAAATATAACATTCCCAAAAACAGTGGGAAAGGCCAAGATCACCTTAGCAGTGTGAGGTTCACGTGCAATAGGCCCAATGACACCTCACAACCATTTACTACTGAAGCAAAATAATCCGTACGTTGCAACGGGACAAAGAAATGCGTGATCATTTTTTAAATCAGCAAACATTTTATGAATGAAAAACTATTTTATAAGTCACAAGCCATTGTTTTTTTTTTTGAACTTTTATAATATTTTTCCATTCATGATCATTTTTAGAATTGAATTTTTTTGCACAATTTCATTATAAAAAGTACTTCATGAACTTTTAAAAAATCATGAACATTGTTTGATTTCTCGAATATTTGTTTTCAAATTTCAAACATTTTCTGCAAAATCACGAGTATTTTTAAATCCACAAACATTTTATAATTTATTAAACATTCTACTTCAAAATTCCCACTTTTTAAAATTTTCAAAAAAATTTATGTGTCCTCCCCTATTTTCGAAATGGGGAGGAGAAAGCATTCTCTGCATCCGTAGAAACGAAATACTTCTCGAGAAGCGAAGAAAGCTGTAAGTGACGCACGAGGAATGACAACAGTGGGTATGAACAGAGAAGGCGCTAATTAGGCGGGCGGGATCAAGCGAAGCTTGGATGGACCGGAGCTCGTACTGTATAAAAGTATATTTTTCAGTTGATTTGGTTAAAGTTATAGAAGTTTGATTTAGGATCAACCTAAAACTAAAACCATGTTTGGTTGGAGGGAATTTGTGATACGGAATTAAAGTTTAAGGATACAAGGCATATTATCCATTGTTTAGGTAGGGGGCAAAGGAGTTGAGGAGAGAAGGGAAAAAGGAATTTGTTAATTCAGGTGGGATAGAGCTTCCTCCCAAATTCTCATCGATAATTCCCACCACACATCAAGTAGATTAACACTAAAATTCTACTCCATCCGTTTCATAATATAAGACCTTATTACATACATATTATGGAACGAAGGGAGTAATTCCAAGTCTGATCTCTAGACAAACTCTCTTGTAATCTTTCATTCCCTTCCCTTCAGACTGCCAAACACGCTGGAAGTAATTTGGAAAGGGGGAGTAGCTTGGGAAGTAAACAAACATTCAGGTACTGGATACAACCCGCAAGCAAGAGTTTAAGCAGACGAACCAGAGTATACCCAACCATTAATCAGAACTCCGAATAAAACACAGCAAAGAGATTTCATCGAGATACAAAGCAAGCCGGCCAGCACGAGCGCCAGATGAGATCAGGTCCGCTTGACGGGGTCGACGTTGTAGACGGCGATGACGGACCCGGCGATGCTGGCGAAAACGACCCCGTCGGACACGATACTGAGCAGGAAGTTCTTGAGCAACGGGGACAACCCCGGGGACGCGGCCTCCGCGACCTCGAGCAGCACCAGCGCCACCGCCACGGCCGCCGCGGTCAGCCCGGCCGTGAGCTTCTCCTGCACGGATGCGGAGGACACCGGACGGCCGCCGCCGCACTTCGCCACCACGCGCGCCTGCGCTGCTGTGCGCCGCCGCCTCCAGCCTTGCCGCCCCGCCGCATGCTGGGCTGCGCCCGCCGCCAGGTTCCGTCGCCCCACGCGCCCCTCGGTCTCGCCTTCACCTCTGACCACCGTTGCGACGCTCGCCGGCGCCGGAGCCGCCGTCGACGGGTCGACCTCCTCCTCAACCAGATCAGGACCGGACCGTCCTGATCCAGCCTATCCCTGGACCGGTGGAGGACAGGGGAGTTTTTGAAAAAACGAAACGTTTTTTCCCACTTAATGTAGGACGACGGGTTGATTTTGAAAAAACAGGGGGATGTTTTTGCAAAACTTTCACGACGGACAACAGAAGCACTAAATGCTTTATTATTAGGAGAGAAATATGAGGTCAAAGACGATAAACAATCTTGATGCACGAGGAGCCTATGTTCCAAGAAAGCTTAGAATGTGTAGGTATTTCTGTTGAGTTCACCATTAGAAAAAGTTGTACTATCCTCAGTTATGTTGACTTGGCCTATATAGATGAAAAAAATGAGAGGGGTGGACCTTGACGAAATAAGATAGAAGGGACTCGTACTCCATTAATTTGAACACATCATATTTCATGTGACCCAAAGAACCATCTATGAGGACACATCATCTTCAACCCGCCTTCCGATCATACAAAAAGAATCATGAGAAAAAGGGTCAGGCGGGGGGAGGGGGGGCTTTATTCAACACCAACGACAACACTGTCATCCCATCACAAGCGAACAAAAACCTACATAATTTCCAAGAAACGGAAATTGTGGCTTCCATAAGTATATCGGGGCCTCCTTGCACACCCTCACGGTGTGAGCCAACGAAGGAGGAGGTCCGTAATCTATCGATGGAGGAGAATGACGACGGAGGATGAACCCTAGATTGCTATTGGGGATGGGGTCACGTCCCATACTACTGGTGTATGGAGAATCCAAACCAAATAGATTAGAAGACCTATGTCGCTCAACGTAAGCAAAACCTGGAAACCGGTTGGAACAAACGTTGGTGTCCCACAACTTGATTGGATCTAAAGTAATCCTAATCACTCCATCTCATAGATTTTCTTTTGTAATACTATGACATATAGTACTGTACATTGGCCCCTCATCTCTGATTTAATCTCCTTTTGCCCTTCTGCAATGATACTCAATCTTTGTAATTGTTATCTATGATTGCGAAAATATATAGTAGAGATGGCGGTGAGAACCGCCTCAATTCGTATGTTGATTCTTGCAAATTGCTTCGATAGGGAAGCGGTGATTGTACTGGTTGTTTGCTGCACTAGAGAACTATATGTAATTTTCGTTAGATTTGAGGTGCTTTGTACTTATGATGAACTTTTATAATAGATCTCGATCATTTTTTTACGTATGTTATAATAGTTTTGTTTAATTTTTCTTCGATCATAGGGTTTGAAACCTTCTTCAATTATTTGGCACAATTGTGTCAAAAAAACTACTAACGTGAGACTGCATAAGAAACACCCAATTAGTAAAAGTAGAAGTATCTATTTATGGAGGGGCCAAGATGCGTTATATGAGGCATGTGGAAGGTGCGAGGACCGAAAGACATAGGTGGAGGTACCGCGGAATCAACACTTCACCCATTCTTCCCTTGGGTAGGATTAGGTGTCAACCCACTAGCGATGCTCTTTGGTAGAGTTAGCATCCACTTTCGAGGTTAGAGCTTCCACTGTCAACTCTCGAGCGGTGTTGGCTATACTAACACCATTTAGGAACTTATCCAACATGGCTTGTACTTCGTCAACCATAGATATTTTAGGTGTAGCCATGTCTTCATTAAACTCGTATCTAGTAACCGAAGTACTGCCACAACGATAATGGAAAAATAACCGTCCCTATTATCGTCAGCCATACTCATTAGAGAGTAAACCTTTTAATAAAGAGACGAGGCTATGATACCAATTAAAATGACCGGTATGATCGACTAGAGGGGGTGAATAGGCAACTAACATTTTTTACTTTCTATAAATTTGAGGGATACAATTGTAATATAGGTACTAGGTGGAAAACCTATATGCAAAGCTCACAAATAACAACAAGGTGGATAAGATACATAATAAAGTCGGCTTGCAACAAGTAAGTGAAGGAAAGAATAAACCACAAGTGCATACGACAATGTAGTTCCCGAAGTTCCCTCCTTTATGGGAGGTGTGTCTCTGTTGGAGAGGTGTGGTGGCACGATGCTCACAATGATCGTGTCTCACATTATTCTCCTCATGCCCTGGCACAATGCAAGGTGTCACGATTCCGCTATCTGGTGCCCTTGAAGTGGGCGATCACAAACTTCACAAACAAGGTTGGGCAATCTCGACAACTTAATTGGAGGCTCCCAACTATACCGTAAAGCTTCACCACAATAGAACTGAGTTGTGAGGTGACCTTTTCTGTCTAGGGTTTTCAAATGCCCAAGATAAATATGACCCATAAGATAAAGTAGGGGGAATCAAATTTCCTCTAGTGGAGGTATAGATCTAGATCTTGTCTTCTAAATTCTAGAAGATCAACAAGTTTGATTGGCTAGGGAGATACATGGGGAAGATAAAGCTTTTGGCAACAATGAAGGGGAGAGAGCAATGGTCATCTTGGGGAACAAGACCCCTTATAGTCCATCCCCAAATCCAACTCTTACTAGTTTTACACTGAGAAATACTACCAATTTCCCTTATAGGTCGCACGAAAATGTGTAGGCGATAGTACTGCTCAACCAAAACCCCCTTTAGAGTATCAATGCAAAGCTAGAGCGGTACAACCACTCACGGGTCGAGTGATATGGTAGGTGTTGGAATTATGCCCTAGAGGCAATAATAAATATAGTTATTATTATAATTCCTGTATCAAGATAATCATTTATTATCCATGCTATAATTGTATTGAATGAAGACTCATTTACATGTGTGGATACATAGACAAAACACCGTCCCTAGAAAGCCTCTAGTTGGCTAGCCAGTTGATCGAAGATAGTCAGTGTCTTCTGATTATGAACAAGGTGTTGTTGCTTGATAACTGGATCACGTCATTAGGAGAATCACGTGATGGACTAGACCCAAACTAATAGACGTAGCATGTTGATCGTGTCATTTTGTTGCTACTGTTTTCTGCGTGTCAAGTATTTATTCCTATGACCATGAGATCATATAACTCACTGACACCGGAGGAATGCTTTGTGTGTATCAAACGTCGCAACGTAACTGGGTGACTATAAAGATGCTCTAGAGGTATCTCCGAAGATGTTAGTTGAGTTAGTATGGATCAAGACTGGGATTTGTCACTCCGTGTGACGGAGAGGTATCTCGAGGCCCACTCGGTAATACAACATCACACACAAGCCTTGCAAGCAATGTAACTTAGTGTAAGTTGCGGGATCTTGTATTACGGAACGAGTAAAGAGACTTGCCGGTAAACGAGATTGAAATAGGTATACGGATACTGACGATCGAATCTTGGGCAAGTAACATACCGAAGGACAAAGGGAATGACATACGGGGTTATATGAATCCTTGGCACTGAGGTTCAAACGATAAGATCTTCGTAGAATATGTAGGATCCAATATGGGCATCCAGGTCCCGCTATTGGATATTGACCGAGGAGTCTCTCGGGTCATGTCTACATAGTTCTCGAACCCGCAGGGTCTGCACACTTAAGGTTCGACGTTGTTTTATGCGTATTTGAGTTATATGGTTGGTTACCGAATGTTGTTCGGAGTCCCGGATGAGATCAAAGACGTCACGAGGGTTTCGGAATTGTCCGGAAACGAAGATTGATATATAGGATGACCTCATTTGATTACCGTAAGGTTTTCGGAGTTACCGGGAATGTACCGGGAATGACGAATGGGTTCCGGGAGTTCACCGGGGGGGTGGGCAACCCACCCCGGGGAAGCCCATAGGCCATGAGGGTGGCGCACCAGCCCTTAGTGGGCTGGTGGGACAGCCCAAAAGGGCCCTATGCGCCATACAAAAGAAAATCAAAGAGAAAGAAAAAAAAGGGAGGTGTGAAGGAAGGGAAGGACTCCCACCCACCAAACCAAGTCCAACTCGGTTTGGGGGGGGGAGCCTTCCCCCCTTGGACTCGGCGGACCCCTTTGAGCCCCAAGGCAAGGTCCCCTCCCTCCCACCTATATATACGGAGGTATTGGGGCTGATTTGAGACGACTTTTCCACGGCAGCCCGACCACATACCTCCACGGTTTTTCCTCTAGATCGCGTTTCTGCGGAGCTCGGGCGGAGCCCTGCTGAGACAAGGTCATCACCAACCTCCGGAGCGCCGTCACGCTACCGAAGAACTCTTCTACCTCTCCGTCTCTCTTGCTGGATCAAGAAGGCCGAGATGATCGTCGAGCTGTACGTGTGCTGAACGCGGAGGTGACGTCCGTTCGGTACTAGATCGTGGGACTGATCGCGGGATTGATCGCGGGGCGGATCGAGGGACGTGAGGACGTTCCACTACATCAACCGCGTTCTCTAACGCTTCTGCTGTACGGTCTACAAGGGTACGTAGATCACTCATCCCCTCTCGTAGATGGACATCACCATGATAGGTCTTCGTGCGCGTAGGAAATTTTTTGTTTCCCATGCAACGTTCCCCAATAGTGGCATCATGAGCTAGGTTCATGCGTAGATGTCTTCTCGAGTAGAACACAAAAGTTTTTGTGGGCGGTGATGTGCGTTTTGCTGCCCTCCTTAGTCTTTTCTTGATTCCGCGGTATTGTTGGATTGAAGCGGCTTGGACCGACATTACTCGTACGCTTACGAGAGACTGGTTTCATCATTACGAGTAACTCCGTTGCTCAAAGATGACTGGCAAGTGTCGGTTTCTCCAACTTTAGTTGAATCGGATTTGACCGAGGAGGTCCTTGGATGAGGTTAAATAGCAACTCATATATCTCCGTTGTGGTGTTTGCGTAAGTGAGATGCGATCCTACTAGATACCCATGGTCACCACGTAAAACATGCAACAACAAAATTAGAGGACGTCTAACTTGTTTTTGCAAAGTATGCTTGTGATGTGATATGGCCAACGATGTGATGTGATATATTGGATGTATGAGATGATCATGTTGTAATAGAAAATATCGACTTGCACGTCGATGGTACGGCAACCGGCAGGAGCCATAGGGTTGTCTTTATACTAACGTTTGTGCTTGCAGATGCGTTTACTATTTTGCTAGGATGTAGCCTTAGTAGTAATAGCATGAGTAGCACGACAACCCCGATGGAAACACGTTGATGGAGATCATGGTGTGGCGCCGGTGACAAGAAGATCGTGCCGGTGCTTTGGTGATGGAGATCAAGAAGCACGTGATGATGGCCATATCATGTCACTTATGAATTGCATGTGATGTTAATCCTTTTATGCACCTTATTTTGCTTAGAACGACGGTAGCATTATGAGGTGATCTCTCACTAAAATTTCAAGACGAAATTGTGTTCTCCCCGACTGTGCACCGTTGCTACAGTTCGTCGTTTCGAGACACCACGTGATGATCGGGTGTGATAGACTCAACGTTCACATACAACGGGTGCAAAACAGTTGCGCACGCGGAACACTCGGGTTAAGCTTGACGAGCCTAGCATGTGCAGACATGGCCTCGGAACACATGAGACCGAAAGGTCGATCATGAATCATATGGATGATATGATTAGCATAGGGATGCTTACCACTGAAACTATACTCGACTCACGTGATGATTGGACTTGAGCTAGTGTAAGTGGATCATGAACCACTCAAATGACTAGAGAGATGTACTTTTTGAGTGGGAGTTTAGCAAATAATTTGATTAAGTTAAACTCTAATTATCTTGAACATAGTCTAAGTCCACTTTGAATATATTTGTGTTGTAGATCATGGCTCATGTGACAGTCATCCTGAATTTTAATACGTTCCTAGAGAAAGCTAAGTTGAAAGATGATGGAAGCAACTTTGTAGACTGGGCTCGTAATCTTAAGCTAATCTTACAAGCTGGGAAGAAGGATTATGTCCTTAATGCTGCGCTAGGAGATGAACCACCCACTACGGCTGATCAGGATGTTAAGAACGCTTGGTTAGCACGTAAGGAGGACTACTCAATAGTTCAATGTGCAGTCTTGTATGGCTTAGAACCGGGACTTCAATGTTGCTTTGAGCGTCATGGAGCATTTGAGATGTTCCAGGAGTTGAAGTTTATCTTTCAGAAGAACGCCCGGATCGAGAGGTATGAGACCTCCGATAAATTCTATGCTTGCAAGATGGAGGAAAACTCGTCTGTCAGTGAACATGTGCTCAAAATGTTTGGGTACTCAAACCGTCTAGCTGAGCTGGGGATTGAACTCCCGCAAGAAGCTATCACTGACAGAATCCTTCAATCACTGCCGCCAAGCTATAAAGGCTTTGTGTTGAACTACAACATGCAAGGGATGAACAAGTCTCCCGGCGAGTTGTTTGCGATGCTGAAAGTCGCAGAGTCTGAACTCCGTAAAGAGCATCAAGTGTTGATGGTGAATAAGACCACTAGTTTCAAGAGAAACGGCAAAGGCAAGAAGGGCAATTCGAAGAAGAGCGGCAAGCCTGTTGCCTATCCGACGAAGAAACCCAAAGCTGGACCTAAGCCTGAAACGGAGTGTTACTATTGCAAGGGTATGGGTCACTGGAAGCGCAATTGCCCCAAGTATCTGGCAGATAAGAAGGCGGCCAAAGAAAAATCAGGTATATTTGATATGCATGTTATTGATGTGTACTTAACCGGCTCTCGTAGTAGTGCCTGGGTATTCGATACCGGTTCTGTTGCTCATATTTGCAACTCGAAACAGGAACTGCGGAATAGGCGAAGGCTGGCGAAAGATGAAGTGACGATGCGCGTAGGAAATGGTTCCAAGGTTGATGCAATCGCCGTCGGCACAGTGTCACTTCAGTTACCATCAGGATTAGTGATGAACTTAAATCATTGTTATTTAGTGCCTGCGTTGAGCATGAACATTATATCTGGATCTTGTTTATTGCGAGACGGTTACTCTTTTAAGTCAGAGAATAATGGTTGTTCTATTTCTATGAGTAACATCTTTTATGGTCATGCACCTAATGTGAGAGGATTGTTCATATTGAATCTTGATAGCGATACGCATATACATAACATTGAGACCAAAAGAGTTAGAGTTAACAATGATAGCGCCATATTTTTGTGGCACTGTCGCTTAGGTCATATTGGTGTAAAGCGCATGAAGAAACTCCATGCTGATGGACTTTTGGAGTCACTTGACTTTGATTCACTTGACACGTGCGAACCATGCCTCATGGGCAAGATGACTAAGACTCCGTTCTCCGGAACAATGGAGCGTGCAAGTGACTTGTTGGAAATCATACATACCGATGTGTGTGGTCCGATGAGCGTGGAGGCACGCGGCGGATATCGTTATTTTCTCACCTTCACTGACGATTTGAGTAGATATGGTTATGTCTACTTGATGAAGCACAAGTCTGAAATATTTGAAAAGTTCAAGCAATTTCAGAGTGAAGTGGAAAATCATCGTAACAAGAAGATCAAGTTCCTACGGTCTGATCGTGGGGGTGAATATCTGAGTTTCGAGTTTGGTACTCACTTAAGACAATGTGGAATTGTTTCACAGTTAACACCGCCTGGAACACCACAGCGTAATGGTGTGTCCGAACGTCGTAATCGTACTCTATTAGAGATGGTGCGAGCTATGATGTCTCTTACTGATTTGCCGTTGTCATTTTGGGGTTATGCATTAGAAACAGCTGCATTCACTTTAAATAGGGCACCATCAAAATCCGTTGAGACGACACCATACGAACTGTGGTATGGCAAAAGGCCAAAGTTGTCGTTTCTTAAAGTTTGGGGATGTGATGCTTATGTCAAAAAGCTTCAGCCTGAAAAGCTGGAACCCAAAGCGGAAAAGTGCGTCTTCATAGGTTACCCAAAAGAGACAGTTGGGTACACCTTCTATCTGAAATCCGAGGGCAAAGTGTTTGTTGCTAAAAACGGAGCTTTTCTCGAGAAGGAGTTTCTCTCGAGAGAATTGAGTGGGAGGGAGATAGAACTTGACGAGGTTGTCGAACCTCTCATCCCTCTGGATGGTGGTGCAGGGCAAGGGGAAACCTCTGTCGTTGCGACGCCGGTTGAGGAGGAAGTTAATGATGATGATCATGAAACTCCAGTTCAAGTTTCTATCGAACCACGTAGGTCGACGAGACCACGTGCTGCTCCAGAGTGGTACGGAAATCCCGTCTTATCAATCATGTTGTTAGACAACAATGAACCTGCAAATTATGAAGAAGCAATGGTGGGCCCAGATTCCAACAAATGGCTAGAAGCCATGAAGTCCGAGATAGGATCCATGTATGAGAACAAAGTGTGGACTTTGGAGGTACTACCTGAGGGCCGCAAGGCTATTCAGAACAAATGGATCTTTAAGAGGAAGACGGACGCTGACGGCAATGTGACCGTTTATAAAGCTCGACTTGTGGCAAAGGGTTTTTCACAAGTTCAAGGAGTTGACTACGATGAGACTTTCTCACCCGTAGCGATGCTTAAGTCCGTCAGAATCATGTTAGCAATAGCTGCATTTTTCGATTATGAGATCTGGCAGATGGATGTCAAAACGGCGTTCCTTAACGGTTTCCTTAAGGAAGAGTTGTATATGATACAACCCGAAGGTTTTGTCGATCCTAAAAATGCTGACAAGGTGTGCAAGCTCCAGCGATCCATTTATGGACTGGTGCAAGCATCTCGGAGTTGGAACAAACGTTTTGGTGAGGTGATCAAAGCATTTGGGTTTATACAAGTGGTTGGAGAATCTTGTATTTACAAGAAAGTGAGTGGGAGCTGTGTGGCGTTTCTAATATTATATGTGGATGACATATTGCTGATTGGAAACAACGTGGAGTTTTTGGAGAGCATAAAGGATTACTTGAATAAAAGTTTCTCTATGAAGGACCTAGGAGAAGTTGCTTACATTCTAGGCATTAAGATCTATAGGGATAGATCAAAACGCCTGATAGGACTTTCACAAAGCACATACCTTGATAAAGTTTTGAAAAGGTTCAAAATGGAACAGTCCAAGAAAGGTTTCTTGCCAGTTCTACAAGGTACGAGATTGAGTAAGACTCAGTGCCAAGGAACTGATGAAGATAGAGAGCATATGCGCTCCGTCCCCTATGCTTCAGCCATAGGTTCTATCATGTATGCGATGCTGTGCACTAGACCGGATGTTAGCCTGGCCATAAGTAGGGCAGGTAGGTTCCAGAGTAATCCAGGAGTGGATCACTGGACAGCGGTCAAGAATATCCTGAAGTACCTGAAAAGGACTAAGGAGATGTTTCTCGTGTCTGGAGGTGACGAAGAGCTCGTCGTAAAAGGTTACGTCGATGCAAGCTTTGACACAGATCCGGACGACTCTAAGTCGCAAACCGGATACGTATTTATTCTTAATGGGGGTGCGGTAAGCTGGTGCAGTTCCGAGCAAAGCGTCGTAGCAGATTCTACATGTGAAGCGGAGTACATGGCTGCCTTGGAGGCGGCCAAGGAGGGTGTATGGATGAAGCAGTTCATGACGGATCTTGGAGTGGTGCCAAGCGCACTGAATCCAATAACCTTGTTCCGTGACAACACGGGTGCCATTGCCTTAGCAAAAGAACCACGGTTTCACAAGAAGACCAGACACATCAAACGACGCTTCAACCTCATCCGCGACTACGTCGAGGGAGAGGACGTAAATATATGCAAAGTGCACACGGATCTGAATGTAGCAGACCCACTGACTAAACCTCTTCCACGGCCAAAGCATGATCAACACCAGAACTGTATGGGTGTTAGATTTATTACAATGTAATTCACATGATGATGTGAGGGCTAGATTATTGACTCTAGTGCAAGTGGGAGACTGTTGGAATTATGCCCTAGAGGCAATAATAAATATAGTTATTATTATAATTCCTGTATCAAGATAATCGTTTATTATCCATGTTATAATTGTATTGAATGAAGACTCATTTACATGTGTGGATACATAGACAAAACACCGTCCCTAGCAAGCCTCTAGTTGGCTAGCCAGTTGATCGAAGATAGTCAGTGTCTTCTGATTATGAACAAGGTGTTGTTGCTTGATAACTGGATCACGTCATTAGGAGAATCACGTGATGGACTAGACCCAAACTAATAGACGTAGCATGTTGATCGTGTCATTTTGTTGCTACTGTTTTCTGCGTGTCAAGTATTTATTCCTATGACCATGAGATCATATAACTCACTGACACCGGAGGAATGCTTTGTGTGTATCAAACGTCGCAACGTAACTGGGTGACTATAAAGATGCTCTACAGGTATCTCCGAAGATGTTAGTTGAGTTAGTATGGATCAAGACTGGGATTTGTCACTCCGTGTGACGGAGAGGTATCTCGAGGCCCACTCGGTAATACAACATCACACACAAGCCTTGCAAGCAATGTAACTTAGTGTAAGTTGCGGGATCTTGTATTACGGAACGAGTAAAGAGACTTGCCGGTAAACGAGATTGAAATAGGTATACGGATACTGACGATCGAATCTTGGGCAAGTAACATACCGAAGGACAAAGGGAATGACATACGGGGTTATATGAATCCTTGGCACTGAGGTTCAAACGATAAGATCTTCGTAGAATATGTAGGATCCAATATGGGCATCCAGGTCCCGCTATTGGATATTGACCGAGGAGTCTCTCGGGTCATGTCTACATAGTTCTCGAACCCGCAGGGTCTGCACACTTAAGGTTCGACGTT
Source organism: Hordeum vulgare subsp. vulgare (assembly GCF_904849725.1). Lineage (NCBI taxonomy): Eukaryota > Viridiplantae > Streptophyta > Magnoliopsida > Poales > Poaceae > Hordeum > Hordeum vulgare. The sequence continues at coordinate 545,050,725 of NC_058520.1, forward strand.
GTTTTATGTGTATTTGAGTTATATGGTAGGTTACCGAATGTTGTTCGGAGTCCAGGATGAGATCACGGACGTCACGAGGGTTTCCGGAATGGTCCGGAAACGAAGATTGATATATAGGATGACCTCATTTGATTACCGGAAGGTTTTCGGAGTTACCGGGAATGTACCGGGAATGACGAATGGGTTCCGGGAGTTCACCGGGGGGGGCAACCCACCCCGGGGAAGCCCATAGGCCATGAGGGTGGCGCACCAGCCCTTAGTGGGCTGGTGGGACAGCCCAAAAGGACCCTATGCGCCATACAAAAGAAAATCAAAGAGAAAGAAAAAAAAGGGAGGTGGGAAGGAAGGGAAGGACTCCCACCCACCAAACCAAGTCCAACTCGGTTTGGGGGGGGAGCCTTCCCCCCTTGGACTCGGCCGACCCCCTTGGGGCTCTTTGAGCCCCAAGGCAAGGTCCCCTCCCTCCCACCTATATATACGGAGGTATTGGGGCTGATTTGAGACGACTTTTCCACGGCAGCCCGACCACATACCTCCACGGTTTTTCCTCTAGATCGCGTTTCTGCGGAGCTCGGGCGGAGCCTTGCTGAGACAAGGTCATCACCAACCTCCGGAGCGCCGTCACGCTGCCGGATAATTCTTCTACCTCTCCCTCTCTCTTGCTGGATCAAGAAGGCCGAGATCATCGTCGAGCTGTACGTGTGCTGAACGCGGAGGTGCCGTCCGTTCGGTACTAGATCGTGGGACTGATCGCGGGATTGTTCGCGGGGCGGATCGAGGGACGTGAGGACGTTCCACTACATCAACCGCGTTCTCTAACGCTTCTGCTGTACGGTCTACATGGGTACGTAGATCACTCATCCCCTCTCGTAGATGAACATCACCATGATAGGTCTTCGTGCGCGTAGGAAATTTTTTGTTTTTCATGCGACGTTCCCCAACAGTCGGTACTGCCGTAGCGGTACTGTTGCCAAAATAGTGGGGTTTTACCCCACTCCAGTAGTAGCTACGACACTTGGTCAAATAGTGTCACTCTAACACGCGAGTGGTACTGCTAGCCTTGCGCGTGGTACTACATGCCTGGAGTTGACAACAAGAATACTACTCCCACGAGGGGAGCGGTACTATAACTCTCAACTATAGCATTATTCGAACGAGTAGCACATGGGCAATGGTTGAATCTTAAGATCTCCTAAAAATCATGGGAAGATAATGTGGGTCCAAATATTGTTTCATGTACGTGTTTTTTCCCATACCTTCCAATGCGAAGCTCCTCTTAATAGTACGATTTTACTACGACTAAAGAAAAAAATCGTCGGAAGATCGTCTATGCCATTTTCCATTCAGGGGGAATCTTTTATTTTTATGGGTGACCCTTCAAGGGGGAATGTAACCGTCTTGTGCCATATTCAGATATATTTTTCTAGATTAAACACATGGTTAGACCTTAATTTGTGTTGTGGTCGACACCAAAATTACTTAGGGAGGAAAATGTCGTTTCAATAACCTTTTTGGTGATTGATGACAACACAACGATTTGCACAAAATATTATGAAAAAGCACATCCATGGTGTAGAAAATATAAAGAGACTCCCTTAAATTTGTGCACCAGTTTGAATTTGCCTTTGTAATACAATATGTGCGCGCGCACAGATCAACGCTCTCCCCAAAATTTATAGACGAGTAATACTTTGCAAAACATAATACATATGACATAAAACATGCTTTTGCAACAACATGGGGTGGAGCAACATATAACTTAATAAATAAGGATCAACTAAAAGAATAATAAAACAAGAGCATAAACAAGAGCATAGATAATTGCATGTCTTACCACATGCATAACAAGTATCCAACACAAAGCAAGTTCACAACGAAAGCGAATAAGGTTCAATTAACAAGAGTCCACAAGCACGAGAAATAAAATAAATAGCAAGCTTGTGACTCGACCCTTGCAAATCCCGAGTACCCTAAAAGAACTATCTTCCTCTTTGGCATCAAGACACCGAAAAGGGGAAGAGTGATGCTAGCGTCCCAATAGACCACTCTTCATCCTCCTCCTTGTCATCGTTGTTGTCCTCGGCCTCGGTGAAGCTCTCATCATCATACTGTCGAGAATGCTAGCGGTGAGCAGTGGAGGTATGAGGCACCTCATCATAATTAGTCCACCTCCTCTGGTGGGAGATCCATTTGTCCTCAATAGGTCAACATTTTTTAGTGTGTTTCCCATCAGTTTTGGGAAGGTTCTAAGAACATCATACACCGATTTTTTTTTATTCTCTAGAATTTTCCTTTCGTTTTTCCTCCTGGTTTTACTTTTTATTTTATATTTCCTTTTTCCATTTTCCAAATTTCACAGAAATTCCTAAAAGCCAAAAAAGGAAGAAAAAATGTGCCCATATTCTCACATTGATGATGATGAACATTTTCTAAAGTAAGGGCATATTTTCCAAATTTGTGAATATTTTTGAAATCCATAAACACTTATCACACTCATGAACATTTTTTTGAAATACTGGAACATTTTTCAGTGTCATAAATATTTATCCGAATTCACAAACATTTCTTCATATTCTTGATTTTTTTAATTTATAATATTTTGCAAAGTCCTTATTTTTTATTGAAATTCAGAAATATATTTTATGTTTCAAGAAACATTTTTTTGAAATTCACAACTTCTTTAAAATTTATGAACATTTTTAGATATTGGAATATATTCCAAATTCATTAAAATTTGTGAAATTAGGAATGTTTTATTAATTTGGGAAAATTTTCTGAAAATCCAGGAATATTTTAAGATACGTGAACAATTTTTGAAATTCAATTCCTTGTTCAAATTCGTGTACATTTTTGGAAATTTAAAAATTGTAATTTTATTAACAATTTTCTTTGAAATAAAAAATGCAAATTCACAACATTTGATAATTCTTAAAAATAAATTAAATTAAAATTTGTATTTCAAATTCATCAAGGTATCTTTAAATTCAAGACCTTTTGAAAATCCCCAATATTTTTAGAAAGGAAAACAAAAATAAAAAATATAAGCGCTGCCCCACATATGGGCTGGCCAAGAACGCGTGCGGGGAAATATGTTGTGCGTGGTTCCTCACTATTTCCCGCGTTAGTCAGGGAATAGGAGGTCTCTCATCTGCTATTCTGGTCAATGGCAGTGTGTGGCCACTCGAACAAATATCTTGTGATTCAAATGCACGAGAAGTACATACTGTGCACCATATAGGCAGAGAGCGCCGTGTTGTGTTTTTTTTTCCTTTTTAATAAATATATATATTAATATTACGAAGCTATCAATTACACTCAGTCTTTATACCAATTACACTCGGTCTTTATACCAATAAAATATCAAAAAGACATCCAGAATACAGACGAACGGAAAGGAAGTAAAAAAAGAAATGAAAAAACAAAAAACTCGTCACAGTGATCAACTCCTTTCAACAACGGCACACAAACCACCATCAAAGACAACATTGAAAAAATAAAAGGTCTCCAAAAAAGGCACCTTCAACAAGAAAAAACTGCACAAGCGTCGTTGTCGCTCGATCCAAGATTTTAGATTTTCATCCAGGAGAAAGTCAAAACTCTTAAAACAATATCTTCACCAAGGCAACTGTCAGGCACAACCAATAAAGGTCAAACATTAAGTTTTAATCCTGAAAGTCACGACTCGACATCGATATGTTCCATGATGTCAACGACATAGATATCCGAAGAGTACCATAAAAAATGGCATCCTCTACTGCTGCTCCACCCACTTATCAGTGCTACTTCTCAAAATTACCAAACATCTGGCTCACTCCATTGCCTCCAAGACCCCCTCCATCTTAATGATCCTCTAATCTCAGCCACCATAAATTTCCATAAATTTCCCCACTGTTGTTTACGTTATGAAAATCGAAATACCGATATGTTCCATGATGTCAACGAACAACAAAGCGCGTTGCGTCCTTGTGAAGCCGCACGTATGCTGATATGTTGTTTTGTATTGGTGGTGCCCCCCTTTTGTTGAGGAATATGTTATATGTTGTTTGGTGCTGCCCATCGAAGTGTTGTCTGGGGTACTCTCAGAATTATTTGCGCACAAGTGCGGCCGGCCATCGGAATCGGGCACCGGATCATAGTGCTGCTCCTAGCTAGCTCGTCGGGAGGGGCGACGTCAATCCACCGTCTTCCGTTTGGCCACCCTGCATTGGGAATTTGCCGCCGCGTGCGGCCAAACGGAGCCGTCCAAACAGAGCCGCGCCAAGGCAGCTCCTGAGGTCAAATGCAACCGATCCGTGCCCAGCTCCTCCAGATTTGGTTAATCCTGATTCCTGGTCAGTCAATTTGGTGCGTTATTTGATGATAGATAAGGTGGCGTTTGATTCGACCGGGGGTGGGCGAGCGCGCGCGCGCGCGTGGGGCGTCGCATCGAGATCGGTGTTGGATCGGTGGATATTGGGGAAGACAAGGGAGAACGGACACGGAGATGCAAGGCGAGGCCGGACAGCGAGAAGAGCTCGTGCTCAGGACCAATGCCCAGGTTGTTGTGCGCGCGGGCATTAAAAGAATCGGCGGTGATCAGATTGAGGAGCTCGAATCCGTTTTCGACGAACAAGTCAGGACAATCTATGTCTTACTCACTAACTCCATGTCTCCATGCATGACTCACTGCTGTCTATATATCAACCATCTACAAATGAACGTAGGAAAATGCATGTTTTTGTCAGATTATACTAAGGGTAGACGTGTAGCTCAGAATGCCATATATAGGTACTCCTGTGACATCTACATCTATCTACCTGTGCATTATTAGCACTACACTTGATATGATCAATAGCAGTATTTTGTGGAAGAAAAAGGTGTCATGTCATGTCCCGCGTGGGGTGGATCTATCATGTTTCAGGGCACAGTGCGTACGTATAACCACACCACCAGTGACAGTGAGCCATGATGATTCTCAAGCTCACTCGATTAATCTCCACAAATACCAATTAGCTTGGCCTTTTATGATGTTTTGTCGGGGCAAAGCAGCAAAACAGTAATCCTAGACGACCGTAGGATGCTTAGTTACCGACCAAATACACATACAGGCATACAGCGCCAGAGCAAATCATCCAAACCCACGATAATTAGCCCCAAGACATGCAACTTTACCCTCCTCGAGCCAGCCCATCCATGCACACTTTGAAGCCAACACATACTCTCTACGCACACCTGGGCATGATGAGACGGATCTCCCCATGCTATGCATGCACCCTCGTCAATCACTTTCGCCACGAAAAGACTCACATGCACGTAGACGGGCGCGATCGATCGAGAGGAGGAGGAGGCCAATCATGTCCGCTTCCGTCCGTCCGTCCGTCCAATCCAATCGAGTCGTCACGCGAGAAAGGGTTACGAGGCTACTCGCTTAAACTAATCCCGGCTGAATGGCTGGCTACACTGCTATCCGTGGCATAGCGGTGGACCACGGCCGGTCAGGCGATCTCCCAAAGCTATAGCCGAAGGGCCGAAAGATCGGAGGCGAGGCGAGGGTCGAGACCGGTTGATCGATCGCCTCGGGAATTGGCTCCCACGCAGCACGGGTTTCCCGTGCACGGCGCGCTCGGGAACGCCCAAAGGCCGGAAAGCCGGCAGTGCCGGCCGCGGCCGGGCGCCACGACCGACGCGAGCTGCGACCGCATGCATGCACGCAACGGCAACCCGATCCTTCATCTCTCTCTCTCTCTCTCCCTCTCTCACAGACACGCACAGAGGAGGAGAGCAATCCGGTGCGCTGGTGCGAGCCATTATTCAAGCGGCAAAGCAAAGGGAACGAGGTGGCCTTGCCGCCGCTTTCCGGAGCGGCCGCTCGCGGTCTGGTTCCGGTTGCCCGGCTCTGCCGCGGCCGGGCGGTGTGGCCGGATCATTGGCATCCGCTGGACAAGGCCCCAAAAGTGTGACACCTTCCTCAACTTTTCAGGGGAAAAGTTTCCGATTTCCGCGGACTTGACGGGAGAACTACTGCTAGCTTATAAATGGAAAATGTAAAAAAGGCTTAATTAGGCCGTGCCTGCCACCCTTTTCTTCTGATGAGCGCATGCAAAGCAGACATGAATTCAGCCGAATCGAGTGTCATGCATGCTCATGCACGCACGTACAGTGCTTGCATTTTGCCTCTCAACTCCAACTCATATGCATGCATATGTCTTCATGCATGATTGGGCGTGTCTGGCTGGCTAGTTGGTGCGGCTTGTGATTGACGACGACTTGGATGCACAAGTCGGTCTGTCCTCACGGAAGAAAAAAAACAGCAAGAACGGACTTTGAAGTAGCGCGCCGGTACTGTTCGTCAGTACAGACGAGCAACTGTTTGACTAGAGCAGATGTGCCCGGCCTACGCAGCATGTTACCGCCCTGACATCTCTTTTGAATTTCATGCCTGATCACGTTCACCCATTGAAACAGGGATGCACGTACTGACAGGCTTGACCGCTGCAAACACACATATAGCTAATTTATCTATCCACCCGCAGCTGCTGCCAATCTCTTTCTAATAATAAAGCAAATTGGGTTTCTGGTAGTCCGCCTAAAAAATTACCCTCAAAGTTGTCTGAAATTACCCGCTATCCCACCTATAAGTGAGAAAAAACGATTCGCGTTAATGTGAAGTCGCTCTCTCAAAGTGTGTTCTATTACGTAGCGAACCACTACTAGTCAACAAAGTTGTTGTATCCTGCTGGCTAGAGAACGCCTCTGGTAACCGGGACACTTGGGTTCGAATCCAACTTTTTCATTGTTTTTGTTTATTTTTCTTTTCTTGTTTACCTTTTCTTCTATCAGGCTGATTCTTTTTTTAACGAAAATATCCTATACCAGTAACTAGACTGTGAACAAACTCTAGATTAGTTTATCTTAATTTCTTTCAGTCGCGTACGACAATGCGCGTGCATGCCCGACGACGCCCGACGTACACAAACTCGATCAGATATGCATACGCAGTGGTTGACGGATTTTAAATCTATTTTCTGCTCTCATGCGACATATGGCCACTGGTAGAAGATTGTTTGGCAGTGCGGAGAAAGAGGCAACATGGGAAGTGATTGATCCATCAAAGCAATATTTTCTTTTTTTCCCATAATAATCGTAGTGATCTGATATATGGTTGTCGCGTCCGTCCTCGACCTCATCCTTCACCCGTGCAACAGGTGATGAGCACTAGCGGCGGAAGAGGGAGTTGGGCTGCATCTGATTTGGGAGGCCCAGCCGAGGTGAGATGTGAGGAGCATCATCGCTGATACTCCTCCCATACCGTAGCTAACGGATGTCGGTGCATCCAGCAGGAGGCACATCTTGCGAAGTTAGTGGGCGCATCCGCCAGGCTGATTGTTGCGTGGTGCTGGGATGGACGCCTTGCCAGTGGACCAGGAGGCTTCCTTGATGGTGAGTGCAATGTGTTCTGGAATAGAAATTATAGGATAGTTAAAAGTGTACTTCTTTTATGAAAGACAACAAAAATAGAAGATAAGTTTGCATAGATAACAACTTCATACTATAAATGTTTTTCTTTGTTAAAGTTATTATAAATATCTCAGTAGGTGATAAGGCTTGATCAATGAATAATATCCAAATACGATCTTCTTTAGATCACAAGAATTATATAACGTTGTAATTAAAATGCTTTATCAGTCAATCTATGTGGCTACAATTCACTGGTATAATTTGGATATGTAGTACCAGAGACCAACTAATTGAATTTAATGTTATTTTTCTGATGCAAGTCTGTTCATAATAATGCTTAAGCCAGATACAATTATCAGATCTTTTTTGTCCTGTTATCAAGATGATGTTTTATCGTGTCAAACAGATGGTTATTTACTCGAGGAGAGAGAGAGGGAGGAAGAGAGAAACCTTCGGACCACATTCAAACATGTTTTCGTTGTGTGAGCACTGAGGCCGGCCATTGTCGGCAACACACATGTGATGCCATGTGAAACTAAAAGACGTGGACCTATTAAGGTCTTGAGTTGTGGTTATTGTGTTAAGAATGTGTGTTATTTTCTTTCCCGTTGCAACGCACGAGCTTTTTTCTAGCAATTAACTAACGTGCAAGTGCAACTTCCGTTTCTCCAGCGGCGTAATAATGGAGTAAGCAATAAGAACTATACAAAATATTATCTTTTGGAAATTAGCATCGATCCGTCTTGGTGGCAGGCTTACTTAATTTGCCATGACAAAAAACGCAAATCTGTCTTGTTGCCGTTTAACTTGCTCGTCATGAGTGACCCCGCAAAATAAAGAAGAAAAAAACTTGTTCAGGAGTGAGCTAGCCAAGAAATCCACGCCTCATGTATTGAATTCACAGGCCGGCACTTCGATTGGGTTATACTAGTAGCTAGCCAGATCAATGAACGAAGTCCAAAACTGGTGGATTGTCCACGCACCACGGGCCTGGTCCTCACCACGTATGATTCCCTTGGGCTAGTCACGAGTCACGACCCGTGCAAGGAGCCAGGTATCTCCATGGAATAATGAACCCCAAATCAGCCGCATTATTGTAACCCTCAACTCGGCAAACAGGGGCTCGTCTAAGACATGATGCTACGCGACACGATGGCGCTTAGATCTGCATGCATGGGCGACCAGGGCCTCATTGTTAATTGGGGCCTTAAGGATGTCGGCACGGCGCACGAGGCAAGCTTATACTATCATCAGTAGGAGTAGCGTTTTGCAAGCAGTGGCAGCTTTTGCGCATGTCTCCCTCCATACGTACCCTTGCTCGAGTCGAGGAAAACAAAGGGAAAGAAAGTGTGCACTGAGGGAAAGAGTGAGTGAGTGAGACCTTCGGATCCGCTACTGCCACTGCCACTGCCACGACCACCGCCTCGGCCCTGCCCGGCCCTGCCCAATTATATAAGCGCCCCCTCTGCGCATCTATTGATTTCAGCATCGCTTCTGACCAGAAGAAGATCCCGGAAGAAACAAGATCGGTTGTACGAGAGACTAGCTAGCTAGCACAACAAAGTGGGGGTCAGATATATAGTAGAGCGTTGTGAAGCAGCAGCTCGATCGATCGTGCATACACGGATCGAAGTGCTTGGCTCAATCGAGCTAGCATAGTGTCAATGGAGGCGCTGAGCGGGCGGGTGGGAGTGAAGTGCGGGCGGTGGAACCCGACGGCGGAGCAGGTGAAGGTGCTGACGGAGCTGTTCCGGGCGGGGCTGCGGACGCCGAGCACGGAGCAGATCCAGCGGATTTCCACCCACCTCAGCGCCTTGGGCAAGGTGGAGAGCAAGAACGTCTTCTACTGGTTCCAGAACCACAAGGCCCGCGAGCGCCACCACCACAAGAAGCGCCGCCGCGTCGCCTCCCCCTCCTGCTCCCCCGACAGCAGCAGCAACGAGGAAGAGACCGGCCGTGCCGCCGAGCCAGCCGACCTCCTGCTCCAGCCCCCCGAGAGCAAGCGGGAGGCCAGAAGCTACAACCACCATCCCCGGATCATGACATGTAAGCTTTCACGCGCGTCCTTGTGCATACAAGTTCATACATATAGAGCTTGGTTCGTTCCTAATTAATGGAACAGTGTCCTTTGATCGTCGGCCCGGTGCTGATCCATTTCTCGTGCGTGCATGCAGGCTATGTGAGGGAGGTGGCGGAGCAGGAGGAGGCGACGACGTGGGAGCGGCCGACGAGGGAGGTGGAGACGCTCGAGCTGTTCCCGCTCAAAGCAGCCTACGACCTGGAGCTGGAGGCGGACAGGTTCAGCCGGTACGTGAGGGGCGGCGAGCAGCAGTGCAGGGAGATCTCCTTCTTCGACGTGGACACAGGACGGGATCCGCCGCTGGAGCTCAGGCTCTGCAGCTTCGATCGGTATCTAGTCTAGAAGATCAACGACGCACGCACGCACTCATGCATGTAGCAGCTGCTTGTATCACCTGTCTACCTGACCATGGATGTCACACACGCATCGATATCATTGCCTAGTTCTTGATTCTGGCTATCCGCATCAAAAGCTGTACCGGAAGGGATACGCCATCTGTTGTAGACGCAAGAGGCACGAGCGTAGCGTAGTACGTAGTTGCAGGCAGAATCTGAGAGGATCAGAAAAGAGCTCGCACAGATTTCCACCCCGTTTTCGTTGATATTTTCACCATGAGAATGTACCGTTTCTTTTGTGCCTCCTTCCTTCCGGCCTGCTCCTATATGGTCTACTCTAATTAACCTAGCTGCAAACTGGAATTTGACATATTATTTACTCCCTTCGTTCTTAAATATATGTCTTTTAAGATATTTCATAGAAGTCTACATACGAAACAAAATGAATGAATATACGCTCAAAGATATATCTATATACATCCGTATGTAATCCACTAGTGGAACCTCTTTAAAAACTTATATTTAGGAACGAAGGGAGTACATTACAAGTATGAAATCTACGGTCAAAGTCTTGCCCTAGGAGACCCTCGAAATCTACGGTCGAAATCTATGCATGTCAATGTTTAGTTATGTTTTAACTCTGCTACAACTCGGAAACTTAAGGCGTTTGGTGAGAAGATGTAGCTAGTATGAGCACATGTAATTCGAAATGTCGTCCTTCCTACATATATAAGCCCCACCTAATGTGTACTATCCGTTAGACTGTCGTGCCGGGAGTACGTACTTCTTGTCCCTTGCCTTTTCAAGAAAAGGATTCTGACTTGCTCAGTGCATGTGATAGTCAACTGTGTATGCTTCGCTCTAGGAAACTGCTGGGCGATGAGCCTTCCCGCTTTGGAGGCTTGCCGTTGGACCCAGAGTTTCAAAGTTTGCAGCTAACTTTCCGGCCATCGGGTACATGCCGGCCTTCTTGTTTGTTGACTTTCACACGCTGAGTAGTGTGGATCGAGAATCCGCACACTCGGCGCACATTGTGTGGCAGAGATTCCAATTGACTGCCTACAGAATCACTGCATACATTCTGCAGAATGTCAGGTTAGTTGGTGTCGAAGGCAAAAGCAGAAATGTAGTTCAACGCTCCAGTCTTACCCACAGTGACGGGCGGATCTAGAACTGGGCAAAGCCCGAGGCTACTATGTGTACACACTAGTAGAAAATAGGGTTTTGGTTTAGGTCTGGCCAGCTCATTAGTCCCGGTTCTTCACGAACCGGGACCCATTGGGGGCATTAGTCCCGGTTCATGAGCCCAGGGGGCCGGGACCGGCCGGGGCTTCGTGGGCATTGGTGCCGGTTCGTGTGGACCCATTTGTCCCGGTTCTAGGCACGAACCGGGGCCAATGGGCCGCGCTCCTGGCCCACATCCATTGGTACCGGTTCATGCCTTGAACCGGTTTAGAAGGGGGGCTTTAGCCCCGGTTTATGCCATGAACCGGGACAAATAATGTGTCTATATATACCCATCGCCGTGGCAAAGCACTCTGCTTTTTTCTGCCCGGCGAGGGAAGGGCATTTGGGTGCTCTAGCTTACCTCCTATGCACATGAAGTGTTCGATGAAATGCCCAAGCCACACTAGTTAAGTTTTCTCCTCTCGAAGCTCGATCTCGGAGCTCCATTTTCCCCGAGATTTGTCTAGATTTAGCGGTCCGTCACGCCCCGTCCCCGTTTTCACCGCTGGGGCACGTCCATGTGTACGTCCGCAATATCGTGTGCAAGCTCCTCCGCACACAGTGAGGTAAGTCGATTTGGGTTTCGGTTGACATTGGATTTGGAGATTTCTCATCTAGGGTTTCGCGGGATGGGCCGTAATATGCGCCTTTCTGGCTCGTAGGTGGATGGCTGCGGGGTTGTGCAGTTCCAATCCGAATTTTTCATTCCCAATCCAAGTTTCTACGGCCTTGAGGAGCGCTCGAATCACCGTTGCCCGGGGCATGGGCTAATTCCTGCTCGCCGTGTTTCTTGGGGTGGAGCAAGCACGGGAAGAAGGTTTTTGGGTTGTCCACTCGATGTAATTCCTCAAAACATCATTTGGTACTCTGTTTTCATCGATTTATTGCAAAGTTATGAATTTCACCTAATTATGTGAACTCTGATTTAACAGCTTCCTGATGAGTGTGGTTGGGTTGTTTGGATTGACCCCCCTCCCACTGAGCTAGTGGGGCAAGCTTTTGAGGAGCTCCATGGTGGCCTTGAACGTAGTTGGATCAAAGCTAGTAGGATGGAGAAGAAGGTTATGGATATGAACAATGGAAACAAGAAAATGCAATTCAAGTTGCAGAAAAGGAATGAGCTCATGGAAACAATGGGTTTTCTCTTTGTTCTTGGCATCATCATTGTGGCTAGTTTAGTTTCTATTTGATCTAAGCAAACCAATTAAGTGGCAGTGTGTGTGTTATGTTTCTGCTAGTGTGTTGTGTCCTAGATGTAATTCTATCATTTGTGCACTGTTGTGAACTTGAACAAATGTAATGTTGTGCCCTAGATGTAATGGATATCATGTGTTGTGTTAAAATTGTCACCACTGCCAACTTGGAACCTTTTCAAAGTTCATTTCAAATGCTTTTCAATTTTATGGTCTTATAGCTCAAAATAATCAGTAAATGCAAGAAAAATAACAAATGATGTCAGAAAGGGTTGTAAATTGTTGATGTGGCTTTGAATGGTGCTTTTTGAACACAGAAAAACTATAGAGTTCAAATAAGTTCAAAAAAATGAAATCCCTTTGTAACAGACGAGTTTCCGTATGAAACCCTGATACTTTGAAAGAGATTGTCCGTTTTGTACACGAAGTGCATCCAGTTTTTGCCGTAACCCTCTCAACTTTCTCGCACATGCTATGTGGGTGAAATGATGATACCATGCCAAAATAAAAGAGAGGCGCAATGCTCACCAGCACGTTGCTTAGCTTCAGGCCAACGTGCAGGTGAGCGCTGCGCTTCTCCCTTCATCGTCTCTACACTCAGGACTTCTAAACCGCTGCGAGTGCCTCTCGCTTGGCGAGGTGGGACTAAAAAACAACTGCAGAAAGAATCAACTAAAAAACTATTTTACCGGTTCATGCCACGAACCGGTACTAAAAGGTGCTCGTGAGGCCCCAACCTTAAAACCTGTACCAAATAAAATGCCTTTGTAACAGCCTTAGAACTGGTACTAAAGGAATCAACTAAAAAGCTTTTATAAACCTCTAGTATTATTGAAACTAAAATTATATAGAATTTTGTTACAAACTTTAATAGCAAAAAGAATTATCATAAAAGAAAATAAATAAGTAATTAAATTTTGTTCAAAACATTAAAACCAAAAAGAATTATCATAAAAGAAAATAAATAAGTAATTAGAATTTTGTTACAAACTTTAATAGCAAAAAGAATTATCATAAAAGGAAAAAAAAAGTAATTAGAAACTAAAAAGAAAGCAAAAAAATAGGAAATAAATTAAAATAAAGGAATCAACTAAAAAGCTTTTATAAACCTCTAGTATTATTGAAAATAAAATTATATAGAATTTTGTTACAAACTTTAATAGCAACAAGAATTATCATAAAAGAAAATAAATAAGTAATTAGAATTTTGTTCAAAACAGTAAAGCAAAACGAATTATCATAAAAGAAAATAAATAAGTAATTAGAATTTTGTTACAAACTTTAATAGCAAAAAGAATTATCGTAAAAGAAAATAAATAAGTAATTAGAAACAAAAAAGAAAGCAAAAAACATGATTTTTTTTAAAAGTGCCGCCTACACGGCCACTACGGCCTGCATACGACTAGAAACCCATTACTAGGGCCAGGATGCAGGCCCGCAGTAGGCCCAATAGGCCCACAAGGACAGAGAGTGATTTTAGACCCGTAAGCCTGCAGTAGAGAGGAGCTCAACGTGGTTGGTTCGGCAGGGCTTAAAAACCACTCCGAGCCCCTCTCGGCTAGCGAGGTGAGACTAAACGTAGCACCGCACCGCGCAAGGCCTTTGGTCCCGGTTGGTGGCACCAACCGGGACTAAAGGGAGGCATTGGTACCGGTTGGTGCCACCAACCGTGACCAAAGGCCTCTGCTTCCCGTCCTTTGGGCTGCTGAAAAGAGACCTTTGGTCCCGATTTGTACCACCAACCGGTACCAATGACTCTGCTTCCCGCCCGTTGGGCTGCTGAAAAGAGACCTTTGGTCCCGGTTGGTGCCACCAACCGGGACTAAAGGTGTGGCTATATAAGCGAGAGTTTAGCAATTTTGATCTCTCCCCCTCTCTCCATTCGATCCTGACGCCGCCACGCTGCCCGTCCGTCTCCGCCTCGCCGTCGCCGTCGTCGCCCCGCGCAGTCCCGCGCCGCCCCCCGCCCCGCGCCCCGTGCCCCGCGACGCCCCGGCCCCTGCCCGTCGCCGCCCCGCCCCAGCCCGCGCCGCACCTCATCGTCGACCGTCGCCGCGCCGCGCCGCCCTGCGCCGCACCTCGCCGTCGCCGTCCCCGACACCATTGCCGTGAGCAAAGATTTTTTTTTTGTTAAAAGATTTTTTTGGTGATATTATTGTTGAATATGCATGTTTGTATGTTCATATATATGCAAAGATCGAATATGTCAAATTTTTATGATTTTTTTCTGTTCATAGAATTTTTATGATTTTTTTTCTGTTGTAATTTTGTTCATAGAATTTTAATGATTTTTTTGTTCATAGTATTTTCTTTGTCAATTTATGTATATGTTCATATTGTGTATGTATAGGAAAATTATGCATGATCAAAGTCATTTATGAATATGTTCATATTTAGAATAGAGGAAAAAGGAAAAAATAAGAAGAGAAAATGTTTAATATAATTAGTTAGAAAAATAATAGAACTATAGTTAAACTAGTTTATTTTTAGTAAGTACTCCCTCCGTCCCAAAATTCTTGTCTTAGCTTTTTCTAGAAATGGATGTATCTAAATACTAAAACTTGACTAGATACATTCATATCTAAACAAATCCACGACAAGAATTTTGGGACGGAGGGAGTACTACTTTATTTTATTTATAGTAAGTGCTTCATATATAGTTGAACTAGCTAGTTGATTTAATAAACTACTTTATTTTACTATATATAGAAGTAGTTTGTTTTTAGTAAGTACTACTTTATTTATTTATAGTAAGTGCTTAGTAGTTGAACTAGTTGATTTAATTAATAAAACTACTTTATTTAACTATATATAGAAGTAGTTCCCGCATCGACGTCGACTTGTTGTTATATATAATCGTGACACACTTTATTTAACTATGTATGATGATGATTAATTAGTAGGACTTGTTGTTATATATGATGATGCATGATGCGAGCATGAAGAGTTATTATATATAGATGTTTAATTATTTCGATATATTTAGTGTGTCACGATTATATTGTTGTTTACACACATTTACCACATTAAAACAGGAAATGTCTGACGATGGATATTGTGAGTGTGAATATTGCGGCGACTCTCGGGGTATGTGCGACATGCCTCACCTGCGAGACGATAGGTTCTTCAGCATGAAGCTTGACGAGAACGGCGATATGTACCTCCCTTGCCATGCAAGAAGATATGTGTTGGAGAGGCTCGGTTTCGAAGACCACGAGAGAATTGAGACGAGGAGCGCTAAGCTGAGGACTATACATGGTCACACATTTATTATCCAAGTATTTAATTCAGTTTTTCAAACAGAATTTGGGTGCCCAAAGTGGGAAGATCTTTGCAAGGCATATGGATTTCAGAAGGGAATGGAAATCACCTTCGATCTTCGTCCTGAAGATAATATGCCAGACAACATCGACATTTGGGTGGTTGTCGATGATATGCTTCCTGTTTTACCTCCATGTGAGTTTCTCAACCATATTTGTCAAGTAATTTGCATTTATATTTATAAATAGTTGGTGTAGTCAACCTGTTTTCCTCTCGCAATTTACACGTCGTGTGGTGTTCATCGTCTATTCAAACTTTGTCCACACATTGCAGGTTCCTAGTTATTGGGCCATAGTTATAATTATATCATCTTACATGTTGTACAAACAACAACAACCCAAATTGTCCTTTGAATGATCGTAGCACATGTGGTCGTTTTGAATGGTTTATATAATGCCCACATCTTGTGGACAATTACAAAATTTCTAAGTATTTTTGAAACATTAAATTATTACAAAATTTGGGTGGTTGTCGATGATATGCTTCCTATTTTACCTCCATGTGAAGTAATTTGCATTTATATTTAGAAATAGTTGGTGTTCATCTATATACTAAATTTGTTAAATTATAATTTACAGCTTATTTCGTTGCTTCGACTGAATTACGAAAATTAATTGACACCACACACTACACGTATGGATCACATCTAACTTGGGAGGAGAAGGATGATCTTCTCCACTTTCTTGTTGCTGGTGTTCTGGCTTCTACGGATACCTTCCCGTATCATTTTGGAATTGGCCAAAATTATTCATTTTACATGCCACTAGTTCATAGGTTGAGTCCAGATGACATTCGGCGAAATGTCTTGGTAAGAGTTTCCTAATTAAGTACGCTCCACTATTGCATAAATGGTGTTGATTACATTGCTAACTAGGTTATTATTATGTTCTTCAACAGCAACTGCCACATGATGTAGTGCCTCCGTTAATGGACCCAGAAGGTCAAATGAGAATTAGAAGCCCGCTGAGGGCTGAGTTCTATGCTCCATACTTGATTAACTTCAAATCAAGATAAAAAAGACTCCAAATTGAAGCATTGAGAGAAATAAAGAAGGTTCGCAAGCCACAAGCTGGAGACCGTTGGATCTCTGTGATTCATCATGGAGCAATAGGTGTTATTCTGTTTTATGACATTATATCTAAGAGCGAGGACTAGGTCTTATGAGAGACAAGTTATTCTAGTTTATATTATTACTTGACATGATCGATTAGTTAGGATGCATGATGCATATGATGACTATATATATTATGATGTTTTTCTGTTTTATTTTTTGTGTATCATATGATAACTTGGTATATGATTAAGTTGATGATGAGTTGTTAGATGATCGATTAGAATACTATTGCCATTCGATGAAAATGATATGAAATGATATACTGTAAAAAAATGCATATATGTGCATGTAACTCGTGTCTACATTTTGTAAATATGTTCGACAAAGCACGACGGATGACGAAGCACGGAGATATATAAGAGATGACACTTTTCTCTATTAGCTAGCTAATGACAACCTAAATTAACCCCTAAACCAGCCCCTTTAAAAAAAACCTCACCTCCAGCCAGGTGCTGACGCGTGGATGCCTTTTGGTCCCGGTTGGTGTCATCAACCGGGACTAAAGGCCCCCCTGACTGGCCTGGCCGCAGCGGCCATGTGGAGGCCCATCTGTCCCAGTTCGTGTAAGAACCGGGACTAAAGGCAAAGGGCATTAGTAATGACCTTTTTGTCCCGGTTCCGAAACCGGGACAGAAGGTCCTTATGAACCGGGACAAAAGGCCCTTTTTCTACTAGTGACAGTATGGAATACCAAGCTCTTGGGCCTCTTTCAAACCATACAATGGCCTGTTTGGATCCATGAGTTAGAGTTAGAGTTGATTAGATTGAACCACTCTAACCTCAAAACATCCAAACGGGAGGGTTAGAGTTGGTTAGATGCATCTAACCCACCCAAAAAAACTAATCCATCCAAGGGGTGCTTATTTGGGTTAGAGCTAGGTGGGCCCATAAAAAGTTACTTTTTCCTCTACCTCCACCACACCAAATCCTTGTTAAAGGAGCCAAATGATTGGAAAAGGTGCATTTATTGTCAATCTAACCCTTCCATCCAAACACTTCTTTGGTTAGAGTTAGTTTAGGGTTAGTCAAGGGTTAGAATCTAACTCTAACCTCTAACCGAGTTAGATTATCCAAACAGGGTCAATGCTTTATCCAACCTGCAAACATGGTGTGGTTCGCTTTGATGCTCATACCCAGGTGGTTGCCGCATAAACACTACTTCCTCAAGAACACCATGAAGAAACGCGTTCTGAACATCTAGCTGTCGTAGACTCCATCCTCTAAAGACAACAATAGATAATACACGTAGAATTGTGACTGATTTAACAACGGGATTAAAGGTGTCTTCATAATCAATTCCAAATCTTTGTTTAAAACCTTTAGCAACCAATCTAGCCTTGTATCTATCTATACTTCCATCAGCCATTTTCTTTATCTTATAGACCCACTTACAGTCAATAACATTATTGGCATGTGTAGGTGGTACTAAGTGCCAGGTTTTGTTTTTCATGTGTGCAATATATTCATTGTCCATGGCCGCTTTCCAGTCTTTGTTAGCAAGAGCATCATGCAAATTACTAGGTTCACAAGTACTTGCAAGAAAAGCCCGCTTGGTTTTATCATACCTTATTATGCCATCGATGTATTTCGTTTCCTTGACAACACCTGACGGAGACCCGGTATGCCTTCGAGGAAGAAGTTGAACTGGACCTATGGGAACGTCTTGCCGAAGAACTTCTTTAGAGGTTGCAAGGTCTTCAGGTTCGTCAGAGACTGCAGGTTCTTCAAAGACTGTTACAGAAGATTTTTCCTGACTGTTAGTAGACTTTTGCATAGAACCATCCACCGATCCAGTCAACTAAATATGTCTCGCATTCGCTGCACCCCCTTCACACATATTCATCACAACAGCCGTGCTGGGCTCACTCACTGTTCGTTGCTTGGACGTCCCTGAGCTGGTGGAATCATGAGGACTGATGCGCTGATCTGCTTAGGATCTCATGCCATCAGCCGAATCAGCCTGGAACCACGCGCCATCGTTGTCTAGTTCTGCACACATAAAATGATGACCTGAAGTTGCACATGTATCAATAAGACTACTGGTTTCGATGGAATTTCCCACATGATCAAGTTTGTTTAATTCGCCCCCCTGATCAGGAAGGGGAATATAGTCCAGAAGAAGTGTGGTTTCAGCACGGAGAAGAGCTCCTGCATTGGGACGAAGCTTTGCAAACGGATAGAGAGTTTCATCAAAAACAACATCTCGAGAAATATAGATGCGTTCGGTTGCAATTTCTAGACATGTGTATCCTTTGTGAAGGTTACTGTATCCAAGAAAGACACATTGATGGAGAAAAACTCAAGTTTATGAGAATTGTAGGGACGTAAGTTGGGATAACAAGCACACCCAAAAAAATTTAGAGATGCATAGTCTGGTTTTTGATGATAAAGATGCTCTAAAGGAGTAGAATTGCCAATAACTTTACTCCGAAGACGATTGATAAGGTATGTGGCAGTAATAAAAGCTTCATCCCAATATTTGAGAGGCATGGAGGGCTAAAAGGGAAAGGCCAAGTTCTACAATGTGACGTTGTTTGTGCTCAGCAGAACCATTCTGTTGATGCGCATGGGGACAGGAGACATGATGTTCAATGCCTATGCTGCGGAAAAAGAATTCAGTTTCTCATATTCCCCTCCCGAGTCACTTTGGACTAAGATTTTTTTATTAAAATGTCTCTCAACTAGCTTTTGAAATTCTTGAAACACAGAAAACACTTTCGGATTAAACTTAAGCAAATAAATCCAGGTGAATTTGCTGTAATCATCAATGAAGCTAACATAGTATTTCTTTCTTCCAAAGGAATCTCGGGCATGACCCCATACATCACTAAAAATAAGATCTAAAGGAGCATGAGACACACTACTTGACTTGGAATAAGGTAGTTGGTGACTCTTGGCACATTGAAAAGATTCACAAATAGACTCACTGAGAGAACTATGTGACATTGGAAGATTGCCTTTATTGACTACTTGTTTGACAATAACCAATGAAGGATGTCCTAAGAGTTGATGACATCGTGCCAAAGATGGCTTGATTGCAGAATAGACCTGGCGATTCTTGCGTCTAAGTGCTCCGGATGTGATTGGGTAGAGTCCCCCAATGCATCTACCCTGATGGAGAAGTTCCCTCGTGACCCAGTCCTTTATGAAAAAGTAACGAGGGTGAGTTTCAAAGAAAACATTGTTATCAGTGGCTAAACGAGACATAGAGGCAAGATTTTTGTTAGCTTGAGGAACATGAAGGACATCTTTGAGCATAAGATCACGTTTGAGAGTAGGGGAGCTAATGGAAGCTTGACCAATGTGAGAAATAGCCACACCTCCACCACTTGCAGTATGAATTTGATCATTGCCGAGGTACTTCTCTCGGAGAGCAAGTTGCTCAAGTTCACTGGTTACATGATCTGTGGCGCCGGAATCAACGTACCAAACACCATCACCTCCTTGATCATGCATGGCAGTAGCAACATGGCATGCATCAGGGACGTAGTCCTCATCGTAGCGGTGCCAGTGGTCCATCGATTCATGGCCGGGTTTCTTGCATAGTTGGCAGTGAGGCCGTCCACGAGAAGAGGTGTGGCGGCTATTATTGTTGTTGAAGCCGCCGCCGCCGCTGGTGTTGCCGGAGGACCCACCGTAGCCTTCGCCAGCAGAGCGACTTCCCGGAGAGGCACCACGGCCACGACTTCCACCGCGTTGTTGCCCACGCCCACGACCACGGTCGCGGTAGTCGGAGTTGGCGGACGATTAATGGAGATTAGTGCCTGGGAGGAGGGTGAGGTTGGCATAAAAACTCACAAGCTGACTATAGAGCTCCTGAACCGTTACAGGATCCACCCGAGCCACGAGCGCCGACACGACTGGATTATATTCCAGATCGAGGCCGACGATGATCTTGGACGTGATCTCCGCATGAGAGTGGGCGACGCCGGTACAACCAACTTCATTCGTAAGAGTTTTAATTTTTCCAAGGTACTCAGCCATAGTCATAGTACCTTTTTGTAGATTTGCGAGCTCAATACGAGGATTGATTGCCTGAGCTTGACTTTGAGCAGCAAACATGGCGTGGATGGCGCGCCACACCTCGGCCGACGTTTGGAGCATGACTACCCGGACAAGGATATCGCGGGAAAGAGACCCCATCAGATACCCTTGGAGTTGTTGCTGCTGTGCATACCAGAGGGGTCAGGCGGAATTGGTGACTTCTCTTCTTTCCCGTCCTTGGTGATGGTGAGAGTCGCCGGTGGTGCCGGGATCTTCACATCGAGGTGGTGCTCCATCTATGCACCCTTGATCTGGGGTAGCACGATGGCCTTCCATAGCAGGAAGTTGCCCCTCGTGAGCTTCTCTTGAGGCGGCGGTCCGAGAGGGGTGGTTATGGCTGTGGAGGAGGAGGCAAAGATGGATGATGAGGTGGTGGAGAGTGCGCCCATGGTGCTGGGAGTCGGGGCGGCGCCCGACATCTTCTCGACCGCGAAGGGTAGCTAGGTGCGATCTCTTTCAATCTATTAAGGAAGAGGCTTTGAGACCATGTGAAAGGTTGTGGAAGCGTTAAACCGTTTGCTCGGTCTGAAAGTAACGAGGGTGAGTTTCAAAGAAAACATTGTTATCAGTGGCTAAACGAGACATAGAGGCAAGATTTTTGTCAGCTTGAGGAACATGAAGGACATCTTTGAGCATAAGATCACATTTATGTGTAGGGGAACTAATGGAAGCTTGACCAATGTGAGAAATTAATAGCCACATCTCCACCACTTGTAGTATGAATTTGATCATTGCCGAGGTACTTCTCTCAAAGAGCAAGTTGCACAAGTTCACTGGTTACGTGATCTGTGGCGCCGGAATCAACGTACCAAACACCATCGCATCCTTGATCACGCATGGCAGTAGCAACACGACGTGCATGAGGGATGTAGTCCTCATCGTAGCGGTGCCAGCGGTCCATCGCTTCATGGCCGGGTTTCTTGCATAGTTGGCAGCGAGGCTGTCCACGAGAATTGGTGTGGCGGCTATTTAGGGGTGGGCACTATAAAACCGAAAACCAAAAAACCAAACCGAGTCGAACCGTATTAACCGATTTGTCGATTTATTTGGTGGTTTCATTTTTGGTTTAGTGAGAAATTTTAAGGTTGTTTGGTGTTTTGTTTTTGTTCGGTTTTTGGTGCAGAGAGACCGAATAAACCGAACAAACCGATATGTGGGATACCCCATGTAATACGTTGTTTCTGAAAGTGCAACTGTATGGAGGCATCACACATTTCTTCGCACATAATACATTTCACATTCCATGTGCTTTTTCTACTTAATTATGGTTACTAGTTTGCTTGACCGAATAAACCATAGAATGATATTAAGGTTGCTAGAACTTGTGATTATCTTTTTGCATATTATACAATCCAAATCAGTGCTCTCGAGTCATTACACTTATACTGACAAGTGCATGGATTTTGGTTTTTCGATTAACCGAATAAACCGAACCGATATATTATGGTTAATATGGTTCGGTTTCTAAATTTTGAATGATTATTTTGGTTTCTATTTTTTTTAAACCGAAATTATATAGAACCTAATAAACCGAACCATATTAACCATATAAACCGAAAGCCGAGCCCTACGGCTATTGTTGTTCTTGAAGCCGCCGCCGCTGGTGTTGCTGGAGGACCCACCGTAGCCGCCGCCGACAGAGCGACTTCCCGGAGAGGCATCACGGCCACGACTGCCACCGCGTTGTTGCCCACGCCCACGACCATGATCGCGGTAGTCAGTGTTGGCGGACGATTAATGGAGATTAGTGCCAAGGAGGAGGGTGAGGTGGGCATCAAAACTCAGAAGCACACTATAGAGCTCCTGAATCGTAACAGGCTCCACCTGAGCCGCGAGCACCGACACGACTGGATTATATTCCAGATCGAGGCCGGTGAGGATCTTGGACGTGATCTCCGCATGAGAGATGGCGACACCGGTACAACCAACTTCATTTGTAAGAGTTTTAATTTTTCCAAGGTACTCAGCCATAGTCATAGTACCTTTTTGTAGATTTGTGAGCTCAATACGAGGATTGATCGCCTGAGCTTGACTTTTAGCAACAAACATGGCGTGGATGGCGCGCCACACCTCGGTCGACGTTTGGAGCATGACGACCCGGGCAAGGATATCGCGGGAAAGAGACCCCAACAGATACCCTTGGAGTTGTTGTTGTTGTGCATACCACAGGGATTAGGCGGAATTGGCGACTTCTCTTCTTTCCTCTCCTTGGTGATGGTGAGAGTCGCCAGTGGTGCCGGGCTCTTCACATCGAGGTGGTGCTCCATCTATGCACCCTTGATCTGGGGTAGCACGATGGCCTTCCATAGCAGGAAGTTGCCCCTCGCGAGCTTCTCTTGAGGCAGCGGTCCGAGAAGGGTGGTGATGGCTGTGGAGGAGGAGGCAAAGGTGGATGATGAGATGGTGGAGAGCGCGCCCATGATGCTGGGAGTCGTGGCGGCGCCCGACATCTTCTCGACCGCCTAGGGTAGCTAGATGCGATCTCTTTCAATCTATTAAGGAAGAGGCTCTGACGGGTTATAGTCCTAGGGTAGGGTCATAGGCCTGCCCTGTAGGTCCTACCCAAGGACTACCCCTCATAAGGGACAAGGCCCTTAGTTAGTTCCGACTGAACTAAGGAGTTCCCATCGTCCAGTCGGTAACAGGTCCTCGACCATCCAGTCGGAGACTAGCATTCGGAGTATATCAAACTAACCGACTGGATTCCACTCTGTGCATCGTAACCCCCCTGGAGGGAAACGGTCATAAGTTTCCATGTGCCTTTATTAGCATTTAAGACGTACGTTACCTGTAACGTAGGCATTTAATCGCCACTACTCCACCCCTGTACACCGGACCGTTGTGGAGGGCAGCGCACTCTATATAAGCCACCCTCCCCCACTGGTGCAGGGGTTAGCAATTCACTGTATTCTATATTCCACTCGACAACAAGCTCCCTGAGCACTGAGACGTAGGGCTGTTACCTCCACCGCAGAGGGGCCTGAACTCATACAACCTCGCCGTAGCTAAGGCTCTGCCCATCCCTTTCATACCCTACACATCTACTGTCAGGCTTATACCCACGATAGTTCGCGCCCACCGTGGGGCAGGCGTCTAAGCGACTTCCGGCGAGTTTGCGACTACATCACTTCGTCATGTCGTCCGGTGGAGATTCGAGCATGGGACACGAGATCTTCTTCGGCGCTCTCTCCTTCATCGTCGATGATTCGGCATGGCTTCGGGACGCCCCTCTCGACGTCGAGGCGCTTCCCCGCCGCGGGGCTACGCACTTCCGTGCCGGCGCCCGCGGCATCCTTCTTCTCCAGCAGTCGGCTCCGGTGTCGACCTACACCGCCGTCACGCGCCGCAACAAGCGGTCCCGCCGTCCGCGGCTCCAGCGTTGGGTGCAACACGCCCAGGCGCGCCAGAACGCGTCTGCACAAGTGGCGGTTCTAGACTCGGTTGTGGTTGCCCCGCCGTCCCAGCGCTCGGACTCGGTTCCGACTGAGTTTCCTTCCGAGTACGCGGGTCGCGGGCCTGCAGCAGAAGTACACATGGCCAACTCCCATGAAGATCCCCGTCAAGCTGGCCGGAACGAGCACGAGATCGGCGAAACGTCCGGCGCGCGTCGTCCGCCTCGCCGTTCTGCCAGTCGGCACACTCGGCGGAGCAACGTGGAGTTGTTCCGCACACCCCTCCTCAACTTGGCTGCGGCTGCCAAGATAGCTGATTCCCTTCAGCCGACTGATTCAGAAGCTGGCAGGGGGATCGAGCAAATCCGCGCCCTGTTGCACACGGCGCAACAACAAAATTCGGCTGTCTCCCAGTCGCACAACAGGATCCACAATAGTTCTGTTCATGCGAATACGCATCGGTCAGTTCACAGCCCTGGTTCTCGTCAGCGACACAGGGGAGGCAGCCGTTCCATAAATCCCGAAGATCGTCACCGTTCACGCACCCCTCCGCGGGGTGGACCCTACGGGCCCCGAGATCATGATGATCGGCGTTCAGTCGGTGACAGTTACGACCCAAGGCCCGACGCGAGAGGGCATATCGCCCAGCGGAGGGTCGACAGGGGCCGAGCCCACCGCGATGGTTACGATATTGACCATCCGAGTGGAAGCAGGACCATCGTTTCTGGTCCCGAGTGTTTCAGTCGAGCCATCCGTTCGGCTGACATCCCTCCCAACTTCCGATTGGCGACGGGAATTAGCAAGTTTACAGGAGAGTCCAAGCCAAAAATGTGGCTGGATGATTACCGAGTGGCAGTCCAGATTGGAGGAGGAGACGACCATGTCGCCATGAAGCACCTCCCTCTGATGCTCGACGGCTCGGCGAGAGCATGGCTGAACCAGTTGGCCCCCTCAAGCATCTACAGCTGGGCAGATCTGGCCCGAGTGTTCATCAGGACCTTCGAAGGGACGTGCAAGCGCCCTGCTGGCCTCGTGGAGCTCCAACACTACGTCCAGAAGCAGAATGAGCCCCTGCGTGATTTCATTCAGCGTTGGGCAACTCTCTACCACACGGTGGAGAACGTCACAGAGCATCAAGCAGTCTGCGCCTTCAAGGCAGGTGTGCGGTACAGGGATCTGTACCTGAAGTTCGGCCGAACAGGCGACATCTCCATGGGCAAGATGATGGAGATAGCAACACGCTATGCAAATGGCGAAGAAGAGGACTGCATCCGAAGAGGCAAGCACAAAACAGTCGCCGATGGAGATGGGAGTAACACTCGGAAGCAGAAGCAGAAAGCTTCGTCCACTCTGCAGGCAGAAGCTGCAGCCTTAACCAATGCCAAGTTCAAGGGCAAAGGGAAGGCTCAGTTCACCCCCAAGAAGAGGCAGTTCAATAACCCCATCCTGGACCAGCCCTGTCCGGTTCATACGAAGATGGATGAAGAGGGCAACCCCATATATGCGAAGCATACCACTCGACAGTGTCGCCTCTTGATCCAGGGGTTCAGCGAAGGGCAACCGAGTGAGAAGGACAATGAACAGGATGAGGAGGATAAGAAGGATCCGTTCCCCCAAGTCCATGCAACACTGATGATTTTCGCTGACGTTGAGAGCCAGAGTCGACGGAAGCTGGTGAACAGGGAGGTGAACATGGCCACCCCTACCAACCCCAAGTTCCTCAAATGTTCTCAGACTACGATCACCTTTGACCAGTCGGATCATCCGGCGCACGTACCCACCCTAGGGAGACAGGCTCTGGTCGTCGACCCGGTGGTGGAGGGAGTCCGACTGCGCAAAGTCCTCATGGACGGCGGCAGTGGCTTGAACATCATGTACGCCGACACTCTCAAGGGGATGGGCATTCCGATGTCCAAACTCAGTGAGAGCAGCATGCAGTTCCATGGAGTCGTCCCTGGACGAAAGGCCAAGTCACTCGGCCAGATCGCGTTGGACGTCGTTTTCGGCTCCGACAAGAACTTCCGCAAGGAAAAGCTGACGTTCGAAGTGGTGGACTTCCAGAGCGCTTACCACGCAATTCTGGGCCGCCTAGCGTATGCGCGTTTCATGGCCCGTCCGTGTTACGTATACCTGAAGCTGAAGATGCTAGGCCCGAAAGGTGTGATCACCATCACGGGCAATCGACAGCGGGCCGAAGAGTGTCTGCAGCAGGGATCAAGAATCGCCGACCAGCAGATGGCCGTCCTCGAGCTTGACGAGTACAAGAAAACAGTCGACCCCGCTGACTTGATGCGTTCGAAGAAGCCAGCTTCAGAGTCTGCATTCCAGTCGGCGGGAGAGACGAAGAAGGTCAGCATTCACCCGACGGACGCCACTGCTGCTCCGACGAACATCTCCACCACCCTCGATCCTAAATAGGAAGCCGAGCTCACCCAATTCCTCAGTGAGAACTGGGACATCTTTGCATGGACACCCTCTGACATGCCAGGTGTACCCAGGGAGTTGGCTGACCACCGACTGCATGTGGATCCCATCGCTCGGCCTGTCCGAGAACGCCTGCGTCGGTCCACCGCGCATAAGAGGAAGGCAATCGAAGAAGAGGTGGCCAAGCTATTGGCAGCAAACTTTATTCGCGAGGTTCACCACTCCGAGTGGCTCGCCAATGTTGTCATGGTGCCCAAGAAGGACAAGTCGCTCCGAATGTGCATCAACTTCAAGCATATCAATAAGGTCTGCCCGAAAGACCATTTTATGCTCCCCCGCATCGATCAAATCGTCGATTCGACTGCGGGTTGCGAGCGTCTGTCATTTCTTGATGCCTACTCGGGCTATCATCAGATCCGTCTGTATGGCCCCGATGAATTAAAGACAGCCTTCATCACCCCATTCAGGTGCTTCTGCTACATCACCATGCCATTCGTTTTGAAGAATGCAGGAGCTACCTTCATGCGCATGATCCAAAAATGTCTCC
Source organism: Hordeum vulgare subsp. vulgare (assembly GCF_904849725.1). NCBI lineage: Eukaryota > Viridiplantae > Streptophyta > Magnoliopsida > Poales > Poaceae > Hordeum > Hordeum vulgare. The sequence continues at coordinate 545,077,839 of NC_058520.1, forward strand.
TCGACCAAATCGGTCGGAATGTGGAGTCGTATTTGGATGATATCGTAGTCAAGTCACGCAAAGGTTCCGACCTGCTGACTGACTTGGCAGAAACATTCGCCAACCTTCGTAGGTACGACATCAAGCTCAACCCCTTCCAAGTGTTCATTCGGCGTTCCCAGCGGAAAGTTACTCGGTTTCTTCGTTTCCGAACGAGGGATCGATGTCAACCCCGAAAAGATCGGGACCATCGTCCGAATGGAGAGGCCGGTCAGAATACACGATGTTCAACGGCTCACAGGTTGCCTAGCGGATTTGAGCAGGTTTATCAGTCGACTCGGCGAGAAAGCACTTCCTTTGTACCGACTCATGAAGAAATCAGATACTTTCGAGTGGACAGATGAAGCCCAAGTCGCATTCGACGACCTCAAAGTCCTACTTTCCACCCAGCCGGTTCTTACTGCTCCGCTCAGTAAAGAGCCCCTTCTTCTGTATATCGCGGCTACAAATCAAGTCGTCAGCACTGTTCTTACAGTCGAACGAGAAGAAGAAGGCAAAGCATACAAAGTTCAGCGGCCAGTGTATTACGTCTCCGAAGTCCTGACTCCTTCCAAGCAGAGGTATCCCCACTATCAAAAACTTATCTACGGGAATTACATGACTGCGAAGAAGGTGGCCCATTATTTCCAAGACCACTCGGTGTGTGTCGTTTCTGATGCTCCATTGTCAGAAATCCTCCACAATCGAGACGCATCAGGCCGAGTGACGAAGTGGGCAATGGAGATGTTGTACTGTGATATCAAGTTCGAGGCCAAGAAAGCTATTAAGTCTCAAGCTCTGGCTGACTTCATAGCAGAATGGGTAGAACAACAGCAACCGACCCACATCTACTCGGCTCATTGGACAATGTTATTCAATGGGTCCAAGATGTTGAATGGCTCCGGCGCTGGCGTTGTGATCGTATCGCCAAAGGGCGACAAACTCAAATATGTGCTGCAGATACACTTTGATTCCTCCAACAATGAGGCAGAGTATGAAGCTCTCCTTTATGGACTGCGTATGGCCATCGCACTCGGCGTCTGTCGCCTGATGGTCTATGGCGATTCGGATTTGGTGGTTAATCAAGTGATGAAAGAGTGGGACGTCAGGAACCCCGCCATGACCACATACTGCAATGCAGTGAGGAAGCTCGAGAAGAAGTTTGAAGGTCTAGAACTCCACCATGTTCCGTGACTGATGAACCAAGCAGCTGATGAGTTGGCAAAACTCGGATCCACTGGGAAACCAGTCCCGAGTGACGTCTGCCTCGAGCACCTCCACCTTCCCTCAGTCAAAGAAGATCCTTTCATAGAGGAACCAGTACAACCAAAGAGTTCGACAGATCCAACTGAAGTCGACGTACCGGCTGTGGTTGATCTGATCATGGAGATTCTTGCTGTCATCCCCGATTGGACTGTGCCAATCATTGCATATATCCCGAGGCAGGAATTACCAGAAGACGAAGTCCAGGCCAGGCAGATAGTCCGCAAGTCGAAGTCGTTCACTGTCATTGATGCCCAGTTGTACAAGGAAAGCGTTTCAGGCGTTCTTCAACGATGCATCTCCCTAGAGGAGGGGCAGTTAATCCTGGAAGATATTCACTCGGGAACCTGCGGTCATCACGCCTCTTCGAGAGCGATCGTCGCCATAGCATTCAGAGCTAGTTTCTTCTGGTTGCAGGCAAACGAAATGGATAAAGATATGGTCGACCGATGTGAAGGTTGTTAGTTCTACTCCAACAAGTCCCACAAGCCAACATCTGCGTTGAAGACAATCCCTCTTGTGTGGCCGTTTGCAGTATGGGGATTAGATACAGTCGGTCCATTCAGGACAGGCCAAGGAGGATACACACATTTGTTGGTGGCAGTCAACAAGTTCACAAAATGGATTGAAGCCAAGCCCATCAAGAAGCTCGACGCCCTAACAGCCATCAAGTTTGTCAGGGACATCATCTCCACATTCGGCCTACCTCACAGCATAATCACGGACAACGGGACAAACTTTGACTCGGACAGATTCAAAGGTTTCTGTGCAAGCCAAGGTATCCGAGTGGATTTTGCATCCGTGGCGCATCCTCAATCCAATGGACAAGCAGAGCGGGCGAATGGACTTATTCTGCAAGGTTTGAAGCCCCGACTCCTGCGAGAGGTGGGACATGCTGCTGGCGCATGGGTCACCGAGCTACCTTCAGTGCTTTGGGGTCTTCGCACAACTCCGAACAGATCTATAGGGCGATCACCATTCTTCCTCGTTTACGGAGCAGAAGCAGTCCTTCCGAGTGACTTGCTTCATAATGCTCCACGAGTCGAACTCTTCTCCGAAGCTGAAGCAGAACAAGCAAGGCAAGACGGAGTGGACCTTCTAGAGGAGGAGCGCGAGATGGCACTGACTCGCTCAACCATTTATCAACAAGATCTACGACGTTTTCATGCACGACACATCAGGAGTCGCACGTTCCAAGCAGGCGACCTGGTGCTCCGAGTGGATCAGCAAAGACCTCACAAGTTGGCTCCTGCCTGGGAAGGACCCTTCATCATCTCCAAGGTGCTGAACAACGGAGCATACAGACTCTACAACATCGACAGGGAGACAGACGAGCCGCGAGCATGGAATGGAGATCTCCTGAAGCGCTTCTACACGTGACCGTCGAGTGAAGCAATGTAAAGAACAAGTATTGGTGAAATAATATAAAGCAGATTGAGCTTTTGCAAATCCAAATTCTTCCGCGGTCGCAGAGTCCGGTCTAAAAAAAAACTTAGCTGCGATCAGAATCGCCTAAGTACTAACTTTCTCCGAGTGTGCACTAAACGTCGCACTCGGGGACTTAGCTGCGATCCAGAATCGCCTAAGTACTAACTTTCTCCGAGTGTGCACTAAACGTCGCACTCGGGGACTTAGCTGCGATCCAGAATCGCCTAAGTACTCACTTTCTCCGAGTGTGCACTAAACGTCGCACTCGGGGACTTAACTGCGATCCAGAATCGCCTAAGTACTAACTTTCTCCGAGTGTGCACTAAACGTCGCACTCGGAGACTTAGCTGCGATCCAGAATCGCCTAAGTACTAACTTTCTCCGAGTGTGCACTAAACGTCGCACTCGGGGACTTAGCTGCAATCAAGAATCGCCTAAGTACTCACTTTCTCCGAGTGTGCACTAAACGTCGCACTCGGGGACTTAGCTGCGATCCAGAATCGCCTAAGTACTAACTTTCTCCGAGTGTGCACTAAACGTTGCACTCGGGGACTTAGCTACGACCCAGAATCACCTAAGTACTAACTTTCTCCGAGTGTGCACTAAACGTCGCACTCGGGGACTTAGCTGCGATCAAGAATCGCCTAAGGACTCACTTTCTCCGATTGTGCACTAAACGTCGCACTCGGGGACTTAGCTGCGATCCAGAATCGCCTAAGTACTAACTTTCTCCGAGTGTGCACTAAACGTCGCACTCGGGGACTTAGCTGCGATCAAGAATCACCTAAGGACTCACTTTCTCCGAGTGTGCACTAAACGTCGCACTCGGGGACTTAGCTGCGATCCAGAATCGCCTAAGTACTAACTTTCTCCGCGTGTGCACTAAATGTCGCACTCGGGGACTTAGCTGCGATCAAGAATCGCCTAAGTACTCACTTTCTCCGAGTGTGCACTAAACGTCGCACTCGGGGACTTAGCTGCGATCAAGAATCGCCTAAGTACTCACTTTCTCTGAGTGTGCACTAAACGTCGCACTCGGGGACTTAGCTGCGATCAAGAATCGTTTAAGTACTCACTTTCTCCGAGTGTGCACTAAACGTCTCACTCGGGGATTTAGCTGCGATCCAGAATCGCCTAAGTATTAAATTTCTCTGAGTGTGCACTTAACGTCACACTCGGGGACTTAGCTGCGATCAAGAATCGCCTAAGTACCCACTTTCTCCGAGTGTGCACTAAACGTCGCACTCGGAGACTTAGCTGCGATCAAAAATCGCCTAAGTACTAACTTTCTCCGAGCGTGCACTACTCGTCACACTCGAAGACTTAACTGCGATCAAGAATCGCTGAAATGGGAAAGCTTCCCGCGACTGTATCCTACAGATACACTGGGGAACTCAGCAGACCCTCATTGTGGCTCATGTGGATGTCAAGACCACTGACAATTACATGAGTAGCAGACCCTCATTGAAGCTCATGTGGATGTCAATACAACTGACAATTACATGAGTAACAACTCGCTCCGAGTGCAGCATGTCCGTCGCACTCGAAGACTTAGCCGCGATCATGAATCGCCTAAGTATTCTATTACCTTCGAGTGTATCCTACAGATCCACTCGGGGACTCAGCAGACCCTCATTGAGGCTCATGTGGATGTCAAGACCACTTACAATTACATGAGTAACAACTCGCTCCGAGTGCGGCATATCCGTCGCAGTCGAAGACTTAGCCGCGATCATGAATCGCCTAAGTACTCTATTACCCTCGAGTGTATCCTACAGATCCACTCGGCGACTTGGCAGACCCTCAGAGAGGCTCACACAGATGTCAAGGAAACTGAGAATTACATGCTCCGCATGTTTGCCATTGGCTTCAACAAGAAAAGCCAAACAAAAACCAGAGCAAAAATGGTGTCAACTACTCTTTGGCAACAGAAGAGCAAAAGATTTGATTTAAATTCGAAGTTCACCTAAGGATAGTTGACTCGGTGCGGATCAAGCTTACCCGCACCGAACCAAGAATGTGACGGCCAATAGAAGTGGCCAAGGTTTCTTACAGCCAACACTCGGCATACCGAGGTAAAATTTTCATAAGCGTTGTCCGGATTGGCGCTAGGGCTGGAGGGCTCCACGAATGTGTCCAGGTCGATCCCGTCGGCGATGCGGGTGGCACTCTCAAGGAAGGTTTCCATGAAGTCTTCGAATGAAGTTTCTTCGTGTTGGCGACCTTCAACGCTTTCAGCTTCTCTTCGCGCACCTCCTTGCAATGCACTCGGACCAGGGACATCGCAACGTCTGCACCACAGCGAGCCGCATATTTCTTCCATGACTGCACTCGGTTTGGGACCTCCTCCAGCCGAGTCATCAAGCCTTCCATCTCATACCGAGACTCATCTTCTGGCCAAAGCTCCTTGTCGATCCGGCCGACGACTTCTCTCAGTCGACCGATGAAAGGCCCAACTTTGCCCAGGCGAACGTGCGCTCGGAGCAGCTCTCGATTGGCGCCCTCGCTGAGTGGAATGTTCTCGCGAATCGACCGCTCCACGTCAGCCGCTTCAGCTTCAGTGTCCATGCAAAAATCAGCAAACACAGGACAAGCAAACAATAAGCGCCGAGTGTAACGCACATACCTCAAGCACTCGGAAAAACAGGACTTACCACCCAGACGCGTTGTCATTTGCCGGGCCCAATCACTGACGTATTTTTCCTGCGCTATACACCGCTTGTTCAGCACATTCATTTGCCCCATCAACTCAGCCCTATGCGCCTTCATCTTCTCAACTTCAGCAGTCAGTGCCTTGTTCGCTTCACGGGCCTGCTCCAACGACTTCTCTCGTTCCGCTAGCACATCCTTCATTCCAGCCATGGCAACCATTGCTGCATCCAGCTCACCAGCAAACTGAACCTTTTCAGCCCTAAGAGTCTCATGCGCTGTCCCCATCTCGCAAGTTTTCTGCCAGCCAGCGCCAAGAGACGATCAGACAAATCCAACAATAAAAAGTCTAAGTTCTTCAGACCCCTGCCGACGCAAGCAGTCGACAGCGGTCTCGGGGACTACACCCAGTGGGTTCACTGAGAGTGACCCCACTGGCATGAAACTCAAATAGGTCCGCCCTATTGAGCTACATGACAACACCTACACCTACGAGGCTAATATTACCCGACCTGAGTAAACTTACTCTCGGGGACTCATACAGTCGAGGTACTCCGAGTGCCTCAACTGTTAGCATTCGAACAGATTAACTTTGGATCTGCTCAAGTCAAAGACAATGTATATAAAGACAACTGCCGGTGCAAGGACTCGACAGAAGTCTCGGGGACTACACCCACTCGGTTCACTACGCGTGAACCCATTGCAAACATCATACGGTATCCGGGCACACCCAGTGGGTTACAAGAGAAAAGTAAATACTTACTAGCCCACTTACTCGGATATCGTCCCGCAGCTCCAAGCTCCACTGGTACAGGGATGCGATGGAGTCGTACGCCTTCTTGGCTTCTCCCGCCATCAGCTCCGCCTGCACCATGGCCCCCTTGGCTGCTCCCACCTGATCCTCTGGGAGGCGCTGGGCGTTATACTCGACATTCGACGGGCCTGGCATCGTTGGAAACTCCTTGGGCATCCCAAGGCTTGCTCCAATCGGTTCAGTAGCAACCAGCGCCGCTTCAGTCGACGGCATCGCCTCAGTCGGCGGCACGTCCGCGGCGAGAGCAGTAACTGGCAGAGCAGCCTCAAGGACAGGCACCGCAGCTTGCTCAGACCTTCCCTGGTCACCCTCATCCGCATAAATCGCCCCTGAGAGAAACCCGACCAAACGGCGTGAGATCACAGAAAAAGGGCAAGACCGAAGATAGAATTCGCGATGCAATAATATAAACTCTCGGAACCTCTATGACGCACCTGGCTGGGACGAGACAACATTGTCCGTGTCCATGGGATCATCCCCCTGGCGCGCCGGAGAGGTGGCAGAGGTGGCAGCCCTGTCGAGTGAAATTCATTCGACCATCAAACAAGAGTTTAATCGAATATCACAAGAAGTTAGAAGAACAATGCACTTACATTGAGGTGACGGGAACGATAACCCTCATCCACGGCAAAGCCTTCCGAGGTTTAGATCCGCTCGGTTTGGCCACCTTGGAAGGCTGACCCGCAGGTTCAGCAGCAGCGTCCCTGGTCCTCTTGGCGCTCTGAGCACTCGGGACCACGGGAGCAGTTGGCGGAGCACTCGAGGATGCTGGAAGAGTCGAGGGAGCTGCAGGTTCATGTCGACGCTTGGTTCGGTGCTCTGGCGGCGGGGGTGGCGAATCCTGCTCTTCGTCTTCCTTCTCTCCTTCACCAGACTCCTCCTCCGTCTCCCCACTGTCGGAGACGTACTCGACGCTCTCCACGCTGCCCTCCTGGCTGCCCTCTTCCTCCTCCTCGGCCGGGTTCCAGTTCGAGACAGGGGAGAACCAGTTGGTCCACTTCTGCATAAAATACAGTCGGTGACATCAGACGTCAGACGATGACTCAAGACAGCGATAAATCTAAGACAGTTATGTGCACTCGGCAAGTTGTACTCACCTCGTTCGGAGGAGGGTTGTCCGTGCGGAAAGCCTTCACTCGCCGGGACCCTCTGGGGTTCTCGCAGGCGCCTGTGATCTGGAGCACCCACGACGCCACCGTCTCCCCAGTCACGCACTCGGGGTTGGTCCGACTGGAGTCTTCGGGTCCCGTGTAATGCCACATGGCGTGGTCTCGAGCCTGTAGTGGTTGGATGCGCCGGCCGAGGAAAACCTCCAGCAAATCTATGCCCGTGACTCCCTTTCTCACGACATCTACGAGTGCGTCGACCAGGGGCTGGAGACGGATCTTCTCCGCCTTTGTGAGCGCGAGCTGCTTAGGCGGAGCTGGTCGATCTAAGCTAAAAGGAGGTAGCCCTGTCGTGGCATTCGGGCAAGCGACGTCCTGGCAGTAGAACCATGTCGACTGCCAGTTCCTAACCGATTCACTCAGCTGAAGAGCGGGATAATTACTTTTGCTCTTCTTTTGGACGCTCAAACCCCCACAGAGCTGGAGAAGGTGAGTCTTATCATCCGACTGATTAAGTCGTTTGATGGTTTGGGACCTAGCAGAGAAAATATGTTTGAAAAGCCCCCAATGGGGAGGACAACCGATGAAGCACTCGCACAAGACTACGAAAGCAGAGAGATGGGCGATGGCATTCAGGGGAAAGTGGTGGAGCTGCGCCCCAAAGTGATTCATTATGCCTTTGAAGAAAGGGTGCGGGGGAAGGGAGAAACCTCGATGCACGTGGCTGAGCAGCAGGACGCGCTCCCCCTCCCGAGGCGCCGGCTCGGTCTCACCCTCCTCCGGCAACCTCCATGACTTGTGCGCGATCATCCCGTGCTCCACCAGCTCCAGCAAGCTCTCCTCCGTCACCGTGGAGGGGAGGAAGTCCCCCTGGACCCACCCCGCCGGTAACGCTCGCTGCCGCCGCTGAGCAGGAGCCGCCGCCTTCCCCTTCTTCTTCTTCGCCTCCAGCTTGCTAGTTTGTCCCTTGGTCATGGTGGAAGCTACGGGTCCGTGGAGGAGAAGGAAATGGAAGGAGCTTGGGTGCGCAGGAGGAGGCGAGAGGAGCGGAGCAATCAAAGGCAAGAGATCCGGCGAGCGTAACGAGAAAACCCTCGCCGCTGAGGTTTAAGTAAGGTTCCGACTGCGTCACTGGCAGGTGGCCTCGAAACCTTATCCCTCGACCAACCGCGGCGATATCAGTGGAGAAGATGAAGGCGTGGGAATCGAGGCGTCAGGCGCTACTCGAGCGCGATGTCGTCATCCCCGCTGAGCGCGCGGTAACCGAAATTTGAGGATCCCGGAGAATCCGCCGCTGTCAGTTGACTGGTCACGTCAGGAGATACCCTGGAAGCACTCGGTCTCCGACAGTTTGTTCCACAAATACTTCCACTCGGATCGTTGATCAGAAAAGATAAAATGGATCGAGGCAAGCAACGCCAAAGTCACATCCGTTCTAGTCGGATCCAAACTTCAAGCATCGCTTCGTCATTCCAACACCAATCCATTCGGGGACTAATGACGGGGTTATAGTCCTAGGGTAGGGTCATAGGCCTGCCCTGTAGGTCCTACCCAAGGACTACCCCTCATAAGGGACAAGGCCCTTAGTCAGTTCCGACTGAACTAAGGAGTTCCTATCGCCCAGTCGGTAACAGGTCCTCGACCATCCAGTCGGAGACTAGCATTCAGAGTATATCAAACTAACCGACTGGATTCCACTCTGTGCATCGTAACCCCACTGGAGGGAAACGGTCATACGTTTTCATGTGCCTTTATTAGCATTTAAGACGTACGTTACCTGTAACGTAGGCATTTAATCGCCACTACTCCACCCCTGTACACCGGACCGTTGTGGAGGGCAGCGCACTCTATATAAGCCATCCTCCCCCACTGGTGCAGGGGTTAGCAATTCACTGTATTCTATATTCCACTCGACAACAAGCTCCCTGAGCACTGAGACGTAGGGCTGTTACCTCCACCGCAGAGGGGCCTGAACTCATACAACCTCGCCGTAGCTAAGGCTCTGCCCATCCCTTTCGTACCCTACACATCTACTGTCAGGCTTATACCCACGACAGGCTCTGATACCATGTGAAAGATTGTGGAAGCGTTAAACCCTTTGCTCGGTCTGCATTGGTATTTATACAAGTGTTGCCTTAGCTTACAAGATGATGAGAACGATCGTGAAACGATCGGTTACACACACACAGAGAGAGAGAGAGAGAGGGAGAGAGGGAGGGAGAGAGAGAGAGAGAAGGATTTCAGGTTTGAAGTACTTTCCTATCTCTATACAATATATTCTAGGGAGTGCCTCCAACTCAGCTAGCTGAGATTTTCTATGGTCTCATTCACATAATATTATTGTATTTTGTATTTATTCTTTTTGTTTCTTTTAATCCATCATTTTATTCTTTTGGGCTCACATGTCATATTTTTTGTTGTTGTTGCTATGCGCCCCATCTAACCGGCCCAATAATTACTCATTCAGTTCTTGTTGTTGCACGTCGCATCTTTTAAAAAAGAAATCGCCGATAAGAACAAAAAGAATAAGCAAAAAAGTTACGTAATGGCTTGTTAGCTTCAACTACTTTGACCACTAAAACATTCTTGTACAAAGAAGTAGTGTGTCCTTATTATAGGAATTGTGATGTAATAATTTGTTTTTTCTTAGTAAAAAATAACTTGATTCTAGCTTTTTCATGTAGTTGTTGCACTGTGATAGCCTGGCATACTAGGGATGATAGACAACTCATATCAATAAGGAATTCCTTCTTTTCCGGAAGCCCATTCGAACAGAACTCCCAGGTTAAGCGTGCTCGACTTGGAGTAGTTCTAGGATGAGTGACCGACCGGGAAGTTGATCCTGGGTGCGCATGAGTGAGGAAAAAGTGCGCAGAAAATACTAGTATTGATATGTTGGGCCAGTCTAGATCCTGCCAGGAGTAACGACCGCCGACGGGTGTGTCCGGGGCGTTACATGCACAAATAAGATTTGAAGTTGCGACCCACCTGTGAATACTTGTAGTTGCGACCCGACTATAAATACTTGTAATTACGCACCGACTATGAATACTTACAATTGCGACTTGACTTTGAATACTTACAATTGCGATCCGACTTTGAATACTTGCAGTTGCGGCTAGACTTTGAATACTTGCAGTTGCGGCCCGACTTTTGCGATTATACTTTGAATACTTGCAGTTGCTGCCCGACTTCAAATACATGCAGTTGTCACCCGACTTTAAATACTTGCAGTTGCGACCCGACTTTAAATATTTACAGTTGCAACCCGACTTTAAATATTTGCAGTTGCGGCCACATTTCAAATCTTGCAGTTGCGGCCCGACTTTAAATATTAATGTCTTTAATATAAAAAGGAAAATTAAAAATAAACAATAATTAATCAGGAGAGAAAAAAATGGAAAGGAAAGTCGTTACAAAAAAGATGACCCTGGCAGCTACACTCAACAGATGACAATGACATGATTCAAAAAGTTAAGGAAATGACAATAACACGCAAAAAAAGTTCTCATACAAAAAATTCGAAAAAAACAATTAGTTTTCTAAAAATTAATCATATAAATTATACATAGTCAAACAAAACAAACAACTGCAAAAAAGGGGCGAAAAAGAAGCAACAAGAAAAGTGCCAAGGCTTGTTTAGGTTAGTCGCTCTGCACTAATCATGATGTATTTGATCTAATGGCTGAGGATGTGAATGAGACCAAATTAATTCTCAGCTAGCTGAGTTTTAGCAATCCCGTATATTCTAACACCACTGCGTGTCTAGTGGTAATGATCCGTGATCCATCTCCATAGCATGTTTCTGGTTATATTGCGTGTAGGAAAAGTTTTATATTTCACTTGACCCCAATGAAACCAGAAAATCCTTCATTAATTTAATATTAAACACTATGTATTTATTAAAGATGACCCCACTACCATCAACATGATCCCAACAAATATATTTTTCTAGCCTCATCCCTGCCAATGTATGTACGTGGACTGATAGTTGGATTCCGAATACTTTTTTCATGAAGCCGATGGGACGAAGTGGCACTACTCCATTGGACAAAGTTTTGGACCTTATTGACATCTTCACATGAAACTGGAATGTGGATGTTGTACGTGCTAACTACTTGCGACCGGATGGGGAGACAATGTTGAACGTACCTCTAAATCCGTACTAAAGATTCTTTGGCTTAGTCTTTGGAGAAGTGGGGCGTCTACTCTATAAAATCCATGTATGGCTCTCCGATGACACGTAATGAGCTTCATTCTCTAGAGGAAAGGGTGATTACAGAAACTTTATCATGAAATAAATAGTTGTGGACTGTTTTATGGAAACTTAACGTGATTCCAATGGTATGAGTCTTTTGGTGGGTACTTCGAGGTATTCTCCCTGACTCGCTCAACTTGCAATATAGAGACATCAAGTAACTTGGTTTGTGTGACATTTGCCAGCCAATGGGCAAGGACATGCTACATCCATTAGTACTCATGGAAAGAAAAATACGATTGCAACTAAGTATCGATTTCAGCTTCATCTCCCTCGGTTGCATCCAAACAAATGGGCCCGTGACATCTTGATAGATCATATGTTCACTGAAGAAGAGAGATACAAGATCATCACCATTATGCACATTATATGGTTATAACACGTAACCAATGGTAGCACGAACGAGAGCGATATAACCTAGCGGAGGCTATTGTTTATGAGAGAGGTAATATCACGGGAAGTCATAAAACTTACGCTTACTATTCAGTTTGATGGGGCGTCAGTGCGGCACAGACCCACCTATAATTGTCTAGGAGCAGATTTATTACAGATAGCTCCCTTCTATTTTATTTATTGACGTATAAAATTCCTCAGATAATCAAAAATACTGCAGCAACGTGGTTAGAACATACTCCATCCGTTCGGAAATACTTATCCTAAAAATGAATATAATGAATGTATCTATAATTAAAATAAATCTAGGTACATTCATCTTTAGGACAAGTATTTCCGGACGAAGGGAGTATAATATTTTGTTTGGTGACTCGAATAGCAAGCCACCAGTACATTCATCCTATACGACTAACCTTTTTTTGCATCGAACTAAGAGCTACATTAATGTATCAAAAGACGATTACAGTCTGTCCGTAGGCTACTAAGAGCATGGTTAATAGTATGGCTATAAGACTGCTTATAAGCCATCTTATAGATAGCTTGTAACAATAGTTAGCTATAAAAGAATACTATTTTTATCATACATGACCCACCTTTCATTCTCACAAAGCACCTAGGAGCACGTGCTAGAGCTGACTCTTCACGAAGAGTCCGCTTCCCTCCTCTCTCCTCTTCTCTCTCATCCAACTCAACAAAAATATAGTATTTTAATTCTTATAGCCTGTTGACTATACCTTATTGTATTTGCTTTAATGAGAAAGTCGGGGCTACTGTCAAACCAAATCTCAGTTCCCTCAAGTGCACATGCACGCTCGGCACACCGATGAGCCGGGAAATTCAGATTTCGCCCGATGTGGGTAACCAAAAAGGAAGCAAAGTTAGGGACTATTTCCTCTAATTATTGTATGATAGACACAGTAACAGAGCGACTCTTGTTGCGCGAAGACCAAAGGTTGACAAGCTCAAGGCAGTCTACCCGCCAAAGGTTGAATATCCGCAAGGATGAGCAAACATTACCCCCTCCCAGTAGCTCAGAGATGAACGGGTCCGAGACCCCTTGTAGTGTTTTGCTCCAGGCAGCAAGGAACATCAAGTGATAGCGAACTACGCCTCCAGCCCCACCCGTCATGGTGTCAGTATCTAGCGCGCCATCCGTGCTGATTGTCATCCATCCCGGATCAGATAATCTCTAGCATTGATCAATTAAATCCCTTGTCGTGGGTATAAGCCTGACAGTAGATGTGTAGGGTACGAATGAGATGGGAAGAGTCCTAGCTACGGCGAGGTTGTATGAGTTCGGGCCCCTCTGCGGTGGAGGTAACAGCCCTACGTCTCAGTGCTCTCGGAGCTTGTTGCCGAGTGTAATATGGAATACAATGATTTGCTAACCCTCCTACCAGTGGGGGAGGGCGGCTTATGTAGAGTGCGCTGCCCTCCACAATGGTTCCGGTATAAGGGCGGAGTAGTGGGGATTGAATGCATACGTTACAGGTAACGTATGCTCTAAATGCTAATAAATGCACACGGAAACGTACGACCGTTTCCCTCCAGGGAGGTTACGATGTATCGAGTGTATCCAGTCGGTTAGCTTGGTATTCTCCGAATGCTAGTATCCGACTGGATGATATAGGACCTGTCCCCGACTGGATGATGGGGATTCCTTAATTCAGTCGGGGTAGACTTAGGGTCTTGTCCATTGTGTGGGGTAGTCCTTGGGTAGGACCTATACGGCAGGCCTATGACCCTACCCTAGGACTATGACCCCATCATTAGTCCCCGAATGGATTGGGGTTGAAACGACGAAGCGATGCTTGAAGTTAGGATCCGACTGGATTAGATTCGGCTTGGGTGTTGCTTGCCTCTATCCATTTTACCTTTTCTGACCAACGATCCGAGTGGAAGTGCTTGCGAAACCGACTGTCGGGAGCCGAGTGTTTCCGCGGCATCTTTTGACACGACCGGTCAACTGACAGCGGCGGATTTTCCGGGATCTCAAATTTCGGGTTCCGCGCGCTCAGCGGGGACGACGTCAGCGCACTCGAGTAGCGCCTGACGCCTTGATTCTCGCGCCTTCAAGTCCTCCACTGATATCGCCGCGGCTGGTCGGGCGGATAAGGTTTCGGGGCCACCCGTGAGTGACCCAGTCGGAACCCTATTTAAATCTGGGCGGCGAGGCTTCTTCATTACGCTCGCCGAATCTTTCGCTCTCGCCTGCTCCGTCTTCCTCGCCACCTCCAGCGCCCCAACACTCCCTCCTTCTCCTTCCCCTCGAGAGTTCGCCGTCGCCTCCATGACCAAGGGTCAGACCAGCAAGATGGAGGCGAGGAAGAAGAAGGGCAAGGCGGCGGCGCCTGCTCCGCGGCGGCAGCGGCCGCTGCCGGCGGGGTGGATCCAAGGAGACTTCCTCCCCTCCACGGTGACGGAGGGAGATCTGCTGCAGCTGGTGGAGCACGGAGTGCTCGTGCACAAGTCCTGGAGACTGCCGGCGGAGGACGAGGTCGAGCCAGCGCCCCGGGAGGGGGAGCGCGTCCTGCTCCTCAGTCATGTCCACCGAGGTTTTTCTTTGCCCCCGCACCCTTTCTTCAAGGGCATCATGAATCACTTCGGTGCCCAACTTCACCATTTCCATCCGAATGCCATCGCGCACCTTTCTGCCTTCATAGTCTTATGTGAGTGTTTTATCGGCTGCCCTCCCCATTGGGGTTTGTTCAAACACATCTTCTCCGCCCGATCCCAAACCATCAAACGACTTAGCCAGTCGGATGATAAGACACACCTCCTCCAGCTCTGTGGGGGTTTAGGATTCCAGAAGAAGAGTCGGAGTAGCTATCCTGCTCTCCAGTTAAGTGAATCGGTTAGGAACTGGCAGTCGACGTGGTTCTACTGCCAGGATATCGCATGTCCGAATGCGTCGACTGGTCTGCCTCCTTTTAGTCTAGATCGGCCCGCCCCGCCTAAGCAACTCGCGCTCTTGAAGGCAGAGAAGAACGACGTCCAGCCCTTGGTTAAGGCACTCGTGGACGTCGTCAGGAAGGGGGTCATCGGAATAGACCTGCTGGAAGTCTTCCTTGGTCGGCGGATCCAACCTCTGCAGGCTCGCGACCATGCCATGTGGCATTATACGGGGCCCGAGGATTCCACTCGGACCAATGTTGTGGGCGTGACTGAGGAGAGGGTGACCTCGTGGGTGCTCCAGATCACGGGCCCCTGTGAGAATCCCAAAGGATCACGGCGAGTGAAGCCCTTCTGCGCGGATAATCCCCCGCCGAATCAGGTGAGAGACTCTTGTCGAGTGCTCCTACCTGTCTTAATCTTGTTGTTTGCTTGAATTTCTGTGTGATGTTTGATGTCGCCGACTGAATTTTATGCAGGAGTGGACCAACTGGTTTTTTCCCGTCTCGAACGGGAATTCGGCCGAGGAGGAGGAGGGCAGCGTGGAGAGCGCTGAATATGTCTCCGACAGTGGGGAGTCGGAGGAAGAGTCCAGCGAGGAGGAGGAAGAAGAGGAGGAGCAGGACTCACCACCTCCACAACTGGTGCATCGGACCAAGCGTCGACACGAGCCCGCTGTCCCCTCAGCTCCTCCCGCGTCTTCGAGTGCTCTGCCTACTGCTCCAGTGGTCCCAAGTGTTCGAAGCGCTAAGAGGACCAGGGATGCCGCCGCTGAGCCTGCGGGCCAATCTTCTAAGGCGCCCAACCCGAGCGGGCCTAAACCTCGGAAAGCTCTGCCGCGAATGAGGGTCGCTGTCCCCGTCACCTCCACGTAAGTGTACTCAGCTTTCAGTTTTTTCTGATATCCGAGTGAACTTCTGTTTACTGGCCGACTGGATCTCACTCGACAGGGTCGCTACTTCTGCCACCTCCCGGCGCGTCAGGAAGACGACCCCATGGACACGGACAACGTCGCCTCGTCTCAGCCAGGTGCGTTGTAGGAACGTCGAGTGTTTTATACCATCGCTTCTTTCTTTTTCTGAGACCTCGTGTCGTTCGGCCTGTCAGGGGCGATCTGCCTGGATGAGGGCGACCAGGGGAGAGCCGACCCAGCCGTGGAGCCTGTTCTTGAGGCTGCTCCTCCTGCTGCCGCTCTCGCCGCCGACGTGCTGCCGACAGAGGTGCCGCCACCGACTGAGCCAGTGCCGGTGGAGGAGGAGCCGACTGGGGCGGACCTTGGGATGCCTCGGGAACTTCCGACTATTCTAGGTTCGTCGAATGCTGAATTCAGCATCCAGCGTCTTCCGGAGGAGCGGGTGGGAGCGGCCAAGGGGGCTATGGTGCACGCGGAGCTGATGGCTGGAGAAGCCAAGAGGGCCTATGACTCCATTGCGGCCTTGTACCAGCGGAGCTTGGAGCTGCGCGATGATATCCGAGTAAGTGGTCTAGTAAGTATTTACTTTTCCCCTGTAACCCACTGGGTGTTCTTGAATAGTAGCTGTTATTTGCAATGGGTTCACTCTGAGTGAACCCAGTGGGTGTAGTCCCCGAGACTTCTGTCGAGTGCTTGCACCGACAGTTGTCTTTATACATGTTGCTTTGAGTTTGGTTGTGTCTGTAGATAGGAGTACCGAGTGCGAGTAGTTGTTGCAGTCGGATCGCACTTACGGTAAGAGTCCCCGAGAGTAAGTTGTACTCAGGTCGGGTAGTATTGGCCTCGGAGGCGTAGTTGATAACATGCATCTCAATAGGGCAGGCCTGCTTGAGGTGCATGCCAATGGGGTCACGCTTAGTGAACCCACTGGGTGTAGTCCCCGAGACCGCTGTCGACTGCTTACGTCGGCAGGGGTCTGAAGAACTTAGAGTGTTAACTGTTGAACTTTCTGATTGTCCCTTGTTTGTTGTTGGCAGAAAACTTGTGCAATGGGATCAGCCTATGAGACTCTCAAGGCGGAGAGGAATCAGTTCGCTGGTGAACTTGATGCGGCCATGCTTGCAATGGTCGGCATGAAGGAAGCTCTGGCGGAACGGGAGAAGTCATTGGAGCAGGCGCGTGAAGTGAACAAGGTGTTGACTGAGGAAGTGGAAAGGATGGGGAAGCAGAGGACTGCGCTGATGAGTCAGATGGATGTGCTGAACAAACGATGCAGAGCACAAGAGAAATATGTGAGCGACTGGGCTCGGCAGACGATGACGCGTCTGGCTGGTAAGTCCTTATATTTCCGAGTGGTTGTGCTACGCGCGTAGCACTCGGCGCTTATTGTCTGTTTGTCCTATTGTCGCAGATTTTTGCTTTGACGCCGAAGCTGAAGCGGCTGACGTGGAGCGTTCGATTCTTGAGAACGTTCCACTCGGCGACGACGCCAATCGGGATCTGCTCCGTGCGCACATCCGCGTGGGCAAAGTTAGTCCTTTCATCGGTCGACTGAGAGAAGTCGTTGGCTGAATCGACAAGGAGCTTTGGCCAGAAGATGAGTCGCGGCAGGAGATGGAGAACCTGATGACCCGACTGGCGGAGATTCCCAACAGAGTGCAGTCGTGGAAGAAATCTGCAGCTCATTGTGGTGCAGATGTTGCTCTGTCCCTGGTCTGAGTCCATTGCAAGGAGGTGCATGAGGAAAAACTGAAGACGCTGAAGGTCGCCAACACGAAGAAGCTTCGGTTCGAAGACTTCATGGAGACGTTCCTTGAGAGTGCTACCCGCATCGCCGACGGAATTGACTTGGACACTTTCGTGGAGCCGTCCAGTCCTGGTGCCGGCCCAGGTGACGCGTAAGAAACTTTATCCTCGGTATGCCGAGTGTTTATCTGTAAAGTACTTTGGCCACTTCTGTTGGCCGTCACACTTTTAAATCGGTGCGGGTAAACTTGATCCGCATCGAGTTAGCTATCTGTGCGAGGATTTTGGAATCCGACTTTTGCTCTTCTGTTGCAATGTTGATTCGAGTTTTTGTTTGTCTATTCTTGGTGAAGCCAAAGGCAAACAGTCGATGCTGGATCGCTGCTAAGCCCCCCCCCCCCGAGTGTGACGTGAAGTGCACACTCGGAGAAGGTTAATACTTAGGCGATGCTGGATCGCAGCTAAGCCCCCGAGTGTGACGTGAAGTGCACACTCGGAGAGGGTTAATACTTAGGCGATGCTGGGTCGCAGCTAAGCCTCCAAGTGTATCGTGAAGTGCACACTCAGAAAAGGTTAATACTTAGGCGATGCTGGATCGCAGCTAAGCCCCCGAGTGTGACGTGAAGTGCACACTCGGAGAGGGTTAATACTTAGGCGATGCTGGGTCGCAGCTAAGCCTCCGAGTGTGACGTGAAGTGCACACTCGGAAAAGGTTAATACTTAGGCGATGCTGAATCGCAACTAAGCCCCCGAGTGTGACGTGTAGTGCACCCTCGGAGAAAGTTAATACTTAGGCGATGCTGTATCGCAGCTAAGCCCCCGAGTGTGACGTGAAGTGCACACTCGGAGAGGGTTAATACTTAGGCGATGCTGAGTCGCAGCTAAGCCTCCGAGTGTGACGTGTAGTGCACCCTCGGAGAAAGTTAATACTTAGGCGATGCTGTATCGCAGCTAAGCCCCCCGAGTGTGGCGTGTGGTTCACACTCAGAGAAGGTTAATACTTAGGCGATGCTGAATCGTAGCTAAGCCCCCGAGTGTGACGTGTAGTGCACACTCGGAGAAGGTTAATACTTAGGCGATGCTGAATCGCAGCTAAGCCCCCCGAGTGTGACGTGTAGTGCACACTCGGAGAAGTTTAGTACTTAGGCGATGCTGAATCGCAACTAAGCCCCCTGAGTGTGACGTGTAGTGCACACTCGGGGAAGTTTAGTACTTAGGCGATGCTGAATCGCAGCTAAGCCCCCTGAGTGTGACGTGTAGTGCACACTCGGAGAAGTTTAGTACTTAGGCGATGCTGAATCGCAGCTAAGCCCCCGAGTGTGACGTGTAGTGCACACTCGGAGAAGTTTAGTACTTAGGCGATGCTGAATCGCAGCTAAGCCTCCTGAGTGTGACGTGTAGTGCACACTTGGAGAAGTTCAGTACTTAGGCGATACTGAATCGCAGCTAAGCCCCCTGAGTATGACATGTAGTGCACACTCGGAGAAGTTTAGTACTTAGGCGATGCTGAATCGCAGCTAAGCCCACGAGTGTGACGTGTAGTGCACACTCGGAGAAGGTTAATACTTAGGCGATGCTGAATCACAGCTAAGCCCCCGAGTGTGACGTGTAGTGCACACTCGGAGAAGGTCAATACTTAGGCGATTCTGGATCGCGACTAAGTTTGTTTTTGAGACCGGAGTCTGTGACCGCGGAAGAACTTTGAACCTGCAAAAAACTCAATCTGCTTTATATTATTTCGCCAATACTTGTTCGTTACATCGCTTCAGTCGACGGTCACGTGTAGAAGCGCTTCAGGAGGTCTCCGTTCCATGCGCGTGGCTCGTCTGTCTCCCTCTGAATGTTGTAGAGTATGTATGCTCCGTTGTTCAGCACCTTGGAGATTATGAAGGGTCCTTCCCAGGCCGGAGCCAACTTGCGGGGTCTTTGTTGATCCACTCGAAGCACCAGGTCGCCTGCTTGGAACGTCCGACTTCTGACGTGGCGTGCATGAAAACGCCGCAGATTTTGTTGATAAATGGTCGAGCGAGTTAACGCCATCTCGCGCTCCTCTTCCAGAAGATCCACTCCGTCTTGCCTTGCTTGTTCTGCTTCGGCTTCGGAGAAGAGTTCGACTCGTGGCGCATTGTGAAGCAAGTCACTCGGAAGGACCTCTTCTGCTCCATAAACGAGGAAGAACAGTGATCGCCTTGTAGATCTGTTCGGGGTTGTTCGAAGTCCCCAAAGCACTGAAGGTAGCTCGGTAACCCAAGCGCCAGCGGCATGTCCTATCTCTCGCAAGAGTCGGGGCTTCAATCCTTGCAAAATAAGCCCGTTTGCCCGCTCTGCTTGTCCATTGGACTGAGGATGTGCTACGGAAGCAAAATCCACTCGGATGCCCTGGCTTGTACAGAACCCTTTGAATCTGTCCGAGTCAAAGTTTGTCCCGTTGTCCGTAATTATGCTGTGAGGTACACCGAATCTGAAGATGATGTCCCTGACAAACTTGACGACTGTCGAAGCGTCGAGCTTCTTGATGGGCTTCGCTTCGATCCATTTCGTGAACTTGTCGACTGCCACCAACAGATGTGTGTATCCACCTTGGCCTGTCTTGAACGGGCCGACTGTATCTAATCCCCAAACTGCAAACGGCCACACAAGAGGGATCGTCTTCAATGCAGACGTTGGCTTGTGGGACTTGTTGGAGTAGAACTGGCAACCCTCACATCGATCAACCATATCCTTAGCCATCTCATTAGCCTGTAGCCAAAAGAAGCCAGCCCTGAACGCCTTGGCTACGATTGCTCTCGAAGAAGCGTGATGACCGCAGGTTCCCGAGTGAATATCCTCCAGAATCAGCTGCCCCTCCTCTGGGGAGATGCATCGTTGAAGAACACCCGAGATACTCTCCTTGTACAATTGGCCTTCAATGACAGTGAATGACTTCGATCTGCGGACTATCTGCCTGGCTTGGACTTCGTCTTCTGGAAGTTCTTGCCTCAAGATATATGCCACGATCGGCACAGTCCAATCGGGAATGACAGCCAGAATCTCGATGACCAGATCAACCACCACAGGTACATCGACTTCAGTCGGATCTGTTGCGCTCTTGGGTTGTACTGATTCCTCTGTGAAAGGATCTTCTTTGACCGAGGGGAGGTGAAGGTGCTCGAGGCACACGTCACTCGGGACTGGTCTCCGACTGGATCCGAGTTTAGCTAACTCGTCAGCTGCTTGGTTCTTCAGTCTTGGAACATGGTGGAGCTCCAGACCTTCAAACTTCTTCTCCAGCTTCCTCACTGCATTGCAGTATGCGGTCATGGTGGGGTTCCTGACATCCCACTCTTTCATCACTTGATTGACCACCAAATCCGAATCGCCGTAGACCATCAAGCAACGGACGCCGAGTGAGATGGCCATGCGCAATCCGTAGAGGAGAACCTCATACTCTGCCTCGTTGTTGGAGGAATCAAAGTGTATCTGCAACACGTATTTGAGCTTGTCGCCCTTTGGTGATATGATCACAACACCAGCGCCGGAGCCATTCAACATCTTAGACCCATCGAAGAACATTGTCCAATGAGCCGAGTAGATGTGGGTCGGTTGCTGTTGTTCTACCCATTCTGCTATAAAGTCAGCCAGGGCTTGAGACTTAATAGCTTTCTTGGCCTCGAACTTGATGTCACAGTACACCATCTCCATTGCCCACTTCGCCACTCGGCCTCTGCTTGGAAGGAGTCGGGACTTCGGAGACGTAGTACACTGGCCGCTGAACTTTGTATGCTTTGCCTTCTTCTTCTCGCTCGACTGTAAGAACAGTACTGACGACTTGATTTGTAGCCGCAATATATAGAAGAAGGGGCTCTTTACTGAGCGGAGCAGTAAGAACCGGCTGGGTGGAAAGTAGGACTTTGAGGTCGTCGAATGCGACTTGGGCTTCATCTGTCCACTCGAAAGTATCTGATTTCTTCATGAGTCGGTACAGAGGAAGTGCTTTTTCGCCGAGTCGACTTATGAACCTGCTCAAAGCCGCTAGGCAACCTGTGAGCCGTTGAACATCGTGTATTCTGACCGGCCTTTCCATTCGGACGATGGTCCCGATCTTTTCGGGGTTGACGTCGATCCCTCGTTCAGAAACGAAGAAACCGAGTAACTTTCCGCTGGGAACACCGAATGAACATTTGGCTGGGTTGAGCTTGATGTCGTACCTACGAAGGTTGGTGAATGTTTCTGCCAAGTCAGTCAGCAGATCGGAACCTTTGCATGACTTGACTACGATATCATCCATATATGCCTCCACATTGCGACCGATCTGGTCGAGGAGACATTTTTGGATCATGCGCATAAAGTTAGCTCCTGCATTCTTCAGACCGAAAGGCATAGTGATGTAGCAGAAGCACCCGAATGGGGTGATGAAGGCTGTCTTTAACTCATCGGGACCATACAGACGGATCTGGTGATAACCCGAGTAGGCATCGAGAAACGACAGACGCTCGCAACCCGCAGTCGAATCGACAATTTGATCTATGCGGGGGAGCGGAAAATGGTCTTTCGGGCAGACCTTATTGAAGTGCTTGAACTCGATGCACATTCGGAGCGACTTGTCCTTCTTGGGCACCATGACAACATTGGCGAGCCACTCGGAGTGGTGAACCTCGCGAATGAAGTTGGCTGCCAACAGCTTGGCCACCTCTTCCCCGATTGCCTTCCTCTTGTGCGCGGTGGACCGGCGCAGACGTTCTCGGACAGGCCGAGCGGTGGAATCTACGTGCAGTCGATGCTCAGCCAACTCCCTGGGTACACCTGGCATGTCGGAGGGTTTCCATGCGAAGATGTCCCAGTTCTCACGGAGGAATTGGGTGAGCTCGGCTTCCTATTTAGGATCGAGGGTGGTGGAGATGTTCGTCGGGGCAGCAGTGGCGTCCGTCGGGTGGATGCTGACCTTCTTCGTCTCGCCCACCGACTGAAATGCAGACTCTGAAGCTGGCTTCTTCGAGCGCATCAGGTCGGCGGGGTCGACTGTTTTTTTGTACTCGTCCAGCTCGAGGACGGCCATCTGCTGGTCGGCGATCGTTGATCCCTGCTGCAGACACTCTTCAGCCCGCTGTCGATTGCCTGTGATGGTGATCACGCCTTTCGGACCCGGCATCTTCAACTTCAGGTACACGTAACATGGACGGGCCATGAAATGCGCATACGCTGGGCGACCCAGAATTGCGTGATAAGTGCTCTGGAAGTCAACCACTTCGAACGTCAGCCTTTCCTTGCGGAAGTTCTTGTCGGAGCCTAAAACGACGTCCAACGCGATCTGGCCGAGTGATTTGGCCTTCCGTCTAGGGACGACTCCGTGGAACTGCATGCTGCTCTCGCTGAGTCTGGACATCGGGATGCCCATCCCCTTGAGGGTGTCGGCGTACATGATGTTCAAGCCGCTGTCGCCATCCATGAGGACTTTGCGCAGTCGGACTCCTTCTACCACCGGGTCGACGACCAGGGCCTGTCTTCCCGGGGTGGGTACATGTGCCGGATGATCCGACTGGTCGAAGGTGATCGCAGTCTGGGACCATTTGAGGAACTTGGGGTTGGAAGGGGTGACCATGTTCACCTCTCGGTTCACCAGCTTCAGTCGGCTCTTGCTCTCGACGTCAGCAAAGATCATTAGGGTGGCATGGACTTGGGGGAACGGATCCTCCTTATCCTCCTCATCCTGTTCATGGTCCTTCTCACTCGGTTGCCCTTTGCTGATTCCCTGGATCAGGAGGCGACACTGTCGAGTGGTATGCTTCGCATATATGGGGTTGCCTTCTTCGTCTATCTTCGTGTGCACCGGACAAGGCTGGTCCAGGATGGGATTGTTGAACGGCTTTTCTTGGGGGTAAACTGCGCCTTCCCTTTGCCCTTGAACTTAGCATTGGTCACGGCTGCAGCCTCTGCTTGCGGTGTGGGCGGAGCTTTCTGTTTCTGCTTCCGAGTGTTACCTCTGTCAGGATCGCCGACTGTCTTGTGCTTGCCGCTCCGGATGCAGTCCTCTTCTTCGCCGTTTGCATAGCGAGCCGCTATCTCCATCATCTTGCTCATGGAGATGTCGCCCGTTCGACCGAACTTTAGGTACAACTCTCTGTACCGTACGCCTGCCTTGAAGGCGCAGAGAGTTGTCCGGTGCTTGATGCTCGGTGACGTTCTAAACCGTGTGGTAGAGAGTTGTCCAACGCTGGATGAAGTCGCGCAGGGGCTCATTCGGCTTCTGGACACAGTGCTGGAGCTCCACAAGGCCTGCATGGCGTTTGCACGTCCCTTCGAAGGTCCTGATGAATACTCGGGCCAGATCTGCCCAACTGTAAATGCTCGAGGGGGCCAATTGGTTTAGCCACGCTCGCGCCGAGCCGTCGAGCATCAGAGGGAGGTGCTTCATAGCGACATGGTCGTCCCCTCCTCCGATCTGGACTGCCACTCGGTAGTCATCCAGCCATGTTTCCGGCTTGGACTCTCCTGTAAACTTACTGATTCCCGCTGCCAATCGGAAGTTGGGCGGGATGTCAGCCGAGCGGATGGCTCGACTAAAACACTCGGGACCGGACACGATGGCCCTGCTTCCACTCGGACGGTCCATATCGAAACCATCACGGTGGGCTCGACCCCTGTCAACTCTTCGCTGGGCGATACGTCCTCTTGCGTCGGGTCTTGGATCGTGAGTGTCGCCGACTGAACGCCGATCATCATGATGTCGGGACCCATAGGGCCCACCCCGCGGAGGGGTGCGTGAGCGGCGGTGATCTTCATGAATCAAGGAACGGCTGCCTCCCCTGTGGCGCTGATGGGATCCAGGGCTGTGAACCGACCGATGCGTGTTGGCGTGGACGGAACTATTATAGATCCGGTTGTGTGACTGGGAGACTGCCGAATTCTGCTGCTGCGCCGTGTGCAACAGGGCTCGGATCTGCTCGATCCCTCTACCAGCCTCTGAATCAGTCGGCTGGAGGGAATCGGCTATCTTGGCAGCAGCAGCCAAGTTGAGGAGGGGCGTGCGGAACAACTCTACGTTGCTCCACCGAGTGTGTCGACTGGCAGAACGCGCGAGGAGGACGGCGTGCACCAGATGCTTCGCCGACCTCGCGCTCGCTTCGACCAGCTTGACGGGGATCTTCATGGGTGTTGGCCATGTGAACTTCTGCTGCAGGCCCGCGGCCCGCGTACTCGGAAGGAAACTCAGTCGGAACTGAGCCGAGTGCTGGGAACGCGGGGCAACCACAACAGACTCCAGAACTGCCACTTGAGAAGACGAGATCTGATGCGCTCGGGCATGCTGCACCCAACGTTGGAGACGCGGACGACGGGACCGCTTGTTGCGGCACATGATGGAGGTGCAGGTTGACAACGGAGCCGATTGTTGGAGAAGAAGAACGCCGCGGGCGCCGGCACGGAAGTGCGTGGCCCCGCGACGGGGAAGCGCCTCGACGTCGAGAGGTGCCTCCCGAAGCCACGCCGAATCGTCGACGGTGAAGGAGAGAGCGCCGAAGAAGATCTGGTGACTCATGCTCGAATCTCCAACGGAAGGCATGACGAAAGGAAGTAGTCACAAACTCGCCGGAAGTCGCTTAGACGCCTGCCCCACGGTGGGCGCCAACTGTCGTGGGTATAAGCCTGACAGTAGATGTGTAGGGTACGAATGAGATGGGCAGAGTCCTAGCTACGGCGAGGTTGTATGAGTTTGGGCCCCTCTGCGGTGGAGGTAACAGCCCTACGTCTCAGTGCTCTCGGAGCTTGTTGTCGAGTGTAATATGGAATACAATGATTTGCTAACCCTCCTACCAGTGGGGGAGGGCGGCTTATGTAGAGTGCGCTGCCCTCCACAACGGTTCCGGTATAAGGGCGGAGTAGTGGGGATTGAATGCATACGTTACAGGTAACGTATGCTCTAAATGCTAATAAATGCACCCGGAAACGTACGACCGTTTCCCTCCAGGGAGGTTACGATGTACCGAGTGTATCCAGTCGGTTAGCTTGGTATTCTCCGAATGCTAGTATCCGACTGGATGATATAGGACCTGTCCCCGACTGGATGATGGGGATTCCTTAATTCATTCGGGGTAGACTTAGGGTCTTGTCCTTTGTGTGGGGTAGTCCTTGGGTAGGACCTGTACGGCAGGCCTATGACCCTACCCTAGGACTATGACCCCATCATCCCTTATGCGTCCAACCGAAAGGTTCACCAGTGACAAATCCCTTATGCATTTTCTGGTCTAAAGCTGACAATGGTTCTTCCTATTGGAAGAGTGTAACCTGGGCTTTAAATTCTTCTAGGAATTTTTATAAGTCGAATGTTGGTAGTGGTAAATTTTTTGGCATGATTTATGGATTGGGGATTGTTCCATAAAAGTTTAATTTTGGGAGCTGTTTTCTATATGTAATCAACCTGATTGCACTATATCTCAGGTGTGGGATGAAGTTAATCTTAAACTATCATTTAGGAGATTTGTAGACTATAGAGGGCTGATTAAATGGAAACAATTGCTGGAGATAGTTCAGGCTGTTACTTTAACTAAGGCCCCTGATACCCCAATTTGGCTGTTGGAAAAAAGTGGGGTTTACTCGGTTAAATCTTTCTATAATACTATTAATTTTGGGGGAGTGGTATCTACCATTGGTGATAAGATTTGAAAAATTATTTGTCCACAAAAAATTCATGTGTTTCTTTGGTTGTGTGTGTATAACAAAGTTTTACCAGAGACAACCTAGCTAAGCGTAGGAGTGTTAATGATCCTACTTGTTTATTCTGCAAGGAGATGGAATCTGTACAACATCTGTTTTTCGATTGTGTGGTTGCTAGATGTGTTTGGTGGCTTTTTGATGAATCTTTTCAAACACGCAATATCTCTTGTTTTAATGATCTATGTGCCTTGTGGCAGCTTCACAAAAAAATGTCTGTGCAAAATATGATTGTTGTTGCTTCCTTATGGAGCATTTGGAGATTGAGGAATGATTTCTGTTTCCAGGGTCGATCTTGGAGAGGTCTAGGTTGCGTTCTTTTGAAGCTTTGAAGCTTTCTTCGGCAGTGGGCTGCACTTTGCGACATCACGCAGGAGGAAGTTCTTCGTCAGTTCATCACTATGCTGGACAAGTTCAGGGGAGAACTATTGCGCATCGCTTGGCGCTAATCTAAGAGCTAAAACTCTAATAAATCTTGTCTGTAATATGTCCAGTTTCGTGCCTGTGTTTGAACCTTTTCGCTAGTTTCGATGAATATTTTCTGGGAGGTTGCTATTGATGTGTTGGTATGTTGTTCTGGATGTAAAATCTGATGGTTCGTTGCTTCAATAAAATGGAGCAGGGGGAAACCCCTTTTATTCAAAAAAATAATCTCATGCACCCATTTTATCGCCTAAATTAGATCATAACCGTCCTTGTCGTGTGTCCAACGATTCCACGATGACCAGATGGAGTTCATGATAGTCATGATCTTGCATCTACCTTCATCAGAGATGACGTTTGCCACCAGAATATTTCTCGCCCAAGTGTGTGGATGTAACCTCAGTAAAGTAAATTTGAACTGATCCTTTGCTGCGATCTAGAACATCTTGGCATGTGTGCAACCTACGAGGGATGCATCAGGTCCTCATCCCTGGCTTTGCAAATGTCACAGAGCCCAAGAGGTTTTATATGTCGATATCGTAGGGTGGCCGAATTAGGAAGTATGTCACGCAACTCTCATAGAGCCTTCCACAACTGTTTATTCGTACCACATGAAGCTTTCGAAGAGCCTTCCTTTGGTACCACATGAAGCTTCCATAGAGCCTTCCACAACTGTTTATTCGCCGATGATGTTTTCGTGATCGCCCTTCCTCTAGAGTACCAAGCTCGTTACGAGTCACTAGAGCGCGATACGCCGACTTTACAGTATAGATGCCATACTTTTCTGGATCCTATGCTATCGAATTGTCTCCCCCAAGTCACTAGAGCGTGATACGCTGACTTTACATTATAGATGCCAGACTTTTCTGGAGCCCATGCTATCGAATTGTCTCCCCCCCCCCCCGCCGGACTCAAATGAAAGTTCAATATTGCTTCTGCGACTCGGTAAAGAAATTTCCGTCGGACAAGTTGCATATTCCAGTTGCGTGTGTAATTGTCAATCAAATCTAAAACATGTTCAAGCTGAGCAACACCTATCTGCCCCATCGGTTTCATGGTAACTGAAAGTGCGTTATATCGACTAGAGGGAGGGTGAATAGGCAATTTTTACAAATTCGTCTCCGAGGAAATTCCTAGTGAGGAAAGTCCTCAATTAGGAACTGCGCACAGCGAAATAAGAACTCAAATAGATGTGCAAAAACAGCTATAGCTTAGTCGTCAGAGTGAAGTGAAATATTCAGGTTGCACAGGTCGTGCGATCAGGATAAGCAGGCGATGAATAACTTAAGTGAAGAATTTGAGGTGAGGACTTGGAGAAAGTCTTCAGTCAAATTCTTCATATTGTAAAGATCAAATTCATCAACATGCAATTGAGGAAATGAAAGAGTTGAGGAAGTAGAAACAGTTGCTCGATGAAGACAATGATTTGATGACCGAGTTCCAACTTCTGTGACATTCGTACGTCTGGTTTGGAGCGGCTTGGTATTTAAACCAAAGGACACAGAGTCCTGGGACACACAGTCCCTACCGTATTCTCCTTGAGCTAAGGACACACAGTCCTCGCCCAACACTCGTGGTAAGTCTTCAGGGCATACTTCCAAACCCTCACAAACTCGGTCACCCGACGATCCGCAATTGACTGTTGGATGCTCTAGATCATTGACGCATAACCGTCTCGAGGATGCACAGTCCTCAAAGGTAACAAGCATCGATTCCACACACGAACAATCTCTTGAGTGATGCTCAATCACTTTGGGTTTGTTTTTGATTTGGGTGTTTGGGTTTTTTCCTCACTTGATGATTTGCTCAAAGTCCTCGAGGATTGGGTTGCTCTAAAAGAAAAGTGTCAGTTTCTCTCGGAGCAGTCAACCAACTAGTGGATGTGGGGAAGCTATTTATAGCCTGGAAGCATCCCACATGATTTGACATTAATGCCCCCAAAGATATGACCGTTGGATGGATAAGATTGAGGACAGGTGGCACGCGACACGACAATGGTCGGATCTTGCAACTGTGAAAGTCCTCATGTCTCTCATGTTCCTCACTGATATGCAGTTCACACTGGCGAAATCCTAACTCCTTAGATAGTGCAATTTCTTCAGCGGCCAGAAGAACTTCGTCTGTGTCACCGAAGATTTTGACTAAGCTGTGAGAGATTTTCAAAGGCTTTAGTCGAATGATTTGGTATTTGTAGGCTTTGAGAGGAGCATCATGAGGAAACTTTTCCTTAGTATTACCTCGACCCCCTTTAAAAGTACGGTGTTCCTATGACTCAAGAAAGAAGAAAATGAAACATAAAGAGTAAATCTTCAAGCTTCAAAATAAGTCTTCAGAGCATTTTCTTTGGGATACACCAAATTCCTCATTTTCAAAGTCTTCATGAGGAATAGCAATTTCTTCGCTATCAAAGTCTTCAAGGAATGACCGAAGTCTTCACCCGAAGACATACATTTTTAGGGGTCAATATTCTTCAAATAACTCAAACTTCTCAACGACTTATAGGGCCTGTGTCCACTCACAAACATATTAGTCCCTCAACCTATAAGTCTTCAATCCACCAAAATCACTAAGGGGCACTAGATACACTTACAATCTCCCCCTTTTTGGTGGTTGATGACAAATAGGTTAAGTTTTCAACGGGGATACTAACATTAAGTGTAAGTACAGAGTTTATGGAATTTGAAAACAAGATATAGAGAAACTTCCCCTCAAGATGTGCATATTTGAGGAATTTGCTTTGGACTCCAAAATCACATTGAGGATGTATACCATGGAGATCTCCCCCTATATCTTGTAATTCATACACGCATTTAACATATAACATGAGGAATTTGAAATGCATGATGAAAAATGGTGTCTGACGAATTTTTGCATGCATACATTTAATCAACTTGAGAAATAAGCATGCGAGGAAAAACATTCAAGAGTGTCAGACCACCACCGGGCGTAAGTTAGAGTTGTAACTTAACACAGTTTATAATAGACCATAAAGTAGACCCGCTTGAAGACTAACTCGGATCCCCCCTTTGTCATCAAGTGACAAAAAGGGACTAAAACTGAGGACTAACGCCCCGGAAGAATATCAACTTGTTGATGGAGGAGTGATGTTTGCTGTGTATCCCTTGCAACGGCGCCAGAAGTAGTTGTGTCGACGGCACCAGGAATCCTTCAGCTACGGCTAGGCCTTAAGGGACTTCCTAGGCAAGTATGCAAAGGATTTCCCCCGTGGCCTTCGAGCCTTGCGTTGGTGTTCCCTCGAAGCGGAAAGGGTGATGTAGCACAGCGACGGTAAGTATTTCCCTCAGTTTGAGAACCAAGGTATCAATCCGGCGGAAGAGTATCTCAAGATCCCGCACAAACACAAAAGCTTGCACCCAACGCTATGAACGGGTTGTCAATCCCTTATAGATTGTTTTCCAAGTGAGAACTGAAAGCAACAAAGTAACAAAGCAAAGTAAAAGGGGAGATGTAAACGATGGATGTGAATAGACCCGGGGGCCGTAGTGTTTACTAGTGGCTTCTCTCATGAAAGCAAGTAGACGGTGGGTGAACAAATTACTGTCGAGCAATTGATAGAACTGTGTAGAGTCGTGACGATATCTATGCAATGATTATTTCTATAGGCATCACGTCCGAAACAAGTAGACTGATACTTTCTGCATCTACTACTATTACTCCACACATCGACCGCTATCCAGCATGCATCTAGTGTATTAAGTCCATAAGAACAGAGTAATGCCTTAAGCAAGATGACATGATGTAGAGGGATAATCTCAAACCAATGATAAAAACCACATCTTTTTACCCTCGATGGCAACTGCTTGATGTGTGCCTTGCTGCCCCTACTGTCACTGGGAAAGGTCACCACATGCCAGAACCCAAAACCAAGCACTTCTCCCATTGCAAGAATCATAGATCTAGTTGGCCAAACAAAACCCAAGACCCGAAGAGACTTACAAGGATATCAAATCATGCATATAAGAAATCAGCAAAGACTCAAATATATATCATAGATAATCTGATCACAAGTCCACAATTCATCGGATCTCGACAAACACACCGCCAAAGAAGATTACATCGGATATATCTCCGTGAAGATCATGGAGAACTTTGTATTGAAGATCCAAGAGAGAGAAGAAGCCATCTAGCTACTAACTACGGACCCGTAGGTCTGAAGTGAACTACTCACGAGTCATTGGAGGGGCGATGATGATGATGAAGAAGCCCTCCAACTCCAAAGTCCCCTCCGGCAGGGTGCCGGGAAGGGTCTCCAGATGAGATCTCGCGGAAACGGAAGATTGCGGCGGCGGAAAAGTATTTCAAGGCTCCCCTGATTTTTTGCGGAATATTTGGGAATTTATAGGCCAAAGACCTAGGTCAGGGGGCGGCCAGGGAGGCCACAAGCCTGCCCACCGCCGCCTCCCTTGGTGGCGGAGTGGGGGCCTGTGGGCTCCCTGGAGCCCACCTGGCTTGGCCCAAAAGCCCCCTGGACTTCTTCCGCTCGGGAAAAAAATCATTTCGGGGTTTTTTCTTCCGTTTGGACTCCGTTCCAAAATCAGATCTGAAAAGAGTCAAAAACACGGAAAAAACAGGAACTGGCACTTGGCACTGAATTAATAAGTTAGTCCCAAAAAGATATAAAAAGGTACATAAAACATACAAAGAAGGCACGATAACAGTGTGAAAACATCAAAATTTATAGATACGTTTGAGACGTATCAAGCATCCCCAAGCTTAACTCTTGCTCGTCCTTGAGTAGGGAAGTGATAAGAATGAATTTTTGATGCTTTCATGCTACCTAGCATAGGTGTACTTTGTAATTCCTCTTATGTGACGTGAATGTTCAGATCCATTAGATTCAAAACAATAGTTTGCTATTGACGTGGAAACAATAATAATTCAAGCAAACTAGCAAAGTAATCATGAACTTTCAAAATAACAAGGCCAAAAGAAAGTTATCCCTACAAAAAGCATATAGTCTGGCTATGCTCTATCATCATTGCACAACGAGTTTAAATCATGCACAACCCCGGTATTGGCCAAGTAATTGTTTCACACCTTTACTTTCTTAAACATTTTCAACTCTCACGCAATACATGAGCGTGAGCCATGGTTATAGCACTATAGATGGTGTGGAATGTGGTGGGGGTTGCAAGACAAAAAGGGTCACATTAACTAGGCATATCAATGAGCTGTGGAGATGCTCATCAATAGATATCAATGTGAATGAGTAGGGATTGCCATACAAATGATGCACTAGAGCTACAAGTATGTGAAAGCTCTTAAAGAAAACTAGTGGGTGTGCATCCAACTTGCTTTCTCACGAAGACCTAAGGCAATTTTGAGGAAGCCTATCATTGGAATATACAAGCCAAGTTATATAATGAGAATTTCCCACTAGCTATATGGTGGTGACAAAACGAGAGACTCTCAATCATGAAGATCATGGTGCTCAAAACACACAAGTGTGGAAAAAGTGGTAGCATTGTCCCTTCTCTCTTTCTCTCTCTTTTTTATTTATTTTGGTGGGCCCTTTGGCCTCTTTTTTTATGGGCTTCTTTGGCCTCTTTTATTTCCTCACATGGGACAAAGCTCCAGTAATGATGATCATCACACTTTCAACTCAAAACTTAGAGCAACTATGACTCTATATGGAATGCCTTCGGTAGTGTACTGTGGCAATGATCTAGCATGGCATAGACATCAATGGAAACATCATGCTAGCTATCTTACCATCATGCAATGGCAATGTAGACGTGGTGGCACATGTCATGGTGGTAGTTGCATGGCAATATATCTTAGAATGACTTTGCAAAAGCCATAGTAGGTAGGTATGGTGGCTGTTTTGAGGGAGGCTAGTGGTGGGTTTTGTGCACCGACGAAAGTTGCACGACACTAAGAAGATAGTGATGGTGGAAGGTGAAAGTGCATCTAAACCATGGACTCAACATTAGTCATGAAGAACTCATATACTTGTTGCAAAAGTTTTATTAGTAATCGAAACAAGGCATTCAACGCATACTCCTAGGGGAAGGGTTGGTAGGTATAAACCATCGCGCGATCCCGACTGCCACGCAAAGGATGACAATCAATATACTAATCATGCTCAGATTTCATCACATAGCGGTTCACCATACGTGCATGCTACGGGAATCACTAACTTCAACACAAGTATTTCTAGATCCACAACACCTTACTAGCATGACTTCAATATTACCATAACCACAACTCAAAACTAATCGAGATGAATCAAACTTCTCTAACTATTCAATGCACATGAAGGTGTAAGTTTTCGTATCCCTTTGGATAACTACCCCTTTTGAGACAACTTTCAAAGCATAGATCAACTACCAAGCCACGCACCACTGTGCTCTAAAAGATATAACTGAAGCAGATAGAGCAAACGTATCTAGCTCAAAAGATATAAGTGAAGCACATGTGAGCTGAATTGTCTACCAAAAGATATAAGTGAAGCTCGACAAAATCACGGTGTGTGCATGTCTCTCTCTCTAGGTGTGCAGCAAGGATGATTGTGACACAACAAAAATAAAAGACTCCTATGATACAAGACGCTCCAAGCAAAAACACATAACATGTGGTGAATAAGAATATAGCCCCAAGTAACGTTACCGATGGATTGAAGACGAGAGAGGGGATGCCTTCCCGGGGCATCCCCAAGATTAGGCTTTTACGGCATCCTTGAATCTCTTGGGGTGCCTTGGGCATCCCCAATCTTGAGATCTTGCCACTCTTTATATTTTTGTCCATAAGAACTTCACCCAAAACTTGAAAACTTCACAACAGGAAACTTAAAGAGAAACTCGTGATAACATTAGTACAAGAAAGAAAACCACCACTTCCTTAGGTACTGTAGCAAACTTAAATTCTACTTGTGCTGATGTTGGGTTACTG
Source organism: Hordeum vulgare subsp. vulgare (assembly GCF_904849725.1). Taxonomy (NCBI): domain Eukaryota; kingdom Viridiplantae; phylum Streptophyta; class Magnoliopsida; order Poales; family Poaceae; genus Hordeum; species Hordeum vulgare. The sequence continues at coordinate 545,111,339 of NC_058520.1, forward strand.
TACTTTCAACCTTTCATGGCTAAGACCCCCCGATACTATCCATAGTTTCATCAAAATAAGCAACCAATACAACAAAAACAGAATCTGTTAACAGCAGACCAGTCTGTAGAAATCTGTATGTTTCGTATACCTCTGTTACTTCAAAAATTCTGAAAAATTACGAAAGTCTGAATAGTTCTCGTAGAAATCAGCAGAGAATCAACTCAAAAGCTCTTACAGAAAAAAATGAAAATTCTTTTCGTGAGCAGAAAGTTTCTCTCTTTTCCAGCGTGACCAAATGATCATCCTCAAGACTAATCATAACGGTTATGCTTGGCACAAGCGCAAAAAGAAACACAAAAAACACAATCAGAACAGAATTATGAAAGTGTGGAAAACTGAAAACAGAAAGAAAAATGATAGATTCGTTGGGTTGCCTCCCAACAAGCGCTTTTGTTTAACGCCCTTAGCTAGGCGAAAGTGATGGAATCACGTATAGTCATCTTTGGTGCTCAAACCATAGGTAGCCCTCATGATAGATTCATAAGGCAATATTATTTTCTTTCTAGGAGAGTGCTCCATGACCTTCTTTAAGGGAAATTGAAATCTAATATTCCCTTCCTTCATATCGATGATAGCACCAATAGTCCTTAGGAAAGGTCTACAGAGAATAATGGGACATGAAGGATTTGCAACAATAAGAACATCATCGATCCTCCTCATGGGCTTCTTGACGGTAGAATCCGAAAGATGCAAATTAAGAGAACACTCTTCAATCTCATGAAAACCAAGAATATCACATAAAGACTTTGGAATCGCGGAAACACTAGCACCCAAATCACACAAAGCATTGCACTCATAGTTTTTTATCTTGATTTTGATAGTAGGTTCCCACTCATCATGAAGTTTTCTAGGTATAGAGACTTCTAGTTCGAGCTTCTCTTCAAGAGATTTCATCATAGCATCTACGATATGCGCGGTAAAGGCTTCGCTTTGGCTATAAGCATGTGGAGAGTTTGCAATGGATTGCATCAAAGAAATGCATTCAAACAAGGAGCAATTATCATAATTAAATTCCTTGAAATCCAAAGTGGGAGTTTCATTACTACCCAAAATTTTGACTTCTTCTACTCCACTCTCCACACCTTTATCATCAAGATAGGTGGACTCCTAATCATTGGGGCGTTTTTCAACCAAAGTGGATTCATATCCAGCCCCTCCATAAGTAGGTTTGACACGCAAAAACAAAGATTCAAGAGTAGACACACCAAGCACTTTAAGATCTTCGTGATTTGCATCACTAGAACACACCCTTTTAAACCATTCATGTCTAGCACGAATTTGGGCGGTTCTTTCTTTGCTCTCATTCATGGAGATACGCATAGCTTTCAAAGTTTCATCCAAGTTGATCTTGGGAGGAGCGCATCTAACTTTCAAAGCATCAATATCACAAGACATCCTATCAACGCTCTTAGCCAAATCGTCTATTTTGAGTAGTTTTTCCTCTATGGACGCATTGACAATCTTTTGAGAGTTGATGAACTCTTTGATATTACTCTGTAGATCAGAGGGTAATTTGTTATGATTTCCATAAGTGTTGCTCTAGGAATTGCCATAATTGTTAGAGGAGTTACTAGGAAAAGGCCTAGGAACATAGTTTCCCCTAAAAGCATTATTGTTGCCAAAATTGTTCCTACCGACAAGATTCACGTCCAGACTAGCATTGCTACTCTCAATCAAAGAAGATAGTGGCATGTCATTAGGATCTACGGTAGCGTTTCTACTAGCAACCAAATTCATCAACTCGTCCATCTTAGCACTAAGCGAGTTAATCTCTTCTATAGCGTGCACCTTTTTGCTAGCAGGCGACCTTTCAGTGTGCCACTGAGAGTAGTTGGTCATGATATTGTCTAGGAGTTTTGTCGCGTCTCCTAACGTGATTCCCATGAATGTTCCACCTGAGGCGGAGTCCAATATATTGCGAGAAGCGAAATTCAAGCCAGCGTAAAAGATTTGTATAATCATCCACAAACTCAAGCCATGAGCAGGACAATTTCTTATCATAAGCTTCATCCTCTCCCAAGATTGTGTAATGTGTTCATGATCAAGTTGCTTGAAATTCATGATATCGTTACATAAGGAGATGATCTTAGCCGGCGGAAAATACTTGGATATCTAAGCATCTTTGCACCTATCCCAAGAATCGATACTATTTTTAGGCAAAGAAGAAAACCAAGTTTTTGCGCGATCTCGCAACGAGAAAGGAAAAAGTTTCAACTTAATCACGTCATTATCCACATCTCTTTTATTTTGCATATCACAAAGCTCAATGAAGGTATTGAGATGGGATGCGACATCTTCATTAGGAAGGCCAGATAATTTTTCTTTCATAACAAGATTCAGCAGAGCTGCGTTGATTTCATACGATTCCGCGCTAGTGGCGGGAGCAATCGGAGTACTAATAAAATCATTATTATTAGTGCTCGAGAAGTCGCAAAGTTTGGTGTTTTCAGACATGATGTCTTCAACAAACAAAGAAGCACACAAGCAAGCAAGAAACCGGCAGAGGAAAATAGCAAGGGCAAAAGAAAACAGCAAAGGAGAAAGGCGAATGAAAACGGCAAATTTGAAGTGGGGGAGAGGAAAACGAGAGTCAACTCGCAACAAAAGTAAATGCAAGAGAAGAGTTTGTGAGACCTACTTGGATAGATCTTGATTTCTCATCCCCGGCAACGGTGCCAGAAATACTTCTGATGTTTGTTGTGTATCCCTTGCAACGGCACCAGAAATAGTTGTGTCGACGGCACCAGGAATCCTTCAGCTACGGCTACGCCTTAAGGGACTTCCTAGGCAAGTATGCAAAGGATTTCCCCCATGGCCTTGGAGCCTTGCGTTGGTGTTCCCTCGAAGCGGAAAGGGTGATGTAGCACAGCGACGGTAAGTATTTCCCTCAGTTTGAGAACCAAGGTATCAATCCGGCGGAAGAGTATCTCAAGATCCTGCACAAACACAAAAGCTTGCACCCAACACTATGAAGGGGTTGTCAATCCCTTATAGATTGTTTGCCAAGTAAGAACTGAAAGCAACAAAGTAACAAAGCAAAGTAAAAGCGGAGATGTAAACGATGGATGTGAATAGACCCGGGGGCCGTAGTGTTTACTAGTGGCTTCTCTCATGAAAACAAGTAGACAGTGGGTGAACAAATTACTGTCGAGCAATTGATAGAACTGTGCAGAGTCATGACGATATCTATGCAATGATTATTTCTATAAGCATCACGTCTGAAACAAGTAGACCGATACTTTCTGCATCTACTACTATTACTCCACACATCGACCGCTATCCAGCATGCATCTACTGTATTAAGTCCATGAGAACAGAGTAACGCCTTAAGCAAGATGACATGATGTAGAGGGATAATCTCAAACCAATGATAAAAAACCCATCTTTTTACCCTTGATGGCAACTGCTTGATGTGTGCCTTACTGCCCCTACTCTCACTGGGAAATGTCACCACATGGCAGAACCCAAAACCAAGCACTTCTCCCATTGCAAGAATTATAGATCTAGTTGGCCAAACAAAACCCAAGACTCGGAGAGACATACAAGGATATCAAATCATGCATATAAGAAATCAAGAAAGACTCAACTATATATCATAGATAATCTGATCACAAGTCCACAATTCATCGAATCTCGACAAACACACCGCCAAAGAAGATTACATCGGATAGATCTCCATGAAGATCATGGAGAACTTTGTATTGAAGATCCAAGAGAGAGAAAAAGCCATCTAGCTACTAATTACGGACCCGTAGGTCTGAAGTGAACTACTCACGAGTCATTGGAGGGGCGATGATGATGATGAAGAAGCCCTCCAACTCCAAAGTCCCCTCCGGCGGGGTGCCGGGAAGGGTCTCGAGATGAGATCTTGCGGAAACGGAAGCTTGCGGTGGCGAAAAAGTATTTTCAAGGCTCCCTTGATTTTTTGCGGAATATTTGGGAATTTATAGGCCAAAGACCTAGGTCACGGGGCGGCCAGGGAGGCCACAAGCCTGCCCACCGCCGCCTCCCCTGGTGGCGGAGTGGGGGCTTGTGGGCTCCCAGGAGCCCACCTGGCTTGGCCCAAAAGCCCCCTTGATTTCTTCCGTTCGGGAAAAATCATTTCGGGGTTTTTCTACCGTTTGGACTCCGTTCCAAAATCATATCTGAAAAGAGTCAAAAACACGGAAAAAACAAGAACTGGCACTTGGCACTGAATTAATAAGTTAGTCCCAAAAAGATATAAAAAGGTACATAAAACATACAAAGAAGGCAAGATAACAGCGTGAAAACATCAAAAATTATAGATACGTTTGAGATGTATCAAGGAGGAGCTCCAACATTCTTGGGGTCATTCTCCCTGGTTGGACCAGCAATTGTGTCATCAAGATCTTCATCTTCATCAGCAGAGCAAAATGAGGAAAATGAACTATCCATCAGATCAAGAACTGAGATCTTCTTGAATTTCTTCTTTGACGGCCATGACCACTCGAAGTCTTGTTCGAACTCCATTTCTGTTAGTTCCTTAGAAGTCTTGAGGTGAGACAGTATGGCCCAAGTCCTATCAAATACTTCGTGAAGATATTTGTGGTTTTTCTTCACAACATTCTAAGTTGCATTGAGGGTTTTCACAATTGAACCAAACTTACACTTAACCCACTTATGGTTTCAATGAACTTTGTGATGAAGACTGAGGAGAACCTCTCGGTCAGCCATCTCCCTTGGGTTAGTTGGGCTAGGAGCTTTTGCCTTACCATCAGGCTCTTGTGATGCAGTGTCGTTGTTGGTAGAATATGATGCTGCCTTACAAAATTGGCAATCCTGTGGCCAAGATCCTTCATCTATCATAGATTTTCCCTTACCTTCAATCAATTCAAAAGATTTCTTGAGGACTTCAAGAGGAGGCAAGTAGCTGAGGTGATTCAGATAATCCGCCTCATAGTGTATTGAGGATTTGGTCCTGATGAATCCCATAATCCATGGCGCATATATCTTCAGCTCAAATGGTGACAAGGCATTTGTGGCCAAAGTCCTCATGAAGAAGTCGTGAAGATTCATTGGGATCCCATGAATAATGTTAAAGAGCATGTTCTTCATGATCCCCACAACATCTTCTTCAGAGTCATGACCTTTGATAGGAGTGAAGGTTTGGGCCAAGCTATTGTAGACTGTCTTAGGCACATATAGCAATTCCTTCACCAGGAATTGAGTCCTTGGAGGCTTGCCCGGATCCAAGGACTTCATCATATAAGCACCTTGCCCCTTCTGAGGGAATTGGAACCGGGAGAGCTTGAAGCAATTTTGTGTATGGAGAAGTGAAATGAGTATTTTCGGTCATCCAATCCAAGACCCAAGTGTTGATGTTTTTGGGGTCACCATAGATGTGCAGGGTGGCATAGAATTGAAGAATAAGCTCTTCATTCCAATCACACATGTCGGTGCATAATTGAAGTAACCGTGCATCATGAAGAACATTCAGAGCTAGGGTAAAGCATGGAATGGCTTCGATATCTCCATGAGGAATATGTCGATGGTGGAAGATCTTGTTCTTGTCTACTAGCACAATAGTAATTGAGTTGAATTCTTGTCCAAAACCTCTTATGCCTGATACGAAGATTTTCATGTGCATTTGCACCGATGAAGAAGATGTTCATCATAGAATTGTTCCTTCTACAACTTGGCCTTTTGGAGTAAGTCTGACGAGGCTTTGGTTGAGGATTTTGCTGAAGATTTTCATCAGCCCGAGGAATGTTAGCCACAACTACTGCTGTCTGAGGATTTTCAGCATGTAGTTCCACAGCAGTTTCTTCACTTTGTGCAGGTGCAGTTTCTTCAACCACACGTTCTTTAGTCCGAGGAATGTGATGTCCCAATGTATTAGTTTCTGGTGAAGCGGTTTCTTCAACTTTCTCATGGTCTTTAGCTAATGGAGCCGATTCTTGCTCCAGGAAATACTTCATCGGAGAACTTCTTTCTTCAGTCCTAGTCTGAATTTCTTCAGTAATTGCACGGGACTGAGGACTTAGAAAGAGTGGTGTTTCAAGTGGAGAGTTGGGATGTGGTTGTTCCCAATAGTCATCATGGATGATAGGCGTTGTACAACCTATGTCCACATCTTCATTAATTTCTTCATCTCTCATTTTAGTTCTTTGCTTTGGCTGTGGAGATGAGGCTTGAGGAATTGAAGGTTGAGAATCAGCTTCAATTTCTTCATCGCACGGCTGTGTGGAAGCAGCCGAATGAGGGTTTTCCATTTCTTCATCCCCTTCTGGGATGACATACTCGACACCAAAGGGCACAATCACATAAGACGCTCCAATGCTGAGCGATGTGGCATCAATTGGAGCTGTTGAGGGACTTTTCAAAGTCCTCAAGTGTTTTGCTTCACAAGATTCTGAAGCAGTTGATGCCTTTCTCTTCTTGGCTTCTTTTTATCCGCTTTGGTTTTCTTCACTTCTGATGCAAAAGGAAGAGTGATTTTCTTCACTGTTGAAGGCTTTGGTGATGGAGCAGTTTCTTCACACACGGCTAATGTAGTCGTCCTGTTAGCAGCAGATTCTTCACGCACAACACGTTCTTCGTGAGATCATCAGGCAGTTGAACAGCGTAGCTGGCCTGGGGAATTGATGGTTGCGTTGGAGCTGCAACCCTCTTGTTGTAGTCTGCTACACCTGTAGTACCTGCCTAGACGAACCTCACTTTGGCTCCCTTCTGATCAACATGGTAGCTAGTATATTACTCACTGGGATTTTTAATCTCAATCTGAGTGGAGACAAGTTGCTCTCTTGTTAAGGTTAGAATATACTTTATAGGATTTTTTTTCTTTTTGAGCTTGTCTTGCCTTGTGGGCCTTCCATTTTTCTTAATTGATGAAGGTAGCCACCATGTGACTAGGTCGAGGTGGAAACATCAAATCATCAATGGGTGTGTTTGGATCATCGTACCAAAGATCAATGAAGTCCAGAACCACTTTCAGATCAAGTGCGAGGGGAATGGTTGGGCCTTTGACCATAGCAACTATTTCTTGCTTATTCCAGATGATAGCAGCTAATTCTTCATCAGCTGCTTCATCCTCATCTGATCCAGAGGGTATATTTAAGACAACTTTGTTCGGGCTGGGTCTCGTTCCTCTCCGAGCAGCCATCCTTTTCTTCACAATTCCACTTGAAGAAATTGTTGGGTAAGTAGCATAAATTAAAAAAAAATCCTACGCGTATTCAGATCTTCATATGGAGAGACCAGCAAAGAGAGAGGGATGAGTGCATATTCATACCTTTGAAGATCGCTAAGCGGAAGCATTGCTAGAACGCGGTTGATGGAGTCGTACTCGCGGCGATTCAGATTGCGGTGTGATTCCGATCTAGTGCCGAACCACGACACCTCCGCGTTCAACACACGTGCAGCCCGGTGACGTCTCCCGCACCTTGATCTAGCAAGGAGGAGGGAGAAGTTGGGGAAGATCTCCGGCAGCACGACGGCGTGGTGTCGATGGAGAGACGAGGTCTCCCGGCAGGGCTTCGCCAAGCACCGTGGGAGAGGAGGAAGGAGGGGAGCAGGGCTGCGCCGAGGGAGAACCGTGTGCAAAACAGCCCCAAACCCCCCCACTATATATAGGAGGAGGGGAAGGGGGTGCCACCTCTAGGGTTCCCACCCTAGGTAGTGGGGCAGCCCCCCCCCCCCCAGATGGGAGGTGTGGCGGCCAGGGCAGGGGGAGGGGGTGGCGCACCCCTAGGTGGGCCTTAGGCCCACCAGCGCCTAGGGTTTCCCCCCCTCTCCACCTCATGTGCCTTGGGCCTCTGTATGGGAGGCGCACTAGCCCACTTTGGGCTGGTTGTGCTCCAACTTTTGGCCCATGCTACCTGTTGGGGCTGGTGGCCCCTCCCGGTGGACCCCCGGGACCATTTTCGGTGGTCCCGGTGGTCCCGGTACGCTACGAGTGACGACCGAAACATTTCCGGTGTCCAAAACCATCCATCCTATATATCAATCTTTACCTCCAGACCATTCCGGAGCTCCTCGTGACGTCCGAGATCTCATCCGGGACTCTGAACAACTTTCGGTAACCTCGTATAACATTTTCCTATAACCCTAGCGTCATCGAACCTTAAGTGTGTAGACCCTACGGGTTCGGGAAGCATGCAGACATGACCGAGACGTTCTCCGGCCAATAACCATCAGCGGGATCTGGATACCCATGGTTGCTCCCACACGTTCCATGATGATATCATCGGATGAACCATGATGTCAAGGACTCAATCATACCCGTATACAATTCCCTTTGTCTGTCGGTATAGAACTTGACCGAGATTCGATCGTCTGTATACCTATACCTTGTTCAATCTCGTTACCGGTAAGTCTCTTTACCCGTTCCGTAGCACGTCATCGTGTGACTAACTCCTTAGTCACGTTGAGCTCATGATGATGTTCTACCGAGTGGGCCCAGAGGTACCTCTCCCTCACACGGAGTGACAAATCCTGATCTCGATTCGTATCAACCCAACATACACTTTCAGAGGTACCCGTAGTGCACCTTTATAGTCACCCAGTTACGTTGTGACGTTTGATACACCCAAAGAACTCCTACGGTATCCGGGAGTTGCACAATCTCACGGTCGAAGGAAAAGACACTTGACATTAGAAAAGCTTTAGCATACGAACAATACGATCTACTGTTATGCTTAGGATTGGGTCTTGTCCATCACATCATTCTCCCAATGATATGATCCCGTTATCAATGACATCTAATGTCCATGATCAGGAAACCATGATCATCTATTGATCAACGAGCTAGCCAACTAGAGGCTCGCTAGGGACACATTGTGATCTACTTATTCACACATGTATTACTGTTTCCTGTTAATACAATTATAGCATGAACAATAGACGATTATCATGAACAAGGAAATATGATAATAACCATTTTACTATTGCCTCTAGGGCATATTTCCAACAGTCTCCCACTTGCACTAGAGTCAATAATCTAGTTACATTGTGATGTATCGAACACCATGGCATTATGGTGTTGATCATGTTTTGCTCGAGGAAGAGGTTTAGTCAACGGGTCTGCAACATTCAGATCCGTATGTACTTTACAAATCTCTATTACTCCACTCTGGAAATGGTCCTAGATGGAGTTGTAGCGGCGTTTGATGTGCTTCGTCTTCCGGTGAAACCTGGGCTCCTTGGCTATGGCAATGGCCCAGTGTTATCATAGAAGAGTGTCATTGGACCCGACGCGCTTGGAACCACTCCAAGGTCGGTGATGAGCTCCTTCATCCAAATTCCTTCATGAGCCGCTTCTGAAGCAGCTATGTACTCCGCTTCACATGTAGATGCTGCCACGACTTCTTGCTTGCTGCTGCACCAGCTCACTGCCCCACCATTCAACACATATACGTATCCGGTCTCTGACTTAGAGTCATCCGGATCTGTGTCGAAGCTAGCATCGACGTAACCCTTTATGACGAGCTCTTCGTCACCTCCATAAACGAGAAACATCTCCTTAGTCCTCTTCAGGTACTTAAGGGTATTCTTGACCGCTGTCCAGTGTTCCATACTGGGATCACTTTGGTACCTCCCTACCAAACTTATGGCAAGGTTTATATCAGGTCTGGTACACAACATGGCATACATTAGAGAGCCTACGGCTGAAGCGTAGGGGACAGTACTCATCTTCTCTCTATCTGCTGCCGTGGTCGGTGACTGAGTCTTACTCAATCTCACACCTTGCAAAACTGGAAAGAACCCCTTCTTTGAGTTTTCCATATTGAACTTCTTCAATATCTTGTCAAGGTATGTACTTTGCGAAACACCTATGAGGCGTCTCGATCTATCTCTATAGATCTTGATGCCTAATATGTATGCAGCTTCTCCAAGGTCCTTCATTGAAAAACTCTTGTTCAAATAGGACTTTATGCTCTCCAACATCTCTATATTATTCCCCATCAATAATATGTCATCCACATACAGTATGAGGAAAGCTACAGAGCTCCCACTCACTTTCTTGTACAGACAGGCTTCTCCGTAAACCTGTATGAACCCAAAAGCTTTAATCACCTCATTGAAGCGAATGCTCCAACTCCGAGATGCTTGCACCAGCCCATAGATGGAGCGTTGGAGCTTGCACACTTTGTTAGCACCCTTAGGGTCGACAAAACCTTCTGGTTGCATCATATACAACTCTTCCTTAAGATTCCCGTTAAGGAACGCTGTTTTGACGTCCATTTGCCAAATTTCATTATCATAAAAGGCGGCAATTGCTAACATGATTCGGACTGATTTCAGCTTCGCTACGGGAGAGAAAGTCTCTTTGTAGTCAACTCATTGAATTTGTCGAAAACCCTTTGCGACAAGTCGAGCTTTATAAACGGTTACATTACCATTTGCATCAGTCATCTTCTTGAAGATCCATTTATTTTCTATGGCTCGCCGGTCATCGGGCAAGTCCACCAAAGTCCATACTTTGTTCTCATACATGGATCCTATCTCGGATTTCATAGCTTCAAGCCATTTGTTGGAATCCGGGCCCGCCATTGCGTCTTCATAGTTCGAAGGTTCACCGTTGTCTAACAACATGATTTCCATCAGAGGGTTGCCGTACCACTCTGGTGTGGAGCGTGCCCTTGTGGACCTTCGTGGTTCAGTAGTAACTTGATCCGAAGCTTCATGATCATTATCATTAACTTCCTCTTCAGTTGGTGTAGGTGCCACAGGAACAATTTCCCGCGCTGCGCTACTTTCCTGTTCGAGAGGGGGTGTAATTACCTCATCAAGTTCTACTTTCCTCCCACTTACTTCTTTCGAGAGACACTCTTTCTCTAGAAAGGATCCGTTCTTGGCAACAAAGGTTTTACCTTCGGATCTAAGATAGAAGGTATACCCAATAGTTTCCTTAGGGTATCCCATGAATACACACTTCTCCGCTTTGGGTTCGAGCTTCTCTGGTTGAAGTTTCTTCACATAAGCGTCGCAGCTCCAAACTTTAAGAAACGACAACTTAGGTTTCTTGCCAAACCATAGTTCATACGGTGTCGTCTCAATGGATTTAGACGGTTCCCTATTTAAAGTGAATGTTGTAGTTTCTAATGTGTGTCCCCAAAATGATAGAGGTAAGTCGGTAAGACACATCATAGATCGTACCATATCTAATAAAGTGCGATTATGACTTTCAGACACTCCGTTGCGTTGCGGTGTGCCAGGCGGCGTCAGTTGTGAAACGATTCCACACTTCCTTAGGTGTGTGCCAAACTCGTGACTCAAATATTCTCCTCCACGATCAGATCGTAGACACTTAATTTTTCTGTCACGTTGATTCTCAACCTCACTCTGAAATTCCTTGAATTTTTGTCTCAGACTTGTGCTTCATCAAGTAGATATACCCATACCTACTCAAATCATCGGTGAGAGTGAGAACATAACGGTAGCCACCGCGAGCTTCAACGTTCATTGGACCACACACATCAGTATGTATTATTTCCAATAAGTCGGTCACTCTCTCCATTGTTCCTGAGAATGGAGTCTTAGTCATCTTGCCCATGAGGCACGGTTCGCATGTGTCAAATGATTCAAAGTCAAGAGACTCTAATAGTCCATCAGTATGGAGCTTCTTCATGCGCTTAACACCGATATGACCAAGGCGGTAGTGCCACAAGTATGTGGGACTATCATTATCAACTTTACATCTTTTGGTACTCACACTATGAATATGTGTAACATCACGATCAAGATTCATCAAGAATAAACCATTCACCAACGGAGCATGACCATAAAACATATCACTCATATAAATAGAACAACCATTATTCTCTGACTTAAATGAGTATACGTCTCGCATTAAGAAAGACCCTGATACAATATTCATGCTCAAAGTTGGTACTAAATAAAAATTATTAAGGTTTAAAACTAATCCCGACGGTAGATGTAGAGGTAGCATGCCGACGGCAATCACATCGACCTTGGAGCCATTCCCGACGCGCATCGTCACCTCGTCCTTGGCCAGTCTCCGCTTATTCCATAGTTCCTGCTTTGAGTTGCAAATGTGAGCAACAACACCAGTATCAAATTCCCAGGAGCTACTACGAGCGCTAGTAAGGTACACATCAATAACATGTATATCACATATACCTTTAACGTTGTCGGCCTTCTTGTCCGCTAAGTACTTCTGGCAGTTCCGCTTCCAGTGACCTTTTCCCTTGCAATAGAAGCACTCAGTCTCAGGCTTGGGTCCATTCTTTTTCTTATTCCCGGCATCTGGCTTACCGGACGTGGCAATGGCTTTGCCGTCTTTCTTGAAGTTCTTCTTACCCTTGCCCTTCTTGAAACTGGTCGTCTTGTTGACCATCAACACTTGATGCTCTTTCTTGATTTCTACTTCTGCAGACTTGAGCATCGAGTACAACTCGGGAATGGTCTTCTCCATCCCTTGCATGTTGTAGTTTAGCACAAAACCTTTGTAGCTTGGTGGGAGAGACTAGAGGATTCTATCAATTATAGCATTATCCGGAAGTTCGACTCCAAGTGAAGTCAGACGACCGTGTAACCCAGACATTTTGAGTATGTGCTCACTGACAGAACTGTTCTCCTCCATCTTACAACTAAAGAACTTGTCGGAGACTTCATATCTCTCGACACGGGCATGAGCTTGAAAAACCAGTTTCAGCTCTTGGAACATCTCATATGCACCGTGTTGCTCAAAATGCCTTTGGAGCCCCATTTCCAAACTGTATAACATGCCACACCGAACCAGAGAGTAGTCATCACTCCGTGTTTGCTAGACGTTCAGAATGTCCTGGGCTGCTGGGGGGGAGCGGGAGGGTCACCTAGCGGCGCATCAAGGACATAAGCCTTTTTAGCTGCTTCAAGGATGAGCTTCAAGTTGCGGACCCAGTCCGCATAGTTGCTACCATCATCTTTCAGCTTGTTTTTCTCTAGGAATGCGTTGAAATTGAGGTTGATGTTGGCCATCTACAATATTTATAAAGACAACTTTTAGACTAAGTTCATGACAATTAAGTTCATTTAATCAAATTAAGTATGAACTCCCACTTAAATCGACATCCCTCTAGTCATCTAAGTGATACATGATCCATGCTGACTAACCCGTGTCCGATCATCACGTGAGACGGACAAGTCACCATGGTGAGCAACTTCATGATGATCGTATTCAACCATGCGACTCATGTTCGACCTTTCGGTCTCTTGTATTCGAGGTCACGTCTGTACATGCTAAGCTCGTCTAGTCAACCTAGGTGTTTCGCGTGTGTAAATCTGGCTTACACCCGTTGTATGCGAATGTTAGAATCTATCACACCCGATCATCACGTGGTGCTTCGAGACAACGATCCTTCGCAACGGTGCACACTTAGGGGAATACGTTCTTGAAATTTTAAGCGGGATCATCTTATTATGCTACCGCCGTTCTAAGCAATAAGATGAAAAACATGATAAACATCACAATGCAATCATATAGTGACATGATATGCCCATTATCATCTTTGCTCTTTCGATCTCCATCTTCAGGCATCACATGATCATCATTGTCAGCAGCGTGACACCATGGTCTCCATCATCGTGTCTCCATGAAGTCGTCACGCAAACTACTACTATCACTACTACTATAGCTAACCGTTAGCAATGAAGTAAAAGTAGTAAGCACATGGCGTTGCATCTCATACAATAAATTAAGACAACTCCTATGGCTCCTGCCGGTTGTCATACTCATCGACATGCAAGTCGTGAAACCTATTACAATAACATGATCATCTCATACATCATACATGCAACATCACAACTTTGGCCATATCACATCACATGTCAAACCCTGCAAAAACAAGTTAGACGTCCTCTAATTGTTGTTGCAAGTTTTACGTGGCTGATTTGGGTTTCTAGCAAGAACGCCTTCTTACCTACGTGACAGCCACAACGATGATATGCCAAAGCTATTTACGCTTCATAAGGACCCTTTTCATTAAATCCAATCCGACGAGAGTAGGAGAGACAAACACCCGCTAGCCACCTTTATGCAAGGTGTGCATGTCTGTCGATGGGACCAGTCTCACGTAAGCGTACGTGTAAGGTCGGTCCGGGCCGCTTCATCCAACAATACCGCTGGGAAAGAATAAGACTAGTAGCGGCAATCAATTGACAAATCATCGCCCACAACCTTTTGTGTTCTACTCAAGCATAGAATCTACGCATAGAAAACCTGGCTCTGATACCACTGTTGGGTAACATAGCATAAATTCAAAAAAATTCCTACGCTTATTCAGATCATCCTATGAAGAGACCGGCAACGAGAGAGGGGTGAGTGCATCTTCATACCTTTGAAGATCGCTAAGCGGAAGCGTTGCTAGAACGCGGTTGATGGAGTCGTACTCGCGGCGATTCAGATCGTGGTGTGATTCCGATCTAGTGTCGAACCACGACACCTCCGCGTTCAACACACGTGCAGCCCGGTGATGTCTCCTGCACCTTGATCCAGAAAGGAGGAGGGAGAGGTTGGGGAAGATCTCCAGCAGCACGACGGCGTGGTGTCGATGGAGAGACGAGGTCTCCCGGCAGGGCTTCGCCAAGCACCGTGGGAGAGGAGGAAGGAGGGGAGCAGGGCTACGCCGAGGGAGAGGGAAAACCGTGTGCAAAATAGCCCCAAAACCCCCACTATATATAGGAGGAGGGGAAGGGGGTGCCACCCCTAGGGTTCCCACCCTAGGTGGTGTGGCAGCCCCCCCAGATGGGAGGTGCGGCGGCCAGGGCAGGGGGAGGGGGTGGCGCACCCCTAGGTGGGCCTTAGGCCCACCAGCGCCTAGGGTTCCCCCCCTCTCCACCTCCTGCGCCTTGGGCCTCTTTGTGGGAGGCACACCAGCCCACTTTGGGCTGGTTGCCCTCCACATTTTGGCCCATGCTACCTGTTGGGGCTGGTTGCCCCTCCCGGTGGACCCCCGGGACCATTTCCGGTGGTCCCGGTGGTCCCAGTACACTACAGATGACGTCCGAAACATTTCCGGTGTCCAAAACCATCCATCCTATATGTCAATCTTTACCTCCGGGCCAGTCCGAAGCTCCTCGTGACGTCCGGGATCTCATCCGGGACTCCGAACAACTTTCGGTAACCTCGTATAACATTTCCCTATAACCCTAGCGTCATCGAACCTTAAGTGTGTAGACCCAACGGGTTCGGAAAGCATGCAGACATGACCGAGACGTTCTCCGGCCAATAACCATCAGCGACATCTGGATACCCATAGTGGCTCCCACACGTTCCACGATGATCTCATTGGATGAACCACGATGTCAAGGATTCAATCAATCCCGTATACAATTCCCTTTGTCTGTCGGTATAGAACTTGCCCGAGATTCCATCGTCGGTATACCTATACCTTGTTCAATCTCGTTACCGGTAAGTCTCTTTACTCGTTCTGTAGCACGTCATCGTGTGACTAACTCCTTAATCACATTGAGCTCATGATGATGTTCTACCGAGTGGGCCCAGAGATACCTCTCCGTCACACGGAGTGACAAATCCCGATCTCGATTCGTACCAACCCAACAGACACTTTCAGAGGTACCCGTAGTGCACCTTTATAGTCACCTAGTTACGTTGTGACGTTTGATACACCCAAAGCACTCCTACGGTATTCGGGAGTTGCACAATCTCATGGTCAAAGGAAAAGACACTTGACATTAGAAAAGCTTTAGCATACGAACAATACGATCTAGTGCTATGCTTAGGATTGGGTCTTGTCCATCACATCATTCTCCCGATGATGTGATCCCGTTATCAATGACATCTAATGTCCATGATCAGGAAACCATGATCATCTATTGATCAACGAGCTAGCCAACTACAGGCTCGCTAAGGACACATTGTGATCTATTTGTTCACACATGTATTACTATTTCCTGTTAATACAATTATAGCATGAACAATAGACGATTATCATGAACAAGGAAATATGATAATAACCATTTTATTATTGCCTCTAGGGCATATTTCCAACAAAAATGTGTGCAGAGCTAGAGACAGATGGTCTTGAGGGAATTGGGGTCCCTGTTGGATTTTGACTTGACTAGGGTTCGAGTGGAATTGAAGACTTTGCTGCAGTTGAGGACTTTGGAGCAGTTGAGGACTTTCCAGCAACACTCGGAGTTGGCTGAGGATTTTGCTGTGTTGATGGAGTTGTTGAGGACTTGGGCTTTACACCTGATTTCTTCATCAGGGCCTGCTTTGGAGCTGATTCAGTGGTAGAGGCCTCAACAGCGGAAGAGGAGGCAGCAGCTGCTGCAACAGCAAATTCCTCGTTGAAGGTCTTCACACCTTGTTTGGCAACTTTTCTCAGTTTTGCCAGATACTTCGCTTTTTCTTCAAGATAGTCTTCAATAGTAGCCATGCTTGATGGATGAGCAGATTGTTGATCACCCAAAGGAGCCCTATTGCATGGAGGCTTCAGGGCGAATTTCTTCATGTACTTGGGAGTCACATACTTGTACTCCCTCCATTCTTTCGCCCATCGCCGTTCAATTTTCTGAAGCCTGATTTTGCGCTTCTCTTTGGTTTCTTTCCCATAGACTTTTTCATCACGTGTGCAATATTCATCGTAAATGTCCTCAGGAATCTCAAAAGCAATGTTCTACTCTGGCTTCTTTCCACCCTTCTGTTTTTTATCATCAACCATTTTCTTTAGTTGATGAATTTGCTCAGGAATTTGAATTCTTGAGAAATCTGATGACATAGGCATATTTTCTTCAAGAAACACTTGGAATGAGTTAAGTTGATGAGAATCTAGTGATTCGTCAGCGAACATTTTGTACGTGTGAATAGAGTATAGGTGCGAAGAATTTGAAGAGGTCACATGCGTTCTCAGAGTTGAGGAATTTCAAAAGTGACTCAACTTGAGAAATTGGACCAATATTATGTTGAGGAATTTTGCTAATTATTCTTGTCTTGGGTTACAAAGTTGTGGAGATCCAAAAATTTACACAATTCAGGAATCTCATGAAGAATTTAGTAACTTAGAAAATTCATCAAGTGCTCTAGATATACACGCGTCCATCTGATGAATGTGCTGAGGAATAATATGTTTTGCAGTTTTTAGGGAATCACAAAGATCTACAATGGTAGTAAAAATATATTTTAATTACCCTGTGTGAAGAACATGATGAACTGTGAAGGTAAAAACGGAAGCTCGTCAGTTCAGATCTCCAGCGCCCTAACTTGGCGGCTGAAGATAGCTACGGCGGCGGCGGAGGAAGATAATCCACAGCCAGCGTGAGTTTGGCGACAGCGAGGTCGAGGCAGTAAAGTTGTTCCTTACCTGCGACGAAGGTTTCCAGCGGTGGCGCTAGGTTAGAGCTCGAACGGGTAAGTTGAGTGTGAGAGGAAAAGATTTTACTGAAGGGGGTAGGGGCTATTTAAAGCTCATGTCAAAAACGGTCTAGTGCGGAAGTTTTAGACCCAAATGCCCCTAGCCCTTCCTCTCCGCGTGACATGTGGCATCCACGTATTAAGCGGTGGAGTTAGTAGAGGTAGTGATTATCCAATCGTGGGTAGTGGGTGCGGTTTGAGCAGTAACAACTGACAAGGACCGAGTGAAGACTTTGAACGAGTTTCAAACAGAACGCATATTAAGAATTTGATAATAGAGTGGGTTGAGCTTAGCAGAGATGGGGATATGGTCCGATCACATTCACTTAGAAAAAAGGCTTGAATATTTAGCTATAAGTGAATGTTGTTGAGGACTTTTAAAGCTCATAACTTAGTATATAGTCAATGAAGATCATAACAAAAAGTTTCAACAATTTGAACTTTTGAGGAATTTGCAATCTTGAGGATTTTGAAAATCTGAAGACTTCGAGGATTTGAAGAATTTGCAAAAATCTCAACTTTAAAGAATTTCAACTTGAAGAATTTCAAATTGGGTGGTGGCGTGACCCACCGTATAAGAATGATGATTTCATGCACCGCCTACAATTGCCATAGGGTACTAAGAATCAAATTCTTCATTAATTTCTTCACACTTAGAGTGTTATTCTTCATTGATTGAAGAAAAACGTTACTTTGTGTGTTGCACATCTAAGTCATCAATTTTGCATAAGTATTAGGATGTGTGCCTTTTTCACACAACATTTGAAGATTCTAAGATATTTATCTCACACCGCAACTTGCAAAATCTCTTCTCATCCAAGGGCTTAGTGAAGATATCCGCTAGCTAGCCTTCAGTCTTCACGTGGTCGATGACAATGTTGCCCTTGAGTACATGATCACGAAGAAAATGATGACGAATCTGGGTGTGCTTGGTCTTCGAGTGTTGTACTGGGTTGTATGTGATCTTGATTGCACTCTCATTGTCATAGTAGAGTGGCACATTCTTGATGTTGATGTCGTAGTCCTTGAGGGTTTGCTTCATCAATAGCAGTTGAGCACAGCAAGAACCAACAGCAATGTACTTAGCTTCAGCAGTGGAAAGTGGCACGCAGTTCTCCTTCTTTGAGGACCAACAAACTAAGGAACTTCCGAGGAAATAGCAGGTGCCTGATGTTGACTTGTGATCCACATGGTCACCAGCATAATCAGAATCGGAATATCCGACAAGGTGAAGATTTGAGCCCTTGGGGTACCATAATCCAAGTGTTGGTGTGTGAGCTAGATATCAAAGAATATGTTTCACAACCTTATGGTGTGATTCCTTCTGTTTTGCTTGGATACGAGCACACATGCAAACACTAAGCATAATGTCTGGCCTAGATGCACATAGGTACAATAAAGAGCCAATCATAGAGCGACATACCCTTTGATAAAAATCTTCACCATTTTCTCAGTGCATAGGTGGTCGTTGGTAGGCATGGGAATTTTGACGCCTTTGCATTCATTCATGATGAATTTCTTTAGGACATCCTTGAGGTATTTCTCTTGAGAAATGAAGATGTCGTTGCGTTGTTGACGAATTTGAAGCCCTAAGAAGAAGTTTAGCTCCCCCATCATGGACATTTGATATTCTTCACCCGTCATGTAGGCAAGTTCGTCACTAGAACGTTTGTTGGTATAACCAAAGATGGTATCGTCCACATATATTTGGCATACAAATAGTTCATTATCATAGGATTTTTTGAAAAGAGTGGTATAGAGTGAACCGGGTTTGAAGCCTTTCTTCACTAGGAATTCCTTCAATGTATCATACCATGCCCGAGGGGCTTGCTTGAGGCCATATAGTGCTTTATTGAGTGTGAAGTCTTTGTCGGGATGCTTCGGGTCTTCAAAACCTGGGGGTTGAGCAACATATACTTATTCCTCAAGCTTACCATCGAGGAATGCAATTTTCACATCCATTTGATACAGAGTTATATTGTGATGATTAGCATAAGCAAGCAATACGTGAATAGCTTCAAGTCCAGCAACAGGTGCATCAATGTCAATTCCTTCAACCTGTGTGTAACCTTGGGATACAAGTCGTGCCATTTCAACCAGAGTCTTGTTCTTGCGCTCGACGATGCCATTCTGTTGAGGAGTGTAAGGATCAGACAATTCGTGAGTAATACCAAGTTCATAAAGATAGTCATCAAGGGATGTATTCTTGAATTCTATCCCAGTGTCACTCCTGATGTGTTTGGTCTTGACCCCGAACTTCGTCGAGGCCCTTGAGGAAAATCGTTTGTAGACTGCCTGCACTTCAGATTTATAAAGAGTAATATGCACCAAGTATAACGAGAATGGTCGTCAACGGTGAGAAATCCATATAGAGATGCTACATTGGTTAGAGTAGCATAATGAGTAGGTCCAAATATATCCATGTGAACCAATTCAAAAGGACGAGTAGTAGACATGATAGTCACAAGCCCCGCAGAGATGATCCTTGAGGAATTTGATGGTTTCGATGCCAATGGCATGCTTCTTCTTCGCCGGCGTGTGCAAATTCCTCATGCCTGCATGACCAAGTCCTCGATGTCATGGCTAGCCCTCTGAGGCTTTTGTAAGGAGACACGTGGCCGGCTGAAGACCTGTAGAGAAATCAACAATGTACAAGTCTCCTCTCCTAAAGCCTTCAGAAACTTTTAATTTGTCAAATTTCATGATGACTACGCATCTATATTCTCCAAAGATGACAATTATATCAAGATCACAAAGCATTGAGACTGACATGAGGTTAAACCCAAGGGATTCGACAAGCATGACTTTGTCAATGTGTCGGTCCTTAGAGATATCCACCTTACCGAGTCCCAATACCTTGCTTTTACCTTTGGCAGCGTAGGTGATATGCTTCAGTGGTGATGGAGTCAGTGGGATATTCATCAATACGATTTTTTCACCAGTCACGTGATTTGTACACCCACTGTCAATAACCCACTCTGTGGTTTTGGTTTTGTTCCTGCATATGAATTAGTGCTGCTTACCATCTCATATGCTTCAGAGTGAAGAATATGATATCAATTTTTTCGGACTTGAAATTTCATCACATAATGTATATTTTAGACATAATAAGGATGAGTGAAATGACAGATCATTTCATCAAGATTAGCTTGCGTCCTACTCCCTCCATTCCTTTATATAAGGTGTATTTATTTTTTTGATAAAATTCCACAATGTAAGGTGCATTTCTTGTAAATCCTTGTAATTCCCTTATTATCCCTCGAGAAAAAGGGAAATAATCTCTCTCATGATTCCATGTATGTCTAACTGTATCAAAAAAGGGAACCAACTCTCTCTTGATTGTGTGTATCTCTTACTTTTCTAGACTCATTGATTTACTTACCACTAACCAATAAATTTTTCAAGGGTAATTTTATCCTAACACCTCTATAATTATGTGTCTTGATCATCGTGTTGTAAATTATACACCTTACATAAAGGAAAGGAGGGAGTATAAAGCAATTTCCTTAGGTCTCCAGGAAATTCTTCAGATGATGACTTTCATCTGGAGACCTCACCTGCAGAAGTGATTAGTTTGATTTCTTCATCACCCAGATCTGAAGGGATGGTAAAGAGTTTATCATCCTACGAGCACAATATGAGAATTGAGGTATTGAGGATAATACACTTCATTTCACAGGAGGGTAGGTTAGAGTACTCAAATGAATAGGCAGAGAAATTCTTTGACGACTTATGAACATAGTGATTTGAGGAATAATGCACATATTCATGTCCCTTGTAGTTTCCCTGCATATCAGAAGCATTAGTACGAGTACGAGCATATTTTGACCATATGAGGAATTTGATCCCCGTGAGGACTTTGGTCCACCTGAGGAACTTGATCTGGGGTTCCTATTCTTCACTGGTAGTATCATGAGGACATTCACCTGAACACTTTCCAAGCTGCTTTTGGAAACCCAGATATTCCTCAGGGGTGGTCCATTCCTGCAGTTAGTTCCAACATATCTAGCAAATAGTTTGTCAGCCTAATTTTTGAGCAGTTTATAGTTTGAGTCAAGTGACTCATCAAAGCAATATGACATTTCACATGCAAAGCCTGTTAGAGTAGATGGATCAACAGGAGGTCCTTTTGCAGCAACCCATGAGGTTTTGAGATACTGCTTAGGTTTCTAGTATGACCCATCAACATTAAATTTCCTATCAAAGGCAATACTCTCTTGCCTAGGGTTCTTGTTCAGAATCTGCTTTTTGAGCACATCGCAAAGGGTTTGATGCCCTTTGAGGCTTTTGTATATGCCTGTCACATACAATTCCTTCAACCCTGCATTTTCTTCAGTGACATTGGTGGTTTCCTCAAGTGAGGAATTAGTTACCACAGATATAGTTGAAGAATTTGTAGCGATAGAAGCATTTGAAGTTTCAGGTGAAGGATTTTCAGTTTCATGTTTGATGCATTTCAAACATGGTGGCATGGATTCTTCCTAAGCGGTACTGATCTGTTGAGCAAGAAAAGAATCATTTTCAATTCGAAGATCATCATGAGACATTTCTAGCTTCTCAAGGTCTTGCTTTCTCTGAATAAATTTATAAGAAAGCTTCTCATGATCATCCAAGAGTGTGTCATAACGTTCTTGAAGACTATCAAACCTAGACGGAAGACTCTAAACATCATGAGTGAGGATTTGAGTCTGATTCATTTCCTCACTCAATAGGTCATTGCTTTTGTCTAGTAGTTTCTGAAGCTTTGCAATAGCAGTTTGTTGCTTAGTGGCAATATTAGCAAGTTTATAGTAACTGGGTCTTTGATAATCATTAGGTTCACATTCACTAGAGTCAGAAGCGGATGTCTGGTTTGGTACCTTTGAACCTTTTGCCATGAAGCAATAGGTGGGAGCAAAGTCGTCATCATAGTCATCAGTGTTGTTGACGTTGTCATTTTCTTCGGGGTTAAATATGGACTTGTTGAAGAATGTGATAGCAAGGGCTAGGCTTGCCACACTTGACTATGACTCCACTTCAGAACCTTCCTCTTCATCACATTCTTCAGATTCTTCCTCGGAATCCATTTCTTTGCCAATAAGTGCGCGAGCCTTTTTGAAGATGGTCTTCTTGTGCGATGAGGACTTTGAAGATTTCTTATTTTATTTGAGTCATCAGAACTTTCATCCTTGTATTTATTCTTCTTTGATTCCTTCACCCAACTAGGACAGTTGGCAATGTAGTGACCAGATTTTTTGCATTTATGGCAGGTTCTTTTCTTGTAGTCCTTAGATGAAGATTCTGATTTCCTCATATCTCTTCTTGAAGACTTTTGAACTGGCCATGCCTTGAGAACTTATGGAATTTCCTCATGAGCATAGCAAGTTCCTGACTAAGTTCTTCAGGGTCACCAAGATTGCAGTCAGAATCTTCTTCTTCAGATGAGGAAACAACCTTTGCCTTCAGCGCACGAGGCCTTGTATAGCTTGGTCCATAAAATTCTCTCTTCTCTTCTTGTTGGAATTCATGAATATTGAGTCTCTCAAGAATATCAGCAGGATCAAGTAGCTTGTAGTCTCTCCGTTCTTGAATCATTAGTACCAATGTGTCAAATGAAGGTCCGAGAGAACGTAGCAGCTTCTTCACAACTTCATGGTCAGTGATGTCTCTGGCTCCAAGAGCCTGAAGCTCATTGGAGATGTCAGTCAGGCGATCAAAGGTATCTTGGCAACTTTCATTATCAAGCCTCTTGAAGCGTTTTAAGAGATTGCAAAGAAAATCAACACGAGAGTCATGTTGTGTGGACACTCCTTCGTTGACTTTGGACATCCTTTCCGAGATAAGCTTCATAGATGCCAAAGCACTCACTCTGCCATAATGACCTTTGCTCAGATGGCTATAGATGATATTCTTCGGTTGAGAGTCGAGTTTCTTGAATCTCTTCACATCATCGGCAGTGATAGTTGAAGTGACAGATGGAACACCATTTTCCACAACATACCATAGATCGTTGTCAATTGCTTCAAGGTGCATGCACATCTTGTTCTTCAAGTAGGGAAAATCCTTTCCTTGAAAGGTAGGACAAACCACAGTAACCTTGATCATACATGCGGTCGACATAACTAAAACTCCATGTGGTTAAATCAAAATCACACAGAACAAGGGATTACCTTGCTCTGATACCAATTAAAAGTGTGTTATATCAACAAGGGGGTGAATAGGCGATTTTGACAAATTTTTCATTGAGGAAATTCCTAGTGAGGAAAGTCCTCAGTCACGAACTCCGTGTAGTGGAATAAGTACTCAAATAGATGTGCAAAAACAGCTATAGCTTAGTCGTGAGAGTGAAGTGAGTCATTCAGGTTGCACAGGTCGCGTGATCAGGATAAGCAGGTGATGAATAACTTAAGTGAAGAATTTAAGGTGAGGAAATAGAGAAAGTCTTCAGTAAAATTCTTCAAACTGTAAAGATCAAAGTCATCAACATGCAATTGAGGAAATGAAAGAGTTAAGGAATTAGAACTCGTTGCTCGATGAAGAGAATGATTTGATGACCGAGTTCCAACTGATGTGATAGTTGTATCTCTGGTTTGGAGCGGCTTGGTATTTAAACCAAAGGAGACACAGTTCCAGGACACACAGTCCCTATCATATTATCCTTGAGCTAAGGACACACAGTCTTTGTCCAACACTCGTGGTAAGTCTCCAGGGCAGACTTCCAAACCCTCACAAACTCTGTCACCCGCGATCCACAATTGACTGCTGGATTCTCTAGACCATTGACACCTAACCGTCTGGAGGGTGCACAGTCCCCAAAGGTAACAAGCGTCGGTTCTGCACAAGATAAATCTCTTCAGTGATGCTCAATCTCTTTAGGTTTTGGTTTTGGTTTGGGTGTTTGGGGTTTTTCCTCACTTGATGATTTTCTCTCAAAGTCCTCGAGGATTGGGTTGCTCTAAATTACAAGTGTTAGTTTCTCTTGGATACATGTATTAAGTGATTTACTGATGGTGCAAGGACACTAACTCGGTTAGAGGCCTTGTGCACATATGATAAATAGGTACGGAGACATGTGATAACCCGCAAGTATAGGGTATCGCGACAGTCTTCACGGGTAGTATTTCACCCCAACTTATTGATTCGACACAAGGGGAGCCAAAGAATATTTAGAGGCCTTGAGAGTTGAGTGGTCAATTCAACCGCAGCTGGAATAGCTCTTCACAGCAAAATATTTAGTAGCACGGCAAATAATAGTAGTGGCGGTAATAATGATAGGAGCAATTTTGGTAACAACAGTAATAGTAGTAATTGAGTAGCAGGTGTGACAGTAATAGCAATAGTAGTAACTTAGCAAATCCAATATTTGTAAATCGTAGGCACATGGATAAGCAATGGAAGGATATGGATGACATCAATCATGTAACACATACACACTAGATCGGCACAGAACTAGCTCAAATTCATCAATATAATGTAGGCATGTATTCGTATATAGTCATACGTGCTTGCAATAAGAACTTGCATGACATCTATTGTCCTACCCTCCCATGACAGTGGGTTCCTATTGTAAACTTAGAGATATTAAGGCCTCCTTTTAATAGAGTATCGAAACAAAACATTGACTCATAGTGAATACATGAACTCCTCAAACTACGGAAATCACCGGAAAGAATCCCAATTATTGTCACCTTGGGGTATGCGGATCAAAACACGTAATAGGTGCATGCAACTTGCAAGATGGGATCAAAATACTTTTCCTGTTCAGAGAGAACATAATAAGTTTATGTCGGAAATCATGGCACTCGGGCCCTAGTGACAAGCATTAAGCATAGCAAAGTCATAGCAACATCAATCTCAGAACATAGTGGATACTAGGGATCAAGCCCTATCAAATATAACTCGATTACATGATCAATATCATCCAAACCTCATCACCATCCAGCAGGCCTACTAAGGAATTACTCACACCAAGTGGCGAGCATCATGGAATTGCTGATGGAGAAGGGTTCATGATGACGATGGCGACGAATCCCCCTCTCCGGAGCCCCAAGCGGACTCCAGATCAGCCCTCCCGAGGAGGAACAGGAGGTGGTGGCGCCTTCGTCTCGTAAAACACGATGAAATCTTCTATCTGATTTTTTCCTCCGAGAATAGGATTTTATAGGACTGGAATTAGGGTCGGGAGAGCCACGTGGGCCCCACAAGGCATCAGGGCGCGACCAGGGGGTGGCCGCGCCCTATTGCCTTGTGGGCCATAGGCAGCCCCCCTTTGGTGGTTCTTCACTCATAAAATCCTTATTTATTCCAGAAATAATTCACAAAAAGTTTTGTCCAATTCCAAGAACTCTTATTTTTGCACAAAAATAACACCAAGGTAGTTCTGCTGAAAACATCATTAGTACACGCTAGTTCCATTCAAATAATGCAAATTAGAGTCCAAAACTAGAGCAAAATTGTTTGGAAAAGAAGATATGTTGAAGATGTATCAACTCCCCCAAGCTGAAAGTGATAAAGAAATTTTTTACAAACCCTTTTGTTCTTGTTACGGGATGCATGTGTAGGTAGTGTTTAGGTTTTCAGCATAAATCATAGGTAACCACATCCATGATAAAAACTAAGCATGATATTCAATCATGGCAATACATAACCAACTAACAAGCAATAATGTTGATAGCCATCTTGAAAACCCTAATACCAAACCCTAAACCCTAATACTAAACCCTAGCACACTTCTCTTGAAAACCGTGCAACCTCGTTCTTGATAGCCATCTTTGTGAAGGTTTTTTCATGAAAAACTCCATAGTCGAGGTTTCTTATTTTTCCTATCGAGTTAGTCACATAGAACATGATTGGCACAAGTTTTTTTTTGAATTAGTTATGCTCAACCCTAGCCGTTGAAAACATCTCAAAACCCTACATCCTCGTTCGTGATAGCCAAGTTTGTGAAGGCTTTTTCATGAAAAAATTTGTAGTCCAAGTTTCTTATTTTTCCTAGATACTTAATCACATAGAACTATGATTGGCACAAGTTTTATATTTTTTTGATTATTTTTGAATTAGTTATGCTCAACCCTAACCATTGAAAACCTCTTAAAACCCCTGAAAACCTCTCAAAACTCCCTCAAAACCCCGCCCCCCCTCTGGGCCATTGGATCGCTGTGAATGGACGGTCTAGATCAAGCACTAGGGCTACGTCACTGATCCACGGGTTGCACTCTGTTTGGCTGATCCGCGGGCTGGTCATTTTTTACGTTGGATAAGATTGAGCAGGCCGACCATGTATTGTTGGGTTTAATTAAAGCGGCCCACCCGTTGGACCGATGGACACCACGTTGATCCGATTTGAGCAGGCCTGAAAAGCATGCATGCATGCATGCGCGTGCAGCCCTGCGCTGCCCCCCCCCCCTCGCAGCCTAGATGCTCGACCATCGCTAGCCGCTGGATGCATGGCATCGAGCTCATCTCTCCATGCGTTTTTAATGGCTAGTGTGCTACGTGATGCCACACTTGCATACACGGGCAACACACGTACAGAACGAGCAGCCGTGAACCCCGACCGATGGTAGAGAGGTGCATCCTGGCTATTGATGCCGCTTTTGGTTTCCCTGCTTGGCTATTCTAGATGCCGGTCATATCTCCATGCATTTTTAATGGCCAGTGTGCTACGCAAGCTGTTTCCACGATGCCAAACTTGCATGCACGGGCGGCACACGCACAGAACGAGCAGGCATGAACCCAGACCGACGGCACAGAGGTAGCAGTGCTGAAAACGTAACGTCGCAGCCTGGCTATTGATGCCGCTTTCGATTTCCCATGCGTCTACACACATGTACGCTCCCCTGCCCCGATGCCACTCAACACTGCCCGCTCATTACTTCCAGCCGGTGTAAAACACGTCGCACTAGGGCTATTTAAGCCACCTATCATCTTCCTCCACCTCACCCATCCTCTCCCATCAGCATCTGGACCCTCTGCATCCTCTTCTCACCACCACAAACAACCCCAAGACCAGGCCGCCGCAGCCATGAACGGTTCACCCTTCTACACCGGGTGAACCTTCCGCTTTCCCCCACCGTGCCGGAGACGCTCTACCCCACGGAGGTGTACGTCGAGAACACACTCCGTGTGTGGGCGATGTCAATATGGAGGGGCGCAAGGGATTTCACCAACGCCTTCCTTGCGCTCGGATTCGCCACCTCCCTCGGGGATCTCCAAGGATGTACCGAGTCGAGGAGGTCATCCACAACGGGGTTGTGGTTGCTATCCTTTCCCACTTCACCAACTCCATCAACGTGTTCTACCTCCTCGGTCGTGTGTTCTGGTGTGGCTGCGAGTTCATCGCTTTCACCACCCACAACATCTTCACGGACTACACCAATATCTTCCCCATCGTGGGGTGCAAGCACGCTCTGTCGTAACCCAACGACAACACCCCAGAGGAGCAGTGAACGGCGCCCGGAGGAGTTGGCCATGGAGAAGTTAGCCTTGGAGCAAGCAAGCAAGCCGGTGGTGTTTTATCTTATCTAGTATTTTATTATTGTCATGTTGGGTTGAACTATATATGTAAGTTGTAATGGTACCATGTATGTCGTGCTTGGGTTTATCTATGTTAGTTGTAATGTGATACTATCTAGCTCATGCAATGCTACTACTTAAAGTGGTTTGAGTCCCACACCATATTTAATTCATAGAGGTTAGAGAAAGGAAATGAGTGTCTATGCATTCATCTTTTTCTACATCCGTCATGCAAGTCCAATGAGAAGGAGGATGCTACATTTATTGCCTCAGAAATTGAATATGTGAAAAATATTTCATTGGCTAGTTAAAACTAGTGCCATCCACTCACAATTAACCTTGGTTGATGAGATTTCAGATTTGAGCCCTATAAACCGAAAAGGAGGGACTATATATGTTATATCTAGTTTTTTTTCTATCTAGTTGATATTGGTCAATTGATATATGTGCTTGATGTTCTATCTAATTCATCTATATGTTACTAATACAACTATGACATGCAACTAATTTAGTTCATGCAAATAATTATTGGATTAACTCAAATGCCCAAAATAAATATTTCTATGCTCCTAAAAATATTGCTTTGAATTTTACTTCTAGCCAATATTTTCAGAGCAAAAGAAGAACATTTTCTTAGACATATTTGAAGCGAATTTTCACTTGATCATTTCCAAGAATTATTTCTGAGGCTTCCATATATCCCCAATTAATTTGGGTTTCATGGAACCATATACATGCATGAAAACAATCACAAAACCATAGTGGACGAGCAACAAAAATTTAAAGAAAAACAAAATAAGTTACAATACATATGGCCCAACATTTATTCGACATCAAAATTTGTCCAAAGTAAAAATAAGTAAATAGGTATATGTTTGTTAGAGGTTTATTTGCCGAAGCAACATTTTATTTTAGTCGAAGCATTTTTTCTAAACATGGGTGCCTCAATGCTATAAAATAGGGATGGTGCCCCTACGCGGGTGGGCTGGTCCCTATTTGGGCCTGGTTATTTTCTCATGGCCCAACATTTATTCGGCAGCAAAATATTTTATACTAGAAACTGAATTTGAGGGGTGTGCACTCTGTTAACTCAAGAAGAAGAACAGAGCATGAACACTTAATATTTCCTGCGAATTACATGAAAAACGTCGCACACGGGCTTGCTTCGATTCAATTACATGAACTTGGCATGACGCACAGATCGCATCATATGCCCTAACAGACCTAAATGCCCCCTCTAATGATGGATGGACAACAAGTAAAATAAAAATAGAGCAATGATACAACAATAGAACCCCCTGCCATGAAATTTTCTTGCTTCTGCAAATCGATCATCTGCATTACATTTTTCTTGATCTTCTTTAGTTCCCCGGTCAGTTCAGGCTCCAAGTGCAGTTCAGCATTGCGTGCATACCTCGCCATCGGCACGACTCTGCCCTCCCCTCTGTCCGAGCTCCCCAAATTCTCCATCTGGGGCACCCCGCCCAAATTGAGCTCCCAGGTTGCGGCCCCGCTCGAATCAATGTAGCCCTCGAACTGAATCATCTCAACATATTCATCCATCCACTCGAAATTGGTGCATTTCTTCAGGATCTAAAAACAACAATATGAACCCTAAATTCCAAATTCGAGGGAAAAAACAAAATATGGAGAAATCAGAGCAAACGGCAGTGAAAGAACGGGCTAAGAACTGAGATCTAACCTTGCCATCACTTCCTGCCATTGTTTTGCTAAACCACTTCACAAATTCCCTCCCAACATTTCCATTATCATCAGTCCTAGTGACCAACCGTTTCAAAGGCTCTAGGTGTGGGCAGTCAGGGCACCTTGTGAGCAGCACTGGACCATGCTGATGCCATTTTGAGTTCATGATGGAGGAGTGATAACCCACAAGTGTAGGGGATCACAACAGTTTTCGAGGGTAGAGTATTCAACCCAAATTTATTGATTCGACACAAGGGGAAGCGAAAGAATATTCTCAAGTATTAGTAGTTGAGTTGTCAATTCAACCACACCTGAAAGATTAGTCCCTGCAAGCAAAGTATCAGTAGCAAAGTGGTATGATAGCAACGGTGCCAGAAAAGGGTCTGTTGACGGCAGACTATTCCTGACTTGTTGTATCAATGGCGCCAGAAAAGTCTTGCATGAGGTAATAGCAAAGTAACAAGTAACAGCAGCAACAAGTAACAGCAGTAGTGACAGCAGTAGCAACAGAGTGATAGCAGTAGCGACAGAGTAATAGTAGCAGCAGTGGCAGCAGTAGCAGCAAAGTAGCGTAGCAAGGACCAGTAGTAAAAGACTCGTAGGCATTGGATCGGTGATGGATGATTATGCCGGATGTGATTCATCATGTAACAGCTATAACACGGAGAGATATGTAACTAGCTCCCGTTCGTCAATCTAATGTAGGCATGTATTCCGTATGTAGTCATACGTGCTTAGGGAAAAGAACTTGCATGACATCTATTGTCCATCCCTCCCGTGGCAGCGGGGTCCTAATGGAAACTATGGGATATTAAGGTTCTCCTTTTAATAAAGAACCGGACCAACGCATTAACACTTCGTGAATACATGAACTCCTCATACTATGGTCATCTCCGGGAGTGGTTCCGGCTATTGTCACTCCGGGGTTGCCGGGTCATAACACATAGTAGGTGACTACAACTTGCAAGATAGGATCTAAAACACACATATATTGGCGACAACATAATAGGTTCAGATCTGAAATCATGGCACTCGGGCCCTAGTGACAAGCATTAAGCATGGCAAAGTAGTAGCAACATCAATCTCAGAACATAGTGGATACTAGGGATCAATCCCCGTCAAAACTAACTCGATTACAAGATAGATCTCATCCAACTCATCACCGTCCAGCAAGCCTACTATGAGATTACTCACGAACAGTGAAGAGCATCATGGAATTGGCGATGAAGGAAGGTTGATGATAACGATGGCGACGATTTCCCCTCTCTGGAGCCCAAAATGGACTCTAGGTCTGCCCTCCAGATGCAGAACAGGAGGTGGCAGCGCCTCCGTATCATAAAATGCGATGAATCCTTCTCCCTAATTTTTTTTCCGGGCGAGATGGAATAAATAGAGCTGAGTTTGGAGGCGGTGGCGCCACGTGGGCCCCACAAGCCTAGTTGGTGCGGCCTGGGGGGTGGTCGCGCCCCCTGGGCTTGTGGCCCACTGGCTCACCCCCTCCGGTGGATCTTTGCGCAGGTATTTTTCATTAATTCCAGAAAAAATCTCCGTAAATTTTGAGGTCATTCCGAGAACTTTTATTTCTGCACAAAAACAACACCATGGCAATTCTGCTGAAAACAGCGTTAGTCCGGGTCAGTTCCATTCAAATCATGCAAATTAGAGTCCAAAACAAGGGCAAAAGAGTTCGGAAAAGTAGATACGACGGAGACGTATCAACTCCCCCAAGCTTAAAGCCTTGCTTGTCCTCAAGCAATTCAGTTGACAAACTGAAAGAGACAAAAGAAAAACTTTGACGAACTCTATTTGATCTTGTTGTTGCAACTATGTCTAACTCATATCCAGAGTTTCAGCAAGATCACAAGAAAACCACATAAGCAAATGACATCTAGGTCTCACGGTAAACTCATATCAATTGCATAATCAACTAGCGAGCAAATAATAATAAGTCTCAAACGTCAACACTTCAATCAAAACAATCATGAAGCAGTACGAATAGATGTATCTCGCTAGCTCTTTCTGAGACTGCAAAACATAAATGCAGAGCACCTTCAAAGACCAAGGGCTGACTAAACATTGTAATTCATGGCAAAGAAGATCCAGTCACAGTCATACTCAACACAGTTAAAAGCAAAGCATAAAAATGACAGAGGTGCTCTCTAATTGGTGCTTTTATAAGAGGAGGATTACTCAACATGAACATAAATAGACAGGCCATTCGCAGAGGGAAGCATTGATTTGCAGAGGTGCCAGAGCTCAAGCTTTGAAAACAGAGATAATAATTTTGGGTGTCATGCTTTCATTGTCAACGGAATGACTAAGAGTTCTCAACATCTTCCACGCTACACATGCTATAGGCGGTTCCCAAACAGAAAAGTAAAGTTTTGACTCCCCCACCACCAATCAATCACACTCCACGGCTAGCCGAATCCTCGGGTATCGTCCATACCAACATCAATCCTGGGGGAGTTTTTTTTGCAATTATCTTTTCGATTTGAGCATGGAACTGGGAATTCCAAATACCGGCCCCTTTCTCGTGAATGATAGTGAATAAACACATATCGAGGATAACACACCTAGCATGGAAGATACTAATAGCCCCCTGTCACCACATGAGCGGTTCGAGCATGCAAAACAGATTATTTCTTGAAGATTTAGAGAGTGGCATATGCAAATTTACTTGGAACGGCTGGTAGATACCGCACATAGGTAGGTATGGTGGACTCATATGGAACAACTTTGGGTTTATGGAAGTGGATGCACAAGCAGTATTCCCGCTTAGTACAAGTGAAGGCTAGCAAAAGACCGGGAAGCGACCAACTCGAGAGCGACAACGGTCATCAAAATGCATTGAGATTAACTAACATTGAGTGCAAGCATGAGTAGGACATAAATCACCATGAACATGAATATCATAGAGGCTATGTTGATTTTGTTTCAACTACATGCGTGAACATGCGCCAAGTCAAGCCACTTGAATCATTCAAAGGAGGATACCATCCTATCACACTACATCACAGTCATCTCAAAATTCATGTGGGCAACCAAGACAAACCATTATAAGCTCCTAGCTAATTAAGCATGGCATCAGAAACTATGATCCCTAACTGTCATTGCAAACATGTTTCTCTCACAACAAAGCTGAACTAGGAACAGTGAGCTAGTCATATTTACAAAAACAAAATAGATCGAGTTCATACCAGCTTTTCCAGGCTCAGTCACTTCATCATATATCGTCATTATTGCCTTTCACTTGCACGACCGAATGATGTGAACAATAATAAGCGTGCTCGTGCATTGGACTAAAGCTGGAATCTGCAGGCAAACACAAAGGAGAAGACAAAATAATATGGCTCTTGATAGCTAAACAGGTATGCATGCGAGAGCCACTAAACATTGTAACCATGGTCTTCTACCATGACCCAAAGAAAAAGAAAACTATCTACGCGAGAAAGCTCCCAACAAGCAAAAGAAGAACAAGAAAATCTTTTTGGGTATTCTCAAACTAGACAGACACACGAAAAGAAAACTAGAAAAAGAAAATAAACTAGCATGGATGATACAATGGTGTGAACACCGACGAACAAAGTGAAAGCATAAGCAAGAATGTAAAGTCGGTGAGAAACACGTACTCCCCCAAGCTTAGGCTTTTGGCCTAAGTTGGTCTACTCCCAAGAATGGTCCACGCGATACCCAAAATCATAATGAGGGTTGTACGGGAGCGCTGCAGCCACTGCCTGAATAGCTGCCTCACGGAGACGAGCAGCCTTTGCCTCCCTCTCATACTCCTGTGCCTCTCCTCTGGTTATGAAATATCTCTGTTTTACCTGAAAGTCAAAGAAGGCAGGAGCAGGAAGGGTAATATGGAAAACACGCTCCGGTTAAATATCAAACGGTATAGGAGGGATTCATCATCCCTCTCAAGGAACTGGTAGCGTGTCAAAGCGACGCGGTCAAGGAAAGTTGTATGGAGCGGGGGATCTCCTTCGCGGATGGGTACTCCAAGAAAATTTGCTATGCAGGTGGCATAGATCCCACCAAAGAAATCCCCTTCATTAGCATTCTTATTCAGCCTCCTTGCTATTATAGCTCCCATGTTGAAACTCTTGTCACCTGTCACTGCGCTCTTAAGGATACTAAGGTCGGATGCGTAGAGGTGACAATGTTCAATCTTTCCGTTAATGCATCTGCCTATGAAGAGGGCAAGATAATGCAAGGCAGGAAAATGAATACTCCCCATGGTAGCTTGCGTAATGTCTTTAGTTTCTCCAACAGTAATACGAGAGAAAAAAATCTCTAACCGAGGATTTAGGAGGATCATTGAGGCTACCCCAAATAGGTATTTTGCAAATTCTATTAAAATCCTCTAAATCCATGGTATACGATTTATCATAGAGATCAAACAGTACCGAAGTGTCACGGCCAACTGAAAATTTGAATCTACAAACAAAAGAGGCAGTGAGAGCAACATACTGTTCACATTTATCGAAGATGAATTCTTCGAGTCCGACGTTGCGAACAAGTGCATCAAACTCGTCTTTGAAACCTGCCTCAATCATAAATTCATCAGAAGGCCATTCACATGGTTGTACCTGCGCGTCCCTTGGTTGGTAAGGATCAGGCTCCCGAATCGCAAGATGGGGACCTCTCTTGCTTGAGGAACCACCATGAAAGTTTCTCCTGGACATCTTCCTTTTCTGAAATTTTCAGTGACCCAAAGGAAAGGTGAACAAGGTTCAACTAAACTTGTAGCAACTACTCCCACAAGTGCCTAGAGGCCATATTACGCATCAAAATTACTTGGGACCAGCTAAAATTAGCATGCAAAGCTCAAGAACATGGTCACCAAGGCAGCAAAATTAGCGAAGTATAAGGCACTAGAGCAAAAACTAATTGGACCAATGGAGGAGTCACTTACCAAGGAGTAATTTCCCCAAAACAGTTCAGAGAATGGTGCTTTGGTTAAAGAGATCGAAAATCCTAGCAAGAGGAGCAAGAACACGGGTTTGAGCTGCGAAACGATTTTTTCTGGAGGTAGGAGAACCAGATGAGAGCAAGAATGAGTGGAGGGGGTGCTTGTGGGCCCCACAAGCCTGGGTGGCGCGGCCAGGGGGGTGCCCGCGCCCCCTGGGCTTATGGCCCACTGGTGCACTCCCCAAACAAGCTCTTTGTCTCAGTATTTTTCAAAAAATCCAGAAAAAATCATACTTGATTTTCAAGACGTTCGGAGAACTTTTATTTTCGGTGTACTTTTCTACCGGACGCTAAAACAGAAAACAGGGAAAACTAAACTAAATCGGTCATTTTTCTTCTAAGCAACCGTAGGTGAAAGCTTGGAACACAGGTTTGTGACTCCTCGATTCATCCATCTCATGGTATCGAAAGAAATCCGTCAATGGGGTTGATCAAGTCTCTCCGACAAACCTTTTTGAATCGTGAAAGAGAACGGAGAATTTTCTAATAGTCACTAGGTCACCTCAATGGGGATGTGTATCTCCCCAACAAGCAAATCATACTTCATCTTGACACGAGGAATAGGGCATTCAAAGCTCCCAATAAGAATCGATGAAGTTTTTTCGATAGCATTGATGCAATGTACTCGATATTGTTTCTTCGGAAAGTGCACCGTATGCTCATTACCGTTGACATGGAAAGTGACATTGCCTTTGTTGCAATCTATAACAGCCCCTATCGTGTTTAAAAAGGGTCTTCTGAGGATGACAGCCATGGCATCATCCTCAGGAATATCCAAGATAACGAAGTTTGTTAAGATAGTGACATTAGCAACCACAACAGGCCCATCCTCGCAAATGCCGATAGGGAAAGCAGTTGATTTGTCAGCCATTTGCAGAGAGATTTCAGTGGGTGTCAACTTATCCAGTTCAAGTCTACGATAAAGAGAGAGAAGCATAACACTAACACCAGCTCCAAGATCGCATAACGCAGTTCTAACGTAGGCACACTGGGATCACCTAGTTTCTTGGGAGTTCCACCCTTGAAGGTATAATTAGCGAGCATGGTGGAAATCTCAACCTCAGGTATCCTCCTCTTATTTGTCACAATATCTATCATGTACTTAGCATACGGAGACATTTTGAGCATATCTATCAAACGCATTTGTGGAAAGACAGGTCTGATCATTTTAACAAATCGCTCAAAATCCTCATCATCCTTTTTCTTGGATGGTTTGGGAGGAAAGGGCATGGGTTTCTGAACCCATGGTTCCCTTTATTTACCATGCTTCCTAGCAGCAAAGTCATTCTTATCGTATCTTCTATTCTTAGGTTGTGGGTTATCAAGATCAACAGGTTCAATCTCCACATCCTTATCATTGCTAGGTTGAGCATCATCATGAACATCACTATTGATATTATCATTAGGCTCATGTTCATCACCAGATTGTGTTTCAGCATCAGAGACAGAGACAGAGACATCGTTTGGACTCTCAGGTGTAGCAGGAACGGGGTTGCTAGCGTGCAGGTTCCTATCATCTTTCTTCTTCTTTCTAGGATGACTAGGTGCATCAGTGCTAACTCCTTGAGAATCTTGTTCAAATATCTTCGGATGACCCTCATGATACAAAGGTTCCTGAGTCATTCTACCGCCTATAGTGACGACTCTGACGGAATTGTTATTCAACTCATTGAGCAAGTCATTCTGAGCTTTAAGTACTTGTTCTACCTGAGTAGTAACCATAGAGGCATGTTTACACAAGAGCTTAAGATCATTGGCGTTTCTGTCCACACAAGCACTTAAATGACTAAGCATACGAGCATTATGTTCTAATTGTCTACTAACATAATCATTGAAACTCTGTTGTTTGGCAACAAAGTTATCAAATTCATCCATGCATAAGCTAGCAGGTTTATCAAAAGGAATATCACTCTCATCAAACCTACGCAAAAAATTTACTTCTACTACCTGTATCGGGTTATCGAGACCATGGATCTCTTTGATGGGTGGTAGATTTTTGACATCTTCAGATTTAATGCCTTTCTCTTGCATAGATTTCTTGGCTTCTTGCATATCTTCGGGACTGAGGAATAGAATACCTCTTTTCTTCGGAGTTGGCTTAGGAGGTGGTTTGGGAATAGTCCAAGCATTCTCATTGCACAAGATGTTATTCAATAGGATCTCAGCTTGTTCTACGGTTCATTCCCTAAAAACACTACCGGCACAACTATCTCGGTGGTCTTTGGAAGCATCGGTAAGTCCATTATAGAAGATATCAAGTATTTCATTCTTCTCAAGAGGGTGATCAGGCAAAGCATTCAGTAGCTGGATGAGCCTCCCCAAGCTTGTGGGAGACTCTCTTCTTCAGCTTGAGCAAAGTTGTATATTTCCTCCAAGGCAGCTTTCTTCTTATGGGCAGGGAAATATTTTTCAGAGAAGTAGTAGACCATATCCTGGGGATTACGCACACAACCAGGAGTAAGAGAAGTGAACCAGGTCTTAGCATCATCCTTTAGCAAGAAAGGAAACAACTTGAGGATATAGTAGTGGCGGATCTTTTCCTCGCTAGTGAATGGGGTGGCTATATCATGCAGTTTGGTAAGATGGGCTACAACCGTTTCAGACTCATAACCGTGAAAAGGATCAGATTCGACCAGAGTGATTGACTCAGGGTCGACAGAGAATTCATAATCCTTATCGGTCACAAAGATAGGCGAAGTGGCAAAATTCGGGTCGTATTTCATCCTAGCGTTCAGAGGTTTTTCTTTCCACTTGGGCAGTAATTTCTCAACATCATAACTATCCTTACACGCAAGAAAATCCTCAGCTATCTCTCCCTCCATAACATAACGCGTATCAGGCATATCAAGCAATTCAGGCGTAGGAGAGCTAGTTCTAGCAGGCAAAATAATAGGTTCTACTTCAATAGTATCCGCAGTTCCAGAAGTATCATCACATCTAGCAGCAACTCTAGCAATATGTGCATCAAGGAATGCACCAAGTGGCAAAGCAGTATCAGGCATAGCATCATCAGGCATAGTATCAAGCATAGCATCATCATGCATAGTATCAAGCATAGCATCATCATAAGCATCATAGGCAGCAGAAGTAGCATCATCAAGCACAGACGACATATCAAGATTTCTAGCAGGAGGTGGTGTCGCAAACTTACTCATAACTGAAGGTGAATCAAGTGCAGAGCTAGATCGCAGTTCCTTACCTGTCCTCGTAGTTGAGGGAAAGACTTTAGTTCTTGGATCTCTCAGATTCTTCATAGTGACCACCAGACGTAAATCCCAAGTGACTCAGAGAATATAGTTGTGCTTCCCCGGCAACGGCGCCAGAAAATAATCTTGATAACCCACAAGTGTAGGGGATCGCAACAGTTTTCGAGGGTAGAGTATTCAACCCAAATTTATTGATTCGACACAAGGGGAAGCGAAAGAATATTCTCAAGTATGAACAGTTGATTTGTCAATTCAACCACACTTGAAAGATTAGTATCTGCAAGCAAAGTATCAGTAGCAAAGTGGTATGATAGCAACGGTGCCAGAAAAGGGTCTGTTGACGGCAGACTATTCCTGACTTGTTGTATCAATGGCGCCAGAAAAGTCTTGCAGGAGGTAATAGCAAAGTAACAAGCAACAACAGTAGTGACAGCAGAAGCAAGTAACAGCAGTAGTGACATTAGTAGCAACAGAGTAACAGAAGTAGCGACATAGTAATAGTAGCGGCAGTGACACCAGTAGCATCAAAGTAACGTAGCAAGGACCAGTAGTAAAAGACTCATAGGCATTGGATCGGTGATGGATGATTATGCCGGATGTGATTCATCATGTAACAGCTATAACACAGAGAGATATGTAACTAGCTCTCGTTCGTCAATCTAATGTAGGCATGTATTCCGTATGTAGTCATACGTGCTTAGGGAAAAGAACTTGCATGACATCTATTGTCCATCCCTCCCGTGGCAGCGGGGTCCTAATGACAACTACGGGATATTAAGGTTCTCCTTTTAATAAAGAACCGGACCAACGCATTAACACTTGGTGAATACATGAACTCCTCATACTATGGTCATTTCCGGGAGTGGTTCCGGCTATTGTCACGCCGGGGTTGTCGGGTCATAACACATAGTAGGTGACTACAACTTACAAGATAGGATCTAAAACACACATATATTGGCGACAACGTAATAGGTTCAGATCTGAAATCATGGCACTCGGGCCCTAGTGACAAGCATTAAGCATGGAAAAGTAGTAGCAACATCAATCTCAGAACATAGTGGATACTAGGGATCAAACCCCATCAAAACTAACTCGATTACATGATAGATCTCATCCAACTCATCACCGTCTAGCAAGCCTACGATGAGATTACTCACGAACGGTGAAGATCATCATGGAATTGGCGATGAAGGAAGGTTGATGATGACAATGGCGACGATTTCCCCTCTCCGGAGCCCAAAACGGACTGCAGATCTGCCCTCCAGATGAAGAACAGGAGGTGGCGGCGCCTCCGTATCGTAAAACGCGATGAATCCTTCTCCCTAATTTTTTTCCAGGCGAGACGGAATAAATAGAGCTGAGTTTGGAGGCGGTGGCGCCACATGGGCCCCACAAGCCTGGTTGGTGCGACCTGGGGGGTGGCCGCGCCCCCTGGGCTTGTGGCCCACTGGCTCACCCCCTCCGGTGGATCTTTGCGCAGGTATTTTTCATTAATTCCAGAAAAATTCTTCGTAAATTTTCAGGTCATTCCGAAAACTTTTATTTCTGCGCAAAAACAACACCATGGCAATTCTGCTGAAAACAGCGTTAGTCCGGGTTAGTTCCATTCAAATCATGCAAATTAGAGTCCAAAACAAGGGCAAAAGAGTTCGAAAAAGTAGATACGACGGAGACGTATCAAGGAGGTGGACATCTGCACTAGGTCGCCGGGGAAGAGGAAGAATGGGGAAAGGGGAAGCAATGGACGGCGGCGGGCGGATGGGCATAGGCAGTCGTCTCTTCTAGATGTGAAGAGATGGGTCCCGCGCTTAGTGGACAAGTGGTGGGTCCCACGC
The DNA here is from genome assembly GCF_904849725.1 of Hordeum vulgare subsp. vulgare. Lineage (NCBI taxonomy): Eukaryota > Viridiplantae > Streptophyta > Magnoliopsida > Poales > Poaceae > Hordeum > Hordeum vulgare. The sequence continues at coordinate 545,150,932 of NC_058520.1, forward strand.
TTACGTGGATAAGTTGTGGGTCCAGCCCCTAAGACACGTTTCACGTGATGCACTCACAAGTGGGGCCCATAACTAGATGCACTGCCAAGTAGGGTCCGTGCTTATGTGGATAAGTTGTGGGTCCAGCCCCTAACAGCTAATGAGGGCATGAGTTCAGATTAAGGGCCATATCGTGTCTAGGCTATTTCCTCACTCAGAAGTGTCACACCAAGGCAATTCGGACAAAATACGTCCCACTCCTTCCAATTCACCTCAAAGATGTCGCGTAGGAGCTATTGACCCGGCAGGAGGTGACGGTGGGCTGGAGGTCTATATGGGATCGGGAGGGAGGCTTGTGCGAGTGGCTGATTTTCTTTTCTATCTGACATGCCGGTTTAGGTTGACTTACTATGAGGACTGTGGGTTGAATACACAAATTCAGAGGGGATTTTTTGCAAAACGGCCACAACGTTCAATGGGCAGAAGCATTATTTGCTTTAGTATTAGGTAAAGATTTTGATTATGCGGGACTCGGCATCCTTTTTACCAAACTCTCTCATGCAATGACCACGAATAAACGCCCGTCTTTAGAATAAGTTACTTAGCATGGAAGATACTGATTGCCCCGTTGCTCCATGAGCGGTACGAGTGCACAAAACAGATGTTTGTTTGAATATTTAGAGGTCGCACATGCAAATTTAGTTGGAATGGCATGGTAATACCGCATGTAGGTAGGTATGGTGGACTCATGTGGAATAACTGGGTTTAGGGTTTTGGATGCACAAGCAGTATTCTAGCTTAGTAGAGGTCAATGCTAGCAATAGATTGGGAAGCTACCAGCTAGGGAGCAACAACGGTCATGAGCATGCATTGCAAATAATTAACACTCGATATTAGCATGGGTAGGATATCAGTACTCTAAGTTTAAATATCATGGAGGTTGTATTGGTTTTGAATCAACTACATGTTTGTACAAGGGGCAAGTTAGGCCACTCGAACCATTCAAAGGGAAATACCATACTACCATACCACCTCATTACTATTTCAATGCATGTTGACACATAAGATAAATCATTATCAACTCCAAGATATTTAAGCGTGGCATGAAAAACTATGATTTCTAATTGCCACCATAAACATGTTCACTCATGATATACTGAATCAAGATCGAACGAGCCAACATATTTACAAAAAACGAAAAACAAGAAGAGTTCATACCCGTTTCCTTTGCCACAATCACTTCATCAAATATCGTCATTATTGCCTTTCACTTGCACGACCAAATGATGTGATAATAATAAAACTGCAAGGGTGCCGTGGACTAAGTTGGAATCAGCAGGGCAGTTTCAAACAAAGGAGAAGAGAGGGTAATATTTGCTCTTCGTTAGATCAACCACAAAGCATATCAGAGCCACTCGACGGTTTCATCGTGGTCTTTGACTCCCTGCTGATTTGCGTTAGTTTCCCTCCAAGCTTAAAGGGTGATGTAGCACAGCTACGGCAAGTATTTCCCTGAGTTATGAAACCAAGGTATCAATCTAGTAAGAAGATCCACAAGACTATGTAAGCGGCACCTGCACACAAATAGAAAATCCTCGCAACCCAGCGCATGTAGGGGTTGTCGATCCCTCTTGGGTAAAGAAAATATAAATTGATATATGCAAATAAGACGAATAGCAAATAAAATGTAGAAAGGTATTTTTGGGTTTTTTGATGATATAGATCTGAAAATAAAAGAGCAAATAAAATATAAACGTGAATAGCAACGTAGAGATAGCAAAAAGATGATGTGAAGTAGACCCGGGGGCCGTAGGTTTCACTAGTGGCTTCTCTAAAGAAAATAGAAAACGGTGAGTAGACAAATTACTGTTGGGCAATTGATAGCAGAGCAAATAATTATGACGATATTCAAGACAATGATCATGTATATAGGCATCACGTCCAAGACAAGTAGACTGACTTCTGCCTGTATCTACTTCTGTTACTCCCCACATCGACCGCTATCTAGCTTGCATCTAGTTTATTGAGTTCATGGAGAAACAGAGTAATGCCTTAAGAATGATGACATGATGTAGACGGGATCTATTCATGTAGGAATAGTCCCCATCATTTTATCCTTGATAGCAATGATACATGTGTGTCATGTCTCTTTTATCCACTGAGATGGAGCACCACAAGATCGAACCCATCACAAATCACCTCTTCCCATTGCAAGATAAAAGATAAAGTTGGGAAAACAAAAAATAAATATTCGAGAACAAATATGAGGCTATACTAATCAAGCATGAATATGATTTCATAGATATGATCATAAACTCATAATTCATCGGATCCCAACAAACACACCGCAAAAGAATGAGTTACATCATATGGATCTCCAAGAGACCATTGTATTGAGAAACAAAACGAGAGACAAAGCCATCTCGATACTACCTACGGACCCGTAGGTCTGATATGAACCACTCACACATCATCGGAGGAGCACCAATGAGGATGATGAACCCCTTCGTGATCGTGTTCCTCTCCGGAACGGACTCTAGATTGGATTCGTGTCTTCTGGAACTTGCGACGCCTAAAACGATTTTTTTTTTTGACTCCCCACTGGGTTTTCTGAGTATTGGGTTATTTATAGAGCTCATAGGCGATGAAGGAGGCGCCCGATGCCCCCACTAGGCACCAGCCCGCACCAGGGGCCCTGAGCGCTCCTTGGTGTCTAGTGGGTCGCCTGGGCCTCCTCTGGTTCTCATTATTGGCTCCCAAGTTTCCTTCTGGTCCAAAAATAATCTCTGTAAAGTTTCGTGGCATTTGGACTTCATCTGATCTTGATTTTCTGTGAAGGAAAAATCAGCAAAAAAACAACAACTTGCACTAGGCACTATGTCAATAGGTTAGTCATAACAATGATATAAAGTTGCTACAAAATGATCATAAAACATCCAAGAATCATAATATAACAACATGGAACAATTAAAAAATTATAGATACGTTGGAGACATATCAGCATCCCCAATCTTCATTCATGCTCATCCTCGAGTAGGTAAATGATACAAACAGAATTTTTTATGTGGAATGCTTCCTAACATGTTCATAATATTCTTTTTATTTTTAGCATGGACAATTGGACTTGTAGATGATTAAAAGCAATAGTCCATAGTTTGACATGAAACTTTCAATACTAAAGCATATTAACAAGCAACCAAGTCTTTCATATTATCAATGCTAAAGAACGTTAACCCTAGCCCATCATCCTCCAACATTGATCCATTCATGCAACAAATCCAGATATTAACTACATCCAATGCCCAAGTATGATAATGGGGTTCCTTAGTTGGTGCTTTATAAGAGAAGATGGAGACTCAAATTCAAAATAAAAATTGCATGAAGTAAATATATATGCCCTTCGCAGAGGGAAGGAGGGATTTTTAGAGGTGCAAGAGCTCAAAGTGAAAAGTTTTGAGAGATAATATTTTGGGTGGTATGCTTTTCCTGTCAATGAAAATAACTAAGAGTTTACAATATCCTCCAAGTTAAACAAATTATAGGCGGTTCCCAGACTGGAAATAAAGTTTATTTCTTTTTCCACCATGCTTTCACATTCCACGGCTAGCCGTATCCACGGGTACCGTCCATACCAACACTTTCCAATGAATTTATTATTTGACTATTTTATTACATTTTGGTATTGGGCATCCCTATTACCGCCATACTCTCGTGCAATGATAAGTGAATAAACACTCATCTTTAGAATAACCTATTTGACATGGAAGATACCGGCCACCCCTCGTTGCTTCATGGGCGGTACGGGCACACAAAATAGAAATTTATTTTGAAAATTAGAGTTGGCACTTGCAAATTTACTTTGAACTGCGTTGAAATACTGCATATAGGTAGGTATGCTTGAATCGTTTGCCACAACTTTGGGTTTAGGATTTGTATGCAAAAGTAGTATTCCCGCATAGTACAAGTGAAGGCTAGCAAATAGATTGAGAAACTCCCAACCAAGGAAGAAAAATCATCATAAGTGGACATTAAGCATAACTAACATCGAATAATGCAACACAAGTAGGATATAATTTCATAGCACAATTATTGCTTCATGTGCATGCATAGGGAATCACAAACCTTAAAAACCAATATTCTTACTAAAGCACAATTACTCATCAACATATAACTCACATATCACTATCTTCATATCGCAAAACTATTGCAAATAATCAAGTTTAACATCCAATGATCTTCATGAAATATTTTATTATATCCTTCCTCGATATTCATCTATTTGGGACTAACTTAATTTAAAGCAAATTGTCATTGCAAAAAACAAGCTCTCAAACAAATAAGTGAAGAACGAGAGCACAGGTTTCTTTAAAATTTTCAACTCCAAAAATAATATAAGTGAAGCAAGAGAGGATTTCTTCAAAATTTCTACTAACTCTCAAAGTAATCTAAGTGAGGCATGAGAGAAAAACTCTTGAAAATAAAAGCACCACCATGCTAAAAGATATATAAGTGAAGCACTTGAGAAATTCCATGGCTCAAAAAAAATTATGTGAGGCATAAAGAGTGATTATAACAACCCATAGCATAATTTTGTTCTCTCAAATGGGTGTGTCCAGCAAGGTTTATTATGAAAAACTAACCAGCAAAGAAAGCAAAGACACAAATGATACAAGACACTCCAAGAAAAACTCATGATATGTGACGAATAAAAATATAGCTCCAAGTAAAATTACTGATGGTTGTTAGAAGAAAGAGGGGATGCCTTCCGGGGCATCCCCAAGCTTAGTTGCTTGGTATTCCTTAGATATTACCTTGGGGTGCCATGGGGCACCCCAAGCTTAGGCTTTTATCAATCCTTATGCCTTCATCCATCGTGATCTCACTCAAAACTTGAAAACTTCAATCACGCAAAACTCAACAAAATTTTTGTGAGATTCGTTAGTATAAGAAAACCAACCTTTACTTTAATTACTGTTGAAAACCTATTACAATTTTGTTTTAGCATTATACCTACTGTATTTTAACTTTACCATGGCCTATACCCCCCCCCCCTATACAAAACATAGAATCATGAAAACAAGCACATAACGCAAAGAACACAGAATCTGTGAAAAACAGAACAGTTTGTAAAGACTCTAATTTTACGCATGCTTCCGTAACTCCGAAAATTCTGAAAAAATAGGAACACGTGGGGAATTTTTATATCAATCTTTTATAAAAACTTCAAAAAAAATTGACGCTTCTGTGATCTTTAGGGTTTTTCTACTGGATGCATAAGTTTCTGTTTTTCAACATGATTAAAGCAACTAACACCCCACATGATCCCAAAAGCTTTATTTGGCACCAACACTAAATAAAACATAAAAACACAATTATAACAGTAGCATAATTTTGCAAACACTCAAGAATAGAAAGAAAAAGTGAAAAATAAATTTTATTCATTGGGTTGCCTCCTTCTTTATAGCTATTAAGATAAGCTAGAGATTTTGTTGATGCTCACATGAAACATAGTATTTGGAACACAAAGAGAGCATCATGTAGCATAAGACAAACATATTTAAGTATAATATACTTCCTACGCATATGCATATCATAATCAAACAAATTATCAAGACAAGCAATATCTAACATATGCATGGAAGAAGAAAGAAACAAAAGCAATCTCAACATGAAGAGATATAATTTAGTAAAATGAATATTTCTATAACCATATTTCCCTGTCTCATAATAATTACATGTAGGATCATATTCAAATTAAACAGTATAGCTATAACATAAAAGGTTCTTTTCATGATCCACATGCATAAAAGTCTTATAATCTTCCAAGGTAGTGGGATTAACATTAACTAAACTCATGACCTCTTCAAACCCACTTTTATCAAAAAAAAATCAAGAGATAGCTAATTCTCCAAAATATTGGGATCATTATTACCTAAAGTTGACACTCTTCCAAACCAACTTTCAATACTATTGCAAACATTATTATCAATATCATATTCATCATGAGGACTAAATAAATTTCCAGGATAATAAGAACCATCACCCCAATCATGATCATTACAATGAGTAGTGGACATGACAGAATTGTCATCGCCAATCTTGTAGTTTTGCATATTATTAGCACAATTGACATTAATATAATTTATAATAACATTATTGCAATCATGATTTTCCTTCAAGGAGATATCATGAATCACTTTATAAATTTCTTATTTTAACACTTCATCACAATAATCCGATTCACGATTTTCAAGCAAAACTGCACAAAAATAATCAAGAGCACTCAGCTCACTAGCAATTGGTTCAAGACAATTAGATCTTTTGAAAAGATTACCAAGTGGATGAGGATCTATATGTTTTTACTTTTACTATTTTTTCTGTTTTTGAGTGTTGACATGAGGGCAAAAGAATCAAGCAAGCAAGAAAAAGGCAAACGGAAATAAAGCAAATGAAAAGAGGTTTTTTATTCTGGAGTGGGGGAGAGTAAAATGAGAGGCAAATGGAAAATAATGATTTCAAGGAAACGATATTTGTGTGTAGCAACCTGATAGATCTTGACTTGATCTTCCCCGGCAACGTCGCCAGAAATCTTGACTCCCTACTAATTATTTCTCCAAGCTTAAAGGGTGATGTAGCACAGCGACGACAAGTATTTCTCTCAGTTACGAAACCAAGGTATCAATCGAGTAGGAAGATCCACAAGACTATGTAAGCGGCACCTGCACGCAAATAGCAAATACTCGTAACCCAAAGCATGTAGGGGTTGTCAATCCCTTGTGGGTAGAGTAAGGATAGATTGATAGATGTAAATAAGAGTCATAGGAAACAAAATGTAGCAAGGTATTTTTTTTGATTTTTCATGATATAGCTGTGAAAGTAAAACAGCAAATAAAATATAAACGCGAATAGCAAAGTAGAGGTTGAAAATAGATGATGTGAAGTACACCCGGGGGACGTAGGTTTCACTAGTTGCTTCTCTAGAGAAAATAGCAAACGGTAGGTAGACAAATTACTGTTGGGGATTTGATGTAAGAGCGAATAATTATGACGATATTCAATACAATGATCATGTATATAGGCATCACGTCCAAGACAAGTAGATTGACTTTTGCCTGCATCTACTTCTATTGCTTCACACATCGACCGCTATCCAGCATGCATCTAGTGTATTGAGTTCATGGAGAAATGAAGTAATGCCTTAAGAACAATGACATGATGTTGACAAGATCTATTCATGTCGGAATAGATCCCACAGTTTTATCCTTGATAGCAATGATACATGCGTGTCATGTCTCTTTCTGTCACTAAGATTGAGCACCACAAGATCGAACCCATCACAAAGCACTTCTTCCCATTGCAAGATAAAAGATCAAGTTGGCCATACAAAAACCAAAATCGGAGAAGAAATACGAGGATATAATAATCAAGCATAAATATGATTTCATAGGTCTGGCCATAAACTCACAATCCATCGGATCCCAACAAACACACCGCAAAAGAATGAGTTGCATCATATGGATCTCCAAGAGACCATTGTATTGAGAAACAAAAGGAGAGATAAATCCATCTATCCACTGCCTACGGACCCGTAGGTCTGATATGAACTACTCACGCATCATCGTAGGAGCACCAATGAGGATGATGAACCCCTCTGTGGTCGTTTTCCTCTCCAGAATGGGTTCTAGATTGGATTTCGTGGCTTCTCAAACTTGTAGCGGCTAAAATAATTTTTCGTCGACTCCCCCTGGGTTTTATGAATATTGGTGTATTTATAGAGCTCACAGGCAACGGAGGAGGCACCCGAGGCCTCCACTAGGCACCAGGACGCCTGGTGTTTAGTGGACCGCCTAGGCCTCCTCTCATGCTCATCCTTGGCTCCCAAGTTTCCTTCTGGACCAAAAGATATCTTTGTAAAGTTTCGTGGCATTTGGACTTAATCTGATATTGATTTTCTGCAAAGGAAAAAATAGCAACTAGCACTAGGCACTGTGTCAATAGGTTAGTCCTAAAAATGATATAAATTTTCTACAAAATGATCATAAAACATCCAAGAATGATAATATAACAGCATGGAACAGTCAAAACTTATAGATACGTTGGAGACATATCAGTCTTCTTCTTTCGACGACTCAAAGAAAAGAAAAGAAATTCACAGAAACACACTAAAAATAGTTTTGAAGTTTTTGATTTTTCTCACAAGGAAAAGAAAACAAGCAAAGGAAAAAGAGAAATGAGAAAATCTATTTACACGGGAAAGCTCCCAACATGTAAGGGAAATCTTTTGGGGTTTTCTTTTAATACTACAACTAATTAAACGGAAAAGAAAAACTGGAAATAAGCAAGAAATGTTTTTAGATTTTATAAGGTTTTTCAAACACACAAGAAGAAAGTGAAAAAATAAAACTAACATGGATTTACAATGAAAGAGGATGAACACCGACAATTTATATGAAGTGTGTGAACATGAGTGTAATGTCGGTGTGAAATACATACTCCCCCAAGCTTAGGCATTTTCCTAGATTGGTGATCACCATCGCTGGTCTGGATAGTAGTCAAAGTGGTAGCTCGGGGAGATGTTTCGTGCCGCCTCCTCTGCCAATTGAGCTACCTCCACTGCAGTGTTGTGCTCGCGCACCTCGCTCTCAAGAACATAGTATCTCTGTTTATTCTAAAAATCAAAGAGAGCAGGCGCAGGCAAATTAACAAGGATAGGAATATATTTATTAAATATTAATTTATACTCATATCCTCTGCATTATTCACAATAAACTCATGACAACACATGGTTTCAAGGTCTAAATATCTCTCAATTAGCATAGGATCATGAAGTTGGCGTAAAATATTTAGACTTGCGGCTACACGGGCAGCATAAATACCATCGTATATATAGGTTTCCACTACTTGTGTTAGAGTGCAATCTTCGAGCCACAATGGCACCGAGGTTATAAAGCCTTTCACCAGTCACTGCAGTGTGAATAAGGCTTAAATCGGGGGCGCGATGCACTACAATCATGCTTGCCAACTACACATTTTGCATTAAACAGTGCAAAGTAACAAATGGAGGGAAATTGAATACTTTTTATTCTAGCTTGTTTCAACCCTCTATCTTCTCCAACGTATAGGCTTGCTAGGAAAAAATTATAATCAATTTTTTGTGGTTTTCCTAGAGAACCCCAATAGGGAAGTTTGCATGCCACGCAAAATTCTTCTAGAGACAAACTGAAAGACTTATCGTATATATTAAACAACACTCTAGAAGAATGAGGATGATATAGGAATCCGTGCGTGAATGTACGAGTAATATTATAGTGGTGGACACACTTATTTACAAGGAAGTCCATGAGGCTGGTATTATAAATGTACTGATTGAATTCCTCATTAATGCCTACACCGCTCATGAACGCGTCGCATGACCAGCGACATGATTTAGCATCCGACATGACTTTTGGATTGACTCTGGGTTCAACATAACCTTGCTCCACTCAGCTCTCACTCAATGATTCTCCCGAAGAACGCCTCCTTGAGGAACTCCTCCTCAAGAAGTTCATCTTCCTACACACAAATTAAAGAAATTATTGGACCACAAAATGTTGTTAGTAAAACCTTGCAAGATTGACAGCAACTACTCGTATGGATATCTAGAGGTCATATCAAGCATTACTACTAGTTTGAAATCAAATAATAAAACATGCAAGTTCATTTTCAGTAGCACCAAGTGCAGAAAAATATGCAAAAATATAAATCATTAAAGCAAAAAAAAACTAATTGGATGAAAGGGAGAGTCGCGTACCAAGGAGGAATTCCTCTAAATAGTTATCGAAACGGAGTTCCGAGCAAAGAGATCAAAAAATTTAGTTTCTAGAGGAAGAACGGGAGAGAGAGAGAGAACTAGGAACTTTTTCTAGAGGTAGGTGACGAAGTGGGCAAAAGAGATGAGGCAGTGGGGCCCTGTGTGAACCATAAGGCATCACAGCGCGGCTAGGGGGATGGTCGCGCCATGTTGCCTTGAGGCCCTCACCTACACCTCCCTGCTACAATTTCTATGCCAAAAATTCAGAAATATTCCAAAAAAAATCATGTCAAAATTTTGTGGCATTCTAATACTATTTATTTTTGGGTCATTTTTCTATTGCACGAAAAACTCAGAAAACAGGATAATCATGGTATTCTATTTTTCTAAAGCTAAGAGAACAACGAATAAACATGTGATAGAGAGCATTGTGAATATTCAAATCATGAGTCACATGTCTTTCAAAAAGGATCCATTAATAAGGTTGGTCAAGTCTTATTAATAACCGTTTCCGATTGGCATGAAACCGAAGAATCTTCATATATCACTAGGTTACCTCAGTGGGGATTTGTATCTCCCCAACAATAAGATTGTAATATTTCTTCTTGGCAGTAGAAAGAGGGATTCGAAAATATCCAATGATAATCGTGGCACAAGGCTCAGTGACATTAATATTATTAACCAAAGTTTGCTTCTTCAGAAAATGCACGGTATGTCGCTTGCCATTGACATGAAAAGTAACTTTCCTTTTTTTGCAATCAATAACACCCCCTCCAGTATTTAAAAAGGGTCTATCAATGATGATCGACATATTGTCGTCCTCGGACATGTCAAGAATAATAAAGTGTGTTAAGATAGTAACATTTGCAACCACAATAGGAATATCCTCACAAATCCCAATAGGTGAAGTAGCGAATTTATCAGCCATTTGCAAAGGTATCTTAGTGGGTGTAAGCATATTCAAATCTAGTCTTTTATATAGATAAAAGGGCATCACACTAACACCGGCTCCTAAATCACATAGAGCAGTTTTAACATAGTCTCTTTTAATAGAGCAAGGTATAGTGGGTATGTGAGGATCTCCTAACTTCTTGGGCACTCTACCATCGAAATAATAATTAGAAAGCATATTAGCAATTTCAGTTTCACATATTTTTATTTTGTTGGTAATAATATCCTTCATATACTTAGCATACAGAGGCATTTTCAATATATTAGTCAAGCGAGTGCACAAAAAGACAGGTCTAATCATTTTAGCAAAGCGCTCAAATTCTTCCTCGTCCTTACCTTTAGAAGGCTTACGAGGGAAGGGCATGGGTTTTTGAACCCATGGCTCTCTTTGTTTTCCATGCTTTCTAGCAACAAAGTCTCTCTTATCATAACTCTGTTCTTAGGAGGTGGGCTATCAAGATCTTCAGCAGGTTCTATTTCCACATCATTGGTAGGTTCCTTATTACTATCTAGTGGATCATCTACATGAACATCATTATTATCATTATCATTATCACTAAGTTCATGTTCACTACCACATTGTGTCTCAGCATTAGAAACAGAAACATCATTATGACTCTTAGTAGGTTTTTCAATATCAGGTTCACTAGGAGCATGCAAAGTCCTATTGTTTTTCTTTTTCTTTTTCTTCTTAGAAGGACTCAGCATATCATCATTAATTCTCTGAGAATCATGTTCTATTCTTTTAGGGTGACCTTCAGGGTAAAGAGGTTCCTGAGTCATTCTACCTCCTCTAGTCATTACTCTAACAATATGATCATTCATATTATTATTTATTTTAGCAATTAAATTATTTTGTGACTTAGCAACTTGGTCTAGTTGGGTATGAACCATGGAAGCATGATTACCTAGACCTTTCACATCATTATCAATTATAAACATCAAGTCACTTAAGCGGTCTATCACATGGCATTACATCTTAATTGATCTTTGACATAATTATTGATGTGTTTTTTCTTCATAACATAATTATCAAATTCATCCATGCATTGACTAGGAGTCTTAGTCTAAGGTATATCACTTTCATTAAAGGAACAGAGATAATTTACCTCCACTACCTGTGTCGGGATATCAAGTCCATGAATTTCTTCAATAGGTGGTAAATTCTTAACATCTTCAATTTTAATACCTTTCTCTTTCATAGATCTTTTTCTTCTTATTGCATATCTTCAAGGCTGAGGAATAGAATACGTCTCTTCTTTTGAATAGGCCCGAGAGGTGGTTCAGGGAGAGTCCAATGATTGACATTTTGCAATATGTTATTCAATAAGTCTTGAGCATGTCCAGAAGTTCTTTCCGTGAAAACACAACCAGCACAACTATCTAGGAAGTTCCTAGAAGCATCGGTTAGCCCATTATAAAATATATCAAGAATTTCATTTTTATTAAGTGGATGATCAGGCAAAGCTCTTAATAATTGGAGAAGCCTCCGCCAAGATTGAGGGATATCTCTTCCTTAATTTGCACAATGTTAAACATTTCATTAAGGCATCTTGTTTCTTATGAGCACAAAAATATTTTTCAGAAAAGTAATGAAGCATATCCCGGGGAATACACATACAACTAGGATCCACAGAAAGGAACCATTCCTTGGCCTCCCCTTTCAGCGAGAAAGGAAGAAAGCTTAAGAATATAATAGTAGCGTATCTTTTCATCATTCGTAAATAGAGGAGCAATATCATTCAGATTCATGAGATGTTCAACAACAGTTTCATTTTCGTAACCATGGAAAGGATCAGACTCAACTATAGGAATCATTTCACAGTCTATATATAGATAATTCATAGTCCTTATCAGTGACAAATATAGGAGAAGTAGAAAATTTAGGATCATGTTTCATTTTCTCCATCATAGATTTTTCTTCTAGTTTGCACAGTAGTTTATTCAAATCATTCCTATCCTCACAAGCAAGAAAATCCCAAGCTACTTCTCCATCCATAGCATAACCTTCAGGTACATAAGGTAATTAATATCTATTAGGAGAGCGATGTGTAGCAAGTAATTCAAAATCTTCACCGGTTTCAGCATTTTCAAGTTCTTTAACTTTACCAAAAACAGCATCAGGTAATTCATTCAGTGGCGTGATACGTCCATTTTGCATCATGTTTTGTTACTGATATTCGTGCACCTCTGGCGCCCATCTTCTAGTATATATTCTCATTCGACCTAAAAAAATTAAGGAGAGGACTTTCTGGATGAAGCGTCGCCGTCTCGAGGCGGAACCTGGGTAGGAGCACGTTTTCCCTTTGGTGGAGCGATTTCGCTGGAGGAACTTCCCTCTCAGAGGAGGAAATCGAGGCCATCGTCATCACCAACAACCCTCTCATATTGGGGAGGAAAATCTCCATCAACGTCTTCACCAACACCATCTCCTACCAAAACCCTAGTTCATATCTCATACTCAATCTTGTACCAGAACCTCGGATTCGTACCTGGGGTGTGTCTAGTAGTGTCAATTATATCTTGTACTTGATGCTTTAAGGTTTGTTTGGTGGAATATTATATGTTCAAATCCATTATGCTATTCAATACCTCTCTGATCATGGACATGTTTATCACTTGTGAGTAGTTACTTTTGTTCTTGAGGCCACGGGAGAAATCATGTTGCAAGTAGTCATGTGAAGTTGATATTCGTTCGATATTTTGATGATATGAATGTTGTGATTCCATTAGTGGTGTTATGTGAACGTAGACTACATAAGACTTCACCATATTTTGGGCCTAAGGTAATGCATTGTGGATTAGTAATTAGAGGGTGGGTTGTGAGAGTGACAGAAACTTAAACCCCAGTCTATGCACTACTTCGTAAGGGGCTGATTTGGATCCCTTTAATGCTATGGTTAGAATTTATTATTAATACTTTTCTCATAGTTGCGGATGCTTGCAGGAGGGTTAATCATAAGTGTGAGGTTTGTTCAAGTAAGAACAACACCTAAGCACTGGTCCACCCACATATCAAAGTATCAAAATACCGAATGCAAATTAACCCAACATGACGAAAGTGACTAGATGAAATTCCCGTGTGACCTCAAGAACGCTTTGCCTATTATAAGAATTTTTTTGGCCTTTCCTTTGCCACAAAAGGATTGGGCTACCTTGATGGACCTGTTATTACTATTGGTAGTTGTCACTTGTTACAATTATCTTGTTATCAAACAACTTCTTACCACTATTTCAGTGCTTGCTGAAAACCGCTTGTCATTTCCTTCTGCTCCTCATTGTGTTCGACACTCTTACTTATCGAAAGGACTATGATTGACCACCTATACTTGTAGGTCATCAAGACTCTTTTATGGCGTCGTTTCTAAGGAGTGAAGTGCCTTTGGTAAGCAGAATTTGGTAAAGGAAAATTTATATTACATGCTGAAATTTATCGTTACTTGTCACTGTGGGAAGTAATCCTTTGAGGAGCTTGTTTGGGGTATCTTCACCTCGAACGGACACACCAAGAGTTTTCCATCAACCAGTTGCACCTATGGGAAATGGTTACTATAAAATTCCTTCGAGTATGATAGAGAAACTGCTGGCTGATCCTTATGCAGGAGATGGAACCGAACATCCCGATATGCACCTAATCTATGTGGATGAAGTTTGTGGATTATTTAAGCTTGAAGGTCTATCCGGAGATGAAGTAAAGAAGAATATTTTCCATTTATCTTTGGGGGGAAAAGCATTGACATGGTATAGGCTATGTGATGAGACGGTATCTTGGAATTGGAATCGATTGCATTTGGAGTTCCACCAAAAATATTTCATATCCATCTTGTTCATCGTGATCGGAATTTTACCTATAACTTTTGGCCTTGTGAAGGATAAAGTATCTCTCTAGCTTGGGGGAGGCTAAAGTCAATGTTATATTCGTGCCCCAATCATGAGATCTTGAGTGAAATTATTGTTCAAAATTTTTATGCTCGGCTTTCTTGTAATGATCAAACCATGCTCGATACTTCTTGCTTTGGTTCTTTCATGAAGAATACTATTGAATTCAGGTGGGATCTTTTGTAAATAATTAAATGCAACTCTGAAGATTTGGAGCTCGACGAAGGTAAAGAGTTAGGTATAAAACCTAAGTTTGATTGTGTTAAATCTTTTATGAATACAAATTATTTCAATGATTTTAGCACTAAGTACGGACTTGACTCTGAGATAGTAGCCCCATTTTGCGAAACTATTGCTCTTCATGTTGATCTCCCTAGAGAGAAGTGGTTTAAATATCATCCACCTATTAAAGAAAAATTGAAGAACCAATCAAAGTTGAAGTTGAAACTATTATTTACAATGTTGACCCAGTTGTGCCTACTGCTTACACTAAGAAACAAGCTTTCCCCATTAGGATAAAGGAACATGCTAAAGCTTCAACTGTGGTTAACAAAAGTTATGTTAGAACAACCAAACCCTCTAACCAAATCAAGGTAGAACCTAGTACCTCCATGATTAAAGATTTCTTGGTAGACAATGTTGATGGGCATGTAATTTATTTCTACAATGAAGCTGCTAGAATTGGAAAATCTCTTACTAAAGATAAGAATAGACCTGTTGTTGGTATGCCTTTTGTTTCAGTCAAAGTAGGAGATCATTGCTATCATGGTTTATGTGATATGGGTTCTAGTGTTAGTGATATCCCTTTTACCTTATATCAAGAATTTATGCATGATATATCATCCAACTGAGATAGAAGACATAGATGTTACTATTGAACTTGCTAATAGAGACACCATCACACCACTTGGGATTGTTAGATATGTTGAACTCTTGTGTGTAAAAGTAAAATACCCTACTGATTTCCTAGTACTTGGATCACCACAAGATAATATTTTTCCCATAATATTAGGTAGACCCTTCTTGAACACGGTTAATGCTCAAATAGATTGCAAAAAGGAAACTGTCAGTGTTAATTTTGGTGGTACGTCTCATGAGTTTCATTTATCCAAGTTTAGTAAACAACCCCATGACAAAGAATTGCCTATTAAATATGAAGTAGTTGGTCTTGCTTCTATTTCCATTCCTCCTAAGGATCCATTAGAACAATATTTGCTAGACCATGAAAATGATATGCATATGCATGAAAGGAATGAAATAGATAATATGTTCTTTGAGCAAAAACCTATCCTTAAGCACAACTTGCCTGTTGAAACTCTAGGAGGTCCTCCTCCGCTCAAGGGTGATCATGTGTTTGAATTAAAGCAATTGCCTGACGCATTGAAATATGCTTATCTTGAGGAAAATAAGATATATCATGTTATTATCACTGCTAACCTTACACAGCATGAAAAAGAACGATAATTAAAAACTTTACGGAAGCATCAAGCTACTATTGGATATACTCTTGATGATCTTAAGGGCATTGGTCCCACTCTCTCCCAGCACGATATTAATATGGAACCTGATGCTAAACCTGTTGTTGGTCACGAATGAAGACTGAATCCCAAAATGAAAGAAGTGGTGAGAAATAAAATATTAAAGCTTCTGGAGGCACGTATAATTTATCCCATAGCTGATAGTAGATGGGTAAGTCCGTTCATTATGTCCCTAAGAAAGGAGGTATCACTATTGTTCCTAATGATAAAGATGAACTCATTCCACAAAGAATTGTGGCTGGCTATAGAATGGTAATTGATTTCAGAAAATTAAACAAAGCTACTAGAAAAGACCATTATCCTTTACCGTTCATAGACCAAGTGCTAGAAAGATTATCGAAGCACGCACAATTTTCCTTTCTAGATGGTTATTCTAGTTTCTCTCAAATACTTGTGTCACAACCTGATCAAGAGAAAACTACCTTTACTTGTCCTTTTGGAACCTATGCTTATAGACGTGTGCCTTTTGGATTATGCAATGCACTTGCTACCTTTCAAAGATGTATGACTACTATATTCTCTGCCTTTTGTGAAAAGATTGTTGAAGTCTTCATGGATGATTTTTCTGTTTATGGAACTTCTTTTGATGACTGCTTAAGCAACCTTGATCGAGTTTTGCAGAGATGTGGGCAAACTAATCTTGTCTTGAATTAGGAGAAGTGCCACTTTATGGTGAATGAAGGTATTGTCTTGGGTCATAGAAATCCTGGACGGGGTATTGAGGTGGATAAGGCTAAAGTTGATGCAATTGAGAAGATGGCATGCCCAAAAGATATTAAATGTATACGTAGTTTCCTTGATCATGTTGGTTTCTATAGGAGGTTTATTAAAGACTTATCTAAAATTTCTAGGCATCTTACTAATTTATTACAAAAGGATGTTCCTTTCATTTTTATGATGAATGTGTAGAAGCCTTTGAAACACTTAATAAAGCCTTAACTTCTGCACATATTGTTCAACCACTTGATTGGTACTTGCCTTTTAAAATTATATGTGATGCTAATGATTATGTTGTTGGTGTTGTTCTAGGACAAAGAGTTGATAAGAAACTAAATGTCATTAATTATGCTAGTAAAACTCTAGACAGTGCCCAGAGAAATTATGCTACCACTCAAAAATAATTCTTAGCAGTTGTATTTGCTTGTGGTAAATTTAGATCTTATATTGTCAACTCTAAATTAATTGTTCACACTGATCATGCTGCTATTAAATATATTATGGAAAAGAAATATGCTAAGCCTAGACTTATTAGGTGGGTTCTCTTTCTACAAGAATTTGATTTGCATAACATTGATAGGAAAGGAGATAAGAATCCCATAGCTCATAACGTGTCTAGGTTAGAAAATGTTCTTGATGACCCACTACCTATTGATAATAGTTTTCCTGATGAACAACTAGTTTTGGGCAATGTTTCTCATAATACACCGTAGTTTGCTGATTATGCTAATTACATTGTTGCTAAATACATACCACCTAGTTTCACCTATCAACAAAAGAAAAAGTTATTCTTTCATTTAAGACATTACTTTTGGGATGACCCACATCTTTATAAAGAGGGAGTAGATGGTATCATTAGACGTTGTATACCTGAGAATGAACATGAACAAATCCTTCAGAAGTGTCACTTCGAGGCTTATGGAGAACACCATGTGGGAGATAGAACTGCACACAAGGTATTACAATCTCGATTTTATTGGCCTACTCTTTTCAAAGATGCTCGTAAGTTTGTCCTCTCTTGTGATGAATGTCAAAGAATTGGTAATATTAGTAGACATCGGGAAATGCCTATGAATTATTCACTTGTTATTGAACCATTTGATGTTTGGGGATTTGATTATATGGGACCTTTTCCTTCCTCTAATGGGTATACACATATTTTGGTTGTTGTTGATTATGTCACTAAATGGGTACCAACCAATAGTGTTGATCATAACACCTCTATTAAGATGCTTGATGACCCACAAGCATAGGGGATCTATCGTAGTCCTTTCGATAAGTAAGAGTGTCGAACCCAATGAGAAGCAGAAGGATCTGACAAGTAGTTTTCAGCAAGGTAAAATCTGCAAGCACTGAAATTATCGGTAACAAGTGGTTGTGTGGTGAAATGATTCATAGCGAGCAACAAGTAACAAAAGTAGCAACGGTGCAGCAAAGTTCCCCAATCCCTTTTGTAGCAAGGTACAAGCCTGGACAAAGTCTTATAGGAGGAAAAACGCTCCCGAGGACACACGGGAATTTCTGTCATGCTAGTTTTCATCATGTTCATATGATTCGCGTTTGTTACTTTGATAGTTTGATATGTGGGTGGACCGGCGCTTGGGTACTGCCCTTACTTCGACAAGCATCCCACTTATGGTTAACCCCTCTCGCAATCATCCGCAACTACTAAAGAAGAATTAAGACAGAGTCTAACCATAGCATTAAACTAGTGGATCCAAATCAGCCCCTTATGAAGCAATGCATAAACTAGGGTTTAAGCTTATGTCACTCTAGCAACCCATCATCTACTTACTACTTCCCAATGCCTTCCTCTAGGACCAAATAATGGTGAAGTGTTATGTAGTTGACGTTCACATAACACCACTAAAGGAAAAACAACATACAATACATGAAAATATCGAACGAATACCAAATTCACATGACTACTATTAGCATGACTTATCCCATGTCCTCAGGAACAAAAGTAACTACTCACAAAGCATAATCATATTCATGACCAGAGAGGTAATGAGTAGCATCAAGGATCTGAACATCAACTCTTCCACGAAGTAATCCAACTATCATCAACTACAAAGAGTAATTAACACTACTAGCAACCTTACAAGTACCAATCGGAGTCGCGAGACGGAGATTGGTTACAAGTGATGAACTAGGGTTTGGAGATGAGATGGTGCTGATGAAGATGTTGATGGTGATGAGTCCCCTCCGATGATAGGAGTGTTGGTGATGACGATGGCGACGATTTCCCCCTCCGGGAGGGAAGTTTCCCCGGCAGGATCGTCCTGCCGGAGCTCTAGATTGGTTCTGCTCAAGTTCCGCCTCGTGGCGGCAGCGAATCCTCGAAAAAGCCTCCTCTTCATTTTTTTTCCGGATGAAACCCTTCATATAGCAGAAGAGGGGGGCCAGAGGGCCAGCTAGGTGCCCACAATCCACCTAGGCGTGGCCAGGGGTGGCCGCGCCTAGCAGGCTTGTGGCCACCTGCTGGCGCCCCTCTGGCACTTCTTCGCCCCGGTATTTTTTATAAATCCTGAAAAAAATCCTCATTGATTTTTACGGCGTTTGGAGTTGCGCAGAATAGGTGTCTCAACTTTGCTCCATTTTCAGGCCAGAATTCTAGCTGCTAGCATTCTCCCTCATCAAGTAAACCTTGCAAAATAAGAGAGAAAAGGCATAAGTATTGTACCGTGAAGTGAAATAACAGCCCAAGAAGCGATAAATATAAACATGAAAGCATGATGCAAAATGGACGTATCAATGCTTAATGAAGTTATTTTTCCACATTTTGGAGTCCCTAGATATTTAATGACTGATGGTGGTTCACATTTTATTCATGGTGTTTTCCTTAAGCTGCTTGCTAGATATGATGTTAACCATAGAATTGCATCTCCCTATCATCCTCAGTCTAGTAGTCAAGTAGAATTAACCAATAGAGAAATAAAACTAATGTTGCAAAAGTATGTCAATAGATCCCGAATAATTGGTCTAATAAATTAGATGATGCATTATGGGCCTATAGAATATCTTATAAAAATCCTATGGGTACGTCTCCTTATAAAATGGTTTATTGGAAAGCATGTCATTTACCTCTTCAGTTAGAACATAAAGCTTATTTGGCAATTAAAGAACTCAACTATGATTTAAAACTTGCTGGTGAAAAGAGGTTATTTGATATTAGCTCATTAGATGAATGGAGAACCCAAGCTTATGAAAATGCCAAACTATTCAAATAAAAAGTTAAAAGATGGCATGACAAAAGAATCCAAAAGTGAGAATTCAAAGTTGGTGAATATGTTCTATTGTACAATTCTCGTCTTAGATTCTTTGCAGGAAAACTTCTATCCAAATGGGAAGGACCATATATTATCGAAGAAGTTTATCGGTCTGGATCTATTAAGATAAATAATAAGGTGGTCAATGGACAAAGAATAAAGCACTACATCTCACGTACACCAATTAATGTTGAAACAAATATTATCCAAACCATGACACCAGAGGATCACATAAGGGAGACCTTCCAGAACACTCCAGAACACTTAAAAGGAAGAGGTATGTGATACGGTAAGTAAACGGGCTTAGAAAAATCCGCAAAATTATTTGTCGATAGTTTTGGAATTTTAGAAAATTTAGGAAATTGAAAAACACACGAGAAGGTAACCCAGGTGTCCACTAGACAGCAAGGCGCGCTAGGTCCCCCTGGTGCGGTCTGATGTCTAGTGGGCCCCTCAGGTACCTTCCTGGCTCCATTTTCTTATGGAACACGTATTCCCTTATATAAAAATTCTCTATATATATCTCCTGATGATTTGACCCTAGTACCACAGAGAAATCATGTGTTCTTGTTTCGAGCTATTTTTCTGGCAGATCCAAAATTACGTTGTCCCAAGATTCGGAGGGAGAGAGCTACAACGCTGATTTCGTTGCGAACCCTGAGGTCTACGGAGAGGTGGATCATTATGGCTGGACTACGGAGGAGGAAGATGAGGATATAAAAGAAGCAAGGGGGGATAGCTCTGAGGAAGGGAAGATCCATTGCCTCAACCTGGAGATATGCATGTGGAATTCAAGAAGTCAAGCCTCCCCAACAAGTACAAACCTAAGGTCCAATTTATCCCTTCTCGTTTTCTGCAGGAGAGCAAAGCGCCATTATGTGAAAATATATTAAAGCTGGAGCTAGAGAATGATGGTATGAGGGGGGGTAATTTTAGCCTCAGACACAAGTTGGAGAAGAAAACACACCACCACCTTCATCTTCATCACCAGAGAAGGAGACTTGAGTTCACGGGTATGGGCACCCCCCCTTGGCTTGTGCCAAGCTTGGGGGTGGTGCCCCGGTATCGTATCACCATCACCCTTCTTTATCTTTATCCATCCTAGTTTGATCTTTAGCTATTCTGAAATCTAGTCAAATAAAAGTTTAGTTCAATCCTTTTCTTTTGAGTGCTAGTTTCGTGATCTATCTATATATCTATGTAATCGAGTGAGAGTTATATAATAAATTTAGTTTGAGCTTTGCTTTACTTTCGTGCTTCTTTCAAAATAAAAACAATAATGAAAAATATCATATACCAATCTTATAGTAAGTAGTGACATCACATAAGGAAAAGTATAAGTGGTAAAATTTGTTGAAGATTGACAAACATAGCATTGGTCGCTCATGCAACACTTGAAAGAAATAATAAGGGAAGAGAAGATTTACATGCAAATACACTATCCTTGACATCTTTTATGATTGTGAGACCCCATTAATTATAATATGCCAAAAATGTTGACATTGGACAAGGAAGACAACGTAATGATTTATGCGTGTTCACATACACATAGAAGTTATATTGTTATAGATCCTCTAACATGTGGTGCTTGCCCAATAACTTTGCTGGCCAAAAACTTCGCACTAAGTAGAGATAGTACTTGTGCATCCAAAACCTCAAACCCAAACCTATGTTTCAAGATTCCACCATACCTACCTATGGATTGAGTAAAATCCTTCAAGTAAGTTGTCATCAGTGCACAAAGCAATAGAAATTGCTTCTAAATACGTTTTATTATTTAGAGTAAGGGAAATTAAGCGTTGTACAAACTTGTGATGGTGATAATAAAAGCGACGGACTGCATAATAAAGGTAGCCATCACAAGGGGCAATATAACGTAACGTTCCTTTGCACTAAGAGATTTAGCATACAACCAAAAAAACGCATGACAACTTCTGCTTCCCTCTACGAAGGGCCTATCTTTTACCTTTACGTATTTAATTTTCTGCAAGAGTCAAAGTATTTTCCCCTACTTCCTTTATCTTCTCTTTGGCAAGAATCATGTGGTGGGTAAAGATCTAAACATATATATCCAGCTGAATGTGGGTGGCCATGAATTATTATTGTTGACATCACCCTTGAGGTGAATACGTTGGGAGGCAACACTATAATCCCGCATCTTTTTATGTGTCCGGTTGAAACCTTTTGCTCATACAAATGCGGTGAGTGTTAGAAATCATAGAAGACTAAATGATGGTTGAGTATGTAGACTTGCTTAAAAGCTCCAACATGTGGCCCTTCCTGAAAATATGATGAATTGTGTTGCAAAGTTGATTGAGAACATAGTTTGTTAGTTTTTAATAGAGTTTATGCTTCATACTTTGATGTTGCGATGAATTGCTACTTGTTTATAAGAAGCCTTTATGATAAAAGTTATATGATGAAAGTGTTGTGATGAAGTATTTTATAAAGTTTTATTTGTTGTTATAATAATAAGCTTGATGTTGCTATGTTTGTATTTTGTGTTTATCGACACCTCTCTCTCAAAGTATGTGGTCATGATTTTCCCTATCAGCTTTCGCTTGAGGACAAGCGAGGTCTGAGCTTGGGGGAGTTGATACGTCCATTTTCCATCATGTTTTGTTACTTTTATTTATAGTGTTTTTATGCATTTTGCCACTTGGTGGAGTAATTTTAATGCCTTTTCTCTCATAATATGCAAAGTTTACATCAAGTGGGAGAATACCGGCAGATGGAATTCTGGACCTGAAAAAGCTATTTCAGAGATACCTATTCTACAAATCTCCAATTGATATGAAAATTTACGGAGATTTATTTTATAATAAATAAAAAATACTAGAACAAAGAAGTACCGGAGGGGGCCACCAGGTGGCCACTAGACACTAGGGCGCACCAGGCACCCCTGGCGTGGCCTAATGTCTAGTGGGCCACCTGGCCCACCTCTGGCACCCATCTTCTCGTATATATTCTCCTTAGACCTAAAAATTAAGGAGAGGACTTTCGGGACGAAGCGCCGCCGTCTCGAGGCGGAACCTGGGTAGGACCACTTTTTCCCTCCGACGGAGCGATTCGGTCGGAGGAACTTCCCTCCTAGAGGGGGAAATCGAGGCCATCGTCATCACCAACAACCCTCTCATCTTGGGGAGGCCAATATCCATCAACGTCTTCACCGGCACCATCTCCTAGCAAAATCCTAGTTCATCTCTTGTACTCAATCTTGTACCGGAACCTCGGATTGGTACGTGGGGTGTGTCTAGTAGTGTTAGTTACATCTTGTAGTTGATGCTTTATGGTTTATTTGATGAAAGATTATATGTTCAGATTCATTATTCTATTAAATACCTCTATGATCATGAACGTGTTTATCACTTGTGAGTAGTTACTTTTGTTCTTGAGGCAACGTGAGAAATCATGTTGCAAGTAGTCATGTAAACTTGATATTCGTTCGATATTTTGATGATATGAATGTTGTGATTCCCTTAGTTGTGTTATGTGAACGTCGACTACATAACACTTCACCATATTTTGGGCCTAAGGGAATGCATTGTGGAGTATTAATTAGAGTGTGGGTTGCGAGAGTGACAAAAACTTGAACCCTAGTCTATGCACTACTTCGTAAGGGGTTAATTTGGATCCCTAGGTTTAATGCTATGGTGAGAATTTATTCTTAATACTTTTCTCATAGTTGTGGATGCTTGCAGGAGGGTTGATCATAAGTGGGAGGTGTTGGAATTATGCCCTAGAGGCAATAATAAATATAGTTATTATTATAATTCCTGTATCAAGATAATCGTTTATTATCCATGCTATAATTGTATTGAATGAAGACTCATTTACATGTGTGGATACATAGACAAAACACTGTCCCTAGCAAGCCTCTAGTTGGCTAGCCAGTTGATCAAAGATAGTCAGTGTCTTCTGATTATGAACAAGGTGTTGTTGCTTGATAACTGGATCACGTCATTAGGAGAATCACATGATGGACTAGACCCAAACTAATAGACATAGCATGTTGATCGTGTCATTTTGTTGCTACTGTTTTCTGTGTGTCAAGTATTTGTTCCTATGACCATGAGATCATATAACTCACTGACACCGGAGGAATACTTTGTGTGTATCAAACATCGCAACGTAACTGGGTGACTATAAAGATGCTCTACAGGTATCTCCGAAGGTGTTAGTTGAGTTAGTATGGATCAAGACTGGGATTTGTCACTCCGTGTGACGGAGAGGTATCTCGGGGCCCACTCGGTAATACAACATCACACACAAGCCTTGCAAGCAATGTAACTTAGTGTAAGTTGCGGGATCTTGTATTACGAAACGAGTAAAGAGACTTGCCGGTAAACGAGATTGAAATAGGTATATGGATACTGACGATCGAATCTCGGGCAAGTAACATACCGAAGGACAAAGGGAATGACATACGGGATTATATGAATCCTTGACACTGAGGTTCAAATGATAAGTACTTCGTAGAATATGTAGGATCCAATATGGGCATCCAGGTCCCGCTATTGGATATTGACTGAGGAGTCTCTCGGGTCATGTCTACATAGTTCTCGAACCCGCACGGTCTGCACACTTAAGGTTCGACGTTGTTTTATGCGTATTTGAGTTATATGGTTGGTTACCGAATGTTGTTCGGAGTCCCGGATGAGATCACGGACGTCACAAGGGTTTCCGGAATGGTCCGGAAACGAAGATTGATATATAGGATGACCTCATTTGATTACCGGAAGGTTTTCGGAGTTACCGGGAATGTACCGGGAATGACGAATGGGTTCCGGGAGTTCACCGGGGGGGCAACCCACCCCGGGGAAGCCCATAGGCCTTGAGGGTGGCGCACCAGCCCTTACTGGGCTGGTGGGACAGCCCAAAAGGGGCCCTATGCGCATTGGAAGAAAAATCAAAGAGAAAGAAAAAAAAAGGAGGTGGGAAGGGAAGGAAGGACTCCCACCCACCAAACCAAGTCCAACTCGGTTTGGGGGGGGAGACCTTCCCCCCTTGGCTCGGCCGACCCACTTGGGGCAAGGCCCCCCTCTCCCACCTATATATACGGAGGTTTTAGGGCTGATTTGAGACGACTTTTCCACGGCAGCCCGACCACATACCTCCGCGGTTTTTCCTCTAGATCGCGTTTCTGTGGAGCTCGGGCGGAGCCGTGCTGAGACAAGGTCATCACCAACCTCCGGAGCGCCGTCATGCTGCCGGAGAACTCTTCTACCTCTCCGTCTCTCTTGCTGGATCAAGAAGGCCGAGATCGTCGTCGAGCTGTACGTGTGCTGAACGTGGAGGTGCCGTCCGTTCGGTACTAGATCGTGGGACTGATCGCTGGATTGTTCGCGGGGCGGATCGAGGAACGTGAGGACGTTCCACTACATCAACCGCGTTCACTAACGCTTCTGCTGTACGGTCTACAAGGGTACGTAGATCACTCATCCCCTCTCGTAGATGGACATCACCATGATAGGTCTTCGTGCGCGTAGGAAAATTTTTGTTTCCCATGCGACGTTCCCCAACAGTGGCATCATGAGCTAGGTTCATGCGTAGATGTCTTCTCGAGTAGAACACAAAAGTTTTTGTGGGCGGTGATGTGCGTTTTGCTGCCCTCCTTAGTCTTTTCTTGATTCCACGGTATTGTTGTATTGAAGCGGCTTGGACCGACATTACTCGTACGCTTACGAGAGACTGGTTTCATCGCTACGAGTAACCCCGTTGCTCAAAGATGACTGGCAAGTGTCGGTTTCTCCAACTTTAGTTGAATCGGATTTGACCGAGGAGGTCCTTGGATGAGGTTAAATAGCAACTCATATATCTCCGTTGTGGTGTTTGCGTAAGTAAGATGCGATCCTACTAGATACCCATGGTCACCACGTAAAACATGCAACAACAAAATTAGAGGACGTCTAACTTGTTTTTGCAGGGTATGCTTGTGATGTGATATGGCCAACGATGTGATGTGATATATTGGATGTATGAGATGATCATGTTGTAATAGATAATATCGACTTGCGCGTCGATGGTACGACAACCGGCAGGAGCCATAGGGTTGTCTTTATAATAATGTTTGTGCTTGCAGATGCGTTTACTATTTTGCTAGGATGTAGCTTTAGTAGTAATAGCATGAGTAGCACGACAACCCCGATGGCGACACGTTGATGGAGATCATGGTGTGACGCCGGTGACAAGAAGATCGTGCCGGTGCTTTGGTGATGGAGATCAAGAAGCACGTGATGATGGCCATATCATGTCACTTATGAATTGCATGTGATGTTAATCCTTTTATGCACCTTATTTTGCTTAGAACGACGGTAGCATTATGAGGTGATCTCTCACTAAAATTTCAAGACGAAATTGTGTTCTCCCCGACTGTGCACCGTTGCTACAGTTCGTCGTTTCGAGACACCACGTGATGATCGGGTGTGATAGACTCAACGTTCACATACAACGGGTGCAAAACAGTTGTGCACGCGGAACACTCGGGTTAAGCTTGATGAGCCTAGCATGTGCAGACATGGCCTCGGAACACGTGAGACCGAAAGGTCGATCATGAATCATATAGATGATATGATTAGCATAGGGATGCTTACCACTGAAACTATACTCAACTCACGTGATGATCGGACTTGAGCTAGTGTAAGTGGATCATGAACCACTCAAATGACTAGAGAGATGTACTTTTTGAGTGGGAGTTTAGCGTATAATTTGATTAAGTTAAACTCTAATTATCTTGAACATAGTCTGAGTCCACTTTGAATATATTTGTGTTGTAGATCATGGCTCACGCGACAGTCACCCTGAATTTTAATACGTTCCTAGAGAAAGCTAAGTTGAAAGATGATGGAAGCAACTTTGTAGACTGGGCTCGTAATCTTAAGCTAATCTTACAAGCTCGGAAGAAGGATTATGTCCTTAATGCTGCGCTTGGAGATGAACCACCCGCTACGGCTGATCAGGATGTTAAGAACGCTTGGTTAGCATGTAAGGAGGACTACTCATTAGTTCAATGTGCAGTCTTGTATGGCTTAGAACCGGGACTTCAACGTCGCTTTGAGTGTCATGGAGCATTTGAGATGTTCCAGGAGTTGAAGTTTATCTTTCAGAAGAACGCCCGGATCGAGAGGTATGAGACCTCCGATAAATTCTATGCTTGCAAGATGGAGGAGAACTCGTCTTTCAGTGAACATGTGCTCAAAATGTCTGGGTACTCAAACCGTCTAGCTGAGCTGGGGATTGAACTCCCGCAAGAGGCTATCACTGACAGAATCCTTCAATCACTGCCGCCAAGCTATAAAGGCTTTGTGTTGAACTACAACATGCAAGGGATGAACAAGTCTCCCGGCGAGTTGTTTGCGATGCTGAAAGTCGCAGAGTCTGAACTCCGTAAAGAGCATCAAGTGTTGATGGTGAATAAGACCACTAGTTTCAAGAGAAACGGCAAAGGCAAGAAGGGTAATTCAAAGAAGAGCGGCAAGCCTGTTGCCAATCCGACGAAGAAACCAAAAGCTGGACCTAAGCCTGAAACGGAGTGTTACTATTGCAAGGGTATGGGTCACTGGAAGCGCAATTGCCCCAAGTATCTGGCAGATAAGAAGGCGGCCAAAGAAAAATCAGGTATATTTGATATACATGTTATTGATGTGTACTTAACCGGCTCTCGTAGTAGTGCCTGGGTATTCGATACCGGTTCTGTTGCTCATATTTGCAACTCGAAACAGGAACTGCGGAATAGACGAAGGCTGGCAAAAGATGAAGTGACGATGCGCGTAGGAAATGGTTCCAAGGTTGATGCAATCGCCGTCGGCACAGTTTCACTTCAATTACTATCAGGATTAGTTATGAACTTGAATCATTGTTATGTAGTGCCTGCGTTGAGCATGAACATTATATCTGGATCTTGTTTATTGCGAGACGGTTACTCTTTTAAGTCAGAGAATAATGGTTGTTCTATTTCTATGAGTAACATCTTTTATGGTCATGCACCCAATGTGAGAGGATTGTTCATATTGAATCTTGATAGCGATACACACATACATAACATTGAGACCAAAAGAGTTAGAGTTAACAATGATAGCGCCATATTTTTGTGGCACTGCCGCTTAGGTCATATTGGTGTAAAGCGCATGAAGAAACTCCATGCCGATGGACTTTTGGAGTCACTTGACTTTGATTCACTTGACACGTGCGAACCATGCCTCATGGGCAAGATGACTAAAACTCCGTTCTCCGGAATAATGGAGCGTGCAAGTGACTTGTTGGAAATCATACATACCGATGTGTGTGGTCCGATGAGCGTAGAGGCACGCAGCGGATATCGTTATTTTCTCACCTTCACTGACGATTTGAGTAGATATGGTTATGTCTACTTAATGAAGCACAACTCTGAAACATTTGAAAAGTTCAAGCAATTTCAGAGTGAAGTTGAAAATCATCGTAACAAGAAGATCAAGTTCCTGCGGTCTGATCGTGGGGGTGAATATCTGAGTTTCGAGTTTGGTGCTCACTTAAGACAATGTGGAATTGTTTCACAGTTGACACCGCCTGGAACACCACAGTGTAATGGTGTGTCCGAACGTCGTAATCGTACTTTATTAGAGATGGTGCGATCTATGATGTCTCTTACCGATTTGCCATTATCGTTTTGGGGTTATGCATTAGAAACAGCTGCATTCACTTTAAATAGAGCACCATCAAAACCCGTTGAGATGACACCATACGAACTGTGGTATGGCAAAAGGCCAAAGTTGTCGTTTCTTAAAGTTTGGGGATGTGATGCTTATGTCAAAAAGCTTCAGCCTGAAAAGCTGGAACCCAAAGCGGAAAAGTGCGTCTTCATAGGTTACCCGAAAGAGACAGTTGGGTACACCTTCTATCTCAAATCCGAGGGCAAAGTGTTTGTTGCTAAAAACGGAGCTTTTCTCGAGAAGGAGTTTCTCTCGAGAGAATTGAGTGGGAGGAAGATAGAACTTGACGAGGTTGTCGAACCTCTCATCCCTCTGGATGGTGGCGCAGGGCAAGGGGAAACCTCTGTCGTTGTGACGCCGGTAGAGGAGGAAGTTAATGATGATGATCATGAAACTCCGGTTCAAGTTTCTGTCGAACCACGCAGGTCAACGAGACCACGTGCTGCTCCAGAGTGGTACGGTAATCCCGTCTTATCAATCATGTTGTTGGACAACAATGAACCTGCAAATTATGAAGAAGCAATGGTGGGCCCAGATTCCAACAAATGGCTAGAAGCCATGAAGTCCGAGATAGGATCCATGTATGAGAACAAAGTGTGGACTTTGGAGGTACTGCCTGAGGGCCGCAAGGCTATTCAGAACAAATGGATGTTTAAGAGGAAGACGGACGCTGACGGCAATGTGACCGTTTATAAAGCTCGACTTGTGGCAAAGGGTTTTTCACAAGTTCAAGGAGTTGACTACGATGAGACATTCTCACCCGTAACGATGCTTAAGTCCGTCAGAATCATGTTAGCAATAGCTGCATTTTTCGATTATGAAATCTGGCAGATGGATGTCAAAACGGCGTTCCTTAACGGTTTCCTTAAGGAAGAATTGTATATGATGCAACCCGAAGGTTTTGTCGATCCTAAGAATGCTAACAAGGTGTGCAAGCTCCAGCGATCCATTTATGGACTGGTGCAAGCATATTGGAGTTGGAACAAACGCTTTGATGAGGTGATCAAAGCATTTGGGTTTATACAAGTGGTTGGAGAATCTTGTATTTACAAGAAAGTGAGTGGGAGTTGTGTGGCGTTTCTAATATTATATGTGGATGACATATTGCTGATTGGAAACAACGTAGAGTTTTTGGAGAGCATAAAGGATTACTTGAATAAAAGTTTCTCTATGAAGGACCTAGGAGAAGCTGCTTACATTCTAGGCATTAAGATCTATAGGGATAGATCAAAACGCCTGATAGGACTTTCACAAAGCACATACCTTGATAAAGTTTTGAAGAGGTTCAAAATGGAACAGTCCAAGAAGGGGTTCTTGCCAGTTTTACAAGGTACGAGATTGAGTAAGACTCAGTGCCCAGCAACTGATGAGGATAGAGAGCATATGCGCTCCGTCCCCTATGCTTCAGCCATAGGCTCTATCATGTATGCAATGTTGTGCACTAGACCGGACGTTAGCCTGGCCATAAGTATGGCAGGTAGGTCCCAGAGTAATCCAGGAGTGGATCACTGGACAGCGGTCAAGAATATCCTGAAGTACCTGAAAAGGACTAAGGAGATGTTTCTCGTGTATGGAGGTGACGAAGAGCTTGCCGTAAAAGGTTACGTCGATGCAAGCTTTGACACAGATCCGGACGACTCTAAGTCGCAAACCGGATACGTATTTATTCTTAATGGGGGTGCGGTAGGCTGGTGCAGTTCCAAGCAAAGCGTCGTAGCAGATTCTACATGTGAAGCGGAGTACATGGCTGCCTCGGAGGTGGCTAAGGAGGGTATCTGGGTGAAGCAATTCATGACGGATCTTGGAGTGGTGCCAAGCGCACTGAATCCAATAACCTTGTTCTGTGACAACACGGGTGCCATTGCCTTAGCAAAAGAACCACGGTTTCACAAGAAGTCCAGACACATCAAACGACGCTTCAACCTCATCCGCGACTACGTCGAAGGGGAGGACGTAAATATATGCAAAGTGCACACGGATCTGAATGTAGCAGACCCGCTAACTAAACCTCTTCCACGGCCAAAGCATGATCAACACCAGAACTGTATGGGTGTTAGATTTATTACAATGTAATTCACATGATGATGTGAGGGCTAGATTATTGACTCTAGTGCAAGTGGGAGACTGTTGGAATTATGCCCTAGAGGCAATAATAAATATAGTTATTATTATAATTCCTGTATCAAGATAATCGTTTATTATCCATGCTATAATTGTATTGAATGAAGACTCATTTACATGTGTGGATACATAGACAAAACACTGTCCCTAGCAAGCCTCTAGTTGGCTAGCCAGTTGATCAAAGATAGTCAGTGTCTTCTGATTATGAACAAGGTGTTGTTGCTTGATAACTGGATCACTTCATTAGGAGAATCACGTGATGGACTAGACCCAAACTAATAGACGTAGCATGTTGATCGTGTCATTTTGTTGCTACTGTTTTCTGCGTGTCAAGTATTTGTTCCTATGACCATGAGATCATATAACTCACTGACACCGGAGGAATACTTTGTGTGTATCAAACGTCGCAACGTAACTGGGTGACTATAAAGATGCTCTACAGGTATCTCCGAAGGTGTTAGTTGAGTTAGTATGGATCAAGACTGGGATTTGTCACTCCGTGTGACGGAGAGGTATCTCGGGGCCCACTCGGTAATACAACATCACACACAAGCCTTGCAAGCAATGTAACTTAGTGTAAGTTGCGGGATCTTGTATTACGGAACGAGTAAAGAGACTTGCCGGTAAACGAGATTGAAATAGGTATACGGATACTGACGATCGAATCTCGGGCAAGTAACATACCGAAGGACAAAGGGAATGACATACGGGATTATATGAATCCTTGACACTGAGGTTCAAACGATAAGATCTTCTTAGAATATGTAGGATCCAATATGGGCATCCAGGTCCCGCTATTGGATATTGACCGAGGAGTCTCTCGGGTCATGTCTACATAGTTCTCGAACCCGCAGGGTTCCGGGAGTTCACCGGGGGGGCAACCCACCCCGGGGAAGCCCATAGGCCTTGAGGGTGGCGCACCAGCCCTTACTGGGCTGGTGGGACAGCCCAAAAGGGGCCCTATGCGCATTGGAAGAAAAATCAAAGAGAAAGAAAAAAAAAAGGAGGTGGGAAGGGAAGGAAGGACTCCCACCCACCAAACCAACTCCAACTCGGTTTGGGGGGGGGAGACCTTCCCCCCTTGGCTCGGCCGACCCCCTTGGGGCTCCTTGAGCCCCAAGGCAAGGCCCCCCCTCTCCCACCTATATATACGGAGGTTTTAGGGCTGAGTTGAGACGACTTTTCCACGGCAGCCCGACCACATACCTCCACGGTTTTTCCTCTAGATCGCGTTTCTGCGGAGCTCGGGCGGAGCCCTGCTGAGACAAGGTCATCACCAACCTCCGGAGCGCCGTCACGCTGCCGGAGAACTCTTCTACCTCTCCGTCTCTCTTGCTGGATCAAGAAGGCCGAGATCATCGTCGAGCTGTACGTGTGCTGAACGCGGAGGTGACGTCCGTTCGGTACTAGATCGTGGGACTGATCGCGGGATTGTTCGCGGGGCGGATCGAGGGACGTGAGGACGTTCCACTACATCAACCGCGTTCACTAACGCTTCTGCTTTACGGTCTACAAGGGTACGTAGATCACTCATCCCCTCTCGTAGATGGACATCACCATGATAGGTCTTCGTGCGCGTAGGAATTTTTTTGTTTCCCATGCGACGTTCCCCAACAGGAAGTTTGTTCAAGTAAGAACAACACCCAAGCACCGGTCCACCCACATATCAAAGTATCAGAATATCGAACGCGAATTAACCCAACATGACGAAAGTGACTAGATGAAATTCTCGTGTGCCCTCAAGAACGCTTTGCCTATTATAAGAACTTGTTTTCGCCTGTCATTTTCCACAAAAGGATAGGTCTACCTTGCTGGACCTATTGCTATTATTGCTAATTGTCACTTGTTACAATTATCTTTCTATCAAACAACCGGTTACCACTATTTCAGTGCTTGCAGAAATTACCTTGCTGAAAACCGTTTGTCATTTCCTTCTGCTTCTCGGTGGGTTCGACACTCTTACTTATAGAAAGGACTACGATTAACCCCCTATACTTGTGGGTCATCATGGCACAATTTCAGTTTCATCAAATATAGCAATAGTATCATTGTTAATTTCAAAAGTAGCATCGTCAAGTTCATGTGACATATCAGGACGACCAACAGGCGTTGGTGTAACAAGCTGATTCAAAATAGTAGGTGAATCAAAAGCAGAACTAGATAGAAATTCCTTACCTCCTCTCGTGCGATAGGGGATGATCTTAGTTCGATTATCTTTCAGATTCTTCATAGTAGCAATTGGATATCCTCAAGTTAAGACAATAAATATAGCTATGCTCCCCGGCAATGGTGCCAGAAAAAGGTCTTGATAACCCACAAGTATAGGGGATCGCAATAGTCTTCACGGGTAGTATTTCATCCTAATTTATTGATTCAACACAAGGGGAGCCAAAGAATATTTAGAGGCATTGACAGTTGAGTTGTCAATGCAACCGCACCTGGAATATCTCTGTGTAGCAAAAGATCTAGTAGAACGGAAAATAATAGTAGTGGCGGTAATAGTCATTGTAGCAATTTTGGTAACAAGAGTAATAGTAGCAATTAAGTAGCAGATGTGACAGTAACAGCAATAGTAGTAACTTAGCAAGATTCGGTATTTGTAAAGCTTAGGCACATGGATCAGTGATGGAAGGATATGGATGACATCAATCATGTAACAGATACACACTAGAGCGGTATTAAACTAGCTCCAATTGTAGGAATGTATTCCGTATATAGTCATGCGTGCTTGCAATAAGAACTTACATGACGTATTTTGTTCTACCCTCCCGTGGCAGCGGGGACCTATTGGAAACTTAGGGATATTAAGGCCTCCTTTTAATAGAGGACCTGAACAAAGCATTAACACATAGTGAATACATGAACTCCTCAAACTAAGGTAATCACCGGAAAGAATCCCAATTATTGTCACCTTGGGGTATGCGGATCAAGACATGTAATAGGTGCATACAACTTGCAAGATAGGATCAAAATACTTTTCGTATTCCGAGAGAACATAATAATTTCAGATCTTAAATCATGTCACTCGGGCCCTAGTGACAAGCATTAAGCATGGCAAAGTCATAGCAACGTCAATCTCAGAACATAGTGGATACTAGGGATCAAGCCCTATCAAATTGGCTCAATTACAGGATCAATCTCATCCATACCTCATCACCTTCCAGCAGGCCTACTAAGTAATTACTCACACTCGGTGGTAAGCATCATGGAATTGTTGATGGAGAAGGGTTGATGATGACGACGATGATGAATTCCCATCTCTAGAGCCCCAAACGGACTCCACATCAGCCATCCCGAGGAAGAACATGAGGTGGCGGCGGCTCCGTCTCGTAAAACATGATGAAATCTTATCTGTGATTTTTTTATCCGAGATAGGAAGTTATAAGACCCGAACTAGGGTCAGGAGAGCCATGTGTGCCCCACAAGGCATCAGCGTGCAACGAGGGGGTGGCCATGCCATGTTGCCTTGTGGGCCAGAGGCATCCCCCGTGTGGTGGTTGTTCACTCCAAAAATCCTTATTTATTCAATAAATAATTCACAAAAAGTTTCATCCAAATCCGAGAACTTTTATTTCTCCACAAAAATAACAGGAAGGTAGTTCTACTGAAAAACAATATCAGTCCGGGCTAGTTCCATTCAAATCATGCAAATTAGAGTCCAAAACCAGAACAAAAGTGTTTGAAAAGGTAGATACGTTGGAGACGTATCAACATGGGACATCCTTGTCAAAGCCCTCTGGAATTATGGAAATAGGGTAAAAGCTCCTCATTCAAATTAATCGTGAATCATACCGAAGTCACACACCTCATCACTAACACCGTAAAGAGATCGTTGAAGCCCAGTCTATGCATGATGGCTTCCAAGTAGTGCCACTCTACTCTATGACAGGCCTTGTGCATATCAAGCTTGATAGCACAACAATAATTTTATCTTATTTTCCACCTCCTCGTCGCATGAATGCTTTCATAGGTCGCGAGCACGTTGTGTGCAATCAAGCATATGGGACAAACACACTCTGCTCCTCCCCAATTACTTCGTCGAGAATAACTCTCACACGATTAGCTATGGCCTTCACCACAATCTTATATAGTACTAGACATAGAGCTATAGGACGGAACTGGGAGATTTTTTTGTGGTTTCGTACCTTGGGGATTAAGGTGATGGCAGTGTCATTCAGTCCCAATTGTAGTTCTCCCCCCATTCAAAAAATCCAACACGGCACGAGATATGTCATCGACCAAGTAATCTTTTTCAAGTAAATCATTCATGTCATATGCAACTCGAGGAGCTACACACACAAGTAATTCCTCCATTGGTCCATACCCCTGCGATTGATACAAAGCCTGGTAGAAACAAGCTATCTCTTCCTTCACTTCATGAGGTTCGGTGAAAACCTGGTCATCTTCCTTTTCGAGTGAGGAAATCCTATTGATTCGCTTGCGATGGGCAGCCTGAGCTTGGAAATATCATGTGTTACAACTAACCTGCATAACTTACTTTGCATATATTTAGTCAATATTGATCGCACAAACTATATTTTCAAAAGCTTATGGGAGCACTATGGTTCGAACCTCTGACATTCTGATGGAAACTCACATGTATATGGGTTTACCACCAAACTAGGCTTATACGTGATGTTTTAAAGGACTAAATATTATTTATGTTGTCAGTTCTTATGTCATGTCCACCAAAAACTATATTTTGCCTTCTTTTCAAAAGAAAAAACTATATTTAATTCTTCTAAAAGCTTTTCTTTACAAATAGTGAAACCTTTCATCGCAAGGTAGCATAAGATTACTTACTATACTCCTAGATACTAAGAGGGTAACTACGATTACAAATTTACACACATTATCTAACTTTAAATATAGCTTCCCCACAAAAGTAACTTTATATACACCTGGCTAGCCTTGGGGCTCGTAATTTTGAAACTATACAACAAAGGGAACTCTTATATCTAGCTAGCTATAAGAAACATAAATAGGGTTTATCTTTAGTGAATTAACGAGGCACATACTTAGATCGCAATGCCTAAAGGATATCGTAAGATCTTCAAAGGATATATAAATTTCAGTGTGCAGGTTAGACGTGAACCATGAGCGGTTGTAACTTTTTTCATTGATTGAGGGATTTTATATGCAAATAAATAAATTTCTAGGTAGTTATCCACAAAAAGTCTGCCTCCGGCCAATGTCACGTGCGCATGTGTTGTGCCAGCGCGCCATATGGGAAAGCCATATTGTCGGTCCGGTGAAAACCAGGGTACCATGGCCCTTTTGCGTGTGGCCCAGGAAGCAACGTCCATAGGGTCAATTCCGGAGGCGGCATAGAAAAGAGTGCCACAAGCGCAGAACACCTCACAAGGACTTGGCCTCATGAGGCCTCTATCTTTAAGAGGGGCTCTTCAAGGCAATCATCTTCAGCAGCTGGCAGCCTCGCAAGGCAGCCTCCAGCGAGGCCCTCCGAATGGAGGGGCTGCGCGGAGCGGGTCATGTGATTGTGTGCCCACCACATGGGTGACGTGCCCTCATAGGCAAGGACAGCAGAGATCGTGCTAGCGAGTCCCAAGACTTGCTATTTTGGTGCAAGAATGCCACGGTGACGCTGCGTGTTGGGATGGACATCACTGGCGAGCCCACCAGTGCGTCATGGACGACGCCTTTGGCAGGCGAAGACCATCGTTTGTCAAGATAATACTGAGCGTGTGTCCCCCTTCGAATTGTTGTTGTGTGGCAACCCTTTCCTGCCAATATTTTTAGAGAAGAAGACCAAGGCAACTATAAGAGGGACAAAGTTGCTACCATAGACAAGGTTGGATGTTGGTCGGCCATTTCCACCTTCCTCCACATTGTAACACTTGCGGATAACCACAAGAGCAATTCGACACAACCAAGAGTAGGGTTTTACACCACTTGGTGGCCCAAACCTGGGTAGCTCTATGTGTCCCCGTCGTGTCCTCTGTGTGTCCTCCCAAGCAGCGATCATTCGTAGTCTCTCCAAGGTCACGTCGGGTCATGAGATAGCGGGCAAAGTCCCCATTGTTCGAACCACGGTTCTTGGAGGGTTTCCCTTAGGCCCAAAACCACTCTCCAACACATATGACCAAATATGAAAGAAAGCACCATATTTACACGCGACGTCAAGTTATATGACCATAAATTCGTATTTTTATATTTGTACCACCAAAACTGAACATGGAGCGCAGTTCTATGACTATCGGTGATATTACCTCTTTAGCAACTTTGGAACTACCATCTTCGTGTAAAAGATGATATCCAACCAGAAGTGGAGACCTCTGAACCCGGATTGGTTACTATCAATACTGATGGGGTGTTAAATGTCAATGGCATGATGGGAGGAGCGGGAGGAGGGGCTCGATCACACCTGGCATTCCTTGGATGATGGAGCAAACCTTTACAAGGTGTGTCAGACCCGTTCACAGCTGAATAATTAGCTCTTCATGAAGGCATGATCTTCGCTCAACTTCGTGGTTATTCACATGTTATAATGAAGGTTGACTGCTTGGAGTTGGTCAATCTATGCAAGTCGCGTAGCAATTCACGATCGATTTCAGCGCCTAGCTTGAAGGAATTAGAGGAGATCGGAGCGAGTTTCTTATTTCTTTCCTACGAGTTGATTGTAACTGTATGTTAGTTTGTTAATAAAGCTCCTAACTCGGTGCATAAAGACACTCACAAACCTTTTAAAATGGTCACAAGAGCAGACCACTCAAAAGGGATATTATATAGCCCAACATCCACACACATCGCTACGGCATCAAAGCTCCTATCAACGGACTATTACGAAGTAAGGCATCCCTTCAATGACAAACTAACAAGGCTATATGACGCTCCATCAATGAGACCTCATGTTCCGTAGGAGCGACTTCTCGCCCATTCCAAGATGTAAGTAGGTCACACCTCTCATACCACGCTACTCAAACGACGAAGTACTATATCAGTCGTGCTTCTCACTCGTTTTGTTTATCGTCTTTTCATTGTTTTTGGATTGGTTTTCTTTGGTTATCTTCAGTTGTTATATGGTTTTCTTTGACTTTTCCTTATTATTTATATTTTATATTTCGTTTTCTTCCATTTTTTCTATTCGTTTTTCCATTCTTAATTTTCACCAGTTTTCATCAATATTTTATTTTATTTTCTCTTTTATTTCAAAGCAATGCTAATATATTCATACACATGGTTAACTTTTCATATACATCAGGGATATTTTTACATTTAAAACAAAATTCAAATGCATAATTAACTTTTTTCAAATATATGTTTTGATGCCTGCATTTTTCAACCACATTGCATGTTTTTTGTATACATCTAAAATGTTTTTATACACATTTCATTCTTTCTAAATACATGACTAACATTGTTTAATACATACCTTTGAACATTTTTGTAATGCGTGCTAAACATTTTTCAAATACACACTTAAATTTTATTGATATGAACATGTTTTTAAATTATGCAATATTTTTTATGTTTTAGATTTTTTTATAAATGTCACAATCATATTTTTGAGATGCATGCACTTTTTTCAATGTAACATACTTATTTTTAAAGGCCCGAATTTTTTTTAGTTAGACGAGTCTTTTGTTCTTACAGTGCATACCATTTTGTAAAAATAGCACATCCATTTTTATAAACGCATATAACTCTTAATTGTCACATACATTGTTTTAATGGTACAAATATTTTCTAAAAGTTGAGGGATAATTTTCTGAACATTGAATTAAAAAATCAATGAACACTTTGAAAAAAGCAATATATGTATTGAGTATTTATATAATATGAAGAAATGTGTCAAATATACAAATACATGTCGGTGGTGTCTACGTGACAAACCGACATGGTTACTGGGCCAGCCTTGTAGGCAAGCAGACCTCTTGTTTCGCACAAAGCAAGGCATACTCCGGCCCGTATGTTTTGTGCTTAGCGCGGGGAAACGTTGGGACGGCTGTGATCCTATGGAAGCTCTTACCTGGAAAATACTATTTACCGCTAAGATGTCGGGACTTCGCACACGGATGACGAGGGAGCGACACGATATGGGCCTGCCCACTACGATCCCGATTTTGTATATCTTTTAGGGCCTGTTTGGTTCAGGTGTATCTTTATACACCTATATTTATTTTACAGGTCTACTCCGTATATTTTAACTAGAAACCTTATACACCTGCTAGGATACCGATCCCACTTGATTTTTATACACCTGTTAGGATACCGATCGTACTTGATTTTTAACTAGAAACAAAAACGACCAATGAAGGTCTGTATATTTTACAAGGATATGACTCTCTCATACGCCAATCCAATCAGGCCCTTAAACTTTCCTAGCCGGTTTTTTCGGGTTTGGGTACTTTCTAAAGGTTCCTTGAACCGACTTTTCTTTCTTTTTTTTCTTTATCCTTTCCTGGTTCTTTTTTCTGTTTCTGTTTCAAAAATGATGTGGCTTTTCAAATAATGTTCTGGATTTTCAAAAAATGTCTGGCATTTTAAAAAATTATTCTTCAAATACGAAAAATATTTTAGATTTTAGAAAAATGATCTCCATTTTCAAAAAATGTACTGGGTTTCGAAAAAACGTTCTTCAAATTCTGTTTTGCTTTTGTTCAAGAAAAACTTGCGATTTTCAAAATTTGGTCTGAATTTTCAAACAATGATTGGGATTTTTCAAAAAAGAACTTCAAATTCCGAAAATATTTCCAGCTTTTTTTCAAAAAATGGTTCTGGATTTCCAGAAAATATTCTGAATTTTGAAAAACTGTTCGGGATTTACAAAAATAATTCTTCGAATTCTGAATATATGTTTAATTTTTTTTAAATGTTCTGGATTTTTGAAAAAATATTCTAGATTTTTGAAACATGTTCAAGAATTTCAAAAAATATTTTGGATTTTCAAAAAGAATTCAGCACTTTCAAAAATTGTTCTTCAAATTAAAAAAAAAAATATTTGTTAGAAAGATGTTCTCGATTTTCAAAAACGTACTGGGTTTTCGAAAAATGTTCTTCCAATTCTGTTTCTGTTTTTCATTCTAAAAAATGTTCTGGATTCTCAAAAAATGTTCTTCCAATTCGGCAAATGTTTCTGCTATTTTCCAAACATTGTTCAGGAATTTGTAAAAAATGTTCAGAAATTTCAGAAAATGTTCAGGGTTTTCAAAAACTGTTATTCAAATTCGAAAAATCTTTTCACTTCTTAGAAAAAATTGTTCCGGATTTAAAGAAAATGTACTACAATTTCAAAAGATGTTCTTAATTTTCACAAAATGTTCGGGATATTAAATATTGTTCTTGAAATGCGAGATATGTTTTAATTTATTAGAAAAATGTTCCTCAAATTATATTTCTGATTTTGCCAGGAAAATGTTCTGGATTTTGAAAAAAACGTTCTTGATTTTCAATAAATGTTCTTAATTTTCAAAAAATGTTCACAATTTCCGAAAAATGTACCGAGTGTTCAATAAATGTTCTTCAAATTTGAAAAATGTGTCTGTTTTTTTCAAAAATGTTCTGGATTTTCAAAAAATGTTCTGAATTTTCAAAAAATGTTGGGCATTTTTGAAAATTATTCGTCAAATTCTAGAAATGTAGTTGTTTTTATAAATATGTTCTGGCTTTAAAAACAATGTTCTGATATATTTAAAATGATTTTTCACATAATCTTCTTGATTTTCGAAATTTGTTCTCAAAAACTAAAATATATTCATATTTTCAAAAAATGTTGACGTTTCTGAATTTGTTCAGTATTTTCCAAATTTGCTCTCATTTTCAAAATTTGTTCTCAAATTTTCAAAAACTGTGACGCTTTTAAAAACTTATTCATGCTTCCAAATTTGTTCGGGGCTTTGAAAATTGTTCTCTGTTTCAATATTTTGTTCTTAAAATTCAAAAAATGTTCGTGTTTGAAAATTTTGTTCGCGGTCCTAAATCTGTTCTCAATTTTTCAAAAAGCATCTTAGTTTAAAATTTTGTTCTTAAGATTAAAAAAATGTTCATTCTTTGAAAAATTATTCTTGTTTTCAAATTTGTTCCCTGTTTTAAAGAACATTCAAGCTTTCAAAAAGGATTTAATAAATTCAACATTTGTTAGTTTTCATTAAAAAGTAAAACGGCAAGAAAAACGTCCGAAAAAGAAAAACAAAATATGGAGAAAAAAAAGAAGCTACAGTTGCCGTATGCCTACTCGGCCAGCCCATTTGTGGGTCGCCCTGTGCGTCGGCAGATAGCAGTCAGGGGTGGCCCTCGTTGCTGGAGGGAAGAGCTGCAACACACAGGTGCTCGTACTAACTGGGCGGACCCAGCTTTTTTCTTGTTTCAGAGAAATCTAATAAATTTTCTTCTGTTTCTTTCTCCCTTTTCTGCTTATTTCCTTTTTTCTAGTTTTTCTTTCTTTTTTCCTTTCATTTTCGTATTTGAAGCAAAAACAATCGAATTTGAAGAACATTTTTTGAAAACCAGAACATTTTTTAAATTTAAGAAAAAAAGGAAATAAACAGAAAAGGAAAAAAATCTTTTCTGTTTATTTCTTTTTTTCGTTCGTTCTTTTTTTATTTTTTATTTTCTTTTCGTATATGAAGCACAACATTTCTTCGATTTTGAGAAAAAAATTGACACTGAGAACAATTTTGAGAAATTGTGAACAAATTTAGAAGCACGAACATTTTTTTCAAATCATGAAGATTTTCTGAATTTTGAGAACAAAATTTTGAAAAAGATAAAAATTTGAAAACCCCAAACAAATTTAAAAGCGCGAAAAAAAAATTAAAGCACTAACATTTCCTGAATTTGGAGGTGAAATTTCAAAACCGATAATAATTTTGAAACATCTTGAACAAATTTGGAAGCATGAACATTTTCTTTAAATCCGGACATTTTTTCAATCTTGCGAACAAAATTTTGAAACGGAGAATGATTTTGAAAAACCCCAAACAAATTTGGAAGCACGAACAATTTGAACATTTTTTTAAACGTGAAATTTTTTGAAAGCACGAACAAGTTTTTAAAACATGTTTTTTTTTAATTTCGAAAATAAATTTGAAAAACGAGAACAATTATAAGAAATCATAACCAAATTTGGGAGGCTGAATAATTTTCTAAACATGTTTAAAGCAAGGACAAATTTCTAAATTGAAAAAAAATTTCTAAAATTTAAGAACAGTTTCTGAAAATCCAAAACATTTTTGAATAATCCATAAAAAAAATCGAATTTATGAAAAACAATAAAGTTTTGAAATTTGAAACATTTTCTAAAAGCAAGAACCTTTTTTTGCAATTTAAGGACATTTTCCGTATTTGAAGAACAGTTTTAGAAAATCTAGAACATTTTTTAAAACAAAGACAAAAAAAATAAAAAATAAATAGGAAAGAAAAAAGAAAAAAATATAGAAAATTGTTCAGAAATCTTATGGATGTTTCATAAAACCGAAAAAAACTAAGTGAAAGGTTCCCAAAACCAGGATCACTGAAGCGCTAAATGGACCAGCCCAAAAGATCCTTGGCCACCAATCTTATGCGTTTGTCTGACTATTTGTCGCGAAGAGCGGCTAATAGGGGATTCCGTGATCCGATGCCACTATGCCTTCCATATAGCAAGATGTAGGAATCCTCGATGATGACGATAGCAACAAGGGCTGCCCGAGGCGGCGCGGGATGTCTTTTGTTTCTGTTTCCTTTTTTCATATTCTTGTTTTTATTTTTTGTTTTTTTATACATCCCAATATTCCTAATAAATATATTACACTATTCATGATTTCTTTGAGTACATCTCCTTAATTGTGACCACAACAACTACATCTTGCAAGAGAAGGGATGCATTGGCAGAGGGACATCATCAAGATATTCTGCATGAACTTGAGAGTGGTGAGATATGTACAGGAAGGGGCTTGCACCAATCAACTACCCTTGCTAGGCCAGGTGATATTAGATGGGGTTCCCATCATACTACCTTGCTTCGTTTGAATCCAATGTGGCCCTCCGTGTTACAGGTGCTTAGTACGGTTGATGAACATGGACGTGGGCCGTCTCGAGCAGCGGGTTTGATAGAAAAAATGTAGAGCTTTAAATTTGCTTTCATTCTAAAGCTTATGTTTAAGTTGTTTGGCATCACAAATGAGCTCTCAAAAGTATTGCAAAGAAAAGATCTTAATATTGTGCTTGCCATGGAATTAGTGTATGATGTCAAAGCTCGGCTCGCAACATTAAGAGAGGGTGGTTGGGATGATTTATTTTACGATGTTCAAGAATTTTGTGTTGCTAATAGTATTCCAGTGCCAAACATGGATGAAGTAATACCAGTTTGTGGTCACTCAAGGAGAGCTGGGAGGACTATCACTAATCTTCATTTATATTGTGCATAGATTTTTTATGTTGTTATTGATAAAATTTGCGTGGAGATAGATCACCGCTTCAGCGATGGAGCTAATGGTGTGCTTGATTGCTTCTCATGTCTTGACCCCAATAATTCGTTCTCGAAGTTTAACGTTGATAAGCATGCGCGTCTTACTGAAATTTATCATGATGACTTTTTCAATGATGATCATGGAATAATTAGAGAGCAGCTTCTCATTTATACAAGTCAAGTGAAAATGCATGCTTCTTTTTCTACTTGTGATGATGTTCAAAGTTTGGCCGTGAAGATGGTTGAAACTGAGAAATATTTGGTATTTCCATTGGTATACAAACTTATTGAACTGGCTTTGATATTGCCGGTGTTAACGACATCTGTTGAGAGAGCTTTTTCGGCAATGAAAATTATCAAGACTAAACTATGTAGCCAGATCAATAATGAGTGGTTCAATGATTTGATGATATGTTACACCGAGCGGGAGTTATTGAAGTTAGTTGATGATAAGGATATTATTCAAACATTTACTGCAATGAGGTCTCTGAAAGGGTACTTGCCTCATAATTTTCTTTAGTGCATTATCGGTATGTTCAATTTGACCATATCTATTCCTGCAAGCTTTTGATTTCACATCTCACAACTAAATTTATTTAATTACAAATCTATTTTTTATATTGCACTTCCTTCTAGGCTAATTGTATGTCTCTTTTCGTGACATATGGTATGGATAGATTTACTTTTGCTCG
This sequence comes from Hordeum vulgare subsp. vulgare, assembly GCF_904849725.1. Taxonomy (NCBI): domain Eukaryota; kingdom Viridiplantae; phylum Streptophyta; class Magnoliopsida; order Poales; family Poaceae; genus Hordeum; species Hordeum vulgare. The sequence goes on from NC_058520.1 coordinate 545,194,967, forward strand.
CAACATGGCGAGTTGGTCTCTCTGCAAGGTAGGCTATGTATCTTTTGCTGTCATGTTTCAACTTTATTTGGTCTATAAAGTGGATATTGATATATTAGCTCAGTTTAAAATTAAATTTTGTGTGACTATTATGGTTATGTTTTCACTTCATTATTAATGTGGTCGTGCGATTCCGAAGCTTGGTGGTATAGTGTATGTTGTGTATTCGAGTACCCTATTTTTTATTTTTATATTATACACTTAGGCTTAACTTGCTCAGGCTCCACAAAAGTCCCGGCTTCGCCACTCACTAAAACGAAGTTGTGAAGGACATAAAACAATGCTCTCATGGCCTTCATGAAGCTATTTTTAGGAAATTATTGCTAGCAAAGAAGCTTCCATTTCATATAATTTTGATCATAAACATAAAACTTAATTTTTGAAATTCATAATGTCGTCAAATTTGGTTGTATTCTGGGTGTAAGGAGACATATTTGCCTGGTATCCCCCATGACCACAACCTTGTACGGTGGAACATTGTTGATAATGAATAAAGAAGGCAAGATTTCTCAAAAAAAATTACTTATGTAGGAAAAAAAATCTTGCTAAAAGGATAACAGACTCCAGTTTTTTATATATTTGAGAAAAATGGGAAATCAAAATGCGTTCATTTTTTTAACTATGTTAATGATTTAATTTTTTAAATGTCCACAAATTACAAAAAAATGTTAATAGCTTTGAAACATGGTCAAAACATGAAAACTGATCGTGGATTTGACAGTAAAGGTTTCCAAATTCAAATAATCTCAATAAATTTAAAAAGTATTCTCAAATTTGAAAATGTCCCCTCGTTTTAACAAGTTCGTGAAATTTCAAAATGTTAATTTATTTAAAAATGTTTTCCAAATTACCAAAATGATCCGATAATTAATAATCATTCATGAATTTTTAAAATATTCCTCACTTTTAAAAATGTTCCTAAATTCAGACACATTCTGTGATTTTGCTTCCAATTTTAAAAATTGTCAATGAATTCTAAAACTAATCCAGATTTCAAAATATGATCCTGGTTTCAAAACGTATTAAGGAATATATTTTTTTGAAAAATAGGAAAATAAAAAGGATCAAGAAAGAGAAAATCACAAACCAAATATCAACTGAAATATTAAATAATTTGGATAAAACCTGCAAAAGTAGACATAGAAAAATGAAAGATAAACAAGAAATAGGTCCAGCGATGGTTCTAGAACCTCCCCAAAACAGGTCGGAACGAAACAGAAAAAAGGTTACAATAGGCTAGCCCATATAGCCGTGTGAGCATGCACGCCATTTTGCTTGTCTCAACTATGTGACAATCTCTATTTTGCGCTTCACGTGTTTGTTATAGGACATTTTGCTAGCAGTCCACGTGATGCGTACCCACCCCGCCCCCTCCCGTGCTTGAGCCATCCCATGTGCTTTTTCTTATTTTAAGTTAAAACTAAAAAAAGGTTCATGGTGACGGATTTGAACATGGGACTTGACCGAGAGCAACTAGCTAGCAAGTGTTTCTTTGGGAGCCTTCCAGCAAGCACTCTCATGCGCCGCCACTTGACGTGTTCTCAGTTGTTGCCACGTGCCGTGCTCTAAGCGTTTCCCCCGTGAAAGGACGTGGATGTCCCCCGTGCTCTAACGTTTAATATGTCAAGCACAAAACCTAAAACAACTAGGCTCACCTATGTGCACCAACAACTTATGCTAAGCAATATAAGCAACTAAGTGATAGCAAGATATATGACAAGAAACAATATGGCTATCACAAAGTAAAGTGCATAAGTAAAGGGTTCGAGTAAGAGATAACCGAGGCACGCGGAGACGATGATGTATCCCGAAGTTCCCACCCTTGTTGATGCTAATCTCTCTTGGAGCGGTGTGGAGGCACAATGCTCCCCAAGATGCCACTAAGGCCACTGTAATCTCCTCACGCCCTCGCATAATGCAAGATGTCGTTATTCCACTAAGGGACCCTTGAGGGCGGTCACCGAACCCGTACAAATGGCAACCCTTGGGGCGGTTACCGGTACCCGTACAAATTGCTCGAGGCAATCTTCACAACCTAATTGGAGACCCCGACGCTTGCCCGGAGCTTTACACCACAATGCTTGAGCTCCAAGACACCACCAAGCTTCTAGTACGCCAAAGCATCCACGAATAATAATCTCTAGGGTACTAAGTACCAAAAGGTAATATGGCTTCTCAAACTTCACATCCATGTATCACCGTGGAGAAGTCAAGCCAATGCAACTCATGCAATGGCAAGAGCACACAAAGTGGTCAAGTCCCTCACACTCAAATACCTCCACAACAACAAAAGCTATGGAGAAATATGAGAGGAAGAACAAGGAGCTCACAAAGAACTCCAAGATCTAGATCCAAGGGGTTCCCCTCACATAGAGGAGAAAGTGATTGGTGGAGATGTGGATCTAGATCTCCTCTCTCTTTTCCCTCAAGAACTATCAAGAATCATTTGAGGGATTGAGAGTTAGAAAGCTCTAAGAAGGTCAACAATGGGGGAAGAACACGAGCTCAACGGATAGATAAGGCCAAGGGGGAAGAATACCCCCATTATATAGTGGGGGAAGGAATCAGACCGTTACCCCCACTTACAGCCCGCGCACAGCGGTACTACCGCTGCCCCCAGTGGTACTACCGCTGCCCCAGTGGTACTACCGCTCAGGGAGGAGCGGTACTGCCGCTGCCCCTGGCGGTACTACCGCTAGCCCTGGCGGTACTACCGCTAGAGAAAGTCTTCGCAAAAAGTCTGACGGAGAACAACCGCTCAGAGTGAGGTACTACCGCCCGAAGCGGTACTACCGTCCACCCGGAGCGGTATTACTGCTCCTAGAGCGGTAATACCGCTAGGGAGCAGTAGTAAAAAATTACTACCGCTCCGGGGGCGGTACTACTGCTCCGGGGGCGGTACTACCGTTGGCACCAGGAGCGGTACTACCGCTGGATACTCAAACTGTTCTAACTTTCGCATACGGACTCTGAGTTCAACAAAACCAAGTTTTTTGGAAAGCTAATGACATGGGCTAACACAATCTTGATAGAAATGCCAATAATAAGCAAGTGAGAAAAGGCCCATAAGAAAATGGTGAGAACCCTTCTTCAAATAAGACCGGTAAAAACTCCCGACATCGAAAACATCATAGCAGATACATATGGACTCCGTTTTCGATGAACTCGAGCTTGTCATGAAGATGCCCATAAACTCTAGAACTCACAAAGATAAACACCAAACAAGAAACAAGAAGTATGACGCAAGGGTGCAAATGGTTTGAACTCTCAACGAACAATACGATCAAGATACTCACTTGAGAGCCCCCCCTTGAGAGTACGACAATCTATCCTAAAACAGAAAACCTATCAAGGGCAAACCTATACCTTGCACCCCGTCCCCTTGAGCTAGATGATGATGATCTTGGCTTCCTCAAGATGGACCACCTTTCTTGATTGCATTGGCTTGATGAAGACTAGTTGATTGCTCCCCCATACTCACTATGAGTGAGCCACTCTTCAGCATATCTTCACAAGTCCATTGCCACCACAATGGACGGCAAGCTTCAAGCTTGATATATTCGTGCTGATCCGCTTGAACTTGTACACCGCAATCTTGATGACGATCACCACTTGACTTCATCCTTCATGGGTTGTTTGAGATCTTCCTTTTGACGCAAGCCCATGGAAACACACCTAACCCCCACATAGAACTCTCACGAATACCATGGGTTAGTACACAAACACGTAATGGACAATGCTTACCATACCATGGGATCACTTGATCCCTCTCGGTACATCTTGTACGCTTTGTATGTTGATCATCTTGATTTACTCTTTGTCTGACGATCGTGATCAACCTTCTGTCTCTATGACCATTCTTTGGATAATACCTTGAATACCATCTTGGTCATCATATAAACTCCTTGAAACCAACAGATGGACTTCAAGAAGTGCCTATGGACAAATCCTATAATTATAACTTAAGGCAACCATTAGTCCATAGGAATTGTCATCAATTACCAAAACCACATATGGAGAAATATGCTCTAACAATCTCCCCCATTTTTGTAATTGATGACAACCACTTAAAGAGAGTTTATATAAGGAAATAAGCATAACCAAGCACACACATGCAAAGCAATAATGCATGCGTACAAGATGTATATGCTTATGCAATAAAAGTAAAACCCTCTAAGCATAACCAAATTAAACTCTCTAAACTTCTCCCCCATTGGCATCGATTGCAAAATTGGACAAAAAGTTTATAAAACCAATATAGTAGGTGGTCCTCCAAAAAGTGTGTACTTATCAACAAATGAGTGCAGAGAAATACACATATACAATGATAAGAAGTTGGAGGAAAACAAACTATATCGAGGACCCAAAGATTGCAAATAAAAGGATCGTATGCCACAAGGACATACAAAAATAGAGGCAAGTAATCAAAAGATACCAGATGGAACAAACAATCATATGGTCCTTGGAACCACATGAATAAAAGATATTATGATAAAGGCAACTGAGTGTTTTATCAAAACTAGAGAAGCTCCCCATGATTTTTGCACTAATAAGAGATTTTTGTATTTGATACAAGTGCAAAAAATAGGATCGTTGCTTCCCAAAATTAATAAAAACACACAACGAGTGCAAGAAGATAGATGAGACAATAAGCATACCACTTGCACAAAATAAATGGTTGAGCAACATGTAAAAGAAGCAACTTAATAATAGGCTCAACCAAAATAATGTGTGTGAGTCATGGAAAATCACTTGAGAAGACTAAGATAAGGATGAGCATTACTCATCAACATAGTCTTGATGAAATGAGAAACAAAGTGCAAGACATATCATTCCCACACACACATACTAGAAAATGGGTTCACAAGCTTACTAATAAACAAAATAAGAACCAAAGCTTGTGACAACCCATGGTGAAGATAGGAAATAAGAACCTTGTCAAGAGGAGGGATACCAATCGAAATGGCAAAACCCTCATCAAGACAAGCATGAGGAAAAATAATCTTCATGGCCAAAGAGTGCATCAAGATGTAGGAATATAAGATACGCACTCAAGACAAATCCTTTCACGAAGCCACCAAAAACTGAAAAAGAAAATGCAACTGTGGACGTGAAAGAAAAGAGGATATCAATTAGATATGTAACTTCTCTCATGTGTAAAAGATTCTAAGTAGAAGAAAATCATGATGATATATATCCACAAACAAGGATGTACACACGAAATGGTTACAAGAAGGAACAAGCAAGATATCCAAAAGGAAGTCATAAATATATCAATAAGATCTTTGCTTGGAAGCATAGCACATGGCCTAGTATTTTCTTACTCTACAATATGAACTTCGAACGTACGAACATCTAAGACATCCCAACTAGCAATAAGACATCATCGTTCGGATGCCTTGAGAAAGGAAACAAGTACTACAAGAACGAGTCAAGAGATTCATGCCATGATGCAACCTAGCCAAGAAAAGACAGGTTTGGGCCTTTGCAATAAATGAATGCATGAAGTAGATACTTGTTACCGAGACAACATTGGATTGATGTATTAGATAGTTGTTCGTTGATCATCCTAACTTGGCTCTAATAATCACATGGTCTCAACGCCTTCCTTGTAGGTGATCTGAGCATCCAACGCATCTCCAATTGTTCCTGGAACAACAAAACAAACAAAATGGTGCACGAACTCATTGGGACCAAACAGTTAGAAAACCGATAATACATAGGACAAACTCCACATACATATGTGCACATAGATATGAATTTGAATTTGATGCACACTTTATCCAATTTATGACAAGTTGGAGTTTCCTCTATATATTGGGTCAAAGAAAGAAAGCAAGCAAAAGAAGCTATATATAGTAAATATGCATGCTTAAGGCTTTCAAGAATCAACTCAACAGAAAGTTGATAATACACCAAAAGACAAGGTATCAAGTGATAATAAGATACCAAACGAAAAACTCACTTGAAGGATATCAATTAAAAGATACCTCAAGGAATGAGATATCCATTGACACATGCCAAATAAAAGGAAACAAGATACCAATTGAAGGAAAACAAGCACGAGGTATCTAGTTTCCAAAAGAGAGCTAGGTTCCAACAAACCAAACCCTCGACAAATTTCCATGATGCCACAAAGCATCATAGAGAGCAAGACTTGCCTCCCATCAACACACACTTAATGAGGATCAAAATATTTTATGATGAGCGAATAAAGAGAGTGTTCTAAAGAAAATAGGATTGCTCCCACATGGATGTGCATTATATAGAATTTGCATTTAAATACAAAATACACAAGATGGGGTCATCATTTTCTCTATATCTATAAAAACACTAGACATGTTAAAATAGATCCACAAGATGCAAGAAGACAAACGACACACAAAATCCAATGTAAAGACGATTAGCAATTTCTACCACATGATGGGAATACCAATTGTCAAGGACAAGAAGTATTTTGGAAATAATACTCATAGGTAGATCGCAAATATATCCGACATCATCTTTACCCATAAAACGAAGCAAATGATACTTGTAGAGCTAACATGCCACCTAGGAACAAGATAATTTACAATATCAACACTAAGGGGCAATACCTCAAATGTACATATTTTCTAGGCTTGTAATATGCACATAGCATATTACTCCTCCATAATGTGATAACCCAACAATATTAACAAGTGGCAAATTAAAACCAACAAGAGATAATTAATGGACCATATAGAATTTGAATTTCTCATGAGTAAGACATACCACATAGAAACTAGATAATCTTGAAGTATCAATACTAAGTGGTATTCCCCATGTATACACATTTATAGGATTGTGAGGTGTGCAAAGCACATCACTCCCCTACAATGGGATAATCCATTAATCTCTCACAAGAGCCAACAAAGATACAAACAAGATGCAAAAAGGCTCAATACAAGACTCACGTGTACATGATATGCAAACCAACATACACATACTCGATTACTCAAGATAAGCAAGTTGGAAGCACAACATATACAAACACATGCAAGGTACAAAACCACAACATGCAAAGGGGCAAGCAACTAATAGTGTAAACAGTTTAAGTACAAGTTACCGTAAGGAGGCACATTGGAAATAAGATAGAAACTCGATAATCCAAATGACTTGCCTTGAGATAATATGAATGATGAAGACCCCTTAATTCTTCATTATGTATCCAAGTCTCTAATGTACTCCACATTCACATATTGATCAAGTTTGAGCTTGTTGGTCCCCAACCACGTTGGGTCCTAAGAGGTTAGTCACAATAGGCTTGGCAACCCAAATGGTACTTTTCTTGACACCACTTTGAGTACTAACAAATTTGGCAAACACATTGCCAACCTTATCCTTCCCAAGAGAATAGATATCATCAATAATGATTGGGTTGGATAAATTACCTCTCGTGCAAGAAGAAGCGAAGTGACCCTTCTCACGACAGAAGTAGCAACATCTACCCTTTAATTTCTTCCCTATTGATTTCTCAACATGAAGAGTGTTGGCTTGGGTCTTCTTGGGAAGCGGCCTTTCTTCAACTTGTAGTTGAGTATGTGATTGAACTTGTGGTCGCTTCCCTTGTTGCTTGTGACTTTGAGGCTTCTTATTTAGTGGGTAAGATCTAACATGGTGCCCTTCAATTTTGCACTTGAAGCAAATAATCTTGGCCGAATTCTTGACTTGTTCTTGGCCCTTATTCTTGAAGCTTTTGGACTTATTCTTCTTGTTGGAGTTGAACCCAAGTCCATCTTTGTCATTTTGGGATTTTTGCCCACACAAGACATTGTTGAGTGTGGACATTCCTTCATGACTCTTTTCCAAGTCTTTCTTCAAGGAAGTGACTTGGGCCTTGAGCTCTTTGATTTCCTCTACATTGTTAGTATCAACACAAGTACTAGAGGAAGTATAAGCTTCCTTGTTAGAGCAACAAGGCATGGAAAGTAATTCATCACAAGATGTAGCAACATTATGAGTAGATGAATTACGAGGACTAGCACATGGCAATATAGCTTTTTGACTAGAAGTAGTGCTAATGTTCACATGAGGCTCACTCGATGTTACCTTGGTAGTAATAGCCTCATGAGCTAATTTTAGCACATTATGGGATACTAGAACATCATCATGAGAGCTTGTGAGCATTACACGAATTTCTTACAATTTCCCATAATTGCTAGATAACAACTCAAGTTAAGCCCTTAACTCAACATTCTCCTTTAAAATGGATGCTTCACAAGAAGTAGAGTTAGTAGCACAAGCATCATTATTAACAATAAGAGGAGAAGGCAACTTGGCAAGCTCTTTAGCATATGAAGCTTCAAGTTGAGCATGAGACTCGATGAGTTCGATGAGCGAACTCTTAATAGCCCTTGAGCCATTTTCGAGGTGCTCATAGTCCTCAACGAGTTTAGCATGTGCAACTTCAAGCTTATCGTTTTTAGTTCTAAAATCATTAGCCACCTCGAGAGATCTATCGTGGGATTCCTTTAATATAGATAATTATATAGCAAAGGTTTCCTCGAGAGATTCTTTGGTGGTTTGTTCATTTTCAAGAGCTTGAGATAGCTCCCTGATCTCGTTAGCGTAATCACGTTCATGACCTTTCATTGTCTCAATGGTGGCCTCATGCTCCTCGAGATGAGATTCCAACTCCTCAATGTATTTCTTGCCCTCAGTGGCAATAAACATGATTTCCAAGAAGTTGGAACAAGCAAGTTTATTCTTATAAAGAGATTTAAAAATCATTTCACCCTTAATTTTTAAGGATGCAATAATATCACTCTCTTCATCATTATTCTCATCCTCATTATCATCAACATCATCATCATGAGATACATTGGGATTCAAAGTAGGAGATACCTTTGAAGCCTTAGACATAAGGAAAAAGTGAGTAACAATAGATGATGATGTAGGATCCCTTGAAATATCATTCAAGGCCACATCTTGTTCCATGGAGTGATGAATTTCCTCTACATTGTTAGCACACCAACTCGAGGAAATATATACATTTTTATCATGGCAACAAGATATAGGAAGCATATCATCATGAGATTTAGTCGAGCAATTTTTACATGATATGCAAGGATATCAACACAAGCATGTAAAACATTTAGAGTGCTTTAAGTGTTAATGCCCAAAGAAGAAGCATTGCAATAATATAGTGATGAATGATCATCAACAATAAACCCACTATCATCATTGCAATGATCACCACTACTCACCATATCATTACCTTGTGGCAATCCACATGTAGGTGAAGTAGATGAAGTTGAGAAGACCACACGACCGGAGGTGGAGGGAGAACAATCATTCCCACAAATCTTGGACGTACCATATTTATCTTGAAGCTTTGTCCACAACTCATGAGCATCCCGGAATGGCATGAGTTGAAATATAACTACATTGCTCAAAGCATCAAAAAGCACATTAGAAGCTTGAGCATCGAGATAAGAGTTTTTCTCATCCTCTAAGGATATATTTTGAGAATCCTTTGGAGGAGAAAAACCAATATCTACAATTCGCTCTAAATTTGGGTCCAAGACCCGAAAGTGATTAAGCATGCGAATTACCCAAACATCAAAATTTGTGCCATCGAAACAAAGAGTGTCACAGAATCCTAAACCCCCAGTCGACATCCTTACTCTCTAGGTGGTTAAACCTAATAAAGAGAGACCTAGCTCTCATACCAATTGAAAGGACGTGGATGTCGCCTAGAGGGGGGGGTGAATAGGCGCTTTAAAATAATTATGGTTTAGGCTTGACCAAATGCGGAATAAAAGTAATGTTTAATATGTCAAGCACAAAACCTAAAACAACTAGGCTCACTTATGTGCACCAACAAATTATGCTAAGCAAGATAAACAACTAAGTGATAGCAAGATATATGACAAGAAACAATATGGCTATCACAAAGTAAAGTGCATAAGTAAAGGGTTCGGGTAAGAGATAACCGAGGCACGCGGAGACGATGATGTATCCCGAAGTTCACACCCTTGCGGATGCTAATCTCCGTTGGAGCGGTGTGGAGGCACAGTGCTCCCCAAGATGCCACTAAGGCCACCGTAATCTCCAAACGCCCTCGCACAATGCAAGATGCCGTGATTCCACTAAGGAACCTTGATGGCGGTCATCGAACCCGTACAAATGGCAACCCTTGGGGCGGTTACCGGTACCCGTACAAATTGCTCGGGGCAATCTCCACAACCTAATTGGAGACCCCGATGCTTACCCGAAGCTTTACACCACAATGATTGAGCTCCAAGACACCACCAAGCTTCTAGGATGCCAAAGCATCCATGAAGAATAATCTCTAGGGTACTAAGTACCAAAAGGTAATATGGCTTCTCAAACTTCACATCCACGTATCACTGTGGAGAACTCAAACCGATGCAACTCATGCAATGGAAAGAACACGCAAAGTGGTCAAGTCACTCACACTCAAATACCTCTACAACAACAAAAGCTATGGAGAAATATGAGAGGAAGAACAAGGAGCTCACAAAGAACTCCAAGATCTAGATCCAAGGGGTTCCCCTCACATAGAGGAGAAAGTGATTGGTGGAGATGTGGATCTAGATCTCCTTTCTCTTTTCCCTCAAAAACTAGCAAGAATCATTGTAGGGATTGAGAGTTAGCAAGTTCTAAGAAGGTCAACAATGGGGGAAGAACACGAGCTCAACGGATAGATAAGGACAAGGGGGAAGAAGACTCCCTTTATATAGTGGGGGAAGGAATCAGACCGTTACCCCCACTTACAGCCCGCGCACAACAGTACTACCGCTGCCCCGAGCGGTACTACCACTGCCCCAGTGGTACTACCGCTCAGGGAGGAGCGATACTACCGCTGCCCCTGGAGGTACTACCGCTAGCCCCTGGCGATACTACCGCTAGAGAAAGTCTTTGCAAAAAGTCCGACGTAGAACAACCGCTCACAAAGAGGTACTACCGTCCCGAAGCGGTACTACCGACCACCCGGAGCGGTACTACTGCTCCTAGAGCGGCAGTACCGCTAGGGAGCGGCAGTAAAAAATTACTACCGCTTCAGGGGCGGTACTACTGCTCCGGGGGCGGTACTACCGCTACACGAGCGGTACTACCGCTGGCACGAGGAGCGGTACTACCGCTCGATACTGAAACTGCTCTAACTTTCGCATACGGACTCCGAATTCAATGAAACCAATTTTGTTGGAAAGCTAACGACATGGAATAAAACAATATTGATAGAAATATCAATAATAAGCAAGTGAGAAAAGGCACATAAGAAAATGGTGAGAACCCTTCTTCAAATAAGACCAGTAAAAACTCCCAACATCGAAAACATCATAGAAGATGCATATGGACTCCGTTTTCGATGAACTCGAGCCTGTCATAAAGATGACCATAAATTCTAAAATTCAGAAAGAGAAACACCAAACAAGAACCAAGAAGTATGATGCAAGGATGCAAATGGTTTGAGCTCTCAACGAACGATAAGATCAAGCTACTCACTTGAGAGCCCCCCTTGACAGTACGACAGTCTATCCTAAAACAGAAAACCTATCAAGGGCAAACCTATACCTTAAACCTCGTCCTCTTGAGATAGATAATGCTGATCTTGGCTTCCTCATGGGTCATCTTTCTTGACTGCGTTGGCTTGATGAAGACTAGTTGATTGCTCCCCCATACTCACTATGGGTGAGACACTCTTCAGCATATCTTCACAAGTCCATTGCCACCACAATGTACGACAAGCTTCAAGCATGATATATTCGTGCTGATCCACTTGAACTTGTACACCGCAATCTTGATGACGATCACCACTTGACGTCATCCTTCATGGGTTGTATGAGATCTTCCTTTTGACGCAAGCCCATGGAAACACGCCTAACCTCCACATAGAACTCTCACGAAGACCATGTGTTAGTACACAAACACGTAATAGACAATGATTACCATACCATGGGATCACTTGATCCCTCTCGGTACATCTTGTACGCTTTGTGTGTTGATCATCTTGATTTACTCTTTGTCTGACAATCTTGATCAACCTTGTGTCTCTATGACCATTTTTTGGATAATAACTTGAATACCATCTTGGTCATCATATAAACTCCTTGAACCCAAGAGATGGACTTCAAGAAGTGCCTATGAACAAATCTTATAAATATAATTTAAGGCAACCATTAGTCCATAGGAATTTTCATCAATTACCAAAACCACATATGGAGAAATATGCTCTAACACCCCGGATATCGCTTTTTTTCGCATCCGTTTATGGCTTTTTAGATTATTTTATTATATATATTTTGGGCGTTTCGGTTTTTCACCGGTCTTTCTTAGACTTTTGACAAAAAAATGCATGGAAAAATGTGTTTTTTTAAAAGGCATGGTTTTTCTTTCAAGAGAGGCACAATTTTTCCTTCGCGAGAGGCACGACCGTGTCCCTTGGTAACGAAAAAATGCGTTTTTTTACGAGAGACACGGTTTTACCTTCGCGAGAGGCACGACTGTGCCTCTCTGAAAGGGAAAAAAACGTGTTTTCAGTCTTTTTTCCATGAGAGGCATGGTATTTACTTCGTGAGAGGCACGCCTGTGCCTTTCGGAAAGGGAAAAACGCGTTTATTTTTAATGAGAGCTACGGTTTTGACTTCGTGAGGGGCACGACCCTTCCTCTTGAAAAGGGAAAAATCGTGAAAAACGTGTTTTCTGTTTTTTTATCGTGAGAGGTATGTTTTTTTGGTCCGGTTTTCTTGTGAAAAAATAAAATAAAGCATCAATATTGAAAACGAGATTTTTTTTGAAACTACAACTAACTTTTTGAAAGAAATGCGAATACTTTTTCAAACAACTACAAATTTAAAAAATGCGAGCATTATTTTCAAAAGAGGAACATTTTTTGAATGAAGAACAAATTATGAAAATATGAAAATTCTTTAATTTGCGAACCAATTTCGCAAAGGAGAACATTTTTTGAATTGTGAACAAATTTTGAAAGCATCAACATTTTTTAGAACGTGAAGAAAATTTTAAACATGAATAAATTTCAAATTTACGAACAAATTATAAAAATTTGAACAGTTATGAATTGTCAACAAATTTTGAAACCGCATACATTTTTTAAATTGTGAACAAATTTGAAAACATAAAAAAAATTAAAAATAATGAACAAAATTATATAATTATGAACTTTTTTGAATTATGAAAAAATTTGGAAATAGCAAACATTATTCAAATTGTGAACAAATTTTGAACATGAATTTTTTTCAAATTTAGAACAATTTATAAAAGCAAGAACATTTTCTTATTTTCAAGAAAAAATTTCAAACATGAACTTAGTCGTAAAAAAACAAACTTAGAAAAAGAAGAAGAAAAAAGAAAAAAATACAAGAAAAAAACAGTTCAAGGAACTTCTTAGAAAGTTCTCAAAATCGGTGGCAACTAAAACAGGGCCGGCCCAAGTCTTCTCGCGAGGGTGTGTGGAGCCTCATATATTGGCCGCAAAATGCGGCGAGTAGAGTATTCCGCAACCACTTGGGCAACAAACCATATGTGACAACTTAGAACAACTCTATGAGACCCCGTATAAAGGCCACCCCCTAAAAAGCCGATGATTATATGGGTTAGACCCATTTTTGGGGCCACGGTAGAGCCCGTATAGTCGCCGAGACGCGTAGAAGTTCTACAATGGCGTGGAACCCCCTCCCCTTTGCGCGGTATTACTACGGGTTTGCGAGCAATTTATAGGTGAAACCCTATCCCATCGCCGCCGCAATCCTCCCTCCCCCCTCTTGATTTGTCGCCATTTGCGACTCCATTCCGCCACGGCACTCCACCCTGTGGTGCAGGATGTGGAGCTCGGGCCGCCGCATCGACGATGGCAACGACCCCAAGCAACACCGTGTGTCATCTCCAATGCTGTGAGGAAGCGCGCCATAAAGAGATACATGAACCGCGGCCGAGAGCGGTCGCCATCGTGTTGGGGAACGTTGCATGGGAAATAAAAAAATTGCTACGCACACGCAAAACCTATCATGGTGATGATCATCTACGAGAGGGGAGATCGTAACCACATACCCTTGTAGATCGTTAAGCGGGAAGAGTTAAGAAACACGGTTGATGTAGTCGAACGTCTTCGCGGTGTGAATTGCAAGCGTTCCACAAACTCCGTCCTGATGTAGCGCCGAACGGACGGCACCTCCGCGTTCAGCACACGTACAGCTTGATGACGATCTCCGCCTTCTTGATCCAGCAAGAGGGGCGGAGAGGTAGATGAGTTCGTCGGCAGCGCGACGTCGTGGTCGTGGTGAACTAATCCAGCAGGGCTTCGCCAAGCTATGCTGTACTAATCTAGACGAGGAAGACTATCTGTGGAGAAGAGGGCAACACATGGCTTTTTCTGGTGTAGTTTGTCCTCAAAATGATGAGGATATGACTACCTTTGATATTATCACAATCATTGCATATGCGTATTTATTTGAGGTGATTTTTTATAAAACTCATGCAATAATTTATTTATGTTATCCGAGACAAAAATACTTCACCTGTTTTTATTTTATGCCTAAATACAGAATGACCGAACACTTGTGTGAATCACGTGTGATGACAAGGGAAGAGGAAATGGTTGGATGCTATTCAATAGGTCCTCTCATGTCAAAGGAAATAATTAGTTGTTGTTCAAGTTCTCTCACGTCACTTTTAGCCCAAGAGAAGATAGAGTCCAAGTCTTTCACGTTCTGGACTCAGATTCAGACTGCACACACATACCTGTACCAAAATGCCTTCAATTTTTTCATACGGACTCCGAATTGCGTGATTATTTTTGGGCAACAAAGTAGATTTTATGTGCTTTCACGCCCAATTGGAATCACCTTCAGATTCGTCCTTAGAGTGGAGATATCGACCAAACAATATGACGTTGAACCAGAATCCGATTCAAACAACAAGTCCAAAGGTGTTGCACCACCTCCACTTGGGCTCATAGGCCTTGTACGACCTAGGGTTAGTTTTAAGCTGTCTTGGGATGTCCTCCCACCTCCTTGGCCGTCACCCCTTGCTCCTATATAAGTAGATCAACCTAGTAGCTTTTTGCTTGGATTTGTTTAGTTAATAGTTAGCCATTGCAACTTCGTGTACTTTGTTTGTGTCCAACGACCAGACTAAGACCGCTTTCGGATCCCCACCCTTATCAATACTTCATATATATCCGCAATATTCATATTGCAATATCATATTCTTGCTTGTTCTTCGATTGCTTGCAGGAATAGACCTTCATGGCCAGGTTGATCGTGCTCTGGCGTGGTCAATAACCTCTTGGAGTTGGTTTAGCGATTGCTAAGGCGCAACGTCGTGGACGTTTGTAGTTGGATCGTCAAAGTCATCTCCACCAAATCGATATCCACCATTTCATCGAAAAATCAGGACACTCGCCGCATATCACAAAACCTCCACTATATATATGAGGAACAAGGGGGAGGGTTGCCTTGCCTCCTACTCAAAGTAGGAGGGTTTCGGCCGAGCCAAGGGGAGGAGTCCTCCTCCAATTCGGTTTGGTGGAGGACTCCCTTTCCACTTGTCCACCTCCTTCCTTTTTCCCTTTTTGCTTTTATTTTTTCCTACGGCCAAAATAGGTTATTGGGCTGGACTCACCAGCCCACTAACGGCTGGTGCGCCACCCATAGGCCCATTAGGTCCTCTTCCGGGTGAATGGCCCCTCCCGGTAAAACCCCGGAACCCATTCGTCACTCCCGGTACTTTACCGATAATGCCCGAAATCTTTCGGAAGCCAAATGCAACATTCCTATATATCAATCTTTACCTCCGGACCATTCCGGAGCTCCTCGTGACGTACGAGATCTCATTCGGGACTCCAACAACTTTCGGTCACCAACATACATAACTCAATACTACCGAAACGTCACCGAACCTTAAGCGTGCGGACCCTGTGGGTTCGAGAACTATGTAGACATGACCAAGACACTCTCCGGTCAATATCCAATAGAGGGACCTGGATTCCCATATTGGATCCTACATATTCTATGAAGATCTTACCGGTTGAACCTCTATGTCAAGGATTCAGTTAATCCCGTATGTTGTTCCCTTTGTCCTTCAGTATGTTACTAGCCCGAGATTCGATCGTCGGTATCTCCATACCTATTTCAATCTCGTTATCGGCAAATCTCTTTACCCGTTCCGTAATATAAGACCACGTGGCTAACTCTTAGTCACGTTGCTTGCAAGGCTTGTGTGTGATGTGTATTATCGAGTGGGCCCCGAGATACCTCTCCGTCATATGGAGTAACAAATCCCAGTCTCGATCCATGCTAACTCAACGGACACCTTCGGATATACCTGTAGAGCACATTTTTAGTTATCCAGTTACGTTGCGACGTTTGATACACACAAGGCATTCCTCCGGCGTCACTGAGTTACATGATCTCGTGCTCATAGGAACGTATACTTGACATGGAGAAAACAATAGCAACAAAATGACACGATCACATGCTACGTTTATAGTTTGGGTCTTTTCCATCACATCATTCTTCTAATGATGTGATTCTGTTATCAAGTGACAACACTTGTCTATGGCTAAGAAACCTCAACAATCTTTGATCAGCGAGCTAGTCAACCAGGGGCTCACGAGGGACATTGTTTTGTCTATATATTCACACATGCATTTGTGTTTCCATTCAATAGAATTATAGCATGGATAATAAACAATTATATTAAAACAGGAAATATAATAATAACTATTTTATTATTGCCTCTAGGGCATATTTCCAACACATCGCTCCTCCACCGCGAGATGGAGGAGTATGACCGTAGGCAGGCGCTCCTCCACCACGGGTTGTCCTACGGCTCCTGCGTTGCGGGCTGTCCTACGGCTCCTCGGCTAGTGCCTCGAGCTCGCAAACGTTGCTGACGTCGTTCAAAAGAGAGCCCGAGGATCTCCCGCTGCTACGCGCGGCGAATAGGGAGCCAGAAACGTAGCCGGAGCGGTGGGGCGTCATCGGGCCGGAGAATTAACTCCCCCCTGATAGAGGTAGATGCCATTGAGGCGATCATCATCGTGAGCTTTGCATGGGAGGAGGAGGAGGAGCGGCGTCGACGAGACGGCGATATCGCATGATCTTCCTTGAGCACGGGCTCACGGAGACGCAGGAGTTCGTCGCCAACCAAGAAGAGTGGTGCCTTGTAGCCAAGCAACATGACGAGGTCTATGTCGACCTCATCTCCGACGATGAGGACTGAGTTCCTCCGCCGCCGCAGCGTCGCCACCGCGATCCCTTGGCTTCGATGAGCCAAATTTTGTACATCAAGGTTAAGGTGGCGCGTGGCCTCCAAAATTATCCTTGATCACCCTATACCCTCGAACACTTAGGTAGCCAACTTGGTGAAATTATCCATAACTGTTTGCTTGGTGGGGCTAAACACTTCTCTTTGTTAGAGCAGGAAAGAGTTGTTGCATGGGCTGGATGGAACTTCACAAGAGGCTTTGTCAATGTACTTTTAAACCTCTTTATGTAAGGGTTCTTCGAGTTTTATAATGATATTGTTATGTGTTTGGTATGTGTGCATCTTAGAATGAAAATGCTCATTACAGTACAACTTTATGTCACATATACATATTCATAGTTTGCACAAGATATCAAATATTCTTGAGTCCTTATCTTAAGGGTGTAATAATTTACTTATTTCGAAAAACTAACAACTCGTAATGGAGATAAATAAGCATCTACAACTGGAAACTAGAACGTCGTATCCAATACATTGCGGTCAAAAATTTGTATCCAATTTAATGTATGTAGTGAATTAGTTATTTAGTACCTAGTGGAGGAATAGCAGCAAGACACGGCTTTTGGAACTAGGTTGTCTTCTGCCTTTGTGGTAGGGGTGGTATCGCTTGTGTTGGCACCTATGTAACATATGTGTGACTCTCCTTTTTATCATAATATAAAAGGCACGCAATGCTATTGCGTCTTCTTGAAAAAGACTTGGCTTGAGCCGAATAATCAACTGTATTACATTGATCAAGTTGTTGCTTGTTCCAAGAGTTCAGGTTACCAGTAACAGTTTACACAGTTAAGGTTTTGCATCATAATTCTTAATTCTAAAATACTAATTCACCATCTATTTTTCTCGCAATGCCACACCAACAAGCCGTATACGTGGTCGTAAGTTACATTTAATGCACTAAAGTCTATCCATACAATCATGCCACCTCAACCAAACATGCATGACACGCATAAGCTAATTCATTTGCACTAATTTTTGTGTGGTGATTTTTTTTAGAAAAGGAGGCGTCGCCCCGGCCTCTGCATCGAGTGATGCATGCAGCCTTTTATTAAACATGAAATCAGTCTGAATCAAGTACAAAGTGGTCTCAAAAAAGAAAAAAAAGAGATACACGACGTCTATCGCGCCACAACCGATGATTACAATAGGCCTAGATTACTATCTACCTATCCTATTAATATGTCGCCATCCAAATCGGTTGAAAATACCCTCAGCTACCATCTCCCAACGGACACACCCAGTAACCAAAGGCTCCCTGACTTCCACAGGAGTGAGTAAGGACCACGTGCGGATCAAGGCAGTAGCCCTGAAGATGATCTGCAAAAAGTGAACATATCTTTGTCTGTTAAATACTAGATCATTTATGCAGTTCCATGCAGCCCACAACAGGGCACATATTCCAACCCGAATAAGTTTAGCGTAATCAACATTAACCCCCTCCAGCCACGTCCCAAATAACATGTTAATGCTAGTAGGAGGAGAAATGTTAAAAGCAATATGTATCGAGCGCCATAAAAGTTTAGCCATAGGACAATCTAGAAAGAGGTGCTTAATATTTTCTTTATTCTAACATAAGCTGCATCTTTGATTTCCTTTCCAATTTCACTTAGCCAAGTTATCCTTAGTTAAAACAACTCCTTTGTGAACAAACCACATGAAGATTTTTATCTTAAGAGGAACCTTGACCTTCCATATATGCATGGATTTTGGAATAGGTGAAGAATCTATGAGATGCACATACATAGATTTTACAGAAAATATACCATTAGTGGTCAGCCTCCATTGAACACTATCAGGGCAGTCAGAAAGGCTAATGTTCATCAACCTTCTGACTAGATGCAGCCATCTAATCCATCTATCACCAATCTACGGAACTGGATATTTAGAGGAATCTCACGCAATACTGTCGCAACGGACGTCTGTCTGCGTTGGGCAATATTGTAAAGCTGCGGATACTGAATAGCCAAGGGATCCTCCCCTAGCCATGTATCTTCCCAGAATCTAGTTGATTCACCATTACCTATGATAAACTTAGTTTTGTTAAAGAATGCAGTTTTTGACCTCATCAGACCCTTCCAGAAAGGTGAGTCACCCGGTCTCGCGGTTACCTGAGCTAAGGTCTTGTGTTGTAGGTACTTGTTCTTCAGAATTTGTACCCACATACCTTCTATTTCCACAGATAATCTGAATAACCATTTGCTAAGTAGACATCTGTTCTTAACCTCTAAATTTTCAATCCCCAAACCTCCTTGTTCCTTCGGTCTACAGATAATATCCCATCTGGCCAGCCTATACTTGGTCTTGACCTCATCACTCTGCCAGAAAAACCTTGACCGATAGAAATCCAACCTTTTCCGCACCCCAAGTGGTACTTCAAAAAAGGACAGAAGAAACATAGGCATGCTTGATAATACCGAATTAACAAGTACCAAACGTCCTCCATAGGATAAAAGCTTGCCTTTCCAGCAGCTTATTTTTTTTCAAATCGGTATTCGATACATTTCCACTCCTTATTTGTCAACTTTCGGTGATGAATAGGGATCCCTAAGTACATGAAAGATAGATTACCACCCTCACAACCAAAAAGTTGATTATAAGTGAGTTGTTCTACTTTTGCGTTCCCAAAACAGAACAGTTCACTTTTATTAAAATTAATCTTCAGCCCAGATAGCTGCTCAAATAAGCACAATATGAGTTTCATGTTTCTGGCCTTTTTAAGATTATGCTCCATGAAAAGGATCGTGTCATCTGCATACTGTAGAATAGGGACACCCCATCCACTAGATGTGGTACTAGTCCCCCTACCAGGTCTTTATCATTAGCTCTCCTGATCATGAGTGCCAACATATCTGCAACAATGTTAAATAAAATAGGGGACATAGGGTCACCTTGTCTAAGACCCTTTAGTGTCTGAAAGAAATGACCCACATCATCATTTACTTTAATACCAACACTTCCTTGTTTTATAAAACAATCGATATGCTTACGCCATATCTCACCAAACCCCTTCATACGTAGGGTTTGTTGCAGAAAAGACCATTTCACTTTGTCGTATGCTTTTTCAAAATCTACTTTGAATAACACTCCGTCTAGTTTCTTGGAGTGCAACTCATGCAAAGTCTCGTGCAAGACGACGACCCCTTCAAGAATGTTACGTCCAGGCATGAAGGCCGTCTGCGTAGATTGCACCACCGAATGGGCCATCTTAGTTAGCCTATCCGTTCCCACCTTTGTGAAAATTTTGAAGCTAACGTTCAACAGACAAATCGGACGAAATTGTTCAATCCGCGTAGCACCCTCCTTCTTTGGTAGCAACGTAATGGTACCAAAATTTAGGTGAAAGAGTTGTAAGCGTCCAGAGAACAAGTCATGAAACATCGACATAAGGTCTTTCTTGATAATATGCCAACATTTCTTATAAAACTCAGCCGGAAACCCATCCGGACCGGGAGCTTTTCCGTTCTTCATACCCTCAATAGCCTGTAGCACCTCTTTCTCTAAGAATGGAGCGGATAAACACTCATTATCGGCCTGTCCGACTTGAGGAATATCCTCTACCCGATGCTCATCCATAGACACAAAACTATGATCCGGAGCACCAAACAACTGTTTATAGTAGTTTGAGATATACAATTTTAGATTCTCATGACCTACTATTGTACCCTCATCTTGCTCTAGCTATAAAATTCTATTTTTCCTATGCTTGCCATTTGCAATTAAGTGGAAAGTTTTGGTGTTGTTGTCCCCTTGGACTATTGCCCTTACTTTGGCTCTAAGTGCCCATTTCATTTCATCCTCTCGAAGGAGGACTCGTACTCGTTGTTCAGCCTCGTTCTTCGAAGACCTTTCATTTTCATCCAACACGCAGGTCTCTGCTTTACGATCCAGGTCATCTATAAATTTGAGAAGTCGATCTTGCTCATCCTTATAGATCCCAGAGACATTCTTAGCCCACCCTCTTAAAAATTGTCTAAGATGTCGGATCTTGTTTTGCCATATGTCCACACTTGACTTCCCCCCCCCCCCCCACTTCCTTGTTCCATTTCCTAGCAATTATGTCCATAAAGCCCTCACGTGTGAACCAACTTGATTCAAAAGAGAAACCATCTTTTTCCCCATGTGAGTGGCATTACCAGAGTCTAGCAGAAGTGGAGTGAGATATAGCCCTTTGAAGTGCACATACCGTAACTAGTGGGAACTTCTGTTCCCACTCAACGCTAGTAAGCACCCTGTCCAACTTTTCAAAAGTCTGGTTTTGTAGAGAGTTCCCCAGGTATATTTCCTACCTGAGAGATCAATCTCCCTTAGGTCTAGGCTCTCTATAATTGTGTTGAACATAAAGGGCCATCTGCCATCGAAATTATCATTGTTTTTTTATCAGCACACCTGATGATATTGAAATCACCCCCTACCAACAATGGTAGTTTCTCGTCACAAATCCGAACTAGATCAGCAAGAAAGTCGGGTTTATGCTCCGTCTGGGCTGCACCATAAACAGCAATAAGAGCCCATTGAAACCCGTCTCCCTTAGATTGAATCCGAAATCTGACTGTAAACTCCCCCAACACCACTTCTCGCACTTGAAGGGTGTCGCAACGTACTCCAAGTAAGATCCCACCGGACCTTCCTCTTGGAGGAAGACAGTGCCAGTCAAAATCAACTCCAGCTGATAAAGAGCTTAGGAATTGCGATGTGAAATTATCCCGCCCTGTCTCCATCAGCGCGATAAAGTCAAGACTATGCTCTAAAGTCACCTCTGCTAGGAACCGAATTTTAGCCAAGTCTCTCAGACCTCTGCTATTCCAAAAAATTCCTCTCATGTTTCATCATAGAATTTTTTGGCAGTCTTAAATCTAGCACTTCTACGCACTGCAGAAAGCGGATACACCTTCCGTTTCCAAGTCCGTTTTGGCTTTTCAGAAGCAAACACCTGGTCCATATAACGAGGTATTTCTGTGCCAACATCATTAAGTTGTCTATTGGGTAGGTGTTGATGATGAAGATCTTCCTGTCCCTCCTCTAGAGCATCGGTTGGGACTAAATTTTCACAAAGCAAATTCAGCCCCCCCATTTTAGTTATCTCAGCATCGTTCATTGGTTGCAGTGCAGCTAAGTTTCGAATAATATCTAAAGCCCTATTGAATTCTAGGTCTAGTAGGTCATTAATAGATTTTGAAACTTCTTTACTCGTGTTACCCAAGGTAACCCCAAAGGAAACAACATTATCGATAATTTCATGCGGTAAAAAATGAAGAATAGAATGTTCTATGTTAATTGACATACCTGACGAATTCTGAACATCCTTCATTTTCGCTGCCCGCATTGCACGACCCATCTGCAACTCATCCGCATCCGGCTGAGTCTGGACCCGCTGACTGGACCTTCTATCCGGAGTCATCGGATTCGGAATCCCGCCAAAAGCTATAACTTCGTCAACAGAGAACGATGCAGACTCTTGCTCGGTTGCAACCACATGAACAGTCTCTGTGTCCACCTTGGACACTAGGTCCGATCCAGCCAAGAGGACCGAAGCAGTGATAGGAAAAGAAGTGTCGGCTGGCACCCCTCCTTCCAGCGCGATGCCCAGGGGTGCGTCAGGCACGCCAGATGTGCAGCTCCCCTCGCGCGCCGAGCTGCCAACTGACTTTGCTCTAGCTCCTCCTTCCAGCGGGGCGATGCCCTTGGTTGCGTCAGGCTCGCCAGATGAGCAGCCCCCCTCGCGTGCCAAGCTACCAGCCGACTTAGCTCCAGCAAGATACTCCCCTAAAGACACAGCCAGCAACACCTGCTTGGGTTACGCAATTGTAAGATCCGCCTTACTCCGAGGGTTCTTCCCTAGGAACCTTGGCAGCCTAGCCCGAAGCTGTCCCTCCTTGTCTGCCACCCCACGTGCTCCACCAACTCTAGCTGGCGCAGAAGCGGGTTCGAAAGAACCAAATCTCAGCTCGTCCGAAGGTGCATTAGCCGAGCGAGTACCTCCTGTACCTGTACTAGGCGAAGACTGTGGGAGTTTCGGCTCCTTAGTATGCTCAGTCGGAAGATGATGTTTTTCTGACTCCCTTGAACCAGCCGCATCATCTCCATCTGTCAGATGGACGTCCTTGTCCGTCCCGCCCTCATCAAACAGTGGAGGACTCTCAATCTCGAGCTGGAGAGTATATCGCATCCCTGCATGAGTCCAAATGACCTCCTCCGAAACTAGCTCAAAATCAATCACACTAACCAGCAACCTCGCAACACCTTTAGCTCTAGTGAACACCATGTCCACTTCCTCTGTTTTGCCAATGAGCGACCCTAAACTCCAAGTAACCAGAAAATCATTGATCGCCTTGGATGGAGCTCGTGTAAAGCGAACCCAAATCTGGGGAAGAGGCACTCCTTGTGGCTCCTCGCTTTTCCAGGCATCAAACTCAAGCACATAGCTGGTACTAGGCACTCTGCACATGCCAAACTTGAGCAAGCGAGCCAAATCCTCTTTGCTGGGGAAAACTACCTTGAATACATTATCTGCAATCAACACTGGTTCCCACCTAAAAGTTGAGGATACCAGCTCCTTTAGCTGCTGCACCACGTGCTCAACTAACATATTTCCACGTGTCACAGTTACTGTACCAATAAAACCTGCATCCGGTGTGTGAATTGTTGCCGTAACATCCGACGACTCAAAGAACATCAATTCTTGACAACAAACACCATATATGGTCACCACCAGCATTTGTCCAATCGTAAGAGGACACTTAGTCGAACCGTGCTTGGGCTTCAAGCAAAACTCACAAAGCTCGGCCTTGCATTCAGAAGCAAAGTGACCCGTCTCACTGCATCGATAGCATGTCATCTTCTCTTTTTTTCGCGCCCATTTGGAGGGTCTATCACCTCCTTCCCCCTTGGCAACAACAATGCTCTGATCAGCCGGACTAGGATCAGCCACCTCCTTGACTGCCTCCTTCACCGTCGCCATGTTGGGTACATCTATCCCTGCCGGCGAATCTCGAGGAGGTATAGGAGGCTTCGGCTTCCTTCCTCCCCCTCTACCGCCCCAGTTCCGCCGGAAACCGCCTCTCTTCGGATGTGGGGTACCAGATGTCCCCGGAACAAATTTGCCTGGCGGTGCGTTAAACCCATTACCGCCACCTCCATTGTTCTGCCATGTGTATCCACGCCCACCTCCCGAGGATGAAGACCCACGATGCAGACCATCCCCGTAAGCATTCACCCCGTCATCGCCCCAGCGCCCACGCGACTGCTGCCTGTTAGCGTCGACCACAGCTTGAGCACCCGGCGGTGCAGCAGCAACCGGCGGCCTACCCGCTTGTGCGCTAGCCGAAGACGTCGTCCTACTCGCCTGCGTGGGGGGGGGGGTCGATTCCCCTGCCCCATCAGGCGCGGTGGAGGCTGCGACACTGGCGGCTGCTGGGGATGACCCCGTCCCTCCATGGGTTGTGGAGCAATACAGATGGGAGGCGGCACACGAGCTGCCCTTCCCACCTTCAACGAGGGGAATCCTTGCCTTGGTAATCGTGGAACCCTAGGTCCTGGCGGCAGTATGCTCTCGTGGCGCACAACGAAGTTGCATGGGTGAGTAACGATGGCTATTCGGGCTTCGGCCTGGTCGACAGCCCATGGCACTGCCTCGTTACCACAAGGATGAAAATCGCCACCAGGTTGGGCTGCGTCCTGGGCCATATACCCAGGTGCTTCGTAGCCCGAACCGGAGGGTGCCTCCTCAGGCCCGCAATCTATGCCCAAGGAATTCAAAAAATTCCTCCTAGAATCACGCGCTGAAGGAACCGACACCGTCGCCGCCGGCGGCTGAGCACTTTGGCTTTGATTTTTCTTCTTTTTCTTGACAAGATTCCAGCAGTTTTGATTGAAGAAATCGGAAAGAAAACAAGGCTGGAGATTTACCTTCGGGATCGGTCCGATCCATGGTTTAATCCCCTTAGATGGTCCCATGTTGTTCTTCACCATCGGAAGAGCTGATCCAAATGTGCAGCCATGAGTGATCGTCGCCGGCGGCTTCTTCTTCACCATCTGGAAATCTGCCGTTGACTTGCTCCCATTCGCAATCGTAGCCGGCAACATCGAGGTGGGACTCGCGAGGCCATCAGAAGAAGGGCTAGCTATCTCAACCTCATCTTCATCTTGTTCGTCCTGGTCAGCCAAGACCCAAAACCTGCCTCCAAATCTAGTAGAATCAATGGTAATATCGCATACCTTGGCTGGTTCGTAGTCGACCTTTCTCGGTGTCCATAGGCTGCGCACGGACACTCTGAATCCATCTATCTCCAGCTCGTCCCCAACCTTGGAATTTTCCTGTTGTTGCAAATATTTACCAGCCAATATGTCATGTTCATCGTCTCTCACCGTGATCCAACGCGAACCCTTGTGGAGGTAGATGAATCCAGGACGTTTGGCCCCTGAAACTCGATCAGTGTCGACGTAGGAAATCTTCCATCGTCGATGAGAATCACCCTCATCAGTAGACGCATCTGCAAGGAGATCAGACTCGGTCTCTACGCGGCGATCTGCAGAGAGATCCGTCCCAGCGATCTCACAGATCACCAGGCCGCCCGCCTCGGGTGATTTCGCCTCTGACGACATCTCCTCCTTGTGCAGCCTGGTGAACCCGGTGACCGCCTTGCCGGACGGGGCCGGACGGCCGCCGCCCGCGGACGCGCGCGGGGGGCACGCGAACTCCCCACTCGGTGCCGAACGGGCCTCGCCAACGGCGTCAGGATCCGTTCGTTCAGGATCGATCCATCGCCATGACCGTCGATCATTTTTTTGTGTGTGTGGTGATGAGTGGTATATATGTTGGACGCTTGGAGCAAATATTTGTAGTTCATGCTTCACAGCTGTGTTAAAAATGGCACTCCTTTGTTTTTTTGGGTAAAAACGACACTCTGTTAGCTTCAATTTAGAAGTTTTTCTCTTGTTATACATTATTCTTTCATGTGCTTCATATGTTTTATTGTTTCTATATAAGTCTAGAGATCTTATGTTTTCTTTTGCATTCGTTTATTTGTTTTTCTGCACATATTTATGAATCTGTTTTTCCAATGTTTCCGTGGCAACGCGTGATGCGTCTTGCCATGATTTTGTTTGCGCTGCAGGTGGTACATTGGGAATTTCCCATTCATTCTTATGCATTTTTTTTCTCTATTGGATCAAGGCGTTTGTGTAACAAAAAATCGATGGGTTGCCTGTTCTTCAAGAAAGAACAAACTATTGGGTCGACGCATCAAGCCATCGCGACATTCGAAATTAACAACACAGACACCACATCACAGAAATTAGCTCGTCGGTGGCTGGGCTAGCACAAGGTGACAAAATATTCACAAGCAAAAATGTTGAATGTAACAGCGAAAGATTCCAGAGCACAGAGAGAAAATATGAGAAAGATGCATCCGGCCGTATGTATCATTTCCACAAGCTTAGATCAAATGCGAACACAGATGAAAGGCCAAGAACAAGAACAGGAAGGGGGGAAATTACAGGGGGAGGACGCTAGCATCCGCGGGGGCAGAGACAAAACACTAGCTCTAGCGGTACTTCCTGGACGAGGAGTTCATGAACCGGATGCACTCTTCCACGGCTTCGCTCTTGTGCGAGTCATCGGCGACGACCACCGGCCCGGACTGCCGCCTGCTACTGTTCCTTGCCGGCGTGCACTCGGGCGAGCGCGAGGCGGCGCTGGAGCTGGAAGAAGCTCTCCTGCTCGGCGCCGACCAGAAGGCCGTGACGACGCTGACCCTGGCGCGCCGGTAGAGCCTCGCGGCCGTCCACCGCGCGGTCCTGAGCAGGCGGCAGGCTCCCCGCGGGTGCCTCGGCAGGGCGTCCCGTTCCGAGGGCGGCGCCGCCCGGCCGCTGGACCTGCTGGCCTGGCGGGAGAACATGGGGTTGCCGCTGGTGGTGGTCTCCGGGCTGATCCTGGTGCACTCGCTGCCCTTCCTCATTGCCGACGGGATGGATGCCTTGCCTTGCCTTGCCTAGCCTAGGTTGCTTGCTAGCCCAAGATGGCGGGTCAGTGTCTACGTATCGCACCAGCACCAGGGTGGCCTAGGCACGCCCCGTTTTATACTATGATGAGGCAAGGCAGGAGTATCTACTATCTATCTATGTAGCCTGCCTGCTGAAAGGAAAAGCAGGCCTGTACTGCTGCAAGAGTATGTGACAAGAGCATGAAAGGCACGGTTCAGAAGAAAAAGAAAAAGAGGCAAAGCGGGGGAGACAAGCTAGTGAAAGGAAAGCTTGGTCTAATTGACCGCCAAAATGGTAGTCCTGCCGATCAGATCACGCAACCCGATGATGAAGAGGTGTACGCATTACCTCTTCCAGATCCTTCAACACATGACCGCCATGACTGCAGTATATTCTTGTTGCCTAGCGGTGGTGGTGGTGGTGGCCCGAGAATATCTCCCGTGGAAGCGAGCAGATCCCGCGAGGCCGACCCAACCGAGGTGCCCTGAATGGGAGAGGAGAGAAAAGGGAAAGGGAAGGGAGGAAAGGGCCGCGGTCGATGCAGCGAGGGAAGCGCTGGACCGGGCGGCTCTTTTGAGGCCGGCAGGCCGGACCCCCTGCCCGCCCCGCCCAATGGCGCCGCGCAAGGCGACGCCCCGCCGCGGACAGGGCCGGGGGAACATGGAATTGACGGGGCGGGGGCACGCGACGGTGCTCTCGCTCGCCGCGACGCGCGCCGTTCGAGGCACGGTGGCATGGGACGCGACGTGTGCGGCATGGCGCGGACGACCGGACCGGTGGCCGCCGCGGGCGCCAATCATTGCGAGGTCGCGGGGGACGTTTTCTCTCGGGAAACGGGATCGCTCGCTACTGATCGATCGACGACGGGGTGGCAGGGGGGGCCCGGCCTGCTGTGTGCCTGCTCCGGCGGACAGATCGCTGCGGGGCTGCAGTACGGCGGCGTGGCGGCAGGCAGCCCTGGCTCTGCATGCGGTCGTCTTTCGCGCGCTCGTTGCTTTCGCTGCAGCTCGCTTCGGATGCTGACTGTTCCGGCCGACGTGTCCTCATACAGGCTTCATGGTGTGACGGCTCACCTTGGAGACCGGGAGGTGCGGTTTTTCTTGTCGTTTCGTTTCCAGAGTCCATCCCTACGCTTGCTTTGACTGGACCCGCCACGTACCGTTCGATTCTCAAATTCAGGTCTGCATGATTTGACTGTGTTAGAGCATCCGCAGCAGTTTGTATGTTAAGTTGTTGGTAAATCTGTCCACATCAGCAACCAACAACACAACATACAAGCTCTCCAATGGACCGTATGTTAAGCTGTATGTAATTAAGAGAGAGAATATAGCAGAAGCATTAAATTAGTAGAGGAAGCACATGATCACCAGTGCAACACATCTTTGTAACCATAGATGATGCCTTGCTTGCAAGCACATACATAACGAAAAATCTTCAAACTGGGATAGCACTACAGCCGACAAAGTTTAACAAAAGTAGAAATTCTTGCAAAATAACATAGTACCAGTGCACTCTATTTTTGTTCTTACATAAAAGGCCACAAGGTCAAACAAAAAGACTGATTCGCAAAAGAGTAATCAACTAAATGAAATAAGGCAAAGGTTTCCTGCGGTTGCAAACTCCAATAAGCTGCCATGAACCTCTTCATTTTTCTAAATGCCATGAATCGCTTGACTTTGCCAATCCCAGCCTGAAAAATAAGAGATAGAAAAGAACAATCACACGACTACTCTTAACTTTTTTCAGTTGTACAAATAAGATATCACATTCTAAGAGTATGAGGAAATGTTTTTTTCCTATAGAGAAGCTATACCTAATTATTTAGCTAATTGCCAAATCTCTTCCAAATGTGCTCAACCAAGTCCCTCTTGAGTTGCGTATGTGTTGAGCGATCACGAATTCCAGCATTTCTCCGAAGAACATCAGCAAAGCATGTGTTACCACCTACCTTCATTTCTGGAGGTAACACAACTGATGACCCCGGAGTCTCATTCAAGTCAAGAGGAGTGGTGACCATTTCCCTCTCATCTTCAACTATCATATTGTGAAGAATGATGCATGCTTTCATAATATTTCCAATAGATGCTCGCGACCATAATCGTGCTGGACGACGCACAATGGAGAAGCGAGATTGCAAGACCCCGAATGCACGTTCAATATCCTTCCTAGCTCCTTCTTGAAGTTGTGCAAACCGCTTGTCCTTTTCTGTTTGGGGGAGTGGAATTGTCTTGACGAAGGCAGCCCATTCTGGGTATATGCCATCCGCAAGATAGTAGCCAGTATTGTACCGCCTCTCAAATGAGTCAGACTTGCTATGGAATGTAGAGATGGTGCTCTGCTTGTGCACAGTGTGGTGCATTATATAGAGTTGGAGGTAGGTAGTACAATAGACTAGTGCAGTACAAGTCAACATGTTGAAAATACTGCCTAGTATTGGGATTGCAAGGTAGTATTGGGACTGTATACAGTCAAGGCATTAACACAAGCATAAATTTTCTAACTACATAGTAGTTTGGTACGGTCAAGGCATTTAACACAAGCAGTATGGTCAAATAAAATGGCCAATTTTTAGAGGAAATAAAACAACCATTTGATTCAGCTAATTAAATTCATACCTCAGTCCGATGCACCAAATAACTTCTCTGACATAGACTTCAAAGCTTTCACATGCTCGGCTTTCAACTCGGCCGACATACTTGTTGTGTCTTGTGAAAAGAGCCACTTGAACGTATCCAACATTTTTGCCTCTTTTTTCTCCTTAGCTGCAACAGCATTGAGCCTTGCCACTTCAACCATATCATTTCGACCCTTGTTAGCTTCAGCCTGAGCAGCCATGAACTTGTCGAGCTTATCCTCCATCTCATCAATTTCTATTCCAATCAACGTCTTCCCTTTGCCTTTAGCAGTGTTCTTCTGTTCAGTCTTAGCAGTCTTGTTCCCTGGTGGGCGTGAAATATCTTCATCTGAATCCAACTCCTCTAATGGTTCCACAATCTCTGAAGCCTTTCTTTTCTTCAACTTGTGAAGCATCTGCATGTATGTCTCCCATTTTGGCCAACCTTCAACAACCTTCCAACAGTGCATGTATTTGAATTGTCCTTGTTTATAGTCTTCCTCATAGAATTTCAATGCTTTCTCCTGCAACTGTAAATCTGATTGTCCGCTAGCATAAATTCCAGTAGCCTTTTGCCAAGAGGCAGCAAACCAACCAACTTTTTTGTTAACTCGATGAAAACGATCCTTTACTTGGTTCATTTCCCTCTTTCTATTTTTTGGAGTGGTGCTGTTGTACGTAGCAGTGACGTCTTGCCAATATCGGTCAGCTTTCTTACAATTTCCAGCTATTGGATCATTTGAGTTGTTCAACCATGCACTGAACTGCATGATTTAAAGAAAAATTAGTAATGTCCGAACATGATAAACGCTTATCATTTGAGTTGAATTAACTTACCAGTCTTTTGTCCTCTTCTTTTGTCCATGATAAACGCTTATCAGTCCTACATATTTCAACATTATCAGGAATCATGCCTTTGGCCATTGATGGATGTGGTGCCATAACTGGAGCATATGGAGGATGACCACCACCAATACTGATGTTGTGTGGCACGAGTGACTCATGAGAAGTTTGCGATGAAATAGCAGGAATCGACGGATTTTTAAAATAACTTAAGAAATCACCGGGTGGGTATGAATCCATTCCACTGCAAAATAATTATCAACAATCTGGTTAAGAAGTAATTATGCTCATATTAATAAAATACTCATATTTGTCTTCTAGTTATATCCAAAATTCAGAGAACGCTCCTCCGCCTCCGTATTCTGACTTGTTGCCGTACAACATCAGTTGGTGAAGCACTGATTATTATATAGCAAATATGTACGTCTTAAGATGATTGCTAACAGAACTGAACAGAAAAAATGACAATTTATTATATAGCAAATATTTTTAGCATAGAACTGTTATCAAACTCAGTGCTCCATGTGAGTATAACGAGTGGTTGTCGTGCGTACTTTACATTTTTGTATCATTCCACACCTGTGGGTTCAGAATACAAGTGCACACTGAAGAAACCAAAATCAACCATGGACTTAGTTGTACATGTGTACGTACCTGAAATCTTTCACGGGCATGAGAGGAGGAGATCCTGACGAACTCCAATAGCCGGGAGGAGTGGAGGTGCCCATGGTCTGCATGGAAGGAGCTATACCATAGGACGCAGCAACGTCGGGAGTCAGCGTGGGTTCGCTGGTAACAGCCGTTGCCGGCCACGAATACGGCGGCGGCGGCGGCGGCGCTTGAACCCTAGTTTGACGGCTCATGGTCAGAAGTTTGGGGCAAAGTGAAATTAAGAGATGAACGCGAGAGGGGATTTGATGGAGGCGGGAGCAGCAGGGCAATTTGGGCGCGAGCAGCAGAGTGATTTGGCGCGCCAAAGAGGAAATCGGGATATACACGCAGGAGAGGAGAAATTTTGGGGCGGCTACTCGCACCAGATCCAGACGACCCCACTTGAATGCTAAAGAAAGGAACGGGCTGGCCTCGGAGCTTGTGTCCGGAGCGTCGGTTCAGGATCATATGTTTTGGTTCTCTCTCTGCTATTATTACCTGCCATGTCACCAAAATAGTCTACGCGGCCAACTTACCAACGCTCATTATACGCCTGTTGGAGATGCCCTTAGAGCATCCGCAACAGTTTGTATGTTAAGTTGTTGGTAAATCTGTCCACATCAGCAACCAACAACACAACATACAAGCTCTCCAATGGACCGTATGTTAAGCTGTATGTAATTAAGAGAGAGAATATAGCAGAAGCATTAAATTAGTAGAGGAAGCACATGATCACCAGTGCAACACATCTTTGTAACCATAGATGATGCCTTGCTTGCAAGCACATACATAACGAAAAATCTTCAAACTGGGATAGCACTACAGCCGACAAAGTTTAACAAAAGTAGAAATTCTTGCAAAATAACATAGTACCAGTGCACTCTATTTTTGTTCTTACATAAAAGGCCACAAGGTCAAACAAAAAGACTGATTCGCAAAAGAGTAATCAACTAAATGAAATAAGGCAAAGGTTTCCTGCGGTTGCAAACTCCAATAAGCTGCCATGAACCTCTTCATTTTTCTAAATGCCATGAATCGCTTGACTTTGCCAATCCCAGCCTGAAAAATAAGAGATAGAAAAGAACAATCACACGACTACTCTTAACTTTTTTCAGTTGTACAAATAAGATATCACATTCTAAGAGTATGAGGAAATGTTTTTTTCCTATAGAGAAGCTATACCTAATTATTTAGCTAATTGCCAAATCTCTTCCAAATGTGCTCAACCAAGTCCCTCTTGAGTTGCGTATGTGTTGAGCGATCACGAATTCCAGCATTTCTTCGAAGAACATCAGCAAAGCATGTGTTACCACCTACCTTCATTTATGGAGGTAACACAACTGATGACCCCGGAGTCTCATTCAAGTCAAGAGGAGTGGTGACCATTTCCCTCTCATCTTCAACTATCATATTGTGAAGAATGATGCATGCTTTCATAATATTTCCAATAGATGCTCGCGACCATAATCGTGCTGGACGACGCACAATGGAGAAGCGAGATTGCAAGACCCCGAATGCACGTTCAATATCCTTCCTAGCTCCTTCTTGAAGTTGTGCAAACCGCTTGTCCTTTTCTGTTTGGGGGAGTGGAATTGTCTTGACGAAGGCAGCCCATTCTGGGTATATGCCATCCGCAAGATAGTAGCCAGTATTGTACCGCCTCTCAAATGAGTCAGACTTGCTATGGAATGTAGAGATGGTGCTCTGCTTGTGCACAGTGTGGTGCATTATATAGAGTTGGAGGTAGGTAGTACAATAGACTAGTGCAGTACAAGTCAACATGTTGAAAATACTGCCTAGTATTGGGATTGCAAGGTAGTATTGGGACTGTATACAGTCAAGGCATTAACACAAGCATAAATTTTCTAACTACATAGTAGTTTGGTACGGTCAAGGCATTTAACACAAGCAGTATGGTCAAATAAAATGGCCAATTTTTAGAGGAAATAAAACAACCATTTGATTCAGCTAATTAAATTCATACCTCAGTCCGATGCACCAAATAACTTCTCTGACATAGACTTCAAAGCTTTCACATGCTCGGCTTTCAACTCGGCCGACATACTTGTTGTGTCTTGTGAAAAGAGCCACTTGAACGTATCCAACATTTTTGCCTCTTTTTTCTCCTTAGCTGCAACAGCATTGAGCCTTGCCACTTCAACCATATCATTTCGACCCTTGTTAGCTTCAGCCTGAGCAGCCATGAACTTGTCGAGCTTATCCTCCATCTCATCAATTTCTATTCCAATCAACGTCTTCCCTTTGCCTTTAGCAGTGTTCTTCTGTTCAGTCTTAGCAGTCTTGTTCCCTGGTGGGCGTGAAATATCTTCATCTGAATCCAACTCCTCTAATGGTTCCACAATCTCTGAAGCCTTTCTTTTCTTCAACTTGTGAAGCATCTGCATGTATGTCTCCCATTTTGGCCAACCTTCAACAACCTTCCAACAGTGCATGTATTTGAATTGTCCTTGTTTATAGTCTTCCTCATAGAATTTCAATGCTTTCTCCTGCAACTGTAAATCTGATTGTCCGCTAGCATAAATTCCAGTAGCCTTTTGCCAAGAGGCAGCAAACCAACCAACTTTTTTGTTAACTCGATGAAAACGATCCTTTACTTGGTTCATTTCCCTCTTTCTATTTTTTGGAGTGGTGCTGTTGTACGTAGCAGTGACGTCTTGCCAATATCGGTCAGCTTTCTTACAATTTCCAGCTATTGGATCATTTGAGTTGTTCAACCATGCACTGAACTGCATGATTTAAAGAAAAATTAGTAATGTCCGAACATGATAAACGCTTATCATTTGAGTTGAATTAACTTACCAGTCTTTTGTCCTCTTCTTTTGTCCATGATAAACGCTTATCAGTCCTACATATTTCAACATTATCAGGAATCATGCCTTTGGCCATTGATGGATGTGGTGCCATAACTGGAGCATATGGAGGATGACCACCACCAATACTGATGTTGTGTGGCACGAGTGACTCATGAGAAGTTTGCGATGAAATAGCAGGAATCGACGGATTTTTAAAATAACTTAAGAAATCACCGGGTGGGTATGAATCCATTCCACTGCAAAATAATTATCAACAATCTGGTTAAGAAGTAATTATGCTCATATTAATAAAATACTCATATTTGTCTTCTAGTTATATCCAAAATTCAGAGAACGCTCCTCCGCCTCCGTATTCTGACTTGTTGCCGTACAACATCAGTTGGTGAAGCACCGATTATTATATAGCAAATATGTACGTCTTAAGATGATTGCTAACAGAACTGAACAGAAAAAATGACAATTTATTATATAGCAAATATTTTTAGCATAGAACTGTTATCAAACTCAGTGCTCCATGTGAGTATAACGAGTGGTTGTCGTGCGTACTTTACATTTTTGTATCATTCCACACCTGTGGGTTCAGAATACAAGTGCACACTGAAGAAACCAAAATCAACCATGGACTTAGTTGTACATGTGTACGTACCTGAAATCTTTCACGGGCATGAGGGGAGGAGATCCTGACGAACTCCAATAGTCGGGAGGAGTGGAGGTGCCCATGGTCTGCATGGAAGGAGCTATACCATAGGACGCAGCAACGTCGGGAGTCAGCGTGGGTTCGCTGGTAACAGCCGTTGCCGGCCACGAATACGGCGGCGGCGGCGGCGGCGCTTGAACCCTAGTTTGGCGGCTCATGGTCAGAAGTTTGGGGCAAAGTGAAATTAAGAGATGAACGCGAGAGGGGATTTGATGGAGGCGGGAGCAGCAGGGCAATTTGGGCGCGAGCAGCAGAGTGATTTGGCGCGCCAAAGAGGAAATCGGGATATACACGCAGGAGAGGAGAAATTTTGGGGCGGCTACTCGCACCAGATCCAGACGACCCCACTTGAATGCTAAAGAAAGGAACGGGCTGGCCTCGGAGCTTGTGTCCGGAGCGTCGGTTCAGGATCATACGTTTTGGTTCTCTCTCTGCTATTATTACCTGCCATGTCACCAAAATAGTCTACGTGGCCAACTTACCAACGCTCATCATACGCCTGTTGGAGATGCCCTTAGAATGAATCCTCATCCTCTTTCATTAGATACTAATGAATATGGATACATATACAAGAAGAAGAGATGCAATGAAGAGGCATCTATTCCGGAGAGATGACAGTAAAGGAAAGATTACCTCATAATTAACACATGTTAATTAAACTCTAACACTCCCCCTAATCTATCCTTGTTCATCCAGAATCATCATCTTGATTAGAGGCTCCTCCAAAAACCCTGTGGGAAAAATATGAGGAGTATAGTGTTTGATATGTTGCCAAAACTCCTTCAAAACCCAGTGGGAAAAATAAGGAGAAAATGTCGCAACATATATGGTTATTGTCTCCTTTAACTCAATACGAGAAAACTCATAGAATCAAGAGAACAATAAATATGTCGTATATACTTTCCTAAAATCCCCGGTGGGGAAAACTAAAAGTATGATATATGATCTTGTGTTTGATATTACCTCGTTAAAAACCTTCATGAGAACCTATATAGTAAACTCATGGAGGAAAAAAGAGTACAATATGATGCATTGAACATGAACAATTCAGGAAGATACTCCCCCTGATTCTTGCAAATTTCGAAGTCGGTCGTCACATACCAATTTCATGAAGATGTTTCTGGAATGTAAAAGTTGGTGGAGATTCTGTGACCAAATCAGTCACATGATTTGATTTGCAAGAAATGCAATATAGCGATATTGCTTATTACGTAACCTGTTTGCATCCGGGCAACACAAGCAACATTATCTTTAATATAATGGTTGGTGGATGTAGCCATGAGGTCTGTTTTTAAGACTCTTCATGAGAGGGCTACCACACTTAGTATGAACACTAAGCTTGTCTACGATCTGACATAGTGGGGATCTGATCGATGTATCCAATAATATCGGTGCTCACATTTCTGTGAAACTGAAAACCCAGGACAGGATGTTTGATGCCTTGGAGATATCGAAAGATATTCTTGAGTACCAACCAATTGTGTTTGGTGGATCCAATGGCATTATGGAACGTTGAGTCCCAATATCTCATTTCTATCATCTCTTGGTCTATGTCTAGAGAGTGAACTACCATGAGAGCTATGGATGGATAATATTTGTCCATAATGAATTTCCCTAATATATTATGGATATAGACAACATAGTATACCATAGTGTATAAATGAAGGTGCTCAAGTTGTAGCAACGAGCGGTATTTTGGTTTTCCCAAATCCTTCATTTTAAACTCCGTCATTTAGATGATTACATGTGTCGTCATTGCACACATACAAACATGGATAATCATCATTGTAGGAGTAATCCTTATGCATAAGGAACTCACTACGTCGGTTGTACCATATGTACCGACAACAATAAGTCGTATGGTGACTTACTGATTTTTACACAATGTATGTTGCAATTTGCATTTCAATTCAGAAGTGAGATTTCATCGGGAATCAATCATATATGTCTGAATCTAGTGAACCACATGGATATGTGATCACTACATCTATCAACTGCAAAGATAGATGATTATGTACTGCCAATGATATAAATTATCGGAAAGAGATTCCACCTCTGGAGAATAGTTGGGTATCTGCGTGAACCCTTGTGCTACAATACTTGCTCTATGTTTCACCACCTCGTTGTTCTCAATTCTGTTTCTAGAAGAAAACTGGTGTAGGTATTTCTTATGAATACCTTCTCACTACTGAGCAAGATCATTTCTACCTAGATTATACCCTTTGCTTGAGTTCAGTCCGAGTGTTGTTCACACTTTGCCATGGCCATGGTCTTTGGATCTGAATCATTTGCAAGGTTTTGCAATCTAGTTGAGAAATGTATGTCGACAATTGTAGACTTTCGATTATATGTTTCTTCAGAATCTATATATCAATATATAGTTGATGGAAATATCGTTACCCATGGTGACTGCTCGCGATTTCCCAATGCGATTGAGTCGGGTATTCCGATGTCCAAGTCATTATGTGCACTATGACCTGGGTTGGTGGAGGTTTCCCGTCCACTGGGTATACCACCCATTAGGTATCTGTCAATGTGAAGTTGACTTGCATTTACTGATTCATAGGCCTTGATATCCTTGCTTGCAAGAAGCTTAATCTTAATGTACTTTTGCCATACATCTCCCCCTGTTGCATCGAATGGGGAGTGGAGTGGTTTTTGTTGGTACCTCCACTCTTTCAGGCGTACTTTTGAAAGGATCGTAGGATTGTATGACACCTTTATATCGAGTAAATGAATCTGGCAGGTTATTTGCAATAATCGACGCATGGTTCAGATCTTTGAATACGTGAATTTGAGGCAGAAATGTGTTGAACATTCCACTAATTTCCTGGCATTCTTTATGGTACTTGAATTCTCCCCCTAATGCCTGGAAATATTCCTCATTGAATCAGCATACTGGCCTTGAATAACTCCCCATGTGAGGGGTTTGAGGTATTGACGGTAATACAGTTATTCCTCACATAGATCCCAACTATATGTTGAGGGGCCAATGATGTATGCCGGGTGGTGATATCGGTATGCAACCGAATTATCGCAGATGGGAAATACTTGGTAGATTTCCACGTATCAAAGATAGAGGGGAATAATATTATGCAGTTCTCTCATGAGCGTGTAAAACTGCATGACTCCAACGTAAAGTTGGTAAGTTGCAATTCCAAAGTAAAGATCATGTAATGAGCTTAATTCTTTGGATAAGATTCTACCAAACCATTTTGAGTCTAGACAAATAGGACAAATTGCTAACCTTCAATCCAAGGATCATAGAGAAGGCACTCAAGGAGAATTCTGCAATGTTATCCATTCGATTTGCTTGAAATCGATGTCAGGATAATGAGCCAATGGTTTCATGTGGATAAATCACACTTGAGACAATCGTATTAGATATGTCTTTTAAAACCATGGAATACCTGAATGGTCTAGTCAATGGATGGGAAGAGCCACTCACCTCGACTTGATGCGTTCAAGGAGTCTGGGTGGTTCAGCGTAGATTTTAAGGTGCGTGAGCCTTAAAATTAGCTTTCCTGTGTCACTTGTAGTACACATAAAATCCAATATTGTTAGAATTTAGCATCATAATAATCATAAACTATTGAAATTTCCGATAGTTCCGGTTTCAACCCAATATCTCGATGACCAAGGCGAGTATGCCGAGTTTGTCATGTACAAGACATTTTGGGGAACTGTCTTGGGCGCAACATGTGCTACGGGCTGTGTAGTATGTGTAGTACAATCCAGATGATACATAGAGAATGTGCTTGCCATATCCGTTGCATATGGTAAAGAGAAGTCATTTCTCTTTATTGTCATCATAAGTTTCTCTATGGAAACTGTTTTGACGGATATCTCTATAGTTTAGTAGGGTACGAGTTAAACCAAGAAGCAATAAAGGATCCTGACATTACTCGAGTACCCAGAGGGATAGTAAATATGGCTCAAGTTGAGCCAACAAATACCTCATCGCGTCTAGCGATTTTAAAGTATCTCCTTTCTCTCAATGAGAGTGAAAAACATTGGACTTCCCTGAGTATAGAGTTTGTGGTGCATATGTCCACAAGGCACATATCATTTTTCATTGGATTAACGGTCGTAGAAATCTATATATAGACATGAAGATTCTCAATATGAAAATCACAGTCAGATATATATAATACATATAAATGTATTTGTACCAATGTGTTGATACAATATATTGTGATATACAATATATGATGACAACAATACTTATGTTGTTGATACAACATCATAAATGGACATAAATAAATATTGAGCACTCAAGAGATTGAGAGACTACTCATAGTCTCCAAACATGTCAGTTGAGGCATAATCAACCACACGTTCTCCATGCCCATAGGGTCCCGTCATCATTAGTGATGTCAGGTTGAAGGTTGAAGTGAGCTTCAAGCCTTTTTCCTTGAGTTCATTGTGTCCCAGGAACTGCTAATACATAATACCCAGATGCTAAGATCTGAATCTAATGCCTTATGATATATAAGACACCATTTTTCTGTTAGCGGTGTGATCCTTACCAGAGGCCTGGATTGCACACTTTATCCTACGAGAGACAAGAGCGATCATGATGTCTATGGCCCAGATAGGGCAATGGTGGCCATTGAGGGCGAGTGCCTCAAATTCTATAGGCATATTTTACCGCTATGGGTAAACCAGAGATAATCAATTTACGGTTAGTAAATTAAAGACCATCATGGTTGATGTTGTAATGAACTTAACAAAATCAACGGGTATTCCAAGAAATTATCTTGAAACCATTAGTGTGAATCTCAAATTGCTAAATATGACACCTTGAAGATAATCTCCAAAATGGAGTAGATCTCGCAGCAGTGAGAGTATAATCTGATGAAATCAGTAGATACTTACTCGTAATGCCTTATGTCATGAATTAGTAAAATGTGTGGGAGAGCACTTTGTAAAGCAAACATAATATCGAAACGACAAAATGTAGGCTTTATCAGTAGTGGTGATAATCTGCAAAGCACTAGATCTACACACTACCTTATGGTCTCAAAAACATCAATCTGAAAAAGAACACTTGGGATTTTGCACATCAATTCTTGCTTGTATCAAGCCAAAAGCTCAATGAAGATGAATTGATTCTATTTGCAAGAAATTTAAAATCTCAATTGCAAAAAAACGTATTAATCTCAACATGTGTTTAACATGAAATTAGATACATCATAGAAATATTCCGGAATATCTCGTATTCAACGAAATAATAGTACTGCATAGGTACTCATATTATCTTTGCAAGAGATTAAAATTTCAATTGCAAATGGACGTAATTAATCTCGACACGTGATAAACGTGGACATATATTACGTCAACTTGAGATCTGGAATACATCTCAGTACTCAACAGATATATACTACTATTGCAATGAATAGTAATGATGTTGCAAACTTGATGCTAAAGTGAAAAACTTGAATTGTATAGACCTCAAATTAAATGAGATGATCTTGTAGCAAGTTGCAAGATAATTCAGCGAGGTGAATTAATATTTTGCGAGAGAAAATTAATCTTTATCGCAATGAGATTGTTTTGCGAGAAAAGAAAATTCCCAATCGCAAATCAATATTGTTGTGCGAGAAAACTTAATCTCAATCGCAATACGAAACATGTTGTAGGAAATGCTAGAGAGCAAATACATTGAACATGTCCTATATTCATACTTGCATTGCACAGGAAAAACCGTGGGCTAATCTGTAATTTATGGAGACTTAAATGCAAAATACAAATAAGTCAAATGACATTCTGCATACTGAACAAAGTCCAAGGACTAGATAGCAAATAACAGAGTGCAATCCATAAATACGCAGAATATGAGGCCTGAAATGCAAAAGGGGAAAAAGATAAGGTTCTCTATCGCTTCATGTGGGTGTGGCCTTGCATATGAATCAATTGATTTGTCTAGCTTTTCTCTAGCAGCCACGCTGTCAAATCCGTTAAGGGAGAAGCCATGACAGCGAGCAACCATGCCACAGAACACTCATGTGCCTTGAGGCATGAGATCGAGGCTGGCCCATTCGGGGTTGTTTTCTGCGCGTCGCGCTTGGACCTGGCAACCGCGGAGGGCGCCGTTGGCCACTGCACTTTGTGCAAGCAGAAGTTAAAGGCTCGGTCCGGCCGCTGTTGTCCTATGTGGGGGCTCCGGCAGTCGGTCGCCGCGCACACGCATTGGAGGGCCTGGGGATCTTGCCTGACGTCGCAGCCTCGCTTCAACACTAGGACGGACCATGCACCGGGAATCAGCCGCGCGGCGGGGCACCAACCGCTGCGCTATGAGCGGCTGTGGCGTGTGGAGATGGGACAGGCGCCGCCACGAGCAAAGCGTAGTTGGTTGTTGGCCAACGCCTTCGCCTATGTCATTCGCGAGAAGCTGCGATTCGGGCCCGGTGGCCGCTAGAGCCGTGTCGCTATAGGGCATCGCAGTGCCACGATCCGCGGGCCGAGCCATTGCTGGCTCCATTGGAGGGTTGCTGCCTTGCGGTCGGCCGTGAGATAGGGGTCGCCGCGCAGGCAGTTATCCAAGAGCATCGCCTCAGCGCGGCCGACTGGCGGAGTGCGGGCGGCCACGGCTTGGCGATGTCGGGCGCAGGCAAGCGAGTGCGCGGGGCGCAGCGCAGGCGCTGGGCGGAGCAGACGGGTAGGCGCGGTCAGGGATGGCCACGGACAGGCGCGGCTAGCGACGTCTACGGTCTGGTGTTGCCGGCCACGGCGCAAGCGGGCGCGGATGAGCACGGCCGGGCACGGGCAGCGCAGCCACGGCATGGCGGACGGGCGTCGACGCGGGCGCACGGCTGGGCGCGGGCACGGCGCGGAAGATCTTCTCTCCCCGGCGTTGTGCGGAACCGCCGTCTCGCCCATTCGTGTCTATCTCAGTATAGAGACTACGTGCTGATAACGTGTTAGAATGAATCCTCATCCTCTTTCATTAAATGAATATGGATATATATACAAAGAGAAGAGATGCAACGAAGAGGCATCTATTCGGGAGAGATGACAGTTACAAGGAGAGATTACCCCATAATTAACACATGTTAATTAAACTCTAACAGACTGCTCGGTTGCAAAATGGAAAAAAGATCAGTTTTTCTTGGGAAGTTACCTGACTGTTTTCTAGGGGAATCGGGAATGCCGACCGGATTTGCTTCGCATTGCATGGTTGACGAGCAAGCTTTACTGACGTTAACACGTCAAACAAACTTAACACTGCCTATGCTGATTTTGCGTGCTCGGACGAACACGTTATCTTCTGAAATCAGGCTGCGCGGCTCATCCAAACGGATTACCTTCGTGGCCGTCAAGTCCTGCTACCTACCCCTTGACTGAATGTCCAAATCTTGAGGCACAAGACAGGGACCGTTCATTCGGTTTCACTCATGACGTTCCCACAGAGAAAGTTTCACTCATACGTTTTTTTTACCCGACATATGGTCCAGTATATAAAAGACCAAAAGCACGGCGTGGTGGGTAGGAAAACATTCTACTCCAGTAGGTGTTGCCTTTCTTCTGGGAGGGTCTTCCATGATGCTGGATGCAGAGCCAAGGAAACTCGGCACGTTACAAAAGTTGCATTATTAGGGTCGTACTCCAGCAAAAAGGAAAAAACACGACCCAAAGGCGCTCTTCACCCAGGAACCTCGAAACGCAATCCAGAGTGCAGCCTTGACTGGCTCTCGCTTCTCACCGTCGTGATGGCCCATCTTTTTTCCTCTTTTTTTCTCTTCCAGCCCACGATGATGGGCTTTTCTTTTCCTTTTTTTTCATTTTACTTGATGGGACTGGACTACATGATAGATCCAGTCTGCTACATGAGTCCAGTAAGCATTTGGTTGCGGGAGGTCCTATCGGACGCGTTAGGCGTCAAATTGCTGCCGCTTCGCACAGAGGCGCGTCCTTTTCGGGCTTTGTGGGCCGCGCGCTTTTGTAACTGTTTCTAGCGCGCGTTTCAGCTGTTTCGTCTGTTTGGAAGTGTTACTCTGTTTTCTCCTTTTTCAGGTGTATTTGTTCCTTACAAATTTCAGGTGTTTGAATTGGAAACAGTAAGCAAGAAAGTATCATTGATTCTGCTGTTTCAACCTTCTTTACAACTCAAAGTAAGCAAGAAAGTATCACTGACTCAGCATGAAAACACATAAAATGTATCTTTTCGAAAAAAATCTACTACATGGAAACTGATTCTTCTTTTTGAATCTTCTTTCACTTGGTATTTTTTCTTTGCAGTGGAATATTCCTTGAAGTTGAAAGTAATAACAGCAATGAGACCCTTCAGAATAATAGGAAAATATGTTAGTTTGAAATATTGGAAAAAATAAATTTGGATAGGATTGCACGTGAACTCTTCTAGGATTCAAACTAGAGACTAACTGCTTGTGCATGAGTCCGGATGACCAGTCCACCTGTTGAATGTTGTTGACATAATAAGCAGAGCAGACAATAAAGTACTCCCTCTGTCCCAAAATAAGTGACGCAAATTTTGTACTAAGTTAGTACAAATTTTGTACTAAAGCAGCGACACTTATTTTGGGACGGAGGGAGTACTAAATTAAAATTGCAAACAATGTTTCCAATTTCGAACACTTCAATTAAGTTAGGAGTAATTTTAACAAACGCAAACGAAATTTAAAATTTCACATCATCTTTTCAAACTATGAAGAAATTTTCAACTTCCCAAGCATTTTTTGTAAATGTGAACATTTTTTGAATTTGTAAACAAAACTAGGAAAACGGAACATTTTCAAAATTCCAGAACATGCTTTGGAAATGTGAACATTTTTGAATTGGTGAACAAAATTTGAAATCAGGGACAATGTTTCAGATTCTGAACAAAATTTTATACTAAGAACAATTCAAAACCCCTAATTGTACTTGGATTCTCTATAGAGGTGAACAAAAATTTGAAACCAAAACTTTTTTCAAAACCCATCAAACAATATTTCTTTCAATTGCTACAAATTATAAAAACAGAAATAGCTTTTATAATGTGAACAAAATTTTGAAAATAATAACATTTTCGAAATTTGTGAACAATTTACGAAAACAGGAACATTTTTTGAATGACACTCATTATTTGAAAACTTCTAAATATATTGTTTTGAACAATTTTTTGAAAATAAGAATATTTGATAAAATACCCAAATAATTTTCAAAATGCAAACATTATTTGAATTTATTATTATATTTGTAAAAAACGACCATTTTAGAAAGAATACAAGATTTTTTAAAGACAAACATTTTTAAGTTTCTTAAATTGTTTCCAAAAAATTGAACAAATTTTGGAAAGGCGAACATATTTATAATTTAAGAACGAATTGGGTAACAGTGAACATTTTTTTAAATCTGAAAAAAAACACAAACATATTTGAAAAAATTAGTTCACTTATTTATAAATGATTGGAAAAGAAACAAAAAAGAGAAGAAAAAGAAAAAAAACAAAAAATATAACAAAAGGAAAGGAAATAGAAATCCGAGAAAAAAATATGTT
Organism: Hordeum vulgare subsp. vulgare; assembly: GCF_904849725.1. NCBI lineage: Eukaryota > Viridiplantae > Streptophyta > Magnoliopsida > Poales > Poaceae > Hordeum > Hordeum vulgare. Next base: position 545,239,405 of record NC_058520.1, read on the forward strand.
CAGGAAAAGGGTTTCAAAACCTATAAAAGACAGCTAGACGGCCCATATATGTCGAACGGTTCGTTCAGCCTTGAGAATTTCTACCCACACACCACATATGTTGATGGGCACTAGAGAATACACAAGGACCTCGGGAGAAACTATTTGTGGAGCACTCCTTTCGAAGCCTCACAAGTGTCACTCTCACGCGTCGTCACTTGACGTGTTCTCAGCCGCCGTCACATATCGTTTTCTGAACGTTTTGTTCGGATTTTTTTTTCTGCACCTATTTTCGGCTTTTTCGACTTTTTGGATTTTTGTAAGATTTTCCATTTTTAGTGGTCTTCCTTACCTTTTGGACCATATTTTATTTTCTAAAAAAACTTATTTTTTCGTAAAATGATTTTCCCCTTCTTCAATAGGCACGGTTTTACTTTCGTAAAAGGCACGAATTTACTTCTACGAGAGGTACGGCCGTACCTCTCGGAAACAAAAATACGCATATTTTTTATCCAAAATATTTTTCGGTATATGCGAGATTTATTAATAAATACTCCCTCTGTAAACTAATATAAGAGTGTTTAGATAACTAAAATAGTGATCTAAACGCTCTTATATTAGTTTACGGAGGGAGTACCTACAAGTAGCTTATCCACCTACAACAAACTTAAAACAACATACCCAATGTGTATATATTTTTCTATACCTTTGTTTTTTAATAAGATGATATATGCACGTACTCTACATACCCCGGCCACAAGAAATACCACGTTCCTAAAAAGATGAAGATATATATGAGGTACTAGGAAATATGATTTTATTAGTTTGGCATATACGTAGAGTATCCATACATGTTATTTCCCTCTAGCAGTCATGTAGTTCATGCACGTCCAAAATTAGGGAGATACTTCTTTCCTTATTGCGGTTGACATATATACCCACACGACACCACATTCTAAGATCCTTAACAGAAATTTAATTTAAAAAATTTCAGCCTACACTTTCGCGTTGGAAAATTTAGTAAATACCCTATCGTCGTATATACCTGGTTGTGTGATAAAAGTAAAAAAATATTTTACATACTCGGTCGACTTATGTACCCATTCATGTGAAAAATGATAAGAAAATATTGTACATACTTGGTCAACCCATATACCCGGCTATATGGAAAAACATAGCATTAAATTGTACACACTCGGACGACCCATATACCCCATGTGTATATGCGATTATCTACCTGGCTACGTGAAAAAAACTTGGAAAATAGTGTATATACCAAGTCGATGTATGTACGTAAAGTAAAATATGACTACGTAATACCCGGCCACATAATAAGGTATCTAATATGGATATCTAATATATATACCCAATATATTTCGAGTACATAAACAAAACATAATATATTTTGGGTTATGTATGTGTATATCTAGTGATTTATTCAAGATATTAGGTAGTCTACAAAAAATAAAAAAGTGCACGTAGAAGAAAGAGAAAATGGCTAACCAGAATGTATCAGAAGATATACTACTTCTACCATATGCAAAAAAATGCACGTACCATGAGACATGGATGCCATTAAAACATGAACCGGCCATTTATTATTGATTTTCTCTAGCATATCTAATCTGAGCATTAAGTGTCCATATCAAGCAATAATTTGCAATAGTTCTTTCCTAATAAAAAGCTAACAAATTTATTCATTAGTACTAATACTAGTTACACGTGCACACATCTTAGTGTCATCCAACGGTTTCTAGACAAGGTGCCCCAAACGGACGTCCTATATATAAATGAAACATTATATTAAAATATTTGAAAAATGTTGAACAAGTTGTAAGTGCATCCAGTGTCATCCCTTGTTTGTTTTGGAGTATTGAAGACAAATATGGTTGGGGGATTAATGTGTTTGTGAGAGTTCATAGGATAACACTAAAAGGGCTAGTTATCGACTAGATGGGTGAGGGGGTGAATAGATGATTTTTATGAAGAGCTTCGAAACAATAAATGCCTTCGAAGTGCGAATCAGGATCGGATAGTGATAACACTCAAGGATCTAGGCATGACATACAAAGTTACGAAGACATTCAGATATGTACAACATAGTCAACATACAAACATAAGTGTATCAAAGATAAACTACAGTAGTACGAAGACAATGCAGATTAGTTGAATGTATTCGATGAATGTCTTCACACTAGATCAATCAAGCAATAGCTTCGCAATACTAAGTAACAAGAAAATGAGTGGAAATATAGAACTAGTTGCTTGATGGAGACTCATGATTTATTGGACCACTTCGAGTTGTTGTGACAACTGTACGTTTCGTTAGGGAGGTTGAGACTCAGCTCAAAAGACCTCGTCTTCACCTTGTTCCCCTTGAGACAAGGTCACTTAGACCTCGCGCAATCACCTAGGTAAGTCTCCACGGGAGACTTCTCGAAACCGTACAAACTCGATCACCCGACAATCCAAAATGACTCTTGGATGCTCTATACCATGACGCCTAACCGTTTGAAAGATCATAGTTTTCAAGTGTAACAAGTCTTCGATTCACTCGGAACAGGATAACTTCGGTGATGCTCAAACACTTTGTCTGTAGGTGTTTGGGTTTGTCCTTGCACGATACTTCTCTCTCAATGTCCTCAAGGTGGGTTGCTCCAAAACAAGAACAACTTTGTCTTAACTCTGAGCAACCACCAACTTATAATGGAGGGGGTGGGCTATTTATATCCAACACACAAACCGACATGATATGAACAAAATGGCCCTCGGTCAATGGCCAACTAACACGTGTCATTACAGTCGGTTTTCAAAGACTCACACGATAACATTACTTGGGCTACAAACAATGCTCACTAAACCAACTCTCGAAGAGATTTCCTCTCATTGTCTTCACTCGAAAACATAGTTATTGGGTTGAGCATCACATCACCTTCTCACTTCGATCACCTCGACCCCACTTAACAGTACGGTGGTTCTTTCTTCTGTTTCATTTTTCTTTTCTGTTTCCGTTTCGAAAAATGTTCTGGATTCTTAAAAATATTGTGGATTTTCAAAAATTGTTCTTCAAACGCAAAAAAAAATCTTTTTCTTTTCTAAAAAATGTTCTAAATTTTAAATAGTAGCCATTCTTCAAAAACATTCATCACTTCAAAAAATGTTCGGGATTTTTAACAATGTTTGATTTTTGAAGAAACTGTTCGGTACTTTAAGAAAATGTTCAGCATTTTCAAAGAATGTTTGTTATTTCAAAATTTTGTTCACAATATAAAAAAATTGTTCAATTTTAAAACCAACTTTGTGTTTGAAAACTGTTCTTAATTTTTGAAAAATGTTCTTGCTTTCTAAAAATGCTCCAAATTTTAAAAATTTGTCTTTTTTCAAGCATTGTTCATAAATTAAAAAAAAAATGAATTTTCGAAAAATAGTCTAGATTTTTTAAAAAATTTATTCAAATTCTAAAAAAGTGTTTTATTAAAAAATGTGTTCTAAATTACAAATAGTTGCCGTTTTCAAAAACATTCATCACTTCAAAAATTGTTCAGGGTTTTAAAAGCGTTTGGTATTTTAAGAAAATGCTCGGTATTTCCAAAAAAAGGTTAAAATATCAAAGTTTTGTTCATTTTTAGACTAAGTTCATGTTCGGAAATTGTTCTCAAATTTCGAAAAATGTCCTTGCTTTTAAAAAAATGTTTGCAATTTAAAAAAATTGTCATTTTTCAAACATTGTTCGTGAATTTGAAAAATATTTTGTATTTTCAAATAATGTTCTTCAAATTCAAAAAATGTGTTTTGCTTCATATTCGAAAGAGAAAGGAAAAGGAAAGAAAAGTGAACCAGATAAGGAAATAAACAGAAAAGAAAAAAAGGAACAAAAAATTGAAAAAAAGGAAAATATCATATTTTCTTAAGACAAAAAAAACTAGACCGGCCAAGTTGGGCGACCCCCTGTGCGTTCGCTCGGCAGTTCGCCGCAGCGAGTGATGCATAGGAGGTCCCTTTCGATATGGCTTAAGGCGATAAATAATGGGGATTCCTATGAATCTGCCGAACGATTTCTTAGAGAAATCATCCGGCTAGGTAGGCGTCCGACCGACACACCGATGGCCGTTGGATGACACCAATGCCACGGCAGAAGTAGCCACGCGACTGTTTCAACGCAGCGATGTTGCACTAATAAAAGCTCCACTGCAACTCTTATGGCGCACCGTCGACGTTCGACGAAGCTCCAACGCAGCACCGACGCATCCGGCGAAGTTCCATTGCAGTGTTGACGGAGATCCAACACAACGCCGATGGGAGATGGCTATTGGGTAAGAGATGGGGTGATGGAGGAAGACGAACAAGGGAAGGAACGTGTAGTCGAGAAGGCGAGAAGATAAGGCTGGGCTAGCCTGAAACGACGACGCGTGACAGGTTACGTGGCAGTCGAACGGAGCGACTCATTTCTAAACAAAATCAGTAGGTTGGTAATGATCATTTTTCATAAATAATCGGTGCGGGAATACACCCCCACAAAAAGAAAACTCGAGAATACACGATCGTGACTACCTTTTTCTCACACTTGTCATCATCGAACCTTTTTTTCCCCAACGTTGTTTCATGTGCGGACCTAAAGAAAGCGTGTTTCATGTGCCCTACGGGCTACTCCATCTGTGAACACATTGGCGCATTTCAACGACATACAGTGACCATATTTTGCCATGCAAACAAAACAAAGGCAAGTTGGACAGCAATACAAAGACGACATTTTTTTTTTGGGAAACGTTCCAAATTTAGCATTAACATTGAAAGCTTGGCTCCTCGTTGGATCGCGATCGCACACTTCTTCTGGACCTGCACATTCCCACCATTTTTCTCTTTCCCCTTTTTTCCCCCCACGTCCCCACCTTCCATCGAGTCATATATTGCATCCCCTAGAAAAAAACAATTATACACAATTTATGGAGTTGACCACAAGAGTAAACAGTAAAACTATTCACCAAGTTATATTTGCTCTGGAAGTCTTCCTTTTCATGTCAACTGGCTATAAAAATTATATTCAAACAAATTGTCAACCTAATATAGTATTCACTGGACAAAAGCATTATAGAACATAATTTTTGTGACCACTGGACAAAATTTACCCATGAATTATTGAGTCTACAGTTTTTTTTTCATAGCCACATATGTTTGATAATGGGGAATACAAAAATTATTGAGTTGACCTCAGGAGTAAACAATAAATCAATCCACCATTTGGCAAATAATAAATAATAAAGTATCCACCAGGTTACATTAGCTCTAGATGTCCTCCTTTTTTATGTCTACTAGTTGTAGCAATTATTTTATACAAATTGTCAACCTAATATAGTATTCACTCGACAAAAGTATTGTGGACAATAATATTTGTGCTATGACCATGAATTAGGCTATATATATTTTTATGGGCACATATGTTCAATAATGGGAAATAAAAAAAAGTTATGTAGAAATTATGGAGTTGTCTTCAAGAGTAAACAATAAAACTATCCACCAAGTTATATTAGCTCTAGACAGCTTCCTTCCATCATGTCTACTGGTTGCAAGAATCCTTCTCAAACAAATTGTCAACCTAATATAGTATTAACCCGACAAAAGTATTATATACAATATTTTCTGTGCTATGATCATGTAAATACTTAGTCTATAGATTGTTTTTCGTGGGCACATTTGTTCAATAATATGGAACACAATCAAGTTATTCATAAATTATGAAGTTGACGTCATGAATAAACAAATAGAACTATCCACCAAGTTTTATTGGCTCTAGTTGTCTTCCTTATGTCTACTCGTTGCTATGCCTATTTTCAATCAAATTGCCAACGTAATACAGTATTCACCTGCCACAAGTATTGTAGATAATAATCTTTGTGCTATGATTGTTAGAATAGTTAATCTATAGCTTTTCCATCAATGCGTATCTTCGATAAATGGGGAATTATCAATATTGAACTGATATCGCGTCATTGGGACACTAGTACAACACAACAACATGAGCCAACCGAAGCACATACGATATACACTTCATATATAGACATTGTCATTATTCAAGAATTCATCCGATTAATCAGTTAACTAGCCAGTTAATCTCTACTCATAGGGTGGCCAAATCAAATAACATATATTCATCGTGTTAACTTGCTAGGCGATTAAATGGTCTGTCAGACCGATTAAATGGTCAGTTGGACCGATTAATAGGTTGTGAGGCCAATTAGTTGTTGTTGGCCCGCTAACTCGTGGGGAAACAAATCTTGATTATTTGGCCCATAAACCCTTTTAGCCCCTCACGACCCTAAAGAGCTAGGGTTTTGCCCTCCACCCGCTCCTCTCACCCCTTCCCGGCGTAGATGGCAGTTGGCCATGTCCTCGTTGGTGCGCCGCCACTTCCCCTACTCCCCTTTGTATTGTTGCTTTCTCTTCTTCCTTTGTACGCCTCTACTTCCCCTCCTCCTTCATGACCTGCCACCTTGGAAGCAACCCGTTCAGACGCCATGCACGACCGTCGTCACCTTTCCTTTATATGTCTTTGTTGCGTGGACAACATCTCTCTGAGTTGCATCCCAAACGGAAATCAGCTAAAATGTGTTGTTGTATACATGTTTGTTGATTATTTTTATGAACACATGGATGATTATTTTTGTATACATGTTTGTCATCTATTGAGAAAATAAAAAGGTGCCATTTGCTTCATATTTGTAATGTATATTTTTTCTCCATACAAAATTTGCTTATATTGAGTTTAAAATTACACTGATTAGGAGACTAGCTCATATGTATGTGTCTACCTGATAGTAACCAAGAAAGAAAGCCGCACGCCATTAGCACATCAACAAGGAGAACTCAGGAACACTGATATCAAACACTTGACAACCTTATTTTATTTCCAGTTACCAGTCCCACAATCCATCCATCTCCTTCAGCACGTCGCTGCCTAAGCTAGTCAATCCAGGCACTACGAGCACCATGCCACGGTCCGCCCGCGCGCACCACCACTTCCCGAAATGGATTCATCCTCCTGCACAGTGCACACATCCGGGGAAGGCAGCTTGACGACATGCCATGGCGGCCCTACTTGCGCGCGCGCGCACGCACGGACGCACGGACGCGGCAAGGCATCGATCACAACAGGTGCGCCGGGCACGACACGTAGCGCATGAACCCGTCGTCGCGGAGCAGCGCCGCCATGGTGTCCGGGGCGAGGCACACCTCGATGTCCACGCTGCCGTCCCCGGAGCGGCCCGGGAACGCCGACATCTTGCCGTCGAACTTGTTGGCGCGCCCGCTGCGCACCGCCAGGGGGCGGCCCCACCCGAAGTCGTTGCCCTCGTACATCGGGAACCGGTTGGAGCTGCCCATCGTCACCACCGCGCCGTCCGGGTTGCCCAGCGGGAAGCACCGGGGCGCCGCCTGCCACGCGGCCGCCGCGCCGCGTATCGCTTCGTCGCCGTACGCCGCCAGGCTCGCGTTCAGCCTGGACGCCGCCCACCGCAGGTCGTTGGACGCCAGCTCCGCCACCGTCGCCGTCGTGGGCGCGCTCTGGATGGCGTTGCCGAAGTAGGCAGGGGAGACCGCCGGGCGCAGCCTGTGACGGCAGTTCACCGCCAGGCGAAGCGTCGTCGTCGCGTCGGCGTCGAGCTGCTTCCGCGCGCGCGTCGTCGAGATCCATATCTGCGCGCACAGTGACTGGAAGGACGAGATCTCGGTGCGCGCTTCCTGGTTCTTGGGGTCATGCGCCATCTTGCCGTAAACCTCGGCGTCTTGACCGGCGCTGGACCGACGGTTGGCTATCGCCTTCAGCTCGCGAATTGCGTCCCTGCTGAAGTGGAAGATTCTCTCGCGAAGGGGCGCATCCGCGTCAAAGGTCACGGCGGGGCCCACGCCGCCGGCAAAGCGGAGGACGGCCGTTGACTCGCCAAAGAAGTTGCGGCGGAAGTCCGGCAGCTTGGGCGACGCGCCGCGGCAAAGGGCGGCCCAGGTGTTATAAAAGTGCCAGAAGGAAGTGCCGTCCACGACGGCGTGGTTGGCGACGACGCCGATGAAGACGGCGCCGTCGCCGAGCACGGTAAGCTGGAACGACGTGAGAGGGCGGCGGTGGCCCTCGTAGCTCACGGTGCGGTCCATGGGGAACAGGTCCTTGGTCAGCCTGGTCGGGACGTCGGCGTTGGGCAGGAGGAAGTCGTTGAGCGACAGGGCTGGCGCCACGGCGTGATGGAAGTCGACGCCGGCGTCGTTGCAGCGGATGACGATGCGGTCGTCGGGGAGGGTGACGAAGCGGCCGGCGAGGGCCGGGAAGATGGCGAGCGCGCGGGAGAGCGACGACACGAGCAGCGAGACGAGGGAGGCCATGGGGACGTCGGGGGCGGGGAAGAAGAGGCCCTTCTGGATGTAGTGGCACGACAGCATGGGCAGGTCAGAGACGGAGAGCGTGAGGTCCCCGATCGCCGACGGCGGGCCGTCAGGGAGCACGGCCTGCCTCGACACGACGGTGATGCCCGAGCCCGACATGGGCGCGTCCAGGCAGATGGCCTGGTTGGGCATAATGGCGGGGGCGGTGGGGACGGTGTCCATCATAGTCATGGCGGAGAGCATCTGAGCCATGGGTGCTAGCTGATCGGTTGCTAATGGCGCGTTGCGCAGTAGAGGCCAAGGAGGTGGTTTGGGCAGTGCTGCCTTGTGCTGGACAGTGAGCAAGCTGGGGCGGTTTATATAGGACACCAAGGGGGTGCTGGATGCATGCACCTGAGCGCTCATCGCATCACTACCTTCTCTACCAGTAATAACACTGTTTTGGATATTCTCTGGGCAGGTTTGGTGGTTGTCTGATGCACAGATGCATACACAAGTCAGATAAAGGATCAAACACATACTCCTATCTGTATGTGTGTTGAGGTAGTACTTGTGACTTGTGAAGGGCTCAGCCCCCAAAAAAAGAAAAGGAAAGGTTCCGTTTCTTAAAATAAGCGAGGATGGTGATTAGGATTGTGTATCAGCGTTAGCCAATTTGTTGGTTGTGCTATAAAATATTCCAACTCTTTGGGGGTTGTTCCAGGTAGTAATAATTAGAATAATTGTTTGCAACGCCGTATAAATATTCTACTATAGCTGCTTTGCTCATGATTTACCTGCCTTTATTATTGTCATTGCGTAAATAAATGGTTGCCAAACAACAATATTGCACGTGATTTATCTGCCGAAATTCAAGGATTTTATTTGATGATAAACTCTTATTTGGTAAGCATTAATCTACCAAAAACATTGGTAAGTCAATAAATGGTGGGGAAATTAAAGCGGTTTTCAAGAAGAAATGGTGAACAAAACTAGGGATGGGAGGAGTTTTTTTTTTTAAATGAGAGAGGGGAAGGGCGATAAAAAATGCTAAACGTATGGACCTTTACGGACCCTTTCCTAATAACCTTTTCAGCTCCTGATTTTCATCCGGTGGGGGCCCTCCCTCTCCCTTTAATCTAATCACAACGTGACAAATCAATACCATCCTGTAAAACGTCTATAATCTTTCGTCGATGTAGCGTTACGCGTGGGTGATGTATGAACTTATACAATCCCCAACCCCCTTTAGGCCTTGTTTGGTTAGGATACAATTCACATGGATTGACATGGATCACAACCCAATCCACATGGTTTATTCTGACGAGGAACTGTTCCCTGTGGATCATAGTTGACGTGTTTGGTTTGGGCCACAGCGGGGAACTTCCCGGCCCAAACCATGTCGATCTCCTTTCATCCACGGGGCTCAGCATAATCGCCTCTGATGCGTGGAACAGATCCACACGAGGAACGTCTTGTGGCTGATCCTTTCTGCCCCTTGAGTCGCTACAGCTGCTCCTCTCCATTGCTGCTCCTGGGTCAACCAAACGAGAGCTTAAAGGGAGGGGATTGGTATGCAGGGATTGATGACAAGAAGGGATCAATCTAATCCCTAGGTGGATTAGTTCCACCAGGAGATTAGTTCCACTACAACCAAACAAGGCCTTAATGGTAAGTAAAACAACCATAATTCATCAACTGGTAACATGAGCGATCCGCTGCTTGGAGTGATCGCCAGACGTGTTGTGTCCTGTCCAGCTCAGTTGTCTCGTAACTAGTGAACACATATCTAACCCACACGATGCTCAACCATCTTATCCCCGAACCCTCATCCTCTCTCTTCCAGGAACCACCACCCATCATTCTTCCCCATGAGACCATGATCTAGCCATGACAAGGCTCTATTTTGCCCCTGGCTGGTGCTGCAAGACAGCGTCAATGGATTGCAAGGGAGCCCCATTCCCTTCTCCTGCTCCTTTCCCACCACTTGCCGGTAGAGGTTGCCCCACTGCAGCCACGAGGAAGACGACGAGTGAAGTCAACGACAAAAGGCCCACGTGAAGCAGGCCAGAGGAACCCGATGATCGACCCGTAGCACGAAACAAGGAAAAATGGTTTGCCGACGAGCGCAATAAGTCTTGTATTGCAAAGCGTCAAGCGTAACACAATCTTTGTTGCAAAGACTGACGCACCTCAGTTGTTCACGGAGGAGTGATCAGACGACTGTCTCGTGATCCACCAACGGTTGCATAGGCGGTTAATCTTTTCAGATTATCATCTTACCCATCGCGTAACATTCCCTCACTGGGTATCGGTCCATCACAGATATTTTGATCAGCTGATCTTCCTAATTCCATCCTAGCAGGTTAATTCATGATTCTCCTTTTCACCCGATGATTGACCCGTAGCACGAAACAAGGAAAAACGGTTTGGCGACGAGCACAATAAGTCTTGTATTGCAAAGCGTCAAGCGTAACACAAGCTTTGTTGCAAAGACTGACGCACCTCAGTTGTTCACGGAGGAGTGATCAGACGACTGTCTTGTGATCCACCAACGGTTGCATAGGCGGTTAATCTTTTCAGATTATCATCTTACCCATCGCGTAACATTCCCTCACTGGTATCGATCCATCACAGATATTTTGATCAACTGATCTTCCTAATTCCATCCTAGCAGGTTAATTCATGATTCTCCTTTTCTTTTTGCAGTGCCACGCTAGCTAGAATTTCCCTAGCTTCAATTCGAGAAATTGGAAGGAAAAAACGTCACATCATCAAACAAACTAAATTACTAGCACTACTTGGTGCTGAAAGTCTTTAATTAGCTGATGGTTCCGGTAACTGAAGCCAGACCAGTACAAAAGACAGGTATAACACTCATTGAGGTGATATTATAGAGTACGTTGATGGAATATGTTTTTTTGCACAGATTCAATGAACGTGTACCGGCTTTGCATATTAAATGGAGATGTAACGTCAAAAGCATTTGCTGTCGTGCTAATAGCCTCAATATTGTTCGATGGCATTTTTTGAACGCCTCGTCTACAACCTCTAGGGCATAGAGCATCTATTTCATTCATGGCGTCCACATCCACCTCATCGGTGGATTAGCTCTCAGTTCTCTCATCACCACCTGTTACGTGGTCGACGTCTCCGTGATAGAAAAATACGCCTTGTTGCGTCCGATTTCTTATTAGTTTTGTGTAGTACTGTACCCCGCGCGCGATGGTGTTGTTGATTTTAGTTCTTTGCATCTTATTATAGGAGCGGTGGTCTGGAACGTCGTAACAACCACCATTAATCGCCTCATGGTCGATGATCAAGTGCTATCAATTAAGTAGTGCTAGGCATGCTTGATTTGCCACCAGACATGAATTGGTTATATTGCTTTGGATGATGATGCGCTATGCACACTGCCAGTGTGCATTCTGAGTGCTGACAAATGCTCCTAGAAGACGGATAGGAGGCGCGCTAGCTGCTTCCCATCTTCCGCACCGGGACACGCACGGCACCACGCGGTCGCCAGCCGCTCGTGCTCGTCGTGCCATGCATCGGCACAGAGCGCGCGCGCGCGCGCCGGGACCATCGTTCGCAATGGACGGCGCGCGTACTGTGCGGCCGCAGGACCCGCGACGCCGCGCCTAACTTTTCTGGTGTTTTCTTCCTCGCCACCGATCATGTGCTGTGTGAAGCAGTGGCGACGCCGCTGGCCGAGACGTGCTAGCCTGCCTATACGTACTTAGCCTGGGCGCCGTCATTTAACTCTCGGCGGATACGTACTGGTACATGCACGGAGGACAGTGGTATTCATGAACCTGCGCCGCCGAGCTCGTGTCCGTCTAGCTGTCGCCCGCCGTCCTTGCGAAAGAATCTTCTTCGCTAGGGGTAGGTACGTTGGGGGAGGCGGGGACATTGAATTTCTGCTGTACCACCGTTTCGACGATCGTCCACACATGCATGCACGCATGCATGCATGCCCTTCCTCATTCCTTCCACTCGGACTAGGATCAGGCCACGCGCGGCACAATGGTGCGTGATCCGGCGACGCTCGTGCTGCGTGTAGCTACTAGGAGTGCGTAAACTAGTCCATGGCCTCGTTGCTACCGGGGCTGGGTGAGCTGGAGCTCGATCATTCGATGCGTCAGACACTGAACCTGAGTGCCGCCCGCGCGCCGCCCTCCCGAGCGCCGTCGGTTACTTAATCGCGATCCAGCTCGTGTTTGGCACCCTCCGGTCGCCTCGGGGGTGGCCTGTCTGGCTTAACATAATCGCGGCCGCGGATCCCGAGAGCGCCCGGGCGGGCGGCGGCATGCAGCTACTGTTGAATCGGAAGCGCGCCGTGCCTGCGGCATAGTTTAATGGCAACAGGCCGGGTGCTGCGCCCCAGAAAAAGAAAGGCTGGTGGTCTTCACCGGCCGGCGCGCGTCCCCGCTGTCTGGCGACCCTGCGGAATGTCAAACCCCGGCCAACAGCTCATGCGCGCACGCAGGCGCAGCTCAGCGGGCGGCAGGCATGCATGGGACGGTGGAGCAAGTTGGGTCCTCCTCGTTCATGCATGGTGGCTCCGGCCGGCCGGCCGGCCAGCCGGTACTGTGGGGTTGTCCGGGGTCTGGGCTGGACACTGGACAGCCTTGATTCCTGCGGTTCCGACGTAATGCTCGATCGTTGAGGTGCAATGTCCCGGCGCGGCGCTCAGCCCCACGCTGCGCCCTTTCTCCCCACCGGCGCTGAACCCCACCGATGAACATTGCACCTGAAAGCCTTTGCTCGGTACCACGTCCACGACAGCATCATCAAATCGTGCGCCAGCGATCAACATAATGTTGCGCATCTAAGAAACCAACCACGGTCGTCTGGTTGGTGTGGATGGCACTGCTTCCTTTCCTTCACGAGAGAAACTCAAAACATATGTTTATCGATACGACGAAGTTGACTGTGCGCATGTGTTGTATGCGTGTATTGGTATTGTCGGTGTGTATCCCAACTATGCATAAGCCGAATTTGAGCTCTTTGCATTCTAGAGTATCTTATAGAAGCTCTATTTTAAGCCAGCAAAATCATACTTTTGTCAAAAAATGATGAAATCGACTAAGAATTTCTTATGTCTTATTCCATGGTGTTTCCCAATAATCCACTTGGCGTAAATAATGGAAGGTTCTAAAAGATATGAAAACATATTAAATAAAGTTTGGACCCCCCCTGCCCCCGCGCGGGCGAACAATCTTTATAGATAAGGGTGTGGCTAAGTCTCAATCAAGTGAAATAACATGTAAGAAAGAAAATAAGAAACTGCATGGATCTTAATGTAAGATCTCACAAATATATCATCGACCGAGACATAATCATGCCCCAGTCGACTAAGATTTAGCAATGTTGTGTAGATAAACAAGAAAAATCCAACAACAAAATACTGGCAACCAAAGAATTTATACAAAAAGGAAGAAAAAACACAAAGGAAAAAAGGATAGAAATATGACATTACAAGAAAAAATAAGATAAATTGTAAAACACGAACAACTCAGCGAATTTAGTAAAGACCGAGAATTTATAAAATAGATAAACGTTACTGGACTAGAAAACCTTTTGTTTTTATCATTACTAGAGTTTGAAAGAATTTATGAGTATTGCACCTTCTAAATGGGTACTATCCTTAAAACATATTGTAGACCAATTCATTTTATCAAGTTTTTTATTTATTCTTGATGTTGGTTTCGAATTATCTTACTCTTTTCGTATTGGCAACCACACATACGCAAAACTGGGACCACTTCATCATCAACACTGCTTTTCAACAGAGTTTCGTGGGCAGTTCTGACACTTGAAAGACAAAGAATATCTTGAAGGGAGAATGGATTTATTACTTTTCACATGGAAGTTATGTAAGAGGATCCCAGCCTAAGTTTGTGAACTTCGGACAACATAATAGAATATATAGTGATACACATAAGAGAGAAAGAAGGAGAGCATGACAAAATTTGTGGAGTTCTGATACTTGAAAGACAAAAAATATCCCGAGGGGAGAAAATTTATTGCTTCATTTTTACATGAAGTTGTGTAAGAGGAGCTCAGCCTAAGTTTGTGAACTTGGGACAACATAATAGGATATATAGTGATACATATAAGAGAGAAACAAGGGAGAGCATGACAAAATTTGGGCAGTTTTGATACATGAAATACAACAAATATCTTGAGGGGAGACAAATTTATTTCTTCCATTCCACATTAGAGGGTATGAAGAGACATATGATCAGACCTTTCTCTTTGTGAGTTTTAGAGCTTACGGTCATCTTCATGACAAGCTCGAGTTCATCGAAAACAGAGTCCATATGCATCTTCTATGATGTTTTCGATGTTGAAAGTTTTTGCCGGTTCTTCATTCACAGAAGTCTCACATCTCTATATCTTTGGCATTTTCATAACTGCATGTTCTTAAGATTTTCAGATCACTGTTGGATAGCTTTTGGCGTTCTGAATTCAACAAGCTTGAATTTGCTCTATTTGGAGCTCGTATGCGAAAGTTATGGCAGTTTCAGTACGAGAGATGTTTTTCTCCTAACAGGCGGTAGTACCGCTTCGGCGGTACTTCCGCTGTGTAAGGAGCGGACGTAGTTTTTTACTACCGCCTGAGGGCGGTAGTACCGCCTATGTCGAATTTTTTGCACAGCTGTAGCCTCAACGGAGGTAGACAAGGAAGTAATTTTTTACTTCCGTGTACCCTTCGGTACTACCGTAAGGGCGTGCGGTAGTACCGCTCCGGTGGTTCTACCGCTCGTTGCCCTGTGCAGTAGTTCCTCCCTCTGCCACTACTATGCGTGCAGTAGTACCGCACCGGACAGCGGTAGTACCGCTATGCTCGGGCTGAAAATGGGGGTAACGGTTGGATTCTTTTCCCCACTATATAAAGGGAGTCTTCTTCCCCAATGGTTATCTATCCGTTGAGCTCGTGTTCTTCCCCCATTGTTGACCTTCTTCGAGCTTGCTAACTCTCAATCCCTCCAATGATTCTTGCTCCTTTTTGAGGAAAAATAGAGAGGAGATCTAGATCCACATTTCCACCAATCACTTTCTCCTCTAAGTGAAGGGAACCCCTTGGATCTAGTTCTTGGAGTTCTTGGTGTTCTTCTTTGTTCTTCCTCTCATTTTCCACCATAGCATTAGTTGTTGTGGTGGGATTTGAGAGTGAAGGACTTGGGCACTCCGTGTGCCCTTGCCATTGCATTTGGTGCATAGGTTTGAGTTCTCCACGGTGATACTTGGAAGTGAAGTTTGAGAAGCTTATTACCCTTTGGTACTTGGTACCCTAGAGATTGTTCTTCGTGGATGCTTTGGCGTACTAGAAGCTTGGTGGTGCCTCGGAGCTCAATCATTGTGGTGTAAAGCTCCGGGCAAGCATCGGGGTGTCCAATTCAGTTCTGGAGATTGGCCCGAGCGTTTGTGGTCACCTCGAAGCCATATGCCATTGTGGTGAAGCTTCCTGGTGTTGTTGGGAGCCTCCAATTAAGTTGTGGAGATTGCCCCAACCTTATTTGTACGGGTTCGGTGACCGCCCTCAAGGATCCCTTAGTGGAATCACGGCATCTTGCATTGTGCAAGGGCGTGAGGAGATTATGGTGGCCTTAGTGGCATCTTGGAGAGCATTGTGCCTCCGCAACGCTCGAAACAGAGATTAGCATCCGGAAGGGTGTGAACTTCGAGAAACATCGTCGTCTCCGCGTGCCTCGATTATGTCTTACCCGAACCCTTTACTTATGCACTTTACTTTGTGATAGCCATATTGTTTCTTGTTATATATCTTGCTATCACTTAGTTGTTTATCTTGCTTAGCATAAGTTGTTGGTGCACATAGGTGAGCCTAGTTGTTTTAGGTTTTGTGCTTGACAAATTAAACATTAGCTTTATTCCGTATTTGTTCTAGCCTAAACCGTAATTATTTTAAAGCGCCTATTCACCCCCCTCTCTAGGCGACATCCACGTCCTTTCAAAAGGGAATTCTCGATGATTGGGGAGGACCCTCTTTTACAGATGGAAACAAATACTTTTGTGCACCTGTATTCTTAGTATACCTGCCTACCTTGTGGCCACTGTCAAATTCCCCAAGTGGGCTATCAATGCTATTAACTCTCAGATGGCACACTTCTTTTGGGGTAACATGGGAGATGAGCATAAATACTACCTTGCTCATTTGGGTATGGTCTCTAGGAAAAAGGTTTTTGTAGGACTCGGTATTCAAAATATTTGAGATTTTAAAATGGCCTTGTTGGCCCCTTGGGGAAAAAATATTTTGATGGTGAAGGGAGATATTCAAAGAAGTTGATTGGCTACAAATATAACACTAACAATCCAAATGTGCTATGGACTAGAAACAATGTGGGATCCCTGTCTTGGAAAGGGTTTACGTGGGCTTTCTCGGCCGCAAAAGTATTCTATAGATGGAAAGTTGGAAATGGCATAAATGTTAGTTTCTCGCATGACATGTGGGTGGGGGAATGCTCCCTCAAAGTGCAATTCTAGAAGATATTCTCCATTTTGCAATCAATAGGATTGCTCTATAGCACATGTTTGGGATGGTGGTGCATTGAAACTTTATTTTAGGAGAAATGTGGACCAAGAAGGGATATATATGTGGCATCTGATGACTTCTTACATAAAACAGGTGCAACTTTGTGATCCATCTAATTGTCCAGTTTGGACTTTAGAGACTAGTGGAAAATTTCAAGTTAAATCCTTTTATAAGGCTATTAACTTTGGGGGTGTGAAGTCTAGCGTTGGGGACAAGTTTTGGAAGGTCCTCTATCGCCAGGAAATTCATGTTTCTCTATAGCTGCTAATATACAACAACGTTCTTGCTCGTGACAATTTGAACAAGAGAAGGCATGTGGAAGAGATTTGGAAGGTCCTCTGTCCCTAGAAAATTCATGTTTTTCTATGGATGCTAATATACAACAAGGTGCTTACTAGTGACAATTTGAACAAAAAAAGGAATGTGGATGACCTTAGATGCATGTTTTGTACTCAAAATGAATCCGTCCAACACTTGTTTTTGGACTGCATTGTAGCTAAGCATATCTGGGATTATGTAGTAGTATGTTTTGATATTAAAACCCCCGTGCATCTTGATGATATTATTGCTTTGTGGCATATGCATAAATCTATTGAAGTTTTGAATTTGGTAGTGGTGGCCTCCTTATGGAGCTTATGGATACTAAGAAATGACTTATGTTTTCAGGGAAGAACTTGGAGAGGCACGGGCTGCATGTTTGCTCGTCTAAGAGGCATTCTTCAACAATGGAGTGTGCTTTGCGACGGCACACAATCAGTGCTTCTCCAACGATGCATTCTTCTACTGCACAAATGTAAAGGGGAGCTGCTCAGGATCACCTCGAGATGAATGCTGCGTTGGGAGGGATCGGCTAGTAGACCTTAGTTCTATGTATTCTTTTTTATGGTAGTTTCTCCCCAGCTGGTTAATTTGTATTAGGTAATATTTGCGAACATTCGTATAGTTGCGTGCCCATTCGAACTCTCTGGTTTGATCATCCTAGCAGACCCGAATCCTATGAAACTTTGGTGCTTCATATATAAGATGGAGCGGGGGAAACCATTGTTATTAAAAAAACATACATGTAGAGGTAGGTGATCTTATAGCACATCTTTTCTTTTGAAATTGAGAGGAAAGGTTTGCCTCATCCATTGATTAAGAAGGAGTTGTACAAGAGTTTGTACAAAAAGAATAAATTACAGCAGTGACATTACTTTGTTGGCCCTTTGAAATATTTCGTCCCATGATGGCCAAAAGATTAAACACCCTCTTATGATGTCAAGAAGAACGTAAGGCGACAAGGACTTGTTGCGAAAGACCCGGGCTTTTCTTTGGAACAAAGATGTCGAGATTTCTTGATGGACAGCCCTACCACCCAAAGAGATGTGTCAAGACTTTCAAGGCCAAGACAACTCCTTAGCCATCCTCTAGAACCTCAAAGGATACCGAAATATGTAGAAGAAGTTGGTCAATGACTCTTTCTCCCTATTATACAACGAACATAGCCCACAATTGGGCAAACCCTGTTCAACCAAACAATTACATTTCCAAATCCTATTTTGGACCATTTTTTTAAAACTATTTTGAAGGTGCCCAAGCTCTACAAACTGTTTTCTTCATAGCTGTGTGTACAAATGGGAAACACACATGATTGCTAGGGCTTGTCCACTTAAATCCTATAAAATTGAAAACTATGATGTCCAGATAAAAGTGTTTCGTTTTAGTTTTTCAAAAAGAACCATGTTTGTTATCACAGACAAATCAAGAAAGAAAGTAAGTAAGTAAGAATGAAATTGTTTCAAGAGATTTAACTAGATGAAAAAATTCCTTGAGAATAGAGTGGGAAGGATTCCTTGGGGACCGGCACGGTAATAATCCATGTCCACTTGCATCGTTGCATCGTTCATGCATGCACTAAGAAAATTCCATTCAACGAGGCAGGCGCATCAGCAGCCAGCGTTACCCATCGGATAAGGATTTGCAACAGCAACCGAGCATCAAGGCAAATCATCTGATGGATACTTATTTTTCTAGTTTATTTTCTATCAAGCAACAGGCGAGCAGGCACGGACAAAACCAGGTCCATTGAACAAATCTAAGGTCTAGTCTGAGGGTTGCAATCGGCATGCACCTATTCCATATATGTATGATCGTAATAACAGTAATAACTAATCATGCTTTCCACGCACGACACAAAAAAGATCAATCCACCATAGAAAGGGACGTTCACGAAACAGGAAAACGTGATTTATCTACAAATTAACAAAGTGCCATGTAGGTCATACATGTCCGGTATTTCAGGAGGAGCTGGAAAAAGCCTACTCCGCCCGTAAAATGTGTGGTAATCTGTTCATGTTTCATGCTCACCACCTTTCGGTTGCGAAGCTAAGATCATATCCAGCCGCGCGCCCAACATACCCCTCCCGACCATTTTTTTCGTCGCCGGGGAAAAACGGTTCACTCGCGTCTTAGCAGTCCGTTTTTCGTCAGATAGGGTTAAAATTGACCCGGACGGTTCCAGACCAAGCCCAACGCATTGGGGTCGTCGGAGGGCGCCGGCGGAAACATTTTTGACGCGAGCAGACTCTGGACCTGTCGAGTTAGCGACTGGCGCGCGGTCATCGTCCTCATCGCTTCATTTCCCGCAGGAATTAATGCGAAGGTTGTGCCGTCAATTAGCCTTCCATTAATTTACGGATGGCGCAATGAAGGCGGGGCGACGCGCGTCCCGGCGACGCGCGTCCTGTCCGTTCCTGCCACACGTTCACACGGCGAAGTTCTGCGTGCTCGCCAGCCCGTGGCTATATAAGATGCCCTCTCCCCGCCGGTGGCCACACAACTCTCTCGTCGGAATCTCACCGCCGACACCCACTCCTCTCCTTCTTCGTCACAACCGCCTCCTCTCCATCTTCCTCTTAATTTCTACAAGCTTCTCGGTATGTAGAAGGCGGCGGCGGCGACGTAGTTTAATTATGTTTTTATTTCTTTTTTACAAATTTTAATGAAAAACTATGAATTTTCTTTGAATTTGAGTCAATTTTTGATTGAGTTTTTTTTTTCAAAAAACAGTTGAGACGACCTTTGAGGGACCGACTGGGAACCCGATTTCCTCATGTTAATTTTTTCGTCGGTACGCCTCCAGACGACGTTATTTAATATTCATGGGAGGCTGAACGGGTGGAGATGCTCTAAGCTAAGACGTAAGCTACTCTTCGCTGGTGGAAATCCTACATATCAACTACGAATTCTATCATGTCGACCAGCAGCTAGCTAGCCATAGCCGAACGAGTTGGGCTCGCACGGGCAGACTTTTCCAGTGCTACCTACACTAGTGGCAGTACAAGTAACCAACTTGTACGTGCAGTACCAATCCTTTTCTCGCGTCCTTGAGTTCCGTGAACCTGATCGCAGGCTCAGTTTGGAGATAGATGCGTTGTCGGTTTTCTGCGGTGGCTTGCCGCGGAGACCAGATCGATCATGGCAGGACCCGCGGCACGAATGGACTCGACGGCGTAGCTACCGGCTAGTAATGATCTTGGGGGTACAGGGACCATGCGCCCTTTGTCGAATGGACGGACCATGAGTGATAGCGGGCAACGCGCCAAAACGTTTTGCATCGTCGCTTTGTTAATGATCACTCGGTTGGGGCCGGGCTCGCTCTGTTGTGTTCAGGAGGCGACCATATCAGAGAGATTTCTTTCAGGAGGCGATCGGTACCGGGGGCGCGTCATAGAGATGACAGGAAGAGGAAGGGGAAGGGTCTGATCGACTGGGTTAAGGCATTTCTAATCGATTCTTTAAAGATAGCGGAGGATCCGACGGAGTAGATTCGACTAAGTTTTTGGGAAAACCTTTCCCTCAGCCGGCTGATCCGTACTAGACATCGGTCGGACGCGCTGTCGTTCGATCGAGTCGATCGAATAGCTGCGTCTGCGTGGGCTATCTCTTTGTCCCACGTTCTTCCTATGTTACGCAAAGACGAAGGGAAAAAAAAATCTGTAACAAGCAAATTGTTTCTGAAACTCGACCGTTGTTTCAGGAATTAACAAGTGCAAAATTTATTTCTCGTAACAAAGCAAAAGTTTCTGCAACTCGGCCGTCGTTTCAGAAATGAAAGTTTCTGCAACTCGGCCGTTGTTTCAGGAATTATAGGATGTCCGGCTGAAGCGGATCGGACGGCTGCGCGCGCGTAGATCGGAATAACTGCGCGTACATCAGACAGACCTCCAGATGGCGGATGTTTACTAAACATCCGCGGTAGATGCATAGCAGCCCCCTAAGTTTTTGCCAAAACTAGTCGATTTTTTAAATTTAACGAAGTAAATTTATTTTTTCGCTTTAAAGGCTAATTAGTTGCATGTTCTAGCATCCACTTTGTTCTTTCTCTGAATAAGAGGGCCGACAACGTGCATATGTTCATGTACGGTCAGTAGTTCACTTAGCTAGTTTGTCACTAGATTCAATTAGATGGTTAGCTAGTTTCGCCTACAGGACCAGGTCATGGAATGGCATGATCATCGCGGTTTGTAGGGGCGCAGTAGTTACTCGATCTCAACTCGTCGTCGTGGGATGGCACGACCGACCAGTAAACCAGTTAGAGAAGCGGGCGTCTTACTTGTTTTTAGGCAGCCATTTAAGCTTGCTACAAATAACAAAAAAGTAGGGAAAAACTTTAATTAGTTGTGGAGCACAAAAACCACCTGTGTCAGACTCGTTCTTCCTTCTCTCGGAATCCTCTACTTCCTCCCTGTCTCGTGTGATCGGCAACCATTGGTAAATACAAGTGGCATCAGAGCCTCGGTGGTGTTCGATCCATCCTGGGCGCCGACGGGGTTTGATCCGTTGGGGTGATGGTTGGCGGCGGCGACGAGAAGGCGAAGAAGCAGTTGGAGGAGGAGAAGGCCGCTATAGAGGCAACATCGCTCGAAAGGGATCTGGCCCTCCTCTCCACCGAGGAGGGGTCCGGGTGCGTGTCGTGGAGTGCGTCGTGCACGGCGGCGGCGACGCGCCCTCGATGATGCTCACGCGCACCAACTACACCGACTGGGCCATGATCACCAAGCTGCAGCTGCAAGCAGACGAGCCGTGGTGCGTGGTGGAGACGGGCCAGGGCACGAATCACGAAGATAGGCATGCCATGATCGCTTTGCTCAAGGGGGTGCCGCCAGAACTGATGCGCGTCCTGGGCGGCAAGGCCACGACCAAGGAGGCATGGGACACCTTGAAGACCATGCGCGTCGGGGTCGAGCGCGTACGCGAGGCCAAGGCGCAAACCCGCCGTTCGGAGTATGAGGGGCTGCGGTACAAGGACGACGAAGGCATCGAGTCGTACGTGATGCGACTTAGGACGATCATCGACGAGCTCCAGGTCCTTGGCGATTCGGTGGACGAACACAAGGCCATCCTCAAGGTACTGCGGACGGTGTCGCCGTCGTATCGTGAGATGGGTGTGGCGACCGAGTCCCTTTCGACACCAAGCAACTCTCCCTTGAGGAGCTCTATGGGCGCGTGCTTGTCGTCGAAGAGCGCGAACGCGAGGAAGCGTCGGCACCCGGTGCGCAACTGCTCTTCACCGTCGATGAGTGGCGGGCGCGCGAGAAGCTGCTGGACCAAGGCGGCGCGTCCTCTGGCTCTGGAGAGCGGCGTGGGCGTGGAAACAACAAGCCAAGGAACTCCCAAGGCGGGGGTGGATGTGGCCAGGGTGGTGGCCGCAGCAACGGCGGTCTAGCGATGCCCAAGCGAAAGGGCAGCTGCCTCTACTGCGGCATCGCAGGGCACCGGGCGAAAGAGTGCCGGAAAAAGGAAAGAGAGCAGCGGGAGGAGCAGGATCAGCAGGTGAACATCGCCCACGTCGACGTCGAGCACCCGGGATTGCTCCTAGCCACATGTGCGGTGGTGAGCGGCGTGGACACGGACGCCAATGCAAGCAGATCGGTGATGACCCACAAGTGTAGGGGATCTATCATAGTCCTTTTGATAAGTAAGAGTGTCGAACCCAACGAGGACCAGAAGGAAATGACAAGCGGTTTTTAGTAAGGTATTCTCTGCAAGCACTGAAATTATCGGTGACATATAGTTTTGTGATAAGGTAATTTGTAACGGGTAACAAGTAACAATTGTAACTAAGATGCAGCAAGGTGGCCCAATCCTTTTTGTAGCAAAGGACAAGCCTGGACAAACTCTTATATAAAGAAAAGCGCTCCCGAAGACGCATGGGAATTTATGTCAAGCTAGTTTTCATCATGCTCATATGATTCACGTTCGTTACTTTGATAATTTGATATGTGGGTGGACCGGTGCTTGGGTGCTGCCCTTACTTGGACAATTCTCCCACTTATGATTAACCTATCTCGCAAGCATTCACAACTACGAAATAGGAATTAAGATAAATCTAACCATAACATTAAATATATGGAGCCAAATCAGCCCCTTACGAAGCAACGCATAAACTGTGGTTTAAGTTTCTGTCACTCTAGCAACCCATCATATCCTTATTACTTCCCATTGCCTTCCTCTAGGACCAAATAATGGCGCTGTGTCATGTAGTCGACGTTTACATGAGATCACTAGAGGAGAGACAACATATAACTTATCAAAATATCGAACGAATACCAAATTCACATGATTACTTATAACAAGACTTATCCCATGTCCCCAGGAACAATTGTAACTACTCACAAAGCATATTCATATTCATGATCAGAGGAGTATTAATAATCATTAAGAATCTGAACATATGATCTTCCACCAAATAAACCTACTAGCATAACCTACAAGGAGTAATTAACACTAATAGCAACTTACAGGTATCAATCTGAGGTTTTGAGACAAAGATCGGATACAAGAGATGAAGTAAGGTTTGGAGAGGAGGTGGTGCTGATGAAGATGTGGATGGAGATTGACCCCCTCTCGATGAGAGGATCGTTGGTGATGATGATGGCTTCGGTTGCCCCCTCCGGGAGGGAAGTTTCCTCGGCGGAATAGCTCCGCCAGAGCTCTAGATTGGTTCTGTCGAAGTTCTGCTTCGAGACGGCGGCGTCGCGTCCCGAAAGGTATGATATGATTTTTATCAGGTCAAAACACTTTATATAGGAGAAGATGGGCACTGGAGGCCTGCCAGGGGGCCCACAAGCCTGCAGGGCACGACCAGGGGGGTTGGTCGCACCCCTGGCTTGTGGACACCTGGTGGGTCCCCTCCGGTACTTCTTTCACCCATTATTTTTTATATATTCCAAAATAATTCTCCATAACATTTCAGGACTTTTGGAGCTGTGCAGAATAGGTCTCTGAGATTTGCTCATTTTCTAGTCCAAAATTCCAGCTACTAGCATTCTCCCTCTTCATGTAAATCTTGTAAAATAAGAGAGAAAATGCATAAGTATTGTACCATAATGTGTAATAACAACCCATAATGCAATAAATATTGATATAAAAGCATGATGCAAAATGGACGTGTCAACTCCTCCAAGCTTAGATCTCGCTTGTCCTCAAGCGTAAGCCGAGATCAATAAATATGCGCACATGTTTAGAGATAGAGGTATCGATAAAATAAAATACGGACATGAAGGCATCATGATTATTTTTAGAACAACAATACATATTGACATAAAATATCTTATACTGGAGTAACAATTCATTCACAAGACAAAATATGCATCAAGAACTCTATTGAGAACTAACAAACTATGATTTCAGTCATTGAAGCAATTCCAATTTATCGCAACGTAGGAAAGAGTCAATAGAAGAGCTTGTAAAGAAAATCCACATACTCAATCATCTTATAGTCTTTCATAATTGCTAACACTCACGAGGTACCTATGAGGTCAAAGCTTCAATCAGTCATAGAGAAAGATAGGGGCTTTTAGTTTTGCCTCCCAACTATTTACCTCAAGGGTAATGTCAACAATAATAACTCATGATCACCATATCCGACTGGATATATTTGTCTAGATCATTCCCCAACACATGACGCTTGCCAAAAGATAAAGGCGAAATAAAGGAAATGGTGAAAATCACCACGACTCTTACATAAAGGTGAGTACTAGAAAGTAAAAGTAACAGATAGGCCCTTTGCAGAGGGAAGCATAGGTTGTCATGCGCTTTTATAGTTGGATGCACAATTTCTTAATGCAAAAGAACGTCACTTTATATTGCCCCTTGTGATAAAGAACTTTATTATGCAGTCCATCGCTTCTATTTCTTCTATATCACAGGTTCGTATAAGGTTTATTTTCCTCGCACTAATAAACTACACATATTTAAGGAGCAATTTTTAATGCTTCCACCGATGACAACTTACTTGAAGGATATTACTCAATCCATAGGTAGGTATGGTGGACTCTCAAGGCAAAACTGGGTTAAAGGTTTTTTGGATGCACAAGTAGTATCTGTACTTGGTGCAGGAGTTTCGTTTGGCTAATATGAGGTGGCAGCAAGCGACACATGTTGAAGGATCTACAACCATATAACTTCCATTCGGTAATAAGCAAACATAACTCATTATGTTGTCTTCCTTGTCCAACATCAACCTTTTAGCATATAATATTTTAATGAGTGCTGACAATCATAAAAGATGTCCAAGATAATATATTTATATGTGAACCTCTCTTTCTTTATTACTTCCTCATAATTGCAACACTGACCAATAGCTTTGTTTGTCAAATCACAACAAATTTCAATCAACATACTTTTTATATGTGAAGTCATCACTCCCCATAAGATCATTATGTATGCTCTATTGCTTTTATCATACACTTCTTTCTATTTTTGTTTTTTCTCATGATCATAGCAAGCAAGCAAAGCTCTCAACTCAGAACTATTCTTTATTATATAACTCTTGGACTTGCTTACATAGGGGGAACGAAAAGGAAACTCAAATCTAGATCACACTAAAACTTTATTCTACTAGATCAAGACATAATTAAAGGGATCGAAAAGAAAGACAAAAGAAAAGAAAAAAGGTGTGATGGTGATACGATACCGGGGCACCTCCCCCAAGCTTGGCACAAGCCAAGGGGAGTGCCCATACCCATGTGTTTAGTTGTCTTCCTTCGGAGGTGGTGATGTTGGAGTTGCTGGTGAGGTTGAAAGCTTATCGAGTTTCCACTTAAGCATGAAATTTTGTTCCCTCAGATCGTCTACTTCCAGCTCGAGCCTTAATATCCTTTGACATAATTCACCCTTTCTCTCGTGCAGAAAATGAGAAAGGATAAATAGCACCTTCGGTTTTCTCCTTGTATTTGGGAGGCTCGACTTCTTGAACTCCACATCCATATCTTCGTGTTGAGGCAAGGGAATCTCCTCTTCATCTGAGCTTTCCTCCGCATACTTGCATGTCTCTCGTTCCTCCTTCAACCATAATCCATAGGGATTTACGTCCCCGTAGAGCTTGGGATTGGCAAGATAGTGTGATACATAGCTCTCCCCATCGGAATCTTGGGACGGCATTTTACTGTAAATCTGCCGCAGAAACAGCTCAAAACGAAAACACGAGATATTGTCGAGATACAGAGGTCAAAACCTTCGGGAGATTATATAATGAATTTTTGCCGACCCGACGAAGTATTCCACAAGAAAACGGAGTACGGAGGGTGCACGAGGTGTCCACAAGCCTGCAGGACGCGACCAGGGGGGTAGGTCGCGCCCCCCGGGCTTGTCGCCTTCTCGTGCACGCTTCAGACTGCTTCAAATTTTCCTGATTTTTTAAATATTCCAAAACTGGTAAAAAAATTCATTGAATTTTTTTGGAGTCGGTTTGCTTACCGTAGCACATACCTATTCCTTTTCGGGGTCCGAGGAGTTCTGATAGGTCTCCCTAATGTACTCTTACGGAGTTATGGTATTGATAATATTAGTTTCAACATTTATGGGAGTACATGAGATATAATGTTCGATTCCTTGCCCATTTACCACCTTCGGATTCGTGCCTTCAGCGTTGTTGATCTTGATGGCACCGAAACGATACACTTCCTCGATAATGTAAGGCCCTTCCCATTTAGAGAGAAGTTTTCCTGCAAAAAATCTTAAACGAGAGTTGTATAGCAGGACATGATCACCTACATTAAATTCACACTTTTGTATCCTTCTTAGCATGCCATCTCTTAACTTTTTCTTTAAACAACTTAGCATTCTCATAGGCGTGGGTTCTCCATTAATCAAGTGAGCTAATGTCAAATAACCTCTTCTCACCGGCAAGGTTAAAATCATAATTAAGCTATTTAATTGCCCAATAAGCTTTATGTTCTAGCTCTAGAGGTAAGTGACATGCTTTACCATAGACCATTTTATAAGGAGACATACCCATTGAGTTTTTGTAAGCGGTTCTATAAGCCCATAATGCTTCATCAAGTTTCTTAGACCATTTTTTTCTAGATCTATTAACGGTCTTTTGCAAGATCAATTTATTCTCTATTGCTCAATTCTACTTGCCCACTAGACCGAAGATGATAAGGAGATGTAACTCTATGATTAACATCATACCTAGCAAGCAATTTACGGAAAGCACCATGAATAAAGTGTGAACCACCATCAGTCATTAAATATCTAGGGACGCCAAATCTAGGGAAAATAACTTCTTTCAACATTTTAATAGAAGTGTTATGATCAGCGCTACTAGTTGGAATAGCTTTACCCACTTAGTAACATAATCAACAACAACTAGAATATGAGTATACGCGTTGGATTTTGGAAAAGGTCCCATATAATCAAAACCCCAAACATCAAATGGTTCTATAACAAGATAGTAATTCACAGGCATTTCCTGACATCTACTAATATTACCAATTCTCTGACATTCATCACAAGACAAGACAAACTTACGAGCATCCTTGAAGAGAGTAGGCCAATAAAAACCAGATTGAATACCTTGTGTGCAGTTATATCTCTAGCGTGGTGTCCTACGTAGGACTCCGAGTGACATTTGTGTAGGATATGCCCCTGTTCATGCTCAGGTACACAACGTCTAATAATACCATCTACTCCTTTATAAAGGTGTGGATCGTCCCAAAAGTAATGTCTTAAGTCATAGAAAACCTTTTTGTTTTGTTGGTATGTGAAACTAGGCGGTATAAATTTAGCAACAATGCAATTAGCATAATCAGCATACCAAGGAGCATTGCGTGAAGCATTTATAACAGCTAGTTGTTCATCGGGAAAGCTATCATCAATAGGTAGTGGGTCATCAAGAATATTTTCTAATCTAGACAACTTATCTGCTACGGGGTTATCACCCCCCTTTATATCGACCCATCTAATAAGTCTAGGTTTAGCATCTTTCTTTTCCATAAGGTACTTAATAGCAGCGTGATCAGTGTGAACAGTTACTTTGGAATCAACAATATAAGGTATAAACTTATCGCAAGCGAAACAACTGCTAAAAATTCCTTTTGAGTTGTTGTCGGGGGGATAACCCCGGGGTAGGCTCATCGAGCCTGCTCCTTCATTTCCTGCCCGAAGGATATGACCAAGTACGGTTTCCTAAGGCCCAAATCTTCTGGCCGGCTAGGCTGCGCCTGCCGGCTGGAGGACGAGGCGGCCAACTCTCTGGCCGGCTAGGCAACCCTTGCCGGCTGGATGCGAGACGACTACCTCTTCCTGACCGTCTTGGCCAAGCCAGCCGACTAGGAACGAGGCGGCCGTGCCAGGGATCTCAAGTCACATCAGATCGTAGGTCATGACGAGACCTTACGATTAAAGGTGGCTACGCGTCAGCAAAGGTACTGGATCGGAGTGCCCGACAAGTACGAGCGTCGGCGGCCACGCCGCTGTCCTACCCCGGCTCTAATCCATCACCTAGCATAGTGTCGGACCGTCAAACTCCACTCCATTACTGCACTCGGCGTGGGGAACAGTGGAGGTGGTCGTACTATCTGCCCATGATGAATCTCGCTGGACGACGCTCGACGTACATCGCGTGCTCGGCGTCAACCTTACGCGAGAGCTTCATTGGCCAGCCAACGGGTCCTAGTGCCAAACAAGACCATGCACCCGGCGGGCCCCACTCTTGTACCCTTTATCTATATTGTAGGCCGGCGGGTTTGTCTATAAAACCCCCCGGTCACCCTCCATGCAGAGGGTCGGTCGAACAACACTTCACACCCACCGACCACATAGAGAGAGGCAGAAACGAGTCGGCTGTTCCCCTCTTCCTCCTCCCAACACAGCTCCAGGAGCAACCTTGTAATCCATCCATATACATCAAACACTCCGGCAGGACTAGGGGTCTTATCTCTACGGAGATCCCTAAACCTCGGTACATCGTGTGTTCCATGCTTGTACCAACCTCGTTCCCAGCGCCCTCCTTTGTCCCTTCGGTTCTCACCGACTTTAGCCTACCTATGGCATATGTTGTGAGTATTCACCGACATTTGGCGCCCACTGTCGGGCCGATTGCAGCATCGGCTGGCTTTACGCGCTGGGCGGGGCCCCGCACCTACGCCACCGGATGCATCGCGTCCGGATCGGTCTGCATGCCCGTGGAGCCCGCTTTCGACGAGGCAACACCGATGATGATCGACGTTCCCGTGCGCCATGCGGATTCAGACAAAGATTCTGATGACGAGGCACTTCCTAGTGTCATCGTCGCTGCTATGGAGAACCTCAGCATTCTCTTTAGCGACCTACGTCTCAACGATGGTCCTCGCTACTTCGGCGAGGGCTTCGATGTTGAGGCGCTCTGCGCCAGTTTCAGCAGGCTCTCTATCACTAAGATGCATGCAGATGACGTGTACCCCAGCAACGTACTCGTCTTCGACGACCCTCCGGCGTCGGTGGGGTTTTTCACCCCATACCATGTCGCCGCCGCCTCCAACGTCGCGGAGGTGATGGTTATCGGCGCTGGCACCAGCACGGCTCATGGAAAGGCGTCGGCGGACGCTAGTGAGCCTGCTGCTGTCACCGCCGACACTCTTCAGGAGGCTATCGTCGGCCTGAAGACACCCATCGCTGCCTCCGCGAACCCTAACGACGCCCGAGCCTCACTGGAGGAGGCTCGCAAGCATATCTTGGAGGAGGGCACTGCCGTCGCCTCAGCAAAACGTCGGATGGAGGCCACACAGCGCGAGTATAACTCCGCATACGGCCTCACTGCAATTTCCGAGGCCCCTAGCCGGCTTGGATCAGTCCGCAGCCGCGACCGGTTCATTGCTGAGATCCTAGGCAGCAACCAGCCCACCTACGTGACCCCTACGGCCAACATGCGGGCGGCGCAGGCGGCCATGGAAGAAATGGCGAGCATGGAGGGCAAGGACCGCGCCTTCCAGGAGAAGCGGGTCAAGGATCTCCTTGACGCCGCCAACGAATAGCATACTCGGCTTGACCCCGGTCAGGCCCAGTCAGAGTCTCCGGGACCCAACCCTGGAGCACGCCGCAACCCTAGCGGTCAGCAACACGCGGAGGGATCTTCCTCGCATCGCACCTCCGGCCGGAGGGGCGAGGGAAGCCAAGACCGGCGCTCCAGTGCCAGGACGAGCACACTTCGAGCAAACGTCGCGGTGGCGACGAGAGCGATTCGGCGTGTGAGGTTCTTCGCCCGGGAAGGACCCCTGTCTCCGGTTCGCGAGGTGCATCTCCTCTCACTACTCGGATCGGCGCTCGCATTCCCCAGGATGATCGGGACGCGTGCAGGCGTCTCATCACCCTGGCCCAGTCAGCCCTCCTGGAGGAGGACGGTCCCATCGGTCCGGCCTGCTTCGGCCCTCGGATCCGAGGGGAGCCATTCCCCCGAGGCTTTACCTTGCCTCGGGACACGCCCAAGTATAATGGCACGGCCAAGCCAGAGGACTGGCTGATCGACTACACCACAGCCGTTGGCATTGCCAGGGGCAACAAGCGCGTAGCAGTCCGCTACGTGCCACTCATGTTTGCCGGTTCGGCTCGGACTTGGCTTAACAACCTTCCGACCGACAGCGTTAACTCCTGGGTGGACTTCGAGGAGGCGTTCGTCCGCAACTTCACTGGCACCTACAAGCGCCCTGGCCGGCCTCGCGAGCTGGCCATGTGCGTCCAGAGGCCCGACGAACCCCTTCGCGACTACGTCACCCGGTGGATGGAGCTTTGCAACTCCTGTGAGGGGGTGCATAAGGTACAAGCCATCCAGTACTTCATCGACGGTTGCCGAGACGGCACCCTCCTCAAGCACAAGCTCATGTGCTCCGAGCCCACCTCTCTGGCGGTGCTCATGGCCAAGGTGGACAAGTACGCCACGACCGACTCGGCGATGCGCGTCAAGGTGACCGCCTCGTACAAGGCTGTCCCCACGCCGGCTACTCCCAAGCCGGCTGGAGACGGTCGAGGCGGCCAGAACAACAACAAGCGCAAGGCGGATCAGATGGATTCACGCTCCAACAACAAGTTGGTAGCCAACGTGGAGGGCGAGACATCGGCTCCTCAAGCCGGCCCTGAGCGGAAGCGTTCCAACAGGAACAATGCCAACTGGATGCCCAAGCAGTCCGTCGAGCAACTGCTGGACGCCCCCTGCAAGATACATTCTGGGGCACAACCGTGTAATCACACCCTTCGAGAGTGCAGCTTCGCACGCTGGCTGTCGCAAGGGGATGACCTGCCGGCTGCCCCAGGTATGCAGGCGGCGCCTCATGCACCATCTCCTGGTCCTGCTCCGGTCCACCGCCGCCGCCTCGCGACGACGGCCGCCTCCACGACGACTACCCCCACCAAGATGGAGCATTCGTCGTCTTCACCAGTGAAGGCGACGACAAGCACAACCTGCGCCAAAGACGGCGCGAGGTGAATGCCACAGTTCCCCTGGTTCCCTAGTACATGCATTGGTCTAACAGGCCAATCACATGGAGCCGGGTGGATCATCCTACGGTGATGCCCAACCCGGGCTCATACGCGCTCGTACTCAACCCCACCTTTGCCTCCAAGAGGCTCACCTGCCGGCTCTCCCGGGTGCTGGTCGACGGCGGTAGCAGCATCAACATCCTCTACCTCGACACTCTCCTCAAGCTCGGGCTCAAGGAGACGGACGTCCTGCCGACTAACACTGTCTTCCACGACATCGTGCATGGGCAGTCCTGCTCGCCTATCGGCAAAATCCAGCTGGACGTCCTCTTCGGCGATAAGGCTAACTTCCGCCGAGAGTTCATATGGCTCGAGGTAGTGGACCTCAGCAGCCCGTATCACGCGCTGCTGGGCAGACCGGCTCTGGCCAAGTTCATGGCTATACCGCACTATGCCTACCTGAAGATGAAGATGCCGGGTCCAAAGGGCATCATCACCGTTGCTGGCGACTACAAGAAGTCGCTCGAGTGCGCCCAAGATAGCAGCCGCCTCGCCGACGCCCTGGTGATCGCTGAGGAGAAGCGGCAGATCGACCGGCTCGTGGCCCAGGCTACCGAGCAGCCAACGATTCCTTCTCCTCCGTCCTTGTCGGCCGGCGAGGGCTCATTCAAGCCGGCCAAAGAAACCAAGCAGGTGCCACTCGACCCAGCCAACCCCAAGCAATGTGTCACCATCAGGCTGGCCTCAGCCCCAAATAGGAAGGCGAGCTCGTCGACTTCCTCCGTGAGAATTGGGACATCTTCGCATGGTCCCCCAAGGACATGCCGGGTGTTCTGAGGAACTACGACGAGCACAAACTTCACGTGCGACCGGATGCAAAGCCGGTGAAACAACCTTTGCGCCGCTTCGCCGAGGGGAGGCGGCGCACAATCGGAGAAGAGATCACCCGGCTCCTTGCAGCCGGCTTCATCATGGAGGTTTTCCACCCGGACTGGTTAGCTAATCCAGTCCTGGTGCTGAAGAAGAATAACACCTGGCAAATGTGTATCGACTACACTAGCCTGAATAAGGCCTGTCCGAAAGACCCTTTCGCATTGCCTAGGATGGATCAAGTGATCGACTCCACTACAGGCTGCGAACTGCTGTCCTTTCTGGATGCTTATTCAGGCTACCATCAAATCAAGCTGGATCCAGCTGATCGCCTGAAGACCTCCTTCATCATGCCCTTCGGGGCCTACTGCTACACCACCATGACGTTCGGTCTAAAGAACGCTCGTGCGACGTTCCAATGCTGCATACAGCAGTGCCTACTGCCACAGATCGGCAGAAACATCCACCTCTATGTGGATGACATCGTCGTCAAGACGAAGCAGCACTTCAGCCTCCTCGACGACCTGCGTGAGACGTTCGCCAACCTACGCGAGTAGAAGATCTAGCTCAACCCGGAGAAGTGCGTCTTTGGGGTTCCAGGCGGCAAACTCTTGGGGTTCTTCGTGTCCGCTCGGGGCATCGAAGCGAACCATGAGAAGATAGGCACCATCGAGCGGATGGTTCGGCCAGCTCGGATCCTAGACGTCTAGAAGTTCCCCGACTGCCTGGCGTCCTTTAGCCGGTTCGTCAGTCGGCTTGGCGAGAAGGCCCTTCCACTCTACCAGCTCATGAAGAAGATGACGAAATTCGAGTGGAACGAGCAGGCGGATGAAGCCTTCCGCGACCTCAAGCGGGTCATCTCGAGCCTACGGATCATGGCAGTGCCGGCTGAAAGGGAACCCATACTCATATGCATTGCCGCGACCGCTCGCGTGGTTAGTGTAGTGTTGGTAGTTCAACGCAAGGAGGAGGGCAGGGTACTGTTAGTGCAGTGCCCTGTCTACTACCTCAGCGAGGTCTTGTCCGCCTCCAAGCAGAACTATCCCCACTACCAAAAAATGTGTTATGGTGTTTACCTTGCTGCAAAGGAGTTGAAGCAATACTTCCAAGAGCATGCCATCACTGTGGTGAGCACTGCTCCACTTTCAGAGATCATGGGCAACCGTGATGCAACAGGCAGGATTGCCAAGTGGTCCATCGCCATGGCGGACCATGACATTCGCTACGAGCCTCGCACCGCCATCAAATCTCAGGTGGTGGCCGACTTCTTAGTCGACTTGGCCGAGACCCAGTTCGAGCTGCCACCTCCAGACTCTACGCATTGGCTGATGCATTTCGACGGCTCGAAGATGCGGACGGGTTTGGGAGCCGGCATAATCTTGACGTCTCCGAAAGGATACCAGCTCAAGTACGCTCTCCAGATCCACTTCGCCGCCTCCAACAACGTCGCCGAGTACAAAGCACTGGCTCATATGCTTCGGTGGCTTAGACTTGGTGGTGCAGCAAGTTTATGGCGAATGGGACGCCAGGGACGCCAACATGGCAAGCTACCGCTTCCTCATCCAGCAGCTCGTCGGCCCCTTCGAGGGCTGCGAGTGCCACCATGTTCCCAGAGCAGAAAATTGGCTCCATGAGACAGGCTATCCCAGCCGCTTTCTCCCTTGAGCAACTCCATAAGCCGTCTATCAGGCCGTCTCCAGAGTCGGCGTCGATCTTCGTACCGACTGATTCTACGGTGCAAGCGCCATCGGCTCCACCAGCTACGCCGGCTACAGCTCCTGTGCCGGCTATGTTGGGCACACCAACTCCAATAGCGGCACCGGCTGAATCTTCAGTCCAAGCGTCGTCGGCTCCTCCAGCTACGCCGGCTACAACTCCTGTGCCGGCTACGCTGGCCACACCAACTCCAATAGCGACACCGGCTGAATCTTTGGTGCAAGCGCCGTCGGCTCCTCCAGCTACGCCGGCTACAACTCCTGTGCCAACTACGCTGGCCATGCCAACTCCAATAGCGGCACCGGCAACATCAACAACTCCAGCTGTGCCCTGCCTCGAATCCTGTCGTCTCGACACCCAGTGGGTGGACGTCATGGAGGTAGACGACGAGCCGACTGTCACAGCGGCTCCAGAGACACCTCGTGTCGGGCCCACGACTGCTGCTTCATCAAGCGCGGGGGCTGCAGAAGCCCCTAACAATCAAGTCGAGGCGGAGCCAGCCCTTGTGTCGGCTCCGTCATGGGCTCAACCCATCTTAGCCTTCCTCCTTCGTGGAGAGCTTCCTCAAGACAAAGAAGTGGAGCCACTCGGAGAAGAAGGAGCTCGCCGGGAGCCCGAAGCCCCGGCAGAAATGCTCGTTGAAGACAACGACCTCTCCCACGACAGGTGTGGGAGCGTTCTCGGCGCCTGGGAGGCCGGGGGCAGCAGCCGGTGATGGCGGAGCGCCTCGATGTGGCCTTCGTAGATCTCGCTGCCCAACCAAGCACCCTGCAACGAGGACTTCTTCGAGGTGGAGCCACCGGCCATGGCTCAGCGGCGACGAAGGCGATGAAGATGAAGAGGACGGGCTCTTTCTCTCTGGGCTCAGGGAGGAAGAGAGCGTCGATGCGGGGCGAGAATGGGGGGCGAATGGCCTCCTCGGAACCCCCGCATCCCATTTAAACCCCACGAAGCATCGTGAGGAGGGGATCGGTGCGCGCAGAACCCCACTAACCCCATGTATTACGGACGGTAGCGCTTCCCTAAGCCCAACCGACGCGGAGTAAATCTGCAGAGGATCTCTTGCGCGGAGACCGAGGGGGCATCATGGAGAGACCCAGGGCCCAGGCCCAGTCCCATCACCAGTAATGACCATCATTACATCAGGCGGGGCCTGGCACGTGGCACATTCTGAGTGACCTACGATGAAGCCGAGGCGTCGCTTCGAAGCCAGACGGTTTCGGAGCCGGCGTTCCCTCCCGCGGATGGCGGCAGAAATACCAAGACAAAATATCAAGCCGGAGAGGTCGCCTGTCCACAGACGGCGGGCCCCTCCAGCTTCGGGGACTACTGTCGGTGGGGATGGGGGGTAACCCCGGGGTAGGCTCATCGAGCCCGCTCCTTCATTTCCTGCCCGAAGGATATGCCCAAGTACGGTTTCCTAAGGCCCAAGTCTTCTGGCCGGCTAGGCTGCGCCTGGCGGCTGGAGGACGAGGCGACCAACTCTGTGGCCGGCCAGGCAACCCGTGTCAGCTGGAGGCGAGACAGCTACCTCTTCATGACCGTCTTGGCCAAGCAAGCCGGCTAGGAACAAGGCGGTCGTGCCCAAGCCGGCTAGCCAAGCAGGCTAGCCGGCCAGGGATCTCAAGTCACATCAGATCGTAGGTCATGACGAGACCTTACGATTAAAGGTGGCTACACGTCAGCAAAGGTACTGGATCGGAGTGCCCGGCAGGTACGAGCGTCGGCGGCCACGCTGCTGACCTACCCCCGCTCTGATCCATCACCTAGCATAGTGTCAGACCGTCAAACTCCCACTCCATTACTGCACTCGGCGTGGGGAACAGTGGAGGCGGTCGTACTATCTGCCCATGTCGAATCTCGCTGGACGACGCTCGACGTACAACGCGTGCTCGGCGTCAACCTTACGCGAGAGCTTCATTGGCCAGCCGGCGGGTCCCACTACCAAACGAGACCATGCAGCCGGCGGGCCCCTCAAGCGACAAGACAAGACCCTCGTGGGCCCTGCTACGGCAACAAAAGTCCTTCCCCGGCAATGCCAGGAATTCTTCTTGCAACTTCTCTTGTTTGCGTCGGTTTTTCCCTTGAGGAGGAAAGGGTGATGCAGCACAGGAGCAGTAAGTATTTCCCTTAGTTTGAGAACCAAGGTATCAATCCAGTAGGAGAATCTCGTCAAGTCCAGAGTACCTGCACAAACACAAAAGAGCTTGCACCGAACGCTATAAAGGGGTTGTCAATCCCTTCAAGATTGATTGCAATGTGAGATCTGAAGGCAGAAAGTGCAACGAAGTAAAAAGTGTATGGCTGAAAATATGGTGTGGAGTAGACCTGGGGGCCATAGTGTTCACTAGAGGCTTCACTCAAAATAGCAAATATCATGGTGGGTGAACAAATTACTGTCGAGCAATTGATAGAACCGCACAAAGTCATGACAATATCTAAGGCAATGATCATACATATAGGCATCACGTCCGAGACAAGTAGACCGATACTTTCTGCATCTACTACTATTACTCCACACATCGACCGCTATCCAGCATGCATGTAGTGTATTGAGTTCATGACGAACAGAGTAATGCCTTAAGCAAGATGACATGATGTAGAGGGATAATCTCAAACCAATGATGAAAACCCCATCTTTTTACCCTTGATGGCAACAACAGGATGCGTGCCTCGCTACCCCTTCTGTCACTGGGTGAGGTCACCGCACGGTATGAACCCAAAACCAAGCACTTCTCCCATTGCAAGAATCATAGATCTAGTTGGCCAAACAAAACCCACAACTCGAAGAGAATTACAAGGATATGAAATCATGCATAAGAGAGATCAAAAGAAACTCAAATAAGATTCATAGATAATCTGATCATAAATCCACAATTCATCGGATCTTGACAAACACACTGCAAAAGAAGATTACATCGGATAGATCTCCATGAAGATCATGGAGAACTTTGTATTGAAGATCCAAGAGAGAGAAGAAGCCATCTAGTTACTAGCTATGGACCCATAGGTCTATGGTGAACTACTCACGCATCATCAGAGAGGTCATGGTGTTGATGAAGAAGCCCTCCGTGTTCGAATCCCCCTCCGGCAGGGCACCAGAACGTGCCCCAGATGGGATCTTGCGGAGATAGAAGCTTGCGGCGGCGAAAAAGTACTTTCGATGATCTCCTGATTTTTATGGATTTTTAGAGAATATATAGGCGCAAAACCTAGGGCAAAGGAGCCTCAGGGAGCCCACAAGCCAGGGGGCCGTGACCCCCCTTGCCGCGCCATGAGGGCTTGTGGGGTCCCTGGTGGCCCCTGCCCTGATTCTCCGGCTTCCCGATCTTTTTCTGTTCCGAAAAAATCTTTTTGGTAGTTTCATTCCGTTTGGACTCCGTTCAAAATCCTCCTCTGAAAGGGGTCAAAAACATGGAAAAAACAGGAACTGGCACTTGGCACTAAGTTAATAAGTTAGTCTCAAAAATATATATAAAAGGTATGCAAAACATCCAAAGTTTGACAAGATAATAGCATGAAACCATCAAAAATTATAGATACGTTGGAGACGTATCAGGCCCCTGGTCAGCCGGCGAGGTTGCCAGCCGGGACCCACTCTTGTACCCTTTATCCATATTGTAGGCCGGCGGTTTTGTCTATAAAACCCCCCGGTCACCCTCCATGTAGAGGGTCGGTTGAACAACACTTCACACCCGCCAACCACATAGAGAGAGTCAGAGACGAGCCGACTGCTCCCCTCTTCCTCCTCCCAACACAGCTCCAGGAGCAACCTTGTAATCCATCCATATACATCAAACACTCCGGCAGGACTAGGGGTCTTATCTCTACGGAGAGCCATGAACCTAGGTACATCGTGAGTTCCATGCTTGTACCAACCTCGTTCCCAGCGCCCTCCTTTGTCCCTTCGGTTCTCACCGACTTTAGCCTACCTATGGCATATGTTGTGAGTATTCACCGACAATGGTAGCATAGTTTCATTGAGCACTGTCTAGAGTTTTACTAGCATAATGGATAACATTTAATTTCTTATCAACTCTTTGTCCTAGAACAACACCAACAACATAATCACTAGCATCACATATAATTTCAAAGGGTAGGTTCGAATCAGGTGGT
This sequence comes from Hordeum vulgare subsp. vulgare, assembly GCF_904849725.1. Taxonomy (NCBI): domain Eukaryota; kingdom Viridiplantae; phylum Streptophyta; class Magnoliopsida; order Poales; family Poaceae; genus Hordeum; species Hordeum vulgare. The sequence continues at coordinate 545,277,710 of NC_058520.1, forward strand.
TGAACAACACGTGCGGTTATCAAGGCTTTTTAAGAATTTCAAATGCTTCTATAAAATCATCATAAAAAACGAATGCAATATCATTTTGTAAAAGATTAGTGAAAGGCTTAGAAATTTTAGAGAAGTCTTTAATAAATCTCCTATAGAAACCAACATGACCAAGGAAATTTCTTATACCTTTAATATTTGTTGACACGTCATTTTTTCAATAGCATCAACTTTAGCTTTATCAACTTCAATACCTCTTTCGGAGATTTTGTGTCCCAAGACAATGCCTTCAGTAACCATAAACTGGCACTTCTCCCAATTCAAGACAAGATTAGTTTCTTCACATCTGTGCAAAACTCGATCAAGGTTGCTCAAGCAATCATCAAAAGAAGTTTCGTAAACGGAAAAATCAACCATGAAAACCTCAACAATATTTTCACAAAAGTCAGAGAATATAGCCATCATACATCTTTGAAAGGCAGAAGGTGCATTGCATAAATCAAAAGGCATACGTCTATAAGCAAAGGTACCGAAAGGGCAAGTAAAAGTGGTCTTCTCTTGACCCTTTTTTGATACATGTATTTGAGAGAAACCAGAATAGTCGTCTAGAAAGCAAAAATGTGTATGTTTGGATAGTCTTTCTAGCATTTGATCAATAAAAGGTAGAGGGTAATGATATTTCCTAGTAGCTTTATTTAATTTCCTGAAATCAATTACCATTCTATATCGTGTAACAATTCTTTGTGGGACCAATTCATCTTTATCATTAGGAACAATAGTAATACCTTCCTTTTTAGGGACACAATGAATGGGACTAACCCATCTACTATCAGCAATAGGATAAATTATACCTGCCTCGAGAAGCTTTAATATTTCATTTCTTTCCACTTCTTTCATTTTAGGATTTAATCATCGTTGGTGATCAATAACCGGTTTAGCATCTTGTTCCATATTGATTTTGTGCTGACATAGAGTGGGACTAATGCCCTTAAGATCATCAATAGTATATCCAATAGCGTCACGATGCTTCCTCAGAGTTTTCAATAATCTCTTTTCTTCATGCTCTGAAAGGTTAGCACTAATAATAAGAGGATATATCTATTTTTCATCAAGATAAGCATACTTCAGAGTATGAGGTAGTGTTTTAAGCTCAAACACGGGATCACCCTTGGGTGGAGGAGTATCCCCGAGTATTTCAACATGCAGGTTGTGTTTCAGAATAGGCTGCTGATCAAAGAAAATCCTATCTATTCATTCCTTTCAATCATATGCATATCATTTTCATGGTCTAGCAAATATTATTCTAAGGGATCGGTAGGAGGTGCAAGAATAAAAGAGAGACCAATAATTTCATCTTTACTAGGCAATTCTTTGTCATGGGGTTGTGTACGGAATTTAGAGAAATTGAACTCATGAGATGCATCCCCAAAACTTACAATAACTGTTTCTTTTTCACAATCAATCTTAGCATTAGAAGTATTCAAGAAGAGTGTACCGAATATAATGGGGCAAAAATCATCTTGTGGGGAACCAAGAACAAGAAAATCAGTAGGATATTTTATTTTGCCACACAAGACTTCAACATCTCTAACAATCCCAATTGGTGAAATAGTATCTCTATTAGCAAGCTTGATGGTAACATCAATTTCCTCTAATTCGGCTGGTGCAACGTCATTGATAATTTCTTGGTATAAGGTAAAGGGAATTGCACTCACACTAGCACCCACATCACATAAGCCATGATAAAAATGATCTCCTATTTTAACAGAAACGATAGGCACGCGAACAACAGGTCTATGTTTACCCTTAGTATCAGGTCTAGCAATTCTAGCGGCTTCATCACAGAAGTGAATGACATACCCATCAATATATCAATCAAGAGATCTTTAACCATAGCAATATTAGGTTCAACTTTAATTTGTTTAGGAGGTATAGTTGTTCTAGTACAACTCTTATTAACCACAGCTGAAGCTTTAGCATGTTCCTTTATCCTAACAGGAAAGGGAGGTTTCTCAATATAAGAAGTAGGAATAACAGGATCAACATTATAAATAATAGTTTCTTCAATTTTAATAGGTTCTACTACTTAACTTCAATGGGAGGATGATATTTAAATGAATATTCTTTGGGGAGATCAACATGAGTAGCAAAATATTCAAAAAATGAAACTACTACCTCAGAGTCAAGTCCATATTTAGTGCTAAAATCACGAAAAACATCGGTGTCTATAAAGGATTTAACACAATCAAACTATAGGCTTATATCTGACTCATTACCTTCGTCGAGTTCCCAATCTTCAGAGTTGCGTTTAATTCTTTCCAATAAGTCCCATTTGATTTCAATATCTTTCTTCATAAAAGAACCAGCACAGATTGATCATTACGAGAGAGCCGAGCATAAAAGTTCAGAATAATAATTTCTGTCGGGAGCTCATGATTGGGGCATGAATATAGCATTGAATTAAGCCTCCCCCAAGCTTGAGCGATTCTTTATCGTTCACGAGGCCAAAACTTATAGATATAATTCCAATCACAATGAACCAGATGCATAGGATAAAACTTATGATGAAATTCCAATTTCAATCGGTTGTAGTTCCATGATCCAATATCATCACATAGCCTATACCATGCCAATGCCTTTTCCTTAAAAGATAAAGGAAAGACCTTCTTCTTGACATCATCCTCGGGCAAACGTGCAAGCTTAAAAAATCCACAAACTTCATCCACAAAGATTAGATGCAAATCAGGATGTAGTGTTCCATCTCCTGCATAAGGATTGACTAGCAGTTTTTCTATCATACCCAAAGGAATTTCATAATAAATATATTCAGTAGGTGCAGCAGGTTGAGGAGCATCTCTTTGTCCTTCCGGTCGGGGTGAAGATACCCCGAACAAGCTCCTCAAAGGATAATTTTCCATAGTGACAAGTGATAGTAAATTTCAGCACCGTATATAAAATTTTCCTTACCAAGTTCCACTTACCAAAGGCCCTTCACTCCCTGGCAACGGTGCCAGAAAAGACTCATGATGGCGCACAAGTGTAGGGGATCTATCATAGTCCTTTCGATAAATAAGAGTGTCGAACCCAATGAGGAAGAGAAGAAAATCATAAGCGGTTTTCAGTAAGGTATTCTATGCAAGCACTGCAATTATCGGTGACAGATAGTTTTGTGATAAGGTAATTTGTCGCGGGTAACAAGTAACAATTGGAACTAAGGTGCAGAAAGGTGGCCCAATCCTTTTTGTAGCAAAGGACAAGCCTGGACAAACTCTTATATAAACAAAAACGCTCCCGAGGACACATGGGAATTTATGTCAAGCTAGTTTTCATCATGCTCATATGTTTCACATTCGTTACTTTGATAATTTGATATGTGGGTGGACTGGTGCTTGGGTTCTGCCCTTACTTCGACAAACCTCCCACTTATTATTAACCTCTCTCGGAAGCATACGCAACTATGGAATAAGAATTAAGATAAATCTAATCATATCATTAAATATATGGATCCAAATCAGCCCCTTACGAAGCAACGCATAAACCAGGGTTTAAGCTTCTGTCACTCTAGCCACTCATCATCTACTTACTACTTCCCAATGCCTTCCTCTAGGCCCAAATAATGGTGATGTGTCATTATAATGCCCCAGATGTAACCCTTGCCTTTTGTGGAACCCTTTCCTATTTTGGGTCATTATGTCAATGCTATGGAGTTATCATTTCATGTGGACATTTCGTGTCATCACTTTTGCATCATGCCAGTCATTGCATTCATGTCACTTCACTTGTGTTTTTGTTGTTGTTTGATCCATGTTGGTGCAAGTGTGAGTGTTGATGTGATGAGGGGTGAATCCCAAGCTTGGTTCCAACTATGTTTGTTTTCAAATTAGGTTTCAAATAACCCTTCTTCTTTATTTATTTGAGCTCATGATTACTTGCTCAAAACCTGTTTTAAAAATGTTGTTCATTTTGTAGTTTTACCTTGTGTTTGAGGGGTACTGTTTTGGGTTTTTTAAAACGTAAATGATTGGGAGTTTAAATACAAAAACAACATAGTTTTTCTGTTTTTTGCATTTAATTTAGTTGCTCCAAAATTCTGGTTTTCATTTTATTTAAATAGGGCATAATTCCCTTATGCCCTAGATAATTTTGGTTGGTTTTTCTTCAAACCCCATGGGGCTGTGTGAATTTTGTTTGAGGTTGTATTTCAAAATAAACAAAACCCTTTTGTTTTAAACTGGGTGGTGCAACTGGGCTGGCTCCCTCCTTCCCAGGCCCAGTACCTTTCTCCCTCGCGCGTGCAGCCCATCTCCCTCTCCTCTCTTCTCCCTGACGTCGTTCCTTTCTTCCCCCCTTCTTTCCATCAGAGGGAGCAACACCTGTGAGAGAGAGTGCCCGAAGCCGTGCCCTCACGGACGCCGAGGCCCCTTATTTAATCCCTCAACGTGCGTGCCCTCCTCCTAGGGTTCCTCCTCGCCACCGCCACCTCTTCCTTCTCCCCCTCTGTAGTCAGATCCGATGAGAGCCAGGTAGGTTCAGTAGTGCAGGAGGGGTTCAGGTTCAGGGATCGGCAGCAGCGGGTCATCGCCGGCTTTCCTCCTCATTGCCGGCCGATCCTCGTGGAGTCCAAGATGGGGACGAGGATGCAAGAGGCATCCCCGTCCTGTTCCCGTCGCTAGCAGGGCGGTTCCTCCTCTCCAGCGTCCTCTCCGCGACGCTACCGCCGGAGAAGAGCTTCGGGTGCCGCGGGCGACCACCTCCCGTTCCTCCTCCTCGTCCTCCTCGGCGGGACTTCCTCCTCTCCTTGTCGCACAGGGTGAGCGTCTCCCTTTCCCTTCCTTTCCCTCTCCTAACCGTAGGTCCCTGGCCGCCGTTTCTGTCGCTGTCGCCGCCGTGATGAGGTGCTCATGTGCACCGCCGTAGCGGGCCTCCTCGTGATGCGGTTGGCACGGGAATGGGTTCCCCCAACCTCCCGTGTCCCGCGCTATAGCCTGCCGGCTCGAATAGAACGCCGGTGCGCCGCCGATGACCTTCCCCTGTTCCGGCCACCGCATGTGTGCAGTAGGAGCAGAGGAATATGCTCAAAAGAGCACCTCCCCCTCCCTGTCAAGCCTCTACTCGTAGCCCGACTGGTGTATGTGTTTGGGCTTGGTGCCATAGGTCGTGGGTTCTTATCCCCGACGAGCACCCTTTTGCTGTTTCTTTTATTTCAGTGGAGCATCGACAGATTTTAGCTTACCTCTTCTGCTGCTCATTCTAGAGCAGTAGTCAAGCACTAGCGTAGTGGTGTGATGTGGTGCTGTAGACCAGGGGGTCCTGGGTTCGAATCGAGCAACCCCCCTTTTTTATTTTTGTTCCTTTGTTAGTTTTTTTGTCCTATTTCTTTCTTGGGCAGCAAGCATGGTTGTTTTCCTTTTAGCTAGAGTATTAGGAGTATTTATTTACTCCCTAGGACCATTTATGTGTGTGTGCAAGTGCTTGTTATGCACTAGTGTGTGTAGGTGGAGTGTGCATGAGTGTGTGTATGTGTGTGTGTGTGCACATGAGTGAGATGTGCACACATGTGCATGTGAGTGTGTGTGCATGTGGTGGCACATGCATATGTGCAAGAGGGAAGCCCCTCTTGATGCACCTCTTGATGCACCTCTTGATGGTGTGTGTATGTGAGCACACATATTTCTGTGTAGGTGTAGGTGTCATGCTTGTGTGTGTGGGCATGAGTGCACATATGCACTTGTGCATGAGGGATAACCCTCATGCTTGCCAATATGATGATGTGGTGGTGTATGAACCTTGTGTGTGTGTGCATATGTAGGAGTAGTGGATACTACAAGTGCTTTGTTCACATGTGTTAATGTCTCATATGATCTTATAGGATACTATGTTGTTTTTCGAGCTAGCTTTGTGCCTACATGTTACATGCATGTACCCATGTATTATATATGCTTTTGGGGTATAATCATCCCAGGAATTCACTGGTTGAATCATATTTCACTTTAGAGCAACTTCATAAACTGTCATTTTTCTGTCTTGATGCCATGTTTAGAGCTTAGTATCATGTAGTGCTTTGACCCTATGAGGATGAATCCTTGATGTGGCAGTAGTGGGTGAACCCCTCTACAACATGGGTCTTTGTTTTATTCATAGGATTTTGTTTGAACTTGTTGTGCCTTGTCAAAGTTGACACTTTGCTGAAATTAACAGCTTGGTGAAAATCTGTGATTTTCACTAAGTCTGAGAATCTGTTGTTATTTCTTCCCCTGTTGATTTGGTTGCACAAGCTCATGTGTTGGGAATCAGCCCATGCAAAAAACTAAGGTTTGTGAGATTTTGTGTTTGTCTAGCTCCCTGTTAAATTTCATGCTTATTCACGTCCTGTAGATATCATTTTGGACGCTGCCAAAATGCTTCACAGCATAAGCAGCTGGTGAAAATCTGAGATTTTCACTAAGTCCCAGAATCTGTTATTTTTGTCCAAGTTTGTGTCCATAGATCTTCTCATGTGTGATGCCTTTACAGTAACTTCTTGCTCAGGCTTGTTATGTTTGACGTAAGTAGGTGCTCAAGATCACTTAGTGATCATCTAGTTTTCGACCGCTCGCGTAGACCACCATATCAAATACTCTGATCATCGTAACTTAGCCACCATACATGCTTAGGTTGCTGCAAACCTATACACTAAACCTTCCTCACCTAATAACTTGACTAGATTCGATACCAAGGTCATCTGATTGCTGAGTCCCGTGGCTCACAGTTTACTACAACACCCCCAACAGGTACAAGTACGCCCGACGCAGGAGATCCTGATGGCACCCAGCTGGCGTGGCAGTACGATGAGGAGTCTAACCGACTGTACGTGAACTATCCTGAGGACTGAGGCCGTGGTCGTGATCGTGGGCCAGCATGCGGGATGTCATAGTTCTTTTACTTGTTTCATGTTGTCCGCAGCGGGACTAAACTTTGCTGTGAATAATTGTGTGGCTATAAACCTTATGTTATACTATGTCAGATGGCAAGTGTATGCCCTAGTTGTCATTCTTCAGTTATGTAATGTTATGATTATCCCGCTTGCGAAACGTTTAGATGCGCCTCTTTCCCTTTTGGGGCATCGCCCCAAAATAGTAAAGGGTCGCATCTTAGTCGTTACAAGTTGGTAATCAGAGCCTTACGACCATAGGAGCCTTTGTGTGATCGAACTTGGCTGAGTCGAGTCTAGTAAAATGTTTTGAGTCTTAGTTATATCGGAGAGCAGGTTTCTTTTTTCTCCTCTTCTATGATCTAGTGAGGTTCTCGACTTAGGAAATCTTAATTCTACTCCTCTTCTCGCTCAAAAAAAATTTAGGATCACGCGGGTATTTTGAAATCTATATGATATCAATGTGACGGAGTTCTATCTTGGTGCTTCCTTTCTGACTTGATTTCTTCGAGGGAGTTGAGCTCAAGGGGATTCTTGTGCACATCGCCATCATTCAGATTTCTTAGTATCTCAGGACGGAGGATGTTCGTAATTGCTTAAATACTAGTTGTGACGAGAGTAGTCCGGCTTCCCCAGTACTGGTGAAGAGAGTTTCGGATGTATCGCCACACTTTGTATCGTTGTGATCACGAGGGTCTATAGTAGATGAAGGTCCGAGATTCTGGTTATGTGTTGACGGATGTGATACACTGGACGGGTTAGTATAGGAGTTGTGTGAAATATTAATCCTTGTATCCGTATACCAGATTGGATGACCAGATATTTCGGGAATTTATAGGTGGGATATCAAGTAGTGACTTATAGGACAATCTTCCTACAAATGCATGATGTGAGGTTGGGATTCGACATTCAGTGGGTACGTTTGTTCACGCTCGTCTTACAACGGTTCTCGTTGTGTCTTAAAGAGTCCTTGTAGCTTGCTACGACTCAGGGACGCTTCGTAAGTCGTGTGCACTGCCTTGCACGGGATGGCTACTGTAAATTCGAGCCCGTGCGATCATATCCACGAAGATATCAGATGGAATCTCAATCATACGTTTGTTCCGAGCAGTTCTAGCTCATACTTGGTTTGCAAGTGGTCTTTAATCAGAATTTTGTCGACAGTCACTTTGAGGAAGCATTCTTACTATTTTGTTCGAGTGCAATTGCTAATATTTTTGTTCAGATATTCCTGCCTTTTGATTCAGCTTTACAATCAATATTAGTCTCTGGTCTAATGTGTTGTCCGTCTTCAGGATGGCTCCACCAACTCGTCAGAATCCGGGTCGTGAGGGTGCTGAAATGCCGCCACCACCCCCTCCGCCTCCTCCTCCTCCGCCGCCTCCTCCTACAGAGGCTTGACAAGCGGTGATGGCTGCAACAAATGCTAACACTTAGATGTTAATCCAGCTGTTGCAAGAGAGGACAAATCAGCAGCAGGGCAATTTCAACCATGGTGGTAATCAGTTTGCATCTCTAAGTCAATTCCTGGCAAACCAGGCGAAGACCTTCACATCGTGTGATCAGCCATTTGACGCTGAGGACTGGATTCAGGACATGAACAAACACTTTGAGTGCAGCAATGTCCGTTGCGAGAACTTCGTCAAGTTTGCAACGTTTCAGCTCAAGGGGCAGGCAGGAGTTTGGTGGAAGCAGTTGAAGGACTCCAGGGGTGGCAGATTGATCACTTGGGATGAGTTCTGCAAAGATTTCAGGTCTCAGTATATCCCATCTAGCTTTGTGGAGGAGATGCGTGAGAACTTCAGACGCTTGAAACAAGGTGGTTCCTCCGTGTACAAGTACAACACCGAGTTACACGAGCTAGCCCGATATGCCTTGCAGGACATTCCAGATTAGAAGAGCAAGATCTATCAGTTCAGAGGTGGTCTGAAACAGGACTTGCAGCCGGCCCTCGCCTTGCACGATCCTGATGAGTTTGATAAGTTCTACAACTTCGCTCTCAGGGCTGAGGCAGCTTTGCTCAAGGTGGAGAATTCGAAGAAGTGTTTCAGAGATTCCAGTTCGTCGTCCTCTACTCAAGTGGTCCAGAAACAACAGAAATACTGGGTGTCTCCTCCTCCTCCTCCTCCTCGGCACACTCAACAGTTCAGGCAATCAGGTGGTCGTGGTTCTTCCCACCCACCCAACCCAGCTTTTCAGCAGAGGTTTCAGCAACAGAAGCAAGGGAATCCTCAGACGGAGTTCCGTCAGCCGACAGATGTTACTTGTCACAAGTGTGGGCAGAAGGATCACTATGCCAACAAGTGCACCTCTCAGCTGCGTCTTCCGCCTCCTCCTCCAGGCAAGCCTCCAAGCAATGCTATAGTGAAGTTCAACCCCAGGTCTGCGAGACTCAATATGGTGAATGCAGCCGAAGCAGAGAACTCGTCAGACATGATTTTGGGTAATCTCCTCGTCAATGATATTCCTGCTAAGGTTTTATTTGATTCCGGTGCATCTCATACTTTCATCTCATATCCCTTTGCATGTGGTAATAATGTTGTGACTGAGTTTTTACCAAAGTCATTGCAAGTTGTGTCACCAGGAATGCAGATGAGTTCTCAGGTGTTTGTTCCGGAGGTCACTGTCAAGATGGGTGATTATGATTTCTGGCTTCTCCTATTGTCCTTGGCAACTCTCATATTGATTTGATCCTTGGGATGGATTGGTTGGCATGAACAAGGCGTCTATTGATTGTGAAGCTAAAGAAGTGAAGCTAACTCATTCTTCGGAGGATGTTATTATCTTTGCAGCGCGTGATGACATGGTCCGTTTGTTTTCCTTGAATGAAAAGGGTGAGATCTCTCCAATTTTGCAAGTCCCAGTGGGCTGCGAATATGAAGATGTTTTTCTGGAAGAACTGCCGGGAATGCCTCCGCACCGAGTAGTTGAGTTCGTAATTGAGCTTGAACCGGGTACCGAGCCTGTGTGCAAACGACCGTACAAACTGGGTCCAGAAGAGCTGAATAAGCTGAAGAAACAACTTGATGAGCAGGAGTGTCTGGGTCTGATCAGACCAAGCTCATCTCCTTAGGGCTGTAGAGTTCTTTTCGTCAAGAAGAAGGATGGTACGGAACGACTCTTTGTCGATTACCGCCCATTGAATAAGAAGACGATTAAAAGCAAGTATCCACTTCCTAACATCAATGAGTTGTTCGAGCAATTGAAAGGGGCTAAGATATTCTCGAAGCTTGATCTCAGGTTGGGTTATCATCAGATTCGCATTCGCGAAGAGGACATTCCAAAGACTGCTTTCAGGACAAGCTTTGGCTCGTATGAGTATACAGTGATGTCTTTTGGTCTGGCCAATGCTCCACCGACCTTCTGTCGGATGAAGAATTATATCTTCTCCCCATTCAAGAATGAATTCGTCTTGTTGTATCTTGATGATATTCTGGTCTTTTCAGAAACTGAGGAAGAGCATGAAGAACATCTCAGGCTGGTGCTTGATAAGCTAAGAGAGCATAAGTTCTATGCTAAGTTTTCCAAATGTGAGTTCTGGTTGAAAGAAGTTGTCTACCTTTGGCACATCATCTCTGCCGAGGGCATCAAAGTTGATTCGTCGAACGTGCATGCCATTGTTGAGTGGGAGCCTACGCAAAATGTGAAGCAGCTTCAAAGCTTTCTCGGGCTTGCAATCTATTGTAGAAGATTTGTTGAGAATTTCTCCAAGATTGCTAAGCCTCTCTCAAGTTTTCTTCAGAAGGGTGTGAAGTATGTATGGTCTCCAAAGTGTCAGTTGGCTTTCGACACACTCAAAGAGAAGCTCACTTCTACTCTAGTCTTGGTTCCTCCTGATGACTCCAAACCTTATCAAGTGTTCTGCGACGCCTCTCTTCAAGGTCTTGGTGCAGTGCCGATGCAAGACAAGAAAGTGGTAGCTTATACCTCGAGGCAGTTGAAGCCAAGTGAGAAGAATTACCCCACTCATGATCTTGAGTTGGCGGCAGTGGTACATACTCTGATGACTTGGAGACACCTCTTGTTGGAAAGAAAGGTTGAAGTGTTCACAGATCACAAGAGTCTCAAGTACATCTTCACCCAGCCTAACCTCAATCTTCGGAAAACTCGTTGGGTGGAAATGCTTCAAGGTTTTAATCCGAGCATTGAGTACACTCCATGCAAAGCTAATGTCGTGGCAGATGCTGAGCAGGAAGGCTTACTGCAACAGTCTCATTCTGAAGCCTCTCCAGCCTGACCTTTGTGAATCTTTCAGAAAGCTCAACCTTCAGTTAGTACCTCAGGGATTTCTTGCAAATATTCAGATTTCTCCTACCTTGGAAGACCAGGTCTGACAAGCTCAACTTCTTGATGTAATGGTGAAGAAAGTTAAGATTGGCTTGGCAAACGGAGTTCCCAAATATAAGTGATTCAGTGTTGATGCCTGAGATACATTATTCTTTGAGGATCGTCTTGTTGTTCCGAAAGGGGATCTTAGAAAGGTTATCATGGAAGAAGCTCATAACTCTCTTCTCTCCATACATCCAGGGAGTTCCAAGATTTTACAGGATTTGAAATAGACCTTATGGTGGACTCGCATGAAGCGTGAAATTGCTCAGTTCGTAAATGAATGTGATGTATGTCGAAGGGTGAAAGCGGAGCATCAACGTCCAACAGGTCTTTTGCATCCATTGCCCATTCCCGAGTGGAAGTTCGACCATATAGAGATGGATTTCGTCACCGGGTTTCCGAAGTCCAAGAAGGGTAACGATGCCATCTTCGTTGTCATCGACAAGTTGAGCAATGTAGCTCATTTCCTTCTAGTCAAGGAGTCTATCTCGGCAGCTCAGCTTGCAGAGTTGTACACTTCGAGGATAGTCTCTTTGCACGGCGTTCCAATGCTGATTTCTTCGGATCACGGAAGCATCTTCACTTCCAAGTTCTGGGACTCTTTTCAGTCTGTGATGGGTACTAAGATTCGATTCAACACATCCTTTCATCCTCAGACTAGTGGGCAAGTTGAGAGAGTCAATCAGGCCCTCGAGGATATGCTAAGAGTGTGTGTCATTTCCTTTGGCATGAAGTGGGAAGACTGCCTACCTTTTGCTGAGTTTTCATATAACAACTTCTATCAGGCAAGTTCAGGCAAAGCTCCATTTGAGATTCTCTATGGCAGGAAGTGCGTACCCCGCTCAACTGGTTAGAGACTGGCGAGCGTCAGATTCTTGGGAATGACTTGATCGAAGAAGCAGAAGAGATGTGTCGGGTCATTCGGGATAATAACATAGCAGCGCAGTCCCGTCAGAAGAGCTACTATGATAGAAGGCATCGTGACATGTCTTATGAGCTCGATGGCTTCGTCTATCTCAAGGTGTCTCCTATGAAGGGCACTCAGCGTTTTGGCATCAAAGGCAAGCTTGCTCCTCGTTTTGTTGGGCCTTTCAGAGTTGTCGGCAAGAGAGGCGACCTTGCTTATCAACTCGAGCTCCCTTCAAACTTCGCAAATGTGCATGACGTGTTCCATGTCTCTCAGCTCCGGAGATGTTTCAAGACTCCCGAGCGCACAATTGATCTTCAGGATATCGACCTTCAACCCAACCTATCCTATCGTGAGCATCCAGTTGCAGTTCTTGAGACGACTGAGCGCAAGACCCGCAATAAGTCAATCAAGTTTCTCAATCTTCAGTGGTCACATCATTCCGATAAAGAGGCCACTTGGGAGCGCGATGATCACCTCCGCTCCGAATTTCCAGAGTTCTTTCAATCCTAGATCTCGAGTCGAGATCTTCTTGTAGAGTGGGAGAGTTTGTAATGCCCCAGATGTAACCCTTGCCATTTGTGGAACCCTTTCCTATTTTGGGTCATGATGTAAATGCTATGGAGTTATCATTTCATGTCATCACTTTTGCATCATGCCAGTCATTGCATTCATGTCACTTCACTTGTGTTTTTGTTGTTGTTTGATCCATGTTGGTGCAAGTGTGAGTGTTGATGTGATGAGGGGTAAATCCCAAGCTTGGTTCCAACTATGTTTGTTTTCAAATTAGGTTTCAAATAACCCTTCTTCTTTATTTATTTGAGCTCATGATTACTTGCTCAAAACCTGTTTTAAAAATGTTGCTCATTTTGTAGTTTTACCTTGTGTTTGAGGGGTACTGTTTTGGGGTTTTTAAAACTTAAATGATTGGGAGTTTAAATACAAAAATAGCATAGGTTTTTTGTTTTTGCATTTAATTTAGTTGCTCCAAAATTCTGGTTTTGATTTTATTCAAATAGGGCATAATTCCCTTATGCTCTAGATAATTTTGGTTGGTTTTTCTTCAAACCCCATGGGGCTGTGTGAATTTTGTTTGAGGTTTTATTTAAAAATAAACAAAACCCTTTTGTTTTAAACTGGGTGGTGCAACTGGGTTGGCTCCCTCCTTCCAAGGCCCAGTACTTTTTCCCCTCGCGCGCACAGCCCATCTCCCTCTCCTCTCTTCTCCCTGACGCCGTTCCTTTCTTCCCCCCTTCTTTCTGTCAGAGGGAGCGACGCCTGTGAGAGAGAGTGACCGACGCCGTGCCCTCACGGACGTTGAGGCCCCTTATTTAATCCCTTGGCGTGCGTGCCCTCCTCCTAGGGTTCCTCCTCGCCGCCGCCACTTCTTCCTTCTCCCCCTCTATAGTCAGATCCGATGAGAGCCACGTAGGTTCAGTAGTGCAGGAGGGGTTCAGGTTCAGGGATCGGCAACAGCGGGTCGTCGCCGGCTTTCCTCCTCGTCGCCGGCCGGTCCTCATGGAGTCCAAGATGGGGACGAGGATGCAGGAGGCATCCCTGTTCCGTTCCTGTCGCTAGCAGGGCGGTTCCTCCTCTCCGGCGTCCTCTCCGCGACGCTGCCGCCGGAGAAGAGCTTCGGGTGCCGCGGGCGACCACCTCCCCTTCCTCCTCCTCGTCCTCCTCGTCGGGACTTCCTCCTCTTCTCGACACGCAGGGTGAGCGTCTCCCTTTCCCTTCCTTTCCCTCTCCTAGCCGTAGGTCCCTGGCCGCTGTGTCTGTCGCCGTCGCCGCCGTGATGAGGTGCTCAGTTGCGTCGCTGTAGCGGGCCTCCTCCTCCTGCGGTTGGCATGGGAATGGGTTCCCCCAACCTCCCGTGTCCCACGCCGTAGCCTTCCGGCTCGAATAGAACGCCGGTGTGCCGCCGATGACCTTCCCCTGTTCTAGCCACCGCATGTGTGGAGTAGGAGAGAGGAAGATGCTCAAAAGAGCACCTTCCCCCTCCCTTTCAAGCCTGTGCTCGCAGCCCGACTGGTGTATGTGTGTGGGCTTGTTGATAGCTTACCTTGGGTTGTGGGTTCGAATCCCGGACGACCCCCCTTTTGCTGTTTCTTTTATTTCAGTGGAGCATCGATAGGTGATAGCTTACCTGTTCTGGTACTCCTTCTAGAGCAGTAGTCGAGCGCTAGCATAGTGGTGTGATGTGGTGCTGTGGACCAGGGGGTCCTGGGTTCGAATCCAGCAACCCCCCCTTTATTTTTGTTCCTTTGTTAGTTTTTTGTCCTATTTTTTTTTGGGCAGCAAGCATGGTTGTTTTCCTTTTAGCTAGAGTATTAGGAGTATTTATTTACTGCCCAGGACCATGTATGTGTGTGTGCAAGTGCTTGTTATGCACTAGTGTGTGTAGGTGGAGTGTGCATGAGTGTGTGTATGTGTGTGCACATGAGTGAGATGTGCACACATGTGCATGTGAGTGTGTGTGTGTGCATGTGGTGGCACATGCATATGTGCAAGAGGGCATCCCCTCTTGATGCACCTCTTGATGGTGTGTGTGTGTGAGCACACATATTTCTGTGCAGGTGTAGGTGTCATGCTTGTGTGTGTGGGCATGAGTGCACATATGCACTCGTGCATGAGGGCTAACCCCTCATGCTTGCCAATATGGTGATGTGGTGGTGTATGAACCTTGTGTGTGTGCATATGTAGGAGTAGTGGATACTACAAGTGCTTTGTTCACATGTGTTAATGTCTCATATGATCTTATAGGATTCTATGTTGTTTTTCGAGCTAGCTTTGTGCCTACATGTTACATGCAAGTACCCATGTATTATATATGCTTTTGGGGTAGAATCATCCCAGTAATCCACTGGTTGAATCATATTTCACTTTAGAGCAACTTCATAAACTGTCATTTTTCTGTCTTGATGCCATGTTTAGAGCTTAGTATCATGTAGTGCTTTGACCCTATGAGGATGAATCCTTGATGAGGCAGTAGTGGGTGAACCACTCTACACCATGGGGTCTTTGTTTTATTCATAGGATTTTGTATGCACTTGTTGTGCCTTATCAAAGTTGACACTTGGCTGAAACTGACAGCTTGGTGAAAATCTGTGATTTTAACTAAGTGTGAGAATCTGTTGTTATTTTCTTCCCTTGTTGATTTGGTTGCACAAGCTCATGTGTTGGGAATCGGCCCATGCAACAAACTAAGGTTTGTGAGATTTTCTGTTTGTCTAGCTCCCTATTAAATTTCATGCTTATTCACTTCCTGTAGATATCATTTTGGAGGCTGCCAAAATGCTTCAGAGCATAAGTAGCTAGTGAAAATCTGAGATTTTCACTAAGTCCTAGAATCTGTCATTTTTGTCCAAGTTTGTGTCCATAGATCTTCTCATGTATGATGCCTTTGCAGTAACTTCTTGCTCAGGCTTGTAGAGCTTTTGAATGGCTTTTGTATCATATCTTGTTTGGCTCATTTGGGTGGCTGTAGGTACTTTGAATGTTGTGGACAAACTGCTATGATGCTGTTGAAAACAGATTGCATGTTTTAGTTGTTTTGAAGCGTGTGTGGGCATTGTTGATGGTGTGGTGTGTTTCCATGCACCACCCCACTTGTATTTGATTTTTTGATCATGTGGCAACCTGGTAACACTAGGAGAGTGCCATTGGAGTGTGCTTGTGGTGGATTTGAACCGTAGGAGTCCATAACATGTTTTATAGTTTCCAGTTGATCCGTAGCTTCGTTCTCTACGTTCTTTATATGTTTTTGCTTCATTTTCTCATGATGCACATGTTCATGCCATCCTCATGCATGTCAATATAACTTAGTATGAAGTTATGTCCAGAAGTTTATCGACTCATCTCATGCATCATATTGTTTGTTGCATCATGTTGTGTTGGTGTTCATTGGCTGTTATTTTTTCTTGGGTAGCATCGGGATCGAAGAGCCAGTACGTGGATTCTGGAGAGTACGTGTAGGAAGATCACGAGCAGTTCCAAGCTGAAAACATCACAGGCAAGATGACCGTGACCTTGATACCGTATCTAGCTTTGTTATGCTTAGAATCACGTTTCCTTCGATATATGCTCGCTGCCTACCACTTGATATATTGCCGCATGTCATGGCCATGAAACCCAAACACCTTTCCCTCCTAGCTAATGTTGTTTGGCTAAGTAGGCTTGCTCAACCTCTAATGAATACCTTTGCTAGTTGCAGGTGCCAGCTGTCTCATGTGATAACATGAGTATTTTGATATCATTATGTTAAACTGCTATTTAATTAATGCACCTATATACTTGGTAAATGACGGAAGGCCTAGCCTTTTGCCGGGTGATTTGTTCCTTATTGCCGCCTTAGTTTCGGTTACCGGTGTTTGGTTCCATAACTGATCACTCCTAACATGTTCGGGGTTGTTATGGGGACCCCCTTGATAAATCGTGTAGTGTTAAGGCTTGTCCTGCAGGACCCAACATTGGTTTTAATCTGCTAATCACCTAACAATAATTTCCATAGGGAATAGCTACCCCAAGGATTTAATCAACAACCCGGCCAGTGCTCCTCATGAGTGTTGGTCCAAACTAGTCTGCCTGTGGGGCCATCGCAAGGAAAGTTGAGGTTTGGTTCCCGTAGCTAGTTCCATCCGTCGTGTCCTGAGACTGAGATACGCGGCTCTTATCGGGGTCGTCGACACGATGGGAGGTCTTGCTAGATTTGTCTTACCTTAGCGATATATCTTGCGTATAGGAATCCCAGTGAAACTTTGGGTCTCCTCAAAGGTGAGGTTTTCCTCTAAGGAATCCGACGAGATCACGAGATTCGTGATAGAGGATTACTTTGCGGCCCGTGGCAGTTTGTGATGGACAAGTTGGAGCACCCCTGCAGGGTTTAATCTTTTGGAAAGCCGTGCCCGCGGTTATGTGGAAAACATGGATCATTTGTTAACATCCGGTTCTAGATAACTTGAAGTAACTCTAATAAAATTGCCAACTGCGTGAGTAACCGTGATTATCTCCTTCGAAGACCTCTCTTCGATGGTGAACACGATGGGGTTATGTTTGACGTAAGTAGGTGTTCAGGATCACTTAGGGCGTGTTTGGTTGGGTGGGTTGCACCTGCATGGCATCCCGGATGCAACTTTCAGCTTGTTTGGTAAACTGTGTGGCTATCTCGGCCTGGCCCAGCTGATGCAGAAAGTAGCCTCTCAGCCAGGCTGAGAGATACGCACGTTTCGAGCGTAGCTCGCGTGCAGGCTCGCTCGTTCCCTCTCCCACGTGCCGCCGCCCTCTCCCACGCGTCGCCGCTGCCCTCCTCTCCCAGGCGCCGCCGCCGCCATCCTCTCCCAGGCGCCGCCGCCGCCCTCCTCTCCCAGGCGCCGCTGCCGTCCTGCCGTGGTCAAGTTGCTGCGCGCCGGATCCTACCGCCCCGCCCTGCCGATCTCCATTCCCCATCTCATGCAGCCATCTCATGCATGTTCACCAAACACTCATCTCTTCTCATCTTTGCGTCAAGTCAACCTGGCCATGCTCATCCTGGATCCCTCATGCGATGCAGCCAGAAGCTACCCAGGGAACCAAACACGCCCTTAGTGATCATCTAGTTTTCGACCGCTCGCGTAGACCACCATATCAAATACTCTGATCATCGTAAGTTAGCCACCATACATGCTTAGGTTGCTGCAAACCTATACACTAAACCTTCCTCACCTAATAACTTGACTAGATTCGATACCAAGGTCATCCGATTGCTGAGTCCCCGTGGCTCACAGTTTACTACAACACCCCCAACAGGTACAGGTACGCCCGACGCAGGAGATCCTGATGGCACCCAGCTGGCGTGGCAGTACGATGAGGAGTCTGACCGACTGTACGTGAACTATCCAGAGGACTGAGGCCGTGGTCGTGATCGTGGGCCAGAATGCGGGATGTCGTAGTTCTTTTACTTGTTTCATGTTGTCCGTAGTGGGACTAAACTTTTCTCTGAATAATTGTGTGGCTGTAAACCTTATGTTATACTATGTCAGATGGCAAGTGTATGCCCTACTTGTCATTCTTTAGTTATGTAATGTTATGATTATCTCGCTTGCGAAACGTTTAGATGCGCCTCTTTCCCTTTTGTGGCATCGCCCCCAAAATAGGAAAGGGCCGCATCTTAGTCCTTACAGTCATGTAGTCTACGTTCACATGACACAACCAGAGGAGACACCATATACTTATCAAAATATCGAACGAATACCAAATTCACATGATTACTTATAACAAGACTTATCCCATGTCCTGAGGAACAAACGTAGCTACTCACAAAGCATCTTCATATTCATGATGAGAGGAGTATTAATAATCATTAAGGATATGAACATATGATCTTCCACCAAATAAACCAACTAGCATCAACTACAAGGAGTAATTAACACTACTAGCAACCCACACGTACCAATCAGAGGTTTTGAGATAAAGACCAGATACAACACATGAACTAGGGTTTGGAGAGGAGATGGTGCTGATGAACATGTTGATGGAGATTGACCCCCTTTCGATGAGAGGATCATTGGTGATGACGATGGCTTCGACTTCCCCCTTTGGAAGGGAAGTTTCCCAAGCAGAATAGCTCCATTAGAGCTCTAGATTGGTTCTCTTCGATGTTCCGCCTCGAGACGGCGACGTCGCGTCCCGAAAGGTCTGATATTATTTTTTCCAGGTCAAAACCCTTCATATAGGAGAAGATGGGCACCGAAGGCCTGCCAGGAGGCCCACAAGCCTGCAGGGTGCGGCCAGGGGGTAGGCGCTGTCATCTTGCGAGGCCGAATACATAGCAGTAGCCACTGCAACAACACAGGTTGTTTGGCTCAGTAAGCTACTTGAGAGATGCTTGGAGGCGATGTTCAGGAGGTGAAACTCAAGGTTGACAATAGGTCTGCAATCGAGTTGAGCAGGAACCCGGTTCACCATGAGAGAAGCAAGCACATCGACCTCAGGTACCATTACATTCGCGAGTGTGTTGAGCTAGGCAGGGTTGATATTGAGCATGTTCAAACCAGTGATCAGCTCGCTGATATATTCCCCAAGTCACTGGGAAGAGCTAAGTTTTCTGAACTACTCCTCAAGCTTAGAATCACTCACGTGCAACAGAATTAGGGGGCGAATTAAAGGCTAATATGTTGCATGTTCTAGCATCCACTTTGTTCCTTCTCTTAATGAGAGGGCCGCCAGCATGCATATGTCCATGTACGGTCAGTAGTTCAGTTAGCTAGTCTGTCAGTAGATTCAGTTAGATGGTTAGCTAGTTTCGCCCACATGACTAGGTCATGGGATGGCATGATCATCGCGGTTTGTGCGGGCGTAGTAGTTTCTCGATCTCAGTTCAGCGTCATGGGATGGCACAACCAGTAAGCCAGCTAGAGAAGCGGGCACTTTGCTTGTTTTTAGGCAGCCGTTTGAGCTTGCTACAAATAACATAAAAGCAACGAAAAGCTGCAGTTAGTTGCACACCACAAAAAATCACATATGTCACACTCGTTCTTCCTTCTATCGAAATCCTCTACTTCCGCCCTGTCTTGTGTGATCGGTAGCCATTGGAAACTACAAGCATTTCGTCGAACATCTCACATGTGTGGACAGCATGGAGCAAGGGCGAGGAGTGGCGCTGCTCGTCATGGCCGCTCGCTGGCACCACACACGCGTGACACCAACACCGCGTCGCGCCGCCTCCGGCGACGGCCCCAGCCCCGCTTCCAACACCGCTCTCCGCGTTCCTTCCCTCCACCCTGTGAACTCCTCCTTCCTCGTGCCGGACACACACCATGGACGTGACCGAGCAGTCCGATGTGTCGATGGAGCGACATCCTCATGAACACACCCACATGCCGCTCAGCCTGGGCGTTCGGGTATTTTGGTTATTTCGGTTCGGGTAGTTTGGGTTATGGGTAATTCGAGTTTTCAAAAATGGGAATCATTTTTTTCAGCCAAAAAAAGAACCGAACCCAAATTACCCAAAATTTTAGTTCGGGTAATTCAGGTACCCAAAAACCCCAAAATATTCAGAGCACACATCAACATTTGGTTTGAATAATTCGAATAGTGTGAGTATTTTGGATAGTATGGGTATTTTAATTAGTATGAGTAACATGTAAGTCTAATAATATCATGAATAATTTGGCTAGTATGAATAATTCAGATAGTATGGGTATTTCAGATTTTCCAGAGTGGAACCCAAACCCTAGCCCTAACCCTAAAACCGAATAGTCGGAAAATGAGAACCGAACCCGAAACCGATACCCGTATTACCCGACAACTCGGATAATTCGGTTCGGTTCGGGTTTGGGTAGCTGGTTAGGGTACCCAAACGCCCACGGTGACATGTCGTACACCATGTGCCCCGAGTTGGTCACTGGCGCCGTCTGATACGTTCATTTTGCATCATGCTTTCATGTTGATATTTATCACTTTTTGGGCTGTTATTACACTTCACGGTACAATACTTATGCCTTTTCTCTCTTATTCTGCAAGGTTTACATGAAGAGGGAGAATACCGGCAGCTGGAATTCTGGCCTGAAAAAGGAGCAAGTTTGAGATACCTATTCTGCGCAACTCCAAACGCCGTGAAAATCAACGGGAATTTTTTTGGGATTTATAAAAAATACTGGGCCGAAGAAGTGCCAGAGGGGTGCCAGCAGGTGGCCACAAGCCTGCTTTATGCGGCCACCCCCTGGCCACGCCTAGGGGGCTTGTGAGCTCCCCGCTGGCCCACTGGCCCCCCCTCTTTTGCTACAAGAAGGGTTTCGGTCTGGAAAAAATCAGGACGAGGCTTTTCGGAGGATTCGCCGCCGCCACGAGGCGGAACTTGAGCAGAACCAATATAGAGCTCCGACAGGACGATCCTGCCGGGGAAACTTCCCTCCCGGAGGGGGAAATCGTCGCCTTCATCATCACCAACACTCCTCTCATCGGAGGGGACTCATCACCATCAACATCTTCATCGGCACCATCTCATCTCCAAACCCTAGTTGATCTCTTATAACCAATCTCCATCTCGCGACTCCGATTGGTACTTGTAAGGTTGCTAGTGCTGTTAATTACTCTTTGTAGTTGATGCTAGTTGGATTACTGTAGCGACCCGACTCAAGATGAGTCAAGCCTCTGGTGTTTCCGTACCATCCCAAGATCATGCTGGTACACACTCAGTACATCAATGTATATATCAAGAGTTCAATCACACAGCTTTATTAATCTAAATCTCATATCAAGTACTTTATTACAATAATGGATTACAATAAAGTGGCAGAAGGCCATCTCATGAGATATCTAACGAAGACTAGCGGAAGCATCAGGTAGACGAGTCCATCCGACTCCAGAGCATGTCGTTGAGCGTAGATCGTAGCCTCACTCCTGGTCGGAAAAGTACTCTGCAACATGATACGTTGCAGCCGTGTAGGTCAGCATATGGAATATGCCAGCAAGTCATCAAGAGAGGGGTAAAAATAATAATCAACTATCTCTACATGCATATTTGGCAGGTGGGGCTAATAGTTTTGCATAAAGCCAAATTTCTCCTACAACAAGAGGGGCTGAAAGCAAAAAGTTACTACAATGTTTGTTCTTAACGAGATCGTTCCGCCAACCAATTCTCGTACCCGAGTTGTCGTTAATACCCACATCATTATTAAGTTGTGTCGAGAGTTCACGGGAATTTCAATGCCTTCGGCTCAAGTTGTCCATGACCGTGGACACGGCTAATCGATTAGGTTGGGCACTCGGCAGAGTTTTGCACACGTTCCCCACAAGATTTGATCGCCTCCGAGTATGTCCTCGCACTTCAGGGTGTTTGAAGACCGGATGATCAAAACATGGTCTTTCAACGGGTCCCTCTGAATCCCTGTCGGTGCCCATCCATTCCTACCGTTCTTCTACATCTGCTAGCACCGCCTGTCCAGAGTCGCCACGTTGTCCAACCAAGCCAGAGCCCATAATGACTTGTGGCTGTGCAGGTAAGCCTTGGGTCTTGAAGCCTCCGTCCGTCTCTTCGAGCCTGGGTGAAGTTTTCCGCAAGATGTCATGGCCGTCTCCAGCATCCCGGGTCATCTACTGGTTTCTCCAGGGAGCCGATCAACCGTCCTTCACCCAGAGTTGCATTGCATCACGAGGTCTTGAAAATCTTGTCTTAACCGGTCTTGATTATTTTATCAACCTCGCATCACTCGTGTTATGCACTCAACCGAAATCCCGTCTACTCAAGCATAGCAATATGAAAATTTTCATCCCGGGGCCAAGTATCGGGGTTGTTGTGTGCCTACCACATGATAGTACAACCTATACTAAAATTTCCAAGTACCTAAGCAGCATGCAATTGGGCAAAGAAAGGTGAAACTACCATGCATCAAAAAACATAGGAGATAGTATGATCAAAATGACTTGCCTTGATGATAGTTGTCTTGATCGAGCGCTTCTAAGTAACAAGCTTCGCACTCCGGGTGATCTACCAATACAAAGAAATACACACCATAAGCACTACAATCAAACAAGAAGTAAAAATAACATCACAAGTAATAAGTTGCTATGGCCTAAGTGAAAGAATTCACTATACGTCACTAAGGCAGAAACTTGTTTCTGTTAAAACCCCAAGTAAAAGTATTTAACAACAATTGTAACTTATACCACAGTAAGATATAATCACTAGGAAGCAGTAGCAAAAAGAATCAAATCAAAATCATTTTTTAAACTCCTGGAATAAGCAAAACAAGGTTTAAACTAAATCTGATCTAATTCAAATTTGAAAATTTCAAACATAGACAAATATATGTTTTTAAAAACTACAACCAATTTGTGATCTACTGGAAAACGTTTCAACTCCATTGGAATTCGGGATCAAAAGCTATGATCAAAACAAATTTGAAACTTTCTCTGTTTTGGAATTAAACAGAAAAAGAGAAAACAGATTCTAACGGACAGTGGTACACTTGGCAGTTTCTGATTGGCTGATGGGTGTTTGCTGCGAGGGAAAACTAACACACGGCTGTAATCTAAAGAAAACTACCCGGCTCAGTTTAAGTGACAGAAAAACCGGTTCAGTTTTTTTGTAAGACTCGAAGGGGTATGCACATCTAATCTAACCCATTGATCTAAGATCCTACGGTGGAAAAAAACAACAAGAACAAAACTAGAGGAGGGAGAGGCTCACCGTGGCTGAGAGGAGCTGGGCAGTGTCGGTGGCTATTCCGGCGAGGGGGGCTGGTCGCCGGTAGGGTGGGGCGGCAGAGGAGGGGGCGGTCGGCTCCGGGGTGTCGGGGAGGCAGCAGGGGAGGCGTCCGGGGCGACGGGGAGGCAGCACGAGCTTCTGCTGGTCGAGCAGGGCGGAGCTCCGGCGACGTCGAGGGGGCGGCGTGGGGCTCGGGCAGGGCGGCGTGGGGGTGGAACGGGGCGAGGGCGGCGTGGGGGTTCGGTTTTTATAGGGGGAGGGGGGTGGCCGAGGAGGAAGGGAATCGGGGTTGCCATGGAAGTTGCAGGCTCGCTGGGAAGGAATATCACGGGGAACAGAAAGATGGAAGGAAGAAGAAGAGGGAAGGAAAGAGAGAGAATAAAAAAAGAAAGAAAAGAAAAGGTGAAAAGGAAAAAAAAGGAAGGGGTGGAGCTTGCGGTTTGGCAGGGATGGCGCTGCGGTGGTGTAGGGATTTTTGTTCCCAGAAATATCTCCCGTGTTTTTTTAACAGAAAGTAAAACGAAAAAAGGGAAACAAATAAAATAATCAATATAGGGTATTATATACCAAAATGATCAGAAAAATATCCTCTACCCGATTAACATTTTTCCAAGGCAAAAATAAAAACTAAAAAAAATGTTTTTTTCAGAAAAAAAATCCCTTATGCTATATTTTCTTTTTGCAATTATTTTCACGATAAAACTTTGGCTTTCTTGGCTCAAAATATTTCAAAAATGCCTCACACTTTGGAGGGTCATTTTCCTCCGCTCTCTCTTGCATGCAAGAGATTATTTCCCGGCACTTCTCGTGTGAAGAAAAAAATAGAAATGCAAAAGCAAAAGTCGAAAGAATTCAAATGTAAACTTTATTTAAATCAATATGCATAGATGCTTAGCTCCAATGTAAAACATTCCCAATTAGGAAAATTGGGATGTTACAAACCTACCCACCTTAAGATGAATCTCGCCCTCGAGATTCGGGTTGGCTAGAAAATAGGTGCGGGTGGTCTCGACGAAGATCCTCTTCTCGTTCCCACGTGGCTTCTTCCTCGGAGTGGTGGCTCCACAAAACCTTGCAGAACTTGATGATCTTGCTGCGGGTAACTCTGTTGGCAGTCTCGAGAATCCTGACAGGTTTCTCCTCATATGTCAGATCACTGTCAAGCTGTATGGCCTCTAGGGGCACTGTATCTCTCAACGGAACATCAACCATCTCAGCGTGGCATTTCTTCAACTGGGAAACATGGAAGACATCATGAACTCCGGAGAATCCTTCCGGCAGTTCCAGTTTATATGCAAGTTCGCCTCTACGTTCAAGAATTTTGTAGGGGCCAATGAATCGGGGTGCTAACTTTCCTTTCACACCAAATCTCTTGATTCCTCGGAGTGGAGACACCCCGAAGATATGCTCGGTCTCCCACTTCGTATGTTACTTCCTTGCGTTTGCTGTCAGCATAACTTTTCTACCTGGACTGAGCTATCTTGAGTCGGTCACGAATTAGCTTGACCTTCTCTTCAGAATCTCGGATAAGGTCGGGACCAAAAAGTTGTCGGTCTCCAACTCCATCCCACATCAACGGTGTTCTGCACCTCCTTCCGTATAGAGCTTCGAAAGGGGCCATCTTCAGACTGGTCTGGTAGCTGTTGTTGTATGAGAACTCGGCATAAGGCAAATAGTCATCCCAACTAGACCCATAGTCTAGTGCGCAAGCTCTCAACATGTCCTCCAGAATCTGATTGACTCTCTCGGTTTGTCCATGTGTCTGTGGGTGAAAAGCTGTACTGAACTCCAATCTCATTCCCAAGGTTTCATGCAGTTGGTGCCAAAATTTTCATGTGAACTGAGTCCCTCTATCTGACACAATGCTCTTCGGTACTCCATGCAGACATACGATCCTGGTCATATATATCTTGGCTAGCTTGGCACTCGTGTAAGTAGTCTTCACATGAATGAAGTGAGCTACCTTGGTCAAACGATCGACCACAAGCCAAATAGAATCATAGCCAGAACGGGTCCTGGGTAATCCTGTGATGAAATCCATACCAAGCTTTTCCCATTTCCACTCGGGTATCGGTAGATGTTGGAGCAAACCTGCTGGCTTCTGATGCTCGACTTTTACTCGCTGACAAACATCGCATATTGCTACGAACTCGGCAATGTCTTTCTTCATTCCTGTCCACCAGAAACTTTCTTTCAGATCCAGATACATCTTGGTGTTGCCGGGGTGTATCGAGTACGGGGAATCATGGGCCTCCTGAAGTATCAACTTCCTGAGTTCGGGATCATTGGGCACATAAATGCGATCCTCAAATCATAAAGTTCCGTGTTCATCCTCACGAAAACCTTTAGCCTTCCCGTCTTTCATTTTCTGCTTAATCTCAGCTATCTCCTTGTCTGATTTCTGCGCCTCGCGGATCTTTTCTGTCAAAGTGGACTGAATTTCTAGTGTGGCAACGAATCCTCTTGGAACTATTTCCAATTTGAGCTCTCGGAGGTCATCGGCTAACTCCTGGGGTAATCCTCCTGCTATGAGTGTGTTCACATAACTCTTGCGGCTCAACGCATCGGCTACAACATTTGCCTTGCCTGGGTGATAATGCAATCTCATGTCATAGTCCTTGATCAATTCTAGCCATCGCCTCTGTCTGAGGTTCAACTCCTTCTGTGTGAAGATATATTTCAGGCTCTTGTGATCAGTGTAAACATCACAACTATTTCCGATCAGGAAATGTCTCCAGGTCTTAAGAGCGTGCACTACGGCTGCTAGTTCCAAGTCATGCGTGGCATAATTCAACTCATGGGGTCTGAGCTGTCTGGATGCATAGGCTACAACTTTACCTTCTTGCATGAGCACTCCTTCGAGTCCTTGACGAGAAGCGTCACACTAAACCTGGAAATCCTTCCGAATGTTTGGCAATATCAGCACTGGGCTGTAACCAGACGTTTCTTCAACTCTTGAAAACTGGTTTCACATTCCTCATTCCAAACATACTTGGACTCCTTCTTCAACAACTATGTCATGGGCTTGGCGATCTTTGAGAAATTCTCAATGAACCTCCGGTAATATCTGGCAAGTCCGAGGAAACTGCGGATCTCCTTGACTGAAGTGGGTGCTACCCATTCGGTGACTGCGGCGACCTTGGCAGGGTCCACTTCTATTCCTTCTCCTGAGATGACGTGTCCGAGGAATCCGACTACCTTCAACCAAAATTCACATTTGCTAAACTTTGCATACAGCTTATGCTCTCGAAGTTTCTCCAGAACTAGACGCAGATGTTCCTTGTGTTCCTCCTCGTTCTTGGAGAATATCAGTATGTCATCGATGAACACCACGACAAACTTGTCCAAGTATTCCATAAATACCTTGTTCATCAGATTCATAAAATATGCCGGAGCATTAGTCAGTCCAAATGACATGACCGTGTACTCATACAAGCCGTACCGAGTGGTGAAGGCTGTCTTGGGTATATCCTGTTCACGAATCTTCAACTGATGATACCCGAATCAAAGATCGATCTTGGAGAATATTCGGGCTCCAACTAACTGGTCAAACAGATCATTGATCATCGGCAAGGGGTACTTGTTGTTGATGGTCACCTCGTTCAATGCACGATAATCGACAACCATTCTCAAGGACTTATCCTTCTTTTCAACCAAGAGCACTGGGGCTCCCCAAGGTGAAGAACTTGGGCAAATATACCCTTTGTCCAACAACTCCTTAATTTGCTTCTTGATTTCTACCAAGTCATTTGCGGGCAGCCGATAGGGTCTCTTGGATAGCGGGGCAGTTTCGGGTAATAGCTCAATCAGGAACTCAATCTCTCTATCAGGTGGCATGCCCGGCAATTCCTCCGGAAATACATCTGGGTATTCCTGTACAATCGGTACTTCCTCCTGGACTACTCCCGTGAGAGAGTTTACTCGTTTATTCCGTGTCGGGCGCTGAGACACGTACTTAATCCGCTTTTGCTCGACGGTGGTGAGCAAAATAGACTTAAGGGCACAATCAATATTCCCTTCATACTTGGCCAACCAATCCATGCCTAGGATTACATCCAATCCCTGGGACTCTAATACGATGAGGTCGGTCGGAAAATTATGGTTCCTGATGTTGAGACTCAAAGCATGGCATCCTATCCCGGCTCTCATCATGCCTCCTGGGGAACTGACCTTAATAGGCTGGCTGAGGGTTCTAGTTGGCAAACTATACTTTTCCACAACTACCCTTGATATGAACGAATGCGTTGCACCAGAATCAAAAAGTACCAATACTGGACGTGAATTTAGCAAAAACTTACCAACCACAGTATCGGGGGTGATCATAGACCTCTTCAACATCAATGTGATTCACCTGAGCTCGAGGAAAAGGATTGGGCTTCTTTGCTGCAGAGTTGCCGTTGCCGTTTCCATTTCCCTGCTTGTTTTGGGGACATTCAGTGGCATAGTGTCCCGTCTTCTGACACTTGAAGCAGGTGATGTGATTCAGATCCTTCTGAGCTGGAGCTGAATGATGCTGAGTGCCAGTACCACCATTCTTGAAGTTGCTGTTGTTGCGGTGGTTCCCATTTCCTCCATGGTTGTGGCCTCCATGGTTGTGCACTGGGTGGTTATGCTGGACGTGTCCTCCAAGCTTACCGGATCCAGTCCCGGTATTCCCTGAATAGGGGGTGTAGCGAGGCTTCTGCTGAGTGTCGGAGTTGAACTTTTCATTCCCATACTTCCGCTTGCGGTTCTCCATCTGCTGGTGTTTCCCCTCCAGGATGAGGGCCTGATCTACCAACTCCTGGTAGTTGTTGAAGGTGGCTACAGTCAGCTGAATGCTCAGCTCATCATTGAGTCCCTCCAAGAACTTTTCCTGCTTGGCCGCATCATCGGCTACATCTCCAGGTGCATAACGGGTGAGCATGCTGAATTCATCGACATACTGAGCCACAGAGCGATTTCCCTGGCGTAAGTTGCGAAACTCACGCTTCTTCAGACTCATTGCACCAGCTGAGACATGTGTGGTACGGAAGGCTTGCTTGAACTGCTCCCAAGTGACTCCAGCAATGGGGTATGTGGTGGTGTAGTTCTCCCACCATGCAGCTGCAGGGCCTTCAAGTTGATGCGCGGCAAAGCGCACCTTCTCAGCTTTAGTACAACCAGAAGTGATAAGTTCCCGCTCCATCTTGCGGAGCCAATCATCTGCCACAATGGGCTCAATGCTACTGGAGAAAGTGGGAGGGTTCAACCTCAGGAAACGG
Organism: Hordeum vulgare subsp. vulgare; assembly: GCF_904849725.1. Lineage (NCBI taxonomy): Eukaryota > Viridiplantae > Streptophyta > Magnoliopsida > Poales > Poaceae > Hordeum > Hordeum vulgare. Next base: position 545,306,272 of record NC_058520.1, read on the forward strand.
GTGAGATTGTCGGCCTGGGGTGGATGATGGTTGTTGTTATTGTTCTGGTTCTGGATGATCAACTGCATCAGGGTATTCTGTTGCTGAATCAACTGGGTGAGTTCCGGCGGAAAGTTGGAAGTAGGGGCACGTCTCGGAGGCATCTGATGTTTGTAGAGGAGTGAGATTAGCATAGAACAATGGTCTAAGAGTAATTACACTACCCATATGAAATGCAACAAACAAGTATCACACCACACATTTTATTCAATACCATCACAAAGGTTCACACGGGGATACAAAATTCGATAACCTAAACATCGGCCTAAGCGTTTAACGATAAAATAAATTTGGTGGTCTAGTCTAAGTGTCCTCCTCAGAAAAGCATGGTGGTGGGTCCTTCGGTGGAGCTTTCTTCATAGCCCTCGTCATTGCTGATCAAGGGGGCTACGTCACCTTCGGGATGAAGGTTCTCGCCCATGTCCAGTTCCTCCTCCAGGTATGCAACTCGAGTCTTCAGCTTCTCGATCCTCTCCAGAAAGTCCTTCACCTCCAGTTCGTGCTCATAGTGGGCATCCCGGGCTGCTTCTTCGAGTTCGAGTTCGCGAAGCGACAGTTGCTTGATCTTCGTGGCGTCCTCGATCACACGATGCTCCAGAGTCCCGCTGTGCTTCTCCAAGATCTGGGCATAGGACAGGAGAGCGTCCCTGGTCTTGCTTGAGATGATTTCTCCATCTTCTCTTCTCCGGGATACCGTGAATAGGTCCGGTGAAATAGGGTAGCCTCTGTACACTTCCTTGATACGTCCGAGTGCACAATGGACCGCCATGTCCCTTCCGAGAATCCAGTTGGGTGCGATGAACTTGAAGTCCACATGCTCAGTGCGCAGCTCGAATGTCCTTCCGGGAACGTGCACCTCGATCTTGTAGCGTGAATCCTCCGGGTAAGACGAAGTCGGCTTCCCTGTGATAGTCGGCAGAGCAATCCTCAAGTCCTTGGTGATCTATATCAGCTCCTTTCCGAAAGGCATAGTGGCGTCGGGCTGGCAAAACTCCGTGGACTTAACGGGGATGAAGGTGGCCATCTAAAACATTGGAAAATCGGAGAGAAGTCAGAAATGATCAGAAGAGGAAATAGAGGATTTATAGACATAAGAAAAATAGTTTTCTTCCTAAGGCTTTTCCATTCCTAGAGGTTACGTCCTACGGTCAGCGTGTGCTCTGATACCATTTCTATAGCGACCCGACTCAAGACGAGTCAATCTCTGTCTCGCGACTCCGATTGGTACTTGTAAGGTTGCTAGTGCTGTTAATTACTCTTTGTAGTTGATGCTAGTTGGATTACTGTAGCGACCCGACTCAAGACGAGTCAAGCCTCTGGTGTTTCCGTACCATCCCAAGATCATGTTGGTACACACTCAGTACATCAATGTATATATCAAGAGTTCAATCACACAGCTTTATTAATCTAAATCTCATATAGTGTACTTTATTACAATAATGGATTACAATAAAGTGGCAGAAGGCCATCTCATGAGATATCTAACGAAGACTAGCGGAAGCATCAGGTAGACGAGTCCATCCGACTCCAGGGCATGTCGTTGAGCGTAGATCGTAGCCTCACTCCTGGTCGGAAAAGTACTCTGCAACATGATACGTTGCAGCCGTGTAGGTCAGCATATGGAATATGCCAGCAAGTCATCAAGAGAGGGGTAAAAATAATAATCAACTATCTCTACATGCATATTTGGCAGGTGGGGCTAATAGTTTTGCATAAAGCCAAATTTCTCCTACAACAAGAGGGGCTGAAAGCAAAATGTTACTATAATGTTTGTTGTTAACGAGATGGTTCCGCCAACCAATTCTCGTACCCGAGTTGTCGTTAATACCCACATCATTATTAAGTTGTGTCGAGAGTTCACTGAATTTCAATGCCTTCGGCTCAAGTTGTCCATGACCGTGGACACGGCTAATCGATTAGGTTGGGCACTCGGCAGAGTTTTGCACACGTTCCCCACAAGATTTGATCGCCTCCGAGTATGTCCTCGCACTTCAGGGTGTTTGAAGACCGGATGATCAAAACATGGTCTTTCAACGGGTCCCTCTGAATCCCTGTCGGTGCCCATCCATTCCTACCGTTCTTCTACATCTGCTAGCACCGCCTGTCCAGAGTCGCCACGTTGTCCAACCAAGACAGAGCCCATAATGACTTGTGGCTGTGCAGGTAAGCCTTGGGTCTTGAAGCCCCCGTCCGTCTCTTCGAGCCTGGGTGAAGCTGTCCGCAAGATGTCATGGCCGTCTCCAGCATCCCGGGTCATCCACTGGTTTCTCCAGGGAGCCGATCAACCGTCCTTCACCCAGAGTTGCATTGCATCACGAGGTCTTGAAAATCTTGTCTTAACCGGTCTTGATTATTTTATCAACTTCACATCACTCGTGTTATGCACTCAACCGAAATCCCGTCTACTCAAGCATAGCAATATGAAAATTTTCATCCCGGGGCCAAGTATCGGGGTTGTTGTGTGCCTACCACATGATAGTACAACCTATACTAAAATTTCCAAGTACCTAAGCAGCATGCAATTGGGCAAAGAAAGGTGAAACTACCATGCATCAAAAAACATAGGAGATAGTATGATCAAAATGACTTGCCTTGATGATAGTTGTCTTGATCGAGCGCTTCTAATTAAAAACTTCGCACTCCGGGTGATCTACCGATACAAACAAATACACACCATAAGCACTACAATCAAACAACAAGTAAAAATAACATCACAAGTAATAAGTTGCTATGGCCTAAGTGAAAGAATTCACTATACGTCACTAAGGCAGAAACTTGTTTCTGTTAAAACCCCAAGTAAGAATATTAAAAAACATTGAAACTTATACCACAGTAATATATAATCACTTGGAAGCAGTAGCAAAAAGAATCAAATCAAAATCATTTTTTAAACTCCTGGAATAAGCAAAACAAGGTTTAAACTAAATCTGATCTAATTCAAATTTGAAAATTTCAAACATAGACAAATATATGTTTTTAAAAACTACAACCAATTTGTGATCTACTGGAAAACGTTTCAACTCCATTGGAATTCGGGATCAAAAGCTATGATCAAAACAAATTTGAAACTTTCTCTGTTTTGGAATTAAACAGAAAAAGAGAAAACAGATTCTAACAGACAGTGGTACACGTGGCAGTTTCTGATTGGCTTTTGGGTGTTTGCTGCGAGGGAAAACTAACACACGGCCGCAATCTAAAGAAAACTACCCGGCTCAGTTTAAGTGAAAGAAAAACCGGTTCGGTTTTTTTGTAAGACTCGAAGGGGTATGCACATCTAATCTAGCCCATTGATCTAAGATCCTACGATGGAAAAAAAACAACAAGAACAAAACTAGAGGAGGGAGAGGCTCACCGTGGCTGAGAGGAGCTGGGAAGCTCCGGTGGCTATTCCGGCGAGGGCGGACTGGTCGCCGGCACGGTGGGGCGGTGGAGGAGGGGGCGGTCGGCTCCGGGGCGTCGGGGAGGCAGCAGGGGAGGCGTCCGGGGCGACGGGAGGCAGCAAGAGCTTCTGCTGGTCGAGCAGGGCGGAGCTCCGACGACGTAGAGGGGGCGGCGTGGGGCTCGGGCAGGTCGGCGTGGGGGTGGAACGGGGCGAGGGCGGCGTGGGGGTTCGGTTTTTATAGGGGGAGGGGGGTGGCTGATGAGGAAGGGAATTGGGGTTGCCATGGAAGTTGCAGGCTCGCTGGGAAGGAATATCACGGGGAACAGAATGATGGAAGGAAGAAGAAGAGGGAAGGAAAGAGAGAGAAGAAAAAAAGAAAGAAAAGAAAAGAAAAGGGGAAAAAAGAAGGAAGGGGTGGCGCTTGCGGTTTGCCAAGGATGGCGCTGCGGTGGTGTAGGGATTTTTGTTCCCAGCGATGGGGATCTTGTCCGAGAAATATCTCCCGTGTTCTTTTTTTTAACAGAAACTAAAACGAAAAAAGGAAACAAATAAAATAATCAATATAGGGTATTATATACCAAAATGATCAGAAAAATATCCTCTACCCGATTAACATTTTTCCAAGGCAAAAATAAAAACTAAAAAAAATGTTTTTTTCAGAAAAAAAATCCCTTATGCTATATTTTCTTTTTGCAATTATTTTCACGATAAAACTTAGGCTTTCTTGGCTCAAAATATTTCAAAAATGCCTCACACTTTGGAGGGTCATTTTCCTCCGCTCTCTCTTGCGTGCAAGAGATTATTTCCCGGCACTTCTCGTGTGAAGAAAAAAAATAGAAATGCAAAAGCAAAAGTCGAAAGTATTGAAATGCAAACTTTATTTAAATCAATATGCATAGATGCTTAGCTACAATTTAAAACATTCCCAATTAGGAAAATTGGGATGTTACAATTACTTGGTGGAAGATTATATGTTCAGATCTTTGATGCTACTCATTACCTCTTTGGTCATGAATATGATTATGCTTTGTGAGTAGTTACTTTTTTTCCTGAGGACATGGGATAAGTCATGCTAGAAGTAGTCATGTGAATTTGGTATTCGTTCGATATTTTGATGTGTTGTATGTTGTTTTTCCTCTAGTGGTGTGATGTGAACGTCGACTACATAACACTTCACCATTATTTGGGCCTAGAGGAAGGCATTGGGAAGTAGTAAGTAGATGATGGGTTGCTAGAGTGACAGAAGCTTAAACCCTAGTTTATGCGTTGCTTCATAAGGGGATGATTTGGATCCACTACTTTAATGCTATGGTTAGACTTTGTCTTAATTCTTCTTTCGTAGTTGCGGATGCTTGCGAGAGGGGTTAATCATAAGTGGGATGCTTGTCCAAGTAAGGGCAGTACCCAAGCACCGGTACACCCACATATCAAACTATCAAAGTAACGAACGCGAATCATATGAACATGATGAAAACTAGCTTGACAGAAATTCCCATGTGTCCTCGGGGGCGTTTTACCTCCTATAAGACTTTGTCCAGGCTGGTCCCTTGCTACAAAAGGGATTAGGCCACTTTGCTGCACCGTTGTTACTTTTACTACTTGCTACTTGCTAGAAATCATCTCACCACACAACTACTTGTTACCGATAATTTCAGTGCTTGCAGATATTACCTTGCTGAAAACCACTTGTCAGATCCTTCTGCTCCTCGTTGGGTTCGACACTCTTACTTATCGAAAGGACTACGATAGATCCCCTATACTTGTGGGTCATCACCGTCATCACTGGTTGCAAGGTGGCGTACATCTGTAGTGATCCAGGGACATGGTCGTCTGTGTTAGCTAATCTGTTGCAGCATCTATTTACTGTCTTCATAATAAAGTGACCGGCAGCTTGCACCTGTACACACACGGTTCAGTAGGTTCAGTTTACGTTTTCTGTCAATAGTTTTCAGTAAGATTGTTAGCTAGATTTGCTCGTCTCACCGAGTTATGGGATGGCATGATCTCCATGGTTTGTGCAAGGAACGTAGTGCTCAATCCTAGGTTGACGCCGTGGGATGGCACGACTAGTAAGCCAGCTGAGGAAGCGGGTGTTCTTCCCTTGTATTCAGGCAGTTGTTTTGAACTAGCCAAGTAATAACAGCAGAAGCATGACCTTGTATCTATTCTCATCGCTCGTTCCTCAGATCGACATTGCCAACATCCACAACAACTAGTGGCATCAGAGCCTCGGTGGTGTTCGATCCATCCTAGGAACCGACGGTGTTTGATCCGCCAGAGAGATGCTGTAAGTGATGACGAGAAGACGAAGAAGGAGCAGGACGAAGAGCAAGCCGCGATAAAGGCTGCGGCGCTGGAGAAAACCCTTGCCCATCTCTCCATGGAGGAGGGATCGGGGGTGCGCATCATCGAGCGCATTGTGCACGGTGGTGGCGGTAGAGGCCCGTCGATGATGCTCATGCACACGAACTACGCAGACTGGGCTATGTTCACAAAACTACAGCTATAGGCCGATGAACTGTGGCGTGTGATGGAAACCGGCCAAGGGACGGATCGTGACGATCGGCACGCCATGATCGCCCTGCTAAGGGGTGTGCCGCCGGAGCTGATGCAAATCCTGGGCAGCAAAGCCACGGAAAAACAGGCCTGGGACACCTTGAAGACCATGCGGGTCGGGGTCGAGCGCTTGCGGGAGGCCAAGGCACAAACCCGATGCTCCGAGTATGAAGTGCTACGGTACAAGGACGGCGAGGGCATGGAGTCGTACGTCATGCGGCTGAGGACAATCATCGAGGTGCTCGAGGACCTCGGCGATCCGGTGGAAGAACACAAGGCGGTTTTCAAGGTTTTGCGTGCGGTGCCGCGTGTTGGGGAACGTAGTAATTTCAAAATATTTCCTATGTCATTCAAGGATCTATCTATGGACAAACTAGCAACGAGAAAAGGAGTAGAGCATCTTCATACCTTTGAATATCACTAAGCGGAAGCGTTGCTAGAACGCGGTTGATGGAGTCGTACTCGCAGCGATTCAGATCGCGATGGATTCCGATCTATGCACCGAACATGGGTGCCTCCGCGTTCAACACACGTGCAGCCCGGTGTCGTCTCCAACGCCTTGATCCAGCAAGGAGGGAGGATAGGTTGAGGGAGAGCTCCGGAAGCACGCCAGCATGGTGACGGTGGAGCTACGTGGTTCTGCGGCAGGGATTTGCCAAACACCGCGGAGGACGAGGAGGAGTTGAGGTATGGCTGCGCCGAGAGAGAGAGAGAATTCTTGTCTCAAATTTGCCCAAAACCACCATTATATATAGGAGGAGAGGGAGGAGGGTGCCCACCCTTAGGTTTTCCCAACCTAAGGGTGCGGCAGCCCTAGATGGCCCTTGGGGCGGTGGCCAAGGTGGTGGAGGCACCCTAGGGTTGGGCTTTGAGGCCCAAAGTGGCCTCCCACGCCTAGGGTTTGCCCCCTCCACCCCTTGCTGCGCCTTGGGCTACTTGTGGTGGCGAACCGGCCCACATATGGGCTGGTTCCCACCCACTCTTAGCCCATGTAGCAACTTGGGCTCTTGGCCCTTGCCGGTGGACCCCGGAACCCTTCCGGTGGTCCCGATACATTACCGGTATCGTCCAAAACTTTTTTGGTGACCAAATCCTCACTTCCTATATATAAATATTTACCTCAAGACCATTCCGGAACTCCTCGTTACATCCGGGATCTCATCTAGGACTCCGAACAACCTTCGGTAACCATGTACACTATTTCCCTATAACCCAAGCATCATCGAACCTTAAGTGTGTAGATCCTACGGGTTCGGGAAGCATGCAGACATGACCGAGACACCTCTCCGGTCAATAACCAACAGCGGGGTCTTGATATTCATGTTGGTTCCCGCATGTTCCACGTTGATCTCATCGGATGAACCATGATGTCGGGGATTTGATCAATCCCGTATGCAATTCCCTTTGTCTATCGGTATGATACTTGCCCGAGATTCGATCGTCGGTATCCCTATACATTGTTCAATCTCGTTACCGGCAAGTCTCTTTACTCGTTTCGTAACACATCATCCCGTGGCTAACTCCTTATTCACAGTGAGCTGAATATGATGATGGATTACCGAGTGGGCCTAGAGATACCTCTCCGTCACACGGAGTGACAAATTCCAGTCTCAATTCGTACAACCGAACAGACACTTTCGGAGATACCTGTAGTGCACCTTTATAATCACCCACTTACGTTGTGACGTTTGATACACCCAAAGCACTCCTACGGTATCCGGGAGTTGCACAATCTCATGGTCTAAGGAAATGATACTTGACATTAGAAAAGCTTTATCAGACGAACAACATGATCTAGTGTTATGCTTAGGATTGGGTCTTGTCCATCACATCATTACCCAATGATGTGATCTCGTTATCAATGACATCCAATGTCCATGATCAAGAAACCATGATCATCTATTGATCAACGAGCTAGCCAACTTGAGGCTCACTAGGGACACATTGTGATCTATATATTCACACATGCATTACGGTTTCCGATTAATACAATTATAGCATGAATAATAGACAATTATCATGAACTAGGAAATATAATAATAACCACTTTACTATTGCCTCTAGGGCATATTCCCAACAGTCTCCTACTTGCACTAGAGTCAATAATCTAGTTACATTGTGATGAATCGAAAACCCATAGAGTTCTGGTGTTGATCATGTTTCGCTCGTGGAAGAGGTTTAGTCAACGGATCTGCGACATTCAGATCTGTACATACTTTACAAACATCTATATCTCCATCCTCGATGTATCCTCGAATGGAGTTTAAGCGACGCTTGATGTGCTTGGTCTTCTTGTGAAACATGGGATCCTTTGCAATAACAATAGCTCCAGTGTTGTCACAGAACAGAGTCATCGGACCAGACGCACTTGGAATCACTCTTAGGTCGGTGATGAACTCCTTCATCCAGACCCCTTCATGTGCTGCTTCCGAAGCAGCTATGTACTCCGCTTTGCATGTAGATGCCGTCACGATGCTTTGCTTGCAACTGCACCAGCTAACTGCCCCATTATTCAAAATATACACGTATCCGGTTTGTGACTTGGAGTCATTCAGATCCGGGTCGAAGCTAGCATCGACGTAACCTTTTATGACAAGCTCTTCGGCACCTCCATATACGATAAACATATCTTTAGTCCTTTTCACGTACTTTAGGATATTGTTGACTGTTGTCCACTAATCCACTCCTTGATCACTTTGGTACCTCCCAACCAAACTTATGGCAAGGTTCACATCAGGTCTGGTACACAACATGGCATACATGATAGAGCCTATGGGTGAAGGATATGTGTTGGGGATATTACCTGCGGTGTAACCCACCCTAACTGGGCCGGGTCACTAAAGGGGCGACTCATACTTTGTTAATACAAGCCTTAGCCCACGGGCCCATGAGCCGGATGGTAGTTCAGGATTGATGCAGAAGATAAGCCGCCAAGGAGGTTTCCAGTCTTGGAAAGCACGGTGACTTAGAGATATGGAAGGCCGCGATCTGTAGCGTGGTTAGGACTCTTGTAAACCCTAGGCCCTCGAGCTGTATATAAAGGCGAGTCTCTGGGGCGGATAGGGAAAGTTAGAAATCATCGAGAGCTAGGTCACGTGAGTTACGCCCTCTTTGTAATCGTAGGATTTTACCTCCACACGAGGGGCCGAACCAGGGTAAATCTGAGTCTCGCTTTCGCTCACCCCCTTTGAGTCGCCACCAAGGTGTGATGGGTCCTTCACTAAGTCCTTTCATGAGGACATCTGCCGTGACAAAACCACGACAGTTGGCACCCACCGTGGAGCTAGCACACGGTGGAGTTGAGTTCTTAATGAGAGCCCTTCGAGGGTCAGGAAGCTATGCGGTCGGCATCATGACGAAAAGCCGCCGTGGAAAATACTACATCGACAACTCGCAGTGGGGGCCTGAAGCCGATTCAGTCGAATAGGGTTACAGGGTCCCCTTTGGCAGGATCCACGTCTTCATCGGCAAGATCAGGGCACCCGTACCTGAGCCGGGCATCTTCACCAACATCGTCGAGCCGGCCCCGTATGCCCGCCCCGTCACACTTCAGGACAAGGGACGCCATGTTTTCGTCGGCTTTACGCAGGGAACCAGCTTGCAGGATGAACCGGTGGTTCAGGAGGTCACCCCCATCTACTCTGACAACGAATCATCCATGGGCGACACAGATTCATTCCACCCTCTCTATGAGGGACAACTCGGAGGGTTCCCACGGGAGGCAAACTCCGAGGACTTTGCAGGACCCCGTCAGCAAGCGCCATCTACATGGCGGGGGCGGCACAACCTCAGCCAAACCCGACCGACAACAATGAGGCTGGCGGGTCGTCGAAAGCTCCGGCTCAAGCCATGGCGGACTTGGCGATGGAAATCGCCAAACTCATGGCAATTGTTGTAACAGCGGAGAATCTGGAAGCGATCAATGCTGAACTGGCGAAGCTGCGGAGGACATGGCCAAGACTCAGCGGGATGTGGAAGCGGAAGCCGCCAGGATGGAGGCACAGCAGGCCCCGATCACCGCGGAGACAGAACGGCTGAACACCGAAGGCTGGCGGCTCGAGCGACAACACCGTGCGTCCGATGCTATTCACCAGAGAAGGCATCATGGTCGCCTCTCGGCCGATCTACATCCGACTCGCCTCTTCGACACCCCATACTCACCCGGGATGGGACCCGATCGACCTTGGTAGGCCGCCTCGGGGGAGGGTCCCATTCAACCTCCGCCTAACCCGCCACCGCCTCAGCCAAGAGAAGCCCACATACCTCGTTTCGAGACACCACGGGGCCACTTCTCGAATCCCGTGGATAACGTGCTGGCAGCAACCCGCCACTTGGAGTCCCTCCCAATTTATGGAAACTCCCCTGCCGAAGTTGACGCGAGAAACGCCATCAAGATGCTGAAGACGGCGGTGGTCCAACACGCGCAATATTCGGACAGCCGTGGTCGACTACACTCTACACCCTAGGCGAGTCACACCAGGAGTCGCCATGAGGATCAGCCCGCGGTGACCAGCGAGCAATGGCGTCCACCCCAGACCAACCCGCTCGGGATGCACGATACCCGAGCCCAAGATATTGTGGATGCAGCACGAGCTGCCCGCCTGATGGAGACGACGACTGCAGCAGGTCAAGGCTATCCGGCTTGTACCCACACCCCACCCGCATCGATCGATACAGGCAGCAGGCATGTTGGGGTGCCCTATCTCATGCCTGCTCTCCGCAACGAGCGAATGCCAAAGGATTTCAAGGGACCAAGGAAGGTACCCAATTAAACACCAGATCTCGAGCCAGGGTCATGGATCAAGAGTTACGATCTTGCAATGGATATGCTCGATGTGAATGAGGCGGTGTGTGCCAAGTATTTTACCATGATGCTTGAAGGAACGATGCACACATAGTTGAAAAACCTGCCTCCTAACTCCATCAACACTTGGGCAGAGTTGAAGGAACATTTTATCAAGAATTTCCGAGGGACTTGCAAACGCCCGATGACCATCATCGACTTACAACAGCGTTCAGCGACCGGACGAGTCGGCCCATCATTGGACGCGTCGGGTTGGAGAGGTCATTCATTCGTCAGACGGCATCTCAGTGGCTCAAGCGGTGCTAATCTCGGAGAAAAATTGCCATTACGAGCCTTTGGTGCTGAAACTTGGGCGACTCAAACGTAAGGTGCGGGACATGGGCAATTTGATGGACACCCTGACTAGGTATGCCGAGTCAGACGACACTAAGGATCCTGGGGAGGATGATGACAAAGATAGCACCGCCCAGGAGAGGCGAGTCATCAAAAGGTCACTCCCATTTTCTGGGGTGGGGTAACCACAACCACGCCGGGCAAGGTAAGAGGAGACAACAAGAAGGTCCCACAGACTTCGTCGCCAATACGAATGCCGGCAACGGGAACCAACGTCAAAAGAAACGGGGCTTCAGCCATAAGAAGCCGTGCAACTATCATGAGATGCTCAAAGGCCCCTGCCCACAGCACGCCACTGCTGAAGGACCGACTACCCACTCTTGGGAGGACTGCTATGTGATGCAGGAGTTCCGAGCTGAGGCGCTCAACAAAGGACAAGGAGGTAACCAAGGCGGGCGACAGGAACAGTTCGGCATGCCCGGGTCACACCAAAGCCCGTTCGGTGGATTTCCTAACCCGGGCCCGCAGGGTGGGTCACAGCCTAATAATGGACAGTACCAAGTTCACAACCAACAGCTGTATAACCCACAGGGCATGTTTGAGCAACCTCCCCGCAAGGAGATCTCCAGTGGCAGGATGACAATAGCGGCTTTCAGAATAATCCTAAGCAGTTGAACAGTGGGCAGTATCACGTGTTCACCACCAGCACTTGCAAACAGGACCAGAAGGTGAAACATAGAACTTTCAGCGTGGCTGAGTCGGCGCTCCCTAGGTACCTCCATTGGTCTGAGCAGCCCATCACCTGGAGTAGGGAGGATCACCCGCCCTGAGTTGATAACCTTGGCGACTTGGCTTTGGTTGTGGCTCCCCAAGTCGGAGGATACACCCTTTTGAAAGTCCATATGGATGGTGGCAGCAGCATAAACATCCCATACGTCGATTCCTTTCGAAGGATGAACTTCTCAGAGAAAGACTTGATGCCATCATCCACGGTTTTCCATGGCATTGTTCCGGGTAAGTCGGCATACCCAATTGGGTGGATTAAACTTAACGTGGCTTTTGTCACAGTGTCTAATTACACGAGCGAGTCACTCATGTTTGAGGTGGTCAGAATCAAGAGCCCTTGCCACACGTTGTTTGGAAGGCCGGCTTACGCTCGATTCATGGCTCGCCCATGTTATGTTTATCTCAAGCTCCAAATGCCTGGTCCTAAGCGGACTATCACAATCAATGGAGACAGGAAAATAGCCCAAGAATGTGAGGAAGGAGACGCAGCTTATGCCGAGACACCTTGCGTGGCCGAGGAGCTCAAGTTTCACCAAGCCAATGTTGACTCGGCGGATATGACGCTGCTCAAGAGACCAACGATTGACTCAGAGCCGCCCCTCAAGTTTAAACCAACGGATGACACAAAGGTGATAGACTTCACGCCTGGCGACTCAACCAAGCAGTTCACCATTGGGACGGGTGTAGATCCCAAATAGGAAAGCGCGCTCATCGAATTCATCTGTGAGAATCGGTACATCTTCGCATGGAAACCTTCAAACATGCCAGGTGTACCGAGAGAATTCACTGAGCACCATCTTAATAATGACCCCAAAGTAAAGTCGTTTCGGCAGTATCTTCATAGGTTTAACAAAGAACAGCGAAAGGCAATTGGAGAGGAAGTCGCCCGTCTTTTGGCTGCCGGATCCATCATCGAGGTTTTTCATCCTGAATGGCTGGCTAACCCGGTCCTGGTGCTAAAAAAGAATGACACTTTCCGCATGTGCATCGACTACACCGACCCCAACAGAGCCTGCCCAAAGGATCCTTTAGCCCTTCCCCGTATTGATCAAATCATTGACTCGACGGCGGGTTGCGAGCGTTTGTGTTTTTTGGATGCTTACTCAGGTTACCACCAGATCAAGATGGATGTGGCAGACCAAGAGAAAACGTCCTTCATAACCCCCTTCGGAGCCTTCTGTTACGTGTCTATGCCGTTCGGGCTCAAGAGTGCGGGGGCGACTTATCAGCGTTGCATCCAGAATTGCTTGCATAGCCAGATCGGACGTAATGTCCACACCTATGTTGACGACATCATAGTCAGGTCCCAGAAGAAGGAGTCAATCTTGGAGGATCTCAAGGAGACTTTTGACAATTTCCACGTATACGAGATGAGGCTTAACCCCACCAAGTGTGTCTTTGGTGTTCCCGCAGGAAAGTTATTGGGTTTTTTGGTGTCAGAGCATGGCATTGAAGCTAACCCAGATAAAATTGAAGCGATCACTTCGCTAGGCAAGCTGGCCAATATCAATCAAGTTCAGCACATGGCGGGTCACATCGCGGCTTTAAGTCACGTTATAAGTCGCCTTGGGGAGAAAGCCATCCCTCTTTATCAGTTACTCAAGAAAACTGATCGTTTTGTTTGGACGGATGAAGCCAACGAAGCCTTTGAAGCCCTGAAGCAACAATTAGCTAAGCCGCCAGTATTGGCTGCTCCGACGGACAAGGAGCCTATGCTCTTGTACATCGCAACTAATTCTAAGGCAGTGAGTGTGGTAGTGAGCGTGGAGCGAAAGGAAGAAGGAAAGAAATATCCGGTTCAGCGACGAGTATATTTTATCAGCGAAGTCCTGACCCTCTCCAAACAACGCTACCCGCATTGGCAGAAGCTGGTCTTTGGGGTGTTTATGGCGAGCCAGAAGCTGAAACACTACTTCCAAGAGCATCCCATCACGGTGGTCAGTTCTGCCCCCCTTGGTGACGTTGTACAAAATCGAGAAGCGACTCGACGGATTGCTAAGTGGGCCATCGAGTTAGGACCTCATCACGTGGGATATACCCCTCGTACGACCATTAAGTCTCAAGCACTAGTGAATTTCATCAACGACTGGACCGAGTTGCAGATTCCAGAAGACAATCCTGATCACACATACTGGACCATCCATTTTGATGGGTCTAGGCACTTGGAATGCTCGGGCGCTGGCGTGGTGTTAACTTCGCCTCAGGGTGACAAATTCTGCTATGTCCACCGATAAATGTTTCCATGTACCAACAATGCAGCAGAATATGAAGCTCTGCTCCATGGGTTGCGACTCACCAAAGAGATGGATCTCACCCGAGTCAGATGTTTGGGTGACTCAGATTTGGTGGCACGGCAGGTTTCTCGCACTTGGGATTGCACAGATCCCTTGATGGCGGCTTACAGGCAAGCTGTATCGGACGTGGCGGGTCATTTTCATGGTTATCACGTGGATCACATCGATCGGCAACTTAATGAAGCAGCAGATGCCCTTTCACGCCGCGGTTCACAACGTAAGCCGGTTCCCCCCAATGTCTTTTTGGATGTGTTGCATAACCCCTCGGTGAGGCTACCTTCAGAGGAAGATTTGGCGGTACCAGATCCTGAGTCTCAACTCGTGGAGGCTCTTCGTGCTACCCCGGATTGGGTGATTCCCTACATGGCGTATCTCACACGAGGCGAGATACCCACTGATGAGTTGTTAGCTCGCCAAATCATCCATCGATGCAAATCCATGGTCATACATAACAGCGATTTGCATAAGCGAAGCACTTCAGGAGTATTTCAAAGGTGTGTCTCTTCTGACGAAGGATGTATGATTCTCAATGAAATTCATGCAGGCGACTATGCTTATGATTCTCAATGAAAGCCTCTAGGCATGGGTTTTATTGGCTGGCGGCTCATGCAGATGCTGAAGATCTAGTTCGCCGATGTGATGGTTGCCAAAAAATTGGATGCCAGATGCACATGCCGGCTCAGGAATTACGGATGATTCCAATTACTTGGCCGTTTGCGGTCTGGGGGCTGGACATGGTTGGTCCTTTCAAAATGTCGTCCAACAAAAAGACTCACCTGTTGGTGGCGGTTGACAAGTTTACTAAGTGGGTCGAAGCAGAACCAGTTAGTAGCTGTGATGCAGAAACGGTTGTCAAATTCTTGAAAAAGTTGATCTTCCATTTTGGATATCCTCATAGTATCATTACTGATAATGGTACTAGTCTATCAAAGGGCGCAATGCAAGAGTTTTGCAGAAGAAAGCATATCCGGCTTGACGTTTGTGCAGTCGCACACCTCTAGTCTAATGGACAGGCAGAAAGGGCGAATCAAGAAATATTGCGAGGAATCAAGCCCCGGCTAATGGTACCTCTAGAGTGTGCCCGAGGATGTTGGGTTGAAGAATTGCCCTCAGTTTTATGGAGTATCAGGACCACCCCAAATTGCTCTACGGGTTTTACTCCCTTTTCCTGGTCTACGGGGCAGAGGCAGTATTGCCAAGTGACATCAGACACGATTCATTGCGAGTCGCCGCTTGATTCGTTGGATGCTTTGGAGGAAGAGCGAGACTTGGCTGCATCGCGATCGGTGATCTATCAACAGGACTTGCGACGCTATCACAGCCACCATGTCAAGAGCGGGACTTTTCAAGAGGGTGACTTACTGCTCCGGTTGATTCAAGACCACACTCGTATGCATAAGTTATCACCCCCATGGGAAGGACCGTTTGTCATCAGCAAGAATCTTCGGAACGGTTCATACTACTTGGTGGATCTTCACCCTGATAGGCCAACGACAGAGGTTGAGACAACTCGCCCTTGGAATATCACCCACTTGCGGCCTTACTACACCTAGAGCCATGAGCTCCTTTCTTTTCTGCAATCTCAAAACTTGTAATCTTTTATTTATAAAGCAATAAAGCCGGCACCCACGAACTTCGGGGTCCTTTGCCGTTTCAGCTTCTTGAAAGCATGAGTCTTTATTGTTCCATAAGTCGTCCAAGCATGGACGCTATCAGTACCAAAGAGCATAAGTCGCCATGTTGCACTTGTTTCAAAACTGGGTACTGGTAAGCCAAAGAGGACCAAAGTTAGCACATTGCACGGTTCAAACATGGGCGCCTTATATGATTTTGAGAATTAAGCCGGCTTACTTGGGGGCTACTGGTTCCCAAGTCGTTTTGCAGTAAGAGCGTAAACGCTTCTGCAATCCTACGTTCGACTTTTCCCTAATCATAGGTCAATTGGGAGCTTCCACTCACTGAATTCAGCCTGAATACCCTCTTGGCTAGTGAAAAATTACCGCATTAAAAATGGTTATACTGGACTATGTGTTGGACGAGTCGCCCTATGGACCCATGTACTCTTGGCGAGTCAATCCGCTTTTTGGACCCTGAACTCGCCTTGGTTAAAACATGAAAAGTACCGGCCAGAGCCACACATGGAAAATAGAGAAACCATTGGTTCACTGAACCTGCTTCACTGAAGCGTGACTCGCGCCTGATCAGCCGGTCTAAATAACTTGGGATGTTGCAAAAGCCTTCTTGGGGTAGCACTAGAGTTTTTGCAAACTCGTCCTATCCTGTCGTAGCTCATCGAGCCGACAATTTTTTATGACTATCTTCGTTGCACTACCGCAAGCTTTCGTAAAACTTTTTTATGACTCGCCGCGACTGATTGATCCGACTCCTTGTTCATAACTCGTCGCGACTCACTGAGCCGGCTCCTTGTTTATAACTCGCCATGACCCACTGGGCTGGTTCATCGCGTGTCGCGACTCATTGAGTCAACGTGTAATATTTTTTCCCTAGTAAACAGGTTGAAGAAACTTCTTGTCAAACTATGACACTTCCAAAATATCAAGCATAACGACTGGAAAAGGCGATTCATGATTCACACAAAGGATGACAATTCAAAATTGTCAAGCATAAGGCATGGGTGGAAGATTGTTTCCCTGATACCTAAAGACTATTACATGGCTCACTCGGTCATAGCGAGCGTCATTTCCCGGTCATAAATAGATCAAAAATTTTTTTGAAGAACCAAGTACATGCAGAGTACACTCAAGCCACTTTCGGGTCACCCTGCCTTGAGCTCTCTCCATCTTCGATTTGCAAGTCGCCCAGTTTCCAATTGCACTTGCACAAGGCGACAAATTCATCTTCGTCGCTCAGGAAGACAGATAGGTCGGCTTCAAAGTCAAAGGGGTTCTTACGCCAGCGGGGAGTCAGGCTGATAACTTCAAACGAAGGAGGAGTCACCTTTTTATTACTATCATCATACGTAGCCTGGTATTTGTTCAAGTCCAAGCTGGCCGCTAGCTGAGTCGGCGCGGAGCGAGACTCTTTCACAACCCGGTGGTAATCTTCTTCGGTGAACTCTGACTCGTCATCTTTCAATTTCGGATAACCAGTAGCTACCTCCTCTGGCTTAAGTTCGGGAGTGTACGACAGGCACCGACTTAGGGTAGTCAGTGCTCCCTTGCGGGCGGCTGATCTCTTTAGTTCTTCTACTTGAGGTGGCAGTGTTGACACGCAACCCAGCATATGCTTGTTGCATTTTATTGGCTCCTTGTTGCCCATCACTACCTTCATCGTCATCATCCCTCCCGTACACAACTGCTCTGTAAAGGTGTAAATCGCCTTCAGCTTCAGGATGCAGTCGTTTTGGAGATTGGCGGCTTGCGGACCTACAAAAGATAACATGTGACAGTCAGTATTTGCAAACTGTATTGAACCTTCTTTTCAGACGAAGGGAGTCGATTATTACCAAAGATGGCTTGGGTCATGTTGGAGATGTGCTTTTTTAACCCAGAGAGCTCTTGAAGAGCGGCTTCTAGCTTCTCCTCAGCTTTTTCCGCCCGCTTCACGATGGCGGCTTGATCAGCATGGGCTTTCTTCTCAAATTTTTGGTGATCAGCCTTCATTTTCTCCATATCAGCAAGGGCCAACTTATATTTCTCTTTAGATTCGGTCCGAGCATTCTGCTGTTCGGCTAAGTTTGTCTTCAAGTCACCTAAGGATGACTCGGCCCGGGTCAAGGATTCCTGCAAACAAATTTTGGGGAGGCAAGTTTCAGAACTGTTGCAAGCAACATCCCTCACACTTGGGGGCTAATGTATGATTCTTTTCAAAGTCATACAAAATTCAAGACCCGATTCATCTTTCAAAATATGACCCGGCCCTTGGGGGCTACAGGTTGAACTTTTTATCAAATTCAAGACCCGACTCATCTTTCAAAATATGACCCGACCCTTGGGGGCTAGAGGTTGAAGTTTTTATCAAATTCAAGATCCGGCTCATCTTTCAAAAGATGATCCGACCCTTGGGGGCTACAGGTTGAAGTTTTTATCAAATTCAAGACCCGACTCATCTTTCAAAAGATAATCCGGCCCTTGGGGGCTACAGGTTGAAGTTTTTATCAAATTCAAGACCCGACTCATCTTTCAAAAGATGACCCGACCCTTGGGGGCTATAGGTTGAAGTTTTTTTTATCAAATTCAAGACCTGGCTCATCTTTCAAAAGATGACCCGGCCCTTGGGGGCTACAGGTTGAAGTTTTATCTAATTCAAGACTCGGCTTATCTTTCAAAAAGATGACCCGACCCTTGGGGGCTACGGACAGATATGGGTCTCCCATATAATGCAACAAACACAGTTCATCAAACAAAACTAGTCTTCTCAAAGGCTAATGGGTGGAAATACAAATAACAAAGGACGTACCTCATGTTTGACTCGCATCATGTTGACCAAGCTCTTCTCCATTTCATAGCTTGTCTCCGGGCGACTTACAAAGCCAGAGCAGAGTTGTTCAAATTCAATCTTCTCATAATTGGGAAGCTTCAGCTTGGTGATGTCTTGCTCTGCAGAAGAGTGGGTCTCTTTGGATGCATGTTTTGTTAACACCGCTTTCGCAGGCTTAGAGTAGCCAGTACCAGTAACAATTACGTTATCTAGATCTTCAGCCACCTTGGAAGAGCTTGGCGGGTTAACATTTTCAGTGGTCTCCTTCACAGGGCTTGGAGGATTAGTCCGGACATCAGGAATGTCATCCACAAGGTCATCATGAGTTGCCGCTGGGTCTTCGTCAAGTTCTGGGACAGAGATGCTCATACCAAACACCTCAGTTGTCTTAGGAGCACAAGACAAGTCGCCAGTTTTCCTCTTCTTTGCTTGTGCTCTAAGATGAATAAGACACCAAAAGTTAGGACATGTATCATTATTGGGAAGGAAAAAGGTTAATAAAAGAACTTACCCCTGTGCACGAATCATTGGGGGAAGAGCCGACATTACTGAGCCGCTGGATGAAGGAGGAGAGACCTGATGGACAAAAGTTCGAGGAGTGAACGAATTGTGAATAACATTATTCACAAGAAGGGAAAGATGTTAACACGAGTATACCTCACTTTGTCGTTTCCGACCAGTTGCCTTTTCGGGTAACCCAAAAACTAAGTCGCCAGAATGGCTTCGGGTCTGACGTTCGGGGGTATACCTTGCCTTCTTCAAAAGGAAATCAGGGTCCAGATGAGCATTTGGGTGAGACATGAGAACTTTTCCACAAATCCGCATGGCCGGCCTAGGAGAAGAAGAAGTTGAGTCGGAAGAAATAGAAATTACCTCGACGACGTCATCTTGGCTCTCATAGTCATCCTCCTACGAACAAAGGTAACGGGGCATAAGCATAAGTCGGAAGATAGTGATGATACGTATCCAACGTATCTATAATTTTTGATGGTTTCATGCTATTATCTTGTCAAACTTTGGATGTTTTGCTTGCCTTTTATATATTTTTTGGGACTAACTTATTAACTCAGCGCCAAGTGCCAGTTCCTGTTTTTTCCATGTTTTTGACCCCTTTCAGAGGAGATTTTGAAACGGAGTCCAAACAGAAGAAAATCCCCGAAAAGATTTTTTCCGTAATGGAAGAAGATCGGGAAGCTTGGGAGCAAAGGCACGGGAGCCTCAGGGGCCCCACAAGCCCCCACCCCGCGGCCAACGGCGAGGCCGCGGCCCACAGGCTTGTGGGCCCCCTGGGCGCCCTCTGCCATAGGGGTTGCGCCTATATATTCCCTAAAAATCCCAAAAAAATCAGGAGATCGTCGAAATCACTTTTCCGCCGCCGCAAGCTTCTGTCTCTGCAAGATCCCATATGGGGCACGTTCAGGTGCCCTGCCGGAGGGGAGATTCGGACACGGAGGGCTTCTTCATCAACACCATGACCTCTCCGATGATGCGTGAGTAGTTCAGCATAGACCTACAGGTCCATAGCTAGTAACTAGATGGCTTCTTCTCTCTGTTGGATCTTCAATACAAAGTTCTCCATGATCTTCATGGAGATCTATCCGATTTGTGGTGTGTTTGTCGAGATCCAATGAATTGTGGATTTATGGTCATATTATCTATGAATCTTATTTGAGTTTCTTCTGATCGCTCTTATGCATGATTTCATATCCTTGTAACTCTCTTTGAGTTGTGGGTTTTGTCTGGCCAACTAGATCTATGATTCTTGCAATGGGAGAAGTGCTTGGTTTTGGGTTCATACCGTGCGGTACCTCACCTAGTGACAGAAGGGGTAGCAAGGCACGCATCGTATTGTTGCCATCAAGGGTAAAAGGATGGGGGTTTTCATCATTGGTTTGACATTATCCCTCTACATCATGTCATCTTGCTTAAAGCGTTACTTTGTTCGTCATGAACTCAATACACTAGATGCATGCTGGATAGCGGTCGATGTGTGGAGTAATAGTAGTAGATGCACAAAGTATCGGTCTACTTGTCTCGGACGTGATGCCTATATGTATGATCATTTCCTTAGATATCGTCATGACTTTGCGCGGTTCTATCAATTGCTCGACAGTAATTTGTTCACCCACCGTGATATTTGCTATTTTGAGATAAGCCTCTAATGAACACTATGGCCCCGGGGTCTACTCCACACCATATTTTCAGCCTTACACTTTTTACTTTGTTGCACTTTCCGCCTTCATATCTCACTTTGCAAACAATCTTGAAGGGATTGACAACCCCTTTGAAGCGTTGGGTGCAAGCTTGTTTCTGTTTGCGCAGGTACTCTGGACTTGACGAGACCATCCATCTGGATCGATACCTTGGTTCTCAAACTGAGGGAAATACTTACTGCTCCTCTGCTGCATCACCCTTTCCTCTTCAAGGGAAGAACCAACGCAAGCCCAAGAGACATCAGAAGGATCTATGGCACCACTGTTGGGGAAGAACTTTTGTTGCCGTAGCAAAAGAATTTCTGGCGCCATTGCCGGGGAGGAAGATCAAGTCAAGAACTCATCTGAGTAGGTGTCGCAAACTCATCTCTTGCATTTACTTTGTTTGCCAGTTACCTCTCGTTTTCCTCTCCCCCACTTCACTAATTTGCCTTTTTCGTTTGCCTTTTTCGTTCGCCTTTTCGTTCGCCCTTTTTCTCACCTGCTCTTTGTTTGCTCGTGTGCTTGCTTGCTTGCCGAAGTCACCAGGCATGAAAACACCAAACTTTGTGACTTCTCGGATAATGATTTTATTAGTACTCCGATTGTTCCCGCCACTAGTGCGGAGTCATACGAAATCAATGCCGCTTTGCTGAATCTTGTTATGAAAGAGCAATTTTCTGGCCTTCCTAGTGAAGATGCTGCATCCCATCTCAATACCTTCATTGAGCTTTGCGATATGCAAAAGAATAAAGATGTGGATAATGATGTGATTAAATTGAAGCTTTTTTCCTTTCTCGTTGTGAGATCGCGCGACAACTTGGTTTTCTTCTTTGCCCAAAAATAGTATCTATTCTTGGGATAAGTGCAAAGATTCTTATATATCCAAGTATTTTCCGCCGGCTAATATCATCTCTCTCCGTAATGATATCATGAATTTCAAGCAACTTGATCATGAACATGTTGCACAAGCTTGGGAGAGAATGAAATTAATGATTAGAAATTGGCCCGCTCATGGCTTGAGTCTTTGGATGATTATACAAATCTTTTACGCTGGTTTGAATTTCGCTTCTAGAAATATCTTGGACTCCGCCTTAGGTGGAACGTTCATGTAAATCACGTTAGGAGAAGCCACAAAGCTCTTAGACAACATCATGACGAACTACTCTCGGTGGCACACTGAAAGGTCACCTACTAGTAAGAAGGTACACGCTATAGAGGAAATTAACTCGTTGGGTGCTAAGATGGACGAGTTAATGAATTTGGTTGCTAGTAGATGTGCTCCTTTGGATCCTAATGATATGCCTTTGTCTTCTTGGACGTTAATTTTGTTGGTAGGAATAACTTTGGCAACAACAATGCTTTTAGAGGAAACTATGTTCCTAGGCCTTTTCCTGGTAACTCCTCTAATAACTTTGGCAACTCCTAAAACAATACCCATGGAAATTACAATAGATTACCCTCTGATCTAGAGAGTAATATCAAAGAGTTCATCAACTCTCAAAAGATTTTCAATGCGTCCATAGAGGAAAAGCTACTCAAAATTGACGATTTGGCTAAGAGCGTTGATAGAATGTCTAGTGATGTTGATGCTTTGAAAGTTAGATGTGCTCCTCCCAAAATCAACATGGGTGAAACTTTGAAAGCTATGCGTGTTTCCATGATTGAGAGCCAAGAAAGAACCGCCAAAATTCGTGCTAGACATGAATGGCTTAAAAAGCCGTGTTCTCGTGATGAGAATCACGAAGATCTTAAAATGCTTGGTGTGACTCCCATTGAATCTTTGTTTTCTTGTGTCAAACCTAATGATTATGGGGCTGGATGTGAATCCACTTTGGTTGAAAAGTGCCCCAATGATTCAGAGTCCATCTATCTTGATGCTAAAAGCATTGAAAGTGGAGTAGAAGATGTTAAAACTTTGAGTAGTAAGGAAATTACTACCGTGGATTTCAAGGAATTCAATTATGATAGTTGCTCCTTGATTGAATGCATTTCTTTGATGCAATCCATGTTAAACTCTCCACACGCTTATAGCCAAAACAAGGCCTTTACCGATCATATCGTTGAAGCTATGATAAAATCTGTTGAAGAGAAACTTGAATTGGAAGTCTCTATCCCTAGAAAGCTTCATGATGAGTGGGAACCTACCATCAAAATCGAAATCAAAAACTATGAATGCAATGCTTTGTGTGATTTGGGTGCTAGTGTTTCTGCGATTCCAAAGTCTTTATGTGATGTTCTGGGTTTTAATGAGATTGAAGAGTGTTCTCTTAATTTGCATATTGTTGATTCTACTATCAAGAAACCCATGGGAAGGATCAATGATGTTCTTATTATTGCAAATAGGAACTACGTACCCGTGGATTTCATTGTGCTTGGCATTGATTGCAATCCTACATGCCCTATTATTCTTGGTAGACCTTTCCTAAGGACTATCGGTGCTATCATCGATATGAAGGAAGGGAATATTAGATTTCAATTTCCTTTAAGGAAGGGCATGGAACACTTTCCTAGAAAGAAAATAAGATTTCCTTATGAATCCATGATGAGGGCCACTTATGGTTTGAGCACCAAAGACGACGATACGTGATTCTATCACTTCTATGCCTAGCTAAGGACGTTAAACAATAGCGCTTGTTGGGAGGCAACCCAATGAATTTATCTTTTTCTTTCTGTTTTGTTGCGTCCACACTATCACAATTATGTTGTGATTGTGTTTTTTGTGCTTCCTTTTGTGTTTGAGCCAAGCAAAACCTTTATGACTAGTCTTGGTAATGGTTGTTTGATCCTGCTGGAAAAATACAAAAACTTTGCGCTCACGAGATGATTTTTAATTTTTATTCAGAAAGATCTTTTGAGTTGATTCTTTTTGTTGATGGTTGATATGCTTTTCCCAAGCCTTCGTAATTTTTCAGATTTTTTGAGGTACCATAAGTATACGAAGTATACAGATTGCTACACACTGGTCTGTTTTTGACAGATTATGTTTTTGTTGAGTTGGTTGCTTGTTTTGATGAAACTATGGTTAGTATCGGGGGGTACTAGCCATGGAAAAGTGTGAATACAGTAGCCAAACACCAATATAGATAGAATTCAAGTTTGCTACAGTACCAAAAGAAGTGGTAGTTTTTTTTCTTGTACTAATGTTATCACGAGTTTCTGTTTAAGTTTTGTGTTGTGAAGTTTTCAAGTTTTGGGTGATGTTCCTATGGACAAAGAGATAAGGAGTGGAAAGAGCTCAAGCTTGGGGATGCCCAAGGTATCCCAAGAAAATTCAAGGACACCAAAAATCCTAAGCTTGGGGATGCCCAAGGTATCCCAAGCAAATTCAAGGACACCAAAAAGCCTAAGCTTGGGGATGCCCCGGGAAGGCATCCCCTCTTTCGTCTTCAATCCATCAGTAACATTACTTGGAGCTATATTTTTATTCACCACATGATATGTGTTTTGCTTGGAGCGTCTTGTATCGTAGGAGTCTTTTCTTTTTGTTGTGTCACAATCATCCTTGCTACACACCTTTTTGAGAGAGAGACATGCACTAATCGTGATTTTGCTAGAATGCTCATAGTGCTTCACTTATATCTTTTAGAGCACGGCGGTGCAGGACTTGGTAGTTGGCTTATGCTATGAAAGTAGTCCCAAATGTGATAGGTACCCAAAGAGGATGCAAAAACCTACATCTTCATGTGCATTGAGTAGAAAGAGAAGTTTTGATTCCTCTCAATTAGTTTTGAGACGTGGATTTCGTAATATTGAGAGCTATGTTAGTAGGGTGTTGTGAATCTAGAAATACTCGTGTTGAAGTTAGTGATTCCCGTAGCATGCACGTATGGTGAACCGCTATGTTAGGACGTCGGAGCATAATTGATCTATTGATTGTCATCCTTTGTGTTGAGGTCGGGATCGCGCGATGGTTAACACCTACCAGCCCTTCCCCTAGGAGTATGCATTTAGCACTTTGTTTTGATTGCTAATAAAAACTTTCGCAATAAGTATGTGAGTTCTTCATGACTAATGTGAGTCCATGGTGTAGATGCACTTTCACCTTCCACCATTGCTAGCCTCTCTAGTGTCGCGCAATTCTCGCCGGTACACAAACCCACCATATGCCTTCCTGAAAACAGCCACCATACCTACCTACTATGGCATTTTCATAGCCATTCCGAGATATATTGCCATGCAACTCCCACCGTTCCGTCTCGTGACTTGTGTCGTCACTCTCATATTGCCATTGCTTGATCGTAAGATAGCTAGCTATATGTTTTCAACGTCATACGCCATGCTAGATCGTTGCACATCCCCGTATACTGTCGGAGGAATTTCCTATAGACTCATCATCATTTTGAGCTTTGAAGCTATGAGTAAATAAAAGTGTGATGATCATCATTATTACACCATTGTCCCATGTTGGAAATAAAAAAAAGAGGCCAAAGAGCCCAAAAAAAGTCCTAAGAGCCCAAATGAAAAAAAGGAGAGAAAAAGAGAGAAGGGACATTGCTACTATCTTTTTCCACACTTATGCTACATAATAGCACCACGTTCTTCATGATTGAGAGCTTCTTGCTTTGTCACTACCATATGCTAGTGGGAATCTTCATTATATAACTTGGCTTGTATATTCCAATGATGGGCTTCCTCAATTGCCCTAGGTCTCCGTGAGCAAGCAAGTTGGATGCACACCCACTAGTTTTCCTTTTGAGCTTTCACATACTTATAGCTCTAGTGCATCTCATGTATGGCAATCCCTACTCATTCACATTGATATCTATTAATGGGCATCTCCATAGCCCTTTGATACGCCGAGTCAATGTGACCATCTCCTCCTTTTTGTCTCACAACCACCACCACACTCTATTCCACCTATAGTGCTATATCCATGGCTCACGCTCATGTATTGTGTGATAGTTATAAAAAGCTTGAGAAAGTAAGAGTGCTAAAACAATTACTTGGCCAATACCGGGGTTGTGCGTGATTTACATTCATTGTGTGAGGATGATGGAGCATAGCCAGACTATATGATTTTGTAGGGATAACTTTCCTTGGCCTTGTTACTTTGAAAGTTCATGATTACCTTGCTAGTTTGCTTGAAGTATTATTGTTTCATGTCAATAGCAAACTATTGGTTTGAATCTTACGGATCTGAACATTCATGTCACGTGAAAGAACTTGCAAAGGACAACTATGCTAGGTAGCATTCCACATCAAAAATTTGTTACTTCCCTACTCGAGGACGAGCAGGAGTTAAGCTTGGGGATGCTTGATACATCTCCAACGTATATATAATTTTTGATGGTTTCATGCTATTATCTTGTCAAACTTTGGATGTTTTGCTTGCCTTTTATATATTTTTTGGGACTAACTTATTAACTCAGTGCCAAGTGCCAGTTCCTGTTTTTTCCATGTTTTTTACCCCTTTCAGAGGAGATTTTGAAACGGAGTCCAAATAGAAGAAAATCCCCGAAATTTTTTTTCCGTAATGGAAGAAGATCGCGAAGCTTGGGAGCCAAGGCAGGGGAGCCTCAGGGGCCCCACAAGCCCTCACCCCATGGCCACGGGGGAGGCCGCGGCCCACAGGCTTGTGGCCCCCCTGGGCGCCCTCTGCCCTAGGGGCTGCGCCTATATATTCCCTAAAAATCCCAAAAAAATCAGGAGATCATCGAAATCACTTTTCCACCGCCGCAAGCTTCTGTCTCCGCAAGATCCCATCTGTGGCACGTTCTGGTGCCCTGCCGGAGGGGGGATTCGGACACGGAGGGCTTCTTCATCAACACCATGACCTCTATGAATCTTATTTGAGTTTCTTCTGATCTCTCTTATGCATGATTTCATATCCTTGTAATTCTCTTCGAGTTGTGGGTTTTGTCTCGCCAACTAGATCTATGATTCTTGCAATGGGGGAAGTGCTTGGTTTTGGGTTCATACCATGCGGTGACCTCACCCAGTGACAGAAGGGGTAGCGAGGCACACATCATGTTGTTGCCATCAAGGGTAAAAAGATGGGGTTTTCATCATTGGCTTGAGATTATCCCTCTACATCATGTCATCTTGCTTAAAGTGTTACTCTGTTCGTCATGAACTCAATACACTAGATGTATGCTGGATAGCGGTCGATGTGTGGAGTAATAGTAGTAGATGCAGAAAGTATCGGTCTACTTGTCTCGGACGTGATGCCTATATGTATGATCATTGCCTTAGATATCGTCATGACTTTGCGCGGTTCTATCAATTGCTCGACAGTAATTTGTTCACCCACCGTGATATTTGCTATTTTGAGAGAAGCCTCTAGTGAACACTATGGCCCCCGGGTCTACTCCACACCATATTTTCAGCCTTACACTTTTTACTTCGTTGCACTTTCCGCCTTCAGATCTCACTTTTCAAACAATCTTGAAGGTATTGACAACCCCTTTGAAGCGTTGGGTGCAAGCTTGTTTGTGTTTGCGCAGGTACTCTGGACTTGACGAGACCCTCCTTATGGATCGATACCTTGGTTCTCAAACTGAGGGAAATACTTACTGCTCCTGTGCAGCATCACCCTTTCATCTTCAAGGGAAGAACCAACGCAAGCCCAAGAGACGACAGAAGGATCTCTGGCACCACTGTCGGGGAAGAACTTTTGTGGCCGTAGCAAGTGACAACAAGCAAAAGGGGTAAATTTTTACCTCTGATTGTTCTTCGTCGGCTCGAGACTCGCCCACGACAGATGACTCCTTGGCGGCGGCTTTGCCTTTGTTGTTGTTCTTCTTCTTAGGAGGTGGCTTGGTTGTTTTCTGGACAGTCACCTTGGGCCTTCGAGACCAAAATGCCGATCCTTTCTGATTGATGTAATGACAGTTCAGATCAGGAACAGTGGGAAACGTATTGAAAGAATGAAAGGAGACGGCTTAGATTGTTACCGCTGGAGCCGGGTTGGAGAGGCAGAAAGACTTGAGCTCAATCTTGGCGCAGTTCTCCTAGGGCTCGCTAGTTAACTTCCTGATCATTTCTACAATGTCTTCTTCGGTGAGTCTTGTATGGAAGAAACATTGGGGTGGTTCTCGCTGCCATCATACTCGCACATCAAGCCATCCCAATGACTCGAAGGAAGAATCCTCCACTCCACCCAACAACAAACTAGGTCAATCCCAGTAAGCCCATTATTGGTCAAAGACCGTAGCTGGGAGAAGACGGGGATGAAGGTTGATTCTTCTTCTTCGGAAAGTTTCTCTGGCAGCTTGAAGTCCATGGGCAAGCGATCTTCTCTGTAACCCGGAAGTGGGTTCTCGCCGGGAGGAGATGTGTCACGACAATAAAACCATGACTCGGCCCAACCTTTGGGATGGTTAGGCAGAATGACAGATGGGAACCCACATTCGCGAAGTCGCTGGATGTTAACCCCCCCAAGCTCCAAGTTAGGCCCGCTAGTAAATTTGGTCTGGCGGTTCAGATAGAAGAAGTTCCAGAACAGTAACACTGTGGGTTCTATCTGCAGATAGGCCTCGAAAAACACTTGGAATTGGCAGAGGTTGCTCATGGAGTTTGGCCCCAAGTCTTGAGGGTGAACATTGAGGAAGTGCAGAGTGTCTCTGAAGAATTTTGACCCGGGAGGCTTGAAGCCTCGTTCAAGATGGTCAACAAAAATGACTACCTCCCCCTCGGCGCGATTGGGAGTCGCCTCGCCTTGGGCAGTCCACCAACCAAAGACTTCTCTACGATCAAGATAACCTGCCAAAACATATTTCTCAAGATAGGCGTCGGTGATCTTGGTTGGTAACCAATTGCATTTCGAGATATTGCCCATGACTACAAAAGGAAGGAACAAGGCAGTTTATTAGAAACCATGTAAGTGGTAACTCGCCAGGTGGGTGATCTACAGTATGTCTACAGGGACATTATAACTCTCCATTCCGTAACCAAAGGCGTAGCTATGGGGATATTCTAACTCGCGAGTTGAGTGACCTACAGTATGTCTACAGGGACGTTATGACTCGCCATTCAGTAATCAAAGGCTTAGCTATGGGGATATTCTAACTTGCCATGATGGAAGAAGGTGAGCAACAATTCTAAAGGAGTTTTTCCTTAGGGATATTCCCGTAAGGAAGATAAACATGTTTCTAAAAGCAAACAATACATTTCGGATCTACGGGTGGACCAAATTGAAAAGATAATGCCTGTCGAAATTACGAAAGCTATGAACGCAAAATGTGACACGGATGCCATATGGATCTATGAAGTAAACATCAAATGGCCGGGATATGCGATGAAACTGCCGTGATTTACTGCTACAAAGGATCTACCAAAAGTATCTTGATGGATCCAATATAGAGAGGAGATTCTCATCGCATTACGAGGCTAACCTAGACGAACACGGGGGTCGAGGTCTAACCCTAATGGAGGAAGGATGTTTACCGGAGAGAGGAGGACAATTCCAGGAGATGGATGCGGAAGATCCGCGGCGGAGACCGCGCCTTCGGTTGGCCTGGAGACGCCCATACTGCAGTGACTGGCGATGGAGCTTCGGGAACGGCGAGAAGGCCGAAGCGCAGGCGCGAGGTAGAAGAAGCTGGCGAGGAAGATGAAGTGGGGGTAGGTGACGACGCCCCCACTCCCCCTTGCGGTTAATTAAAGGCCGGGCGCTGGAAACGAAATGGCAGGCGTGGGAATAGAGGCGACAGATTGAAAATTCGCAATGATGGCGCCTGGATTTTCGGGATAACAAAGTGATGGTGAAAAAGATCCATTGGGTAATTACGTCACCAAATCCCGAAACTAGAGGGAAAAGGTGATGTCATCAATAACTACTTGGCGGCTCAGACAATTTATGATGGACGGCGGCTTGTCGTTCGTCAAAAGATGGAAGTAATACAAGTCACCCAAAGTGAGTGTGGAAGTTCATTGGCATGAATAAATTCAAGTAAATTTGGGGCCTAATGTTGGAGGTATTACCTGCGGTGTAACCCAGGCCGGGTCACTAAAGGGGCGACTCATACTTTGTTAATACAAGCCTTAGCCCGGGGGCCCATGAGCCGGATGGTGGTTCGGGATTGATGTAGAAGATAAGCCGCCAAGGAGGTTTCCAGTCTTGGAAAGCACGGCGACTTAGAGATATTGAAGGCCACGATCTGTAGTATGGCTAGGACTCTTGTAAACCCTAGGGCCTCGACATGTATATAAAGGTGAATCTCTCGGGCGGATAGGGCAAGTTAGAAATCATCGAAAGCTAGGTCCGGCGAGTTACGCCCTCCTTGTAATCGAATCCATCATCAATCTACACAAAGCACGACATCGATTTTACCTCCACACGAGGGGCCGAACCTGGGTAAATCTGAGTCTCTCTTTCGCTCACCCCCTTTGAGTCTCCACCAAGGTGTGATGGCTCCTTCACTAAGTCCTTTCACGAGGACATCTGCCCTGACAAAACCACGAAAATAGGGGATGGTACTTATCTTTTCTCTATCTTCCGTCGTGGTCGGGCATTGAGTCGTACTCAACCTCACGCCTTGTAATACAGGCAAGAACCCCTACTTAGCCTTATCCATATTGAACTTCTTCAATATCTTGTCAAGGTATGTACTTTGTGAAAGACCTATGAGGCATCTCGATCTATCTTTATAGATCTTGATGCCTAATATGTAAGCGGCTTCTCCAAGGTCCTTCATTCAAAAACTCTTATTCAAATAGGCCTTTATGCTTTCCAATAGTTTTATATCATTTCCCATCAACAATATGTCATCCACATATAATATTAGAAATGGTACACAGCTCACACTCACTTTTTGTAAATACAGGCTTCTCCATAAGTCTGTAAAAATCCAAACGCTTTGATCACCTCATCAAAGCGAATGTTCCAACTCCGAGATGCTTGCACCAGCCCATAGATGGAGCGCTGGAGCTTGCATACCTTGTTAGCATTGCTAGGATCGACAAAACCTTCCGACTGTATCATATACAATTCTTCCTTAAGAAAGCCCTTCAGGAATGCCGTTTTGACGTCCATTTTCCAGATCTCATAATCATAAAATGCGGCAATTGCTAACATGATTCGGACCGACTTCGGCATCGCTACGGGTGACAAGGTCTCATCATAGTCAACCCCTTGAACTTGTCGATAACCCTTAGTGACAAGTCGAGCCTTATAGATGGTCACATTACCATCGGCGTCACTCTTCTTCTTAAAGATCCATTTATTTTCTATGGCTCGCCGATCATCGGGCAAGTCCACCAAAGTCCATACTTTGTTCTCATACATGGATCCTATCTCGGAGTTCATGGCCTCAATCCATTTGTTGGAATCCGGGCCCGCCATCGCTTCTTCATAGTTCAAAGGTTCACTCTTGTCCAACAACATGATTTCCATGACAAGGTTGTGTTGGGGAACGTCGCATGGGAAACAAAAAATTTCCTACGCGCACGAAGACCTATCATGGTGATGTCCATCTACGAGAGGGGATGTTCGATCTACGTACCCTTGTAGACTGCACAGCAGAAGCGTTAGTGAACGCGGTTGATGTAGTGGAACGTCCTCACGTCCCTCGATCCGCCCCGCGAACCGTCCCGCGATCAGTCCCACGATCTAGTGCCGAACGGACGGCACCTCCGCGTTCAGCACACGTACAGCTCGACGATGATCTCGCCCTTCTTGATTCAGCAAGAGAGACGGAGAGGTAGAAGAGTTCTCCTGCAGCGTGACGGCGCTCCGGAGGTTGGTGGTGATCTTATCTCAGCAGGGCTCCGCCCGAGCTCCGCAGAAACGCGATCTAGAGGTAAAACCGTGGAGATATGTGGTCGGGCTGCCGTGGCAAAAGTCGTCTCAAATCAGCCCTAAAACCCCACTATATATAGGAGGAGGAGGGGGGAGACTTGCCTTGGGGTCCAAGGACTCCCAAGGGAGTCGGCCGAGCCAAGGGGGAAGGTTCCCCCCCCCAAACCGAGTTGGACTTGGTTTGGTGGGAGGGAGTCCTTCCTTCTCTTCCCACCTCCCCTTTTTTTCTTTTCTCTTTGATTTTCTTTCCTAGGCGCATAGGGCCCTTTTGGGCTGTCCCACCAGCCTACTAAGGGCTGGTGTGCCACCCTCAAGGCCTATGGGCTTCCCCGGGGTGGGTTGCCCCCCCCCCGGTGAACTCCCGGAACCCATTAGTCATTCCCGGTACATTCCCGGTAACTCTGAAAACCTTCCGGTAATCAAATGAGGTCATCCTATATATCAATCTTCGTTTCCGGACCATTCCGGAAACCCTTGTGACGTCTGTGATCTCATCCGGGACTCCGAACAACATTCGGTAACCAACCATATAACTCAAATACGCATAAAACAACGTCGAACCTTAAGTGTGCAGACCCTGCGGGTTCGAGAACTATGTAGACATGACCCGAGAGACTCCTCGGTCAATATCCAATAGCGGGACCTGGATGCCCATATTGGATCCTACATATTCTACGAAGATATTATCATTTGAACCTCAGTGCCAAGGATTCATATAATCCCGTATGTCATTCCCTTTGTCCTTCGGTATGTTACTTGCCCGAGATTCGATCGTCAGTATCCGCATACCTATTTCAATCTCGTTTACTGGCAAGTCTCTTTACTCGTTATGTAATACAAGATCCCGCAACTTACACTAAGTCACATTGCTTGCAAGGCTTGTGTGTGATGCTGTATTACCGAGTAGGCCCCGAGATACCTCTCCGTCACACGGAGTGACAAATCCCAGTCTTGATCCATACTAACTCAACGAACACCTTCGGAGATACCTGTAGAGCATCTTTATAGTCACCCAGTTACGTTGCGACGTTTGATACACACAAAGTATTCCTCCGGTGTTAGTGAGTTATATGATCTCATGGTCATAGGAACAAATACTTGACACGCAGAAAACAGTAGCAACAAAATGACACGATCAACATGCTACGTCTATTAGTTTGGGTCTAGTCCATCACATGATTCTCCTAATGATGTGATCCCGTTATCAAGTGACAACACTTGCCTATGGCCAGGAAACCTTGACCATCTTTGATCAACGAGCTAGTCAACTAGAGGCTTACTAGGGACAGTGTTTTGTCTATGTATCCACACAAGTATTGTGTTTCCAATTAATACAATTATAGCATGGATAATAAACGATTATCATGAACTAAGGAATATAATAATAACTAATTTATTATTGCCTCTAGGGCATATTTCCAACAGTCTCCCACTTGCACTAGAGTCAATAATCTAGTTCACATCACCATGTGATTTCAACGAATCCAACACCCATATAGTTATGGGGTCTGATCACGTCTTGCTCGTGAGAGAGGTTTTAGTCAACGGTTCTGAAACTTTCAGATCCGTGTGTTCTTTACAAATCTTTATGTCATCTTATAGATACTGCTACTACGTGCTATTCGGAAATGCTCCAAATATCTACTCTACTATACGAATCCGTTTCACTACTCATAGTTATTCGGATTAGTGTCAAAGTTTGCATTGACGTAACCCTTTACGACAAACTCTTTAACCACCTCCATAATCGAGAAAAATTCCTTAGTCCATTAGTTACTAAGGATAAATTTTGACCGCTGCTAGTGATTCAATCATGGATCACTCTCTGTACCTCTCAACAGACTTTGAGTCAAGGCACACATCAGGTGCAGTACA
This sequence comes from Hordeum vulgare subsp. vulgare, assembly GCF_904849725.1. Taxonomy (NCBI): domain Eukaryota; kingdom Viridiplantae; phylum Streptophyta; class Magnoliopsida; order Poales; family Poaceae; genus Hordeum; species Hordeum vulgare. The sequence goes on from NC_058520.1 coordinate 545,339,714, forward strand.
CAGCATGGCATACTTTAGATTCTACGGCTAAGGCATAGAAGACGACCTTCGTCTATTCTCTTTATTCTGCCGTGGTCGGGTTTTGAGTCTTACTCAAATTCACACCTCACAACGCAACCAAGAACTCCTTCTTTGCTGATCTTATTTTGAACTCTTTCAAAACTTGTCAAGGCATGCATCTTATTGAAACTTTCATTAAGCGCTTTTGATCTATCTCCATAGATCTTTGATGCTCAACGTTCAAGTAGCGCAATCCAGGTATTCCTTTGAAAACTCCTTCCAAACAACCTTGTATTCTTTACAGAAATTCTACATTACTTCTGATCCAAAATATGTCAACCACATATACTTATCAGAAATTCTATAGTGCTCCCACTCACTTCTTTGGAAATACAAGTTTCTCATAAACCTTGTACACACCCAAAATCTTTGATCATCTCATCAAAGTGCTTATTCCAACTCCGAGATGCTTGCACCAGTCCACTGAAGGATCGCTGGAGTTTGCATACTTGTTAGTATCCTTAGGATCGACAAAACCTCCTGGTTGTATCACATACAATGTTTGCTCAAGGAAATCGTCGAGAAAACAATGTTTTGACATCCTACGTGCAATATTTCATAAATAATGCATCAACAACTAACATAATTCTAACAGACTTTTAGCATCGCTACGAGTGAGAAAGTCTCATCATAGTCAACTGTTTGATCTTGTCGAAAACATCTTTGCGACAAGTCGAGCTTTTCTTAATAGTGACTTATCACCATCATCGTCTGTCTTCCTTTTAAAGACCCATCTTTACTCAATAGTCCTCTGACCATCAAGTTGTTCTTCCAAAGTCTACACTTTGTTTTCATACATGGATCCTCTCTCGGATTTCATGGCTTCCAGCCATTTGTCGGAATCTGGGCCCACCATTGCTTTCTTCATAACTCGTAAGTTCATTGTTGCTCAACAACATGACCTCCAAGATAGGGTTACCGTACTACTCTGCAGCAGTACGCGACCTTGTCGACCTACGAGGTTTGTAGTAACTTGATTCGAAGCTCAATGATCACCATCATCGGCTTCCACTTCAATCGGTGTAGGCGCGACAGGAACAACTTCCTGCGCCCTGCTACACACTGGTTGAAGTGATGGTTCAATAACCTCATCAAGTTCTACTACCCTCCCACTCAATTCTTTCGAGAGAAACCTTTCCTCGAGAAAGGATCCGTTTCTAGAAACAAACACTTTGCTTTCGGATTTGAGATAGGAGATGTACCCAACTGTTTTGGATATCCTATGAAGATGCATTTATCCGATTTGGGTTCGAGCTTACCAGACTGAAACTTTTTCACATAAGTGTCGAAGCCCCAAACTTTCAAGAAACGACAGTTTAGATTTCTCTAAACCTCAGTCTATACTGTGTCATCTCAACGGAAATACGCGGTGCCCTATTTAAAGAGAATGCGGTTGTCTTTAATGCATAACCCATAAACGATAGTGGTAATTCGATAAGAGACATCATAGCAGGCACCATACAATATAGTGTGTGGCTATGATGTTCAGACACATCATCACACTATGATGTTCCAGGTGGCATGAACTGCGAAACAATTTCCACATTGTCTTAACTGCGTACCAAAACTCGTAACTCAGATATTCATTTCTATGATCATATCGTAGACAGTTTATCCTCTTGTTACAACGAACTTCACTCTGAAACAGAATTGAACTTTTCAATATTTCAGACTTTGTGATTCATTAAGTAAATACTCCTGTATCTACTCAAATCGTCAGTGAAGTAGGAACATAATGATATCCACTGCGCGCCTCAGCACCCATTGGACTGCATACATCAAAATGTATCACTTCCAACAAGTTACTATCTTATTTTATCTCAATGAAAACAAGGCCTTGCTCATGTGGTATGATTTGCATGTCACTAGTGATTCGAAATCAGGTGAGTACAAAGATCCATCAGCATGGAGCCTCTTCATGCAATTTATACTAACATGACTCAAGCGGCAGTGCCACAAGTAAGTGGTACTATCATCATTAACTCGTATCTTTTGGCACCAATATCATGAACATGTGTAACACTACGATCGAGATTCAATAAACCATTGAAGGTGAATATTCAAGAAAATAGAGTAACCATTATTCTCTTTAAATGAATAATCGTATTGCAATAAACGCGATCCAATCATGTTCATGCTTAACGCAAGCACCAAATAACAATTATTTAGGTTTAACACCAATCCCGATGGTAGAGGGAGCGTGCGACGTTTGATCACATCAACCTTGGAAACACTTCCAACACGTATCGTCACCTCGCCTTTAGCTAGTCTCCGTTTATGCCGTAGCTTTCATTTCTTGTTACTAATCACTTAGCAACCGAACCGGTATCCAATACCCTCATGCTACCAGGAGTACTAGTAAAGTACATATCAACATCATGTATATCAAATACACTTCTTTTGACTTTTGCCAGCCTTCTTATCTACCAAGTATCTAGAGTTGCTCCGCCCCAGTGACTGTTCCCCTCATTACAGAAGCACTTAGTCTCGGCTTTGGGTTTAATCTTGGGTCTCTTCATTAGTGCAGCAATTGTTTTGCCGTTTCACGAAGTATCCCTTCTAGCCCTTGCCTTCCTTGAAACTTAGTGGTTTTACAAACCATCAACTATTGATGCTCCTTCTTGATTTCTACTTTCGCAGTGTCAAACATCGCGAATCGCTCAAGGATCATTGTATCTATCCTTGATTTGTTATAGTTCATCACGAAGCTCTCATAGCTTGGTGGCAGTGACTTTGGAGAACCATCACTATCTCATCTGGAAGATTAACTCCCACTTGATTCAAGTGATTGTCGTACTCAGACAATCTGAGCACATGCTCAATGATTGAGCTTTTCTCCTTTACTTCGTGGACAAAGAATCTTGTTGGAGGTCTCGTACCTCTTAACAAGGGCACAAGCATGAAATCACAATTTCATCTCTTTAGAACATCACTTATGTTCCGTGATGTTTTACAACGTTTTCGGCGCCTTGCTTCTAAGCCATTAAGTATTTTGCACTGAACTATCGTGTAGTCATTAGAAACGTGTATGTCGGATGTTCATAGCATCCACAGACGACGCTCGAGGTGCAGCACACTGAGTGGTGCATTAAGGACATAAGCCTTCTGTGCAGCAACGAGGACAATCCTCTTCAAAGTTTGCTTCTATCAACTTTCAACTAAATTTTCTCTAGGAACATATAAAAAACAGTAGAGCTATAGCGCAAGCTACATCATAATTCGCAAAGACCATTAGACTATGTTCATGACAATTAGTTCAATTAATCATATTACTTAAGAACTCCCACTCAAAAAGTACATCTCTCTAGTCATTTGAGTGGTTCATGATCCACTTACACTAGCTCAAGTCCGATCATCACGTGAGTTGAGTATAGTTTCAGTGGTAAGCATCCCTATCCTAATCATATCATCTATATGATTCATGATCGACCTTTCGGTCTCATGTGTTCCGAGGCCATGTCTGCACATGCTAGGCTCGTCAAGCTTAACCCGAGTGTTCCGCGTGCGCAACTGTTTTGCACCCGTTGTATGTGAACGTTGAGTCTATCACACCCGATCATCACGTGGTGTCTCGAAACGACGAACTGTAGCAACGATGCACAGTCGGGGAGAACACAATTTCCTCTTGAAATTTTAGTGAGAGATCACCTCATAATGCTACCGTCGTTCTAAGCAAAATAAGGTGCATAAAAGGATTAACATCACATGCAATTCATAAGTGACATGATATGGCCATCATCACGTGCTTCTTGATCTCCATCACCAAAGCACCGGCACGATCTTCTTGTCACCGGCGTCACACCATGATCTCCATCATCATGATCTCCATCAACGTGTCGCCATCGTGGTTGTCGTGCTACTCATGCTATTACTACTAAAGCTACGTCCTAGCAAAATAATAAACGCATCTGCAAGCACAAACGTTAGTTATAAAGACAACCCTATGGCTCCTGCCGGTTGCCGTACCATCGACGTGCAAGTCAATATTATCTATTACAACATGATCATCTCATACATCCAATATATCACATCACATCGTTGGCCATATCACATCACAAGCATACCCTGCAAAAACAAGTTAGACGTCCTCTAATTTTGTTGTTGCATGTTTTACGTGGTGACCATGGGTATCTAGTAGGATCGCATCTTACTTACGCAAACACCACAACGGAGATATATGAATTGCTATTTAACCTCATCCAAGGACCTCCTCGGTCAAATCCGATTCAACTAAAGTTGGAGAAACTGACACTTGTCAGTCATCTTTGAGCAACGGGGTTACTCGTAGCGATGAAACCAGTCTCTCGTAAGCGTACGAGTAATGTCGGTCCAAGCCGCTTCAATCCAACAATACCGTAGAATCAAGAAAAGACTAAGGAGGGCAGAAAAACGCACATCACCGCCCACAAAAACTTTTGTGTTCTACTCGAGAAGACATCAACGCACGAACCTAGCTCATGATGCCACTGTTGGGGAACGTCGCATGGGAAACAACAAAATTCCTACGCGCACGAAGACCTATCATGGTGATGTCCATCTACGAGAGGGGATGTTCGATCTACGTACCCTTGTAGACCGCACAGCAAAAGCGTTAGTGAACGCGGTTGATGTAGTGGAACGTCCTCATGTCCCTCGATCCGCCCGCGAACCGTCCCGCGATCAGTCCCACGATCTAGTGCCGAACGGACGGCACCTCCGCGTTCAGCACACGTACAGCTCGACGATGATCTCGGCCTTCTTGATCCAGCAAGAGAGGCGGAGAGGTAGAAGAGTTCTCCGGCAGCGTGACGGCGCTCCGGAGGTTGGTGGTGATCTTATCTCAGCAGGGCTCCGCCCGAGCTCCGCAGAAACGCGATCTAAAGGTAAAACCGTGGAGATATGTGGTCGGGCTGCCGTGGCAAAAGTCGTCTCAAATCAGCCCTAAAACCCCACTATATATAGGAGGAGGAGGGGGGAGACTTGCCTTGGGGTCCAAGGACTCCCAAGGGAGTCGGCCGAGCCAAGGGGGAAGGTTCCCCCCCCCAAACCGAGTTGGACTTGGTTTGGTGGGAGGGAGTCCTTCCTTCTCTTCCCACCTCCCCTTTTTTTTCTTTTCTCTTTGATTTTCTTTCCTAGGCGCATAGGGCCCTTTTGGGCTGTCCCACCAGCCCACTAAGGGCTGGTGTGCCAACCTCAAGGCCTATGGGCTTCCCCGGGGTGGGTTGCCCCCCCCCCCCCCGGTGAACTCCCGGAACCCATTCGTCATTCCTGGTACATTCCGAGTAACTCCAAAAACCTTCCGGTAATCAAATGAGGTCATCCTATATATCAATCTTCGTTTCCGGACCATTCCGGAAACCCTCGTGACGTTCGTGATCTCATCCGGGACTCCGAACAACATTCGGTAACCAACCATATAACTCAAATACGCATAAAACAACGTCGAACCTTAAGTGTGCAGACCCTGCGGGTTCGAGAACTATGTAGACATGACCCGAGAGACTCCTCGGTCAATATCCAATAGCGGGACCTGGATGCCCATATTGGATCCTACATATTCTACGAAGATCTTATCGTTTGAACCTCAGTGCCAAGGATTCATATAATCCCGTATGTCATTCCCTTTGTCCTTCGGCATGTTACTTGCCCGAGATTCGATCGTCAGTATCCGCATACCTATTTCAATCTCGTTTGCCGGCAAGTCTCTTTACTCGTTCTGTAATACAAGATCCCGCAACTTACACTAAGTCACATTGCTTGCAAGGCTTGTGTGTGATGCTGTATTACCGAGTGGGCCCCGAGATACCTCTCCGTCACACGGAGTGAGAAATCCCAGTCTTGATCCATACTTACTCAACGAACACCTTCGGAGATACCTGTAGAGCATCTTTATAGTCACCCAGTTACGTTGCGACGTTTGATACACACAAAGTATTCCTCCGGTGTTAGTGAGTTATATGATCTCATGGTCATAGGAACAAATACTTGACACGCAGAAAACAGTAGCAACAAAATGATACGATCAACATGCTACGTCTATTAGTTTGGGTCTAGTCCATCACATGATTCTCCTAATGATGTGATCCCGTTATCAAGTGACGACACTTGCCTATGGCCAGGAAACCTTGACCATCTTTGATCAACGAGCTAGTCAACTAGAGGCTTACTAGGGACAGTGTTTTGTCTATGTATCCACACAAGTATTGTGTTTCCAATTAATACAATTATAGCATGGATAATAAACGATTATCATAAACTAAGAAATATAATAATAACTAATTTATTATTGCCTCTAGGGCATATTTCCAACAGGTTGTCATACCACACTCGTGCGGAACGTACCCTTGTCGACCTTCGAGGTTCAATAGCAACTTGATCCAAAGTTTCATGACCATCATCATTTACTTCATCTCTAGCCGGTACAGGCGCCTTAGAAACATTTTCTTGCGCTGCGCTACTCTCCGGTTTGAGAGGAGGTACAATTACCTCATCAAGTTCTATTTTCCTCCCACTTACTTCTTTCGAGAGAAACTCTTTCTCTAGAAAGGATATGTTCTTGGCTACAAAGATTTTGCCTTCGGATGTAAGATAGAAGGTGTACCCAATAGTTTCCTTAGGTTATCCTATGAAGATGCTTTTTTCGCTTTGGGTTCAAGCTTCTCTAGTTGAAGTTTCTTCACATAAGCATCGCAGCCCCAAACTTTCAGAAACGACACCTTAGGTTTCTTGCCAAACCATAATTCATACGGGGTCGTCTCAACGGATTTAGACGGTGCCCTGTTTAAAGTGAATGCGGCGGTTTCCAATGCATATCCCCAAAATGATAGCGGTAAATCGGTAAGAGACATCATAGATCGCACCATATCCAATAAAGTGCGATTACGACGTTCAGACACACCATTACGCTGTGGTGTGCGAGGCGGCATGAGTTGTGAAACAATTCCACGGTTCCTTAGGTGTGTGCAAAACTCGTGACTCAAATATTCTCCTCCACGGTCAGATCGTAGAAACTTTATTTTCTTGTCTCATTGATTCTCCACCTCACTCTGAAATTCCTTGAAATTTTCGAAGGTTTCAGACTTGTGCTTCATTAAGTAGACATACCCATATCTACTCAAATCATCACTGAGGGTGAGAACATAACGATAGCCACTGCGAGCCTCAACGTTCATTGGACCACATACATCGGTATGTATTATATCCAATAAGTTGGTTGCTTGCTCCATTGTTCCAAAGAACGGAGTCTTGGTCATCTTGCCCATGAGGTACGGTTCGCATGTGTCAAATGATTCAAAATCAAGAGACTCCAAAAGTCCATCTGTATGGAGTTTCCTCATGCGCTTGAAACCGATATGACCAAGGCGACAGTGCCACAAGTATGTGGGACTATCATTATCAACTTTACATCTTTTGGTACTCACACTATGAATATGTGTAACATCACGATCGAGATTCATAAACAATAAACCATTGACCAGCGGGGCATGACCATAAAACATACAACTCATATAAATAGAACAACCATTATTCTCATATTTAAATCAGTACCATCTTGCATTAAGAAAGATCCCGATACAATGTTCATGCTCAAAGATAGTATTAAATAACAATTAATAAGGTTTAAAACTAATCCCGAAGGTAGATGTAGATGTAGCATGCCGACGGCGATCACATCGACCTTGGAACCATTCCCGACGTGCATCGTCACCTCGTCCTTAGCCAGCCTACGCTTGTTTTGCAGTTACTGCTTAGAGTTGCAAATGTGAGCAACAGCACCGGTATCAAATACCCAGGAGCTACTACGAGCGCTAGTAAGGTACACATAAATAACAAGTATATCACATATACCTTTGACGTTCCCGGCCTTCTTGTCCGCTAAGTACTTGGGGCAATTCTGCTTCCAGTGATCGGTTCCCTTGTAGTAATAGCACTCAGTCTCAGCCTTGGGTCCCTTCTTTGACTTCTTCCCGGCAACCGGCTTACCGGGCGCGGCAACTGCTTTGCCGTATTTCTTGAAGCTTTTCTTACCCTTGCCCTTCTTGAAACTAGTGTTCTTATTGACCATCAACACTTGATGTTCTTTCTTGATTTCTACCTCTGCAGATTTCAGCATAGTCTTTTCCATCCCTTGCATGTTGTAGTTCATCACAAAGCCTTTATAGCTAGGTGGAAGCGACTGGAGGATTCTGTCAATGACCGCATCATCCGGAAGTTCAACTCCGAGCTGAGTAAAGCGGTTGTGTAACCCAGACATTCTGAGTATGTGCTCACTAGCAGAACTATTCTCCTCCATCTTACAACTAAAGAACTTGTCGGAGACTTCATATCTCTCGACCCGGGCATGAGCTTGAAAAACAAGTTTCAGCTCCCCAAACATCTCATATCCTCCGTGTTGCTCAAAACTCCTTTGGAGCCCCGGTTCTAAACTGTAAAGCATGCCGCACTGAACAAGAGAGTAGTCATCACTCTGCGTCTGCCAGGTGTTCCTAACGTCCTGGGCCACCGCGAGAATGGGAGGATCACAAAGTGGTGCATTAAGGACATATGCCTTCTTGGAAGCCATGAGGATGAGCTTCAAGTAACGAGCCCAGTCCGCATAGTGGCTCCCATCGTCTTTCAATTTGGTTTTCTCTAGGAACGCGTTGAAGTTGAATGGGACATTTGTGTTGGCCATTGGATCTACAATATTTGTAAATACAATTTTAGACTAAGTTCATGATAATTAAGTTCATATAATCAAATTACTAATGAACTCCCACTTAGATCGACATCCCTCTAGTCATCCAAGTGTTACATGATCCACGTCGACTAGCCCGTGTCCGATAATCACGTGAGACGGAATAGTCATGAATGGTGAGTTTCTCCATGATGATCGTATCAACCATACGACTCATGTTCGACCTTTTGGTCTCCCGTATTCAAGGCCATGTCTGTACATGCTAGGCTCGTCAAGTCAACCTAAGTGTTTTGTGTGTGTAAACTGGCTTACACCCGTTGTATGCGAACGTTAGAATCTATCACACCCGGTCATCACGTGGTGCTTCGAGACAACGATCCTTCGCAATGGTGCACACTTAGGGGAATACATATCTCAAAATTTTAATGAGGGATAATCTTATCTTTGCTACCATCATTCTAAGCAATAAGATGAAAAACATGATAAACATCACATGCAATGATATAGTGACATGATATGGCCAATATCATTTTGCTACTTTGATCTCCATCTTCGGGGCACCATGGTCATCATTGTCACCGGCATGACACCATGATCTCCATCATCATGATATCCATCACCGTGTCTTCGTGAAGTCGTCACGCCAACTATTACTTCTACTACTATAGCTAACGTTTACCAATAAAGTAAAGTAATCACATGGAGTTGCATCTCATACAATAAATTAAGACAACTCATATGGCTCCTGCCGGTTGTCATACTCATCGACATGCAAGTCGTGAATCCTATTACAAGAACATGATCAATCTCATACATCACATATCTAACATCACATCCTTTTGGCCATATCACATCACATAGCATACCCTGCAAAAACAAGTTAGACGTCCTCTAATTGTTGTTGCAAGTTTTACATGGCTGGTTAAGGTTTCTTGCAAGAATGTTTCTTACTTATGTGACAGCCACAACGTTGATATGCCAATGCTATTTACCCTTCATAAGGACCCTCTTCATCGAATCTGATCTGACTAAAGTGGGAGAGACTGACACCCGCTAAACACCTTATGCAACAAGTGCATGTCAGTCGGTGGAACCAGTCTCACGTAAGAGTACGTGTAAAGTCGGTTCGGGCTGCTTCATCCCACGATGCCACCGAATCAAGATAAGACTAGTAACGGCAAGCAAATTGACAAATCAGCGCCCACAACTTTTGTGTTCTACTCGTGCATAGAATCTACGCATAGAACCTTTGCGGATGCCACTGTTGGGGAACGTAGTAATTTCAAAAAAAAATCCTACGTCTTGCAAGGATCTATCTATAGAGAAACCATCAACGAGCAAAGGAGTAGAGCATCTTCATACATTTGAAGATCACTAAGCGGAAGCATTGCTAGAACGCGGTTGATGGAGTCGTACTCGCAGCGATTTAGATCGCGGTGGATTCCGATCTATGCACCGAACGTCGGTGCCTCCGCCTTCAACACATGTGCAGCCCGGTGACGTCTCCAACGCCTTGATCCAGCAAGGAAGGAGGAGAGGTTGAGGGAGAGCTCCAGAGAACAACGGCGTGGTGACGGTGGAGCTACGTGGTTCTCCGACAGGGCTTCGCCAAGCACCGCGGAGGACGAGGAGGAGTGGAGGTAGGGCGAGAGAGAGAGAATGCTTGTCTCAAATCTGCCCAAAACCACCACTATATATAGGAGGAGAGGGAGGAGGGTTCCCACCCTTAGGGTTTCCCACCCTAAGGGAGCGGCAGCCCTAGATGGCCCTTAGGGCGGCGGCCAAGGTGGTGGAGGCGCCCTAGGGTTGGGCTTTGAGGCCCAAAGTGGTCTCCCACGCCTAGGGTTTGCCCCCTCCACCCCTTGCTGCGCCTTGGGATGCTTGTGGTGGCGCACTAGCCCACATATGGGCTGGTTCCCACCCACTCTTAGCCCATGTAGCAACTTGGGGCTGGTGGCCCTTGCCGATGGACCCCGGAACCCTTCCGGTGGTCCCCGTACATTACCGGTGTCGTCCAAAACTTTTCCGGTCACCAAATCATCACTTCCTGTATATAAATTTTACCTCCGGACCATTTCAGAACTCCCCTTGACGTCTGGGATCTCATCCGGGACTCTGAACAACCTTCGGTAACAACGTACACTATTTCCCTATAACCCTAGCGTCATTGAACCTTAAGTGTGTAGACCCTACGGGTTCGGGAAGCATGCAGACATGACCGAGACACCTCTCCGGTCAATAACCAACAACGGGGTCTGGATATCCATGTTGGTTCCTGCATGTTCCATGGATGAGCAGGAGCTAAGCTTGGGGATGCTTGATACGTCTCAAACGTATCTATAATTTCTGATGGTTTCACGCTGTTATCTTGTCTTCTTTGGAAGTTTTATGTACCTTTTATATCTTTTTTGGGACTAACTTATTAATTCAGTGCCAAGTGCCTGTTCCTATTTTTTCCGTGTTTTTGACTCTTTTCAGATCTGATTTTGGAACGGAGTCCAAACGGAAGAAAAACCCCGAAATGATTTTTTCCCGAACAGAAGAAGATCAGGGGGCCTTTGGGCCAAGCCAGGTAGGCTCCAGGGAGCCCACAAGCCCCCACTCCGCCACCAGGGGAGGCGGCGGTGGGCAGGCTTGTGGCCTCCCTGGCCGCCCCTTGACCTAGGTTTTTGGCCTATAAATTCCCAAATATTCCGCAAAAATTGGGGGAGCCTCGAAAATACTTTTCCGCCGCCGCAAGCTTCCGTTTCCGCGAGATCTCATCTGGAGACCCTTACCGGCGCCCTGCCGGAGGGGACTTTGGAGTTGGAGGGCTTCTTCATCATCATCATCGCCCCTCCAATGACTCGTGAGTAGTGCACTTCAGACCTACGGGTCCGTAGTTAGTAGCTAGATGGCTTCTTCTCTCTCTTGGATCTTCAATACAAAGTTCTCCATGATCTTCATGGAGATCTATCCGATGTAATCTTCTTCGGCAGACTGTTTGTCGAGATCCGATGAATTGTGGATTTGTGATCAGATTATCTATGATATATATTTGAGTCTTTGCTGATTTCTTATATGCATGATTTGATATCCTTGTAAGTCTCTCCGAGTCTTGGGTCTTGTTCGGCCAACTAGATCTATGATTCTTGCAATGGGAGAAGTGCTTGGTTTTGGGTTCTGCCATGTGGTGACCTTTCCCAGTGACAGTAGGGGCAGCAAGGCACACATCAAGTAGTTGCCATCAAGGGTAAAAAGATGGGGGTTTTATCATTGGTTTGAGATTATCCCTCTACATCATGTCATCTTGCTTAAGGCGTTACTCTGTTCTTATGGACTTAATACACTAGATGCATGCTGGATAGCGGTCGACGTGTGGAGTAATAGTAGTAGATGCAGACAGTATCGGTCTACTTGGTTTGGACGTGATGCCTATAGAAATAATCATTGCATAGATATCGTCACGAATTTGCGCGGTTCTATCAATTGCTCGACAGTAATTTGTTCACCCACCGTCTACTTGCTTTCATGAGAGAAGCTACTAGTAAACACTACGTCCCCCGGGTCTATTCACATCCATCGTTTACACCTCCGCTTTTACTTTGCTTTGTTACTTTGTTGCTTTCAGTTCTCACTTGGCAAACAATCTATAAGGGATTGACAACCCCTTCATAGCATTGGGAGCAAGTTTTTGTGTTTGTGCAGGATCTTGAGATACTCCTCCACTGGATTGATACCTTGGTTCTCAAACTGAGGGAAGTACTTACCACCGCTACGCTACATCACCCTTTCCGCTTCGAGGGAACACCAACGCAAGGCTCCAAGGCCAAGGGCAAATCCTTTGCATACTTGCCTAGGAAGTCCCTTAAGGCGTAGCCGCAGCAGAAAGATTAAGCCAAGTATTCTGCCGTCGACGTGCCTATTTCTGGCGCCGTTGGAAGGTCTTTTGTTGCAGTAGCAGAAGTATTTCTGGCGCCGTTGCCGGGGAGGAGAAATCAAGATCTATCCACGTAGGTCTCACAAACTCTTCTCTTGCATTTACTTTTTTGCCAGTTGCCTCTCGTTTTCCTCTCCCCCACTTCACATTTGCCGTTTTCATTTCCCTTTCTCCTTCGCCGTTTTCTTTTGCCTTTTTGTTGTTTTCTTTTGCCCGTTTCACTCTCTCTTCCTGCTTGTTTGTGTGTGAGATATTCCATCAATGGCTAGGCCCACCACTCCAAACGACACCCCTGAAAATGAAGTTCTCAATTTCAGGCAGAATGAGGAAGAAAATTTGAAGGACGCTTGGTAGAGGATTTGCAATGCTCAAAGTAGATCTACTCGTAAGCAGTCCACTACCGTCCTCCTTCGCAGTTTCTATGTTGGAATTTCTCCTTGGAATAGGTATATCCTTGATACCATTGTAGGCGGGAACTTTCTGGGGAGCCATACTGTTGACTCCTATAGAGCTATCATTAATTTCGTAGGCTCGCCCCCGCTCATGGTTAACGGAACTATCCTGACCTTGGAACACGTGATGCAAAGGCTTGACGCTACTGAAAACAAAATTGCCACAGTTGAACTTATTGAGGGTTTGGATAGAAAGATCCACAATCAAATTTCTCCGTACGGATCCAAAGTGGGAAACTTTTTGAAAAATTTAAAGGAGAAGGAACTTATAGTTAATGATTCTTCTAGAATTGGCAAATTAGAAGATGTCATAACCAACTTGGGTTCCGCTTTTGCCGCTGTGCAAAATACTCCAAATCGTACTCTCAAAAAGACCGTCAAGCCTGTTTTTATTCCTAAAGCTAGTGGTGAGTCATCTAATAAAGATGAAAATCTTAAGATGATAAATGATCACACTACCTATGGTTTGAGCACCAAAGAGGACTATACGTGATTCCATCACTTTTCGCCTAGCTAAGGGCGTTAAACAAAAGCGCTTGCTGGGAGGCAACCCAACGAATTTATCCTTTTTCTTTCTGTTTTGTGTTTTCTACACTTTCATAATTCTGCTATGATTGTGTTTTTTGTGTTTCTTTTTGCGTTTGTGCCAAGCAAAACCGTTATGATTAGTCTTGGGGATGATCGTTTGGTCATGCTGGAAAAGACAGAAACTTTCTGCTCACGAAAAGAATTTTTATTTTGTTTCTGTAAGAGATTTTGAGTTGATTATTTTTGCTGCTGATTTCTATGCAAATTCTTCAGACTTGCGAAATTTTTCAGAATTGTGGAAGTACCATACGTATACGAAATATACAGATTGCTACAGACTGGTCTGCTGTTTACAGATTCTGTTTTTGTTGTGTTGGTTGCTTATTTTGATGAAACTATGGATAGTATCGGGGGGTATAAGCCATGGAAGATTGAAAGTACAGTAACCCAACATCAGAAATAGTAGAATTTAAGTTTGCTTCAGTACCTAAGGAAGTGGTGGTTTGCTTTCTTGTACTAATGTTATCACGAGTTTCTGTTTAAGTTTCGTGTTGTGAAGTTTTCAAGTTTTGGGTGAAGTTCTTATGGACAAAAAGATAAATAGTGGCAAGAGCTCAAGCTTGGGGATGCCCAAGGCACCCCAAGAGATTCAAGGATGCCGTAAAAGCCTAAGCTTGGGGATGCCCCGGGAAGGCATCCCCTCTCTCGTCTTCAATCCATCGGTAACGTTACTTGGGGCTATATTTTTATTCACCACATGTTATGTGTTTTTGCTTGGAGCGTCTTGTATCGTAGGAGTCTTTTATTTTTGTTGTGTCACAATCATCCTTGCTGCACACCTAGAGAGAGAGACATGTGCACACCGTGATTTTGTCGAGCTTCACTTATATCTTTCGGTAGACAATTCAGCTCACATGTGCTTCACTTATATCTTTTGAGCTAGATACTTTTGCTCTATGTGCTTCACTTATATCTTTTAGAACACAGCGGTGCATGGCTTGGTAGTTGATCTATGCTTTGAAAGTAGTCTCAAAAGGGGTAGTTATCCAAAGGGATACGAAAACTTCCACCTTCATATGCATTGAATAGTTAGAGCAGTTTGATTCATCTCAATTAGTTTTGAGTTGTGGTTATGGTAATATTGAAGTCATGCTAGTAAGGTGTTGTGGATCTAGAAATACTTGTGTTGAAGTTAGTGATTCCCGTAGCATGCACGTATGGTGAACCGCTATGTGATGAAATCTGAGCATGATTAGTCTATTGATTGTCATCCTTTGCGTGGCGGACGGGGTCGCGCGATGGTTTATACCTACCAACCCTTCCCCTAGGAGTATGTGTTGAATGCTTTGTTTCGATTACTAATAAAACTTCTGCAACAAGTATATGAGTTCTTCATGACTACTGTTGAGTCCATGGTTTAGATGCACTTTCACCTTCCACCATCACTATCTTCTTAGTGTCGTGCAACTTTCGCCGGTGCACAAAACCCACCATTAGCCTCCCTCAAAACAGCCACCATACCTACCTACTATGGCTTTCTCAAAGTCATTCTGAGATATATTGCCATGCAACTACCGCCATGACATGTGCCACCACGTCTACATTGCCATTGCATGATCGTAAGATAGCTAGCATGATGTTTCCATTGATGTATATGCCATGCTAGATCATTGCCACGGTACACTACCGAAGGCATTCCATATAGAGTCATCGTTACTCTAAGTTTTGAGTTGAAGGTGTGATGATCATAATTAATGGAGCATTGTTCCATGTGAGGAAATAAAAGAGGCCAAAGAAGCCCACCAAAATAAAAATAAAATAGACCAAAGAGCCCACCAAAATAAAAAAATAAAAAAATGAGAGAAAAAGAGAGAAGGGACAATGCTACCACTTTTTCCACACTTGTGCATATTAAGCACCATGATCTTCATGATTGAGAGTCTCTCGTTTAGTCACCACCATATAGCTAGTGGGAAATTTTCATTATATAACTTGGCTTGTATATTCCTATGATAGGCTTCCTCGAAATTGCCTTAGGTCTTCGTGAGCAAGCAAATTGGATGCACACCCACTAGTTTTCTTTAAGATCTTTCACATACTCATAGCTCTACTGCATCAATTGTATGGCAATCCCTACTCATTCACATTGATATCTATTGATGAGCATCTCCACAGCTCATTGATATGCCTAGTTAATGTGACTATCTTGTCCTTTCTTTTGTCTTGCAACCTCCACTACATTCCACACCATTTATAGTGCTATAACCATGGCTCACGCTCATGTATTGCGTGAGAGTTGAAAAGGTTTGAGAAAGTAAAGGTGTGAAACAATTACTTGGCCAATACCGGGGTTGTGCATGATTTAAATTCGTTGTGCAATGATGATAGAGCATAGCCAGACTATATGCTTTTGTAGGGATAACTTTCTTTCGGCCTTGTTATTTTGAAAGTTCATGATTACCTTGCTAGTTTGCTTGAATTATTATTGTTTCCACGTCAATAGCAAACTATTGTTTTGAATCTAATGGATATGAACATTCACGTCACATAAGAGGAATTACAAAGGACACCTATGCTAGGTAGCATGAAAGCATCAAAAATTCATTCTTTATCACTTCCCTATTCGAGGACGAGCAGGAGTTAGGCTTGGGGATGCTTGATACATCTCAAACGTATCTATAATTTTTGATGGTTTCACGCTGTTATCTTGTCTTCTTTGGAAGTTTTATGTACCTTTTATATGTTTTTTGGGACTAACTTATTAATTCAGTGCCAAGTGCCAGTTCCTGTTTTTTCCATGTTTTTGACTCTTTTCAGATCTGATTTTGGAACGGAGTCCAAACGGAAGAAAAACCCTGAAATGATTTTTTCCCGAACGGAAGAAGATCAAGGGGGCCTTTGGGCCAAGCCAGGTGGGCTCCAGGGAGCCCACAAGCCCCCACTCCGCCACCAGGGGAGGCGGCGTTGGGCAGGCTTGTGGCCTCCCTGGCCGCCCCCTCACCTAGGTCTTTGGCCTATAAATTCCCAAATATTCCGCAAAAAATCGGGGGAGCCTCGAAAATACTTTTCCGCCGCCGCAAGCTTCCGTTTCCGCGAGATCTCATCTGGACACCCTCCCCGGCACCCTGCCAGAGGGGACTTTGGAGTTGGAGGGCTTCATCATCATCATCATCGCCCCTCCAATGACTCGTGAGTAGTTCACTTCACACCTACGGGTCCATAGTTAGTAGCTCGATGGCTTCTTCTCTCTCTTGGATCTTCAATACAAAGTTCTCCATGATCTTCATGGAGATCTATCCGATGTAATCTTCTTTGGCGGTGCGTTTGTCGAGATCCGATGAATTGTGGATTTGTGACCAGATTATCTATGATATATATTTGAGTCTTTGCTGATTTCTTATATGCATGATTTGATATCCTTGTAAGTCTCTCCAAGTCTTGGGTCTTGTTCGGCCAACTAGATCTATGATTCTTGCAATGGGAGAAGTGCTTGGTTTTGGGTTCTGCCATGTGGTGACCTTTCGCAGTGACAGTAGGGGCAGCAAGGCACACATCAAGTAGTTGCCATCAAGGGTAAAAAGATGGGGGTTTTATCATTGGTTTGAGATTATCCCTCTACATCATGTCATCTTGCTTAAGGCGTTACTCTGTTCTTATGGACTTAATACACTAGATGCATGCTGGATAGCGGTCGACGTGTGGAGTAATAGTAGTAGATGCAGATAGTATCGGTCTACTTGTTTTGGACGTGATGCCTATAGAAATAATCATTGCATAGATATCGTCACGACTTTGCGCGGTTCTATCAATTGCTCGACACTAATTTGTTCACCCACCGTCTACTTGCTTTCATGAGAGAAGCCACTAGTAAACACTACGGCCCCCGGGTCTATTCACTGCTTTTACTTTGCTTTGTTAGTTTGTCGCTTTCAGTTCTCACTTGGCAAACAATCTATAAGGGGTTGAGAACCCCTTCATAGCATTGGGAGCAAGTTTTTGTGTTTGTGCAGGATCTTGAGATACTCCTTCACTGGATTGATACCTTGGTTCTCAAAGTGAGGGAAGTACTTACCACCGCTACGCTACATCACCCTGTCCGCTTTGAGGGAACACCAACGCAAGGCTCCAAGGCCACGGGGGAAATCCTTTGCATACTTGCCTAGGAAGTCCATTAAGGCGTAGCCGCAACAGAAAGATCAAGCCAAGTATTCTCCCGTCGACGTGCCTATTTCTGGCGCCGTTGGAAGGTCTTTTGTTGCAGTAGCAGATCTCATCGGATGAACCACGATGTCAGGGATTCGATCAATCCCGTATGCAATTCCCTTTGTCTATCGGTATGATACTTGCCCGAGATTCGATCGTCGGTATGCATATACCTTGTTCAATCTCGTTACCGGCAAGTCTCTTTAGTTGTTCCATAACACATCATCCCGTGGCTAACTCCTTAGTCACATTGAGCTCAATATGATGATGGACTACCGAGTGGCCATAGAGATACCTCTCCGTCACACGGAGTGACAAATCCGAGCCTCGATTCGTACAACCCAACAGACACTTTCGGAGATACCTGTAGTGCACATTTATCATCACATAGTTACGTTGTGAAATTTGATACACCCAAAGCACTCCTACGGTATCCAGGAGTTTCACAATCTCATGGTCTAAGGAAATGATACTTGACATTAGAAAAGTTTTAGCAGACGAACAACACAATCTAGTGATGTGCTTAGGATTGGATCTTGTCCATCACATCATTCCCCAATGAAGTGATCCCGTTATCAATGACATCCAATGTCCATGATCAGGAAACCGTTATCATCTTTTGATCAACGAGCTAGCCAACTAGAGGCTCACTAGGGACACATTGTTATCTATATATTCACACATGTATTACGGTTTCCGGTTAATACAATTATAGCATGAATAATAGACAATTATCGTGAACTAGAAAATATAATAATAACCACTTTATTATTGCCTCTAAGGCATATTTCCAACACCGCGGCCGTATCAGAAGATGCGGCGGCGATGTATTCGCTGGTGGACAGCAAACAACTCTCTCTCGCAGAGCTCTACGGCCGCCTACTTGTCATCGACGAGCGTGAGCGTGAGGAACCACCCGCGCCTCAGGCACAAATGATGCTTACCGCTGTTGAGTGGTTGGCCCGTCAAAAGCAGCTAGACCAAGGCGTCGGCTCGTCACGTAGTGGAGACCGACGAGGGCGGGGCAACGGAAAACTGAAGAACGTCCACGGCGCTGGAAGGTGCGGCCAGGGCGTTGGCTGCGGGAACGGGAGTGCGGCGAGTCCTAAACGCATAGGGGACTGCTGGATTCCAATGCACTAGGCCAAAGAGTGTAGGAATAAAGAAAGGGAGCGCGATCAACAACAATAGGAGCAACAGGCGAACCTTGCACAAGTTGTCATCGAGCAATCTCGGTTACTACTTGATGTGTGCGTTCCACAAGATGGTGTGGATGCGGTGTCTGTCGAGCATGAACCGGCGATGCACCAAGTGTATCGCAACGAGACCCGAGTCGTTCTAATGCTAACGGACGATGACATATGGTACCTTGACACGGGGGGACAACAATCACATGACGGGGCATCGTGATCTGCTCTCCTAGCTTGACGAAACTATGCAGGGAATAGTGCGCTTTGGCGACGGCTCTGTGGTGAAAATCCTTGGACGTGGAGTCATGGTGTTATCATGCCGAGGGGACGAGTGTCGGGGCTCCCGTACCGAGGGTACCCAAGCCCACCAGCATGTGGCCCTGGGCACGGTGCACACTGTTGGGCCCGCGGATGCTCCCCTCCGAGGCCCAGGAGTTCGACCCTCACGAGGTCCACTCCTTGCGTGGCGCTGATCATTGAAGGTTGCCGGTACGTGTGGAGCCCCCTTGAGGCCGTTCCTCCCGAGGCCCGCATCAAGAAGCCACCTCGTGATGCCGCCCCATAGGGCGAACTTACCAAGGGCGGCCTGCCGGGGTCGCCTGGTCCAACTTCCTCATGTGGGTGACGTGAGCCATGCTGCACGGCGCCAGGGCCGGTGCGAGCATGCATGGACAGAGAAGCTTTCCCCTTTGGTGTTAAGGGAGCCGAGCGAGCCCGTGGTTTCCCAAAGCAACCCTCAGAGGTTTATCGATCGGTGCAAGAGGTCCAAGGCCAGGGGCTTGGCTGGACGGAGGTCACACCCGAGCCCACCAGCACGTCATGGCGAAGGGATTTTGCAGGCGAAGACCACCTTTGTCAGGGCAGGCTGCAGTCATGTCCCCTTTCAAAATGGTCGTTGTGGCGACCCTTGTCATCAAGTGTGTTTTCACGGGGAAGTGGACCAAGGCCAGTATAAAATAGATTCCATGCCTCTGTAGCAGGGAGCCCCGGTCCATCGTCTCCACTAGGGAAAGAACCCGCCTTTGTACTCGTTTTCCACCTCAACCAATCCACACAAGCAGGAATGGGGTTTTACACTGCAAGGCGGCCTGAACCTGGGTAAACTGCTAGTGTGTTCTTCTTTGTTCTCCTTAGCTCGAGCCGCCGGAGAGTTGCGATGAAGTTGAGAGGTAAAACAGGGTAGGAGAGCGAGCACACCCCAGAGTTGGAACCTCTCTCGGTATGCGAAGCCCCGATTGCGACATTTGCCATGTCAGGTAGTGGTGCGCAACCGTTCTTGAGCTCCAGTTTTGCCTCCGGCTTCACCGACCCATGGCTGACGCTCTCAATATGCACGCTGAGCACAGAGCAGCGCGATTCATGGTGACCGAGCCTACAGGCCATAGCGCCCGCTGTCACTCTATCGGGGTCGAGGCTGCGGCCACTGAACCTGCTGCACGCGAGCAACAAGCTTCATCCGTGCAGCGGGAGGCCCGCACCACCACGACTTCCTCCTCCCACACCCATCTCGAACAGGTGAACGTGCAAGCAGCACTGCTCATACCATGCGAGTTGCTTCGCTACCGCCTGGCAAACGCCAGCTACAACGCATGGCTGGGCCGCATCACCGAGCTCGTCACCACCGTCGGAGAAACCCATGCGCTCTCTCGCTCACTTCGCCCCCACCGTCCCACGATGGAGAGGAGGCTCAGGGATCACCGGAACCTCCTCCCACGTGCGGCGACCAGGCCGAGCCCAGGCATGATGCGCACCAGGGGAACCCGCCTCAAGAACCACCACCGCACCCAAGAAGAAGGAGACAGCTGCCAGATCATCCGACGTGCGACTCCTCTCGATGCGGGTGCAGTCCTCAAGCAGCAGCGTCAGCGCCTGGACGAGGCAGTCCAGGATGTCACGGCGCCTGGGTGCCAGAACCGGCCCGCCCTCATGCGCAACAACCACTCAAGCACCATGGGTTGTCGTGCCTTCACCCGCGAGCTGCGCACGGTGGTTTGGTCGGCCAAGTTCAAGCCCTATATGCCCGTGCACTACGATGGCTCCCACGACCCCGCAGAGTTCCTCCAACTCTACGCCCTGAGCATTGAAGGGCCTGGCGGAGATGACAAGGTCATGGCGAACTGGCTTACGATGGCACATAAAGACGGTGCATGGTCGTGGCCCCTGAACCTGCCCGAGGACTCGAACTCTTCGTGGAGCAACCTGTATGACTTGTTCGTCACCAACTTCAAGAGCACGCATGACCGTACCCTCTCTGTCAATGACCTACGCCGCGTGAAGCAGCGCCCTGATGAGACCCTCCGCAGGTACATCCAGCGGTTCAACCAGGTGCGCAACAAGATCCCGTGCGCCACAAACGAGACAGTCATCATGGCATTCATCAATGGTGTCAAGGACCTCAATATGTGCGAAAAGCTCGCCGTCAATGACACCTTGAGCACAGCCATGGAGTTTTTCAACCTGTCCAACAAGTGCACCAAGGCCGAGGAGGGCCGCCTGTTCGCCCATGACAACCCTGACGACACGCTCGAGGACGCCAAGGCCAAGGCCAAGGAGGTCAAGCTCAAAGGACCCGACGTGCTTGCGGCTGAACCCAAGCAGAAGCGTGGATGCGAGCGGGACATGCTCGAGAAGGAACACCGCCCATTCTGTATCTACCATGACTTGCAAACCCACAACACCGAACACTGCCAAGAGCTCACGGTCCTCCGAGAAGAGCGGGATGGTCGGCGCGCACAGCACGATGACCACGGTGCTGGTCGTGGCAGCGTCTGCGGCGGCCGCCCATAGGACAGCCATAATGGCAACCCTCGCTAGGGCTGGTACGAGCAACCTCTAGATAACAGTTGGCGCGACCAGCCTCGTGAGGTGCACCATCGGGACAACGCAGTGCTCCCTCATTGTTGTCGCCGCTGCCGAGGAGGAACAAGGACAGCCAGCGCGACGAGGAGGTCGGGGCCTATCATGAGCCTCACGCGATGGATTGCATCCTCGATGGGGCCCACACTCCCTCATTGTACCGTCATTTCAAGCAGCTCTCTCGCGAGGTGAATGCCGCCCTCCCTAGGACGGGGGTTGTGAAGCCTCTGAAGTGGTCCGAGTATGCCATCACCTTCGACACCAGGGACAGCCTCAAGTCATTGGCTGTTGTGGGCACGCTCCCCATGATGTGCACTCCCACCATCAGCAACATTGTGATCACCAAGACTCTCATCAATGGAGGTGCAGACCTCAACATGCTCTGTGTAGAAACCTTTGACATGCTCGAGGTGCCATACGACCAGCTAATGTCGAACAGGCCGTTCTCCAGGGTAACCGACAGCTCCACCACTCCAGTGGGGCAGGTGTGCCTTCCGGTCACCTTCAGCACGTGCGACACTATCACACCGAGCACATCAACTTCGACGTGGCGCACATCAGCCTCCCGTACATCGCATCTTGGGTTACCCGACGCTTGCCAAGTTCATGGCGGCAATCCACCATGGCTACAACGTCCTCAAGATGTCGGGTTGCAGTTGCACCATCACCGTCACCTGCGACAAGAGGGACGCAGTTTGCTCCCTCGAGAATGCCTACAGGGCCGTTGTAGAACAGCGCTCCGACGATGCTGGGGTCGATGTGCCTCGTGAAGACGCACCTCGAGGGAAGAAGCAGACGCTGCCCGCCTGTGGCTCCGCCAAGGCGAAGGTTCTGGTGGCCGAGGCCAGGGTCGCAAGCCCCGTGAGTGTTGTGGGTGCTCTTCCCCTTCCGTCATAGGGAGGCGCACCCGACGCCTCCCTCGGGTCCGGCTCGGGGGCTTGCACTTGGAAGGCATGTGAGTTGATCGCTAGACTGAGAGAGGTGCTCGGGCACCACCTGGAGGCGCGCTTTAGCATGCGCCCTCATGAGCAAGGAGTACGACATCGAGCACTGGGGGCTCAGGAGTTCATTGGCCAAGAGACCGGCAAGCTACGGGAAGCACGCGCCATGCGCGGGGAACGCCGCCCGGAGCGCTTCATCAGGAGGATTGTCGCTCCCGGGAGGACCGTTGAGGTGCGCATGTGCGTTCATGTCGCGGGCCTCAATGGGGTCGCCTCCCGAAGCTCCTTCAGGCTTCCGTGCATGTGGCTAGGCCAAGGCGCCGCCGCCTATCGTGTTCACATGCTCTTCGGCCTGGAAACCGCCACTGCTACCTTCCAAGGTTGGCACGGCTCGCATTGGCGCCTCTTGTGGCGCTAGGGTCTCGCGAGCCCCGAGGGCTGTGGGAGGCAACCGACCCATGGGGGATCGGCCTTCACGACATGCTTCGTCAAGCGACCTAGAGCTCCCACGACAACGCGATTGCGAGGTAAAGTTTTGTTTTGTTCGAGATTGAGGGCACCCTTCGAGATGCGTTATCCTGAGGCATGAGGGGCCACCCTTGCAAAGTTCTCGCTTTTTGGTTGTGTGGTAAACCCTGTTATTTCCCTTCAAAACTTATGTTGCTCACTTGAAATGCATCACTGCCGGTCTCACGCTTTGTCGCCTCGGACGCTATGCGGTAGGTGACTTTCGCCTGACTATCCCATGAAGGAACCTTGCACAATGTTTGTGCTCAGTTTCGTCCATGCAGCATTGCTAAATCTGAGTGAGTGAGCTCGGTCTGAAGGTCTTACCCCCGTATACATCACCCCGTGGGGTCCTCGGTGTTGGGAAACGTAGCAAAAATTCAAAATTTTCCTACGCCATATTCAGATCTTCCTATGGAGAGACCAGCAACGAGAGAGGGGTGAGTGGATCTTCATACCTTTGAAGATCGCTAAGCGGAAGCATTGCTAGAACGCGGTTGATCGAGTCGTACTCGCGGCGATTTAGATCGCGGTGTGATTCCGATCTAGTGCCGAACCATGGCACCTCCGCGTTCAACACACGTTCAGCCCGGTGACGTCTCCCGCACCTTGATCCAGCAAGAAGGAGGGAGAGGTTGGGGAAGAGCTCCGGCAGCACAACGGCAAGGTGGCGATGGAGCAACGACGTCTCCCGGCAGGGCTTCGCCAACCACCATGGGAGAGGAGGAAGAAGAGGAGCAGGGCTGCACCGAGAGAGAGATGAAATTGCGTCTCTCCAATGGCCAAAAACTCCGCTATATATAGGGGAAAGGGAGGGTGGCGCCCCCCTTAGAGTTCCCACCCCTAAGGGATGCGACAGCCCTAGATGGGGGGAGGGGTGGCGGCCAGGAGGGGAGGAGGGGGTGGCGCACCCCCTGGTGGGCCTTAGGCCCACCTGCGCTAGGGTTCCCCCCTTCCCCCTCTTAGGCGCCATGGGCTGGGTGTGGGGGGAGCACCAGCCCACCCAGGGGCTGGTTCCCTCTCACACTTGGCCCATGTAGCCTCCTCGGGCTGGTGGCCTCTCCCGATGGGCCTCTGGAGCCCTTCCAGTGGTCCCGACACTTTGTCGGTGGTGCCCGAAACATTTCTGGCGTCCAAACCAATCCATCCTATATATCAATCTTTACCTATGGAGCATTCCGAAGCTCCTCACGCTGTCTAGGATCTCATCCGGGACTCCGAACAACCTTCAGTAACCTCATATAACAATTCCCTATAACCATAGCGTCATCGAACCTTAAGTGTGTAGACCCTACGGGTTCGAGAGGCATGCAGACATGACCGAGACACCTCTCTGGCCAATAACCATCAGCGGGTTCTGGATACCCATGGTGGCTCCCACATGTTCCACGATGATCCCATCGGATGAACCACGATGTCAAGGATTCAATCAATCCCGTATACAATTCCCTTTGTCTGTCGGTATAGAACTTGCCCGAGATTCGATCGTCGGTATACTTATACCTTGTTCAATCTCGTTACCGGTAAGTCTCTTTACTCATTCCGTAGCACGTCATCCCGTGACTAACTCCTTAGTCACATTGAGCTCATGATGATGGTCTACCGAGTGGGCCCAGAGATACCTCTCCGTCACACGGAGTGACAAATCCCGATCTCGATTCGTACCAACCCAACAGACACTTTCGGAGATACTCGTTGTGCACCTTTATAGTCACCCAATTACATTGTGACGTTTGATACACCCAAAAGCACTCCTACGGTATCCGGGAGTTGCACAATCTCACGGTCGAAGGAAAAGACACTTGACATTAGAAAAGCTTTAGCATACGAACAACACGATCTAGTGCGATGCTTAGCATTGGGTCTTGTCCATCACATCATTCTTCTAATGATGTAATCCCGTTATCAATGACATCCAATGTCCATGATCAGGAAACCATGATGATCTATTGATCAACGAGCTAGCCAACTAGAGGCTTGCTAGGGACACATTGTGATCTATTTATTCACACATGTATTATTGTTTCCTGTTAATACAATTATAGATTGAACAATAGACGATTATCATGAACACGGAAATATGATAATAACTATTTTATTATTGCCTCTAGGGCATATTTCCAACATTCGGTGCCAAACATCTTCGTGTGGTGGCCTCACGATGATCACCCGATGCATATCGCCCCCTGTGTCACGGGTCCCGTAAGCGCGCTGATGCGCAAAGAATGAGGCACAACCCGCCTAAATACTGATACTAGGAGCTCCTGAGCCTTGTGCGTGGGGTATATGACAGCTCTGTAATCATCGCCCATGACACTCTCACGTAATAATGAGTTTTGTGGGTGTACACTCCTCGAAGACTCCTAAGTGGAAGCCCACGACGAGCAGTGTCCTGGCTGGGGTGGAGGGCCCCTGCCCATGCCCAAATGGAAGTCCCCATGCTCCACGCCAATAGAATTATTGTCGAACCGCGACTATGCCCACGCCCAACTGGAAGTCCCATGCATCGCGCTGGGGAGGACCGCCAGAGCTCCATGCTCGCCAGCTTCCCCTTGTACATCACACGGGCGGGGGCTAGGACACACTGCATGTGCTTGGGTTCCTCCTTGCAACGCTGAAAAATCCAAGCAATCGAGCTTTGTCTCCCGGGCTCACACCCGTGCACGTCACCTCCTGGGGTCCTTCGTGTCAAGTTCCCCATGCGACATCCAAGGCTAAGCACGTGGGCGCACGGTGCTCTGACGATTTCTCCGTATGAGAGTCGCTTGCACGTCAAAGGGGGGTTCCTGAGCATCGCGACTCAGGACCTTCAGTAGTGTAGCTTCTCACCCCCTGGCGTTCCAGTGGCAGTTGAGATACACGCAGGGTTGGGCCCTACTGACGCAGAGTACAAGTCGCTCGTCGTGGAACAGCTTCTTGTGTGTCAAGGGGGGGTCCTGAGCATCCCGATTCAATACCTTCACTAGTCATGTAGCCTCTCACCCCCTGGCGTTCCAGTGGTTGTTGAGATACGCGTAGGGTTGGGCCCTCCTAATGCAGAGTACAAGGCCCTCATCACGGAACACGAGTTGCTTGCGCATCAAGGAGGGGGGGGTTCCCGAGCATCGTGACTGAGGACCTTAACTAGTCCTTTAGTCTCTCACCCCCTCGCGTTCTAGAGGTGGTTGAGATACATGCACGATTGGGCCCTATTGATGTAGAGCGCAAAGCCTCCCGACGGTGAGTACTAAGGCCCTCGAGGGAGCTGCATGCGCGTCAAGGGGGGGGGGCATCCTGAGTATCGCAACTTAGGACCTTCACTAGTCGTGTAGCCTCTCACCCCCCTAGTGTCCTAGTGAATGTTGAGATACGGGCAGGGTTGCGCCCTACCGGCGCAGAGCGCAAAGGCTCCCAAAGGTGAACCCGAAGACCCTCAAGCGAGTCACTTGCGCGCCAAGAGGGGGATCTTGAGCATCGCATCTGAGGAACCTTCACTAATCGTGTAGCCTCTCACCTCCTGGTGATCTAGTGGCGACTGAGATACGTGCAAGGTTGGGCCCTGCCAACGCAGAGCACAAAGGCGAGCGAGAGGAAAAGCAAGCATGGAAAGAGAAATTACGAATCACAAACAGTTATTACAAAATTCAAATTGTTCCATACAATAAAGATATTGCCTTACACCTCCCCAAGGCAAGAGTAATATATTTCAGGGCAAGGCAGGGGGCTCCTTCTCGAGATCCTCGCCATCATCGCAAAAGAACTTCCCCAACATCGTGTTCACGTGGCCCTGCATGAAGTTTGCCAAGTTGCCACGGGATTGCTCGAGCATGGGGCCCATCACCTCCTTGAACTCAAAGGGGGATCAGGGAGGAGGAGATGGTTGAAGACGCGGGTCGCCGCCACGGATAAGAGGTTGCGGCACTCCTCCTCCAAGATGACGTCGACCCTCTTGGTTGCGCCCTCGAGCTCCTTCACGAGCTCGGAGGAAAACTGGGGGTAGCTGGCATCCTCAGGGACGAAGGGAGACCCGATCTCCAGCCTACAGATAAATCTTAGGGCCTGGTGGGCCCTGAGTTCCATAGAGGAGAGCGTGACAGAGTATGTTGTCGTCTTCGCATCAGCAGTGGACTGGATGTCCTCCTCCCGGGATATTAGCTTGGCGTTGGCCTCAGAAACTTGCTTCGCGTGGGCTTTGTGGGCCTCGACAAACTCGCGATGAAGCACCTCCAAGCACCCTGCTTCGCAACATTTTCGACCACCACCTTAGCTAGCTCGGAGTCATGGTCTGCAAGCTTTGCCTCGTGGGCCTTGGTGGCCTTTTGAGGCGCCTTAAAGCTGGCCTCTGCTTCTTCGTAGTGCTTGGCGAGTGCTTCCTTCTCGACAAGGGTGCTCGCACTGGCGGCCTTCGCCTCTGAAGCCTCCCGCTGGCCCTCCGCGCGGACGGCCTCGGGCTCGCCTCGGACCATGATACGTCCATTTTGCATCTTGCTTTTATATCAGTATTTATTGCATTATGGTCTCTTATTACACATTATGGTACAATACTTATGCATTTTCTCTCTTATTTTACAAGATTTACATGAAGAGGGAGAACGCCGGCAACTGGAATTCTGGAATTGAAAAGGAGCAAATGTAAGAGACCTATTCTCCACAGCTCCAAAAGTACTGAAAAGTTACGGGGAATTGTTTTGGAATATATAAAAATAATGGGCGAAAGAAGTATCGGAGGGTACCCACCAGGTGGCCACAATCCACGGGGGCGTGGCCTACCCCCCTGGTCGCGCCCTGCAGGCTTGTGGGCCCCCTGGCAGGCCTCCGGTACCCATCTTCTCCTATATGAAGGGTTTTGATAGAAAAAATCATATCACACCTTTCGGGACGCGACACCGCCGTATCAAGGCGGTACTTCGACAGAACCAATCTAGAGCTCCGTTGGAGCTATTCCACCAGGGAAACTTCCCTCCCGGAGTGGGAAATCGAAGCCATCATCATCACCAACGATCCTCTCACTGAGAGCGGGTCAATCTCCATCAACATATTTGTCGTGGGTATAAGCCTGACAGTAGATGTGTAGGGTATGAATGAGATGGGCAGATCCCTAGCTACGGCGAGGTTGTATGAGTTTGGGCCCCTCTGCGGTGGAGGTAACAGCCCTACGTCTCAGTGCTCTCGGAGCTTGTTACCGAGTGTGATATGGAGTACAAAGATTTGCTAACCCTTTTACCAGTGGGGGAGGGCGGCTTATATAGAGTGCGCTGCCCTCCACAACGGTTCTGATTCAAGGGTGGAGTAGTGGCGATTGAATGCATACGTTACAGGTAACGTATGCTCTAAATGCTAGTAAATGCACCCGAAAACGTACAGCAGTTTCCCTCCAGAGAGGTTATGGCGCACCGAGTGTATCCAGTCGGTAGGCCCGGTGTTCTCCGAATGTTAGTCTCTGACTGGATGATTCCGGGCCTGCTACCGACTGGATGATGGGGGCACCTTAATTCAGTCGGGGCATACTTAAGGTCCTGTCCCTTGTCTGGGGTAGTCCTTGGGTAGGACGTGTAGGGCAGGCCTATGACCCTACCCTAGGACTATGACACCATCATTAGTCCCCGAATGGATTGGGGTTGAAACGTCGAAGCAGTGCTTGAGGTTCAGATCTGACTGAACTAGGTTCGGCTTGGGCGTTGCTTGCCCTTATCCATTTTATCTCTCTCTCGACCAACGCTCCGAGTGGAAGTGCTTGCGAAACAGACTGTCGGGAACCGAGTGCTTCCACGGCATCTTTTGACGCGACCGGTCAACTGACAGCGGCGGATTTTCCGGGATCTCAAATTTCGGGTTCCGCACGCTTAGCGGGGACGATGTCAGCGCGCTCGAGTAGCGCCTGACTCCTCGATCCTCGCGCCTTCAACTCCTCCACTGATATCGCCGCGGCTGGTTGGGCAGATAAGATTCCGGGCCCGCTCGCCAGCGACCCAGTCGGTGCTCTATTTAACTCTGGGCGACGAGACCTTTCGGTTACGCTCGCCGAATCCTTTGCTCTTGCTTGCTCCGTCTTCCTCGCCACCTCCTGCGCCTATACGCCCTTCTCTTCCCCTCCTTCTCGAGAGCTCACCGTCGCCGCCATGACCAAAGGTCAGACCAGCAAGATGGAGGCGAGGAAGAAGAAGACCAAGGCGGCAGCTGCTCAGCGGCGGCAGCGGCCGTTGCCGGCGGGGTGGATCCAGGGAGACTTTCTCCCCTCCACGGTGACGGAGGGGGACCTGCTGGAGCTGGTAGAGCACGGCCAGCTCGTGCATAAGTCCTGGAGGCTGCCGGCGGACGACGAGGTCGAGCCGGCGCCACGGGAGGGGGAGCGCGTCTTGCTCCGCAGCCATGTTCACAGAGGTTTCTCTCTGCCCCTGCATCCTTTCTTCAAAGGTATCATGAATCATTTTGGTGCTCAACTCCATCACTTCCCTCTGAATGCCATCGCCCACCTTTTTGCCTTCATTGTTTTGTGCGAGTGCTTTATCGGTTGCCCCCCCCCATTGGGGTTTATTCAAACATATCTTCTCGGCCCGCTCTCAAACCATCAAACGTCTTAGTCAGTCGGATGACAAGACGCATCTCCTCCAGCTCTGCGGGGGTTTAGGGTTTCAGAAGAAGAGTCGGAGCAGCTACCCTGCTCTCCAGTTGAGCGAATCGGTTAGGAACGGGCAGTCGACGTGGTTCTACTACCAGGACATAGCCTGTCCGAACGCGTCGACTGGGCTGCCTCCATTTAGTCTAGACCGCCCTGCTCCGCCCAAGCAACTCGCCCTCTCAAAAGCCGAGAAGAACGACATCCAGCCTTTGGTCGAGGCACTCGTGGATGTTGTCAGGAGGGGGGTCACCGGTATTGACCTGCTGGAAGTCTTCATCGGTCGGCGAATCCAGCCTCTGCAGGCCCGCCACCACGCTATGTGGCACTACACAGGGCCCGAGGATTCCACTCGGACCAACGTGGAAGGCATTCTCGAGGAGAAGGTGACCTCATGGGTGCTCCAAATCACGGGTCCCTGTGAGAACCCCAAAGGAGCCCGCCGAGTGACGCCTTACAGCGCGGACAACCCTCCACCGAATCAAGTGAGTAGCATTAGCTGAGTGCATTGAACTGTCTTGATTTCAGTCGTTTATTTATATCTCCGTGTGATGCTTAATGTTTCCGACTGAACCTCATGCAGGAGTGGACCAACTGGTCTTCCCCCGTCTCGAACGGGAATCCGGAGGAGGAGGAGGAAGAAGGCAGCCAGGAGGGGAACGTGGAGAGCGCCGAATACGTCTCCGACAGCGGGGAGTCGGAGGAGGAAGACAGCGAGGAAGAGGAAGAGGATGAAGAGCCAGATTCGCCACCTCCGCGGCCAGAGCATCGGAGTAAGCGTCCGCATGAGCCTGCCGTCCCTTCAGTCCCTCCTACGTCGTCGAGTGCTCCGCCTGCTGCCCCGGCGGTACCGAGTGTTCGAGGCACCAAGAGGGCCAGGGACGCAGCCGCTGAACTTGCAGGCCAGTCCTCCAGGGCGCCCAAGCCGAGTGGGCCCAAACCTAGGAAGGCTCTGCCGCGGATGAGGATGGCCATCCCCGTCACCTCCACATAAGTGAATCTAACTTTCGGCTCTTTCTGTTGACCGAGTGAACTCCTGCTTTACAAGTCGAATGGACTTCACTCGACAGGGTTACCACTTCTGCGACCTCGCCGGCCTGCCAAGGGGACGACCCCATGGACACGGACGACGTCGTTTCGTCTTAGCCAGGTATGTTGTCGGAGAGTCGGGTATTTTATTCCTGTAGACTGCGCCATCCTTTTCTTTTTCTGAGGCGTTATGTTATTTGGCTTGTCAGGGGCGATCTGCTTGGACGAGGGTGACCAGGGGAGAGCCGACCCCGTCGTGGAGCCTGTCCTAGAGCCTGTCCTGGAGCCTGTCCTTGAGGCCGCTCTTCCTGCTGCCGCCCCTGCCGCC
Organism: Hordeum vulgare subsp. vulgare; assembly: GCF_904849725.1. Taxonomy (NCBI): domain Eukaryota; kingdom Viridiplantae; phylum Streptophyta; class Magnoliopsida; order Poales; family Poaceae; genus Hordeum; species Hordeum vulgare. The sequence continues at coordinate 545,370,978 of NC_058520.1, forward strand.
CACGCTCCCCCGACCGAAGTGCCTCCACCGACTGAAGTGCCTCCACCGACTGAACCGGTGCCGGTGGGTGAGGAACCTACCGGGGCGAACCTTGGGATGCCCCAGGAACTTCCCACGATTCCCGGTTCGTCGAATGCTGAATTCAGCATTCGGTGTGTCCCAGAGGAGCAGGTGGGGGCGGCCAAGGGGGCCATGATCCAGGCGGAGCTGATGGCCGGAGAGGCCAAGAGGGCTTATGATTCCATTGCGGCCTTGTACCGGCGGAGCTTGGAGCTGCGCGATGACATCCGAGTAAGTAGTCTAGTAAGTACTTACTTTTCTTCTGTAACCCACTGGGTGTTGTGTGCTGTTTGCAATGGGTTCACTCCGAGTGAACCCAGTGGGTGTAGTCCCCGAGACTTCTATCCAGTGCTTGCACCGGCAGTTGTCTTTATACATTTGGTCTTTAGTTTAGTTGTGTCCGTAGACAATATTTCCGAGTGCGAGTACTTATGGCAGTCGGAGCGCTCTTGCGGTAAGAGTCTCCGAGAGTAAGTTGCACGCAGGCGGAGTAGTATTAGCCCCTGAGGCGTAGGTGAAAACATGCATCTCAATAGGGCGGGCCTGCTTGAGGTGCATACCAGTGGGGTCACTCTTAGTGAACCCACTGGGTGTAGTCCCCGAGACCGCTGTCGACTGCTTGCGTCGGCAGGGGTCTGAAGAACTTATATTGTGTATTGAGAAACTTGCTGATTACCCTTTGTTTCGTGGTGTAGAAAACTTGTGAAATGGGAACTGCTTATGAAGCCTTGAGGGCGGAGAGGAACGAGTATGCTGGTGAACTGGAAGCTGCAATGCTCGCCATGGCCGGCATGAAGGACGCGCTGGAAGTTCCAAAGAAGTCCTTGGAGGAGGCGCTGGAGGCAAACAGGGTGTTGGTGGCGGAGGTGGAGAGACTGAAGAAACAGAGGACTGAACTGCACAATCAAATGGTTGTTCGGAACAAACGATGGACAGCTCAGGAGAAGTATGTCAACGACTGGGCTGTCCAGATGATGACTCGTCTGGCAGGTAAGTCTTATGCTTTGTCGGGTGGTTGTACTGTGTGACGAACACTCGGTTTTTACTATCTGTTTGCTCGTTTGGTGCAGATTTTTGTGGTGACGCCGAAGCTGAAGCGGCGGCTGTAGAGCGGTCCATGAAAGACAATGTGCCACTCGGCGAGGACGCCAACCGAGATCTGCTCCAGGCGCCTATCCGTGTAGGCAAAGTGGGTCCTTTCGTCAGCCGACGGAGAGAAGTCATCGGCCGCATTGAGAAGGAGCTTTGGCCGGAAGACGAGTCCGGCAGGAGATGGAGACTCTGTTGGGGCGACTGGAGGAGATTCCGGACCGAGTGCAATCCTGGAAGAAATCGGCAACGCGTCGCGGTGCTGACGTTGCGTTGTCCTTGGTCCGAGTCCATTGCAAGGAGGTGCGGGAAGATAAGCTGAAAGCATTGAAGGTCACCAACATGAAGAAGCTTCAATTCGAAGACTTCATGGAGACGTTCCTTGAGACTGCCACCCGCATCGCTGATGGAATCGACTTGGACACTTTTGTGGAGCCCTCTAGTCCTGACGCCGGCCCAGCTGACACGTGATCAAACTTTATCCTCGGTATGCCGAGTGTTTACCTGTAAGATACTGTGGTCACTTCTGTTGGCCGTCATACTTTTAGATCGGTGCGGGTAATCTTGATCCGCACTGAGTCAGCTATCGTTTTTGGACTTATGTTGTCGGAATGAAAATATTTAGTCTTGTGTTGAAATGTTGTTTCGAGTGGAACACTTAGTGCGTACTCGGAGAAGATTAAGACTTAGGTGATTCTTGGTCACGTCTAAGTCTCCGAGTGGGACTTGTAGTGCACACTCGGAGGAGATTAAGACTTAGTCGATTCAGGATCGCAGCTAAGTCACCGAGTGTGACGTATAGTTCACGCTCGGGGGAAGTTATTACTTAGGTGATTCTTGATCATAGCTAAGTCTCCGAGTGCGACGTATAATGCACACTCGGAGGATGTTAATACTTAGGCGATTCGTGATCACAGCTAAGTCTCCGAGTGCGACGTATAGTGCACACTCGGAGGGAGTTATTACATAGGCGATGCAGGATCGCGGCTAAGTCCCCGAGCGCGACGTATAGTGCGCACTCGGAGGAAGTTAATACTTAGGCGATTCGTGATCACCGCTAAATCTCCGAGTGCGACGTGAAGTGCACACTCGGAGGGAGTTAAAACTTAGGTGATGCAGGATCGCGGCTAAGTCCCCGAGTGCGACGTATAGTGCACACTCGGAGGAAGTTAGTACTTAGGCGATGCAGGATCGTGGCTAAGTCGCCGAGTGCGACATGAAGTGCACACTCGGAAGGAGTGAATACTTAGGCGATTCTTCATCACAGCTAAGTCTCCGAGTGCGACGTGAAGTGCACACTCGGAGGGAGTTATTACTTAGGCGATGCAGGATCGCGGCTAAGTCCCCGAGTGCGACGTATAGTGCGCACTCGGAGGAAGTTAATACTTAGGCGATTCATGATCACCGCTAAATCTCCGAGTGCGACGTGAAGTGCACACTCGGAGGGAGTTAAAACTTAGGCGATGCAGGATCGCGGCTAAGTCCCCGAGTGCGACGTATAGTGCACACTCGGAGGAAGTTAGTACTTAGGCGATGCAGGATCGCGGCTAAGTCGCCGAGTGCGACGTGAAGTGCACACTCGGAAGGAGTGAATACTTAGGCGATTCTTGATCACAGCTAAGTCCCCGAGTGCGACGTGAAGTGCACACTCGGAGGGAGTTATTACTTAGGCGTTGCAGGATCGCGGCTAAGTCCCCGAGTGCGACGTATAGTGCACACTCGGAGGAAGTTAATACTTAGGAGATTCGTGATCACAGCTAAGTCCCCGAGTGCGACGTGAAGTGCACACTCGGAGGAAGTTAATACTTAGGCGATTCGTGATCACAGCTAAGTCCCCGAGTGCGACATGAAGTGCACACTCGGAGGGAGTTATTACTTAGCCGATGCAGGATCGCGGCTAAGTCCTCGAGTGGGACGTATAGTGTACACTCGGAGGAAGTTAATACTTAGGCGATTCGTGATCACAGCTAAGTCCCCGAGTGCGACGTCAAGTGCACACTCGGAGGGAGTTATTACTTAGGTGATGCAGGATCGCGGCTAAGTCCCCGAGTGCGACGTGAAGTGCACACTCGGAGGAAGGTAGTACTTAGGCGATTCGGGATCGCAGCTAAGTTTTATTTATTTTTTTATTTTTTTTTGAGAACTCTGAATCTACACAAAACTGAATCTGCTGAATATATTATTTCTTCAAACTTGTTCGTTACACTGCTTCAGTCGACGATCACGTATAAAAACGCTTGAGGAGATCTCCGTTCCATGCACGCGGCTCGTCTGTCTCCCTCTGAATGTTGTATAGTGTGTATGCTCTGTTGTTCAGCACCTTGGAAATGATGAAAGGCCCTTCCCAGGCCGGAGCCAACTTGTGTGGTCTTTGCTGATCCACTCGGAGCACTAAATCGCCACCTTGGAATGTGCGACTCCTGACGTGACGTGCGTGAAAGCGTCGCAGATCTTGCTGGTAAATTGTTGAGCGAGTGAGTGCCATCTCGCGCTCCTCCTCTAGAAGATCGACTCCATCTTGCCTTGCTTATTCCGCTTCGACTTCGGAGAAGAGTTCGACTCGGGGGGCATTGTGAAGCAGGTCACTCGGAAGGACCGCTTCTGCTCCATAGACGAGGAAGAACGGCGATCGCCCCGTTGATCGGTTTGGAGTGGTGCGGAGGCCCCAAAGTACTGAAGGTAACTCGGTGACCCATGCACCAGCAGCATGTCCTACCTCTCGCAAGAGTCGAGGCTTCAAACCTTGAAGGATAAGTCCATTCGCACGCTCAGCTTGTCCATTGGATTGCGGATGTGCTACGGAAGCAAAATCCACTCGGATACCCTGACTCGCACAGAAGCCTTTGAATCTGTCCGAGTCAAAGTTTGTCCCATTGTCTGTGATTATGCTGTGAGGCACCCCGAACCTGGAAATGATGTCCCTGACAAACTTGACAGCTGTTGAGGCATCAAGTTTCTTGATGGGCTTGGCTTCTATCCATTTGGTAAACTTGTCGATTGCCACCAACAGATGTGTGTAGCCTCCTTGGCCTGTCTTGAATGGTCCGACTATGTCTAATCCCCAAACTGCAAATGGCCACACAAGTGGGATTGTCTTTAGTGCAGATGTTGGCTTGTGGGACTTGTTGGAGTAGAACTGACAGCCTTCACATCGGTCGACCATAGCTTTAGCCATCTCGTTAGCCTGCAGCCAGAAGAATCCAGCTCTGAACGCCTTGGTGACGATTGCTCTCGAAGAAGCATGATGGCCGCAGGTTCCCGAGTGGATATCCTCTAAGATCAACTGTCCTTCCTCTGGGGAAATGCAACGTTGGAGGACGCCTGAAACACTCTCCTTGTACAATTGACCGTCAATGACAGTGAATGCCTTCGACCTGCGAACTATTTGTCGGGCTTGGACTTCATCTTCTCGAAGTTCTTGTCTCAAGATAAATGCCATGATCGGCACAGTCCAATCGGGAACGACTACCAGAATCTCTGTGACCAGATCAACCACAGCAGGCACATCGACTTCAGTCGGATCTGTTGCGCTTTTGGGTTGTACTGGTTCTTCAATGAAGGGATCTTCTTTGACTGAGGGAAGATGGAGGTGCTCGAGGCAGACGTCACTCGGGACTGGTCTCCGAGTGGATCCGAGTTTCGCCAACTCATCAGCTGCTTGGTTCTTCAGTCTCGGAACATGATGAAGTTCTAGACCTTCAAACTTCTTCTCCAGCTTCTTGACTGCATTGCAGTATGTCGTCATGGTGGGGTTCCTTACGTCCCACTCTTTCATCACTTGGTTGACCACCAAGTCCGAATCGCCGTAGACCATCAGGCGACGGACGCCGAGTGAGATGGCCATGCGCAATCCGTAGAGAAGAGCTTCATACTCTGCCTCGTTGTTAGAGGAATCAAAGTGTATCTGAAGCACGTACTTGAGCTTGTCACCTTTTGGCGATATGATCACAACACCAGCGCCGGATCCATTCAACATCTTAGACCCATCGAAGAACATTGGCCAATGAGCCGAGTAGATGTGAGTCGGTTGTTGTTGTTCTACCCATTCTGCTATAAAGTCAGCCAGGGCTTGAGACTTAATAGCTTTCTTGGCCTCGAACTTGATGTCGCAGTACAGCATCTCCATCGCCCACTTCGCCACTCGGCCCGATGCGTCCCGATTGTGGAGAATTTCCGACAACGGAGCATCAGAAACGACAGATACCGAGTGGTCTTGGAAATAATGGGCCACCTTCTTCGCAGTCATATAGATCCCATAGATAAGCTTTTGATAATGGGGATACCTATGCTTGGAAGGGGTCAGGACTTCGGAGACATAGTACACTGGCCGCTGAACTTTATATGCTTTGCCTTCTTCTTCTCGTTCGACTGTAAGAACAGTACTGACGACTTGATTCGTAGCCGCGATATATAGAAGAAGGGGCTCTTTACTGAGCGGAGCAGTAAAAACCGGCTGGGTGGAAAGTAGGACTTTGAGGTCGTCGAATGCGACTTGAGCTTCGTCTGTCCACTCGAAGGTATCTCACTTCTTCATGAGTCGGTACAGAGGAAGTGCTTTTTCGCCGAGTCGACTGATGAACCTGCTCAAAGCCGCTAGGCAACCTGTGAGCCGTTGAACATCGTGTATTCTGACCGGCCTATCCATTCGGACGATGGTCCCGATCTTTTCGGGGTTAACATCGATCCCTCGTTCGGAAACGAAGAAACCGAGTAACTTTCCGCTGGGAACACCGAATGAACACTTGCCTGGGTTTAGCTTGATATCGTACCTACGAAGGCTGGCGAATGTTTCTGCCAAGTCAGTCAGCAGGTCGGAACCTTTGCGTGACTTGACTACGATATCATCCATGTATGCCTCCACATTGCGACCGATCTGGTCGAGGAGACATTTTTGGATCATGCGCATAAAGGTAGCTCCTGCATTCTTCAGACCGAAAGGCATAGTGATGTAGCAGAAGCACCCAAATGGGGTGATGAAGGTTGTTTTCAACTCATCGGGACCATACATACGGATCTCATGATAACCCGAATAGGCATCAAGGAATGACAAACTCTCGCATCCTGCAGTCGAATCGACAATTTGATCTATGCGGGGGAGCGGAAAATGGTCTTTCGGGCAGACCTTATTGAGGTGCTTGAAATCAATGCACATTCAGAGTGATTTGTCCTTCTTGGGCACCATGACGACATTGGCGAGCCACTCGGAGTGGTGAACCTCGCGAATGAAGTTGGCAGCCAGCAGCTTGGCCACCTCTTCTCCGATTGCCTTCCTCTTGTGCGCGGCGGACCGACGCAGGCGCTCTCGGACGGGCCGAGCGACGGGATCCACATGCAGTCGGTGCTCAGCCAACTCCCTGGGAACACCTGGCATGTCAGAAGGCTTCCATGCGAAGATGTCCCAGTTCTCACGGAGGAATTGGGTGAGCTCGGCTTCCTATTTAGGATCGAGGGTGGTGGAGATGTTCGTCTGGGCGGCAGACTCGTCCGTCGGGTGGATGCTGACTTTCTTCGTCTCTCCCGCCGACTGGAACGCGGACTCAGAAGCTGGTTTCTCCGAGCGCATCAGGTCGGCAGGGTCGACTGTCTTCTTGTACTCTTCGAGCTCAAGTACAGCCATCTGCTAGTCGGCGATCCTTGATCCCTCTTGCAGACACTCCTCAGCTCGCTGACGGTTGCCGGTGATGGTGATAACGCCTTTTGGACCTGGCATCTTCAACTTCAAGTACACATAGCACGGGCGTGCCATGAAACTCACGTATGCCGGACGGCCCAGAATTGCATGGTAAGCGCTCTGGAAATCCACCACCTCGAATGTGAGCTTCTCCTTGCGAAAGTTTTTGTCAAAGCCGAAAGTGACGTCCAACGCGATCTGGCCGAGTGACTTGGCCTTCCGTCCGGGGACGACTCCGTGGAACTGCATATTGCTCTCGCTGAGTCTGGACATCGGAATGCCCATTCCCTTGAGGGTGTCGGCGTACATGATGTTCAGTCCGCTACCGCCGTCCATGAGGACTTTGCGCAGTCGGACTCCTTCCACTACTGGGTTGACGACCAGAGCCTGTCTTCCTGGAGTGGGGACATGCGTTGGATGGTCCGACTGATCGAAGGTGATCGCAGTCTGAGACCATCTAAGGAACTTGGGAGCAGTCGGAACGGCCATGTTGACCTCTCTGTTCACTAGCTTCAGTCGACTCTTGCTTTCGACGTCAGCAAAAATCATGAGGGTTGCATGGACTTGGGGGAACGGATCCTCCTTATCCTCCTCATCTTGTTCAGGATTCTTCTCACTCGGTTGTCCTTCGCTGAACCCCTGGATCAGGAGACGACACTGCCGAGTGGTATGCTTCGCGTATATGGGATTGCCTTCTTCGTCCATCTTCGTGTGTATTGGACAAGGCTGATCCAGGATAGGATTATTGAACGGCTTCTTCTTGGGGGTAAACTGCGCTTTCCCTTTGACCTTGAACTTGGCGCTGGTTACAGCTGCAGCTTCTGCTTGCGGTGTGGGTGGAACCTTCTGTTTCTGCTTCCGAGTGTTACCTCCGTCGGTATCGCCGACTGTCTTGTGTTTGCCGCTCCGGATGCGGTCTTCTTCCTTGCCATTTGCATAACGAGCAGCTATCTCCATCATCTTGCTCATGGAGATGTCGCCTGTCCGGTCGAACTTTAGGTACAACTCTCTGTATCGTACGCCTGCCTTGAATGCGCAGACTGCTTGATGCTCGGTGACGCTCTCCACCGTGTGATAAAGAGTCGTCCATCGCTGGATGAAGTCGCGCAAGGTCTCATTCGGCTTCTGGACACAATGCTGAAGCTCCACAAGGCCTGCAGGGCGTTTGCACGTCCCTTCGAAGGTCCTGATGAACACCCGGGCAAGATCTGCCCAACTGTAAATGCTTGAGGGGGCTAACTGGTTCAGCCAAGCTCGCGTCGAGCCGTCGAGCATCAGAGGGAGGTGCTTCATAACGACATAGTCGTGCCCTCCTCCGATCTGGACTGCCACTCGGTAATCGTCTAGCCATGTTTCAGGCTTGGATTCCCCCGTAAATTTACCGATTCCCGCTGCCAATCGGAAGTTGGGCAGGATGTCAGCCGAGCGGATGGCTCGACTAAAACACTCGGGGCCGGACACGATGGTCCTGCAGCCACTTGGACGATCCAGATCGTTGCCATCGCGGTGGGCTCGACCCCTGTCGACTCTTCGCTGGGCGATTCGCCCTCTTGCGTCGGGTCTCGGGTCGTAAGTGTCGCCGACTGAACGCCGATCATCATGATGTCGGGACCCATAGGGCCCACCCCGCGGAGGGGTGCGCGAACGGCGACGATCTTCACGGACCATGGAACGACTGCCTCCCCTGTGGTGCTGATAGGAGCCGTGGCTGTGAACCGACCGATGTGTGTTTGCATGGGCGGAACTATTGTGGATCCGATTGTGCGACTAGGAGACTGCCGAATTCTGCTGCTGCGCCGTGTGCAACAGAGCACGGATCTGCTCGATTCCTCTTCCTGCCTCTGAATCAGTCGGCTGGAGGGAATCGGCGATCTTGGCTGCCGCAGCCAAGTTGAGGAGAGGTGTGCGGAACAACTCTACGTTGCTCTGCCGGGTGTGCCGACTGGCAGAACGGCGAGGCGGACGGCGTGCACCGGATGCTTCACCGGCTTCGCGCTCGTTCCGGCCAGCCTGATGGGGATCTTCATGGGTGTTGGCCATGTGAACTTCTGCTGCAGGCCCGAGGCCCATGTACTCGGAAGGGAGCTCAGTCGGAACCGAGCCCGAGCACTCGGGACGCAGGGCAACCACAACAGACTCCAGAACCGCCACTTGAGAGGACGCGAACTGACGCGCTCGGGCATGTTGCACCCAACGTTGTAGACGCGGACTGCGAGATCGTTTGCTGCGGCGCGTGACGAAGGTGCAAGCCGGCAATGGAGCCGATTGTTGGAGAAGAAGAACGCCGCGAGCGCCGACACGGAAGTGTGTGGCCCCGCGACGAGGAAGCGCCTCGACGTCGAGAGGTGCCTCTCGAAGCCACGCCGAATCGTCGACGACGAAGGAGAGAGCGCCGAAAAGGATCTGGTGACCCATGCTCGAACCTCCACCGGACGACATGACAAAAGGAAGTAGTCGCAAACTCGCCGGAAGTCGCTTAGACGCCTGCCCCACGGTGGGCGCCAACTGTCGTGGGTATAAGCCTGATAGTAGATGTGTAGGGTACGAATGAGATGGGCAGAGTCCTAGCTACGGCGAGGTTGTATGAGTTCGGGCCCCTCTGCGGTGGAGGTAACAGCCCTACGTCTCAGTGCTCTCGGAGCTTGTTACCGAGTGTGATATGGAGTACAAAGATTTGCTAACCCTTTTACCAGTGGGGGAGGGCGGCTTATATAGAGTGCGCTGCCCTCCACAACGGTTCTGATTCAAGGGTGGAGTAGTGGCGATTGAATGCATACGTTACAGGTAACGTATGCTCTAAATGCTAGTAAATGCACCCGAAAACGTACAACAGTTTCCCTCGAGAGAGGTTATGGCGCACCGAGTGTATCCAGTCGGTAGGCCGGGTGTTCTCCGAATGTTAGTCTCCGACTGGATGATTTCGGGCCTGCTACCGACTGGATGATGGGGGCACCTTAATTCAGTCGGGGCATACTTAAGGTCCTGTCCCTTGTGTGGGGTAGTCCTTGGGTAGGACGTGTAGGGCAGGCCTATGACCCTACCCTAGGACTATGACCCCATCAATATTCATCAGCATCATCTCCTCTCCAAACCCTAGTTCATCTCTTATATCTGATCTTTGTCTCAAAACCTGAGGTTGGTACTTGTGAGTTGCTAGTAGTGTTGATTACTCCTTGTAGTTGATGCTAGTTGGTTTATTTGGTGGAAGATTATATGTTCAAATCCTTTATGATTATTAATAATCCTATGGTCATAAATATGAATATGCTTTGTGAGTAGTTATGTTTGTTCCTGAGGACATGGGATAAGTCTTGTTATAAGTAATCATGTGAATTTGGTATTCGTTCGTTATTTTAATAAGTTATATGTTTCTCTCCTCTAGTGGTGTCATGTGAACGTCGACTACAAGACACATCACCATAATTTGGGCCTATAGGAGGGCATTGGGAAGTAATAAGTAGATGATGGGTTGCTAGAGTGATAGAAGCTTAAACCCTAGTTTATGTGTTGCTTCATAAGGGGCTGATTTGGATCCATATGTTTAATGCTATGGTTAGATTTATCTTAATTCCTATTTCGTAGTTCTGGACGCTTGTGAGAGAGGTTAATCATAAGTGGGAGGTTTGTCCAAGTAAGGGCAGCACCCAAGAATCGGTCCACCCACATACCAAATTATCAAAGTAACGAACGCGAATCATATGAGCATGAGGAAAAGTAGCTTGACATAAATTCCCATGTGTCCTCGGGAGCGCTTTTCTTTATACAAGAGTTTGTCCATGCTTGTCCTTTGCTACAAAAAGGATTGGGACACCTTGCTGCACCATTGTTACAATTGTTACTTGCTACCTTATCACAAAACTACCGATAATTTCAGTGCTTGCAGAGAATACCTTAGTGAAAACCGCTTGTCATTTCCTTCTGCTCCTCGTTGGGTTCGACACTCTTACTTATTGAAAGGAGTACGATAGATCCCCTACACTTGTGGGTCATCAAGACTCTTTTCTCGCGCTGTTGTCGGGGAGTGAAGCGCCTTTGGTAAGTGGAACTTGGTAAGGAAAAAATTATATATTGTGCTGAAATTTACTGTCACTTGTCACTATGGAAAATAATCCTTTGAGGAGCTTGTTCAGGGTATCTTCACCCCCCCACCGGAAGCACAAATAGATGCTCCTCAACCTTCTGCACCTACTAAAAATATTTATTACGAAATTCCTTCGGGTATGATAGAAACACTGTTAGCTAATCCTTATGCAGGAGATGGAACACGGTATAGGCTATGTGATGATATTGGATCTTGGAACTACAACCGATTGAAATTGGAATTTCATCAGAAATTTTATCCTATGCATCTGGTTCATCGTGATCGGAATTATATTTATAATTTTTGGCCTCATGAAGGAGAAAGAATCGCTCAAGATTGGGGGAGGCTTAAGTCAATGTCATATTGAGGCCCCAATCATGAGCTCCCGAGATAAATTATTATTTAGAATTTTTATGCTCGGCTCTCTCGTAATGATCAACTCATGCTCGACACTTCTTGTGTTGGTTCCTTTATGAAGAAAAATATTGAATTCAAATGGGATTTATTGGAGAGAATTAAACGCAACTCTGAGGATTGGGAACTCGACGAAGGTAATGAGTCGGGTATAAGCCTTAAGTTTGATTGTGTTAAATCCTTTATAAACACCAATATTTTTCATGATTTTAGCACTAAATATGGACTTGACTCTCAGGTAGTAGCTTCATTTTGTGAATCTTTTGCTACTCATGTTGATCTCCTCAAGGAGAAGTGGTTTAAATATCATCCTCCCATTGAAGTTAAAGTGGCAGGACCTATTAAAGTTGAAGAAGAAACTACTATTTATAATGCTGGTCATGTTATTCCTACTACTTATATTGAGAAACCACCCTTTCTTGTTAGGATAAAGGAACATGCTAAAGCTTCAACTGTGGTTCGTAAGAGTTGTGCTAGAACACCTATACCTCCTGAACAAAGTAGAGTAGAACCTAATATTGCTATGGTTAAAGATCTCTTGGTTGATAATATTGATGGGCATGTCATTCACTTCTGTGATGAAGCCGCTAGAATTGCTAGACCTGATACTAAGGGTAAACATAGACCTATTGTTGGTGTGCATGTTGTTTCTGTTAAAATAGGGGATCATTGTTATCATGGCTTACGTGATGTGGGTGCTAGTGTGAGTGCAATTCCCTTTACCTTATACCAAGAAATTATAAATGATATTGCACGAGCCGAATTAGAGGAAATAGATGTTACCATCAAGCTTGCTAATAGAGATACTATTTCACCAATTGGGATTGTTAGAGATGTTGAAGTCTTGTGTGGGAAAATAAAGTATCCTATTGATTTTCTTGTTCTTGGTTCCCCACAAGATGATTCTTGCCCCATTATATTCGGTAGACCCTTCTTGAATACTGTTAACGCTAAGATTGATTGTGAAAAAGAAACGGTTACTGTAAGTTTTGGGGATGCATCTCATGAGTTCAATTTCTCTAAATTTCGTAGACAACCCCATGACAAAGAATTGCCTAGTAAAGATGAAATTATTGGTCTTACTTCTATCATTGTGCCTCCTACTGATCCATTAGAACAATATTTGCTAGACCATGAAAATGATATGTATATGAATGAAAGGAATGAAATAGATAAGATTTTCTTTGATCAGCAGCCTATCCTGAAACACAACCTACCTGTTAAAATACTTGGGGATCCTCCTTCACCCAAGGGTGATCCCGTTTTTCAGCTTAAACAATTACCTAATACTCTGAAGTATGCTTATCTTGATGAAAACGAGATATATCCTGTTATTATTAGTGCTAACCTTTCAGAGCATGAAGGAAATAGATTATTGAAAACTCTAAGAAGAATCATGCCGCTATTGGATATACTCTTGATGATCTTAAGGGCATTAGTCCCACTCTATGTCAGCACAAAATGAATATGGAGCCTGATGCTAAACCAGTTGTTGATCACCAATGACGATTAAATCCTAAAATGAACGAAGTGGTAAGAAACGAAATACTAAAGCTTTTGGAGGAACGAATAATTTATCCTATTGCTGATAGTAGATGGGTTAGTCCCGTTCATTGTGTCCCTAAAAAGGGAGGTATTACCGTTGTTCCTAATGATAAAGATGAATTGATCCCACAAAGAATTGTTACAGGATATATAATGGTAATTGATTTCAGGAAATTAAATAAGGCTACTAGGAAATATCATTATCCGCTACCTTTTATTGATCAAATGCTAGAAATACTATCCAAACATGCACATTTTTGCTTTCTAGATGGTTATTCTGGCTTCTCTCAAATACCTGTATCAAAAGAGGATCAAGAGAAGACCACTTTTACTTGCCCTTTTGGTACATTTGCTTATAGACGTATGCCCTTCGTTTTATGCAATGCACCTGCTGCCTTTCAAAGATGTATGATGGCTATATTCTCTGACTTTTGTGAAAAGATTGTTGAGATTTTCATGGATGATTTTTCCATTTTGAGAACTTCTTTTGATGATTGCTTGAGCAACCTTGATCGAGTTTTGTAGAGATGTGAAGAAACTAATCTTGTCTTGAATTGGGAGAAGTTTCACTTTATGGTTAATGAAGGCATCGTCTTGGGACATAAAATCTCCAAAAAAGGTATTGAAGTTGATAAAGCTAAAGTTGATGGTATTGAAAAAATGTCGTGTCCAACAGATATTAAAGGTATAAGAACTTTCCTTGGCCATGTTGGTTTCTATAGGATATTTATTAAAGACTTCTATAAAATTTCTAAGCCTCTCACTAATATTTTACAAAAGGATATTCCATTCGTTTTCGATGATGATTGTGTAGAAGCATTTGAAATTCTTAAGAAAGCCTTGATAACTGCACCTATTGTTCAACCACCTGATTGGAACCTAGCCTTTGAAATTATGTGTGATACTAGTGATTATGCTGTTGGTGTTGTTCTAGGACAAAGATTTGATAAGAAATTAAATGCCATCCATTACGCTAGTAAAACTCTAGACGGTGCTCAAAGAAACTACGCTACCACTGAAAAGGAATTTTTAGCAGTTGTGTTTGCTTGCGATAAGTTTAGACCTTATATAGTTGATTCCAAAGTAACTATTCACACTGATCATGCTGCTATCAAGTACCTTATGGAAAATAAAGATGATAAACCTAGACTTATTAGATGGGTTCTTGTGCTACAAGAATTTGATTTGCATATTATTGATAGAAAGGGCGTTGATAACCCCGTAGCAGATAACTTGTCTAGATTACAGAATGTTCTTGATGACCCACTACCTATTGATGATATATTTCCTGATGAACAATTAGCTATCATATATGCTTCACGCAATGCTCCTTGGTATGCTGATTATGCTAATTACATTGTTGCTAAATTTATACCGCCTAGCTTCACATACCAACAAAAGAAAAAGTTCTTCTATGATTTAAGACATTACTTTTGGGACGATCCGCACCTTTATAAAGAAGGTAGATGGTATTATTAGACGTTGTATACCTGAGCATGAACAAGGACAAATCCTATAAAAGTGTCACTCCGAGGCCTATGGAGGACACCACGCTAGAGATAGAACTGCACACAAGGTATTACAATCTGGTTGTTATTGGCCTACTCTCTTCAAGGATGCCCGTAAGTTTGTTTTGTCTTGTGATGAATGTCAAAGAATTGGTAATATTAGTAGACGTTGGGAAATGCCTATGAATTACTCACTGTTTATTGAACCATTTGATGTTTGGGGTTTCGATTATATGGGACCTTTTCCAAAATCCAACGAGTATACTCATATTCTAGTTGATGTTGATTATGTTACTAAGTGGGTAGAAGCTATTCCAACTAGTAGTGTTGATCATAACACTTCTATTAAAATGCTGAAAGTGGTTATTTTCTCTAGATTTGGAGTCCCTAGATATTTAATGACTGATGGTGGTTCACACTTTATTCATGGTGCTTTCCGTAAATTGCATATCCTTATCATCCTCAGTCTAGTGGGCAAGTAGAATTGAGCAATAGAGAAATTAAGTTGATCTTGCAAAAGACCGTTAATAGATCTAGAAAGGATTGGTCTAAGAAACTTGACGATGCATACGTTCCCCCAACATGCCGCTCCGTGTGTGTCGCGGCCCAGAAGCAATCTTACGCGGGAAGGATGGCCCAAGTGGGTGGTGTTGGTCAAGAGAGCAATGATGGCAGACGTTGCACACAAGGTTTATGTCAACTCACTCGGGGTGGTTCCCGAAGCGTTGCAGGAACGAGAAGAGCCCCACAACCCGTCGGGTGCCACGCGTCGAGCCTAGCCCACAGGAGGTTAGGGCCCGCGTCGCTTCGCCCCTCCCATCGAGGGGAAACATGCACGACGCAGGCCCAGGGGTTACTTGTTGGGTTCCGTAGCATAAATTCAAAAAAATTCCAACGCATATTTAGATCTACCTATGGAGAGACCAGCAAAGAGAGAGGGGTGAGTGCATCTTCATACCTTTGAAGATCGCTAAGCGGAAGCGTTACTAGAACGCGGTTGATGGATTCGTACTCGCGGCGATTCAGATCGCGGTGTGATTCCGATCTAGTGCCGAACTACGGCACCTCCGCGTTCAACACACGTGCAGCCCGGTGACGTCTCCCACACCTTGATCCAGCAAGGAGGAGGGAGAGGTTGGGGAAGAACTCCAGCAGCACGACGGCATGGTGTCGATGGAGAGACGAGGTCTCCCGGCAGGGCTTCGCCAAGCACCGGCAGAGAGGAGGAGAAAGAAGGGCAGGGCTGCGCTGAGGGAGAGGGAAAAGTGTGTCCCCCAATGGCCAAAACCCCTCTCTATTTATAGGAGGAGGGGAGGGGGGTTAGCCACCCCTAGGGTTCCCTCCCTAAGGGCCGGTTGCCACCAGATGAAAGAGGGGGGCGGCGGCCAGGGCAGGGAAAGGGGGGCGCGCCCTAGGTGGGCCTTGGGCCTCCCCTGCGCCTAGGGTTCCCCCTCCCTCCCTCTCTGGTGCGCATGGGCAGGGTGTGGGGGCGCACCAGCCCACCTAGGGGCTGGTTCCCTCCCACACTTGGCCCATGTAGCCCTCCGGGGCTTGTGGCCCCTCCCGGTGGGCCTCCGGAACCCTTTCGGTGGTCCCGGCACTTTGCCGGTGGTGCCCGAAACATTTTCGGCGTCCAAACCCATCCATCCTATATATCAATCTTTACCTCCGGACCATTCCGGAGCTCCTCGGGACGTCCGGGATATCATCCGGGACTCCGAACATCCTTTGGTAACCTCGTATAACAATTCCCTATAACCCTAGCGTCATCGAACCTTAAGTGTGTAGACCCTACGGGTTCGGAAGACAGGCAGACATGACCGAGACACCTCTCTGGATAATAACCATCAGCGGGGTCTGGATACCCATGGTGGCTCCCACTTGCTCCATGATGATCTCATCGGATGAACCACGATGTCAAGGATTCAATCAATCCCGTATACAATTCCCTTTGTCTGTCGGTATAGAACTTGCTCGAGATTCGATCGTCGGTATACCTATACCTTGTTCAATCTCGTTACCGGTAAGTCTCTTTACTCGTTCCGTAGCTCGTCATCGTGTGACTAACTCCTTAGTCACATTGAGCTCATGATGATGTTCTACCGAGTGGGCCCAGAGATACCTCTCCGTCACACGGAGTGACAAATCCCGATCTCGATTCGTACCAACCCAACAGACACTTTCGGAGGTACCCGTAGTGCACCTTTATAGTCACCCAGTTACGTTGTGACGTTTGATACACCCAAAGCACTCCTACGGTATCCGGGAGTTGCACAATCTCACGGTCGAAGGAAAAGACACTTGACATTAGAAAAGCTTTAGCATACGAACAATACGATCTAGTGTTATGCTTAGGATTGGGTCTTGTCCATTACATCATTCTCCCAATGATGTGATCCCGTTATCAATGACATCTAATACCCATGACCAGGAAACCATGATCATCTATTGACTAACGAGCTAGCCAACTAGAGGCTTGCTAGGGACACATTGTGATCTATTTATTCACACATGTATTACTGTTTCCTGTTAATACAATTATAGCATGAACAATAGACGATTATCATGAACAAGGAAATATGATAATAACCATTTTATTATTGCCTCTAGGGCATATTTCCAACAGTCTCCCACTTGCACTAGAGTCAATAATCTAGTTACATTGTGATGTATCGAACACCCATAGCATTATGGTGTTGATCATGTTTTTCTCGTGGAAGAGGTTTAGTCAACGGGTCTGCAATATTTAGATTTGTGTGTACTTTACAAATATCTATTACTCCACTCTGGACATGGTCGTGGATGGAGTTGTAGCGGCGTTTGATGTGCTTGGTCTTCCGGTGAAACCTGGGCTCCTTGGCAATGGCAATGGCCCTAGTGTTATCACAGAAGAGTGTCATTGGACCCGACACGCTTGGAACCACTCCAAGGTCGGTGATGAGCTCCTTCATCCGAATTCCTTCATGAGCCGCTTCTGAAGCAGCTATGTACTCCGCTTCACATGTAGACGCTGCCACGACTTCTTGCTTGCTGCTGCACCAGCTCACTGCCCCACCATTCAAAACATATACGTATCCGGTCTGTGACTTAGAGTCATCCGGATCTGTGTCGAAGCTAGCGTCGACGTAACTCTTTACGACGAGCTCTTCGTCACCTCCATACACGAGAAACATTTCCTTAGTCCTTTTCAGGTACTTAAGGATATTCTTGACCGCTGTCCAGTGTTCCATACCGGGATCACTTTGGTACCTCCCTACCAAACTTATGGCAAGGTTTATATCAGGTCTGGTACACAGCATGGCATACATAAGAGAGTCTATGGCTGAAGCCGCGGTCGGCGACTGAGTCTTACTCAATCTCATACCTTGCAAAACTGGCAAGAACCCTTTCTTTGAGTTTTCCATATTGAACTTCTTCAATATCTTGTCAAGGTATGTACTTTGCGAAAGACCTATGAGGTGTCTCGATCTATCTCTATAGATCTTGATGCCTAATATGTATGCAGCTTCTCCAAGGTCCTTCATTGAAAAACTCTTGTTCAAATAGGCCTATATGCTTTCCAACATCTCTATATTGTTCCCCATCAATAATATGCCATCCACATACAGTATGAGGAAAGCTACAGAGCTCCCACTCACTTTCTTGTACAGACAGGCTTCTCCGTAAACCTGTATGAACCCAAACGCTTTAATCACCTCATTAAAGAAAATGTTCCAACTCCGAGATGCTTGCACCAGCCCATAGATGAAGTGCTGGAGCTTGCACACTTTGTTAGCACCCTTAGGGTCGACAAAACCTTCTGGTTGCATCATATACAACTCTTCCTTAAGGTTCCCGTTAAGGAACACTGTTTTGACGTCCATTTGCCAAATTTCATAATCATAAAAGGCGGCAATTGCTAACATGATTTGGACTGATTTCAGCTTCGCTACGGGAGAGAAAGTCTCTTCGTAGTCAACTCCTTGAATTTGTCGAAAACCCTTTGCGACAAGTCGAGCTTTATAAACGGTTACATTACCGTTTGCATTAGTCTTCTTCTTGAAGATCCATTTATTTTCTATGGCTCGCCGGTCATCGGGCAAGTCCACCAAAGTCCATACTTTGTTCTCATACATGGATCCTATCTCGGATTTCATAGCTTCAAGACATTTGTTGGAATTCGGGCCCGCCATCGCTTCTTCATAGTTCGAAGGTTCACCATTGTCTAACAACATGATTTCCATCACAGGGTTGCCGTACCACTCTGGTGCGGAGCGTGCCCTCGTGGACCTTCGCAGTTCAGTAGTAACTTGATCCGAAGCTTCATGATCATTATCATTAACTTCCTCTTCAGTTGGTGTAGGCGCCACAGGAACAACTTCCCGCGCTGCGCTACTATCCGGTTCGAGAGGGGGTGTAATTACCTCATCAAGTTCTACCTTCCTCCCACTTACTTCTTTCGAGAGAAACTCTTTCTCTAGAAAGGATCCGTTCTTGGCAACAAAGGTTTTACCTTCGGATCTAAGATAGAAGGTATACCCTATAGTTTCCTTAGGGTATCCTATGAATACGCATTTCTCCGCTTTGGGTTCGAGCTTTTCTGGTTGAAGTTTCTTCACATAAGCATCGCAGCCCCAAACTTTAAGAAACGACAACTTAGGTTTCTTGCCAAACCATAGTTCATACGGTGTCGTCTCAACGGATTTAGACGGTGCCCTATTTAAAGTGAATGCTGCAGTTTCTAATGCGTATCCCCAAAATGATAGCGGTAAGTCGGTAAGAGACATCATAGATCGTACCATATCTAATAAAGTGCGATTACGACATTCAGACACTCCTTTGCGTTGCGGTGTGCCACGCGGCGTCAGTTGTGAAACGATCCCACACTTCCTTAGGCGTGTGCCAAACTCGTGACTCAAATATTCTCCTCCACGATCAGATCGTAGACACTTAATTTTTCTGTCACGTTGATTCTCGACCTCACTCTGAAATTCCTTGAACTTTTCAAATGTCTCAGATTTGTGTTTCATCAAGTAGATATACCCATACCTACTCAAATCAGCGGTGAGAGTGAGAACATAACGATAGCCACCGCGAGCTTCAACGTTCATTGGACCACACACATCAGTATGTATTATTTCCAATAAGTCAGTTTCTCTCTCCATTATTCCTGAGAATGGAGTCTTAGTCATCTTGCCCATGAGGCATGGTTCGCATGTGTCAAATGATTCAAAATCAAGAGACTCTAATAGTCCATCAGTATGGAGCTTCTTCATGCGCTTAACGCCGATATGACCAAGGCGGCAGTGCCACAAGTATGTGGGACTATCATTATCAACTTTACATCTTTTGGTACTCACACTATGAATATGCATAACATCACGATCGAGATTCATCAAGAATAAACCATTCACCAGCGGAGCATGACCATAAAACATATCACTCATATAAATAGAACAACCATTATTCTCTGACTTAAATGAGTAGCCGTCTCGCATTAAGCAAGACCCTGATACAATGTTCATGCTTAAAGCTGGTACTAAATAACAATTATTAAGGTTTAAAACTAATCCCGGCGGTAGATGTAGAGGTAGCGTGCCGACGGCGATCACATCGACCTTGGAGCCATTCCCGACGCGCATCGTCACCTCGTCCTTTGCCAGTCTCCGCTTATTCCGCAGTTCCTGCTTTGAGTTGCAAATGTGAGCAATAGCACCGCTATCAAATACCCAGGAGCCACTACGAGCGCTGGTAAGGTACACATAAATAACATGTATATCACATATACCTTTAACGTTGCTGGCCTTCTTGTCCGCTAAGTATTTGGGGCAGTTCCGTTTCCCGTGACCCTTTCCCTTGCAATAGAAGCACTCAGTCTCAGGCTTGGGTCCATTCTTTTTCTTCTTCCCGGCATCTGGCTTACCGGGCGCGGCAACGGCTTTGCCGTCTTTCTTGAAGTTTTTCTTACCCTTGCCCTTCTTGAAACTAGTGGTCTTGTTGACCATCAACACTTGATGCTCTTTCTTGATTTCTACTTCTGCAGACTTGAGCATCGAGTACAACTCGGGAATGGTCTTCTCCATCCCTTGCATGTTGTAGTTCAGCACAAAACCTTTGTAGCTTGGTGGGAGAGATTGGAGGATTCTGTCAATTATAGCATCATCCGGAAGTTCGACTCCAAGTGAAGTCAGACGACCGTGTAACCCAGACATATTGAGTATGTGCTCACTGACAGAACTGTTCTCCTCCATCTTACAACTAAAGAACTTTTCGGAGACTTCATATCTCTCGACACGGGCATGAGCTTGAAAAACTAGCTTCAGCTCTTGGAACATCTCATATGCACCGTGTTGCTCAAAACGCCTTTGGAGCCCCGTTTCTAAACTGTATAACATGCCACACCTAACCAGAGAGTAGTCATCACTCCGCGTTTGCCAGACGTTCAGAATGTCCTGGGCTGCTGCGGGAGCGGGAGGGTCACCTAGCGGCGCATCAAGGACATAAGCCTTTTTAGTTGCTTCAAGGATGAGCTTCAAGTTGCGAACCCAGTCCGCATAGTTGCTACCATCATCTTTCAGCTTGTTTTTCTCTAGGAATGCGTTGAAATTGAGGTTGACGTTGGCCATCTACAATATTTATAAAGAAAACTTTTAGACTAAGTTCATGACAATTAAGTTCATTTAATCAAATTAAGTATGAACTCCCACTTAAATCGACATCCCTCTAGTCATCTAAGTGATACATGATCCATGTTGACTAACCCGTGTCCGATCATCACGTGAGACGGACTAGTCACCATGGTGAGCAACTTCATGCTGATCGTATTCAACCATACGACACATGTTCGACCTTTCGGTCTCTTGTATTAGAGGTCATGTCTGTACATGCTAAGCTTGTCGAGTCAACCTAGGTGTTTCGCGTGTGTAAATCTGGCTTACACCCGTTGTATGCGAACGTTAGAATCTATCACACCCGATCATCACGTGGTGCTTCGAGACAATGATCCTTCGCAACGGTGCACACTTAGGGGAATACATTCTCGAAATTTTAAGAGGGATCATCTTATTATGCTACCGGCATTCTAAGCAATAAGATGAAAAACATGGTAAACATCACAATGCAATCATATAGTGACATGATATGGCCATTATCATCTTTGCTCTTTCGATCTCCATCTTCGGGCATCGCATGATCATCATCGTCACCGGTGTGACACCATGATCTCCATCATCGTGTCTCCGTGAAGTTGTCACGCCAACTACTACTATCACTACTACTATAGCTAACCATTAGCAATGAAGTAAAAGTAGTAAGCACATGGCGTTCCATCTCATACAATAAATTAAGATAACTCCTATGGCTCCTGCCAGTTGTCATACTCATCGACATGCAAGTCATGAAACCTATTACAATAACATGATCATCTCATACATCATACATGCATCATCATAACTTTGGCCATATCACATCACATGTCAAACCCTGTAAAAATAAGTTAGACGTCCTCTAATTGTTGTTGCAAGTTTTACGTGGCTGATTTGGGTTTCTATCAAGAACGCTTTCTTACCTATGTGACAGCCACAACGATGATATGCCAAAGCTATTTACCCTTCATAAGGACCCTTTTCATCAAATCCAATCCGACTAGAGTAGGAGAGACAGACACCCTCTAGCCACCTTTATGCATGGTGTGCATCTCTGCCGGTGGAACCAGTCTCACGTAAGCGTACGTGTAAGGTCGGTCCGGGCCACTTCATCCCACAATACCGCCGGAAAAGAATAAGACTAGTAGCGGCAAGCAATTGAAAAATCATCGCCCACAACCTTTTGTGTTCTACTCGTGCATAGAATCTACGCATAGAAAACCTGGCTCGGATGCCACTGTTGGGTTCCGTAGCATAAATTCAAAAAAAATCCTACGCATATTCAGATCTTCCTATGGAGAGACCAGCAACGAGAGAGGGTGAGTGCATCTTCATACCTTTGAATATCGCTAAGCGGAAGCGTTACTAGAACGCAGTTGATGGAGTCGTACTCGTGGCGATTCAGATCGCGGTGTGATTCCGATCTAGTGCCGAACTACGGCACCTCCGCGTTCAACACACGTGCAGCCCGGTGACGTCTCCCGCACCTTGATCCAGCAAGGAGGAGGGAGAGGTTGGGGAAGAACTCCAGCAGCACGACGGCGTGGTGTCGATGGAGAGACGAGGTCTCCCGGCAGGGCTTCGCCAAGCACCGGCAGAGAGGAGGAGAAAGAAGGGCAGGGTTGCGCCGAGGGAGAGGGAAAAGTGTGTCCCCAATGGCCAAAACCCCTCTCTATTTATAGGAGGAGGGGAGGGGGTGCGCCACCCCTAGGGTTCCCTCCCTAGGGGCCGGCTGCCACCAGATGGGAGAGGGGGGCGGCGGCCAGGCAGGGAAAGGGGGGGCGTGCCCTAGGTGGGCCTTGGGCCTCCCCTGAGCCTAGGGTTCCCCCTCCCTCCCTCTCTGGTGCGCATGGGCAGGGTGTGGGGGGCGCACCAGCCCACCTAGGGGCTGGTTCCCTCCCACACTTGCCCCATGTAGCCCTCCGGGGCTTGTGGCCCCTCCCGGTGGGCCTCTAGAACCCTTTCGGTGGTCCCGGCACTTTGCGGGTGGTGCCCGAAACATTTCCGGCGTCCAAACCCATCCATCGTATATATCAATCTTTACCTCCGGACCATTCCAGAGCTCCTCCTGACGTCCGGGATCTCATCCGGGACTCCGAACATCCTTCGGTAACCTCGTATAACAATTCTCTATAACCCTAGCGTCATCGAACCTTAAGTGTGTAGACCCTACGAGTTCGGAGACACGCAGACATGACCGAGACACCTCTCCGGCCAATAACCATCAGCGGGGTCTGGATACCCATGGTGGCTCCCACTTGCTCCACGATGATCTCATCGGATGAACCACGATGTCAAGGATTCAATCAATCCCGTGTACAATTCCCTTTGTCTGTCGGTATAGAACTTGCCCGAGATTAGATCGTCGGTATACCTATACCTTGTTGAATCTCGTTACCGGTAAGTCTCTTTACTCGTTCCGTAGCACGTTATCGTGTGACTAACTCCTTAGTCACATTGAGCTCATGATGATGTTCTACCGAGTGGGCCCAGAGATACCTCTCCGTCACACGGAGTGACAAATCCGATCTCGATTCGTACCAACCCTACAGACACTTTCGGAGGTACCCGTAGTGCACCTTTATAGTCACCCAGTTACGTTGTGACGTTTGATACACCCAAAGCACTCCTACGATATCCAGGAGTTGCACAATCTCATGGTCGAAGGAAAAGACACTTGACATTAGAAAAGCTTTAGCATACGAACAATACGATCTAGTGCTATGCTTAGGATTGGGTCTTGTCCATTACATCATTCTCCCAATGATGTGATCCCATTATCAATGACATCTAATGCCCATGACCAGGAAACCATGATCATCTATTGACTAACGAGCTAGCCAACTAGAGGCTTGCTAGGGACACATTGTGATCTATTTATTCACACATGTATTACTGTTTCCTGTTAATACAATTATAGCATGAACAATAGACGATTATCATGAACAAGGAAATATGATAATAACCATTTTATTATTGCCTCTAGGGCATATTTCCAACATTACTGTCGGGCCCCTGGGACCGGGGGTACACATGCTCGTCGGCCTGCGGCCCCACACGGGACGCGCTACACACGCCTGGTTTGGCCCATCGGCGAGCCTAGCAAGGAAGACCCTTGAGAGGGCCCACGCCTCGCGAGGCAAGCGCCATAGGATCGTTGCCAAGGGCCACGAAAGGTCACCTGCTGCAAGGACGCGTCCTGAGGCCACCCCTGAGGCTCTCACGGGCGGGCCCGTCAAGCGTGACCGACCTCGGGATCATGACCTTGTGCATCCACGTGGGTGACACACGCTGTGTAGGAGCGGTGCCACTGGGCACGGACAGGGAGGTTTTCCACTTTCGTGCTAAGGAAGCGGGGCCAGCTGGCGGGCTCCCAGAGCAACCCCCAAAGGTTTCCCATTTGGTGCAAGGGGACCAAGGCTGGGGGCTCGGCAGGACGAAGGTCACCCCCGAGCCCACGTGTGTGTCACGGCGAAGAGCTTTGGCACGCGAAGACCACTTTTGTCAAGGTGGACTGCGGTCCTGTCCCTTTCCGAAATGGCCGTTGTGGCAACCCTTCCCGATGAGTGTTTTGGGGGGGAGAGGATCAATACCAGTATAAAGAGAGAGGCTCGGCCTCCATATCAAAGATCCACCATTCCCACTAGGGCAAGAATCCATCTTTGTACTCATCTTCACCTCAAGCAATCCAGACAAGTAGGAGTAGGGTTCTATACCGCAAGGTGTCCTGAACCTGGGTAAACTGGGTAAACTGCTCGTGTGTTCTTGTTCGCTTTCCTTAGCTCGAGCCGTCGGAGAGTCGTAGTGAAGTTGAGAGGTAGAATGGGGTAGGAGAGCGAGCGCACCCCACAGTTTGAACCTTTCTGAGTCAGCGGAGCCCCGATTCCGACTCCGTAAGAGATGGATGTCACACGTCATCCCATTATGTTGCTTCATCACAACGATGTTCTCGATCGTGCCATGGAACAAGTAGAATATATTGTCGACCATGATTTATGATCTACATGTATGGATTGCATGAATTTAAAAATCCACATTTAAGATGTGTGTGGCCGTGCGACAAACCAAATAAGGGACATGACACTGTCTACCAACGTGCCCACGAAGGTCTAGGGAGGCGGCCAAAGTTACACACGTCGCCTCCGTCCGAGCTATGCCCGCCACGCCTAAAAAAGAACCCAAATGATAACACCCACACGTATGGCAGGTTTATACTTCGCCCACACGCGTCTATTCACATTGATTCTGTTTTGAACAAATCTTAAAGGAATCTATTAAAATTCCAGTGCCACATAGACATCATTGTGTGTGTGGGCGTTGGAGACTTAGCCCACACGACCCACAACGCACGGTTGCCAGCCACACCGTGTGGGCGAATCAGTTTCTGCCCACACAGTTATCACCTAGTTCACGCGCGTGTAGATGAACTGATATTCGCCCACACGACGCTCGCACGTTGCTAGATGGCAACTGTGGTTGCGCGTACGTGGCAACTATGTAAACACATATGGCAACTATGATTCGTTGCTACATGGCAACTGTAGTTGCGCGTTCATGGCTACCAGATAAACACACATGACAACTACAATTAACCATACATGGTAAATGTGGTTGGAACACACGCAGCAACTAAATAGACACACATGACAACTATATCCGGGTAACTAAAGTGTTATGTTGTGGGTAACTATAGTTAACCAAAACATAGAGTCGTCATGCTTTTACAACTATATTTGTCATCGCGGGTAACTAGAGCTGCCATCCCCGGGGTAACTAAAGTGTCATCTTGCGGGTAACTAACATAGCTGCGCGAGGATGTATGGGCAGATTTGCTTCATGCCATATGCGCGGGTGGGAATGAGTAGTATTTGTTGGACATGTGACACGTAGTGGTTGTGCCCATACTTGTGGACAATTCTATTGTTTGTCCATACACAACCCGTGTGAAATGTCTCATGTGTACGCCACACATGTTATGTGAACGGATGTCTAAGAGCAACTCCAACGGGGCGACCCATTTCGTCCGCTGGCGTCCGTTTGGGTTGGCGCGGACACAAAAGTCGGCCTAACGCGTCGACCCAAACGAACGTGCGTACGCTTTTCGTTCGCGAGCGACCCATTCCCGGCCCATTTTTGAGCCAGATTTGCGTCGTCGCAGACACCAGACGGACGCATGCGCGCTCGCCTTCTCCTCCCCCCGGGCCCGCTGGTCGGTGGCACATTGGCCTCCCCCCATCCAACAGCAACCCTCGCCCCCTTCGTCGCCGACTTCCCCGCCCATTTTTCTGGTGACTCTGCCAGCTGCCGGCGTTGCAACATCCGCTCAGCAACGCCGCCACCTCCCATGTCGCCCGCCACCGTCGTCTTGCTGCCGGGGAACCGATTGCTTCCCACCCCCGCTCCCCCCGGACACAGCCGCGATCGCGACCAAGAAGCCGCCTCACCGCCCTGGCCAGATCCTCACCGGCTCGCTCGTCGGACGCCGGCGGGGCAACTAGCTGGTCCGTGCGTGCCACGACTCCCTTCACCGGTCGTCTCCTTCGTCGATGCCCGCAAGTTGTTCGACAGTTTGCCAAGGTACAAAATGGACTCCGCCGACGGGTTCTTTTTTCACAATTTCCTTTGCGACTCCGACGATTCATCGTCCGATGACGAGGAAGAGATATTGGTTGTCGTGTTGGTCCATCACCACCTCAATAGCCAGCGGACGTTGTTCCGTGGCTCCATTTCGGGCCACCTTCCGATGTTGAATCGCAACCGAGAGAGCGGGCATCTCCTTCTTTGGAAGGACTACTTTGATACAACAAATCCGTTGTTCAAACATCTGAAATTCCGCCACCGTTTCCGTATGAGTAGGCATCTTTTCAACTGTATTAGAGAGGAGGTGGTCGGCTACGATGACTATTTCGAGTGCAAAGAGGATGCCGTTGGAAAGATTGGTTTCTCCTCTTATCAGAAATGCACTGCCGCCATCTGAATGCTTGCATACGGGGTGCGCAGTGATCTCATTGACGAGTACGTCAGTATGAGCGAGTCTACATGCCTAGAGTCCATGTATAAGTTCTGCAAGGCTGTTATTGCTGTGTTTGGACCTAAGTACTTGAGAGAGCCGACTCCTGAAGATACAGCCCGTTTATTAGCGATGAATGCCAGTAGGGGCTTCCTAGGGATGCTTGGCAGCATAGACTGCATGCATCGGGAGTGGAAGAACTGCCCTTCTGCTTGGCAAGGGCAGTATAAGGGCCATGTCAGGGCTTGCACTGTCATACTAGAGGTCGTGGCGTCTCAAGATCTCTCGATCTGGCACTCATTCTTTGGCA
Organism: Hordeum vulgare subsp. vulgare; assembly: GCF_904849725.1. Lineage (NCBI taxonomy): Eukaryota > Viridiplantae > Streptophyta > Magnoliopsida > Poales > Poaceae > Hordeum > Hordeum vulgare. The sequence continues at coordinate 545,398,289 of NC_058520.1, forward strand.
TGGCTGGATCACACAATGATATCAACGTGCTTCATCGCTCGCCGATGTTTGCTAGGCTTGCCGAAGGCAACAGCCCACCGGTGAACTTTACTATCAACGACCACAACTACGACAAATGATACTACCTGGGTGACGGTATCTATCCTCAGTGGACCACTATTGTCAAGACAATCCCCAACCCCGTCGGAGAGAAGAGGAAAAGATTTGTCCAAGAGCAAGAGAGTGCCAGGAAGGATGTCAAGCGTGCCTTTGGTGTTTTGAAATCTCGATGGGCATCGTTCGGTATCCTGCTAATACCTGGAGCACGCAGAAACTGTGAAAGGTGATGACTCCTTGTGTGATCATGCACAATATGATCATAGAAGATGAGCGTCCGGAACGTCTGTACGATCAAGGGTTTCAGTTTCAGGGTGAGAAAGTTGTGCCTGAGCATGGAGGAGCGACAACGTTTGAACAGTTCACTAAATTTCATCATGACATGCATGATTGAGAAACTCACGTGCAACTGCAAAATGATTTGGTTGAGCATATGTGGGCTTATGTTGGCAACCAATAGATGTATCTTCTTTATTCGGCTTGCAAAACTATGTGAGACGTTTTGACTTTTATTTGGGTTGTAAAACTATGATATTTTATTCGGTTGAAACTATGTTATTTGACTATATGTTTGAATGCAAAAAAGCAATGCAAAAATAAACTATTTATTGAAATAGGCGGCCAGCCGGCCAAGCCGACACATATGGGTCGGCGCGTTGGACGCAATGCCGACCCAAATCTAAAACAGGACGGACGTTGGACGAACGGCCGATCCAAACGAACAAAAAGCAGACAAAATCGCCGTCCGTTTGGATCGATCCGTCGGAGTTGTTCTAATATGTGAGACATGTGATGAATATCGGGATAAAAAAATTGTACCCGCCACCAATAGCCTGTTTTCCTGGTAGTGCGTTGACCCTCCGCCACTGATGGACGGTGGTAGTACGTCGTGCATCACAACTCGTAAGAGTCGGTCCCCTTCCGCCTGGCGCATTTTGTCGGGTGCGCGACGCCTCGTGGCGACCGCACCAACTGCTCGCTTTCCCGATTTGTCGTGCCGTCGTGCGTGCGCGGGCCGGGCAGGGTAAACCCTTTTTGCTCCGGAGGAGGTCAGGAGCACCATCGGCGGTCAGTGCGTTGGCGTTTCGCTGCACACGTGTTGCTCGGGTCCTCCCGGTCTTCCGGTCTCCGCCCCTGCTAATCACACCTGACGTTTCCGCATTTCACGTCGATCGCCCTCTCTAGTGGAGCCCATCGTCACTCATCAAGGTGCCTTGCCCTCGACACACGCTGGCAGCGACGTCTCTCCTTGTCGTGGCCCGTAAATTCGCACGCCCAACACGAGGAACGGCACATGCTGATGGCAATCACGGCTAAACAAAATGTACGTACACCCATAGATTACTAGCAGCGCTACTAGCTAAGTAGGCAGCACTGGGTAGTAATTAGTAAAGTACCACTACCAGCACAGCAACGCCGTCCACAATCGTGATGTGATGCGAGCAGAGCAGCTAGCCTAGCCAGGCCACGCCACGCCAACCGAACGCGCTAGTGCCTGTGTTCGTTCCTCTGACCGTGACTGATTAAGCATTAAACCCAGCGGATCAAGCACATGGTAACACGGGAGATACGCATCCCGATCCTGCACTGTAGGAGAGCTCCGTTGCGCGCGCTGCGCCTAGTGGCCGGCCGCCTGACATAAACCGCGTATGGGCGTGCACCCGGCGAGCCGAGCGCACCTTCGTGGCCGGCACCGGAGCCATCCGATCGCCGACCCACTTGCGGAATTATGTTTTCTACCAAGACCCACTTGAAGGAATTATTACACCGACGTGTCAGCGCGTCGCGTGCAGCTGGTGCACCGAGGACAGTGGCCGTCTACCTGGCACGATCGACCCCGAATCCGTCTTTTTTTTCTTCTAGCGTCAGTAGCAGTGCTGCGAGCGAAGAGAGCATTTTTCCTTCCGAAGATAGACGGAATAAAATAAAAGCAAGCCGAGATAAATGGATGGATGGCGCATTTCCGGGCACGGTGCCGGGTCAACCCGCCAGCCGCGTTCGTGCGTGCGGTGCAGCGAGCAGCAGCATATGCAGCTCACCACTCCAGTTGGTTAGGAGTGAAGGCTTTGGCCTGCGCTACGGCTAGTGCCGTCAGGTTCAGTGTACGCCCGGGGTTCCCCCTAGAGCCTAGAGCCTGCCTGCTCGCCTAGACGAAACGGATGGTGGCGACGGGCGGAGAAAAAGCGAAAAGGGGAGGATAAGATCTGCCTGAATCCCTCCATGCACGAAAAAAAGGTCACGTGCGGCACCATCATCGGCCGCGGTGAAGGCGACGGCGTTAGTGGAATCAGGCCAGTAGCTCTCACAAGTCACAGGGCATATGTATATAGGGCGACGTGTCGGGCGCGAGGAGCACCAGCTAGAGGGTGCACAACAGTGGCTTCTGTGGACAGACCGGGCTGCGCGAGTCGGCGTCAGCCGGCCCATATTTATTGGACCAGCTCGTTGCCTCGGCGTATATTTAAGCCGGTGATGGATGCCGGCCCGGAATCCCGTCTGGGACGGTTGCACCCAGCAGGCCAAGGCAGCGAGATATATATATATATATATAAACAGACGCCACCACAACACGCAAATAACGCTCACCGTAGAACGAAGAGCAATCATGAGAACGGATGGGCCTCGCCTGCTTGAAGTTTTGGATAAAAATCATCGACTCCGTCCATGTCAGCAGCTCAGCGAATGGATTAAGAACACGATCGACGAACAAAGGCCAATGGTTTTTATAAGCGTCGGCGTATTATTTGGCCAGTTTCCACATAAGAAAACCAAGGATAAGAGTCCGTGGGACAGATTCTGCTGAAAAGAGTATCGAATTCGGGTAAGAGAAAAATCAGAGAGCAATGCATGGACTAAAGATATATCCTACTCCAGCCAGTCAGCAAACTTTGAACAACTACAACGAATCAGTAAACTGCTTTTATTTAGTTGAGCCCTCCTTTAAATTTTCTCAGCCTTGATGCCATTCATAAAGACTATAATGGTTGTGCGCCGTTGAATCTGTTGAGATTCTTAAATTTCTTTAGTCACTTTATTTAAAATATATGATGTATTATTATTTTGAAAAGTTAAACCTCTTTAAATTGAATGACCAAAGTCTAAATTGAAGCCTTAATTAATTGTGAAGGTTTAAAAATTGGGAAGCATATTGTATTGTGTACAAAATTAAATGAAAAGGTTGAGAAATTGTTGACCCGGCCAAAATCGATGATCAAATTTCAATTGAAGACTTCAGTTGAGTTAGTGATATAGTATATTCCTACAACGATCAAAACCAACTTCTGCACTGACAAAACGAGCAGACATTTATCATAAGGAAAACCAGTGCCAGTAAACATATCTAAAGGGAAAGGAAAATTTCCCTTTCCCTGTGAAGCAGAGCCGTAATTTTCAGACTTGCACAAACCAGTAGCTACACCTTGTTATCTATGACAAACTGTGAATAAAAAAAAATACAGACTGTTCAAACAGAATAATCAGTTGTCAAAGCCAACCAGTGTATAGCAGCTTATTTGGGATTGCTCCTCTGCCACATGAAATGGAAATGGATAAGAGGCTTGGGGATAGACGTGTTAAGATAGGGTTGCCAATATTGGTGGTGGTGAATTCAGGCTAATATTCTGAGACGCACACCATTCAGTGAAAATGAAGAAGACAATACAGAATGAAATTGTTGTACGGATAAACATGCACAAGGATGTCTACCGGTTAAACATGTCCAAATCTGTTTTTCTCCTTTTGACAATGCATGGATGATACAAAACAGGCATGTGAAGACTGGACATCTCCGCAGCAAACAATTACTGATTATATATGGATTTTACACCAGACTTTCACTGGCATAAGAAAAATTCAAGTAAAAGGGAACAGATCAACACATAAATCAGTATATACAGATCATTTTATCTTTCAGCCTCAAGTCCAGTTTCAGCAAAGGGAGTTAAGAGTTTCTAAATAAATAAAAATAAAGATTTGAGTACTCTATTGTATGTAACATGTATATAACATGTTATCCAATACAGCTGAAGCCTTATCCCTTTAAGAACCAAACTACATCAGTAATAGCCACTTATCATCAAAGGCTTCTTTGGCGACATAACAAAAACAATTTTAAGACGGTCAACATAAGGGAAACCAACACATCAGAAGCATGTATCCTCTGATAAACAATAACGCAATAGTTAAATATCATATCAAAGCCTCGGGACATCACAAATGAGCAAACTGATGGTCAAAGTAAATCTATCACTCTTGCAGAAGGATGTGTGCTTTGGCCCACCCTTAATCCTTAGAAGGGGAGCTAACTGTTAAGAACTGCTATGTTCAAAGAAGACCGATATCGTATTCCAAGAAAGAACAGTTCTGGCACACACACAAAAAAAAACAGTTCCATGTTGGGCTTTTACATGGGAAGTGACAAGCTACTAAACCTTTAGACCGACTGCTAATCAGGAATACACACAATGTTCTGTATTTAAGTAAACTCCCTCCTCACATGGAAGAAAGAATCTGCGGTACTAAGAACTAAGACTTGGAGACAGTTACAGAAACTTAGCTTCACTACCTTATCTCACAGTTTCATTACAGACTACAGCAGCAGCAAGAAAGCAGCAAGAAAGCAGCTTACCCAACAAGCAACTCAATGTGATCTTATGGAACAACAACAACAACAACCAAGCCTTTCAGTCCCAGACAAGTTGGGGTAGGCTAGAGTTGAAACCCATAAGATCTCGTAGCCAAGTCATGGCTCTGGAACGTGGATAGCTAACTTCCACGCACCCCTGTCCATGGCTAAGTCAATGTGATCTTATGTAACAAAGAGTAAAAATCATCTGTACAATGAAACCTTTAAATACAGATAAATGAGCATTGGTGGGCATTTTTTTATTGCATTTTCAGGTAGGTACAGCAACATAATTGCGGCCCATATCAAAAGCTAGCCTCAGATCTGAAGAAAACTAGATTACAGCGGGCTAACATTTTAGCCATTCCTGAGGAAAACTAGAACCAAGCATCATAATATAAAGTGGGTGTATGATATTCCTAGTTACTCACTGATGATATTCCCAGCATTGACTACTGAATACAAAGATTCCACTTCACCAACTAGGTATCAGTTCTCAGATAGTCTAATTTGGCACTGTTCCTCCTTTACAGTGCCAATTTATTGTCTCCCCAAAAAAAAAGCATGTCATTACATAGTGCCATCATCAACATTACCATCCAGCAGCACGAGTCGCCATTTTTGTTGTATATCTTTCTGTGCTATTGCAGATTATGTCATGCATATTGCGACAAGACCAAACATTATGTGAATTAAAACTGAAACGAAGTGTTAAAACTTATCAAAAGGAAACAAGTCCTTTCTCTTGGCTTTTTGGATGCAAATGCCCCAGTGTAAAATCTGTCAGATAAAGATACATGCATTGGTGCAAAACACGGCCTTTTTCAGAGATGCGGCTACTTTCTACCCATTTTCAGCTTAAAGCTTGGACATGCGTCTTTTATAAGCATAAAGAATAAAATCAATTAGAAAATAGAATCCAAGTAGAGATGACACCATTGCGCTATAGTTCAGGCAAGAGGATTACTGCACAGGTGCACAGCCTTTAGGAGCTGACAAGTTTCCAAACAACATCTCAATGAATATTTTTTCTGTTGTGAAACAAGTGTAGAAGTGAAGATATGAAAATGTTATGCAGCACTCTACGCTCGAGATGTGTCTAAGGTTGCTGTCATGCAAGGATATTGGTACATAAGTGCAAAAGAAGATTGGGTGCAACCTAACTACAGGAACTGCATAACTAGGAAATTTATGTCGAAGTGGTTATCACATGAATAGAAAATAGGACCATGTTTTTTTCTGATTTTAAAGGACAATGATATTTTTTTGATTTTAAAGGATAATGACCACGTCTGGTATATCATTGAAGACACTGCGATCAACCAATAAATATACATCATGGTACCGCATATCATTTTTTTTAGGAACGGTACATCATACCTTGGCTCTTAGCAAATTTGTAAGGACTTAAAAAACACACCGAACAATAAGTTGTTCAGCTTACAATATGCAAAGCAAAAAAGGTTCCTCCAACAACTACACATTATGTAAGAAGATCAAACATTATGTGGATTAAAACTGAAGAAAAAATGTCAAAACTTATAAAAAGAAAAAAGGTTTGTTCTCTCGGCTTTGATTGCAAATGCAGCACTATAAAAACTGTCAGATAAAGATATGTGCAGTGGCGCAACAGTGCATAATACGGCCTTTCTTGGAGATACGGCAACTTCCTACCCTTTTTAAGCTTAAAGCTTAGATATGCATCTTTTACAAGCATAAAGAATTGAATCCATAAGAAAATAATCCCTCCATCCCACAATATAAGACCGTTTCGCAAGCTAGCATAGCATGCAAAACGCTCTTATATTGTGGTACGCGGGGGGGGGGGGGGGGGGGGGGGGTAGAATCCAGGTAGAGATGATGCCATTGCGTTATAGTTTCAGGCAAAAGGATTACGGCACAGGTGCACGGCCTTTAGGAGCTGACAAGTTCCCAGACAACATCTCGATAAAAAGCTTTTCTCTGTTGGTAGAGGTATGAAAATGGTATGCAGCACGCTATCCTCAAGATATGTCTAAGGTTGCAGTCATGCAAGGATATTATTGTATCAGTGCAAAAGAAGATTGGGTGCAACCTACAGGAACTGCATAACTAGGAATTTTATTGTCAGCTATGTCGAAGTGGTTGTCACAAGAAAACAAAATAGGATCGTATTTCTTCTGGTTTTAAAGGATAACGATGGTGTCTGGTATTATCATTGATGACATTGTGATCGACAAATAAATATACACCTTGGTATCACATATATGGGCTCTTCAGAAAGTTGAAAAGTACTTTAGAAAAGCATCAAACAAATAAGTTGTTCAGCTTACAGTACGCAAAGTAAAAAGGTTCCTCAAACAACTACGCTTTAGTATACATATTACCCATGGAAGCTCTGAGAATCCTAGTTCAATAAGTGCAAAGTTACTTCGCATTTAGAGTCCAGCAAAACAAAGGGTAGTATAATTCGAAAGAATATACAAGAGCTCCTAAATAGCACATAGGACTAGGGTGAGTTTGCACAGGTTCAGGTGTTTAAGAGGTGTACAACACAGAAAAATATGTCTACATTGTTTCCCATTATGCTGGATTTATTCTGAAACAAATCCATGCAACGTCAAACTAGCTTCCTGTGTTTTCCGCCAAAAAATTATATAGCTTTCTATGGGTCAGGTTACATTCACTTCCTTCGAGCATTACCAATTACAATACGTGGCTGCGAGATTAACTGAAGCATGACAACTCTGAACATATTATGTCTTCCAAAGCAAGAAATGCTTAGCTCACAGCGTGATCATAGAGAACTATAAACTTTTGAAGCATGGTGCAAACTTGTGAATCACGTGTTGATTGGAGTGTAGAAGCAAACATTCATATCAGATTTGGCATTATGTTCAACAAAGTAATATAATTTGACTGAAAGAAACATAAACCGAAGTTCACCACAATGCCAGGTAATAGGTATACAGAGACTAATGGAGCAGACATAAGACACAACTCAGATCTCAGAGATAAATTATACAGCGAATCATGAAGTTACAGGTAGAGCTTCAAAGATGATCACGAAACGTTCATGTTACACACCAAATATGTCATAATGCGTAGGCCATAATTCACAAGCACCATAATAATTCATGTCTCTCAAGCAAATATATACATATACAGAGCAAACCACGAAATCACACTGCAACTTATTCCCACATTAACAGGAATTGAGAAGAACCAACTCACAGCGCATCCTCGCCCACGTGAAGCCCCATCAGTACTCTCGACGATACTCGCTGTAATCGTCCCTTGCGGCAGGAGCCACCTTCTCTGCCACCCTCTCTGCTGCCTTTTCCTCCTTATACTTCACACCTTCATCAATCGCAAGCGCCCCAACGCCCCCAGCAACTGCACCCACAGCAAGCCCAGTGCCTAATCCATACCTTTCGCTCGGAGGTGCCCCCTCAGTCCTTCCTCTTTGTTCATACTGCCCAGTCACAGCCTCAGTCCTTCCTTTTGGCTCATACTGCCCAGTCACACCTTCAGTCCTTCTCGGATCATACTGCCCAGTCACACCCTCAGTCCTTCCTCTTTGCTCATACTGCCTGCCGTACTCCACAGGTGCAGAGGGCCCTGTGGTGTACTCGTACTGAGATGGAGGCGGTGGCGGCGGCGCAGAGTAGTACCCACTAGGACGGTAGTACTGGTCTGAGCCGTACTGTGGCGGTGCCGAATAGGTGGGAGGCGGAGGGGCTGGGAAATAGTAGGGGGAGGAGGAAGGAGGCGGATACTGCGGCTCAGGAGGAGGAGGTGAGCGCTCGCGAAGGGCGACGCGGATGCGGAGCTTGCCCTGTGGGCGGCCGGAGGGGCGCAGGAGCGGGAGGGTGATGATCGGTGAGGCGGGGGAGTCGGAGCTAGGGTTAGGGCTAGCGGGGAAGAGGAGGTCGCGGAGAGGCGAGCGGGCGGAGCCGACGAGCGGCTTGGGCGAGTCGGATGGCTTGGAGTGGAACACGTCGAGGGAGAGGAGGAGCGAGGGGTCGTGCGGCGAGAGGTGGGGCGGGAGCTGGAGGACGATGCGCTCGTTCCACGCGGGCTTGCAGCCGCCGGCGTCGTCGGGGCGGGTGGCGGTGCGGCGGGAGGGATCTAGGTAGGCGACGGCGTAGGCGCGGAGATCGCCGCGGCGCCAGTTGACGTTCTTCAGGTGCTTGCCCGAGACGACGGTGACCTCCAGATCCATGGCCTTGGGGGGCGCCCCCGGCGGCGGGGGCATCGAAGGGGGCGGGGTCTGGTACTGCGGGTGGGGGTGCTGGTGCGGGGGGAGCGGGTGCTGCTGGAGCTGGTGCGGGTGGAGAGGGGACGGGGACGGGGACGGGGAAGCCATGGCGCGGGGAGCTCTGGCCTTCGCGCTTGCTGTGGGGGGTTGGTGATGAGTCGCTGATCTGATGACTCGCTGCTGAGGCGATCTGCTTGTTCAGAGCACCGTGACGTGACTTTTTTTTTTCGAGGCAACCTCGCATATTTTATATTTTATATACTCCCTCCGTTCGAAATTATTTGTCACATAAATGAATAAAAATGAATGTATCAAGAATTAAAATACATCTACATACATCTATTAATGACAAATATTTTCAGACGAAAGAAGTATTAAACAATAAAATGGAATACAGTTCCATACATATACTCCTATATGAAAACAATCAGAAATACCGGAACATGACAAGTGTTCAAAAAGTTTTATAGAAAAAAAAACTCACGCAAACTCATTGGAGTCCCTGCAAACAGCCAAATCTGAAACTGTTGTTATCATCAGCGTCGTCGAGACGTACATCGAGGAAAAAGGTCGAGAACCAACAAACCAAAATAGAGGCTAGCGTCGTAGCCTTGTAGGTGTTGTGAGCCGAAGACCGGACCTGCAGAACAGGCACTTGACGATGTAGTGCGTCAGTCGAGGATGTTCACCACACCAACCTGCATCCAGATCTGACACATCTCACCGTTATTGCCGGGGAAGAACACCAAATCCGTCATCGTCGGGCCACCAAACTTATACCCGCATCAATCTGTCCCACTTGTCGGCGCCACCAAGATAGGCGACAACCACCAGATAGAGGAAACATAGGGCCTACCTATCTAAACGAACAACAAACAGGCAAGCGAACCGTCTCAGCGGCGTCGTTGGAAAGAACGTCACTGCGGTAAGAAAGAGACCAATGCCATCTTATTCGACACAACACCAACCTCATCGAAATGGCGCTACTAGACAAAGACAAAGCCCTATACCTATGGACCAACAGAAAGAGGAATGGGAACCCACCCCCACCCTCTCCTCCAGCCGCCAGAGCAGCAGACGGAGGGGAGTGGAGATCACAGCCTCGCCGACGTTTGAAGGCGGGAAGGAACGATCGCCTTGACGTGATTTGGGCACAAAAATCTAGGAGTAATCTGCGGACCGGAGAATAGAGAACCCAAGTGGCATGTGTCTTTTTTTCTTGAGAAATCGACTAGCCTATGTCTAATGGGCCATTGGGCTTGGTTGCTTCTTTGAACGAGCCCGTTCCAAGGTAAAGAAGCCCTCACGAGAAAACAAAAGAGCAACATAATAATCTTTATTTTTCTCAAAACAAACAAACATAATAGGGAAAAGATTACATTCTATCGGCTGATCACGCGCGCCCGTCTGCCGGCTCCGTGGCCGTTCGATCATGTATTGATCAGACAGTCGACAGCGTCCCACGATTCGCCGAAGCCACTTTCGTTTTTCCTGCAGCTCACCTATTGTTTCAGGACAGTTTTCTGCAACTCACCTGTTGTTTCGGGATAGTTTGCCGAAGCCGCTTTCGTTTTTTCTGCAGCTCACCTATTGTTTCAGGAAAGTTTCTTGCAACTCACATGTTGTTTCAGGATAGTTTGCTGAAGCTGCTTTCGTTTTTCCTGCAGCTCACCTATTGTTTCAGGACAATTTTCTGCAACTCACCTGTTATTTCAGAATAGTTTGTCGAAACCACTTTTCATTTTTCCTGCAACTCACGTGTTATTTCCTAGCGTCGTTCGCCGCTAAGCCCGAGCTCCGGCCATGGCCATGGCCGCTGAGCTCCTGTTGGGGAACGTCGCATGGGAAACAAAAAATTTCCTACGTGCACGAAGACCTATCATGGTGATGTCCATCTACGAGAGGGGATGTGTGATCTACGTACCCTTGTAGACCGTACAGCAGAAGCGTTAGTGAACGCGGTTGATGTAGTGGAACGTCCTCACGTCCCTCGATCCGCCCTGCGAACCGTCCCGCGATCAGTCCCATGATCTAGTGCCGAACGGACGGCACCTCCGCGTTCAGCACACGTACAGCTCGACGATGATCTCGGCCTTCTTGATCCAGCAAGAGAGACGGAGAGGTAGATGAGTTCTCCGGCAGCGTGACGGCGCTCCGAAGGTTGGTGGTGATCTAATCTCAGCAGGGCTCCGCCCGAGCTCCGCAGAAACGCGATCTAGAGGAAAAACTGTGGAGGTATGTGGTCGGGCTACCGTAGAAAAGTCGTCTCAAATCAGCCCTAAAACCTCCGTATATATAGGGGGAAGAGGGGGAGCCTTGCCTTGGGGCTCAAGAGGCCCCAAGGGGGTCGGCCGAGCCAAGGGGGGAAGGTCTCCCCTTCCAAACCGAATCCAACTTGGTTTGGAAGGTGGAGTCCTTCTTCCCTTTCCCACCTCCTCCTTTTTTTTTCTCTTTGATTTTCTTCCTATGGCGCATAGGGCCTTCTTGGGCTGTCCCACCAGCCCACTAAGGGCTGGTGCGCCACCCCCAAGGCCTATGGGCTTCCCCGAGGTGGGTTGCCCCCCCGGTGAACATCCGGAACCCATTCGTCATTCCCGGTACATTCCCGGTAACTCCGAAAACCTTCCGGTAATCAATTGAGGTCATCCTATATATCAATCTTCGTTTCCGGACCATTCCGGAAACCCTCGTGACGTCTGTGATCTCATCCGGGACTCCGAACAACATTCGGTAACCAACCATATAACTCAAATACGCATAAAACAACGTCGAACCTTAAGTGTGCAGACCCTGCGGGTTCGAGAACTATGTAGACATGACCCGAGAGACTCCTCGGTCAATATCCAATAGCGGGACCTGGATGCCCATATTGGATCCTACATATTCTACGAAGATCTTATCGTTTGAACCTCAGTGCCAAGGATTCATATAATCCCGTATGTCATTCCCTTTGTCCTTCGGTATGTTACTTGCCCGAGATTCGATCGTTAGTATCCGCATACCTATTTCAATCTCGTTTACCGGCAAGTCTCTTTACTCGTTCCGTAATACAAGATCCCGCAACTTACACTAAGTCACATTGCTTGCAAGGCTTGTGTGTGATGTTGTATTACCGAGTGGGCCCCGAGATACCTCTCCGTCACACAGAGTGACAAATCCCAGTCTCGATCCATACTAACTCAACTAACACCTTCGGAGATACCTGTAAAGCATCTTTATAGCCACCCAGTTACGTTGTGACGTTTGATATACACAAAGTATTCCTCCGGTGTCAGTGAGTTATATGATCTCATGGTCATAGGAACAAATACTTGACACGCAGAAAACAGTAGCAACAAAATGACACGATCAACATGCTACGTCTATTAGTTTGGGTCTAATCCATCACATGATTCTCCTAATGATGTGATCCCGTTATCAAGTAACAACACTTGCCTATGGCCAGGAAACCTTGGCCATCTTTGATCAACGAGCTAGTCAACTAGAGGCTTGCTAGGGACAGTGTTTTGTCTATGTATCCACACAAGTATTGTGTTTCCAATCAATACAATTATAGCATGGATAATAAACGATTATCATGAACAAAGAAATATAATAATAACTAATTTATTATTGCCTCTAGGGCATATTTCCAACAGCTCCCAGCTCTTGAGCTTCTCCGCTCGTCGCAGTAGCCTCATCGCATTTGCCGCACTTCCCTGAGCCTGTAGCTGCCTCCAGCTCCTCCCCTCGTTGCCCCTAGTGACAGGCCCGACCTAGCCGAGCTCCGGCCGCCGACTCTAGCGTCGTTGCCGTCGTCTCCGGCCATCCCTCAGACCCCGAGGACCCCCATCCGATGCGGATGAGTAGGGGCTACGCCCCAGTGGCCTCAGGTGCCGCCCCCGTGCCCGGCAACGCGTTCTCCACCACGACAAGAGACGTTGTTTTAAAAATTGTTTCCACAACGCATCCGTTGTTTCTGCAACTAGACCGTTGCTTCAGGAATTAATTGGTCGGGGGAAACGACTAAGCTGCGTGCTAGCAGGTAGATCGTACGGCTACGAGCGCGTACATCGGACGGTCATTCGGATGGCAGGTGTTTAGTATGGATCTGCCGATGGACGCCTAGCTGTTCCCAACATAATAACCTTTCTTTTTCTCAAAACTAACAAAAATAATAACCTTTCTTTTTCTCAAAACAAACAAACATAATAACCTTTCTTTTTCTCAAAACTAACAAAAATAATAACCTTTCTTTTTCTCAAAACAAACAAACATAATAACCTTTCTTCCTCATAATTGTCAGTGATAAAAAATAATTGCCACTGAATCAAGGAATCAGATGGATGAGAAACAAGAAGGAACGGAATCTTGTGTCTGCGCAATTGAAATCATGTGATGAACGGAGGACCATGGGATTTTCGTTGAGCGGTAATAGTTATGGAGGAATATGATGGCCTATCTAATTTCAAGGATTATAAATTGGATCGGATCCCTGTGTGGGCTCAGATTATGGGTATCCTTGAGGCTGGCCATAGTGAAGAGTATCATATAGTAGTATCATGCATATGATATTATTATATGATACTACACTTATAGTGCATAGTATCATAAACTAGTATCATAGATGACCTCATTTACTGATATGCATGACACATAGTAGCATAGCATTTAATATATTATGGTATCTACCTATGTTACTCTAACCCTCTCTCTCTTCTTTAATTGTCTGTTACATTAACATATTTGCTATTTCCAAGTGCTAAGATATGGAGATGGATGCTAGAGGTCTTGATGGAGCGATCATACCTACGGCACGGAAACGCCTCATTGCACAGGATGGAACTGTTGCATCGTCACCTGTGGTTCCCTCCCAAACTCCACCGGCGGGGTTTTCCAATGACAAGGTACATCTGTTGGAGAACATTGCTACATATTTAGTGGACAAATCTTTGCTCGGTTCTCCACAGAAAATTCACGATAACAAGAGGTCGAGATTTGAGTCGAGCACTTCGGTTCGGAACACAAATGATTTTTCAGCGACTCCCCTCGAGGGTGATCGTCGGACACAATGAAAACAGTATGTTGAAACTGCCGCAGTATGGCCAGTAACGAGGCAGTATGGGCTCTTCTGGATATCCAAAAGCAGTGGGGGTGAGATGTGTTTTTTCTGACCGAAACACATTTGAATACAGCTAGGGTAAAAAATTTGATGAGGAAGCTAATTAGCTAAAGATGGATCATGTTGAGGTGGCGGAGAGTTTTGGTGCCATTGGAGGTCTCTTATTCCTATGGCGCAATCCTTGTGTAATAGAGGTCCTCGAAAATCAAAGAATTTTATTGATGTAATGGTGGGTGCTGCACCGGATGAAATCTGGAGATTCACTCGTTTCTACGGTGAGCCCAAATGGGAAGATAAATCTTTGACATGGGGTTATCTTGGGAGTCTATACCTTGAGGCTTCACTCCTTTGGGTCGTTGTAGGTGACTTTAGGCCTCCTTTGGTTCATAAGATAGAAATTTCATAGGAATAGCAAAGTCATAGGAAGTGAGATGACATGTCATTTAATGCATAGGATAGAAATTTTTTCATTGAGTCTAGGCTAATATATTTTTTCCTTTAAAATGTGAAGGATTGATTCATATCCTACATAGGAATAGGTATCTAATCCTACAAACCAAAGAGCTTCATAGGAATTTTTCCTTTAAAAAACATATCCTTTGATATTCCTACAAGATTCCTACGAACCAAAGGTTAATGAGATTTTATACTCCCATGGGAAGGAGGGTGGTGCTCTGAGACTAGTTCGTACGTTGCAAAAATTTCGAGACACTGTAGATGACTCTGAGCTGGATGGCATGAGCTTCATAGGAGAGCAATTCACTTGGAGGCGAAGGCGGATCAGGGAACGACTAGACCGAGCGGTCTCCAATGCGTGATTTCATGAACTATTCCCAAATGTGAGGATCATAAGTGCTCCACATTCGAAGTCTGGTCACCGGCCTGTAGTTCTGGAAACTGAGGGGGGGGGACAGACACCTTGCTTGAGAAAGGATAATTCCAACAACAGTTTGAGGCGCATTGGCTAAAGGATAAGGAGATGGTGGATAGGATGACTTATGGATGGTCGCAAACCTCGAGTAGCTTGTCTTTCGCACAGCGAACAACAACGGTTCATCAAGAACTCCATCACTGGGATAGAAAGGTGTTGAAACCACCATAGGGCCACCTTAAAAGGTAAAAGGAGGAGTTGGAATTGTTGCGATCGGACCCTCACATTGATGAGTCGGCAGATCGGCAACGACTTTTGTGTTCAAAGGGCTTGCGCAAACTGGCTCAAATTCGGCGACCGAAATACAAACTTTTTCAATAATTTTGCTTCGGCTAGAAAAAAGAGGAATTCTATAAGGAGACTCATGGATGCCAATGGTGATTGGAAAGAGGATAATGAGGCTATGAAGACCCTGATTGATAGCTACTTCTAGCTTTTGTTCACAGCTGAGGTGCATGTACCGAACCCGGAGGTGCTTGAAAAAGATAAAACCAAAGGTAACATCATACATGAAAGAGACACTTTTGGCACCTTATACTGAGGTGGAAGTGAAGAGAGTATTATTTAGTATTGGGGACCTAAAGGCTCCTAGGCCTGATGGTCTACATGCAATTTTTTACAAAAAAATGGCATCTGATTGGTGATGATCTAGTTGTGGAGGTCCTTAATGTTGTTAATAGTGGTGTCACTCTCTAGGGATGGAACACTACTACAATTGTTTTGATTCCAAAAGTTGATACACCTGAGGATGTTGCACAATTCAGACCAATAAGCCTCTGTAATTTTGTCTACAAAGTCATAGCGAAGATGTTGGCTGCTAGAGTTCAAATTTTCCTCGTGGTGGAACAATGATGTCCAGAAGGCAATTAAGGGGAAGAAAGATTGTTTCAGATGCCTATATTTGGATAGGAGTGCAAACAACATAGAGAAGTACAAGATGACAAAGAAGGCCGTAAATCATGTTGTGAGTGAAGCAAGGGGTCGGGCGTATGAGGACCTCTACCGACAGTTAGACACGAAGGAATGCAAAATGGACATCTATAAGATGACCAAGATCCAAGAGAGGAAGACGAGGGATGTTGACCAAATCAAGTGCATCAAGGATGGATCAGATCAACACCTGGTGAAGAACGAGGAGATTAAGCATAGATGGCACGAGTGCTTTGACAAGTTGTTCAATGGGGAGAGTGAGAGCTCTACCATTGAACTGGACGACTCCTTTGATGTTACTAGCAGTCGTTTTGTGCGGCGAATTCAAGAGTTGGAGGTCAAGGAGGCTTTAAAAAGGATGAAAGGAGGCAAGGCGATGGGCCGTGATTGTATCCCATTGAGGTGTGGAGAGGCCTCGGGAACATAGCGATAGTATGGCTAGCCAAACTTTTCAACCTCATTTTTCGGGCAAACAAGATGTCTGAAGAATGGAGACGGAGTATATCAGTACCACAAGGGGGATGTTCAAAGTTTTACTAATTACCATGGAATTAAACTGATGAGCCATACAATGAAGCTATGCGAGAGTCACTGATCACTGCTTAATAAGAATGGCAAGCGTAACCAAAATTCATTTTGGTTTCATGCCTCGGAGGTCGACCATGGAAGCCATTTTCCTCGTCCGGCAACTTATGAAGAGATATAGGGAGCAAAAAAAGGACCTGCATATAGTGTTCATTGACTTGGAGAAGGCCTATGATAAGATATCGCGAAATGTTATGTGGTGGGCCTTGGAGAAACACAAAGTTCTGCCAAAGTACATTACCCTCATCAAGGACATGTACGATAATGTCGTGACAAGTGTACAAACAAGTGATGGCGACACTGATGACTTCCCGATTAAGATAGGACTGCATCTGGGGCCAGCTTTGAGCCCTTAGCATTTTGTCTTGGTGATGGATGAGGTCACAAGGGATATACAAGGATATATCCCATGGTGTATGCTCTTTGCGGATGATGTGGTGCTAATCGATGATAGTCGAACGGGGGTTAATAGGAAGTTGGAGTTATGGAGACAAACCTTGGAATCGAAAGATTTTAGACTTAGTAGGACTAAAACCGGGTACATGAGGTGTGCTTTCAGTACTACTAGGCATGAGGAGGAGGAGGAGGATGTTAGCCTTGATGGGCAGGTGGTGCCTCGGAAGGACACCTTTCGATATTTTGGGTCAATGTTGCAGAAGGATGGGGATATCGATGAAGATGTGAACCATCAAATTAAAGCTGGATGGATGAAGTGGCACAAAGTTTCTGGCATTCTCATGACAAGAGAGTATCATAAAATCTAAAAGGCAAGTTCTATAGTACGACGGTTCAACCCGTAATGTTGTATGCCACCGAGTGTTGGCCGACTAAAAGGCGACATGTGCAACAGTTAGGTGTGGCGGTGTGATAGCCTAGCTTATTAGGAATGATAGACTACTCATATCAATAAAAAATTCCTTCTTTTTTGGGAGCCCATTCAAACGGAACGGCTTGGAGTAGTTCTAGGATAGGTGATCGACCGGAAAGTTGATCCTGGGTGCGCATGAGTGAGGACAAAGTACGCAGAAAAGACTAGTATTGATATGTGGGGCCAATCTAGATTCCGTCAGGAGTAACGACCGAGGGCGGGTGCGTCGGAGCGTTACAAGTTGGTATCAGAGCCGACCCTCGCGGTTACACGGATGTTTGTGGATAGGTGTGCGGTCATATTGCTCATGAAGTTTGCGACCCGTCATGGCACATAACATGGCACATGTACTGGACTGGATGCATAAACGTTTGTGCCAAGAGGGAACGCTTCTGTGGCCCGACGAGGACGTCGGTTCCTCTGAGTGGTGGTGTATGTGATAGCCTGGCTTATTAGGGATGATAGACTACTCATATCAATAAGGAATTCCTTTTTTTCGGGAGCCCATTCGAACAAAACTCCCAGGTTAAGCATGCTCGGCTTGGAGTAGTTTTAGGACGGGTGACCGACCGGGAAGTTGATCCCGGGTGCGCATGAGTTGGGGTAGCGCCGATTGAAGAGAAGCTTGTCCAACATCGTTTGAGATGGTTTGAACATATTCATCGCAAGCCTCCAAAAGACCGAGTGCATAGCGGACGGCTAAAGCATGCTGATAATATCAAAAAAAAAGGCTAGGGTAGACCAAACTTAACATGGGAAGAGTCCATAAAAAGAGATCTGAAGGACCGAAGCATCACCAAAGAACTAGCCATGGATAAGGACGCGTTGAAGCTTTCTATACATGTGCCAGAACCATGAGTTGGTAGTGAGATCTTATTGGTTTCACCCCTAGCCTACCCCCAACTTGTTTGGGACTAAAGGCTTTGTTATTGTTGTTGTTGTTGTTGTTGTTGTTGTACTCACTGTGTTTTTGTTCGAGGTCGTATGATTACAGATAGCGTAATTGTTTGCTTATGAATGTCTTCACGCTATGAAAAAGAAGAAGGGAAAAGTTGGAAACTGTGCGGTTAAGCTGGATATGCAAAGGCATATGACCGCGTGGATTGGGTCTTTCTAGAAGCTATGCTACTTAAACTTGTTTTTGATGTACAGTGGGTTCATCTCATCATGACATGTCTTACCTCACTTCAGTACAAAGTGAGTTTAACTCAAATGAGACATATGTGTTCTCCCTCATGAGAGGCTTGAGATAGGGCGACCCATTATCACCCTATCTATTCCTGTTATGCGTGGAAGGTTTACCGACACTGATTGCTCATGAAGAGGAGAATGGGCAGCTCAAGGAGGACTGTGTGTGTAGGGACTCCCCTTTTATTTTCCACTTATTATTTGTTGATGATTCGTTGATTTTAATTAGGGCAGATGCTATGAATGCTATTGCATTGAAGATGATATTGGATGACTATTGTGAGGACAGATGGTGAGTGCGGCAAAGTCCTTCACTTATTTCAGCCCCAATACAAAAGTGAAGGAGAAAGTGGATGTTTGTCGGATTTTGGATATTATGACGAAATCTCTCTGACAAATATTTGGGACTGCCTTATATGTTTGGTGTTGACCGTGTCGATTGCTTCAAACATCTCATAGAAAGAATTCATAAATTAGTCAATGGATAGAAAGAAAGGACTTTATCCTATGAAGGTAAGGAAGCTCTAAGTAAAGCGCTGGCTCAAGCCATCCCGACTTATGCGATGGGGATATTCAAATTTCTAAAGAAAATATGCAAGGGAATCAACGATGCCATATCACATTTCTGATGGAGTGACGAAGAAGACTAACATAAGATGCATTGGTTCGCGTGATGAAAAATGTGTGTTCCAAAGAATTGGAGGGGTATGGTGTTCTGTGACATACATAGTTTTAATTTGGCCATGTTAGCCAAAAAAGTGTTGGCGCCTCATTGATAATTATGATTCCTATTGTGCAAAAGTTTTCAGAGCTAAATACTGTCCCTCCGGTGACCTTTTAAATTGTGCACTTAAAAAAAGGATCGCCGTATGTATGGCAAAGCATATGGCCAGGCATTCAACCTTTCAAGAAAGGTTGCATTTAGAGAGTTGGCAATGGTATGAAAATCAACATACGGGAAGTCTGTTAGATCCCAAGTAGTACCTCAAGAAAGATCATTACTGTTCATAATAATTATGTTTTGACAATGGCAGAATGAACTAATAAACCCAGCCACGGGTGATTCGGATGAAGAGCTATTCCGGGACAACTTCTGGACTATTGACGCAAAAAGGAATTTTTTTTCGCTTCAAATTCCTATCTATCAGCGCGAAATAGAGGACTACGTCGCTTGGCATCTTAGAACATCTCCAACGGCGGCGTAAAAAAACGCTTGCGCGCGGTAAACTGTAGTTTTAGCGCGCGTGGGACGAAATCACGCGCTTCAGCGGACACGGGAAACTAGCGCGTGGTAAACTATTTTGCGCGCGCGGGAGAAAGCGGGCTGCCGCGTGCTAGATTTGACGCACCGCTTTCAGCGCGCCTATAAAATGCGGCGCTCGCCACACGGCTTCCCATAGCCATGCACCCTCTTCCCGCTCCCTCTGTCGCTCCCTCTGTCGCTCCCTCGCCGCCGCTCCCTCTGCCACCATGCCGTCGCGCCGCTGTGGATCCTCGGGTTACCGCAGCGTCCGCGAGCGCCCCATCGGCGTCTACTACGCCGAATCAGGTCCGGCAACGTGCGCCTCAGCCTCGGCACCTTCGAAACCGTGCACGAGGCCGTCTGCACGTACAACGCGGCGGCGTGGCGCCTAGGGAGGCCTCGTGCGCAGATGAACTTTCAGGATGTCTACACGCGCGAGCAGGCGCACGACCTCGCCCCTCCACCACGTCTGATATCAGACCAGGACCGTCAGGAGCACCGTCGGCAGCAGTGCTGGCTCCTCGTCGCCGAGGAGGACGAGCGAGCCATGGCGGAGTGGCGCCAGCGCCACCCGGAGGACGTCGCTGCCGAGAACGCCTTTTGGGCGGAGAGGACGGCAAGGTGTCGCGAGGAGCGGCAGGATATGCGTCGGCGCAAGTTACTCGCTATATCGCAGTGCGTGGCTGTCAACAGCGATATGACGTCCATCTTCACTTCTAACGATGAACGTTGGGAAGACGCATGGCTATCTACCTCGGACAGCACCCACGGTGACGACTCGGAGTAGTTTTATCTATCTATGTAGTTTTATCGTGTTGGACTAGTTTTATTATCTACATTATCGTGTTGGACTAGTTTTATTATCTATATTACCATGTTGGACTAGTTTATTATCTATATAAATGAATTATGTATCAAATCTATGCATATATTTTTAACGTGTTGGACTAGTTTTGCGTTTTAATTTACAGCGTCTATTGGAACACCGCGTGCGCACTAAAATATGTTGCGGCCGGCGTAGCCTCCCGGCCCAGGCACGGAGGCTATACGGGCCGGCCCGTAGGCACGTCAGGCCCACTAGCCTGTTAGTTTTTTTTTTATATTTTAGGCTGTTATTTATCCTAATTTTGACCTGGTAGGCTGTTTTTGGGCCGACTTTAGTATATTGGGCTGTGTTTTGGACCGATTTTGATCTATTAGGTTATTTTTATTATATATATATATATAAATAAATAATAAAATGGTAAACGGGTCGTGCCGTGCCGACCCGCGTACCCAGCCCTCATGCCCAGGCACGGCCCGAGGCGAGCCACGTATCGGGCCCGGTCCGTGGCGTGCCTGGCTGGCGTGTTTTCAGGCCGGCCCAGAAAGCACGGTCCGTTTGGCCAGCTTTGACTTTGGGGAATGAAGGTTCCAAGTAAAATAAAAAAATTCCTTTGAAGATGCTTACATAATGCGCTACCTTGCTGCTGTGTACTAGCGAACAGGCACATATCTCGCTCTGGCCAGTGTCCAATATGTTCAACGCATGCAGAGGATATACTTCCTTCCTTCCTAAATATAAGTCCTTTTAGACATTTTGCTAAGAAACTATATACAAAGCAAAATAAAAAATGAATGAATCTATATTCTAAAGTATATCTATATACATCCGTATGTTGTCCCTAGTGAAATGTCTATAAAGACTTAGTATTTAGGAAGGGAGTAGCTCACATGGCCTTTAAATGCAATAATCGTGCACAGGAAGTTTGGGCGGGGCTAGTTCTAATAATCGTGCACAGTAATAAGAAGCGTGGCTGTACAATGTCGTATCGGCAGAAGCGGCTGCTCTGGTTGAAGGTTTGAAACTTGCCAACTACTCCCTCCATCCGGAAATACTTGTCATAGGAACATCCATTTTTATACATTTGTGCGACAAGTAATTCCGAACGGAGGGAGTACTATATTGGATGCCATTCTATCTTAGTGCAGATGGATAATATGACTGTAATAGAAGCTCTCCAGCATAACTCCGGTCAATCAATGGTAGCAGCTCCGATCATTGATGAATGCAGAACACTGCTAAACGACTTCGGGAAGGCCTTGATAGAATATTGTAATCGTGAATCTAATATGGTAGCTCATGTGCTAGCTCAGAATGGAAGCATTGATCCCCCAAATTTGTGGCTGGACTCGCCTCCTGGTTTTATTCTTGAACCTTTAACGGACAATGCAAGTGTTGTTTAATTTTAATAAAGCTAGCCGTAAAGACCTTTCCCTAAAAAAAAAGAGCGGACAGAATTTCAAAAAAAAAAAGGGGAACAGAAAGAAACCCGAGGAATCTGAAAACAATGCTGTCAATTAGTACAAACAAACAGCATGACCTCAAAAAAAAAAATTAACTATCAATCTTATTCAATACCAAGCACAGCAATGAAAAGAGAAAATCCTAAATTAATGTCAATGCATAACGGGAATCAATTAAAAGGGAAGTCCGGTGCATGTAGCTCCTGCTTGCGCAGAGTCCAGGGAAGGGTCCGACCATATTGGGTCTATTGTATGCAACCTTTCCCTACATTTCTGCAAGAGGCTGTTTCCAGGACTTGAACCGCAAAAATCTTATTGACCAAAATATACATCCATTGAAAAGAAATAAAACAATGTCACTTGACATACCAATCAGAGTTATTGCATGACAAGCAAAAGAGACTTGCCTTCCATTTTGTAGCGTTGCACCATTGTAGCTCCATGTATCAGTGCACCCACCGTTTCTACTGCCATACTCTCAAAAGGATCAGAACCTTCAGAACCTCCAGGCTCCAGCAACACATGCTCCAAATTTATGACCAACCTGAGCAGATATTTAAAGCCTTAAGGGCATGTATATATTGGCAAGAGATGAACGGACATCGACAACCAGAGGATTAGTTGTAGAGAAACAAAATCTTGTATTTCAGCGCTGTCCACTAATATTCATATCATTCAGAATGTATATCCTAAACTTCAGAATCCTAGCAAGAGTTGGGCGAAAAATGCTAGTCCATCACTTATAGAAGGCAATGGTTTGTTTGAGTTTCATAGTGAATGCGTTTATTCTGGAGAATCAAGGACCCGGCAAAATTAATGATTTCCAGAGTACAGGTCAAATTGGCGCAGACTAGCTGAAATTCAAATAGTCAATTCAATAGCCTGTCCCTCGGTTGAGTAGACCCAAACATGCTGACTTCAAAAATTCCATAAACCAAGTATACAGATCTTGTTCCTGACAGCAAATGGAAAAGATACGCATAGTTAAGTGCTCCTATCACCAATAATCACGGCAGGAGCATTTCCCATCTCTGAAATGGTGAAAGCGGCTTACATCTCTGACCACAATCTCTCGACCAGTGACCTGGGACATCAACTTAATAGCAACATGGCAGTCATCACACACACGTAGATTCTTCATTACTCGGATAGGAACTCCTCCAGGTAAGCTCAGAAACGCAAATGCTATCGCCAATTTCTCACTGTGGTGAGTTAAACTAACTTCTTTCTCCTCATCCTCCATATCATGGAACACCATGCTCATGTCTGGTGCATAGCCACATTGCCTGATTTTGGCCATCATTTCTTCCAAGTACTCATCGATCTCTCCTTGCCTTGGATGGGATTTATCTCCTGTGCAGAACTGATGCACTTGACCCTTAAGCTCTACCCAACTGACACCAGGTTCCTTTCTCACGTTCTTCTCCCTCATGTTTTTCCTTACCTCGCTGACATCTCCCCATCTCCTGCTGGTAGCTCGAATATTTGATAGCAGAACATAAGGCGCAGAATCTTGAGGGTCAAACTCAATGACTCGTTCTGCTATCCGCTCGGCCATGTCAAAATTCTTCTGGGTTTTACAAGCAGATAGCAGTGTCTTCCATACGACCCCGTCAGCACGTACAGGCATTGACAAGATAAGGGCCTCTGCTTCATTCAGACAACCTGATCGCCCAAGAAGATCCACAATACAAGTGTAGTGTTTCACACTTGGTTGCAGCCCATAAGCCTTGGTCATAAGCTCAAAGAACTCCAAGCCTTCGTCTTTCAGACCACTATGGCTGCACGCATATAGCAGGGCCAAGAAAGTAACCTCATTAGGTCTTGCCCCTGCATCCATCATCTGTTTAAACAGCTCAACTGCTTTATGTCCTTGCCCATGGAACCCACAAGCTGAGATCATTGCACTGAGAAGAAAAAGATCCAATCCACAATAACCAGAGTAAACTCTTTCCGAGTCACCTAAGCAACCGCATCGAGAGTACATATGCACGAGGCAAGTAATGACTGGAATAACCTTGTCAACTCCAGCCTTGATAACCTGTGCATGAACTTGCTGACCTTGTGCGAGAGCTGCCAAGTCTGAGCAACAGCTAATAACACTAACAAATGTGACCACATCAGCCGCTAGCCCAACACCTCTCATCATGGAGAAATACTCCAATGCTCCCTCGGAGTCTCCATGCTGCGTCCTACCAGTGATTGTGGTATTGAATGACACAACTGTAAGAGAAGGAAGCGCTTTGAGAACGGACTCTCCTTCTGCAAGGCACCCACACCGCATGTACATGTGAGCCAAGGAGTTCCCAACACACATGTCAATGTCCATTCCACACCTGACGACATATGCATGGACCTGGCGTCCAGAGACAAGATCGGAGAGCCCAGCACAGCACCTGAACACGCTCCCAAGGCCGAACTCATCAGGATGCAATCCCTCCCTTCGCATGGCAAGGAAGAACCCCAAGCTGTCCTCGTCAAGCCCTGCATTGGTGAGCCCAGCGACCATGGCATTCCAGGTGGCGACATTCCTCGTGGGCATTTCGTCGAACAGCTTCCGAGCGCTTCCAAGGTCACCGTTCTTGATGTAACCCCCGATCAGAATGTTCCAGGACATGACGTTCGGCTTGGGAATTCTCTCGAACAGCCTGCACGCAGTGGGGAGGTCTCCAAGGTCCGCGTAGGCGAGCATGAGGTTGTTGGTGGTGAAGCGGTCGGCGGCGGCGCCAGAGGTGGCGGCAAAGGCGTGGAGCTGGTGGAGGAGCGGGATGGCGCGGCAGGCTCGGAAGACGTGGGCGAAGAGGTTAGGGTCCGACCAGAGGACGTCCCGGAAAGGGTGGTGGAGGGCATCCTTGAGGCGGCCGCTTGAGCAGAGACGGATGAACTCACCCTTGGCTTCCGGTGCCCCGGTGGTGAGCGTCTTCAGCGCCGGCCTGGCCATGCGGATGTGGCCGTGCGACCGCTCGCGCTACGACGCCGCCAAGCCGGTGGCCTGCGCGGCCCCCGAAAGCATGGCGAATTTGGAATTCTGGATACCGCGACTTGCAATGCAACAAATCGAACACCTCGACGGCATGTACGCGCGGCAATAAGTTCTACGGCGTCATTTCCCTAAAAATAATATGGGAGACGCTACGCGTCCACGGATACGTAAGAAATATCCACCATCGTTATAGCCGTTCGATGTAAGCGATGTCGTCCGTTTGATTCGATATCTTCCGACCAAGTAGAACCTGAAACTGCTGCTCAGTTTCAGAAACTAACAGGCTGTTGCGGTTCCGACAGACTGTGCGCCACGCAGCCACCGCGGCGCCGCCCGCAGCCACCGCCTCCAACCACCGCGGCGCCGCCCCGGTAGCAACTGCTCCAACCACCGCGGCCCCGACAAACCTACGCCGCCCGCAACCTGCCTGAACTCCATGGCGCACCACATCGCGCGCCAGATGGTCGGATCGGACGCCAACCTAGCTGACCGAGCACGACCATCTTTCTCAGCTCCAAGCGCCTTCGGGGAGCTTCCGCCGCGAGCTGGATCTTCAAGTTGGTTCACAAATCCTTCGGTGGTGTTTCCTGAACCCACATCGAGCAGATCCCGTCAACAAAATTCGGTGAGACATCCAGTTTCTGAAACTGTAGCTCTGATCCAAAGTGAAAGAATGAACACCTGTGTGTTTCTGAACCTGTTCCCGAACCTGCCTAGTTTCTGAACATGTTCCTGAACCTGCCTAGTTTCTGAACTTGCTTAGTTTCTGAACCTGTTCCTGAATTTTTTTACTAGTGAAAGAATGAGCATGTTTCTAAACTTAGTTGCAGAAACAACTGCCTAGTTTCTGAAATTAGTTGGAATAACAGAACAATGAACCTGTTCCTCTCAAAAAACAGAGCAAAAATGAGCCTCTATGGCTTCTGAAAACAATTGTCTAGTTTCAGAAACATAACCTGAAAAAATTGACTGTTTATTTGCCCCTCTGCTCCCAATTTCAGTTACTATTGATTTTGATTTTGTTCCAACTATCATATGTGATTTTTGAAGTATGATGTGACTGTTGCACAATAATTGTGTTGCAGGAAAATGTAACTGAAGGTGAAGGAAGCTATGTCGAAGATTCAGAAGGTTTGTTGTTTGCTGAAGATGCAAGCCAATATGATTCAGATGATGGAGATGTTTCTTCGCAGCCGCTGCCGCCCTATGTTGGGATGGTGTTTGACACAGTTGACGATGCTCGCAAATTCTACAATGACTATGCCTTCAAGTTAGGGTTTGGAACGCATATATCTACTTCAAAATTCACGCAGAAGAGAGGTCAAAAGAAAGAGGATGCAACCCTCATAAAAAGGGTCTTTGGATGTGTGCATGCTAGAAAGCCCGTTAAAACGGAAACCAACAACAGTTCAGAGAGCATTGCAACTGGAACCAGCAACTCTAGTAGGCAGCCTAGTGAGGGGATGGATGTCACAAGAAAACGTTAAAAAAACAGAATGCTCCGTCATGATTGTAAGGCACATATGATTGTTGGGCTAAGGGAGGGGAGATGGACAGTGACTTGTTTTGTTGCGGAGCATACACATCCGATGATGGATTAGCCGGAGCGTGTTAGGTACTACCGCTCGCACCGCAGCATACCCAGCGAGGATTACCAACTGTTGTTGACGCTGCATGATGTGAACCTCTCCAATTCAGAATGCATGAGCGTCCTTGGCAGGATCCATGGAGGTGACACTAGGATACTCCCATATGTGAAAAGAGATGTTACAAATGAACGTGCAAAGCTCCGCAGAGGGTTAACATTTCGAGACATGGATATGACAGTGAAGTATTTTGAGAGGAGGAAGGGTGAGAATCCAGAGTTTTTCTTTGCGAAACAGCAAGATCCTGCAACAAACTCAGTGACTGCATTGTTTTGGGTTGATGGGAGAACAAGGGCGTTGTACCCGAAATACAAAGATTGTGTATTCTTCGATACAACATTCTGCACAAACAGATACGACCTGCCATTTGCTCCTATAGTTGGTGTAAACAACCACCTCCAGACAATTGCACTAGGATGTGCCCTGTTGCCGGATGAAACTATTGACACATTTAAGTGGGATTTCCAGCAGTGGATGGTTGCGATGGATAACGAGCATCCTACCAACATCATGACTGACCAGGACCAAGCGATGGCAACAACCATTGATCAAGTGTTCCCGAACACTTGCCATAGGTGTTGCAAGTTTCATGTGCTTAGCAATGCACGGTCCAAGTTGGGAAGGCTATTGAGCAGAGATGGGGCTTTTGCAGATGTGTTTTGCACTTGTATCAACCAATCCGAAACCGTGGAGGAATTTGAGGAAACATGGTAGCACATGTTGCATTGTTTTGAAGTTGCAGAAAATAGACACCTCAAAAATATGTGGCGAACAAGGCACACGTGGGCTCCAGCATATTTCAAGGACAAATTCTTCCAGTTCACGAGCACAACAGGCAGGTCTGAGGGTCTCAACTCATATTTTAAGACCCTGATTCGACCAGCTGATTCCGTTTGGAGATTTGTGCAACAATATGAAATGTGTCAAGAAACTATGCTTGATCGTGAGGACAATGCTGGATTCACTGGTGAAACAACAGCTCCGCCTCTATACTCTCGGTAGGCACACTTTTGAGCTTTGCCCAAAATTCAAAAACAAAATAAAAATGTTGTTGTTGACCTATTTCTTTTTATGTTCTTGCAGCTACAACATCGAGCGCCAAGCTGCTGCGTACTACACCCGCACTGTCTTCGGTAAGTTTCAGAAACAGGTGACAGCATCTACTGGCTTCATTGTCAACCAAGACACTGACTACCAAGGGCAAGGTGTCGTGTTTGAGCTGAAAGCAACATCCTATGAGAACCCGAAGCTGTATTCTGTGCATGTTGTGAAGGATGAAGGGTTGTTTGAGTGCAGCTGCCACTACTTTGAGATGAATGGGCTGATTTGTGCACACATAATAAGGGTGCTGGTTCATCTCAATGTGCAAGCAATTCCACAACAATACTTATTGGAGAGGTGGTCCGAAGCAGCCACTACAAGCATGGGTAGGACTGGCAGGTTGCTGGACTTTGGGCACCCCTCGACAAACACACTGAAATACAACTCCTTGTGTCGAAGGTTGACATGGCTTGCCTCTAATGCATGTTGCAATGATGATGCCTATAGAATATTGGATGATGCAATTAAAGCCCTTGAGCCTGCCATAGCAGCGGCCAAGAGAGGAGCCATGCCTGATCAACAAGCCACGCAACAGAGTGAACCTCCAACACCACCCGCTGCGACAACGGTAACAGTGAATGGTGACATGCCACAACGAGAACGCTCCGATATGCTGCAAAACCCAGCTCGTGTGCCTAAGAAAGGCCGACCAACTGACAGAGAGAAGAGAAAGAAGACCCTTGTAGAGCAGCGAGATGATGAACAAAAAAAGAAGATGAAACAACAAGGGAAAAAAGCAACAACATCGGACAAGACAACAGCTCAAAAAAGGATTGTTCGCTTCAAGCACTACAATGAATTGGGACACAATATTCAGACATGTGGCACCCTAAAAGCTGCGATGGAGGCGGCAGCAGCGCCCTCAAAATGCCAATTCTGCTCTGGGGTTGGACATGCAGTCCCAGAATGTCAATACTTGAGAGCTGTAATGGCAAATGATCAAAGAGTTGCCCAAATGACGCAACTGAACCTGTAGGGAAAAGATAGACAGAAACAGGGAGGCGACAAAACAACAGACACAATTTTTGTTTTATTTTCATCATGGTAAATGTAAAAAAATGTACTTGCTCTCAGTGTTTGGAAAACAGAGGTTGATACTTGTTGCATAATCTTTTTCTTATCTATTTTTTGCAATAAAATACTATTTTAAATTTCTGCAACAAAAGTTTGTTATACACTATTTTCTGCAATGAAGGTCATGTTTTGTAGAAAATTGTTGTTGCAGAAATGTTTTGTGAACTTGAGTTACAGTAGAAATCCTGTTTCAGAAATGTGTGTAATTTTTTTTGTAACAAAATGCTTTGTTGTAGAAAAATTGCCTGTTTAGTTGTCTCATGCTCCCAAAGTATTTCATTTTGGTTTGTTGTAGAAACAGAACAATGAAAAAACACATTAAAAAATGAGTTTTTTAATGTTGCAGAATGCATCCATTAAAAAAGATTACCACTGTACCAAAAATGTTACATGAAAAAACACATTACAGAAACATGAAAAAATGCTTTTGAAACACACCATCAGGATCAGGTAACTGTCCATTTGTATTTGTATTTTGTCATGTTCACACATCAGGGATCAGGTAACTGCAAATTATATTTCTCATGCTCGAAAAAGATGGCATGCCCCAGCTACATGTGATCAATGACAAAAAAGATCAGGTAATGTCTCTGTAACACATCAGGATCAGGATGAGGTAACTAGAGAACTCGGTTGCAAAAACACATGTCGCGCACACATGCACTGAAAAAAAAAGAAGCCTAAAACTACTAGCTAGGTCTTGTTGCGGTCGTCTTTTCACTTGAAACTATGACTTCTTCAGCAACTTTTCGAGCTCCTCCTTCGAGCTGAGGGTGTTTTGCGGATGTTTGAAAAGCTTTGCTGCGATGTACTTGCGGAAGTTGAGGAACGAGGTTGTGTCCTGATCATACACGACAACAAAAGAAAAAAAACATGTTTAGATACTACTAGCAACAAAAAGGGAAAAGCTAGTGTGTCCGGAAAAGAGATTCCGCAACACAGATTACACACAAAAAATGAGTAGAAGAAAAGAGGAAAAGCAAAAAGTCATACTGTATTGAATGGCTTTAACCCCCTTGCAGTTAAGTTCTCCATGTACAGAATAGCAAACAAGCCACAATCAAATCTGCTAGTAAAAAAAAGGTTGGAGAAAAATGAGATCACATATATGAAATAAAAAGTTGCCAGAAAAATAATGTATAGTTGCGGAAAACAGTACGTTGTTGACTGTTGTGGGTAGCCTGATGGACTGAAGCGCTCAAACATGTCAAGATTGTGCTTCCAAGGGTTTCTTCCTCTCACCAGAGTTTTGAAGTTCTCTATCTGCAAAAATGTAAGACTGGTTGCTTCCGAAACATTGATTTGAAAAAAAAAGGATGGTGAAAAAAGAAGAAAAACAAAATGCTACCCCATACCAAATTGGAACAAGGCTTCTCGAGGATGCTGACATAATCAGAGTCTCTAATGTTGGAGTCGAACACATTGAACTGTTTATGAATCAAGTTTAGAACAACGACCGCCCAATGGTCTTGTTTCACAATGGTGAAGAACAACTGCAAAATATGAAGAAGGAAAAAGGGTCACGATGGTTGGATGGTGCCGTGGATGGTTGTTTCTGAACATAGTTGCAGAAACAATTGCCTTAGTTTCAGAAACTAAGTTGCAAAACAATGAACTTAGTTTCTGAACTTATTTGGCAAAGCAGAACAAATGAACTTGTTCCTCTCAAAAACAAAGCAAAGGTAGAAAAATAACTGTTGTAACAGATGGAAGAAACTGCAAAGCAATTCCTCTCTCACAAAGAAGAATGCTATAATGATATAAGGGCATAGTTGCATAACAAGGTAGAAAAAATTTATTGCAATTGTAGACAGAACTTTGATGAACAAAAAGCCTTACTTGGTCAGCTTTGGCAATGTCGTTCTTCTCACAGGCCCTTTTCAAATCTTTCGTGCAGGAATTTGTATTGAATGAACTTGGGTCCACATAGAGTTTTGACTGCATATATAAGCAAAAAAATTGCAACAAAAAAGAAAGGTGAAAAAAGGGAATGTGGCTGTCTTCTAAAACCGACTATGTTGCGTTTCGAAATCACAAGTGACAACAATAGGGAAAAAACATGATAGTTAACTCACAGCAACATGTGGTGAGAATGCAAACTTCCTTGGCTTGCTTGAACTGTACATGTGCTCAATGTTGAAACTTTCAATATAGAGTGACATCACCTCATTGTTCACATGAGCCCGCTTTTTGAGCCCGTTGCTGAAATGTTTGAATGAAATATCGAAACCACCTATCCTTATGAACGAAGGGCTAATTTGTTACAAGAGATGACAGAAACTTGGTTAGGAGTTGTAAAACTATTCCTTTGGTTTATTTTCTCTCAGTACACAAAAAGAGCAAAAAAGCGTGAAAAAACTTACAGTGGCTCGCCTCGGGGTGGGTCCTCTATCTTATAATTGGTACAACAGTACCTCTGGTATATCGCATCATCCATTGCATCAATTTTTTTCTTCTTCATTTTTGGCAACTTTGCTGCGGTTGATTCGGTCGGTGCAGCTCTCTTAAGTGTAGGATGCTTCCGATCATGGCCTTGCCCGCTGCTGACTTCAACCTGCGCCTCCTCTATTGTATCATCAATACATGCTTCTGCCCCAAAAAAAATGAAAAAAGACAGCGGATGAGTAACAGTTTTGAATCATGCATGTGCTAAGTTTCAAAAAACAAAAAGAAAGGATGATATGTTGCGTAAACAAAAAATCACGGGAACGACTTATATAAACCTGCAGGGCCTGTTGATATTGGCGGGAACGTCGCGAGTGGAGTGACATCATAAACAGGACCGGGTGAAGCAGCGGCAGCAAAAAGGTTATCAAACAAAGGGCTCCTCGCTCGAATCTCCATGAAAGACTCGATATCAACAGCAGGCGATCGTGGAGGTGATTCAACTTGTGGCACATCCTGAAACAACAAGGCATCGGGGCTTCCAGGTTCAAACAATCCAAATGAAGGCCCGTCTTCGGGAGTTGTTTCTCCTGGTCTCCTAATCAGATTCACGCGACTGCATATATGTTCTCCCTTTGCATTGTTGCGATCATCTCCAATGTTGTTCTCACTCTCACTCTTATGGGTTTTTTGTCAGCATTTGTTTTCCCAACTACAACTCCTGGATCAACACTCTTTGTGTTGTCCGGCTGAGAGGCTTGCTACATAGACGAGGCAATGACGGTGGATTGAGCAGTTGATGTATTACCTTGTTCCAAGTTGTTAGGCCGCTTGGGCTGCTGTGGAGATGAAATTGTGACAGATGCATTGACAGTTCCTGTATTAGTATCCCGTTTCTTCTGCTGTTGCGGAGACGAGTCATTAGCAGTTGCTTTGCACATGCCAGGAGCGGGAGCTGCTGCTGCATGAAAAGTGACATCATGTTTCGCTTCGTCACTCCTAAATCCAGCTTTGGATGCTTCAGACAACATCATGCCCATTCTTTTGAGGTAGATGCCCTCCAACAAACTCCCAAATGAGCTCAATGCACCTTTAAGTTCTGCAGCATGGATGTCTTTATGCTTGTTGAATATAGCACGCATGTGTGGGGGCAGCTGGAATGCATAAAAAACAAAAACCCAAGAACGGGGGAACGACATTAGCCTCAAAGTTTCATATTTTCTGTCAACCAAACAAGATATTATGCGGGGAAAAACAGAGAGTTGCAGAAAAGAAGAAATGCAAATATGGCTCACCTCTAATTCGTCAAATGCTGGTAGAGGGTGCAACCAGTCCTCCAAAGAACCACACACATCATCACCACCCTCTCTGTTTTTCGGAGGTGGCTCATGCACATTCCGTGTTGTGCCATCAGCTTTGTTTGTAGCACCTTCTGTTGGTTGTTGGACGCCATCAGCACCAACCATATCAGGAATCTCTGTTGCGGACATACTAGCTTTGTTGGGTAACTTGGCAAGCTGCTCTATGTATGATAGAAACTTGGTTGTTGCGTAAGGTGAAGTGGAGCTGAACTGCAAATCCAAAAAAGTAAATATATTGAAAAACACTTGAAAAAATGTGATAAAAAAGAATACAGAGTTGCATTGAAGGTATTGTTTGAACAGTTTGAAAAAAAAGAATACTTACAGGGCGCTTCCCGAAACCATCTTCAATGGTATCAACTGCAATAACAGCGGTGAAATCCAACTCCTTCACAAAACAAGCCCGTGGCAGAGAATAATCGATGGTATGATCAACTATACATCCTCTTGGGATGTCAATGTGGTCCATGTAAATTACCTACAAAAAAGAAAAGGCGCAGAAGCCAGTGTAAAACCAAAAGGCTCCGGAAAACAAAAAAAATGGGAATGCTGCGGGAATGAAGGGAAGTACCGGAAGCATTGGTAGACAACCGCCAATATGGAATTTTAGTTTGCCTTCATTCCTCTTATCCTGGTATTTCTTAACTTCCTTCATCGCGTCTAACAGAATATGCTCATCCCACTCAAACTCGTGGACAACACTCATGTCTTGCAAAGTGTGCAGATATTCCAAAGGCACCATATTTCCGGTACCAGGAGCTAGGACCAACGAAAGGCAAAGTAGAATCCATGTCCTATTAATGGTATCCTCATCGTCATCATCAGCGTTTGATAGGACAGAGACCGTGGTTGGTATTGGAGCCCTTTCGCCTTCCAAATAAATTTCACGGAAATCTGCTTTCCCCCTTTTCCCAAATTCAAGTGGCTTGCTTCCGGATGGCACATTAAATAGCTTCTTAACCATATCCCTTGTGAGTTGGATTTTCTTGTGGTCACTTAACCTGCGAGACAT
Organism: Hordeum vulgare subsp. vulgare; assembly: GCF_904849725.1. Taxonomy (NCBI): domain Eukaryota; kingdom Viridiplantae; phylum Streptophyta; class Magnoliopsida; order Poales; family Poaceae; genus Hordeum; species Hordeum vulgare. Next base: position 545,431,943 of record NC_058520.1, read on the forward strand.
GAGAAAATCAGTACATGTTTCGAGAAAAAGAAAGATCAAAAGAATTTATGCAACATAGAAAAAAAATGAAGCAAAAACAAAAACAGCAAACACATACTTGAGCAGCTGCTTCTTAGTATCAATCCTCATGACTATGAAATCGACAAGTTCTTCTGGAGGAGGTGGTAAAGGGGAGATATGAAGCAAATCCCCGAAAGAGGACTTGCTTATGACATCCCTCCTTTTCTCTTTGACGGTGTTGGCTATCTCACGTAGCCGCTTCGCCGACCATCGAGTTATATAGATACCCATGCTGCAGAAACAAAGACAAATGGAAACACATGAGCTACTACAAAAGCAGTCGTAAAAAATGCAAAAGAAAATGAAACATTGTATGAGAAGCATAAGCTTGCACAAAGTTGCAAGAAAAAGAAAGTTGCACGAAGCATAAGCTTGCACAAAAGTTGCAAGAAGCATAAGCTTGCACAAAGTTGCAGGAAACACAGGTCATGTTGCAGAATTTTTTACAACATAGATCAAGTTGTAGATTTTTTTTATTGCAAACAAAAGGTCTTTTATTGCAACAAAGGTCTTGCTGTAATTTATTCTTGCAACAACAATCTTGTCAAATAAATTTCTGTAAACAAAAGTCTTCTTGAAGAAACTTTACATAAGTCAAAAAATTTGCACAAACATTTTGCAACAAAAGGTCTTGCTGCAGAATTATTCTGCAACTAAGATCTTGTTGCAGAAATTTGTATGTTTCCATAATCGATGTCCGTGCGAGCCGTGACCATGTTTCTGAATAAGATGAAGATATTTCTAAGAAACGAAAGGTGGACACGTGGTAGACGATGGAGGCGGTTGACGCTTAGGAGCGATCCGCCGGTAGGTAGTAATCATTTCCCTTATAAAATGGGCGACCCTACGCGTCAACAATAAATTTTCTGCAACAAAGACCTTGTTGCAAAAATATTTTCTTCTCCAATATCTTGCAGCAAGATCCATGTTGCACAACCTCTTCTTTCCTATTTTTCTGCAATAAGACCCCGGCGGATCGGCCATTCCTCGCGACAATGTCGGAAACCATAGCGAACGTCAAGAACCTAGCGCTGGCACTTGCCAAAGGCCACCAAATAGTGCACATGCCAGGATTGTACTTGGAATTGTATAACCGGAGAGGCTGATCTATCAACACTCCAACTACTACCTCTAATAGGTTTTACACACCGCACCAAAATCTTCAGTTCTCCAATACCATGGCGGGCAGTGGCACGAAATTGAAAGGAGCACTATTAAAACAAATGAACACCACTAGAGAGAAATGAACAGCTAATCTGCATGTGCAACATCAACGATTTAGGCAAGCACATAGAATTCAGAAAACGCCACTAGAGACCTGAAACTGAGTTTACGTCTGAAGATATCGACACTTTCGTCAGTTAACAGAAATAGGCTTGCAATGCCATCAACAAATCACGTCCTCCCAGTTCAGAATTCAGACATTCCCCGCTGGAGACTACGGCGGATCGGCCATTCCTCGGCGGAGCACCAGGAAACTGGCCCTGCCGGCTAGCTGCGGTCGGGTTTGCTTCGGCTACGCTGCCGGCAGGCGGGTGGCGCTACGGTGCTTGCGCTGCGTGGGGCGGCGGGTGGCATTGCGAGATCTAGAGGAGAAATGCACGCTGCCGGCAGGCGGGTGGCGCTGCGGTGCTTGCGGTGCGAGAGCGACGGGTCGCGCTGCGGGATCCAGAGGAGAACCGCACGCTGCCGGCAGGCGGGTGGTGCTGCGGTCCTAATGGAGCGTGGGGCGGAGGGTGGCGCTGCAGGATCCAGACGAGAGCCGTACCTGCTTGGGTCGTCGACGATCGCCGCCAATCTTGAAGAAGTCGTCGTCGCCACGCGTGGGTTCGCGCTGCCGTCCTCCCAGATCCAGTCGCCGTCGTCCTCCCAATCCCTCCAGCTGCGGTCAACTGCTTCCAGCTGCAGGAACAACATCATGAAACAATTGGAAAGTTTCAGGAAAACGGTCACGACTCGGTCACGGACCCGCCGGCCACGGGAATAATTTGAGCCGTTAGATCAGATAAGGATCAACGGACCAAGAGGCGGCAGACGAGTAAGACTGATCGGTCGGTGGGACGACAGAGTTTCCCAAATAATATTCTACGTCGTCATGGTCCTCAAAGAAAAAAAAAACTACAGCGTCATTTATTTTTTCTGGAATGGCCATTTATATATAAACTAGCATAAATGCCCGTGCGTTGCACCGGGCAAGATTTTTTTTTGAACATGTTTATTGTTCTATTATGCGGCACTAATTGAAATAAATTTGTTGAATAATGTTAAATGTTTTCTTCTAAAATATTAGGTACTGCTTACATAAAAGTTGGATGAATTTTTCAATAATAGCTATAATGTTTATTAAATTTAAAATTTCTTGTAGAAGATAAATTGTTAACCATTTTCTCAAAAGGATCTTTTTATTATGGGGTAACAATGTTTTGTTTTTTGATGGGAAATGGCATTTGTGTGTACCAACATATTTTCCATAAATATTTTTTGAATATTTTTTTTTGCACAACTTGCTTCATGTGCCATTGTGCATCATTTTTTATATGGATTTTTAATAATTGTCGGCGATAAGGTTAAATGTGTTTTAAAAACAATAATAATTCATTTATGCATAAAAATTGTAAGACTTTTTAAGAAGTATTTTCTTTTATGAATTTTCAGCTTTTGTTTGAAAAGGAACCTTTTTAAATAATTTGAACATTTTATGAATTTGGGGTTGGTCCAAATGACTTGCAGTACAATAACAATTGACGCTGTTAAAAAAAGACATTGATGTTTGGTAGACAAATTGCAGCATCATCTCTTCCGTCCTCATTTCATTTTTCCTATTGCTGTGGTCTCCTGCGACCCTCGTTCCCCTACGATCGCCTCCTTTGGTGAGCACCTCAAGTTCCTCCGCACTACATCCTCCGCCAAGCGAGATCGATCTCCGTTGGAGATCCTAGCTCCATCGTACTGCTCCCTCCGCCATGCCAGATCTAGGTCCACCGACGACCTTGTACTCGAACGCCCTCCTCCTTCGATGAGCACCCGCCTGAGCAGGACCAGGACCTAATGGTGTCGGCCGAGGCGCAAGAAGGTGTGCACCCACGCGGTCCATGGCTCCGTGCCATTAGCATCAACCGCTAAGGCGGCCGCGGTGAAGATCCGCGCGCTCCATGGCTCAACGCCATTAGCATCGTCCACTAAGGCGGCGGCGGTGAAGGTCGCCGTGTAGGTGGAAGGCTGGGTGGTCATCGTGGTGGTCAGGTGCCGTTCTCATCCCGACCTAGTTGTGAATCGAAATGAATCCGATCTAATTCATTCCGTGCTTCTGCATGAGGTCATCCGTGGTTTTTAGTTTTTTAGTTTTTTACATGTTTTATTCGTTTTTCATGATTTTTCTTCTCTTTCCTTTTCTTAATTATCTTTGTTTCTTTATTTTTCATTATTATTTTTTGCATCTCTTTCTTCTTCATTTTCTTGTTTCTTTCTTGATTTTCGTTGTTTCTTCAATTTTCATTATTATTTTTGCATTTCTTTCTTCTTCATTTTCTTGTTTCTTTCTTGATTTTAATTGTTTTTCTGTCTTTCCTTATTTATTTCTTCTGTTTCTTTGGTTCTCACCATCTTTCTTCGTATTTTTCATTCTTCAACACATATTTACATATTTTACACCATATTGCCGCTTCAAGCGAGCGGACGCCATAGTCACGCCCGCTTTTAGGTTACTCCATGATGTATTCATGGGTTGGATCCTAATCAAGATTAGGCTTTTAGGTTACTCCATGATGTATTCATTGCCGTTTTATTGTGTCATACTATTCTTAACACAAAAGTTTTGCCAAAAGTAATATCTGAACTCAAGAAAAAGTTAGCTAACGACACAACTCAAAAGAAACTACCAAAAAAGTTAATAATGAAAAGTTTGCTTTGCGAATCAACTCGAGGTAAGATGTTTAGGAGGACGATGATATTTCCAGCCCATCAGGATTTAAATTTTAAAATTAACATCAATGCTTGTATTTTTTAAGATAACATACCGGTTCAGTCTATCGAAGATGCTCAGAAAGATAGAATGTGTATGCATGTATTTATAAAATAAATATATATGTATGTATAGTTAAAGGAAATCCTTTGAAAATTTTAGGCTATTGAGCTTCTAGACAGCCGTGTAATCGATCCGTCGTAGCCCGAACGAACACAGTTTTCTCTCCACTTTGGCATTCCTCAGTCGTCAACTGCGAACCTGATCGCATTTCTTGTCAGTTAAGCGTACGAGGCGCTTTTAGATATGCACGGGCGGCTGTCGATGGCTTTCAACGGCAGCGGGGATGCCAGTAGAATATTGCGAAAGTATGCGTGAAAAGAAATACACATATCAAGGATCCTCTACGGCACCATGGCTCTCGTTCAATGAACGAGAACGATGGAACGGAATGCAGCTGGAGCTCAATTTGGCTGCATAGACAGACACTACCCATTTCATATCCATACTCGAACCGGCAGAGCTCAGTGGTGGCCGCATCGGATCCTTACTGATCACCCAACTGGCCAACTATTGTATACGCAGGTCGTTGAAAAGTAGGAGTATTTGGCGCACGAATTCGTGGTAGAGTCGCAGGTCGCCGGGTTTAAAATTTGTCCACGGTGCCGAGTGGGAGAGGAGTGCTCAATCTGCACCCGACACCGCATCGGCCGCGGACGAAACAGCTGAGGCCCGCACCGCGTCAGTCACCGCCGGGGCGGGCGGTAGTTGGTCACGTCGACGTGGGCCACGACAGCGGAGGATCCAATTCCAACCTCGATTGCTACGGCGGGCGAGCCGGCAACGGGGCCAAACTCCCAAAAACCTAAAATTGAGGCGGAAATGAAGCTGAAACACATATGATATACTAGTATCATGCATATGACAGTACAACCGCAATGTATAGTATCATATGTTATTTATTATCATGTATGACACATAATAGCACAACATTTAATATGATACGGTATCGTGATATGATACTCAACCTTCTTTTATTATTATTTAATTTTATGTCACTTCATCAAAATTGACATGCATAATACTACGTATGACACTCCCATTACGACCAGCTTAATGAAAATGTGCCGTTGGGCAACGTTTTTTGTCCATGCAAACACAAACGAATGCACCCACACAATATGTGTCGGTGTGTTGGAGTTGCTCTAAGGACATTGCTTTTCTGCAAGTGTACGGGACTGTTGTTACATTTTGTTGTGATAAGTAGCGTGTCGAATTCAAAGGGACCTGATAGAAAGGCATCATAACCACATAACTACGTTGTCACTTTCACGCACCCACGTACGCATAGTCTACTCTATATATTGTTAGGGAAATTAGAATAAAACGGTAATTAACTAAACTACTAGCAGGAGAGTAAAAAATAGTAAATAAATAGAGGCTACATTAGTGGTGAAGGTGCTTGCATAATAAAATGTTCTTCAAGATTCCAGAATTCCTACCAAATCGTGTATTCACTCGTCAAACGGATAAGTGGATAGAGACGGGTACATAACACGTTCTATTCGAGATAGACTTCGTGCCACACACACCATCATCACAGTCACCCCCATAAGGTTACAACTAATGATAGTTAAGGGTTACCGCATGGACGCGACCTCTCTAAGGGTTCTTCGTTACTCCCCTATCAATTGTGATGGCAAGGAATCAAAGACTTTTATTATCACCTCTAATTACCCGAATGCCCAAACCCATGATAGTAGTTCCTCTACGACCTATATGGCAATAGTGCAAGCGAGGCCTCCTCTCAACACTTGTGAGAACCCTAACTCTAATCATGAACAAAAGATATTGGATCACATCAAGAATCATATATGGTTGAACCATATCCTTAAGAACTATTATAATTACTCAAACAAGTTAGTGGTACACATAGAAGAGAGGGTCAAGTTACAAGCTGACATCATGTTGGTGAAGGGAGAAGGCATGATGTGGATGATGATGGCGGCGGCGGCGCAGTGAAGATGGTGGTGATGAGGGTGCCAACGAGGTGGAGAGGGCGCTCACGTGGTGGAGCCACCTCCTCTTCCTTTTGATCTTGTCCCTTGCTCTATGGTGGTGATGGAGCAGCAATGGGGATGAACTTGGATGTGTTCTAGATGCATGAGATGTGATGTGGCAGGTAGGGTTGAGGAGGTGTATATAAGGAGCCTCCCTAGCCTTCTCTCTTGATGGGCTTCATCCAAGGGCTCTTGATGTCTAGTACGAAATTTTATTCTGACGGATTCTGTTGAGCCTCCAAGCAGAGAGTTTTATAGAAAAGTAGCAAATTTCCCTCAAGTGGATGACCTAAGGTTTATCAATTCATGGGAGGTGTAGGATGAAGATGATCTCTCAAACAACCCTACAATAAAAAATAAGAAATCTCTTATGTCCCCGACACATCCAATACAATGGTAAATTATATAGGTGCACTAATTCAACGAAGAGATGGTGATACAAGTGTAGTATGGATGGTAGAAATAGGTTTTTGTAATATGAAAATATAAAAACGGCAAGGTTGCAAGTAGCAAAGAACAAGCAAAACATTATATCAATGCTTGGAAACAAGTCCTAGGGTTCATACTTTCAATAGCGTAATCTCTCAACCGTGCTAACATAATTGATTCAGATAAATATCCCTCAACATGCAACATAGAATCACTCTGAAGTTCCTATCTAGCAGATAACATAAGATAAAATTGTTGTAGGTAGTAAAACCACCTCAAAGTTATCCTTTCAAATCAATATGTTCAGCCATCCCTATAAGTGTCACAAAAGCCCTACAGTTTGTACTAGAATTTCACCTATGATACACATCAATCAACGCTAATATCACCTAGATACTCCAATGTCACCACAAGTATTCATGAATTAATTATTCGACATGCATCAAATAATTTCAGATTCATCATATTCAATCGAACACAAAGAACTTCAAAGACTACCCCCAAAGTTTCTATGGATAAAGTAGGATGAAAATGTGCATCAACCACTGCTACAATTACGTGCTATATAAACAGTTTTTATCCCCTTTCCGCGACGAAATTTTAAACCGTCGCCTAGTGAGTGTGCGCGATAGGGGGTTCTTCCCACACGACCGAGAAACCGTCGGGGATAGACGAGCGCCTAGTGAAGATTGCCATAGAATAAACGTATGAGAAGTCGCGCCTGTCCCACACGTTACGTCTCGACGTTACGTTTCTGGTCCGAGAGACATCCGAAACGATTACGCCGCTATAGTCGTGTGGAAAAGGTGGATATCACAAACATTTAAACTACCGATGTGTTTGTGATATGCACGTTATCACACACTTTAAAAATGTAAAATGTGTGCAGTGCCTCTACTATCGCCAACGTGTCCATTTTTATAAATGTGTGCGATAGGTATTCCTATCACATACGGGCCCATATATGCACCATCTTATTTTTATACAATATTACAAACACATACATGTTTGAAAAGTTTGCCGTATTACCATGAATTGCACATGCATATGAGAGGAAATTGTGTGTGCGTCCGTCGACCATCGCAAATGTTTTGTTGGAAATGTGCCCTAGAGGCAATATTAAAGTAGTTACTATTATATTTCCTTGTTCATGATAAACGTTTATTGTCCATACTAGAATTTTATTGAATGGAAACTCAAATACATGTGTGGATACATAGACAACACACTGTCCCTAGTGAGCCTCAAATGGACTAGCTCGTTGATCAAAGATATTCAAGGTTTCCAGGCCATAGACATGAGTTGGCATTTGTTAACGGGATCACATCATTAGGAGAATGATGTGATGGACAAGACCCAAACTATGAACATAGCATATGATCGTGTCAGTTTATTGCTATTGTTTTCTGCATGTCATGTATCTATTCCTATGACCATGAAATCATGCAACTCTCTGACACCGGAGGAGTACCTTGTGTGTATCAAACGTCGCAAGACTATAAATGTGCTCTACAGGTATCTCCGAGGGTGTCTGTTGAGTTGGCATAGATTAAGACTGAGATTTTGTCACTTCATGTGAGGGAGAGGTATCTCAGGGCCCACTCGGTAATACAACATCACAACAAGCTTGCAAGCAATGTGACTAAAGAGTTAGTCATCATATCTTGTAATACACAACGAGTAAAGGGACTTGCTGGTAACGAGATTGAACTAGGTGTTGTGGGTATAAGTCTGACAGTAGATGTATGGGGTACGAAAGGATGGGCAGAGCCTTAGCTACGGCGAGGTTGTATGAGTTCAGGCCCCTCTACGGTGGAGGTAAAAGCCCTACGTCTCAGTGCTCTTGGGAGCTTGTTGTCGAGTGGAATATGGATTACAGTGAATTGCTAACCCCTGCACCAGTGGGGAAGGGCGGCTTATATAGAGTGCGCTGCCCGTCACAACAGTTCGGTGCATAGGGGTGGAGTAGTGGAGAATAAATGCCTACGTTACAGGTAATGTATGTCTTAAATGCTAATAAAGGTACATGGAAACGTATGACCGTTGCCCACCAGGGGGGTTACGATGTACAGAGTGGAATCCAGTCGGTAAGTTTGATACGCTCCGAATGCTCATCTCCAACTGGATGATGAAGGAATCCTCACCGACTGGATGATGGGAAGTCCTTAATTCAGTCGGAACTGACTAAGGGCCTTATCCTTTATGAAGGGTAGTCCTTGGGTAGGACCCATAGGGCAGGCCTATGACCCTACCCTAGGACTATAACCCCATCATTAGTCCCCGAATGGATTGGGGTTGGAACGACGAAGCGCTGCTTGGAGCACGGATCCGACTGGTATGGATGCGAATTTGGCGTTGTCTACCTCGATCCATTTTATCTTCTTGACCAGTGATCCGAGTGGATGTATCTGTGAAACGAACCGTCAGGGACCGAGTGCTTGCGTGGAATCTTTTGACGTGACCAGTCAACTGACAGCGGCGGATTTTCTGGGATCCTCAAATTTCGGTTGCCGCGCGCTCAGCGGGGATGACGACATCGCAATCGAGTAGTATTTGCCGCCTCGATTTCCGCGCCTTCATCTCCTCCACTAATTTCGCAGCAACCGGTCGGGGGATAAGATTTCGGGGCCACCTGCTAGTGACTGAGTCGGAACCTTATTTAAACCTCTACATCGAGGGTTTTTCGTTGCACTCGCCTGATAGCTCGCACTTGTCTCGCTTATCTTGCGATCTCCTGCGCATCCCAAGCTCCTCCCTTCCCCTCCTCCCCCGCGGATCTACATCCTCCACCATGACGAAGGGGCAGACGAGCAAGCTCGAGGCGCGGAAGAAGAAGAAGGCGGCGGCTCCTGCTCAGCGGCGGCAGCGAGCACTGCCGGCGGGTTGGATCCAGGGGGATTTCCTCCCCTCCACGGTGACGAAGGAGGACATGCTGGAGCTGGTGGAGCAAGGCATGATCGAGCACAAGACGTGGAGGCTGCCGGCGGAGGGCGAGACGGAGCCGGCGCCCCAGGAGGGGGAGCGCGTCCTGCTGCTCAGTCACGTGTACCGAGGCTTCTCTCTGCCTCCTCATCCCTTCTTTAGAGGTATAATGAACCACTTCGGGGCGTAGCTCCACCATTTTCCTCCCAACGCAATAGCTCATCTCTCTGCCTTCGTCGTGCTGTGCGAGTGTTTTATCGGCTGTCCTCCCCATTGGGGGCTCTTCAAGCACATCTTCTCTGCTAGATCTCAAACCATCAAAAGACTTAGCCAGTCGGACGACAAAACTCACCTCCTCCAGCTCTGCGGAGGCTTAGGCTTCCAAAAGAAAAGTAAAAGTAGCTATCCCGCTCTTCAGTTGTCTGAATCCGTTAGGAACTGGCAGTCGACTTGGTTCTACTGCCAGGACGTTGCGTGTCCGAATGCCGCAACTGGACTGCCACCTTTTAGCCTAGACCGTCCGGCTCCACCTAGGCAGCTTGCGCTCACGAAGATGGAGAAGATCCAGATCCAGCCTCTGGTCGATGCGCTGGTAGAGGTCGTCCGAAAGGGAGTCACTGGCATAGATTTGCTGGAGATTTTTCTGGGTCGGCGTATCCTGCCTTTGCAAGCTCGACACCACGCCATGTGGCACTACGCGGGGCCTGAGGACTCCACTCGAACTAACCCCGAGTGCGTGACCGGGGAGCTTGTGACGTCGTGGGTCCGCAACATCACAGGCGCCTGCGACAACCCCAGAGGAGCCCGGCGAGTGAAGCCCTTCCGCGCGGACAACCCTCCTCCGAATGAGGTGAGTATAACTTGTCGAGTGCACACAATTGTCTTAGATTCATCGCTTTTTCTTGTATCACTGTTTGACGTCTGATGTTGTCGACTGTATCTCGTGCAGGCGTGGACCAACTGGTTTTCTCCCGTCTCGAACGGGAATCCGGCTGAGGAAGAGGAAGGCAGCCAAGAGGGCAGCATGGAGAGCGTCGAGTACGTCTCCGACAGTGGGGAGATGGAGGAGGAGTCCGAAGAAGAAGAGGGGGAAGATGAGGAACAGAACTCGCCACCCCCACCACCAGAGCCTCGAACTAAACGCCGCCACGAACCCGTGGCTCCGTCGGCTCCTCCAGCGGCCTCGAGTGCCCCGCCAGCTCCTCCTGTGCTTCCGAGTGCCTTGCCAGCTTCTCCCGTGGTTCCGAGTGCTCGGAGCACAAAGAGGACCAGGGACTCTGCTGCTGAGCCTGCGGCCAGCCCTCTAAGGTGGCCAAACCGAGTGGATCCAAGCCTCGGAAGGCTTTGCCGCGGATGAGGATCGCCGTTCCCGTCGCCTCAGCGTAAGTGTATTGTTCTTCTATCTTCTTCCAGTATTTGATTGAACTCATGCTTATTGGTCGAGTGAATTTTACTCGACAGAGCTGCCACCTCTGCCACTTCTCTACCACGCCAGGGGGACGATCCCATGGATACGGACAACGTTGTCACATCCCAGCAAGGTACGTCATGGCGACTCCGAGAGCTTACTTTATTGTTTCACGAATTCTGTCTTTGGTCTTGTCCTTTTTCCTGTGGTCTCACGTCGTTTGGTCGGGCTTCCTTCAGAGGTGATCCATGTGGAGGAGGACGATCGGAAGAGGTCCGAGCAAGCTGTGGCGCCTGTCCTTGAGGCTGTTCCGTCTGTTACTACTCCCACCATGGACGCGCCGCCAACCGAGACGATGCCGTCGACTGACACGGCGCTCATCGTTGCTGAACCGACTGGAGCAGGACTTGGGATGCCCAAGGAGTCTCTTGTGGTGCCAGGTCCGTCGACCGTCCAGTTCGACGCCCAGCGCCTTCCGGAAGATCAGGTGGGAGATGCCAAGGGGGCCATGGTGCAGGCGGAGTTGATGGCGGTGATGCCAAGAGAGCGTACGACTCCATCGCGTCTGTATACAAGCGAAGCTTGGAACTCTGGGACGATATCCGAGTAAGTGGGCTAGTAAGTATTTGCTTTCCCCTTGTAACCCACTGGGTGTTTAAGCAATATACTCGGATGCAGGATGATTATTTTGCAGTGGGTTCACTCTTAGTGAACCCAGTGGGTGTAGTCCCCGAGACTTCTGTCGAGTGCTTGCATCGGCAGTTGTCTTTATATACATTTTCTTTAAGTTGCTCAGATCAAAACTAATCTGTTCGAATGTTACCGGTGGGGGCACTCCGAGTGCACCTACTGGATTAGTCCCCGAGAGTAATTTTACTCAGGTCGGGTAGTAGTAGCCTCATAGGCTTGTTTTTGTTATGTATCTCAATAGGGCGGACCTGTTTGAGCTTCATGCCAGTGGGGTCACTCTTAGTGAACCCACTCGGTGTAGTCCCCGAGACCGCTGTCGACTGCTTGCGTCGGCAGGGGTCTGAAGAACTTCGAGTTTTTATTGTCTTCCATGCTGAATTTGTCTGATCGTCTCTTCGGGCTGACTTGCAGAAGACTTGCGAGATGGGATCGGCGTACAACACTCTGAAGGCTGAAAAGATTCAGTTTGTTGCGGAACTGGATGCAGCAATGCTTGCCTTGGCTGGTCTGAAGGGTGTTCTGGCTGAACGAGAGAAGTCCTTGGAGGAGTCCCGTGAGGCAAACAAGGCATTGGTGGCTGAAATGGAGAAAATGGGGAAACAAAGAACCGAGCTGATGGGGCAGATGAAGGTGATGAACACGCGGTGCATATCACAGGAGAAGTACGTCAGTGACTGGGCAAGGCAGATGATTGCACTTCTCGGTGGTAAGTTCTGTTTTTCCGAGTGCTTGTTGACTGTGTAGTTCATTCTGCGCTTACTTGCTGCTCGTCTTGTCTTTGCAGATTTTTGTATGGACGCTGAGGCTGAAGCAGCTGACGTTGAGCGGTTGGTTATTCCGAACGTTCCACTCGGCGAGGACGCCAATCGAGACCTGCTCCGAGCGCACATTCGCCTCGGCAAAGTGGGACCTTTCATAGGTCGACTGAGAGAGGTCGTCGGCCGAATCGACAAGGAGCTGTGGCCCGAAGACGAGTCCCGGCAAGAGATGGAAGGGTTGGTGACTCGGCTGGAGGACGTCCCGAACCGAGTGCAGGCGTGGAAAAAGTCTGCTGCTCGCTGTGGTGAGGACGTGGCGCTGTCGCTGGTCCGAGTGCACTGCAAAGAGGCTCGCGAGGAGAAGCTGAAGGCGCTGCAGGTCACAAACACCAAGAAGCTTCGATTTGAAGATTTCATGGAGACCTTCCTTGAGAGCGCCACTCGTATCGCGGACGGGATCGACCTCGACACTTTCGTGGAGCCTGCCAGTCCCAGTGCCAGTCCTGACGATGCTTGAGAAAACTTTTACCTCGGTATGCCGAGTGTTACTTGTATCAAACTTTGGCCACTGCTGTTGGCCGTCACATTCGTGGTTCGGTGTGGATAAGCTTGATCTACACCGAACCGACTATCTTTAAACCAACTTTGAATTTGAATCGATTCTTTTGCTCTTCCTTTGCCAAAGAGTTGTTGACACGATTTTGGCTCGTGGTTTTTGTTTGGCGTTTCTTGGTGAAGCCAATGGAAAACATGCGGAGCATGTAATTGTCAGTTGTCTTGACATCTACATGAGCCTCACTGAGGGTCTGCTGAGTCTCCGAGTGGATCTGTAGGATATACTTGAAGGCAATTGTGTACTTAGGCGATTCGTGATCGCGGCTAAGTCTTCGAGTGTGACTGTAAGGTCGTACTCGGAGCGAGTTGTTACTCATGTAATTGTCAGTTGTCTTGACATCTACATGAGCCTCAATGAGGTTCATGCTACTCATGTAATTGTCAGTTGTCTTGACATCTACATGAGCCTCAATGAGGTTCATGCTACTCATGTAATTGTCAGTTGTCTTGACATCTACATGAGCCTCGATGAGGGTCTGCTAAGCCTCTGAGTGGATCTGTAAGATACACTCGAAGGAAGCTTTCTACTTAGGCGATTCTGGATCGCGGCTAAGTTCCCGAGTGCGACGTTTAGTGCACACTCGGAGAAAGTTATTACTTAGGCGATTCTGGATCGCAGCTAAGTCCCCGAGTGCGACGTTTAGTGCACACTCGGAGAAAGTTATTACTTAGGCGATTCTGGATCGCAGCTAAGTCCCCGAGTGCGACGTTTAGTGCACACTCGGAGAAAGTTATTACTTAGGCGATTCTGGATCGCAGCTAAGTCCCCGAGTGCGACGTTTAGTGCACACTCGGAGAAAGTTATTACTTAGGCGATTCTGGATCGCAGCTAAGTCCCCGAGTGCGACGTTTAGCGCACACTCGGAGAAAGTTTGTACTTAGGCGATTCTTGATCGCAGCTAAGTCCCCGAGTGCGACGTTTAGTGCACACTCGGAGAAAGTTATTACTTAGGCGATTCTGGATCGCAACTAAGTCCCCGAGTGCGACGTTTAGCGCACACTCGGAGAAAGTTTGTACTTAGGCGATTCTTGATCGCAGCTAAGTCCCCGAGTGGGACGTTTAGTACACACTCGAAGAAAGTTATTACTTAGGCGATTCTGGATCGCAGCTAAGTCCCCGAGTGCGACGTTTAGCGCACACTCGGAGAAAGTTTGTACTTAGGCGATTCTTGGTCGCAGCTAAGTCCCCGAGTGCGGCGTTTAGTACACACTCGGAGAAAGTTATTACTTAGGCGATTCTGGATCGCAGCTAAGTCCCCGAGTGCGACGTTTAGTGCACACTCGTAGAAAGTTTATACTTAGGCGATTCTGGTTCGCAGCTAAGTTTTTTTTTGAGACCGGAGTCTGCGAACGCGGAAGAATTTTGAATCTGCAAAAACTCAATCTGCCTTGTATTACTTCAACGATACTTGTTCTTTACATTGCTTCAGTCGACGGTCACGTGTAGAAGCACTTCAGGAGATCTCCGTTCCATGCTCGCGGCTCGTCCGTTTCCCTGTCGAGGTTGTAGAGTCGATATGCTCCATTGTTCAGCACCTTGGAGATGATGAAGGGTCCTTCCCAGGCAGGAGCCAACTTGTGAGGTCTCTGCTGATCCACTCGGAGCACCAAGTCGCCTGCTTGGAATGTACGACTCCTGAAGTGTCGCGCGTGAAAGCGCCGCAGATCTTGTTGATAAATGGTTGAGCGAGTCAGTGCCATCTCACGCTCCTCCTCTAGAAGATCCACTCCGTCTTGCCTTGCTTGCTCTGCTTCAGCTTCGGAGAAGAGTTCAACTCGTGGAGCGTTGTGAAGCAAGTCACTCGGAAGGACTGCCTCTGCTCCGTAAACGAGGAAGAACGGGGATCGCCCTGTAGATCTATTTGGGGTTGTGCGGAGACCCCAAAGTACCGAAGGCAGCTCGGTGACCCATGCGCCGGCGGCATGTCCCACTTCTCGCAGGAGTCGAGGCTTCAAACCTTGCAGAATAAGTCCATTCGCCCTCTCTGCTTGCCCGTTTGTTTGGGGATGCGCCACAGATGCAAAATCCACTCGGATACCTTGGCCTGTACAGAAACCTTTGAATCTGTCCGAGTCAAAGTTTGTTCCATTGTCAGTGATTATGCTGTGAGGTACCCCGAATCTGGAGATGATGTCCCTGACAAACTTGATGGCCGTAAGGGCGTCGAGCTTCTTGATGGGCTTGGCTTCAATCCACTTTGTGAACTTATCAACTGCCACTAACAGATGTGTGAATCCCCCTTGGTCTGTCCTGAATGAACTGACTGTATCTAATTCCCATACTGCAAACGGCCAAACAAGAGGGATTGTCTTCAACGCAGATGTCGGTTTGTGGGACTTGTTAGAGTAGAACTGACAGCCTTCACATCGATCGACCATATCTTTCGCCATTTCATTCTCCTGCAGCCAGAAGAAGCCAGCTCTGAATGCTTTGGCGACGGTTGCCCTTGAGGAGGCGTGATGACCGCAGGTCCCCGAGTGAATTTCTTCCAGGATTAACTGTCCCTCCTCAGGGGAGATGCATCGTTGAAGGATGCCTGAAATGCTTTCTTTGTACAACTGGCTATCAATGACAGTGAACGACTTTGACATGCGGACGATCTGTCTGGCTTGGACTTCGTCTTCTGGTAATTCTTGCCTCAGGATGTATACAATAAACGACACAGTCCAATCGGGGATGATAGCAAGAATCTCCATGATCAAATCAACCACAGCAGGGACTTCGACTTCAGTCGGATCTGTCGAGCTCTTTGGTTGTACTGGTTCCTCTGTGAAAGGATCTTCTTTAACTGAAGGAAGGTGGAGGTGCTCGAGGCAGACGTCACTCGGGACTGGTCTCCAAGTGGATCCGAGTTTTGCCAACTCATCAGCTGCTTGGTTTTTCAATCGCGGAACATGGTGGAGTTCCAGACCTTCAAACTTTTTCTCGAGCTTCCTCACTGCATTGCAGTATGTGGTCATGGTGGGGTTCCTGACGTCCCACTCCTTCATCACTTGATTAACCACCCAATCCGAATCGCCATAGACCATCAGGCGACGGACGCCGAGTGCGATGGCCATGCGCAGTCCATAAAGGAGAGCTTCATACTCTGCCTCGTTGTTGGAGGAATCAAAGTGTATCTGCAACACATACTTGAGTTTGTCACCCTTTGGCGATATGATCACAACGCCAGCGCCGGAGCCATTCAACATCTTGGACCCATCGAAGAACATTGTCCAATAAGCCGAGTAGATGTGGGTCGGTTGCTATTGTTCTATCCATTCTGCTATGAAGTCAGCCAAAGCTTGAGACTTTATAGCTTTCTTGGCCTCGAACTTGATGTCGCAGTATAACATCTCCATTGCCCACTTCGCCACTCGGCCCGATGCGTCCCGATTGTGTAGGATTTCCGACAACGGAGCATCAGAAACGACGGACACCGAGTGGTCTTGAAAATAATGAGCCACCTTCTTCGCAGTCATGTAAATCCCATAGATAAGTTTTTGATAATGGGGATACCTCTACTTGGAAGGAGTCAGGACTTCGGAGACATAATACACTGGCCGCTGAACCTTGTATGCTTTGCCTTGTTCTTCCCGTTCGACTGTGAGAACAGTGCTGACGACTTGATTTGTAGCCGCGATGTAAAGAAGAAGGGGTTCTTTACTGAGCGGAGTAGTAAGAACCGGCTGGGTGGAAAGTAGGACTTTGAGGTCGCCGAATGCGATTTGGGCTTCGTCTGTCCACTCGAAAGTAGGACCTGTGAGTCTTTGAACATCGTGTATTCTGACCGGCCTCTCCATTCGGATGATGGTCCCGATTTTTTCGGGGTTGACATCGATCCCTCGTTCGGAAACGAAGAAACCGAGTAACTTTCCACTGGGAACGCCGAATGAACACTTGGCTGGGTTGAGCTTGATATCGTACCTACGAAGGTTGGCAAATGTTTCTGCCAAGTCAGTCAGCAGGTCGGAACCTTTGCGTGACTTGACTACGATATCATCCATATACGCCTCCACATACCGACCGATCTGGTTGAGGAGGCATTTTTGGATCATGCGCATAAAGGTTGCTCCTGCATTCTTCAGATCAAATGGCATAGTGATGTAGCAGAAGCACACGAATGGGGTGATGAAGGCTGTTTTTAATTCATCGGGGCCATACAGACGGATCTGATGATAGCCCGAGTAGGCATCAAGGAATGACAAGCGCTCGCAACCCGCAGTCGAATCGACAATTTGATCGATGCGGGGGAGCGGAAAATGGTCTTTCGGGCAGACCTTATTGAGATGCTTGAAGTCGATGCATATTCGGAGCGACTTGTCTTTCTTGGGCACCATGACAACATTGGCGAGCCACTCAGAGTGGTGTACCTCGCGAATGAAGTTGGCTGCCAAAAGCTTAGCCACCTCTTCTCCGGTTGCCTTCCTCTTGTGCGCGGCGGACCGACGCAGGCGTTCTCGGACAGGCCGAGCGGCGGGATCCACATGCAGTCGGTGCTCAGCCAACTCCCTGGGTACACCTGGCATGTCAGCGGGCTTCTATGCGAAGATGTCCCAGTTCTCACGGAGGAATTGGATGAGCTCGGCTTCCTATTTAGGGTCGAGGGTGGTGGAGATGTTCATCGGGGCAGCGGTGTCGTCCGTCGGGTGGATGCTGACCTTCTTCGTCTCTCCCGCCGACTGGAATGCGGACTCCGAAGCTGGCTTCTTCGAACGCATCAAGTCGGCGGGGTCGACTATTTTCTTGTACTCGTCAAGCTCGAGGACAACCATCTGCTGATCGGCGATCCTCGATCCCTGCTGCAGACACTCCTCGGCCCGCTGCCGATTGCCGGTGATAGTGATCACACCTTTCGGGCCTGGCATCTTCAGCTTCAGGTACACGTAACATGGACGGGCCATGAAACGCGCATACGCCGGGCGGCCCAGAATTGCATGGTACGCACTCTGGAAGTCCACCACCTCGAACGTCAGCCTTTCCTTGCGGAAGTTCTTGTCAGAGCCAAAGACGACGTCCAACGCGATCTGGCCGAGTGACTTGGCCTTTCGTCTAGGGACGACTCCATGGAACTGCATGCTGCTCTCGCTAAGTTTGGACATCGGAATGCCCATCCCCTTGAGAGTGTCAGCGTACATGATGTTCAAGCCACTGCCGCCGTCCATGAGGACTTTGCGCAGTCGGACTCCTTCCACCACCGGGTCGATGACCAGAGCATGTCTCCCTGGGGTAGGTACGTGCGCTGGATGATCCGACTGGTCAAAGGTGATCGCAGTCTGAGACCATTTGAGGAACGTGGGGTTGGTCGGCGTGGCCATGTTCACCTCCCTGTTCACCAGCTCCAGTCGACTCTTGCTCTCAATGTCAGCAAAAATCATCAGTGTTGCATGGATTTGGGGGAACAGATCCTCCTTGTCCTCCTCATCCTGTTCATTGTCCTTTTCACTCGGCTGCCCTTCGCCAAACCCCTGGATCAGGAGGCGACATTGCCGAGTGGTATGCTTCGGAAATATGGCGTTGCCCTCTTCATCCATCTTCGTGTGAACTGGACATGGCTGGTCCAGGATGTGGTTTCCGAACTGCTTCTTCTTGGGGGTGAACTGAGCCTTCCCCTTGCCCTTGAACTTGGCATTGGTAGCGGCTGCGGCCTCTGCCTGCAGAGTGGACGGAGCTTTCTACTTCTGCTTCCGAGTGATGTTCCCATCTCCATCGGCGACTGCTTTGTGCTTACCACTATGGATGCGGTCCTCTTCTTCGCCATTTGCATAGCGTGCCGCTATCTCCATCATCTTACTCATGGAGATGTCGCTTGTTCGACCGAACTTCAGGTACAGATCTCTGTACCGCACGCCTGCCTTGAAGGCGCAGACTGCTTGGTGCTCTGTGCGTTCTCCACTGTGTGGTAGAGGGTCGTCCAACGTTGAATGAAATCGCGCAGGGGCTCATTTTACTTCTGGACACAGTGCTGGAGCTCCACGAGACCAGCAGGGCGTTTGCACGTCCCTTCGAAGGTCCTGATGAAGACTCGGGCCAGATCTGCCCAGCTGTAGATGCTTGAGGGAGCCAACTGGTTCAGCCACGCTCGTGCCGAGCCGTCGAGCATTAGAGGGAGGTGTTTCATGGCGACGTGGTCGTCCCCTCCTCCGATCTGGACTCCACTCGGTAGTCGTCCAGCCACGTTTCTCGCTTGGATTCTCCTGTAAACTTGCTGATCCCCGTCGCCAATCGGAAGTTGGGAGGGATGTCAGCCGAACGGATGGCTCGACTGAAACACTCTGGACCAGAGACGATGGTCTTGCTTCCACTCGGACGGTCTATATCGTGTCCATCGCGGTGGGCCCGGCCCTTGTCGACCCTCCTCTGGGCGATATATCCTCTTGCGTCAGGTCTTGGATCATAAGTGTCACCGACCGAACGCCGATCATCATGATGTCGGGGCCCGTAGGGCCCACCCCGCGGAGGGGTGCCTGAACAGCGACGATCTTCGGGATTCATGGAATGGCTGCCTCCCCTCTGTCGCTGATGAGAACCGGGGCTATGAACTGACCGATGTGTGTTCGCGCGAACGGAACTATTGTGGATCCTGTTGTGCGACTGGGAGACCGCCGAATTTTGCTGCTGCACCGTGTGCAGCAGGGCACGGATCTGCTCGATCCCTCTGCCAGCCTCTGAATCAGTCGGCTGGAGGGAATCGGCTATCTTGGCGGCGGCGGCCAGGTTGAGGACGGGTGTGCGGAACACCTCCACGTTGCTCTGACGAGTGCGCCGACTAGCAGAACGACGAGGCTGACGGCGAGCGCCGGAGGTTTCGCCGACCTCGTGCTCGTTCCGGCCGGTTTGGCGAGGACTTTCATGGGAGTTGGCCATGTGCACTTCGGCTGCAGGTCCGCGACCCAAGTACTCGGAAGGAAACTCAGTCGGAACTGAGTCCGAGCGCTGGGACGGCGGCGCCACTACAACCGACTCGAGGACCGCCACTTGTGAAGACGCGCTGAGGCGCGCCTGGGCATGTTGCACCCAACGCCGGAGCCGCGGACGGCGAGACCGCTTGTTGCGGCGTGCGACATGGGCGAAGGTCGACACCGGAGCCGACTGCTGGAGAAGAAGGACGCCGCGGGTGCCGGCACGGAAGTGCGTAGCCTCGCGACTAGGGAGCGCCTCGACGTCGAGAGGAGCATCCCGAAGCCATGCTGAATCATCGACGATGAAGGAGAGAGCGCCGAAGAGGATCTCGCGACACATGCTCAAATCACCACCGGATGACATGACGAAAATATGCAGTCGCAAACTCGCCGAAAAGTCGCTTAGACGCCTGCCCCAAGGTGGGCGCCAACTGTCGTGGGTAAAAGTCTGACAATAGATGTATGGGGTACGAAAGGATGGGCAGAGCCTTAGCTACGGCGAGGTTGTATGAGTTCAGGCCCCTCTACGGTGAAGGTAAAAGCCCTACGTCTCAGTGCTCTTGGGAGCTTGTTGTCGAGTGGAATATGGATTACAGTGAATTGCTAACCCCTGCACCAGTGGGGAAGGGCGGCTTATATAGAGTGCGCTGCCCGTCACAACGGTTTGGTGCACAGGGGTGGAGTAGTGGAGAATAAATGCCTACGTTACAGGTAACATATGTCTTAAATGCTAATAAAGGTACATGGAAACGTATGACCGTTGCCCTCCAGGGGGGTTACGATGTACAGAGTGGAATCCAGTCGGTAAGTTTGATACGCTCCGAATGCTCATCTCCGACTGGATGATGGAGGAATCATCACCGACTGGATGATGGGAAGTCCTTAATTCAGTCGGAACTGACTAAGGGCCTTATCCTTTATGAAGGGTAGTCCTTGGGTAGGACCCATAGGGCAGTCCTATGACCCTACCCTAGGACTATAACCCCATCACTAGGTATGGAGATACCGACGATCGAATCTCGGGCAACTAATATACCGATGGACAAAAGGAATTGTATACGAGATTGTTTGAATCCTTGACATCGAGGTTTGACCGATATAGATCTTCATATAATATGTAGGAACCAATATGGGCACCCAGGTCCCGCTATTGGTTATTGACCGAAGGGTGTCTCGGCCATGTTTGCATAGTTCTCGAATCCACATGGTCTACACACTTAAGGTTTGGTGACAATATAAGTATAATCGAGTCATTGTGTTGGTGATTGAAGGTTGTTCTGAGTCCCGGATGAGATCCCGGACGTGACGAGGAACTCCGGTATGGTCCGGAGGTGAAGATTGATACATAGGAGGAAGGTCATCGGAGTCCGGAAGTGTTCCGAGGCATATCGGGTAAACGACGGAGTGCCGAAAGGGGTTTCGGGGGGGGGGGGCAAGTGTTGGTGGGCCCTCATGGGCCAAGGAGAGGTGGCACACAAGCCCACAAGGGGCTCGGAACCACCCACACCTCAAACCACTTCGGCCAAGGGAGGGCCTCAGCCCCTAGGGAAGCCGGCCAGCCCAACTTGGGAGGCAAGGCGCCTAGGTCGGAAGGCTCACCCTGGCCGCCGCCTCCACCTTGGCTGCCGGCCCCTAGGGGAAACCCTAGGGCGCCCTCTCCTCCTCCCTTCCCCATATATATAGAGAGGTAGAGAGAGGGAAGCACCACGATAATTTTCCGCGGCACTCCTCCTCCTCTCCCTCATAGTTCTTCTCCTCTAAACATTGCACGGCGAAGCCCTCCTAAGCTGTCACCACCATCACCTCACCACGCTGTCGTGCTGTCAGAGGACTCGGGCAGCTACTTCACCATTGCTCGTTGGATCAAGGAGGTGAAGGCGTCACCAAGTTGTACGTGTGTTGAACCTGGAGGTGCCTTCCGTTCGACGCTTGATCGTGATTTTGTGGGACAGATCGTGATCGGATCGCGAAGACGAACCACTACAAGAACCGCTTGATCGGGAGTTTGTGGGACGGATCGTGATCGGATCGCGAAGATGTACCACTACATCAACCAAGTTCTTGAACTCTTCCGCTTAACGATCCACAATGGTATGTATATTCAATCTCTCCTCTCGTAGATGTGCATCTCCTAGACCGATCTTGGTGAGCGTAGGTGAAAGGACGTGGATGTCGCCTAGAGGGGGGGGGGGGCGAATAGGTGCTTTTAAATAATTACCATTGAGGCTTGAACAAATACGGAATAAAACTAACGTTTAATTAGTTAAGCACAAAACCTAAAACAAGTAGGCTCATCTATGTGCACCAACAACTTATGCTAAGCAATATAAACAACTAAGTGATAGCAAGGTATATGACAAGAAACAATATGGCTATCACGAAGTAAAGTGCATAAGTAAAGGGTTCGGGTAAGAGATAACCGAGGCACACTGAGACAATGATGTATCCCGAAGTTCACACGCTTGCGGATGCTAATCTCCGTTTGGAGCAGTGTGGAGGCACAATGCTCCCCAAGATGCCACTAAGGCCACCATAATCTCCTCACGTCCTCACACAATGCAAGATGCCGTGATTCCACTAAGGGACCCTTGATTGCGGTCACCGAACCCATCAAAACAAGGTTGGGGCAATCTCCACAACTTAACTGGAGGCTCCCAACAACACGACGAAGCTTCACCACAATGACATATGGCTTCGAGGTGACCACAAATTCTCGGGGCAATCTCCACAACTTAATTGGAGACCCCGACGCTTGCCCGGAGCTTTACACCACAATGATTGAGCTCCAAGGCACCACCAAGCTTCTAGGATGCCAAAGCATCCACAAAGAACAATATCAAGGGGTACCAAGTACCCAAGGGTAATAAGATTCTCAACTTCTCACTTCCACGTATCACCATGGAGAACTCAAACTGATGCAACTAATGCGATGGCAAGAACACACGAAGTGGTCAAGTCCCTCACACTCAAATCCCTCCACAACAAAAAAAGCCATGGAGAAATATTTGAGGAAGAACAAGGAGCTCACAAAGAACTCCAAGATCAAGATACAAGGGGTTACCCTCACATAGAGGAGAAAGTGATCGATGGAGATGTGGATCTAGATCTCCTCTCTCTTTTATCTCAAGAACTAGCAAGAATCATTGGATGGATTGAGAGATAGCAAGCTCTAAGAAGGTCAACGATGGAGAATAACATGCGCTCAAAGGGTGGATTAAACCCAATGGGGAAGAAGACCCCCTTTATATAGTGGGGGAAATAATCTCACTGTTACCCCCTCTCACAGCTCGAGCGGAGCGGTACTACCGCTGCTAGGAGCGGTACTACCGCACGGTAGGTTCACCAACCACGGTAGTAAAAAGTTACTACAGTGCCTACCACCGCTGAGGCAAAAGTATGCGCAAAAAGTCCAATGGAGCGGTAGTAAAAAACTACTACCGCCCCGAGAGCGGTAGTAAAAAACTACTACCGCTCCAAGAGCGGTACTACAGCTTGCCACTGAAACTGCCATAACTTCCGCATACGAGCTACGAATCGAGCAAACTCAAGCTTGTTGGATTCAGGACGACAAGAGCTATCAAACAATAGTTGTGAAAATGCCAATGATATAGAGATGTGAGATCTTTATGAATGAAGAACCGGCGAAAACTACAAACATTGAAAACATCATAGAAGATACATATGGACTCCGTTTTCAATGGACTCGAGCTTGTCATGAAGATGACCATACACACTAAAACTTTAAAAGAGAAACATCAAACAAGAACCAAGAAATATGATGCAAGGATGCAAATGGTTTGAGCTCTCAATGAATGATACGATCAAGTTACTCACTTGAGAGCCCCCCTTGACAGTACGACAATCTATCCTAAAATAGAAAACCTATCAAGGGCAAACCTATACCTTGCACCTAGTCCTCTTGAGCTAGATGATGATGATCTTAGCTTCCTCAAGATGGACCAACTTTCTTGATTGCGTTGGTTTGACGAAGACTAGTTGATTGCCCCCCCATACTCACTATGGGTGAGCCACTCTTAAGCACATCTTCACAAGTCCATTGCCACCACAATGGAGAACAAGCTTTAAGCATGATATCTTCGTGATGCTCCACTTGAACTTGCACACTGCAATCTTGATGACAATCACAACTTGATGTCATCCTTCATAGGTTGAATGAGATCTTCCTCTTGACGCAAACCCATGGAGACACACCTAACCCCACAAAGAACTCTCACGAAGACCATGGGTTAGTACACAAAAGCGTTATGGACAATGCTTACCATACCATGGGATCACTTGATCCCTCTTGGTACATCTTGTACACTTTGTGTGTTGATCATCTTGATTTACTCTTTGCTTAGTCTTGATCAACCTTGTGTATTTATGACCAATATTTGGATAATACTTTGAATACCACCTTGGTCATCATATAAACTCCTTGAAACCAACAGATGGACTTCAAGAAGTACCTATGGACAAATCCTTCGAATATAACTTAAGGCAACCATTAGTCCATAGGGATTGTCATCAATTAGCAAAACCACATATGGAGAAATATGCTCTAACAATAGGGAATTTTTTGTTTCCCATGCAACGTTCCCCAATAGTGGCATCATGAGCTAGGTTTATGCACATATGACATCATGAGTAGAACACAAAGGAGTTTGTGGGCGTTGATATTCATATTGCTTCCCTCCTTAGTCATTTCTTGATTTGGTGGTATTGTGGTCTGAAGTGGCCCAGACCAACTTTACTCGTCCACGTACGAGGGACTAGTTCCATCGACTGACATCTAACTTTGTTGCATAACATGGCTGGAGGGTGTCTGTCTGTCTCTCCCACCTTAGTTGAATCGGATTCCATGAAGGCGGTCCTTGTAGAAGGTTAAATAGGAACTTGCGTATCACCATTGTGGTTTCACATAGGTAAGAAGCGTTCTTGCTAGATACCCATAGCAGCCACGTAAAACATGCAACAACAAATTAGAGGACATCCAACTTGTTTTTGCAGAGTATGGTGTGATATTATATGGCCAAAGACATGATGATATATGTTTGATGTATGAGATGATCATGTTGTAATAGTTAATATTGACTTGCATGTCGATGCTACAACAACCGGCAGAAGACATAGGGTTGTCTTTAATTATTGTATGTCATGTGTGTCAATCATTAAGCGCTTTGTAATGCTTTACTTTATCGCTAAACAGTAGAAATAGTAGTACAAGCATGGTTGGTGCGACAACCTCGATGGCAACACGATGATGGAGATCATGGTGTTGTGTCGGCCACGATGGAGATCATGCCGATGCTTTGGAGATGGAGATCAAAAGCACAAGATCATGGCCATATCATGTCACTTATGATTTGCATGTGATGTTAATACTTTTATGCACCTTCTTTTGCTTAGGACGACGGTAGCATTATAAGGTGATCCTTCACTACAGTTTCAAGATAAAACTGTCTTCTCGTCGAGTGTGCACCATTGCGAAAGTTCGTCGTTTTGAAGCACCACGTGATGATCGGGTGTGATAGACTCTATGTTCACAAAAAACGGGTGCAAGCCAGTTTTGCACATGCGGAACACTCGGGTTAAACTTGACTAGACTAGCATGTACAAACATGGCCTCGGAACACAAGAGACCGAAAGGTCAAATATGAGTCATATAGTAGATATGATCAACATGAATATGTTCACCATTGAAACCACCTCATCTCACGTGATGATCGAACTTGGGTTGGTGAATTTGGATCATGTACCACTCGAATGACTAGAGGGATGTCAATTTGAGTGGGAGTTTTTAGTAATATGATTAACTAAACTCATTATCTTGAATGATAGTCTAAGTAATCTTTGCAAATTTATGTTGTAGATCAATGACTCATGCAGTAGCACCCCTGAATTTTAATGCATTCATAGAGAAAGCCAAGTTGAAAGATGATGGAAGTAACTTTGTAGACTGGGCCCGTAATCTGAGGATTGTCCTCAAGGTTTCCCAAAAGGCTTATGTCCTTGATGCACCGCTTGGTGTTGCACTGATGACCCACAAGTACAGGGGATCTATCGTAGTCCTTTCGATAAGTAAGAGTGTCGAACCCAACGAGGAGCGGAAGGATCTGACAAGTGGTTTTCAGCAAGGAAATATCTGCAAGCACTGAAATTATCGGTAATAAGTGATTGTATGGTGAGGTGATTCGTAGCAAGCAACAAGTAACAAAAGTAGCAACGGTGCAGCAAAGTGTCCCAATCCCTTTTGTAGCATGGGACAAGCCTGGACAAAGTATTATAGGAGGAAAAACGCTCCCGAGGACACACGGGAATTTCTGTCATGCTAGTTTTCATCATGTTCATATGATTCGCGTTCGTTACTTTGATAGTTTGATATGTGGGTGGACCGGCGCTTGGGTACTGCCCTTACTTGGACAAGCATCCCACTTATGATTAACCCCTCTCCCAAGCATCGACAACTACGAAAGAAGAATTAAGACAAAGTCTAACCATAGCATTAAACTAGTGGATCCAAATCAGCCCCTTACGAAGCAACGCATAAACTAGGGTTTAAGCTTCTGTCACTCTAGCAACCCATCATCTACTTAATACTTCCCAATGCCTTCCTCTAGGCCCAAATAATGGTGAAGTGTTATGTAGTCGACGTTCACATAACACCACTAGAGGAAAAACAACATACAACACATCAAAATATTGAACGAATACCAAATTCACATGACTACTATTAGCATGACTTACCCCATGTCCTCCGGAACAAAAGTAACTACTCACAAAGCATAATCATATTCATGACCAGAGAGGTAATGAGTAGCATCAAGGATATGAACATAAACTCTTCCACCAAATAATCTAACTAGCATCAACTACAAGGAGTAATTAACACTACTAGCAACCTTAGAAGTACCAATCGGAGTCGTGAGACGGAGATTGGTTACAAGTGATGAACTAGGGTTTGGAGATGAGATGGTGCTGATGAAGATGTTGATGGTGATGAGTCCCCTCCGTGAGAGGAGTGTTGGTGATGACGATGGCGATGATTTCCCCCTCCGAGAGGGAAGTTTCCCCGGCAGGATCGTCGTGCCGGAGCTCTAGATTGGTTCTGCTCAAGTTTCGCCTCGTGGCGGCGGCGGCTCCTCCCGAAAGCTCCCTTTTGATTTTTTGGAACAAAACCCTTCATATAGCAAAAGATGAGCACCGGAGGGGCAACAGGGGGCCCACAAGCCCCCAGGCCCGGCGAGGGGGGTAGGCCGGGCCTGGCAGGCTTGTGGCCTCCTCGTGGCGCCCCTTTGGCACTTCTTCTGCCCAGTATTTTTCATAAAATCCAAAATAATTCCCAGTTGATTTTCACCGCTTTTGGAGTTGCGCAGAATAGGTATCTCAAACTTGCTCCCTTTTCAGGCCAGAATTCGAGCTGCCGGCGTTCTCCCTCTTCATGTAAACCTTGCAAAATAAGAGAGAAAAGGCATAAGTATTGTACCGTGAAGTGAAGTAACACCCCAAAAAGCGATAAATGTCAACATGAAAGCATGATGCAAAATGGACGTATCAACTCCCCAAGCTTAGACCTCGCTTGTCCTCAAGCGAAAGCCTAGATCAATAAACATGACCACATGTTTAGGGAGAGAGGTGTCGACAAAACAAGATACAAACATGCAGGCATCACGATCATGATTAGAACAACAATACCAACATATAATCTCTCAATAAAAAGTGACAATACCTTCACAAAGTAAAGTATGGATCAAGAACCTTACCGAGAAGTAACAACCGAAAGCCTTTAGTCATTAAAGCAATTGCAATTTATCACAACATCAGAAAGAGTCAAATAAGAGCTTGTAAAGAAAATCCACATACTCAATCATCTTTTCATTCTCTACAATTGCTACAACTCACGTGGTACTCATGAGATCAAAGTTTCAGCTGGACACAGAGAAAGATAGGGGCTTATAATTTTGCGTCCCAACTGCTTACCTCAAGGGTAATGTCAATAATAATAATTCATGAATACTTACCTCCAAGTTGACATATGAATATAGATCTTTCCCTAGCATATGACGTTAGCCAAGATAACGGCGAAACAAGGAATTGGTGAAGATCACCATGACTCTTTCAAGGGCAAAACATAAAGGTACAAGATAGGCCCTTCGCAGAGGGAAGCAGAGGTTGTCATGCGCTTTTGAGGTTTGGATGCGTGTCCTCTTAGTGAGGAGGAACGTCACTTTATATTGCCTCCTGTGATAAAGAACTTTATTATGCAGTCTGTCGCTTTTATGTCTTCCTCACCACAGGTTCGTACAAAGCTTATTTTCCACACACTAATATATCATACATATTAGGGAGCAATTTTTATTGCTTGCACCGATGACAACTTACTTGAGGGATCTTATTCAATCCATAGGTAGGTATGGTGGACTCTCATGGCAAAACTGGCTTGAAGGTTTATCGATGCACAAGTAGTATCTCTACTTGGTGCCGGAGTTTTGGCTAATATGAGGTGGAAGCAATCGTCACATGCTAAGGGATCTTTAATCATATAACATTGTTCGGAACCAAGCAAACACAATTCATTATGTTGTCTTCCTTGTCCAACATCTACTTCTAGGCATGTAATAGTTTAGTGAGTGTTCACAATCATAGATGGTGTCAAGGATGATATATTTATATGTGAACCTCTCCTTCTTTATTACTTCCTATTAATTGCAATAACGACCAAGGTCCACGTTTTTCTACCCTCAACAAGTTTCAATCATCATACTTTTTATATGTGAAGCCATCACTTCCCATAAGATCACTACATGATCTTTCATGCTTTTGTTCTTTCTCAATCTTTTGATCATGGCAAGAGGCAAAGCCCTTACACTATGACACTCTTTATTATATGGCTCACGATCTCGAATACATCGGGGGGGGGGGGGGGTGACACAAAGCAAAACTCAAGCCTAAAACACTAAGACCTTTATTCTACTAGAGAAAGAGAAAACTGAAAAGGAACAAACTAAAACAAAGGTAAAGGCAAAAGATGTGATGGTGATACGATATCGGGGCAACTCCCCCAAGCTTGGCACAAGCCAAGGGGATTGCCCATACCCCTGCTCAGTTGTATTCCTTTGGAGGTGATAGTGGTGGAGTTGTTGCAATCTTTGATTCCAAGAGGGCCATTAATCTTTGATTTATACCTTGGAGATCTGTGATATGTTTCTCCAGCAAAACAACTTCACGAGTGAGATAAGTATTGCGAGCACGAGTTGTTTCACAAAACTTCAAGAGTTCAATCAAGGATGGAGTTAGTAGGTGGAGGTAGGGTTGGAGGAAATCCACTTCTTCAACTTCTTCCTTGTTGAGCACAGATTCCACTTCGTCCCATGCCTGACTCTTCTCCTTAGTTTTGCCCTTGGTTTCTCTTGGTAGCCTTTCCCTGGCCTCCATGGCTTCCATCCTTTTTAGATCAGCATATACTTCTCCATAGACTTGAGGGAGATTGTTCTCCCCCACAGATTCCTGAGACGACATCTTGCTCTAAATCTGCGACAGAAAACAAGCTCAAAACGAAAACAGAGGAAATCTGCATGATACAGAGGGTCAGACCTTTCGGGAGAATATATAATGATTTTTCCAGACCAGAAGGAGTACTCCGCATGAAAACAGAGTCCGGGAGGCGCACGAGGTGGCCACAAGCCACCCAGGCCCAGCTAGGGGGGTAGGCCGGGCCTAGCATGCTTGTCGCCTCCTCGTGCACTTTCCGGACTACTTTAAAATTTTCTATTTTTCCAAATATTCCAAAACGGAGGAAAATTTCTACGGGAAAAGTTTTGGAGTCGGTTTACTTACCGAATCACATACCTCTTCGTTTTCGGAGTCTGAAACAGGCTGATAAATATCCCTTATGTACTCCTCCGGAGTTATAATATTGCTTTCAACATTTATGGGAGTACCTGAGATATAATGCTTGATTCTCTGCCCATTTACAACTCTCGGACAATTACCTTCCGTGTTGTTGATCTTGATAGCACCGGAACGATATACTTCCTCAACAATATAGGTACCTTCCCACTTAGAGAGAAGCTTGCCTGCAAAGAATCTTAAACGAGAATTATATAGCAAGACATAATCACCTACATTGAACTCACGCTTTTGTATCCTCTTATCATGCCACCTCTTTACCTTTTCTTTGAACAACTTGGCATTTTCATATGTCTGAGTTCTCCATTCATCAAGCGAGCTAATGTCAAATAACCTCTTCTCACCAGCAAGTTTGAAATCAAAGTTGAGCTCTTTGATTGCCCAATAAGCTTTATGCTCTAGCTCAAGAGGTAGATGACATGCTTTACCGTACACCATTTTGTACGGAGACATGCCCATGGGATTCTTATAGGCAGTTCTATAAGCCCACAGTGCATCATCGAGCTTCTTAGACCAATTCTTTCTAGACCTGTTGACAGTCTTTTGCAGAATCAGTTTAATCTCTCTATTGCTTAGCTCTACTTGACCACTGGACTGAGGGTTATAGGGAGACACAATTCTATGGTTGACATCGTACTTAGCAAGCGTTTTACGGAAAGCACCATGAATGAAATGTGAACCACCGTCGGTCGTTAGATATCTAGGGACTCCAAATCTAGGGAAGATAACTTCCTTAAGCATCCCGATAGAGGTGTTGTGATCATCACTACTAGTGGGGATAGCTTCTACCCACTTAGTGACATAATCAACAACAACTAGGATATGAGTATACCCGTTGGATTTTGGAAAAGGTCCCATATAATCAAATCCCTAGACATCAAATGATTCAATGACAAGTGAATAGTTCATAGGCATTTCCTGACGTTTACTAATATTACCTATTCGTTGACATTCGTCACAAGACAAGACAAACTTACGGGCATCCTTGAAGAGAGTGGGCCAATAGAAACCTGATTGCAATACCTAGTGTGCAGTTCTATCTCCCGCATGGTGTCCTCCGTAGGCCTCGGAGTGACACTTCTGTAGGATATGTCCCTGTTCATGTTCAGGTACACAACATCTAATAACACCATCTACTCCTTCCTTATAAAGGTGAGAATCATCCCAAAAGTAATGTCTCAAGTCAAACAAGAATTTCTTCTTTTGCTGGTACGTGAAACTAGGTGGTATATATTTGGCAACAATATAGTTTGCATAATCAGCATACCACGGTGCACTACGTGAAGCATTGATGACATTCAGTTGCTCATCGGGAAAGCTATCATCAATAGGTTGTGGGTCATCAAGAATGTTCTCCAACCTAGACAAGTTATCTGCTACAGGGTTATCAGCACCCTTCCTGTCGACAACGTGCAAATAAAACTCTTGTAGCAAGAGAACCCATCTGATACGTCTAGGTTTGGTGTCCTTCTTCTCCATGAGGTACTTAATAGCAGCGTGATCAGTGTGAATAGTGACTTTGGAATCAAATATGTAAGACCTGAACTTTTCACATGCAAACACGACTGCTAAAAACTCCTTTTTCCGTAGTAGCATAGTTTCTTTGGGCACTGTCTAGAGTTTTACTAGCATAGTGAATAACATTCAACTTCCTATCAACTCTTTGCCCTAGAACAACACCAACAACGTAATCACTAGCATCACACATGATTTCAAAAGGTAAGTTCCAATCAGGTGGCTGAACAATAGGTGCAGTTATCAAAGCCCTCTTAAGTATTTCGAAGGCTTCCTCACAATCATCGCCAAAAACAAAAGGGATATCCTTTTGCAAGATATTGGTAAGAGGCCTAGAAATCTTAGAGAAGTCTTTAATGAACCTTCTATAGAAACCAACATGACCAAGGAAACTTCTTATACCTTTGATATCTGTAGGGTATGGCATTTTATCGATTGCATCAACCTTAGCTTATCGACTTCAATACCTCTTTCAGAAATTTTATGTCCTAAGATGATGCCTTCATTAACCATAAAGTGGCACTTCTCCCAATTCAAGACAAGGTTGGTGTCTTTACATCTCTGCAAGACCCGATCAAGGTTGCTGAGGCAATCATCAAAAGAAGACCCATAAACGGAGAAGTCATCCATGAAAACCTCGACAATCTTTTCACAAAAGTCAGAGAATATAGCCATCATACATCTTTGAAAGGTGGCAGGTGCATTACATAAGCCAAAAGGCATACGTATATAAGCAAAGGTACCGAAAGGGTAGGTGAAAGTGGTTTTCTCCTGATCAGATTGTGCAACTGGTATTTGGGAGAAACCAGAATAACCATCTAGAAAGCAGAAGTGTGTCTGTTTAGACAGTCTTTCTAGCATTTGGTCGATAAAAGGCAAAGGGTAATGATCTTTCCTAGTGGCTTTATTCAATTTCCTAAGATCGATCACCATCCTATAGCCAGTAATAATCCTCTGTGGGATCAATTCATCCTTATCATTAGGGACAATGGTAATACCTCCCTTCTTAGGGACGCAATGCACCGGACTCACCCAATCACTATGAGCAACAGGATAGATAATACCTCCTTCCAGGAGCTTTAGTATTTCTTTTCTTACTACCTCTTTCATCTTAGGATTTAATCTCCTTTGATGATCAACAACTGGTTTGGAATCAGGATCAGTTTTAATCTTGTGCTAGCATAGAGTGGGACTAATGCCCTTAAGATCATCAAGAGTATATCCAATAGCAGCACGGTGCTTCCTCAGAGTTTTTAGTAATTTCTTTTCTTCATGCTCTGAGAGGCTAGCACTAATTATGACAAGATATATCTCTTTTTCATCAAGATAAGCATACTTAAGAGTATGAGGCAACTGTTTAAGCTCGAACATAGGATCACCCTTTGGTGGGGGTGGATCCCCAAGCAGTTCAACAGGCAGATTATTCTTAAGGATAGGATATTGTTCTAAGACAACTCTATCTATCTCATCCCTTTCATCCATATGCATATCATTTTCATGCTCAAGCAAGTATTGCTCTAAGGGGTCAGTAGGAGGCACGACAATAGGAGCTAAGGCAACAGTTTCATCCTTACTAGGCAACCCTTTTTCATGAGGTTGTCTACCAAACTTGGAGAAATTGAACTCATGTGACACACCTTCAAAGCCAACAGTGACAGTTTGCTTCTCACGGTCAATATGAGCATTGACGGTATTGAGGAAGGGTCTGCCAAATATGATGAGACAAAGCTATCTTCGGTGGTAGCAATAACGAGGAAATCAGCAGGATACTTCGTTTTACCACACAAGACTTCAACATCTCTAACAATTCCCACAGGGCAGATAGTATCTCTATTGGCAAGCTGAATAGTGACATCAATAGGCTCTATCTCAATAGGTGCAATCTCATCTTTGATTTCATCATATAAGGATCGAGGTATTGCACTAACACTAGCACCCACGTCACATAAACCATGATAGCAATGATCTCCTATCTTAACAGAAACAACAGGCGTGCCAACAACAGGCCTATGTTTGTCTCTAGCGTGAGGTTTAGCAATTCTAGCAGCATCTTCACAGAAGTGAATATTATGTCCCTCAACATCGTTGGACAGAAGATCTTTGATAATATCAATGCTAGGTTCAACTCTAATTTTCTCAGGGGCTGTAGGTGTTCTAATGTAGCCTCTACGTATCACAGTTGAAGCTTTAGAATGATCCTTTATCCTAACAGGGAAAGGTGGTTTCTCAATGTAAGCACTGGGAACAACATGATCATTATAGGCAATGACTCTCTCTTTAACTAGATTGGGTTTAACTACATTGAATTCTAAAGGAGGATGATATTTAAATCACTTCTCTTTGGGGAGATCAATATGAGCAGCAAATGATTCACACAATGAAGCTACTATCTCAGAGTCAAGTCCATACTTAGCGCTAAAGTCACAAAAAGTATTTGTTTCAACAAAGGATTTAACGCAATCGAACTGGAAATTCATACCTGACTCCTTACCTTCTTCAAGCTCCCAATATTCAGAGTTGCGTTTAATTCTCTGCAATAAATTTCATTTGAAGTCAATATCTCTCTTCATAAAAGAACCAGGACAACCAGGACAAGAAGTGTCAAGCATGGTGCGATCATCATGAGAAAGCCGAACATAGAAGTTCTGATTGATAATTTCTCTCGATAGCTCATGGTTGGGGCATGAATATAACATTTATATAAGCCTCCCCCAATCTTGAGCGATGCTTTCTCTGTCATGAGGCCAACAATTATAAATATAATTCCGATCATGATGTACTAAATGCATAGGATAAAACTTTTGATGAAATTCCAATTTCAACCGATTGTAGTTCCATGATCCACTATCATCACATAGCCTATACCATGTCAATGTCTTATCCTTCAAAGATAAAGGAAAGACCTTCTTCTTGACCTCATCCTCAGGCAAACCTGCAAGCTTAAATAAACCACAAACTTCATTTACATAGATTAGATGCAAGTCTGGATGTGATGTTCCATCTCGTGTAAAAGGATTAGCCAACAGTTTCTCAAGCATACCCGAAGGAAATTCAAAGCAAATATTTTCAGTAGGTGCAGTAGGTTGAGGAGCAACTCTTTGTGCTTCCATCCGAGGTGAAGATACCCCGAACAAGCCCCTCAAAGGATTAGTTTCCATATTGACAGGTGACAATAAATTTCAGCACACTATACGAATGTTTCCTTACCAAGTTCCACTTACCAAAGGCACTTCACTCCCCGGCAACGGAGCCAGAAAAGAGTTTTGATGACCCACAAGTATAGGGGATCTATCGTAGTCCTTTCGATAAGTAAGAGTGTCGAACCCAACGAGGAGCAGAAGGATCTGACAAGTGGTTTTCAGCAAGGAAATATCTGCAAGCACTGAAATTATCGGTAACAAGTGATTGTACGGTGAGGTGATTCGTAGCAAGCAACAAGTAACAAAAGTAGCAACAGTGTAGAAAAGTGGCCCAATCCCTTTTGTAGCAAGGGACAAGCCTGGACAAAGTCTTATAGGAGGAAAAACGCTCCCGAGGACACACGGGAATTTCTGTCATGCTAGTTTTCATCATGTTCATATGATTCGCGTTCGTTACTTTGATAGTTTGATATGTGGGTGGACCGGCACTTGGGTACTGCCCTTACTTGTAAAAGCATCACACTTATGATTAACCCCTCTCGCAAGCATCCGCAACTACAAAATAAGAATTAAGACAAAGTCTAACCATAGCATTAAACTAGTGGATCCAAATCAGCCCCTTACGAAGCAACGCATAAACTAGGGTTTAAGCTTCTGTCACTCTAGCAACCCATCATCTACTTACTACTTCCCAATGCCTTCCTCTAGGCCCAAATAATGGTGAAGTGTTATGTAGTCGACGTTCACATAACACCACTAGAGGAAAAACAGCATACAACACATCAAAATATCGAACAAATACCAAATTCATATGACTACTATTAGCATGACTTATCCCATGTCCTCAGGAACAAAAGTAACTACTCACAAAGCATAGTCATATTAATGACCAAAGAGGTAATGAGTAGCATCAAGGATCTGAACATAAACTCTTCCACCAAATAATCCAACTAGCATCAACTATAAGAGTAATTAACACTACTAGCAACCTTACAAGTACCAATCGGAGTCGTGAGACGGAAATTGGTTACAAGTGATGAACTAGGGTTTGGAGATGAGAGGGTGCTGATGAAGATGTTGATGGTGACGAGTCCCCTCCGATGAGAGGAGTGGTGATGACAATGGCAACGATTTCCCCCTCCGGGAGGGAAGTTTCCCCGGCAGGATCGTCGTGCCGGAACTCTAGATTGGTTCTGCTCAAGTTCCGCCTCGTGGCGGCGGCTCCTCCTGAAAGCTCCCTTCTGTTTTTTCTTGGA
Source organism: Hordeum vulgare subsp. vulgare (assembly GCF_904849725.1). NCBI lineage: Eukaryota > Viridiplantae > Streptophyta > Magnoliopsida > Poales > Poaceae > Hordeum > Hordeum vulgare. Next base: position 545,467,548 of record NC_058520.1, read on the forward strand.
ACGAAACCCTTCATACAGCAAAAGATGAGCGCCGGAGGGGCAACAGGGGGCCCACAAGCCCCCCAAGCCCGGCCAAGGGGGGTAGGCCGGGCGTGGCAGGCTTGTGGCCTCTTGGTGGCGCCCTTCTGGCACTTCTTCCGCCCAGTATTTTTCATAAAATCCAAAATAATTCCCAGTTGATTTTCACGGCTTTTGGAGTTGCGCAGAATAGTATCTCAAACTTGCTCCCTTTTTAGGCCAGAATTCCAGCTGCCGGCGTTCTCCCTCTTCATGTAAACCTTGCAAAATAAGAGAGAAAAGGCATAAGTATTGTACCGTGAAGTGAAATAACAGCCCAAAAAGTGATAAATATCAACATCAAAGCATGATGCAAAATGGACGTATTATGAACGTCTGGCACGCGCATTCTGATGACTACTCAATAGTTTAGTGTGCAATCTCGTATGCCTTAGAACTGGGACTTCAAAGACGTTTTGAACGTCATGGATCATATGAGATGTTCCAGGAGTTGAAGTTTATCTTTGAAAAGAATGCCGGGATCGAGAGGTACGAGACCTCCCATAAGTTCTATGATTGCAAGATGGAGGAGAACGGGTCTATAAGTGGCACATACTCAGAACGTCTGGGTATTCCAACCGTCTGGCCAAGTAGGGAATTGTCCTCCTTCCAGAGACAATCACTGACAGGGTTCTTCAATCACTGCCACCTAGATAGAAAGGCTTTTTATTGAACTATAACATGCAAGGGATGAACAAATCAGTCGCTGAGCTGTTTGCGATGCTAAAAGTCGCTGAGTCAAAAATTCAAAAGGAGCATCAAGTGTTGATGGTCAATAAAACCACTACTTTCAAGAAAAATAGCAAGGGTAAGAAGGGTAACTCCAAGAAGAATGGCAAAGCAGTTGCCCCTCCCATGAAGAAACCGAAGGCTGGACCCAAGCCAGAAATTGAGTGCTTTCATTGCAAGCGGAATGGTTACTGGAAGCGAAACTGCCCCAAGTATCTGGCCACAAGAAGGTGACCAACACCAAACAAGGTATATATGATATACATGTTATTGATGTATACCTTACCATAGTGCCTGTGTAATTGATACTAGTACGGTTGCTCACATTTGCAACTCAAATTAGGAACTACCGAATGGTCAGAGGTTGGTGAAGGACGAAGTGACGATGTGCGTGGGAAATTATTCCAAGGTTGATGTGATCGCTGTCGGCACGCTCGCTCTTCGATTGCCATCAGGATTAGTGATAAACCTGAATAATTGTTAAGTAGTGCCTGCGTTGAGCATGAACATTATATCTGGATCTTGTTTATTGCGAGATGGTTACCCATTTAAATCAGAGAATAATGGTTGTTCTATTTATATGAGTAATATGTTTTATGTTCATGCACCCTGTGTGAGGGGTTTATTCTTAGTGAATCTCGACGGAGATAGCACACATGTTCATAACATTGATGCCAAAAGATGTAAAGTTGATAATGATAGTACCATTTTCTTGTGGCACTGCCGCTTAGGTCATATTGGTATAAAACGCATGAAGAAGATCCATGCTGATGGGATTTTGGAGTCACTTGATTTTGAATCACTTGACACATGTGAACCATGCCTCATGGGCAAGATGACTACGACCCCGTTTTCCGGAATAATGGTGCGGGAAAGTGACTTATTAGAAATCATACATACTGAGTGTGCAGTCCGATGAGCATTGAGGCGCGAGGAGGATATTGTCATTTTCTCACCTTCATTGATGACTTAAGTAGATATGGGTATATTTACTTAATGAAACACAAGTCTGGAATGTTTGAAAAGTTCAAGCAACTTCAGAGTGAAGTTGAGAATCATCGTAACAGGAAGATTAAATTCCTACGATCTGAGCAAGGAGGAGAACATCTGAGTTATGAGTTTGGCACTCACCTAAGACAATGTGAAATTGTTTCACAATTGACACCGCCAGGAACACCACAGCGTAATGGTGCGTCCGAACATTGTAATCCTACTTTATTAGATATGGTGCGTTCTATGATGTCTCTTGCCGATTTGTCGTTATCATTTTGGGGTTATGTGTTAGAGGCAGGTGCATTCACTTTAAATAGGGCACCATTTAAATCAGTTAAGACAACGCCGTATGAAATGTGGTTTGGCAATAAACCAAAGTTGTCGTTTCTTAATGTTTGGGGATGCGATGCTTGTGTCAAAAAGCTTTAGCCTGAAAAGCTGGAACGCAAAGCGTAGATATGCGTCTTCATTGGATACCCAAAAGAGAAAGTTGGGTACACCTTCTATCTCAGATCCGAAGGCAAAGTGTTGGTCACTAAGAACAGAACATTTCTTGAGAAAAAGTTTCTCTCGAAAGAATTGAGTGGGAGGAAGATAGAAATTGTTGAGGTTGTTGAACCTTTACTTCAACCAGAGAGTAGCGCATCGCAGAAATATGTTTCTGTGGAGCCAACATCAATTGAAAAGGAAGCTAGTGATGATGACCATGGAGCTTCGGATCATGTTGCTATTGAACCTCGTAGGTAGACAAGGGCACGTACTGCTCGTGAGTAGTATGGTAACCCGGTCTTAACAATCATGTTGTTGGACAACGATGAACCTATGAGCTATGGAGAAGCGATGGTGCGCACGGGTTCCAAAAATGGTTAGAGGCCATGAAATCCGAGATAGGATCCATGTATAAAAACAAAGTAAGGACTTTGGAAGTATTACCTGAAGGGCGAAAGGCCATTCAGAATAAATGGATCTTTAAGAAGAAAATGGACGCACACGGTAATGTCACCGTCTATAAAGCTCGACTTATGACAAAAGTTTTTCACGAGTTCAAGGAGTTGACTACTATGATACTTTCTCACCCGTAGCAATGCTTAAGTCCGTCAGAATCATATTAGCAATAGCTGCATTTTTTGATTATGGAATGTGGCAGATGGATGTGAAAATAGCGTTCCTTAACAATTTCCTTAAGGAAGAGTTGTATATGATGCAACCTAAAGGTTTTATCGATCCAGATAATGCTGACAAAGTGTGCAAGCTCCAGTAATCCATTTATGGACTGGTGCAAGCATCTCGGAGTTGGAATCATCGCTTTGATGAGGTGATCAAGGCGTTTGGGTTTATACAAGTTCATGGAGAAGCTTGTATTTACAAGAAAGTGAGTAGGAGCTCTATAGCGTTTCTAATATCATATGTGGATGACATATTGCTGATTGGAAACAATATAGAATGTTTGGGAAGCATAAAAGAATATTTGAATAAGAGTTTTTAAATCAAGGACCTAGGAGAAGTTGCTTTCATATTAGGCATCAAGATCTATAGAGATTGATCGAGATGCTTAATAGGACTTTCACAGAGCACATACCTTGACAAAGTTTTGAAGAAGTTCAAAATGGAACAGTCCAAGAAAGGGTTCTTGCCTGTATTGTAAGGTGTGAAGTTGAGTAAGACTCAATGCCCAATGATTGCAGAAGATAGAGAAAAGATGAGTGTTGTACCCTATGCTTCAGCCATAGGCTCTATCATGTATGCAATGTTGTGCACAAGACATGATGTGACCCATGCCATAAGTATGGCGGGAAGGTTTCAATGTGATCCAGGAATGGATCACTTGACAATGGTCAAGAATATTCTGAAGTACCTGAAAAGGACTAAGGAAATGTCTCTCGTATATGGAGGTGATCAAGAGCTCGTCGTAAAGCGTTACGTTGATGCAAGCTTTGGCACTGATACAGATGACTCCAAGTCTCAAACCGGATAAGTATTTATTCTCAATGGCGGGGCAATAAGCTGGTGCAGTTCAAAGCAAAGCGTGGTAGTTGATTCTACATGCAAAGCGGAGTACATATCTGCCTCGAAGGCGGCTAAAGAAGGTGTTAGGATGATGGAGTTCTTGACACGTCTTGGAGTTGTGCTCTGTGCACTAGATCCAATGACTTTGTTCTATGAAAACACTAGTGCCATTGCTCTAGCCAAGGAACCAAGGTTTCACAAGAGGACCAGACACATAAAACGACGCTTCAATTCCATCCATGATTACATCAAGGAGGAGGACATAAATATTTGTAAACTGCATATGGATCTGAATGTTGTAGACTCGTTGACTAAGCCTCTTACACGAGCGAAGCATGATCAACACCAGAACTGTATGGGTGTTAGATTTATTACAATGTAAATCACATAGTGATGTGAGCTAGATTATTGACTCTAGTGCAAGTGGGAGACTGTTGGAAATGTGCCCTAGAGGCAATAATAAAGTAGTTATTATTATATTTCCTTGTTCATGATAAACGTTTATTATCCATGCTAGAACTGTATTGAATAGAAGATAAAATACATGTGTGGATACATAGACAACACACTGTCCCTAGTGAGCCTCTAATGGACTAGCTTGTTTATGAAAGATGGTCAAGGTTTCATGGCCATAGACATGAGTTGTCATTTGATAACGGGATCACATCATTAGGAGAATGATGTGATGGACAAGACCCAATCTATGAAGGTAGCATATGATCGCGTCGGTTCATTGCTATTGTTTTCTGCATATCAAGTATATGTTCCTAGGACCATGAGATCATGTAACTCACTCACACCGGAGGAGTACCTTGTGTGTACCAAACGTCGCAACGTAACTGGGTGACTATAGAGGTTTTCTACAGGTATTTTCGAGGGTGTCTGTTGAGTTGGCATGTATTAAGACTGGGATTTTGTTACTCTTTGTGACAGAGAGGTATCTCAGGGCCCACTCGGTAATACAACATCACAACAAGATTGCAAGCAATGTGACTAAAGAGTTAGTCATGGGATCTTGTATTACGCAACGAGTAAAGAGACTTGTCGGTAACGAGATTGAACTAGGTATAGAGATAGAGACGATTGAATCTCGGCAAGTAACATACCGATGGACAAAGGGAATTGTATACGGGATTGTTTGAATCCTTGACATCGAGGTTCGAATGATATAGATTTTCGTAGAATATGTAGGAACCAATATGGGCATCCAAGTCCCACTATTGGTTGTTGACCGGAGAGTGTCTCGGTTATGTCTGCAGAGTTCCCGAACCCGCAGGGTGTACACACTTAAGTTTCGGTGACGATATAAGCATAAATGCATAATTGAGTCATTGTGTTGGTGACCGAAGGTTATTCAGAGTCCCGGATGAGATCTCGGACATGAGGAGGAACTTCTCAATGGTCTGAAGGTGATGATTGATATATAGGATGAAGGTGATCGCAGTCTGGAAGTGTTCTGGGGCATATGGGCGAAACGACGGAGTGCCTAAAGGAGTTTCGGGGGGTCCTGACAAGTGTTGTGGGGGCTTCATGGGCAAAGGAGAGGTGTCCCACCAGCACACAAGGGACTGGGCGCCACCTACACCTATGCCCACTTCGTCCAAGGGAGGGCCTCACCCCCTAGGGCAGCCGATGATCCCAACTGAAAGCACATATGCTCCCTTGGTGATTTTGATAATTCAGGACAACATACATTGTCTCTTGGACTAACGCTTTTACCTAGACATTTCAGGAAAAGTCCATAGAGAGCCATGGCTTAAGGTTTATGTGGAGATGCCCCTTGGTGCAAGAAAGGAATAATATTGGCTCAAGCTTCAAGCTAGAAGACTCTTCATTTTATATTCATGAGAAATCACTTTTGAGTCAATAGGAAAGCCAATACTATTAAGGCGGTGAGGTAGTAAAATGAACTGATTGCTCAAATGCTCAAAGTTAGCCACCAAAACACTCAGTCATTTTTTCCACATATCCACTCTGTCAAGATCCACATACACAGATTCGGTGTCACCAAAATTTCCATATCGGACCCACCGAGTTTGACCTCACACAGAAACCCTAGCCATTCCCACCAAATCGGTGCAACCGAAACCAAGTGGGTGCTATCGAGTTCAGTGTGACAAACATTTTTTTGCCAAGATACACAAATCGGAATTTACGAGTTTGAGTATAGGTGCCACCGTGTTTGTCCATCTGACCATTAGTCACCTTTTTTCGGTGCCACCGATTTTCGTATATCGGTCTCACCGAGATTCAGAAGTTCACACTTTTAGTGTTAATCAGTACCACCGAGTTTTCAACTTCGGTGTCACCGAGTTCGCCTTTTTGTGTGTAATGGTTGGATTTTGGCTGCTGCCTATATATATACCCTTTCACCCACCTCTCATTTGTGGGAGAAGCACTCAGAACACACACTTCATTGCCAGATCCATTTTCTGAGAGAGAACCACCTACTCATGTGTTGAGACCAAGATATTCCAATCCTATCATTTGAAACTTGATCTCTAGCCTCCCCAAACTGCTTTTCGCCAAATCAACCTCTCCTACCCATGCATATTCTGTGAGAGAGTGATTTGTGTTGACGAGACTATCTTTATAAGCACAAGAGAAGGAGTTCATTGATCTACCACATCTATTACCTTTTGGAGGGTGGTGCCTCCTAGATTGGTTAGGTGTCTCTTGGGAGCCTCTTACTTCGTGTTGTGGAGTTGAACCAAGATGTTTGTAAGGGCAAGGAGATCGCCTACTTCGTGAAGATCTACCGTGAGTAAGGCTAGTCCTCCGTGAACGGAAGTCGTGGCGGAATAGACAAGGCCGCTTCTTTGTGGACCCTCCATGGACTCTCGCAGTCGTTACCCTTTGTGGGTTGAAGTCTCCTCTAACATGGGCATATGATAGCGCCACCTATCGGAACTATGCCAAAAATCACCGTGTCAACATGATGCGTTTCATCTTCCTAACCTCTACTCCTTTACATGTGCAAAGTATTTACTTTTCCGCTGCCATATATGTTGACTAGCATGTGTAGGGTGCACTAGACTTGTTAGAAATGTTGAATTTCTGCCCTCCTAGAATTTGGTTTAGGCTAGAAATTTTATCTTGACAGGTAGTCTATTCACCCCCTTTAGACACATCTTCTATCGATCCCTCAATTGGTATGAGAGCAAGTTCTCCAAAACCTTGGTTTAACTGCCATTGGAGGAACATGAATGTGACTAGTTCCAAGATTTTAAGTTGTACAGTGCCTATTCTTGATGGGTAGTACTTTAGACAATGGAAATATGAAATGCTTGTTATATTTGATGAGTTCCATTTGCGCAAGTATGTTGAATATCCCTATGCGCCTCCCATTGATCACATACGTCCTTCTCATGACGATGAAGTTAATATGCTTGGTAACCTTAACACTGTCAATCTAATCATTAGAGGTTTACCAACAAATGTGCTTAATCAATTGCAAAACTTTGAGAGTCCTGATACCTTGTGGAAATACTTAGAGAAAAGATATTCAAATTATTCCTTCAAAAATCTTGATATCATTGTCCACAAATGCATTGCTTTTCACAAAACGAAGCCAACCGATCCTAACTCCGATATATGCCTATTTGAGCTTCATGACCTCATGCGTGCTAAAGGAGATGCCATTAATATTAACAAAATCATTGTTGAAGCCATTCGAATGCATAAACATGAACATTGTCATAGTCAAATTTCTGATGAAATTCTTGTTTCTTATGATGAGGGAACTTCATCCCATGATGACAATGTGGAGTATGGCTACTACAATGAAGATGAAGAGTTTGACATCGAGTATGAAAAGACCATGAGGAACCTTAGTCTTATGGCTAACCTTAAAGACTACATGGTCGGTGGTTAGGAGTGGGTTCTCGACAGTGGATGCACCGATCACATGACCGGAGATAAAGACATGTTCCATGAGATTACACCAAACCGTGGACCTCGGAAGTATGTGACTTTTGGAGACTACTCCAAAGGTAAGGTACTTGGTCTTGGTAAGGTGGCCGTATCTCATGACATTTCCATTCAGAATGTCATGCTTGTTGAATCCCTTGGCTACAATCTTCTTTCCGTATCTAGACTAGCAGACTTTGGTTTCGATGTGCTATTTACGAAAGTTGAATGCCGAGTGTTTCGTACCGATAATCATAACATTGTCTTTACTGGTTTCCGTAGAGGTGATCTATACATTGTTGATTTCTCTAAGATATCCAAACCCCGTACATGTCTTATCGCAAAATCTTCTAAAGGTTGGTTATGACATAGAAGGTTTGGACATGATGGTATGCGTAATATTGACAAACTTCTCAAAGGTGATCATATTCTTGGTGTTAAAGATGTTATCTTTGACAAAGATAGACTTAGTAGTGCTTGTCAAGCAAGAAAGTAAGTTGGTGGAAGTCATCCCGTGAAGAACATCATGACCACTAGAAGACCCCTCGAACTGCTTCACATGGACCTCTTTGGTCCCAATGCTTACAAGAGCCTCGGTGGAAATTCTTATGGTTTAGTCATTGTTGATGATTTTTCCACATTTACGTGGGTGTTCTTTCTATATAATAAATCGCAGGTAAAAATGATCTTCAAGAACTTTGCTTGGAAAGCTCAAAACCAGTTTGAAGTGAAGATCAAGAAGGTTTTGAGCGACAATGGAATGGAGTTCAAGAACACTAATGTGGATATTTTTCTTGACGAAGAAGGTATCTTACATGAGTTCTCAACGATGTACACACCTCAACAAAATGGAGTTGTTGAGAGGAAGAACGAGACGATCATAGAGATGGAGAGAACGATGCTTGATGAATACCAGACTCCAAGACACTTTTGGGCACAAGCCGTGGAAACAGCTTGCCATGCCATAAACCGACTCAAACTGCAGAATCTTCTCGGTAAAACAGCATACGAGCTACTCACCGGTAACAAACCCCAAGTTCGATACATTCGGGTATTCGGCTCTAAGTGCTATATTCTTTATAAGCATCGTCGATCTAAATTTGCACCTAATTCTTATGAAGGTTTCCTACTTGGTTACGGATCAAACTCTCACACTTACCGTGTCTACAACAACTTCACTCGAAAAGTTGAAGAGACGGTTGATGTGAAGTTTGATGAGACTAACGGTTCGCAAGTCGAACAATTTCCAATTAATGTAGGAGATAAGGAACCTTCGGAAGCTATCAAAGACTTGTCCATTGGCAAGATACGTCCCATGGAGGTGCAGGAAAATACTTCATCAACTCAAGTGGAAGCTCCCACTTCGCGTCAAGGCGAACCGCAAAATGACATGGAAGCATCCATAAGTGGTACACGGCATGATGAAGAAGAGGAAGAAGTACATCGTGATTATCCACCTCAACCTTCCTCACCAACACCCCATGGAGATGATGACATCAACGACAATGCTCAATACGATGAAAATGATGAAGAAGAAGCTCCTCCATCCAACAAGAAGAAGCTGTCAAGAATTAGAGCAAGAGTGGACAGAGATCATTGGTAACCCACAAGTATAGGGGATCAATTGTAGCCTTTCTCGATAAGTAAGAGTGTCGAACCCAACGAGGAGCTAAAGGTAGAACCCAAGGCAACTCTACGCACACTTTACGTTCGCTTTACCTAGCACAAGTATGAAACTAGAAGTACTTTGTAGGAGTGATAGGATAGGTTTGCAAGAAAATAAAGAACACGTAAATAAAAACTAGGGGCTGTTAGATAAAAAATCAATTACGTTAGTTTAACGAGTGTGGAAAAGTGGTGGTAGGAGTTGCGGAATTGTCCCTAAGCAATTGACTACACTACTAGACCGATAGCATGTTTTACGTGGGAGAGGCCACTGCTAGCATGTCATCCCTTACTTGGAATTCTATGCACTTATGATTGGAACTATTAGCAAGCATCAGCAACTACTAACGTTCATTAAGGTAAAACCCAACCATAGTAATAATATATATTGGTCCCCCTTCAATCCTGTATGCATCAATTTCTATGCTAGGCTGAAGCTTCTGTCACCCTTGCCCTCCAATACATAGTCCTATCAACATACTACTAACCCTATGGTGTGATCCACGCGCGCGCTCATATGATGGACACCAAAGGACAGCAACATAACCACAAGCAAATTAAACCAATCATAGCAATTCATCAATCACCGATAGGACAATGAAAATCTACTCAGACATCATAGGATGGCAACACATCATTGGATAATAATATGAAGCATAAAGCACCATGTTAAAGTAGAGGGTACAACGGGTTGCGGGAGAGTGGACCGCTGAATATAGATGGGGGAAGGTGATGGAGGTGTTGGTGAAGATGACGGAGGTGTTGTTGTAGATCGCCGTCACACGATGATGTCCCGGGCAACCTAGGGCGCCGCCGGGAGAGAGGGGGAGAGAGCCCCCTTCTTCTTCTTCTTCTTCTTCCTTGACCTCCTCCCTAGATGGGAGAAGGGTTTCCCCTCTGGTCCATGGTCTCCATGGCGGCGGAGGGGCGAGAGCCCCTCCGAGATTGGATCTCTCTCTCTCTGTGTCCTTCTTTTTCTGCGCTCCCAAATTCCGACTTTCACCGTTTCTTAAATTCCCGGAGATCCGTAACTCCGATTGGGCTGAAAGTTTAACACGATTTTCTTCCGGATATTATTTTTCTTGCGGCGAAAGAAGGGCCCCAACCGCCTTAGGGATTGGTCACAAGACTGCCAGCCGTGCCCTAGGGGTGAGGTCGCGCCTCCTGGGCTTGTGACCTCCTCGGGCATCGTTTCGCGTAGATTCTTCTTCCCAAAAATCATAAATATTCCAAAAAAAAATCCTCGTAGGTTTTTTATTGCATTTGGACTTCATTTGGTATGGATAATCTGCGAAACAAAAAACATGCAACAAACAGGAACTGGCACTGGGCACTGGATCAATATGTTAGTCCCAAAAACAGTATAAAAAGTTGCCAAAAGTATATGAAAGTTGTAGAACATTGGCATGAAACAATGAAAAAATATAGATATGACGGAGACGTATCAGCATCCCCAAGCTTAATTCCTGCTCGTCCTCGAGTAGGTAAATGATAAAAAAAGATGATTTTTTGATGTGGAATGCTACCTAGCATAATCTTGATCATATAATCTAAGCATGGCATGAATACTAAAAAATGAGTGATTCGAAGCAATAGTCTATCATTTGACATAAAGACACTAATATTTCAAGCATAATAACAAAGCAATCATGTCTTCTCAAAATATCATGGCCAAAGAAAGTTATCCCTACAAAATCATATAGTCTAGCTATGCTCCATCTTGCCCACACAACGTATTTAAATCATGCACAACCCCGGTTTTAGCCAAGCAATTGTTTCATACTTTAGTGTTCTCAAAATTTTCAACTATCACACAATACATGAGTGTGAGCCATGGACATAGCACTATAGGTGGAATAGAATATGGTGGTTGTGGAGAAGACAAAAAGGAGATAGTCTCACATCAACTAGGCATATCAACGGGCTATGGAGATGCCCATCAATAGATATCAATGTGAGTGAGTAGGGATTGCCATGCAAGAGATGCACAAGAGCTATAAGTTTATGAAAGCTCAAAAATAAACTAAGTGGGTGTGCATCAAACTCGCTTGCTCACGAAGACCTAGGGCAATTGAGGATGCCCATCATTGGAATATACAAACCAAGTTCTATATTGAAAATTTCCCAATAGTATATGAAAGTGACAACATAGGAGACTCTCTATCATGAAGATCATGGTGCTACTTTGAAGCACAAGTGTGGTAAAGGATAGTAGCATTGTCCCTTCTCTCTTTTCTCTCTTTTCTCTCTCTTTTTTTATTATTTTTTCCTTTTTTTGGTGGGCTTCTTTGGCCTATTTTTTTTATTTGGGCTTCATTGGCCTCTTTTATTACTTCCTCACATGGGACAATGCTCTAATAATGATGATCATCACACTTTTATTTACTTACAAGTCGATAGTTAGAACAAAATATGACTCTATATGAATGCCTCCGGCGGTGTACCGGGATGTGCAATGATCTAGTGTAGCAATGACATCAAAAATGGACAAGCCATGAAAACATCATGCTAGCTATCTTACGATCATGCAAAGCAATATGACAATGATGGCGCGTGTCATAATAAACGGAACGATGGAAGTTGCATGGCAATATACCTCGGAATGGCTATGGAAATGCCATAATAGGTAGGTATGGTGGCTGTTTTGAGGAAGGGTATATGGTGGGTGTAATGCACCGGCGAAAATTGCGCGGTACTAGAGAGGCTAGAAATGGTGGAAGGGTGAGAGTGCGTATAATCCATGGACTCAACATTAGTCATAAAGAACTCACATACTTATTGCAAAAGTCTATTAGTCGTCGAAACAAGGTACTACACGCATGCTCCTAAGGGAAGGGTTGGTAGGAGTTAACCATCGCGCGATCCCGACTTCCACACAAAGGATGACAATCAATAAATAAATCATGCTCCAACCTCGTCACATAACGGTTCACCATACGTGCATGCTACGGGAATCACAAACCTTAACACAAGTATTTCTACGAATACATAATTACTCACTAGTATGACTCTAATATCACATCTTCATGCCGCAAAACTATTGCAAGGAATCAAACATATCATATTCAGTGATCTACAAGTTTTATGTAGGATTTTGTGACTAACCACGTGAATGACCAACTCCTGTTAACTCTCTAAATAGGTATAAGTGAAGCATGAGAGTTTAATTCTTTCTACAAAAGATATGTCCCGCTCTAACAAATATAAGTGAAGCAAAAGAGCATTCTACATATAGCGGTTTTCTATGTGTAGGGAAACAGGCAATCCAAACTTCAAATGATATAAGTGAAGCACATGAAGCATTCTATAAAGCCATACTCAAAAGATATAAGTGAAGTGCAAAGAGCATTCTATAAATCAACCAAGGACTATCTCATACCAGCATGGTGCATAAAAGAAAAAGGAAAAATAAACACAAAAGACGCTCGAAGTATTTGCACATATCTTGTGACGAATAAAAATATAGCTCTGAGTAAAATTACCGATAAATTGTAGACGAAAGAGGGGATGCCTTCCGGGGCATCCCCAAGTTTAGACGCTTGAGTCTTCCTTGAATATTACCTTGGGGTGCCTTGGTCATCCCCAAGCTTAGGCTCTTGCCTCTCCTTATTCCTTCATCCATCGCGGTCTCACCCAAAACTTGAAAACTTCAATCACACAAAACTCAAACAAAACCTTCATGAGATCTGTTAGTATAATAAAGTAAATAACCACTTTAAGTACTGTTGTGAACTCATTCCAAATTCATATTAGCATTATATCTACTGTAATCCAACTTCACCATGGTTCATACCCCCCGATACTACCCATAGATTCATCAATATAGGAGAACAATGCATAGAAAACAGAATTTGTCAAAAACAGAACAGTCTGTAGTAATCTAAATTTATACCATACTTCTGATTTTCCAAAAATTCTGAACAATTATGAAAAATAGGGAAATTTGCATATAAATTATCAGCAAAAACAATCAACTCAAAATCTCTTTCTGGATAGGAATTTAAAATAATTTCGTGAGTACAAAGTTTCTGTCTTTTTCAGCATGATCAAACAACTATCACCCAAACTAATCATAAAGGCTTTACTTGGCCCATTATTTTTATAATACAATGGAATTGTACAAGGGGATAATTAATTTTGCGAGAAACTTCCATGAAAAATTCTACATTTTTTCCATGAGCATGAACACAAGTGTTCAAGGTCGACCCTCACTTCCGCAATGCATCACCTTTCAATCGCTTCTCTTTTTGAAAACGTTTTAAGTTCCCCTCTATATATTTTTTGTTTTTAAACTATATAAAAGCACTCAACCGAAATAAATGACTCTCTAAAGCTTCCGGGTTGTCTCCCAGGTATCGCTTTCTTTAAAGCCATTAAGCTAGGCATAAAGTGCTCAAGTAATGGATCCACTTGGATCCCAAGGTATATCAAAGCCAATTTTAATTAACAATGATTTGTAATTTAGTAGTGAGCACAAGGTAACATATATCATGCAGTGACGAAGTCTAACTCTCTTCCTATGCATTGGCATGTCATAAAATAACAATTCATGCACATCAAGTAAAGGCCAATACATAGCATAAGCAGTTTTATCGTATTGGAAACATAGAGAGGTGGAGATGTAGTTCCTCTCTCATAATAATTGCAAGTAGGAGAAGCAAGCACATGCACATTATATTCATCAAAATCATCATGAGTAATAGTAGAAGGCAACCCATATATGTAATCCCTAATAAGAGCAAACTTCTCCGATATAGTGTACTTGGGAGAGTTCAAAAAGATAATAGGACCATCATAAGTGGGCGCGATAGCAACAATTTCATGTTTAACATAAGGAACTATAGCAAGTTCATCTTCATAAGCATCATTTATATTGGCATCATGGCCACAAGCATAGCAAGCATCAAGTTCATCAAAAAGGGATATTTCAAACGAATCCAAGGGATCATAGCAATCAACATAGCATTCATCCTTCGGTAAGAACGAAGGGGAATTAAACAATGTATGAGTTGAAGGGTTAGTCTCATTAGAAGGTGGGGATGGGTAGCTAGTCCGATCTTCCTCCTTTTGTTCTTCTCTCTCCTCGTCATCTTTTTCATCTAATGAGCTCACACTTTCAGCATTTTCTTCTTCCATAGTTTCCTGCAAAATATTAGTCTCTTCTTAGGCAGCGAAGAATTTATACATAAATCGATAAATATGGGCATTATATTCATAATTAGTATAACAATAACGAAGCATAACCAAATTTTCAGATCGGTAAGCATCATCATCATTATCATCACACCTTTTAAACAGAGCTTCAATTTCATAAGCACCCATAAAAGCAACAAACTCTTCTATTTGTTCCACATCATAGTAATCATATATACCATTAGCATAAGAAGCCAAGGTTTCATTAGCATTAAATTTACAAGAAAAGGGAAGGTGTTGAGCCTTCATCCTAGAGCAACAAGTAACATCATATCTCAAGCATAGCTCCCAAGCATACCATTTCAACATATGAATTTGATCCCATAATAGTTTCCCATTTTGAGTCAAGAGATAATCCCTAAAGTATTGACGTTGATACAACGTGTATCCCATTATATAAGTTAATGGGCTTTTCTCAGTATTATTAAAGAAGTGCATAATATTTTCCACATAACGAGCATCGAGGGTTTTAGGAGGTTCCCCATCTCCAAGAGTAGCAAGTACACCTAATGTTTTTGGTATTTCGTGTTCCATATCCATAACTAAAGATAGATAACAACTAAGAACAGCAAATAAATATACTTAGTGATAAAGCAAACAAGCACACACGAGAATATTCACCCCACGCTATAGCTCCCCGGCAACGGCACCAGAAAAAGGTCTTGATAACCCACAAGTATAGGGGATCAATTGTAGCCTTTCTCGATAAGTAAGAGTGTCGAACCCAACGAGGATCTAAAGGTAGGACGAATATTCCCTCAAGTTCTATCGACCACCGATACAACTCTACGCACACTTTACGTTCGCTTTACCTAGAACAAGTATGAAACTAGAAGTACTTTGTAGGAGTGATAGGATAGGTTTGCAAGAAAATAAAGAACACGTAAATAAAAACAAGGGGTTGTTAGATAAGGAATCAATTACGTTAGTTTAACGAGTGTGGAAAAGTGGTGGTAGGAGTTGCGGAATTGTCCCTAAGCAATTGACTACGTTACTAGACCGATAGCAAGTTTTATGTGGGAGAGGCCACTACTAGCATGTCATCCCTTACTTGGAATTATATGCACTTATGATTGGAACTATTAGCAAGCTTCCGCAACTACTAACTTCATTAAGGTAAAACCCAACCATAGTAATAAGATATATTGGCCCCCCTTCAATCCCGTATGCATCAATTTCTATGCTAGGCTGAAGCTTCTGTCACCCTTGCTCTCCAATACATAGTCCTATCAACATACAACTAACCCTATGGTGTGATCTACGCGCGCGCTAATATGATGGGCACCAAACGACAGCAACATAACCACAAGCAAATTAAACCAATCATAGCAATTCATCAATCACCGATAGGACAACGAAAATCTACTCAGACATCATAGGATGGCCACACATCATTGGATAATAATATGAAGCATAAAGCACCATGTTCAAGTAGAGGGTACAACGGGTTGCGGGAGAGTGGACCGCTGAATATAGACGGGGGAAGGTGATGGAGCTGTTGGTGAAGATGACAGAGGTGTTGGTGTAGATCGCCGTTACACGATGATGTCCCCGGCAACCTAGGGCGTCACCGGGAGAGAGGGGAGAGAGCCCCCCTTCTTATTCTTCTTCCTTGACCTCCTCCCTAGATGGGAGAAGGGTTTCCCCTCTGGTCCATGGTCTCCATGGCGGCGGAGGGGCGAGAGCCCCTCCGAGATTGGATCTCTCTCTCTGTGTGTCCTTCTGTTTCTGCGCTCCCAGATTCTAACTTTCACCGTTTCTTAAATTCCCGGAGACCGTAACTCCGATTGGGCAGAAATTTTAACACGATTTTATTCCGGATATTATATTTCTTGTGGCGGAAGAAGGGCCCCAACCTCCTAAGGGATTGGTCACAAGCCTGCCAGCCGCGCCCTAGGGGTGGGGCCGCGCCTCCTTGGCTTGTGACCTCCTCGGGCATCGTTTCGCGTAGATTCTTCTTCCCAAAAATCATAAATATTCCAAAAAAAAATTCCCCGTAGGTTTTTTATTGCGTTTGGACTTCGTTTGGTATGGATAATCTGTGAAACAAAAAACATGCAACAAACAGGAATTGGCACTGGGCAGTGGATCAATATGTTAGTCCCAAAAATAGTATAAAAAGTTGCCAAAAGTATATGAAAGTTGTAGAATATTGGCATGAAACAATCAAAAATTATAGATACGATGGAGACGTATCAATCATCCATTGAAACAAATCTACCGTGACATAAAAAAGGGAGAATCACTCGCTCTAAATCTCGTTTAGCTAACTTTTGTGAGCATTATTCTTTCATCTCTAGTATTGAAACCTTGAAGGTAGAAGAAGCTCTTCAAGATCCGTATTGGGTGAACGCTATGCACGAAGAGCTACACAACTTCGAGAGGAACCAAGTATAGACACTTGTTGAAAAATCTGAAGGCGAGCAGAATATCATTGGTACAAGATGTGTGTTTCGGAACAAGCAAGATGAAGACGGTAAAGGTGTATGCAGCAAAGCACGTCTTGTAGCCCAAGGGTACATGCAAGTCGAAGGGACTTGGAAGAAATACACACCACAAGATTGCCATCAACTCCAGTCAAAAGCAATCTTGACATGGCCAAGTATCAACAACCCCTCTTCGAGGATGAAGGAAGAAGACAAAAAATCTTTTAGCCACCTGCCTGACGACCCAACAAGCTGGAAGCATGTGGGTTGAGACGGTGTGAGGTAAGAAGAAGTGAATGGGGGCAAGGGCTATCCAATAGCCTATCCAGTACGGTTTTGGATCAGTCAAGGGGCTTGTTCTTTTTTGACAGCCCGCATTTACTTAGTTGCTGCCGAAGTATGTGCTTCTTTCGAGCTTCTCTGGTTTGCTCGGTGTGGGTTGATTCCGCCTGCAACTGCTAAGACTGACAGGTACTTTCCATGGCACATTATTTATGTATTAATGTTGAAATCTCAATGAGGCTTTGGATGCGGCGACGGGCGAGGGAATTCAAGATTCCCTCTTTGTGGAAGTTATGTCCGAATATGTTTATAATGTCGTGGCAGTTGTACTCCGGCATTCGTTTTATATTTAGCAGGAATCCAGCCGAGAAGTATTTGTACTAACTCTCCTAGCGCCTTCCGGACATGGTGGAGGTCTCGTATACTAGACCTTCTGCGATACTCACATGATTCCTAGACTCGGAGGTGGGTGGGAAAAACTCCGGTGTTTTGACAACAAGCGTTCCTGTCATATTACTGATCATATCTAATACGTTGGAGAATTAAGAGCATCAGGTGTGGGGCCCATATGGTTGGCCGGACATGACAACTCACAGGCCGAATTGAGTTTGGGGCATAACTCGTTCGCTAGAGAATCCGGGTTACCGACTACTTGGATGCGGATGGTCCTAAGTTCTGGTGGTTGGGATGGAGAGCCCCCCGCGGGTTCCTCAATAGTGGCGATCAGGCGAGTAACATGTGGGACATAAATTTCCATGTCACCAGGTCTGATCCCAATCTTGTCATAGATCGATGGTTGGTCATGGGATACTCCTAAGGCTTGTATTCGGCCAAGCAGCTCATCCAATACCCAATATCCATGGCGTCTAAGTCTCGAGCCTACGGGATCAACCGGGGGCGTTTGCACCTTTGGAGTATTCTGAGTTGTGCCTGGTATGTGGTTACCCGCTGGTGATTTTCATGGCGTGTCCGGTTTGGGATCCGAGACCAGAGCCTGAGCATGAGTCGTCTCGAGGAAGAAATCCACCCCTCTGATGTTGAAGCATCATTAAGGAGGGACGTTCTCAAAATAAGGTCTCCCCGGGGATCGGCGACACACTCCAAGTTTCCGAACCAAATCTCTTGATTAGTGGCGAGCTTGTGACTTGGTTAAGTAACCGATGGGATCAGCATGCAACACAACGCTGCCGAACACGAAAACCTGTCCAGGGACAAAGATAACCCCGATGCGGATTTCTTGCCAATGATGAGGTGAGACATTGATCCTTCTCGTGATCCTACAGCGGAGCTCTCAATGAAAGCACCAATGTCGGTATCAAAACCGATCGATCTCGAGTAGGGGGTCCAAACTATGGATCTAAGGTCGATGGGTAACAAGAGACGATTGAGATGGTGTTTTACCCAGGTTTGGGCCCTCTTGATGGAGGTAAAAACCTCCGTCCCGCTCTTGTTGTAATTGATGGGCTAGTATAGAATACAGAGTTGATCTACTTCGAGATCGATGTTGTGGTCCAAACCGTAATCATTTGATGTGTCCTACGAGCTATGGCCTCGTGGCTTATATAGACGCCAGGGGTGTCGAGGTTTACACGAGATCGGTTACAACAGAGAAGGAATATGCCGATTACCACATCTTCTTGGATTACACGCCAAGTCTTCACAAGAGTCCATCTCGAATCCAACGGTAGTGCTGATGGTCGAACAACCCAGAGAGTCTAGCCCATGCGAGTAGGTAGACGGCCCAAGGACCCTCAAATCCTGGACTCCCATAGAGACAACCCAATACTTATCATTTATTTATGTTAGTGTGTGATAACATGATTATTAACTCTGTAATGATGTGTTTTTATGTTTTAATTATCGTTTGTGCCAAGTAAAGCCTTTGGGATGATTTTCTTGATGAGTCATTCTGAGCTTTAAGTACTTGTTCTACCTGAGTAGTAATCATAGAGGCATGTTTACTCAGAAGCTTCAGATCGTTGACATTTCTGTCTACACAAGCACTTAAATGACTAAGCATACGAGTACTTTGTTCCAAATGTCTGCTAACATAATCATTGAAACTCTGTTGTTTGGCAACAAAGTTGTCAAATTCATCAAAGCATAGGCTAGAAGGTTTATCAAAAGGAATATCACTCTCATCAAACCTACGCAGAGAATTTACTTCCACTACCTGTATCGGGTTATCGAGACCATGGATCTCTTCGATAGGTGGTAGATTTTTGACATCTTCAGATCTAATGCCTTTCTCTTGCATAGATTTCTTGGCTTCTTGCATATCTTCGGGACTGAGGAATAGAATACCTCTTTTCTTCGGAGTTTGCTTAGGAGGTTGTTCGGGAATAGTCCAAGCATTATCGTTGATCAAGATGTTATTCAATAGAGTCTTAGCTTGTTCTACAGTTCGTTCCCTAAAAACACAACCGACACAACTAGCTAGATGGTCTCTAGAAGCCTCGGTAAGTCCGTTATAGAAGATATTAAGTATCTCGTTCTTCTTAAGAGGGTGATCAGGCAAAGCATTCTGTAGCTGGACGAGCCTCCCCCAAGCTTGTGGGAGACTCTCTTCTTTGAGTTGAGCAAAGTTGTATATCTCGTGCAAGGCAGCTTTCTTCTTATGGGCAGGGAAATATTTCTCACAGAAGTAATAGATCATATCCTGGGGACTACTTACACATCCAGGAGCAAGAGAAGTGAACCAGGCTTTAGCGTCATCCTTTAGAGAGAAAGGAAACAACTTAAGGATATAGTAGTGGCGGATCTTCTCCTCACTAGTGAAAAGGGTGGCTATGTCGTGAAGTTTGGTAAGATGGGCTACGACCATCTCAGACTCATAACTGTGGAAAGGATCAGATTCGACTAGAGAGATTATCTCAGGATCGACAGAGAATTCATAATCCTTATCGGTGATAAAGATAGGTGAAGTGGCAAACTTCGGGTCGTATTTCATCCTAGCTTTCAGATATTTTTCCTTCCACTTGAGAAGTAATTTCTCAGCGTCATAGGCATCCTTGCACGCAAGAAAATCCTCAGCTATCTCTCCCTCCATAACGTAACCCTCAGGTATATCAGGCAATTCATATCTAGGAGAGCTAGATCTAGCAGGAGCAAAATCAGGTTCTATCTCAATAGTATCGACAGTTTTAGAAGCATCACGAGCATTGGCAGTAACTCTAGGAATATGAGCATCAAGGAACACTCCTAGTGGCTCATCAGGCAAAGTAGCATCTCTAGCAGTATCTAGCATAGCATCATCAGGAAAAATAACATCTCTAGCATCATCAGGCAAAGCAGTATCAAACATAGCATCTCTAGCAGTATCAGGTATAGTATCTCTAGCAGTATCAGGCATAGCATCAGGCATAGTATCAAGGATAACATCATCAGGCATAGTATCAAGCATAGTATCTCTAGCAGTAGCATCATAAGCATCATCAAGCACATCCGACATATCAAGATTTCTAGCACGAGGTGATGTCGCAAACTTACTCATAACTAAAGGTGAATCAAGTGCAGAGCTAGATGGCAGTTCCTTACCTCCCCTCGTAGTTGAGGGCAAGACTTTGATTTTTGGATCCTTCAGATTCTTCATAGTGATCAGCAGATATAAATCCCTAGTGACTCAGAGAATATAGCAATTACCTCCCCGGCAACGACGCCAGAAAAATGCTGTTGATGTGCAACTATTCCTGACTTGATTCCTCCCCGGCAACGACGCCAGAAAAATGCTGATTCTGTGACAACAGACCTTCCCCTGCAACGGCACCAGAAGAATGCTGCTAGCACTCCCCGGCAACGAAACTAGAAGAATGTTGTTGATGGCCCACCAGCGCGTGGGTTCGCAGCAGTTTTCGAGGGTAGAGTATTCGACCCAAATTTGTTGATTCGCCAGGAGGTGAGAGAATACTCTCGAGTATTAGCAGCTGAATTTATCAAATTCAACCACACCTGGAAGATTAGTATCTGGAAGCAAAGAGTCAGCAGCAAAGTAGTATGATAGCAACGGTGTGAGAAATGATCTGTTGACGGCAGACTATTCCTAACGATTGTATCAATGGCGCCAGCAGTTGCCCGTTGACGGAAATTGTTTGTTCCCGTCAACGACGAGTGAACCAAAATTGTAGCAGGTAGCAACAGTGTAACGAGTAACAGCAGTGGCAAGGAATAACAATAGTGACAGCGGTAGCAAGTAGCAACAGTAGCAAGCGACAGTGGTAACAGCAGCAGCAGCAGAGCAAGACAAGTAGCATCAGCAGTGGGACAAACTCGTAGGCAATGGGTCGGTGATTCGTTTGGATGATATTCATCATGCAACAGTTATAACACAGAGAGATATGTGGCTAGCTCCCGTTCATCAATGTGATGTAGGCATGCATTCCATGTGTAGTCATACGTGCCTGGGGAAAAGAACTTGCATGACATCTATTGTCCATCCCTCCCGTGGCAGCGGGGTCCAAAAGGATACTACTGGATATTAAGGTTCTCCTTTTAATAAAGAACCGGAACAACGCATTAGCACTTGGTGAACACATGAACTCCTCAAACTATGATCATCACCGGGAGTGGTTCCGGTTATTGTCACTCCGGGGTTGCCGGATCGTAACACATAGTAGGTAACTACAACTTGCAAGATCGGATCTAAAACACACATATATTGGTGACAACATAATAATTTTAGATCTGAAATCATGGCACTCGGGCCCTAGTGACAAGCATTAAGCATGGCAAAGTAGTAGCAACATCAATCTCAGAACATAGTGGATACTAGGGATCAATCCCCATCAAAACTAACTCGATTACATGATAGATCTCATCCTACTCATCACCGCCCAGCGAGCCTACGAATAGATTACTCACGAACAATGAAGAGCTTCATGGAATTGGAGAGGGAAGAAGGTTGATGATGACGATGGCGACGATTTCCCCTCTCCGGAGCCCAAAACGGACTCCAGATCTATCCTCCAGATGAAGAACAGGATGTGGCGGCGCCTCCGTATCGCAAACACGATGAAATCTTCTCTTCTGATTTTTTTCTGGGCGAAATTGAATTTATAGAGCTGAGATTGGGGGCGGCAGAGCCACGTGGGCCCCACAAACTTGGTTGCCACGGCCAGGGGGGGTGGCCGCGACAACAGGGCTTGTGGCCCACTGGCACACCCCCTCTGGTGGATCTTTGCGCAGGTATTTTTCATATTTTCCAGAATAATTCTCCGTAAATTTTCAAGACGTTCCGAGAACTTTCATTTCTGCACTAAAACAACACCATGGCAATTCTGCTGAAAACAGCGTCAGTCCGGGTTAGTTCCATTCAAATCATGCAAATTAGAGTCCAAAACAAGGGCAAAAGAGTTTGGAAAAGTAGATACGACGGAGACGTACCAAACTCCCCCAAGCTTAAAACCTTGCTTGTCCTCAAGCAACTCAGTTGACAAACTGAAAGAGAAAGAAAAACTTTGACAAACTCTGTTTGATATTGTTGTTGCAACTATGTCTAACTCATAACTAGAATTTCAGCAAGATCAGAAGTTAACCACATAAGCAAGTGACACAAAGGTCTCACGGTAAACTAATATGAATGGCATAATCAGCTAGCAAGCAAATAATAATGAGTTTCAGATACCAACAATTCAATCAAAACAAGCATGAAGCAATATGAATAGGTGGTATCTCGCTAGCTCTTTTTGAGACCGCAAAACATAAATGCAGAGCACTTTCAAAGATCAAGGGCTGACTAAACATTGTAATTCATAGCAACGAAGATCCAGTCATAGTCATACTCAATATCAATCAAAAGCAAAGCATAAAAACGACAGAGGTGCTCTCTAATTGGTGCTTATATAGGAGGAGGATGACTCAACAGGAAAATAAATAGACAGACCCTTCGCAGAGGGAAGCATTAATTTGCAGAGGTGCCAGAGCTCAAGCTTTGAAAATAGAGATAATAATTTTGCGTGGCATGCTTTCATTGTCAACGCAATGACCTAGAGTTCTCAATATCTTCCACGCTACTCATGCTATAGGCGGTTCCCAAACAGAAAAGTAAAGTTTTAACTCCCCCACCACCAATCAATCACACTCCAGGGCTAGCCGAATCCTCGGGTACCGTCCATACTAACATCAATCCGGGGGGAGTCTTGTTTTACAGTTATGTTTTCGATTTAAGCGTGGAACTGGGAATTCCAATTACCGGCCCCTTTCTCGTGAATGTCAGTGAATAAACACATGTCGAGGATAACACGCCTAACATGGAAGATACCAATAGCCCCGTGTCACCACATGAGCGGTTCGGGCATGCAAAACAAATTATTTCTTGAAGGTTTAGAGAATGGCACATGCAAATTTACTTGGAACGACAGGTAAATACCGCAAATAGGTAGGCATGGTGGACTCTCATGGAAAAACTTTTGGGTTTATGGAAGTGGATGCACAAGAAGTATTCCGCTTAGTACAAGTGAAGGCTAGCAAAAGACTGGGAATCGACCAAATAGAGAGCGACAACAGTCATCAAGATGCAATGAGTTTGACTAACATGGAATGCAAGCATGAACAGGATATAAATCACCATGAACACGAACATCATAGAGGCTATGTTGATTTTGTTTCAACTACATGCATGAACATGCGCCAAGTCAAACCACTTGAATCATTCAAAGGAGAATACCATCCTATCATACTACATCATAGTCATCTCAAAATCTATGTTGGCATTTGCTACTGCAACAAAAGACCTTCCAACAGCACCAGAAACACGTGCTGACGGGAGACTGTTCTTGTCTTGATTCTCCTCAGCAACGGCACCAGGAATCCTTCTGCTACGGCTACGCCTTTAGGGAATTCCTAGGCAAATTTGCAAAGGATTTCCCCGTGGCCTTGGAGCCTTGCGTTGGTGTTCCCTCGAAGCGGAAAGGGTGATGTAGCGCAGCGGTGGTAAGTATTTCCCTCAGTTTTGAGAACCAACGTATCGATCCAGTGAAGGAGTATCACAAGTGCCTGCACAAACACAAAGAACCTGCTCCCAACGCTATGAAGGGGTTGTCAATCCCTTATAGATTGTTCGCAAAGTGAGAACTCAAAGCAACAAAGTAACAAAGCAAAGTAAAAGCGGAGGTGTAAACGATAGATGTGAATAGACCCGGGGGCCGTAGTGTTTACTAGTGGCTTCTCTCATGAAAGCAAGTAGACGGTGGGTGAACAAATTACTGTCGAGCAATTGATAGAACCGCGTAAAGTCGTGACGTCATCTATGGCAATGATTATATCTATAGGCATCACGTCCAAAAGAAGTAGACCGATACTTTCTGCATCTACTACTATTACTCCACACGTCGACCGCTATCCAGCATGCATCTAGTGTATTAAGTCCAAAAGAACAGAGTAACGCCTTAAGAAAGATGACATGACGTAGATGGACAATCTCATATCAACGACAGAGCCCACCTTGTTACCCTTGATGGCAACCACTCAATGTGTGCCTTGCTGCTCCTACTGTCACTGGGAAAGGTCACCACATGGTAAGAACCCAAAACCAAGCACTTCTCCCATTGCAAGAATCATAGATCTAGTTGGCCAAACAAAACCCAAGACTCGGAGAGACTTACAAGGATATCAAATCATGCATATAAGAAATCAGCAAAGACTCAAATATATATCATAGATAATCTGACCACAAATCCACAATTCATCGGATCTCAACAAACACACCGCCAAAGAAGATTACATCGGATAGATCTCCATGAAGATCTTGGAGAACTTTGTATTGAAGATCCAAGAGAGAGAAGAAGCCATCTAGCTACTAACTACTAACCCGTAGGTCTGAAGTGAACTACTCACGAGTCATTGGAGGGGCGATGATGATGATGAAGAAGCCCTCCAACTCCAAAGTCCCCTCCGACAGGGCACCGGGAAGGGTCTCCAGATGAGATCTCGTGGAAACGGAAGCTTGCGGCGGCGGAAAAGTATTTTTGTGGATCCCTTGATTTTTTTCTGATTTTTAGGGAATATATAGGCGCAAGATCTAGGTTAGGGGGGGCGCCAGGGAGGCCACAAGCCTGCCCACCGCCGCCTCCCCCTGGTGGCGGAGTGGGGGCTAGTGGGCTCCCTGTAGCCCTCCTGGCTTGGCCCACAGGCCCCCTGATCTTCTTCTGTTCAGGAAGAAATCATTTCAGGGATTTTATTCCGTTTGGACTCCGTTCCAAAATCAGATCTGAAAAGAGCCAAAAACACAGAAAAACAGGAATTGGCACTTGGCACTAAATTAATAAGTTAGTCCCAAAAAAGATATAAAAGGTACATAAAACATCCAAAGATGACAAGATAACAACATGAAACCATCAAAAATTATAGATACGTTTGAGACGTATCAAGCATCCCCAAGCTTAACTCCTGCTCGTCCTCGAGTAGGGAAGTGATAAAGAACGAATTTTTGATGCTTTCATGCTACCTAGCATAGATGTGCTTTGTAACTCCTCTTATGTGACGTGAATTTTCAGATCCATTAGATTCAAAACAATAGTTTGCTATTGACGTGGAAACAATAATAATTCAAGCAAACTAGCAAGGTAATCATGAACTTTCAAAATAACAAGACCAAAAGAAAGTTATCCCTACAAAAGCATATAGTCTGGCTATGCTCTATCATCATTGCATAACGAATTTAAATCATGCACAACCCCGGTATTGGCCAAGTAATTGTTTCACACCTTTACTTTCTAAACCTTTTCAACTCTCACGCAATACATGAGCGTGAGCCATGGTTTTAGCACTATAAGTGGTGTGGAGTGTGGTGGAGGTTGCAAGACAAAAAAGGAGAAGATAGTCACATTAACTAGGCATATCAATGAACTGTGGAGATGCTCATCAATAGATATCAATGTGAATGAGTAGGGATTGCCATACAAATGATGCACTAGAGCTAAGAGTAAGGGAAAGCTCTTAAAGAAAACTAGTGGGTGTGCATCCAACTTGCTTGCTCACGAAGACCTAAGGCAATTTTGAGGAAGCCTATCATTGGAATATACAAGCCAAGTTATATAATGAAAATTTCCCACTAGTTATATGGTGGTGACAAACGAGAGACTCTCAATCATGAAGATCATGGTGCTTAATATGCACAAGTGTGGAAAAAGTGGTAGCATTGTCCCTTCTCTCTTTTTCTCTCATTTTTTTATTTTTTTATTTTTTTGGTGGGCTCTTTGGCCTCTTTTTTTATTTTTTTATTTTGGTGGGCTTCTTTGGCCTCTTTTATTTGCTCACATGGGACAATGCTCCATCAATGATGATCATCACACTTTCAACTCAAAACTTAGAGCAACGATGACTCTATATGGAATTCCTTCGGTAGTGTACCGTGTCAATGATCTAGCATGGCATAGACATTAATGGAAACACCATGCTAGCTATATTACGATCATGCAATGGCAATGTAGACGTGACGGCACATGTCATGGCGGTAGTTGCATGGCAATATATCTCAGAATGACTTTGAAAAAGCCATAGTAGGTAGGTATGGTGGCTGTTTTGAGGGAGGCTAATGGTGGGTTTTGTGCACCGGCGAAAGTTGCACGACACTAAGAAGATAGTGATGGTGGAAGGTGAAAGTGCATCTAAACCATGGACTCAACATTAGTCATGAAGAGCTCATATACTTGTTGCAAAAGTTTTATTATTAATCGAAACAAAGCATTCAACGCATACCCTAGGGGAAGGGTTGGTAGGTATAAACCATCGCGCGATCCCGACCGCCACGCAAAGGATGACAATCAATAGACTAATCATGCTCAGATTTCATCACATAGCGGTTTACCATACGTGCATGATACGGGAATCACTAACTTCAACACAAGTATTTCTAGATCCACAACACCTTACTAGCATAACTTCAATATTACCAAAACCATATCTCAAAACTAATTGAGAGGAATCAAACTTCTCTAACTATTCAATGCACATGAAGGTGGAAGTTTTCATATCGCTTTGGATAACTACCCCTTTTGAGACTACTTTCAAAGCATAGATCAACTACCAAGCCACGCACCGCTGTGCTCTAAAATATATAAGTGAATTACATAGAGCAAAAGTATCTAGCTCAAAAGATATAAGTGAAGCACATGTGAGCTGAATTGTCTACCAAAAGATATAAGTGAAGCTCGACAAAATCACGGTGAGTGCATGTCTCTCTCTCTAGGTGTGCAGAAAGGATGATTGTGACACAACAAAAATAAAAGACTCCTACGATACAAGACGCTCCAAGAAAAAACACATAACATGTGGTGAATAAAAATATAGCCCCAAGTAACGTTACCGATGGATTGAAGACGAGAGAGGGGATGCCTTCCCGGGGCATCCCCAAGCTTAGGCTTTTACGTCATCCTTGAATCTCGTGGGGTGCCTTGGGCATCCCCAAGCTTGAGATCTTGCCACTCTTTATCTCTTTGTCCATAAGAACTTCACCCAAAACTTGAAAACTTCACAACACGAAACTTAAACAGAAACTCGTGATAACATAAGTGTTGTTGTAGGAATTGCCATAGTTGTTAGAGGAGTTACTAGGAAAAGGCCTAGGAACATAGTTTCCTCTAAAAGCATTGTTGTTGCCAAAATTGTTCCTACCAACAAAGTTCACGTCCAAACTAGCGTTGCTACTCTCAATCAAAGAAGATAGTGGCATGTCATTAGGATCTACAGTAGCGTTTCTACTAGCAACCAAATTCATCAACTCGTCCATCTTAGCACTAAGCGAGTTAATCTCTTCTATAGCGTGCACCTTTTTGCTAGCAGGCGACCTTTCAGTGTGCCACAGAGAGTAGTTGGTCATGATATTGTCTAGGAGTTTTGTAGCGTCTCCTAACGTTATTTCCATGAACGTTCCACCTAAGGCGGAGTACAAGATATTCCGAGAAGCGAAATTCAAGGCATCGTAAAAGATTTGTATAATCATCCAGAAACTCAAGCCATGAGCGGGACAATTTCTAATCGTAAGCTTCATCCTCTCCCAAGATTGTGCAACGTGTTCATGATCAAGTTGCTTGAAATTCATGATATCATTACGTAAGGAGTTGATCTTAGCCGGCGGAAAATACTTGGATATGTAAGCATCTTTGCACTTATCCCAAGAATCGATACTGTTTTTAGGCAAAGAAGAAAACCAAGTTTTTGCGCGATCTCGCAATGAGAAAGGAAAAAGTTTCAACTTAATCACGTCATTATCCACATCTCTTTTCTTTTGCATATCACAAAGCTCAATGAAGGTATTGAGATGGGATGCGACATCTTCACTAGGAAGGCCAGAGAATTGCTCTTTCATAACAAGATTCAGCAAAGCTGCATTGATTTCATATGATTCCTCACTAGTGGCGGGAGCAATCGGAGTACTATTAAAATCATTATTATTAGTGCTCGAGAAGTCACAAAGTTTGGTGTTTTCAGCCATGATGACTTCAACAAACAAACAAGCACACAAGCAAGCAAGAAAACCGGCAAAGGCAAAAGAAAACGACAAAGGAGAAAGGCAAATGAAAACGGCAAATGTGAAGTGGGGGAGAGGAAAACGAGAGGCAACTAGCAAAAAAGTAAATGTAGGAGATGAGTTTGTGAGACCTACTTGGATAGATCTCTCCTTCCCCGGCAACGGCACTAGAAATACTTCTGCTACTGCAACAAAAGACCTTCCAATGGCGCCAGAAACACGTGCTGACGGGAGACTGTTCTTGTCTTGATTCTCCTCAGCAACGGCACCAGGAATCCTTCTGCTACGGCTACGCCTTTAGGGAATTCCTAGGCAAATATGCAAAGGATTTCCCCGTGGCCTTGGAGCCTTGCGTTGGTGTTCCCTTGAAGCGGAAAGGGTGATGTAGCACAACGGTGGTAAGTATTTCCCTCAATTTTGAGAACCAAGGTATCGATCCAGTGAAGGAGTATCACAAGTGCCTGCACAAACACAAAGAACCTGCTCCCAACGCTATGGAGGGGTTGTCAATACCTTATAGATTGTTCGCAAAGTGAGAACTGAAAGCAACAAAGTAACAAAGCAAAGTAAAAGCGGAGGTGTAAACGATAGTTGTGAATAGACCCGGGGGCCGTAGTGTTTACTAGTGGCTTCTCTCATGAAAGCAAGTAGACGGTGGGTGAACAAATTATTGTCGAGCAATTGATAGAACCGCGAAAAGTCGTGACGTCATCTATGGCAATGATTATATCTATAGGCATCACGTCCAAAACAAGTAGACCGATACTTTCTGCATCTACTACTATTACTCCACATGTCGACCGCTATCCAGCATGCATCTAGTGTATTAAGTCCAAAAGAACAGAGTAACGCCTTAAGCAAGATGACATGATGTAGATGGACAATCTCATATCAACAACAGAGCCCACCTTGTTACCCTTGATGGAAACCACTCAATGTGTGCCTTGCTGCCCCTACTGTCACTGGGAAAGGTCACCACATGGTAAGAACCCAAAACCAAGCACTTCTCCCATTGCAAGAATCATAGATCTAGTTGGCCAAAGAAAACCCAAGACTCGGAGAGACTTACAAGGATATCAAATCATGCATATAAGAAATCAGCAAAGACTCAAATATATATCATAAATAATCTGATCACAAATCCACAATTCATCGGATCTCTACAAACACACCGCCAAAGAAGATTACATCGGATAGATCTCCATGAAGATCATGGAGAACTTTGTATTGAAGATCCAAGAGAGAGAAGAAGCCATCTAGCTACTAACTACGAACCCGTAGGTCTGAAGTGAACTACTCACTAGTCATTGGAGGGGCGATGATGATGATGAAGAAGCCCTCCAACTCCAAAGTCCCCTCCGGCAGGGCACCGGGAAGGGTCTCCAGATGAGATCTCGCGGAAACGGAAGCTTGCGGCGGCGGAAAAGTATTTTTGTGGATCCCTTGATTTTTTTCTGATTTTTAGGGAATGTATAGGCGCAAGATCTAGGTTAGGGGGGCGCCAGGGAGGCCACACGCCTGCCCACCGCCGCCTCCCCCCTAGTGGCGGAGTGGGGGCTTGTGGTCTCCCTGTAGCCCTCCTGGTTTGGCCCACAGGCCTCCTGATCTTCTTCCGTTCGGGAAAAAATCATTTCGGGGATTTTATTCCGTTTGGACTCCGTTCCAAAATCAGATCTGAAAAGAGCCAAAAACACAACTAAACAGGAATTGGCACTTGGCACTGAATTAATAAGTTAGTCCCAAAAAGATATAAAAGGTACATAAAACATCCAAAGATGACAAGATAACAGCATGAAACCATCAAAAATTATAGATACGTTTGAGACGTATCAGCATTCAAGACAAACCATTATAAGCTCCTAGCTAAATAAGCAATGCATCAGAAATTATGATCTCTAAGTTGTCATTGCAAACATGGTTATCTCACAACAAAGCTGAATCTAGGACGACAAGCTAGTCATATTTACAAAAACAAAATAGATAGAGTTCATACGAGCTTTTCCAGTCTCAGTCACTTAAACATATATCATCATTATTGCCTTTCACTTGCATGATCGAACGATGTGAACAATAATAAGCGTGCTCGTGCAATGGACTAAGCTGAAATCTGCAGGCAAACACAAAGGAGAAGACAAAGTAATATGGCTCTTTGAAAGCTAAATAGGTAAGCATGCAAGAGCTACTAAACATTGTAACCAATATATTCTACCTTGACCCAAAGAAAAAGAAAACTATTTACACGGGAAAGCTCCGAACAAGCAAAAGAAGAAAGGAAAATCTTTTTGGGTTTTCTCAAAAGGACACAAAACAAGAAAACAAAAATAAACTAGCATGGATAATACAGTGGCAAAGTGTAAACACCGGCGAACAAAGTGAAAGCATAAGCATGAATGTAAAGTCGCTGAGAACACGTACTCCCCCAAGCTTAGGCTTTTGGCTTAGCTTGGCCTACTCCCAAGGTGGGAAATAACCAGCTCCGGGGTACTCTGGAGCAGACTGTGGGTGCCACTGTTGTGTGAGCTCCTCTGGCTCCCACTGATAAACTGCGTCTGGTACTCGACTGGCGGCTCGGGCACGGGCACCTGTGGTTGGGCCAAGCCCCAATATGCGTAGATGTCCGAGGGCATAATAATGTACCTGCCTGCATGAAGATCGAACAAAGAAGGAGCAGGCAAAGTAATAGTCTCTCGGGTACCCTGACTAAATACCAGGTTATAAATCATCCGTCTACTAGCATCTCTATCCAAAAAATCATGGCGAACCATGCTTTCATAATCGAGATATTTCTTAGGAAGAAGCATCTCTTCTTCCTTGCGAAGTCTAATGGGTATCTCAAAGTGTCTAGCAAGACGAGTAGCATATATACCTCCATAGACGACGCCTTTGGAACGGTTTGTGTTCAACCGCTGAGCTACTATAGCACCTAGGCTATAGGTCTTAGTGCTATAAAGGCCTTCGCGCAAAACCGCAAGGTCTGGAGAGCTAAGTGATCCAGCCTCCCCACGGCCAATCAAACATTTTCCCACAAATAATGAGAAGTACCGAAGCACAGGAAAATGTATGCTAGCAATTCTAGCGCGAGACACTCCTCTCTCCTCTCCAACAGCAATAGTACCTATGAAATCCTCCAAGTCCCGTGGACGAGGATCATGAATATCCCCAACATAAGGTAATTTGCATGCATTGCAAAAATCCTGTAGTGTCATGCACTGGGGGATATCGTACAACATGAACTCAACCATGGGAGGATTCTTCCTCGGATAAAAGTTGAAGCTTTGAACGAAAATATTGGTGAGGAGGAGGTATTGTGAGCACTTACCTTCAATGAACGTGGTAAGACCTGCGTTCTCCACCAAGTAATAAAATTCTTCATAAAGCCCGGCGGCGTGCAAAAATTCATCACTTGGCCACTCGCACGCTCGAACTTCCATGACTTGAGGAACCACGACTTGGGGTGGTTCTTCTCATCCTCCTTGGGGTTACGGGTTGAAGAGCCTCTCAAGAACCTCCTCATCTTTTCCCTTTTCTAACTCTGAAAAATTCTGAAATTTTTAGAGACTTTGAAAGAAAAGTGGGTAAGGATTAACCCAACTCGTAGCAACTACTCCTACTAGTGCCTAGAGACTGTATCACGCGCTAAAACTACTTGGGACCAGCTAAAATCAACATTTCAAGCTCCAGAACAGGGTCACCAAGGTAGCAACAATACGCGAAGGATAAAGCACTAGAGCAAAAACTAATTGGACCAATGGAGGAGTCACTTACCAAGGAGTAATTTCCCCAAAACTGTTCGAAGAATGGTGCTTTGAGCAAGGAGATCGAAAATCATGGCCAAATGAGCAAGAACACGGGTTTGAGCTGCGAAACAATTTTTTCTGGAGGAAGAAGAGGATAGGGGCTTGAATGAGTGGAGGGGGCCCTTGTGGGCCCCACAAGCTTGCTCCCCGTGGCTAGGGGGGTAGCCCGCGGTGACAAGGCTTGTGGCCCACTGGGGTGGCCCCTAGGCCAGCTCTTTGTCCTAGTATTTTTCAAAAATTCCCGAAAAAATCATACTAGATTTTCAGGACCATCGGAGAACTTTTATTTTCGGGGTATTTTTCTCTGGGACGCTAAATGAGAAGACAGGAAAAACTAAACTAAACCTATCATTTTTCTTCTAAGCAAAAGAAAATGAAAGCTTAAAACAGAGGTATGTGACTCTTTGCTTCATCCGTTTCATGGTCATCAAAAGAAATCCATCAATGGGGTGGATCAAATCCTTATGACAAAACTTTCTCGAATTTCAAAAGAAGACGGAGAATTTCCGAATAGTCACTAGGTCACCTCAATGGGGATATGAATCTCCCGAACAAGCAATTCATACTTCATCTTGACACGAGGAATAGGGCATTCAAAGCTCCCAATAAGAATCGATGAAGTTTTTTCGATAGCATTGATGCAATGTACTTGATATCGTTTCTTCGGAATGTGCACGATATGCTCATTACCGTTAACGCGGAAAGTGACATTGCCTTTGTTGCAATCTATAACAGCCCCTGAAGTGTTTAACAAAGTCTGTTAAGATAGTGGTGTTAGCAACCACAACATGCACATCGTCGCAAATGCCAACAGGGAAAGCAGTTGATTTGTCGGCTATTTCAGAGAAATTTCAGTGGGTGTCAACTTATCCAGTTCAAGTCTATGATACAGAGAGAGAGGCATAACACTAACTCTAGCTCCAAGGTCACATAAGGCAGTTCTTACGTAGTTTCCTTTAATGGAGCAAGGTATAGTGGGCACTCCGGGATCACCAAGTTTCTTAGGAGTTCCACCTTTGAAAGTGTAATTGGCAAGCATGGTGGAGATCTCAAGATCTGGTATCTTCCGTTTATTGGTCACGATATATTTCATGTACTTGGCATATGGAGACATTTTGAGCATATCAACTAATCGCATCTGCAGAAAGACGGGTCTTATCATTTCAATAAAGCGCTCAAAATCCTCATCATCCTTTTTCTTGGATGGCTTAGGAGGAAAGGGCATAGGTCTCTGAACCCATGGCTCTCTTTCTTTACGATCCTTCCTAGCAGTGAAGTCATTCTTATCGTATCTCTTAGGTTGTGTGTTATCAGGATTAACCGTAGGTTCAATCTCCACATCCTTATCATTGCTAGGTTGAGCATCATTATGAACATCGCTGTCCATATTGTCACCAGGTTCATGTTCATCATCAGATTGTGTTTCTGCATCAGACGCAGAAATATCATTTGGTTCTTCAGGTGTGACAGTATTTGGTGAACTAACATGCAGGTTTCTATCATCCTTCCTCTTCTCCTTAGGATGACTGGGTGCATCTGCATCAATTCCTTGAGAATCTTGATCAATTCTGTTAGGATGACCCTCAGGATACAAAGGTTCCTGAGTCATTTTGCCTCCTCTAGTAATGACTCTGACATAGTTGTCATTTAATTCATTGAGCAAGTCATTCCGAGCTTTAAGTACTTGTTCTACCTGAGTAGTAATCATAGAGGCATGTTTACTCAGAAGCTTCAGATCGTTGACATTTCTGTCTACACAAGCACTTAAATGACTAAGCATACGAGTACTTTGTTCCAAATGTCTGCTAACATAATCATTGAAACTCTGTTGTTTGGCAACAAAGTTGTCAAATTCATCAAAGCGTAGGCTAGCAGGTTTATCAAAAGGAATATCACTCTCATCAAACCTACGCAGAGAATTTACTTCCACTACCTGTATCGGGTTATCGAGACCATGGATCTCTTTGATAGGTGGTAGATTTTGGACATCTTCAGATCTAATGCCTTTCTCTTGCATAGATTTCTTGGCTTCTTGCATATCTTCGGGACTGAGGAATAGAATACCTCTTTTCCTCGGAGTTGGCTTAGGAGGTGGTTCGGGAATAGTCCAAGCATTATCGTTGAACAAGATGTTATTCAGTAGAGTCTCAGCTTGTTCTACACTTCGTTCCCAAAAAAGACAACCGGCACAACTATCTAGGTGGTCTCTAGAAGCCTCGGTAAGTCCGTTATAGAAGATATGAAGTATCTCGTTCTTCTTAAGAGGGCGAACAGGCAAAGCATTCTGTAGCTGGACAAGCCTCCCCCAAGCTTGTGGGAGACTCTTTTCTTTGAGTTGAGCAAAGTTGTATATTTCCTGCAAGGTAGCTTGCTTCTTATGGGCAGGGAAATATTTCTCACAGAAGTAATAGATCATATCCTGGGGACTACTCACACATCCAGGAGCAAGAGAAGTGAACCAGGCTTTAGCGTCATCCTTTAGAGAGAAAGGAAACAACTTAAGGATATAGTAGTGGCGGATCTTCTCCTCACTAGTGAAAAGGGTGGCTATATCGTGAAGTTTGGTAAGATGGGCTACGACCGTCTCAGACTCATAACCGTGGAAAGGATCAGATTCGACTAGAGAGATTATCTTAGGATCGACAGAGAATTCATAATCCTTATCGGTGATAAAGATAGGTGAAGTGGCAAACTTCGGGTCCTATTTCATCCTAGCTTTCAGAGATTTTTCCTTCCACTTGAGAAGTAATTTCTCAGCATCATAGGCATCCTTACACGCAAGAAAATCCTCAGCTATCTCTCCCTCCATAACGTAACCCTTAGGTATATCAGGCAATTCATATCTAGGAGAGCTAGATCTAGCAGGAGCAAAAGTAGGTTCTATCTCAATAGTATCGACAGTTTCAGAAGCATCACGAGCATTGGCAGTAACTCTAGCAATATGAGCATCAAGGAACACTCCTAGTGGCACATCAAGCAAAGTAGCATATCTAGCAGTATCAAGCATAGCATCATCAGGCAAAACATCATCTCTAGCATCATCAGGCAAAGCAGTATCAAACATAGCATCTCTAGCAGTATCATGTATAATATCTCTAGCAGTATCAGGCATAACATCAGGCATAGTATCAAGGATAGCATCATCAGGCATAGTATCAAGCATAGTATCTCTAGCAGTAGCATCATAAGCATCATCAAGCACATGCGACATATCAAGTTTTCTAGCAGGAGGTGATGTCGCAAACTTACTCATAACTGAAGGTGAATCAAGTGCAGAGCTAGATGGCAGTTCCTTACCTGTCCTCGTAGTGGAAGGCTAGATTTGAGTTCTTGGATCTTTCAGATTCTTCATAGTGATCAACACACATCAATCCCAAGTGACTCAGAGAATATAGTTGTGCTTCCCCGGCAACGGTGCCAGAAAAAGGTCTTGATAACCCACAAGTGTAGGGGATCACAACAGTTTTTGAGGGTAGAGTATTCAACCCAAATTCATTGATCAATACTTTGGTTATTGGATCCTTCAGATTCTTCATAGTGATCAGCAGATATAAATCCCAAGTGACTAAGAGAATATAGCAATTACCTCCACGGCAACGACGCCAGAAAAATGTTGTTGATGTGCAACTATTCCTCACTTGATGCCTCCCCGGCAATGATACGTATCCAACGTATCTATAATTTTTGATGGTTCCATGTTATTATCTTGTCAACTTTGGATGTTTTATATGCATGAATGTGCTATTTTATATCTTTTTTGGGACTAACCTATTAACTCAGTGCCAAGTGTCAGTTTCTGTTTTTTCCGTGTTTTTGGCCCATTTTCAGACGGAGTCCAAATGGAATCAAACTTTACGATGATTTTTTTTGGACCAAAAGAGACCCCCGAAGCTTTAAAAGAAGGCCAGAAGAGCCACGAGGGAGTCACAAGCCCTGACGCCGCCACTACCCCCCTAGGTGGTGGCGACCAGGCTTGTGGCCTCCTCGTGGGCCCAACCGACGTAATTCCACCGCCATAAATTCCTATAAATTTAGAAACCCCCAAAAAGAAACATAGATCGGGAGTTCCGCCGCCGCAAGCCTTTGTAGCCACCAAAACCCATTCTGGAGCCCGTTCTGGCACCCTGCCGGAGGGGGAATCCATCTCCGGTGGCCATCTTCATCATCCCGGCGATCTCCATGACAAGGAGGGAGTAGTTCTCCCTCGGGGCTGAGGGTATGTACCAGTAGCTATGTGTTTGATCTCTCTCTCTCTCTCGTGTTCTTGAGATGTCTTGATCTCGATGTACCATGGGATTTGCTACTATAGTTGGATCTTATGATGTTCTTCTCTCTCTCCTTCTTGTAATGAATTGAGTTTCCCCTTTGGAGTTATCTTATCGGATTGAGTCTTTGAGAACACTTGATGTATGTCTTGCACGTGTCTATCTGCTGTGATCTTTGTGACAATTGGGAACCTATGCATATGGGTTGGCACACATGGATTCATGTGAGTACTTGATGTATGTTTTGGTGATCAACTTGCGGGTTCGTGACATTGGGAACCTATGCACAGGGGT
Source organism: Hordeum vulgare subsp. vulgare (assembly GCF_904849725.1). Lineage (NCBI taxonomy): Eukaryota > Viridiplantae > Streptophyta > Magnoliopsida > Poales > Poaceae > Hordeum > Hordeum vulgare. The sequence goes on from NC_058520.1 coordinate 545,504,629, forward strand.
TGGCACACGTTTTGACTCTGTGGTAGAAACTTTGGGGCACTCTTTGAAGTTCTATGTGTTGGTTGAATAGATGATTCTAAGATTGTGTGATGCATATCGTATAATCATACCCACGGATACTTGAGGTGACAATGGAGTATCTAGGTGACATTAGGGTCTTGGTTGATATGTATCTTAAGGTGTTATTCTAGTACGAACTCTATGATAGATCAATCAGAAAGAATAACTCTGTGGTGGTTTCGTACCCGACAATAATCTCTTCGTTTGTTCCCCGCTATTAGTGACTTTGGAGTGACTCTTTGTTGCATGTTGAGGGCTAGTTATATGATCCAATTATGTTATCATTGTTGAGAGAACTTCACTAGTGAAAGTATGAACCCTAGGCCTTGTTTCCACGCATTGCAATACCGTTCGTGCTCACTTTTGCTACTTGTTACCTTGCTGTTTTTGTAATTTCAGATTACAAAAAGCTATATCTACCATCCATATTGCACTTGTATCACCATATCTTCGCCAAACTAGTGCACCTATACAACTTACCATTGTATTAGGTGTGTTGGGGACACAAGAGACTCTTTGTTATTTGGTTGCAGGGTTACTTGAGAGAGACCAGCTTCATCCTATGCCTCCTGCGGATTGATAAACCTTAGGTCACCCACTTTGAGGGAAAATTGCTACTGTCCTACAAACCTTTGCGCTTGGAGGCCCAACAACGTCTACAAGGAGAAGGTTGCGTAGTAGACATCAGGCAACGGCGCCAGAAAAATGTTGATTCTGTGACAACAGACCTTCCCCTGCAACGACACCAGAAGAATGCTGCTAGCACTCCCCGGCAACGAAACTAGAAGAATGTTGTTGATGGCCCACCAGGGCATGGGTTCGCAGCAGTTTTCGAGGGTAGAGTATTCGACCCAAATTTGTTGATTCGCCAGGAGGTGAGAGAATACTCTCGAGTATTAGTAGCTGAATTTATCAGATTCAACCACACCTGAAAGATTAGTATCTGCAAGCAAAGAGTGAGCAGCAAAGTAGTATGATAGCAACGGTGTCAGAAACGATCTGGTGACGGCAGACTATTCCTAACGATTGTATCAATGGCGCCAGAAGTTGCCCGTTGACGGAAATTGTTTGTTCCCGTCAACGACCAGCGAATCAAAATTGTAGCAGGTAGCAGTAGTGTAACGAGTAACAGCAGTGGCAAGGAACAACAGTAGTGACAGCAGTAGCGAGTAGCAATAGTAGCAAGCGACAGTAGTAATAGCAGCAGAAGAAGAGCAAGACAAGTAACAACAGCAGTGGGACAAACTCGTAGGCAATGGGTCAATGATTCGTTTGGATGATATTCATCATGCAACAGTTATAACACGGAGAGATATGTGGCTAGCTCCCGTTCGTCAATGTGATGTAGGCATGCATTCCGTGTGTAGTCATACGTGCTTAGGGAAAAGAACTTGCATGACATCTATTGTCCATCCCTCCTGTGGCAGCAGGGTCCGAAAGGATACTACGGGATATTAAGGTTCTCCTTTTAATAAAGAACCGGAACAACGCATTAGCACTTGGTGAACACATGAACTCCTCAAACTATGATCATCATCGGGAGTGGGTCCGGTTATTGTCACTCCGGGGTTGCCGGATCGTAACACATAGTAGGTAACTACAACTTGCAAGATCGGATCTGAAACACACATATATTGATGACAACATAATAATTTCAGATCTGAAATCGTGGCACTCGGGCCCTAGTGACAAGCATTAAGCATGGCAAAGTAGTAGCAACATTAATCTCAGAACATAGTGGATACTAGGGATCAATCCCCGTCAAAACTAACTCGATTACATGATAGATCTCATCCTACTCATCACCGCCCAGCGAGCCTACGAATAGATTATTCACGAACAATGAAGAGCTTCATGGAATTGGAGAGGGAATAAGGTTGATGATGACGGTGGCATCAATTTCCCCTCTCCGGAGCCCAAAACGGACTCTAGATCTATCCTCAGATGAAGAACAGGATGTGGCGGCGCCTCCGTATCGCAAACGCGATGAAATCTTCTCTTCTGATTTTTTTTCTGGGCGAAAGTGAATTTATAGAGCTGAGATTGGGGGCGGCAGAGCCACGTGGGCCCCACAAGCTTGGTTGCCGCAGCCCGGGGGGGGGGGGTGTGGCCGCGGTAACAGGGCTTGTGGCCCACTGGCCCACCCCCTCTGGTGGATCTTTGCGCAGGTATTTTTCATATTTTCCAGAAAAATTCTCCGTAAATTTTCAGGACGTTCCAAGAACTTTCATTTCTGCACAAAAACAACACCATGGCAATTCTGCTGAAAACAGCGTCAGTCCGGGTTAGTTCCATTCAAATCATGCAAATTAGAGTCCAAAACAAGGGCAAAAGAGTTTGGAAAAGTAGATACGACGGAGACGTATCAAGCTATATTTTTATTCTTCACATGATATGAGTTTTTCTTGGAGCATCGTTTGCTTTCATTTTATTTTACATTCAGAATACCACAATCATTGTTTTCTGGACACACCTATTTGAGAGGGATAGATCACGTCATCACAATTTGTTAGAATACTCTATGTGCTTCACTTATATATTTTAAGCTTAGCACTTGCTCTAGTACTTCACTTATATCTTTTCGTGCACGGCGGCATGTAGATTATATCTAGTTAATATGCTCTCTCTCTTCAATTATATTTGATTGAGATCTAGACAAAAGTGACGGTAATTTGCATGGGTCATAAGACTAGATCAAGAATAATGAGTATCCAATGAATAATGATAAAAACCACCATGTAGCACATATAGAGAAATTGTGGGTTAATAGTATTGATGTGGTGATATGAAAAAGGTGTGAGTGCATTATTATTAATTCAGATAGGTGTCAATATTAAGAGATGTGAAACTTCTTCTCATCCAAGAAAATTAAAAAGGAATGGTGACGATGTGTGAGCATTTCTATTCCTCGTTGAAAACCATGTGTTGTTTTGAGTTGGAGTCGCGCGATGGTTAACTCCTACCAACCCTCTCCCTCGAGGCATGCGAGTAGTACTTTTATTTGTGATAAACTAATAAAAATTTGCAATAAGTATAGGAGTTCTTAGTAAATAATGTGACACCATGGACATACACACTCTCACCTTCTCATATTTGCTAGCCTCTTCGGTACGTGCATCGCCCGTTCTCACCTTGAGGATCGGTGAAAGTTTTGCTGGTGCATCCAAACCCCATGACATGACACGCTCTATTGCACATAAACTGTTAGAGCGTATTTCTCCATATGTGGTTTTGTAATTGATGACAATCCCTATGGACAAATGGTTGCCTTGATTTATATTTGAAGGATTTGTCCATATGCACTTATGGAAGTCCATATGTTGGTTTCAAGGAGTTTATATGATGACCAAGGTAGTATTCAAGGTTTTATCCAAAGATTAGTCATAAATACACAAGTTTAATCCAGACTAAGTCAAAGAGTGAATCAAGTTGATCAACACACAAAGAGTGCAAGATGTATCGAGAGGGATCAAGTGATCCCATGGTATGGTAAGCATTGTCCATTACACTTTGTGTACTAACCCATGGTCTTTGTGAGATTTCTATGTGGGGTTAGGTGTGTTTCCATGGGCTTGCGTCAAGAGGAAGATCTCATACAACCCATGGAGGATGACATCAAGTGGTGCTCGTCATCAAGATTGTGGTGTGCAACTTCAAGTGGAGCATCACGAAGATATTATACTGGAAGCTTGCCGTCCATTGTGGTGGTAATGGACTTGTGAAGATGTGTTAAAGAGTGGCTCACACATAGTGAGTATGAGGGGCAATCAACTAGTCTTCATCGATCCAACACAATCAATAAAGGTGGTCCGTCTGGAGGAAGTCAACATCGTCATCTTCTAGCTCAAGAGGACTATGTGCAAGGTATAGGTTTGCCCTTGATAGGTTTTCTATTTTACCAGTCTCACGGTGGTAGTTGGGAGTGTGGGTTATAGGATAGATTGCCATACTATCAGCGGGGGCTCTCAAGTGAGTATCTTGATCGTATCGTTCCTTGAGAGCTCAAACCATTGCATTCTTTTCATCATCATATTTCTTGGTTTTTGGTTGGCTTTTATCTATGTGTGTTCTTGAGCTTATGGTCATCTTCATAACAAGCTCGAGTTCATCGAAAACGGAGTCCATGTGCATCTTCTATGATGTTTTCGATGTTAGATTTTTTGTCGGTTTTTCATTCATAGAGGTTTCACATCTCTATATCTTTGATATTTTCATACATGTATCTTATTAAGGTAACTTTTGTCACTGTTTGATTGCTCTTGTCGTCCTGAATCCAACAAGCTTGATTTTGCTAATTTCGGAGGTCGTATGCTAAAGTTATGGCAATTCTCGTATTCATGCTTTTCATCCTGAAAAGGTACAAGCGGTAGTACGCTCTGAGGACCGGTACTACCTATTATCCAATGTAGTACCACCCACGTCAAAGGTAGTACCGCTCTTGGGCGGTAGTACCCTCACTAGTTCCGCTGCCTTGGGGTCTCGACACTTTTGGTGTCAGACTGAGCGGTTTCTGGAGTTGTAGTTCTGAGCGGTAGTACCTCTCAAGAGGTACTACCTCTCCCCTTAGTGGTACCACCTATGTTAAGAGGTACTATCTCTCCCCCAAGCAATACTACCTCTCAAGCGGCACTACCTCTCCCCCGAGCTCTCGGGTGTTTTTCTGTCTCATTGGGCTATTTTGACCGTGCTAAGCGGTATTACCGCTCCCCCGATCGGTAGTACCATTTGAGAACGACTTGTGGGCATAACGATTGGATTCGGGGGAGCCTATTTAAGGGGGCCTTCTTTCCCAATGGTCCCTTTCCTTTGAGCTCGTATCGCCCCCATTGTTGACCTTCTTCGAGCTTGCTAACTCTCAATCCCTCCATTGATTGTTCCTAGCTCTTGAAGGAAAAGAGAGAGGAGATCTAGATCCACATTTCCACCAATCACTTTCTCCTCTATGTGAGGGGAACCCCTTGTATCTAGATCTTGGAGTTCTTCGTGTTCTTCTTCATTCTTCCTCTCATTTTCTTCCATAGCATTAGTTTTTGTGGTGGGATTTGAGAGTGAAGGACTTGGGCACTCCATGTTCCGTTGCCATTGCATTTGGTGCATAGGTTTGAGTTGTCCATGTTGATACATGGAAGTGAAGTTTGAGAAGCTCATTACTCTTGGGTGCTTTGTACCTTAGAGCTTGTTCTTCTTGGGTGCTTTGGCGTCCTAGAAGCTTGGTGGTGCCTCACAGCTCAATCATTGTGGTGTAAAGCTCCGGGCAAGCGTCGGGGTCCCCGATTAGGTTGTCGAGATCGCCCCGAGCAATTTGTACGAGTAGCGGTGACCTCCCCCAAGGGTTGCCATTTGTACGGGTTCGATAAGCACCCTCAAGGGTCCCTTAATTAGTGGAATCACGACATCTTGCATTGTGTGAGGGCGTGAGGAGATTACGGTGGCCCTACTGGCCTCTTGGGGAGCATTGTGCCTCCACACTGCTCCGAACGGAGATTAACATTCGCAAGGGTGTGAACTTCGGGATACGCCATCTTCTCCACATGCCTTGGTTATCTCTTACTCGAGCCCTTTACTTATGCACTCTACTTTGTTATAGCCATATCGTTTCTTGTTATATATGTTGCTATCACTTAGTTGTTTATCTTGCTTAGCATAAGCTGTTGGTGCACATAGGTGAGCCTAGTTGTTTTAGGTTTTGTGCTTGACTAATTGAACGTTAGTTTTATTACGCATTTGTTCAAACCTAAACCGTAATTATTTTAAATCGCCTATTCACCCCCCCTCTAGGAGACATCCATGTCGTTTCAATTGGTACCATAGCTAGGTTTCTTATTATTAAGGTTTTACCACCTAGAGAGTAAGGATGTCGACTAGGGTATTAGGATTTTATCACACTCGTAGTTTCAATGGCACAATTTTTGATGTTTGGGTAATTCACATGCTTAATCTCTTTTGAGTCATGGACCCAAATTTAGAGAGAATATTAGATATGGTTTTTTCTCCTCCAAGGTATTCTCAAAACATATCTTTAGAGGATGAGAAAAACTCTTATCTCAATGCTCAAGCTTATAATGTGCTTTTTGATGTTTTGAGCAATTTGGTTATATTTCATCTCATGCCATTCCGGTATACTCATGAGTTGTGGACAAAGCTTAAAGATAAATATGGTGTGTCCAAGATTTGTAGGGATGATTGTTCTCCCTCCACCTCCGGTCGTGTTGTCTTCTCAACTTCATCAACTTCACCTACATGTGGATTTCCACAAGGTAATGATATGGTCAGTGGTGGTGGTTACTGCAATGATTTAAATGGGCTTATTGTTGATGATCCTTCATCACCATGTTATTGCAATTATTCATCTTTAGGCGTTAACACTTTGAGCACTCTATATGTTTTACATTCTTGTGTTGATAGTCCTCACATATCATGTAGAAAATGCTTGACTAAACCTCATGATGATATGCTTGCTATATCTCGTTGACATGATAAAAATGTATCTATTTCCTTGATTTGTTGTGCTAACAATGTAGAGGAAACTCAATTGTCCATGGAAAAATATGTGGCCTTGAATGATGCTTCAAGGGATCCTACATCATCATCTATTGTTTCTCACTTTTGCCTTATGGCTAAGGCTTCAAAGGTATCTCCTACTTTGAATACCAATGTATCTCATGATGATGATGTTGATGGTAATGAGGACGAGTATAATGATGAAGAGAGTGATAATATTTATTTTGTAAAAAATTAAGGGTGAAATGATTTTTAAATCTCCTCATAAGAATAAACTTGCTTGTTCCAACTTCATGGAAATCATGTCTATTGCCATTGAGGGCAAGAAATGCATTGAGGAGTTGTAAGCTCATCTTGAGGAGCATGAGGCCACCATTGTAAAAATGGAAGATCATGAGTGTGACTATTCTAATGAGATAGGAGAGCTATCCCAAGCTCTTGAAAATGAAAAACGACCGAGGAATCTCTTGAGGAGACCAGCGGCTAATGATTTTAGAACTAAAAACGATAAGCTTTAAGTTGCACATGCTAAACTCCTTGAGAACTTTGAGCACCTCGAAAATGGCTCACGGGCCATTAAGAGTTCGCTCATCGAACTCACCAAGACTCATGCACAACTTGAAGCTTCATATGCAAAAGAGCTTGCCAAGTTTCCTTATCCTCTTGTTGTTAATGATGATGCTTGTGCTACTAACTCTATTTCTCGTGAAGCATCCATATTAAAGGAGAATGTTGAGCTAAGGGCTCAACTTGAGTTTCTATCTAGCAATTATGGGAAATGGGGAGAAAGTCATGTATTTCTCACAAGCTCTCATGATGATCTTATAGTATCCCATAATGTTCTAAAGTAAGCTCATGAGGCTATTACTACCAAGGTAACATCAAGTGAGCCTTATGTGGACATTAGCACTACTTCTAGTCAAAATGCTATATTGCCATGTGATAGTCCTCGTAATTCATCTACCCATAATGTTGCTACATCTTGTGATGAATTAGTTTCCTTGCCTTGTTTCTCTAACAATTATGCTTATAATTCCTCTAGTACTTGTGTTGATACTAACCATGTAGAGGAAATCAAAGAGCTCAAGGCCCAAGTCACTTCTTTGAAGAAAGACTTGGAAAAGAGTCATGAAGGGATGTCCACACTCAAATATATATTGTGTGGGGAAAAATCTCCAAATTACAAGGGCAGACTTGGATTCAACTCCAACAAGAAGAATAAGTCCAAAATCTTCAAGAATAAGGGCCAGGAACAAGTCAAGAATTTGGCCAAGATTATTTGTTCAAGTGCAAGATTGAAGGGCATCATGTTTGATCTTGCCCATTGAAGAAGAAACCTCATGGTGACAAGCAACAAGGTAAGCGGGAACAAGTTCAATCTCATGCTCAACCCCAAGTTGAAGAAAGGCATCTTCCCAAGAAGTCTCAACTTAATGCTTCTCATGTTGAGATGTCAAGTGAGAAGAAAGTGAAGAGTAGATGTTGCTACTTATGTCGTGAGAAAGGTCATGTCGCTTCTTCATGCATGCATGGTACCTTATCCAACCCTATTCTAATTTATTTATTCTCTTGGGAAGGATAAGGTTGTAAATGTGTTTGCCAAGTTTGTTGGTACTGAAAGTGGTGTCAAGAAAAAAACCATTTGGGTAGCCAAGCCTATTGTGACTAACCTCTTAGGACCCAACGTGGTTGGGGACCAACAAGCTCAAACTTGATCAATAAGGTAATGTTGGAGGGCATTTGAGACTTGTCTACATCATGAAGAATTAAGGGATCTTCATAATTCATATACTCTCAAGCCAAGTCTTTTGGAGTATCAAGTGTCTATCGTATAGCCAATGTGCCTCCTTACGGTAACTTGTACTTAAAGTGTTTATATTGTTAGTTACTTGCCCCTTTGCATGTACCTTGCATGTGCTTGTATATGTTGTGTTTCCAAGTTGATTATCTTGAGTAATCAAGTATGTGTATTTTGGTTTGCGCATCATGTACGTGTGAGTCGAGTGTTGATCCTTTTTGCATCTTGTTTGTATCTTTGTTGGCCCTTTTGAGCGATTAATGGATTATCCCATTTTGGGGGACTGATGTGTTTTGTGCACTTCAAGATCCTAAAAATGTGTGTACATGAGGAATACCACTTAGTATTGATATTAGAAGATTATCTAGTCTCTATGTGGTATGTCTTACTCGTGAGAAATTCAAATTCTAAATGGTCCATTAATTATCTCTTGTTGGTTTTGATTTGCGACCTCTTAATAATGTTGGGTTGCCACATTATGGGGGAGTAATATGCTATGTGCATATTATAAGCCTAGAAAATGTGTATATTTGTGGTATTGCCACTTAGTATTGATATTGTAAATTATCTTATTCGTAGGTGGCATTATTAGCTCTACAAGTGTCATTTGCTTGTGATTTAGGCGTGAAGATGATGTTGGTTATGTTTGCAATCTTCCAATGGAATTTATTCCAAATACTTCTGATCCTTTAACAATTGGTATTCTACTATGTGGTAGAAATTGCTAATCATCTTTATATTGGATTTTGTTTATCCGTTTTCTTCCTTGCCTTTTGTGGATCTTTTTGAGCATGTATAGTGTTTCTATAGATATAGGGAAAGTGATGATCCCATCGTACGAATTTTGTATTAAAATGTAAATTCTATATAATGCACATATCTTTGGGGAGTTATCCTATTTTCTTTAGAACACTCCTTTTATGTGTTTATCATAAAATCTTTTATTCCATATCAAGTGCGTGTAGGTGAAAGGCATGCCATTTCTTTATGGTTCCTTGTGCCATCATGTAAATTGTCGAGGGTTTGGTTTGGGTGGAACCTAGCTCTCTTTTGGAACTTGATACCTCTTGTTTGTTTCCTTCAATTGGTATTATGTTTCCTTTTATTTGGCATGTGTCAATGGATATCTCATTTCTTGATGTATCTTTTAATAGGTATCCTTCAAGTGATAGTTTTTCGTTTGGTATCTAATTCTCACTTGATACCTTGTATTTCGGTATCTTATCAACTATGTGTTGATTTGATTCTTGAAAGCCATGAGCATGCATATTTACTATATGTAGTTTCTTTGGCATACTTTATTTATTTGACCCAATATATAGGGGAAACTCCACCATGCCATAAATTGGCTAAAGTGCGCATGAAATTCAGTTTCATATCTATATGCACATATTTATGTGGAGTCTGTCCTATGTATTGGTGGTTTTCAAACTCTTTGGTCCCAATGAGTTTGGGTACCATTTTGTTTGTGTTTTTGTTCGAGGAACAATTGGAGATCCATTGGATGCTTGAATCACTTACAAGGAAGGTGTTGACACCATGTGCTTACTGGAGCTAAGCTAGGATGATCGACGATCATTTATCTACTACATCAATCCAATGCTATCTGGGTAACAAGTATCTACTTCATGCATACATTTCTTGCATTCAACCTTTGGTAGGTTTCATCATGGCATGGATTTCTTGATTAGTTCTTGTGGTACTTGTTTCCTTTCTCAAAACATCCCAACGATGATGTCTTATTGCTAGTTGTGATGTCTTGGATGTTCGTGTGTTCGAAGTTCATTTTTGTACAATAAGAAAATATTACGCAATGTGCTATACTTTCAAGCAAAGCTCTTATTGGTATATTTGTTACTTCCTTTTGGATATCTTGTTTGTTCTATATTGTAACTATTTCATGTGTACAACCTACGTTGTGGGTATATATCATCATGATTTTCTTCTACCTAGAATCTTGTACACATGAGAGAAGTTACATCTCTAGTTCATATCCTCTATTCTTTCATGTCCAGCGTTGCATTACCTTTTTAAGTTTTTGGTGGTTTCGTGAAAGGATTTGTCTTGAGTGCGGATCCTATATCCTCGCATCTTGATGCACTCATTGGTGGCAAAGATTATTTTTCCTCATGCCTGTCTTGACGAGGGCTTGCCATTCGATTGGTATCCCTCCTCTTGAAAAGGCTGTTATTTCCTATCTTCACCATGGGTTATCACAAGCGTTGGTTCTTAATTTGTTTATTAGTAAGCTTGTGAACCCATTTTCTAGTAGTGTCTGTGTGGGAAGAATATGTCCTGCACTTTGTGCCTCGTTTCATCAAGACTATGTTGATGCTTAATGCTCATCCTTATATTAGTCTTCTTAAAGTGCTTTGCCATTACTCACACTCATCATTTTGGTTGAGCCTATTCTTAAGTTGCCTCTTGTACATGTTGCTCAACCATATGTTTGGTGCAATTGCTATGCTTATTGTATCATCTACTTGCTTGCACTTGTTGTGTGTTTTTATTAATTTTGTGGGAGTAATGATCCTATTTGTTGCACTTGTATCAAATACAAAAAATCTTAATAGTGCACAAATCATGGGGAGCTTCTCTAGTTTTGACAAAACACTCATTTTCCCATATCATAATATCTTTTATTCATGTGGCTCCTAGGACCATGCGATTGTTTGTTTCAAATGGTATCTTTTGATTGTTTGCTTCACTCTTTGGTATGTCTGTGTGACATATCATTCTTTTTGCAATCCTTGGATCCTCAATATAGTTTGTCTTCCTCCAACTATTTATCATTGGATATGTGTATTTCATTGCACTCATATTTTTCAGAAATACACACTTTTTGGAGGAACACCTACTATATTGGTTTTCTAAACTTTTCTTTCATTTCGGAATCGATGCCAATGGGGGGAGAAGTTCAAAGAGTTTAGTTTGGAGTTTTTAGAGAGTTTTGCTTTTGTTGCTTAAGCATTTGCATCTCATACCCATGCGTTATTGCTTTGCATGTGTGTGCTTTCTTATGATTATTTCTTTATATAAAATCTCTTGAAAGTGATTTTCATCCATTACCAAAATGGGGGAGATTGTTAGAGCATATTTTTCCATATGTGGTTTTGGAATTGATGACAATCCCTATGGACTAATGGTTGCCTTGAGTTATAATCGAAGGATTTATCCATAGGCAGTTCTTGAAGTCCATATGTTGGTTTCAAGGAGTTTATATGATGACCAAGGTGGTATTCAAGGTTTTATCCAAAGATTAGTCATAAAGACGCAAGGCTAATCAAGACTAAGTCAAAGAGTGGATCAAGTTGATCAACACACAAAACATGCAAGATTTACCGAGAGGGATCAACTGATCCCACGGTATGATAAGCATTGTCCATTATGCTTTGTGTACTAGCCCATGGTCTTCGTGAGAGTTCTATGCGGGGTTAGGTGTGTTTCCATGGGCTTGCATGAAGAGGAAGATCTCATACAAGTATACAACCCTTAGATGATGACATCAAGTGGCGATCGTCATCAAGATTGCGGTGTGCAAGTTAAAGTGGAGCATCACGAAGATATCATGCTTGAAGCTTGCCTTCCATTATTGTTGCAATGGACTTGTGAAGATGTCCTGAAGAGTGGCTCACCATAGTGATTATGGGGGAGCAATCAACTAGTCTTCATCGAGCCAACGCAATCAGGAAACGTGGTCCATCTTGAGGAAGTCAAGATCGTCATCTTCTAGCTCAAGTGGACTATGTGCAAGGTAAAGGTTTTCCCTTGATAGGTTTTCAGTTTTACCGGTCTCACGGTGGTAGTTTGGAGACTAGGTTGTCGGATAGATTATCGTACTATCAAGGGGGCTCTCGAGTGAGTAGCTTGATTGTATCGTTTGTTGAGAGCTCAAACCATTGCATTCTTGTCATCATTATCTTTCTTGGTTCTTGGTTGGCTTTTATCTATGTAGTTTCTTGAGCTTATGTTCATTTTTCATGAAAAGCTCGAGTTCATCGCAAACGGAGTCCACGTGCATCTTCTATGATGTTTTTTATGTTAGAGTTTTTGTCGGTTCTTCATTCATAGAGGTTTAACATCTCTGTATCTTTGGCATTTTAATAACTTCATCTTCTTAAGATCACTTTTATCACTCTTGGATAACTCTTGTCATCATGAATCCAACAAGCTTGAGTTTGCTCAATTTGGAGCTCGTATGCGAAAGTTATGGCAGTTCTAGTATTCATGATTTTCATCATCAAAAGGTCCAACTGGTAGTACCGCTCCGAGGAGGGTACTACCTCTTATTCGAGGTAGTACTGCCCAGGTAAGTGGTAGTACCGTGTTGGAAATATGCCCTAGAGGCAATGATAAATAGTTATTATTATTTTTCCTGTTTAAAGATAATCGTCTATTATCCATGCTATAATTGTATTGAATGAAAACATAGATACATGTGTGGATACGTAGACACAATAATGTCCCTAGCAAGCCTCTAGTTGGCTAGCCAGTTGATCAAGGATAGTCAAGGTTTTCTGACTATGTGCAAAGTGTTGTTACTTGATAACTGGATCACATTATTAGGAGAATCATGTGATGGACTAGACCCAAACGATGAACGTAGCATATTGATCGTGTCATTTTATTGATATAGTTTTCTGCGTGTCAAGTATTTGTTCCTATGACCATGAGATCATATAACTCACTCGCACCAGAGGAATGGCTTGTGTATATCAAACGTCACAACGTAACTGGGTGACTATAAAGGTGCTCTACAGGTATCTCCGAGGGTGTCCGTTGAGTTAGTATGGATCAAGACTGGGATTTGTCACTCCGTGTGACGGTGAGGTATCTCGAGGCCCACTCGGTAATACAACATCACAAACAAGCCTTGCAAGAAATGTGACTAAGTGTAAGTCACGGGATCTTGTATTACCGGGAGGGGGGCAACCCTCCCAAGGGAAGCCCAAAGGACTTATGGGTGGCGCACCAGCCCTTAGTGGGCTGGTGGGACAGCCCAAGAAGGCCTATGCGCGAGAGAGCGAAAACCAAAGGAAAAAAGGGAAAGGTGGGAAGAAAGAGAAGGACTCCACTTTCCAATCCTAGTTGGACTAGGATTGGAGTAGGACTCCTCCTCTCCCTTGGTCGGTGCACCCTTGAGGGCTTGGCCCTCAAGGCAAGCCTCCTCCCCCTCCCTCCTATATATAGTGGTGATTTAGGGCTGATTTGAGACAACTTTTACCACGTGCAAGTCAGATCTAGACACCATAATTTTACCTCTAGATCGTATTTCTGTGGAGCTCGTGCGGAGCCCTGCAGAGTAGATCCTTCACCGCCATCGGAGCGTTGTCACGCTGCCGGAGAACTCATCTACTTATCCGTCTTGCTTGCTGGATCAAGAAGGCCGAGATCATCGTCGAGTTGTACGTGTACTGAACGCGGAGGTGCCGTCCGTTCGGCACTAGATCGGAGCGGATCGTGGGACGGATCGCGGGACGGTTCGTGGGACGGATCGAGGGATGTGAGGACGTTCCACTACATCAACCGCATTTCTTAACGCTTCCTAGTGTGTGATCTACAAGGTTATGTAGATCCAAATCTCCTCTCGAAGATGGACATCAGCATGAGAGGTCTTCGTGCGCGTAGGAAATTTTTTGTTTCCCATGCGACGTTCCCCAACATACCGCTCTTGGGCGGTAGCACCGTCAATAGTGCCGCTACCGCGGGGTCTTGACACTTCTCGTGTCGGACTGAGTGGTTTCTGGAGTGGTACTACCTCTCAAGCGGTACTACCTCTCCCCCGAGAGGTACTACCTGTCAAGCGATACTACCTCTCCCACGAGCGGTACTACCTCTCTCACAGAACTACACTCGTGTTTTTTATCTCCTTGGGCTATTTTTACCATGCTAAGCGGTAGTACCGGTCCCCCGAGCGGTAGTACCGCTTGAGCACAACTTGTGGGCATAATGGTTGGATTCGGGGGAACCTATTTAAGGGGGACTTCTTTCCCAATGTCCCCTATCCTTTGAGCTCGTATTTGCCACCATTGTTGACCTTCTTCGATCTTGCTAAATCTCAATCCCTCCAATGATTCTTGCTAGTTCTTGAGGGAAAAGAGATAGGAGATCTAGATCCACATTTCCACCAATCACTTTCTCCTCTATGTGAGGGGATCCCCTTGGATATAGATCCTAGAGTTATTCGTGTTCTTCTTTGTTCTTCCTCTCATTTTCTTCCATAACATTAGTTGTTGTGGTGGGATTTGAGAGAGAAGGACTTGGGCACTCCGTGTGCCCTTGCCATTGCATTTAGTGCATAGGTTTGAGTTCTCCATGGTGATACGTGTAAATGAAGTTTGAGAAGCTTGTTACTCTTGGGTGCTTTTTTACATTAGAGCTTGTTCTTCTTGGGTGCTTTGGCGTCCTAGAAGATTTGCGGTGCCTCGAAGCTCAATCATTGTGGTGTAAAGCTCTAGGAAAGCGTCGGGGTCTCCAATTAGGTTGTGGAGATCGCCCCGAGCAATTTGTACGGGTACCGATGACCGCCCCAAAGGGTTGCCATTTGTACGCGTTCGGTGACAGCCCTCAAGGGTCCCTTAGTGGAATCACGACATATTGTATTGTGCGGGGGAGTGAGGATATTAAGGTGGCCCTAGTGGCTTCTTCGGGAGCATTGCACCTCCACACCGCTCCGAACGGAGATTAACATCCGCTAGGGTGTGAACTTCGTGATACATCATCGTCTCCGTGTGCCTCGTTTTTCATGATGAGTTGTAAGTAAAGAAAAGTGTGATGATCATCATTATTAGAGCATTTTTAAGTGAGGAAATAAATACGGGGGAGGCCAAATGAGCCCACCATAAAAAAAGAGAAAAAGAGAGAAGGGGCTTTGCTACTATCCTTTACCACACTTGTGCCTCAAAGTGGCACCTTGTTCTTCATATAGAGAGTTTCATGTTATATCATTCTTATGTTAGTGGGAATCAATTTTACATAAACTTGGCATGCATATTTCGATGAGAGGCATCCTCAAATGCCCGAGGTCTTCATGAGCAAGCAAGTTGGATGCACACCCCACTTAGCTTCAGTGGAGCTTTCACACACTTATAGGTCTTGTGCACCGTTTGCATGGCAATCCCTACTCCTCGCATCGATATCTATCGACGAGCATCTCCATAGCTCGTTGTACGCCTAGTTGATGTGATACTATCTTCTCCACTTTTATCCATTTGAAACTTACCACCATATTCTATTCCACCTTTATGCTATGTCCAATGGTTCACACTCATGTATTGCATGAAGAATAAAAAGTTGATGCATATTGAAAAAGTACGAACCAATTGCCTCACTTAAACACCATGGTGCTTGACAGTTGTATTAATGTGGTGAAGCAGGAGCCATGCCTTGCTAATATAATAAAAATGAATGGTGTTAAAACAATCTTTGAGGATCGCATGCTTTAAAAAATTAATGATTTGTTGCTTATACCTATAAGTATTGCTATGTTAATATTGGTTAATTCATCGTTTCTCAATGAGCATACATGCATAAGGTTACATCATGGATAGCATGTCACATAAAAAAATATGTTTTATCATTTACCTACTTGATGATGAGGAGCAATTAAGCTTGGGGATGCTTTATACGTCTCCAACATATCTATAATTTTTTATTGTTCCATGCTGATATATTCTGAGTCTAGTATGATTTTGGGGTATTTATTTACCATTTATTATTATTATTTAGCACTAACCTATTGACCTAGTGCCTAGTGTGAGTTGTTGTTTTCTGCATGTTCTTCATTTGCAGGTTTTCTATACAAAACGAGGTCCAATTTCCCTTAAACATTTTGATGATTATTTCTGGACCAAAAGAAGACCAACGAGCATTTGAAGAAAGCTCGAGGCCTCACGAGGGGCCAATAAGCTATCAGGGCACGACTTGGGGTGTGCGGCATGATAGCTTGTGCCCTCCTCGTGGCCCTCCCGACTCTCTTATTTGTCCTATAAATTCTCATCTACCCTAAAAACACCACATGGAGTCCTGAAATATATTTTAGGCCACCACAAGTCTTCGTTTCGATGGGAGGCCATCTAGAGCTCCGTTCCAGCACCCTGTTGGAGGGGGCATCGATCACGGAGGGCCTCTTCATCAACCTCGCCGCCCTCACAATGATGTGTGAGTAGTTCATGAAAGACCTACGGGTTCATAGTCACTACCTAGATGGCAATCTCTCTCTTTTCTCTTCAATACAATCATCATCACATCTTCGCTTTGATCAATATGATCTAATTCCTTTTGTGCGATGCATTTTTTGGGATCCGATGAATTGTGGGTTTATGTTCAAATTATTCATGATAAATATTTGAGTCACCTCTGAATACTTATATGATTCTTATGTGCATGATTATGATATCTTTATAATTCTCTCGGATCTATTGAAATAGTTTGGCCAACTAGATCGGTATTTCCTCGATGAGAGTGGTGTATTGTGGTAGGTTCAACCTAGCGGATTTCTATATCCCATTGACAGAAGGGGACAAGATGCGTCTTTGTGTTGCTACTACTAAGGATAAAATGGTGGGATTTATTCATATTGCTTGAGTTTACTTTGTCTACATCATGTCATCTTATTCCATGCATTACTTCATTCGTCATGAACTTAATACGTAAAGAGGCAAGCATAGAAGTGCTCTTGAAGTGAGGTAATAGTAATACGTGCAGGAAAGAGTCGGCTGCTACCTCTTGAGCTTGCGTTGGTTTTTCCCTTGAAGAGGAAAGGGTGATGCAGCACAACAGCAGTAAGTATTTCCCTCAGTTTGAGAACCAAGGTATCAATCCAGTAGGAGTATCAAGGCAAGTCACCAATGTACCAGCGCAAAAACAAACAAACTTGCACCCAACACTATAAAGGGGTTGTCAATTCCTTCACGATTAATTGTAAGGCAAGATCTGAAGGTGGAAAGCGCAACAAAGTAAAAGTGTAGAACTGAAAATATGATGTGAAGTAGACCCGGGGGCCATAGTGTTCACTAGAGGTTTCTCTCATGATAGCAAGTATTACGGTGGGTGAACGAATTACCGTCGAGCAATTGATAGAACCGCGCAAAGTCATGATGATATCTAAGGCAATGATCATACATATAGGCATCACGTCCGAGACAAGTAGACCGATACTGTGTGCATCTACTACTATTACTCCACACATCGACCGCTATCCAACATGCATGTAGTGTATAGAGTTCATAACAAACAGAGTAACGCCTTAAGCAAGATGACATGATGTAGAGGGATAAGTTCATGCAATAGATATAAACCCCATATTTTTACCATTGATGGCAACAACACGATGCGTGCCTTACTACCCCTTCTGTCACTGGGTGAGGACACCGCACGGTATGAACCCAAAACCAAGCACTTCTCCCAATGCAAGAATTATAGATCAAGTTGGCCAAACGAAACCCACAACTCGAAGAGAATTACAAGGATACGAAATCATGCATATAAGAGATCAGAGGAAACTCAAATAATATTCATAAACAATCTGATCATAAATGCACAATTCATCGGATCTCGACAAACACACCGCAAAAGAAGATTACATCGGATAGATCTCCATGAAGATCATGGAGAACTTTGTATTGAAGATCCAAGAGAGAGAATAAGCCATCTAGCTACTAGCTATGGACCCCGAAGGTTTGTGGTGAACTACTCACGCATCATCGGAGAGGCAATGGTATTGATGGAGAAGCCCTCCGTGTCCGAATCCCCCCTCCGGCAGGGCACCAGAACGTGCCCCACATGGGATCTTGTGGAGACAGAAGCTTGCGGCGGCGGAAAAGTATTTTCGTGGCTCCCTCTGGCAGTTTTTGATTTTTAGGGAATTTATAGGCGGAAGAAGTAGGGCAAAGGAGCCACGAGGGGCCCGCAAGCCTGGTAGGCGCCCCCGAGGCCGCGGCTAGGGGGCTTGTGGCCTCCCCCGGAGTCCTTTGCCTTGGTTCTCAAGTTCCTTGCGTATCTTGTGTTACGGAAAAAATCTTTCCGAAGGTTTTATTCCGTTTGGACTCCGTTTAATATTCTTCTCTGAAAAGGGTCAAAAACACGGAAAAAACAGGAACTGGCACTTGGCATTGAATTAATAGGTTAGTCCCAAAAAAGATATAAAATAGCATAATCATGCAAACAAAACATCCAAAGTTGACAAGATAATAGCATGGAACCATCAAAAATTATTGATACGTTGGAGACGTATCATCGGCCTATTTGTTTATGGACATGATGCTTATATACACATGATCGTTGCCGTCAATATCGCATAACTTTCCGCTTTTCTGTCAATTGTCCAACAATAAGTTTTTTTACACACCATATGCTATTTTTCAATGAAAGATGTCATTAGGGAAATCTATGGCCCTCGGGTCTACTCACAACATATTGATTAAACCTTCATTACCTTGCTGCCATTTACTTGTTTTTGTTTTATCTTACTATCTACAATTATCTACACACCTCACTTGCTTGCAAATAACAAGACAAGAGGATTGACAACCCTCTTGCCCACGTTGGGTGCAAGTTGTTTGTTCTTTTGTGTGTAGCCGCTCAAGACGGTTGTGGTTGATATACCTTTTGGTTTGATAAACCTTGGTTTCATAACAGAGTGAAATACGTACCCACTTTGTGCTGCGATAACCCGTTCCACTTCACAGAAAACCCAATGCAAATCACGAGTGTCACTAGGTGATGAAGTGGTCTGAAGGGATAAGGCAGGGGACCCGTGGGCCCCACTTGCCATCGTGGTGCGACGAGGGGGTGGTTGCGCCCTGTTGGCTTGTGGCCCACACGTGCACCTCCCTGCTATGATTTTTATGCCCAAAATTCCTAAATATTCCACAAAAAATCATGTTAAAATTTTGTGGCAATCTGAGACTTTTTATTTTTGGGTCATTTTTCTATTGCACGGAAAACTCAGAAAACATGATAATCATGGCATGTTATTTTTCTTAGCTAAGAAAACAGAGAATAAACTTGTGATACAAAGGGTTGTGAATACTTAATTCATCAATCACATGTCTTTAATAAGGATCCATTAATTAGGTTGATCAATTCTTATTAACAATTGTTTGCGATTGACATGAAACCAAAGAATTTTCATATATCACTAGGTTACCTCAAGGGGGATTTGCATCTCCCCAGCAATAAGATTGTAATATCTTTTCTTGGCAGTAGATAGAGGGATTTTAAAATTTCCAATCATAACCACACACTAGGCTGAGTGACATTAATATTATTAACCAAGGCTTGCTTCTTCGGAAAATGCATGGTATGTTGCTTGCCATTGACATGAAAAGTAACTTTTCTTTTGTTGCAATCAATAACAACCCTTGTAGTATTTAGAAAGGGTCTACCAAGGATGATTGACATATTGTCGTCCTCGGGCATGTCAAGAATAACACAGTATGTTAAGATAGTAACATTTGCAACCACAACAGGAACATCCTCCTATTCCAACAAGTAAAGAAGTGGATTTATTAGCAATTTGCAAAGATATCTCAGTGGATGTAAGCTTACTCAAATCCATATTTTATATAGAAAGAACGTCATAACACTAACACCAGCTCCTAAATCACATAGGGCAGTTTTAACATAGTTTCTTTTAATAGAGCAAGATATAGTAGGTATGCCAGGATCTCCCAACTTCTTAGGCATTCCACCATCAAAAGAATAATTAGCAAGCATAGTGGCAATTTGAGTTTCAGTTATTTTTGTTTTGTTGGTAATAATATCCTTCGTATACTTAGCATTTGTTGGCATTTTCAATATATCAGTCAAGCGAGTGCACAAAAAGACAGGTCTAATCATTTCAGCAAAGCATTCAAATTCTTCCTCGTCCTTACCTTTAGAAGGCTTACAAGGGAAGGACATGGGTTTCTGAACAAATGGATCTCTTTCTTTTCCATGCTTTCAAGCAACAAAGTCTCTTTTATTATAACGTTTATTCTTACTGTGTCGGTTATCAAGATTTTTAGCAGGTTCTATTTCCACATCATTATTAGTTTCCTTATTGCAATCTGGTGGATCTTCTACATGAATATTATTATTATCATTATCATTATCACTAAGTTCATGTTCACTACCAAATAGTGTCTCAACATGAGAAATAGGAACATCATTATGATTCTCAACAGGTTTCTCAATATCAGGTTCACTAGGAGCATGCAAAGTCCTATCATTTTTCTTTTTCTTTTTCTTTTTCTTCTTAGACGGACTAGGTGTAACATCATTAATTCTATGAGGATCTTGTTCTATTATTTCAGGGTGACCCTCAGGATAAAGAGGTTCTTGAGTCATTCTGCCTCCTCTAGTCATTACTCTAACATCATGATCATTCTTATTATTATTTATTTCAGCAAGAAAATCTTTGTGACTTAGCAACTTGGTCTAGTTGGGTGTGAACCATACAAGCATCTTTACCTAGACCTTTCACATCATTAGCAATTCTAAACATCAAGTCACTTAAACGGCCTATCATCATGACATTACGTCATAACTGGTCCCTAATATAATTATTGAAGTGCTTTTGCTTAACAATGTAATTATCAAATTCATCCATACATTGACTAGGAGTCTTAGTATAAGGTATATCACTTTCATTAAAGGAATGGATATAATTTAACTCTACTACCTGTGTCACAATATCAAGTTCATGAATTTCTTTGATAGGTGGTAAATTATTGACATCTTCAATTTTAATACCTTTCTCTTTCATAGATATTTTTGCTTCTTGCATACCTTCAGGACTAAGGAATATAATACCTCTATTATTTTTAATAGGTTCTGAAGGTGGTTTAGGAAGAGTCCAATCATTGGCATTTTGCAATATGTTATTCAATAATTCTTGAGCTTGTCCGACATTTCTTTCCCCGAAAACACAACCAACACAACTATCTAGGAAGTCCCTAGAAGCATCGGTTAGCCCATTATAAAATATATCAAGAATTTCATTTCTCTTAAGAGGATGATCAGGCAAAGCTCTAAGTAACCGGAGAAGCCTCCCCCAATCTTGAGGGAGATTCTCTTCTTCAATTTACATGAAGTTAAATATTTCTTGTAAGGCAGCTTGTTTCTTATGAGCAGGAAAATATTTTTCAGAAAAGTAATAAAGCATATCCTAGGCACTACGCATATAACCAGGAGCTAGAGAAAGGAACCATACCTTGGCCTGCCTTTTAGCGAGGAAGGAAAAAAATCTTAAGGATATAATAGTGATGTATCTTTTCATCATTAGTAAAAAAACAGCAATATCATTCAGCTTCGCGATGTTCGACAACAGTTTCATTTTCATAACCATGGAAACGATCAGACTCAACTATAGGAATCAATTAAAATTCTATAGAAAATTTATAGTCCTTATTAGTGATAAATATAGGAGAACTGGCAAACTTAGGATCATGTTTCATTTTATCCATCATAGATTTTTCTTTTAGTTTGCATACTAGTTTCTTCAAATCATCTCTAGTTTGACAAGAAAGTAAGTCCTTAGATACTTCCCCATACATAACATAACCTTCACGTACATAAGGCAATCCATATATATTAGGAGAGCGAGGTGTAGAAGGTGATTCAAAATCTTCATCGATTTCAGCATTTTCAAGTTCTCTAGCTTTAGCAAGATGAGCATCAAGTAATTCATCCGGTGGCACAGTTTCAGTTTCATCAAATATAATAGTAGTATCATCATTAATTTCATAGGTAGCATCAGCAAGTTCATGTGACATATCAAGACGAGCAACAGGCGGTGGTGTAACAAGTTGATTCAAAATAGTAGGTGAATCAAAAGCAGAGCTAGATGGCAGTTCCTTACCTCCTCTCATGCGAGACGGGATCATCTTAGTTCGACTATCTTTCAGATTGTTCATAGTAGAAATTATACATCCTCAAGTTAACACAATAAATATAGCTATTCTCCCCGGCAACGGCGCTAGAAAAAGGTCTTGATAACCCACAAGTATAGGGGATCACGAGAGTCTTCATGGGTAGTATTTCACCCTAATTTATTGATTTGACACAAGTGAAGCCAAAGAATATTTATCGGCCTTGACAGTTGAGTTGTCAATTCAACCGCACCTGGGATACCTCTCCGCGGCAAGAGATTTAGTAGCACGACAAATAAAAGTAGTAGTGGTAATAGTGATAGCAGAAAATTTGGTAACAGCAGTGAGAGTAACAGGTGTGACAGTAACAACAATAGTAGTAACTCAGCAAAATTCAGTGTATGTAAAGCATAGGCACATGGATGAGTGATGGATTATGATTTGGATGACATCAATCATGTAAGAGTTACACACTAGGGCGACATCGAACTAGCTCCACTTCATCAATATAATGTAGGCATGTATTCCGTATATAATCATTCGTGCTTACGATAAGAACTTTCATGACATCTTTTGTCCTACACTCTCGTGGCAGCGGGGACCTATTCGGAACTAATGGATATTAAGGCCTCCTTTTAATAGAGAACCGGAACGATGCATTTACACATGGTTAATGCATCAACTCCTCAAACTACGGCAATCACCGGAAAGAATCCCAATTATTGTCACCTTGGGTTATGTGGATCATGACACGTAATAGGTAACTACAACTTGCAAGATAGGATCCAAATCACTCTTATATTCATGAAAACATAATAGGTTTAGATCTGAAATTATGGCACTCGGGCCCTACTGACAAGCATTAACCATATAAAAGTCATAGTAACATCAATCTCAGAACATAGTGGATACTAGGGATCAATCCCTATCAAACTTAACCCAATTACATGATCAACCTCATCCAACCCCAACACCTTCCAGCAATCCTACTAAGAAATTACTCACTCCCAGCGGTGAGCATCATGGGACTCTCGATGGAGACTGGTTAATGATGACGTCGGCGACCAATCCCCCTCTCTAGAGCCCCAAACGGACTCGAGAATAACCCTCCCGAGGAAGAACATGAGGTGGCGGTGGCTTCCTCTCGTAAAACATGATGAAATATTCTATCCTTTTTTTCTCCGAGAATAGGAATTTATAGGACATGAATTAGGGTCGGGAGAGCCATGTGGGCCCCACAAGCCATCAGGGTGCGGCCGGGAGGGGGGAGGTGGTTGCGACCTGTTGGCTTGTGGCCCACACACAGCCCCCTCCGGTAGATGTTTGCTCCAAAATTCATTATATATTCCATAAATAATTCACAAAAAAATTCGTCCAGTTCTGGTAACTTTTATTTCTCCACAAAAATAACACTAAGGAAATTCTGCAAAAAACTACGTCGGCATGGGTTAGTTCCATTCAAATCATGAAAATTAGAGTCCAAAACCAAAGCAATTTTTTTTTGAAAAGTACATATGATGGAGACGTATCAATGACTAAAGCCTAAGGCCAACTCCAACATGGACGTCTGTTTCATTCAGAATTTTTCACTTTAGGGCAGGAAAATTGAAGTTTGTGTCTTCTTTTTGTATGAGAGTCGTACATGCACCTAACGCAACGACCACATCTCAAAGTATCCGGCTCACCTGCCCACAGGCTGCAGCAACGCTCGTTAGCCGCACCATGATACGTCTCCGTCGTATCTACTTTTCCAAACTCTTTCGCCCTTGTTTTGGACTCTAATTTGCATGATTTGAATGGAACTAACCCGGACTGACGCTGTTTTCAGCAGAATTGCCATGGTGTTGTTTTTGTGCACAAATAAAAGTTCTCGAAATGTCCTGAAAATATACGGAGAATTTTTCTGGAATAAATGAAAAATACCTACGCAAAGATCCACCGAAGGAGGTGTGCCAGTGGGCCACAAGCCCCTGGGCTGCGGCCACCCCCCTCGCCGCGTTGTGAGGGATTGTGGGGCCCACGTGGCACCACCGCCTCCAAACTCAGCTCTATGTCTTCCGTCTCGCGCGAAAAAAAATCAGAGAGAAGGATTCATTGCGTTTTACGATACGGAGGCGCCGCCACCCCCTGTTCTTCATCTGGAGGGCAGATCTGGAGTCCGTTCTGGGCTCCGGAGAGGGGAAATCGTCGCCATCATCATCATCAACCTTCATCCATCGCCAATTCCATGATGCTCTTCACCGTTCGTGAGTAATCTCATCGTAGGCTTGCTGGACGGTGATGAGTTGGATGAGATCTATCATGTAATCGAGTTAGTTTTGACGGGGATTGATCCCTAGTATCCACTATGTTCTGAGATTGATGTTGCTACTACTTTGCCATGCTTAATGCTTGTCACTAGGGCCCGAGTGCCATGATTTCAGATCTGAACCTATTACGTTGTCGCCAATATATGTGTGTTTGAGATCCTATGTTGCAAGTTGTAGTCACCTACTATGTGTTATGACCCGGCAACCCCGGAGTGACAATAGCCGGAACCACTCCCGAAGATGACCATAGTATGAGGAGTTCATGTATTCACCAAGTGTTAATGCGTTGGTCCGATTCTTTATTAAAAGGAGAACCTTAATATCCTATAATTTCCATTAGGACCCCGCTGCCACGCGAGGGATGGACAATAGATGTCATGCAAGTTCTTTTCACTAAGCACGTATGACTACATACGAAATACATGCCTACATTAGATTGACGAACGTGAGCTAGTTACTTATCTCTATGTGTTATAGTTGTTACATGATGAATCACATCCGTCATACTCATCCATCACCGATCCACTGCCTACGAGTCTTTTACTACTGGTCCTTGCTACGTTACTTTGTCGCTACTACTATTGCTACTGCTGTTACTCTGTTGCTACTGGTTACTGCTATTCCTTGCTACTGATGTCACTACTGTTGTTCCTTGCTACTGCTGTCACTACTGCTGTTACTTTGTTGTTAGTTGTTGCAAGACTTTTCTGGAGCCGTTGCCAGGGAAGAATAGTTCCCGTCACCGTGCTATTTACTGGCGCCATTGATACAACAGTTAGGAATAGTCTGCCGTCAACAGATCTTTTTCTAACACCGTTGCTATCATACCACTTTGCTACTGATACTTTGCTTGCAAACACTAATCTTTCAGGTGTGGTTGAATCTGACAAACTCAGCTGCTAATACTTGAGAATATTCTTTCGCTTCCCCTTGTGTCGAATCAATGAATTTGGGTTGAATACTCTACCCTCAAAAACTGTTGTGATCCCCTACACTTGTGGGTTATCAAGACATTTTTCTGGCGCCGTTGCCGGGGAAGCACAACTATATTCTGTGAGTCACTTGGGATTGATGTGTGTTGATCACTATGAAGAATCTGAAAGATCCAAGAACTCAAATCTAGCCTTCCACTATGAGGACAGGTAAGGAACTGCCATCTAGCTCTGCACTTGATTCACCTTCAGTTATGAGTAAGTTTGCGACATCACCACCTGCTAGAAATCTTGATATGTCGCATGTGCTTGATGATGCTATTTCTGCTGCCCATGATGCTTATGATGATGCTATGCTTGATACTATGCCTGATGATGCTATGCTTGATACTATGCCTGATGATGCTATGCTTGATACTGCTTTGCCACTAGGTGCATTCCTTGATGCACATATTGCTAGAGTTGTGGCTAGATGTGATGATACTTCTGAAACTGCTGATACTATTGAAGTAGAGCTTGCTATTTTGCCTGCTAGAACTAGCTCTCCTATGCCTGAATTGCCTGTTATGCCTGATACGCATTATGTTATGGAGGGAGAGATAGCTGAGGATTTTCTTGCGTGTAAGGATAGCTATGATGTTGAGAAATTACTGCACAAGTGGAAAGAAAAATCTCTGAACGCTAGGATGAAATACGACCCGAAGTTTGCTACTTCGCCTATCTTTGTGACCGATAAGGATTATGAATTCTCCGTCGACCCTGAGTTAATCACTCTAGTAGAATATGATCCTTTTCACGGTTATGAGTCTGAAACGGTTGTAGCCCATCTTACCAAACTGCATGATATAGCCACCCTATTCACTAGTGAGGAAAAGATCTGTCACTACTATATCCTCAAGTTGTTTCCTTTCTCGCTAAAGGATGATGCTAAAACCTGGTTCACTTCTCTTGCTCCTGGTTGTGTGCGTAGCCCCCAGGATATGGTCTACTACTTCTCTGAAAAATATTTCCCTGCCCATAAGAAGCAAGCGGCCTTGCAGGAAATATACAACTTTGCTCAAGCTGAGGAAGAGAGTCTCCCACAAGCTTGGGGGAGGCTCATCCAGCTAATGAATGCTTTGCCTGATCACCCTCTTGAGAATAATGAAATACTTGATATCTTCTATAATGGACTTACCGATGCTTCCAAAGACCACCTAGATAGTTGTGCCGGTTGTGTTTTTAGGGAACGAACCGTAGAACAAGCAGATGTTCTATTGAATAACATCTTGTGCAATGAGAATGCTTGGACTATTCCTGAACCACCTCCTAAGCCAACTCCAAAGAAAAGAGGTATTCTATTCCTCAGTCGTGAAGATATGCAAGAAGCCAAGAAATCTATGCGAGAGAAAGGCATTAAATCTGAAGATGTCAAAAATCTACCACCTATCGAAGAGATCCATGGTCTCGATAACCCGATACAGGTAGTAGAAGTAAATTCTCTGCGTAGGTTTGATGAGAGTGATATTCCTTTTGATAAACCTGCTAGCTTATGCATGGATGAATTTGATAACTTTGTTGCCAAACAACAGAGTTTCAATGATTATGTCAGCAGACAATTGGAAAAGAATGTTCGTATGCTTAGTCATTTAAGTGCTTGTGTGGACAGAAATGTCAATGATCTTAAACTTCTGAGTAAACATGCTTCTATGGTTACTACTCAGGTAGAACAAGTACTTAAAGCTCAGAATGACTTGCTCAATGAGTTGAATGACGATTTTGTCAGAGTCGTCACTAGAGGCGGTAGAATGACCCAGGAACCTTTGTATCCCGAGGGTCATCCGAAGAGAATTGAACAAGATTCTCAAGGACTTAGCACTGATGCACCTAGTCATCCTAGAAAGAAGAAGAAAGATGATAGGAACATGCACGCTAGCAACCCTGTTGCTGCTACACCTGAGAGTCCAAACAATGTCTCTGTCTTTGATGCTGAAACACAATCTGGTGATGAACATGAGCCTAATGATAATATCAATAGTGATGTTCATGAAGATGCTCAACCTAGCAATGAAAAGGATGTGGAGATTGAACCTGATCTTGATAACCCACAGCCTAAGAATAGAAGATACGATAAGAATGACTTAGCTTCTAGGAAGCATGGTAAAGAAAGGGAACCAGGGGTTCAGAAACCCATGCCCTTTCCTCCCAAACCATCCAAGAAAAGGGATGACGAGGATTTTGAGCGCTTCGTTGAAATGATCAGACCTGTCTTTCTGCAAATGCGTTTGACAGATATGCTCAAAATGTCTCCATATGCTAAGTACATGAAAGATATTGTGACTAATAAGAGGAGGATACATGAGGTTGAGATTTCCACCATGCTTGCTAACTATACCTTCAAGGGTGGAACTCCTAAGAAACTAGGTGATCCCGGTGTGCCCACTATACTTGGCTCCATTAAAGGCAACTACGTTAGAACTGCTTTATGCGACCTTGGAGCCGGTGTCAGTGTTATGCCTCTCTCTCTTTATCGTAGACTTGAACTGGATAAGTTGACACCTAGAAATCTCTCTGCAAATGGCCGACAAATCAACTGATTTCCCTATCGGCATTTGCGAGGACATGCCTCGGTGCCTGTGGTGGTTGCTAACGTCACTATCTTAACACACTTTGTTATCTTGGATATTCCCGAGGACGATGCCATGGCTGTCATCCTCGGAAGACCCTTTTTAAACAATGCAGGGGCTATTATAGATTGCAACAAAGGCAATGTCACTTTCCATGTCAACGGTAATGAGCATACGGTGCACTTTCCGAAGAAACAATATCGAGTACATTGCATCAATGCTATCGAAAATACATCATCGATTCTTACTAGGAGCTTTGAATGCCCTATTCCTCGTGTCAAGATGAAGTATGATTTGCTTGTTGCGGAGATACACATCCCCATTGAGGGGACCTAGTGACTATTCGAAAATTCTCCGTCTTCTTTTGCGATTCGAGAAAGTTTTGTTGAGGGGATTTGATCAACCCCATTGACGGATTTCTTTCGATGACCATGAGATGGATGAATCAAGGAGTCACAAACCTCTTTTCCAAGCTTTCACTTTAGGTTGCTTAGAAGAAAGATGATATATTTAGTTTAGTTTTCCCTGTTTTCTGTTTTAGCGTCCCGTAGAAAAGTACCCCGAAAAAATAAGTTCTCCGAACGTCCTGAAAATCAAGTATGATTTTTCTGGAATTTTTGAAAAATACTGAGATGGAGAGCTTGTCTGGGGGCTGCACCAGTGGGCCACAAGCCCTGACGGCGCGGGCACCCCCTGGCCGCGCCACCCAGGCTTGTGGGGCCCACAGGTACCCCCTACACTCATTCTTTCTCTCATCTGGTTCTCCTACCTCCAGAAAAAATCGTTTCGCAGCTCAAATCCGTGTTCTTGCTCCTCTTGCTAGGATTTTCGATCTCTTTGCTCAAAGCACCATTCTCCGAACTGTTTTGGGGAAATTACTCCTTGGTAAGTGACTCCTCCATTGGTTCAATTAGTTTTTGCTCTAGTGCCTCATACTCCGCGTATTTTTGCTACCTTGGTGACCCTATTCTTGAGCTTTGCATGCTAATTTTAGCCGGTCCCAAGTAGTTTTGATGCGTAATGTGGCCTCTAGGCACTTGTGGGAGTAGTTGCTACGAGTTTAGTTGAGCCTTATTCACTTTTCCTTAGAATCGCTAAAAATTTCAGAAATTTTCAGAGAAAGAAAAGGGAATAGATGAGGAGGTTCTTAAGAGGCTCTTCAAGTCGTGACCCCAAGGATGATGGGAGTGAGAAGAAGCCCAAGTATCTGGTCCATCGAGTCGCAGAAGTTTGAGCGTGCGAGTAGCCAAGCGACGTGTTCTTACGCGCCGCTGGAATTTATGAGGACTTTTATCACTTGGTGGAGAACGCAGGCCTTACCGCCTTCGTTGAAGATAAGTGTCCGCAATACCTCCTCCTCACTAATATCTTCGTACAAAGCTTTAAATTCTACCTGAGGAAGAATCCTCCTATGGTTGAGTTTAAACTTTATGATATCCTCCAGCGCATGTCACTCCATGATTTTTGCAATGTTTGCAAATTGCCTTTTGTTGGGGATATTCATGAACCTCGTCCACGGGACTTGGAAGCTTTCATCGGTACTGTTGTTTTTAGGAGAGGAGAGAGGAGTGTCTTGCGCTAGAGCTACTAGCATATATTTTCCCGTGCTTCGGTACTTCTCATTATTTGTGGGAAAATGTTTGATTGGCTGTGGGAAGGCTGGGTCACTTAGTTCCCCAGATCTTGCGGTCTTGCGCGAAGCCCTTTATAACGATAAAACTTATAGCTTGGGCGTTATAGTAGCTCAATGATACGTCCACTTTGCATCATGCTTTCATGTTGATATTTATCGCTTTATGGACTGTTACTATACTTTGTGGAACCATACTTATGCCTTTTCTCTCTCATTTTGCAAGGTTTATTTGAAGAGGGAGAATACCGGCAGCTGGAATTCTGGACTGGAAAAGGAGCAAGTCTGAGTCCTCTATTCTGCGCAACTCCAAATGCCCTGAAAATCAACATGGATTTTTTTTGGATTTTATTAAAAATACTAGGTGAAAGAAGTGTCACAGGGGAGCAACCAGGGGCCCACAAGCCTGGTTGCCGCGACCTACCCCCTGGCCGCGGCAACAAGGCTTGTGGGCACCCTGGTGGCCCACTGTCCCCCTCTTTTTCTATATGAAGGGTTTCGTCCGGAAAAAAATTAGGGTGGAGCTTTTTCGTGGATTCTACGCCGCCACGAGGAGAAACTTGAGCAGATCCAATCTAGAGCTCCGACGGGACGATCCTGCCAGGGAAACTTCCCTCCCGGAGGGGGAAATCGTCGCCATCGTCATCACCAACACTCCTCTCGTCGGAGGGGAGGCATCTCCATCAACATATTCATTAGCACCATCTCCTCTCCAAACCCTAGTTCATCTCTTGTAATCAATCTCCGTCTCGCGACTCCAATTGGTACTTGTAAGGTTGCTAGTAGTGTTGATTACTCTTTGTAGTTGATGCTAGTTGGATTACTTGGTGGAAGAGTTTATGTTCAGATCCTTGATGCTATTCATTACACATCTGATCATGATTATGATTATGCTTTGTGAGTAGTTACTTTTGTTCCCGAGGACATGGGATAAGTCATGCTAATAATAGTCATGTGAATTGGGTATTCGTTCGGTATTTTGATATGTTGTATGTTGTTTTTCCTCTAGTGGTGTTATGTGAACGTCGACTACATAACACTTCACCATATTTGGGCCTAGAGGAAGGCATTGGGGAGTAGTAAGTAGATGATGGGTTGCTAGAGTGACAGAAGCTTAAACCCTAGTCTATGCGTTGCTTCGTAAGGGGCTGATTTGGATCTACTAGTTTAATGCTATGGTTAGCCGTTGTCTTAATTCTTCTTTCGTAGTTCCGGATGCTTGCGAGAGGGGTTAATCATAAGTGTGATGCTTGTCCAAGTAAGGGCAGTACCCAAGTGTCGGTCCACCCACATATCAAACTATCAAAGTAACAAACGCGAATCATATGAACATGATGAAACTAGCATGACAGAAATTCCCGTGTGTCCTCGGGAGCGTTTTTCCTCTTATAAGACTTTGTTCAGGCTTGTCCCTTGCTACAAAAGGGATTGGGCCACTTGCTGCACCGTTGCTACTACTTGTTACTTGTTACTTTTCTCTTGCTACGTTTCACCTCACTACACCATCACTTGTTACCGCTAATTTGAGTGCTTGTAGTTATTACCTTGCCGAGAACCGTTTATCAGAGCCTTGTCCTCCTCATTGGGTTCGACACTCTTACTTATCGAAAGGACTACGATTGATCCCCTATACTTGTGGGTCATCACTCAATGGTTGAACCTGAACCGTTCTAAAGGTGTTGTCTATGGAGGTATCTACGCTACTCGTCTTGCTAGACACTTTGAGATACCTATTAGACTGGAGGAGGAAGAAGAGGTTCTTCTTCCCGAGAGATGTCTAGATTACGATAGCATGGTTCGCCATGACTTTCTTGATAGAGATATAAATAGAAGGATGATTTATAACCTGGTATTTAGTCAGGGTACTCGTGAGACTATTACTTTACCTGCTCCTTCTTTGTTCAATCTTCATGCAGGCAGGTACATTATTATGCCCTCAGACATCTAAGCATATTGGGGTTTAGCCCAACCACAGGTGCCCGTGCCTGAGCCACCAGACGCCAATTTATCAGTGGGGGCCAGAGGAGCTCACACAGCAGTGGCATCCTCAGTCCACTCCGGATTACCCCGGAGCTGGTTATTTCCCTCCTTGGGAGTAGACCAACTTAGGCCAAAAGCCTAAGCTTGGGGGAGTACGTGTTCTCACCGACTTTACATTCTTGCTTATGCTTTCACTTTGTTAGCCGGTTTTCACACTTTGCCACTATATCATCTATGCTAGTTTATTTCTTTTTCTTGTTTTATTTTCGTGTGTCTGTCTAGTTTGAGCAAACCCAAAAAGATTTTCTTTTTCTTATTTTTCTTGTTGGGAGCTTTCCCGTGTAAATAGTTTTCTTTTTCTTTGGGTCAAGGTAGAAGATATTGGTTACAATGTTTAGTGGCTCTTGCATGCATACATGTTTAACTTTCAAAGAGCCATATTACTTTGTCTTCTCCTTTGTGTTTGCTTGCAGATTCCAGCTTTAGTCCAATGCACGAGCACGCTTATTATTTTTCACATCGTTCGGTCGTGCAAGTGAAAGGCAATAATGGCGATATATGATGAAGTGACTGAGCGTGGAAAAGCTGGTATGAACTCGATCTATTTTGTTTTTGTAAATATGACTAGCTCATCATGCCTGATTCAGCTTTGTTGTGAGAGAAACATGTTTGCAATGACAACTTAGAGATCATAGTTGCTTATGCCATGCTTACTTAGCTAGGAGCTTATAATGGTTTGTCTTGGTTGCCCACATGAATGTTGAGATGACTATGATTTAGTATGATAGGATGGTATCCTCCTTTGAATGTTTCAAGTGGCTTGACTTGGCGCATGTTCATGCATGTAGTTGAAACAAAATCAACATAGCCTCTATGACATTCATGTTCATGGTGATTTATATCCTGCTCATGCTTGCACTCAATGTTAGTTAATCTCAATGCATTTTGATGACTGTTGTCTCTCTCTAGTTGGTCGCTTCCCAGTCTTTTGCTAGCCTTCACTTGTACTAAGTGGGAATACTGCTTGTGCATCCACTCCCATAAACCCAAAGTTGTGCCTTATGAGTCCACCATACCTACCTATGTGCGGTATCTACGTGTCGTTCCAAGTAAATTTGCATGTGTCACTCTCTAAACCTTTGAGAAATAATCTGTTTTGCATGCCCGAACCGCTCATGTGGTGACATGGGGCTATTAGTATCTTCCATGCTAGGCATGTTATCCTCGATATGTGTTTATTCACTATCATTCACGAGAAAGGGGCCGGTAATTGGAATTCCCAGTTCCATGCTCAAATCGAAAAGATAATTACAAACAAAACTCCCCCAGGATTGATGTTGGTATGGACGGTACCCGGGGATTCGGCTAGCCGTGGAGTGTGATTGATTGGTGGTTGGGGGAGTCAAAACTTTACTTTTCTGTTTGGGAACCGCCTATAGCATGTGTAGCGTGGAAGATGTTGAGAACTCTTAGTCATTGCGTTGACAATGAAAGCATGCCACCCAAAATTATTATCTCTGTTTTCAAAGCTTGAGCTCTGGCACCTCTGCAAATCAATGCTTCCCTCTGCGAAGGGCCTGTCTATTTATGTTCCTGTTGAGTCATCTGTCTATTTATGTTCCTGTTGAGTAGGCTACCGGGGGGGCCGAGGCGGCGGCACTCCGGTGCGAGGCACGCGGGGCCCTGGCGCAGCAGCGCGCGACTGCAGGGAGGCGCCGACGGGGAAGCAAAACGGCGGTGACGGAGGAGCTTCTCCCGGGCGCAGCTGCTGCCCTCCGGCGAGGCGCTGGGGACGGGGCGGCGCGACCGGGCTGGGGCACCGCCGGCGAAGGGGCTGGAGATCGGGAGGAGGCCGGCGGCTAGCCGGGCTGGCAGCGGCGACCTGCAGCCGGCGGGGCTGGAGAGGAGCTCGGGAGGCACGGAGCTCGGGCAGATCGGGCAGCGGCGGCTCGCGCCCGGGACGGGCCTGCGATGGGCTCGGGCGGGCCCGGCGGCTGGGGACGAGAGAGAGGTGGAGGAGGCAGCGCTAGGGTTAGGTGGGGCGCGGTTTTTGAGGCAGGGGATAGGGTTTCCATTAGGGGCAGGTTAGGGGTGCTTAAATAGGCAAAGGGGGGCTAGGTTAGCCGGAATTTCGTTCCGGATCCAACCGCGGGATCGGATTCGGACGATTCCGAATGCGGGTATGGGCACGCGGCCGTGTAGAGGGGATATCCGAAGATGAGAGGGAGAACGGGCGGCGCGGCAACGATTTTTAAAACACCGACAGACGTCCGACGGTAGACCGAATACGGTGCCGCTATGGTCGACCGTTCGGGTACCAGACGGTCTCCGATCGCGACGAAATTCGACAGGCGGTCTAGCTAGAACTAATTACGACCGCATGCCAATTTTCACCCCGATCAAAGAAAGTTTTACGCACACTTTTAAAACAGGGTTTCGACGATGCCGCCGGCGCGTGCGTGTGCGGTCGGGCTCAGAACGGACACCGACGAGAACCGGCAACTAACCACGGATGCGAGTTTTAAAAACGGGCGGCAACGGAGATGCCGATGCAATGCAGATGATGTGCATGATGCGATGATGATGCGACAACTAAAAATAGACACACGACGAAAACGGAAAGAGAGGGGAATCTTCTGGAACGTCGGCATCGGGCTCTCACAACTCTCCTACACTACAACAGGATCTTGCCCCGAGATCCAAGAATGAAAGGGGGAGAGGATGAGAAAGAACAAGAGGTAAAAACTTAGTCGCTTCTTTGATAAACGAGTGAAACCAATGATCCTTAAAAGTTGCAAGGCGATGAGGAATTATATGAGAAAGAAGACAAAATTCACGGAAAATTTCGGCAGCACTTCGGTAGGAAAATGGGACAAAAAATTCGAAAAGGTAGGAGAATTAGACAATATTCATAACAAACAACTAAATAGAGCAAGGGAACACCACAATCTTGATAGAACAACAAGATTGACCCAAAAGAGCAATATCACAAAGCCTCCAGAACAATAGAATAGGAACTAGCTCATACGGAAGAAGAGAATGAAGAAAAGAATGACAACTATCATCACAATAGAATTGAAGAGCCTCCGGACAGAGAATTAACTTAGTAGTTGGAAAACCAACAACGAAGAACAAGACAGAAGTGGGCTTGCGAGGATCATCTCAACCAATATGAGGTGACAACCAATCACTAAAAGAAACAAGGATAGGTTGGGAGAAACAAGATATGAACAATTTCTTACACCAAGAGGATACATTGAGAACTTGGATTAAAGACAGGCACCATGATAGCACAATCCATAGGAAAAGCTTTAGGTGAAATCCAAACCAATATAGCTCAATGAAGAAATCATGGGTTAAGAATAATCTCATGATCAAAGGATTGGCGGATTTAATTATCTCATTCTTGAAAGGAAATCTCTTCGAGGCTCCTACACTAACAAGAATGCTATAATACCACCTCAAAGGATGAAGGAAGAACAAATGCACTGGAGATGCAAGAGAAAGAATACTTGAGGTTCTCCAACAAGAATCTTGAAGAACACTTGAGAGTGGATTGAAACCTTGATGAACCACCATGAAGGACCTCCGTAAACGAATGAATGATGCAAAGATATCAAGGAAGAAAAGAATATGATTATGACCTGACCAAGATTTAGATGAAGCTTCACAAGGAGATACTGATAGACTTGGAACTTCGGAAAAGAAAGATAAGCACTTGAGAAAAGAATTGATATCATGAGCCACTCTGGAAGAAGAATTCAGATTACCATGAACAAGAATAATAATTATGTTGTGCTTATCCTTCATCAAGTTAAATTGATGACAAGCAACGGATATAGCATACAACTTATTCCTCTTGAAAAGAAACTTGAAGAGAGAGATAGGTAAGCACCACTTGAAGCATAAACGAAGGAAGCACCGGTAAGAATTCATAATTGAATGGGGATACCAAGAATGAATGGAGATACATGAGAATAAAGAGATCATGATCCACCTGAAATAAAACTA
Organism: Hordeum vulgare subsp. vulgare; assembly: GCF_904849725.1. Taxonomy (NCBI): domain Eukaryota; kingdom Viridiplantae; phylum Streptophyta; class Magnoliopsida; order Poales; family Poaceae; genus Hordeum; species Hordeum vulgare. The sequence goes on from NC_058520.1 coordinate 545,540,309, forward strand.
GAACAAGGCACCAGATAAACGAGAGACGAACGAAGAGAGAACAATTGAGAAGAATTGAGGATGAAAGTTGAAAGTTGAGAACGAAGAATCTTCTAAAATGATGGCCTTCGGAGGAACGAGAATGAAAACAACTCAGAAAAGCACCGGATAGCAAGAAAGGAATACACATGATTGACAACAATTAAGATGATGGCACAAAGCTGAAATGATGAATCTCCAAGAGAATGGACCAAGATTTGATAGAAACACTCCTTCAGATTTTGCAAACTGAGAATGATGACGAGAAACAACACCAAGAATACTGAAACACACCGGAATCATGAAGAATGAAAGGTTCAACCAAATATGAGAATTAATTCAAATAGATCTTGAAGAAGTAATATGACTGATGGAAATCATACTTACGTCATAGTTGAAAAGAATTAAAGATCTCCGGAAAAGATTACAAGAGCTAAAAGATCCTGGGAAAAACCTGTGGGTTATGGCCCACTCAAAGAAATCACCGTTGACAAGATTGCTTAGAAGAGGGATATTGCACCGGTACAAATGAAAACTAGATGAGGTTGAGGACCTCGAAATAATGAAAGATCTGAAACAAGAAACTCTGAGATATCTTCAACACACCGGATAGAAAAGAGATGAATGAATAACAGGATATGTTGATAAGAATCTCCAACACCGGAAAGAATAACAAGGATGAATAGGATATAATGAACACAGATAGCCGAATTAAATTCACCGGAAAAGATAACACGATTTAATAAAGATGAACATGAAGTTCCTGATAATCTTCACAATGAATCACCGGGTAAGAGAGAAAAGAACAGACAGCGGAAGCACAATGAAAAGAAAACTCTTGGATGAAAATTGAATCATTCAAGAAAAAAGGGTGGGAGGGCGGGGAAAAACAAAGACAACTTGGGATAGATGAGACAAACTCCAGAAATAATTCACAGAATGATCTGCAACAATTTAGAGAGGATTGAATTCAGTTGAAGAGAAGCACCCCAGTTGAAAAGAATTGATATGATGATTCCGGTTGAAAAGGAATTGACACGATAATTGATATAGCAAAAGAATTAATACTCTCATAAAAATATGAGAACACCTCTTAGAAAAGATCTGAAATCACCACTTGACATCGAAGCAACTTGAATTACCATATTCAACAAAACAAAGGGATGAGGCTTATCAAACAAGCCAGAACAAACTCATGAGAAAGATTTTGACTGATATTTTCGTGGACGGAATCCACTAGATGTCGAACCCCAACCTAACATCATGCATTTGTTGGAAGATTGTCCTATAAGCAACTACTTGAATTCCCACCTAAGAATTCCCGAAATTTCTGGTCATGCAATCTGGTACACGGATACAAGGAGTAATATCACACAACTCCTATACTAACCCGTCACTTGTATCACATCCGTCAACACACAACCAGAATCTCGGACCTTCATCTACAATAGACCCTCATGATCACAATGATACAAGTATGGCAGTACTCCCGAACAATCTGCACCAGTATTGGGAACATCGGGGTTATCTCGCCACTACTAGTATTGAAGCAATTACGAACATCCTTCGTTCTGAGATACTAAGAAATCTGAATGATAACGATGTGCTCAAGAATCCCTTGGAGATCAACTCCCCTGAAACTTAAGCAGATAGGAGGCACCAAGACAGAACTCCGTCACATCGGCATCATATAGATCTCAACAATATCCGCGTGATCCTAAATTTTTTTTCAGTGAGAAGAGAAGTAGAATTAAATTATTACGTCAAGATTCCTCACCAGAGCATAGAAGAGGAGAAAAAAGAATCCTACTCTCCGATATATAAGTAGACTCAAATAGATTTTCACTAGACCCGACTCGGCCAAGTTCGATCAATTAAGGGGGCTCCTAGGTCGGTACGGCTCTCATACCAACTTGTCACGCCCAAGATGCGACCCTATCCTCAATTTGGCACGAAGGCCTCGTCAGGGATAGAAGCGCATCTCGTCATGTCGCAAGAATGGATATCATTACAAGTACATGTACTGAAAAGAAGAGATATATATAAAGAGTTGGCTTACACTCGCCACAAGCTACAGCAGAGTCACATCAGTACATTACATAATCATCAAGAGTAAGAGCAGGGTCCGACTACGGACGAAAACAAACGACAAAAGAAGAACGACGTCCATCCTTGCTATCCCAGGCTGCCGGCCTGGAACCCATCCTAGACCGATGAAGAAGAAGAAGAAGAAGGAACTCCAAATGAACAATCAACGCGCTCGCGCCAAGTAACCTTTACCTGTACCTGCAACTGGTGTTGTAGTAATCTGTGAGCCACAGGGGACTCAACAATCTCATTTCCAAAGGTATCAAGACTAGCAAAGCTTAATGGGTGAGGCATGGTTAAGTGGTGAGGTTGCAGCAGCGGCTAAGCATATATTTGGTGGCTAAGCTTACGAGTACAATAAATAAGGGGGGAAAATCTACGCATAACGGACGTGAACTACTGGTGATCAAATGAATGATCCTGAACACCTACCTACGTCAGACATAACCCCACCGTGTCCTCGATCGGAGAAGGAACTCACGAAAGAGACAGTCACGGTTACGCACACAGTTGGCATATTTTAATTAAGTTAACTTCAAGTTATCTAGAACTAGTGTTAAACCAAAGTTTCCACGTTGCCACATAACCACGGGCACGGCTTTCCGAAAGATTTAACCCTGCAGGGGTGCTCCAACTAGTCCATCACAAATTACCACAAGCCGCATAGAAATCCTCAATCACGAAGCTCGCGATCTCGTCGGATTCCCTAGAGGAAAACCTCAACTCTGAGATTACCCAAAGCATCACCGGAATCCCGATGCACAAGATATCTCGTCAAAGGTAAAACTAATCCAGCAAGGCCGCCCGGCGTGTCGACGATCCCGATAGGAGCTGCGTATCTTGTTCTCTGGACACGACGGATAAGCACAGCGTACGGTGGCCTGATAGAAATCTCCCGAGTTGCCCCGGGTTGGCCCCGCAAACGGCTCTAGTTTTGGACCAGCACCAACAGCACTGGCCCCCTGTATTATGTAGAATTACTCCTCGGGTAGCGCTAACTCCCTATGCATTTCAATATTATCAAGTTATTATGTTGGGCAAATAGTACCAATGTTGGGCCTTGCCAGACCAGCTTTAATCTAAAACGAATTATCAAGGGGGTCCCCATAACAACCCCGATCGTGTTAGGAGCGCTCAATTATGGAACATAACACCGGTAGCCGAAACTAAGGGGGCAAAGGTGGAACAAAACACCAGGCTAGAAAGGCCGAGCCTTCCACATTTTACCAAGTATATAGGTGCATTAAATTAAATAGCATTAAATATGGTGATATAACAAGGAACCCATGTTTTCACATGGAAGCAATGCACCTGCAACTAGCAACGCTATCAACAGGGTTAAGCAAGCGGTAACATGGCCAATCAGTGGTTTGCTAGGTCGAACAGTTTGAAGGTATTCATGGCATTGATGAGAGGTTAATATTTAACATGTGGTAGGCAACGAGACATAATCGATAGAAGCGGTAAAACTAGCATGGCAATGATAGTAATGGTATCTGGGGAAATGATCATCTTGCCTGAGATCCCGCTTGGAAGAAGAATGCCTCCGTGAAGCAGACGAACCGACGTAGTCGAACGGGTCCTCACAATCCGGCACGCTACGGAACTCTATCGAGACGAAGCAAACCGGAAACACAAATCAACACATGGAATTCACCACACAATGCACAACACATATGATGCATGAGCAGTTGAATACATGCAAGAAACGGCATGACAATTCACACAATCAAACAATACACATTAAGTGAAGTTCAATATGCAACGTGTTGCATATTGACGAAACTCCACGTTAATTTATTTAGTTCAATCCCGATTAGGTACTCCGCAATATTAAATGTTATTAAACATGGCAAGAGGTGAAGTGTAATTAGACTACCTATCTAGGCATTTTAAATGAGGTCGGAAATGACATATAGCACCTCCGAGACGACCTCACATGTTAATTTACAATTCTGTCCAGATCTGAACTAATGCTTTAATTAGTTGTTAAACAGAAAAACAAATAGGTTCACATGATTCTACGGGTCATCTCAAGCAATTTACACATAAAGAACCTCTCCAACGGAGCTACGGATCAAAAGATACAAGCATCGCAAGATATGATGGCATGAATGCAATATGTGTGCAATGGTGGTCACGAGCACTTCTAAACATACAAACAACAAGAGCAAATGAAACTACACGATATTCTAAGCAAGTTTCATGTAGGACACGATCAAATCGGAGCTACGGTTCAACATCTACGAGCAAAACAAGATATCACTACAATCTGCCAAAATCGGCCACATAGCATTTTCTACGCCCCACAATTACGGTCTACACAACTCCGATAAACTCAAACAAGGCATGGCACGAAAGAGAGCAAGAAGCACTACTACAAACAACTAACAACAACTAGCATGGCAGCATGGATCAGTAGGAGAAGAAGTCACAAAATGGCATCTCACACACTATTTCAGACTTAGTGAAAATAGGACTTCATGAAGGTGCAGTTTTCGATCTGAAGCAATATTGACGGCAGCAAAACCTATAGCTACAGGACTCCAAAGGACATGAAAATTTACAGCAAGCTAGAGAAACACAAGGGCTACAACTAACTCCATTGGACCAACCTCAAAAGAGCTACAGATCACAAGATGCAAGCAAGACAAGACAACAACAAAATATAACAGATTCCAAAACAGCACTATTTCTAGCAACTTGAGGGAAATCAAACCACACCTAAACATGCATTTCTATTGCAACCAAAAATACCAGGGGCTAGTCTAAACACCCAAGAACAACTCCCTAGTTGACAACTTAATCAAACGGAGCCCGGAATAAATTCTACGGATTAAACAAAAGGGCATCACGGCAAAATATCGCGCGAACTAACTTACTCGAAAGCTAAAACTAATTGCATAGAAAAATCTCATGGATTTTTATACCCCGAAAACATATATAATATGTGGGGTTGCACAACAAAATAATGCCACACGAAAAAGCGGGAAAGATAACCTATACACGGGAAAATAAACTACCGGCAAATCCTACACGTAAAAATACCAATGATCTCTCTAAAATACATGGAATAATGGTCCCTAAAACATGGACATTTAATCTACGGCATCTGAGAAATTCGAACTCGCGCGGAAAATAAATACGGGCACTATTCTAATGGGACAGCACGTTACCCTAAGCAAACACTGGGTCAAACCTCATCAAACATTTATGCAAGTTGCAAAATCGGATACTACGCGAAATTCTACACCAAAACAATATAAAGATCACCTCGATCCGACTTACGGAATATAAGTTACGGGGGTTTTAAAATAGCTATTTTTCTGGAATTAATATAATTCCGAAAATTCCTAATAACTACACGGGCCGAAACTATTCCTAATGGGCTACACAGGGGCATGGGCGCAGAATAAAATAGTGTGCATGCGGCGCAATATAGAGGCCTTTGGGGGGGTGCTCACCTTGGGACCTGGCCTGGTCGGGCGCTGGAGCTGGGCCAGCTGGGCCGAGGCGGCGCTGAGGCGGTGGGAGGCATGCGGGAGCTGGGCTGGGCCGAGATGGGGCGAGCTGGGCTGCTGCGGGGCCCAGGGGAGGAGGAACCTGTCGTCCCCTCGACCGGATCGAGGATCGACCCTGGCGGCGGTCGGGGCCTCCAGCAACCGGCGTCGACGGAATCCCTGCCGGCGGGGCTGCAGGCTACCGGGGGGGCCGAGGCGGCGGCGCTCCGGCGCGAGGCACGCGGGGCCCTAGCGCGGCAGCGCGCGACTGCAGGGAGGCGCCGACGGGGAAGCAAAACGGCGGGGGCGGAGGAGCTTCTCCCGGGCGCAGCTGCTGCCCTCCGGCGAGGCGCTGGGGACGGGGCGGCGCGACCGGGCTGGGCACCGCCGGCGAAGGGGCTGGAGATCCGGAGGAGGCCGGCGGCTAGCCGGGCTGGCGGCGGCGACCTGCAGGCGGCGGGGCTGGAGAGGAGCTCGGGAGGCAGGGAGCTCGGCCAGATCGGGCGGCGACAGCTCGGGCCCGGGACGGGCCTGCGATGGGCTCGGGCGGGCCCGACGGCTGGGGAGGAGAGAGAGGTGGAGGAGGCAGCGCTAGGGTTAGGTGGGGCGCGGTTTTTGAGGCACGGGATAGGGTTTCCGTTAGGGGTAGGTTAGGGGTGCTTAAATATGCAAAGGGGGGCTAGGTTAGCCGGAATTTCGTTCCGGATCCAACCGCGGGGTCGAATTCGGACGATTCCGAACGCGGGTATGGGTATGTGGCCGTGTAGAGGGGATATCCGGAGACGAGAGGGAGAACGGGCGGCGCGGCAATGATTTTAAAACACCGACAGACGTCCGACGGTAGACCGAATACGGTGCCGCTACGGTCGACCGTTCGGGTACCAAACGGTCTCCGATCACGACGAAATTTGACAGGCGGTCTAGCTAGAACTAATTACGACCGCATGCCAAGTTTCACCCCGATCAAAGAAAGTTTTACGCACACTTTTAAAACAGGGTTTCGGCGATGCCGCGGGCGCGTGCGTGCGCGGTCGGGCTCAGAACGGACAACGACGAGAACCGGCAACTAACCACGGATCCGAGTTTTGAAAACGGGCGGCAACGGAGATGCCGATGCAATGCAGATGATGTGCATGATGCGATGATTATGCGACAACTAAAAATAGACACAGGATGAAAATGGAAAGAGAGGGGAATCTTCTGGAACGTCGGCATCGGGCTGTCACATCATCCTCCTCTTACAAAAGCACCAATTAGAGAGCACCTCTGTCATTTTTATGCTTATTTTAACTGTGTTGAGTATGACTGTGACTGGACCTTCTTTGCCTTGAATTACAATGTTTAGTCAGCCCTTGGTCTTTGAAGGTGCTCTGCGTTTATGTTTTGCGGTCTCAAAAAGAGCTAGCGAGATACCATCTATTCGCACTGCTTCATGTTGTTTTGATTGAAGTGTTGACACTTCAGGCTTATTATTATTAGCTCGCTAGTTGATTATGCCATTGATATGAGTTTACCGTGAGACCTAGATGTCATTTGCTTATGTGGTTTGCTTGTGATCTTGCTGAAATTCTAGTTATGAGTTAGACTTAGTTGCAACAACAAGATCAAACAGAGATCATCAAAATTTTATTTTGTCTCTTTCAGTTTGTCAACTGAATTGCTTGAGGACAAGCAAGGCTTTAAGCTTGGGGGAGTTGATACGTCCCCGTTGTATCTACTTTTCCGAACTCTTTTGGCCTTGTTTTGTACTCTAATTTGCATGATTTGAATGGAACTAACCCGGACTGACGTTGTTTTCAGCAAAATTGCCATGGTGTTGTTTTTGTGCAGAAATAAAAGTTCTCGGAATGTCCTGAAAATTTACGGAGAATTTTTCTGGAATAAATGAAAAATACCTACGCAAAGATCCACTGGAGGAGGTGTGCCACTGGGCCACAAGCCCCTGGGTCGCGGCCACCCCCTGGCCGCGTTGTGAGGGCTTGTGGGGCCCACGTGGCACCACCGCCTCCAAACTCAGCTCTACAGCTTCCGTCTCGCCCGAAAAAAAACAGAGAGAAGGATTCATTGCGTTTTACGATACGGAGGCGCCGCCACCCCCTGTTCTTCATCTGGAGGGCAGATCTGGAGTCCGTTCTGGGCTCCGGAGAGGGGAAATCGTCGCCATCATCATCATCAACCTTCATCCATCGCCAATTCCATGATGCTCTTCACCGTTCGTGAGTAATCTCATCGTAGGCTTGCTGGACGGTGATGAGTTGGATGAGATCTATCATGTAATCGAGTTAGTTTTGACGGGGATTGATCCCTAGTATCCACTATGTTCTGAGATTGATGTTGCTACTACTTTGCCATGCTTAATGCTTGTCACTAGGGCCCGAGTGCCATGATTTCAGATCTGAACCTATTACGTTGTCGCCAATATATGTGTGTTTGAGATCCTATGTTGCAAGTTGTAGTCACCTACTATGTGTTATGACCCGGCAACCCCGGAGTGACAATAGCCGGAACCACTCCCGAAGATGACCATAGTATGAGGAGTTCATGTATTCACCAAGTGTTAATGCGTTGGTCCGATTCTTTATTAAAAGGAGAACCTTAATATCCTATAATTTCCATTAGGACCCCGCTGCCACGCGAGGGATGGACAATAGATGTCATGCAAGTTCTTTTCACTAAGCACGTATGACTACATACGAAATACATGCCTACATTAGATTGACGAACGTGAGCTAGTTACTTATCTCTATGTGTTATAGTTGTTACATGATGAATCACATCCGTCATACTCATCCATCACCGATCCACTGCCTACGAGTCTTTTACTACTGGTCCTTGCTACGTTACTTTGTCGCTACTACTATTGCTACTGCTGTTACTCTGCTGCTACTGGTTACTGCTATTCCTTGCTACTGCTGTCACTACTGCTGTTACATTGTTGTTAGTTGTTGCAAGACTTTTCTGGAGCCGTTGCCAGGGAAGAATAGTTCCCGTCACCGTGCTATTTACTAGCGCCATTGATACAACAGTTAGGAATAGTCTGCCGTCAACAGATCTTTTTCTAACACCGTTGCTATCATACCACTTTGCTACTGATATTTTGCTTGCAGACACTAATCTTTCAGGTGTGATTGAATCTGACAAACTCAGCTTCTAATACTTGAGAATATTCTTTCGCTTCCCCTTGTGTCGAATCAATAAATTTGGGTTGAATACTCTACCCTCGAAAACTGTTGCGACCCCCTACACTTGTGGGTTATCACACCCTGCCCCACTACCCGTCAGGCTCGCCATGCTACCCACCTTGCTCGTTGTGCCGCCCGTCGTGCTTGCCGCTCGACATGACACTCGCCGCTTGCAGGAGCTCGCACGTGCACATGGTGGCTAGCTAGCCTGCATGCGCACGTGCACATGTGTGGCTAGCTAGCCCGCATGCGCATACGGCGGCAACATCTCGCTAGCTAGCAAGCCCGCCAACATGCATGCATGTTTAAATGCCTGAAGCTAGCTAACTAGCGCGTACGGATGCACGCATGTTCGCTTGCCCGACCCGCATGTTCCGCCCTCGCTCGCCCGCATGCACTCATGACAGCCTGGCAAGATCGCTCTTCCATCGTGCCCGAGTGTTCGTCTGCCATGCCCCCGGCCCGCACCGCGCTCACTTGTCTGTTGATACTTGTGATCTGCATTGGGTTTCCGTGAAGAGGAACAAGTTAACGCAGCACAATGGGGATAATTATTTCCCTGAGTTATGAAACCAAGATTTATCGAACCAATAGGAATATCAACCACAACTGTCTTCAACGGTTGCACACAAAAGAATAAACAACTTGCACCCAACGCAGACAAAGGGTTGTTAATCCTCTTGTCTTGTTATTTGAAAGCAAGTGACATGTGTAGATAATTGTAGATAGCAAGATAAAATAAAAACAAGCAAATAACAGAAAGGTAATAAATGTGTTATCAATATGTTGTGAATAGACCCGGGGGCATAACTTTCCCTAATGGCATCTCTCATAAAAAAATAGCATACGGTGGGTAAACAAATCGTTATTGGGCAATTGACAAAAAAGCGGATAATTATGCGATATTCACGGCAATGATCATGTGTATATAGGCATCATCTGCATAAACAAATAGGCCGACTCGTGCGTGCACCTATTACAATTACTCCACCCATCGACCTCTATCCAGCATGCATCTAGACTATTAAGTAAAGCAGGGTAATGCATGTAGAATGATGACATGATGTAGACAAATTAAACTCAAGCAAGATGAATTAAGCCCATTGTTTAATCCTTAGTAGCAGCAACACAAAGACGCATCTTGTCCCGTTCTATCACTGGTATATAGAAATTTGTCAAGTTGAACCTGTCGTGGTTTTGTCACGGCAGATGTTCTCGTGAGAGAACTTTAGGTGTGAGGCCATCGCAACCATGTGGCGGCTTGAAGGGGTTGGTCGGAATCGAGAGACGCGAGTTTACCCAGGTTCGGCCCCTCCGATGGAGGTAAAAGCCTACGTCATGCTTGTGTTGCATTGATGAAGATGATGATCTCGATTACAAGAGTGCAGACTCGCCACCTCTAATCTCGTGGGTGTCTAATCTGTCTATCTCATGATTTGTCTTGTCTAGACCTAAGTTGTCAATCTTGTCCCTCTTGGGGCGCCTTACCCCTCCTTATATAGGTGGAAGGGGTAGGTTTACATGTAGAGTCCTACTAGGAGTAGGAATAGGACTAGTCTCTCTTGAATCTTAATCCGGGTCTTGTTTCCTTCTTGTGGGAGTCTTTCCTCTTCTTGGGCCTTCTCTTGTGAGTCGGCCCTCCTGGCCTCTCTATGAGTCGCCTTATGCCAGGGTGCACGCTGGGCCTTGGGCCTTCGTCATTTATCTAAGTCGACTGTGGGGATAAGTATGAGTCGCCCGCCAGGTCACTGCTGAGTCGCCGGTGAGTCGCCAAGTCCTTTGGCGAGTCATACTCCAAGTCGGGTTACACTGCGGGGTATATCTTCGACATTAGCCCCCAAGGTTAGCTTGAATTTATTCATGGTAAGCTCCTGAAATAAGAATAATAAATAAGTTAAGGGGCCGGCTTGCTCCTCTGGACGGCTTGATTTACTGAAGTGGCTCCTTGAAAAATCCGGGTTTCTTCGAGCCGCCTTCAATCATCTCGTAGGTACGTGTCTTTTCCAACAAAATATATATATGCCATTGAGTCGGCCTCCAATGCTTTGGCTTGATGAAAACTTGGGAAATAAGAAATCCACACAATGTTGAACCAGCTTCTCTTGCTTCGGCGGGTTATGATTGACTATGGCGGGTCATGATTGCTAATGGCAGGTCATGATTATTAGTAGTGCCCCGTCAAACAACTGAACTCCAATTGAAAAATCCGTGTGATGTTGAGCCGGTCTTTCAATGCTTCAACTGTAGCCCCCAAGGGCCGGGTCATCAGTGTGTGATGGGTCGAGTCTTCAATTTGAACCTCATGATCTATGAAACAACTTAGTGATGTAGCCCCCAAGGGTCGGGTTGTCTTGCTTGAATAAAGAGCGGTATGTAGCCCTCCAAGGCCGGCTTATCTCCTTGAGGTAGCCGGGTCTGTTGATGATGTGATGATTTGAAAAGCGGATTGCATTAGCCCCCAAGTGTCATGGTGTATGCTTGCAGCGACATGGGACTTTCATACTTTGATGTAATCATGATTTGAATAATGTAGCCCCCAAGTGTCGGGTTGTGTGCCTGTAGCGACTCGGGGCTATTCCTTCCATTGTAGAATAAAATCATATCCACTCTGTGAGCTGATGATGCCTTTGTGATAAAAGAAATCCTTGACCGTGGTTGCAATGTAACCCGGCAAATATATCCTTGAGAAATCCATATGTCAGAGAAATTCATAAGTGTTGTAGTTTACTACAGACCACAAGTTGAAGCACTCCAAGGGCCGGTCAATTAGATGACTCGGCATTATATGTGATAGGGCGGCTCTTTGACAATAGTCAATTCTTCCGAGATGGCTTTAAAAACCCCAATCATTTGACACTGGTTATGATAAACCATGATAAAAATCCAGCCAAATTGGCTATTCAAAGATTTATTTGCACCTGCAAGAATTTATGCTTTGACCCGGTTTGAAGACCGGCATGATATGTATGTATGATGTATGATGCAATGCAATATGATGCATGTATATGATAAGATAAGTATGGCATCAAGCTATTTTAAATAAGCCGGCTCAGTGAGTCACGGCGGGTAGGACGAGCTCATACGGCTCTAGTGCTACACCAAGAGGCTATTGTAGCTTCCTTAGCTGTGTTTAGACCGGCTGATCAGGCTCGAGTCAAGCTTCAGTGAAGTAGGTTCAGTGAACCAATGGTTTCTCTATTCTCCATGTGGGGCGCTAGCCGGTACCATGCATGTTTTAACCAAGGCGAGTTCAGGGTCCATAGAGCGGAGTAACTCGCCAAGAGTTCATGGGTCCATATGGCGATTCGGCCAACACACAGTCCAGTATAACCATTTGTAATGCGGTAATTTTTCGCTAGCCAAATGGGTAGTAAGGCTGATCTCAGTGAGTGGAAGCCCCCAAGTGACCTATGATTAGGGAAAAAACGAGACATAGGATTGCAGAAGCGTATACGCTCTTACTGCAAAACTACTTGGGAGCTAGTAGTCCCCAAGTAAGCCGGCTTAATTCTCAGAATCATATAAGGCGCCCATGTTTGAACCGTGCAACGTGGCAACTTTGGTCCTCTTTGGCTTACCAGTATCCAGTTTGAAATAAGTGCAGCATGACGACTTATGCTCTTTGATACTGATGGCATCCATGCTTGGACGACTTTATGAATCATCCGCCAATAAGGCCGGGCACCCATGTTTGGGCGGTCGCATCATGGCGACTTGTCTTCTTAGGCGATCTTTAAATCATTTCGTCAATGAGGCATCAGCCCCCGAGACCAGCTTAATTTCCCTGTAATGACCCGGGGTTCTTGAATTATTCATCCTCGTTGAGTCTGCAGAGCCATGTCCATGTAGCCCCCGAGTCTTAAGTCGACTCAAGGAGGCGGCTTGAGAATCTTCATATTTTACTATGGCATAAGCCTGCGGAGAAAAGATACCGGTACTCGCTCCATCTCCGAGATATAAACCCACTTATTGTAAAGAATAATTCTCCTGATGTGTTGATGTAGATTGGACCGTGGGGACGGCGGCTTGCGCACTTCTGTCGGATGGTCCGTACAAGCGAGCGTTGCACCGGCGGGTTGACATAATCCGGACCGCGAGGACGGCGTCTTGCATCCATCTATTGGGCGGCTCGTACAGGCGAACACTACGCAGACGGGTTGAGTTGAATGTGAGAACTGTCTGGCGATTTGATACGGACGCGAGAATCGGTCCGGACATTGTAAGCCGTCTTGATCATGCGGACGTGAAAATTGGCCGCGTGATTGTAAACCGTCTTGGTTCCACACACGTGAGAGTTGATCACGTCATTGTAAACCGGCGTGGATGGTGAGTCGTCCGTGTCGTTGATTGACACGAGCTTCGTACTCGTAATATGACGCCGCCTTTGTAATGAATAATTGTCCTCTATAAAAAATAACATAGGACAAAGTAGTTATCCTTAAAATAATTTTAAAATATATTGATAAATAAACATGGGCGATAGCACCTGATAATTTTTTGTTGAACACACGGTTGCTGATGTAACTTCAGCTCCTAGGTGGCCTTTCATGTAATGTAACAGTGGGCCATTAAAGGTGAGTATCCTATTTTTGGCTTCTTTGCATCACAAAACCACCCTGGTGCGGGAGTACGCGCATGCGAGGGCAGCTAGGGCTGCGCAGTATGCAGGGCGGATTGGAGCTGGCGCTGGCCCGGACCCTGGCGTGGTGCGAGCCAGCGTCCACTGCTCGGACGCGATGGTGGCTCAGGGCATGGCGAGGTGTGCAGCGGAGCGGGCGCATGGAGGCGAGGCGTGGCTGTGGCCGGCTTGAGGCGTAACGCGCTGGTGGGCGATGTAGACGTGATTGAATCCGAGATGAGCGACACCTGGGACGACGACTCGGAGATGAGGTCAACCCCGAGCTTGATTCAGAGAGGCGTCGGGGTGCGGCCGAGACGGGGCTAGGATAGGAAGGGCGACCGAGGCAAAGGAGAGGCGCTGGCCCGAGTCGGTTCCCCGAGGTCGAGGACGAAGCTGCCGCAAGTCGCCGTCGTTGAGCTGTAGATGCTCCAGCAAAGGAATCGCGGTCAAAGTAGTCCCCAAGCTAATTCTTTTTCTCCATCAATCGTGCATGAGCTGAGTACTTTCCTCGATCCGTACAAGTAGAAATAACAGCCAAAGACGAAATCCTCTCTAAAAGGTCTCCACGTGATGTACTATTAGTGAGTACTAGTTCCCGGCCGCTGACGGAAACAATCAATGGAAGGAGTGCTAGTTTAACCACTCATGACCACGAATCTCCAACAATCTGACATCGATTTGACTGACTCATCATGGTGATGATATAGATCCTTCCGTGCCGACTCTTACAGATTCAGCGGGTCGTAAACTTCTCGATCCCTATAAGAGATCCCTTCAAGAACACAATTTCACCGTGCGATCGGCTCCACGGTGGACGCCAACTGTCGTGGTTTTGTCATGGCAGATGTTCTCGTGAGAGAACTTTAGCTGTGAGGCCATCGCAACCATGTGGCGGCTTGAAGGGGTTGGTCGGAATCGAGAGACGCGAGTTTACCCAGGTTCGGCCCCTCCGATGGAGGTAAAAGCCTACGTCCTGCTTGTGTTGCATTGATGAAGATGATGATCTCGATTACAAGAGTGCAGACTCGCCACCTCTAATCTCGTGGGTGTCTAATCTGTCTATCTCATGATTTGTCTTGTCTAGACCTAAGTTGTCAATCTTGTCCCTGTTGGGGCGCCTTACCCCTCCTTATATAGGTGGAAGGGGTAGGTTTACATGTATAGTCCTACTAGGAGTAGGAATAGGACTAGTCTCTCTTGAATCCTAATCCGGGTGTTGTTTCCTTCTTGTGGGAGTCTTTCCTCTTCTTGGGCCTTCTCTTGTGAGTCGGCCCTCCTGGCCTCTCTATGAGTCGCCTTATGCCAGGGTGCACGCTGGGCCTTGGGCCTTCGTCATTTATCTAAGTCGCCTGTGGGGATAACTATGAGTCGCCCGCCAGGTCACTGCTGAGTCACCGGTGAGTCGCCAAGTCCTTTGGCGGGTCATACTCCAAGCCGAGTTACACCGCGGGGTATATCCCCGACAGAACCTACCACAACGCATCTCTCTCAGTAAAGAAATATCGATCTAGATGGCCAAACTATTTGAATAGATTGAAGAGAATTACAAAGCTATCATAATCATGCACCTAAGAATCGTATAAGTATTCAGAAGTGACTGAAATATTTATCATGAATAGTCTGAACATAAACCCACAATTCATCACATCCCAACAAACACACCACACAAAGGAATTACATCATATGGATCAAAGCGAAGATGTGATGATCATTGTATTGAAGATCAAAGAGAGAGAGAGATTGCCATCTAGGTATTGTTTATGGACTCATACATATGTGCTGAAATACTCACACATCATCGTGAGGGCAGCAAAGTTGAGGAAGAGGCCCTCCGTGATCGACCCCCCCCCCCTCCGGCAGGGTGCCGGAACGGAGCTCGAGATGGCCTACCGCCGGACAGAGACTTGCGACAACGTAACAAGTGTTTAGGGACTCCCTCTCGTGTTTTAGGGTAGATGAGAATTTTTTAGCCAAATAACATATCCGGGAGGGGCACGAGGGACGCTCAAACTATGAGGGTGTCCCCCTCCCCAAGTCGCGCCCTTTGGCTTGTGGGCCCCTCGTGAGGCCTCAAGCCTTCTTCCAATGCTCGTTGGTATTCTTTTGGTCCAGAAAAATCACCAAAAAGTTCCAGGGCATTTGGACTTCGTTTGGTATGGAAAACCTGAAAAGTGAAAAACACGTAGAAGACAACAAGTGGCACTGGCACTGGGTCAATAGGTTTGTGCTCAAAAACTATATAAATGGTAAATAAATACCCCCAAAGTATTCTAGAATGATAATATGTAAGCATAGAATAATAATAAATTATAGATAAGTTGGAGATGTATCAAGTATCCCCAAGCTTAATTCCTCCTCTCCCTCACAGCATCATCAAAACAAGCAAACTACACATGCAAAAACAGAATCGCACTGAAACAAATTAGTGTGTAGTAATCTGTAATGAACGTGTACTTCTGTAACTCCAAAAATTCTGAAAAAATAGGACAACGTGAGGAATTTGTATAGAAATGTTGTGTAAAACATTCAGCTTAAAAGACATTGCAGTAAAATCAAAGAAATTCTACACTAGACGTCAAAGTTTCTGTTTTTGCGCCGTATCAATTATACCCATCTTGCAAATTATCCCAAAGGATTTACCTGACACAAACACTAATTAAAATGTAAAAACAAAATCATTACAGATGAAATAATCATGTTATCACAAATTAACAGAAAATAAAAAGCAAAAAATAAGGGTAACTATTGGGTTGGCTCCCAACAAGCGCTATTGTTTTACGCCCCTAGCTAGGCATATTGCATAGTTTCAAGTGTTGTCATCATTGACACTCAACCCATAAGTGGCTCTCATGATTGATTCATATGGTGGCCTTATTCCCTTTCTAGGGAAGTTTTCCATTCCTTTCTTTAATGGAAATTGCAACCTTATATTTCCCTCTTTCATGTCAATGATTGCACCTATAGTTCGTAGGAAGGGTCTTCCAAGTATAAGTAGACAAGTAGGGTTGCAATAATTATTAAGCACAATGAAATCCACAGGCACATAAATTTTATTTTCAATTATCAGCACATCATTTATTCTACCCAAGGGTTACCAGATGGTAGAATACGCAAGATGCAAGTTTAGGGAACATTCTTCAATATTACTGAGACCAAACACATCACATGAAGTTTTAGGTATAGTTGAAACACTAGCACCAAGGTCACACAAAGAATTGCATTCATATTTATTTATCTTAATTTTTATAGTAGGTTCCCACTCATCATGCAATTTCTAGGAATAGAAACTTCAAGCTCAAGTTTCTCATCATAAGCTTTCACCATAGCTTCCACTATATGTTGAGTAAAATCTTTGTTTTGTTAATAAGCATTGGGTGAGCTAATAATGGATTGCAGGAAGGAAATAAATTCTACTAAAGATCAATTATCATAATTAAAGTACTTATAATCCAAAATAGTGGACACATCACTAATTAAAGTTTTGACCTCTCCAAACCCACTTTTTGAGTTTTAACATTAAAACCATCACCCTCCAAGCAAACTGGATGCTCCTTTACTAGAGTTGACTCATCTCCAGTACCTTTATCATTAACATTCAGAGAAGTAAAAAAAGATTCAATAAGATAACTACCAATCATTTTAAGATCTTCATCATGATTTTGGTAAAAACCTGGTGGAAGTGATTTAAAAAAAATCCCGCTTAGCTTTCAACTTAGCGGTCCTCTCATTACTTTCATCAATAGAAACTTGAATAGATTTAATAGTCTCATTAAAATCATGCTTAGAAGGCAAAGCTTTTTTAAGAGTTTCTACATCAATAACAATCATATCCATGTTTTTAGCAAAAGTATCAACAATATGCAATTTTTCTTCTACCATAGTATTTTTTTGAGAATTAATGAATTCCTTTATTGTGTTCTCAGTATAAGAGGGTATACTATTAGAATTTGTAGAGTAATTTCCATAAGAATTACCATAATAATTTCCATAACCATTAGGACTATTACCGGGGTACGGTCTAGCATTGAAATTACCCCTATAAGCATTGTTGTTGAAATTATTTCGCGAGACGAAGTTCACATCAATAGCATCACTATTTTTTTCAAACAAGGTAGAGAAGGGCATAACATTAGGATCAACATGAGTATCTTTATTCGCAACCAAATTCATAAGAGCATCCACTTTTTCATTCAAAATAGCGATTTCCTCAACGGAATTTACCTTCTTACCTGTTGGAACTCTTTCGGTATGCCATTGTGAATAATTGGACATGATGTTGTCCATAATTTTGATGTTCTCCCCTAAGGTCACCTTCACGAAGGTATCACCTGCGGCAGAATCTAGAAGGTTTCTAGACACAAAGTTTAGTCCAACGTAGAAATTTTGGATAATCATCCACTAGTTAAAGCCATGTGTTGGACAATTTCTTACCATCAATTTCATCCTCTCCCAAGATTGTTTGACATGTTCATGATTTTTTGTTTAAAATTCATTATTTGATTTCTAAGGGAGATGATCTTGGAAGGAGGAGAATACTTGGTAATAAAAACTTCTTTACTCTTATCCCAAGTTCCAATACTATTACGTAGTAAAGATGAATACCAAGCTTTAGCTTTCTCTCTTAGTACAAACGGAAAAAAAATTAATTTCAAAATATCATTATCCATGTCCTTTTTCTTTTGCATATCACAAAGTTCAACAAAGGTATTGAGATGTGAAGTGGGATCCTCATTAGGAATTCCCAAAAATTGCTCCTTCATGACAAGATTCAGTAATGCAGCATTAATATCAAAAGCATTCGCACTAGTGGCGCGTGGTATAGGAGTACTAATAAAACCATTGTTATTAGTATTTAAGAAGTCACACAACTTAGTAGTATCTTGAGACATGGTGACTGAGCAAGCAAAGTAACAAGCAAGACAAGCAAACTAGAGAGCGAAGATGCAATCTAGTGACAAACTAAGCAAGCAAAGATAAATATTTTTGTAATTTTTATGAGATAAACTAAATATACCAGCAAATAAAAAGAGGAAAAAGTGAATGCAGTTTTGTCTGTAGTTACTTGGTAGTTGGTGATGATATTCCCCGGCAACGGCACCAGAAATCCTTCTTGATGCTTTTGATGTGTGTTGGGTTTTCCGTGAATAGGAACGGGTTATCGCAACACAATGTGGGTAAGTATTTCCCTCAGTTATGAAACCAAAGTTTATCGAACAAATAGGAATATCGATCACAACCGTCTTCAACAGCTGCACACAAAAGAACAAATAACTTGAACCCAACGCGGGCAAGAGGGTTGTCAATCCTCTTGTCTTGTTATTTGTAAGAAAGTGAGGTATGTAGATAACTTCATATAGCAAGACCAAATAAAAACAAGTACATAACAACAAGGTAATATAGGTTTTATCAATATGTTGTGAATAGACCCGAGGGCCATAACTTTCCCTAATGGCATCTCTCATAAAAAATAGCATATGGTGGGTAAACAAATTACTGTTGGGCAATTGACAGAAAGGCGGATAGTTATGTGATATTCACGACAATGATCATGTTTTTAGAGCATATTTATCCATATGTGGTTTTGGTAATTGATGACAATTCCTATGGACTAATGGTTGCCTTGAGTTATATTCGAAGGATTTGTCCGTAGGCACTTCTTGAAGTCCATCTGTTGGTTTCAAGGAGTTTATATGATGACCACGGTGGTACTCAAGGTTTTATCCAAAGATTGATCATAGAGACACAAGGTTGGTCAAGACTAAGTCAAAGAGTGAATGAAGTTGATCAACACACAAAGCATGCAAGATGTATCGAGAGGGATCAAGTGATCTCATGGTATGGTAAGCATTGTCCATTACGCTTTGTGTACTAACCCATGGGCTTGTGTCAAGAGGAATATCTCATACAACCCATGGAGGATGACATCAAGTGGCGATCGTCATCAAGATTGCGGTGTGTAAGTTCAAGTGGAGCATCATGAATATATCATGCTTGAAGCTTGCCGTCCATTGTGGTGGCAATGGAATTGTGAAGATGTGCTGAAGAGTGGCTCACCCATAGTGAGTATGCGGAAGCAATCGACTAGTATTCATCGAGCCAATGCAATAAGAAGGTGGTCCATGTTGAGGAAATCAAGATCGTTATCATCTAGCTCAATTGGACTATGTGCAAGATATAGGTTTGCCCTTGATAGGTTTTTTTATTTTACCGGTCTCACTGTGGTAGTTGGGATACTGGGTTATTGGATAGATTGTTGTACTATCAAGGGGGGCTCTCAAGTGAGTAGCTTGATCGTATCGTTCATTGAGAGCTCAAACCATTTGCAGCCTTGCATCATCTTTCTTGGTTCTTGTTTGGTGTTTCTATTTGTGAGTTTTAGAGCTTATGGTCATCTTCATGACAAGCTTGAGTTCATCGAAAACAAAGTCGATATGCATCTTCTATGATATTTTTTATGCTGGAGTTTTTGCCGGTTCTTCACTCATAGAGGTTTCACATCTCTATATCATTGGCATTTTTATACAACCTCTTCTTAAGATGACTTTTGTCACTGTTGGATAGCTCTAGTCGTCTTGAATCTAACTAGCTTGAGTTTGCTCAATCGGAGCTCGTATGCGAAAGACATGGCACTTCTGGTGTTCATGCTTTTTCATCTGTTGCCCCAACCCTTCCTGGAAAGTTCCATGTGGTAGTACCGCTCCCTAGCAGTGGTTGGTAGTACCGCCCCGGCAGTGAAAGTACCACTCCGGGGTGAAAGTGTTGTCGCGAGTTCCACTGGCTAGTGTCGCTGCTCGTGGGCCTCGACACTTTTCGTTGTCGGACCGAGCGGTTTCTGGAGCGGTAGTGTAGGCTCAGGGGGTAACTGCCTACCTCGTTGACTGTTGCCCTCTGCCCCAGCAATAGTACTTCTCCCCATTGGAGTGGCACTACCTCTAGTGGCGGTAGTACCCCTCCCTGGAGCGGTAGTACCGCTCATGTGTACACTGAGGGGGTAACGGTTGGATTTTTTCCTTCCTATAAAAGGGTTTCTTCTTCCCCATTGAACCCCATCCTTCGAGCTCGTGATTTCCCTCCATTATTGACCTTCTTCGAGCTTGCTATCTCTCAATCCCTCCAATGATTCTTGCTAGTTCTTGACGGCAAAGAGAGAGGAGATCTAGATCCACATTTCCACCAATCACTTTCTACTCTATGTGAGGGGAACCCCTTGGATCTAGATCTTGGAGTTCTTAGTTTTCTTCTTCGTTCTTCCTCTCATTTTCCTCCATTGCATTAGTTGTTGTGGCAGGATTTGGAAGAGAAGGACTTGGCACTCCATGTTCCCTTGTCATTGCATTTGGTGCATAGATTTGAGTTCTCCGCGGTGATACGTGGAAGTGAAGGTTGAGAAGCTTATTACTCTTGGGAGCTTGGTACCATAGATCTTCTTTTTCTTGGGTGCTTTGGTGTCCTAGAGGCTTGGTGGTGCCTCGGAGCTCAATCATTGTGTTGTAAAGCTCCGGGCAAGCTTCGAGGTCTCTAATTAGGTTGTGGAGATTGCCCCGAGCAATTTGTACTAGTACCAATGACCACCCCTAAGGGTTGCCATTTGTACGGATTCGGTGAGTGATACGTCTCCATCGTATCTACTTTTCCAAACTCTTTTGCCCCTGTTTTGGACTCTAATTTGCATGATTTGAATGGAACTAACCTGGACTGACGTTGTTTTCAGCAGAATTGCCTTGGTGTTATTTTTGTGCAGAAATCAAAGTTCTCCAAACGTCCTGAAAATTTACGGAGATCATTTTTGGAAAATATGAAAAATATCTGCGCCAACTTCCACCTGAGGGGGTGGGCCAGTGGGCCACAAGCCCTGGCTCCGCCACCCCCCTGGTGGCGGTGGGCAGGCTTGTGGGGCCCACACAGCTCTGCCGCCCCCATCCTCAGGTCTATAAGTTCAATTTCGTCCCAGAAAAAAAAAAGTTTTCGTCGCGTTTGCGATACGGAGCCGCCGCCACCACCTGTTCTTCATCTGGAGGGCAGATCTAGAGTCCGTCTTGGGCTCCGGAGAGGGGAAATCGTCGCCATCGTCATCATCAACCTTCTTCCCTCTCCAATTCCATGAAGCTCTTCGTCGTTCGTGAGTAATCTATTCGTAGGCTCACTGGGCGGTGATGAGTAGGATGAGATCTATCATGTAATCGAGTTAGTTTTGATGGGGATTGATCCCTAGTATCCACTATGTTCTGAGATACTTGATATCCTCTATAACGGACTTACCGATGCCTCTAGATACCACCTAGATAGTTGTGTCGGTTGTGTTTTTAGGGAACGAACTGTAGAACAAGCTGAGACCCTACTGAATAACATCCTGATCAACGATAATGCTTGGACTATTCCCGAACCACCTCCTAAGACAACTCCGAAGAAAAGAGGTATTCTATTCCTCAGTCCCAAAGATATGCAAGAAGCCAAGAAATCTATGCAAGAGAAAGGCATTAGATCTGAAGATGTCAAAAATCTACCACCTATCAAAGAGATCCATGGTCTCGATAACCCGATACAGGTAGTAGAAGTGAATTCGCTGCGTTGGTTTGATGAGAGTGACATTCCTTTTGACAAACCTGCTAGCCTATGCTTTGATGAATTTGACAACTTTGTTGCCAAACAACAGAGTTTCAATGATTATGTTAGCAGACATTTGGAACAAAGTACTCGTATGCTTAGCCATTAAAGTGCTTGTGTAGACAGAAATGTCAACGATCTGAAGCTTCTGAGTAAACATGCCTCTATGATTACTACTCATGTAGAACAAGTACTTAAAGCTCAGAATGACTTTCTCAATGAATTAAATGACAACTCTGTCAGAGTCATTACTAGAGGAGGCAAAATGACTCAGGAACCTTTGTATCCTGAAGGTCATCCTAAGAGAATTGATCAAGATTCTCAAGGAATCAATGCTGATACACCCAGTCATCCTAAGGAGAAGAAGAAGGATGATAGAAACTTACATGCCAGTTCACCAAATACTGTCACACCTGAAGAACCTAATGATATTTTTGCGTCTTCTGCAGAAACACAATCTGGTGATGAACATGACCCTGGTGACAATATGGACAGTGATGTTCATAATAATGCTCAACCTAGCAATGATGAGGATGTGGAGATTGAACCTACGGTTAATCCTGATAACCCACAACTTAAGAAATACGATAAGAATGACTTCACTGCTAGGAAGCATGGTAAAGAAAGGGAACCATGGGTTCAGAGACCTATGCCCTTCCCTCCTAAGCCATCCAATAAAAAGGATGATGAGGATTTTGAGTGTTTTGTTGAGATGATAAGACCCATCTTTCTGCAGATGCGGTTAACTGATATGCTCAAGATGTCTCCATATGCCAAGTACATGAAAGATATCGTGACTAATAAACAGAAGATACCAGATCTTGAGATCTCCACCATGCTTGCCAACTACACTTTCAAAGGTGGAACTCCTAAGAAACTTGGTGATCCCGGAGTGCCCACTATACCTTGTTCCATTAAAGGAAACTATGTAAGAACTGCCTTATGTGACCTTGGAGCTGGTGTTAGTGTTATGCCGCTCTCTCTTTATCGTAGACTTGAGTTGGATAAGTTGACACCCACTGAAATTTCTCTGCAAATGGCCGACAAATCAACTCCTTTCCCTATCGGCATTTGCGAGGATGTGCCTATTGTGGTTGCTAATACCACTATCTTAACAGACTTTGTTATCTTGGATATTCCTGAGGACGGTGCCATGGCTGTCATCCTCGGAAGGCCCTTTTTAAACACTGCAGGGGCTGTTATAGATTGCAACAAAGGCAATGTCACTTTCCATGTCAATGGTAATGAACACAGAGTGCACTTTCCGAAGAAACGATATCAAGTACATTGCATCAATGTTATCGAAAAGACTTCATCAATTCTCATTGGGAGCTTTTGAATGCCCTATTCCTCGTGTCAAGATGAAGTATGATTTGCTTGTTGGGGAGATACATATCCCCATTGAGGTGACTTAGTGGCTATTCGAAAATTCTCCGTTCTCTCTTGCGATTCGAGAACGTTTTGTCATGAGGACTTGATCAACCCCATTGACGGATTTCTTTCGATGACCATGAGATGGATGAATCAAAGAGTCACATACCTCTGTTTTAAGCTTTCATTTTCTTTTGCTTAGAAGAAAAATGATAGAATTAGTTTAGCTTTTCCTGTTTTCTGTTTTAGCGTCCCGGAGAAAAATACCTCGAAAATAAAAGTTCTCCAATGGTCATGAAAATCTAATATGATTTTTTTCTGGAATTTTTGAAAATTACTGGGCCTCAGAGCTAGCCTAGGGGCCAGACCAGTGGGCCACAAGCCCTGCCACCGCCACCCCCTAGTGGCGGAGTGCAAGCTTGTGGGGGCCACAGGGACCCCCTCCACTCATTCCAGCTCCCAGCCTCTTCTTCCACCTCCAGAAAAATTGTTTCGCAACTCAAACCCGTGTTCTTGCTCATTTGGCTATGATTTTTGATCTCCTTGCTCAAAGCACCATTCTCCGAACCGTTTTGGGGAAATTACTCCTTGGTAAGTGACTCCTCCATTGGTCCAATTAGTTTTTGCTCTAGTGCTTTATCCTTCGCGTATTCTTGCTACCTTGGTGACCCTGTTCTTGAGCTAGAAATGTTGATTTTAGCTGGTTCCAAGTAGTTTTAGCACGTGATACAGTCTCTAGGCACTAGTAGAAGTAGTTGCTACAAGTTGGGTTAATCTTTGTTCACTTTTCTTTCGAAGTCTCTAAAAATTTTAGAATTTTTCAGAGCTAAAAAAAGGAAAAGATGAAGAGGTTCCTCAGAGGCTCTTCAAGCCGTAATCACAAAGAGGATGAGAAGAACCACCCCAAGTACGTAGTTCCTCGAGTCACAGAAGTTCGAGCGTGCGAGTGGCCAAGTGATGAATTTTTGCGCGCCGCCGGACTTTATGAAGACTTTTATTACTTGGTGGAGAACGCAGGTCTTACTGCGTTCGTTGCAGATAAGTGCTCATAGTACCTCCTCCTCAGCAATACTTTCGTTCAAAGCTTCAACTTTTATCCGAGAAAGAATCCTCCCATGGTTGAGTTCATGATATACGATGTCCCCGAGTGCATGACGCTACAGGATTTTTGCAATGTATGCAAATTACCTTATGTTGGGGATATCCGTGACCCTCGTCCACGGGACTTGGAGGATTTCATTGGTTCTATTGCTTTTGGAGAGGAGAGAGGAGTGTCTCACGCTAGAATTGCTAGCATACATTTTCCTGTGCTTCGGTACTTCTCACTATTTGTGGGAAAATGTTTGATTGGCCGAGGGGAGGCTGGATCACTTAGTTCTCCAGACCTTACGGTTTTGCACGAAGGCCTTTATAACGATAAGACTTACATCCTAGGTGCTATAGTGGCCAAGCGGTTGAACATCAACCGTTCCAAGGGTGTCGTCTATGGAGGTATCTACGCTACCCGTCTTGCTAGACCCTTTGAGTTACCCACTAGACTGGGAGAGGAAGGAGAGATGCTAGTAGACGGATGATTTATAACCTAGTATTTAGTCAGGGCACTCGGGAGACTATTACTTTGCCTGCTCCTTCTTTGTTCGATCTTCATGCAGGCAGGTACACTATTATGCCCTCAGACATCTACGCATATTGGGGCTTGGCCCAACCACAGGTGCCCGTGCCCGAGCCGCCAGTCGAGTACCAGACACCAGTTTATCAATGGGAGCCAGAGGAGCTCACACAGCAGTGGCATCCACAGTCTGCTCCGGAGTATCCAGGAACTGGTTATTTCCCACCTTGGGAGTAGACCAAGCTAGGCCAAAAGCCTAAGCTTGGGGGAGTACGTGTTCTCACCGACTTTACATTCATGCTTATGCTTTCCCTTTGTTAGCCGGTGTTTACACTTTGCCACTGTATTATCCATGCTAGTTAATTTTCGTCTTCTTGTTTTCTTATTTTGTGTCCTTTTGAGAAAACCCAAAAAGATTTTTCTTTCTTCTTTTTCTTGTTGGGAGCTTTCCCGTGTAAATAGCTTTCTTTTTCTTTGTGTCAAGGTAGAAGATATTGGTTACAATGTTTATTGGTTCTTGCATGCATACCTATTTAGGTTTCAAAGAGCCATATTACTTTGTCTTCTCCTTTGTGTTTGCCTGCAGATTCAGATTAGTCCAATGACGAGCACTCTAATTATTGTTCACATCGTTCGATCGTGCAAATAAAAGGCAACAATGATGATATATGATGAAATGACTGAGACTGAAAAGTTGTATGAACTTTATCTATTTTGTTTTTGTAAATATACTAGCTTGTCGACCCAGATTCAGCTTTGTTGTGAGAGAACCATATTTGCAATGACAGCTTAGAGATCATAGTTTCTGATGCCATGCTTAGTTAGCTGAGAGTTTATAATGGTTTGTCTTGAATGCCAACATAGATTTGAGATGACTATGATGTAGTATGATAGGATGGTATTCTCCTTTGAAAGTTTCAAGTGGCTTGATTTGGCGCATGTTCATGCATGTAGTTGAAACAAAATCAACATAGCCTCTATGATGTTCGTGTTCATGGTGATTTATATCCTGTTCATGCTTGCATTCAATGTTAGTCAAACTCATTGCATCTTGACGACTGTTGTCGCTCTCTAGTTGGTCGCTTCCCAGTCTTTTGCTAGCCTTCATTTGTACTAAGCGGAATACTGCTTGTGCATCCACTTCCATAAACCCAAAAGTTTTTCCATGAGAGTCCACCATACCTACCTATTTGCGGTATCTACCTGTCGTTCCAAGTAAATTTGCATGTGTCATTCTCTAAACCTTCAAGAAATAATCTGTTTTGCATGCCTGAACCGCTCATGTGGTGACAGGGGGCTATTGGTATCTTCCATGCTAGGAGTGTTATCCTCGACATGTGTTTATTCACTGTCATTCACGAGAAAGGGGTCGGTAATTGGAATGCCCAGTTCCACGCTTAAATAGAAAACATAACTGTAAAACAAGACTCCCCCCGGATTGATGTTAGTATGGACGGTACCCGAGGATTCGGCTAGCCGTGGAGTGTGATTGATTGCTCCTGGGGGAGTTAAAACTTTACTTTTCTGTTGGGAACCGCCTATAGCATGAGTAGCATGGAAGATATTGAGAACTCTTGGTCATTGCGTTGACAATGAAAGCATGCCACCCAAAATTATTATCTCAGTTTTCAAAGCTTGAGCTCTCGCATCTGTTCAAATCAATGCTTCCCTCTACGAAGGGCATGTCTATTTATTTTCCTGTTGAGTCATCCTCCTCTTATATAAGCACCAATTAGAGAGCACCTCTGTAATTTTTATGCTTTGCTTTTGATTGATATTGAGTATGACTATGACTGGATCTTCGTTGCCATGAATTACAATGTTTAGTCGGCCCTTGATCTTTGAAAGTGCTCTCATTTATGTTTTGCGGTCTTAGAAATAGCTAGCGAGATACCACCTATTCATATTGCTTCATGCTTGTTTTGATTGAAGTGTTAGTATTTGAAACTCATTATTATTTTCTCGTTAGCTGATTATGCCATTGATATTAGTTTACTGTGAGACCTTTGTGTCATTTGCTTATGTGGTTAACTTGTGATCTTGCTGAAATTCTGGTTATGAGTTAGACATAGTTGCAACAACAAGATCAAACAGAGTTTCTCAAAGTTTTTCTTTCTCTCTCAGTTTGTCAACTAAGTTGCTTGAGGACAAGCAAGGTTTTAAGCTTGGGGGAGTTGATACGTCTCCATCGTATCTACTTTTCCAAACTCTTTTGTCCTTGTTTTGGACTCTAATTTGCATGATTTGAATGGAACTAACCTGGACTGACGCTGTTTTCAGCTGAATTGCCTTGGTGTTATTTTTGTGCAGAAATCAAAGTTCTCCAAACGTCCTGAAAATTTACGGAGATCATTTTTGGAAAAAATGAAAAATATCTGCGCCAAGTTCCACCTGAGGGGGTGGGCCAGTGGGCCACAAGCCCTAGCTCCGCCACCCCCTGGTGGCGGTGGGTAGGCTTGTGGGGCCCACACAGCTCTGCCGCCCCCAACCTCAGGTCTATAAGTTCACTTTCGTCCCAGAAAAAGTAAAAAGAGAGAAGTTTTCATCGCGTTTGCTATATGGAGCCACCGCCACCACCTATTCTTCATCTGGAGGGCAGATCTGGAGTCCGTCTTAGGCTCCGGAGAGGGGAAATCGTCGCCATCGTCATCATCAACCTTCTTCCCTCTCCAATTCCATGAAGCTCTTCGTCGTTTGTGAGTAATCTATTCGTAGGCTCGCTGGGCGGTGATGAGTAGGATGAGATCTATCATGTAATCGAGTTAGTTTTGATGGGGATTGATCCCTAGTATCCACTATGTTTTGAGATTGATGTTGCTACTACTTTGCCATGCTTAATGCTTGTCACTAGGGCCCGAGTGCCATGATTTCAGATCTGAAATTATTATGTTGTCACCAATATATGTGTGTTTTAGATCCGATCTTGCAAGTTGTTGTTACCTACTATGTGTTATGATCCGGCAACCCCGGAGTGACAATAACCGGAACCACTCCCGGTGATGACCATAGTCTCAGGAGTTCATGTGTTCACCAAGTGCTAATGCGTTGCTCCGGTTCTTTATTAAAAGGAGAACCTTATTATCCCGTAGTTTCCTTTTGGACCACGCTGCCATGGGAGGGATGGACAATAGATGTCATGCAAGTTCTTTTCCCTAAGCACGTATGACGACACACGGAATGCATGCCTACATCACATTGAAGAACGGGAGCTAGCCACATATCTCTCCGTGTTATAACTGTTGCATGATGAATATCATCCAAACAAATCACCGACCCATTGCCTGTGAGTTTGTCCTACTGTTGCTGCTGCTGTTACTTGTTTTGCTCTGCTGCTGTTACTACTGTTGTTACTTGTCTTGCTCTGCTGCTACTCTTGCTACTACTGTGGCTTGCTACTGTTGCTACTTGCTACTGCTGCCACTACCGCTGTTCCTTGCCACTGCCGTTACTCGCTACTTTGCTGCTACTACTTTGCTTGCAGATACTAATCTTTCAGGTGTGGTTGAATCTGACAAATTCAACTGCTAATACTCGAGAGTATTCTCTCACCTCCTGTTTTGGCGAATCAACAAATTTGGGTCGAATACTCTATCCTCGAAAACTGCTATGATCCCACGCGTTGGTGGGCCGTCAACAACATTCTTCTAGCTTCGATTGCCGGAGAGTGCTAGCAGCATTCTTCTGGTGCCGTTGCAAGGGGAAGCACAGCTGAGATCAGTGACCTCCCTCAAGGGTCCCTTAGTGGAATCATGGCATCTACCGTTATGCAAGGGCATGAGGAGATTATGGTGGCCCTAGTAGCTTTATGGGGAGCATTGTGCCTCCACACCGCTCCGAACGGAGATTAGCATCCGCAAGGGTGTGAACTTTGGGATACATCATCGTCTATCCATGCCTTGGTTATCTCTTACCATAGCCCTTTACTTATGGACTCTACTTTGTGATAGCCACATTGTTTCTTGTTATATATCTTGCTATCACCTAGTTGTTTATCTTTCGTAGCGTAAGTTGTTGGTGCACATAGGTGAGCCTAGTTGTTTTAGGTTTTGTGCTTGACTAATTAAATGTTAGTTTTATTCCGCATTTGTTCAAGCCTAAACCGTAATTATTTTAAAGCGCATATTCATTCCCCCTCTAGGCGACATCCACGTTCTTTCACATGTGTATATAGGCATCACGTCCATAAACAAATAGGCCGACTACTGCATGCACCTATAACTATTAATCCACTCATCGACCGTTATCCAGCATGCATCCAGAGTATGAAGTAAAACAAAGTAATGTATGGAGAACGATGACGTGACGTAGACAAAGTAAACTCGAGCAATACGAATAAACCCCATCGTTTTGTCCTTAGTAGCAGCAACACAAAGACACATCTTGTCCCCTTATGTCACTAGGATATAGAAATTTGCCAGGTTGAACCTACCACAGCGCACCTCTCTCACCGAAGAAATATCGATCAAGTTGGCCAAACTATTTCAATAGATCGGAGAGAATTACGAAGCTATCATAATCATGAACATAACAATCATATAAGTATTCAGAGGTGACTTATATATTTATAAAAAATAATCTGACCATAAACCCACAATTCATCGAACCCCAACAAACGCACTGCAAAAAAGAAATTACATCATATGAATCAAAGCGAAGATGTGATTATCATTGCATTGAAGATCAAAGAGAGAGAGAGAGAGATTGCCATCTAGGTACTGTCTATGGACCCGTAGGTCTATGGTGAACTACTCACACATCATCGTGAGGGCAACAAGGTTGATGAAGAGGCCCTCCATGATCGATCCACCCTCTGGCAGGGTGCCAGAACGGAGCTCCAAATGGTCTCCCATTGGAACAAAAGCTTGCGTCGGCATAAAAGTGTTTCGGGATTCCTTATGGTATTTTTAGGGTAGATGCAAATTTATAATCCAAAGAACGGAGTCGGGAGGGCCACGAGGGAGGCACAAGCTATCAGGTTGGCTTCTGGGCCCCTCGTGATGCCTTCAACCTTCTTCCGATGCTCGTTGGTCTTCTTTTGGTCCGGAAAGAATCAACAAAAATCGTTAAGGCAATTGGACTTCGTTTGGTAGGGAAAACCTGAAAAGTGAAAAACACAAAGAAAACAACAACTCGCATTGGGCACTGGTTCGATAGGTTAGTGCTAAAAAATAATATAAATTATAAAAAATTCCCCAAAATTATTCTAGAATGATAATATATCAGCATGGAACAATAAAAAATTATAGATACGTTGGAGACGTATCACGCGCGCCCAACGAGCTAGAGCTCGCTGCTGCACGCCCGGCCGCATGTTAGCGCTCGCCATCGGGCCACCAGCCTGTCCTGCTTATCCTGGCACTGCACTCGCTAGCCCTCGCCCGCACCCGATCGCCTCTTGTCGCGTGTCCGCCCGTGCTCGCCGTGTTGGGGAACGTCGCATAGGAAACAAAAAATTTCCTACGCTCACCAAGATCAATCTATAGAGATCAACATCTACGAGAGGGGGAGTGTATCTACATACCCTTGTAGATCGCTAAGCGAAAGCATATAAATAATGCGGTTCATGTAGTCAAACATCTTCACGATCCAAATCGCAGTCCGTCCCGCGATCTCATCACGATCCGTCCCGCGATCCCATCACGATCCATCCCCATCTAGTGCCGAACGGACAGCACCTCCGCGTTCAGCACACGTACAGCTCGATGACCATCTCCGCCTTCTTGATCCAGCAAGAGGGCGGAGAGGTATCTAAGTTCTTCGACAGCACGACGGCGTGGCGGCGATGCTGGTGGAGCTGTCCGGCAGGGCTTCATCGTGCACTGCCGAACTGAACTAGAGGTGGAACGAACTAGAGGGAGGGAGAGGGGGATGCGCCTTTGATTGAGGTGTTGCTCCCATCTCTCCCCTC
This sequence comes from Hordeum vulgare subsp. vulgare, assembly GCF_904849725.1. Classification (NCBI taxonomy): domain Eukaryota; kingdom Viridiplantae; phylum Streptophyta; class Magnoliopsida; order Poales; family Poaceae; genus Hordeum; species Hordeum vulgare. Next base: position 545,571,210 of record NC_058520.1, read on the forward strand.
CACTATATATAGGAGGGAGGTGGAAGTGGTGGCGCCCTAGGGTTTTCCCTTGGGTTGGCTGGCCGCGCCCAAAAGAAGGAGTTCTCCTCCAAGTGGGTTTGGTGGAGGTGCTAGGAGGACTCCTCTTCCTAGTCACACTCCTCCCCTTCTCCACTATTCGGGCGCATAGGCCCATGAGGTTGGCTGCCCAGCCCACCAGGGGCTGGTGCACCACCTCAGGGACCTATGTGGCCCCCTGGGCTGGGTGGCCCCTCCCGGTGAGCTGCCAGATCCCATTCGTCACTCCCGGTAATTTATCGGTAATTCCCAAAATCTTTTCGGAACCCGAATACCTCTTTCCTATATATCAATGTTTGTCTCCGGACCATTCTGGAACTCCTCGTGACGTCCGAGATCTCAATTTGGACTCCGAACTACTTTCATTCACCAACATACATAACTCAACTATACCGAAACGTCACAAAACCTTAAGGGTGCACACCCTGCGAGTTTGAGAACTATGTAGACATGACAGATACACTCTCCGGTCAATAACCAATAGCCGGACCTGGATGCCCATACTGGATCCTACGTATTCTACGAAGATCTTTATCAATCGAACCTCTATGTCTAGGATTCAGTCAATCCCGTACGTTGTTCCCTTTGTCCATCAGTATGTTACTTTCCCGAGATTTGATCGTCGCTATATCCATACCTAGTTCAATCTTGTTACCGGCAAGTCTCTTTACTCATTCCGTAATACAAGATCCCATTACTAACTAATTATTCACATTGCTTGCAAGGCTTGTTGTGACATTGTATTACTGAGTGGGCCCTGAGATACATTTTCCATCATACGGAGTGACAAATTCCAGTCCTGATTCACGCCAACCCAACAGACACCCTCGGAGATACCTGTAGAGCACCTTTATAGTCACCAAATTACGTTGTGATATTTGATACACACAAGGCATTCCTCCGGTGCCCGGGAGTTGCATGATCTCATGGTCATAGGAACACATACTTGACATGCAGAAAACAGTAGCAATAAACTGACATGATCACATGCTACGTTCATAGTTTGGGTCTTGTCCATCACATCGTTCTCCTAATGATGTGATCCTGTTATCAAATGGCAACTCATGTCTATGGCCAGGAAACCTTGACCATCTTTGATCAACGGGCTAGTGCTTTAGAGGCTCACTAGGGATAGTGTGTTGTCTATGATCCCACACATGTATTTGAATTTCCAATCAATACAATTTTAGAATGGATAATAAAATATTATCATGAACAAGGAAATATAATAATAACCAATTTATTATTGCCTCTAGGGCATATTTCCAACAGTCTCCCACTTGCACTAGAGTCAAAAATCTAGCTCACATCACTATGTGATTGTAATGAAACTAACACCCATACAGTTCTGGGGTTTGATCATGTCTTGCTTGTGAGAGAGTTTTTTTAGTCAACGGTTCCAAAACATTCAGATCCGTGTGTAGTTTACAAATCACTATGGCATATTGTAGATCCTTCTACCACGCTTCACTTGGAACAATCCCAAACGATTGCTCCACTACACGAATCTCGTTTACTACTTAGAGTTATCCGGATTAGTGTTAAAGATTGCATCGACATAACCCTTTACAACAAACTCTTTTATCACCTACATAATCGAGAAACATTTCCTTAGTCCTCAAGTTACTAAGGATAATTTTGACCGCTGTCCGGTGATCCATTCCTGGATCACTCTTGTACCCCTTGACAAACTCATGGCAAGGCACACATCAGGTGCGGTACACAACATGGCATACTATAGAGCCTGCGGCTAAGGCATAGGGGAAAATCTTTGTCCTTTCTGTTTCTTCTATCGTGGTTGAGCTTTGAGTCTTACTCAAATTTCACACCTTTACAACACAACCAATAACTCCTTCTTTGACCTATCTATTTTGAACTCCTTCAAAAACTTGTCAAGGTATGTATTCATCGAAAGTTTTATCAAGCGTCTTCATCTATCTCCATAGATCTTGATGCTCAATGTTCAAGTAGATTAATTCAGGTTTCCATTTGGAAACTCCTTTCAAACAACCCTTTATGCTTTCCAAAAATTCTACATAATTTCCGTCAACAATATGTCAACCACATATGCTTATGAGAAATTCTATAGTGCTCCCATTCACTTTCTTGTAAATATAAGTTTCTCATAAACTTTGTATAAACCCAAAAGCTTTGATCATCTCATCAAAGCGCATATTTCAAATCCGAGATGCTTTCTCTAGTCCATAGAAGGATTGCTGGAGCTTGCATACTTGTTAGCATCCTTAGGGTTGACAAAACCTTCTCGTTGTATCACATACAACGGTTTCTCAAGGAAACCGTCAAGGAAACAATGTTTTGACATCCATCTGCCATATTTAATAATCGAAAAATGCAACAACTACTAACATAATTCCAACATACTTTTAGCATCACTACGGGTGAGAAAATCTCATCGTACTCAACTCCTTGAACTTGTCGGAAACATCTTTGCGACAAGTCGAGCTTTCTTTAATGGTGACATTTACCATCATCGTTCGTCTTCATTTTAAAGATCCATCTGTACCTAACAGCCTTACGACCATCAAGTAGTCCTTCCGAAGTCTACACTTTGTTTTCATACATGGATCCTATCTTGGATTTCCTAGCGTTCAGCCATTCGCTGGAATCCGAGCCCACTACCGCTTCCCCATAGCTCGTAGTTCATTGTTAACCATCAACATGACCTCCAAGACAGGATTACCGTACCACTCTGGAGCAGTATGTGTCCTTGTCGACCTACGAGGTTGGTAGTAACTTGATTTGAAGCTTTATGATCACCATCATTAGCTTCCTCTTCAACTGGTGTAGGCGCCACATGAACATCTTCCTGCGCCCTGCTACTCATTGGTTGAAGTGACGTTTCAGTAACCTTATCAAGTTTCCACCATTCTCCCACTCAATTCTTTTGAGATAAACTCTTTCTCGAGAAAGGACCCGTTTTTGGAAACAAACACTTTGCTTTCGGATCTGAGATAGGAGGTATACTCAACTGTTTTGGGTATCCTATGAAGATGCATTTATCCCCTTTGGGTTCGAGCTTATGAGGCTCAAGCCTTTTGACATAAGCATCGTAGTCCCAAACTTTAAGAAATGACAGTTTAGGTTTCTCCAAACCAGAGTTCATATGGTGCCATCTCAAGGGAATTATGTGGTGCCCTATTAAAATGAATGTGGTTGTCTCTAATGCCTAACCCCAAAACGATAGTGGTAATTCGATAAGAGACATCATAGTATGTACCATACCCAATAGGGCGCGGCTATGACGTTCGGACACACCATCATACTATGGTGTTCCAGGTGGCATGAGTTGTGAAACAAATTTTCTCATTGTCTTAAATGTATACCAAACTCGTAACTCAGATATATATTTACCTCCACGATCACATCGTAGACATATTATCCTCTTGTCACGACGATCTTCAACTTCACTCTGAAATTCCATGAACTTTTCAATATTTCACACTTGTGATTCATCAAGCAAATACACTTGTATCTACTCAAATCATCAGTGAAGTAAGAACATAACGATATCCTCTGCGTGCCTCGACACTCATTGGACTACATACATCAAAATGTATTATTTCCAACAAGTCACTTGCTCGTTCCATCTCACTGAAAAAATGAGGCCTTCAGTCTCTTGCCCATGTGGCATGATTTGCATGTATCAAGTGATTCAAAATCAAGTGAGTCCAAAAGATCCATCTGCATGGAGTTTCTTCATGTGTTTACACCAATAGGCATGGTTTGCATGTCTCAGACGATTCAAAAATGAGTGAGTCCAAAGATCCATCAGCGTGGAACATCTTCATGCGTTTTATACCAATATGACTTAAGCGGCAGTGCCACAAGTAAGTGGTACTATCATTATTACTTTGTGTCTTTTGGCATCAATATTATGAACATGTGTATCACGACGATTGAGATTCAATAAACCATTCATATTAGGTGCATGACCACTGAAGGTATTATTCAAGTAAATAGAGTAACCATTATTCTCTTTAAATGAATAATCGTATTGCAATAAACACGATCCAATCATGTTTATGCTCAACGCAAACACCAAACAACATTTAGGTTCAACACTAATCCCGAAGGTAAAGGGAGCGTGCGATGCTGATGATATCAACCTTGGAAACACCTCCAACACACATCATCACCTCGCCTTTAGCTAGTCTTCGTTTATTCCATAGTTTTTATTTTGAGTTATTAACATTTAGCAACTGAACCGGTATATGATACCCATGTTCATGCATGTAGTTGAAACAAAATCAACATAGCCTCTATGATGTTCGTGTTCATGGTGATTTATATCCTCTTCATGCTTGTATTCAATGTTAGTCAAACTCATTGCATCTTGATGACTGTTGTCGCTCTCTAGTTGGTCGCTTCCCAGTCTTTTGCTAGCCTTCATTTGTACTAAGCGGAATACTTCTAGTGCATCCACTTCCATAAACCCAAAAGTTTTTCCATGAGAGTCCACCAGACCTACCTATTTGCGGTATCTACCTGTCGTTCCAAGTAAATTTGCATGTGTCATTCTCTAAACCTTCAAGAAATAATCTGTTTTGCATGCCCGAACCGCTCATGTGGTGACAGGGGGCTATTGGTATCTTCCATGCTAGGAGTGTTATCCTCGACATGTGTTTATTCACTGTCATTCATGAGAAAGGGGTCGGTAATTGGAATGCCCAGTTCCACGCTTAAATAGAAAACATAACTGTAAAACAAGACTCCCCCCGGATTGATGTTAGTATGGACGGTACCCGAGGATTCGGCTAGCCGTGGAGTGTGATTGATTGCTCCTGGGGGAGTTAAAACTTTACTTTTCTGTTGGGAACCGCCTATAGCATGAGTAGCATGGAAGATATTGAGAACTCTTGGTCATTGCGTTGACAATGAAAGCATGCCACCCAAAATTATTATCTCAGTTTTCAAAGCTTGAGCTCTCGCATCTCTGCAAATCAATGCTTCCCTCTACGAAGGGCCTGTCTATTTATTTTCCTGTTGAGTCATCCTCCTCTTATATAAGCACCAATTAGAGAGCACCTCTGTAATTTTTATGCTTTGCTTTTGATTGATATTGAGTATGACTATGACTGGATCTTCGTTGCCATGAATTACAATGTTTAGTCGGCCCTTGATCTTTGAAAGTGCTCTCATTTATGTTTTGCGGTCTTAGAAATAGCTAGCGAGATACCACCTATTCATATTGCTTCATGCTTGTTTTGATTGAAGTGTTCGTATTTGAAACTCATTATTATTTTCTCGTTAGCTGATTATGCCATTGATATTAGTTTACTGTGAGACCTTTGTGTCATTTGCTTATGTGGTTAACTTGTGATCTTGCTGAAATTCTGGTTATGAGTTAGACATAGTTGCAACAACAAGATCAAACAGAGTTTCTCAAAGTTTTTCTTTCTCTCTCAGTTTGTCAACTGAGTTGCTTGAGGACAAGCAAGGTTTTAAGCTTGGGGGAGTTGATACGTCTCCATCGTATCTACTTTTCCAAACTCTTTTGTCCTTGTTTTGGACTCTAATTTGCATGATTTGAATGGAACTAACCTGGACTGACGCTGTTTTCAGCTGAATTGCCTTGGTGTTATTTTTGTGCAGAAATCAAAGTCCTCCAAACGTCCTGAAAATTTACGGAGATCATTTTTGGAAAAAATGAAAAATATCTGCGCCAAGTTCCACGTGAGGGGGTGGGCTAGTGGGCCACAAGCCCTAACTCCGCCACCCCCCTGGTGGCGGTGGGTAGGCTTGTGGGGCCCACACAGCTCTGCCGCCCCCAACCTCCGGTCTATAAGTTCACTTTCGTCCCAGAAAAAGTAAAAAGAGAGAAGTTTTCATCGCGTTTGCGATACGGAGCCGCCGCCACCACCTGTTCTTCATCTGGAGGGCAGATCTGGAGTCCGTATTAGGCTCCGGAGAGGGGAAATCGTCGCCATCGTCATCATCAACCTTCTTCCCTCTCCAATTCCATGAAGCTCTTCGTCGTTCGTGAGTAATCTATTCGTAGGCTCACTGGGCGGTGATGAGTAGGATGAGATCTATCATGTAATCGAGTTAGTTTTGATGGGGATTGATCCCTAGTATCCACTATGTTCTGAGATTGATGTCGCTACTACTTTGCCATGCTTAATGCTTGTCACTAGGGCCCGAGTGCCATGATTTCAGATCTGAAATTATTATGTTGTCACCAATATATGTGTGTTTTAGATCCGATCTTGCAAGTTGTAGTTACCTACTATGTGTTATGATCCGGCAACCCCGGAGTGACAATAACCGGAACCACTCCCGGTGATGACCATAGTTTGAGGAGTTCATGTGTTCACCAAGTGCTAATGCGTTGGTCCGGTTCTTTATTAAAAGGAGAACCTTAATATCCCGTAGTTTCCTTTTGGACCCTGCTGCCACGGGAGGGATGGACAATAGATGTCATGCAAGTTATTTTCCCTAAGCACGTATGACGACACACGGAATGCATGCCTACATCACATTGAAGAACGGGAGCTAGCCACATATCTCTCCGTGTTATAACTGTTGCATGATGAATATCATCCAAACAAATCACCGACCCATTGCCTACAAGTTTTTCCTACTGTTGTTGCTGTTGTTACTTGTCTTGCTCTACTGCTGTTACTTGTCTTGCTCTACTGCTGTTACTACTGTTGCTACTGCTGTTACTTCTCTTGCTCTACTGCTACTGTTGCTACTTGCTACTGTTGCCACTACTGTTGTTCCTTGCCACTACCGTTACTCGCTACTTTGCTTGCAGATACTAATCTTTCAGGTGTGGTTGAATCTTACAAATTCAACTCCTAATACTCGAGAGTATTCTCTCACCTCCTGTTTTGGTGAATCAACAAATTTGGGTCGAATACTCTACCCTCGAAAACTGCTACGATCCCACGCACTGGTGGGCCGTCAACAACATTCTTCTAGCTTCGATTGCCGGAGAGTGCTAGTGGCATTCTTCTGGTGCCCTTGCAAGGGGAAGCACAGCTGACATCAGTGACCTCCCTCAAGGGTCCCTTAGTGGAATCACGGCATCTACCGTTATGCAAGGGCATGAGGTGATTATGGTGGCCCTAGTGGCTTTACGGGGAGCATTGTGCCTCCACACCGCTCCAAACGGAGATTAGCATCCGCAAGGGTGTGAACTTTGGGATACATCGTCGTCTATCCATGCCTCGGTTATCTCTTACCATAGCCCTTTACTTATGGACTCTACTTTGTGATAGCCACATTGTTTCTTGTTATATATCTTGCTATCACCTAGTTGTTTATCTTTCTTAGCGTAAGTTGTTGGTGCACATAGGTGAGCCTAGTTGTTTTAGGTTTTGTGCTTGACTAATTAAATGTTAGTTTTATTCCGCATTTGTTCAAGCCTAAACCGTAATTATTTTAAAGCGCATATTCATTCCCCCTCTAGGCGACATCCACGTTCTTTCACATGTGTATATAGGCATCACGTCCATAAACAAATAGGCCGACTCCTGCATGCACCTATAACTATCAATCCACTCATCGACCGTTATCCAGCATGCATCCAGAGTATGAAGTAAAACAAAGTAATGTATGGAGAACGATGACGTGACGTAGACAAAGTAAACTCGAGCAATACGAATAAACCCCATCGTTTTGTCCTTAGTAGCAGCAACACAAAGACACATCTTGTCCCCTTATGTCACTAGGATATAGAAATTTGCCAGGTTGAACCTACCACAACGCACCTCTCTCACCGAAGAAATATCGATCAAGTTGGCCAAACTATTTCAATAGATCGGAGAGAATTACGAAGCTATCATAATCATGAACATAACAATCATATAAGTATTCAGAGGTGACTTATATATTTATAACAAATAATCTGACCATAAACCCACAATTCATCGAACCCCAACAAACGCACTGCAAAAAAGAAATTACATCATATGAATCAAAGCGAAGATGTGATTATCATTGTATTGAAGATCAAAGAGAGAGAGAGATTGCCATCTAGGTACTGACTATGGACCCGTAGGTCTATGGTGAACTACTCACACATCATCGTGAGGGCAACAAGGTTGATGAAGAGGCCCTCCATGATCGATCCCCCCTCTGGCAGGGTGCCAGAACGGAGCTCCAAATGGTCTCCCATTGGAACAAAGGCTTGCGGCGGCATAAAAGTGTTTCGGGATTCCTTATGGTCTTTTTAGGGTAGATGCAAATTTATAATCCAAAGAACGGAGTCGGGAGGGCTACGAGGGAGGCACAAGCTATCAGGTTGGCTTGTGGACCCCTCGTGAGGCCTTCAGCCTTCTTCCAATGCTCGTTGGTCTTCTTTTGGTCTGGAAAAAATCAACAAAAATCGTTAGGGCAATTGGACTGCGTTTGGTAGGGAAAACCTGAAAAGTGAAAAACACAAAGAAAACAACAACTCGCATTGGGCACTGGTTCGATAGGTTAGTGCTAAAAAATAATATAAATTATAAAAAATTCCCTAAAATTATTCTAGAATGACAATATATCAGCATGGAACAATAAAAAATTATAGATACGTTGGAGACGTATCACGCGCGCCCAACGAGCTAGAGCTCGCCGCTCCACGCCCGACCGCATGTCAGCGCTCGCCATCGGGCTACCAGCCCGTCCTGCTTGCCCCGTCACTGCACTCGCTAGCCCTCGCCCGCACCCGATCGCCTCTTGTCGCGTGTCCGCCCGTGCTCGCCGTGTTGGGGAACGTCGCATGGGAAACAAAAAATTTCCTACGTTCACCAAGATCACATGCAAATCATAAGTGACATGATACGGCCATGCATGATCTTGTGCTTTTGATATCCATGTCCAAAGCACCAACATGATCTCCATCGTCACCGGCACAACACCATGATCTCCATCATTGTGTTGTCATCGATGTTGTCGCGCCAACTATGCTTGTACTAGTAAAGCTACCGAACTAGCGATAAAGCAAAGCATCACCAAGCGCCAAAATAAATTAAAGACAACCCTATGGCTCCTGCCGGTTGCTGTAGCATCGACATGCAAGTCGATATTTAACTATTACAACATGATCATCTCATACATCAAATATATAACATCATGTACTTGGCCATACCATATCACATCATACCGTGCAAAAACAAGTTAGACGTCCTATAATTTGTTGTTGCATGTTTTACGTGTCTGCTATGGGTATCTAGCAAGAACAATTCTTACCTCCGCAAAACCACAACGGTGCTATACAAGTTGCTATTTAACCTTCTCCAAGGACCCCCTTTGTCAAATCCCATTCAACTAAAGCAGGAGAAACACACACCCGCCGACCATATTTATGCAACAAGTTGCAAGTCACTCGATGGAACCGGTCTCTCGTAAGCGTACGAGTAAGGTTGGTCCGGGTCGCTTCATCCAACAATAATGCCAAATCAAGAAAAGACTAAGGAGGGCAGCAATCTGAATATCAACGCCCACAAACTCCTTTGTGTTCTACCGGTCATGTCATCTATGCATAGACCTAGCTCATGATGCCACTGTTGGGGAACGTCGCATAGGAAACAAAACAAATCCTACGCTCATCAAGATCAATCTATAGAGATCAACATCTATGAGAGGGGGAGTGTATCTACATACCCTTGTAGATCGCTAAGTGGAAGCATATAAATAATGCGGTTGATGTAGTTGAACATCTTCGCGATCCAACAGTCTGTCCCGCGATCTCATCACGATCCGTCCCGCGATCCCATCACGATCCACCCTGATCTAGTGTCGAAAGGACGACACCTCCATGTTCAGCACACGTACAGCTCGATGACGATCTCCGCCTTCTTGATCCAGCAAGAGGGGGCAGAGAGGTAGTTGAGTTCTCCGACAGCACGATGGCGTGGCGGCGATGGTGGTGGAGTTGTCCAACACGGCTTCGTCGTGCACTCCAAACTGAACTAGAGGTGGAACGAACTAGAGGGATCGAGAGGGGGATGCACCTTTTATTTAGGTGCTACTGCCTTCTGTCCCCTCCACTATATATAGGAGGGAGGGGGGAAGTGGTGGCACCCTATGGTTTCCCCTTGGGTTGGCCGGCCGCGCCCAAGAGGAGGAGGAGTTCTCCTCCAAGTGTGTTTGGTGGAGGCGCTAGGAGGACTCCTCCCCTTCTCCACTATGTGGCTAGTGCGCCACCTCTTGGACCTATGTGGCCCCCCGGGCTAGGTAGCCCCTCCCGATGAGCCCCCGAACCCATTCGTCACTCCCTGTACTTTACCGGTAATGCCCGAAATCTTTCCGAAACCCGAATACCTCTTTCCTATATATCAATGTTCGTCTCCGGACCATTCCGGAACTCCTCGTGACACTCGAGATCTCATCCGGGACTCCAATCTACTTTCGGCCACCAACATACATAACTCAACTATACCGAAACGTCACCGAACCTAAAGTGTGGAGACCCTGTGGGTTTGAGAACTATGTAGACATGACCGAGAAACTCTCCGGTCAATAACTAATAGAGGGACCTGGATGCCCATATTGGCTCCTACATATTCTACGAAGTTCTTTATCGGTCGAACCTCTATGTCAAGGGTTCAGTCAATCTTATACGTTGTTCCATTTGTCCATCGGTATGTTACTTGCCCGAGATTCGATCGTCGGTATCTCCATACCTAGTTCAATATTGTTACCGGCAAGTCTCTTTACTCGTCCCGTAATACAAGATCACGTGACTAACTCCTTAGTGACATTGCTTGCAAGGCTTGTTGTGATGTTGTATTACCGAGTGGGCCCTCGGGTACTTTTCCGTCACACGGAGTCATAAATCCCACTCTTGATTCACGCCAATCCAACATACACCCTCAGCGATACCTGTAGAGTACCTTTATAGTCACCCAATTACGCTGTGTCGTTTGACACACACAAGACATTCCTCGAGTGTCCGGGAGTTGCATGATCTCATGGTCATAGCAACACGTACTTGACATGCAGAATACAGTAGCAATAAACTAACAAGATCACAGGCTATGTTCATAGTTTGGGTCTTGTCTATGACATCATTCTTCTAATGATGGGATCTCGTTATCAAATGACAACTCATGTCTATGGCCAGGAAACCTTGACCATTTTTTATCAACGAGCTAGTCCTTTAGAGGCTCACTATGATAGTGTGTTGTCTATATATCCACACATGTATTTGAGTTTTGAGTCAATACAATTTTAGTATGGATAATAAATGATTATCATGAATAAAGAAATATAATAATAACCAATTTATTATTGCCTATAGGGCATATTTCAACACGCCGCGCTCGTTGTGCGCGACCGCGCCCACCGTGCCGACGCGCCCGTGTCGCGCCCCTTTCGTCACTGCGCTCGCGTCGCACCCCACCACGCTAGCCCGCCCGCGTCCCGCCCTGCCCGACGCTACGCCCGCGTCACACCCACCGCGTTGGCCCGCTCGCGTCCCGCCCTGCCCGTCGCCACGCCGACAGCCGTCCGCCGTGGCGCCCCTCAGCCACGCTTGTCGCGCTCGTGTCCTAGTGTCGGGTTGGCTGCGGTGCTGTGGCCTGGCACTCGCCTTCGAGCTCCCGCACCTGAAGGTGACCGTCGGCATGGAGGAGCGACATTGCCCACCTGCGAGCCAGCCTGTGCCGCGATGTGTGGAAGCAGCATGTGGGCTGGTGGGAAAGAGAGAGAAAAAGGACGAGAGAGGGATGGGTGGGTGGGCAGGCGGACCCTTCTTGTTTCAATGACAAACTGGCCAGGGTTCACATGTATCGGACACAGCCGGACAAGGACGACATAAAAATTGGCCCCTTGTGCTCCTTTAACATTTAATACCAAACTTATTTTGTGTGCACGATGGGACGAGCCGGATCAGAAACGAACGCGACCAATGAGGCCATGCGTTGGATCATCTCGTCTGCCCGTTTATCCTGAAACGAACGGACCTAGACGATTTGAGGATCTTGGAGTTGGCCTAAATCGAATTCATAGCGCTTCAATTTATCATCGTGCCCGAGAGACCCACGACAATCATTTATACGCGCCACTGTGCCGTGGTCCTCAAGCATGCAGGTTGGTAGCCGATGAAGCCTACGACAGTGACTCCATAGCTAGCACTTATGTGGCACCGGCACGACATTGTTGCAGCACCAATTATGTGCACGCGTACGTACTCCAAACACGCCCATCACTCTCTGCTCTTCCTGATTGCACCAGGTCTACTGTTCCCGCCTGCCGTACGCGCACACGGCTCGGCTGCAGATCAAGCTGGCGCGAGGGGACGATGCGGTCTACTACAGGCGGCTACTCCGTGCGAGCTGGGCCGTGGATCTCAGATTCTGCTTAGGCAATTGAGGCCATTTTTCTAGAGCTCCATGTGCCAAGTTCAGTGAACTTGCGCTGGTATTCTCGTGCGTGCGTCTGGACCCTACAGAGAAAATGTAAAACAATTAGAAAAACTCACTAGTCTCTTTGTTTTTGATGAATCCTTTAAAGAACTTTGGCCCACGTTCACATAATTATGCATTACATTTTTGTCGGCAAAGGTTGGATGCGACATGCGACCCCTCTTAAACTATCTAGAAAAAATAAATCAGCAACAAAGTGCGAGGACCAGGAACGTAAAACAAATGCAAAACATGCTTGCTTTCGTTCCTTCTTTCTTTTTTCGCGAAATTTGCTTTGCCAAAAGGAAAGAGGAAAGCTCCAGGACCAGGATTATAGTACAAAACGAAACCAGAATGTAAAAGTATATAGCAACAAATGGCAATTCAGAAATGCAATAAAACAGGACTGATATATCTACGCGCATGTTTTTTTATATGGTAATATATGTCTCATTCATATCATAAAAAATAAAATACAAATCACGTAAAAACCGACATGATAAAATTGAAAGGATAGCAAAATATCTTTAAGTTTGACATCAAAAACCGCCACCTATCTTCGACACCACCTCAACAACCATCGGAGAAAAAACAACAGATCATTTTTTCATTCAAACTCGACACAGCTTCATCGTTGATATATAATTTTATGGACATTTAAAATGGCTCATCCACAATAACCGTGCGAGCGGATTTCTACATACAAATACACTGGAGAAAGCTGCTCCATTGATTCTTTTTTACTATGCAATTACGCGACAGGTAGAAGCCCTGGCGCACATGTACGCCACCAAACACGCATATACGCCACTAGTGTGTCTGCCACTTTGCACCAAGTTTTACTTGAGCTTTCTGTTTGACATATTCGATTTGGGATAGTTAATGACATGTTTGAAGCGGCCCCTCAAATTGTCCTAAATGTTCACACCGAGCTGTCAGTTTACCATCCAGTTTTTTGTGGACATGTGTGTGAGTCGGTTTTCCCGCAAATCAAAAACAAACCGGATGAATTTTTGAGATCCTGAATCTCCGTCGGGTAGGAGTCACACACCCCTTGAATCACCCAAAATCACGCACGGAGCTTGCATCTCCTTCCCTTCCCTTTGCTATGCATATCTTTCTCTTTGACCAATGATGACGTTGTACCAACCCGGTCGCCCGCCAAACCCTTCTAGATCTTTGCGATCTTCACCGTTCCACCGGGTCATCATGCTCCTTTGCCTACACCGTTGTTACACCTCTCGTTTGTACGCCATGCGAATTCGTCCGTTGGGGTGACCACACCTGATAAGTGTTCGATGAAATGTCGTCCTAATTTTTTGACATTTTTCTCCCGTCTTTTGAATCTATGGATTCAGACATGGAGTACTTTACAATAACTACATTGAGACATCCAACGATTCGTACGATGAGGAGGAGTACGAGGATGAAACGACGATGATGCAAACAGTCCTTGCAGACACAAAGCATGGGGAAAAGCATGTTCTCAATTTGAAGGGATCAATCAAGGGTCATCGAGTGCTAAATCGGAGTGGGGCACTAGCCATTTGACGTTGATCGACGACTACTTTGCTGTCGATGCCCTATTCGCGGACAATTTCGTCGACACTTTCGGATGCCGAAAATGTGTTTGACCGCCTCTACAATGGTGATTGGACCTATGATGACTAATTTATCTTGAAGAGGGGTGTCATAGGAAGAATTGGATTATCTGGTTGTCAAAAGTGCATGACAACATTGTGCACAGTCGCATATTCGTGCAACTAGTACCTCCGGGCTCCCGAGCGCACATGCACAGAAGCCATAGTCAGATTTGCTACTGCGAAGGTCGAGGTGTTTGGACCTCGGTAATTGAGAGAACCAATTGTCGCCGACGTCGAAAGGCTCATGTACTCTCAGAACCAAGATGGTGACCATGTATGCTCGGATCTCTTGATTGCATGTACTGGAGATGGAAAAAACTAACTATATGCTCTACCATCATTCTTGAAGTAGTTGCATCATAGGACCTTTGGATTTGGCATGCTTGAGTCTCATAGCGACATCAACGTGTTGCAATAGTCTTTATTGTTTAATAGGCCGACTAAAGGACAAGCTTTTCTGTGCAACTATACTGTTAATGGAGATGACTACAACATGAATTACTATTTGATTGACGCCGTGGGCGACTTTTGTAAGACCATCTCTGAGCTAGTTGATCAAAAAAGAGGTCAATTTGCCCAGAGACAAAGAGTTAGAAAGCATGTGGAGAGGTCATTTGGAGTGCTTCAAGCCCATTTTCAGTTTCGGTGACCTGCAAAAATATGAGATCCAATGACCTCGCAGGAGGGGATGACACGTTGTGTGATAATGCACAATATGATCGTGGAGGATGAGGATGAAGATGTTGCGGGAGGTCTGGAATTTTGAGAACATGGATGATTCTATCCAATTTTCGCATCAGAATCTAACAAGATTTGAGGAGCTTGTTCGAATATATCAATAAACTCTACATCGAGCAACTCATGAACAACTTAAGCAAGATATAACAAAGCATATGTGGGCACTTAAAGTAGACAACTAGAACATATGTACTAGTTAAATTCAAGTTTCAACTATTTGATTTCAGAACTTAGTTAGATTTATATTTACATTTGAACTAATGGCGCATTTGAATATTTTTCACTCCTTGAAGATGTGATATGTTGTTATTTTAAGTGTTGCAGTTTTTTAAAAAGCGAAACAAAGGTTTATAGATCAGGATTGGATAATGACTCATGTATCCGTGTCCACAAATAAATCTGAACCAACCCACAGACAAATAATGTGTCTATTTTAAGTGCCGACGCTGGAGATGCGCTAACCATATATGCCATGTGATGCACGAGCTCCCTTTTTTTTACTTTGCATCATGACAGGCACAATAACACTATATTGCACTCCCATAGTCTGTAAAAGGTCTCGCAAAAACATGTTCGTAAAAATCTGAAATAATTCATACATGTAACATGGGCCATAATCTATACACCTGCACATTTTGGTTACGAGACACGATCGATTCTTCCTTCTTTTATGAATACGGTATAAACGCAAGCATTGATATAAATGTGTATACATTCACCTCTATGAACGTACGCACATACATCTTATTTTTTTAACACCTTTCAAAGACTTGTCGAGCGTCTTTTTTCACTAAAAATATATTATCGAAAATTCTGAAGTAAGTTCAAAAATAATGTGAGCACGAGGACTCAAAACCTAAAAGGCTGGGATAGCACGGGTACTCTAACCATTCAACCAAGGATTGATTCGTCACGATCGATTCCTTGGGTTGAAATAATTCATACATGTCTGAAAAAGCAAGACATATATTCACCAAAACTGAATCTTGTTACCATTAGTTAGCATTCCCTCCTTGTTTCTTTACCTCTTGTGCTTGCCTCGTTGAGAGACCACAAACTCCACCAAGGCCCAATCACAAGCATCCACTTTCTTTTTGCTCATCTTCTCAAGGCCTCCAACGGTGGAGGCGGAATAAACTCCGGCCACTTTTTGCAGCCGCCCGGAATTTGATACTCCCCCGGTCCTCCCCTATATAGGCACGCCTCCTTCCACCTCCCTCCTTCGCCACTTTCCTGCCTTCCTCCATTGCTCGCCGTCCTAAGCCCAGCCGCTCAGGTAGGAGCACTAGAGCCGACATGATGGCGGAGGCGTGGATGAACGTGCTGCCGCCGCCGGCGCCCTACTTCGCCGGGCAGCCGTGCTGGGCCGTGCAGCAGGAGCGTCGCGGAGGCGGCGCTTGGACGCTGGAGGAGAACAAGGTGTTCGAGGAGGCGCTCGCGGCGATCGACCTGGACGCGCCGGACGGGTGGGAGATGGTCGCGCTGATGCTGCCCAGGAAGACGGTGGCCGACGTGGTGAACCACTACAGGGCCCTCGAGAACGACGTCGGGTTCATCGAGGCCGGGCTGGTCCCGTTCCCTCACTACGACAGCTCGTCCCCTTCGTCCGGGTTCACTCTGGACTGGGACGGCGGCAGCGCCGGCGCCGGCGGGTTCCGGCGCGGCTACTGCCTCAAGCGCGGGCGCGCCGACCAGGAGCGCAAGAAGGGCGTCCCGTGGACGGAGGAGGAGCACCGGTAAGCCGCCATCTTCGCGATCTTCTTGTGCTCCGATTGTTGGCGGTGGAAATTTGATCGTGTTCATGCGCTGCGTGCGTGCAGGCTGTTCTTGAAGGGGCTGAAGAAGTACGGGCGAGGGGACTGGAGGAACATCTCGCGCAACTACGTGACGAGCCGCACGCCGACGCAGGTGGCCAGCCACGCGCAGAAGTACTTCATCCGGCTCACCTCCGGCGGCAAGGACAACAAGCGCCGGTCCAGCATCCACGACATCACCACCGTCAACGTGCCCGACGAGGACGACCGCAACAGCCCCTCGGGGTCCCCGCCGTCCGCGGTCACCACCGCCGACACGAAGCCCTCGCCGTCGTTCGGCGGGCAAGGGCAACGGCACGCCTTCATGCCGCCGACGCTGCCAGTGGGGACGCTCGGCGGCGGCCATCCCTACGGCAACGTGAAGCTCGAGCACCAGAGCTCGTTCATGGACGGCGGCACAGTCCTCGACATCGACGACTCGCTCCTCCTGCAGATGCAATGCGGACAGCTGTGACGTCCCCTCTCGCCGCGGCGAATCCCGCCCGGAGGACAAAACAGCGGCGGCACCCATCACCATCATCGCATCCACGGCCGTGCTTGCCTCGAGAGCAGTCTGGTTGCAGAGCCGGCGTGCTTGTGTCTCGATCGACCGACACCCAGATGATGGCACCCAAGCGAAAACATGTGAGAGCGACACGGCGGTGCGGAGCGTGCAGGTCTGCGTCCATGGAGAAAGAAACCTCAAGAACCCATCGACGTGCCGCCCAGTGTACATAGAACCTCAACCTCCCACTGTACTGAAAAACAAAATCCGAAATAAGCCTTCGATGAAGCTCGTACTCCCGTGTGCGTGCTCCGGTCTCAAAATTGTTGGAACTTGGAAGTTTCGATTTGGCTAGGCTCTCTCGGCCGCCTGAAATCGTCCATGTGCTGCCGGCCTAGCCTGGCGCCCTGGCACCCGGGGCTTCTCATCAATGCTGATCTCGTTCCGTCCGTCGTCTCCGCCACGAAATATTGAATCCTCATCCTCCTGCGCAGGCCGGCCGGGCATAAACTAGTCCGCCTCGTGTTCCTTGCTCTCGCTCCTGCCTGCTGCCCGCCCATGCGCAGGTGTTGGCTCAGCTCAGGGCGCGCGCGCGCGCGCCACCTCTGGCTCCAGTTGGCCAGCTGCGGGGAGAGTATCAATTTGATTCGTCAATCAGCTCCACGAGAACTGCCTTGCCTTGCCTTGCGGAATGATGTAGTAGTGGCTGGCACGCTGCACGCAGCATCAATGCACTGTGGCACTACTACTACAGTACTACTACTACTACTAGCAGGGAGGGAATGAGTTGGAGGTCCACCCAGAGCAAGCCAAAGGCATCACATGCGCCAACAGCAACAGCAGCGAATCCCGTGTCCTTCTCGCTGTCGTCTCTACCCTTTTCGTCCCCTTCCTCCCTTCCCAGAGCGTGGAAAGCAATGTGAACTCGCACCGTTCGTTCATCAGTGGCGGTGGGCGCACGCTGTCGAGGGCACGGCCACGGCAGCAGCAGTGAGATTCACTCATTCGTGCAGGTGCCGGTCCCCGGAGCTCCAGTGGGACGCAGCGCTTGTCTGCCTGTTACGCGGTACGGTCTGGACGGGCTCTGGAGGCGGCTGCAGCGGCAGGGGAGGCTTCTGCGTGCCCGGCTGCGGCTGGACTGCCGTCGTCGGCGCCGGTGGCTGGATCGGGCGGTGCCCGTTGGCTCCTGGTGGTGGACTGGTGGCGCGTGACTCGGCGCTCTCTCGCGGGGGGAAGATTCATCTCCGTGACTTGTGTCACGTCGCTCTTTTAGCGAGCACCTGACCTGACCTGACCTGACCAGACCACTCGGCTTTCCTCCCCGACGAATCATTCGCCCTCGCCCAATTCCAGATCGCATTAGCCGGCTATAATAATACGCTGTCGAGCCGGCGAATGGGGTGCCTGGTCCGGCCACGACAGAGCCAGAAAAGCGGGACCTGAAAACTAAGTTAGTAGTAAGACTAGCTAGCTAAACCAAAACCTCATCATCAGCGTCGCAAAGCTCCGCATCAGAGAGAGCTGAGCCAGCCGTCTCTGAAGTCTGAACTGAATCCCACGGGGACGGGGTGGTTGGTGTCCCCTCTGCCGCTAACCATCTGGTTTTGTTTAGCGGCCGGCTGGCCGGCCTTTGCCGCTATGCCGCCGCCATCATGGCCTGCCCCCATGCCCAATACGACGTCCCTCCCGCTCCCAGTGCCGCGCGCACTGGCGCTGGCTCCAGCCACGCGCCGAGGGGCCAAAAGCAGCGCCCCGGCGCAGCGCAACTTGCGACTTTTGCGAGGCCGTGGGGCAAGCAAGATTCATGCAAATCCAACGCGGCCACGCAGGGCCGGTGAAGTGGGCGCCCCGTGTGCCCGCCGGCCTAGCTCAGTGCCTTTCCCTGCCCTCGCTTTCGCTCCCTGCTTTCCCATTTGTTTCGTTCCGCACCGTCTCCCTCCTCGGCCCGGCGAAGTGGCAGCGGTAACCAACCACCGTATGATGAGACGGTGAGTGCCGGCTGTTGCTGCTGCAGCTTCGCGTCCTGCTCCTCCAGCCGCTTTTGCTGCTCGTGCGAGGTGAAAGTGGCGGCGTCGCTTTCGGGTCTTTGTGTCCTCCATTCCCACTGGGCGCGGTGGTGACCGTGGAGGTCGACGGCCGGCATGGACGCCGCGCGCTTTCGGGCGTGTCGTGTCCGCGTTCCGCCTTTGTGCGAAATATTCAGATTCTGCAGCTGCAAATGGGTGACATAATTGAGGAGGAGTTGGAGGTCGAGCGCGCAGATTCCAGATTCCGGCTAGCCTTTGCCGCCCAGGACCACGACGATGTGCACGTCGCGATACCGACACCGGCGAAACCTATCATAGTCCCGGGGGGAAAGAGAAAGCTATGCGTTGTTAGAGTCTGCACTTCTGTTATTCTCAACAGCTCTTGCCATCAGCTTTTAACGTTACCTTTTATATGAATATATGTTTCATGCCAATTCTAATTCACTATATTCAACTTGACCAATAATAATGTTATTTATGCGGTAATCGAATTTACCAATAAAGGCAGCAGAAAATTCTTTGATCGGTATCACTCTCCGTAAAAGATAGCTGTATTTTTCTTCAGTTGAGGGCAGGGTGCACCGTGCGCCGTGCGCGTACCTGTGATCCAACTTTCAAGTACAAGAGTTAGATCATCTTGAGAAGATCCAACCAACTGCTGCACCTCCGCTGCACTTCACCGGTATGCTCGTCGTGGATTCATGGCTGATGCCTGGGCGGCTGAAGATTTGCATCCTTCACACCGGCTACTGTGGAGCAGCACAACCATTGAACTGGGCAAGTAGATGGTGCCCGTCAGGAAACCTAATAGTTGTTCAGGAAAAGGGCAATCAGAACACTGTCCATATGTCTCGACATAAAGTTGAAACAACTACGGAATAATGGAAGTGCACTGCTCAAGAACAAAGCATGGCGGCCACCAGCTAGTACGTATGCACAACGTCACAGCAACATTATTCTACTCAATTATCGCCGTTTCTGAACATGTTCGGTTCATGAACAATGGGAAATCTGTCGTCATATTCAGCATCTCCATGTACCAATGCCCCAATGCAACTGATCAACTGGCCTGAATAATGCAACGGATCAAGATGCCAGAAAAACTGTCATGTGGAAAGACCGAAAGAGGTAGTCAGTCATTCACACAGCCAGATGTCAGAGTAACCAGTCTAAAGATAATATGCTCCAACGATTAACGGGCATTAGTTTTCGCAAAAATAGACCTTTAGAAGTTACTAAGAGACATGAAAAAGAACCAGTTAAACATGCACGAGGAAAGAGTGAAACTAGCACGGTGAAGGTTACAGGTCTGAGGTATTGTCAAAAAATAAATAAATTAACAAACCTCGAGGGCTTCATTTTTTTTTAAACCGAGGCACAAGATTTGCCTCATCAATTAAAAAGGGGAATAGAGTTTGCAGTTATACAGGGTAACCGAAGGGCATGACAATTACTCATACGAAATTACAGCCCCTAGTTTCTTAGCGCCTGCTGCTACCCATAGTTTTGTTTCTGCGAGGATTGCCCTGAGAAGAACCGTGGGCGGCGCAAATTTGTGTCGAAATACCCTGGCGTTGCGCTCGTTCCAGACGGTCCAGGAGATGAGCATGGTGAGGGAGGCCATATCATTCCAACCCGGGCTCCGGCTACGAGTCCTCATATCCCACCAGTCCGCCATAGATGTGCCATTGGTGTGTGTTGATGTGATTAAGGCCTAGCTTACCGATGACGGATCGCCACAACCGCAAAGTGTACTGACATCCGATTCTTGATGCCTATTGCAGAGCTGGCAAGATCCAGAATTTTTCCATCCGCGCTTCTCCAAGCGGTCGGCCGTCCAAAGGTGGTCCTGTATGGCAAGCCAGGTGAAGAATTTTACCTTTGGGGGAGCCCAAGCCTTCCAAACCATGCGGTCCATGGGGAAAGAGTCAACCCCGGGAATTGGGCATTGTACGCGGAGGCCGCGGAGTAGATCCTGTCGTTCGCATGCTTCCATACGATATCATCGTGAGTATGTCCGTCCAGCTGTAAATCATGAAGGAGCATCCAAAGAGTGAAGAATTGACGGATGTGATCCACAGTGAAGGTTGAGAAGGGTTTTATGTTGAGGATCCATGCGCAATTCTTCAGGGCGTCCCGGACCTTTCAATTATTCTTTCTGGAGGCGTCAAAGAATAGCGGTGCAATATCTTTGGGCTTTCGCCCAAGCAGCCCCGGAGAGTCCCAGAATGGCGTCGATGCTCCATCATCGATGGTTATTGTAGTGGAGGCGTAGAAGAAATCACGGCCAGCCTACGTGCACGGGTTGCCGAGCCCCACCCAGGCTTGTTAGGCGCTTTCCATTCATACCAGAGCCACCTAAGGCGTAACGCCCGCGCAAATTTCTCCGTGTTGTGCACCCCAGGTCCCCATATTCCTTTGGTCTACAGACAAAATTCCAGTTAACTTTGCAGCTAGCGCCCGTTGTCCTTTTGATGCCGGTTCAGAGAAAAGCCCGTTCCAATTTGTTAAGGTTGTTGAGTGTGCCAGTCGACACCACTAGAGGCGTGATTGAGAAGATTGCTTGTGAGGAGATTACCGCCTTGACGAGTGCCGTGCGGCCAGTGGCCGTGATGTTTTGGCCATCCCATGTTGTCAGCTTGTTTGCCGCTTTGTCTTCGAGATATTGAAAATCTACCTTCCTTAACTGTCAGACCAAGAGCGGCAGGCCAAGGTATTTGATCGGGAAAGATGCCCGAACCGCCGGCATGCTCTGCAGGATGTGGTCGAGGGCTTCATGATAGCACAGAAGCAGCGTGATGCAAAGGCACAAGCACTAATGACAGTTTATGTCTTATAACACAAACTGAGGCTGGGAGAGACAGAGTGTATTCTGAGCTTATTTAGGAAAGGAATGCCGTGACACTTTAGTAAAAAAGAAAGAAATCAAACTCCCAGATTATGAAATTGGTTGCATTATAGAGAAGGGACCACTTAGCACTCCCATCATAGATTTAACATTGTTCACTACACCTGGTTGCCCTTTCAGCTAACAGAAATGCCAAAGGTCCAACGTTACATCAATTACAAGGATCTAACTTAAAGCAAGACTGGACCACGCACTGATCTCTACTATGACACTGACACAGAAAATTTTGGGAAGAAACATGCGTTGCCCATACTCCATAGTGTACCTGGCATTTTGTAACCTAAATCCAAAAGAGCAAATGTCGTTTTGTATTTATCATCATCGCTTAGGTTTCTTTGTTTTGTATTTATCATCATCGCTTAGGTTTCTTTTCTCCATAGTGTATCTGACATTTTGTAAAGATGCCAGAAAAATTGTCATGTCTCTTAAATTGTGATCCAAATTCTACCGTATTAGACTAGACGTAGTACAAACGGTGTGGGCCTTTGCGTTGGTACCGACGCGTACGAGTGCAACTCGTTTACTTGTCCTTCAAGGACTCTCATGTATTGCCCCTCATATATACTCCATGTAGTCGCACCTAAAGACGGCATGTCGTCTCGTGCTTGTAATACTCCCCCCTCATAGTGATTGCGACTTCGTGTGTCCGTGGTTTTCTCCCGCAAGGGTTTCCACGTAAAAATCCATGTCTCTCGTGTCTCGTTGATCTCGTTTTATCTAACAAGTGGTATTTGCTAAATCTACCCGAGAGCTACCAGGTGCTATTTATCCTATTCCGTTTCATTCGCATATTAATTCTATCAAGAATTTTCTGCCGGCTTGTACTACTTTGTGTACACAGATTTATCTACTCATGGCATCCATGAAGTACGATCTTCCGCTGCTGGACCGTGACACAAGGTTTACCCTATGGCAAGTCAAGACGCGGGCGTTGTTGGCGCAGGCCGACTATGATGATGCACTGGATAATTTTGGGAAGAATAGAATTGAGGATTGGACTGCTGAGGAGAAAAGAAGGGATCGTAAGGCTTTGTCACAAATTCAACTCCATTTGCATAATAATATTTTGCAGGAAGTTTTGAGCGAGAAAACTGCCGCCGCTCTATGGTTAAAGGTGGAAGAGATTTGCATGACAAAAGATCTCACCAGCAAAAGTAAGAACGACCAGAGGGGCCGGTCGCAATCCAGAGACAAGAAGCAGTCTTGCAGATATTGCAAGAGAGACGGGCATGACATCTGAGAATGTTTCAAGTTGCAGAACAAGGAAAAGAGGAATGGTACGTATAAACCGAAAGGTAACAAACAAGGTGAAAAATCTGCTAATGTTGCCCGTGATGATAGTTCCGATGATGCTCTTGTTGTTATTGCTGGATGTGCTGAGACCAATGATGAGTGGGTACTTGACACTGCGTGTACTTTTCATATGTGCCCGCATAGAGATTGGTTTACTACTTTTGATTCTACTACTGCTGCTGGTTCCGTTTTGGGTTTTGATAATTCACCATGCAAGATTGAAGGCATAGGTTCCATTCGAATCAAAATGTTTGATGGCACAATCAGAACTTTGACAGATGTTCGGTATATTCCGAAGATGAAGAGAAATCTTATCTCTGTGAGTGCCCTTGATGCAAAGGGCTACAAGTATTCAGGTGGAGATAGCGTTTTGAAGGTCACCAAAGATTCTCTCATTGTGATGAAAGGTGACTTAAGTTTGATCAATGGTCTTTATTACCTTCGAGGTTCTACCGTTTCAGGTAACGCTACTCCGGTTATTTCAAAGAATTCTGATTGTGATGCTTCTAACCTTTGGCATATGCGTCTTGGACATATGAGTGAACTTTGTTTGGTAGAGTTAAATAAGAGAGGTCTTCTTAAAGGATATGAAACTGGTAAATTGAAATTTTGTGAGCATTGTATCTTCGGCAAGCACAAGAGGGTGAAGTTCAACACTTCGACTCATACAACTGAAGGTATTCTTGATTATGTGCATTATGATTTATGGGGACCATCGCAAAAAAGTCACTAGGTGGTGCTAGTTACATGTTGACTATTATTGATGATTATTCGAGAAAGGTTTGGCCTTATTTCTTGAAGCATAAATGGCAAGCTTTCTCAACTTTTAAGGAGTGGAAGATTATGATTGAGAGACAAACTGAAAAGAAGGTAAAAATACTTCACACTGATAATGGTATGGAATTCTGTTCTAAGCAATTTGGGAATTATTGCAAGTCTGAAGGCATTGTCAGACACCACACCGTTCCTTATACTCCTCAACAAAACGATGTTGCTGAGCGTATGAACAGGACCATTATTTCCAGAGCCCATTGCATGTTGTCCAATGCAGGTTTGCATAGGCGTTTTTGGGCTGAGGCCGCTTCCACTGCTTGTGATCTCATCAACCGTTCACCATCTATTCCTCTTAATAAGAAAACTCCAATTGAGGTATGGTCTGGTTCACCTGCTGATTATTCACAGTTGAGAGTTTTTGGTTGCACTGCTTATGCTCATGTTGATAATGGAAAGTTGGAGCCTAGGGCTGTTAAGTGCATCTTTCTTGGTTATAAATCTGGTGTTAAAGGTTTTAAATTGTGGAATCCTGAAACACAAAAGATTGTTATTAGCTGGAATGTTATCTTTAATGAATCTGCTATGTTACATGATGTTGCATCTACTAATGTTCCAATTGAGAGTGAACAACAGCCTACTGTTCAGGTGGAGCATGTTATCGATTCAGGTGATATTTCCGATAAGGAAAATGTTGATGCACATGATGAACCTGTCTTTGATGATGAACATGTCACTCCAAATCAGCCTATTGTTCCACCCGGTTGGAATCTCGCACGTGACAGAGTTAGGCGGGGTATTAATGCACCTGAAAGGTTAATTGAGGAGTGCAATATTGTTTCTTTTGCTTTATCTGTTGGAGAAGAAATTGAAGGTAATGCTGAGCCTTCTTCATATTCCGAGGCTATTATTTCTGGTGATAGTAATAAGTGGATGACTGCTATGCATGATGAGATGGAATCACTTGAAAAGAATGGCACTTGGGATTTAGTAAGATTACCTAGAGAGAAGAAACCTATTCGTTGCAAGTGGGTTTTCAAAATAAAGGAAGGTGTTTCTCCTAATGATGAGGCAAGATATAAAGCAAGGTTGGTTGCTAAAGGTTATAGCCAAATTCCAGGTATTGACTATAACAAAGTCTTTTCTCCTGTTGTGAAGCATAGCTCTATTTGCACTTTACTTAGTATTGTTGGCATGAATGATTTTGAGCTTGAACAATTGGATGTTAAAACTGCATTCTTACATGGAGAATTAGAAGAGGATATTTATATGGAACAACCTGAAGGTTTTGTTATTTCTGGAAAAGAAAAGCTTGTCTGTAAGTTAAAGAAATCTCTTTATGGATTGAAGCAATCCTCTCGACAGTGGTACATGAGATTTGACACCTTTATGCTCTCTCAAGGTTTCAAACGGTCTAATTATGATAGCTGTGTTTACTTGAAAACTGTCAATGGTTCAACTATTTATTTGCTCCTTTATGTTGATGATATGTTAATTGCTGCTAAGAGCATGTCAGAGATTGATGAACTAAAGAAGCAATTGAGTAATGAATTTGAGATGAAGGATTTGGGTGCAGCAAAGAAAATACTTGGCATGGAAATATCCAGAGATAGACCGTCTGGAAAATTATATCTCAGTGAGAAGGGATATATTGATAAAGTTCTTCGTCGTTTTAATACGCATAATGCCAAGCCAGTAAGTACTCCGTTAGCTGCACACTTCAAATTATCATCAGCCTTATGTCCTGAGTCAGATGCAGATATTGAGTACATGTCTAGAGTTCCCTATTCGAGTGCAGTTGGTTCACTTATGTATGCCATGGTTTGTTCTCGTCCGGATTTATCTTATGCACTGAGTGTTGTTAGTAGATACATGGCTAATCCTCGAAAAGAGCATTGGAATGCAGTTCAGTGGATTTTCAGATACCTGCGAGGTACTTCTAATGCTTATTTACAGTTTGGGAAAACTGGAGATGGACTTGTTGGTTTTGTTGATTCTGATTTTGCTGGTGATTTGGATAAGAGAAGATCGCTCACAGGTTACGTTTTCACCATTGGTGGTTGTGCTGTGAGTTGGAGAGCAACTTTGCAGTCTATTGTGGCTTGTTCCACTACTGATGTCGAGTATATGGCTATTTCTGAGGCATGTAAAGAAGCTATCTAGTTGAGAGGTTTGTACACTGAGCTTTGTGGAGATTCATCTTGCCCTATCATATTTTCTGACAGTCAAAGTGCTATATATCTTACAAAGAATCCAATGTATCACGAGAGAACAAAACACATTGATGTTAGATTTCACTATGTTCGAGATGTTGTTGCTAAAGGTGATTTGAAGGTATCCAAGATAAGTACTCATGATAATCAAGCTGATATGATGACAAAGCCAGTTCCTACTAATAAGTTTGAGCTTTGCTCAGGCTTAGTTGGTATTTCTCACTAGTCCTATGGATTTTGACGCACAAGGTGTTTAAGCTGATTTGGATGGAGTTATTCACTTTCTTCGTGACTACTGGAGGGAATTTGGCTCAAGGTGGAGATTGTTAAATTGTGATTTAAATTCTACCGTATTGGACTACACGTAGTACAAACGGTGTGGGCCTTTGCGTTGGTACCGACGCGTACGAGTACAACTCGTTTACTTGTCCTCCAAGGACTTTCATGTATTGCCCCTCATATATACTCCATGTAGTAGCACCTAAAGACGGCCTGTCGTCTCGTGCTTGTAATACTCCCCCTCATAGTGATTGCGACTTCGTGCGTCCATGGTTTTCTCCCGCAAGGGTTTCCACGTAAAAATCCGTGTCTCTCATGTCTCGTTGATCTCGTTTTATCTAACAATGTCGAAAGAGGTAGTCAATCAGTCCCACAGCCAGATGTCAGAGTAACCAGTCTGAAGCTAAGGACGTGTATATGCTCCAACAATTAACGGGCATTAGTTTTTGCAAAAATAGACGTTTAGAAGTTAGTAAGAGATATGCAAAAGAACGAGTTAAACATGCACGTTGAAGGTTACAAGTCTGATGTCTTGATGAAAAACTAAGAAGTAGGGCTATAGAGGGGACTGGGAGGTATTTACTAGCAAATTTTGTCAAAATATATGGAGTAATAAACCACGAGGATTTATGTTTTCCGTTACCCTGAATATGTCAATATTGGTAAGTGGGCGTAGAACATTGAGTTTTGTGTTCACCAACACCAAAAGAGACAGCTCCAGGAACATTTCATGATAGCAAGGAAGCAGCGTGTGCAAAACTATGATAAAGAAAAGTAGAAAACAAAGGCACAAGCAGTCAAGCACTAGTGCAGTTTGTTTCTTATAGCACAAACTGAGGCTGGGACAAATAGTGTGTTCCAAGAATAATTTAGGAAATTATGTCGCAACCCTTGTAAAAAAAAGAAAGCAAAACTCACAGATTATGAAATTCCTGGTATTATAGGGAAAGGACCACTTAGCACTCCCATCATAGATTTAACATTGTTCACTACACCTGGTTGCCCTTTCAGCTAACAGAAATGCCAAAGTTCCAACATTACATCAATTACAAGGATCTAACTTTTAAGCAAGACTGGACCACACACTAACCTCTACTGTGACATTGACATATAAAATTTTATGATACCCCCAAAAAGCAAGCATTGTTTTGAATTGATCATTACTGCTTAGCTTAGTTTTCGTCAATTTTGCTTGCTATGAGAAGGATGTCCAAGTAAGGGATCATTTCCGAGACCTATAGAGACTAGAGTGACTAGAGTGACTAGTGAGAAATGAAAGGGGTCATTTTCATACAATTGATGGCTCCATCTTTTTTCTTTTTGTTAAGCTTGAATAGTTTCATAACTTCTTTTGTCCCATTGGAATAGATGAGAGCAAAAAGATCGCACTAATAGCTCGCGTTTCTGAATAGCAGGTTGACCGAACTCTCCTAGTAAGCCTTTTTCAGCAGATCAAATATTTGAAGTGACAATCCAGAATTTTCATTCACTCTTTGTCTGCAACTATGCGTAGATGGGCTCAACTGTTGTCAAATTTAAGACAGAGCTATGTGGTTCTGTTGAAGCAATACTCTGCACATCACATTGTTGTTGCATTTCATCAGCTATAATTGCAGGAATAACATTTCACAGCTTTGTGCATCTTTCCATGTGATTCTCCCCAGCAATTTGCTGATAACAGCGCACTTTACTGAATTACCTGGTGCTACGTACCATCATGCTAGGATATATTACTCTACCATGAGGATCTCAAAGTTCGCTGAGCTACTGCCTGAGCAGTGGTATTCACTTGCATTTTGCAACCAATCTATGCTCCTTCCAAACAAAGCTTGGACTATAATTGCAAGAAGTTGCTGGGTGAGATCTTAGCACCTCATGTTAGTTTATCTAGTGAGCGTTCTTGTTTTCTACCTGGTTTGGACTTAACGCTCTCGAACCCAACTCTATCCATGGTTGCAGATAAACAGTCTCACCCAAAACTGACAGAGTAGTATGAAAAGCTCAGAAAGAATGCCGTGGGAGTTATAGTATTGGTAACAGTATAACTTTATGCAAGAAGTTCCTCGTTGGCGTTTATCTTTTTTTCACTGTTCAATCAATAGAAATATATTGGAACCAGTTTGCTTTATCTTCTGTGTATGTTCGATTTTGATCCCTTCTCAGCATGTCTGCATTTCATATCCAGCAGACTAAATGATTATACTTAGAATTTCAAGTATTTATCAGTAAGCATTCAGTTGGGTCAGAGTCAAACAATAATTCATTATTTGAAACCTCTACATGCATACAAAACCAACGCACCTTTACTTACATCCGGCAAAACCAGCAATAGCGGTACATGAACAGGACAAAGAAATATATCATGCTCTGCATTTTGAAGGAAAAACTGTGGTGCGATTCTGGTTCGAAAGGCAACACACATGTTGATGTTGAAACTTGAAAACATCTAAAGAATATCCCCTTTAGTTAAGCATATCCAGCACCCTGGTGATTGTGATTACGTAGCACAAACCGCAGACACATTTTATCAAACAGGTTGCGGACAAAGATCTCATCACACCGCCGGAGCGCCAGATCGGAGCCAAGGCATCAACTCAAGCAATGACATACCTCAGGCGAACCCCGACATTGGCTCTGCAGGTTAGCGGCGACGGTCATAAACGGATGCATGACGTCAATGATCCGTGCCTACGATGACGACTAAATTTACCGGTAGCAGCATTACCTTGTGGACAGACATGTGACATGTCTAGTAGAGATGGATCACAAATGGGCAATGAAATAGTTCAAGATCAAAGGTCACGCTTGAAATCTCTTGTGCAGTCACAAAGTGCAGCATTCTGCGTACCCACAACGAATGCAAAGTCTCCCAACAAAACCTTCCAAATATGCTCAATCAATCGACTGCTCATTAATGTGTGTAGAACTTAGATTGCTCTGCAACAACCGCAGGTGAGCCTGTAGTAAGTACAGAGTTGATTGATATGAACATCTACAAGTTCAGATAGGAACGGAGGAAGACAGAGAACTGGATGCGTTTTTCTTCTTGGCCTTGCTTAGAGCATCTCTATTAGACCCCTTAAAAATATACCCTTAAGAACCCGTATAAAAGGCACTGTAAACCATATTTACGCTATGAAATTGGTGAAATTGTTTCATACAAAGCAGACCTTGTAAATAAAACTGTATCCAACTATGGCTTTTTTTTCTCCCATCCCGGCAAGCCGTCTCCGGCCCCGGCTAGCCCCGGCGCCGCCAGTTCCGGCCAGGTATGCAGTGGAGGAGCCCTGCGCCGCCCGCCCTGACTATGCACTTTCTGTCGCGTCCGTTCGTCTTTGATTGAGCTCGACACTGCCCGTCGCCGTGCGCGCGCTCCCCGTCGTGGTCGCGTGCTCCCCCACCCCGCCCCGCTCTTCTCTGGTGCCGCCCATCCCGATTCGGGCCGCTGGTGGCCTCCTCCGCCCTGCCTTGGACGGCCTTGCCTTGGTAGTGGAGCCGAGCCGGCTGCAATTCGGACCCGCGGTGGCAAATTCCGGCTTGCTGCAGCTTCTTCCGACGTGCGGCGACGAATTCTGATGGGTTCTGGATAGATTCCGACCAGTTCCGTGACAGCGCGTCTCCTCCGACCAGGTTTGACCGGTTTACGGGTTAAACTGTATACTACCATCAAAATTGTACATATAAAGTTTTCGCGGATGGATTTACCATGCCCCTTAAAACACTGAAGGGCCGAACAAGTTTTACATGGTGTACTAGGCGTCGTTTTTCCGACGAAAACTGTAAACACTCTTTTTTTATGGGTTTGACCATTTTAAGGGATGTGTTAGAGATGCTCTTAGGAGCTGACGGTGACCTGAGATGATCATCGTAAGGTAGGCCTTGCGTGTCAGGTATGTTGGCACCCCGTCATTTTGTGACGAGGCTTGCGAAGCCTTAAGAGCATCTCCAATAGCTTGTCTATATGAACGTCTATACTTGTTTTTCACGGCATGTGCCCAAACCAGGCGTCCAACAACTTATCTATATGGTCGTCCAAACATGCACATCATCTAAATCGATCTCGACATTTTCCATGACTAGACAATGTGAAGGCGTGGTCCAAAATCAGGTGCAACCATGATTTCTTCCTCTCCTCAACGGCGGCCCACCTGTCATGGTCCCTGTATATAGATGTTCTGATGCAAAACTGGACGTGTATATAAGGATTTTTTTTACCATTATCTATATGAATATGTAGACATTCAAATATAGACGTGATGTTAGAGATGCTCTGAACTCCCATTCCCTTGCTTGGTGATTGAAAGGGATTTCTAGTGAGAATTTGAACATGGAAAAAGAATCACGGTTGAACATATTTTAGTTAGTTAAACACGGCAGCTCTGACCTTGTTAAGTATATGCAATACAAACTAATATACGATAGGAATTATCAGACTTGCACTCCTAATAATGAAAAAGAGTTTCTCCCGCTTTGTATTACAAAGCAACCAACCACAACATATGACGATAAGTGCTGGGGCGGAAACAACTCAGTCACGTTGAAAAGAAATAAAAAAAAATACAAAAGAAACAAATGACGACACTAGCGGATTGACATAAAACACAAAAGACTCGCGACCGCTGCGACAACCAAGAGTCTTCCACCAAGCTCCAAACTCCGAAGCGCCGGTACCCATCAACACCTCCAAGAAGGAATGCGACAATGACGACGCTGCTGCCAAAGGTTTTCCCCCGGTACGCGACGAGGCGCGAGGAAGGGTAGCCCCGACGCCTTCCAGGAAGGTTCGGCGGCACCCAAGGTCGTCACCGCGTCAGTGGCGGCCAGGCCGACAGGGGTTTCCCCCGATCCCGACCAGCACCTCGGGCCCTCCGGAGCCTGCCGCGAAACCAACCGACACCCTGCACCAACACGGTCTTGAGGCCCCTGCGCCGTCTCACCACGGCACCATAAGGAGAAGCCTGCACAACGATGAAGAGGAGCCGGGAGAAGGAGCAGCAGCACCATCGGCCCACGAGAGCGCTCAACCTCCACCATCAATGATGGTAGCCGACCGGACAGAATAGCAGAAGCATACCAGACCTGTGGCCCACAGGCCCAGCTGAGACCCCCCTCCCCCCCATAAAGTTCCCGCCATCATGCTGCAACAGGCGCCGTCGGCAACGCTGCCCCTTGTCCAAGCTTCTTCGCCTCACCACCATGCAGAAGACACCACAGCCATGCCGGGAGAAACTCCCGCAGATCTCTTGCGCAAGTGCCTCTTGAGAATCGCCACAACAACAATAGGGATTTCAGATAAGTAGAAGTTCGATGATGGTGATGGCACCTAGAAGAAGGGCATGTTGGAGTTGTGACACATGAAACATGCACATGCGGTGGACAAAAGGTGCCTGGGAAGCTAGTATGACCCGAAACCCATAGTGACGAAAGGAGAGCTTGTGACAAGCACGCTAAACAATTGAAATTCGAATATATGGATATGTCTTGAGAAACACTAAGTTGTTGAGAACAAAGGTGTCGATGGGTGTTCTTCTTGTCCACCTTACTTTTCATGTACTAACAAGCACGGTGTAGTTTAGCTGTAACCGATTCTGTATGACCATGCATTCCTTGAGGCACGATACCAAAGCACGAACGAACATGTGCTCAATATGCTCAATATTATGTAATTTCCTAGTGGGGTGAGGCTAATGCTAGTAGCTCTAGCACTTAGGGTATGAATGCATGAAACAAAGAAAACTGATATTTAGCCACTAATTAGTGTGCTCAATACGTCAGTCAAATTGAGGGTGATTGCCTGAACTCATGCGCAACTTAGAACTGCATCCTTGAACCTTTTTTTTGAGAAGTCACTAGTGAAAACCGGATCCCTGTCACAGGCAATCGATCATGTGAATCCATGGAGCTTATAATGTTTTCATGAGGTTCGGATAGTTGGCGCTATCCTACTCCACATTGATGGACGTTCAAACACAAAGTTGTATAAGCACAAAGATCTTAGAGGCATCATCCATAAAGCACATGCCCACCTATTCCATCATGGCTTGCTACCACGAAGCTTATAACGTTTTCATGAGGTTCGGATAGTTGGCGCTATCCTACTCATTGATGGACGTTCAAACACAAAGTTTTATAAGCACAAAGATCTTAGAGGCATCACCCATAAAGTACATGCCCACCTATTCCATCATGACTTGCTACCACGAAGCTTATAACGTTTTCATGAGGTTCGAATAGTTGGCGCTATCCTACTCCTCATTGATGGACGTTCAAACACAAAGTTTTATAAGCACAAAGATCTTAGAGGCATCACCCATAAAGCACATGCCCACCTATTCCATCATGGCTTGCTACCACGAAGACCAAAGCCTCACTCAAGGGTTGATATTGCATGAAAAAGGAGATCCCCAATCTTGTACAAAGTCCTCTTTCCTTTAAATTATCTTGAAGGCTCTCGAATGACTTATAAATTTCTAGGAGGTGCACAATAAAGAGTAATAAGCAAAAAAGAAGAAGAGTATTTTGGATGTATTCCTCAAAACATCTTGAATGAAACTCTCTTAAGAACCCATAGGACCTCTCTCACACAAATATGGGCTTGGAGCAAAGAGAGAGATGAACACAAACTAAGGAGTTCAAGAAAGAGAGGAGGTTGTCCTTCAAGCACACAAATGAATTCCTCTCGGGATCTCACAAAGACTCACATGAAGTGTGTGACTTGTCTCGAACCGGCTTACCCGCTTAAGAAGTGAGCTAATATGATTATTACTTAGGAAAAGGTAACTAGCCCATAAGTGTCAGGAGATAAATCCTCGATACTACACACATTCAAAACTTGAATGTTCAAAAGGGAAACACACGTTTCTGGAAGCGTGCAGCACCTCAGATGTATCAGGTTTACTAGTAAGCCTCTAAAAATCCCAAATACAAAGAGATGTGAGATACAACAATCTCAAAGGCACTAGACCAAAAAGGTAGCACTATTCCGTGGAAGATAGAACAAGCTCGAAAGTAGCATACAAAGGCTCTCAGAGGTATGATAACTCTCAAAGCCATGAATTATTCTAGCACTTCCAAATTATGGTGTGGGGGTACTCAGTGTCAAACAACATAGGAGCAAATACATAGGCTTACTATTCTCCCAAGTTATGTATGTTATTTACACGAACTTCTATGCACTTTAATGTCTACTTTGCTAGATATCAAGTTGGTATGTGTATGTTATTTTTTAGAGGCAAGTCAAATTCAGGTGTAAAGTAAATATTTAAGTAAATAAAATATTGTGAGTTTGTGCCGGTTGTGAAGGTAATAGTGGTATCCCATTAAGGCAAGATTACAACACAACTCACTATTTTGTGATGAATTGTTTGTCCTTCTTATAGTGGAAAAAGTATAAAGCAACGCAAAAGATGCATCTAAATTTCCCACCTATATTATTTCTCTCCAATATTACATCAAAATATTCCCAAAAACATGGGCAAACAAGGCATTGTGTAATATAGACTTTGTGTTTGCCTCCATAAATGAAGCTCATGTTTATTTCTAAGGTGGAGCCTAATCATCCATGTTGCAAAACCATGGACCTTGTGTGCAATTATGATTGACTATCAACAGGAATACGCAAATAATGAAAATATTAAGTTAAATGATATGTTCCCAATATATCTATAATTTAAAATTTTCATTATGTTATCTTTTATCAAATTATCAAAAAAATCTATTTATTTTCTTTAACCTACAAATAATTTTCCAAAAAGGCATAATTGCATGCCTAAGTCTTGTAATGCAGAAAGCTTCCCAAACTCGAAAAATATAGAAAAACAATTAGGCCTCAATATTTTCTGGGGTCAAGAGGGCAGGAAACTAGGGGATCAAAGAGGCTCCACACACCTTGGCCACACCCCTAGCCATGGGACGTGTAGGGGAGGGAATGTGATGATCTCTCCTCCAAGCCACCATAGTCACAAAATATTAGAGGAGAAATCGTTGTCTCGCCTACGTAGAAGGTCAAGGAAAAACAAGAAGTAGGACCACAGAGCATCCATCTCTGTCCTGGCACCACCAGAACATCGTCGTGGCAAGCGACATAATGGACATTGCCTCCACCGCCATCTTCATCGCCATATTATTCTTTAGTACTTAGGACTTTCCATCACTAAACCTGTGTAACCCGTAGCAAAATTTATGTCTCGTGCTGCAAATTATTTCCCCATTATTGCAACTTCACCTTGATGTCTCAGTAATAACTTGTTCTTGCATTGATGATATAGTATAGAGATTGGTTGCACAATTACATGTTGATTTCTATGATATCATTTCCGGCCTTCGTACCAATGCAGACTTACATTAGTGAACACATAAGTGTGTAGTGTGGTATAATGAATCTATGAGGGAATGCATGAGTGACAGGATACCATTCCCTGAGGCTTGAAGACCCTGATCTTAAAGCTATGGCCGAGTTTACCTTAATAATTCTCGATGTATCCAGATGCATGTTGGAAGCTCAATCATAAGTACATCCAAGTCAATGGATTTTGCAATATGTAATCTTAGGCTCCACACGAGAAAAAAAAACACAAGCAACTCTTATGGAAGGAAACACAAATTGACTTGTCTACCCAAGTTGCGAGAGTACTTTGAGGTGACATTGGAGAATGTTGAAATGCATCTTTTGCGTTGCATTCATAATTTACATAATCTACAAGAAAGACAACTAC
The DNA here is from genome assembly GCF_904849725.1 of Hordeum vulgare subsp. vulgare. Lineage (NCBI taxonomy): Eukaryota > Viridiplantae > Streptophyta > Magnoliopsida > Poales > Poaceae > Hordeum > Hordeum vulgare. The sequence continues at coordinate 545,606,510 of NC_058520.1, forward strand.
TTTATCATATCGGTCAGAGACACACACGTCCTACGCACATACCCGCTAGTGCCTATCTATAGTCTAGCACCGCATTTAAGTTAAATGCATAAAACCACCACATTAGCGGCATATATATATCGTAAAACCACCACTTTACAATACATGACACTTTGCACTCCGACAGAATTTTGATAGTAGCAAAAAACACAGAACTAAAAATCAAGTATGTTTTGACGTGGTCAATCGCGCGCTGACCGACATCGGTGGACGCCGCCGTGCTAACGGCCATTGGGGCCGAGCTGGTTGGCCCATTCCCTAAGGGGAAACGTCGTCGTTCCCATCCTATCCTCTTGCGCACTCTCTCACTCACTCACTCCCTCCGCCTCGCTCCCCTTTGCGCCCCACCGCCTAACCTCGCCCCCACCGCCGCAATGGCCTCGTGGAGAGATATGGAAGACAACAAAGAGGAGGAGGAAGAGCAGACCTACACCGGGATGGACGTGGATGGCTCGGTATGTATACACTGCTTTCAGTTAGGGTTAGGGTTTGACAAGTTTAACATGCAGAGTGTGCCATTTTTAGATCCTCCATTCTATACCTCAGCTTTGTGGATTGGCTAAGGCATATTTTCAATGCAGGAGAATCCTGATACTACTATTGGCTCTTCCTTATGTGGAATGGTGACTAGTCCAGAGATCAAATGCAAACTTTAGCAGTTTAGGGGTAGGAAATGTGTTGCTTTCGATAGTGGCAATTGAATATATATGGGTTTACTAAATATTGTTTACTGAATTTGGTAGTCTTAGTAGTAATTTGCTATTGTTAATGAATTGCAACTACCAATTGTATCATAGTTTGAACTAATTTGGTACTTTTAACTGAATTACAATTTCTGATGTCAACTGAATTTGTGCTACTTGTAAATTGCGTTTGGACTTTCCCATGAGAAGAGGGGATATGCAGCATAGTAGAGATAAGTATTTCCCTTAGGAGAACCAAGGTTATCAAACCAATAGGAGAACAATACAAACTCTCGTCGTCACCACCGACACACAAAGAACCAAACACTTGCACCCAACATGGGCAAGAGGGTTGTCAAGCCCCTTGAACTCGTTACTTGCAAGGATTAAGTGGTGATAGATAGATAATATAACTATAGAGTAAAATAACAAAAGATAAATGGAGAAATATTTTTACGGTTTTAGTAATATATTTTGTGCAGACCCACGGTCCATAGTTTTTGCTAGAGGCTTCTCTCTCGAAGATATCATACGATGGGTAAACAAACTACTGTTGGGAAATTGGTAGAATATTGCATAGTTATCAAATATTTATTCAAAACAATGATCATATATATGCCAGGCCCGAAGGGCGTGATCACCATCACAGGCAATCGACAGCGGGCTGAAGAGTGTCTGCAGCAGGGATCAAGAATCGTCGACGAGCAGATGGCCGTCCTCGAGCTGGACGAGTACAAGAGAACAGTCGACCCCGCCGACCTGATGCGCTCTAAAAAGCTGGCTTCAGAGTCGGCATTTCAGTTGGCGGGAGAGACGAAGAAGGTCAGCATCCACCCGACGGACGCCACTGCTGCCCCGACGAACATCTCCACCACCCTCGATCCTAAATAGGAAGCCGAGCTCACCCAATTCCTCAGTGAGAACTGGGACATCTTCGCATGGAAACCCTCTGACATGCCAGGTGTACCCAGGGAGTTGGCTGAGCACCGATTGCACGTGGATTCCATGGCTCGGCCTGTCCGAGAACGCATGCGCCGGTCCGCCACGCACAAGAGGAAGGCAATCGGGGAAGAGGTGGCCAAGCTGCTGGCAGCCAACTTCATTCGCGAGGTTCACCACTCCGAGTGGCTCGTCAATGTCGTCATGGTGCCCAAGAAGGACAAGTCGCTCCGAATGTGCATCGACTTCAAGCATCTCAATAAGGTCTGCCCGAAAGACCATTTTCCGCTCCCCCGCATAGATCAAATTGTCGATTCGACTGTGGGTTGCGAGCGTGTGTCATTTCTCGATGCCTACTCGGGCTATCATCAGATCCGTCTGTATGGTCCCGATGAGTTAAAGACAGCCTTCATCACCCCATTCGGGTGCTTCTGCTACATCACTATGCCTTTCGGTCTGAAGAATGCAGGAGCTACCTTTATGCGCATGATCCAAAAATGTCTCCTCGACCAGATCGGTCGCAATGTGGAGGCATATATGGATGATATCGTAGTCAAGTCACGCAAAGGTTCCGACCTGCTGATTGACTTGGCAGAAACATTCGCCAACCTTCGTAGGTACGATATCAAGCTCAACCCAGCCAAATGTTCATTCGGTGTTCCCAGTGGAAAGTTACTCGGTTTCTTCGTTTCCGAACGAGGATCGACGTCAACCCCGAAAAGATCGGGACCATCGTCCGAATGGAGAGGCCGGTCAGAATACACGATGTTCAACGGCTCACAGATTGCCTAGCGGCTTTGAGCAGGTTCATCAATCGACTCGGCGAAAAAGCACTTCCTCTGTACCGACTCATGAAGAAATCAGATACCTTCGAGTGGACACACGAAGCCCAAGTCGCATTCGACGACCTCAAAGTCCTACTTTCCACCCACCCGGTTCTTACTGCTCCGCTCAGTAAAGAGCCCCTTCTTCTATATATCGCGGCTACAAATCAAGTTGTCAGTACTATTCTTACAGTCGAGCAAGAAGAAGAAGGCAAAGCATACAAAGTTCAGCGGCCAGTGTACTACGTCTCCGAAGTCCTGACTCCTTCCAAGCAGAGGTATCCCCATTATCAAAAACTTATCTATGGGATCTATATGACTGCAAAGAAGGTGGCTCATTATTTCCAAGACCACTCGGTATCTGTCGTTTCTGATGCTCCGTTGTCGGAAATTCTCCACAATCGAGACGCATCAGGCCGAGTGGCGAAGTGGGCAATGGAGATGCTGTACTGTGACATCAAGTTCGAGGCCAAGAAAGTTATTAAGTCTCAAGCCCTGGCTGACTTTATAGCAGAATGGGTAGAACAACAGCAACCGACCCACATCTACTCGGCTCATTGGACAATGTTCTTCGATGGGTCTAAGATGTTGAATGGCTCCGGCGCTGGTGTTGTGATCATATCACCAAAGGGCGACAAGCTCAAGTACGTGCTGCAGATACACTTTGATTCCTCCAACAACGAGGCAGAATATGAAGCTCTCCTCTACGGATTGCGTATGGCCATCTCACTCGGCGTCCGTCGCTTGATGGTCTACGGCGATTCGGATTTGGTGGTCAATCAAGTGATGAAAGAGTGGGACGTCAGGAACCCCACCATGACCACATACTTCAATGCAGTGAGGAAGCTGGAGAAGAAGTTTGAAGGTCTAGAGCTCCACCATGTTCCAAGACTGAAGAACCAAGCAGCTGACGAGTTAGCAAAACTCGGATCCACTCGGAGACCAGTCCCGAGTGACGTCTGCCTCGAGCACCTCCACCTCCCTTCAGTCAAAGAAGGTCCTTTCACAGAGGAACCGGTACAACCAAAGAGTTCTACAGATCCAACTGAAGTCGATTTACCTGCTGTGGTTGATCTGGTCATGGAGATTCTGGCTGTCATTCCCGATTGGACTGTGCCGATCATGGCATATATCTTGAGGCAAGAACTTCCAAAAGACGAAGTACAAGCTAGGCAGATAGTCCGCAGGCCGAAGTCATTCACTGTCATTGATGGCCAATTGTACAAGGAAAGCGTCTCGGGTGTTCTTCAACGATGCGTCTCTCCAGAAGAGGGGCAGCTGATTCTGGAGGATATTCACTCGGGAACCTGCGGTCATCACGCTTCTTCGAGAGCAATCGTAGCCAAGGCATTCAGGGCTGGCTTCTTTTGGCTGCAGGCTAACGAGATGGCTAAGGATATGGTTGATCGATGTGAGGGCTGCCAGTTCTACTCCAACAAGTCCCACAAGCCAACGTCTGCGTTGAAGACGATCCCTCTGGTGTGACCGTTTGCAGTGTGGGGATTAGATACAGTCGGTCCATTTAAGACAGGCCAAGGGGGATACACACATCTGTTGGTGGCAGTCGACAAGTTCACGAAATGGATCGAAGCGAAGCCCATCAAGAAGCTCGACGCCTCAACAGCCGTCAAGTTTGTCAGAGACATCATCTTCAGATTCGGTGTACCTCACAGTATAATCACGGACAACGAGACAAACTTCGACTCGGACAGATTCAAAGGGTTCTGTACAAGCCAAGGCATCCGAGTGGATTTCGCTTCCGTAGCACATCCTCAGTCCAATGGACAAGCAGAGCGGGCAAACGGACTTATTTTGCAAGGATTGAAGCCCCGACTCCTGCGGGAGATAGGACATGCCGCTGGCGCTTGGGTTACCGAGCTACCTTCAGTGCTTTGGGGACTTCGCACAACCCCGAACAGATCTATAGGGCGATCACCGTTCTTCCTCGTTTATGGAGCAGAAGCGGTCCTTCCGAGTGACTTGCTTCACAATGCGCCACGAGTCGAACTCTTCTCCGAAGCCGAAGCAGAACAAGCAAGGCAAGACGGAGTGGATCTTCTGGAAGAGGAGCGCGAGATGGCATTAACTCGCTCGACCATTTATCAACAAAATCTGCGGCGTTTTCATGCACGCCACGTCAGAAGTCGGACGTTCCAAGCAGGCGACTTGGTGCTCCGAGTGGATCAACAAAGACCTCACAAGTTGGCTCCGGCCTGGGAAGGACCCTTCATCATCTCCAAGGTGCTGAACAACGGAGCATACAGACTCTACAACATCGAGAGAGAGATAGACGAGCCGCGCGCATGGAACGGAGATCTCCTGAAGTGCTTCTACACGTGACCGTCGACTGAAGCGATGTAAAGAACAAATATTGGCGAAATAATATAAAGCAAATTGAGTTTTTTGCAGGTTCAAAGTTCTACCGCGGTCGCAGACTCCGGTCTCAAAAAAAAAAACTTAGCTGCGATCCAGAATCGCCTAAGTATTAACTCTTTCCGAGTGTGCACTTAACGTCACACTCGGGGGCTTAACTGCGATCCCGCATCGCCTAAGTATTAACTCTCTCCGAGTGTGCACTTAACGTCACACTCGGGGGCTTAGCTGCGATCCCGCATCGCCTAAGTATTAACTTTCTCCGAGTGTGTACTTAACGTCACACTCGGGGGCTTAGCTGCCATCCCACATCACCTGAGTATTAACTCTCTCCGAGTGTGCACTTAACGTCACACTCGGGGGCTTAGCTGCGATCCCGCATCGCCTAAGTATTAACTCTCTCCGAGTGTGCACTTGACGTCACACTCGGGGGCTTAGCTGCGATCCCGCATCACCTAAGTATTAACTTTCTCCGAGTGTGTACTTAACGTCACACTCACGGGCTTAGCTGCGATCCCGGATCGCCTAAGTATTAACTCTCTCCGAGTGTGCACTTAATGTCACACTCGGGGGCTTAGTTGCGATCCCGCATCGCCTAAGTATTAACTTTCTCCGAGTGTGTACTTAACGTCACACTCGGGGGCTTAGTTGCGATCCCGCATCGCCTAAGTATTAACTCTCTCCGAGTGTGCACTTAACGTCACACTCGGGGGCTTAGCTGCGATCCCGCATCGCCTAAGTATTAACTTTCTCCGAGTGTGTACTTAACGTCACACTCGGGGGCTTAGCTGCGATCCAGCATCGCCTAAGTATTAACTTTCTCCGAGTGTGTACTTAACGTCACACTCTGGGGCTTAGCTCTGATCCCGCATCGCCTAAGTATTAACTCTCCCCGAGTGTGCACTTAATGTCACACTCGGGGGCTTAGCTGCGATCCCGCATCGCCTAAGTATTAACTCTCTCCGAGTGTGCACTTAACGTCATACTCGGAGGCTTAGCTGCGATCCCGCATTGCCTAAGTATTAACTTTCTCCGAGTGTGTACTTAACGTCACACTCGGGGGCTTAGCTGCGATCCAGCATCGCCTAAGTATTAATTTTCTCCGAGTGTGCACTTAACGTCACACTCGGGGGCTTAGCTCCGATCCAGCATCGCCTAAGTATTAACTTTCTCCGAGTGTGTACTTAACGTCACACTCGGGGGCTTAGCTACGATCCAGCATCGCCTAAGTATTAACTCTCTCCGAGTGTGCACTTAACGTCACACTCGGGGGCTTAGCTGCGATCCCGCATCGCCTAAGTATTAACTTCCTCCGAGTGTGTACTTAATGTCACACTCGGGGGCTTAGCTGCGATCCAGCATCGCCTAAGTATTAAATTTCTCCGAGTGTGTACTTAACGTCACACTCGGGTGCTTAGCTACGATCCCGCATCGCCTAAGTATTAACTCTCCCCGAGTGTGCACTTAACGTCACACTCGGGGGCTTAGATGCGATCCCGCATCACCTAAGTATTAACTCTCTCCGAGTGTGCACTTAACGTCACACTCACGGGCTTACCTGCGATCCCGCATCGCCTAAGTATTAACTCTCTCCGAGTGTGCACTTAACGTCACACTCGGGGGCTTAGCTGCGATCCCGCATCGCCTAAGTATTAACTTTCTCCGAGTGTGTACTGAACGTCACACTCGGGGGCTTAGCTGCGATCCAGCATCGCCTAAGTATTAACTCTCTCCGAGTGTGCACATAACGTCACACTCGGGGGCTTAGCTGCGATCCCGCATCGCCTAAGTATTAACTTTCTCCGAGTGTGTACTTAACGTCACACTTGGGGGCTTAGCTGCGATCCCGCATCGCCTAAGTATTAACTCTCTCCGAGTGTGCACTTAACGTCACACTCGGGGGCTTAGCTGCGATCCCGCCTCGCCTAAGTATTAAATTTCTCCGAGTGTGTACTTAACGTCACACTCGGGGGCTTAGCTGCGATCCAGCATCGCCTATGTATTAACTTTCTCCGACTGTGTACTTAACGTCACACTCGGGGGCTTAGATGCGATCCCGCATCGCCTAAGTATTAACTCTCCCCGAGTGTGCACTTAACGTCACACTCGGGGGCTTAGCTGCGATCCCGCATCGCCTAAGTATTAACTCTCTCCGAGTGTGCACTTAACGTCACACTCGGGGGCTTAGCTGCGATCCCGCATCGCCTAAGTATTAACTTTCTCCGAGTGTGTACTTAACGTTACACTCGGGGGCTTAGCTGCGATCCAGCATCGCCTAAGTATTAATTTTCTCCGAGTGTGCACTTAACGCCACACTCGGGGGCTTAGCTGCGATCCAGCATCGCCTAAGTATTAACTTTCTCCGAGTGTGTACTTAACGTCATACTCGGGGGCTTAGCTGCGATCCAGCATCGCCTAAGTATTAACTTTCTCCGAGTGTGTACTTAACGTCACACTCAGGGGCTTAGCTGCGATCCAGCATCGCCTAAGTGTTAACTTTCTCCGAGTGTGCACTTAACATCACACTAGGGGGCTTAGCTGCGATCCAGCATCGCCTAAGTATTAACTTTCTTCGAGTGTGCACTTAACATCACACTCGGGGGCTTAGATGCGATCCAGCATCGCCTAAGTGTTAACTTTCTTCGAGTGTGCACTTCACGTCACACTCGGGGGCTTAGCTGCGATCCAGCATCACCTAAGTATTAAACTTCTCCGAGTGTGCACTTAACGTCACACTCAGAGGCTTAGCTGCGATCCAGCATCGCCAAAGTATTAAACTTCTCCGAGTGTGCACTTAACGTCACACTGGGAGGCCTAGCTGCGATCCAGAATCGCCCACGTACTAACGTTCTCCGAGTGTGCACTACACGTCACACTCGGGGGCTTAGCTGCGATCCAGCATCGCCTAAGTATTAACCTTCTCCGAGTGTGCACTTAACGTTACACTCGGGGGCTTAGCAGCGATCCACCATCGACTGTTTGCCTTTGGCTTCACGAAGAAACGCCAAACAAAAACTCGAATCAACATTGCAACAGAAGAGCAAAAATCGGATTCCAAAATTCTCGCAAAGATAGCTAACTCGGTGCGGATCAAGCTTACCCGCACCGATTTAAAAGTGTGAGGGCCAACAGAAGTGGCCAAAGTACCTTACAGATAAACACTCGGCATACCAAGGATAAAGTTTCTTACGCGTCAGTTGGGCCGGCGCCAGGACTGGAGGGCTCCACGAAAGTGTCCAAGTCGATTCCGTCGGCGATGCGGGTAGCACTCTCAAGGAACGTCTGCATGAAGTCTTTGAATCGAAGCTTCTTCATGTTGGCGACCTTCAGCGTCTTCAGTTTTTCCTCACACACCTCCTTGCAATGGACTCGGACCAAGGACAGAGCAACATCTGCACCGCAACGAGCTGCATATTTCTTCCACGACTGCACTCTGTTGGGAATCTCCTCTAGTCGGGTCATCAGGTTCTCCATCTCCTGCCGCGACTCATCTTCCGGCCAAAGCTCCTTGTCGATTCGGCCAACGACTTCTCTCAGTCGACCGATGAAAGGACCAACTTTGCCCACGCGGATATGCGCACGGAGCAGATCCCGATTGGCGTCATCGCCGAGTGGAACGTTCTCAAGAATCGAACGCTCCACGTCAGCCGCTTCAGCTTCGGCGTCAAAGCAAAAATCTGCGGCAATAGGACAAACAGACAATAAGCGCCGAGTGTTACCCGCATAGCACAACCACTCGGAAAAAGAAGGACTTACTAGCCAGACGCGTCATCATCTGTCGAGCCCAGTCACTGACATATTTCTCTTGCGCCCTGCATCGTTTGTTCAGCACATCCATCTGACTCATCAGCACAGTCCTCTGTTTCCCCATCTTTTCCACTTCCCCAGTCAACACCTTGTTCACTTCACGCGCCTGCTCCAATGACTTCTCCCGTTCCGCCAGAGCATCCTTCATGCCGGCCATTGCAAGCATGGCCGCATCAAGTTCACCAGCGAACTGGTTCCTCTCCGCTCTCAGAGCCTCATAGGCCGTCCCCATTTCACAAGTTTTCTGCCAACAAGAAACAAGGGACAATCAGAAAGTTCAACAGTTAACAGTCTAAGTTCTTCAGACCCCTGCCGACGCAAGCAGTCGACAGCGGTCTCAGGGACTACACCCAGTGGGTTCACTAAGAGTGACCCCACTGGCATGCACCTCAAGCAGGCCTGCCCTATTGAGATGCATGTTATCACCTACGCCTCCGAGGCCAATACTACCCGACCTGAGTACAACTTACTCTCGGAGACTCTTACCGTAAGTGCACTCCGACTGCAACAACTACTCGCGCTCGGTAATACTATATACAGACGCAATCAAACTCAAGGCAATATGTATAAAGACAACTGTCGGTGCAAGCACTCGACAGAAGTCTCGGGGACTACACCCACTGGGTTCACTCAGAGTGAACCCATTGCAAACAACAGCTGCTATTCAAGAACACCCAGTGGGTTACACGGGGAAAGTAAATACTTACTAGACCACTTACTCGGATATCATCGCGCAGCTCCAAGCTCCGCTGGTATAAGGCCGCAATGGAGTCATAGGCCCTCTTGGCTTCTCCAGGCATCAGCTCCGCCTGCACCATAGCCCCCTTGGCCGCTCCCACCTGCTCCTCCGGAAGACGCTGGATGCTGAATTCAGCATTCGACGAACCTGGAATCGTCGGAGGTTCCTGAGGCATCCCAAGGTCCGCCCCAGTCGGCTCCTCCTCCACCAGCACTGGTTCAGTCGGTGGTGGCACCTCTGTCGGCAGCACGTCGGCGGCGAGAGCGGCAGCGGGAGGAGCAGCCTCAAGAACAGGCTCCACAGCTGGGTCGGCTCTCCCCTGGTCGCCCTCATCCAGGCAGATCGCCCCTGACAGGCCGCATGACACGAGGTCTCAGAAAAAGAAAGAAGCACCTGGCCGGGACACGATAGTATAAAACACTCGACGTTCCTACAACGCACCTGGCTGAGACGAGGCGACGTTGTCCGTGTCCATGGGGTCGTCTTCCTGACGCGCCGGAGAGGTGGCAAAAGTAGCGACCCTGTCGAGTGAGATCCATTTGGCCAGTAAACAGAAGTTCACTCGGATATCAGGAAGAACTGAAAGCTGAGTACACTTACGTGGAGGTGACGGGGACAGCGACCCTCATTCGCGGCAGAGCCTTCCGAGGTTTAGGCCCACTCGGCTTGGGCGCCTTAGAAGATTGGCCCGCAGGCTCAGCGGCGGCATCCCTGGTCCTCTTAGCGCTTCGAACAGTCGGGACTACTGGAGCAGTAGGCGGAGCACTCGAAGACGCGGGAGGAGCTGAGGGGATAGCGGGCTCGTGTTGGCGCTTGGTCCGATGCTCCAGTTGTGGAGGTGGCGAGTCCTGCTCCTCGTCTTCTTCCTCTTCCTCGCTGGACTCTTCCTCTGACTCCCCACTGTCGGAGACATATTCAGCGCTCTCCACGCTGCCCTCCTGGCTGCCCTCCTCCTCCTCGGCCGAGTTCCCATTCGAGACGGGAGAAAACCAGTTGGTCCACTCCTGCATAAAATTCAGTCGGCGACATCAAACATCACACAGAGATTCAAGCAAACGACAAGATTAAGACAGTTAGGAGCACTCGACAAGAGTCTCTCACCTGATTCGGCGGAGGATTATCCGCGCAGAAGGGCTTCACTCGCCGTGATCCTTTGGGATTCTCGCAGGGGCCCGTGATCTGGAGCACCCACGAGGTCACCCTCTCCTCAGTCACGCCCACAACATTGGTCCGAGTGGAATCCTCGGGCCCCGTATAATGCCACATGGCATGGTCGCGAGCCTGCAGAGGCTGGATCCGCCGACCAAGGAAGACTTCCAGCAGGTCTATACCGGTGACCCCCCTCCTGACGACGTCCACGAGTGCCTCAACCAAGGGCTGGACGTCGTTCTTCTCCGCCTTCGAGAGCGCGAGCTGCTTAGGCGGGGCGGGCCGGTGTAGACTAAAAGGAGGCAGCCCAGTCGACGCATTCGGACAGGCGATATCCTGGCAGTAGAACCACGTCGACTGCCAGTTCCTGACCGACTCACTTAACTGGAGAGCAGGATAGCTACTCCGACTCTTCTTCTGGAATCCTAAACCCCCGCAGAGCTGGAGGAGGTGCGTCTTATCATCTGACTGGCTAAGTCGTTTGATGGTTTGGGATCGGGCAGAGAAGATGTGTTTGAACAAACCCCAATGGGGAGGACAGCCGATGAAACACTCACATAAAACTATGAAGGCAGAAAGATGGGCAATGGCATTCGGAGGAAAATGGTGAAGTTGGGCTCCGAAGTGATTCATGATGCCCTTGAAGAAAGGATGCGGGGGCAAAGAAAAACCTCGGTGGACGTGGTTGAGCAGCAGGACGCGCTCCCCCTCCCGAGGCGCCGGCTCGACCTCGTCCTCCGCTGGCAGCCTCCAGGATTTGTGCACGATCACCCCGTGCTCCACCAGCTGCAGTAGATCCCCCTCCGTCACCGTGGAGGGGAGGAAGTCGCCCTGGATCCATCCCGCCGGCAGCGGCCGCTGCCGCCGCTGAGCAGGTGCCGCCGTCTTCCCCTTCTTCTTCCTCGCCTCCATCTTGCTGGTCTGGCCCTTGGTCATGGCGGCGGCTGCGAGCCCTCGGGAGGAAGGAGAAGGGAGGAGTATAGGAGCGCTGGAGGTGGCGAGAAGGGCGGGGCAGGCGAAAGCGAAAGATTCGGCGAGCGTAACGAAAATCCGCCGCTGTCAGTTGACCGGTCGCGTCAAAAGATGCCGCAGAAACACTCGGCTCCCGACAGTCTGTTTCGCAAGCACTTCCACTCGGATCGCTGGTCAGAAAAGATAAAATGGATAGAGGCAAGCAACGCCCAAGCCGAATCTAATCCAGTCGGATCCGAACTTCAAGCACCGCTTCGTCGTTTCAACCCCAATCCATTCGGGGACTAATGTTGGGGTCATAGTCCTAGGGTAGGGTCATAGGCCTGCCATACAGGTCCTACCCAAGGACTACCCCACACAAAGGACAGGACCCTAAGTCTGCCCCGACTGAATTAAGGAGTCCCCATCATCCAGTCGGCAACAGGTCCTGTATCATCCAGTCGGAGACTAGCATTCGGAGGATACCAAGCTAACCGACTGGATACACTCGGTACATCGTAACCTCTCTGGAGGGAAACGGTCGTACGTTTCCGGGTGCATTTATAGGATTTAGAGCATACGTTACCTGTAACGTGCGCATTCAATCCCCACTACTCCACCCCCGTACCGGAACCGTTGTGGAGGGCAGCGCACTCTATATAAGCCGCCGTCCCCCACTGGTAAAGGGGTTAGCAAATCATTGTATTCCATATTACACTCAACAACAAGCTCCGAGAGCACTGAGACGTAGGGCTGTTACCTCCACCGCAGAGGGGCCTGAACTCATACAACCTTGCCGTAGCTAGGACTCTGCCCATCTCATTCGTACCCTACACATCTACTGTCAGGCTTATACCCACGACAGGCATCACGTCCATAAGCAAGTAGACCAACTCTGACCTGCATCCACTACTATTACTCCACTCATCGACCGTTATTTCCAGCATTCATCTAGAGTATTTAAGTATGAAACAAAGTAATGCTTGGAGAAAGATGACATGATGTAGACATGGTAAACTCAAGCAATATGAATAAACCCTATTGGTTTAACCTTAATGGCAGCAATACAAATACGTGTGATGTCCCCTTAATAGCGCATAGTTATTGAACACCGCAATATTGAACCCATCGCAAATCGCCACTCCCACTGAAGATAAATAAATTTAGTTGGCCAACCCAAACCGATAGATCGAAGAGAAATACGAAGCTATAACAATCTTGCTTAAAATAATTCACAAAAGGCTCAATTAATATTCATGATCACAAATCAACAATTCATTGGATCCCAACAAACACATCGCGAAGGAGATTACATCAAATAGATCACCGTGGGAATCGTGATGAACTTTGTATTGAAGATCATAGAGAGAGATAGCCATCTAAGTACTAGATATGGACCCGTAGTGTGACAGCCCGAGACCGACGCTCCAGAAGATTCCCCTCTTTTCCGTTGCTGGCGTGTGTTTACTTTTACTGTCGCATTATCATCGCATCATGCGCATCATCGACATTGCATCGGCACCCCATTGCCGCCAGTTTTCAAAACCTGCATTCGTTATTAGTTGCCGGTTTTCTTCGTGTTCGTCCTTGACCGTGTTGAGCCCAACCACACACGCACGCGATCGCGGCATCGTCAAAACCTTGTTTTTAAAAGTGTGTATAAAACTTTCTCTGATTAGGTTAAAACTTGGCATCCGGTCTTATTTTAATATAGGTAGGCCGCCTGCCAATTTTCGTCGCAATCGGAGTCCGTCTGGTACCCGAACGGCCGACCGTAGCAGCACCGTATTCGGTCTATCGTCGGACGTTTTTTGGTGTTTAAAAATCACGTTGCCGGGTACCGTTTTCCCTCTCTTCTCCAGCTAGCCTACTCTACACGGCCACTTAACCCGTCGACGCGTGCGAGACCATTCGATTCCGATCGTACGGTTGAAACTGGGGCGAAAAACTATTGAACCTAGCCCCCCCCCATTGTTATATATAGACCTCTCATTCCATTTTAGAAAGCAAATCCCCTCTCTCCTCGATTTGCGTGCCTAACCCTAGCCTCCTCTCTCCTCCCCACCGCAGTCTCCTCCCTCCAGCCGTCGGGCCCGCCGAAGCCCATTTGGAGCCCGCCACAGGCCCGAATTGGGCCTCGTCCGATCTACAGCTCCCCGCCGCTTGAGCTCCCGAGCGCCTCCCTCCTGCAAGCCTCCGCCGCCTACGACCCTGACCCATGCGAGTCCCCCACGCCCCACTTCTCTCCTCCCCCATTTTGCTCTCTTTCTCCCTCTCCTCACCTGATCTCTCTCTCCCTTCTCGCCCAGGAAGCCATGGAGGGGAGCTTCGATGGCCGCCATCTTCCGCCTCAGTCTCCGCTGCCGTCACCGGGAATGGGTCCCGGATGGCCGGATCCATCCAGCGCCGCCGATCTGCCGCCTCCCTGCGTCCTCGCCTCGTCGGGGCTTGCCTGCGCCGCCGCCTCACTCCTCTGGTCGCGTGAGGGGGAGAACGACGAGACGCAGCGCTCGCTCGCTCGCCAGGTGGGCTGCTGCCCAGCGCCCGGTGTGACCCAGCCGGGCTCATTGCCCCAGGCCGAGGCCTAGGCAGCCTCCCCTCGCTCTGTCTTGCCTCTCTACCGACCTGGGCTGAGCCTGCTACTGCAACAAAAGACCTTCCAACGTCGCCAAAAATAAGCACGTCGACGGGAGAATACTTGGCTTGATCTTTCTATTGCGGCTACGCCTTAAGGGACTTCCTAGGCAAGTATGCAAAGGATTTCCCCCGTGGCCTTGGAGCCTTGCGTTGGTGTTCCCTCGAAGCGGAAAGGGTGATGTAGCGTAGCGGTGGTAAGTATTTCCCTGAGTATGAGAACCAAGGTATCAATCCAGTGGAGGAGTATCTCAAGATCATGCACAAACACAAAAGCTTGCTCCCAACGCTATGAAGGGGTTGTCAATCTCTTATAGATTGTTTGCCAAGTGAGAACTGAAAGCAACAAAGTAACAAAGCAAAGTAAAAGCGGAGGTGTAAACGATGGATATGAATAGACCCGGGGGCCGTAGTGTTTACTAGTGGCTTCTCTCATGAAAGCAAGTAGACGGTGGGTGAACAAATAACCGTCGAGCAATTGATAGAACCGCGCAAAGTCGTGACGATATCTATGCAATGATTATTTCTATAGGCATCACGTCCAAAACAAGTAGACCGATACTGTCTGCATCTACTACTATTACTCCACACGTCGAATGCTATCCAGCATGCATCTAGTGTGTTAAGTCCATAAGAACAAAGTAACGCCTTAAGCAAGATGACATGATGTAGAGGGATAATCTCAAACCAATGATAAAACCCCCATCTTTTTACCCTTGATGGCAACTACTTGATGTGTGCCTTGCTGCCCCTACTGTCACTGGGAAAGGTCACCACATGGCAGAACCCAAAACCAAGCACTTCTCCCATTGCAAGAATCATAGATCTAGTTGGCCAAACAAAACCCAAGAATCGGAGAGACTTACAAGGATATCAAATCATGCATATAAGAAATCAGCAAAGACTCAAATATATATCATAGAGAATCTGAACACAAATCCACAATTCATCAGATCTCGACAAACACACCGCCAAGGAAGATTACATCGGATAGATCTCCATGAAGATCATGGAGAACTTTGTATTGAAGATCCAAGAGAGAGAAGAAGCCATCTAGCTACTAACTATGGACCCGTCGGTCTGAAGTGAACTACTCACGAGTCATTGGAGGGGCGATGATGATGATGAAGAAGCCCTCCAACTCCAATGTCCCCTCCGGCAGGGCGCCGAGAAGGGTCTCCAGATGAGATCTCGCGGAAACGGAAGCTTGAAGCGGCGGAAAAGTATTTTCGAGGCTCCCCTGATTTTTGCGGAATATTTGGGAATTTATAGGCCAAAGATCTAGGTCAGGGGGCGGCCAGGGAGGCCACAAGCCTGCGCACCGCCGCCTCCCCTGGTGGCTGAGTGGGGGCTTGTGGGCTCCCTGGAGCTCACCTGGCTTGGCCCAAAGGCCCCGTGATCTTCTTCCGTTCGGGAAAATTCATTTCGGGGTTTTTCTTCCGTTTGTACTTCGTTCCAAAATCAGATCTGAAAAGAGTCAAAAACACGGAAAAAACAGGAACTGGAACTTGGCACTGAATTAATAAGTTAGTCCCAAAAAAGATATAAAAGATACATAAAACAGCCAAAGAAGACAAGATAACAGCGTGAAACCATCCAAAATTATAGATACGTTTGAGATGTATCAGAGCCGAGTAGGTGAGGCCCCCGCAGCCCAATCTCCCGTCCTGGGCGGCATTTAGGATCCAGCGCTACCCCATGTGTAGCCCATTAGTAATCAGATTTGGCCCGTGTAGGTTTTATTATTTTTCGGCGACTTATTCTTTTTCAGAAAATTGCATGTTTTTAAAATGACCGTAGTTATTAAACCATGTATCGGATCGCGACATTTTATATATGAAACTTGATTAGTTTTCCGCGAAGATTAATATTTTACGACTTGTATGCATGTTTGAAGTAGTTTGACTTGCCGTATGCCTAGTTTTGCGTGCTGTCCTAATAGGGGATTATCCCGTATTTAATTTTGTGCGTGTCCGGATTGCTCAAACCCCATAGATGAAATGTTCGTGTTATTAGGGACCTTTTGCCATGTATTTTAGAGTAGTTGTTTGCATTTTTGCATGTAGGCTCCGTCGCTAGTTTGTTATATCGTGTTTAGGACATTCTCGCATATACGTGTGTCGTTATTTTTATTTTGCAACCCCACATAATATACATGTTTTCGGGGTAGAAAAATCCATAGGATTTAATTGTGCATTTAGTTTTAGCTTTTGATCAAGTTAGTGCACGTGATATCTTGCCATGTTGCCCTTTTGTTTATTTTGTGGGATTTAATCAGTGCATGATATGAACGAGTTGTCAACTAGAGATATGCCCTTGGAAGTGTAGGCTAGCCTCTGGTAATTTTGGTTGCAATAGAAATCCATGTTTAGGAGTTGTTTGCTTGCTCTCAACATGCTAGAAAATAGTGCTGATTTGGAGATGCTGAAATATTTTTAAGTCTGAAATCTGGTATATTTTATTGCTGTCTTCCGATGAGTTCATCTGGTGATCTGTAGCTCTTTTGAGGTTGGTGCAATGGAGTTAGTTGTAGTCCTTAAGATTCTCTAGCATGTTGAGAATTTTTGCCATTTGTTTCCCTGTAGCATATAGTTTTTTGCTGTCAATATGCCTTCAGATCGAAAACTGCACCGTCAAAAACTGATATTTTCACTAAGTCTGAAACTGTGTGTGAGATGCCATTTTGTGAATTATTTTCCTAGTGATCCATGTTTCCATGATAAATGTTATTAGTAGTATGTTGTAGTGCATCTTGCCCTCTACTGTCTCATGCCTTGTTTGAGCATTTGGGAATTGTGTAGCTAGTTGTTCGAGGGGGTAGAAAATGCTATATGGCTGATTTTGGCAGATTATGACTATTTCTTGTATAGCTTGTAGTTGTTGAACCGTTGCTCCGTTTTGGTCGTGTCCTATATGAAACTTGCTTAGAATCTCGTGTAGTTTCATATTATCTTTCTGGTTGCATGTTTTGAAATGCTTGTGACTGTCGTTGCACACATGTTGCATTCATGCCATCATATCTTGCGGTGTTCGTATCTTTTGAACCGTAGCTCCGTTGGAGATGTTCTCTATATGTAAATTGATTGGAACGATGCATAGAATCACGTGAACCTATTTATTTTGCTGTTTAACAAATATTTAAATGTTTTATTCCAGATCTGGACAGAATTATAAATTAACGTGTGGGGTCATTCCGGAGATGCTATATGTCATTTCCGACCTCATTTAAAATGCCTAGATAGGTAGCTTAATTACGCTTCACCTCTTGCCATGTTTAACCACATTTAATATTGTCGTGTACCTAAACGGGACATAGCTAAATAATTCGTATGTGGAGTTTCGTCAATATGCAACTCGTTGCATATTGAACTTCACTTAATGTGTAGTGTTTGATTGTTGTGAATTGACATGCCATGTCTCGCATATATTCAACTGATCATGCATCATATGTGGATTGCATCTTGTCGTGCATGTGCCGTGGTGAATATCGTGTGTTGATTCTTGTTTCCGGTTTGCTTCGTCTCGATAGAGTTCCGCAAGCGTGTTAGAATGTGAGAACCCGTTCGACTACATTGGTTCGTGTGCTTCACGGAGTCGTTCTTCTTCTAAGCGGATCTCAGGCAAGATGACCATTTCCCCAGATACCATTACTATCATTGCCATGCTAGTTTATCGTTTCTTCGTTATGTCTCGCTGCCTACCACATGTTGAATATCTCAACATTGCCATGAAAATCTTCAACCTGTCCACAACCTAGCAAACCACTGTTTGGCTATGTTACTGCTTGCTTAACCATGTGTTGGTGTTGCTAGTTGCAGGTGTAGTTGCTTCCATGTGATAACATGGGTTCCTTGTTATATCACCATATTAATTTCTATTAACTTAATGCACCTATATACTTGGTAAAAGGTGGAAGGTTTGGCCTTTCTAGCCTGGTGTTTTGTTCCACCTTTGCCCCTTAGTTTCGGCTACCGGTGTTATGTTCCATAATTGAGCGCTCCTAACACAATCGGGGTTGTTATGGGGACCCCCTTGATAATTCGTTTTAGATTAAAGCTGGTCTGCCAAGGCCCAACATTGGTTCTACATTTTCCCAACATAATAATTCTGTTAATACTGAAAAGCATAGGGCGTCATGAAACCGAGGTGTAATTCTACATAATACAGGGAGGGCCAATGCTGATGGTGCTGGTCCAAAATAGAGCATTGTGCGGGGCCAACCCATGGCAACTTGGGGGATTTCTATCAGGCCACCGTACGCGTAGCTTATCCGTAGTGTCCTGAGAACAAGATACGCGGCTCCTATCGGGATCGTCGACACGTCGGGTGACCTTGCTGGATTAGTTTTACCTTTGACGAATGTCTTGTGCATCGGGATTCCGGTGAAACTTTGGGTAATATCAGAGTTGAGGTTTTCCACTAAGTAGTCCGACAAGATCGCGAGTTTCGTGATCGAGGATTTCTATGTGACTTGTGGTAATTTGTGATGGACTAGTTGAAGCACCCCTGCAGGGTTAAATCTTTTGGAAAGCCATGCCCACGGTTATGTGGCAACGTGGAAACTTTATTTAACACTGGTTCTAGACAACTTGAAGTCAACTTAATTAAAATATGCCAACTGAGTGCGTAACCGTGACTGTTTGTTTCACGAGTTCCTTCTCCGATCGAGGACACGGTGGGGTTATGTCTGACGTAAGTAGGTGTTCAGGATCATTCATTTGATCATCAGTAGTTCACGTCCGCTATGCATAGATCATCCCCCTCTTTATTCTTGTACTCGTAAGTTAGCCACTAAACAAATGCTTAGTCGCTTGCTGCAGCCTCACCACTTAACCCTACCTCACCTATTAAGCTTTGCTAGTCTTCATACATTTGGAAATGAGATTGCTGAGTCCCCCGTGGCTCACAGATTACTACAACACCAGTTGCAGGTACATGTAAAGGTTACTTGACGGGAGCGCATTGAATTGTTCATTTGGAGTTTCTTCTTCTTCTTCATCGATCTAGGATGGGTTCCAGGCCGGCACCTTGGGATAGCAAGGATGGACGTTGTTTTCTTTTCTCGTTTGTTTTCGTCCGTAGTCGGACCCTGCTCTGCTTCGTGATATTTATGTATTGTACTGATGCGACTCTGATGTAGCTTGTGGCGAGTGTAAGCCAATTCCATATATCTCATCTTTTGAGTACATGTACTTGTAACGATATCCATTCTTGCGAAACAACGAGATGCGCTTCTATCCCTGTCGCGGCCCTCGCGCCAAAATAAGGATAGGATCGCATCTTGGGCGTTACAGGTAGGTCCATGGTAGATGATACGTCTCCAACGTATCTATAATTTTTGATGGTTTCATGCTATTATCTTGTCAAACTTTGGATGTTTTGCATGCCTTTTATTTATTTTTTGGGACTAACTTATTAACTCAGTGCCAAGTGCTAGTTCCTGTTTTTTCCATGTTTTTGACCCCTTTCAGAGGAGATTTTGAAACAGAGTCCAAACGGAAGAAAATCCCCGAAAAGATTTTTTCTGGAACGGAAGAAGATCGGGGAGCTTGGGAGCCAAGGCATGGGAGCCCCAGGGGCCCCACAAGCCCCCACTCCGCGGCCAGGGGGGAGGTCACGCCATCCAGGCTTGTGGGCCCCGTGAGCGTCCCCTGACCAAGGTTGTGTCGAAAGTAATTTTCCGCCGCCGCAAGGTTGTGTCTCCGCAAGATCCCATCTGGGGCATGTTCTGGTGCCTTGTCAGAGGGGGGATTTGGACATGTAGGGCTTCTTCATCAACACCATCACCTCTCCGATGATTCGTGAGTAGTTCACAATAGACCTAGAGATCCATAGCTAGTAACTAGATGGCTTCTTCTCTCTCTTGGATCTTCAATACAAAGTTCTCCATGATCTTCATGGAGATCTATCCGATGTAATCTTCTTTTGCGGTGTGTTTGTCGAGATACGATGAATTGTGGATTTATGATCAGATTATCTATGAATCTTATTTGAGTTTCTTCTGATCTCTCTTATGCATGATTTCATATCCTTGTAATTCTCTTCGAGTTGTGGGTTTTGTCTGGCCAACTAGATCTATGATTCTTGCAATGGGAGAAGTGCTTGGTTTTGGGTTCATACCGTGCGGTGACCTCACCCACTGACAGAAGGGGTAGCGAGGCACGCATCGTGTTGTTGCCATCAAGGGTAAAAAGATGGGGTTTTCATCATTGGTTTGAGACTATCCCTCTACAACATGTCATCTTGCTTAAAGCGTTACTCTATTCGTCATGAACTCAATACATTAGATGCATGCTGGATAGTGGTCGATGTGTGGAGTAATAGTAGTAGATGCAGAAAGTATCGGTCTACTTGTCTCGGATGTAATGCCTATATGTATGATCATTGCCTTAGATATCATCATGAATTTGCGCGGTTCTATCAATTGCTCGACAGTAATTTATTCACCCACCGTAATACTTGCTATTTTGAGAGAAGCCTCTAGTGAACACTATGGCCCCCAGGGTCTACTCGACACCATATTTTCAGCCTTACACTTTTTACTTCGTTGGTCTTTCCGCCTTCAGATCTCACTTTGCAAACAATCTTGAAGGGATTGACAACCCCTTTGAAGCGTTGGGTGCAAGCTTGTTTGTGTTTGCGCAGGTACTTTGGACTTGATGAGGCCCTCCTTCTGGATCGATACCTTGGTTCTCAAACTGAGGGAAATACTTACTGCTCCTGTGCTGCATCACCCTTTCCTCTTCAAGGGAAAAACCAACGCAAACTAGAGAAGTAACAAGAAGAATTCGTAAGCGCCAGGGAAGGACTTTTGTTGCCGCAGCAGAAGAATTTCTGGCGCCGTTGCCGGGGAGGAAGATCAAGTCAAGAACTCATCCAAGTAGGTGTCGCAAACTCATCTCTTGCATTTACTTTGTTTGCTAGTTGCCTCTCGTTTTCCTCTCCCCCACTTCACCAATTTCTTTTTTTCGTTCGCTTTTTCGTTCACCCCTTTTTCTCGCTTGCTTTCTGTTCACTTGTGTGCTATGTGCCTTCAATATGCTTGCATCTTCGCTTGCTGAAAATCTAGTGATATGGATCCTCATCCACTTGCTAATCTCTTTAAGAGATCCAATTATGTTGATCCAATTGCTAGTGAGTTGAGTGCACTTGACTTTCTCTATGGAGTTTTGAAAGTGGGATTGGAGAAGCCATGACTTTATTTGATGATAATCCCACTATTTTTTAAGAGAGTCAACTTTGCATGCATGTGGATCATGAAAAGAATATCCTATGTGATAGTTACATTGTTGAATTTGATTATGATCCCACATGTAATTTCTATGAGAGAGTAAAATATTGTGGTAGAAACTTTCATGTTACCAAATTACCTCTCGTTATCTGGAGATTGCTATTGTCTCTTTCTTCTTCCTTGCATTTGGTAACTATTGGTTGTCTTGCCAATTTGTTTTCCTATAAAATGCCTATGCATAGGAAGTATGTTAGACTTAGATGTGATTTTCACATGCTTTATGATGCTCTCGTTGTGCTTCAATTCTTGTCTTTTGTGTGAGCATCATTGCATTATCAATGCCTAGCTAAGGGCGTTAAACAATAACGCTTGTTGGGAGGCAACCCAATGAATTTATCTTTTTCTTTCTGTTTTGTTGCGTCCACACTTTCATAATTCTGTTGTGATTGTGTTTTTTTGTTTCTTTTTGTGTTTGAGCCAATCAAAGCCTTTATGATTAATCTTGGTCATGGTTGTTTGATCCTGCTGGGAAAAGACAGAAACTTTTCGCTCACGAGATGATTTTTCATTTTTATTCAGAAAGAGATTTTGAGTTGACTCTTTTTTCTGCTGATTGATATACTTTTTTCCCAAGCCGTTGTAATTGTTCAGATTTTTTGAGGTACCAGAAGTATACGAAGTATACAAATTGCTACAGACTGGTCAGTTTTTGACATATTCTGTTTTTTTAGTTGGTTGCTTGTTTTGATGAAACTATGGTTAGTATCGGGGGGTACTAACCATGGAAAAGTGAGAATACAGTAGCCCATCATCAATATAGATGGAATTCAAGTTTGCTACAGTACCAAAAGAAGTGTAGTTTGTTTTCTTGTACTAATGTTATCACAAATTTCTGTTTAAGTTTTGTGTTGTGAAGTTTTCAAGTTTTGGGTGATGTTCTCATGGACAAAGAGATAAGGAGTGGAAAGAGCTCAAGCTTGGGGATGCCCAAGGCATCCCAAGCCAAATTCAAGGACACCAAAAAGCCTAAGCTTGGGGATGCCCCGGGAAGGCATCCCCTCTTTCGTCTTCAATCCATCGGTAACATCACTTGGAGCTATATTTTTATTCACCACATGATATGTGTTTTGCTTGGAGCGTCTTGTATCATAGGAGTCTTTTCTTTTTGTTGTGTCACAATTATCCTTGCTGCACACCTTTTTGAGAGAGAGAGACACGCACTCATCGTGATCTTGCTAGAATGCTCATAGTGATTCACTTATATCTTTTGAGCTAGATACTTTTGCTCATAGTGCTTCACTTATATCTTTTGAGCTAGATACTTTTTCTCATAGTGCTTCACTTATATCTTTTGAGCTAGATACTTTTGCTCATAGTGCTTTACTTATATCTTTTGGGCTAGATACTTTTGCTCTTGTGCTTCACTTATATCTTTAGAGCACGGCGGTGCGTGATTTGGTAGTTGGCTTATGCTATGAAAGTAGTCCCAAATGTGCTAGGTACCCAAAGAGGACGCAAAAACCTCCATCTTCATGTGCATTGAGTAGAAAGAGAAGTTTTGATTCCTCTCAATTAGTTTTGAGACATGGATTCGGTAATATTAAGAAATATGTTAGTAGGGTGTTGTGAATCTAGAGATACTTGTGTTGGAGTTAGTGATTTCCGTAGCATGCACGTATGGTGAACCGCTATGTTAGGAAGTCGGAGCATAATTGATCTATTGATTGTCGTCCTTTGTGTTGAGGTCGGGATCGCGCGATGGTTTACACCTACCAACCCTTCCCCTCGGTGTATGCGTTTAGCACTTTGTTTCGATTACTAATAAAAACTTTCGCAACAAGTATGTGAGTTCTTCATGACTAATGTGAGCCAAGGTATAGATGCACTTTCACCTTCCACCATTGCTAGCCTCTCTAGTGCCGCGCAATTCTCGCCGGTGCACAAACCCACCAAATTCCTTCCTCAAAACAGCCACCATATCTACCTACTATGGTATTTTCATAGCCATTCCGAGATATATTGCCATGCAACTACCACCGTTCCGTCTAATGACTTGTGCCGTCACTCTCATATTGCCATTGCATGATCGTAAGATAGCTAGCAAGATGTTTCAATGTCATACGCCATGCTAGGTCGTTGCACATCCCGGTACATTGCCGGAGGCATTTCCTATAGAGTCATCACCATTTTGAGCTGTGGGTAAATAAAAGTGTGATGATCATCATTTTTAGAGCATTGTCCCATGTGAGAAAAAAGAGAGGCCAAAGAGCCCAAAAACAAAAAAAACAAAAAAAGAGAAAAAAGAGAGGCCTAAGAGCCCAAATGAAACAAAAGAAAAGAGAGAAAAAAAGAGAAGGGACAATGCTACTATCTTTTTCCACACTTGTGCTTCATGATAGCACCATGTTCTTCATGATTGAGAGCTTCTTGCTTTGTCACTACCATATGCTAGTGGGAATCTTCATTTTATAACTTGGCTTGTATATTCCAATGATGGGCTTCCTCAAAATTGCCCTAGGTCTTCGTGAGCAAGCAAGTCGGATGCACACCCACTAGTTTTCCTTTTGAGCTTTCACATACTTATAGCTGTAGTGCATCTCTTGTATGGCAATCCCTACTCATTCACATTGATATATATTAATGGGCATCTCCATAGCCTATTGATACGCCGAGTCAGTGTGACCATCTCCTCCTTTTTTGTCTCACAACCACCACCACACTCTATTCCACCTATAGTGCTATATCCATGGCTCGCACTCATGTATTGCGTGTTAGTTATAAAATGTTTGAGAAAGTAAGAGTGCGAAAACAATTACTTGGCCAATTCCGAGGTTGTGCATGATTTACATTAGTTGGGTGAGGATGATGGAGCATAGCCAGACTATATGATTTTGTAGGGATAACTTTATTTGGCCTTGTTATTTTGAAAGTTCATGATTACTTTGCTAGTTTGCTTGAAGTATTACTGTTTTCATGTCAATAGGAAACTATTGTTTTCAATCGTACGGATCTGAACATTCATGTCACGTGAAAGAAGTTGCAAAGGATAACTATGCTAGGTAGCATTCCACATCAAAAATTCATTCTTTATCACTTCCCTACTCGAGGACGAGCAGGAGTTAAGCTTGGGGATGCTTGATACGTCTCCAACGTATCTATAATTTTTGATGGTTTCATGCTATTATCTTGTCAAACTTTGGATGTTTTGCATGCCTTTTATTTATTTTTTGGGACTAACTTATTAACTCAGTGCCAAGTGCCACTTCCTGTTTTTTTCCATGTTTTTGACCCCTTTCAGAGGAGATTTTGAAACGGAGTCCAAACGGATGAAAATTCCCGAAAAGATTTTTTCTGGAACGGAAGAAGATCGGGGAGCTTGGGAGCCAAGGCAGGGGAGACCCACTGGCCCCACAAGCCCCCACCCGCGGCCAGGGGGGAGGCCGCACCATCCAGGCTTGTGGGCCCCTTGAGCGTCCCCTGACCTAGGGGATGCGCCTATATATTGCCTAAAATTCCCAAAAAAAACCAGGAGATCATCGAAAGTACTTTTCCGCCGCTGCAATCTTCTGTCTCCGCAAGATCCCATCTGGGGCACGTTCTGGTGCCCTGCCGGAGGGGGGATTCGGACACGGAGGGCTTCTTCATCAACACCATCACCTCTCCGATGATTCGTGAGTAGTTCACCATAGACCTACGGGTCCATAGCTAGTAACTAGATGGCTTCTTCTCTCTCTTGGAACTTCAATACAAAGTTCTCCATGATCTTCATGGAGATCTATCCGATGTAATCTTCTTTTGCGGTGTGTTTGTCGAGATCCGATGAATTTTGGATTTATGATCAGATTATCTATGAATCTTATTTGAGTTTCTTCTGATCTCTCTTATGCATGATTTCATATCCTTGTAATTCTCTTCGAGTTCTGGGTTTTGTCTGGCCAACTAGATCTATGATTCTTGAAATGGGATAAGTGCTTGGTTTTGGGTTCATACCGTGAAGTGACCTCACCTAGTGACAGAAGGGGTAGCGAGGCACACATCGTGTTGTTGCCATCAAGGGTAAAAAGATGGGGTTTTCATCATTGGTTTGAGACTATCCCTCTACATCATGCCATCTTGCTTAAAGCGTTACTATGTTCGTCATTAACTCAATACACTAGATGCATGCTGGATAGCGGTTGATGTGTGGAGTAATAGTGGTAGATGCAGAAAATATCGGTCTACTTGTCTCGGACGTGATGCCTATATGTATGATCATTGCCTTAGATATCGTCATGACTTTGCGCGGTTCTATCAATTGTTCGACAGTAATTTGTTCACCCACCGTAGTACTTGCTATTTTGAGAGAAGCCTCTAGTGAACACTATGGCCCCCAGGGTCTACTCCACACCATATTTTCAGCCTTACACTTTTTACTTTGTTGCTCTTTCCGCCTTTAGATCTCACTTTGCAAACAATCTTGAAGGGATTGCCAACCCCTTTGAAGCGTTGGGTGCAAGCTTGTTTGTGTTTGCGAGGTACTTTGGACTTGACGAGGCTCTCCTTCTGGATCGATACCTTGGTTCTCAAACTGAGGGAAATACTTACTGCTCCTGTGCTGCATCACCCTTTCCTCTTCAAGGGAAAAACCGACCCAAACCAGAGAAGTAAGAAGAAGAATTCCTAAGCGCCAGGGAAGGACTTTTGTTGCCGCAGTAGTAGACTACTCACACAACATCATGGTAGCAGCAAGGTTGATGTAGAGGACCTCCTTGATTGACCCCCCTCTGGCAGGGCACCGGAACAAGGCTCCAGATGGGATCACGGTGAAACAGAGAGTTGCGGCGGCAAAAAAAAGTATTTCGGGTGTCTCTTTTCTGTTTTCGTGATTTTAAAGAATTTATAGAGGCGGATTTAGGACAGTAGGAGCCACGAGGTGGCCTCAAGGCATCACGACACGCTTACCCCCCCCCCCCCAAAGTTGTGCCATGTTGCCTTCGCACTGCCTCATGCGGCCTCCGGCCTCCTTCCAAAGCATCCAGGTCTAATTTTTGTCCTGAAAAAATCATCAAAAAATTCAGCATTTGGACTTCATTTGGTACTGATTTCCTAAAAAGCCAAAAACATGCAAAAACAACAACTGTCACTAGGAACTAGGTTAATAGATTAGTTCCAAGCAATGGTATAAAACAACATATAAATGCATATAAAGTATTCAAGTATGATAATATAATAGCATTAAACAATAAAAAATTATAGATACGTTTGAGATGTATCAATTTGCATGAGGTATTGAGTGTGGAGTGATTCGGTGACTTGATAGTCCCTCGCCTGTCATACTTCAGAGGTGCGCGACGAAATGGTGGGAGATGTTTCATAACTAGTACTTTGAGAGGGTGACGGATAGGCATGCTTATGACAAAAAATAGCCAAACTGGAAAAGCAAAATGAATTCCTAGCCAAACAATTCAATGACATTGTTCAGGAAGTTGCCGAGTTGTTTGGTTGGCAAAATGGAAAGGTGCAGCATATGGAATATGAGAATGCAATAAAGCATGCTGAAGATGTCAAGACAAATCTTGTAGGGTTAGAGGAGCAGTGCAAGATGGAACTAAAGATGAAGAAGATGAGGCTGGCCAATGAACAAAGGTCCATCTTGTCTTCTCGGGCAGATATCATAAGGAACACTAGGAAGGCCATGAAGGAGGTCAAGGAGGACTGGGATGTTCTTTAAGAGGAGAAGAATAACCTTGAGAGTGTAATTGTTGAATTACTTAAAGGTGGGCATGGTAGCAAGGAAAAGCTTCAGAAGATCAAGTCCATCCTGGAGGAATGAGGTGGATTCTTGGAGATTACATATATATTAGGCCAATATATATAACAAGCTATGGAACACGAAGAAGCTAGTGATGTTGGTGGTACATTTTATAGATCTACTCATCTAGGTCTTTAATGCCTAACACAAATAATGTGTTCAACTGTTAGGCTAGCTTGCAATCATATGGGTCCTTGATGTGATCCTTGATGTGATCCTTGATGTTACCTACTATGCTACCCCTATTATGAACCAGTTGTATGATTTGTACTTATTATGTACACTTATGCAAGAGTATGCAACATGTTATACTCCAGGTGCAGTGATGTGCTACTTCTATCCATCTTGGGATACTCCATATTGGTTGTACTTATTATGCAAAAGTGTTGTGCAGTGCAGTGCTACTTCTATCCGTCTTTTTAACTCCATCTTGGCAACATCATGGCAGATATGTGGAGTACTATCCATAAATAGTACACACAAACAATTATCTAGATAGGTAGTGCTACTTGTAGACTATGTTAGGGTTTTCCCCGAAGAGGAGAGGAGATGCAACACAGTAGAGATAAGTATTTCTCTCAATGAGAATCAAGATTATCGAACCAATAGGAGGACCACGCAAATCCTCGTCGTGAGCACCTACACACAAAAGTGCAAACACTTGGACTCAACGCGGTCAAGAGGGTTGTCAAGCCCCTTGAACTCGTTACTTGCAAGTATTAGGTAGTGATAGATAGATAATATAAATATAAAATATAAAATAATAGAATATAAATCGGAAGAAATTTTTTAGGGTTTTAGTAATATGATTTGGGAGGATCCGGGGGTCATAGTTTTTGCTAGAGGCTTCTCTCTTGAAGATAGTGATGACCCACAAGTATAGGGGATCAATCGTAGTCCTTTCGATAAGTAAGAGTGTCGAACCCAACGAGGAGCACAAGGAAATGATAAGAAGTTTTTAGCAAGGTATTTTGTGCAAGTGATGTGAGTAACAGTGATAGATATTTTTGTAGCAAGATGGTTGGTAACAAGTAAAAAGTAATAAAAGTAGCAAGAGTGCAACAAGGTGTCCCAATCCTTTTTGTAGCAAAGGACAAGCCTCGAAGTTCTCTTATATACAGTCAAGCACTCTCGAGGACACATGGTAATTTCCATCTAGTCATGTTCATCATGTTGAGTTTATCATGTTTGTTACTTAGATAATTTCATATGTGGGTGGACCGATGCTTGGGTGTTGTTATTACTTGAACAAGAAACCCACTTATGATTACCCCCTCTCGCAAGAATCTGCAACTATAAAAGAAGAATTAAGATAAATCTAACCATAGCATGAAACATGTGGATCCAAATGAGCCTCTTACAGAATAATGCATAAACTAGGGTTTAAGCATCACTCACTCTAGCAACCCATCATGTACTTATTACTCCACAATGCCTTCCATTAAACCCAAAGATGGTGAAGTTTCATGTAGTTGACGTTCACATGACACCAATAAAGGAAGCAACAACACACATATCATCAAAATATTGAACGAATACTGGTTTTACATGATTACTTATAACAAGACTTATCCCATGTCCTCAATAACAAAAGAAACTACTCACAAATCATCACCATGTTCAATATTAGAGTTATAATGAATATGATAAAGGATTTGTATGTATTATCTTCCACCAAGTAAACCAATAAACATCAACTACAAGATGTAGTCAACACTACTAGTAGCCCCCAGGTACCAATCTGAGGTTTTGAGACAAAGATTGCATACAAGAGATGAAGTAGGGATTGAAATGAGATGGTGATGGTGAAGATGTTGATGAAGATTGGCCCTGTGAGGAAGGAGGAAAAGTTGGTGATAGCAAAGGCTTCGATTTCCCCCTCCATGGGGGAATTTTCCTCGGCAGAATCACTCTGTCGCAGAGCAAAAGGGCCTCTGCCTAGGTTTCTGCCTCAAGATGGCGGTGCTTCATCCCAAAAGTATCATCTTGGTTTTTCTAGGTCAAAACCCATAATTTACATAAGAGGGGGGGGGGTCAGAGGGCGCCTGTGGGGCTGCCAAGCCATTAGGACACGCCCTGTTGGATTAGCACCAACAGGCGGACCCCCTATGGTACTTCTTCGCTCTAAAAATTCTTATATATTCCATAAAAGTCCTCGTGAATTTCCATGCCATTTGAAGTCCAGAAAAATTCCAGCTTTTTCCATGGCTTTTAGGTCCAGAATTCCAGTTTTCGACAATTACCCTGTTTGTGTAGATCTTGCAAGTAAACGGAGAAAAGGCGTTAGAATTGTATCATAAAGTATAATATTGACTAAGAACCATATAAATATTAATGAGACATCATGATGCAAAATGGATGTATCATATAGCATATGGTGAGTAAACTAATTAGTATTGGGCAATTGATAGAAAAGCACATAGTTCTCTAATATTCATTCACGACAACGATCACATATATAGGCATCACGTACAGAAGCAAGTAGACCGACTCCCACCTGCATCTACTACTATTACTCCACTCATTGACTGCTATCCACCATACATTTAGAGTACTAAGTACGAAATAGAGTAATGCGTGAAGCAATATGACATGATGTAGACGAAGTAAACTCAACTAATATGAATAAACCCCATATTTTCATCCTTAATGGCAGCAATACTAATACATGTCATGTCCCTTTTGGTCACTGGATTGAGCACCACAAGATTGAACCCATTACAACGCACCAATCCCACTAAAGATAAATCGATCTAGTTGGTCAAACCAAACCGATAGATTGGATAAAAATACGAAGTTATCATAATCATGCATATAAGAATTCAAAGATGACTCAAATAGTTTTCATGAATAATCTCAAGATAAACCCAAAATTCATCGGAACCCAACAAACACAACGCAAAGAGTATAACATCAAATAGATCACCGCACGAATCACTGTGAACTTTGTATTGAAGAATAGAGAGAGAGAGAGAGACATATAGGTACTAGCTATGGACCTACAGGTCCATGGTAGACTACTCAGACGTCACCACGGGAGTATCAAGGTTGATGTAAAGTTCCTCTATGATCAATGCCCCCTCCGGCAGGGCACCTAAACAGGGCACCAGATGGGATCACGGCGGAAGAGAGACTTACGGCGGCGAAAAATGTGTTTCGGATGGCTCTATGGTTTTTCCCCAATATTTTAGGATTTATAGAGGCAGAGTGAGGTCGGGAGGCGTCAGGATGTTGTCCCAAGCCATCAGGGCACGACCAGCCCCCTAGGTGCGCCATGTTGGCTTGGCGCCACCTCGTGTGGCCTCTAGTCTCCCTTCGAAGCCTCCAATTCTTATTTTTGTCCAAAAAAATCATCAGAAGTTTTGTTGCATTTGGACTTCATTTAGTACTAATTTCTTGAAAAGCTAAATGCACGCCGAAAACAACAACTAGGTTTCCCAAAAATGACATAAATTGCATATAAAGCATCCAAGAATGATAATATGATAGCATGGAACAATCAAAAATTATAGATACATTGGAGACGTATCAACATCCCCAAGCTTAATTCCTGGTCGTCCTCGAGTAGGGTAATGATAAAAATAGAATTTTTGATGTGACATACTACCTAACATGTAATATTTTTTCTTGTATGACCATTGAGAAACGATGAACTAATAAACATCAACATAGTAATAGCCATGAACATACATAACACAATCATTAACTTTCAAAATATACAATCCCTAAAGAATGTTACTCCCCATTCATTTTATCATATTAGCATGGCATGGATTCTTCTTCAGCACATAAATACAAATGTTGAGCACCACGGTGTTAAGGCAGGCAATTGGATCGTACTTCTTAATGCGCTTCAGCATTTTTGACCTCACTCATTGCATGAGCATGAACCATGGAGTACAAGTGGAGAAGAAAGTCACGCATCAACAAGGCAGACCATCAGGCTATGGTGATGTCCATCAATCGATATCAAAGTGAGGAGTAGGGATTGACATGCAACAGATGAAATAGAGCTATAAGTTTATAAAAGGTCAACAAAAGCTAATAGGGTGTGCATCCAACTTGCTTCCTCATAAAGACCTCCAGCATTTGAGGAAGCCCATCATCGGAATATACAAGCCAAGTTCAATAATGAAAAAATTGCATTGCCATATGAAAGTGACAAAACAAGACACTCTCTATATGAAAACCATGGTGCCACTTTAAGGCACAAGTGTGGAAAAAGAGGTAGTAGGGTTGTCCCATCTCTATTTTCTCTCATTTTCTTTCTTTCTTTCATTTTTTCTTTTTTTCATTCGGAGTCTCGTCCCGACTTGTGGGGGGATCATTTTCTCCATCACCCTTTCTTCACTCAGGCAGTGCCCAAAATAGTGAATAGCATCAAACTTGTATTTACTTACAACTCGATATGAAAAACTACTAAACAATAAGACTCTATATGAATGCCTATGGTAGTGTATCATGATGTGCAATGATCTAGCATAGCGAGGATATGATTGGAAAGGGATAACTACAAAGGGATTCAGCGATCTAAAAAACAAAAATAAATTAATAATCCCCTCCTATGAATACTAATTAGTTAATGTGATGAATAAGATTTGCTCGATTTTGGATTGGATTTGGCGGCATGGCCAAGCGGTAAGGCAGCGGACTGCAAATCCTTTATCCCCGGTTCAAATCTTGGTGTCGCCTGACCTAAATAATATGGAAAAGCCATGGAAATATCATGCTAGCTGTCTTACATTTATGCAAAGCAATATGAGAATGAAGGTACTAATCATATGATGTGATGGTGGAAGTTGCATGGCAATATATCACGGAATGGCTATGGAAATTCCATGATAGGTAGGTATGGTGGTTGTTGTGAGGAATATGTAGGGTCGCTTATGTGCAACACAGTGTATCATGCCATAGGGTTTGGATGCACCAGCGAAGTTTGCACCGATCCTCGAGGTGAGAATGGGCGATGCGCGGTACCAAAGAGGCTAGAAAATATGAGGTGGTGAGATTCCATACATCCATGGATTCACATTAGACATAAAAAACTCATATACTTATCGCAAGGTTTTATTAGCTCTCTCATTCAACAATAATGCCTATGGAGGTAATTTCAATGCTAGGCCACATCCCGGTAACTCCTCTAATAGTTATGGAAACTCTTATGGTAATTCTTATGGGAATCCTTCTACCAAAATAAAAAATTGTCCTCTCATCTTCTGAACACCATTAAAAAATTCATTAATTCTCAAAAAAATTAATACTATGGTAGAGGAAAAGTTGCATAAACTTGATAATATGTATAGGAACATGGACAAAATTGCTCTTGATGTGGAAAGGCTTTAGAATGAAAATTTGCTAACAAAGCATGATATCAATTAGTCTATTAAATCCATTAAAATATCTATTAATGAGAGTAAAGTTGAGAGCCAAATGAGAATTCTTGGAAAAGGCTCTTCCACCCAGTTTTATTGTAATCATGATGAATATCTTAAAATGCTTGGTACTTCTACCATTGAATGATTTTTACTAATCCAGAAATATATGATAAAGGTATTGGAGAATAGTCAACTTTAGCTAGAGGGTGTTCCAATTTCTTGGAGGGTGATGATTATAGTGATAAAAATGAAAAAAGTGAGTTTGGAGAGGTCAAAACTTTAAATAGTGATGTGCTCACTATCTTGGATCATAAGGACTTTAATTATGAAAGTTTATCTTTAGTAGAATGTATTTCCTTGTTGTAATCCATTATTCGTTCACCCAATTATTTTTAATAAAACAAAGTTTTTACTAACATATAGTAGAAGCTATGGTGAAAGCCTATGATGAGAAACTTGAGCTAGAAGTCTCTATACCTAGAAAGTTGCATGATGAATGGGAACCTGCTATTAAAATTAAGCTCAAGGATTATGAATGCAATGTTTTGTGTGACCTAGGTGCTAGTGTCTCAACTATACCTAAATCTTTATGTGATGTACTTGGTCTCACCGTTATACATGAGTGTTCCCTCAATTTACATCTTGTGTACTCTAATATTAAGAAACCTTTGGGAAGAATAAATGATGTTCTCATAATTACTAATAGAAATTATGTGTGTGTAGATTTCATAGTTCTTGATACTGTATGGAACCCATCTTGTCCAATAATACTTGGGAGACCTTTTCTACGAACTATAGGTGCAATAATTGATATGAAAGCGGGCAACATAAGGTTCCAATTCCCATTAAATAAAGGGATGGTACACCTTCCTAGAAAGAGAAACAAACTACCTTATGAATCTATCATGAGGGCTACTTATCGGTGGTGTGTCAAAGATGACAACACTTGAATCAATGCATTATGCCTCGCTAGGGGCGTAAAAGAATAGTGCTAGTAGGGAGGCAACCCAATAGTTATCTTATTTTTATTGTTCTAATTTCTATTTGTGTGTAATAATATGATTATTTATATTGTAATGATTGTGTTTTATGTTTCAATTAGTTTTTGTGCCAAGTAAAGTCTTTGGGATTATTTGAATGATAGTGGAATTGATACGGTGCAGAAACAGAAACTTTTGCATCGAGTGTAGAATTTCTCTAATTAGACTGGAACGTCTTTTTGATACAATTTTTTTACAAGTATTGTTATACAAATTCCCTAGGTTTTCCTAATTGTTCATAATTTTCTCAGTTACATAAGTAGGGTGCTTTTTCTTGCATAGTTTGCTTGTTTTGATGATCCTATGGATTATATCACGGGGTATAAGTCATGGAGAAGTTAGAATATTGTACCTTATGCAATAATAAAATGAATCAATTTATAAAAGTGCCTTATGTTTATGGTTCGCCTATCCTACTAACGATCTCACGAGTTTTCTGTTGAGTTTAGTGTGGTGAAGTTTTCAAGTTTTGGGTGCTATCACGATGGATGAAGGAATAAGGAGCGGAAAGAGCCTAAGTTTGAGGATGCCCAAGGCACCCCAAGGTAATATTCTAGGAATCCTCAAGTGTCTAAGCTTGGGGATGCCCCAGAAGGCACCCCCTCTTTCATCTCAATCCATCGGTATGTCGCTTGGAGCTATATTTTTATTCATCACATGATATGAGTTTTGCTTGGAGTTATGTTTGCTTTAGTTTGCTTTTGTTTTAGTTTTCCACACTCATTGTTTGCTGGACACACCCACTTGAGAGAGATAGATGTTCACCATGATTTATTAGAATACTCTTTGTGCTTCACGTATATCTTTTGAGTTAAGCAATTGCTCTAGTACTTCACTTATATCTTTTGGAGCATGGTGGCGTATAGATTTTATAGAAATAATTGCACTCGCGTGCTTCACTTTATATCTTTTGAGTTAAGCAATTGCTCTAGTACTTCACTTATATCTTTTGGAGCATGGTGGCGTATAGATTTTATAGAAATAATTGCACTTGCGAGCTTCTTTTAAATTTGTTTGGAATTAATTAGCAGCGACGGTAATTTGCATGGGTTATAAGAATAGTCCAAAAATAATTGGTTTTCAAGGTGTGCATAATCAAAACCACATGTAGCACATAAAAGAGAAATTGTGGGTTAATGAAATTGATGTGGTAATATGAAAGGGTGTGAGTGCATGATTGTTGGTTAGTAAAAATATCGATAGGTACAGGATTTTAATTTGTTGTTCATCTAAATATTGATTATGGCATGGTGATGATGTGTGAGAATTCTTATTCCTCATTGAAATCATGTCCTCCTTAGCTCGGGGACGCACAATGGTTAACTCCTACCAACCTCCCCCCTAGGGGAATGCGGGAAGTACTTTGCTTCGAGAGAGCTAATAAAACATGTCGAGAAGTATGTGACTTCTTTATGACTAATGTGAATCCATGGACGTACGCAATCTCACCACCTCATATTTGATAGCCTCTTCGGTACCGTGCATCATCCATTCTCACCTCGAGTATTGGTGTGAACTTCGTGGGTGCATCCAAACCCCGTGACATGAGACGCTGTGTTGCACATAAGCCACCCTATATCTTCCTCAAAATAGCCACCATGCCTACTTATCATGGCATTTCCATAGCCATTCCGAGATATATTTCCATGCAACTTTCACCATCACATCATATGACTAGTACCTTCATTGTCGTATTGCTTTGCATGATGATAAGACAACTATCATTATATTTCCATGGCTTGTCCATTTTTTTATATCCTCACTATGATAAATTATTGCACATCCTCGTACACTACTATAGGCATTTATATAGAGTCATATTGTTTACTAGTTTTTCATATCAAGTTGTAAGTAAATAGAAGTGTGATGCTATTCATAATTTATGTCACTGTCTGAGTAAGGAAAGGATGATGGAGATAATGATTCCCCCATAAGTCGGGATGAGACTCCGAATGAGAAAAAAATAAAGGGAAAGAAAGGAAAAAAGAGAAAAAACATGAAAGGAAGAAAGAAAAATGAGAGAAAACAAAGACGGGACAGTACTACTACCTCCTTTTCCACAGTTTTGCCTCAAAGTCGCACCCTGTTTTCCATATAGAGAGTCTTTTGTTTTGTTACTTTCATATGCTAGTGCAAATTATCCATTATAGAACTTGGCTTGTATATTCCGATGACAGGCTTCCTCAAATGCCCGAGGTCTTCATGAGCAATAAAGTTGGATGCACACCCACTTAGCTACACTGAGCTTTCATACACTTATAGCTCTAGTGCATTCGTTGCATGGCAATCCCTACTCCTTGCAATGATATCTGTTGATGGGCTTCTCCATAGCCCATTGATAAGCCGAGTTGATGCGAGACTTTCTTCTCGACTTTTACCCCTTTAAAACCTACCACCATATTCTATTCCACCTATATGATATGTCCATGGTTCATGCTCATGTATTGAATGAGTAATAAAAATTTGAAGTGCGTTAAAAAGTATGATCCAATTGTCTGGCTTAACACTATGGTGCTTGACCTTTGTATTTATCTCGTGAAGACAAAGCCATGCCAGGCTAATATGAGAAAATGAATGGGGGGGGGTAAACATTCTTTAAGGATCATATATTTTGAACATTGAATGATCATGTTACTTATGTTCATGGATATTACTACATTGATGTTTGTTAGTTCATTGTTTATCAATGATCAAACCTACAATAGATTACATGTTGGATAGCATGTCACATCAAAAATTCTATTTTTATCATTTACATGCTCGTACACGAGAAACAATTAAGCTTGGGGATGCTCATATGTCTCCAACGTATCTATAATTTTTTATTGTTCCATGCTATAATATTATCATTCTAGGATACTTTTTGTGTTGGAAATATACCCTAGAGGCAATAATAAAATAGTTATTATTATATTTCTGTGTTCAAGATAATCGTTTATTATCCATGCTAGAACTGTATTGATTGGAAACTCAAATACATGTGTGGATACATAGACAACACACTGTCCCTAGTAAGCCTCTAATGGACTAGCTCTTTGATCAAAGATGGTCAAGGTTTCCTGACCATAGACATGAGTTGTCATTTGATAACACGGTAAAATCATTAGGAGAATGATGTGATGGACAAGACCCAAACTATAAACGTAGCATATGATTGTGTTAGTTTACTGCTACTGTTTTCTGCATGTCAAGTATCTATTCCTATGGCCATGAGATCATGCAACTACCGGACACCGGAGGAATGCCTTGTGTGTATCAAACGTCACAACATAACTGTGTGACTATAAAGGTGCTCTACACGTATCTCTACGGGTGTTTGTTGGGTTGGTGTGAATCGAGACTGGAATTTTTCAATCCGTATGACGGAGAGGTATCTCTGGGCCCACTCGGTAATACAACATCACAATGATCCTCTGATACGTCTCCAAAATATCGAGAATTTATGAAGTATTCATCGGTAATCCATCTCTGAGCGCGGGCTCATATGAGCCCGGTGAACAGTACGGCGGTTTGCACTACAAAAAATGTTCAAAAAAATCAAAAAAATGTGGTACAAGATGCTCCTATGTGTGAACTTCCTATAATTTTTTATAAAGTTTGGACATTCGAGGAGTTCGTGGGAAAAAAGACAAAATCAGGCATGAATAGTGCAATTTTCAAAAGTTTCTCACACATCTGAATTTTGTATTTTTTTTTCCCGTGAGCTCCTCGAATGTACAAACTTAAAAAAATTGCTCGGAGTTCACACATAAAAGAATCTTGCACCACAAACAAAATTGAATTTTTTTGAACATTTTTGATACCCCAAACCGTCGTATTGATCACTCCCGGGCTCATCTCAGCCCGGGAGCCAAAACGACGCGTCCAGTATTCATGCCATATTTGCCTATGTTCATAATAATTTTATATGGTATTGATGCACTTTATATGATTTATTTAGAACTAACCCGGACTAACGTTGTTTTCAGCAGAATTACCGTGGTGTTGTTTTTTGTGCAGAAAATGGAAGTTCTCAAAATCGCCCGAAACTTTTTTATGATTTTTTGTGGAACATATGAGCAATGTTGGAGCGAAGAACCACCAGAGGAGGGATTCCATGGAGGCACAAGCCAACAGGGTGCTACATGGGACTTGGTCGCGCCCTGATGGCTTGTGGGGCCCACGTGGCTCCGTTGCGCGTGATTCCAACGCTGAAAAATCATATAAATCCCAGAAACCCCGGAAATAAAGAGACAACTTCCACTCCACCGCCGCAACTCTGTGTATCACCAAAAAATCTATCTGGGGCGATTCTAGTACCCTGTCGGAGAGGGAAAACCATCATTGGTGGCCATCTTCATCATCCCGCGGAGGGCATGATGAGAAGGGAGTAGTTCACCCTCAAGACTGAGGGTATATACCAGTAGCTATGTTTTCAATCTCTCTCTCTCTCTCTCTCGTGTTCTTGAGATGGCACGATCTCAAGAACATGGGCTTTGTTAACATAGTTGGATCATATGATGTATTCCCCTTACCATCTACTTGTGATGAATTGAGTCCTTTCCTTTAAGATCTCATCATGTTGGATTGAGCATATTGGTATGACAACACTTGATGTAAGTCTTGCGTGCGATACCCGTAGTGACATTGGGGTATTCTATTGATTCACTTGATATATGTTCAGGCATCAACTTGCGGGTTCTAGTGACCTTGGGGATCTATGCATAGGGGTTGATTACACGTTTTCATACAATGTTCTCCGATAGAAATCTTGGGGTGCTCCTTGCACGTTCTTTGTGTTGGATTGAATATGATAGCTCTGAAATGGTTTGATGCATGTCGCATAATTTACCCACGGATACTTGAGGTGACATTGGAGTATCTAGGTGACATTAGGGTCGATTGATTTGTATCATTGGTGTTATTCTAGTACGAACTCTTGAATAGATTGAACGAAAAGGATAGCTTGATGTTATCTTAGTACGAACTCTTGAATAGATTGATCGCAAAGAATAACTTTGAGGTGGTTCGACTACCTACACCAATTTCATCTTATTTTATCCACTAGATAGGAACTTTGGAGTGATTCTTTGTTGCACGTTGAGGGATCCAACTATGTTAGCATTGTTGAGAGATTGCACTAGTGAAAGTATGTACCCTAGGCCTTATTTCCAAGCATCAATACAACGTTTTGCTCGCTGTTTGCCACTTGTTACCTTGCTATTTTTATATTTTCAGAATATAAAAACCTATATCTGCCATCCATATTGCACTTGTATCACCATCTCTTCGCTGAACTAGTGCACCTATACAATTTACCATTGTATTGGGTGTGTTGGGGACACGAGAGATTTCTTGTATTTGATTGCAGGGTTACTTGAGAGAGACCATCTTCATCCTACACCTCCCGCAGATTGATAAACCTTAGGTCATCCACTTGAGGTAAGATTGCTATTGTCCTACAAAACTCTGCGCTTGGACTCCTAACACGAGTCTAACAGAAAAAAGTTGTGTAGTAGGCATCAGCTTGCAAGCAATGTGACTAAGGAGCTGGTCACGGTATTTTGTTTTACGGAACGAGTAAAGATACTTGCCGGTAACGAGATTGAGCTAGGTATGGAGATACCTACGATCGAATCTCGAGCAAGTAACATACCGATGGACAAAGGGAATAGCATACGAGGTTGATTGAATCCTTGACATTGAGGTTCGACCGATGAAAGATCTTCGTACAATATGTAGGAATCAATATGGGAATCCAGGTCCCGCTATTGGTTATTGACCGGTGAATATCTCGGTCATTTCTACATAGTTCTCGAACCTGCACGGTATACACACTTAAGGTGCAGTGACGATATAAGCATAATGGAGTCATTGTGTTGGTGACCGAAGGTTCTTCGGAGTCTCGGATGAGATCCCGGACGTGATGAGGAACTCCGAAATAGTCCGGAGGTGAAGATTGATATATAGGATGAAGGTCATTCGAATCCGGAAGTCTTTCGGGGTGTACTGATGGAATAAAGGAGTGCCGAAAGGGGTTTCGGAAGGCCCCGACAATTGTTGGGCGGGCTCATGGGCCAAGGAGAGGGGGCACCGCAGCCCACCAGGGGGCTGGGCACAACCCCTCTCCCCAACCCACTTCGGTCGAATGGGAGGAGGGATCCTCCTTGGGGAGCCGCCGGCCCAACTTGGGTGGCAAGGCACGCAAGTGGGAGGGGCCACCCAACCCTAGCCTCCGCCCCTCCCTTGGCCGCCGGCCACTAGGGGAAACTCTAGGGCGCCCTCCCCCTCCCTTCCCCCTATATATAGAGAGGTAGAGAGAGGGCAGCCACACGACAATCTTGTCATAGCGCTGCACCTCCTCTCCCTCGTAGTTATCTCCTCCAAACACCCCACAGCGAAGCCGTGCTGAGTTGTCACCACCAACACCTCACCATGTCGTCGTGCTACCGGAGGATCAGGCTACTACTTCACCATCGCTCATTGGATCGAGGAAGGGAAGGCATCACCAAGTTGTACGTGTGTTGAACACGGAGGTGTCGTCCGTTCGGCACTTGATTGGGAGATCATGGGATGGTTCGTGATTGGATCGTGAAGACGTACCACTACATCAACCGTGTTCTTGTACTCTTCCGCCTAGCAATCAACAAGGGTATGGATGTTAAATCTCTCCTCTCGTAGATGGTCATCACCATGGATAGATCGTGTTTGTGCGTAGGAAATTTTTTGTTTCCCATGCAACGTTCCCCAACATTTTTTGCATTTATTTGTTGATTCATATTACTTTTTAGCACTAACCCATTAATCTAGTGCCAAGTGCGAGTTGATGTTTCTGCATGTTTTTGGCTTTTCAGGTTTACAGTACCAAATGGAGTCCAAATACCATGAAACTTTTTGATGATTTTTTGTGGACCAAAATAAGACCTAGAAGCTTCGGAAGAAGGTTGGGGCCACACATGGGCCCCATAAGGCAACAGGGCGCACCTAGGGAGTGATTGTGCCGTGTTAGCTTGTGGGCCACCCCCTTGTCACCCGACCTTGTTCTCTGGCTTATAAATTCTCATATATTCTAAAAACCTTACGGGAGCTCCGAAACACTTTTTTTGTCGTCGCAAGTCTCTGTTCCGTCGTCTGACCATTTGGAGCCCTGTTCCGGTGCCCTGTCGGAGGGGGGGGTCGAATATAGAGGGCCTCTACATCAACCTTCACTAGTAGAAAAAGGACCTATTGTCCCGGTTTGTGAGGGCCATTTGTCTCGGTTTTTGAACCAGGACTAAAGTGTCGGTACTAATGCCCTAAACCTTTAGTCCCGGTTCTTGCATAAACCGGGACAGATGGGCCTCCACGTGGCCAGTGCGGCGAGCCCAGGTAGGAGGCCCTTTGGTCCCGGTTGGTGGCACCAACCGGGACCAATAGGCATCCACGCGTCAGCATCTCAGGTGTTGGGGTTTTTTTTAAAAGGGGGGAAGGGTTTGGGGGTTTGGGGGGGTTAATTTAGGTGTTTCATATATTGTGTTAGCATGCTAATTAATAGAGAGAAGTGTCCTTTCTTATCTCCGTGCGTGGTCGACGCTACGTACTATATGTATAAAGAGGACTAGACACGCTAGCTAGTTAAGCAAATGAAGGAAACAGAAGATCGTCATGAACAGATGCATACAAAGAGAAGTGATATCGACAACCTCTCCTTCTCTGAGAGATTGGTCGAACAACAAGTTCTCGTATATCTATCCAACGCTACTGGCTACATATATACAATATAAGTATCTTTTACAATATAATCTCCTAATTAAAATTGAACCCTACAGGGTCCACATAGTATTCTCCGTCTTTAGCGATCACGTGGTCCAGAAAGAATGACGCCAATTCCTGTTGAATTCCTCGCATACGATCTGGTGCTAGGATTTCATCTCGCATCCAAAATATCTAATTTGAACAAGGGGGTCAATACATATATATGAATAAATGTAACTGGACACAAATGATGGTAATAAAATAAAATTGTGAATATAATTATTTACGCACTTCATATTGTTTCTTGGAGCAGCCCCGCTCACAGGTCGTGTGGCGGATGGACTTGCAAATGTAGTATCCACACTAATTAGTCCCTTCTTCCTGCCACAACCACTTTACAAGAAACAGAGGTCAATCAAACTGATAATTAGCAAGCATGCTGAATGGTATTGATGAAACTAGCGCTTGAATCACTAGGAGATGCCTGGAACATATATGCTACTATAGTACTTACTTTCGGGTGTCTAAACTGCAGCTTCTTTGGCAGTCCCGGAGTTTTTGAGGTGAATTTACTCCAAACCCTGCCAGACAAAGAAAACAATTACTTCATATCAGGAAATGAACAAATTGAAGTTGCCGATATGGTGCGATAATGATAGATTTAACTTACTTCTCTAGAAATTCAGTCATGTCCGCGTACTTCTTGGGATCTTTTCGTCTCGAGTCTAAGACGGTTACTAGTCCCTGCTCAAACTTAATCTCTAGGAGAATATAGTGGAACCTGCACACGCATGCATAACTCATCAATTACATTACTATAACCTCGACTAATAAGGGAAACCGAATATGCACAAGACAGTAACACTCACTCGAAGTTGTAAGGGTAGAGTATTATAGCTTTGTTTTGATTTAATATAAACGATTGTAGCAGCTTGTCCTCGGTATCTTTGGCCTGAAATTTAACCATATATGCATCTATGCGATTTGTGTTAATGAACCCAATATCACCGATTTTTCTCTTCTTCAATTCGGCGATCTTCAATCTGCATAATATAGTGAGAATAATTAAAGATACATGCAATGAAAGAGCTGACCTATATATAGAGAGACTCAATGACAGAAGTAGTACTACTTACAGGCAGTAGCAAGTGATCATTAACTTATCGAGGGCCTTTAGATTGAAAAACTCGAAGAACTCCTCAAATGGAACATTCAACAGATCAATTCCAACGAGGTCATGCTCCTCTTTAACTCTGAGCGTCAAAATATTCCTCCCCTCAGACTCTCTGCAGGTTTTCATATACCAATCATGGAATCTTCGCATCATCGTTGTTAGATATTTTTCATCTTTGATGAGAGGCTTCCCGTACACGTATCTGTGTTCCTCCACCTCCAAGAAATCAAAATGTGCATCGTCGGGCAGGTAATCTCCAAGATTGTTATAACCGGGCACCATCCCGCCCGGATGATTCGCGACGACGCTAGACACCTGGAGTGGGGGCAACGATTGGTTCGCTTGTTCGCCGAGCTGGGCAACTTTTTTCCCAGCTCGTCGTTCTGCTAACCTTTGAGCACAGACAGTACTTCCCGACCGCTCCGCTTCGATCAATGACTTTGTAAGAATGCGCTCATAGTTGTCTTTCACCGGAGACTTTGGTGGTTTCGTCAGGGCAGCCAGAGTACGCTACGCTTTTACCGGATCTATCTTCTCCTCTGGAGGTGGATTTTTCTTTGCTTTGACCCCTTCAAAGAAGTTGGTCACTTCAGCTTGCACGATCTTCGCGTTTTCCTCCTAGCTCCTCTCGTATGGTAACTTCTCCGGAGTCTTTAGAGAAGGATTGTATCTGTATTGCCTGCCTCTGGCTGTACTGCTAGACGCCGAAGCAGACGGAGCGGCTGCGGCTGTCTTTGCTTTCTTACGAGGCGGAGGAGAAGGACGACGCGCCGGAGCGGCGGCGGGTCTCTTCCGCCCTTGTTGACGAGGCGGAGAAGGAGGAGGCAGCTCGCTGCTCGGGCGCGCCGGCGCAGGCGGAGAAGGAGGCGGAGTGCCGCCACGCGCCGGAGAAGGAGGAGGCAGCTGGCTGCTCGGGCGCGCCGGCGCAGGCAGAGAAGGAGGCGGAGTGCCGCCACACACCGGAGAAGGAGGTTGAGTGCCCTGATTACTCGCCGGGGGAGGCGGAGGAGGAGGCGGAGTGCCCTGACTCACCCGAGGAGGAGGAGGAGGCGGAGGCGCCCAGTTCGGAAGGTTGATGAGCTCCTTCCGCCATAGGCATGGAGTCTTCAGAGAAGAACACAACCGAATCTCCCATTCACCCGTAGAGTGGTCAAGCTCAAGGTCCTCAAATCCGTCCGTTATTTGATCCACCATCACCCTAGCATATCCTTCTGGAATCGGCTGGCCGTGGTAGGTTGAACCAGGTTCATTAGGTATAACAGAGACAAGAGCCTCCTTGACTTTCAATGTCATCCATCGCGTCATAAGGGGGCAATGTTGAGACTCTGTGATAGCATCCACGGGGTAGCCCGTAAAGACAGGCTCCAGCTGCTGAGTTTGCTCGGTGGAAGCCATGCTGCTTCTCCGCTGAGATGGCGGGGTAGCTTCAGGGGAAGCTTCGGCAGGTCGTTTGCTGCGATCTGCTTCTCGTTCCTCTAGCCCTTGTACCCTTTCGTGCAGCGCCTACAGTTGGCTATGCTCCACTTTCTTCCTCCTCTCCTGTGTTTTGTAACCCCCTGCGTCCGGAAACCCAACGTTCCACGGAAGGGAGCCTGGCATGC
The DNA here is from genome assembly GCF_904849725.1 of Hordeum vulgare subsp. vulgare. Taxonomy (NCBI): domain Eukaryota; kingdom Viridiplantae; phylum Streptophyta; class Magnoliopsida; order Poales; family Poaceae; genus Hordeum; species Hordeum vulgare. The sequence continues at coordinate 545,650,573 of NC_058520.1, forward strand.
CTCGTGTCCGTCCAAGGTGCTCAGGATTCTCGAGGGCCATTGTGAGCTCGTCCTTCTCTCTGCCTGGAACGAACGTCCCTTCCTGTGCTGCGACGATATAGTGCCGAAGCTTCCTAACGGGTATTCGCAGTTGCTCTTCCGTCCAAATGCACTTCCCTGATACAGGGTCCAAGGTTCCGCCAACCCCGAAGAACGAAGTCCGGCAACATTCTCGCCATCTCAATGTCTCTAGTTCGACCCCTTTAGCAATCACGTCATTCTCAGCCTTGTCCCACAAAGGTCGGGCTTTGAGGTAACCACCTGACCCCGTGCGATGGTGATGCTTCTTCTTCGTAGCATTTTTCTTGTTTGTCGCTGACATCTTATTACTCTTTTCCGTTGTCTTGTGGGCCACAAATGCAGGCCATTGATCTCTGATCTTCTCAAACCGGCCGGTGAATTCTGGTGTCTCTTCTTTGTCGACAAACATTTTCAGCTCATTCTTCCACCTCCTGAGTAGTTGTGCCATCTTCTTAAGAGCATGAGCCTTGATCAATTCCTCTTTAACTGGCTTCTCTAGATCCTCCTCTGGCGGTAGGGTGAAATTTGCCTTAAGCATTGTCCAAAGATCTTCTTTCTGCATATCGGAGACATAAGACGTCGGCACCTCAAGGTCTTCCTTCTTTGGCTTTAACCATTGCTGGATACTGATCGAGATCTTATCCCTAACAAGAACCCCGCACTAAGCACGAAATGCATCCCTTGTCCGGATGGGTTCAATCGGCTTGCCATCGCGCGCGATTGCTGTGATCTCAAACCTTTCATCCGAGCGCAACTTTTTCTTCGGGCCTCGTTTCTTTACCGAAGTTGAGCTCAATCCGGAGGGCTAGAGAAAAAAGAAGAAAGACGAGAGTTAATTAATATGTGTCTATATGAAAACAATGAATGCATCAATTAACTAGTCAACACGGGCTTAACTAATATATATATACCTGGCCGGACTCGGTTCGGTCACCGGAGCCGTCATCACGGTCTCCTTCTTGTACCTCCATTGGGTCACCGGAGCCATCATGAACATAGCCCTCTTCTTGTACCGACATTAATGGGTCACCGGAGCCATCATGAACATAGCCCTCTTCTTCACCCGGTCCTTCCTGACCATGGTGTCGTAGAGAAACGACGCAACGACATCACTTCCTTGTGCGATTATCTCCCCCAACATCGCTTTTGTTGCTTCGTCTCGGGAGTGATCCATAGTTTCTGCAAATATTTACAACATGTCAATTATTATTCAAACATGGTACAGATGGATATATATTAGTGGAAAATGTCGAACTAGCTAGCTAATCACAATAAGGAATCATGTTAGTGGCCTCGACGCTGCTTCTCTAGGGTTTGGGGTGGCCTAGACAACGCCTCAAGGGTTTGGGGTGGCCTCGACACAACGCTTCAAGGGTTTGGGGTGGCCTCGACAACGCTCTTTTAACTTGATAAATTTGGGTGGCCTCGAGAGGGTTTGTTGGGTAGGGGTGTGGCGGGAGGGGGTAGGAGACCAACATCGTTTTTTTCTCTAGGGTTTGGGTGTCCTCGAGAGTTTTGGTCGAGCGAGAGGGCCGAGGGGGGGTGCTCCTGTGGTATAAGTTATCACGGTCGAGAGTGGGTATATATATCGACCGCCCCTCATGTCGAAGTTATCCTGGAGGGGGTTATATCGACAACAACGCGACATACATATACATGGGAAAATAATGTTATCGGGGAGGGGGGTATATCGGTACCCCCCCCCCTCATGTTGAAGTTCGATCGGGAGGGGGTATATCAACAACGACATACCCGATAAAAAATAAGAATACAAAAGAAGAAATAAAAAGAGGAGAAGAAGAAAGGAATAGAAGAGAAGCAATCGAAGAAAAAAAGAAGAAGAAAAAAGGAGAAAGAAGAAAGGAATAGAGGAGAAAGAAGAAAAAAAATAGAAAATTTCTATTTTTTTTTCTTTCTCCTCTATTCCTTTCTTCTTCTCCTCTTCTTTTTCTTCCTTTTTCCTCTTCTTATTTATTTCTCCTCTTCTTCCTCTCCCCTTATTCTCCTTTCTTCCTCTTCTTATTTTCCTTTTTCTCCTCTCATTCTTTTTCTTCTTCTTCCTTTCCTAGCTAGATATTTAAAAAAATTCTAAAAATTAAACTAACCTAAAATGTACTAAATCTAACTTTTGCATATATGAACATATATACACAAAGAACATACAAACATATATACATTTTTATAAAAAAGCAAAAACATCATATTCTATAAAAAAACGTATACATATAATGTGAAAAAAATCATCATATTCTATAAAAAATCATCATATATATGAACAAAAACAATTATCACATATATTAAAAAAAACAGGGGAGGGCGCCGCCGGACCAAGGTGAGGAGGGGCACGGGCGCGGGGTCGGGGCAGGGCGCCGAGCGGCGACGGCGACGGCGTCGGGGCAGGGACGGGGCGGCGCGCGTCGGGGTAGGGCGGCGAGCGGCGCGACAGCGACGACGTCGGGGCAGGGCGGCGAGCGGCGACGGTGTCGGGCCAGGGCGACGGCGTCGGGGCAGGGCAGCGAGCGGCGACGGTGTCGGGCGAGGGCGCGGGCGACGTCGTCGGGGCAGGGCTCGGCGGCGACGGCGACGAGGAGCAACGTGGGGGCGTCGGGGCGGAGAAGAAGTATTTTTAGAGAAACTGCTAAGTGTTTCTTATATACCCAAGGCATTGGTACCGGTTCGTGGCACCAATCGTTACCAATGCCCCCCTTTAGTCCCGGTTGGTGACACCAACCGGGACCAAAGGTAACTTTTGAGCAGCTCAAAGGGCGGGAAGCGGCGGCCTTTGGTCTCGGTTGGTGGCACCAACCGGGACTAAAGGTCACTTTTCAGCAGCCCAATGGGCGGGAAGCGGCGGCCTTTGGTCCCGGTTGGTGCCATGAACCGGTACCAATGTACCCCCTTTAGTCCCGGTTGGTGCCACCAACCGGGACCAAAGGCCCCTGTGCTCCCCGCGTCGCGGTCAAAGTTTAGTCCCACCTCGCTAGTTAAGAGGGGCGCGAAGTGGTTTATAAGTCCCACTGCCGCACCCCTCTCGAGCTCCTCTCCACTGCACGCTTACAGGCCTACTTGCTACTGCTTTGCCTGATGGGACTTCTGGGCCTACTGCGGGCCTGAATCCTGGCCCATGAATGGGTTTCTAGTCGTATTCTAGCCGTGGTGGCCCATTTGGTGGCAATTTTTTTATTTTTTCCCAGTTTTTTTTGTTTTCTTTTTTGCTTTATTTATTTTGTTTTGTTTCTACTTACAACAAAATACTTATTTATTTTATTTTATTTTGTTCGTAATTACTTATTAATTTTATTTTATGATAATTCTTTTTGCTATTAAAGTTTCTAACAAAAAAAGTTATTTATGAAAATTCTTTTTGCTTTTAATGATTTTGAACAGAAAATACTTTGATAATTTTAGTTGCATGAATTTTATATAATTTTAGTTTCAATAATACTAGAAGTTGCTTATAATGTTTTGAACAGAAAATACTTTGATAATTTTAGTTTCAAATTTTTTATTTATTTTATTAAAGTTTTTTTTGTTTCTACTTATCTATTTTATTAAAGTTTGTATTATTTTGTTTCAAATTACTTATTTATTTTATTTTATTTTGTTTGTGACTTCATTTGTTATTTTTCATGCATTTACTGATTATTTTGAGCTATAAGACCATGAAATTGAAAAGCATTTGAAATGAACTCTGAAAAGGTTCCAAGTTGGCATGGTATCATCATTTCACCCACATAGCATGTGGAAGAAACTAGAGAGGCTTACGGCAAAAACTGGATGCACTTCGTGTACAAAACAGACAATCTCCTTCAAAGTATCACGGTTTCATACGGAAACTCGTCTTTTACAAAGGGATTTCATTTTTGTTGAACTTATTTGAACCCCCTTGTTTTTTTGTGTTCAAAATGCACCATTCAAAGCCACATCATCAATTTACAACCCTTTCTGACTTCATTTGTTATTTTTCATGCATTTACTGATTATATTGACCTATAAGACCATGAAATTGAAAAGCATTTGAAATGAACTCTCAAAAGGTTCCAAGTTGGCATGGTATCATCATTTCACCCACATAGCATGTGCAAGAAAGTAGAGAGGCTTACGGCAAAAACTGGATGCACTTCGTGTAGAAAACAGACAATCTCCTTCGAAGTATGAAGGTTTCATACGGAAACTCATCTGTTACAAAGGGATTTCAATTTTTTTGAACTTATTTGAACCCCCTTGTTTTTCTGTGTTCAAAATGCACCATTCAAAGCCACATCATATTTTTACAACCCTTTCTGACTTCATTTGTTATTTTTCATGCATTTACTGATTATTTTGAGCTATAAGACCATGAAATTGAAAAACATTTGAAATGAACTCTGAAAAGGTTCCAAGTTGCCATGGTATCATCATTTCACCCACATAGCATGTGCAAGAAAGTAGAGAGGCTTACGGCAAAAACTGGATGCACTTCGTGTACAAAATGGACAATCTCTTTCGAAGTATCAGGGTTTCATATGGAAACTCGTCTGTTACAAAGGGATTTCAATTTTTTTTAACTTATTTGAAATCCCTTGTTTTTCCGTGTTCAAAATGCATCATTCAAAGATGTAAGACCATGAAGTTGAAAAGCATTTGAAATGAACTCTGAAACCAAAGTACATACATAGTTCTCGAGAGCATTAAAAACCAAAGTACATACATAGTTCTCATTGAACAACATATAGCTCTCCAGAGCATCTAATTAAACCATACATTGAAATTATGTAAAACATTTCAATGTAAAAACAAATGCTATCATAACCGCAACCAAGGTAACAACTGATCCAACTGCATACTGATACCAAGCCTCGGTATGAATGGCATATTTTCTAATCTTTTTAATCTTCAACCGCATTGCATCCATCTTGATCTTGTGATCATCGACGACATCCGCAACATGCAACTCCAATATCATCTTCTCCTCCTCAATTTTTCTTATTTTTTCCTTCAAGTAATTGTTTTCTTCTTCAACTAAATTTAACCTCTCGACAATAGGGTCGGTTGGAATTTCTGGTTCTACAACCTCCTATAGATAAATAAAATATATGTCACATTGGTCGGCATAATTGTCATAAACAATAAATGAACCAAATAGTTATGAAAAGATAATATATACCACATCTGAATCATAGACAGGACGAGGGCCGACGGGGGCGGATACCAAAACCATCGCACTATATAATAACAAGAAATAATAAAATTAAGAAAATTAGACAAGTATCTATCTGAAGTCAGAATTTGTTTCTTTCAGAAAGAAGATAAGAACAAGAGGCTCACCACGGTGGTGCCGGCGACGAGATCGGCACGGGTGATCGACGGCGGTGAAGACGGGGCGGGGACGGGGCATGACGGACCGCTAAATCTAGACAAATCTCGTTGAAAATGGAGCTCGGAGGTCGAGTTTCGAGAGGAGAAAGCTTAACTAGTGTGGCTCGGGCATTTCATCGAACACCTCATGTGCATAGGAGGTGAACTAGAGCACCCAAGTCCTCTCCCCTCACCGGCTTGACAAAAACAGAGCACTATGGAGTGCTCTGCCGCGGCGGTGGGTATATGTAGGCAAGTTATTTGTCCCGGTTCGTGGCATGAACCGGGACTAAAGCCAACCCTTCTGTCCCGGTTCAAGCCACGAAAAGGGACCAATGGTTGTGGGCCAGCAGCAAGGACCATTGGTCCCGGTTCGTGGCTCGAACCAGGACAAATGGTTCCACACGAACCGGGACCAATGCCCACGAGGCCCCGGCCGGCCCCCTGGGCTCACGAACCGGGTCTAATACCCCCCATTGGTCCCGGTTCTTGAAGAACCGGGACTAATGGGCTGGCCAGGGCCGAACGGTAGCCCTGTTTTCTTCTAGTGCTTGCTTCCCCCATGGTGATGTGTGAGTAGTCTACCACACACATATGAGTGCATTGCTAGTATCTAGATGGCTCTCTCACTCTCTCTATGTTCTTCAATACAAAGTTCATCGCATCTTCGCGATGATCTATTCCATATAATCACTTTGTGTGGTGCGTTTGTTGGGATTCGATGAATTGTGGATTTATGTTCAGATTATTCATGATAAAATATTTGAGTCTTCTCTGAATTATATGATTCTTATTTTTGTGATTATTATAGCTTCGTAAATCCCTCTGGTCTATTGATTTGGTTTGGCCAACTAGATTGATCTATCTTCAGTGGAAGGTGTACGTTCTAGTGGGTTCAATCTAGCGGTGCTCTATATCCCGATGACAGAAAGGGACAAGACATGTCTTTGTATTGCTGCCACTAAGGATAAAACATGGGGTTGATTCATATTAATTGAATTTACTTTGTCTACATTGTGTCATTGTTCTCCAAATATTACTATGTTTTACTTAATACTCTAGATGCATGCTGGAAAGCGGTTGATGAGTGGAGTAATAGTAGTAAATGTAGGCAGGAGTCGGTCTACTTGCTTATGTCTGTGATGCCTATATACACATGATCATTGCCATGAATAAATATTGCATAACTATGCACTTTTCTATCAATTGCCCAAAGTAATTTGCTAACCCACGTATGCCTTCTTCGAGAGAGATGCCACTAGAGAACACTATGGCCCCGAGGTCTATTCACTTATAAATTTACAAACGCTATTATTTCCTTGACGCTTTTTATTATTTGCTTTTACTTTTTATACTTAATATATTTGAACTATCTATCTACACTACTTATCTTCTTACAAGTAACGAGTTCAAGGGGCTTGACAACCCTCTTGCCCGCGTTCGGTGCAAGTGTTTGCTCTTTTGTGCGTAGGTGCTGAAGACGGGAGTTGTGTGGTCCTCCTATTGGTTCAGTAACCTTGGTTCTCATTGAGGGAAATACTTATCTATATTATACTACATTATATGTTCCTCTTCACGGAAAAACCCAACACAAATCACATGTATCAAGAGTCTTCAGCACAAATCCCCTTGATCTTCTTCAGTTTACCCTTGTGAATTTCTCCAACTTTGGTAACCTCAACAATGGCTATCTCTAGCTTCTTATTCTCCATATGCACCCCATCCCTCTACTGCATCATCTCAATCTTGTCCTTCATAAGTTTTTTCATATCCTTCTTGTGGTCTTGTAGTTCAGTCTTGAGCACATACATCTCCTTCTTGAATCAATTCTCCTAATTATTTCTCCTTGTGCTTTCTACATGTCCTTCAGATACTCAATGAAATATTGCTTCTCGTCCAGCTACTTCTGTTGGGAATATGCCCTGGAGGAAATAATAAATTAGTTATTATTATATTTCCTTGTTCATAATAATCGTTTATTATACATGCTAGAATTGTATTGATTGGAAACTCAAATACATGTGTGGATACATAGACAACACACTGTCCCTAGTGAGCCTCTAGTTGACTAGTTCGTTGATCAAAGATGGTCAAGGTTTCCTGACCATAGGCAAGTGTTGTCACTTGATAACGGGATCACATCATTAGGAGAATCATGTGATGGACAAGACCCAAACTATGAACGTAGCATATTGATCGTGTCGTTTTATTGCTATTGTTTTCTGCGTGTCGAGTATTTGTTCTTATGACCATGAGATCATATAACTCACTGGCACCGGAGGAATACCTTGTGTGCATCAAACGTCACAACATAACTTCTACAGGTATCTCCGAAGGTGTCCGTTGAGTTAGTATGTATCAAGACTCGGATTTGTCACTCCGTGTGACGGAGAGGTATGTCGGGGCCCACTCGGTAATAAAACATCACACACAAGCCTTGCAAGCAATGTGACTAAGTGTAAGTCACGGGATCTTGTATTATAGAATGAGTAAAGTGACTTGCCGGTAACGAGATTGAAATAGGTATGCGGATACCGATGATCAAATCTCGGGCAAGTAACATACCGTAGGACAAAGGGAAGGACATACGGGATTATATGAATCCTTGACACTGAGGTTCAACCGGTAAGATCTTTGGATAATCTGTAGGATCCAATATGGGTAGCCAGGTCCCGCTATTGGATATTGACCGGGGAGTACCTCGTGGCATGTCTACATAGTTCTCGAACCCGCAGTGTCTGCACACTTAAGGTTCGATGATGTTTTAGTATAATTGAGTTATATGTGTTGTTACCGAACGTTGTTAAAAGTCCCGGATGGGATCACAGACGTCGCGAGGGTTTCCGAAATGGTCCGGAAAAGAAGATTGATATATAGGATGGCATCATTTGGTTACTGGAAGGTTTTCGGGCATTACCGGGAATGTACCAAGAGTGACGAATGGGTTCTGGAAGTTCACCGGGAGGGGGGCAACCCTCCCCGGGGAAGCCCAAAGGCCCTAGGGGTGGCTCACCAGCCCTTAGTGGGCTTTTGGGACAGCCCAAGAGGGCCTATGCACCAGGGATATAAAACCATCGAAAAACAAAAAAAAGGTGGGAAGGAAGAGAAGGACTCCACTTTCCAATCCTAGTTGGACTAGGATTGGAGTAGGACTCCTCCTCTCCTCTTGGCCGGCGCCCCCTTGGGAACTTGGTCCTCAAGGCAGCCTCCTTCCCCTCCCTCTTATATATAGTGGTGATTTAGGGCTGATTTGAGACAACTTTTGCCACGTGCAACTCAGATCTAGACACCATAGTTCTTCCTCTTGATTGTATTTCTGCGGAGCTCGGGCGGAGCTCTGCAGGAGTATATCCTTCACCACCACCAGAGCACCGTCACGCTATCGGAGAACTCATCTACTTCTCTGCCATGCTTGCCGGATCAAGAAGGACGAGATCATCATCGATCTGTACGTGTGCTGAACGCGGAGGTGTCGTCCGTTCGGCACTAGATCGGAACGGATCGTGAGATGAATCGCAAGATGATTCGTGGAACGGATCATGAGACGGTTCGTGGAACGGATCGCGGAACGGTTCGTGGGATGGTTCGCGGGGCGGATCGAGGGACGTGAGGACGTTCCACTACATCAACCGTGTTTCTTAACGCTTCCTGTTGTGCAATCTACAAGGGTACATAGATCCAAATCTCCTCTCATAGATGGACACCACCATAATAGGTCTTCGTGCGCGTAGGAAATTTTTTGTTTCCCATGCGACGTTCCCCAACAGTGGCATCATGAGCTAGGTTCATGCATAGATGTTATCTCGAGTAGAACACAAAGGGTTTTGTGGACGATGATGTTCGATGTGCTGCCCTCCTTAGTCTTTTCTCGATTCAGCGGTATTGTTGGATTGAAGCAGCCTGGACCAACATTATTCGTACACTTATGAAAGACTGGTTTCATCGGTTGACATGCAACCTCGTTGCATAAAGATGACTGGCGGGTGTCGGTTTCTTCAACTTTAGTTGAATTGGTTTTGACCGAGACGTTCCTTGGAGAGGTTAAATAGCAATTTGCACATCTTCATTGTGGTTTTTACGTAAGTAAGATGCGATCTACTAGATACCCATAGCAGCCACGTAAAAAATGCAACAACAAATTAGAGGACGTCTAACTTGTTTTTGCAGGGTATGCTTGTGATATGATATGGCCAATGACGTGATATGATATATTGGATGTATGAGATGATCATGTTGTAATAGTTAATATCGACTTGCACGTCGATGGTACGACAACCGGCAGGAGCCATAAGGTTGTCTTTAAACTAACGTTTGTGTTTGCAGATGCGTTTACTATATTGCTAGGACGTACCTTTAGTAGTAATAGCATAAGTAGCACGACAACCCCGATGGAGACACGTTGATGGAGATCATGATGATGGAGATCATGGTGTGGCGCCGGTGACAAGAAGATCGTGTCGGTGCTTTGGTGATGGAGATCAAGAAGCACAAGATGATGGCCATATCATGTAACTTATGAATTTCATGTGATGTTAATCCTTTTATGCACCTTATTTTGCTTAGAACGACGGTAGCATTATGAGGTGATCTCTCACTAAAATTTCAAGACGAAATTGTGTTCTCCCCGAATGTGCACCGTTGCTACAGCTTGTCGTTTCGAGACACCACGGGATGATCGGGTGTGATAGACTCAACGTTCACATAAAACGGGTGCAAAATAGTTGCACACACGGAACACTCGGGTTAAGCTTGACGAGCTTAGCATGTGCAGACATGGCCTCGGAACACATGAGACCGAAAGGTCGAGCATGAATCGTATAGTTGATATGATTAGCATAGCGATGCTTACCACTGAAACTATTCTCAACTCACGTGATGATCGAACTTGAGTTAGTGGATTTGGATCATGTACCACTCAAATGACTAGAGAGATGTACTTTTTGAGTGAGAGTTCTTAAGTAATATGATTAATTTAACTAATTATCATGAACATAGTCTAATGGTCTTTGCGAATTACGATGTAGCTTGCGCTATAGCTCTACTGTTTTTATATGTTCCTAGAGTAAATTTAGTTGCAAGTTGATAGTAGCAACTTTGCGGACTAAGTCCGTAAAACTAAGGATTTTCCTCATTGCTGCGCAGAAGGCTTATGTCCTTAATGCATTACTCGGTGTGCTACACCTCGAGCGTCGTCCGTGGATGTTGCGAACATCAAACATACACGTTTTTTATGACTACGTGATAGTTCAGTGCGCAATACTTAATGGCTTAGAAGCAAGGCGCCGAAGACGTTCTGAAAACATCGCGGAACATAAGAGATGTTCTAAGAGATGAAATTGAGATTTCATGCTCGTGCCCTTGTTGAGAGGTATAAGACCTCCGACAAGATTCTTTTCCTACAAAGTATAGGAGAAAATCTCAAATCTTTGAGCATGTTCTCAGATTGTCTGAGTACAACAATCGCTTGAATCAAGTGGGAGTTAATCTTCCAGATGAGATAGTGATGGTTCTCCGAAGTCACTGCCACTAAGCTCCTAGAGCTTCGTGATGAACTATAACATATCAAGGATAGATATGATGATCCTTAAGTGATTCGCAATGTTTGACACTGCGAAAGTAGAAATCGGGAAGGAGCATCAATTGTTGATGGTTAGTAAAACCACTAGTTTCAAGAAGGGCAAGGGCTAGAAGGGATACTTCATGGAACGGCAAACCAGTTACTGCTCTAATAAAGAAACCCAAGACTGAACCCAAACCCGAGACTAGGTGCTTCTGTTATGAGGGGAACGGTCACGGAGGCGGAGATGCCCTAGATACTTGGTAGATAAGAAGGCGGGCAAAGTCGACAGAAGTATATTTGATATACATGATATTGATGTGTGCTTTACTGGTACTCCTAGTAGCATGAGGGTATTGGATACCGGTTCGCTTGCTAAGTGATTAGTAACTCGAAATGAAAGCTATGGTATAAACGGAGACTAGCTAAGGGTGAGGTGACGATATGTGTTGGAAGTGTTTCCAACGTTGATGTGATCAAACATCGCACGCTCCCTCTATCATCGGGATTGGTGGTTGATACGTCCATTTTGCATCATGCTTTCATGTTGATATTTATCGCTTCTTGGGCTGTTATTTCACTTCACGGTACAATACTTATGCCTTTTCTCTCTTATTTTGCAAGGTTTACTTGAAGAGGGAGAACGTCGGCAGCTGGAATTGTGGCCTGAAATTGGAGCAAGTTTGAGATACCTATTCTGCGCAACTCCAAACGCCGTAAAAATCAACGAGGATTTTTTTCCGGATTTATAAAAAATAATGGGCCGAAGAAGCGCCAGAGGGGCGCCAGCAGGTGGCCACAAGCCTGCTAGGCGCGGCCACCCCCCTGGCCGCGCCTAGGGGGCTTGTGGGCACCCAGCTGGCCCTCTGCCCCCCTCTTCTGCTATATGAAGGGTTTCGTCTGGAAAAAAAATCAAGAGGAGGCTTTTTCGTGGAATCGCCGCCGCCACGAGGCGGAACTTGAGCAGAACCAATCTAGAGCTCCGGTAGGACGATCCTGCCGGGGAAACTTCCCTCCCGGAGGGGGAAATCGTCGCCATCGTCATCACCAACACTCCTCTCATCGAAGGGGACTCATCACCATCAACATCTTCATCAGGACCATCTCATCTCCAAACCCTAGTTCATCACTTGTAACTAATCTCCGTCTCGCGACTCTGATTGGTACTTGTAAGGTTGCTAGTAGTGTTAATTACTCTTTGTAGTTGATGCTAGTTGGATTACTTGGTGGAAGAGTTTATGTTCAGATCCTTGATGCTACTCATTACCTCTCTGGTCATGAATATGATTATGCTTTGTGAGTAGTTACTTTTGTTCTTGAGGACATGGGATAAGTCATGCTAATAGTAGTCATGTGAATTTGGTATTCGTTCGATATTTTGATGTGTTGTATGTTGTTTTTCCTCTAGTGGTGTTATGTGAATGTCGACTACATAACACTTCAGCATTATTTGGGCCTAGAGGAAGTCATTGCGAAGTAGTAAGTAGATGATGGGTTGCTAGAGTGACATAAGCTTAAACCCTAGTTTATGTGTTTCTTCGTAAGGGGCTGATTTTAATCCACTAGTTTAATGCTATGTTTAGACTTTGTCTTAATTCTTCTTTGTAGCTACGGATGCTTGCGAGAGGGGTTAATCATAAGTGGGATGCTTGTCCAAGTAAGGGCAGTACCCAAGCGTCGGTCCACCCACATATCAAACTGTCAAAGTAACGAACGTGAATCATATGAACATGATGAAATCTAGCATGATAGAAATTCCCGTGTGTCCTCGGGAGCGTTTTTCCCCTATAAGACTTTGTCCAGGCTTGTCCCTTGCTACAAAAGGGATTGGGCCACTTTGCTGCACCGTTACTACTTTTGTTACTTGTTGCTCGCTACGAATCATCTCACCACACAATCACTTGTTACCGATAATTTCAGTGCTTGCAGATTTTACCTTGCTGAAAACCACTTGTCAGATCCTTCTGCTCCTCGTTGGGTTCGACACTCTTACTTATCGAAACGACTACGATTGATCCCCTATACGTGTGGGTCATCAGTGGTAAAACCTAAATAATTGTTATTTGGTGTTTGCGTTGAGCATGAACATGATTGGATCTTGTTTATTGCAATACGATTATTCATTTAAAGAGAATATTAGTTATTATATTTGCTTGAATAATTACCCTCAATAGTTTATTGAATCTCGATCGTAGTGTTACGCATGTTCATAATATTGGTGCCAAAAGATACAAAGTAATAATGATAGTACCACTTAGTTGTGGCACTCCCACTTGAGTCATGTTGGTGTAAAATGCATGAAGAAGCTCCATGCTGATGGATCTTTGTACTCACTCATTATTGAAACGTTTGAGACATGCAAAACATACCTGTTGGTATAAACGCATGAAAAAACTCCATGCAGATGGATCGTTTGGATTCACTTAATTTTGAATCACTTGAGACATGCAAATCATACCACATGGAACAAGAGAGTAATTTGTTGGAGTGATACATTTTTGATGTGTGCAGTCCAATGAGTGCTGAGGCACGCAGTGGATATCGTTATGTTCTTACTTCACTGACGATTTGAGTAGATACAGGAGTATTTACTTGATGAATCACAAGTCTGAAATGTTGAAAAGTTCAAAGCTATTTCAGAGTGAAGATCGTCGTGACAAGAGGATAAACTGTCTACGATATGATCATAGAGATGAATATCTGAGTTGCGAGTTTTTGGTACACAGTTGAGACAATGTGAAAATTGTTTCACAATTCACGCCACCTAGAACACCATAGTGTGATGATTTGTCTAAACGTCATAGCCACACCCTATTTGATATGGTGCATACTATGATGTCTCTTATCAAATGACCACTATCGTTTATGGGTTATGCATTAGAGACAACCACATTCACTTTAAATAGGGCATCGCGTATTTCCGTTGAGACGACATAGTATAGACTATGGTTTGGAGAAACTTAAGTTGTTGTTTCTTGAAAGTTTGGGGCTGCGATGCTTATGTGAAAAAGTTTCAGTCTGATAAGCTCGAACCCAAAGCGGATAAATGCATCTTCATAGGATATCCAAAACAGTTGGATACATCTCCTATCTCAGATCCGGAAGCAAAGTGTTTGTTTCTAGAAACGGGTCCTTTCTCGAGGAAAGGTTTCTTTCGAAAGAATTGAGTGGGAGGGTGGTGAAACTTGATGAGGTTAGTGAACCGTCACTTCAACCAGTGTGTAGCAGGGCGCGGGAAGATGTTCATGTGGCACCTACACCAATTGAAGTGGAAACTGATGATGGTGATCATTGAGCTTTGAATCAAGTTACTACAAACCTCGTAGGTCGAAAAGGTCGTGTACTACTACAGAGTGGTACAGTAACCCTGTCTTGGAGGTCATGTTGTTGAACAACAATGAACCTACGAGCTATGGGGAAGCGATGGTGGGCCCGGATTCTGACAAATGGCTGCAGGCCATGAAATCCGAGAGAGGATCCATGTATGAAAACACAGTGTAGACTTTGGAAGAACTAGTTAATGGTCGTAGGACTATTAAGTAAAGATGGATCTTTAAAAGAAGACAGACGATGATGGTGATAAGTCACTATTAAGAAAAGCTCGACTTGTCGTAAAGATGTTTCCGACAAGATCAAATAGTTGACTATGATGAGACTTTCTCACTCGTAGCGATGCTAAAAGTCTGTTAGAATTATGCTTCTTGGGCTGTTATGTGAACGTCGACTACAAAACACTTCACCATTATTTGGGCCTAGAGGAAGGCATTGGGAAGTAGTAAGTAGATGATGGGTTGCTAGAGTGACAGAAGCTTAAACCCTAGTTTATGCGTTGCTTCGTAAGGGGCTGATTTGGATCCACTAGTTTAATGCTATGGTTAGACTTTGTCTTAATTCTTCTTTCGTAGTTGCGTATGCTTGCGAGAGGGGTTAATCATAAGTGGGATGCTTTTCCAAGTAAGGGCAGTACCCAAGCGCCGGTCCACCCACATATCAAACTATCAAAGTAACGAACGCGAATCATATGAACATGATGAAAACTAGCATGACAGAAATTCCCGTGTGTCCTCGGGAGCGTTTTTCCCCTATAAGACTTTGTCCAGGCTTGTCCCTTGATACAAAAGGGATTGGGCCACTTTGCTGCACCGTTACTACTTTTTTTACTTGTTGCTCGCTACGAATCACCTCACCACACAATCACTTGTTACCGATAATTTCAGTGCTTGCAGATTTTACCTTGCTAAAAACCACTTGTCAGATCCTTCTGCTCCTCGTTGGGTTTGACACTCTTACTTATCGAAAGGACTAGGATTGATCCCCTATACTTATGGGTCATCAAGACTCTTTTCTGGCGTCGTTGCGGGGGAGTGAAGCGCCTTTGGTAAGTGGAACTTGGTAAGGAAACATTCATATAGTGTGCTGAAATTTATTGTCACTTGTCACTATGGATACTAATCCTTTGAGGGGCTTGTTCGGGGTATCTTCACCTCGAATGGAAACACAAATAGTTGCTCCTCAACCTGCTGCAGCTACTGAAAATATTTGCTTTGAATTTTCTTCTGGTATGCTTGAGAAACTGTTGGCTAATCCTTTTATAGGAGATGGAACATCACATCCAGACTTGCATCTAATCTATGTAGATGAAGTTTGTGGTTTATTTAAGCTTGCAGGTTTGCCCGAGGATGAGTTCAAGAAGAAGGTCTTTCCTTTATCTTTGAAGGATAAGGCGTTGACATGGTATAGGCTATGTGATGATACTGGATCATGGGACTACAATCGGTTGAAATTGGAATTTCATCAAAAGTTTTATCCTATGCATTTAGTACATCGTGATCGGAATTATATTTATAATTTTTGGCTCGTGACAGAGAAAGCATCGCTCAAGCTTGGGGGAGGCTTAAATCAATGTTATATTCATGCCCCAACCATGAGCTCTTGAGAGAAATTATCATTCAGAACTTCTATGCTCTGCTTTCTCATGATGATCGCACCATGCTTGACACTTCTTGTGCCGGTTCTTTTATGAAGAGAGATATTGACTTCAGATGGAATTTATTGGAGAGAATTAAATGCAACTCTGAAGATTGGGAGCTTGAAGAAGGTAAGGAATCAGGTATGAATTTAAAGTTTGATTGCGTTAAATCCTTTGTTGAAACAAATACCTTTAGTGATTTTAGCGCTAAGTATGGACTTGACTCTGAGATAGTAGCTTCATTGTGTGAATCATTTACTGCTCATATTGATCTCCCCAAAGAGAAGTGGTTTAAATATCATCCTCCTTTAGAAGTCAATGTAGTTAAACCCAATCCAGTTGAAGAGAAAGTCATTGCCTATAATGATGCTATTGTTCCCAGTGCTTACATTGAGAAACCACCTTTCCCTGTTAGGATAAAGGATCATTCTAAAGCTTCAACTGTGATATGTAGAGGCTACATTAGAACACCTACACCCCCTGAGAAAATTAGAGTTGAACCTAGCATTGCTATTATCAAAAATCTTCTGTCTGACGATGTTGAGGGACATGATATTCACTTCCGTGAAGATGCTGGTAGAATTGCTAAACCTCATGCTAGAGACAAACATAGGCCTGTTGTTGGCACGCCTGTTGTTTCTGTTAAGATAGGAGATCATTGTTACCATGGTTTATGTGACGTGGGTGCTAGTGTTAGTGCAATACCTCAATCCTTATATGATGAAATTAAAGACGAGATTGCACCTGTTGAGATAGAACCTATTGATGTCACTATTCAGCTTGCCAATAGAGATACTATCTACCTTGTGGGAATTGTTAGGGATGTTGAAGTCTTATGTGGTAAAACAAAGTATCGTGCTGATTTCCTCGTTCTTGCTACCACTCAAGATAGCTTTTGTCCCATCATCTTTGGCAGACCTTTTCTCAATAGTGTCAATGCTCATATTGATTGTGAGAAGCAAATTGTTACTGTTGGCTTTGAAGGTGTGTCACATGAGTTCAATTTCTCCAAGTTTGGTAGACAACCTCATGAAAAAGATTTGCCCAGCAAGGATGAAACTATTGCCTTGGCTTCTATTGCCGTGCCCCCTACTGATCCCTTAGAGCAATACTTGCTTGAGCATGAAAATGATATGCATATGGATGAAAGGGATGAGATAGATAGAGTTATCTTGGAACAATATCCTATCCTTAAGAATAACTTGCCTGTTGAACTGCTTGGGGATCCACCCCCACCAAAGGGTGATCCTGTGTTCGAGCTTAAACAGTTGCCTAATACTCTTAAGTATGCTTATCTTGATGAAAAAGAGATATATCGTGTTATTATTAGTGCTAGCCTCTCACAGCAGGAAGAAAAGAAGTTACCAAAAACTCTGAGGAAGCACCGTGCTGCTATTGGATATACTCTTGATGATCTTAAAGGCATTAGTCCCACTCTATGTCAGCACAAGATTAAAACTGATCCTGATTCCAAACCAGTTGCTGATCATCAAAGGAGATTAAATCCTAAGATGAAAGAAGTAGTGAGAAAATAAATACTAAAGCTCCTGGAAGCGGGTATCATCTATCCTGTTGCTCATATCGATTGGGTGAGTCCGGTGCATTGCGTCCCTAAGAAGGGAGGCATTACCGTTGTCCCTAATGATAAGGATGAATTGATCCCACAGAGGATTATCACTGGCTATAGAATGGTGATCGATTTTAGGAAATTGAATAAACCAACTAGGAAATATCATTACCCTTTGCCTTTTATCGACCAAATGCTAGAAAGACCGTCTAAACACACACACTTCTGCTTTCTAGACGGTAATTCTGGTTTCTCCCAAATACCAGTTGCACAATCTGATCAGGAGAAAACCACTCTCACCTGCCCTTTTGGTACCTTTGCTTATAGACGTATGCCTTTTGGCTTATGTAATGCACCTGCCACCTTTCAAAGATGTATGATGGCTATATTCTCTGACTTTTGTGAAAAGATTGTTGAGGTTTTGATGGATGACTTCTCCGTTTATGGGTCTTCCTTTGATGATTGCCTCAGCAACCCTGATCGGGTCTTGCACAGATGTAAAGACACCAATCTTGTCTTGAATTTGGAGAAGTGCCACTTTATGGTTAATGAAGGCATCGTCTTAGGACATAAAATTTCTGAAAGAGGTATTGAAGTAGATAAGGCTAAGGTTGATGCAATCGATAAAATGCCATACCCCACAGATATCAAAGGTATAAGAAGTTTCCTTGGTCATGCTGGTTTCTATAGAAGGTTCATTAAAGACTTCTCTAAGATTTCTAGGCCTCTTACAAATCTCTTGCAAAAGGATATTCCTTTTGTCTTTGACGATGATTGTGAGGAAGCCTTCGAAATACTTAAGAGGGCTTTGATAACCGCACCTATTTTTCAACCACCCTTTTGGAACTTACCTTTTGAAATCATGTGTGATGCTAGTGATTATGATGTTGGTGTTGTTCTAGGGCAAAGAGTTGATAAGAAGTTGAATGTTATTCACTATGCTAGTAAAACTCTAGACAGTGCCCAAAGAAACTATGCCACTACGGAAAAGGAGTTTTTAGCAGTCGTGTTTGCATGTGAAAAGTCCAGGTCTTACATAGTTGATTCCAAAGTCACTATTCACACTGATCACGCTGTTATTAAGTACCTCATGGAGAAGAAGGACGCTAAACCTAGACTCATCAGATGGGTTCTCTTGCTACAAGAATTTGATTTGCACGTTGTCGACAGGAAGGGTGCTGATAACCCAGTAGCAGATAACTTGTCTAGGTTGGAGAACGTTCTTGATGACCCACAACCTATTGATGATAGCTTTCCCGATGAGCAATTGAATATCATCAGTACTTCCCGTAGTGCACCGTGGTATGCTGATTATGCAAACTATATCGTTGCCAAATATATACCACCTAGTTTCACATACCAGCAAAAGAAGAAATTCTTCTTTGACTTGAGACACTACTTCTGGGATGATCCTCACCTTTATAAGGAAGGAGTAGATGGTGTTATTAGACATTGTGTACCTGAACATGAACAGGGACGGATCCTACAGAAGTGTCACTCTGAGGCCTATGGAGGACACCATGCGGGAGATAGAACTTCACACAAGGTATTGCAATCAAGTTTCTATTGGCCCACTCTCTTTGAGGATGCTCGTAAGTTTGTCTTGCCTTGTGACGAATGTCAAAGAGTAGGTAATATCGGTAAACGTCAAGAAATGCCTATGAACTATTCACTTGTCATTGAACCATTTGATGTTTGGGGCTTTGATTATATGGGACCTTTTCCAAAATCCAACGGGTATACTCATATCCTAGTTGTTATTGATTACGTCACCAAGTGGGTAGAAGCTATCGCCACTAGTAGTGTTGATCACAACACTTCTATCAGGATGCTTAAAGAAGTTATCTTCCCTAGATTTGGAGTCCCTAAATATCTAATGACCGACGGTGGTTCACATTTCATTCATGGTGCTTTCCGTAAAACGCTTCCTAAGTACGATGTCAACCATAGAATTGTGTCCCCCTATCACCCTCAGTCCAGTGGTCAAGTAGAGCTAAGCAACAGAGAGATTAAACTAATTCTTCAAAAGACTGTCAACAGGTCTAGAAAGAATTGGTCTAAGAAGCTCGATGATGCACTGTGGGCTTATAGAACTGCCTATAAGAATCCCATGGGCATGTCTCCGTACAAAATGGTGTACGACAAAGCATGTCATTTACCTCTTGAGCTAGAGCATAAAGCTTATTGGGCAATCAAATAGCTCAACTTTGATTTCAAACTTGCCGGTGAGAAGAGGTTATTTGACATTAGTTCGCTTGATGAATGGAGAACTCGGGCATATGAGAATGCCAAGTTGTTCAAAGAAAAGGTTAAGAGGTGGCATGATAAGAGGATACAAAAGCAAGAGTTCAATGTAGGTGATTATGTCTTGCTATTTAACTCTCGTTTAAGATTCTTTGCAGGCAAGCTTCTCTCTAAATGGGAAGGTCCCTATATTGTTGAGGAAGTATATCGTTCCGGTGCTATCAAGATCAACAACATGGAAGGTAACTGTCCGAGAGTAGTAAATGGGCACAGAATCAAGCATTATATCTCAGGTACTCCCATAAATGTTGAAAGCAATATCATCAATACCATAACTCCGGAGGAATACCTAAGGGATGTTTATCAGCCTGTTTCAGACTCCGAAAAAGAAGAGGTATGTGATTCGATAAGAAAACAGATCCCAAAACTTTTCCAATAGGAATTTTTCTCCGTTTTGGAATATTTGAAAAAATAGAAAAATTGGAAGTAGTCCGGAAAGCGCGCGAGGAGGCGACAAGCATGCCAGGTGCGGGCCCACCCCCTGGCCGCGCCTGGGGGGCTTGTGGCCACCTCGTGTGCCTCCCGGACTCCGTTTTCGTGCGGAGTACTCCTTGTGGTCTAGAAAAAATCATTATATATTTGCCCGTAAGATCTGACCCTCGTATCATGCAGATTCCTTTTGTTTTCGTTTCGAGCTTGTTTTTGTTGCAGATCTAGATTGCCATGACGTCCCCAAAAGCTCTGAAGGACAAGATCTCATCAATCCCTACCTCACGGGAGTGCTGCAACACCCTCAATCTATCGAGATGCGTGAGGGGATGTTGCACATCCGTGATGTTGAGGGCCTAAGAAGACTGGAAACTTTGAGGCGAGGCTGGAAGCAATGGAGCAACAGGTCTTCAAGTGCCATGTTATGGTGGAGCGTGGACTCAACGCCAACCACATGATGATCACGGAGTTCACCAACAAGCACAGGATCGATGCCAATGACATCGGGAAGCACCTCTCCAGGCTCTATGACAGGATTGATCAACTCCAGGCCCAGATCTATGACCTGCAGAACCAAAACTGTGAGTATGAGTATAGATTTAAATCAATACGGTTGGCTGCAGATTTGAGGATTCCGGAGACTCGTTCATCTTTCCATGATGGAGCACCTATGCCTTGGAAGACGGAGGATCAAACCCATGTTGCAACAAGTCCACCACCATCACCTCCAAAGGAATACAACTGAGCATGGATATGGGCAATCCCCTTGGCTTTTGCCAAGCTTGGGGGAGTTGCCCCGGTATCGTATCACCATCACATGTTTTGCCTTTATCTTTGTTTTAGTTTGTTTCTTTTCAGTTTTCTTTTTCTCTAGTAGTTTAAAAGTCTTAGTGTTTTAGTCTTGAGTTTTGCTTTGTGTCTCCCCCGATGTATTCGAGCTCGTGAGCCATATAATAAAGAGTGTCTTAGTTGAAGGGATTTGCCTCTTGCCATGATCAAAAGAGTGAGAAAAGAACAAAAGCATAAAAGATCATGTAATGATCTTATGGGAAGTGATGGCTTCACATGTAGAAAGAATGTTGATTGAAACTTGTTGAGGGTAGACAAATGTAGGCCTTGGTCATTGTTGCAATTAATAGGAAGTGATAAGGAAGGAGAGGTTCACATATAAATACATCATCTTTGACACCATCTATGATTGTGAACACTCACCAAACTATTACATGCCTAGAAGTAGATGTTGGACAAGGAAGACAACATAATGAATTGTGTTTTCTTGGTTCCGAACAATGTTATATGATTAGAGATCCCTTAGCATGTGACGATTTCTTCCACCTCATATTAGCCAAAACTCCCGCACCAAGTAGAGATACTACTTGTGCATCCATAAACCTTCAACCCAGTTTTGCCATGAGAGTCCACCATACCTACCTATGGATTGAATAAGATCCCTCAAGTAAGTTGCCATCGGTGCAAGCAATAAAAATTGCTCCCTAATATGTATGGTCTATTAGTGTGTGGAAAATAAGCTTTGTATGAACCTGTGATGAGGAAGACATAAAAGCGACAGACTGCATAATAAAGTTCTTTATCACAGGAGGCAATATAAAGTGACGTTCCTCCGCACTAAGAGGACACGCATCCAAACCTCAAAAGCGCAAGACAACCTCTGCTTCCCTCTGCGAAGGGCCTATCTTGTACCTTTACTTTTTGCCCTTGAAAGAGTAATGGTGATCTTCACCAATTCCCTGTTTCGCCTTTATCTTGGCTACCGTCATATGCTTGGGAAAGATCTATATTCATATGTCAACTTGGAGGTAAGCATTCATAAATTATTATTGTTGACATTACCCTTGAGGTAAGCAGTTGGGAGGCAAGACTATAAGCCCCTATCTTTCTCTGTGTCCACCTGAAACTTTGATCGCATGAGTACCATGTGAGTTGTAGCAATTATAGAGAACGAAAGGATGATTGAGTATATGGATTTGCTTTACAAGCTCTTGTTTGACTCTTTCTGATGTTGTGATAAATTGCAATTGTTTCAATGACTAAAGGCTATCGGTTGCTACTTCTTGGTAAGGTTCTTGATCCATACTTTACTTTGTGAAGGAATTGTCACTTTAGCATGAGAGATTATATGTTGGTATTGCTGTTCTGATCATGATGATGATGCATGCATGTTCGTATCTTGTTTTGTCGACACCTCTCTCCCAAAACATGTGGACATATTTATTGAGCTAGGCTTTCGCTTGAGGTCAAGCGAGGTCTAAGCTTGGGGGAGTTGATACGTCCATTTTGCATCATGCTTTCATGTTGATATTTATCGCTTCTTGGGCTGTTATTTCACTTCACGGTACAATACTTATGCCTTTTCTCTCTTATTTTGCAAGGTTTACTTGAAGAGGGAGAACGTCGGCAGCTGGAATTGTGGCCTGAAATTGGAGCAAGTTTGAGATACCTATTCTGCGCAACTCCAAACGCCGTAAAAATCAACGAGGATTTTTTTCCGGATTTATAAAAAATAATGGTCCGAAGAAGCGCCAGAGGGGCGCCAGCAGGTGGCCACAAGCCTGCTAGGCGCGGCCACCCCCCTGGCCGCGCCTAGGGGGCTTGTGGGCACCCAGCTGGCCCTCTGCCCCCCTCTTCTGCTATATGAAGGGTTTCGTCTGGAAAAAAAATCAAGAGGAGGCTTTTTCGTGGAATCGCCGCCGCCACGAGGCGGAACTTGAGCAGAACCAATCTAGAGCTCCGGTAGGACGATCCTGCCGGGGAAACTTCCCTCCCGGAGGGGGAAATCGTCGCCATCGTCATCACCAACACTCCTCTCATCGAAGGGGACTCATCACCATCAACATCTTCATCAGGACCATCTCATCTCCAAACCCTAGTTCATCACTTGTAACTAATCTCCGTCTCGCGACTCTGATTGGTACTTGTAAGGTTGCTAGTAGTGTTAATTACTCTTTGTAGTTGATGCTAGTTGGATTACTTGGTGGAAGAGTTTATGTTCAGATCCTTGATGCTACTCATTACCTCTCTGGTCATGAATATGATTATGCTTTGTGAGTAGTTACTTTTGTTCTTGAGGACATGGGATAAGTCATGCTAATAGTAGTCATGTGAATTTGGTATTCGTTCGATATTTTGATGTGTTGTATGTTGTTTTTCCTCTAGTGGTGTTATGTGAATGTCGACTACATAACACTTCAGCATTATTTGGGCCTAGAGGAAGTCATTGCGAAGTAGTAAGTAGATGATGGGTTGCTAGAGTGACATAAGCTTAAACCCTAGTTTATGTGTTTCTTCGTAAGGGGCTGATTTTAATCCACTAGTTTAATGCTATGTTTAGACTTTGTCTTAATTCTTCTTTGTAGCTACGGATGCTTGCGAGAGGGGTTAATCATAAGTGGGATGCTTGTCCAAGTAAGGGCAGTACCCAAGCGTCGGTCCACCCACATATCAAACTGTCAAAGTAACGAACGTGAATCATATGAACATGATGAAATCTAGCATGACAGAAATTCCCGTGTGTCCTCGGGAGCGTTTTTCCCCTATAAGACTTTGTCCAGGCTTGTCCCTTGCTACAAAAGGGATTGGGCCACTTTGCTGCACCGTTACTACTTTTGTTACTTGTTGCTCGCTACGAATCATCTCACCACACAATCACTTGTTACCGATAATTTCAGTGCTTGCAGATTTTACCTTGCTGAAAACCACTTGTCAGATCCTTCTGCTCCTCGTTGGGTTCGACACTCTTACTTATCGAAACGACTACGATTGATCCCCTATACGTGTGGGTCATCAGTGGTAAAACCTAAATAATTGTTATTTGGTGTTTGCGTTGAGCATGAACATGATTGGATCTTGTTTATTGCAATACGATTATTCATTTAAAGAGAATATTAGTTATTATATTTGCTTGAATAATTACCCTCAATAGTTTATTGAATCTCGATCGTAGTGTTACGCATGTTCATAATATTGGTGCCAAAAGATACAAAGTAATAATGATAGTACCACTTAGTTGTGGCACTCCCACTTGAGTCATGTTGGTGTAAAATGCATGAAGAAGCTCCATGCTGATGGATCTTTGTACTCACTCATTATTGAAACGTTTGAGACATGCAAAACATACCTGTTGGTATAAACGCATGAAAAAACTCCATGCGGATGGATCGTTTGGATTCACTTAATTTTGAATCACTTGAGACATGCAAATCATACCACATGGAACAAGAGAGTAATTTGTTGGAGTGATACATTTTTGATGTGTGCAGTCCAATGAGTGCTGAGGCACGCAGTGGATATCGTTATGTTCTTACTTCACTGACGATTTGAGTAGATACAGGAGTATTTACTTGATGAATCACAAGTCTGAAATGTTGAAAAGTTCAAAGCTATTTCAGAGTGAAGATCGTCGTGACAAGAGGATAAACTGTCTACGATATGATCATAGAGATGAATATCTGAGTTGCGAGTTTTTGGTACACAGTTGAGACAATGTGAAAATTGTTTCACAATTCACGCCACCTAGAACACCATAGTGTGATGATTTGTCTAAACGTCATAGCCACACCCTATTTGATATGGTGCATACTATGATGTCTCTTATCAAATGACCACTATCGTTTATGGGTTATGCATTAGAGACAACCACATTCACTTTAAATAGGGCATCGCGTATTTCCGTTGAGACGACATAGTATAGACTATGGTTTGGAGAAACTTAAGTTGTTGTTTCTTGAAAGTTTGGGGCTGCGATGCTTATGTGAAAAAGTTTCAGTCTGATAAGCTCGAACCCAAAGCGGATAAATGCATCTTCATAGGATATCCAAAACAGTTGGATACATCTCCTATCTCAGATCCGGAAGCAAAGTGTTTGTTTCTAGAAACGGGTCCTTTCTCGAGGAAAGGTTTCTTTCGAAAGAATTGAGTGGGAGGGTGGTGAAACTTGATGAGGTTAGTGAACCGTCACTTCAACCAGTGTGTAGCAGGGCGCGGGAAGATGTTCATGTGGCACCTACACCAATTGAAGTGGAAACTGATGATGGTGATCATTGAGCTTTGAATCAAGTTACTACAAACCTCGTAGGTCGAAAAGGTCGTGTACTACTACAGAGTGGTACAGTAACCCTGTCTTGGAGGTCATGTTGTTGAACAACAATGAACCTACGAGCTATGGGGAAGCGATGGTGGGCCCGGATTCTGACAAATGGCTGCAGGCCATGAAATCCGAGAGAGGATCCATGTATGAAAACACAGTGTAGACTTTGGAAGAACTAGTTAATGGTCGTAGGACTATTAAGTAAAGATGGATCTTTAAAAGAAGACAGACGATGATGGTGATAAGTCACTATTAAGAAAAGCTCGACTTGTCGTAAAGATGTTTCCGACAAGATCAAATAGTTGACTATGATGAGACTTTCTCACTCGTAGCGATGCTAAAAGTCTGTTAGAATTATGTTAGTAGTTGCTGCATTATTTATGAAATGTTGCACATAGGATGTCAAAACATTGTTTCCTCGACGGTTTCCTTGAGGAAAGATTGTATGTGATACAACCAAAAGGTTTCGTCGATCCTAAAGATACTAACAAGTATGCAAGCTCCAGCGATCCTTTTATGGACTGGTGCAAGCATCTTGGAGTTGGAATATATGCTTTGATGAGATGATCAAAGCTTTTGGGTTTGTACAAGGTTTATGAGAAAACTTGTATTTCCAAAGAAGTGAGTGGGAGCACTATAGTATTTCTGATAAAGTATATGTGGTTGACATATTGTTGATTGGAAGTAATGTAGAATTTCTGTGAAGCATAAAGGTTGCTTGAAAGGAGGTTTTCAAAGGAAGACCTGGATGGAGCTACTTGAACATTGAGCATCAAGATCTATGAAGATAGATCAAAATGCTAATCAAAACTTTCAAATGAAATGCATGCCTTGACAAGTTTTTGAAAGAGTTCAAAATAGATCAGCAAAGAAAGAGTTCCTGGCTGTGTTGTAAGGTGTGAATTTGAGTAAGACTCAAAAGCCCGACCACGGCAGAAGAAAGAGAAAGGATGAAGGTCGTCCCCTATGCCTTAGCCGTAGACTCTACAGTATGCCATGCTGTGTACCGCACCTGATGTGTGCCTTGCCACAAGTCTGTTAAGAGGTACAGAGAGTGATCCAGGATTGAATCACTGAACAACGGTCAAAGTTATCCTTAGTAACTAATGCACTAAGGAATTTTTCTCGATTATGGAGGTGGTTAAAGAGTTCGTCGTAAAGGGTTACGTTGATGCAAGCTTTGACACTAATCCGAATAACTATGATTAGTAAAACGGATTCATATAGTAGAGTAGATATTTGAAGTATTTCCGAATAGCACGTAGTAGCAGCATCTATAAGATGACATAAAGATTTGTAAAGCACACACGGATTTGAAAGATTCAGAACCTTTGACTAAAACCACTCTCACGAGCAAGACGTGATCAGACCCCAGAACTATATGGGTGTTGGATTCGTTAAAATCACATGGTGATGTGAACTAGATTATTGACTCTAGTGCAAGTGGGAGACTATTGGAAATATGCCCTAGAGGCAACAATAAATTAGTTATTATTATATTTCCTTGTTCATAATAATTGTTTATTATCCATGCTAGAAGTGTATTGATTGTAAACTCAAATGCATGTGTGGATACATAGACAACACATTGTCCCTAGTGAGCCTCAAGTTGACTAGTTCGTTGATCAAAGATGGTCAAGGTTTCCTGACCATAGGCAAGTGTTGTCACTTGATAACGGGATCACATCATTAGGAGAATCATGTGATGGACAAGATCCAAACAATGAACGTAGCATATAGATCGTGTCGTTTTATTGCTATTGTTTTCTACGTGTCAAGTATTTGTTCCTATAACCATGAGATCATATAACTCACGGGCACCGGAGGAATACCTTGTGTGCATCAAACGTCACAACGTAACTGGGTAACTATAAAGGTGTTCTACAGGTATCTCCGAAGGTGTCCGTTGAGTTAGTACGGATCAAGACTGGGATTTGTCACTCCGTGTGACAGAGGGGTATCTCGGGGCCCACTCGGTAATACAACATCACGCACAAGCCTTGCAAGCAATGTGACTAAGTGTAAGTCACGGGATCTTGTATTACAGAACGAGTAAAGAGACTTGCCGGTAACGAGATTGAAATAGGTATGCGGATACCGACGATCAAATCTCGGGCAAGTAACATACCGTAGGACAAAGGGAAGGACATACGGGATTATATGAATCCTTGACACTGAGGTTCAACCGATAAGATCTTTGGATAATCTGTAGGATCCAATATGGGTAGCCAGGTCCCGCTATTGGATATTGACCGGGGAGTACCTCGTGGCATGTCTACATAGTTCTCGAACCCGCAGTGTCTGCACACTTAAGGTTCGATGATGTTTGAGTATAATTGAGTTATATGTGTTGTTACCGAATGTTGTTCAGAGTCCCAGATGGGATCACGGACGTCACGAGGGTTTCCAAAATGGTCCGGAAACGAAGATTGATATATAGGATGGCATCATTTGGTTACCGGAAGGTTTTCGGGCATTACCGGGAATGTACCGGGAGTGACGAATGGGTTCCGGAAGTTCACCGGGAGGGGGGCAACCCTCCCCGGGGTAGTCCAAAGGCCCTAGGGGTGGCGCACCAGCCCTTAGTGGGCTGGTGGGACAGACCAAGAGGGCTTATGCGCCAAGTATAGAAAACCAAAGAAAAAGAAAAGAAAAAAGAAAGGTGGGAAGGAAGAGAAGGACTCCACTTTCCAATCCTAATTGGACTAGGATTGGAGTAGGACTCCTCCTCTCCTCTTAGCCGGCGCCCCCTTGGGGACTTGGTCCTCAAGGCAGCCTCCTCCCCCTCCCTCCTATATATAGTGGTGATTTAGGGCTGATTTGAGACAACTTTTGCCACGTGCAACTCAGATCTAGACACCATAGTTCTTCCTCTAGATCGTATTTCTGCGGAGCTCGGGCGTAGCCGTGCAGCAGTAGATCCTTCACCACCACCGGAGCACCTTCACGCTGCCGGAGATCATCGTCTTGCTTGCTGGATCAAGAAGGCCGAGATCATCGTCGAGCTGTACGTGTGTTGAACGCGGAGGTGTCGTCCGTTCGGCACTAGATCGAAACAGATCGTGAGACGGATCGTTGTAACCCACAAGTGTAGGGGATCGCAACAGTTTTTGAGGGTAGAGTATTCAACCCAAATTTTTTGATTTGACACGAAGGGAAGCGAAAGAATATTCTCAAGTATTAGCAGCTGAGTTTGTCAGATTCAACCACACCTGAAAGATTAGTGTCTGCAAGCAACGTATCAGTAGCAAAGTGGTATGATAGCAACGGTGCCAGAAAAATATATGTTGACGGCAGACTATTCCTAACTGTTGTATCAAAGGCGCCAGTAAATAGCACGTGGACGGGGAACTATTCTTCCCCGGCAACGGTGTCGGAAAAGTCTTGCAACAAGTAACAACAAAGTAGCAAGTAACAGCAGTAGTGACGACAGTGCAAGGAACAGCAGTAGTGACAGCAGCAGCAGAGTAACAGCAGTAGCAACAGTAGTAGCGACAAAGTAACGTAGCAAGCACCAGTAGTAAAAGACTCGTAGGCAGTGGATCGGTGATGGATGAGTATGACGGATGTGATTCATAATGTAACAGCTATAACACGGAGAGATAAGTAACTAGCTCCCGTTCGTCAATCTAATGTAGGCATGTATTTCGTATGTAGTCATACGGGCTTAGGGAAAAGAACTTGCATGACATCTATTGTCCATCCCTCCCATGGCAGCGGGGTCCTAATGGAAACTACGGGATATTAAGGTTCTCCTTTTAATAAAGAACCGGACCAACGCATTAACACTTGGTGAATACATGAACTCCTCATACTATGGTCATCTCGGGAGTGGTTTCTGCTATTGTCACTCCGGGGTTGCCGGGTCATAACACATAGTAGGTGACTACAACTTGCAACATAGGATCTAAAACGCACATATATTGGCGACAAAATAATAGGTTCAAATCTGAAATCATGGCACTCGGGCCCTAGTGACAAGCATTAAGCATGGCAAAGTAGTAGCAACATCAATCTCAGAACATAGTGGATACTAGGGATCAATCCCCGTCAAAACTAACTCGATTACATGATAGATCTCATCCAACTCATCACCGTCCAGCAAGCCTACGATGAGATTACTCACGAACGATGAAGAGCATCATGTAATTGGCGATGGAGGAAGGTCGATGATGACGATGGCGACGATTTCCCCTCTCCGGAGCCCAGAACGGACTCCAGATCTGCTCTCTAGATGAAGAACATGAGGTGGCGGCGCCTCCGTATCGTAAAACGCGATGAATCCTTCTCTCCGATTTTTTCTCGGGCGAGACGGAATAAATAGAGCTGAGTTTGGAGGCGGTGGTGCCACGTGGGCCCCACAAGCCCTCACGGCGCGGCCTGGGGGGTGGCCGCGGCCCACGGGCTTGTGGCCCACTGGCATACCTCCTCCGGTGGATCTTTGCGCAGGTATTTTTCATTAATTCCAGAAAAATTCTTCGTAAATTTTCAGGACATTCCGAGAACTTTTATTTCTGCACAAAAACAACACCATGGCAATTGTGCTGAAAACAACGTCAGTCCGGGTTAGTTCCATTCAAATGATGGAAATTAGAGTCCAAAACAAGGGCAAAAGAGTTCAGAAAAGTAGATACGATGGAGACGTATCAGATCGCAAGATGATTCGTGCAACGGATCGCGAGACGGTTCGTGGAACGGATCGTGGGACGGTTCGTGGGGCGGATCGAGGGACGTGAGGATGTTCCACTACATCAACCGCGTTTCTTAACGCTTCCTGCTGTGCGATCTACAAGGGTACGTAGATCCAAATCTCCTCTCGTAGGTGGACATCACCATGATAGGTCTTCGTGCGCGTAGGAATTTTATTGTTTCCCATGCGACGTTCCCCAACAACTTCTACAAGCCTTCAATGTCCTCTGACATTGCTTTCTTGTAAGTTTGTTGATGGCTCTTTTCCGCTTGTTGCGTGAGCATTTTGTTAATTTAGCAAGTGGGCTCTTGTATTGTGGGGTAGGAGTCTTAACCTCCTCTTAAAGCTTAAGCACTATTTGTGCATGATCAACCCCTTCCTTGATCCTAGCAGAACAACAATCTTCATACCTTGTCCAAAGCTTCTAAACAACATTTTAGTAGCTTGAGGATACTCCATATCCATCCATTGAACATAGCCACAATTGGTAATCTGCAAGAAAAAATATGTGTTAGTTAGGCTTGAGAGTACCTAAACAGTTGAGCTATAGAATTAACACTTCATTTCAGCTTTAGATAAACAAAAAAATTACTTGGCTCTTTTTTCCAAACGAGCAATTCATGTGGGATTTCACATAAGAAACAGTGGCGATTAAATTTGGTCATTAACCATTAACAAAATGGATCACGCACGGCAGTTTACATCCTCGTGACACCCATAAATTTGGTCATTAACAATTAACAAATTCATATAAGGAAAGCAGGATAGTGAATGCAACTTACATCCTGACCACACCCATAAAACCTCCTCACAGTTATCCCACCTCCGAACGTTACAAATTTCTTGGTTGTTTTTTGGTGGTAGCACTCAACAGGGTCTTCCTTTGTCGTCTCAACACGGCCTTCAAAGTCCGAGTAGTCTATGGTCAAGAGGGGCTGGATTGAGTTCAAAAGGAACTCGGAGTGGTAAAATACCCTCGATCCGGTCCAAATTATACCGAAACAAAATTATCCGATCTAAAATCCCTAACCCTAGACTATAAAACAGACAGAGTAGAGCGAAAGGGCATTACTCACCGGGAAAGTTGAGCATTTCTCCCTCACTACTTTGCTCCGAGTCTTCCTAAGAAGGCATTGCGGCAGTGACGGCAAGGTTGGGCGGCGACGGTGATGGCATTGAGGGGAGCGAGGCAAAGAGGAGTGCGAATGAGCGAGAGGATAAGATGGGAACGACATTGTTTCCCTTAGGGAATGGGTCGGACGGCTCGGTCCCAATGGTCGTTAGAGCGGGGATGTCCACTCGTGTGAACCAGTGCATGATTGGCCATGTCAAAACGGGCTTGATTTTTGGTTCATTGTTTTTGCCACTATCAAATTTCTGGCGCGGTGCAAAGTGTCACGTTTAGTAAAATGATGGTTTTACGAGAGCTATGACGCTGATGTGGTGGTTCTGTGCATTTAACTCCGCCGCATTTAGGTCTCCCCCCTTTCCTGGACTGCATTGCGCTACGAAGAGCATGCCTTTGAATTATGATCTCGTTTGGGAGAGAGAGATCAGGTATGTGTGTGTGTGTTTTCAGAATTTTCGGCAACCTAAAAATAAATAAGTTTTAAAAAAATCATTATGAAATATGTTTTGATGTGAATTGTACAAGAA
The DNA here is from genome assembly GCF_904849725.1 of Hordeum vulgare subsp. vulgare. Lineage (NCBI taxonomy): Eukaryota > Viridiplantae > Streptophyta > Magnoliopsida > Poales > Poaceae > Hordeum > Hordeum vulgare. The sequence goes on from NC_058520.1 coordinate 545,682,246, forward strand.
AATCCGTGTACTCTATAATGAATAGTACATGTGCTAGGAATACATGACTTTGTTGTTTTTGTGTAGCTCGCATTAAAAAGTATTTCACTATGAAATTTTACACACAAGACCATGCATTTATAGGTATGTGTGTATCTTTTTTCATAATTTGTGGAACTGAAAATTTTGGTTTTTGAATTTGTGAAATTTAGGGCGCCATGGAGCTCGAGCTCCAGCAGGAATTTCCATTACTTTTGGTCCTATTATCATGTTTCATTTACTGCTTTTCTCGCTTGAACTTAATATGTTTAAAATACTCAATTTTTTAACGTCATCCACTTTGAACTTCGTGTAAAGGAGTGTCTACTTTTCTTGTACACGGTCAAACGATCACACAATATTGTAGTTTTTAACATATTGCAATACTCCATTAATGCTTTTTCAATATATTTATAAACGTATATTAATATTTTAAAGATACCAATTACACTCAGATTCTAGATCAACAAAGATGTCATAAAGATATTTAGTACGCACATAGCCCAAAAAGCACAAAAGAAAGGGGGGAAAGGCATCGTCATATTAATCAACTCCTCCAAGCAATAGCACACAAACCATCACCAAAGATAACACCAGAAAAATATAGAAGATCTTCAAAAAGAAAACGGTGCACAAGCATCGTCGTCGTCTGATCCAAGATCTTAGGTTTTCACCCTCGAGAGAGTCTGAGTTCTTAAAACAATACCTGCAGCAAGTCAATTGTTGTGCACTACCAATGAAGGTCACACCTTAGGTTTTCACCCTGAAAGTCATGACTGGGCACCCGAGGAGCATCACCAAAATTGTAATCCTCCACGACCACTACCCCCACTTGTCACTACTGCTTCTCAAAGTTATCAAACGCCTTGCTCACTCCATCGCCCTCAAGGCCCCCCTTCGCCTTATCGATCTTAGCCACCATGACTTTCTCCACCGCTGTTTACGTCATTAAAATCGAGATACCGACTTGTCCCATGGTGTCAACAAACAACAGAGCTTCGTGTCACGCCCTCATGGAGCCGCGTAGGCTGGTATGACCGCGCACGACCTGATTCTATATGATCCGCATATTCTTGGTCAAGATCTCCGGTAACAATTTCGGAACATGTGGATGATCAAATCTATGAGGAATGATCATGTAGATCGTTGTCGCGATGTGATAAGAGCACTAGGACCGCCGCCACAAAGCTTCCTCCCACCACGCCAACGTCATCTCCACCACAACACAGGACACCGGCCCACGTCGCTCACAATCCGCGTCGTTGGCTGAAGACGGACACCACATCGGGGCAGATCCTGATCCGCCGCCACCCCCTCGCTTGCATGATCTGTCACCTGAAAGGCCGCCATGTGGAGCCGGTCCCGAACGTCATCGTCGTGGGGATGCGCTACCGCACTAACGCGACCCTCGCCATCGTAAAATGCCCCCTGCCGCTGCGGCACAAGCTTTGCTCGGCCACGTCCTGTGATAGCGGCGAGGAAGAAGGGAGGGAGAGGAGGGTGCTCGCGTGTGACAATCCGATGCCGATGTTCTAGAAAATTCCCCTCTCTTTCCGTTTTCGTCATGTGTCTATTTTTCTTTTGTCGCATCATCATCACATCATGCGCATCATCTGCATTGCATCGTCATCTCCGTTGCCGCCAGTTTTCAAAACTTGCATCCGTTGTTAGTTGCCGGTTCTCGTCGTTGTCCGTTCTGAGCCCGACCACACTCGCACGCGTCCACGGCATCGTTTAATTCTTGTTTTCAAAAGTGTGTGTAAAACTTTCTCTAATTGGGTTGAGATTTGACGTGCGGTCTTATTTTAATATAGGTAGGCCGTGTGTCAAGTTTCGTCGCGATCGGAGGATCGAAAAAACCCCCAGATACCCTCTAACCTAGCCCCTTCCTATAAATAGATGCCCTCCCTACCATTTTAGGCAAACCCTAGCTGGCTGCCTCGATTTCCGTGCCCACCAACCCAGTCGCCGCCACCTGTTCTCTCTCCTCTCCTTGCAGCACCTCCTCCCCCCCAGCGGCCCGCCCGCACGAGCCCATCCGGGGCCCGCCGGGCCCGAACTCCCGCAACCCCCGTGCTCCTCGGCCTCGAGCTCCAGATCGGGAGAGGAGCTCCCGATCCAGAGCCATCGTCGCCGCCGCGTGCAGCCGGCCTCGCCCCACCGTCTCCCGTCGCCGTGCACCGCCTCGACCCCGACCCCGCAGCTCCTCGCCGGAGGTTCCCCACTCGCCTGCCAAGCCAGCCCCGCCGCCTGCGACCTCCCGTCAGCCGCAGCAAGCCACCGCCATGTCAGTCGGCCCGCACCTCTCGCTCCTCGCCGGATCCCGAGGCCGCCTCGGTTCCCCGGCCGCCTGCAGCGCCCTCCGTCGGACCCCGTCGGCGCCTGCTGCCGCCATGTGAGCGCCACCGCCGGCTCTGTTCCTCGATCCAGCGGGATCGGGAGGACCGAGCGAGCCCCAGCCTAGCGTTGATCGCACGGGGGCCTCCAGCGGCCGAGCTGGCGCCTCGCCGCTCGGCCTCCACACGCGGCCCAGGTCGCCCGCTTCCCCGGCCTGCTCCGCCTCTCCCCAATGGCCCGAAGGCCCGAGGTAACCCCCTGTTGAGCCCTCTATTGTGCGCCTTGTGCGCCCTTTAGTTATCCTGCGCTCACACTATTAGGCCCATTTAACTTAGGATTTTCTGAATATATATTAATTTCAGGATTTAGCTAAATAATAAAACGTCCATATCTTTTTAACCGTTAGTCGGATCGCGACGTGTAGCATATGTATCTTGTATAACTTTTCGCGTAGATCACGATATTGCAACTTGCATAATTGTTTGACGTTGTTTAACGCGTCGTAAGCCTAGAAACGTGTGTTGTCTATAATGCTTTTGCCCGTAGTTATTTTTTCACGCGTGCCCGGATTGCTCGAATGCCTTGGATAAAATGTCCATGTTTTAGGAACCCCTTTGCCATGTATTTTAGAGTAGTCTTTGGTATTTTTGCGTGTAGGGATTTGCCGCTAGTTTATTTCCCGTGTTTAGGACATTATCTCGCATTTACGTGTCATGAAATTATTGTTGTGCAACCCCACATGTTTTATATGTTTTCGGGGTAGAAACTTCCATAGGATTTTTCTGTGCATTTAGTTTTAGCTTTTGAGCAAGTTAGTTCGCGCGATATTTTGCTATGTTGCCCTCTTGTCATTTTCGTAGGATTTATTCCGTGCTTCGGTTGAAGGAGTTGTCAACTAGAGAGTTGATCTTGGATGTTTTGTCTAGCCCCTCGTAATTTTGGTTGCAATAGAAATCCATGTTTAGGTGTGGTTTGGTTGTTCTTTACTTGCTAGGAAATAATGATGTTTTAGAGATGCTAAAATATTTCTAAGTATGAATCTGTTATATTTTGTTGATGTCTTTGCATGAGTGTATCTTGTGATCTGTAGCTCTTTTGAGGTTGGTCCAATCGAGTTACTTGTAGACCTTGTGATTCTCTAGCATGCTGTGAATTTTTATGCCTTTTGGAGTCCTGTAGCTTATGGTTTTGCTGTTGTCAATATGCCTTCAGATCGAAAACTACACTTTCATGAAGTGTAATTTTCACGAAGTCTGAAATTTGTGTGAGAAGCCATTTTGTGACTTCTTTTCCTAGTGATCCATGATGCCATGCTAGTTGTTGTTAGTTGTTTGTTGTAGTGCTTCTTGCCCACTATCGTGTCATGCCTTGGTTGAGTTTATTGGAGTTGAGTAGTTCGTAGTTCTGGGGTGTAGCAAATGCTATGTGGCTGATTTTGGCAGATTCTAGTGATATCTTGTTTTGCTCGTAGTTTTTGATCCGTAGCTCCGATTTGATCGTGTCCTATATGAAACTTGCTTAGAATCTCGTGTAGTTTCACTTCTCTTGCTGGTTGTGTGTTTTGAAGTGCTCGTGATCGTCGTTGCACACATATTGCATTCATGCCTTCATATCTTGCGGTACTTGTATCTTTTGATTCGTAGCTCCGTTGGAGATGTTCTCTATGTGTAAATTGCTTGTAAAGACGCGTAGAATCACGTGAACCTATTTTTTTTGCTATTTAACAACCAATTAAATGTGTTAGTTCAGATCTGGGCAGAATTGTAAATTAACGTGTGAGGTCGTTTCGGAGGTGCTATATGTCATTTCTGACCTCACTTAAAATGCCTAGATAGGTAGATTACTTGCGCTTCACCTCTTGCCATGTTTAACAACATTTAATATTGCCATGTACCTAATCTATATAGAACTAAATAATCCGTATGTGGAGTTTCGTCAATATGCAACTCGTTGCATATTGAACTTCGCTTAATGTGTAGTGTTTCTTTGTCGTGAATTGTCATGCCGTGTCTTGCATGTTTTCAGATGCTCATGCATCATTTGTGTTGAGCATCGTGTGGTGAATATCGTGTGTTGATGCTTGTTTCTGGTTTCCTCCGTCTCGTTAGAGTTCTGCAAGCGTGTCGGATTGTGAGGACCCGTTCGACTACATCGGTTCGTCTGCTTCACGGAGTCGTTCTTCTTCCAAGTGGGACCTCAGGCAAGATGACCATTTCCCCAGATACCATTACTATCATTGCCATGCTAGTTTTATCGCTTATATCAATTATGTCTCGTTGCCTACCACATGTTAAATATCAGCATCTCAACAATGCCATGAAAACTTCAACCTGTTCAACCTAGCAAACCACTGATTGGCTATGTTACCGCTTGGTTAACCCTGTGTTAGCGTTGCTAGTTGCAGGTGCAGTTGCTTCCATGTGAAAGCATTGGGTTCCTTTTCATATCACCCTAGTAAATGCTATTTAATTTAATGGACCAATATACTTGGTAAAAGGTGGAAGGCTCGACCTTTCTAGCCTGGTGTTTTGTTCCACCTTTGCCACCTTAGTTTCGGCTACCGGTGTTATGTTCCATAATTGAGCGCTCCTAACACGATCGGGGTTGTTATGGGGACCCCCTTGATAATTCGTTTTAGATTAAACTGGTCTGGCAAGGCCCAACTTTGGTACTACATTTGCCTAATAACCTAATAAAATTGCATAGGGACTTTCCGGACCCCGAGGATAATTAATCAACCCCCGGGCCAGTGCTCCTCATGAGTGTTGGTCCAAACTGGGCAGACTGCGGGGCCACCACGGGGCAACTCGAGGTTTGGTACCTGTAGGCTTTTCCATCCGTCGTGTCCTGAGAACAAGATACGCGGCTCCTATCAGGATCGTCGACACGTCGGGCGGCCTTGCTGGATTAGTTTTACCTTTGATGAGATATCTTGTGCATCAGGATTCCGGTGATGCTTTGGGTAATCTCAGAGTTGAGGTTTTCCACGAAGGAGTCCGACGAGATCGCGAGCTTCGTGATCGAGGATTTCTATGCGGCTTGTGGTAATTTGTGATGGACTAGTTGGAGCACCCCTGCAGGGTTAAATCTTTTCGGAAAGCCGTGCCCGCGGTTATGTGGCAATGTGGATACTTTGTTTAACACTGGTTCTAGATAATTTGAAGTTAACTTAATTAAAATATGCCAACTGTGTGCGTAATCGTGATTGTCTCTTTCGTGAGTTCCTTCTCCGATCGAGGACACGGTGGGGTTATGTCTGGCGTAGGTAGGTGTTCAGGATCATTCATTTGATCATCAGTAGTCACGTCCGATGCGTAGATCTTCCCCCTCTTATTTCTTGTACTTGTAAGTTTAGCCACCAAATATATGCTTAGCCGTTGATGCAACCTCACCACTTAACCATACCTCACCTAATAAGCTTTGGTAGTCTTGATACCTTTGGAAATGAGATTGCTGAGTCCCCTGTGGCTCACAGATTACTACAACACCAGTTGCAGGTACACGTAAAGGTTACTTGACGCGAGCGCGTTGATTGTTCATTTGGAGTTGCTTCTTCTTCTTCTTCTTCTTCATCTATCTAGGATGGGTTCCAGGCCGGCGGCCTGGGATAGCAAGGATGGGCGTCGTTCTTCTTTTCTCGTTTGTTTTTGTCCGTAGTCGGACCCTGCTCTTCTTCATGATGATTATGTATTGTACTGCTATAACACTGATGTAGATTGTGGCGAGTGTAAGCCAATTCTATATATATATATATATATATCTTCTTTTCAGTACATGTACTTGTAACGATATCCATTCTTGCGACACGACGAGATGCGCTTCTATCCCTGACGAGGCCCTCGTGCCAAATTGAGGATAGGGTCGCATCTTGGGCGTGACAAGTTGGTATCAGAGCAGTACCGACCTAGGAGCCCCCTTGATTGATCGAACTTGACCGAGTCGAGTCTAGTGAAAAAACTGCTTTGAGTCTAGTTATATATCGGAGAGTAGGATTCTTTTTTTCTCCTCTTCTATGCTCTGGTGAGGAATCTTGACGTAATAATTTATTCTACTCCTCTTCTCACTCAAAAAAATTTAGGATCACGCGGATATTTTTGGAATCTATATGATGCTGATGTGACGGAGTTCTGTCTTGGTGCCTCCTGTCTGACTTGATTTCCTCCGGGGAGTTGAGCTCCAGGGGATTCTCGAACACATCGTTATCATTCAGATTTCTTAGTATCTCAGAACGTAGGATGTTCGTAATTGCTTCAATACTAGTAGTGGCGAGATAACCCCGATGTCCACAGTACTGGTGTGCAGATTGTTCGAGAGTACTGCCATACTTTGTATCGTTGCGATCACGAGGGTCTGTTGTAGATGAAGGTTTGAGATTCTGGTTGTGTGTTGACGGATGTGATACAGGTGACGGGTTAGTATAGGAGTTGTGTGATATTACTCCTTTTATCCGTGTACCAGATTGCATGACCAGGTATTTCGGGAATTCTTAGGTGGGAATTCAAGTAGTTACTTATTGGACAATCTTCCAACAAATGCATGATGTTAGGTTGGGGTTCGACATCTAGTGGATTCGTTTGTTGACGGTCGACTTACAACGGTTCTCGTTGTGTCTTAAAGAGGCCTTGTAGCTTGCTACGACTCGGGGATACTTCGTATGTCGGGTGCACTATCTTGCACTTGATGGCTACTCTAGGGTTCGGGCCCGTGCGATCCTGTCCACGAAAATATCGGACGAAATCTTTCTCATGAGTTTGTTCTGGCTTGTTTCGTAAGCCTCACCCCTTGTTTTGTTGGAATATAGTAATTCAAGTTGCTTCTATGTCAAGTGGTGATTTCAGATCTTTCCTAAGAGGTGTTCTCATATTTTTATGTGAGAGTGCAAATTTTTGTGTTCATTCAAATTGTCATATCAATTCTTGTCAACCGGAGTTGTGGTGTCAATTCTTTTCAACCGGTGTGTTTCTCTCCAAGTGAATTCAATCCTCTCCAATATTTGTGGATCATTCTCTCAATTCTTACCGGAGTTTGTCTCATCTGTCTCAAGTTGTCTATGTTTTTCCCCGCCCTCCCACCCTTTTCTTTAGTGATTCAATTTTCATCCAAGTGTCTTTTAATTGTTGTTTCCGCAATCTTTTCTTTTCTCTCTTATCCGGTGGTTCATTGTGAAGATTCTCAGGACCTTCGTGTTCATCTCTATTCAGTCTCGTTATCTTATCTGGTGAATTCAATTCAGTTATTCGTGTCATCATATCCTTTTCATCTTCCAATTCTTTTCCATGTTGAAAATTCTTATCAAATCTTCTTATTGTCATTTCTCTCTATTCTATCCGGAGCGTTGAAGTTATCTCAGCCATTCTTGGTTTCAATTCTTTTAAGTATTTCGAGGTTCTCAACCTCATCTAGTTTTCGTTTGTACCGGTGCATTCAATCTTTATTTCAATCTTTTCAACGGTGGTTTCTTTAAGTGGGCCCATAACCCACAGGTTTTTTCCCAGGATCTTATATAGCTCTTGTAATCTTTCTCGAAGATCATTAAATCTTTTCAACTATGACGTAAGTATGATTCCATCAGTCTTATTACTTCTTCAAGATCTATTTAAATTAAGTCTCATATTGGCTCAACCTTTCATTCTTCATTATTCTGGAGTGTCTCAGTTATTCTTGGTGGTGTTCTCCTCATCATTCCAGCTTTGAAGACCGAAGGAGTGTTTCTCTTAATCTTGGTTCATTCTCTTGGAGACTCGTCATTTCAGTGTTGTGCCATCATCTTAATTGTTGTCAATCAGGAGTAATCTATTTCTTGCTATCCGGTGCTTTTCTGAGTTGTTTTCATTTTCGATCCTCCGAAGGCCATTATTTTCAGAAGATTTTTTTCGTTCTCAGCTTTCAGCTTTCATCCTCAAATTCTTCTCAATTGTTGTCTCTCCGTTCGTCTCTCGATTATTCCGGCGCCTTGTTCTAGTTTTCTTCTCAGGTGGCTTATGATCTCTTCATTCTCATGTATCTCCATTAATCCATGGTGTTCCCATTTAATTGTGAATTCTTACCGGTGCTTCCTTAATTTTACTTCAAGTGGTGCTTATCTCTCTGTCTCTTCAAGATCATTTCAAGAATAATAAGTGGTATGCTAAATCCGCTGCTTGTCATCAATTAAACTTGATGAAGGACAAGCATAACATAATTCTTATTCTTGTTCGCAGTAATCTAAATTCTTCTTACGGAGCGGCTCATTATGTCAATTCATTCTCTAGTGTTCTTCAAGATTCTTGTTGGAGAACCTCAAGTATCCTTTCTCTTGCATGTCTAGGTGCAATTGTTCTTCCTTTATCCTTTGAGGTGGTATTATAGCATTCTTGTTAGTGTAGGAGCCTCGAAGAGATTTCCTTTCAAGAATGAGATAATTAAACCCACCAATTCTATGATCATGAGATATTTTCAACCCATGATTTCTTCATTGAGCTATCTTGGTTTGGATTTCACCTAAAGCTTTTCCTATGGATTGTTGCTATCATGGTGCTTGTCACTAATCCAAGTTCTCAATGTATCCTCTTGGTGTAAGAAATTGTTCATATCTTGTTTCTCCCAATCAACCCTTGTTTCTGTTAGTGGTTGGTTGTCACTTCATTAGTTTGAAAAGGTTTCCATAAGCCCACTTCTATCTTGTTCTTTTCATTGTTGTTTTTCCAACAACTTCGTTCAATTCTTCTTGCAAGGATGCTTGCCAAGTTCATTGGAGTTAGTAGTTGTCATTCTCTCTTCATTCTTTTCTTCCGTATGAGCTAGTTCCTATTCTATTGTTCCGGAGGCATTGTGATGTTGCTCTTTTGGGTCTATTATGTTGTTCTACCAAGATAATGGTGTTCCCTTGTTCTATTTAGTTCTTTGTTATAAATATTGTCTATTTCTTCCATCTTATCGAATTTTTTTCCCATTTTCCTACCGAAGTGCTGCCGAAATTTTTCGTGAATTCTTGCTTCTTTCTCGTATCATTCCTCATCGCCTTGTAACCTTCAAGGATCGTTTATTTCACTCGTTTGACAAAGAAGCGATTAAATTTTTACCTCTTGTTCTTTCTCATCCTCTCCCCCTTTCATTCTTGGATCTCGGGGCGAGATCCTCTTGTAGTGTAGGAGAGTTGTGACAGCCCGATGCCGATGTTCCAGAAGATTCCCCTCTCTTTCCGTTTTCGTCCTATGTCTATTTTTCTTTTGTCGCATCATCATCGCATCATGCGCATCATCTGCATTGCATCGACATCTCCGTTGCTGCCAGTTTTCAAAACTTGCATCCGTTGATAGTTGTTGGTTCTCGTCGTTGTCCGTTCTGAGCCCGACCACACTCGCACGCGTCCCTGGCATCGTTTAATTCTTGTTTTCAAAAGTGTGTGTGACTTTCTCTGATTGGGTTGAGATTTGACGTGGGGTCTTATTTTAATATAGGTAGGCCGCCTCTCAAGTTTCATCGCGATCGGAGGGTCGAAAAAAAAACCCCAGATACCCTCTAACCTAGCCCCTTCCTATAAATAGATGTCCTCCATGCCATTTTAGGCAAACCCTAGCTGCCTGCCTCGATTTCCGCGCCCACCAACCCAGCCGCCGCCGCCTCGTCTCCCTCCTCTCCTCGCAGCACCTCCTCCCCCCTCCCCAGCAGCCCGCCCGCATGAGCCCATCCGGGGCCCGCCGGGCCCGAACTCCCGCAACCCCCGTGCTCCTCGGCCTCGAGCTCCAGATCGGGAGAGGAGCTCCCGATCCAGAGCCGTCGTCGCCGCCGTGCGCAGCCGGCCTCGCCCCGCCGTCTCCCGTCGTTGTGCACCGCCTCGACCCCGACCCCGCAGCTCCTCGCCGGAGGTTCCCCGCTCGCCTCCCAAGCCAGCCCCGCCGCATGCGACCTCCCGTCAGCCGCACCAAGCCGCTGCCATGTTAGTCGGCCCGCACCTCGACCTTCTCGCTGCATCCCGCGGTCGCCTCGGTTCCCCGGCCGCCACAGCGCCCTCCTCCGGACCCCACCGGCGCCTGCTGCCACCATGTGAGCGTCGCCGCCGGCTCTGTTCCTCAATCCAGCGGGATCGGGACGACCGAGCGAGCCTCAGCCTCGCATTGACCGTGCCTGGGCCTCCAGCGGCCCAGCTGGCGCCTCGCCGCTCAGCCTCCACATGCGGTCCAGGTCGCCCGCTTCCCGAGCCTGCTCCGCCTCTCCCCAACGGCCCGAAGGCCCGAGGTAACCCCCTGTTCAGCCCTCTATTGTGCGCCTTGTGCGCCCTTTAGTTATCCCGCGCTCACACTATTAGGCCCATTTAGCTTAGGATTTTCTAAGTATATATTAATTTCAGGAATTAGCTAAACAATAAAACGCCCGTATCTTCTTAACCGATAGTCGGATCACGGCGTGTAGTATATGTATCTTGTGTAACTTTTCGCGTAGATCACGATATTGCAACTTGCATAATTGTTTGACGTCGTTTAACACGCCGTATGCATAGAAACGTGTGATGTCTATAATGTTTTTGCCCGTAGTTATTTTTTCGCGCATGCCCGGACTACTCGAATGCCTTGGATAAAATGTCCATGTTTTAGGAACCCCTTTGCCATGTATTTTAGAGTAGTCTTTGGTATTTTTGCGTGTAGGGATTTGCCGCTAGTTTATTTCCCGTGTTTAGGTTTTATCTCGCATTTACGTGTGGTGAAATTATTGTTGTGCAACCCCACATGTTTTATATGTTTTCGGCGTATAGGATTTTTCTGTGCAATTAGTTTTAGCTTTTGAGCAAGTTAGTTCGCGCGATATTTTGCTATGTTGCCCTCTTGTCATTTTCGTAGGATTTATTCCGTGCTTCGGTTGAAGGAGTTGTCAACTAGAGAGTTGATCTTGGATGTTTTGTCTAGCCCCTCGTAATTTTGGTTGCAATAGAAATCCATGTTTAGGTGTGGTTTGGTTGTTCTTTACTTGCTAGAAAATAATGATGTTTTAGAGATGCTAAAATATTTCTAAGTATGAATCTGTTATATTTTGTTGATGTCTTTGCATGAGTGTATCTTGTGATCTGTAGCTCTTTTGAGGTTGGTCCAATCGAGTTACTTGTAGACCTTGTGATTCTCTAGCATGCTGTGAATTTTTATGCCTTTTGGAGTCCTGTAGCTTATGGTTTTACTGTTGTCAATATGCCTTCAGATCGAAAACTACACTTTCATGAAGTGTAATTTTCACGAAGTCTGAAATTTGTGTGAGAAGCCATTTTGTGACTTCTTTTCCTAGTGATCCATGATGCCATGCTAGTTGTTGTTAGTTGTTTGTTGTAGTGCTTCTTGCCCACTATCGTGTCATGCCTTGGTTGAGTTTATTGGAGTTGAGTAGTTCGTAGTTCTGGGGTGTAGCAAATGCTATGTGGCTGATTTTGGCAGATTCTAGTGATATCTTGTTTTGCTCGTAGTTTTTGATCCGTAGCTCCGATTTGATCGTGTCCTATATGAAACTTGCTTAGAATCTCGTGTAGTTTCACTTCTCTTGCTGGTTGTGTGTTTTGAAGTGCTCGTGATCGTCGTTGCACACATATTGCATTCATGCCTTCATATCTTGCGGTACTTGTATCTTTTGATTCGTAGCTCCGTTGGAGATGTTCTCTATGTGTAAATTGCTTGTAAAGACGCGTAGAATCACGTGAACCTATTTTTTTTGCTATTTAACAACCAATTAAATGTGTTAGTTCAGATCTGGGCAGAATTGTAAATTAACGTGTGAGGTCGTTTCGGAGGTGCTATATGTCATTTCTGACCTCACTTAAAATGCCTAGATAGGTAGATTACTTGCGCTTCACCTCTTGCCATGTTTAACAACATTTAATATTGCCATGTACCTAATCTATATAGAACTAAATAATCCGTATGTGGAGTTTCGTCAATATGCAACTCGTTGCATATTGAACTTCGCTTAATGTGTAGTGTTTCTTTGTCGTGAATTGTCATGCCGTGTCTTGCATGTTTTCAGATGCTCATGCATCATTTGTGTTGAGCATCGTGTGGTGAATATCGTGTGTTGATGCTTGTTTCTGGTTTCCTCCGTCTCGTTAGAGTTCTGCAAGCGTGTCGGATTGTGAGGACCCGTTCGACTACATCGGTTCGTCTGCTTCACGGAGTCGTTCTTCTTCCAAGTGGGACCTCAGGCAAGATGACCATTTCCCCAGATACCATTACTATCATTGCCATGCTAGTTTTATCGCTTATATCAATTATGTCTCGTTGCCTACCACATGTTAAATATCAGCATCTCAACAATGCCATGAAAACTTCAACCTGTTCAACCTAGCAAACCACTGATTGGCTATGTTACCGCTTGGTTAACCCTGTGTTAGCGTTGCTAGTTGGAGGTGCAGTTGCTTCCATGTGAAAGCATTGGGTTCCTTTTCATATCACCCTAGTAAATGCTATTTAATTTAATGGACCAATATACTTGGTAAAAGGTGGAAGGCTCGACCTTTCTAGCCTGGTGTTTTGTTCCACCTTTGCCACCTTAGTTTCGGCTACCGGTGTTATGTTCCATAATTGAGCGCTCCTAACACGATCGGGGTTGTTATGGGGACCCCCTTGATAATTCGTTTTAGATTAAACTGGTCTGGCAAGGCCCAACTTTGGTACTACATTTGCCTAATAACCTAATAAAATTGCATAGGGACTTTCCGGACCCCGAGGATAATTAATCAACCCCCGGGCCAGTGCTCCTCATGAGTGTTGGTCCAAACTGGGCAGACTGCGGGGCCACCACGGGGCAACTCGAGGTTTGGTACCTGTAGGCTTTTCCATCCGTCGTGTCCTGAGAACAAGATACGCGGCTCCTATCAGGATCGTCGACACGTCGGGCGGCCTTGCTGGATTAGTTTTACCTTTGATGAGATATCTTGTGCATCAGGATTCCGGTGATGCTTTGGGTAATCTCAGAGTTGAGGTTTTCCACTAAGGAGTCCGACGAGATCGCGAGCTTCGTGATCGAGGATTTCTATGCGGCTTGTGGTAATTTGTGATGGACTAGTTGGAGCACCCCTGCAGGGTTAAATCTTTTCGGAAAGCCGTGCCCGCGGTTATGTGGCAATGTGGATACTTTGTTTAACACTGGTTCTAGATAACTTGAAGTTAACTTAATTAAAATATGCCAACTGTGTGCGTAACCGTGATTGTCTCTTTCGTGAGTTCCTTCTCCGATCGAGGACACGGTGGGGTTATGTCTGGCGTAGGTAGGTGTTCAGGATCATTCATTTGATCATCAGTAGTCACGTCCGATGCGTAGATCTTCCCCCTCTTATTTCTTGTACTTGTAAGTTTAGCCACCAAATATATGCTTAGCCGTTGATGCAACCTCACCACTTAACCATACCTCACCTAATAAGCTTTGGTAGTCTTGATACCTTTGGAAATGAGATTGCTGAGTCCCCTATGGCTCACAGATTACTACAACACCAGTTGCAGGTACACGTAAAGGTTACTTGACGCGAGCGCGTTGATTGTTCATTTGGAGTTGCTTCTTCTTCTTCTTCTTCTTCATCTATCTAGGATGGGTTCCAGGCCGGCGGCCTGGGATAGCAAGGATGGGCGTCGTTCTTCTTTTCTCGTTTGTTTTTGTCCGCAGTCGGACCCTGCTCTTCTTCATGATGATTATGTATTGTACTGCTATAACACTGATGTAGATTGTGGCAAGTGTAAGCCAATTCTATATATATATATATATATATATATCTTCTTTTCAGTACATGTACTTGTAACGATATCCATTCTTGCGACACGACGAGATGCGCTTCTATCCCTGACGAGGCCCTCGTGCCAAATTGAGGATAGGGTCGCATCTTGGGCGTGACAAGTTGGTATCAGAGCAGTACCGACCTAGGAGCCCCCTTGATTGATCGAACTTGACCGAGTCGAGTCTAGTGAAAAAACTGCTTTGAGTCTAGTTATATATCGGAGAGTAGGATTCTTTTTTTCTCCTCTTCTATGCTCTGGTGAGGAATCTTGACGTAATAATTTATTCTACTCCTCTTCTCACTCAAAAAAATTTAGGATCACGCGGATATTTTTGGAATCTATATGATGCTGATGTGACGGAGTTCTGTCTTGGTGCCTCCTGTCTGACTTGATTTCCTCCGGGGAGTTGAGCTCCAGGGGATTCTCGAACACATCGTTATCATTCAGATTTCTTAGTATCTCAGAACGTAGGATGTTCGTAATTGCTTCAATACTAGTAGTGGCGAGATAACCCCGATGTCCACAGTACTGGTGTGCAGATTGTTCGAGAGTACTGCCATACTTTGTATCGTTGCGATCACGAGGGTCTGTTGTAGATGAAGGTTTGAGATTCTGGTTGTGTGTTGACGGATGTGATACAGGTGACGGGTTAGTATAGGAGTTGTGTGATATTACTCCTTTTATCCGTGTACCAGATTGCATGACCAGGTATTTCGGGAATTCTTAGGTGGGAATTCAAGTAGTTACTTATTGGACAATCTTCCAACAAATGCATGATGTTAGGTTGGGGTTCGACATCTAGTGGATTCGTTTGTTGACGGTCGACTTACAACGGTTCTCGTTGTGTCTTAAAGAGGCCTTGTAGCTTGCTACGACTCGGGGATACTTCGTATGTCGGGTGCACTATCTTGCACTTGATGGCTACTCTAGGGTTCGGGCCCGTGCGATCCTGTCCACGAAAATATCGGACGAAATCTTTCTCATGAGTTTGTTCTGGCTTGTTTCGTAAGCCTCACCCCTTGTTTTGTTGGAATATAGTAATTCAAGTTGCTTCTATGTCAAGTGGTGATTTCAGATCTTTCCTAAGAGGTGTTCTCATATTTTTATGTGAGAGTGCAAATTTTTGTGTTCATTCAAATTGTCATATCAATTCTTGTCAACCGGAGTTGTGGTGTCAATTCTTTTCAACCGGTGTGTTTCTCTCCAAGTGAATTCAATCCTCTCCAATATTTGTGGATCATTCTCTCAATTCTTACCGGAGTTTGTCTCATCTGTCTCAAGTTGTCTATGTTTTTCCCCGCCCTCCCACCCTTTTCTTTAGTGATTCAATTTTCATCCAAGTGTCTTTTAATTGTTGTTTCCGCAATCTTTTCTTTTCTCTCTTATCCGGTGGTTCATTGTGAAGATTCTCAGGACCTTCGTGTTCATCTCTATTCAGTCTCGTTATCTTATCTGGTGAATTCAATTCAGTTATTCGTGTCATCATATCCTTTTCATCTTCCAATTCTTTTCCATGTTGAAAATTCTTATCAAATCTTCTTATTGTCATTTCTCTCTATTCTATCCGGAGCGTTGAAGTTATCTCAGCCATTCTTGGTTTCAATTCTTTTAAGTATTTCGAGGTTCTCAACCTCATCTAGTTTTCGTTTGTACCGGTGCATTCAATCTTTATTTCAATCTTTTCAACGGTGGTTTCTTTAAGTGGGCCCATAACCCACAGGTTTTTTCCCAGGATCTTATATAGCTCTTGTAATCTTTCTCGAAGATCATTAAATCTTTTCAACTATGACGTAAGTATGATTCCATCAGTCTTATTACTTCTTCAAGATCTATTTAAATTAAGTCTCATATTGGCTCAACCTTTCATTCTTCATTATTCTGGAGTGTCTCAGTTATTCTTGGTGGTGTTCTCCTCATCATTCCAGCTTTGAAGACCGAAGGAGTGTTTCTCTTAATCTTGGTTCATTCTCTTGGAGACTCGTCATTTCAGTGTTGTGCCATCATCTTAATTGTTGTCAATCAGGAGTAATCTATTTCTTGCTATCCGGTGCTTTTCTGAGTTGTTTTCATTTTCGATCCTCCGAAGGCCATTATTTTCAGAAGATTTTTTTCGTTCTCAGCTTTCAGCTTTCATCCTCAAATTCTTCTCAATTGTTGTCTCTCCGTTCGTCTCTCGATTATTCCGGCGCCTTGTTCTAGTTTTCTTCTCAGGTGGCTTATGATCTCTTCATTCTCATGTATCTCCATTAATCCATGGTGTTCCCATTTAATTGTGAATTCTTACCGGTGCTTCCTTAATTTTACTTCAAGTGGTGCTTATCTCTCTGTCTCTTCAAGATCATTTCAAGAATAATAAGTGGTATGCTAAATCCGCTGCTTGTCATCAATTAAACTTGATGAAGGACAAGCATAACATAATTCTTATTCTTGTTCGCAGTAATCTAAATTCTTCTTACGGAGCGGCTCATTATGTCAATTCATTCTCTAGTGTTCTTCAAGATTCTTGTTGGAGAACCTCAAGTATCCTTTCTCTTGCATGTCTAGGTGCAATTGTTCTTCCTTTATCCTTTGAGGTGGTATTATAGCATTCTTGTTAGTGTAGGAGCCTCGAAGAGATTTCCTTTCAAGAATGAGATAATTAAACCCACCAATTCTATGATCATGAGATATTTTCAACCCATGATTTCTTCATTGAGCTATCTTGGTTTGGATTTCACCTAAAGCTTTTCCTATGGATTGTTGCTATCATGGTGCTTGTCACTAATCCAAGTTCTCAATGTATCCTCTTGGTGTAAGAAATTGTTCATATCTTGTTTCTCCCAATCAACCCTTGTTTCTGTTAGTGGTTGGTTGTCACTTCATTAGTTTGAAAAGGTTTCCATAAGCCCACTTCTATCTTGTTCTTTTCATTGTTGTTTTTCCAACAACTTCGTTCAATTCTTCTTGCAAGGATGCTTGCCAAGTTCATTGGAGTTAGTAGTTGTCATTCTCTCTTCATTCTTTTCTTCCGTATGAGCTAGTTCCTATTCTATTGTTCCGGAGGCATTGTGATGTTGCTCTTTTGGGTCTATTATGTTGTTCTACCAAGATAATGGTGTTCCCTTGTTCTATTTAGTTCTTTGTTATAAATATTGTCTATTTCTTCCATCTTATCGAATTTTTTTCCCATTTTCCTACCGAAGTGCTGCCGAAATTTTTCGTGAATTCTTGCTTCTTTCTCGTATCATTCCTCATCGCCTTGTAACCTTCAAGGATCGTTTATTTCACTCGTTTGACAAAGAAGCGATTAAATTTTTACCTCTTGTTCTTTCTCATCCTCTCCCCCTTTCATTCTTGGATCTCGGGGCGAGATCCTCTTGTAGTGTAGGAGAGTTGTGACAGCCCGATGCCGATGTTCCAGAAGATTCCCCTCTCTTTCCGTTTTCGTCCTATGTCTATTTTTCTTTTGTCGCATCATCATCGCATCATGCGCATCATCTGCATTGCATCGACATCTCCGTTGCTGCCAGTTTTCAAAACTTGCATCCGTTGATAGTTATTGGTTCTCGTCGTTGTCCGTTCTGAGCCCGACCACACTCGCACGCGTCCCTGGCATCGTTTAATTCTTGTTTTCAAAAGTGTGTGTGACTTTCTCTGATTGGGTTGAGATTTGACGTGGGGTCTTATTTTAATATAGGTAGGCCGCCTCTCAAGTTTCATCGCGATCGGAGGGTCGAAAAAAAACCCCCAGATACCCTCTAACCTAGCCCCTTCCTATAAATAGATGTCCTCCATGCCATTTTAGGCAAACCCTAGCTGCCTGCCTCGATTTCCGCGCCCACCAACCCAGCCGCCGCCGCCTCGTCTCCCTCCTCTCCTCGCAGCACCTCCTCCCCCCTCCCCAGCAGCCCGCCCGCATGAGCCCATCCGGGGCCCGCCGGGCCCGAACTCCCGCAACCCCCGTGCTCCTCGGCCTCGAGCTCCAGATCGGGAGAGGAGCTCCCGATCCAGAGCCGTCGTCGTCGTCGTGTGCAGCCGGCCTCGCCCCGCCGTCTCCCGTCGTCGTGCACCGCCTCGACCCCGACCCCGCAGCTCCTCGCCGGAGGTTCCCCGCTCGCCTCCCAAGCCAGCCCCGCCGCATGCAACCTCCCGTCAGCCGCACCAAGCCGCTGCCATGTTAGTCGGCCCGCACCTCGACCTTCTCGCTGCATCCCGCGGTCGCCTCGGTTCCCCGGCCGCCACAGCGCCCTCCTCCGGACCCCACCGGCGCCTGCTGCCACCATGTGAGCGTCGCCGCCGGCTCTGTTCCTCAATCCAGCGGGATCGGGACGACCGAGCGAGCCTCAGCCTCGCATTGACCGTGCCTGGGCCTCCAGCGGCCCAGCTGGCGCCTCGCCGCTCGGCCTCCACATGCGGTCCAGGTCGCCCGCTTCCCGAGCCTGCTCCGCCTCTCCCCAACGGCCCGAAGGCCCGAGGTAACCCCCTGTTCAGCCCTCTATTGTGCGCCTTGTGCGCCCTTTAGTTATCCCGCGCTCACACTATTAGGCCCATTTAGCTTAGGATTTTCTAAGTATATATTAATTTCAGGAATTAGCTAAACAATAAAACGCCTGTATCTTCTTAACCGATAGTCGGATCACGGCGTGTAGCATATGTATCTTGTGTAACTTTTCGCGTAGATCACGATATTGCAACTTGCATAATTGTTTGACGTCGTTTAACGCGCCGTATGCATAGAAACGTGTGATGTCTATAATGTTTTTGCCCGTAGTTATTTTTTCGCGCATGCCCGGACTACTCGAATGCCTTGGATAAAATGTCCATGTTTTAGGAACCCCTTTGCCATGTATTTTAGAGTAGTCTTTGGTATTTTTGCGTGTAGGGATTTGCCGCTAGTTTATTTCCCGTGTTTAGGTTTTATCTCGCATTTACGTGTGGTGAAATTATTGTTGTGCAACCCCACATGTTTTATATGTTTTCGGCGTATAGGATTTTTCTGTGCAATTAGTTTTAGCTTTTGAGCAAGTTAGTTCGCGCGATATTTTGCTATGTTGCCCTCTTGTCATTTTCGTAGGATTTATTCCGTGCTTCGGTTGAAGGAGTTGTCAACTAGAGAGTTGATCTTGGATGTTTTGTCTAGCCCCTCGTAATTTTGGTTGCAATAGAAATCCATGTTTAGGTGTGGTTTGGTTGTTCTTTACTTGCTAGAAAATAATGATGTTTTAGAGATGCTAAAATATTTCTAAGTATGAATCTGTTATATTTTGTTGATGTCTTTGCATGAGTGTATCTTGTGATCTGTAGCTCTTTTGAGGTTGGTCCAATCGAGTTACTTGTAGACCTTGTGATTCTCTAGCATGCTGTGAATTTTTATGCCTTTTGGAGTCCTGTAGCTTATGGTTTTGCTGTTGTCAATATGCCTTCAGATCGAAAACTACACTTTCATGAAGTGTAATTTTCACGAAGTCTGAAATTTGTGTGAGAAGCCATTTTGTGACTTCTTTTCCTAGTGATCCATGATGCCATGCTAGTTGTTGTTAGTTGTTTGTTGTAGTGCTTCTTGCCCTCCATCGTGTCATGCCTTGGTTGAGTTTATTGGAGTTGAGTAGTTCGTAGTTCTGGGGTGTAGAAAATGCTATGTGGCTGATTTTGGCAGATTCTAGTGATATCTTGTTTTGCTCGTAGTTTTTGATCCGTAGCTCCGATTTGATCGTGTCCTATATGAAACTTGCTTAGAATCTCGTGTAGTTTCATTTTTCTCTTGCTGTTTGTGTGTTTTGAAGTGCTCGTGACCGTCGTTGCACACATATTGCATTCATGCCTTCATATCTTGTTGTGCTTGTATCTTTTGATCCGTAGCTCCGTTGGAGATGTTCTCTATGTGTAAATTGCTTGTAACAACGCGTAGAATCACGTGAACCTATTTGTTTTGCTGTTTAACAACCAATTAAATGTGTTAGTTCAGATCTGGACAGAATTATAAATTAACGTGTGAGGTCGTTTTGGAGGTGTTATATGTCATTGTTGACCTCATTTAAAATGCCTAGATAGGTAGATTACTTGTGCTTCACCTCTTGCCATGTTTAACAACATTTAATATTGTCGTGTACCTAATCGAGATAGAACTAAATAATCCATATGTGGAGTTTCGTCAATATGCAACTCGTTGCATATTGAACTTCACTTAATGTGTAGTGTTTCTTTGTCGTGAATTGTCATGCCGTGTCTTGCATGTTTTCAGCTGCTCATGCATCATTTGGGTTGAGCATCGTGTGGTGAATATCGTGTTGATGCTTGTTTCCGGTTTCCTCCATCTCGTTAGAGTTCCGCAAGCGTGTCGGATTGTGAGGACCCGTTCGACTACATCGGTTTGTCTGCTTCACGGAGTCGTTCTTCTTCCAAGCGTGACCTAAGGCAAGATGACCATTTCCCCAGATACCATTACTATCATTTCCATGCTAGTTTCATCGCTTCTATCGATTATGTCTCGTTGCCTACCACATGTTAAATATCAGCCTCTCAACAATGCCATGAAAACTTCAACCTGTTCAACCTAGCAAACCATTGATTGGCTATGTTACCGCTTGTTTAACCCTGTGTTAGCGTTGCTAGTTGCAGGTGCAGTTACTTCCATGTGAAAGCATGGGTTCCTTGTTATATCACCCTATTAAATGCTATTTAATTTAATGGACCTATATACTTGGTAAAAGGTGGAAGGCTCGGCCTTTCTAGCCTGGTGTTTTGTTCCACCTTTGCCCCCTTAGTTTCGGCTACCGGTGTTATGTTCCATAATTGAGCGCTCCTAACACGATCGGGGTTGTTATGGGGACCCCCTTGATAATTCGTTTTAGATTAAAGCTGGTCTGGCAAGGCCCAACTTTGGTACTACATTTGCCTAATAACCTAACAAAATTGCATAGGGACTTTCCGGACCCCGAGGATAATTAATCAACCCCCGGGCCAGTGCTCCTCATGAGTGTTGGTCCAAACTGGGCAGACTGCGGGGCCACCATGGGGCAACTCGAGGTTTGGTACCTGTAGGCTTTTCCATCCGTCGTGTCCTGAGAACAAGATACGCGGCTCCTATCAGGATCGTCGACACGTGGGGCGGCCTTGCTAGATTAGTTTTACCTTTGACGAGATATCTTGTGCATCGGGATTCCGGTGATGCTTTGGGTAATCTCAGAGTTGAAGTTTTCCACTAAGGAGTCCGACGAGATCGCGAGCTTCGTGATCGAGGATTTCTATGCGGCTTGTGGTAATTTGTGATGGACTAGTTGGAGCACCCCTGCAGGGTTAAATCTTTTCGGAAAGCCGTGCCCGCGGTTATGTGGCAATGTGGATACTTTGTTTAACACTGGTTCTAGATAACTTGAAGTTAACTTAATTAAAGTATGACAACTGTGTGCGTAACCATGATTGTCTCTTTCGTGAGTTCCTTCTCCGATCGAGGACACGGTGGGGTTATGTGTGACGTAGGTAGGTGTCCAGGATCATTCATTTGATCATCAGTAGTCACGTCCGATGCGTAGAACTTCCCCCTCGTATTTCTTGTACTTGTAAGTTTAGCCACCAAATATATGCTTAGCCGCTGCTGCAACCTCACCACTTAACCATACCTCACCTAATAAGCTTTGCTAGTCTTGATACCTTTGGAAATGAGATTGTTGAGTCCCGTGTGGCTCACAGATTACTACAACACTAGTTTTAGGTACACGTAAAGGTTACTTGACGCGAGCGCGTTGATTGTTCATTTGGAGTTGCTTCTTCTTCTTCTTCATCGATCTAGGATGGGTTCCAGGCCGGCGGCCTGGGATAGCAAGGATGGACGTCGTTCTTCTTTTCTCGTTTGTTTTCGTCCGTAGTCGGACCCTGCTCTTCTTCATGATGATTATGTATTGTACTGTTGTGACTCTGATGTAGCTTGTGGCGAGTGTAAGCCAATTCGATATATATATATATATATATATATATATATCTTCTTTTCAGTACATGTACTTGTAACGATATCCATTGTTACGGCACGACGAGATGCGCTTCTATCCCTGACGAGGCCCTCGTGCCAAATTAAGGATAGGGTCGCATCTTGGGCGTGACATCGCGGCCGCAGCAGGCCCTGCCGATGTCCACTGGAGTGACGTGGGAGGGTCCAATCCTACAGTTTAGGGAATCTCGACAGCTTTTAAAAGTCTCGTGAGTTAAGAAACCAAATGCATCGGTAGCTTTTTGGTCGTTGTAATTGTCCTAGAGAGGTCTTACCTCACCCTTTGATACTCGTAGTGGTTGGTAGCATTCCTTCTTGCTCTTCCGAGTTCCTCTTGAAATAAATTACTCTCTCCATCCTAAAATATGTGTCTTGAGCTTAGTATAATTTAATACTAGAGTTAGTATAAAGTTGAGATGATTATTTTGGGACGAAGGGAGTACGACATATGGGTGTATATTTTCACGGAAGCAACGGTCAGGTTAGAATCAGATGCCTTTCATCTGCCAGATAAATACTCCCTTCGTTCCTAAATATAAATCTTTCTAGAAATTCTATTACGGAATACATATGAAGTAAAATGAGTGAATCTATACTTTAAAATTTATCAATCTATACTCTAAAATAAATCTATATATTGTTAAACATGTGTTTTGGGAAACTGCTCGACACCCTAAACGGGGTGTGGCTATCTCATTATATAGAGGTACCAAAGGGTACAATACGAAGCGTATACAACTATACATATACAATCTAACACCCTTCCTCAATCTTAACTATGGCCTGAAGTACAAAGCAAGTTAAGATTGCACCTACAGCCTACAAACTGTGGTTGTGGAAGAGGCTTCGTGAAGATGTCAGCAAGTTGATCTTTTGATGAGATAAACTTGATACAGAGTAGCTTCTGTGCAACGCGTTCCCGAACAAAGTGATAGTCAACCTCGATGTGTTTCGTGCGAGCAAGGAACACCAGATTAGATGAAATATATGTAGCACCGATGTTGTCACACCAAAGAACTAGAGGATGAGCTCGAGAGACTCTCAACTCTCTCAACAGGGATTGTACCCATATGATCTCAGCGGTTGCATCAGCAACTGCCTTGTACTCAGCTTCAGTACTGTTGCGAGATACTGTAGCTTGCTTGCGAGCATTCCACGCGGTGAAGTTAGAACCAAGGAATACTGCATAACCCCTCGTAGATCGCCTGTCATCAGGACTACCAGCCCAATCCGCATCTGAAAAAGCTGAGAGCTCACAAGATGGTGCAGGCTGAAGAAGCAACCCATAGGAGGCAGTGAAACAGACATAGCGCAGAATATGCTTCCCAGCTGACCAATGAGATGTCCTGGGTGCATGAAGATACTGACACACACGGTTGACTGCATAAGAGATATCTGGTCTGGTGATAGTAAGGTATTGCAGCCCACCAACAAGACTACAGTACTCAGTAGCATCATCAGGTGAGAGAGGGTCTCCATCAATAGCAGACAACCGATCAGTGGCAGACATCAGAGTGATAGCATGTTTGCATTTCAGCATTCCAGCACAACGCAATAAATCCAAGGAATACTTCTTCTGAGTAAGAGTCAACCCAGCAGAAGATCGTGAGACCTCCAGACCAAGGAAGAAGTGCAGAGCACCTAAATCCTTGACAGCAAAATCACCACTCAACGCAGACACAAGATGATCAGCAGAAGCATCTGAGGAACTGATAAGAATGATATCATCAACATAAACAAGCAGATACATCCTAACCTCGGGACGCTGAAGAAGGAACAGTGACGTGTCAGCAGCGGATGGAATAAACCCAAGAGCCCGGAGAACAGAGTCGAGGCGTGCATGCCACGCACGAGGAGCCTGTTTAAGTCCATGCAACGCCTTAACAAGATGATAGAGATGATGAGGACGTGCAGGATCAACAAAACCCGATGGTTGACGCATGTAAACCTCTTCCTCCAAGATTCCATGTAGGAAAGCGTTCTGCACATCGAGCTGACGAACAAACTAACCTCGAGTAACAACAAGAGACAGCAGCAAACGAATTGTAGTAGGCTTGATGACTAGACTAAATGTGTCTTCATAATCAAGACCGTACCTCTGTTTGAAGCCCGTTGCAACGAGCCGTGCCTTGTAGCGTTCAATAGAACTGTCGGCATGTCTATTGACTTTAAAAACCCACTTGGAATCAATGACGTTGACGCCAGATGCTGGAGGAACAAGTTGCCAAGTATCATTCTTCAGTAGAGCCTGAAACTCCGGTTCCATCGCCGCACGCCAGTGAGGAATGCCCAGTGCAGCCTGAAAATGATGAGGCTCGGCAGTGGGATCGGCAGCAGTATGAGCCATGCAAGCTGCAATCCATGGAACAGTCTCGTCTGTGCGGTCCTTCGGACAAAAAATGCCAGATTGGATGCGTGTTCGGAGACGAAGAGCAACCGCGACAGGCTGTGCTAGCAACGTCGCACTTGGCACAGGAGACAGCGACAACAAAGGCAAGGCCTCACCCGGCGAGCTAGCGCCAGAGCTCCCTGACGTCGGGGAAGCGGGAGGCGTAAAGCCCGGCGAGGCCGGCCCACTAGGAGCCAAGACGGGGCCTGCCGGTGCAGGCGAACTAGCCGTTGGGCCGGGCGAGGTGGTAGCCAGCCCAGGCGACACGAACACCAGGGCGGGCGAGGCCGGCGCCAGCGGGGCAGCTGCGGGTGCAACCTCCACGGGTATAGCAGCAGCGGGCTGACGGGCGCAACCCGGCATGCATGGTACATGCACATGATCGACGTCCCGATCCTGAGCATCGTCGGTCACCTGTTCATCGAGGAGCTCAAGATGAGCACTGCGTTCAATACCTGCAGCATGATTAGGAAGCAACACAGGAGCATTTGCAACATCCACAAATTGATCAGGCGAAGGTATGGCGGAGTGAGCAGGTGGCATAGGAGTGGTAGGGTCGTTTGGAAATGCGTGGAAGGGGAACACATTCTCATCAAACACAACGTCACGAGATATGTAGACGCGATTGGTGGGAACATGTAGGCATTTGTACCCTTTGTGAAGGGAACTATACCCAAGGAAAACACACTTTTTAGACCGAAACTCTAGCTTAATATTGTTATACGGACGACGCCAACACGCACACCCAAAAAATTTGAGAAAAGTGTAATCTGGGATTTCATTGAGCAAGAGTTCAAGCGGGGTTTTCATTTTCAGAAGTCGTGAGGGAAGCCTATTTATCAAAATACAGGTGGTGGAAAAAGCATCTCACGGGGATATAGCCCTAGGGTAGGGTCATAGGTCTGACCAGTACGTCCTACCCAAGGGCACCTCATTATTAGTTTAAGGACTACAAGGGAAATTCCTACTGGATCGTGACAACATCTAATCCACTCGGTACGGATCCACTCAGACAAGTACATTCCATCCACTCGGATGACAGTCAACCACTCGGCCGTATGACTCACTCTGTCATGCAAATACCAACAGTCAGCAAGACATCTGTAGTGGGTTGACATTATGGCATCAACGCCCCATCTTGTAACATAAGACGTGAGGAGGTGGCGCACTCTATATAAGCCACCCCCCTCCACATAGCTAGGGACATCTTCTTCTTCTCCCCCAGCGGGCTCATTCCTTCCCTGGAGCTCTCGCTCTCTCTCTCTATACCATGTAACTCATGTCCATGACAGATAAAACAAAGCCTCTCCGGAGCACGAGACATAGGGTTGTTATCTCCACTGTGAGAGGCCTGAACTCGCTAAAACCACCGTGTCACCCATGTGCATCTTGATAGATCATGCTCCGTTATCCTACCCTCTTTCTATTGTCGGAATCATTACCACGACAGTTGGCGCCCACCGTGGGGCGTGGCGTCTATCGAGCCATGATGCATATGGTTATTTCTTCAGCCACCGGCGGCAGATCGATTCCCGTTGGTGCCCTCTATTCAGTTTCATCTTCATGATTTAACACATTTGTTTTGTACTGTTCGTCTCCAAGACAAACGAAGCATCAGGGAAACAAACATCCATTCAAGCGCATACAAGAAGAATCATCGAACTTCAGCAAGAGCGGCGTGAGATCAGGAAGCCGATCACGTCTCCATGCACGGCCACCGGCACCGTCTGCCTCATCGTCGTCACACACGGCCTTCGACACCATTCGCCACGTCGTCGACTCCGGTCTCGTGTTCTCGGCCACTCGACAGCGACCTCCGTGGTGCAGGCGCAGGCTCGACATGGAGCAGGCTCCGAGCTCTGCACCAAGCATAGACATGGAGCAGGCTCCGAGTGGATTAGATGTTGTCACTGGTGTCGGCCACTAGCACCATCTGCCTCATCATCGTCACACACGGCCTTCGACACCATTCGCCTCGTCGTCGACTCCGGTCTCGTGTTCTCGGCCACTCGACAGCGACCTCCGTGGTGCAGGCGCAGGCTCGACATGGAGCAGGCTCCGAGCTCTGCACCAAGCATGGACACCAGCATCATTCGCCCCACCGTCGAGTCCGCCCTTGTATTCTCTGCTGCTTGGGAGCGACCTTCGTGGTGGAGGCGAAGGCCCGCAGCGCCCCTTCCTCTGGCGTTAGTTGCTGGTGGTCATCTGTGTGATGGGTGCGTGCTGCAGCCGTGACGTACTAACATCCTCGACCCACTATCAATACTAGGTAGCCACCTCCTCGAGCCATAACTGCCTGCAGGAAATAAGGAAATCGGAGGACGGCTCCGACCAGTAGGAAACTCCGCTGACACCGCTTTGTCGAGGTTATGTGTGGTCCGTAATCCCAAAAATAGAATCGAACAGAAACAAAAATATTTGTAGCTATGCTTGCTACTAACTTACATGACACCGCTTGGTCGAGATGAATTTTGCATACAGATGACCAACATGCAGTGACTCGGTCGTCCAACATGCTGTCGCTCGGTCGGACGCGTCGTCATCACTCGGCCGCCCTGCGCACCGTCGCTCAGTTGAACACGCGTCGTCAGCACTCGACCGCCCCGTGCGTCGTCACTCAGTCGGACGCGTGGTCATCACTCGGCGGCCCTACATATCGTCGCTCGGTCGGACGCGTCGTCATCACTCGGCCGCTCTGCGCACCGTCGCTCAGTCGGACACGCATCGTCCGCACTCGTCCGCCCCACGCGTCGTCACTCAGTCAGACGCGTCGTCATCACTCGGCCGCCCTGCATGCTGTCACTCAGTCGGACGCGTCGTCAGCGCTCGGCCGCCCTGCGCGCCGTCCCTCACTCGGATCCGTCGTCAGCACTCGGTAGCTTCGCGCATCGTCAGTCAGCAAGACAAGCCATCCTCACTCGGCTGGAGACTCCTTCGTCACTCGGCAGCTCCGCGTGCCGCCACTCGATTGGACGCTCCTTCGTCACTCGGCAGCTTCGCGTGTCGTCACTCGGCTGGAGGCTCCTTCGTCACCTGGTTGCTCTACGCGTCGTCACTCGGCCGCCCCGCGTGTCGCCACTCAGCTAGACGCGTCTTCATCGCTTGACCGCCCAACACGTGGCCACTCAGCCGGACGTGTCTACTTCGCTCGACCGCCCCGCGCGTCGTCAGGCAGCTAAGTCATTTTTTCACAGACTGCATTCTATTAAATAATCGTTTCTACATTACTGAGTGTCGAGGAAGTCGCACATGACGTTCACTCGGAGGCCACGCCACTGAGTGTACCTCTGCACTCGGTTGTTTATTTTTATGTGGGAACACTTCACTTTCGCTTCGTTTGGGTCCAGTACACAAACGAGTTCAGCTGGATCCTTCACTCTTTTAGACTCTTGCTGGTTCCGAACCAGCAATCACGTGGCACACCCAGCGGGTGTCTATGGGTGCAGTTTACACGAACTATTTCAGAAAAGATCATATTACTTTGATGATTTTTTATGCTGGCTTGTGCTATTTTTCATACACAGGTCACTCGACGCATCCGTGCGCCGTCCTCGTCGCTGCTCAGGCTCAGGCGCCGCAACGATCATTCATGCGTTTACACGTGTTCGGAAGCCCCTTCAATGACATAGTGGACACGGCCGCCCCGCGAGCCGTCAGTGGGTCGGACGCCTCCTTGACATACATCACTTGGCCGCCCCGCGCGTTGCCACTCAGCCAGAATCGTCTACCTCACTCGGATGCCATGTGCATCGCCACTCCGTGTGGCATGTCTTCATCATTTGGCTGCCCCGCGCGCCACCGCTCAGCTTAGCTGTGATTCTGTATCACCTAAGTTAAAACAACTCTGAGTGCGGACATGCTCCACACTCGGGGGCTTAGCTGCGACTCCGTATCGCCTAAGTTAAAAACAACTTTGAGTGCGGACATGCTCCACACTCGGGGACTTAGCTGCGACTCCGTATCGCCTAAGTTAAAAACAACTCCGAGTGCGGACATGCTCCACACTCGGGGACTTAGCTGCGACTCCGTATCGCCTAAGTTAAAAACAACTCCGAGTGCGGACATGCTCCACACTCGGGGACTTAGCTGCGACTCCGTATCGTCTAAGTTAAAAACAACTCCGAGTGCGTACATGCTCCACACTCGGGGACTTAGCTGCGACTCCGTATCGCCTAAGTTAAAAATAACTCTGAGTGCGGACATGCTCCACACTCGGGGACTTAGCTGCGACTCCGTATCGCCTAAGTTAAAAACAACTCCGAGTGCGGACATGCTCCACACTCGGGGACTTAGCTGCGACTCCGTATCGCCTAAGTTAAAAACAACTCTGAGTGCGGACATGCTCCACACTCGGGGACTTAGCTGTGACTCTGTATTGCCTAAGTTAAAAACAACTCTGAGTGCGGACATGCTCCACACTCGGGGGCTTAGCTGCGACTCTGTATCGCCTAAGTTAAAAACAACTGCGAGTGCGGACATGCTCCACACTCGGGGACTTAGTTGCGACTCTGTATCGCCTAAGTTAAAAACAACTCCGAGTGCGGACATGCTCCACACTCGGGGCTTAGCTGCGACTCCGTATCGCCTAAGTTAAAAACAACTCCGAGTGCGGACATGCTCCACACTCGGGGACTTAGCTGCGACTCCTTATCGCATAAGTTAAAAACAACTCTGAGTGCGGACATGCTCCACACTCGCGGACTTAGCTGCGACTCCGTATCGCCTAAGTTAAAAACAACTCCGCGTGCGGACATGCTCCACACTCGAGGACTTAGCTGCGACTCCTATCGCCTAAGTTAAAAACAACTCCGAGTACGGACATGCTCCACACTTGAGGACTTAGTTGCGACTCCGTATCGCCTAAGTTAAGAACAACTCTGAGTGCGGACATGCTCCACACTCGGAGGCTTAGCTGCGACTCTGTATCGCCTAAGTTAAAACAACTCCGAGTACGGACACGCTCCACACTCGGAGGCTTAGTTGCGGCTCCATATCGCCTAAGTTAAAAACTACTCCGAGTACAGACACGCTCCACACTCGGGAACTTAGCTGCGACCCCGTATCGCCTAAGTTAAAAACAACTCTTAGAGACTTGACTTTGATCTAGAAATCATATAATGCAGATACAACAAACATTCAACATGACGAGCATTGGATGACTTAAACCCTCTGTCGGACTCATCTAGTCCGACAGAGGCTCGGGGACTACACCCAGTGGGTGCACTTAGCGTGCCCCCACTAGAAGAGAAAAACAAAAAAGAAACATTCTGCTTGGTCAGGTCCACCAACAACATCCAAGTTCAACAGATTCCAACCGACTACCAGCAGTCAGTCAGAGTCTCAAGATCCTGTTGGTCACTCGGATCTACTTCAATTCTTAAGTTCACTCGGACGTACTACTCAGCGGAATCGATCAGGGCGAATGATGAAGACTTCAATCAACGCATAATTTTGCAAGGCCCTGAAGCACGTTCAAGTTCGGTCTGCTGCTACAAGATTTACATCGACACCTTCACCACTCGGACCCTGATCCGTTCGGGGGCTAATGACGGGGATATAGCCCTAGGGTAGGGTCATAGGTCTGACCAGTACGTCCTACCCAAGGGCACCTCATTATTAGTTTAAGGACTACAAGGGAAATTCCTACTGGATCGTGACAACATCTAATCCACTCGGTACGGATCCACTCAGACAAGTACATTCCATCCACTCGGATGACAGTCAACCACTCGGCCGTATGACTCACTCGGTCATGCAAATACCAACAGTCAGCAAGACATCTGTAGTGGGCTGACATTATGGCATCAACGCCCCATCTTGTAACATAAGACGTGAGGAGGTGGCGCACTCTATATAAGCCACCCCCCTCCACATAGCTAGGGACATCTTCTTCTTCTCCCCCAGCGGGCTCATTCCTTCCCTGGAGCTCTCGCTCTCTCTCTCTATACCATGTAACTCATGTCCATGACAGATAAAACAAAGCCTCTCCGGAGCACGAGACGTAGGGTTGTTATCTCCACTGTGAGAGGCCTGAACTCGCTAAAACCACCGTGTCACCCATGTGCATCTTGATAGATCATGCTCCATTATCCTACCCTCTTTCTATTGTCGGAATCGTTACCATGACAGCATCACTCCAGAACCGAAATGGAACGGAGGCATGAGCGAGCAAGGTAAGACCAGTTTCTACAAGATGACGATGCTTACGTTCAGCGGTTCCATTATGCTCATGTGTATGAGGACAAGACACACGGTGAAAAATCCCAAGTTTGGTAAAAAACGAGTTGAGGTTGTGATATTCACACACCCCCCCCCCCCCTAGTCGGATTGAACATGAATGATTTTCTGCTTAAGGAGACGCTCAACGTGTGCTTGAAACTGAATGAAAACATCAAACACATCAGACTCTCGCTTAATAAGATACATCCAAGTAAACCGACTATAAGCATCAATGAAGCTGACATAATAATTATGACCACTAACAGACGTTTGGGCATGACCCCATACATCAGAAAAAACAAGCTCAAGAGGATGTTCCACAACACGACTAGACTCTGAAAACGGAAGTTGATGACTCTTGCCATGCTGACAGGCATCACAGATAGTTTCAGCAGTTTTATGGGACACAACTGGTAGCTCATGATGATGCAACACATGACGAACTATAGGAGCAGCAGGGTGACCAAGGCGTGCATGCCAGTGCATAGGTGACACGCGAACACTGTTGAACGCGTGAGAAGAAGACTACATAGGAGGTGTGGGCGGCGCGTGAAGTGCGTACAGGCCATGGCGAGGACGACCGCTAAACAGAACGGCCCTCGTGTCCCGATCCTAGATAAAGAAATGAAACAGATGAAACTCAGCAAGAACATTATTATCACGAGTAAGTTGAGGAATAGACAACAAACTACGTGTAGCAGAGGGAACTTGAAGAACATTGGAAAGATGCACCTTTCGAAAGTTGTGTGCAAGAAGTGAGGCATGACCAACATGGGAGATGCGCATACCTGCTCCATTGGCGGTGTGCACCTGATCATGACCACGATATGGTTCCTGAGTAGAGAGCTTGCCCATCTCACTTGTGAGGTGGTTCATCGCTCCCGTGTCCATATACCACGTAGGGTCAATGGAGTATGACGGAGTGCGCCCATAGTCATGACTCGTCACCGCAGCGGCAGCCTGCTTATCATTCCCTTTGCCATTGTTGCCCAGGCCGAGGAAATCTTGCTTGAAGCGTCGATGACAGCGTGAGGCAATGTGGTGTTCAATACCACACAGCTGGAATGCCTGCTGAGCGCCGCAGCAGGGACAACAAGCAAGCGGGCGGCTACCGCCGATGATGGATGGTGCGGCGCCCCGCAAAGGCTGCGGAGAGGCCGCAGCTTTCACGCCAAGCGGTGACGGCTTCTGAGGTTTGCCGCAGGTAGCGGCGTTGGCGGAGACAAAACCCGGGGAGGCATGGCGCGCCTTGATGCGATGTTCGCGGCCAAGGAGGCGCGCATATAACTCACGTGGCGGCAGGGGAGCCTCGCGACCATGGACATTCTCGATGAGATTATCATAGTCATCATCAAGGCCATTGCGTATGTGGGTGGTGAAGTCTTCATCACCAATCGGCTGACCGATCGAGGCCAAAGTGTCGGCGAGGCCACTCATCTTGTTGAAGTAGTCCGTGATGCTGAGGTCGTCAAGCTTGGTCTCCCCCAACTCGGTGCGTATGGAGTGAGCACGCGCCTAAGATTGGGAGGCGAAGTTGCTGTGAAGTGACGACCAAGCATCCCGAGACGTCGCGGCGAAGATGACCAGCGACGACACGCTCGGAGTGAGCGACGACTGGATGGCGGAGAGGATTGCCTGATCCTGGGTCACCCACACATGATAAGCCGGATGATACGGCGGTGGGCATGGGGTGGAGCCGTCCACGTACCCCTCCAAGTAGCGGATGCGGAGAAGAGGCAGCAACTGAGCCGGCCACGACAAGTAATTGTCCGGTGCGAGCTTCACCGGAAGGAGGTGCGAGAAGTAAAACCGCGATGGCGCCGCAGCATGATCCGCATGAGCCGGTGTCGGTGGCGTATAGATACCCATCGACGGATCCATCTCTGGGTGTGGGGCGATCGCGAGAGGTGCACCATAGCCCGGCGCAACACCAGCGTATGGCGACGATGGGTAGGCGCCAGGAGCTAGGGCACCACCGGTAGGCGCGACCAGCCCCCAGAGGACGTGGGAGACGCAGCCCCGTAGGGCAGTGAAGGTGGCGGCGCCGCATAGGGCTAAGGGCGCGGTGCGCCGTAGGGAGGCGCCGGCCAGGCAGACGGCGGCGGTGGTATGGCACCATAGGCCGACGCAGGGGCGCCATACCAAGAAGCACCGTAGGCCGACATCGAGGCGACGTACGAGTGAGGAGCGTCGTAGAGCGATGCAGGGACGACGCCATACGCGGGCACAGGACCACGGTAGAGCGTCGGTGGTCGAGGAAGACGGTCCGCCGGAGGAGACCGACAGAGGCATATCGCCCTGCCCACCCGATCCGATCTGTGAACCCGGAGGGGCACCACCGAGGGGACGAGCGGGCCACCAGGCCGCAACTAGGGGCCGAGAGGACAGGAAGGGCGAGGAGGGGGCACAGGCAGAGGCCGACGCATGGACCGGCGCGGCGACGGCGGTGGCTGTGGGAGCGGGCGCGACACGGACGTGCCTATCTGATACCATGTTAAACATGTGTTTTGAGGAACTGCTCGACACGGACGTGCCTATCTCATTATATAGAGGTACCAAAGTATACAATACAAGGCGTATATAACTATACATATACAATCTAACATATATATTTGTATATAATCCGTAGTGAAAGTCTCTTAAACGACTTATACTCCCTCCGTTCTTAAATATAAGACATTTTAAAGATTTCACTAGTAGACTATATACGAAGCAAAATGTATGAATCTACACTCTAAAACATATCTATATACATCTGTATGTAATTCATAGTGTAATCTCTAAAAGGTCTTATATTTAGGAACGGATGGAGTATTTAGTAACGGACAGAGAGTAGAGTACTTTCTTAAATCTGCGCCGTGTTTCGGATGCACGGGCACGCTAAACCATGAACAAGTTTTTGCACTGTTACGTCGACCGCTCCTTCGCGGAGGTCATTCCCTCACCAAAAGCCGACAGAAACGGACCTGGCACTGGCAGGCCTCGAATCTACGCGTCTTGTTTGCTAGCCCAACAAACCGCCACCAACCAGGTGGATTTTATACTCCATTTTTGCCTGCGTATTACGCAACGTTGTCGCGTTCCTCGTGAGGCAGCACGAAATTCCGGGGAGCTCGGCCACTTGTTCATTCATTCGGTAGCCCGTAGCCGCCTGGACTACGTACTCAGAGCATGGTTAATAGTATAGCCAACTGCTGGTCTTATAGCTCATCTTATAGCTAGCTTGTACAATAGTTAGCTACAAAGAGTACTATTTTTATCATATATGACCCATCTTTCATTCTCACAAAGCATCTAGGAACACGTACTAGAGTTGGCTCTTTACGAAGAGCCCGCTTCCCTTCTCTCTCATTCAACTCAGTAAAAATATAGTATTTTAATCCTTACAGCCTGCTGACTGTACCTTATTGTATCTGCTCTCAATCCACGTAGGACAGCTTCGTTGAAACATAATCTTTGAAATATATTGACCGACTCTCCTTATTCAACCTTCCAGATAAATCGACAGAAGCATGAATTTAATTTAATGTCCAGGCCAAAAGCCTTCGAGTTTAAGATTAAGATTATGTCAATGCAGCGTTAAGAAAGGATTTTACAGTATATATCAATTCCAAGTCTAAGGACTGAAAAGGTATACATATGAAGGGAAGTGTTGAAATATGTTTACCGCATCTCTTCATCGACTTTTGAATGAATTGGATATAAGAAACCCTCATTCTCCATTGCTAAAGGAAAAGCACAGAGCAACTTTAGCTTACAACTTCCCAGGTTTACATACGTAGTACAAGCGACAACGGCAACTTATTGCACTACACCTCAGCTACAGCACTAGAGTACTACTAGCTTATTAGGGCATATAAAAGCAGCTAGCTAATGATCTACATCCATACAAATAACCATATTCAGACACAGTCGTTGCCCAAGCGACGAGGGGCAATAAGATACGTACGTACGTACACACAACTTGATGTCCTGTATTTACAATCAATCATGCAGCTGGATGCAACGGAGTCACCCAGTCAGGGCAGTCCTGCCTCTGCCCAGCAAGGGAGTAGTACGCGAGAACCTGGGCTTGCCTCTCCCCACAGGGTTCACGGTCGAGCGTCATGCGATGCAGGCCGCCAGGGCTCGGAGGCGTGAACTCGATGTTCCAGAATGGCCTCGCCATGAGAAGGAGCTCGAGGCCTGCTGGGGAGGCCTTATAGCCTTGCACCCATATGTACCTGAGCGACGGCATATGGAGCACCGCGAGGGAAAGGGCTTGCTCGCTGAAGCAGCAGCTCCGAAGCTCAAGCTTCCGCAGGTTGGTGCATCCGATTGCGAAGCGGATCAATCCCTGGTCAGATTCACCGACGTTGCCCAGTAGCATGTATTGGATGTTGCCGCTGTACTGCCCGATGTAGTCGAGGCCTATGTCCGAGAGCCCTCCAGGTCTCAGGTAGAGAGCAAATCTCCGGAGCTTGGTGCAGCTCCTTAACAGAGCTCGAACGCCGTTGTCGAGTGGCAGATCAGTTACCTGCTTTTGTCTGTCGAGCAGGACAAGCCGGAAGTCATAAAGATTCTTGCAGAAAGTCCCGATAGATTCAAGAGCACCGTTGGTGATATCAGATACATAGGCAGCTATGTACTCCAGGTCACGGCAACCAACAGCTACCGCTGTCAGGCCTAACTGAGAAACTCCTCCTTGCTCTTCTTGTAGACCTGGATCATCATCCCCTCGCTCAATTCGGAGTCTTCGTAGCTTCTTGCATGTATCGCCAACAACCTCTAACCCTCTGTCTCCTATCACATTCCTCACCTGTTGACAGAATCTACTATCAGTAAAAATGAGAGTGTGACAAATTTCAGGCACCCAAAATACAAGAGTATATGAGAAACATTACCTCAAGAACAAATAGGTTCGGGCATTTTGAGATAAGCTGGCAATGATCCTCGGTGGTGAGGAAAGTGTACTGCAAGTCCAGCTTCTTTAGTGAAGCAGAAAATGGGAAGATGACAGGCATCTCATTTTTCCCCATGAATGTAAGCCCCAAGAAGCATACTCTTGGTGGAAACTTGACTTTTTCATACTTTGTTAGCTCTCCTACCTCGTTGAATGCTCCTCCAGCAAAATCTTGCAATGCACTGGCTGCTTCGAAAAAACCAATCAGGTCTGAAAGATCACACTCACTGATCTTTAAAGACAGTAATGATTTGCAGTTCTTTGCTAGAAGCTCCAGATCAGCCGGCGCCACTTTGAGCTCAGTCATGTAGAAGTTCAGTGTCACAAGAACAGAATTGTTGACAGCAAGTTCATGAAGCCATTCACCACCTTCATCAGTAATCACACATTCCTCAAGAAATAATGTTCTCAGGGATCTGCTAAGAGAGAATTCAGAATAGCGTGTTACTGCAGTGATAGCACGCAATCATGCCAGTGACGGTAAAATCACTTTGAAACAATGTACCGCAGACGAATGCCTTGCTAAAGGAGCACAAAAATAGTTGAAAGCTAAGGAAGAATGGAAAGTGCGATGAACAGCGAATTACTGGTGAACCAAGAAACCTACAAAGACACATCTAAAACTTCATGAACATGTCCCCATGTTCTGTCCCCTTTCATTAATAGTAGGACAGCAGAACAGCTATTGATGTCAAGTCCAATTTTCTTTATCAATTCACGGTTGCATTATGAGGCATTTCCAGGCAAAAAGAAGCACACTGTACATGCATTCTACCTAAAGCACTACAGATCCTTTGTAGCATGCTAACCTTTCGTCTTCCACCTCCATATGTGAACTTGACAAGCTCACACAAATCATACTTGCATTCTAAGAGGAAATAATTTCCCTCACACAACTACCATAGGTGCAGAATTCAGACTAAGCGAAGTTAACACGGAGACGTGGAAAGGCTTTTGCCAAAAGAGTAAAAAGGAAGGACAAGATGAATAGATGATGCTTGAAAGTCGATATGACAGTATGACATAGTGCCACACTAATCGGATCATGATAGAATTGATTGGTAACAGAAACCACCAACTTGCAACTTTATTTTGGTTCAAAATGTGTCCCATAGTGACGGATGTAGTCTTGTGCAAGTCCAATCAAAGTAGTACGATAGCACTCCTGGGGAAGATAGATCACCTGACTGGTGCAACCTCAAATTATAGTTTGCTTAAGCCTGACTTGGTTGGGACTTGTGAGCTGTTGTGAGTCAATTTCACAAACTAGAGACCTGAATGGACATATGCTAGACAGAAACGACAGGTAAAACCATAGAATTACACCAAATCTCATACATCTCCCTTCGGTAGTCATTTGCCGTATATCAATTCGATGTAGAAACTAGTGCCATGATGTATCATGGCGCCCAAATAAATTGTGTGTGGAAGCGAACCTGACACCTTCCCTCACATGACCGTATTTCATACATCTCATGATAGAGCAAACAAATATCTAATTATAGAAACTGGCACTTAGCTCGCCCTTATCCATTATTACTCCATTTGGCGAAACCAACTAACACAGACCAGATCAACCCTAATTCATCACGGAGCAGGTCAACTGCCACAATCACTGTAACTCGCGAGCACGCATCAACGGGCGGCGAAAGGGGGAAAAAAGAGAGGTGCACGGATGCACGGAAGCAAAAGAGAGAGCTGGTGGACTACCTGCAGGAGCGTGCGACGAGGCGGAGCGCGTCAGTGGAGAATCCGGAGCACTTGTCGAGCTTGAGCTCCTGCAGCATGTGGCCGCGGGAGCGGATGAGCGCGGCGACGTCGTCGTCGGCGACGGTCATGCGGCGGAGGTGGAGCGCCTTGAGGCACTCGAGAGGCGCGGCGAGGCGGGCGACCCATGGCGCGGCGTAGGCGCCCCAGTCGTCGGAGATGAGGCCGTACATGGCCGCGCGCGGCCTGCCCTTGAGCGCGAGCGACTCGAGGCGCGGGAAGCGTGCGAGGAGGCGGGCCGGGTCGGCGGCGTAGCAGAAGGCGACGGTGACGTGCTTGCGTGTGAGCGCGTCGATGCGGTGCCAGCGGCGGCAGACGAGCGAGGCGGCCTCCCGGTCGCGCGGGGCCTCGACGTAGCCCATGACGAGGTGCAGCGCCTCGTCGGGCACGCCGAAGCTGAGCGCGCGGCTCAGCCGCCGCGGCTCCGGCACCTCCCCGCCCATCGGATCGGCTACCGGCTACCGGCTACCGGCT
Organism: Hordeum vulgare subsp. vulgare; assembly: GCF_904849725.1. Lineage (NCBI taxonomy): Eukaryota > Viridiplantae > Streptophyta > Magnoliopsida > Poales > Poaceae > Hordeum > Hordeum vulgare. Next base: position 545,720,078 of record NC_058520.1, read on the forward strand.
GCCGCGCGGGGGATCTGGGCGGAGCCCGGCGGGGGCCGGGGGCATGGAGGCGGAGGCGGAGATGGAGATTCCTCCTCCCTCCCACCCTTTCTGCTGCGGGGTGGGCTTTGCGGGAGGACGGGAGAAGGGAAGGGAAGGGGAGGGAAATTATTGGAGGGAGGGAGAATGGAGGGATAGGACTTGGGGAGGCAGCTGCAGCTTTTACCTGCGTGGCTGCGCGGCTCGGCTCGGCTCGTCTGGTGGTGCCGCGCCACGTACGCCCCGCCGGTGGGCGCGATAAATGGCCTCGCCCCGCCCACCCGGGTACAGCCACAGCCCACACCACGGTACCACTCTACTCTCTAGTACTGTACGTGCCACTCGACGCTCGTGAGCGTGCCGCCGATGATCGTGTGCGTACGCTTTTCCACGAAATTATTCGACTTGATTTTACTAGCGCCACGCCACTGAGGTAGGAATTGGAGTAAAACTCGTCGGCATCTTTGTTTTTGTTTGATGGCGTATGTGTGGAGTGCAGGATGGGAATTGGGAGCTGAAAAGACAGTGTTGGTCCAGGAGCTACTTAGAGCATCTTCAACAGTCCGTATGTTCAATCGTTGGTATATGTGTCCACATCAACAACCAACAACATATCATATAAGCTCTTTAATGGAGTGTATATTAATCGTATGTAAAATAACTAAGCAGGTCCACTAAATAGTGAAGAAATAACCATGCTTGCCTCGGAGCTTGTGCGTGAACCGTTGTTTCAAGTTCATACGATTTCATTCTCTTTTTTTTTTATTATGTGTTATGTCATTAAAATCATCTATGTGGCAATTTTACCAACGATGATCATACCATCATTGGAGATGCCCTTAGTCGTATATTAGCGGCAAGTGGATTTATATACAACTAGTGGATAAAACACCCTCCATCTTGTGCAAGATTGCCTTGCCATAGGCTTTGTGGGTGTGGGGTGCATTATTGCGTGCTTGCTTGTTTTGGCTGCCTGCCCATCGGCTCTTTTCTATACTACGGTGTATCTTCTTCAGTGGGCCACGAAATTGCTCCAAATGTCTACACAAATATTGGATGACGCCAGTCTGTGCAGAGCTGAGATTAGCTCCCCTAAAAGAAAAGCTAAGGTTAGCTGGGCATGCACAGATAAAGCACACACATTCATAAAAGATGTGTGCCAATACACTAGAATGTCATTTGCTTCATTGCAAACTGTGTTCGCGTGGGCCCCTTTTTCTTGCCTAAAACCTTTTGGGAAGTAATGGATTTTTAATACTATTTTCAAGTTCAGTAAGCATACTATTATTATTATATTAATTATCATAATTATTAGAGGGATTACCGGGATACGTTCTAGGATTATTATTGAAATTCCCTCTATAAGCATTATTATTGGAATTGCTCTTTGAGATAAAATTCACATCAATAACATCTTTATTTGTCCAATCAAAGTAAATAGAGGAGTATCAATTGGATCAATAGGATTACTATTAATAGTGAGCATATACATGATAGCATCAACCTTGCCTCTTACGAAGGAGATTTCGACAACGGAATTTTCCTTCTTACCAATTGGAGCATGCTCGATGTGCGATTGGGAATAGATCGCCATCATATTACCAAGAAGATTTGTAGCCTCTCCAAGTGTTATCCCCATGAACGTACCACCTGCAGTTGAATCCATGTGTAGCCTCTCCTCGAAGGTTTTTTGAAACAAAGTTTAGTCCAGCATAAAATTTGTGTACTATCATCCAATGGCACAATCCATGTGTAGGACAATTTTAAGAATATTTTTCATTCTCTCCCAACAACATGCTCTTGGTCAAGTTGCATGAAATTCATAATTTGGTTTCTCAAAGAAATAATTTTTGTGGGAGCAAAATACTTGCCAATAAAACTATCTTTGCATTTAGACCAAGAATCATGTTATTTTTCGGCAAACAAGATAACCATGCCTTAGCTCTATCTCTTAGAGAAAAACAAAAAAAAGATAGAGTTTAACAATATCAATATCCACACTTTAATTTTTTGCATCTCACATAACTCAACGAAGGTATTAAGATGGGAAGCAACATCTTCATTATAGTTTCCAAAAAAAACGTCCTTTCATCACAAGATTGAGCAAAACAACTTTCATATCATAATAATCCGCACTAGTGACGGGAGGAGCAATAGGAGTACTAATGAAATCGTTGTTATTAGTAACTGAGAAATCGCAAATTTGGTATTTTTAGGAGTAGACACTATGGCGACATAAATAAAGATAACTACAAAGTTTTTTTGGATTTTTTGGCAAAAAAAGAAGGTAAAAAAGGAAAAAGGCAAGAAAATAAAAATAAATAAAAATAAAGCGTTTGTGCGAAGGTACTTGATTTGTAAGATGAAGTCTCCCCAGCAACGGTGCTAGAAATTCTTCATGTCCTCACAATGGAGTTGTTAGATTTACTCGAAGAGGAAGTGTGAAACAGTATAGTAGCACATAGTATTTTCGTGAGTCAAGAACCAAGATTTACCAAACCAGTAGGAGGCAACACATGAACAATTTCAGCACCACCTTCACACAAAAAAAATTGCTTCCACCCAACAAAGGCAAGGGGTTCGTCACTCCCCTTGTTCTTGCCAACCACAAGTTAAAAAGAAAATAGTGATAATGATAGCAAATGATAATTCCCCAAAAAAGGCAAAGGATAATAGTAACAAACATAATGACAACAAATAGGTAGTAACTGTAAGCGTGTGTAATGTATGGATAATGGCACCGGGGGCCATAGGTTCACTAGTGGTATCTCTCTTGAAAGCAAGATAGCCAAGGGTAAGCAAATCACTGTTGGAAAATCGGTATAATTGAGCATAGTTATGAAGATCATCCATGTCATCATCATTAAAAAGGCATTATGTCACTGACAGGTAGACCTTTAATTCAACTTCATCTACTACTATTACTCCACCCCAAGATCGCTATCCAGCGTGCATCTCAAAATATTAAGTTCATACAAACAAACTAACACATTAAGCACGAAGACATAATGTAGACAAGAAGAGATCAATCAATATGACCAAACTGCATCGTTTTACCCTTAGTAGAAACAATACAATACGTGTTGTGTCCTTTCTGTCACTTGACAAGATCACTGCAAGATTGAACCTACTACAAAGCACCTTTACCACTAAAGATAGATCGATCAAACTTGGTCAAAGTAGAAGGATAAATTCAGAGAAATACAAAGCTAAAAATTTTTGCAACAAATAACGCTCAAAAAACTCAAAATAGATCAATCAAATAATTTGATCATAAACCCACAATTCATTGGACCCAAAAAAACACATCACAAAAGATTACATCAGATTGAACTTAGAGAATATCATTGTATTGAATATCAAAAGAGAGAGAGAAAGTCATCTAGCTACTAGTCTAAAAGTGTAGTTCGTGGAGGAATTACTCGCACATAATCATGGAGGCAAAAAAGTTGATGAAGATGGCCTCCCCATTGATTTCCCCCACCGATAGAGTAGTGGGAAAGGGCTCCGGATGGGATAGCGGCTGAAGAGAGGCGTGCGGCGACGATGAAATTGTTTCAGGTCTTGCTTCAAGGGTTTCTAAATATGTGCGTATTTATAGGTCAAGAATTAGGGCAAACAGAGTTGCGAGGGGGGCACGAGTCAGGTCGGGGTGCATCCCCCTGGCTTGTGGGTCCCTCATAAGTCTTCTACTCCTCCCACAAATCTTCTAGGGTATCTTATGTTCCAGAAAAAAAGTCCACGTGAATCATCTTGTTTAGACTCCAGTGGGTGCGGTTTTTCTATGAATCAAAAACATGCAAAAAAACAGGAACTGATACTAGGCCCTAAACTAATAGGTTACTCCATAAAAGTAATATAAATGGCATTTAAAGCATACTAATAATATAGTATTATTTACCTATTAAAAATATATATACATTGGAGACATAACAATGGTCTAGAGAGTTTGAGCTAGTGGTGGCCTCACTGAGAGTGGATGCGCTTTTGAGGAAGTATGGGAGCGTTTGACCACCCGACGGTGTTGATGACCCACAAGTGTAGGGGATCTATCGTACTCCTTTCGATAAGTAAGAGTGTCAAACCCAACAAGGAGCAGAAGGAAATGACAAGCGGTTTTCAATAAGGTATCCTGCGCAAGCACTGAAATTATCGGTAACAGATAGTTGTATGATAAAGTAATTCGTAACGGGTAGCAAGTAACAAATGTAACAAAAGTGCAGCAAGGTGGCACAATCCTTTTTGTAGCAAAGGACAATCCTGGACAAACTCTTATATAAAGCAAAGTGCTCCCGAGGACACATGGGAATTTCTGTCAAGCTAGTTTTCATCATGCTCATATGATTCGCGTTTGTTACTTTGATAATTTGGTATGTGGGTGGACCGATGCTTGTGTGCTGCCCTTACTTGGACAAACATCTCACTTATGATTAACCTTTCTCGCAAGCATCCGCAACTACGAAAGAAGAACTAAGATAAATCTAACCATATCATGAAACATATGGATCCAAATCAGCTCCTTACGAAGCAACACATAAATTAGGGTTTAAGCTTCTGTAACTCTAGCAACCCATCATCTACTTATTAGTTCCAAATACCTTCCCCTAGGCCCAAATAATGATGAAGTGTCATGTGGTCGACGTTCACATGACACCACTAGAGAAGAGACAACATACATCTCATCAAAATATCAAACGAATACCAAATTCACATGATTACTTATAACAAGACGTTCAGGAACAAACACAATTACTCACAAAGCATATTCATGTTCATTGTCAGAGGAGTATTAATAATCATAAAGGATCTGAGAATATAATCTTCCACCAAGTAAACCAACTAGCATCAACTACGAGGAGTAATCAACACTGCTAGCAACCCACACGTACCAATCTGAGGTTTTGAGACAAAGATCGGATATAAAAGATGAACTAGGGTTTGGAGAGGAGAAGGTGCTAATGAAGATGTTGATGGAGATTGACCCGCTCTCGATGAGAGGATCGTTGGTGATGACTATGGCTTCGATTTCCCCCTCCGTGAGGAAAGTTTCCCATGCGGAATAGCTCCGCTGGAGCTCTAGATTGGTTCTGTCAAAGTTCCGTCTCGAGACGGCGATGCCTCGTCCCGAAAGCTTTGATATGAATTATTTTTTCCAGGTCAAAACCCTTCATATAGCACAAGTTAGGCACCGGAGGCCTGCCAGGGGGCCCACAAGCCTACAGGGCGCGGCCAGGGGGTAGGCCGCGCCCCCCTCGCTTGTGACCTCCTGGTGGGTCCCCTCTGGTATTTCTTTCACCCAATATTTTTTATATATTCTAAAACAATTCTCCGTAACTTTTCAGGACTTTTGGAGTTGTGCGGAATAGGTCTCTGAGATTTACTCCTTTTCTAGTCTAGAATTCCAACTGTCGGCATTCTCCCTCTTCATGTAAACCTTGTAAAATAAGAGAGAAAAGGCATAAGTATTATACCATAATGTGTAATAACAGCCCATAATGCAATAAATATCGATATAAAAGCATGATGCAAAATGGACGTATCAGGCGTCCACGTGCTCGACTACATCCCGGTGTCAAGGACCCATGGGAGATCCATCATCCACGTGCCATTTGGTTTCATGGTCCCTCCCATTGGTCTCAATGTCGCACCTATGGCCGAAGAGTCAACCATGATGTAAAAATGAAGGCCCCACGAGTCGTCTTCCCAGTCATTTTCCGTGATGCCTGCAACCTATTTCATGAAATGTCGGCCTTGGAGCCGGATGACCGAACTTACTACAAGGGCGTGGAGGGTCTCACGTCGGACTTGGTCAATAAGGGTGGCTAAGGGACTCAACACGATCGTGGCCAATATACTCAAGGTCAAGAGAGTGTCAACATCGAGGAAGAGCCGTTATTTTCTCCACCCCTACCGACAACGCTGACAGCTAGCCCTCGCCTCGCCCCTAGCCCCGTCGCTGCCCAGTTCCGGATCTCCAGATCTCTTGCCAAGGCTTGCACTGTCATATTTGAGGTCGCGACCTCTCAAGATCTCTCGATCTAACACTCTTTCTTTGGCATGGCCGGATCGCGCAATGATATTAATGTGCTTCAACGATCGCCGGTGTTTGCAAGGCTTACCGAAGGCAACAACCCGCGGGTCAATGTTAACATCAACGGTCACAACTACAACAAAGGTTACTATCTAGCTGACGAAATTTATCCACAGTAGACCACTATTGCGAAGACAATATCCAACCTTGTCGGAGAGAAGAGGGAAAGATTTGCCCAAGAGCATGAGAGTGCTAGGAAGGATGTCGAGCGTGCCTTTGATGTTCTGCAATCTCGATGGGGCATAGTTTGGTATCGTGCTAGAACTTGAAGCACCAAGAAGTTGTGGAAAATGGTAATTGCTTGTGTGATCATACACAATATGATCGTAGAGGATGAACGTCTGAAACGTCTCCACGATCAAGGGTTTGAGTTTCAGGGTGACAATGTGGTGCATCGGCATCGTCTGCACAGTTCACCCAATTTCATCATGAAATGTGTGATGGGAAAACTCATATTCAATTGCAAATGATTTGATTGAGCATATGTGGGATCATGTTAGCAACCAATAGGTGTATCTTTTAGACAATTTAATTTTTATTGGCTTGTAAAACTTTGCTATATTTATTTTCGGTTGTGAAACTTTATTTGCTTTTGAAAAATATGCAAAATGTTTGTACTTGTTGAAACCTATGGATAGCCGGTCACGCAGACAAATATGGGTTACTGCATTGGACGCGATGTCGATCCAAATCATAGACTGAATAGACACAGAGTCAGCACACGAGCTAAACGGAAAAGCGAAAAAAAATCCCGGGTCACCTCGTTGGAGTTGCTCGCTTTATGATGTGGCTCAAACTTGTTGAAAAATAAAATAAAAGTAAAATCTCATGTAAAACAAACTATTGTGAAATCCCATGAAGTTTCTACTTCCGAAAAGGTGTTAACTTCAGTTAACTCCACCAGATTATAAAATTATTGCTTGGTTCCAGGCTAAAGCGCCTTTAAAATCCCAACTGATCAATCATCATTCGATGAAGCTGATACCGAAAATCAAAGAAAGGCCGGGGCCGGTGAAGGGCGAGGCAGTTGAGCTTGTGACCGCGCACCCGGACGGTACGGGAGAGCGACAGCGGTTCGCAGCTGTTACGTCTGTCTCCCAGCCTTGGAGGCTATGGAGAGATGCCTACTCCATAGCAGTACTACTGTACTGCCCTATCGAAATCACTTGCATCAGCATCGCGATAAGTTAAGAGCAAGTGCACTATAAATTCGTAGACAGTGGCCGGTGCCATCAGGGAGAACCATTGACCTTCTCGAGGCACAGCACACGCGAGAACGGAAGAAAAAAAAAGCATAGTAGTTCAGTCTAGATATCTGCCGTGATCTTTAATCTGGCCGGAGTAGATTCCACAGCAAGTTCTTTCTGAGTGTGTGGACGGCTGCAGTTGGACAAACAGATTGCAGCGGCACGTCCACCAAGAAGCTGCACAGTGAGCTCAGATATTTCAGTGTATATTTTACTTCTCGTACGTACTCCTACTGGATTAGGACGAAACCTTTCTATGCACGCACGCACAGATATGATCTTTGGGGGACGGAAACAAATATCTCGTGCAGTGTGCGCAGTGCCGGAGCGGAGCCGGATCTCGACCGGGGGAATCCGGAGCAGGCAGGCAGGCAGCGGCACGTACTGCTCAGGTGCACCGTCCCCACCTGGAGCTGAAGGTGAGGTCCCCGTCGGTGTATACAGTCGCTGCACATGGGCCCACGTGGATCCCGGGGATGAGGTCTCTTCTCCCGCTGCGCTGCCGCTGCGCTTGCTTGCTATTCTCCCAATGCTCACCGTGGGCGTTTGGGTATAACAACCCGTTGCCCGAACCCGAACCGAATTACCGGGTAATTCAGGTATCGGGTAAGGGTTCGGTTCTCATTTCTTCATTATTTTATTTTTAAGTTAGGGTTCAGGTTTTAGTCAAAAAATCCGAAATACCTATACTATCTAAATTATTCATATTGTCTAAAAAAGTTATGTTATTATTACACTAACTTGTTACCCATACTAACTAAAATAACCATATTATCAAAAATATCCATAATATCCGGGTTATCCATATCAAAAGTTGATGTATGCTCTGAATATTTTGGGTATTTTGGATACCCGAATTATCGGAACCGAAATTTTGGGTAATTTAGGTTCGGGTATTTTTCTGACAGAAACATTTTTGCTTTTCATTTTCGAATACCCGAATTACCCATAAACCAAACTACCCGAACCGAAATAACCAAAATACCCGAACGCCTAAGCTGACCCAATGCCACCACGGAGGCAGACATACGGGCCACATGATGCGCGGTCCGTCGGAGAGCTCCCTTGTAGACAGTAGTCAGTATACGTATGGGCGGACATAATTAAATTTGGCGAGAGATACGAGTACTACGCCGAGAACATGGTTAATAGCATAGCCAGCTGCTGGTTACAAGACATTGTCACCTATAGTCTATCTTATAGCTAATATGTATAATACTAGTTGATTACGAAAGTGTACTATTTTTTTACTATATGATCCACTTTTCACTCTCACAAAGTGTCTAGGAGCACGTGCTAGAGCTGACTCTTAACTAAAAGTATAGTTAATAGTATAGCTAACTGTTGGCTATAAGACATCTTATAGCTAACTTATATAATAGTTAGTTATAAAAGAGTATTATTTTTATCATATATGACCCACCTTTCATTTTCACAAAATACATATAAGCACGTGCTAGAGCTAACTCTTCATGAAGAGCCCGCTTCCCTTATATCTCCTCTTCTCTCTCATCTAACTCAACAAAAATATAGTATTTTAATCCTTACAGCCCGCTGACTGTACCTTATTATACTTGCTCTAAGAGTTCAGTTACCTTCTCTCTCCTCTTCTCTTCCTTCCAACTAAATATTTTATTTTTTATAGCCAGCTGACTCAGCTCTATTGTACTTGCTCTTAGAGCATCTAGCCGGACTTAGCAAATATGGCTCCTTTCTATTTATCCGTTTGTACAATTACACTCTTCATTTTTTCATATGTCCTAATTGATAAAAGAAAGAAAAAGAAATGAAAAAAGATGGTCCGAGGTGTGAGGTCGCATCCTCCGTGACGAACTCACCGGACGCGTCCACGAGGCCTCATATCCTCTTTATATTTGTCCTTAATATGAGGGTTTGTGGACAGCTCGGATTGTAAGGGTCGCTCTTGATCTAAGATCTCACTAGCTAGGGTTCATGGCAAAAAACATGGCACTGTGTATTTCCTCCCAACCTCCCACACAACTCTCAACGTACATAACAGGTTAGGCCGAGGCCGTGATCCAAATCCTAGCCGAAGTACAAAGACTTTACGTGTTACATATTTAAACTATTGGCGTCAATCTGGGCCTACACTCCATTTGGGCCGCATGGTCTTGCGAGCGGGCCTTTCTCCTGGGCCGCGAGCACCTTCGAATCTTGACGGGTCGCTCCTTCTTGCCGGATCAGCTAAAGTTTCCCCTCTTGTCATCAACGTCGCGCTTCTGTCTTCAGGTTGTCTCTTTCCCTTGTCAACGATGTTGACATTCCTCCCTTCTTGAAAACCGGCTTGCCCCCAAGCCGGTGCACAAGGAAACTTGTAGTTCAAGAACTCAACATCTTCCCAAGTAGCATCCTCCGTAGAAGAATCCGACCACTCGATCAAGGCTTGAGCAATAGTTCTTTTGCCCACTTGTCGCACTCGATGTTGTAGTATTTGGAGAGGAACTTGCAAAGCAGCATCACTACACGAATCGGGCATTTTGCCGTTAGGATGCTACATAATCCGAGAGTCCACTAGGAATATCAGTTCCATACCTTGCAACTCTACTAGCAACTCTAATGTAGGAGGACTAGAAGTTTTCCGAACTGCAGTTGTAGACAACCTGATACTATAGACTCGCATCTGCTCTTGTTCCGAAGTGACAAAAGATATCTGATTTGCATACTATATGTGATCAATCAACTCTTGAACAATATGGAGCTGGACTGAAGATTTGAATGTATGGTCCCTAGTCCATTTCCCACCACACAAAACACAATCCTTTCGATTTGCGAAAAATCCTCAATGTAGCCCACTTATCGTCAGATTGATTTGTCTTCTGAGTATCAATACTTTTATTATCCTCATAATCTTGTACTTAATCGGCGGTGAAGGCAATGGCATAGGACCAGATTTAGCAAAAGTGACCGAATTAATTGGTGTAATTCCTTCGCCCAACTCTTCATGTAAGAGTGCCACATCATATGGTTCATCCAAATCTCGCGATTTCTGCAATGCAACAACAACTTTGACAAATGGCTTCATCCCGTAAGGGGACCTAGTTGTGTGATGCAAGGAATTGGGAGCCTCTTCATAAACACATAACTAATCATACAAATCAGCAACACGCTCAACGTAATCAACCACCAAAGATGTTTGTGCAATTCTGAACAAGTGACGCAACAATGTCTCATGCCGATTTATGCCAAAACGACTCTGCACACAGTTACATAATTCAGCCCAACTTGCCTCCGGTTGATGACGTTGCATCGATTCCAACCAACGAGCTGCATCCCCTTCAAATTGAGACGTTGCCAAGGAAATCCACATGTGATTAGGAGTGCACCACAACTTGAATTGACCTTCACATCTCGTTTACCACAGTCTTGGATTCGCACCATCAAAACGGCTAACTCCAAACGAACACCACAGGCGAATGCATCAACATTATCAACAGGAGAAGAATCACGATAGACAGAATTTCGATCACAGGAAATTGAATCACGTGAGGAGGAACATAAGGATTATGTGCCTTCTCCCGATGGTCATTGTCGATGCCAAGGAAAACGGTAACAGGGTTGTTGCGACCATTTCCACCGAGGTGTGATGAAGACGGTCCATGGGGAGGAGGAGGTGGAGGAACTTCCTTTGAGACCTCACCCCGAAGCTGCTCGAGTTCCATCATCACCTCGTCGCAGACCCCAACAACACGCGCCGAGAGCAAGCTGTCAAGTGTAGCTGTGTTGGCGTCGATCAGCTTCCACGCGGCTTGGAGGATATCCGCACCATGTTCGTTGAAGTGGCGGTCGAGATCCGTGGCGAAAAAATTCGCCCGCAGGAGCTCGTAGACGCCCCGCCCTTCATCCAAGAACTTCTCCATCGTCGCTGCGTGCCCAGGTTGTAAGGGTCGCTCTCAATCTAAGACCTTGCTAGCTAGGTTCATAGCGAAAAACTTGGCAGCATGGATTTCCTCCCAGCCTCTCACAGAGCTGTCAGAGTACATAATAGGTTCGGCCGAGGCCGCCGTCCAAATCCTAGCCGAAGGAAAGTCGTTACAAGTTCCGTATTTAAACTATTGGCGCCACTTTGGGCGTGCGTTCCACTTGGACCGCGTGGTCTTGCGAGCGAGTCTTTCTCCTCGGTCGTGAGCACCTTCGAATCTTGGCACGTCGCTCCTTCTTGCCGGATCAGCTACAATTTTCCCTCTTGTCATCACTCCTACTAGGTTGCCTCTGTCCCTTGTCAACGATGCGTCCGGTCGTGTCCGCGAGCCTTCATATCCTCCTCATATTTATCCTCAATATGAGGGTTCACGGACAACCTAGACGCATAGAAATGATACGAGGGATATGCTTGGTTCATTTTTTTTCTCCTGTCTAGTAAGTGAGAGAGGTCGTTTGAGGCATGTGGTTGTAGATGCTCTTAATTTTCGTCTGCTAATCGCTGGCAGTGGCTTAAGAGATTTAGGTCCTATTCGGAGTCTCTCCACTCCACAACACCGCTCCAGGAGCAAGCAGCCAGAGCGCTAGATTAAAATCACGGAGCCCTGGTTTGCTCGCTTCAGAGATCTTGAGATTTTGAGGAGCTGGCGGACTGTCGAACAGGGCCTTAAATCACATCGTTTGAATTGTGAAGGTTTTGTTGTCAAGAAATAAAATTCCGAAGGTTTAATAACGCATACCCGATTTACAGGGATTTACAGGGATTTGGTCTCTTGGGCATCGTCACTGTGAAACATAAACCAAGTCGGGCCGTCTGCACTTCGGCAAATCAGCTAGTGGCAAGAAGGAAAATAAAGAGTGGTGACAGCACGCGTGTGTTCCCGAGATATGCACAGCCTTCGTGCAGTGTATGCCGCCTGGAACGAGAATAGATTACTGAATCGCGTGTAAAACCAGCGCCATTTCCTGTGGCGGAAAGTCTACGCAGGGTTGTGCGTCCGTACTTGGCTTTGCCCTTACTTACGTACGTACGTACGTGTAGACCTCCCTGAATGTTGACATTCTGGTGCCATCATCGTCGAATAACAGTGCACAAGACGGCGACATCTGGCTTCCGATTCAGGACATCGTTTCTAGAAGCCACACCGCTGCAACTACCCACTTGTACGAACCACAATTGGTAGTACTGGTGTTGCTAATAAGGACGTAAGCTGACTTGGTCTCGGCGCGCGTGGCACCGCTCCATTACCGTGGAACGGCAAGCAAAGGGATGGGGTCGGTACGAATACGCTGCACCGCTCCGGGAGGAGAGATGACGAGGAGACGAGACGAGACGAGACGAGGCTTCAGAGCTGAGGGACCGAGTCGATTACTTAACTGTTTAACCCGGCCGTCCATGACTCGTGCGGCAACAAGTTGCGCACGGTGCAGTGCCTGGAGGCTCCATCGACGACGAGGACGGGGTAGGGAGCCCGGGGCAAGAGCGGACAGCGACGCGTCGAGCGGCCCAAGCTGCGATCTTTTCCGGGGATTTGGAAGAGGCGTACCGAAAGCGTCTGCTGATAAGATTAAATAAGGGCCTAGTTGCGGCATAAGAAGCCCCCGGCATCTGCATGTTCATCTGCCTCGCGTCATTACTCCTGTAGGCAGATAGGTACAGGTGGGCATGGGCTCGAGGCCGGGTCTCATGATCGTGCAGGCCATTTCCACTACCCGGCGCATATGGTGGGGCAGACGGAAGTACTACATACAGCTCGTGTGGTCATGTGCACTCGGCCCGTAACTCTACTCTCAGAATTTACTCGAGAAAAGTAATTGCGTGATGTTGTTTATCCGGAGAGAGAAGTTCTGGCATTAAAAGTATCGAGGACGACATCTTCTTCAGTTGTCGCTCTATTGGCTCATTGATGCAAGTATAACTCTCCAAAAGAAAATTGATGCAAGCATAGTTGTGAAATAACGGGACAAAATCCGGATAAGTTTCGAAGCTTAACAAGCAGAAGACTAAAAAGGATGGAAGGCGAATCACAAAAGCAAGAACACTTTACTGGTGGTTAGGTGCTAGAAGCATTTTCAATCTAGAATTTGCAGAATGAAAAGGGCGAAAGCAAATTCACACATTAGCCGAACTCAAAATTTAACTCCAAGCGGGCCAAATGGATCTCGACACAAAATAATTCGTGTCTGTGGACATGGCCATAGCTTCGTAGGGCGAATGATTCACTGTCACCGGCCACTCATTGTAGCCCAGCTCTCGTTGTATAAAAAGCGTAGGCAGACGCGGCCCAGCTAGCAGCTCTATTTCAGCCCAGTTTATGATTGCACGGCAACTAGTGGGATCCATTGATTGATTCCACGGTGGCTACACACAGAACACTACTTGGTTCAATGGATAGGAACCGAAACGAGGCAGGGCCCCATTCCCCCGGAAAGTGGCATGGGCTGAAATGGACCTGAGTGAACACGCAGCACGCAAGGGGCAACTTGGTCTTGTCATGTAGCACAGCAGCGTGGATATCGTTCCCAGGCTCCAGGCAACGAGAGGTGCAGAAACAAACTCCCCCACGGTTACTCTGCAGACCAAAAGCAGCAGCATACCAAAGACCCAAAGAATCGAGAGGAGATGCTTACTCTTAACACCGTTCGGACATCCCTTCCCTCGCCGCGCAGATCCTCCCCGCGCCGACATGCAGTGCATCTAAGCAGGAGGAGATTTTCCATCTGCAAGAGCAGCTCCGAAGATGCTGGATCCGACGCACCCCTGCCGCACGGCGGTGACCAACGCCAGCAGGAGGTGCTTGCAAAAATCGCCATGCTTCAGACGCAGAAGGTCCGGATCACAAACTTCCTGGACGAGCGGTCTGCTTACCTGACCAAGTTCACCAAGGACGCCGACACCGAGTTCGACATGATTGGGCAGAACGCCATGAAAGAGCTCGATCAAATTGGGGACCAGGTGAGCATCCCTTCTCATAGACGGGTTAAACAGCATATGGGTTCTTCATTTAGTGTCTGACATAGAACTGCATTTCTGATGTGGTAGATAATGGAGCGTCTCGACAGCAAGATGCAGTCCTACGAGGAGACAGCTGAAATGCAAAGGCAGGAGATAGAAATGAATGAGAGAGTGTTAGAAGACTTCGAAGACTGGATCGAAGAGGAGAAAAACGAAGGCATGTTCTTCAAAAGCCTTGGCAAGGTCAAAAAACCTCAAAACAATGAGGAAATCAAGGTGAAGGCCAAGATCGAAGCACAGAAGGTCAGAGAGATTGCAGAGGAGAGTGCAGGGTCAAAAACTCGGATGAATATATACCTTGCACTCATGGCGATACTCGGTCTTACAATCGCAAATGCCGTCTTTGCAACACCAGAGGTGGAATGGAGGAAGGTTGCTGCTCTGGGTCTAATTTTCATTGGCCTGGTTGCTCAGGTCACCTATGAGCAAGATATATCCCCACCGGGAGCTGACAAGAATGAAAAAAGAGATGAATGAAAGAGCTGTGCACCCTGAGAAAACATCAAAAAGTAGCAAGAGCTTCATCCATATAGATGTAGACTGTATAAAATCAAGATATAGATTGTGTGATCTTAGTTATCATTTAAGGTGTAGCTTGGCCTATAAACCACAGGTTTCTCAAACCTGAGGTCTGATAAACTCAAGCTATCTTCAATCTTGCAACAAAGATATGTTTCAGCAATATAACTTTCAAAGCCAAAACCATGTAACAAAGTTGCAATTTGATGCACCCAACACGTCAAGTTACTCAAATTTCGATTCAAACAGGTTAAAAGTACAGAAGAGATAGCAAAAGAGAGTGCAGGATCAATATGCTCAAATGAGCATTTACCTTGGGCTCGTGCCAATGCTCAGTCTTGCAATTTCCAGATGCTGCCTTTGCAACAACTGGGTAGAGTAGACAGAAGGTTGCTGCTCTGGGTCAATTTTTCAATCGCCTGGTTGCTCAAGCCATCCATGAGAAGGACATACCAGCACCAGAAGCTGAGAAAAAAAAAAAGAAGAATGAAGATACACTTGAGAGTTAAAAGGGTAGAAAGTTTAAGCAGCACTGGAGTTCAATTAATATTTTTTAGTACCAATATAAAGATGCATAAAATTGATATGAATGCACTCCCTCCGTTCCACGACAAGAATTATGGAAAGGAGGGAGCACAATATAGTTTTAAAGATCAAAGATACCAAATATGGTATAGCTTGGCATATAAACCACAGGTTTCTCAAACCTGAGATCTGATAAACTGAAGCTAACCTCGCTGTAGCATCGGAAATAAGCTTCAACAATTACTATTTCTAAAAGACAAAACAGGGTAACAGGATTACAATCCAAAATTCAAGATGCACTCTAAAAAGTTAATGCTTCACAAATTTTGACTGAAAGAGAGTACCAAACTATTGTCCAATAAAATGGAAAATCAAGAAAATATACAATATTGGAAGAAGACTTACTACCTCCGTCCCGGTGTTGTAAGTCATTCGTGTAGTTCTAGGTCATTGATTTGAGGAATTAAATATATGTTATAGGACATGAAAAGTATATCACTAGATTTCTAAACAGATGTAGTTTCAAAATATATTTTTTTTTTCACATATAATACATATTTAGATAGTTAAATTGTCGACCTAGAACTACGCGAATGACTTATACACCGGGACGGAGGTAGTAGTGAAGGAGAAGATGGGGATAAAGTTAGGCCCTGTACAATGCAAGACTCTTAGGGGAGGTGCTTAGAGAAATAAACCTACTCTTAGGGGAGGTGCTTAGAGAAATAAACCAGTCTTTCTTTAAGCACCGATGCTTATTTGTAGAGGGTAGACGCTTAATTAGGCGTCTCTCCTGTAGAAATAGGCATTGGTGCTTCAGAAAAATCCGGTTTATTTTACCAAGCACCTCCCTAAGCACCAAGCATTGTACAAGGCCTCATGGGAGGCTTGTTATGACCAGAGGCCCAGTTAGGCAAACTGGCCCAGTTATCTTAATAATATTAGGGGCTTAGCCCAAGTTATCTTAGAGTCCAAGTTATCTTAGTTATCTTAGAGTCCAAGTTATCGAGATTATATAAACCGATGTAAACAACTCATTTGGAATCAAGCAATAAGACAATTCTATTGCCCGGCTCCCAGAGGAGCCGGAACCTTACCCTAGCCACCGCCTCCTCTAATCGTCGTCGTCTCCTCCCTGCGCCGAGACGGCGCCGTCGCGCCGGACGCGGCGCCCTCGTCTCCTCCAACCTCCCTCCTACCCTTATAACCTAAGGCAGAGGGCCGGTAGAACCCTAGTTTCTACCAGTTTGGTATCACGAGGCTCTGGTTCGATCATGTCATCACCGCCGCCCTCCTCCACCACCACCCCTCTGATGATCACCACGGCCGGCGGGCCGCACCTGCCTGAGCCGGCCTCTTCTGCGGCGCCGCCTCCGGCCGTCCTCACCCCGGAGGAGCTGACCGGCGCGATTCGCGACCTGGCTACCGCCGTCCAGGGCATCCGGCTATACCTGGCCGCGCCCTACGGGCCGCAGCCGACCGCGCCACCACCAGCCAGCGCCGGCCCGTCCTGGCAGGCCTCAGCAGCGCCGCACACCCAGTACGGCGGGCCCCCCAGCTTCGCCGTTCCGGACGGGTACCCGGCACAGACCCCTCAACTGCTCCGCGCCGACGAGCCATACCACCAGGGTGGCCCTAACCACATGCCGCCGCGCTTCGCCAAACTGGACTTCGCCACCTACGACGGCACCGAGGACCCCCTGAACTGGCTCAACCAATGTGACCAGTTTTTCCAACGGACACTGGCGTCAGAACGCACCTGGCTCGCTTCGTATCACCTCTGAGGCGCCGCACAGACGTGGTACTACGCTCTGGAACAGGACGAGGGCGGCATGCCCCCTTGGGAGCGTTTCCGTGAGCTCTGCCTCCTGCGCTTCGGGCCCCCGATCGAAGGGAGCCGACTGGCGGAGCTCGGCCGCCTTCCCTTCACCTCCACGGTGTAGGACTTCGCCGACCGCTTCCAGGCCCTTGCGTGTCACGCGTCCGGCGTGTCGGCCCGTCAGCCGTCCGAGCTCTTCGTCGGCGGCCTGCCGGATCATATTCATGCGGACGTGGAGCTTCGGGGACCGCGGGACATCCAGACCGCTATGTACTATGCCCGCGCATTTGAGCAGCGGGCGGTGGCTATGCATCAAGCGTTCCCGACCCAGGCACCTCGCCCACCCCCTCAGTCGGCTATGTCTGCACCCAGCCGGCCTGACCAGCCGGCGACAGGGACTCCCGCCACGGCAGCAACTCGACCGTTCCGTCGGCTAACTCCGGCCAAACAACACGAGCGTCGTCAACAGGGGTTATGTTTCAACTGCGATGAGCCCTACGTGCCAGGCCACGTCTGCCCGCGCCTCTTCTACCTGGAGGCAGACGACTATGTCGCGGAGGATACAGCTCCCTCCATGCTTGCCGAGGCGGCGGCCCCAGCGTCAGCCACCGCTCTCGTGGTCTCCCTCCATGCCCTTGCCGGCATACGAGCGGAAATAATGATGCTGTTGCCAGTGATGGTTAATGGGAGCGCCTCTTAGCTCTCCTGGACACGGGCTCTACGCACAAGTTCCTACCGCGTCTACTATGCGTCGCCTGGCCCTCCAGCCGACGGGCGGCGAGCAGCTTCGAGTTACCGTGGCTAACGGTGACCGTCTCCGCTGCCACGGAATTGCGCAGCAGGTTCCCATCCTCATCGGCGACGAGTCCTTCGCCATCACGTGCATCGGCATCGACTTGGGCGACTACGACTTCATCCTCGGCGTCGACTTCTTGCGGATGCTCGGACCCATCCTTTGGGACTTCGATGCACTGACCATGACTTTCTGGCGTCAAGGGCACATGGTGCAGTGGAAGGGCGAGGGTGGCACTTCTCCAGTAGTTCCCTCTCAGCTGTCGACCGCCATAGCAGCCTCCGAGCCGACCCTGTTGGCTCATCTCCTGCAGCGGCACGACGACCTTTTACCTGTGCTCCTTGGCGTTTCTGCCTCGATTACCGTGCTCCCACTGCCATGACGGCGAGGGTCAATTTTCCTATACCGGTCATGGCGGAGCTCCGAGAAGAGCCGCAAGGCTTATTCCCTACGCTCGACTTGCGTTCTGGCTACCATCACGATCAGTTCGAGTTTTTGGTGATGCCTTTCGGTCTCTCCAATGCGCCGGCGACATTCCAGGCCTTGATGCACGACGTACTTCGGACCAGCTCAACCCTCCGAAGGCACCTTGGGAGCAGCACAAGGAATTCCGCCAATATTTTCTAGACGTCTAGCTTGAGGACGAGTTGTTTGCGTAGGCGGGGAGAAATGTTATGACCAGAGGCTCAGTTAGCCAAACTGGCCCAGTTATCTTAATAATATTAGGGGCTTAGCCCAAGTTATCTTAGTTATTATCTTAGAGTCCAAGTTATCTTAGTTATCTTAGAGTCCAAGTATCAAGATTATATAAACCGATGTAAACAACTCTTTTGGAATCAAGCAATAAGACAATTCTATTGTCCGGCTCCCAGAGGAGCCGGAACCCTAACCCTAGCCACCGCCTCCTCTAATCGCCGTCGCCTCCTCCCTGCGCCGAGACAGCGCCATCGCACCGGACGTGGCGCCCTCGTCTCCTCCAACCTCCCTCCTACCCTTATAACCTAAGGCAGAGGGCCGGTAGAACCCTAGTTTCTACCAAGGCCATTCTCTGCTGAGTATCATGTTAATTGGAAGACTACGTGTCGACATTGAAAAGTTCAGACAATGTTGCACTTTAGGCAGTTCTGGTATTCATGAACAGATTGAAAAAGACCATGGGGGGGGGGGGGGGGGGGGGTAAGACTGCCACAACTACGCACAGAAACGTTCTCATGTTCAATACCTACACATTAGTTTGACAGTGATGACTACAAGATGGAGATCTAGTTCTCAAGATGATTACAAACAAAAGCACATTTACTGCTGAACAAAAAACAAGGAAGAGAGATAGAAAACAACTAGATTGATGCTAACATGAAATTCGCAAAATCTGACAATTTTGAAGAGCTAGTGAACTACTGGCATGCACGGTGTAACTTGTACATAGTTATTGAAAATCTGAATCACCATTTACCTAGGGCTGATGGCAACACCCATTACAATTGTGAATGCAGTCTTGCAGCACATGAGGTGAAGTGGAGGGATGTTGCTCCAATTTTCACTCGCCTGGTTCCTCAGGTCATTTATGAACAGGATACATCACCACCAGAAGCCGAACAGAGAATGAAAGAGCTCTGCAGTTGATAAAACATGAAAAGGCTCTGCAGTTGATAAAACATGAAAAGGCTCTGCAGTTGATAAAACATGAAAAGGCTCTGCAGTTGATAAAACATGAAAAGGCTCTGCAGTTGATAAACATGAAAAGGTAACAAGAGAGTTCAATCAATCCTTTTCACTAGCAATGACAGCTATTAAAATTAATATAATGGATATAATCTTTATAATGAAACATGCTATTGAAGGTGTAGCTTCGCCTATAAATCACAGGTTTCTTAAACCTGAGATCTGCTAAACAGTCTGTCTTTAATATTGCATAAAAATGTTCCAGCAATACACTTTCAAATACCAAAACAAAGTAATAGGTTACAATCCGATGCACTAGAATACAACCATGATACTAAAAAAACATAAGATACAAATCTGGCGCGCTAATACAACCATGTTTCCTAAAATATCAAAGATATGGCTAAGCAATGCAACTTTCAAAAGCCAAAACAAGGTAACCGGATTATAGTCCTGACATGCTCAGAAAACCATGTTTCTAAGTTCCAATTGAAAGTGAGTATGAAAGAGATTGCAAAATAGACTTCAGGGATAAAAACTCAAAAAGAACATGTAACTTGGTCTGATGCCAATACTTGGTCTTACAAATCACAAATGTAAATGCAGTTTTCCAGGTCTTAGGTAGAGTGGAGAAATGTTACTCCGAGTCTAATTTTTTGGGTCAGGTTGGTCAAGGTAATTTGTGGACAGAAATACCACCACCAGAAGCTGGCGAGCAGGATGAATGGTCGTATATTTTATAACTGAAGATAACATTTGCAGTGTAGCTTGGCCTATAAACCATAGGTTTCTCGAACCTGAGATCTGATAAACTCAAGCTATCTTCACTATTGCATCAGAGATGTTTCAGCAATACAACTTTCAAAAGCCAAAACAATGTAACATAGTTACAATTTTGATGCACCGAACACGTCAACTTAGTCAAATTTTGATTCAAAGTGAGTAAAGAAAAGATAGCAAAAGAGAGCGTAGGGTAAATACTCAAATGAGCATTTACCTAGGCTAGTGATCATACATTTCTAAATGCTATCTTTGCAACAACTGGATAAAGTAGATGGAAGGCTGCCTGATTGCTCAGGTCATCCATGACCAGCATATATAAGCACCAGAAGTTCGAAAAAGAAAATGAAGATCTGTATACTCAAGACTTAAAGTTAGAGAGTAGAAAGTTTAAGTAGCACTGGAATTCAATTAATATTTCCAGTAGCGATAGGAAGTGCATGAAGTTGATATGAACACATGCAGTTTTTGTAACTGAAGATGCCATTTATGATGTAGCTTGGCATATAAACCACAAGTTTCTCAAACCTGAGATCTGATAAACTCAAGCTGTCCTCGCTCTTGCATCAGAGATATGTTTCAGCAATTACAACTTTTAAAAGCCAAAACAGGTAACAGGATTACAATCCAGATGCACTCCTAAGAAATCCAAGTTCACAAATTTTGATCAAAAGAGGGTATCAAAATATTGCCAAATAAAAAGTTCAGGTTCAACTATGAATAATCAAGAAAATATATGACATTTGAAGAAAAGAAAAAATGTCTCAAGAAAAAAAAATCTTGGTGAAGGAGAAGATGGAATAAAGTTAAGGGATGTCATTCTCTGCTGAGAATCTTGTCAACTACACAAGACTATGTATTGACCTTGAAATAATCAGCCGGTGTTAACACTTTAGGCGGTTCTGGTATTCGAGCAGATTAAAAAAGGGCATGGTCAGGAATGATGTAACCCTGCCACAAGGACACACATTAACGCTCTCATGTTTAATGCATCCACATTAGTTGGACAGTGATGGGTGCAAGATGGAGATATGGTTCTCAAGATGATTACAAATACAAGCACATTTATTGCCGAACAATAAGAGAATGCGCAGAAAGAGATAGAAAACAATAACTGGCTGAATGCTAACATGAAATTCACAACATCTAACAACTTTGGAGAGCTAGTGAAATACTGGCAAACAAACCGTAGCTTGTATATGTTAGGAAAGCAACTTATTTGTATTAAAGGCCCAAGGGGCATATATATATTACACATGACTTGAGGTGCAAGGAAAGTAAACATAGACTAATAAGGACTCCTAGACTAATACTAATAGACTAATAAGGACTCCTAGACTAATACTAATACTTCCTAACAGTATATAGTTGCTGAAACTCTGAATTACCTTACCTTGGACTGATGGTAACACTCCATATTACAATTGTGAGTGCCGACACTTTGTAACGCCAAGGCAAAATGGAGGGGGTTGCTCTAATTTTCACTCGCCTGGTTGCTCAGGTCATTTATGGACACGGTACATCACCACCAAAAGCTGAAAAGAGAAGAATGAAAGAACTGTGGTAAAAGTAAAACATGAAAAGGTAGCAATAGAGTTTTAATCAGTACTTTTCACTGGCAATGGCCACTACTAACATTGATTTTAATGGATATAATCTTGATAATACATCATATTATTGAAGGTGTAGCTTGGCCTATAAAGCACAGGTTTCTTAAATCTGAGATCTGATCTACACAGGCCGCCTTTAATCTTCCAAAAAAGAACTCTAGCAATACCATTTTCGGATGCCAAGACAAGAAACCGCCCAACAGGTTATAATCTGATGCACTAAAAAACAACCGTGTTTCTCACAAAACCAAAGATACAATCTGATGTGCTAAAACAATCATGTTTCCCAAGAAATCAAGATATGGTTAACCAATACAACTTTCAAAAGCCAAAGCAAGGTAACTGGGGTACAGTCCTGATGTGCTAAAAAAACATGTTTCTTGATTTCAATTCAAAGTGAGTATCAAAGAGATTGCAAAATAGACTGTAGAGCCAAAACTCAAATGAAAATTGTTTTCCAACAAAATAGGTATAGCGGGGGAATGTTACTCCGGGTCTAATTTTTCATGATCCTTGTTGCTCAGGTCATCTGTTGACGAATGGTCCTATATTTTGTAAACGAAGATAGTACTTGCACTGTAGCTTGGCCTATAAATCACAGGTTTCTTGAACCAGAGATCTGATAAACTCAAGCTGTCTTCACTATTGCATCAGAGATATGTTTCAGCAATTACAACTTTAAAAAGCCAAAACAAGGTAACAGGGTTACAGTCCAGATGCACTTTAAAAAATCATGTTTCTCAAATCTGGCGGAGGAGCTCAACCAGTCATGGCGGGTAAGGGAACAGAACTGATCGAAATAACAGAACCAAAAGGATCTAAGAGGTCATGCAATGCTAGGGAAGGCCATGCTGAGATCGGAAGCTCACCAGGGTAAACAAAATCAAGGTGCGGCAATAGGCCGGACTTGGGGAAGAAGCAGATCTCACAATTACCATGCTTGCTGTGTCAAGGAACAGAGCAGAGTGGAAGGAGATGGATTGCAATTCAGGGGGGGGGGGGGGGTTAGAAAAGAGGAGAGAGAGAATGTAGTCTTTGGGCACATGTGGGGTCACATTGTTCAATTTTATTTCTTCTAAGTATTCTATCTGGTGACCATGTATGTTCCCGTTGGATAGCAGAAACGGATGGGGTGGAAGCAAACAATTTCAGTAGTTTGGGTGTTTAGAATACACGGCTGAAAAGTGGTCATTTTTCCTTTAGAAAAATGCAAATATAAAATAAAATTGGTTCAACGTTTACCTTGGCAGATGGTAATACTCTGCCTTACAATTGCAAATGATGTCATTGAGATGCCTCGAGGGTAATGTAGAAAGCTTGCTGCTCTGAGTCAAATTTCCATTGACCTGGTTTGTTCAGGTGCTCTGAGTCAAATTTCCATTAGCCTGGTTTGTTCAGGTCATCTTTGAACAGGATATATCACCACTGAAGCTGAGAAGATATAAAAAAGAAAAATGAAATAGATGTACACTTGAAATAAAACAGGAAAAGTACAGTAGATTTGGATCGACATTATCACTAACAAAGTAAAAAATATATAATTAGAACGGATTGGCATAGCTTTTGTAATACAAGATATATACGAGCATAGCGCACGTTTCTCGAACTGTAGGAGTTTGATGTCCGTGTTTGTGGCGTGTATGTACTATGGTTGCTTCTCAACTCTTATCATAAACAAAATAACACAAGCACAAGATACGAAACTGAAATGGAAAATCAATAGTTTAGGCCCACTTAGATCATCAGGTACTGTACTTGACCTTGGTTACTGCATCATAGAAGAAAAAAAGAGAAGGGCAAGGACAGACTATGCATGTACTGAAAAGGTGCCATTTTATCTTACAAAGCATACTGCCGGGAACCTTGGACGCAGTTGAAAATATGAAAGCAGTTGGTATTACTGAAATTCTAAACATCGGAATCAATCTGCAATTCTTGATTATGCCCTCAAGCAAACACAACGGTTGACATGAGAGAAACTACATAGGTGTTATTATAGTAAGATCGAACAAAATCAGGTGAAAATATAGGTCATGGAAACAGAAATCTATCGTGCGGAATTGAGGCAAAGAAGATATTACCAAGAGGGATTCTAAAAGATCATATTTGAATAGGTCCATATTTGATGACAGCTCTGACCAGTATATTCCACGTGACGGCTGTTGGTACAATTCCTTGTGCAAGCACCTCATCCAATAATTGAACGCCCTCAGGTGTTCTGTGGCAAGAGCATAGACCCTTAATTCTTGTATTATATGAAATTATATCGGGTACCAGACCATTTTCTAAAATAGCTGTCCACAGAGACGCTGCTTTGTCAAAACAACCCATTTCATAAAATCCATCCATGAGTGTGTTATAGGTCACTAGATTTGGGTGGCAGTTATTCTTCTCTTTCATCTCAGAGAGAAGACGTGAAGCTTCATCTACTTTCCCAGAAGAACAAAGACCATGGATTAAGATGTTGTGCATCATGACATCTGCCCGAAGACCCTTATCAAGAACTTGATTCCACAGAGCAAGGGCAGCATCAATCTTTTTGTCTCTACAAAGACCACGAAGCAATGAAGCATAAGTATTGGCATCTAGTTTACAACCTTTCTCTAACATTTCCTTTGTAAAGCTTGAAGCATCTTGATACTTTTCAGCCTTGCATAGTCCATCTATTAGAGTGTTGTAAGTGATGACAGTAGGAGAACAACCACTGTTTTCCATCTCGCCGTATATTCTTGCAGCATCACTAAACTTAGATGCTTGGCAGAACCCTTTTATTAGTGCATTGTAAATATGAGAATTCAGTTTGCAGCCATCCACAGATATCTTTTCATATAACATAACTGCATCATCTAGTCTCCCATCCTTGCACAGTCCACTTATCATGGATGAATACGAGAATGAATCTATTTTTTTACCACTGGTCCGCGCTTCCATTAAGATTTGAAGTGCCTTGTTAGCAAAGCCTTTCTCACATAACCCATGGATCATAGTGCCAAAACTCACCATGTCAGGAGAGGACGAAATGTCTTTCTCCAATAGCTCCCACAATTCTTTAGCTTCATCGAGCATACCACCATCAAAGAGCCCCTTCAGCATTATATTATAAGTTCTCACATTACGTAAGCCAGAAACACTGGTAGAATCCCAGAATTTCCAAGCCTCTCCTACTCTCCCAGCTTGGCAGAACCCCTTGATGAGCGAATTATATATGGCAACATCAGGAACAAGCCCAGCCTTGATCATCTCTGAATATACCCTTGCCGCACCATCCACGTCCCGTGACCGGCACAAACCGTCAATCAGAATCCCATACGTAACCAAGCCAGCTTGGTGATTATTTGCCACCATCCTCTCCCATACCTCACCCGCCTCCTTAAACCTCCCAAGCTTACACAAGCCATCAAGCATCGCATTATAAGTGGAGGGGTTGGGGCTTGCACCCGAATCTCTCACCAGCTGCTCCCACACCCGCATTGCTTTCTCAAATTCACCACTCCTGAAACAGCCTCCGAGCACAGCATTGTAGCAAACCGCATCAGGCTGTACTTCATAGCTGGGCATTTCGTCGAGCAGGTAGAGTGCCATGTCCAAGCGGCTGTGTTTGACAAGCCCAGACATGAGAGTGGAGTAGGTGACCCGGTCTGGAGCAACTCCGCGGCGGCGAAGGGAGTCAAAGAGCATCAGGGCTCGGTCGAGGTCCCCACGTCCGCAGAGGGAGCGGAGGATGATGTTGTAAGTCTGGAGGTTGGGGGCAATGCGGCGCCCGAAGGCGCCATGGGAAAGGGACGCGAAGAACGCGTCAGCGTCGGAGAAGCGACGGGCCCGCACGAAAGCGTCGAGGAGGGCGTTATGGGAGCGGACGCCCGGGTTGCAGCCGAGGAAGGCAGGGAGGCGGCGGAAGGCGGCAAGCGCGGCGTCGGGCATGAGCGCGCGGGAGAAGGCGGAGAGGACGACGAGCGCGGCGGACTCGGAGAAGCGCGGGCGATGGCGGAGGCTCGGGAGGAGGCCGAGGAGGCGCGGGAGGCGGGCCGGGGCGGAGGTGGCGAGGCGGCGGAGCAGGTGGAAGAGGAGCGGCTGGGGCGGCGTGTAGGCCGGCCAGGTGGAGACGAGGAGCTCCAGGTGGGCGAGCGCGGAGGCGGGGTCGGGCTCGGACTTGATCAGCTCGAGGAGGCGGCGGATGGGCGGCGTCTCGGCGCCGGGCTGCGTCGGCTCGGGCTGCGGCATCGGGTTGAGCGGACCGTGGCCGCGCGCGGCGGCTGCACGCACGGGCTCGCCAGGCGTTTGGGGGTGTTGCGGTTCGGCTTGTGAGGTGACGGCGGCGCGGGGCTAGGGTTTTTGGGTTGGCTCAAGATCGCATCCTGGCCCTGCGGCCTGGCCGGCAATGTCGGAGGAGGGAACGACGAGAGCAAGTTCTGAAACGACTGGGCCTCTATGTCAACTGAACGGCGTTCTAATCTCGCCGGAAGGCGCTCAAAAGGCCTGGCGTTCACTTGGCGGAAATGGTGCAAAGCCTGGCCCAGTCATTCGAGTGTACTTCATTTATTTATTTGTGGATTCTCCTCACAAAAATTTGTTTGTTCACCCCTAAAAATATGTTTATTCTCTCAAAACAGTACTACTCTCTTCGTTCGTAAATTTAAGTTTTTTTAGATGTACCACTACGAAATATATACAAATGCATTATATATATTTTTAAATATAGATTCATTTATTTTACTTTGTATGTAATCTTTAGTGAAATATTAACTTATGTTTAAAAACGGAGGGAGTACTATATTCACACCTCGTGGTGGTGAATGGTGAATGGACCTACCCCAATGGAATGTTTGGGTTCTCTTTTATTAAAAACGATGTTCAGATTGTATGTCTGTTGGCATCAATTTCAGTTTATTTCTTTTTTCAGTTAATTCATTTCTTTCATAGTTATCGGAAGTGTCTTGTAATTTTGTTCCGTTCTCTATCATCTCGTGCATAAAAAAAATCGGGAGTTGCTGAGGCGCCGCGACTGCAAGGCTGGACGCTGGAATAAATGGCTTTATTATTTAACTTTATTTATTATTCAATCTCCATCAATTTGCCATGTCCTGCCTTGTGCGGCACGTGCTCTCGCGGAATAGTGTTCCCTGTCACCTTCGAACGCTGTGCTGTTGCCTGTTGGTGTCGCTGATGCGGACGGCCCGGCCACCTTCGACGGTCGCGTTTGCGGAGGGAACCCCACGGCCGACAGCGTACGCAGCCAGCGAGCATGAATAGATTCGAACCGGCCGGGGAGCACCATCTGCACGAATAAATACGTTCGTTTCCGTTTTTCTAAAAGCAACTCCAACGGGCCCAACAAACGAACAACGATTTCGTATGTTTTTTACACGTTTGGGTCGATCAGACGAAGACGAACGTTCGCTTTCGTAAATGGATCAACTAGTGCGTCCAACGCTCGCTGGATTCATTTTATTTCGGTGAAAAAAAAACATAAAGCATAATTAAACATTAAAAGCTGGTCATGAAGGCCGACGACAGTCCACGCATCGCGTACGCATTACATTAAATTGAAGTAAAAAAACTAAAACAGCGTCTATGCAGCCCTAGGGCTCAGAGTCGTAAAAATACCGAAACATTCTTGATTTGTTTTGTGTGTCAGGAGTTGATCATACAAGGCGTATAGGGGATGTTGAAGGGTCTGAATTTGTGTAACCCTCAAGATGCGATTCTATACTTATTTTGACGCGAGGGACTCGATAGGGACAGAAGCGCATCTTGTCGTTTCGCAAGAATAGATATCGTTACAAGTACATATACTGAAAAGATGAGATATATAGAATTGGCTTACACTCGTCACAAGCTACATCGGAGTCACATCAGTACAATACATAAACATCACGAAGAAGAGCAGGGTCCGACTACGAACGGAAACAAACGAGAAAAAAACGACGTCCATTCTTGCTATCCCACGTTGTCGCCCTCGATCCCATCCTAGATCAAGCCTTGCGAGACGAGCTTTATCCTAAAACGAGAATCTAGGAGGGTCCCCATAACAACCCCAAACATGTTAGGAACACTCATTTATAAAACATAACATCGGTAGCCGAAACTAAGGGGAAGAGGTGGAACAAAACACCAGGCTAGAAAGGCCGAGTCTTCCACCTTTTACCAAGTATATAGGTGCACTAAGTTAAATAGCATTAATAGGATGATATGACAATGAACCCATGTTAACACATGGAAGCAACTGCACCTGCAACTAGCAATGCTAACACATGGTTAAGCAAGCGGTGACATAGTCAATCAGTGTTTTGCTAGGTTGTGAACAGATTGAAGGTTTTTATGCCAATGTTGAGAGGCTGATATTTAACACGTGGTAGGCAGCGACACATAACGATAAAAACGGTAAAACTAGCATGTCAATGATAGAAATGATATCTGCAAAAATGGTCATCTTTCCTGAGATCCCGCTTGAAATAAGAACGAATCCGTGAAGCACACGAACCGATGTAGTCGAACGGATCCTCACATTCCGAAGCGGCCGGAACTCTATCGAGACGAAGCAAACCGAAAACAAGAATCAACACACGATATTCACCACGGCGCATGCAGACCAGATGCAATCCTCATATGATGCATGATCAGTTGAAAATATGCAAGACATGGCATGACAATTCACAACAATCAAACACTACACATTAAGTGAACTTCAATATGCAATGAGTTGCATATTGACGAAACTCCACCTACGAATTATTTAGTTATATCCCGATTAGGTACACGGAAATATAAAATGTTGATTAAACATAGCAAGATGTGAAGCGTAATTAAACTATCTATCTAGGCATTTAAAATGAGGTTGGAAACAACATATAGCATCTCCGAACTGAGCTCAAACGTTAATTTATAATTCTGTCCAGATCTGAACTAGCACGTTTAAATGTTTGTTAAATAGCAAAATAAATAGGTTCGCGTGATCCTACGCGTCGTCCCAATCAATTTACATATAGATAACATCTCCAACGGAGCTACGGTTCAAAACATACGAACACCGCAAGATATGATGGCATGAATGCAATATGTGTGCAACAACAGTCACAAGCATCCCAAACCAAGAAGGCAGCAACAAAATATGAAAACTACACAAGATTCTAAGCAAGTTTCATATAGGACACGATCAAAACGGATCAACAACTACAAACTACACAATAAATAGTCATAATCTGGCAAAATCAGTCACATGACATTTTCTACATCCCAAAATAACGAGTTACATAAATCCAAGATGCTAAAACAAGGCATGATACCGTGGAGGGCAAGATACACTTCGACATACTACTAATAACATCTACCATATAAGCATGGATCATTAGGAAAAGAACTCCCAATATGACATCTCACACACAGTTTCAGACCTAGTGAAAATATCAGTTTAAGACAGTGCAGTTTTTGATCTGAAGACATATTGACAACAGCAAAACTATAGGCCATAGGGCACCAAATGACATGAAAATTGATAACCTGCTAGAGAATCTTAAGGACTACAACTAACTTCATTGCACCAACCTCAAAAGAGCTATAGATCACCAGATAAACTCATGGAAGGACAACAACAAAATATAACAGATTTAAGACTTAGAAATATTTCAGCATCTCCAAAACAGCAATATTTTGTAGCATGTTTATCACAAGCAAACAATACCTAAACATGAATTTCTATTGCAACCAAAATAACAGAGGCTAGCCTACATATCCAAGGGCATATTTCTAGTCGACAACTAATTCATATCATGCACGGAATAAATCCCATAAAGTAAACAAAAAGGCAACATGGCAAAGTATCACGCGCACTAACTTGCTCAAAACCTAAAACTAAATACCCAGTTAAATTCTATGGATTTTTCTACCCCGAAAACATGTATAATACGAGGGGTTGCAAAATAAAAATATCGCCACACGTATATGCGAGAATATGTCCTAAACACGATATAACACACTAGCGACGGAACCTACATGCAAAAATGCAAACAACTACTCTAAAATACATGGCAAAAGGTCCCTAATAACATGATCATCTTAACTAAGGTATTGAACAATCCGGACACGCACAAAATTAAATACGAGATCATTAACATATTAGGAAAAGTTGAGCCAATGACGAAAATAAATTCGAAGCTATCTTGAAGAAGGAATATGACTGATTCAATTCATACTTACGTCATAGTTGAAAGAATTAGCGATCTCCGGGAAAAGATTAGAAGAGTCAGATAAGATCCTGGGAGAAACCTGTGGGTTATGGGGCCACTCAAAGAAACCATCGTTGAAAAGATTTCTAAGCAAGAGATATTGCATCGGTACAAATAAAAACTAGATGAGGTGAGGCCCTTGAAATAAATGAAAGAATTGACAAAAATAAACTTCTGAGATAACTTTAGCACTCCGGATAGAATAGAGAGAAACTACAACAAGACTTGATAAGAATTTCCAACACATGAAAGAATTTAAAGGATGAAAAGGACATGATGACACGGATAACTGAATTGAATTCATTGGACAAGATAACAAGATTGAATAAAGATGAACATGAATCTCCTGAGAATCTTCACAATGAATCACCAGATACGAGAGAAAAGAAAAGATAACGGAAGCAACAACGAAATGAAATGCACGAGGATGATGATCTAACCACTGAAGAAAAGGGCGGGAGAGCGGGAAAAACAAAGACAACTTGGGACAGACGAGATGAACTCCGGAAAGAAAAGAGAGGTTGATCTTGCAAAATAGGAGAGGATAGAATTCACTTGAAGAGAAGTACACCGGTTGAAAAGAATTGACATAACAACTCCATTTGATAAGAATTGATATGACAACTTGATTGAGCAAAAGAATTTGCATTCCCATAAAACATGAGAACACCTCTTGGAAGGAGATGAATTCACCACTTGACATCGAAGCAACTCGAATTACCGTATTCCAACAAAACAGAGGATGAGGCTTGCAAATTAGCCACAACAAACTCATGAGAGAGATTTCGTCCGATATTTTCATGGACAGGATCGCACGGGCTCGAACATAATCATAATCAGAGGTGTAATGAATAGCATCAAGGATCTGAACATAAACTCTTCCACCAAGTAATCCAACTAGCATCAACTACAAAGAGTAATCAACACTACTAGCAACCTTACAAGTACCAATCGGAGTCGTGAGACGGAGATTGGTTACAAGAGATGAACTAGGGATTGGAGAGGAGATGGCGCTGATGAAGATGCCTCCCCTCCGACGAGAGGAGTGTTGGTGATGACGATGGCGACGATTTCTCCCTCCGGGACGGAAGTTTCCCCGGCGGGATCGTCCTGCCACAGCTCTAGATTGGATCTGCTCAAGTTCCGCCTCGTGGCGGCGGCGAAACCACGAAAAAGCTCCCGATTGATTTTTTCTGGAACGAAACCCTTCATATAGAAAAAAGGGGCCAGTGGGCCGTCAGGGAGCCGCCACCAGGGGGTGGCGGCTACCAGGCTTGTGGCGCCGTGGTAGCTCCCCTCTGGTACTTCTTTCGCACAGTATTTTTTATATAATCCCAAAAAAATCCACGTAAATTTCCAGGGCATCTGGAGCTGTTTAAAATAGTGGACTAAGATTTGCTCCTTTTTCAGTCCAGAATTCCAGCTGCCTGAATTCTCCCTCTTCAAATAAACCTTGCAAAATAAGAGATAAAAGGCATAAATATGGCACCACAAAGTAGTATAACAATCATAAAATAATAAATATCAACATGAAAGCATGATGCAAAATGGACGTATCAAACGGCGTCAGAAAAATTGTCTTGATAACCCCCAGGTATAAGGGATCGCAACAGTTTTCGAGGGTAGAATATTCAACCCAAATTTATTGATTCGCCTCAAGTGGAAGTGAAAGAATATTCTCAAGTGTTAGCAGTTGAGTTATCAATCAAACCACACCTGAAAGATTTAGTGTCTGCAACAAAGTATCAGTAGCAAGGTGGTATGATAGCAGAAGTAGCAACAGTAACCAGTAGCAGCAAAGTAACAACAGTAGCAGCAAAGTAACAACAGTAGCATCAAAGTAACAGCAGTAGCAACAGAGTAAC
The DNA here is from genome assembly GCF_904849725.1 of Hordeum vulgare subsp. vulgare. Classification (NCBI taxonomy): domain Eukaryota; kingdom Viridiplantae; phylum Streptophyta; class Magnoliopsida; order Poales; family Poaceae; genus Hordeum; species Hordeum vulgare. The sequence goes on from NC_058520.1 coordinate 545,752,184, forward strand.
GGCAGCAGCAGTGACAGCAGTAGCAGCAAAGTAACGTAGCAAGGACCAGTAGTAAAAGGCTTGTAGGCATTGGATCGGTGATGGATGATTATGCCGGATGTGATTCATCATGTAACAACTATAACACGGAGAGATAAGTAACTAGCTCCCGTTCGTCAATCTAATGTAGGCATGTATTCCGTATGTAGTCATATGTGCTTAGGTAAAAGAACTTGCATGCCATCTATTGTCCATCCCTCCCGTGGCAGCGGGGTCCTAACGGAAATTACGGGATATTAAGGTTCCTTTTTAATAAAGAACCGGACCAACGCATTAACACGTGGTGAATACATGAACTCCTCATACTATGGTCATCTCCGGGAGTGGTTCCGGCTATTGTCACTCCGGGGTTGCCGGGTCATAACACATAGTAGGTGACTACAACTTGCAAGATAGGATCTAAAATACACATATATTGACGACAACATAACAGGTTCAGATCTGAAATCATGGCACTCGGGCCCTAGTCACAAGCATTAAGCATGACAAAGTAGTAGCAACATCAATCTCAGAACATAGTGGATATTAGGTATCAATCCCCGTCAAAACTAACTCGATTACATGATATATCTCATCCAACTCATCACCGTCCAACAAGCCTACGATGAGATTACTCACGAACGGTGAAGAACATCATGGAATTGGCGATGGAGGAAGGTTGATGATGACGATGGAGACGATTTCCCCTTTCCGGAGCCTAGAACAGACTCCAGATCCGCCCTCCAGTTGAAGAACAGGAGGTGGCGGCGCCTTCGTATCGTAAAACGCGATGAATCCTTCTCCCTGATTTTTTTTCTAGGCAAAACGGAATATATAGAGCTGAGATTGGAGGCGGTGGAGCCTCGTGGGCCCCACAAGCCCTCACGGCGCGGCCTGGGGGGTGGCTGCGCCCCGTGGGCTCGTGGCCCACTGGCTCACCCCCTCCGGTGGATCTTTGCGCAGATATTTTTCATTAATTCCAGAAAAATTCTCCGTAAATTTTCAGGTCATTCCGAGAACTTTTATTTCTGCACAAAAACAACACCATGGCAATTTTGCTGAAAACAGCGTTAGTCCGGGTTAGTTCCATTCAAATCATGCAAATTAGAGTCCAAAACAAAAGCAAAAGAGTTCGGAAAAGTAGATACACGGAGACGTATCAGTGGGCGCCAGATGAATCGGAAGCGATGAGGAAGCACTTCTGGGAGAGGCCTGATGACCCACAAGTATAGGAACTTGTAACAGTCTTCGAGGGTGGTATTTCACCCGAATTTATTGACTCAACACAAGCGGAGCAAAAGAATATTTATAAGTCTTAGTAATTAAGTTGTCAATTTAACCACAACTAAGAAGTAAACTCCCTTTGTAGCAATTTATTAGTAGCGTAGTAATTGCATGGAGTAAATACAATATTTTGAAAGTGTATGCATGGAGTAGCAAGTGTAATAGTAGCAGTAGTAGTAACTTAAGCAAATATAGTATTATGAAAGTGTACACATGGAGTAGCGATGGATATTTGGATGAAATTCATTATATAATAGTCATAATCTAGAGCGACACATAACTAGCTCCAATCCATCAATCGTGTAGGCATGTATTCCGTATAAAGTCATACATGTTTGTGATAAGAACTTGCATGACATCTTTTGTTCTACCCTCTCGTGGCGGCGGAGTCATAATAGAAACTACGGGTATTGATTTGTTGAGAAAAATCAGTGGGACCAGAGGAGGGAAGGCATGGAGTGGGATAGATGAATAAAACCAGCCGGCATTGTGATGTGGGGGCGAACGAACAACCTACAGAAGTTACCAAATATACGAACAATTGATTAAAGATTGATTGTGATTCATTCCTTTTCATATAAAAGATCCCGAATACACTAAAAATTGATTAAAGATTGAATATGAAAATTATCAAATATATCAAAAATTAATCAAAGATAGATCATGATTTATTCCTTTCCATACAAAAATTATCAAATATATATCAAAAAACGATCTTATTGGCAGATAAAATCAATATACAAAAATCGTGGGTTAAAAGAAAACCGGACGAAAAAACCGAGATGAAGGTGGAAGGGGAGACGAAAAAAACCCTCAAGAAGCTAGCAACTTTCCCTTTAAAAGTAAAGATTTCTGTGTGAAATCTTCTATTTCTAAATAACTATCATCCATTAGCTCTTTTTCTAGACATGCAACTATGTCGCATGAGTAAGTTATGCATGCAAGTCATAAATTACATTTTTTTATGTATTACTCTATATGCATGCAAGCACCACATCATCGATTCATGCATGTTACTCATAAGTTGTTTTTTTTTGCCTTAGATTTTGTATTGCCAATATATGTGTTGGTAGCTTGCATCATACATATGTAGTTAACATTTACATGTTTGTTAGAAATGTCAATCTTCTAATTGCAATCATTCTTTTCTCTTTTCATACCTATTTTTTCTTCATTTTTAAGATTACATTATCTTTTCATTAGTTATAGATTTTTTTAGCAGCTTTCATCCATTGTTTTAGCAAATTTTTCCGCGGCAACGCGCTAGAGCATCATCTAGTACTATAGATATGCGGGCCATCCACGCATCACACGTGCAAGTACCAAATTTGGATCAATTGCCGTAGTGTTTCATATGTTTGCTAGATCGACATAACTCGCTGCTTATTGTGTCCATCATCATTATATCCTTGGTTGTATCCAGAGTCGTGTAAACTCTGATTGTTTGTCAATATAAACGAACCGTTTTCGATAGTACTCCATCCGTTTCAAAATATAAGACCTTTTAGAGATTTCATTAAAAGACTATATACGGAGTAAAATGAGTGAATCTATATTCTAAAATATGTCTATGTACATCCGTATGTAGTTCATAGTGCAATATCTAAAATGTTTTATATTTAGGAACGGAGGGAGTAGTAGTAACATAAAAAAAAGTGCAGCACGGAGATTTTTTCTTCTTCTAGTCGGCTCTGGTTCCACGCAAGCTCTCTCCGACCCGTGCCGAAACAGACGGTAGGTCCTGCGCCGCGCGCAGGGCACCCACCCGGCCGTCGACGAGGGCCGACGGCGAGCCGGCGCAGAATCAGCGGGAGAGCGAAAGGGAGGACGCGTCGGACGCGATATTATAGCTAGGAGGAGGGGGTGGGCCCCGCGGGGAATCAGTTGGTGGAGGAGGAGGAGCCAGCCCCACCCCACCACACCACACGCCAATTCGCGAGACTTTTTTTTTTCGAGAAAGCCAATTCGCGAGGCGGAGGGAGAAAAGAAGCGCTGTCGTCTGCGTCTCGTCTCGTCTCCGGAGTCCGGAGGCCTCCCCTAGAAAAAAGAGAACACCAGACCAGACGGGGAGGGAGGGAGACGCCAAAGCAGACACTTCTCCGCACCGCGCCACACGCAGCACCGCGTCGCGGCAGTGGGCAGGCAGGCAGATCTCCGCCATCCACCTCCCCATCCCCCTCCCCCGCCGCGCCACGGAGGGACGGGCTCTCCCCGCCCCCGCCCCCGCCCCGGCGGAGATCCCCGCGGAATCTCGCCGCCGCCGCGCCCGATCTCGGTTCCGCCGGCCGGCCGCCTGCCCCCGTCGTCCCGGTGCGCGCCTTTCCTTTCCCCGAATCTCGCGGCTTGCTCGTCTTGTCGTTCGAGGAAAAGAGAATCCCCGAGAATCGTTCCTAGGCGTTGCTTGCTCCTCCCCCCTTTGCTCCGCTCCCTCTCGGCTCAACGCTTGTTCGTACCCGACGAGGGTGATCCATCCATGCCGCGTTTGAGTGCGGACCGTGGGCCGGTGGGCGCACGCGTCTGCGGCGCCACCTGGTTGTGTTTTCTGCCGTTTTCGGCATTGGAATTAGCATTTCGTTCGCTGGTGGGGGGGAATTCGGGCCGATGCCTTTATTCGTTTTTCTCCCACCTCTCGTGATTCCGTTTCCGTTTGTGCTCCTGTCTCTGCTGGACCCACGCACCTTTAGATTCTGCCTAGCTGTGTATGATTGGCTGCGATGCCAAATTTGAGCCGGCCCGTCTGTAACGAGAATCAGATTACTCCTCGCTTGATTTTGGTGACAATTCGAGGTTCAGAGAGTTGAACATCATATATGGTCCATATTCCGCCTGATTTCCCTTCAGTGCATATTTAGATGATCAGTCACTTCGGTCTGTTGCATGGCTACTGCTGTCGATGAACATGGTCCTGTGTTCTAGACTTGTTTTATCAGAGTAGTCTGACAATCGATGTTATTGAAAAATATTTCCTGATCAATATTTATGGCAGAAAGCAATATCTCATGGATTCTTGAGCTCCACGACTAGTTGCTACGTAGCTTCTAACTGAAGCAATTTAAGCCTGTTCTGACTTCTCTAACAATTATTTTGTCTCAATATGTAGCTTTCCAGTATATCTGGTGGTTAGGATTTGGTCAACATGACTTCGCAGCTAAGCTCGTTGAGCAAATACAAATAGTCCTGGTTATACGTCTAGTATCTATCCATCCTTTCATGATAAATTATTGAAAAAGGCGCATCTACTTTTGAGTCACTTTCTGCTTCCAAACATAACAAAAGAAATTGAGCTGCAAAAGCTTGGGCAATGATACATTTTTCGTTTCCTTTTCAATACATACATGGTACTATTTTCTTGCATGAGGATGCATCGATTATGAGGTCTCATTTTGGCTGTTTACTTCTTCTTTTTTCAGAGCCAATACCAGGACTGTACATCTACACCTCAAAATGATGATGGGGTTGCTGGCATTTGAGAACAACCAGGGGCTCTGGAATGGCGGATATTATTCACAGTTTTTTGGGATTGGAGGAGTTATGGTGACTGTTGCAATTCTTTGGTTATCTACGGGTTATTTTGGAGGAATTGGTGCTCCTTTTGCTCCATACTTTTGGCCATATTTAGGACAACTCCCCAAAAAGAAGGAACGACAAAGGCCCGTGAGAGTGTACATGGATGGGTGCTTTGACCTCATGCACTACGGCCACGCAAACGCATTGCGACAGGCCAAGTTGCTGGGAGATCAACTGGTAGTTGGTGTTGTCAGTGATGAGGAGATTGTGGCGAATAAGGGCCCGCCTGTGCTTTCGATGGAAGAGAGGTACTACTGATGCTACTTTCCTTGTCATGTGAAATTCATTATTCTGTTTCAACAGAGCGTGCTGATGCCGCAAACAATAGGATTAGCTCGTCAAATCAATTACGAGTATGTGATATTATCTGAAAATTTCCTCAATACCTGGACTTCCTGGATATCATTATTTGCTTGATCTTTGATTGCAAATTAACTATAATAGCTAGGATTCTCGGCTAATCTTCTCATGCATAATACAAGATCTGCTGATTCATTTCGCGAATGCTCAACTATATCGTCGATGAAGTTATATTACCTTTAGGCATGCCTTGAAGGATATAAATTTCAGACTAAAAAATATTGAGATGATCTAGTTCTTTCTTATTTTTGCAGCAACTGTAAATTACTAAGCTTTGCTAGATGTACAGGGTCCTAGTCTTTCATTTGAACTTACTATTCTGTGTGAATGTATGTTTGTACCCCTTAGGTTGACGCTTGTTAGTGGATTAAAGTGGGTGGATGAAGTCATACCCAATGCACCCTATGAGATCACAGAGGAATTTATGAATACCCTCTTCAGTAAATACAACATTGATTACATTATACATGGAGATGATCCTTGTCTTCTACCTGATGGAACGGATGCTTATGCCTTAGCAAAGAAGGCTGGACGATACAAGCAAATCAGGCGTACTGAAGGAGTCTCAAGCACCGATATAGTCGGTAAGATTACCATGTGGATTAGTAAAGCCACTTATTTTGGGGATCAGATATTCTCTTGCTGTATATTATTTGCAGCCTTGTATCAGAGCAGATCATGCATTTCTTGAGAATATTTTTCACACACGTCATAGATGATGTCGTTTTTGTCCATTGCAATCTTACATGAGAACAATTTCTGTCCACATAGGTAGAATATTGCAAACATTCAAGCATAAAGAGGGTGTTAACGAGAATGCTGGCGTGGAATCATGCGATCAGATGAAAACCCAGCTATCCAATTTTCTTCCAACTTCCCGCCGGATAATGCAGTTTTCAAATGGGCAGGTATGATAATTTCAGAAACTCCATCCCCAAGGCTAATGTTGCTTATTGTTCTTCCTTCATTTGATCAGTCTTCTAAGGAACACAAAGAAAATGACCTGCTATATCTTTGTCTATGAATGTAACTAGATGTAAAAATACTGCTTAATGCTTTCCACTGTACCGTATTAATCATGGCCTTAATGCCTACCATTTCCAGAAGAACATTTACAGTTCAATTTTACATGTTTCTATGACGATGCCCTTCTGTTGCATTTATTGAAACATATGCTCATGTGTGTTCAGGCTCCTTCGCCAGGTGCTCGTGTTGTTTATATAGATGGTGCATTTGACCTTTTCCATGCTGGTCATGTTGAGGTACCTTCTGTGGTTCTCATGCAAATAATTTTCTCAATAACTCACAAAGTTTGATTTTTGGTATGGTTCATATTTTTCCATTTAACATATTTGATGTTATTGTCTAATGCAGATCCTTAGAAGTGCTAGGCAACTTGGTGACTTCCTTCTTGTTGGTGTTCATGATGACCAGTCCATCAGGTGCTTATTTAACATCTTTTCTTGGATTATTAAGGGAACCTGTTGACCATATATTTTGTGTTGCTACAGAAAACACATGTAGCCAGTATTGTATTGTATAAGGTTAGATACGATGCTTATGAGAACCAGTTGTGCAGGGAAAAAAGAGGCTATCCTCCTATCATGCACCTCCATGAGCGTACCCTTGGTGTACTTGCCTGTCGCTATGTTGACGAAGTTATAATAGGCGCACCATGGGAGGTTTCAAGGGATATGGTATGTTATACATTTATATAAGTTGTTTCAATCTAGTATTTCTTGTACCTGACTGAATAAGGTTCAAGCATATGGTTCCAAGAATGATTGTATTGTATAAGATGCAGAGATGTTTGTTGTTACCAGACCCTCACACCGTTTCTTTTGTCACATGACGCAGATCACTACATTCAACATTTCATTGGTTGTGCATGGGACAGTAACCGAGGGTGGTTCTGCTGTAAGTTCTTAATTACAGTCTAATGTATCCTGATGGCAAGTCTAAATTAGTTGCACAAACTAAACTTGAAACTTCATGGACGTATTGCTGCAGAGTGAAGTTGATCCGTATGCCCTTCCAAAGAATATGGGTATTTTCCAAGTAGTCACAAGCCCCAAAACAATAACATCTGTTTCGGTCGCTACAAGAATAATTGATAACCATGAAGCGTACAAGGTATACACTCCAGTGTGACTTGCCTGACAAATACAAATTTCTTTTTCTATTTAGTCTGTTTATAAGTCCCGTTTATCCATACTAAACATTACTCTTGGGGTCTGTGAACAGAAAAGAAACTTGAAAAAGAAGGCGAGTGAGGACAAGTACTACACGCAAAAGAAATTTGTCTACGGAGACTAATGCTGCAAAGGAGCTTACAGTTTTGCTGCAAGCTGAGGAAATTCATGGTGCCTCTGTACTAAAGAGTTATTCTATAACAGATTGCAACAATTGCTCAGCTATAGAAAGTAGTCAGTGATAAGTTGATGGCCATTCGGCAAAGGGAATCAGCTCAAGGAAATAAATTAACAGACTGCCAGTCTTCTACTGTTGCCCTTTTTCGGCTGGAATGTCCACTTAACAGCAAGAATTCACATACATGATTCTTTTTTTACTTTATTATCCCTGGAGGGGAAATATTCATCGCTGAACACCTTCAGCAGACCATTGTTGTATTCTTGTATGTTATTACTTAAGGGTTTGTGAAGTGATTAGAGTTGCATACTTTCTAATTGTACTAAGTTATAGTTTAAAGTATATATACTGCTGAGAAACAACCTAGTGATGATCTGTTGACATTTGATTGATTTGTGTAACCAGAGAAGGTTATGTTCAGCCCTTGTGCATTGGTATTTGGTGTTAACTGCTTACCACGGTGCACTGGAGATTTATTATCTGTGCTGAATGTCATAGTATTTGTACTTACTAACAGAAATATCAGTACTTCCTCCGTAGAGAAATATAAGAAAGTTTAGATCACTACTTTAGTGATCTAAACACTTCTATATTTCTTTACAGAGGGAATATTATTAGCTGAGCTGAGTAGGTCCATATGTAAGTACCCCAAAAGATTTTGCCTGGTCTTTTGTTAATTGATTGGGCGATTCTCTTCTTGTTAATTAATGGATGAGGCAATCTTTTGCCTCTACTTGAATATGTATATGTTGATATATTTTCCTGTAGATTTGGTTAAACTTCACATGAAATTTGACTCCGGACAAGCTTAGAACTTCAATTAATTTAGAATGGAGGGAGTAGAGCTCATGAAAGAAAATATGTTTTACAAGGTACATCAGTTACCATACATGTAGTTCGATCTTCTAAGGATAAAGAAATGTAAGATATATAGGTTGGCCACCACCTCAACATCCTCCCTCTTCATGTTCATCGGCACTAGAGTGCTTATAGCTTAAGAATCCTAATTAGCAGGATGCATCAAGGACATAAGCCTTCTCTACACCAATGAGGACAATCCTCAGTTTATGGACCCAGTTCGCATAATTGCTACTACCATCTTTCAACTTAGTTTTTTTCTAGAAATGTATCAAAATGCAGGGGACCTACAGCACGATCTATTGATATGCAACATAATTTGCAAAGACATTTTGACTATGTTCATGATAATGAGTTCGATTAACCATATTACTAAATAACTCTCACTCAAATCAACATCCCTCATGTTGTCTAAGTGTGACATGATCCAAACCACCAACCCAAGTTCGATCATCACGTGAGACGAGGTGGTTATGACTCGTGTTCGACTTTTCGGTCTCCTGTGTTCGGAGGCCATGTCTATACATGCTAGACTCGTCAAGTTTAACCCAAGTATTCCGCGTGTGTAAATCCAGCTTACACCCATTGTATGCAAACATACAGGCTATCACACCCGATCATCACGAGGTGCTTCGAAATGATGAACCTTCACAACGGTGCATACTTGGGGAGAACACAATTTTATCTGGAAATTTTAGTGAGGGATCATCTCATAATGCTACCGCCGACCTAAGAAAAATAAGATGCATAAAGGATAAACATCACATGCAAATCATATAAGTGACATGATATGGCCATCATCATTTTGTGCTTTTGATCTCCATCTCCAAAGCACCGACATGATCTCCATCGTCACCGGCATGACACCATGATCTCCATCATCGTGTCGTCATGTGGTTGTCGCACGATGTCTACTATGCAACTATATTCTCGTAGACGTTGTTTGGCCTCCAAGTGCAAAGTTTTGTAGGACATCAACAAATTTCCTTCAAGTGAATGACCTAAGGTTTATCAATCCGTGGAAGATGTACGATGAAGATGGTCTCTCGCAAACAAACCTGCAATCAAATACAAGAAATCTTTTGTGTCCCCAACACACACAATACAATGACAAATTGTATAGGTGCACTAGTTCGACGAAGTGATGGTTATACAAGTGTAGTATGGATAGTAGATATAGGTTTTTGTAATCTGAAAATATAAAAACAACAAGGTAGCAAGTGTAAAACAGTGAGAAAAACGTTGTATAATGCTTGGTAACAAGGCCTAGGGTTCATACTTTCACTAGTGCAATCTCTCAACAATGCTAACATAGTAGAATCATATGGGCATTCCTCAACGTGCAACAAAGAATCACTCCAAAGTTCCTATCTAGTGGAGAACAATAAGATGAAATTGGTGTAGATAGTAGAACCACCTCAAAGTTATTCTTTCTGATCAATCTTTTGAGCTATTCCTATATGTGTCACAAACATCCCTAGAGTTCGTACTAGAATAACACCCATGATACATATCTATCAACCCTAACCTAGATACTCCAATGTCACCTCAAGTATCCGTGGGCAAATTATGAGACATGCATCAAACAATTTTAGATTTATCATATTCAATCCAACACAAAGAACTTCAAGGATCACCCCAAGATTTCTATCGGAGAACATAGTATGAAAATGTGCAATCAACCCCTATGCATATATTCGCAAGGTCACCGGAATCCGCAAGTTGATGGCATAACATATATCAAGTGAATCACTTGAATACCCCAATGTCACTACGGGTATTCGCATGCAAGACATACATCAAGTGTTCTCAAACCAAAAAATTCAATCCAACATAACAAGATCTTAAAGGGAAAGATTCAATTCATCACAACAAGGTAGCAAGGGAATAACATCATATGTCCAACTAGATTAACAAGGCCTGTGATACATCAAGATCGTGCCATCTCAAGAACATGAGTGAAAGAGAGAGAGAGAGAGAGAGAGAGAGAGATTTAAGTCATAGCTACTGGTACATACCCTCAGCCCCGAGGGTGAACTACTCCCTCCTCGTCATAGCCTCCACTGGGATGATGAAGATGGCCGTCGGAGATGATTTCCCCTCTCCGGTGGGGTACTCGAAAGGCTCCGGATGGGTTTTTCGTCCATAAAAAGAGTTGCAATGGTGGAGCGGAAGTTCTCTCTTTATTTCTGGAGTTTCTGGTATATAATGGATTTTCACCGTTGGAATCACGCCAAACGGAGCCACGCCCCCCCGAGCCATCAGGGCGCAGCCTAGGGGCGCCCTGTTGGCTAGTGGTACATAGGTGGCTCCCCTCCGGTGGTTCTTCGCTCCAATATTTCTTATTTCCTTCAGAAAAAATTATAAAAAAGTTTCGGGCGATTCCAAGAAATTTCATTTTCTGCACAAAAACAACACCATGACAATTCTGCTGAAAACAACATCAATCCGAGTTAGTTCTAAATAAATCATATAAAGTGCATTAAAACCATATAAAAGTGTTGGAAATAGAGGCAAACATGGCATGAATACTTCATAAATTATCGATACGTTGGAGACGTATCAGCATCCCCAAGCGTAAGTCTTACTCGTCCTCGAGTAGGTAAATGATAAAAATAATAATTTATGAATTGTGAATGCTAGCATAGTGTATAAGTTTGATCAATGATAATTCCAATCACTTTTTCTAGCATTATAATCAGCTACTTTTTCATAAAAATCATCATGGTTGAGTAGCAATCAATTGACATGTCATGGTTCAAACAATGCATTCTCTCGAAACTCAACAACCCATGTTCTTAGTCACCAAACAATTTCAATCCGTCATCAAGTCTAAGTAATAGCTCCACATGCTCAATTATCATACAGTCTTCAATGCTTGCTAATATTCAAGGCATATTTTTAGAACAAACAACATCCATCAAACAGAGAGAAAGATAGGGGCTTAATGTTTTGCCTCCCAACGTACTTATCATAAAGATAATTGTCAACAATAATTAATCATGATCAAATATATTTGACTAGATATATATATAGTTGGATATTCCCCACCACATGATGCTTACTGATACTCGTGATTTGCGTTGGGTTTTCCGTGAAGATAAATAGGTTATCGCAACATAAATTGGGTAAGTATTTCTCTTAGTTATGAAACCAAGGTTTATCGAACCAATAGGAATATCAACCACAACCGTCTTCAACGGCTGCACACAAAAGAACAAACAACTTGCACCCAACGTGTGCAAGAGGGTTGTTAGTCCTCTTGTCTTGTTTTTTTGCAAGCAAGTGAGGTGTGTAGATAATTGTAGATAGCAAGATAAAATAAAAACAAGGTAATAACAACAAGGAAATAAAGGTTTTTTCAATATGTTGTGAATAGACCCGGGGGCCATAGCTTTCCCTAATGACATCTCTCATGGAAAATACCATGCGGCGGGTAAACAAATTACTATTGGGAAATTGACAGAAAAGCTGATAGTTATGCGATATCCTCGACAATGATCATGTGTATATAGGCATCACGTCCATAAAGAAATAGGCCGACTCGTGCCTAAACCTGTTACTATGATTTCACTTCAAGAGTGTCTATGCTTGCCTCTCTACGTATTAAGTTCATGACGAACAAAGTAATGCATGTAGTAAGATGACATGATGTAGAAAAAGTAAACTCAAGCAATATGAATAAACCTCATCATTTTATCCTTAGAAGCAGCAACACAAAGACGCATCTTGTCCCCTTCTGTCAGTGGGATATAGAAATGTCACGCCCAAGATGCGATCCTATCCTCAATTTGGCACGAAGGCCTCGTGAGGGATAGAAGCGAATCTCTTCGTGTCGCAAGAATGGATATCGTTACAAGTACATGTACTGAAAAGAAGATATATATATATATATATATATAGAATTGGCTTACACTCGCCACAAGCTACATCAGAGTCACATCAGTACATTACATAATCATCAAGAGTAAGAGCAGGGTCCGACTACGGACGAAAACAAACGACAAAAGAAGAACGACGTCCATCCTTGCTATCCCAGGCTGCCGGCCTGGAACCCATCCTAGATCGATGAAGAAGAAGAAGAAGCAACTCCAAATGAACAATCAACGCGCTCACGTCAAGTAACCTTTACCTGTACCTGCAACTGGTGTTGTAGTAATCTGTGAGCCACAGGGGACTCAGCAATCTCATTTCCAAAGGTATCAAGACTAGCAAAGCTTATTGGGTGAGGTATGGTTAAGTGGTGAGGTTGCAGCAGCGGCTAAGCATATATGAGGTGGCTAACTTACGAGTACAAGAAATAAGAGGGGGAAGATCTACGCATAACGGACGTGAACCACTGATGATCAAATGAATGACCCTGAACACCTACCTACGTCAGACATAACCCCACCGTGTCCTCGACCGGAGAAGGAACTCACGAAAGAGACAATCACGGTTACGCACACAGTTGGCAAGTTTTAATTAAGTTAATTTCATGTTATCTAGAACCAGTGTTAAACAAAGTTTCCACGTTGCCACATAACCGCGGGCACGACTTTCCGAAAAGATTTAACCCTGCAGGGGTGCTTCAACTAGTCCATCACAAATTACCACAAGCCGCATAGAAATCCTCAATCACGAAGCTCGCGATCTCGTCGGATTTCCTAGTGGAAAACCTCAACTCTGAGATTACCCAAAGCTTCACCGGAATCCCGATGCACAAGATATCTCGTCAAAGGTAAAACTAATCCAGCAAGGCCACCCGGTGTGTCGACGAACCCGATAGGAGCCGCGTATCTCGTTCTCAGGACACACCGTCTATGCATAGTGGACGGTAGCCAAACCTCGAGTTGCCCCATGGTGGCACCGCCGACTGCTAGGTGGGTGGACCAACACTCATGCGGAGCACTGACCCGGGGGTTGATTAAATTATCCTCGGGGTCCGGAAAGTCCCTATGCAATTTTATTAGGTGATTAGGCAAATGTAGTACCAAAGTTGGGCCTTGCCAGACCAGCTTTAATCTAAAACGAATTATCAAGGGGGTCCCCATAACAACCCCGATCGTGTAAGGAGCGCTCATTTATGGAACATAACACCGGTAGCCGGAAACTAAGGGGGCAAAGGTGGAACAAAACACCAGGCTAGAAAGGCCGAGCCTTCCACCTTTTACCAAATATATAGGTGCATTAAATTAGATAGCATTTGATATGGTGATATAACAAGGAACCCATGCTTTCACATGGAAGCAACTGCACCTGCAACTAGCAACGCTAACAACAGGGTTAAGCAAGCAGTAACATAGCCAATCAGTGGTTTGCTAGGTCGAACAGGTTGAAGGTTAACGTGGCTTTGTTGAGAGGCTGATATTTAACATGTGGTAGGCAACGAGGCATAAACGGTAGCAACGGTAAAACTAGCATGGCAATGATAGTAATGGTATCTGGGGAAATGATCATCTTGCCTGAGATCCCGCTTGGAAGAAGAATGCCTCCGTGAAGCAGACGAACCGATGTAGTCGAACGGGTCCTCACAATCCGACACGTTGCGGAACTCTATCGAGACGAAGCAAACCGGAAGCACAAATCAACATATGGAATTCACCACACGTTGCACAACACAAATGATGCATGAGCAGCTGAATACATGTAAGTCACATCATGACAATTCACACAAACAGACACTACACATTAAGTGAAGTTCAATATGCAACGAGTTGCATATTGACGAAACTCCACGTTAATTATTTAGTTCTATCCCGATTAAGTACACGGCAATATTAAATGTTGTTAACATGGAAAGGGGTGATGCACAAGTTAATCTACCTATCTAGGCATTTTAAATGAGGCCGGAAACAACTTATAACATCTCCGAGATGACCCCACGCGTTAATTTACAATTCTGTCCAGATCTGAACTAACACATTTAATTAGTTGTTAAACAGAAAAACAAATAGGTTCACGTGATTCTACGCGTCATGGCAAGCAATTTACACATAGAGATCATCTCCAACGGAGCTACGGATCAAAAGTTACAATCACCGCAAGATATGATGGCATGAATGCAATATGTGTGCAACGACGGCTACGAGCACTTCAAAACATACAAACAGCAAGAGAAAATGAAACTACACAAGACTCTAAGCAATTTTCATGTAGGACACGATCAAATCGGAGCTACGGTTCAAAAAACTACGAGCAAAACAAGAAATGACTACAATCTGCCAAAATCAGCCACATAGCACTTTCTATACCCCACAACTACGGCTACACAACTCCGATATGCTCAAGCAAGGCATGGCACGGAAGAGGGAAAGAAGCATTACTACAAACAACTAACAACAACTAGCATGGCAGCAAGGAGCACTAGGAAAAGAAGACACAAAATGACATCTCACACACTATTTCAGACTTAGTGAAAATTACACCTCATGAAAGTGCACTTTTCGATCTGAAGCTATATTGATAGCAGCAAAACCTATATCTACAGGACACCAAATGGCATGAAAATTTACATAATGCTAGAGAAACACAAGGGGTACAACTAACTCCATTGGACCAACCTCAAAAGAGTTACAGATCACAAGATGCAAGCAAGTCAAGACAGCAACAAAATAATAACAGATCTCAGACTTAGAAATATTTCAGCTCCTCCAAATCAGCACTATTTCTAGCAAATTGAGGGCAATCAAAACACACCTAAACATGCATTTCTATTGCGACTAAAAATACCAGAGGCTAGTCTAAACACCCAAGAACAATTCCCTAGTTGACAACTTAAGCAAACGGGGCACGGAATAAATCCTACGAAATAAACAAGAGGGCAACATGGCAAAATATCTCGCGAACTAACTTTCTCTAATGCTAAAACTAATTGCACAGAAAAATCCATGGGATTTTTCTACCCCGGAAACATATAAAATATGTGGGGTTGCAACAACAAAATATTTCCACACGAAAATGCGAGAAAATAACCTATACACGGGAAAATAAACTACCGGCAACCCCCTACACGTAAAAATGCAAATGACCGCTCTAAAATACATGGCAAATGGGTCCCTAGAGCATGAACATTTTATCTAGGGCATTCGAGCAATCCGGACCGCAAGAAAAAATAAACTACGGGCAAAACATATTAGGACAGCACGCTAAACTATGCATACGGCATGCTAAACAACTTCAAATAAATATGAAGTTGTGAAATCGTGTTCTACTCGCAAAACTACCCCAAAACCGTATAAAATACGCTTCATTCCGACTTACATATAGAAAGTTACGGGCATTTTAATATATGCCTATATTCTGGAATTAGAAATTCCTAAACCATGGTAAATCCCTAATGGGCCAAAAAGGTCAAGCGCAACATAGTAAAACGCGCTGGGGCGGGGAATACCTCACCTGGGCCTAGCCCAGGCCGGCGAGGAGGCAGAGGCAGGCCGGGGCGATCAGGGCCCAGGCGCAGCGCTGGTGGGCCGCCTGGCCAGGCCGGCCCACGGGGGCGAGGGGCACGCAAGCGCTCGCTGGGCGTCGTTCTCCTCGCGCAGGAGGACTGGTGACAGCCGGGAGACGGCGGGACCGGCGACCTTCGGCGAGGCGCAGCACGGGAGGACCGGGACGGGGCGAGGGCGGCTGGATCCGGAGGTGGCCGGCCGGATCTGACGCAGGAGGCTCCGGGGCGGCCGACGATGCGGACATGGCGGCTGCGGCTCGCTGCAGCTCGGGGCCATGGCTAGCAGGGAGGTCGGGCCGAGGCGGCAGCGGCGCGGAGGAGGGTCTGCATGGGGCGGGTAGGGCCCACGGGACCGCCGGCGAGGTGGTGCGGCGCTCCGGCGGCGACGACGAGGAGGCGGAGGCGACGGGAGGTGCGGGAGCTCGGGCACGGAGAGGAGGCTCGCTGGGGGTGGCGCGATCCGGGCCCGGGCGGGCCTCGGATGGGCTCGGCGGGCCCACGGCGGCTGGGGAGAGAGAGGCTGCGGGAGAGAGAGCTAGGGTTAGGTGGGCGGCGCGGAAATCGAGGTGGAGGGGGGTTGGCTGCCTAAAATTAAGGAGGAGGTCTATTTATAGGGAAAAGGGGGGACTAGGTTAACCGGAATCGCGCTCCGGATCCAACCGCGGGGTCGGATTCGGACGATTCCGAACGCGGGAACGGGTACGTGGCCGTGTATGGTGGTATACCGGAGACGAGAGGGAGAACGGGCGGTGCGACAACGAATTTTAAAACACCGATAGACGTCCGACGGTAGACCGAATACGGTGCCGCTACGGTCGACCGTTCGGGTACCAGACGAACTCCGATCGCGACGAAATTCGACAGGCGGCCTACCTATATATAAATAATACCGCATGACAAATCTCAACCCGATCAGAGGAAGTTTTACGCACACTTTCAAAACAGGGTTTCGACGGTGCCGCGGGCGCGTGCGAGTGCGGTCGGGCTCAGAACGGACAACGACGAGAACCGGCAACTAACAACGGATGCAACTTTGAAAACTGACGGCAACGGAGATGCCGATGCAATGCAGATGATGCGCATGATGCGATGATGACACGACAAACGTCGGCATCGGGCTGTCACAAGAAATTTGCGAGGTTGAACCTACCACAACACACCTCTCTCACCGAAGAAATACGAATCTAGTTGGCCAAACTATTTCAATAGATCGGAGAGAATTACGAAGCTATCATAATCATGCACATAAGAATCATATAAGTATTCAGAAGTGACTCAAATATTTATCACGAATAATCTGAACATAAACCCATAATTAATCAGATCCCAACAAACGAACCGCACAAAAGGAATTACACCATATGGATCAAAGCGAAGATGTGATGATCATTGTATTGAACATCAAAGAGAGAGATTAACATCTAGGTACTGACTATGGACACATAGGTGTGTGGTAAACTACTCACATATCATCGTGACGATCAGCGTTGATGAAGAGGCCCTCCATGAGCGATCCCCCCTCCGACAGGGTGCCGGAATGGAGCTCCAAATGGCCTCCCGTCAGAACAGAGACTTGCGGTGGCGTAAAAAGTGTTTCGGGACTCCCTCTCGTGTTTTTAGGGTAGATGAGAATTTATAAGTGAAAGAACAGAGTCGAGAGGGCCACAAGGGAGGCACAAGCTATCAGGGCACACCCCCAGGCCGCACCCTATTAGCTTGTGGGCCCCTCGTGAGGCCTCCAGCCATCTTTCGATGCTCGTTGGTCTTCCTTTGGTCCATAAAAAATCATCAAAAAATTTGAGGGCAACTAGACCTCGTTTGTTATTGAGAACCTGCAAAGTGAAAACACGCAGAAAAAACAACTCGCACTGGGCACTGGGTCAATAGGTTAGTGCTCAAAAATAATATAAAATGGTAAATAAATACCCCGAAAGCATACTAGAATGATAATATATCAGCATGGAATGATAAAAGATTATAGATACGTTGGAGACGTATCAAGCATTCCCAAGCTTAATTCCTGCTCGTCCTCGAGTAGGTAAATGATAAAAACATTTTTTTATGTGGCATGCTATCCATGATGTAACCTTATGCATGTATGCTCATTGAGAAACAATTAATTAACAAACATTAACATATCAATACTTATAGGTATAAGCAGCAAATCATTAATCTTTGAAAGTATACAATCCTTAAAGATTGTTTATCCCCCATCCATCTTTATTATATTAGCAAGGCGTGGCTCCATCTTCACCACATTAGTACAAATATCAAGCACCACGGTGTTCAAGTGAGGAAATTGAATCGTACTTTTTCAATATGCATCAACTTTTTATTCTTCACGCAACACATGAGCGTGAACCATTGGACATAGCATAAAGGTGGAATAAAATATGGTGTTAGGTTTCAAAGGGGTAAAAGTGGAGAATATAGTCTCACATCAACTAGGCATACCAACGAGCTATGGAGATGCCCATTGTTAGATATCAATACGAAGAGTAGGGATTTCCATGCAAACGATGCACAAGAGCTAAAGTGTATGAAAGCTCCAATGAAGCTAAGTGGGGGTGTGCATCCAACTTGCTTGCTCATGAAGACCTCAGGCATTTGAGGATGCCCGTCATCGGAATATACAAGCCAAGTTTATGAAAAAGTGATTCCCACTAGCATAAGAATGATATAACATGAGACTTTCTATATGAAGAACAAGGTGCCACTTTGAGGCACAAGTGTGGTAAAGGATAGTAGCAAAGTCCCTTCTCTATTTTATTTATTATTACGATGGACTCATTTGGCCTCCCCCATTTTTATTTACTCACTAGGATAATGCTCTAATAATGATGAACATCACAGTTTTATTTACTTACAACTCATCATGAAAAGTGATAGGACGATATGACTCTGAATGAATGCCTCTGGCAGTGTACCAGGATGTGCAAAGATCTAGCATGTTCATGTATAAAAACATGATGAGTGGTGGCTTTTCCACAAATACTATGTGAGCTCTATATAATCATGCAAAGCATTATGATGATGAACGAACTAGTCATGTGAAGCGACGATGGAATTTGCATGGCAATATATCTCGGAATGGCTATGAAAATGCCATGATAGGTAGGTATGGTGGCTGTCTCGAGGAGGATATAAAAAGTTTTATGTGCAACAGAACGTGTCACGTTATAGGGTTTGTGCACAGACGAAAGTTGCACCGATCCTCTAGGTGAAAACGGGCAATGCATGGTACCGAAGAGGCTAACAAATATGAGGAGGTGAGAGTGCGTATGTACATGGTGTCACATTAGTCATGAAGAACTCATATACTTATTGCAAAGTTTTATTAGTCTTATCACAAATCAAAGTACTACTCGCATACCTCGAGGGAAAGGGTCGGTAGGAATTAACCATCGCGCGTCTCCGACTCAAAATAACACAATGATTTCAACGAGGAATAGAAATGCTCACACATCATCACCATGCCTTTTTAATTTTTTTGATGAACAAGAAGTTTAACATCTCTTAATATCGACACCTATCTGAATTAATAATAATACACTCACACCTTTTTCATATCACCACATCAATATCATTAACCCACAATTTCTCTATATGTGCTACATGATGGTTTCCATCATCATTCATTGAACACTCATTATTTTTTATCTAGTCTTATGACCCATGCAAATTACCGTTACTATTTGTCTAGCTCTCAAACAAATATAATTGAAGAATGAGGGCATAATATTTATATAAAATCTACACGCCACCGTGCTCAAAAAGATATAAGTGAAGTACTAGAGCAACTTCTAAGCTCAAAAGATATAAGTGAAGCACATAGAATACTCTAACAAACTGCGATGATGTGATCTCTCTCTCAAATAGGTATGTCCAACAAACAATGATTGTGGTATACTTAAAGTAAACACAAAAAAGCAAATTATGCTCCAAGAAAAACTCATATCATGTTACGAATAAAAATATAACTCCAAGTAACATACCGATGGATTGAGACGAAAAGAGGGGATGCCTTCCGAGGCATCCCCAAGATTAGATGCTTGAGTCTTCCCAGAATATTACCTCGGGGTGCCTTGGGCACCCCAAGCTTAGGATTTTTCTGCTCCTCAACCCTTTGTCCATCGGGACAACACCCAAAACTTGAAAACTTCAATCACATAAAACTCAACAAAACTTCGTGAGAACCGTTAGTATAAGCATCATATCATATACTTTCACGTACCGTTACATATAGATTCTTATTTTATTTTAGCATAGTGTATTGTATCTTAACTCCTCCATGGATTATAATCCATAGCATCATCAAAACAATCAAACTACACATGCAAAAACAGAATATGACTGAAACAGAATAGTTTGTAGTAATCTGTAATGAACCTATACTTGTGTAATTACAAAAAAATCTGAAAAATCAGGACGACCTGAGGAATTTGTATAGAAATATTGTGTAACAAAATCAGCTTAAAAATACGTTATAGTAAAATCAGAGAAATTCTGCAGTGGACGTCAAAGTTTCTGTTTTTGCACCATATCAGTTCTATTCATCATGCAAATCATCCCAAAGGCTTTACTTGGCACAAACACTAATTAAAACATAAAAAACTCAATCATTACATAGGCAATAATCATGTTATCACACACTAAAAGAAATAAAAAGCAAAAATTAAACATAAATATTGGGTTGCCTCCCAACAAGCGTCATTGTTTTACGCCCATAGCTAGGCATATTGCATAGTTTCAAGTGTTATCATCTTTGTTCATAAGAGGTGTAATATCCTTTGTAATCATGTTTCCCCTAACACAAATAACATCAAGCTTTTGTTCTATGGTATCAAGCCTTCTATGCATAGCATGACATTCCCGTGGATGTTAAGAGGTAGAGTTGAACCCCCCCCCCTAAAATTAGACTCCATACTAGTTCTAGCCTCTTTGATTAACTCAGCTTGGCGGTGGCACACTAGTATATCCGGTTCAATGGTTTCTATATTAGGTCGCCCAAATACACTTTTCAGCTTATCATAGGTGTCAAAAGCATTGTTTCGAAAGAAATCTTTTTCAACCATAGACTCCAAGACACGTCTATGGGAAAGTGATAAACCAACATAAAAACTTTTGAGAAGCAAATTAATATGACTCTTAGAATTAGCTCTAGATTGTATTGTTAGTAGTCTATCCCAAGCTTCCTTGAGCGACACATCACCTACTTGCTTAAAATCCAAGATTGGGAACTTTGTCCAAAGTAAGGACGAAGAGACATATCTGTAGTGGAAGTAGCCATGACGTCAAACACTTAAACTAGAAAGAGAAAATGTAATCTAATGACAAGCAAAACAAGCAAAGATAAATATTTTTGTTTTTTATGAGATAAACTAAATATATCAGCAAATAAAAAGAGGAACAAGTGAATGAAATTTTGTGTGGAGTTACTTGGTAGTTGGTGATGATGTTCCACGGAAACGGCGTCAGAAATCCTTCCTGATACTCATGATCTGCGTTGGGTTTTCCGTGAAGAGGAACGGGTTATCGCAACACAAAGTTGGTGAAATGTCTAACACTTTTGCTCTTTTTTTGGACTCTAATTTGCATGATTTGAATGAAACTAACCCGGACTGACAATATTTTCAGCACAACTACCGTGCTGTTATTTTTGTGCAGAAATAAAAGTTCTCGGAATGGAACAAAAAAAATTGGAGATTTTTTCTGGAACATATGAAAAATACTAGAACCAAGACCCACCAGAGAAGAGGCCACACACGCCCACTAGACATCAAGGCGCGCCAGGGCCCCCTCGCGCGACCTGGTGTCTAGTAGGGCCCACATGGCTTTGCTGACCCTAATTCCAGCACTATAAAATCCTATTTTTGGAGAAAAAAATCGGAGAGGAAGTTTCATCGCGTTTCAGGATAAGGAGCCTCCGCCACCTCATGTTCTTCATTGGGGGCCTAATTTGGAGTCTATTTGAGGCTCCGGAGAGAGGAATCTTCGGTCTTCATCATCACCAACCCTCCTTCATTACCAATTCCATGATGCTCTCCACCGAGAGTGAGTAAACACTTCGTAGGCTTGCTGGTTGGTGTAGAGCTCGATGAGATTCATCATGTAATCGAGTTAGTTTTGTTAGGCCTTGATCTCTAGTATCCACTATGTTTGGAGATAGATGTTGCTATGACTTTGCTATGTTTAATGCTTGTCACTAGGGCCCGAGTGCCACGATTTCATATCTGAACCGTTTATATTTTCACCATTATATCTATGTTCTTGATCCGATCTTGCAAGTTACATGCACCTATTACGTGTTAGGATCTACATACCACAAAGTGACAATAATTGGGATTCTTCCCGGTGATTACCGTAGTATGAGGAGTTCATGTATTCACTATGTGTTAATGCTTTGTTACGGTTCTCTATTAAAAGGAGGCCTTAATATCCCTTAGTTTCCTCGTGGACCCCGCTGCCACGGGAGGGTAGGACAAAAGATGGCATGCAAGTTCTTTTCCATAAGCACGTATGACTATTTACGGAATAAATGCCTACATTATATCGATGAAAGGGAGCTAGTTCTGTGTCGCCCTATGTTGTGACTATTATATGATGAATATTATCCAGCAATATCACCGATCCAATGCCTACGAGTTTTCCACATACTGTTCTTGCTAAGTTACTAGTGTTGCTACTGCTGTTACAACTGCTACAAAACTGCTATCACTGTTACCGTTATTGTTGCTACTGTTACCACTGCTATCAAAACTATCACATTACTATGCTACTAATCATTGTGCTGCAGATACTAAATGTCCAAGTGTGGTTGAATTGACAACTCAGCTACTAATAGCAGCAAATATTATTTGGCTCCCCTTGTGTTGAATCTATAAATTTGGGTTGAATACCTACCCTCGAAAACTATCACGATCCCATATACTTGTGGGTTATCAAGAACGTTTTTCGGCGCCGTTGCCGAGGAGCATAGCTATATTTGCTGAGTCACTTGGGATATCTATTTATTTATCACTATGAAGAATCTGAAAGATCCAAGAACCATGATTGTGTTGGGTAACGTAGCATAAATTCAAAAAATTTCCTACGCATATTTAGATATTTATAAAGACAAATTTTAGACTAAGTTCATGACAATTAAGTTCATTTAATCAAATTAAGTATGAACTCCCACTTAAATCGACATCCCTCTAGTCATCTAAGTGATACATGATCCATGTTGACTACCCCGTGTCCGATCATCACGTGAGACGGACTAGTCACCATGGTGAGCAACTTCATGTTGATCGTATTCAACCATACGACTCATGTTCGACCTTTCGGTCTCTTGTATTCGAGGTCATGTCTGTACATGCTAAGCTCGTCGAGTCAACCTAGGTGTTTCGCGTGTGTAAATCTGGCTTACACCCGTTGTATGCGAACGTTAGAATCTATCACACCCGATCATCACGTGGTGCTTTGAGACAACGATCCTTCGCAAAGGTGCACACTTAGGGGAATATGTTCTCAAAATTTTAAGAGGGATCATCTTATTATGCTACCGTCGTTCTAAGCAATAAGATGAAAAACATGATAAACATCACAATGCAATCATATAGTGACATGATATGGCCATTATCATCTTTGCTCTTTCAATCTTCATCTTCACGCATCGCATGATCATCATTGTCACCGGCGTGACACCATGATCTCCATCATCGTGTCTCCATGAAGTCGTCACGTCAACTACTACTATCACTACTACTATAGCTAATCGTTAGCAATGAAGTAAACTAGTAAGCACATGGCGTTGCATCTCATACAATAAATTAAGACAACTCCTATGGCTCCTGCCGGTTGTCATACTCATTGACATGCAAGTCGTGAAACCTATTACAATAACATGATCATCTCATACATCATACATGCAACATCACAACTTTGGCCATATCACATCACATGTCAAACCCTGCAAAAACAAGTTAGACGTCCTCTAATTGTTGTTGCAAGTTTTACGTGGCTGATTTGGGTTTCTAGCAAGAACGCCTTCTTACCTATGTGACAGCCACAACGATGATATGCCAAAGCTATTTACCCTTCGTAAGGACCCTTTTCATCAAATCCAATCCGACTAGAGTGGGAGAGACAGACACCCGCTAGCCACCTTTATGCACAGTGTGCATGTGTGTCGGTGGAACCAGTCTCACGTAAGCGTACGTGTAAGGTCGGTCCGGGCCGCTTCATCCCACAATGCTGCCGGAAAAGAATAAGACTAGTAGTGGCAAGCAATTGACAAATCATCGCCCACAACCTTTTGTGTTCTACTCGTGCATAGAATCTACCATAGAAAACCTGGCTCGGATGCCACTTTTGGGTAACGTAGCATAAATTCAAAAAAATTCCTACGCATATTCAGATCTTCCTATGGAGAGACCAGCAACGAGAGAGGGGGTGAGTGCATCTTCATACCTTTGAATATCGCTAAGCGGAAGCGTTGCTAGAACGCGGTTGATGGAGTCGTACTCGCGGCGATTCAGATCGCGGTGTGATTCCGATCTAGTGCCGAACCACGTCACCTCCGCGTTCAACACACGTGCAGCCCGGTGATGTCTCCCGCACCTTGATCCAGCAAGGAGGAGGGAGAGGTTGGGGAAGATCTCCGGCAGCACGACGGCGTGGTGTCGATGGAGAGACGAGGTCTCCCGGCACGGCTTCGCCAAGCACTGGCAGAGAGGAGGAGAAAGAAGAGCAGGACTGCGCGAGGGAGATGGAAAACTCTGTCTAAAACAGCCCCAAAACCCCCACTATATATAGGAGGAGGGGAGGGGGGGGGTGCCACCCCTAGGGTTCCCACCCTAGGTGGTGCGGCAGCCCCCCCATATGGGAGGTGCGGCTGCCAGGGCAGGGGGGAGGGGTGGCGCACCCCTAGGCGGGCCTTAGGCCCACCAGCGCCTAGGGTTTCCCCCCTCTCCACCTCATGCGCCTTGGGCTGAGTGTGGGGGGCGCACCAGCCCACCTAGGGGCTGGTTCCCTCCCGCACTTGGCCCATCTAGCCTCCCGGGGTCGTGGTCCCCTTCCGATGGACCCCCGGCGCCACCTCCGGTGGTCCCGGCGGTCCTGGTACGTTTCCGATGACGCCCGAAACACTTCCGGTGTCCAAAACCATCCGTCCTATATATCAATCTTTACCTCTGGACCATTCCGGAGCTCCTCGTGACGTCCTGGATCTCATCTGGGACTCCTAAAAACTTTTGATAACCTCGTATAACAATTCCCTATAACCCTAGCGTCATCGAACCTTAAGTGTGTAGACCCTACGGGTTCAGGAGACAGGCAGACATGACCGAGACACCTCTCCGGCCAATAACCATCAGCGGGGTCTGGATACCCATGGTGGCTCCCACTTGCTCCAAGATGATCTCATCGGATGAACCACGATGTCAAGGATTCAATCAATCCCGTATACCATTCCCTTTGTGTGTCGGTATAGAACTTGCCCGAGATTCGATCGTCGGTATACCTATACCTTGTTCAATCTCATTACTCGTAAGTCTCTTTACTCGTTCCGTAGCACGTTATCGTGTGACTAACTCCTTAGTCACATTGAGCTCATGATGATGTTCTATCCGAGTGGGCCCAGAGATACCTCTCCGTCACATGGAGTGACAAATCCCGATCTCGATTCGTACCAACCCAACAGACACTTTCACAGGTACCCGTAGTGCACCTTTATAGTCACCCAGTTACGTTGTGACGTGTGATACACCCAATGCACTCCTACGGTATCCGGGAGTTGCACAATCTCACGGTCGAAGGAAAAGACACTTGACATTAGAAAAGCTTTAGCATACGAACAATACGATCTAGTGCTACGCTTAGGATTGGGTCTTGTCCATCACATCATTCTCCCAATGATGTGATCTCGTTATCAATGACATCTAATGCCCATGACCAGGAAACCATGATCATCTATTGACCAACGAGCTAGCCAACTAGAGGCTTGCTAGGGACACATTTTGATCTATTTATTCACACATGTATTACTGTTTCCTGTTAATACAATTATAGCATGAACAATAGACGATTATCATGAACAAGGAAATATGATAATAACCATTTTATTATTTCCTCTAGGGCATATTTCCAACAAATTGTTCCCTCTAAGACGAGGGGAGGTATGGAACTGCCATCTAGTTGTGCACTTGATTCACCCTCTATTTTGAATAGACTTGCAACACCACATGCTATTAATCCTGATATGTCGCAAGCTATTGATGATGCTACCTCTGCTATGAATGATGCTTATGATGATGCTAGTACCTTGCTTGGTGATACTGTGCCACTAGGTGAATTTCTTGATGAACAACTTGCTAGAGCTAAAGAAACTAAGCATGTTGAAACTGATGATACTATTGAAACTAATGAAGTCTTTGCAACTGAAAATATTGAAATACCTTTTAGCCACGACTATCCTAGAACTGAAATGCCTGAAATACCCGAAGGTTATGTTTTGGATGAAGAAATTGCTAGAGACTTTCTTGCTTGTAAGGATAGAGAAGATCTTAAGAAACTACTTTGCAAGTTGAAAGAAAAATCCTTGAATGCTAGAATGAAATATGATCCTAAGTTTGATACTTCACCTATCTTTGTTACCGATAAGGATAATGAATTCTCTCTCGACCCAGAGATAATCACTTTGGTTGAATATGATCCTTTTTATGTCTATGAAATGGAAACTGTTGTGGCACATCTCACTAAGCTAAATGATATAGCCACCCTATTTACTAATGATGAGAAAATTCGCTACTACTATATCCTCAAGTTATTTCCGTTCCCATTAAAGGGTGATACTAAGATTTGGTACAATACGGTTGCTCATGGTTGTGTGCGTAGTCCCCAGGATATGATTTACTACTTCTCTAAAAAATATTTTCCTACTCATAAGAAACAAGATGCCTTACACAAAATATTTAACTTCGTGCAAATTGAAGAAGAGAGTCTCCCACAAGCTTGGGGGAGGCTTCTCCAAGTACTTAATGCCTTGCCAGATCATCCTCTTAAGAAAAATGAGATACTTGATATATTTTATAATGGACTAACCGATGCTTCTAGGGACCACCTAGATAGTTGTGTTGGTTGTGTTTTCAAGGAACGGACTGTTGAACAAGCTGAGGAATTATTAACTAATATATTGAAGAATTATGATGAATGGACACTTCGTGAACCACCGCCTAAGCCTACTCCAAATAAGAGAGGTATCTTATTCTTAGTCGTGAAACTATGCAAGAGGCAAAGAAATGTATGAAGGAAAAGGGCATTAAAGTTGAAGATGTTAAGAATTTACCACCTATCGAAGAAATCCATGGTCTCAAAGCACCACCACACGTGGTGGGGGTAAATTATCTTTTACAGTTTGATGAAGGTGACATCCCTTACATTAAACATCCTAGTCAATGCCTGCTACTTCTCAAACAACAGCGCGAGAAATTGGCACGTTGACGGAGACTGGGCTTGCGTTGGTTTTTCCCTTGAAGAGGAAAGGGTGATGCAGCACAGGAGCAGTTAGTATTTCCCTCAGTTTGAGAACCAAGGTATCAATCCAGTAGGAGAATCTCGTCAAGTCCAGAGTACCTGCGCAAACACAAAAGAGCTTGCACCCAACACTATAAAGGGGTTGTCAATCCCTTCAAGATTGATTGCAAAGTGAGATCTGAAGGCGGAAAGGCAACGAAGTAAAAGAGTAAGGCTGAAAATATGGTGTGAAGTAGACCCGGGGGGCATAGTGTTCACTAGAGGCTTCTCTCAAAATAGCAAATAATACGGTGGGTGAACAAATTACTGTCGAGCAATTGATAGAACCGCGTAAAGTCATGACGATATCTAAGGCAATGATCATACATATAGGCATCACGTCTGAGACAAGTAGACCGATACTTTCTGCATCTACTACTATTACTCCACACATCGACCGCTATCCAGCATGCATCTACTATATTGAGTTCATGACAAACAGAGTAACGCCTTAAGCAAGATGACATGATGTAGAGGGATAAACTCAAACCAATTATGAAAACCCCATCTTTTTACCCTTGATTGGAACAACATGATGCGTGCATCGCTACCCCTTCTGTCACTGGGTGAGGTCACCGCACGGTATGAACCCAAAACCAAGCACTTCTCCCATTGCAAGAATCATAGATCAAGTTGGCCAAACAAAACCCACAACTCGAAGAGAATTACAAGGATATGAAATCATGCATATAAGAGAGATCAGAAGAAACTCAAATAAGATTCATAGATAATATGATCATAAATCCACAATTCATCGGATCTCTACAAACACACCGCAAAAGAAGATTACATCGTATAGATCTCCATGAAGATCATGGAGAACTTTGTATTGAAGATCCAAGAGAGAGAGAAGAAGCAATCTAGCTACTAGCTATGGACCCGAAGGTCTATGGTGAACTACTCACGCATCATCGAAGAGGTCATGGTGTTGATGAAGAAGCCCTCCGTATACAAATCCCCCTTCCGGCAGGGCACCAGAACGTGCCCCAGATGGGATCTTGCGGAGACAGAAGCTTGCGGCGGCGGAAAAGTGTTTTCGTGGATCTCTCGATTTTTTTAGGGATTTTAGGGAATTTATAGGAGAAGGAGCTAGGGCATGGGAGGCCCGGGGAGCCCACAATCCTAGGAGGCGCCCCCCGGGCCGTGCCATGGGGGCTTGTGGCCTCTCCCGGGACTCCCTGCCTTGGTTCCCAAGCTTTTTGTGTATCTTCTGTTCCAAAAAAAACTTTTCGGAAGTTTTATTCCGTTTGGACTCCGTTTAAAATCCTCCTTTGAAAATGGTCAAATACACGGAAAAAACAGGAACTGGCACTTGACACTGAGTTAATAAGTTAGTCCCAAAAAAATATAAAAGGCATACAAAACATCCAAAGTTTGACAAGATAATAGCATGATACCATAAAAAATTATAGATACGTTGGAGACGTATCAAGCATCCCCAAGCTTAACTCCTGCTCGTCCTCGAGTAGGGAAGTGATAAAGACTGATTTTTTTATGTGGAATGCTACCTAACATAGTTGTCCTTTGTAACTTCTTTCATGTGACATGAATGTTCAGATCCGTAAGATTCAAAACAATAGTTTTCTATTGACATGAAAACAATAATACTTCAAGCAAACTAGCAAGGTAATCATGAACTTTTGAAATAACAAGGCCAAAGAAAGTTATCCCTACAAAATCATATAGTCTGGCTATGCTCCATCATCCCCACACAACTAATTTAAATCATGCATGATGTCCCACAAGCGTATGGGATCGCATCAGTTTTTGAGGGTAGAGTATTCAACCCAAATTTATTGATTCGCTCACAAGGGGAAGCTAAAGGATATTATCAAGTATTGGCACCTGAACGTGTCAGATTCAACCACACCTGAAAGATTAGTGTCTGCAAGAAAAGTATCAGTAGCAAGGTAGTAAGATAACAACGGAGCCAGAAACGATCTGGTGACAAGGCACACTATTCCTAACTGTTGTATCAATGGCGCCAGTAAAAGCTTTGACAATTCCCAGCAGTGATGCCAGAAAAGGCCCTGTCGACGGGGTGTTAGCGCCAACAAAGTCTTGCAGCAAGTAACAACGGAGTAGCAAGGAACAGTAGTAGCAGCAGCAGCAAAGTAACAAGTAACAGCAGTAGTGACAACATCAAAGTGACAGCAGCAGCAAAGTGGCCCAATCCCTCTTATAGCAAGGGACAAGCCTAGGCAAAGTAACGTAGAGAGAACCAGTAGTAAAAGACTCGTAGGCAGTGGATCGGTGATGGATGAGTGTGACGGATGCGATTCATCATGTAACATCTATAACACGGAGATATAAGTAATTAGCTCTCGTTCGTCAATCTAATGTAGGCATGTATTTCGTATGTAGTCATACGTGCTTAGGGAAAAGAACTTGCATGACATCTATTGTCCATCCCTCCCGTGGTAGCGGGGTCCTAATGGAAACTATGGGATATTAAGGTTCTCCTTTTAATAAAGAACCGGACCAACGCATTAACACGCGGTGAATACATGAACTCCTCATACTATGGTCATCTCAAGGAGTGGTTCCGGCTATTGTCACTCCGGGGTTGCCGGGTCATAACACATAGTAGGTGACTACAACTTGCAAGATAGGATCTAAAACACATATATATTGGCGACAACATAATAGGTTCAGATCTTAAATCATGGCACTCGGGCCCTAGTGACAAGCATTAAGCATAGCCAAGTAGTAGCAACATCAATCTAGAACATAGTGGATACTAGGGATCAATCCCCGTCAAAAACTAACTCGATTACATGATAGATCTCATCCAACTCATCACCGTCCAACAAGCCTATGATGAGATTACTCACGAACGATGAAGACCATCATGAAATTGTCGATGGAGGAAGGTTGATGATGACGATGGCGACGATTTCCCCTCTCCGGAGCCCCAAACGGACTCCAGATCTGCCCTCCAGATGAAGAATGGGATGTGGCGGCGCCTCCGTATCGCAAAACGCGATGAAACCTTCTCTCTGATTTTTTTCCAGGCGAAACGGAAGATATAGGACTTAGATTGGGGGCGGTGGTGCCACGTGGGCCCCACAAGCCCTCATGGCGCGGCCATAGGGGGTGGCCGCGGCCCAGGGGCTTGTGGCTCACTGGCACACACCCTCACGTGGAACTTTGCGCATGTATTTTTCATTTATTCCAGAAAAAATCTCCGTAAATTTTCAGGATGTTCTGAGAACTTTCATTTCTTCACAAAAACAACACCATGGCAATTCTGCTGAAGACAGCGTCAGTCCGTGTTAGTTCCATTCAAATCATGCAAATTAGAGTCCAAAACAAGGGCAGAAGAGTTCAAAAGTAGATGCGATGGAGACATATCATTGCACAACCCCGATATTGGCCAAGTAATTGTTTTCGCACTCTTACTTTCTCAAACCTTTTATAACTATCACGCAATACATGAGCGTGAGCCATGGATATAGCACTATAGGTGGAATAGAGTGTGGTGGTGGTTGTGAGACAAAAAGGGAGGAGATGGTCACATTGACTCGGCGTATCAAAGGGTTATGGAGATGCCCATTAATAGATATCAATGTGAATGAGTAGGGATTGCCATACAAAGGATGCACTAGAGCTATAAGTATGTGAAAGCTCAAAAGGAGAACTAGTGGGTGTGCATCCAACTTGCTCGCTCACGAAGACCTAGGGCAATTTTTAGGAAGCCCATCATTGGAATATACAAGCCAAGTTATATAATAAAGATTCCCACTAGTATATGGTGGTGACAAAGCAAGAAGTTCTCAATCATGAAGAACATGGTGCTATTATGAAGCACAAGTGTGGAAAAAGATAGTAGCATTGTCCCTTCTCTCTTTTTCTCTCTCTCTTTTTTTGTGGGCAACTTTGGCCTCTTTTTCCCCCTCACATGGGAAAATGCTCTAATAATGATGATCATCACACTTTTATTTACTCATAGCTCAAAGCTTAGAACAATGATGACTCTATAGGAAATGCCTCCGGCAGTGTACCGGGATTTGCAACGATCTAGCTTGGCGTATGACGTTGAAACATCTCGCTAGCTATCTTACGATCATGCAATGGCAATATGAGAGTGACGACACAAGTCATGAACGGAACAGTGGGAGTTGCATGGCAATATATCTCTGAATGGCTAAGAAAATGCCATAGTAGGTAGGTATGGTGGCTGTTTTGAGGAAGGCATATGGTGGGTTTGTGCACCGACGAAAATTGCACGGTACTAGAGAGGCTAGCAATGGTGGAAGGTGAAAGTGCATCTATACCATGGACTCACATTAGTCATGAAGAACTCACATACTTGTTGCGAAAGTTTTTATTAGTAATCGAAACAAAGTGCTAAACGCATACTCCTAGGGGAAGGGTTGGTAGGTGTTAACCATCGCGCGATCCCGACCTCAACACAAAGGATGACAATCAATAGATCAATCATGCTCTGACTTCCTAACATAGTGGTTCACCATACGTGCATGTTACAGGAATCACTAACCTCAACACAAGTATTTCTAGATTCACAACACCCTACTAACATAACTCTTAATATTACCAAATCCACGTCTCAAAACTAATTGAGAGGAATCAAACTTCTCTTTCTACTCAATGCACATTAAGACGGAAGTTTCTGTATCCCCTTTTGGGTACCTATCACCTTTGGGACTACTTTCATAGCACAAGCCAACTACCAAGTTACGCACCGCCGTGCTCTAAAAGAACTAAGTGAAGCACATAGAGCAAATTTATCTAGCTCAAAAGATATAAGTGAAGCACAATGAGCATTCTAGCAAATTCATGATAAGTGCATGTCTCTCTCAAAAGGTGTGCATCAAGGATGATTGTGACACAACAAAAAGAAAAGACTCCTACGATACAAGACGCTCCAAGCAAAACACATATCATGTGGTGAATAAAAATATAGCTCCAAGTAATGTTACCGATGGATTGAAGACGAAAGAGGGGATGCCTTCCCGGGGCATCCCCAAGCTTAGGCTTTTTGGTGTCCTTGAATTTTTCTTGGGATGCCTTGGGCATCCCCAAGCTTGAGCTCTTTCCACTCTTTATTCCTTTGTCCATGAGAACATCACCCAAAACATGAAAACTTCACAACACAAAACTTAAACAGAAACTAGTGATATCACTAGCACAAGAAAACAAACTACCACCTCTTTAGGTACTGTAGCAATCTTGATTTCTATTTATATTGGTGTTAGATTACTGTATTCTCACTTTTCCATGGCTAGTACCCCCGATACTATCCATAGTTTCATCAAAACAAGCAACCAACTCAACAAAGACAGAATCTGTCAAAAACAGACCAGTCTATAGCAATCAGTATACTTCGTATACTTCTGGTACCTAAAAAATTCGGAAACATTACGACTGCCTGGGAAAAAGGCATATCAACCAGCAGCAAAAAGAATCAAATCAAAATCTCTTTCTTCATAAAAATGAAAAATAATCTCGTGAGCGAAAAGTTTCTGTCCTTTTCCAGCAGGATCAAACAACCATCTCCAAGACTAGTCATAAAGGTTTTGCTTGGCTCAAACACAAAAAGAAACACAAAAACACAATCATAAAAGAATTATGATGGTGTGGACGCAACAAAACAGAAATAAAAAGATAAATTCTTTGGGTTGCCTCCCAACAAGCGCTATTGTTTAACGCCTTAGCTAGGCATAAGGTGATAGAATCATGTATCGTCGTCTTTAGTGCTCAAACCATAAGTAGCCCTCATCATGGATTCATAAGGCAATCTTATTTTCTTTCTAGTAAAATGCTCCATGACCTTATTTAAAGGAAATTGAAATCTAATATTCCCTTCCTTCATATTGATGATAGCAACGATAGTCCTTAGGAAAGGTCTACCAAGAATGATAGGGCATGTAGGATTGGAGTCAATGTCAAGCACAATGAAATCCACGGGTACATAGTTCCTATTTGCAATAATAAGAACATCATTGATCCTTCCCATGGGTTTCTTGACAGTAGAATCCGCAAGATGCAAATTAAGAGAACACTCCTCAATCTCATTAAAACCCAGAACATCACATAAAGACTTTGGAATCGCGGAAACACTAGCACCCAAATCACATAAAGCATTGCATTCATAGTTTTTGATTTTGATTTTGATAGTAGGTTCCCACTCATCATGAAGCTTTCTAGGGATAGAAACTTCCAATTCAAGTTTCTCCTCAAGAGATTTTATCATAGCTTCGACGATATGATTGGTAAAGGCCTTGTTTTGGCTATAAGTGTGTGGAGAGTTTAGCATGGATTGCATCAAGGAAATGCATTCAATCAAGGAGCAACTATCATAATTGAATTCCTTGAAATCCAAAGTACTCCCTCCGTCACAGTTTATAAGGCATGCACGTGTACCTAGGTCGTCAATTTGACTTACATAAAATATATTGTTTAATATAAAAATTATATCATTAGAAAATAGAACATCTAAAGTTTTTAATGATATATTTTTTTGTAATATATGCCTCTCGTTAAGTTGGTCAAATTGACGACCTAGATACACGTGCCGGACTTGTAAACTGAAACGGAGGAAGTAGTAATTTCATTACTACTCAAAGTTTTAATATCTTCTACCCCACTTTCAATGCTTTTAGCATCAAGATAGATGGACTCCAAATTATTGGGGCGTTTTTCAACCAAGGTGGATTCATATCCAGCCCCATCATCATTAGGTTTGACATAAGAAAACAAAGATTCAATGGGAGTCACACCAAGCACTTTAAGGTCTTCGTGATTCTTATCACGAGAACACGCCCTTTTAAGCCATTCATGTCTAGCACGAATTTTGGCGGTTCTTTCTTTGCTCTCACTCATGGAAACACGCATAGCTTTCAAAGTTTCAACCATATTGATTTTGGAAGGAGCACATCTAACTTTCAAAGCATCAATATCACTAGACATTTTATCAACGCTCCTAGCCAAATCGTCAATTTTGAGTAGTTTTTCCTCTATGGACGCATTGAAAATCTTTTGTGAGTTGATAAACTCTTTGATATTACTCTCTAGATTAGAGGGTAATCTATTGTAATTTCCATGAGTATTGTTGTAGGAGTTGCCAAAGTTATTAGAGGGGTTACTAGGAAAAGGCCTAGGAACATAGTTTCCTCTAAAAGCATTGTTGTTGCCAAAATTATTCCTACCAACAAAATTAACGTCCAAGCTAGCGTTGCTACTCTCAATCAAGGAAGACAAGGGCATGTCATTAGGATCTAAATGAGCACTTGTACTAGCAACCAAATTCATTAACTCATCCATCTTAGCACTCAACGAGTTAATTTCTTCTATAGCGTGTACCTTCTTACTAGTAGGTGACCTTCAAGTGTGCCACTAAGAGTAGTTCGTCATGATATTGTCTAGGAGTTTTGTGGCTTCTCCAAACGTGATTTCCATGAACGTTCCACCTGAGGCGGAGTCCAAGATATTTCTAGAAGCGAAATTCAAGCCAACATAAAAGATTTGTATAATCATCCAAAGACTCAAGCCATGAGCGGGACAATTTCTAATCATCAATTTCATTCTCTCCCAAGATTGTGCAACATGTTCATGATCAAGTTACTTAAAATTCATGATATCATTACGGAGAGAGATAATCTTAGTCGGCGGAAAATACTTGGATATGTAAGCATCTTGGCACTTCTTCCAAGAATCAATACTATTTTTGGGCAAAGACGAAAACCAAGTTTTTGCTCGATCTCGCAACGAGAACGGAAAAAGCTTCAATTTAATCACATCATTATCCACATCTTTCTTCTTTTGCATATCACAAAGCTCAATGAAGGTATTAAGATGGGATGTGGCATGTTCACTAGGAAGGCCGGAGAATTGCTCTTTCATAACAAGATTCAGCAAAACATCATTGATTTCGTATGATTCCGTACTAGTGGCCGGAGCAATCAGATTACTAATAAAATCATCATTATTAGTATTCGAGAAGTCACAAAGTTTGGTGTTTTCAGTCATGGTGACTTCAGCAAGCAAACAAGCACACAAGCGAACAGAAAGCAAGCGAGAGAAAAGGGCGAACGAAAAAGGCAAACGAAAAAGGCAAATATTTTTGTAAAATTTTGTTTTTCAGAAGTGGGGGAGGGGAAAACGAGAGGCAAAAAAGTAAACGCAAGAGATGAGTTTGCGACACTTACTTGGATGAGTTCTTGACTTGATCCTCCCCGGCAACGGCGCCAGAAATCCTTCTGCTACTTCTCAAACAACAGCGCCAGAAATTGGCACGTTGACGGAGACTTGGCTTGCGTTGGTTTTTCCCTTGAAGAGGAAAGGGTGATGCAGCACAGGAGCAGTAAGTATTTCCCTCAGTTTGAGAACCAAGGTATCATCCAGTAGGAGAATCTCGTCAAGTCCAGAGTACCTGCACAAACACAAAAGAGCTTGCACCCAACGCTATAAAGGGGTTGTCAATCCCTTCAAGATTGATTGCAAAGTGAGATCTGAAGGCGGAAAGTGCAACGAAGTAAAAGAGTAAGGCTGAAAATATGGTGTGAAGTAGACCCGGGGGGCATAGTGTTCACTAGAGGCTTCTCTCAAAATAGCAAATAATACGGTGGGTGAACAAATTACTGTCGAGCAATTGATAGAACCGCACAAAGTCATGACGATATCTAAGGCAATGATCATACATATAGGCATCACGTTCGAGATATGTAGACCGATACTTTCTGCATCTACTACTATTACTCCACACATCGATTGCTATCCAGCATGCTGCTACTGCGTCAACAGACCTTTCCTGGCAACGGCTCCAGGAATCCTTGTGCTACGGGCTACGCCTATAGGGACTTCCTTGGCAAATATGCAAAGAATTTCCCCGCGGCCTTGGAGCCTTGCGTTGGTGTTCCTGTGAAAAGGAAAGGGTGATGTAGCACAGCGGCGGTAAGTATTTCCCTCATTTTGAGAACCAAGGTATCGATCGAGTAGGAGGATCGCGTCAAGTCACAAGTACCTGCACAAACACAAAGAGCTTGCACCCAACGCTATGAAGGGGTTGTCAATCCCTTATAGATTGTTTGCAAAATGAGAACTGAAAGCAAAAAGTAAACAAAGCAAAGTAAAAGTGAAAGTGGAGACGATAGTTGTGAATAGACCCGGGGGCCGTAGTGTTCACTAGTGGCTTCTCTCATGAAAGCAAGTAGATAGTGGGTGAACAAATTACTGTCGAGCAATTGATAAAACCGCGCAAAGTCATGATGTTATCTATGGCAATGATCATATCTATAGGCATCACGTCCAAAACAAGTAGACCGATACTTTCTGCATCTACTACTATTACTCCACACGTCGACCGCTATCCAGTATGCATCTAGTGTATTAAGTTCATAAGAACAGAGTAACGCCTTAAGCAAGATGACATGATGTAGATGGACAATCTCAAATCTATGATGAAAACCCATCTTGTTACCCTTGATGGCAACAACATGATGCGTGCCTTGCTGCCCCTTCTGTCACTGGGAAAGGTCACCGCACGGTATGAACCCAAAACCAAGCACTTCTCCCATTGCAAGAATCATAGATCTAGTTGGCCAAACAAAACCCAAGACTCAGAGAGACTTACAAGGATATCAAATCATGCATATAAGAAATCAGCAAAGACTCAAATATAATTCATAGATAATCCGATCACAAATCCACAATTCATCGGATCTCGACAAACACACCGCCAAAGAGGATTACATCGGATAGATCTCCATGAAGATCATGGAGAACTTTGTATTGAAGATCCAAGAGAGAGAAGAAGCCATCTAGCTACTAACTACGGACACGTAGGTCTGAAGTGGATTACTCACGAGTCATTGGAGAGGCGATGATGTTGATGTAGAATCCCTCCAACTCTAAAGTCCCCTCCGGCAGGGCACCGGGAAGGGTCTCCAGATGAGATCTTGCGGAAACGGAAGCTTGCGGCGGTGGAAAAGTGTTTTCGTGGATGCCCTAATTTTTTCTGGGATTTTAGGGAATATATAGGCGAAAGAGCTAGGGCACAGGAGCTCCAGGGGGGCCACAAGCCTGGTAGCCGCCGGCCCCGTGGTGGCGGCTACATGGCTTGTGGGCCCCCTGTGGCTCTCCTGCCTTGGCACTGAAGTCCCCCGATCTTCTTCTGTTCTGGAAAAATTTATTTCGGGGATTTTGTTCCGTTTGGACTCCATTCCAAAATCAGATCTGAAAAGAGTCAAAAACACAGAAAAACAGGAACTGGCACTGAATTAATAAGTTCGTCCCAAAAAAGATATAAAAGGTACATAAAACATCCGAAGTTGACAAGATAACGGCGTGAAACCATAAAAAATTATAGATACGTTTGAGACGTATCACATGCATCTAGTGTATTGAGTTCATGACGAACAGAGTAATGCCTTAAGCAAGATGACATGATGTAGAGGGATAAACTCAAACCAATGATGAAAACCCCATCTTTTTACCCTTGATGGCAACAGCACGATGCGTGCCTTGCTACCCCTTCTGTCACTGGGTGAGGTCACCGCGCGGTATGAACCCAAAACCAAGCACTTCTCCCATTGCAAGAACCATAGATCAAGTTGGCCAAACAAAACCCACAACTCGAAGAGAATTACAAGGATATGAAATCATGCATATAAGAGAGATCAGAAGAAACTCAAATAAGATTCATAGATAATCTGATCATAAATCCACAATTCATCGGATCTCGACAAACACACCACAAAAGAAGATTACATCGGATAGATCTCCATGAAGATCATGGAGAACTTTGTATTGAAGATCCAAGAGAGAGAAGAAGCCATCTAGCTACTAGCTATGGACCCGAATGTCACGCCCAAGATGCGACCCTATCCTCAATTTGGCACGAGGGCCTCGTCAGGGATAGAAGCGCATCTCGTCGTGTCGCAAGAATGGATATCGTTACAAGTACATGTACTGAAAAAGAAGAGATATATATAGAGTTGGCTTACACTCGCTACAAGCTACATCAGAGTCACATCAGTACATTACATAATCATCAAGAGTAAGAGCACGGTCCGACTACGGACGAAAACAATCGACAAAAGAAGAACAACGTCCATCCTTGCTATCCCAGGCTGCCGGCCTGGAACCCATCCTATATCGATGAAGAAGAAGAAGAAGAAGAAGCAACTCCAAATGAACAATCAATGCGCTCGCGTCAAGTAACCTTTACCTGTACCTGCAACTGGTGTTGTAGTAGTCTGTGAGCCACAAGGGACTCAGCAATCTCATTTCCAAAGGTATCAAGACTAGCAAAGCTTAATGGGTAAGGCATGGTTAAGTGGTGAGGTTGCAGCAGCGGCGAAGCATATATTTGGTGGCTAAACTTACGAGTACAAGAAATAAGAGGGGGAAGATCTACGCTTAACGGACGTGAACTACTGATGATCAAATGAAAGATCCTGAACACCTACCTACGTCAGACATAACCCCACCGTGTCCTCGATCGGAGAAGGAACTCACGAAAGAGACAGTCACGGTTACGCACACAGTTGGCATATTTTTAATTAAATTACTTCAAGTTATCTAGAACCAGTGTTAAACAAAGTTTCCATGTTGCCACATAACCGTGGGCATGGCTTTCCGAAAAGATTTAACCTTGCAGGGGTGCTCCAACTAGTCCATCACAAATTGCCACAAGCCGCATAGAAATCCTCAGTCACGAAACTCGCGATCTCGTCGGATTCCCTAGAGGAAAACCTGAACTCTGAGATTACCCAAAGCATCACCGGAATCCCGATGCACAAGATATTTCGTCAAAGGTAAAACTAATCCAGCAAGGCCGCCCGACGTGTCGACGATCCCGATAGGAGTCGCGTACCTCGTTCTCAGGACACAACGGATGAGCGATGGTTACCACGCCAAACGCCGAGTTGCCCCGTGTAGCGTTAATAAGCTGCTCTGTTTTGGACCAACACTCATGAGGAGCACTGGCCCAGGGGTTGATTAAAATAGTCCGCGGGTGCCGGCGGGTCCCTATGCAATTTTATTAGGTGATTAGGCAAATGTAGTACCAATGTTGGGCCTTGCCAGACCAGCTTTAATCTAAAACAAATTATCAAGGGGGTCCCCATAACAACCCCAATCGTGTTAGGAGCGCTCATTTATGGAACATAACACCGGTAGCCGGAAACTAAGGGGGCAAAGGTGGAACAAAACACCAGGCTAGAAAGGCCGAGCCTTCCACCTTTTACCAAGTATATAGGTGCATTAAATTAAATAGCAATAATATGGTGATATAACAAGGAACCCATGCTTTCACATGGAAGCATCTGCACCTGCAACTAGCAATGCTAACAACAAGGTTAAGCAAGCAGTAACATAGCCAATCAGTGGTTTGCTAGGTCGAACAGGTTGAAGGTTAACATGGCATTGTTGAGAGGCTGATATTTAACAAGTGGTAGGCAACGAGACATAATCGATAGCATCGAAATAACTAGCATGGCAATGATAGTAGTGGTATCTGGGGAAATGATCATCTTGCCTGAGATCCCGCTTGGAAGAAGAATGCCTCCGTAAGCAGACGAACCGACGTAGTCGAACGGGTCCTCACATCCGACACGCTTGCGGAACTCTATCGAGACGAAGCAAACCGGAAACACAAATCAACACTCGAAATTCCCCACACGATGCACAACACATATGATGCATGAGCAGCTGAATATATGCAAGTCACGGCATGACAATTCACACAATCAAACACTACACATTAAGTGAAGTTCAATATGCACGAGTTGCATATTGACGAAACTCCACATATGAATTATTTAGTTCACTCCCGGTTATTTACACGGCAATATTAATGTTGTCAAATATGCAAGAGGTGAAGCGGAAATTAAACCACCTATCTAGACATTTTAAATGAGGTCGGAAACGACATATAGCATCTCCGAGACGACCTCACATGTTAATTTACAATTCTGTCCAGATCTGAACTAATGCATTTAATTATTTGTTAAACAGCAAAACAAATAGGTTCACGTGATTCTACGCGTCAAGGCAAGCAATCTACACATAAAGAACATCTCCAACGGAGCTACGGATCAAAAGTTACAAGCATCACAAGATATGATGGCATGAATGCAATATGTGTGCAACGGTGGCTACGAGCACTTCAAAGCAACCAACCAGCAAGGGAAAATGAAACTACACGAGATTCTAAGCAAGTTTCATGTAGGACACGATCAAATCGGAGCTACGGTTCAACAACTACGAGCAAAACGAGAAATGACTACAATCTGCCAAAAACAGCCACATAGCATTTTCTACGCCCCACAACTACGGCTACACAACTCCGATATGCTCAAGCAAGGCATGGCACGGAAGAGGGCAAGAAGCACTACTACAAACAACTAACAACACTAGCATGGCATCAAGGAACACTAGGGAAAGAAGTCACAAAATGGCTTCCCACACACTATTTCAGACTTAGTGAAAATAGCACTTCATCAAAGTGCAGTTTTCGATCTGAAGCTATATTGACAGCAGCAAAACCTATAGCTACAGGACTCCAAATGGCATGAAAATTTACAGCATGCTAGAGAAACACAAGGGGTACAACTAACTCCATTGGACCAACCTCAAAAGAGCTACAGATCACAAGATGCAAGCAAGACAAGACAGCAACAAAATATAACAGATTCCAGACTTAGAAATATATCAGCACGTCTAAAACAGCACTATTTCTAGCAACTTGAGAGCAAGCAAAACACATCTAAACTTGCATTTCTATTGCAACTAAAAATACCAGGGGCTAAACAAGACATCCAAGATCAACTCACTAGTTGACAACTAATTCAACCGAGGCACGGAATAAATCCTACGAATTAATCAAAAGGGCAACATAGCAAAATATCTCGCGAACAAACTTACTCAAAAGCTAAAACTAATTGCACAGAAAAATCCATAGGATTTTTCTACCCCGGAAACATATAAAATATGTGGGGTTTGCAACACAAAATAATGCCGCACCTAAATGCGAGAAAAATAACCTATACGCGGAAAATAATCTAGCGGCAAATCCCTACGCGCAAAATACAAATGACCGCTCTAAAATACGTGGCAAAGGTGTCCTTAAAACACGTGCATTTATCTACGGTGTTCGAACAAACCGGACACGCACGAGAATTAAAACGGGATAAAAGATACTAGGACAGCACGCTAAACTAGGCATTAAGCACGCTAAACCAAATCAAACAAATATGCATGTTTTAAATTCGTACTCTACGCGCAAAACTACCACAAAACCATATACTACACGCCTCAAACTGACTAACGGTTTAAAAGTTACGGGGGTTCCTATATATCTATATTTTCCTGAAATGACTAAGTCGAAAACTATAAGGTAAAACCTATTGGGCCGAAACTACGCAGGGCATGAGTGCAATATACTAACAAGTGCCTAGGGCGCGAAATAAAGAGGCTCGGGGGGGGGGGGGGGAGGGTCTCACCTCGGGCTGCCTGGAGCTGGCAGGCCGGCTGGGGGAGTCGGTGGGCCGAGGGGCGCGCGGGCGACTGGGCCGGGAGGAGCCGCGGCGCTGGCCAGGGATGAGCGAACTGGGCCGGGAGGTCAACGCAGGGAGGCCCAGGAGGGGTCGCGGAGGCCCAGGCGGGGGCTCTGGCGAACTGGCGTCGTCCTCCTCGCTCCCCTCCCTGCCCGTGGGCACGGGAACCGGCGGCGCTGGCGCAAGGCCGCGATGGCGGCGAGGCTGCCCTGGACCCGGCGGATCCGATCCCCAGGGACCCGCTCCCGGCGGAGGAGGAGGCGAGCACCGGCGGGTAGGGCGGGCTCCGGCGACGAGGAAGCTGCGGCTGTGCAGGATCTGGCGTGAAGGGCAGAACGGGGCGGCGCACCGGCTTCCACACGCGCGGTCAACGGGACGCTCCGGCGGCCACGGCGCGACGACAAAGCCAGAGAAGACGACGGCGCGCTGACGTGCAGGCAGCAGCGACGGGGAAGGCGCGGGAGGCGGCCTTGGCGCTGCCATGGAGGGGCTCCGACGGGAGCAGGGGGCTGCGGCGGCGGGATCCGGGCCCGGGCGGGCCTCGGATGGGCTCGGCGGGCCCACGGCGGCTGGGGCTGGTGGGGCACGGAAAACGAGGCAACCGCTAGGGTTTGCTGTCCAATTAATGGGAGGGATCTATATATAGACAAACCGGGGGCTAGGGTTATCCGAATTCGGCCCCGTTTTCGCGCACGCGATCGGAATCGTACAAACTCGAGCGCGGGGTCGGCTAGGTGAACGTGTAGAGTAGGCTAGCTGGGGGAGAGAGGGAAACGGTGCGGCGCGGCAACGCGATTTTAAAACACCGATAAACGTCCGACGATAAACCGAATACGGTGCCGCTACGGTCGACCGTTCGGGTACCAGACGGTCTCCGATCGTGACGAAATTCGACAGGCGGCCTGGCTATAACTAATCACGACAGCATGCCAAGTTTCACCTCGATCAGAGAAAGTTTTATGCACACTTTAATAACAGAGTTACGACGGTGTCGCGGGCGCGTGCGTGTGCGGTCAGGCTCAGAACGAACAACGACGAACGCAAAGAGAAGCGACAACTAATAACGGATGCAACGTTTGAAAACGGGCGACAACGGAGACGCCGATGCAATGCAGATGATGCGCATGATGCGATGATGATGCAACAAATAAAATAGGCACACGACGAAAACGGAAGGAAGGGGGAATCTTCTGGAACGTCGGCACCGGGCTGTCACACCGAAGGTCTATGGTGAACTACTCACGCATCATCGGAGAGGTCATGGTGTTGATGAAGAAGCCCTCCGTATCCGAATCCCCCCTCCGGCAGGGCACCATAACGTGCCCCAGATGGGATCTTGCGGAGACAGAAGCTTGCGGCGGCGGAAAAGTATTTTCGTGGATCTCTCAATTTTTTTAGGGATTTTGGGGAATTTATATGCGAAGGAGCTAGGGCAGGGGAGGCCCAGGGAGCCCACAAGCCTGGGAGGCACGACCCCCTGGCCGCGCCATGGGGGCTTGTGGCCTCCCCC
The DNA here is from genome assembly GCF_904849725.1 of Hordeum vulgare subsp. vulgare. Lineage (NCBI taxonomy): Eukaryota > Viridiplantae > Streptophyta > Magnoliopsida > Poales > Poaceae > Hordeum > Hordeum vulgare. Next base: position 545,795,658 of record NC_058520.1, read on the forward strand.
GGGACTCCCTGCCTTGGTTCCCAAGCTTTCTGCGTATCTTCTGTTTCGGAAAAAATCTTTTTGGAAGTTTTATTCCGTTTGGACTCCGTTTAAAATCCTCCTGTGAAAAGGGTCAAAAACACGGAAAAAACAGGAACTGGCTCTTGGCACTGAGTTAATAAGTTAGTCCCAAAAAAGATATAAAAGGCATACAAAACATCCAAAGTTTGATAAGATAATAGCATGAAACCTTAAAAAATTATAGATACGTTGGAGACATATCAATGCCCATATGAGTTTGATAATTATATTATAAAGCAAGATCATTTCAACTCCTATGTCATGAAAAAACCAAAACTCTGATATGATTGCTCGCTTAAGTGACTTATTATTTAGAATCACCAATGATGTAAGAGGTGTAGGAAAACATGCTTCTATGGTTTAAACCCAACTAGAACAAGTTGCTAAGTCTCAAAGTGAGTTACTTTATGAAATGACTAATAATATGAATGGTCATGCTTATAGATTAATGCTTCATCTCGCAAATGTGTTGGTTTCCCTCCAAGCTTAAAGGGTGATGTAGCACAACGACGACAACTATTTCCCTCGGTTAAGATACCAAGGTATCAATGTAGTAGGAAGATCCACAAGACTATGTAAGCAGCACCTGCACACAAATAGCAAATCCTCCCAAACCAACACGTGGAGGGGTTGTCAATCCTTAATGGGTAAAGTAAGGATAGATTGATAGATGCAAATAAGAGTGATAGCAAATAGAATGCAACAAGATATTTTTGGTTTTTTTGATAATATAGATCTGGAAAAGAGAGAGAAAATAAAGTAGAAATGCAAATAGCAAAGTGATATTGCAAATAGATGATGTGAAGTAGACCCGAGGGCCGTAGGTTTCACTAGTGGCTTCTCTCGAGAAATAGCAAACGGTGGGTAGACAAATTACTATTGGGCAATTGATAGAAGAGTAAATAATTATGACGATATTCAAGACAATGATCATGTATATAGGCATCACGTCCAAGATAACTAGACCGACTTCTCCATGTATCTACTTCTATTACTCCACACATCGACCGCTATCTAGCATGCATGTAGTGTATTGAGTTCATGGAGAAACGAAGTAATGCCCTAAGAACGATGACATGATGTAGACAAGATATATTCATGTAGGAATATACCCCATCATTTTATCCTTGATAGCAATGATACGTGTGTGTCATGTCTCTTTCTGTCACTGAGATTGAGCACCGCAAGATCGAACCCATCACAAAGCACCTCTTCCAATTGCAAGATAAAAGATCAAGTTGGCCAGACAAAAACCAAATATCGGAGAATAAATACGAGGCTATAATAATCAAGCATGAATATGTTTTCATCGATCTGTTCATAAACTCACAATTCACCGGATCCCAACAAACACAACGCAAAAGAAAGAGTTACATCATATGGATCTCCAAGAGGCCATTGTATTGGGAAACAAAACGAGAGAGAAAGCCATCTAGCCACTGTATACGGAACAGTAGGTCTGATATGAACTACTCATGCATCATCGCAGGAGCACCAATGAGGATGGTGAACCCCTCCGTGATCGCGTTCCTCCCCAGAACGAGCTCTAGATTGGATTTCCTGGCTTTGGAACTTGTGGCGGCTCAAATGATTTTTCGTTGACTCCTCTAGGGTTTTATGGATATTGGGGTATTTATAGAGCTCACAGGTGGTGGAGAAGGTTCTCGAGGGTCCCACTAGACACGAGGCCACGCCAGGGGCCTCACGAGTGCCCTAATGTCTAGTGCCCCCTGGGCCTCATCTGCTACTCATTCTTGGTTCCAAAGTTTCCTTGTGGTCCAAAACAATCTTTGTAAAGTTTCGTGGAAATTGGACCTCGTATGATATGGATTTTCTACGAAGGAAAAAATAGCAAAAAACAACAAGTGACACTAGGCATTATGTCAATAGGTTAGTCCCAAAAAATTATATAAAGTTTCTATAAAATGATCATAAAACATCCAAGAATGATAATATAACAGCATGGAACAATAAAAAATTATAGATACATTGGAGATGTATCAAGTAATGACTAGAGGAGGAACAATGACTCAAGAGCCACTATATCGAGAAGGTCATCCTAAAAGAACTGAACAAGATTCACAAAGAATTAATATTGATGCACCTAGTCCTTCTAGAAATAAAAATAAAAATAAAAATGATAGGACCTTACATACTTCTAGTGAACCTGAAGTAGAAATACCTTCTGCTAATGCTAATGATATCTCTATCTCTAATGCTAAAACTCAATCTAGTAGTGAGCCTTCACCTAGTGACAATGAAAATGTTAATGATGACGCTCATGTAGATGCTCAACCTGTTGGGGAACGTCGCATGGGAAACAAAAAAATTCCTACGCGCACGAAGACCTATCATGGTGATGTCCATCTACGAGAGGGAATGTGTGATCTACGTACCCTTGTAGACCGTAGAGCAGAAGCGTTAGTGAACGCGGTTGATGTAGTGGAACATCCTCACGTCCCTCGATCCGCCCCGTGAACCGTCCCGCGATCAGTCCCACGATCTAGTGCTGAACGGACGGCACCTCCGCGTTCAGCACACGTACAACTCGACGATGATCTCGGCCTTCTTGATCCAGCAAGAGAGACGGAGAGGTAGAAGAGTTCTCCGGCAGAGTGACGGCACTCCGGAGGTTGGTGATGATCTCGTCTCAGCAGGGCTCCGCCCGAGCTCCGCAGAAACGCGATCTAGAGGAAAAACCGTGGAGGTATGTGGTCGGGCTGCCGTGGAAAAGTCGTCTCAAATCAGCCCTAAAACCTCCGTATATATAGGGGGAAGAGGGGAAGCCTTGCCTTGGGGTCCAAGGACCCCTAAGGGCTTCGGCCGAGCCAAGGGGGGCAGCCCTCCCCTTCCAAACCGAGTCCAATTAGGTTTGGAAGGAGGAGTCCTTCCCCCTTTTCCCACCTCCGCTTTTTTTCTCTTTGATTTTCTTCCTATGGCGCATAGGGCCTTCTTGGGCTATCCCACCAGCCCACTAAGGGCTGGTGCGCCACCCCCAAGGCCTATGGGCTTCCCCGGGGTGGGTTGCCCCCCCCCCCGGTGAACTCCCGGAACCCATTCGTCATTCCCGGTACATTCCCGGTAAGTCCGAAAACCTTCCGGTAATCAAACGAGGTCATCCTATATATCAATCTTCGTTTCCGGACCATTCCAGAAACCCTGGTGACGTCCGTGATCTCATCCGGGACTCCGAACAACATTCGGTAACCAACCATATAACTCAAATACGCATAAAACAACGTCGAACCTTAATTGTGCAGACCCTGCGGGTTCGAGAACTATGTAGACATGACCCGAGAGACCCCTCGGTCAATATCCAATAGCAGGACCTGGATGCCCATATTGGATCCTACATATTCTACGAAGATCTTATCGTTTGAACCTCAGTGCCAAGGATTCATATAATCCCGTATGTCATTCCCTTTGTCCTTCGATATGTTACTTGCCCGAGATTCGATCGTCAGTATCCGTATACCTATTTCAATCTCGTTTACCGGCAAGTCTCTTTACTCGTTCCGTAATACAAGATCCCGCAACTTACACTAAGTCACATTGCTTGCAAGGCTTGTGTGTGATGTTGTATTACCGAGTGGGCCCCGAGATACCTCTCCGTCACACGGAGTGACAAATCCCAGTCTCGATCCATACTAACTCAACGAACACCTTTGGAGATACCTATAGAGCATCTTTATAGTCACCCACTTACGTTGCGACGTTTGATACACACAAAGTATTCCTCCGGTGTTAGTGAGTTATATGATCTCATGGTCATAGGAACAAATACTTGACACGCAGAAAACAGTAACAACAAAATGACACGATCAACATGCTACGTCTATTAGTTTGGGTCTAGTCCATCACGTGATTCTCCTAATGACGTGATCCAGTTATCAAGCAACAACACCTTATTCATAATAAGAAGAGCCTGACTATCTGTGATCAACTGGCTAGCCAACTAGAGGCTTGCTAGGGACAGTGTTTTGTCTATGTATCCACACATGTACATAAGTCTTCATTCAATACAATTATAGCATGGATAATAAACGATTATCTTGATACACGAATTATAATAATAACTATATTTATTATTGCCTCTAGGGCATAATTCCAACAGTCTCCCACTTGCACTAGAGTCAATAATCTAGCTCTCACATCATCATGCGAATTACATTATAATAAATCTAACACCCATACAGTTCTGGTGTTGATCATGCTTTTCCCGTGGAAGAGGTTTAGTCAGCGGGTCTGCTACATTCAGATCCGTGTGCACTTTGCATATATTTACGTCCTCCCCTTCGACGTAGTCGCGGATGAGGTTGAAGCGTCGTTTGATGTGTCTGGACTTCTTGTGAAACCGTGGTTCCTTTGCTAAGGCAATGGCACCCGTGTTGTCACAGAACAAGGTTATTGGATTCAGTGCGCTTGGCACCATTCCAAGATCCGTCATGAACTGCTTCATCTAGACACCCTCCTTAGCCGCCTCCGAGGCAGCCATGTACTCCGCTTCACATGTAGAATCTGCTACGACGCTTTGCTTGGAACTGCACCAGCTTACCGCACCCCCATTAAGAATAAATACGTATCCGGTTTGCGACTTAGAGTCGTCCGGATCTGTGTCAAAGCTTGCATCGACGTAACCTTTTACGGCGAGCTCTTCGTCACCTCCATACACGAGAAACATCTCCTTAGTCCTTTTGAGGTACTTCAGGATATTCTTGACCGCCGTCCAGTGATCCACTCCTGGATTACTCTGGAACCTACCTGCCATACTTATGGCCAGGATAACGTCCGGTCTAGTGCACAGCATTGCATACATGATAGAACCTATGGCTGAAGCATAGGGGACGGAGCGCATATGCTCTCTATCCTCATCAGTTGCTGGGCACTGAGTCTTACTCAATCTCGTACCTTGTAAAACTGGCAAGAACCCTTTCTTGGACTGTTCCATTTTGAACCTCTTCAAAACTTTATCAAGGTATGTGCTTTGTGAAAGTCCTATCAGGCGTTTTGATCTATCCCTGTAGATCTTAATGCCTAGAATGTAAGCAGCTTCTCCTAGGTCCTTCATAGAGAAACTTTTATTCAAGTAATCCTTTATGCTCTCCAAAAACTCTACGTTGTTTCCTACCAGCAATATGTAATCCACAACGAGCAATATGTAATCCACATATAATATTAGAAACGCCACAGAGCTCCCACTCACTTTCTTGTAAATACAAGATTCTCCAACCACTTGTATAAACCCAAATGCTTTGATCACCTCATCAAAGCGTTTGTTCCAACTCCGAGATGCTTGCACCAGTCCATAAATGGATCGCTGGAGCTTGCACACCTTGTTAGCATTCTTAGGATCGACAAAACCTTCGGGTTGCATCATATACAACTCTTCCTTAAGGAAACCGTTAAGGAACGCCGTTTTGACATCCATCTGCCAGATTTCATAATCGAAAAATGCAGCTATTGCTAACATGATTCTGATGGACTTAATCATCGCTATGGGTGAGAATGTCTCATCGTAGTCAACTCCTTGAACTTGTGAAAAACCCTTTGCCTCAAGTCGAGCTTTATAAACGGTCACATTGTCATCAGCGTCCGTCTTCCTCTTAAAGATCCATTTGTTCTGAATAGCCTTGCGGCCCTCAGGCAGTACTTCCAAAGTCCACACTTTGTTCTCATACATGGATCCTATCTCGGACTTCATGGCTTCTAGCCATTTGTTGGAATCTAGGCCCACCATTGCTTCTTCATAATTTGCAGGTTCATTGTTGTTCAACAACATGATTGATAAGACGGGATTACCGTACCACTCTGGAGCAGCACGTGGCCTCGTCGACCTGCGTGGTTCGACAGAAACTTGAACCGGAGTTTCATGATCATCATCATTAACTTCCTCCTCAACCGGCGTCGCAACGACAGAGGTTTCCCCTTGCCCTGCGCCACCATCCAGAGGGATGAGAGGTTCGACAACCTCGTCAAGTTCTATCTTCCTCCCACTCAATTCTCTCGAGAGAAACTCCTTCTCGAGAAAAGCTCCGTTTTTAGCAACAAACACTTTGCCCTCGGATTTGAGATAGAAGGTGTACCCAACTGTCTCTTTTGGGTAACCTATGAAGATGCACTTTTCCGCTTTGGGTTCCAGCTTTTCAGGCTGAAGCTTTTTGACATAAGCATCACATCCTCAAACTTTAAGAAATGACAACTTTGGCCTTTTGCCATACCACAGTTCGTATGGTGTCGTCTCAACGGATTTTGATGGTGCCCTATTTAAAGTGAATGCAGCTGTTTCTAATGCATAGCCCCAAAACGATAACGGCAAATCGGTAAGAGACATCATAGATCGCACCATCTCTAATAAAGTACGATTACGACGTTCGGACACACCATTACGCTGTGGTGTTCCAGGCGGTGTCAACTGTGAAACAATTCCACATTGTCTTAAGTGAGCACCAAACTCGAAACTCAGATATTCACCCCCACGATCAGACCGTAGGAACTTGATCTTCTTGTTACGATGATTTTCAACTTCACTCTGAAATTGCTTGAACTTTTCAAATGTTTCAGACTTGTGCTTCATTAAGTAGACATAACCATATCTACTCAAATCGTCAGTGAAGGTGAGAAAATAACGACATCCGCCGCGTGCCTCTACGCTCATCAGACCACACACATCGGTATGTATGATTTCCAACAAGTCACTTGCACGCTCCATTGTTCCGGAGAACGGAGTTTTAGTCATCTTGCCCATGAGGCATGGTTCGCACATGTCAAGTGAATCAAAGTCAAGTGACTCCAAAAGTCCATCGGCATGGAGTTTCTTCATGCGCTTTACACCAATATGACCTAAGCGGCACTGCCACAAAAATATGGCGTTATCATTGTTAACTCTAACTCTTTTGGTCTCAGTGTTATGTATGTGTGTATCACTATCAAGATTCAGTATGAACAATCCTCTCACATTGGGTGCATGACCATAAAAGATGTTACTCATAGAAATAGAACAACCATTATTCTCTGACTTAAAAGAGTAACCGTCTCGCAATAAACAAGATCCAGATATAATGTTCATGCTCAGCGCAGGCACTAAATAACAATGATTCAAGTTCATAACTAATCCTGATGGTAACTAAAGTGAAACTGTGCCGACGGCGATTGCATCAACCTTGGAACCATTTCCTACGCGCATTGTCACTTCATCTTTCGCCAGCCTTCGTCTATTCCGCAGTTCCTGTTTCAAGTTGCAAATATGAGCAACAGAACCGATATCGAATACCCAGGCACTACTATGAGAGCCGGTTAAGTACACATCAATAACATGTATATCGAATATACCTGATTTTTCTTTGGCCGCCTTCTTATCAGCCAGATACTTGGGGCAATTGCGCTTCCAGTGACCCATACCCTTGCAATAGTAACACTCTGTTTCAGGCTTAGGTCCAGCTTTGGGTTTCTTCGTTGGATTGGCAACAGGCTTGCCGCTCTTCTTTGATTTACCCTTCTTGCCTTTGCCGTTTCTCTTGAAACTAGTGGTCTTATTCACCATCAACACTTGATGTTCTTTACGGAGTTCAGACTCTGCGACCTTCAGCATCGCAAACAACTCGCCGGGTGACTTGTTCATCCCTTGCATGTTGTAGTTCAACACAAAGCCTTTATAGCTTGGCGGCAGTGATTGAAGGATTCTGTCAGTGATAGCCTCTTGCGGGAGTTCAATCCCCAGCTCATCTAGACGGTTTGAGTACCCAGACATTTTGAGCACATGTTCACTGACAGACAAATTCTCCTCCATCTTGCAAGCATAGAATTTATCGGAGGTCTCATACCTCTCGATCCGGGCATTCTTCTGAAAGATAAACTTCAACTCCTGGAACATCTCAAATGCTCCATGACGCTCAAAGCGATGTTGAAGTCCCGGTTCTAAGCCATACAAGACTGCACATTGAACTACTGAGTACTCCTCCTTACGTGCTAACCAAGCGTTCTTAACATCCTGATCAGCCGTAGCGGGTGGTTCATCTCCTAGCGCAGCATTAAGGACATAATCCTTCTTCCCAGCTTGTAATATTAGCTTAAGATTACGAGCCCAGTCTACAAAGTTGCTTCCATCATCTTTCAACTTAGCTTTCTCTAGGAACGTATTAAAATTTAGGGTGACTGTCGCGTGAGCCATGATCTACAACACAAATATATTCAAAGTGGACTTAGACTATGTTCAAGATAATTAGAGTTTAACTTAATCAAATTAATCGCTAAACTCCCACTGAAAAAATACATCTCTCTAGTCATTTGAGTGGTTCATGATCCACTTACACTAGCTCAAGTCCGATCATCATGTGAGTTGAGCATAGTTTCAGTGGTAAGCATCCCCATGCTAATCATATCATCTATATGATTCATGATCGACCTTTCGGTCTCATGTGTTCCGAGGTCATGTCTGCACATGCTAGGCTCGTCAAGCTTAACCCTGAGTGTTCCGCGTGCGCAACTGTTTTGCACCCGTTGTATGTGAACGTTGAGTCTATCACACCCGATCATCACGTGGTGTCTCGAAACGACGAACTGTAGCAACGGTGCACAGTCGGGGAGAACACAATTTCGTCTTGAAATTTTAGTGAGAGATCACCTCATAATGCTACTGTCATTCTAAGCAAAATAAGGTGCATAAAAGGATTAACATCACATGCAATTCATAAGTGACATGATATGGCCATCATCACGTGCTCCTTGATCTCCATCACCAAAGCACCGGCATGATCTTCTTGTCACCGGCGCCTCACCATGATCTCCATCAACGTGTCGCCATCGGGGTTGTCGTGCTACTCATGCTATTACTACTAAAGCTACATCCTAGCAAAATAGTAAACGCATCTGCAAGCACAAACATTAGTATAAAGACAACCCTATGGCTCTTGCCGGTTGTCGTACCATCGACGTGCAAGTCGATATTATCTATTACAACATGATCATTTCATACATCCAATATATCACATCACAACGTTGGCCATATCACATCACAAGCATACCCTGCAAAAACAAGTTAGACGTCCTCTAATTTTGTTGTTGCATGTTTTACGTGGTGACCATGGGTATCTAGTAGGATCGCATCTTACTTACGCAAACACCACAACGGAGATATATGAGTTGCTATTTAACCTCATCCAAGGACCTCCTCGGTCAAATCCGATTCAACTAAAGTTGGAGAAACTGACACCCGCCAGTCATCTTTGAGCAACAGAGTTACTCGTAGCGATGAAACCAGTCTCTCGCAAGCGTACGAGTAATGTCGGTCCGAGCCGCTTCGATCCAACAATACCGCGGAACCAAGAAAAGACTAAGGAGGGCAGCAAAACGCACATCACCGCCCACAAAAACTTTTGTGTTCTACTCGAGAAGACATCTACGCATGAACCTAGCTCATGATGCCACTGTTGGGGAACGTCGCATGGGAATCAAAAATTTTCCTACGCGCGCGAAGACCTATCATGGTGATGTCCATCTACGAGAGGGGATGTGTGATCTACGTACCCTTGTAGACCGTACAGCAGAAGCGTTAGTGAACGCGGTTGATGTAGTGGAACGTCCTCACGTCCCTCGATCCGCCCCACGAACCGTCCCGCCATCAGTCCCACTATCTAGTGTCGAACGGACGGCACCTCCGCGTTCAGCACACGTACAGCTCGACGAGGATCTCGGCCTTCTTGATCCAGCAAGAGAGACGAAGAGGTAGAAGAGTTCTCCGGCAGCGTGACGGCGCTCCGGAGGTTGGTGATGATCTCGTCTCAGCACGGCTCCGCCCGAGCTCCGCAGAAACGCGATCTAGAGGAAAAACCGTGGAGGTATGTGGTCGGGCTGACGTGGAAAAGTCGTCTCAAATCAGCCCTAAAACCTCCGTATATATAGGGGGAAGAGGGGAAGCCTTGCCTTGGGGTCCAAGGACCCCTAAGGGCTTCGGCCGAGCCAAGGGGGGCAGCCCTCCCCTTCCAAACCGAGTCCAACTAGGTTTGGAAGGAGGAGTCCTTCCCCCTTTTCCCACCTCCTCTTTTTTTTCTCTTTGATTTTCTTCCTATGGCGCATAGGGCCTTCTTGGGCTGTCCCACCAGCCCACTAAGGGCTGGTGCGCCACCCCCAAGGCCTATGGGCTTCCCCGGGGTGGGTAGCCCCCCCCCCCGTGAACTCCCGGAACCCATTCGTCATTCCCGGTACATTCCCGGTAACTCCGAAAACCTTCCGGTAATCAAACGAGGTCATCCTATATATCAATCTTCGTTTCCGGACCATTCCGGAAACCCTCGTGATGTGCGTGATCTCATCCGGGACTCTGAACAACATTCGGTAACCAACCATATAACTCAAATACGCATAAAACAACGTCGAACCTTAAGTGTGCAGACCCTGCGGGCTCGAGAACTATGTAGACATGACCCAAGAGACTCCTGGGTCAATATGCAATAGCGGGACCTGGATGCCCATATTGGATCCTACATATTCTACGAAGATCTTATCGTTTGAACCTCGGTGCCAAGGATTCATATAATCCCGTATGTCATTCCCTTTGTCCTTCGGTATGTTACTTGCCCGAGATTCGATCGTCAGTATCCGTATACCTATTTCAATCTCGTTTACCGGCAAGTCTCTTTACTCGTTCCGTAATACAAGATCCCGCAACTTACACTAAGTCACATTGCTTGCAAGGCTTGTGTGTGATGTTGTATTACCGAGTGGGCCCCGAGATACCTCTCCGTCACACGGAGTGACAAATCCCAGTCTCGATCCATACTAACTCAACGAACACCTTTGGAGATACCTGTAGAGCATCTTTATAGTCACCCAGTTACGTTGCGACGTTTGATACACACAAAGTATTCCTCCGGTGTTAGTGAGTTATATGATCTCATGGTCATAGGAACAAATACTTGACACGCAGAAAACAGTAACAACAAAATGACACGATCAACATGCTACGTCTATTAGTTTGGGTCTAGTCCATCACGTGATTCTCCTAATGACGTGATCCAGTTATCAAGCAACAACACCTTGTTCATAATCAGAAGACCCTGACTATCTTTGATCAACTGGCTAGCCAACTAGAGGCTTGCTAGGGACAGTGTTTTGTCTATGTATCCACACATGTACATAAGTCTTCATTCAATACAATTATAGCATGGATAATAAACGATTATCTTGATACAGGAATTATAATAATAACTATATTTATTATTGCCTCTAGGGTATAATTCCAACACAACCTCACATTGATAAAGAACCAGATAATGATGTTGAGATAGAACCTACTGTTGATCTTGATAACCCACAACCTAAGAAATAAATGTTATGATAAAGAGATTTTGTTGCTAGAAGCATGGTAAATAAAGAGACCATGGGTTCAAAAACCCATGCCTTATCCACCTAAACCAACTAAGAAAAAATATGATGAAGAATTTGAACGCTTTGCTGAAATGCTTAGGCCAGTCTTTCTGCGTACTCGTTTGACTGATCTTTGAAAGATGGCCCCTTATGCTAAGTACATGAAAGACATCGTCACTAATAAAATAAAAATACCTAAAGCTGAAATATCCACCATGCTAGCTAATTGTACTTTTAAGGATGGTGTACGTAAAAAACTAGGAGATCCAGGAATACCAACTATACCATGCTTCATGTGATTTAAGAGTTGGTGTTAATGTTATGCCTTTCTCTTTATACAAAAGACTTGACTTGAATAAACTCACACCTACTGAAATTTCATTCCAAATGGCTGACAAATCAACTACCATACCTATCGGTATTCATGAGGATGTGGTCGTTGTTGTTGCAAATGTTACTATCTTGACAGACTTTGTTATAGCTAATATGCCTGAGGACGACAACATTTCGATTATCCTTGGTAGACCTTTCTTAAATACTATAGGGGGTGTTATTGATTGCAAAAAAAGCAAGGTCACTTTTCATGTCAATGGTAAAGAACATACGATGCATTTCCCAAGGAAAAAATTCAAGTAAATCGTGTTAATGTTATTGAAAAATCTCCAACTACCACCAATGAAAGTTTTCAACTACCTCTACCTACATCCCAAAATAAATATGAGATACTTAATGTCGGGGATTTGCACATCCCCATTGCGGTAACTTAGTGTTTTATGAAAATTCTTCGGGATCATGCTAATTGGAAGTGGTTGTTAATAAGAATTGATCAACCTTATTAGTGAATCATTTTCAAGAGGCGTGATGTCGATGAATTCAGTAGACACAACTCTTTGTATCCATTTTACTTTTCTTGATATTTTTATTTTAAAGCAATAAATATCATGATTATCCTCTTTTATCATTTTTCCGTGCAATAAAAAGTGCCCAAAAATAAAAGTTCTCCAAATCGCTTGAAATTTTTACACATTTTCCCCTGAATATTTGAGAATACCTAGCACTAAAAACATTGCACGGGGGTGTCCTAGGTGGCCACTAGACACAGGGCACGTCAGGCCTCCCTCGCACGGCGAGGTGTCTAGTGGGCCCCTCGGGGATCCCCTCACTTAATCCTTGAGCTCACTTCGTCACTCACCTTGACAAAAAAAATTATCCTCGTAGCTCTCTCTCTCTCCTGTTCTTGCTCTCAAACCCGTGGATTTCGATATCTTTGTTTGAAACTCCATTTTGGGGGATTGCCCCTTGGTATGTAACTCCCCCACTCCTCCAATTATTTTTTGTTGTAGATGAGCTTGCATGTTGAATTCTTCAATTTCCAAGTAGTTTGAGTGCGTGTTTTGGGCTCTAGGCATCCCTATGAGTAGTTCCCACCATTTTGGTGAAGTTTTGTTAACTTTAGTTTGTGACCCAAAAAAATTCAAAAATTTGTTCTTGGAAAAATGAACTTCTTCAAGAGGAGTTTATCCAAGAATAATGCCAAGGGAGTTCTTTGTGAATCATCTGCCGCTGGACTCTTCACCTCGTGCTTGACGAAGGTCCGACCGTGCGAATGGCCACACACTCCTTTCATGGAACAAGCCGAATTCCACCGTGAGTTTGCGCAATTCATGGCGAATGCTGGGTTGACCAACTTCACTGCAGATGAGTGTGACCAATACCATACCCTCACTAATTCCTTTGTTCAAAATTTCTATTTTCTAAATAGGCATGATCCACCTTCAGTGCAGTTTAAACTATATACTCCCTCCGTTTCAAAATATAAGACCTTTTAGGGATTTCACTATAAGACTACATACGGAGCAAAATGAGTGAATCTATACTCTAAAATATGTCTATGTACATCTGTATGTGGTTTATAGTGCAATCTCTAAAAGGTCTTATATTTAGGAACAGAGGGAGTATATGTGAAACCCGCCAAATACCGCTTACCGAATTCTATGAGATATGTTTAATTCCCTCTCACGGGGAGTTAAGAGAACCCAAGCTGACTGAGTTTGAGGATTTCTTTCTCACCTTAACAGTCTGTGAGCAAGAGGTGTGTCGAAAGCCACAACCCCGAGCCTGTAGTTTCCTTAATTGTACTACTTTGCTTTATTTATGATGAAGTGTTTAACTGCTAGGGGGTAGGGTAGTATCCTTAGCGCTCCTGACCTTGCCATTTTGCGTCGAACACTCCATAATGATCACACCTTTAATTTGGGAGTAATTATTGCTCGACGTTTACACAATAATAGATCTAAGGGTAAAATCCATGGTGGTATTTATGCCACTTGCTTAGCAAAACTCTTTAACATCTCTTTTCGTCATGATGACTGTCTTTTACCACAAGCTTATCTAGATCGCCAGTCTATGGTTGATCACCAATTTATTGACACTGATGATTCCTTGGATAACCTTTCGTATAACTTAGTTTTTAGTGAGGTTACCCAAGATATTATCCCGTTGCCTCCACCTGCTTTGTTTGATTCTATTGCCAGGAACGGATACATGATCATGCGTGAGCACATTATTGCCTATCGGAACGCCGAGGAAGCAGCCGAGCAGGAGCCCCATGAGTGGAACTCTCTGGTGCCGTCGCCCAAACACTTCGAAATGAGGTCGGACGGCTACTACAGATGGTGATTGCCAAGCTAGGCCAAAAGCCTAAGCTTGGGGGAGTACGTGTTCCCACCAGCTTTACATCCATGCTTACACATTCTAGTTGTCGATGTTCACACTCTTGCATTGTAATATCCTTGTTAGATTTAGTTTTCATGCTTCTTCTTGTGTGTTTGAAAAACTTGCAAAAAACCCAAAATGATTTCTCTTTTCCTCTTTTACTTGTTGGGAGCTTTCCCGTGTAAATAGTTTTTCTCGTTTTGGTTTTTTCTTCTTTAATCTGCTTTCTTCTTGAAAAACTAAAAACATAAAAAATATTTTAGTGTGTTTCTCTGAATTTATTTCCCCTTCTTTGAGTTATAACCAAGGGGAAGACCACGATGAAAATATTGAGTGGCTCTCGTATGCATTGTTATTGATCTAGTAAAGAGCCCATATTACATTGTCTTCTCCTTTTGAATGAAATGCTGCAAATTCTAGCTTAGTCCATGGTACTCTTGTACTATTATTATTTTTATATCGTTCGGTCGTGCAAGTGAAAAGCAATAATGACAATATTTGATGAAGTGAATGCGACAGAGAAAAATGGGTATGAACTCAACTTGTTTTTGTTTCTGCAAATATATTTAGACCAATATCCATGACTCAGCGTATTATGACCAAACATGTTTGCAATGGAAATTAGAGATTATAGTTGTCCATGCCATGCTTAAGTAGCTAGGAGTGGATGATGTTTTATCTTGGATGTCAACATGCATTAAAATGGTTGTGATGTAGTATGATGATATGGTATCCTCCTATGAATGTTCGAGTGGCTTGACGTGGCACATGTTTACGCATGTAGTTGAATCAAAACCAACATAGCCTCCACGATATTTATATTCATGGTGTTTATATCCTACTCATGCTAGTATGCAACGATGATTATTCATAAAGCATGTTCATGATTGTCTTTTGTTCTCTAGCTGATCGCTTCCCAACCTATTTGTTAGCCTTCACCGGTACTAACCAATATACAGTTTGTGCATCAAAATCCTTGAAACAAAGTTATTCCATATGAGTCCACCATACCTACCTATGTATGGTATTACCCTGTCATTCCAAGTAAATTTCCATGTGCCACCTCTAATATTTCAAATAAACTTTCGTTTTGTGTGCCTGGACCGCTCATGGAGCAAGAGAGGGCGGTCAGTATCTTCCATGCTAAGCGAGTTATTCTCACGATGATTGTTTATTCACTCGTCCCTACACAAGAGAGGCTGGTAAAAAGGGACTCCCAATCCAGAATCATAAATCGCAAATAATTAAACAAAACCCCCCTGTATTATTATTGATATGGAAGGCACCCGTGGATTTGGCTAGTCGTGGAGTGTGTTTGTTGGTGGAGGGGGAATAAACCTTTACTTTTACCGTCTCGGAACCCCTGCTAATTTGTTTAGCATGGAAAATATCGATAACTCTTGGTCGTAACGTTGACACGAAGGGTGCACCTCCCAAAATAACTTATATCTTATTTTTGCTATGAGCTCTATCACCACTTCAAATCCGTGCTTCCCTTTGCGAAGGGACTTTCTCTTTACTTTCATGTTATTTTATTTTTTACTTTGAGTCATCACCTTCTCAAATAAGCACCACACCTAAGAACACTACTGTCATCCTCATGCTTTATGTCTAGTTAGTCGTTGTTTGCAGCATGACTAGATCTCTTTTACAATGAATTACAATGTCTAGTTGCTGCTTGAACTTTGGAGGTTCTCTCCATTTACGTTTTGCGGTCTCAGAAAGGGCTAGCGAGATACCATTATTGTCATATTATATCATGATTGTTTTGACAAAGTGTTGATGTTTAAGTTATCTTATTATTGCTCGCTAGTTGCTTATGCCAATAATATGAGATAATATAGTTTCTAAGGGTTATTGTTGATATGATTAGTCACCTCGACTAGGGATGATGATGCTCTCATCCGACAACATGAATCCAAACAAGAATACTCCACTAGCTCTCTTTATAATATCATCAATTTCAGAGGGGTCCAACATGTCTTTATTCCCTTTGTCTGGTCCATTGTGGATCCACCTAGGATAATTGTATAATAACAAACGTATGATCAAAGACAACCTAAAGAAGAGAGGAATTGAGAACCCGGCTAATATATATTTTGTACTCCCTCCATACCAAAATATAAGACGTTTCTGCAATTCAACTTGAACTACAAAATCCTCTTATATTTTGGTATAGGGGTATTACTAAATATGAAAGTATGTGTTACTCGTTCTTTAAATGTGTTGTTTCTCAACAACCATGAAAGCATATTGATGAGTTCTTTAAACTTTCATTATGATCAAATTTTATATATGTTGTCAAATATTGGTTAGCTAGCAAGACCCATGGTGCACCGAACTCTCTTTGCGCTTGTACTTGTGGTGCATTTGGAATAGTAGGAATGATCATGTGTTCAATAATGCTATTTGGCCCGATCTTAAACATATTTGGTGCATGATTTTGACCAACCGGAAGAAAAGGCCAATTTCATTAAAAGATCAAAACGTGAGGAAAATTGAAGCATTTTCTCAAATGCTCTGTGTTGTGCTCTAATCAGCCCCCCTCATCCTATGATGGAGGGGTAGTTCGTCCTGAAATTTGTAGTGCAGGTGCCCTCGACCAGACTCTTTTGGCCAAACTATCATTCTCTAGTGCTTTGGTGTGGGGAGGTGCATTTCCATGCCTCACCGCTATAAGACGCTCATTGTTGAGATCATAAACTAGTTACACTCAACCCATCACTCCATGGAGTTGGTGCACTCGCTCAATCGCTCTCCGCTGAAGAAATCCAAGTCTGGCACGAGCTCGGCGTGTGGACGCAAGCTCAAAACGGAGGCTCTTTGACTCTCTAAAGTGTAATAGTTTAGATAATCTTGTTTTCTAGAATAAAAGTCCGATCAAAAACATTATGTAGCACTTTACTTGTTAGCTTGTACTGGATCTTGTAGTTTTAATTCCCGAACCTTGTTACTCTAGTTTCATTTGATAATGGAACCGGTGGCCTCCCCGATGATCTAAAAAATAACTTCTTTATAGAAGTTAAACATTTATTTGTTTCTATCATTTTTGTGAATTCTTTATCAACATCTACAATAGTAAATCAATATTATACTAAAATCATCAACCAACATGATTGAATGGTTAAGAGGACAGTGATATCTTCAATCCACCAAAGTTAAATCCTAGATGTGACATTGGTGCTCGTATTTGTTAATCCTAGATGTGACATTGGTGCTCGTATTTGTTAATCCTAGATCTGACATTGGTGCTTGTATTTATTTAGATCTTCCGATGATGTACGTTCAGTGGAAGAAGATGTTCCTGCCAACTATGACATCGTTTGTGATCTCTTCGTTAATATCTTTTTGAAAATCTTGCCGCTCTTATTAAGACTCAAACAAAGTTGGGAATGTCATCGGCAACCACATCCAGAATACAATCTGGAGGGGATGCCAACCAAACCTTACACAGTTGTTCTCCTACTCCTATCTTAGCTAACTTATGCACGGCAACATTAGCGGAACGCCGAACCCAAGAAACCCGGGAATCAACGAACCCATGGAGCTGAGATTTTATGTCCTCTACCCATGAACCGGTAGCTGATAGATCCTTCGCTTGGTGATTGATCCTATGCACCAGAGACTGACAGTCCAGTTCTAGGTAGATCCTTTGAACCTGCATGGTAGCCGCAAATTCCAGAGCCCGCCGACAAGCCAAAATCTCCGCTGCTTCGGGGTCACCCATACGGGGAAAAAATGACATAAGCCTGCTATAAAGCCCCCCGTGTCGGTCCTGATCACGGCACCCCCTCCTCCTTTGCTTCCATGCCGATCTATAGCCCCGTCCGAGTTTACCTTCGTCCAGCCCACCTGCGGAGGGGACCATCGCTGTGTCTGCACTTGTTTAAGCACCAAAACTTTTGCCTCATGTACCTCCCTCCATTCTTGTATGTGGCCACACACCCGAGCTGGGATTTCACGTGGATCCTCAATCTTTCTCCCCTCCCTCGTCTCATTGCGTGCCAACCACAGAGCATATACGGCCTGGACCATTGCTTCCCATTGCTCACCCGAAGCTTCAGCAAACCACCCCAGCAGCCAATTAGCGAGAGCACTCTATGTAGCGAGATTACAAGGTGGCGACGTTATTCCCATACCCAGTTCTATGCGGAGCTTCTCCCAGAACAGCATAGAATGCTGGCAATTCCAGAACCGATGAATGTGCGTCTCCTCTCTCCCGCACACACAGAAAAAAAAACCCGATTTAATCCTCCGTCGATGCAGCTCTGTACCCACAGCCAGTCCATTGCGGATCAGCCGCCACATATGGATCTTAGATTTCGGGGACGCATTTGTCGCCCATAGCCCCAAGAAACCCTTGTGTTTATTAACTGACGACGACGACTCCGGCTGTCCGGATCGTGTCCGATTTTGCGCCATCCTCAGGTGATAAGCAGAGCGAACCGAGAACATCCCATTCTTGGTGTAATTCCATGCCAGAAAGTCTTGTGATCCCTGTCCCCCACCGCAATTTGCTTGATTTCTTCTACCTCATCCGGCGGGAACACAACGGCCAGCTTTGCTTCATCCCATGCTTCTCCAGTTTGGGTCAGTAGGTCTGCAACCTTCGTCACACCTTGCACATAAACCGCACCTAGAGGAGTAAGGCTTCCACTCCTTGGGATCCAATTGTCCTGAAAAATCCTGATATTACTACCATCCCCAATACGCCAGATGAGCCCCATGTTCAATAGGTCTCTGCCATGGATAATACCTCTGAAAGTGGATGATGTTGGGAAACGTCGCATGGGAAACAAAAATTTTCCTACGCGCACGAAGACCTATCATGGTGATGTCCATCTACGAGAGGGGATGAGTGATCTACGTACCCTTGTAGACCGTACAGCAGAAGCGTTAGAGAACGCGGTTGATGTAGTGGAACGTCCTCACGTCCCTCGATCCGCCCCGCGAACAATCCCGCGATCAGTCCCACGATCTAGTACCGAACGGACGGCACCTCCGCGTTCAGCACACGTACAGCTCGACGATGATCTCGGCCTTCTTGATCCAGCAAGAGAGATGGAGAGGTAGAAGAGTTCTCCGGCAGTGTGACGGCGCTCCGGAGGTTGGTGATGATCTCGTCTCAGCAGGGCTCCGCCCGAGCTCCGCAGAAACGCGATCTAGAGGAAAAACTATGGAGGTATGTGGTCGGGCAGCAGTGAGAAAGTCGTCTCAAATCTGCCCTAAAAGCCCCATATATATAGGAGGAGGGAGGGGGACCTTGCCTTGGGGTCCAAGGGACCCTCAAGGGGTCGGCCGAGCCAAGGGGGGGAGGACTCCCCCCCAAACCGAGTTGGACTTGGTTTGGTGGGAGGAGTCCCCCTCCCTTCCCACTTCTTCCCTCTTTTTTTTTCTTTTCCTTTGATTTCCTTCTCTTGGCGCATAGGCCCCCTTGGGGCTCTACCACCAGCCCACTAAGGGCTGGTGTGTCTCCCCAAAGCCTATGGGCTTCCCCGGGGTGGGTTGCCCCCCCCGGTGAACTCCCGGAACCCATTCGTCATTCCCGGTACATTCCCGGTAACTCCGAAAACCTTCCGGCAATCAAATGAGGTCATCCTGTATATCAATCTTTGTTTCCGGACCATTCCGGAAACCCTCGTGACGTCCGTGATCTCATCCGGAACTCCGAACATCATTCGGTAACCAACCATATAACTCAAATACGCATAAAACAACGTCGAACCTTAAGTGTGCAGACCCTGCGGGTTCGAGAACTATGTAGACATGACCCGAGAGACTCCTCGGTCAATATCCAATAGCGGGACCTGGATGCCCATATTGGATCCTACATATTCTACGAAGATCTTATCGTTTGAACCTCAGTGCCAAGGATTCGTATAATCCCGTATGTCATTCCCTTTGTCCTTCGGTATGTTACTTGCCCGAGATTCGATCGTCAGTATCCGCATACCTATTTCAATCTCGTTTACCGGCAAGTCTCTTTACTCCTTCCGTAATACAAGATCCCGCAACTTACACTAAGTTACATTGCTTGCAAGGCTTATGTGTGATGTTGTATTACCGAGTGGGCCCCGAGATACCTCTCCGTCACACGGAGTGACAAATCCCAGTCTTGATCCATACTAACTCAACTAACACCTTCGGAGATACCTGTAGAGCATCTTTATAGTCACCCAGTTACATTGCGACGTTTGATACACACAAAGCATTCCTCCGGTGTCAATGAGTTATATGATCTCATGGTCATAGGAATAAATACTTGACACGCAGAAAACAGTAGCAACAAAATGACACGATCAACATGCTACGTCTATTAGTTTGGGTCTAGTCCATCACGTGATTCTCCCAATGACGTGATCCAGTTATCAAGCAACAACACATTGTTCATAATCAGAAGACACTGACTATCATTGATCAACTGGCTAGCATGTAAATGAGTCTTCATTCAATACAATTATAGCATGGATAATAAACTATTATCTTGATACAGGAATTATAATAATAACTATACATTTATTATTGCCTCTAGGGCATAATTCCAACAGTCTCCCACTTGCACTAGAGTCAATAATCTAGCCCTCACATCACCATGTGAATTACATTGTAATAAATCTAACACCCATACAGTTCTGGTGTCGATCTTGTTTTGGCCGTGGAAGAGTTTTAGTCAGCGGGTCTGCTACATTCAGATCCATGTGCACTTTGCATATATTTACGTCCTCCTCCTCGACGTAGTCGCGGATAAGGTTGAAGCGTCGTTTGATGTGTCTGGTCTTCTTGTGAAACCTTGGTTCCTTCGCTAAGGCAATGGCACCAGTGTTGTCACAGAACAAGGTTATTGGATCCAGTGCACTTGGCACCACTCCAAGATCCGTCATGAACTGCTTCATCCAGACACCCTCCTTGGCCGCCTCCGAGGCAGCCATGTACTCCGCTTCACATGTAGAATCTGCTACGACGCTTTGCTTGGAACTGCACCAGCTTACTGCACCCCCATTAAGAATAAATACGTATCCGGTTTGCGACTTAGAGTCGTCCGGATCTGTGTCAAAACTTGCATCGACGTAACCTTTTACGGTGAGCTCTTCGTCACCTCCATACACGAGAAACATCTCCTTAGTCCTTTTCAGGTACTTCAGGATATTCTTGACCGTTGTCCAGTGATCCACTCCTGGATCACTCTGGAACCTACCTGCCATACTTATGGCCAGGCTAACATCCGGTCTAGTGCACAGCATAGCATACATGATAGAGCCTATGGCTGAAGCATAGGGGACGGAGCGCATATGCTCTCTGTCTTCATCAGTTGCTGGGCACTGAGTCTTACTCAATCTCGTACCTTGTAGAACTGGCAAGAACCCTTTCTTGGACTGTTCCATTTTGAACTTTTTCAAAACTTTATCAAGGTATGTGCTTTGTGAAAGTCCTATCAGGCGTTTCGATCTATCCCTATAGATCTTAATGCCTAGAATGTAAGCAGCTTCTCCTAGGTCCTTCATAGAGAAACTTTTATTCAAGTAACCTTTTATGCTCTCCAAAAGCTCTACGTTGTTTCCAATCTGTAATATGTCATCCACATATAATATTAGAAACGCCACAGAGCTCCCACTCACTTTCTTGTAAATACAAGATTCTCCAACCACTTGTATAAACCCAAATGCTTTGATCACCTCATCAAAACGTTTGTTCCAACTCCGAGATGCTTGCACCAGTCCATAAATGGATCGCTGGAGTTTGCACACCTTGTCAGCATTTTTAGGATCGACAAAACCTTCGGGTTGCATCATATACAACTCTTCCTTGAGGAAACCGTTAAGGAACGCCGTTTTGACATCCATCTGCCAGATTTCATAATCGAAAAATGCAACTATTGCCAACATGATTCTGACGGACTTAAGCATCGCTACGGGTGAGAAGGTCTCATCGTAGTCAACTCCTGGAACTTGTGAAAAACCCTTTGCCACAAGTCGAGCTTTATAAACGGTCACATTACCGTCAGCGTCCGTCTTCTTCTTAAAGATCCATTTGTTCTGAATAGCCTTGCGGCCCTCAGGTAGCATCTCCAAAGTCCACACTTTGTTCTCATACATGGATCCTATCTCGGATTTCATGGCTTCTAGCCATTTGTTGGAATCTGAGCCCACCATTGCTTCTTCATAATTTGCAGGTTCATTGTTGTCTAACAACATGATTGATAAGACGGGATTACCGTACCACTCTGGAGCAGCGCGTGATCTCGTCGACCTGCGTGGTTCAACAGAAACTTGAACTGGAGTTTCATGATCATCATCATTAACTTCCTCCTCAACCGGCGTCGCAACGACAGAGGTTTCCCCCTGCCCTGCGCCACCATTCAGAGGGATGAGAGGTTCGACAACCTCGTCAAGTTCTATCTTCCTCCCACTCAATTCTCTCGAGAGAAACTCCTTCTCGAGAAAAGTTCCGTTCTTAGCAACAAACACTTTGCCCTCGGATTTGAGATAGAAGGTGTACCCAACTGTCTCTTTTGGGTAACCTCTGAAGACGCACTTTTGCGCTTTGGGTTCCAGCTTTTCAGGCTGAAGCTTTTTGACATAAGCATCACATCCCCAAACTTTAAGAAACGACAACTTTGGCCTTTTGCCATACCACAGTTCGTATGGTGTCGTCTCAACGGATTTCGATGGTGCCCTATTTAAAGTGAATGCAGCTGTTTCTAATGCATAACCCCAAAATGATAACGGCAAATCAGTAAGAGACATCATAGATCGCACCATCTCTAACAAAGTACAATTACGACGTTCGGACACACCATTACGCAGTGGTGTTCCAGGCGGTGTTAACTGCGAAACAATTCCACATTGTCTTAAGTGAGTACCAAACTCGAAACTCAGATATTCACCCCCACGATCAGACCGTAGGAACTTGATCTTCTTGTTACGATGATTTTCCACTTCACTCTGAAATTGCTTGAACTTTTCAAATGTTTCGGACTTGTGCTTCATCAAGTAGACATAACCATATCTACTTAAATCGTCAGTGAAGGTGATAAAATAACGATATCCGCCGCGTGCCTCCACGCTCATTGGACCACACACATCGGTATGTATGATTTCCAACAAGTCACTTGCACGCTCCATTGTTCCGGAGAACGGAGTCTTAGTCATCTTGCCCATGAGGCATGGTTCGCACGTGTCAAGTGAATCAAAGTCAAGTGACTCCAAAAGTCCATCAGCATGGAGTTTCTTCATGCGCTTTACACCAATATGACCCAAGCGGCAGTGCCACAAAAATATGGCGCTATCATTGTTTACTCTAACTCTTTTGGTCTCAATGTTATGTATATGTGTATCGTTATCAAGATTCAATATGAACAATCCTCTCACATTCGGTGCATGACCATAAAAGATGTTACTCATAGAAATAGAACAACCATTATTCTCAGACTTAAAAGAGTAACCGTCTCGCAATAAACAAGATCCAGATATAATGTTCATGCTCAACGCACGCACTAAATAACAATGATTTAAGTTCATCACTAATCCCGATGGTAGTTGAAGTGACACTGTGCCGACGGCGATTGCATCAACCTTGGAACCGTTTCCTACGCGCATCGTCACTTCGTCTTTCGCCAGCCTTCGTCTATTCCGCAGTTCCTGCTTCGAGTTGCAAATGTGAGCAACAGAACCGGTATCGAATACCCAGGCACTACTACGAGAGCCGGTTAAGTACACATCAATAACATGTATATCAAATATACCTGATTTTTCTTTGCCCGCCTTCTTATCTGCCAGATACTTGGGGCAATTGCGCTTCGAGTGACCCATACCCTTGCAATAGAAGCACTCTGTTTCAGGCTTAGGTCCAGCCTTGGGTTTCTTCGGCGGATTGGCAACAGGCTTGCCGCTCTTCTTCGAATTGCCCTTCTTGCCTTTGCCGTTTCTCTTGAAACTAGTGGTCTTGCTCACCATCAACACTTGATGCTCTTTACGGAGTTCAGACTCTGCGACTTTCAGCATCGCAAACAACTCGCCGGGAGACTTGTTCATCCCTTGCATGTTGTAGTTCAACACAAAGCCTTTATAGCTTGGCGGCAGTGATTGAAGGATTCTGTCAGTGATAGCTTCTTGCGGGAGTTCAATCCCCAGTTCAGCTAGACGGTTTGAGTACCCAGACATTTTGAGCACATGTTCACTGACAGACGAGTTTTCCTCCATCTTGCAAGCATAGAATTTATCGGAGGTCTCATACCTCTCAATCCGGGCGTTCTTCTGAAAGATAAACTTCAACTCCTGGAACATCTCAAATGCTCCATGACGCTCAAAGCGACGTTGAAGTCCCGGTTCTAAGCCATACAAGACTGCACATTGAACTATTGAGTAGTCATCCTTACGTGCTAACCAAGCGTTCTTAACATCCTGATCAGCCGTAGCGGGTGGTTCATCTCCTAGCGCAGCATTAAGGACATAATCCTTCTTTCCAGCTTCTAAGATTAGCTTAAGATTACGAGCCCAGTCTACAAAGTTGCTTCCATCATCTTTCAACTTAGCTTTCTCTAGGAACGTATTAAAATTCAGGATGACTGTCGCGTGAGCCATGATCTACAACACAAATATATTCAAAGTGGACTTAGACTATGTTCAAGATAATTAGAGTTCAACTTAATCAAATTATATGCTAAACTCCCACTCAAAAAGTACATCCCTCTAGTCATTTGAGTGGTTCATGATCCACTTACACTATCCCAAGTCCGATCATCACGTGAGTTGAGTATAGTTTCAGTGGTAAGCATCCCTATGCTAATCATATCAACTATATGATTCATGATCGACCTTTCGGTCTCATGTGTTCCGAGGCCATGTCTGCACATGCTAGGCTCGTCAAGCTTAACCCGAGTGTTCCGCGTGCGCAACTGTTTTGCACCCGTTGTATGTGAACGTTGAGTCTATCACACCCGATCATCACGTGGTGTCTCGAAACGACGAACTGTAGCAACGGTGCACAGTCGGGGAGAACACAATTTCGTCTTGAAATTTTAGTGAGAGATCACCTCATAATGCTACCGTCGTTCTAAGCAAAATAAGGTGCATAAAAGGATTAACATGACATGCAATTCATAAGTGACATGATATGGCCATCATCACGTGCTTCTTGATCTCCATCACCAAAGCACCGGCACGATCTTCTTGTCACCGGCGCCACACCATGATCATCCATCAACGTGTTGCCATCGGGGTTGTCGTGCTACTTATGCTATTACTACCAAAGCTACATCCTAGCAAAATAGTAAACGCATCTGCAAGCACAAACGTTAGTATAAAGACAACCCTATGGCTCCTGCCGGTTGCCGTACCATCGACGTGCAAGTCGATATTTCTATTACAACATGATCATCTCATACATCCAATATATCACACCACATCGTTGGCCATATCACATCACAATCATACCCTGCAAAAACAAGTTTGACGTCCTCTAATTTTGTTGTTGCATATTTTACGTGGTGACCAAGGGTATCTAGTAGGATCGCATCTTACTTACGCAAACACCACAACGGAGATATATGAGTTGCTATTTAACCTCATCCAAGGACCTCCTCGGTCAAATCCGATTCAACTAAAGTTGGAGAAACCGTCACTTGCCGGTCATCTTTGAGCAAAGGGGGTTACTCGTAACGATGAAACCAGTCTCTCGTAAGCGTACGAGTAATGTCGGTCCAAGCCGCTTCAATCCAACAATACCGCGGAATCAAGAAAAGACTAAGGAGGGCAGCAAAACGCACATCACCGCCCACAAAACCTTTTGTGTTCTACTCGAGAAGACATCTACGCATGAACCTAGCTCATGATGCCACTGTTGGGAAACGTCGCATGGGAAACAAAAATTTTCCTACGCGCACGAAGACCTATCATGGTGATGTCCATCTACGAGAGGGGATGAATGATCTACGTACCCTTGTAGACCGTACAGCAGAAGCGTTAGAGAACGCGGTTGATGTAGTGGAACGTCCTCACGTCACTCGATCCGCCCCGTGAACAATCCCGCGATCAGTCCCACGATCTAGTACCGAACGGACGGCACCTCCACGTTCAGCACACGTACAGCTCGACGATGATCTCGGCCTTCTTGATCCAGCAAGAGAGACGGAGAGGTAGAAGAGTTCTCCGGCAGCGTGACGGCGCTCCGGAGGTTGGTGATGATCTCGTCTCAGCAGGGCTCCGCCCGAGCTCCGCAGAAACGCGATCTAGAGGAAAAACTATGGAGGTATGTGGTCGGGCAGCCGTGAGAAAGTCGTCTCAAATCTGCCCTAAAATCCCCATATATATAGGAGGAGGGAGGGGGACCTTGCCTTGGGGTCCAAGGGACCCTCAAGGGGTCGGCCGAGCCAAGGGGGGGAGGACTCCCCCCCCAAACCGAGTTGGACTTGGTTTGGTGGGAGGAGTCCCCCTCCCTTCCCACTTCTTCCCTCTTTTTTTTTCTTTTCCTTTGATTTCCTTCTCTTGGCGCATAGGCCCCCTTGGGGCTGTCCCACCAGCCCACTAAGGGCTGGTGTGTCTCCCCAAAGCCTATGGGCTTCCCCGGGGTGGGTTGCCCCCCCCCCCCCCGATGAACTCCCGGAACCCATTCGTCATTCCTAGTACATTCCCGGTAACTCCGAAAACCTTCCGGCAATCAAATGAGGTCATCCTATATATCAATCTTCGTTTCCGGACCATTCCGGAAACCCTCGTGACGTCCGTGATCTCATCCGGAACTCCGAACAACATTCGGTAACCAACCATATAACTCAAATACGCATAAAACAACGTCGAACCTTAAGTGTGCAGACCCTGCGGGTTCGAGAACTATGTAGACATGACCCGAGAGACTCCTCGGTCAATATCCAATAGCGGGACCTGGATGCCCATATTGGATCCTACATATTCTACGAAGATCTTATCGTTTGAACCTCAGTGCCAAGGATTCGTATAATCCCGTATGTCATTCCCTTTGTCCTTCGGTATGTTACTTGCCCGAGATTCGATCGTCAGTATCCGCATACCTATTTCAATCTCGTTTATCGGCAAGTCTCTTTACTCGTTCCGTAATACAATATCCCGCAACTTACACTAAGTTACATTGCTTGCAAGGCTTATGTGTGATGTTGTATTACCGAGTGGGCCCCGAGATACCTCTCCGTCACACGGAGCGACAAATCCCAGTCTTGATCCATACTAACTCAACTAACACCTTTGGAGATACCTGTAGAGCATCTTTATAGTCACCCAGTTACGTTGCGACGTTTGATACACACAAAGCATTCCTCCGGTGTCAGTGAGTTATATGATCTCATGGTCATAGGAATAAATACTTGACACGCAGAAAACAGTAGCAACAAAATGACACGATCAACATGCTACGTCTATTAGTTTGGGTCTAGTCCATCACGTGATTCTCCCAATGACGTGATCCAGTTATCAAGCAACAACACATTGTTCATAATCAGAAGACACTGACTATCATTGATCAACTGGCTAGCCAACTAGAGGCATGCTAGGGACGGTGTTTTGTCTATGTATCCACACATGTAAATGAGTCTTCATTCAATACAATTATAGCATGGATAATAAACTATTATCTTGATACAGGAATTATAATAATAACTATACATTTATTATTGCCTCTAGGGCATAATTCCAACAGATGATCCATTTGATGGGCACGTAGCAGAAAGAATGGAGCAGTTCGGGAAGTATCGTGCCTTCAACACTCTCGCACATAGCGACAAAGGGGCATGCAGAATCCTCCACGCTTGTTTGGCCACTAAAGCTTGGTTAAAAGCCTCCATATCTCTGAACCCCATCCCTCCATCACGTTTTGCTGCACACATCTTCTCCCAAGAGATCCAATGCACCTTCTTTTGACCATTCGTTGCACCCCACTAGAATTTCAAAGTGATCGAAGTCAGGTTCCGACACATTTTCTTTGTGAGATGAAAACAACTCATGGTATAAGTCGGCGTAGCTTGGAGGACCGATTTAACTAGTACTTCCCTCGCTGCTTTTGAAAGCCCCTGTCCCTTCCATCCATTCACCTTTCCTTTCGAGCTCTCAGTGACATATTTGAAAGTCCCTTCTTTTGAGCGCCCAACCAGTGTTGGCAAGCCCAAGTATCTCTCACTAAGAGCCTCATTATCCACACCCAGAATACCCTTCAGCTCCCCCTTTCGCTCCTCTTGTGTTCCCTTTCCAAAGAAAATGGATGATTTTTGGAGGTTTATACGTTGTCCAGAAGCCCGCTCATATTGCTGCAAGATATCTGTTAACACTTCCATGTTTGATCGGGTACCCTCTAAGAAGACAATGCTATCATCCGCAAAAAGCAAATGAGTAACTTGGGGGCCAGTGCTCCCAAACTTTACACCTCGAATCTGATGCTCTTCTTGTGCCCTCCTTAGCACAGCAGAAAAACCCTCGACACAGAAAAGAAAGAGGTATGGTGACAGAGGATCACCTTGTCTAAGCCCCCTAGAGGGGGAGAACCTCCTCGATAATCCTCCATTCAGCTTCACCATGAATCTTGTTGTTTTAACACACCGCAAGATCATAGCCACCCACTCGTGAGCAAAACCAAAATGTAGCATCATCTGTTCCAAGAAGCTCCATTCCACTCTACCATACGCCTTCATCATGTCGAGCTTTACTGCACACATGGGGTTCTTTCTTTTCCTCGTGCGGATTGCATGAATACACTCATAAGCAACTAGTACATTATCCGTGATGAGACGTCCTGGTACGAAAGCACTTTGCTCCTCACAGATGATAACTGACAGGATTCCCTTTAATCTATTTGCCAGCACCTTTGTAGCGATCTTATACAGAACAATGCACAGGCTGATCGGGCGAAATTGAGTGAGCAACTCCGGTGAGTCAACCTTCGGGATCATGACAATAACCGTATCGTTAAAAGACTCCGGGGTTGAAGCACCGTTCAGGAAATCACGCACTGCTCTGCATACATCTTCCCTTACCAAAGACCAGTGTCTTTGGTAAAATAAAGCTGGCAACCCATCAGACCCCGGCGCCTTAGTCGGACCCATCTGGAAGAGCGCTTCTTCTATCTCCTTGTCCGAGATTGCCACTGTTAGTTTACCATTCATCTCCCCCGAGACCGCCGGTTGGATGTGCTCCAACAGGGAGTTAGCTCCGACTGACCCATCTGATGTGAATAACTTCTCGTAGAAGCCCGCGACCAATTCTCTCATATCCTCATCCACCGTGCACTTTGTCCCATCCTCTCGAAGGAGAGCTCTTACATTATTTTTCCTCTTTCTATGAGACGCCCTACTCTGAAAGTATTTGGTGTTTAGATCACCAGCCTTAAGCCAGTCTACCCTCGATCTCTGGCGATAAAGGAGTTCTTCCCTCTCATAAATCTCCCGCAGTTGCCCTTCTAAATCTTGGGTTTCACTAGTCAAACCAGTCACCGCTGCTCTCTTTTTTGAACCAACAAGATCAGCCTTTAAATGTGTAATTTGTTTCCGAATTGATCAAAAAACCTCCCCAGCCCACCTCTTCATGTTACCCGATACACACACTAGCCGGCGCCATAAAGCTTCTACACCCCTGCATCCCCGATCCGAAGCTGCCCAGGCCTCCTCCACCATCTCATCGTATTTTTCATGCCGGGTCCAAGCCTCCTCATATCGGGACTGCCGGCCCCCCCGCTATTGCTTGCTTGGAGCAGTCTCCATAGCCCGAATCAGCAGCGCCTGAATATTATGATCCACCTCTCTTTTGTTATCCCACGTGAATGGGTATCCCGAGAATCCCAAGTCCACTAAGCCGCAGTCGGCCAAGCAGTCGCGGAAATCCTCCATCTGTTGGAAGCTCCTGTTATTACCTCCTTGTTGATCCGTGAGAAACAATACTTCATTAAAATCTCCTGCATAGAGCCAAGGGAGATCATCTTGCGCTCGCAAATACCGCAATTTTTCCCATGATCGCATGCGCAACTCTGTCCTGGGTTCACCATAGAAACCAGTAAACCTGCAAGTTTTCCCTTCCATCGTGAGTTCCGCGTCGATAAAATACTGACACCATGGCCGGATCGTCGCTTTGATGTTATCCCTCCACCACAGAGCTAGTCCCCCACTACTCCCCTGGCTAGGGACTGCCATTCCACACCTGAACCCCAAGCTCCACCTTAGTTTCTCCATAGCCGCCACACTCTTCTTAGTTTCACATAAGAAGACCGCCCCTGGGTTGTGAGACCGAATCAAGTCCCGTAGTTCACCCACTGTCGAGGCCAACCCCAAACCCCGACAGTTCCAGGCCAGGATATTCATTGTGTTCGACGGCCCTGCTCCGCAGGGTCCGCCGCTATATCTTTGTCCTCCGAGATACGATCAAACACTGAAGACGTCTTGCGCCTTGTATCACGAATGAAAGCATCATGAGTAATCTGTCTATCTGGGTCATCCTTTGCTACCCAAAGCTGCTTCGGCCTCCTCTTCCTATTATCATCCTCTCTCGGTCTCCTTGAGGAACTCTTTGGGATTGGGCGATATTCCTGTCTCGGCTTCCTAACATAGCACCCCTTCCTCCTTTCTGTTGTTCCTCCAAGACCCGATGTTGAGATACCCTCCATTCTCCTCCCCGATTCGTCAACAGGAAAAGCATTGGGGGGAGTACGCTGACCCCTCACCACCCTACTCATCTCGTCGGTAGGAACCCTCTCTCTCTGTCTGTGCTGTTCGACCAACTTGCCTCTCATCACCTCCTCCCTCCTTTGCTCCAGATTGACACGTTGGTCCCCCTCATGCTGCTCCTTAGCTATACCTTTGCTCTTAAGTGGGTTCCTCCCATCTGTCTCCCCAGGTCTATACTCCTCGCCAGTGCGGGAATCACCTATACACGAAAATTCTGAGTGCAGATTACGCTTAGTAGGGAGATCACGCACCCTGTTCATCCGATGGGCGAACTGATCGTTATCTCCTTGTCTCCCATTGCCCATACTATTATTACTTCCACCACCTCCTCCCTCTGAGCCACCTTTTGATCCACCATGCTTATCTGACGATGCCCGAAGCCATCCTCCCCACTGCGATGACGAGTCCACCGGTGGGGCGCAGACACCATTAACATGTACCAATCTACCACACTCAAAGCAAAAATGTGGAACCTTCTCATAGTGGGAATCGAACCAAAGCTTACTCTTCTCCTCCCGCGAAGATTTCAGGAAAAAACCTCTCACCAGTGGCTCAAACACAGATATCTGGGCACGAACCCTAAGGTGTTGCCCTTTAGCTTTTCCTTCCTCATCAACGTCCACCCTCACCACCTTCCCCAGCCAGTTGCCCAAGGCATTCCCAAACTCCTCCGTCCTTTTGTCCGGTGGGAGATCATGCACCTGAACCCATATCTCCACAGTATCGAAAACCATCTCCGAAGGCCTGGTGCCCCCATCATATTCCTTGACAATCAAAACGCTGAAATCAAACTGCCATGGGCCATTGTGCAGAACATGTCTCCAATCTCCTTCGCTACCAAAGTGCACCTCAAAGACGTTCTTACCCAGATCTCGAAACCTAGCCATCTTATGAACCCCCCACGCCCTTTGCATGGTTCTCTCCATGACCGTCAGATTAAGCGACCGCGATGAGCATGATTTTCCCACCACCGCCCATCTTTCTTTCGTCGTGCTTCGAGGTTCCGGTGCCGAGAAAAGCAAACCCTCTGCCTCCTTGTCCAAGAGAACCATATTACCCATCCGAGCGGACAGACTAGTAGCCGGATCCGGAGTTTTGCTCTCCACGGGGGACTTTGAAGACCCCCTGTTAGCAGGATCGACCGTCTTGCTCGTCGGTGTCACCACCTTCGAAGCCAGCGCAGTAGCTTTTGTCTGCGGAGTTGCTGCAGTCCTCCTCGACATCGTCTTCGCCTGATCTCCTCCCCGCGAAGACGAAGCCCGCCGGTCAAACGTCCAGGGTAGCGCCGTCGCTGCCCCGTAGGTCACCGGATCCACACCACCCCCGCCGTCAAAACCCTAAACCCAGCGGAGGGAGGGAATCGCCGCGCAATCGCCTCCCAATCGCCGAAGCGTTTTTTCCGCGTGGTGGACCCCTTATCTCTTCGTTAATATCAATATGATGTATGGGCTTGCTCTATTAGAGATGCATTTTTTTTTTTAGAAATGCAGTTGTTACATATCACGACCGCGCTAGGGGGGCAAAAAATTTCACCGGGCCCGCCACGCTGGCCTCCACGAATCGCAACACCGCTCCACCCCTAGAGACCCTAACCTAGAACATTCCATAATTCCATCCCAATTCTTTCAAATTTTACACACATCTAACAGGATACCCCAAATCTTCCTTCCAATTCTCCTTCCTCCCTCCCTCCCAGGCGCAGGCGCAGGCGCAGGCAGAGGGCGAGCGCCCCAGCCAGCCGCGCGGCCGCCTGCGACTGGCGGCGCCGCCCGTGCTCCGATGGTCGGGATGTACCAGAAGCAGCTCCTCGACGCCCCTTTCGCCCTAAACGGCCACTGCGCTGACCAGCCACGCCACGCGCCGCCCGCCGCCGCCGCCGCTCCCCCCTCGCCGTGTCCGCCCAACCCCTCCTCCTCCGCCTCCTCCTCAGGCGTTGCCGCCTCGCCGCAGGGGCAGGCAGATGGCGCCGGCGAGCCGCGTCGGCTTTTCCAGGCGCTCGTCGGGGGGATCCTGCAGCGCAGGTCCGGAGGCGGCAACGGCGTGGCTGTGGATCTGGAGGCGCTGGTGTCGTGGGCGCGGGAGGCCGCCGTGGATCCCTGCGCGAAGCGGCCGGCGGACAGGCCGAGGAAGCGGCAGGTGCTGGCGTTGCGGCGCGCGCGCTACCTCAGGATGGAGGACGTGACGGACCAGGCCGAGCTCCCCAGCTTCTCCAAGGTGAGGACGAAGTCGCAAACCCCTATGGTCGTGAGTCGCGATCTGCTGCTGATTTGTCGAGGTAGCCGTCGATTGGGTGGGTGGACTGTCGTTTACCATGTTGCGTTGGGACATTTCTCCGGCTGCTTCGCATGGGTGGGACATTTCTGCATCTACTAGGATTTTGTCACTATATGTCATTCCTCTCCGTAACCTATTGCCCGTATCGCTAGGCTTGTTTCTCTAGGAGTGCATTTGTAAATGGAGTCCCGGGTTATGG
This sequence comes from Hordeum vulgare subsp. vulgare, assembly GCF_904849725.1. Classification (NCBI taxonomy): domain Eukaryota; kingdom Viridiplantae; phylum Streptophyta; class Magnoliopsida; order Poales; family Poaceae; genus Hordeum; species Hordeum vulgare. Next base: position 545,828,939 of record NC_058520.1, read on the forward strand.
AATGGGCGAATGGCAGTTGACTGGTGTCCCGTTTCAAGCAAACAGAATCTCAGCAACCATGTACTAAATGGAGTCCCAGGGCATGGAATGCCAATTGACGAGTGTCCTGTTTCAAGCCAAGAGAATCTCAGGCACCGCAGAGCAACCACGTACCGTTGAGCCTTTCCCAAACAATGGAAGATCCTGATTGGGGAAATCCTGCTTGTGTCTGTATCTCAGCTGGTGACTCAGGCTGCGGTTGGCATTGCACGGTCAATTATGATACTCCTAATTGCGTTTGTCTAACCGGATCTTTTTTCCTTCTATGGTTTTGCGAGCCAACCTTTTCCTCCTTCGGTGGCCTATGTAGATTTGTTCACAACAGATTATAAGCGCTCCATGATTCAGCAACTGGAAACTGAGCTTCGTAACTCATAAGTCAGGGAAGCTTATAAGAACCGAGGAACGGCGAGCATGGCAGTCACACAAAAACTTGTTGCCTTCATTGAGGATGGTTCCATTAGATAATAATTTAGTAGGTTGATTATTCATCTCATATTGTTTTACATGCTGTCGGCACTTTTCTCGTGTTCCTGTTACATTCCATGACCATTAATCTCATTAATAAATGAGGTCTCCTTACAAAGAGGACGTGAGAATTCAGAGAATAGCTCGATCAACATGGAGTAAGAGAAGGGCATGGTGGTAATATTAGGCTATTCCCAAGGTCTTGCACCCGTGGCTAAACAACCTATATTTTTGAAGAACAGAACATCCAGAACATTAAGTTTCATGCCTCGAGTCCCATTCACCAAAATTATATAATTTCAAGTTCTTTTAGTCACAGTTAATGTATTAATTTGTTAGCCCATCAAAACTACCTATATTTATGCCAGGATGGAAACTAAGCTTGAAAAATTACACTTTGAAGAGTTCCTAGTGAGAATGTTAATGACATGTGAGATTTTATATTAAGTGATGCATATCGGGGGATTGACAACATGCTTTTATTCAGTTGTGTGAGTATAGGTCTTAGGTGCTAGATTAAGGGACTGAAGGGAACTTGCTGAAATGGGTGTACAATAGACATGCATGTTCACAAATGGCCTGTATCCATAAAAAGGGCAGCTTGGTGCATGTAGCTCCCGCTTGCGCAGGGTCCAGGGAAGGGTCCCTATATCCATAACTAACAAAAGAGAAAAAACTCGACCAACCAGGATTAGCCCTTGGTGACATTTTTTAAGAAGGCGAGCACCAACCCGACGGAGGGTTGATCCTGGAACGCGGATCCTCGGGCTGCGAGCATTTCAGTCTGCTCTAGCTAGCCAACTGGTTGACGCGATTAATGTGCACTCTTTCCTTTAATAATGATGCTTAATTAATTTTTTAAATGAAGGCTCCTTTCTAAGTGAAAAATATATATCTAGAATCTGGACTAATGTGCACTATTTTCTTTGGTGTTTTAATTTTATATTCTCCTGTATTCACTGTATTTTACCTGACATTTAAAAAAACTATCCTGGATTATCATTTTGGAAACCTAAACTTGTGTTTTATGTCATATCGAACGGTCATGGCTTTCTCCATGTAAAAGTAGTGAAAAACCTTTCAAAGTGTATTTTGGCAGAAACATCTATTAGTCTGTCCTACTTTGCATAAAGCTGACAGCGGTACGTAGTTCCCATGAGACAAGCTTCTAAATCTAGGCTGGTACGACCACTCGGCCGATATATCGTTATTGGTGGTGTACCGATACAGATATAACATATCATTTCGTAAACACTCCCTCCGATCCGTATTACTTGTCTTAGATTTGTCTAGATATGATACATGTAACACTAAAACGTGTCTAGATACATTGGTGTTACATACATCCATGTCTAGACAAATCCAAGACAAGTAATATGGACGGAGGGAGTATCGTTCTTACGCATATCAGCCATATAGACTGGTATATTAACCGATATGGCTCATATTTGACCCGATATGTCCACCGATATAGACCAATATGTAAATGACAAAGGTTCTTTCTAGAAATAATGTTGAACATGAAATTGGTATTTACAACTTCATAAATTATAAAAAGTCACACAATGTTTTGTAAATGCGCATATGGTGAAGTCCTCCCCACTTGTGCCAAGAGGTCCTGGGTTCGAACCAGCCCCTCTGCATTGCACTTCGCTGGGGTAAGACTAGGTTCCTATAATCCCTCCCCAGACCTCACCTTGTGTGGGAGCTTCTATGCACTGGGTCTATCCTTTAATATTTTGTAAATACGCATATATGAGTTTTTATGTTAGAATAAGTTTTTTGAGAGTAATTATTGGTTTATTCCTGATTTACAGTACTAGTTAATAAACTTGGAATCATATATTTGTAACTCAAACACTGATATTTGTCATTTTATTATTATTAAAAAAGGCATGTCTAAATAAGAATGAAAAAAAACCCGATCAGATATGTTTCTTCCTATATAACTGCATATCGTCTGGTATATCACCGATATCTGACATCCAATTTACCAAAATCTAACTGATATGAACCCGGTAGCCGATATTTTGAAACTTGCTGTCAGATAGAGGACCTGGAGAAGTGCTGACTGTATGATTATTTAATGTTTGGGCGAAAAGTGGCGATGGTAGTCATGATGTCCTGCATGCAGTGGCGGAGCCAGGAATTTTCTCCCGGGTATTCTTGTAATTTTTTTTGCCTGAGCAATATAATAAAACAACAAATGTGCATTATGATGGTAACATCAATGATTTGGTGACCATATATCAATAATAATAGCAAAATATCATTGTGGCAATATCTCTAACAATAAATATAATAGGTATGACTCGATGACCATACATCGATGCCACAAAAGTATCATTGTGCCATTGTGGCAATATCAATGACTCGATGACCATATACATAAATAATAGTAGCAATTTTTTTTGGCCAAAGCAATATAATAGAACAAAAAATATGGATGTAGAAGTTGTTTTTCTTGCCTTAACTTGAAGATCTGCCCCCCATTTCAAGTATGCCCACATGCTTCTTCTTCATCTACATCTACATCACACAAACAAAGTAGAAATCAGTGGCAATGACAATGTGGCATGAACTGAATGGACAAATATTTACAATTTATATAAAAAAAGTAGCAATCAGTGGCAATGTGGCATGGACTGATGGACAATTGTACAAACAATTACAATTTATCGAAGAACAAAGTAGCAATCATTCTGTCACAGATCAGTGGCTTCTAGCAGTGGAAATTTACAAAAAAAAGCTTCAGATTTGTTTAAAAAACAAAGGGAAATTACCTTGGGAATTTGTAAATGGATGCAATACCGGATGGACTGGATGGCTTCTCCTTCTAGCCTGGCGGCTGGCGGACTGATGCGGCAACTGTCGATGGCGACGGAGGCCCGCAGCGGCGCAACCCCGGACGGACCACAACCACGGAGGTCGTTGGCGGACTAGGAAGGGGAGGGCCGGAGGGGAGGGGAAGGCCGGTCGGGAGGGAGATGGCCGGAGGGGCAGAGAGCTTGCCTTCGTCCGTCGGACCTCGCTTGCGCCGGAGCCGTCGACAGTCAACTAGGTTTGGTGATTTGCATCGAGGGAGGAAGAGTGGCTGCCGTCTCGTGCGTGGCCTTTTTTTGCAGGGAAACAGAGCAAAGAGCGCGTGGCTGGATGGGCTGTTCTAGCGGGCTCCACTGTATAACACGTATAGTTAATTTTTTTGGGCCCAAATTCTTTGGTATTCCATGGAATGCCGAGGAATACCCCTGGCGCCGCCACTGCCTGCATGGCCGCAAGATGTGCATCCTACATGTTACTGGGAAGAACAACCTACAAGGCATAGTGACAGATCCAAAATGCTTAAAATTAGAGAACCATGGTGATGTTGACTCTCTAGAGAGAGAATCATCTGCAACTTGTGTTCTATTTTCCTTAGTAAGAAAGATTTTTCGAAGTGCATGATTAATATTTTTATAAAATGGAAGCACAGTGCAACTTTCAGTTATTTGCTCCTATATCATGTCCGAAATGCGCAAACAATAGGCATTACCGAATGGAGTACTTTGAAACAATTCACTGGATTTTGTTCATAGTCCAAACTCCAATTGAAAGAATGTGGATACACCTGAGCTATGATTACCTTATTTTCTTATCTGAAAAGGATAGCGTCCTGTGAAACCTGTGTTATGGTCTCCTCTCCTCATCTGAACAAAAACAGAGGGTTAGCTGTTTCTATCTGCTTGGCAAATTTGTACTCCCTCTTTTCCATAATGTAGTGCATATAGATTTTTTGAAAAGTCAACTTTGCAAACTTTGACCAAGTTCAGGGTGAAAGCTAATTATATCTACAATATCAGATAATATAAAATAAGGAAAATACTCCCTCTGTTCCTAAATATAAGTCTTTATAGAAATTCCAATATAGACTACATACAGAGCAAAATGAGTGAATCTACACACTAAAATACGTCTATATACATTTGTATGTAGTCCGTATTGAAATCTCTGAAAGGACTTATATTATTTAGAAACGGATCGAGTACATCTTATGATGAATCTAATTATATGTGTTTGGGATTCTAGATGTAAATGTTTTCCTCCACATACTTGGTCCAAGTTTATGAGGTTTGACTTATCAAAAGAATCTATATGCACTACTCCCTCCGTTCCTAAATATAAGTCTTTTTTAGAGATTTTATTAACTGATTACATAAGGATCAAAATGAATGAGTCTACACTCTAAAGTATGTCTATATACATCCGTATGTAGTCTTCTAGTAAAACCTCTTAAAAGACTTATATTTAGGAACGGAGGGAGTACATTATGGAAGAGAGGGAGTATCTATGAATACTCGAATGTAGCACCCCTGCTTTTAGTCCCACACGGCCAGTTACGAGTCACACTTGCAGAGAAGCCTTCTGGGTGCAAGACATATCATTTCTGGGCTGTTGTGGGCCTGTTACCCTATTTGGGCCGTAGGGTGTTCCACAAAGCATCTTCAGTGTTTAGTTTGTATAATTTCCTCCCACTGTCTGACAATTTGTCAATGTTTGCTTGCTTATTTTTATTGTCAATTTCCTCACTATATTTCGTTTATTCTGCTTTCCATTTTGTTTTGTGCTTTCTGAAACAATTATCTATTTCTTAATCTTCTGGAAATTGTTGCATTTTTCATCTTTCAGAAAAGGAAGTACAGAACTAACAACCAATCAGAAAGACAAAGGAAAGGGTCAACCCCAACAAGGAAATCCGAGAGGCTAGCTAGGAGAATGGTACTCATGACATCAGTGCTTCTGACGCAAAGGAAAAAGATTGGAGTAGGTGAGCAGTTTCAGGCAGAGATACCTGACTGGACTGGACCCCCTTCAGACACAGAGCTTTCTTGTTACAGGAATGACCCGAACATCTCAAAGATGCTAGGAAGCAGAACTTGGCCACCTGAAGGTTATGTCTTACAGACAAATATGGTGGTAGCTGGTCAGGGAAGGCCTGAATCATGTTATTGCCCATATCCAGGATCCTTCTTTTGCAGAGAACATCACATCAACACCGCAAGGGATCGGTTAAGGTCTGAAATTGGTCAAGTTTTCATGGAATGGAAATTTGATTTGATGGGCGAGCAGGTTTCTAAGATGTGGAGTATTGAGGAGCAACTAAAGTTTAATGCACTTGAGCAGTTGATTCCTGTGATGGAAAATAAGAGTTTTTGGGCGATAGCGGCAAAACATTTTGCCTCGAAGACCAGAGTGGACTTGGTGCAGTACTACCTCAATGTTTTCCTCATGAGAAGAGTTTCAAACCAGTGCAGGCTGAGTCTGCTGGAGATTGATAGTGATGAGGATGAAGCAGAGGAAGAGGATGATGAAGATCAATCTGATGGCTCCAATTCGTCCCACAGGTACGGCTCTACACATGCCCCCATATGTTTGTGTAAGCAGGTGTAGCATCCTGCTTCGCCATTTTCTTATTAAATCATGTAGTGCATATATTGGAATTCACCGCTCTGTTTCTCTTATGCACTGATGTTAGCTGCAAGAGTAGACTAAACAGCTCCTTTTGAACGTCTAACACTAGCTGGTAAGAACGATATTGATTTTTGCTAACCTTTACATTTTACTTCAGGGCCCAGGATGTCCAAGAGGTGAAGAAGATCTTTTGAATCCGCTGACAGCTACTTGGCATGCTTTTCTGCATGTGCACATGTTTTGATGTGCTGAGACACTCATCACCTTGAGTGATCGATCCTTCAGTCGTTCGCTTAGACCTAGCCCTCCGTTCTGTGCAGAAACTCATGCGAATTGCACACCATTTTCATTATCAATGCTTGCGTCATGGCAGCGGGCAAGCCAATCAGTTGTAGCTTGATGCTCAAAGAGCTCATCTGGTCTGAATGTTTTCCCGTGTACAGGAAAAATGAAATACAGATCTAAAGACTAAAGGGGGGTAGAAAACAAATGGTCATTGATTTCGTTTCTTTATTGAGAGTCGAGACTTGAGAGGGTCAAGGTAAGGTGTGTAAACCAAAACCCAAAAGCCATTTGACACTCTTACCTGGCAAGATGTTTGGCAACTGTGTTTTTATTACCCAGTTTGATAGAGCCGTTTCTGGTGTTGTCATGTACTAGTACCTATGTTCCTTTTGTGAAATACCCACCATCTGCTGGTTTAGATATTCGTTTTACTTCCTAATTACTAACAGAGGTTACACTTCACCGAAGGCCTTGTACAATGCAGGGTGTTTAGAAAATAAATCATCTTTTTCTTAAGCACGTGTGCTTTTTTTTAAAGGGCGGGCGCTTAATTAGACACCCTTCCCCTTGAGATAGACATTGATGCTTAAGAAAAATTTGGTTTGTTTTACTAAGTACCTGGCATCATTCAAGAAATTACTATATTGAACAAGAAATTATTTTTATTTTACAGTTTGCTAAAATTATGGACTACACTATAAATCTGACGTCAGGAGATTTATTGACGACCATGGCAAATCAAATGCTTTTATGGCAAATTATGTTCTTCAAGGACGGCAAGTTTAGTCGACGAGCATGAAAAATCTGCTTTAATTCATTTTTTGTTGAAAAATTACCGTGCTTGTAAACTAAATTTATCATCATTGCATCAAACATAAACTGCCATGAAAAATGTCAAATCTTTAGTGTTTCCGAAAAGTACATACACGGCATAGGCAAAGGCAAGAGTCATTACAGAAAAAAAAAAAGGGGGTTACACACCCCATTTTTTTTTCGAACTGAAAACACTACTCGAAATCTAATCTTTGTAGAATTGTAAAGTTGCAACCAATATTATGTCTTGCGCAAGTTGCCACGAGAAGCGCACGCACGTACCACCGTACACACCCGGGCCGATCGATCCGGTGCTGCACTGCTGCTCCATCGTCGGCTCGTCCCGGCACCAGCATGGCCACACAACCCACGAACGGTCGTCTTCCCGCGCTCTATCTTCTCCGGCGCCACGCTGGCCCCCGGGCTTATCTGGTCCAGTCGTGCATCCACCGCGCGTGATCCGTTCCTCCCAAATCCCCCAGCCGGCGCCGCAACGTAAAGACGTAGAACAGCTCCCACAATCCCAAGCTCCGTAGCCTCCCTCCTCGTCAGCGCCGGCCAAGACCACGCACCGCCAGCAGCAATGGAGACCGTCGCGGCCGCCGGCTACGCGCGCGGGGCCGCCACGCGCTCCCCGGCCTGCTGCGCCGCCATGTCCTTCTCGCAGTCCTACAGGCCCAAGGTGCGCGAGAGCTACACATGCTGCCAAGACACTCCTCCTCCTTTTTCCTGACGCCCGACTGGTAATGTGACGGCAGGCTGCCAGGCCGGCGACCTCGTTCTACGGCGAGTCGCTGCGGGCGAACACGGCGAGGACGTCGTTCCCGGCGGGGAGGCAGTCCAAGGCGGCGAGCCGCGCGGCGCTCACCACCCGGTGCGCTATCGGCGACAGCCTGGTTCGTGCCGTGCACGCACCCGTCACCACTACATAGGAGTATGCTATAGCTAGCCCCCTGCATGCGCAGCTCACGGCGTCTGTACATTTTTGTGCGTATATGCGTGTGTGGTGGCAGGAGGAGTTCCTGACCAAGGCGACGCCGGACAAGAACCTCATCAGGCTGCTGATCTGCATGGGGGAGGCGATGAGGACGATCGCCTTCAAGGTCAGGACGGCGTCCTGCGGCGGCACCGCCTGCGTCAACTCCTTCGGCGACGAGCAGCTCGCCGTCGACATGCTCGCCGACAAGCTCCTATTCGAGGTGAGAGCGAGAGCGCCTTTTCTCGATCTGCGCGTCTCGTCCCGTCACGGTTTCTCACTTGGCTCATGCATGTATATATGCATAGGCGCTGGAGTACTCCCATGTGTGCAAGTACGCGTGCTCTGAGGAAGTCCCCGAGCTGCAGGACATGGGTGGCCCCGTCGAAGGTACACAACCATTTCTTGTTACACGTCAAAGCTCAAAGCTCGATGAGATGATTTTAAGGGGGGTGGCGATCACCTTAATCCTGTATCCTCGACAGAACACATGCCAATGCCATCCCCGTGCCTGAATAATATAGAGTAGCACGCACTGTAGCACCGGACAGTGTTCAGTGCGACTGAACATAGCATATGTTCCCGCTCGCACCTTCAGAGCACCGTAGCAACGAAACAACATATTTACCACTCCTTGTAACCATCGTGTCTCCTTGGGTTCTTGTCATAGATGCTACAGTGTCCTAATTTGATAGAGCGATACGAACTATCCACTCACCAGCGGGTACATGTTTCCCGTCTCGTGTCGTCTGGCAGGCGGATTCAGTGTGGCGTTCGATCCCCTTGATGGTTCCAGCATCGTGGACACCAATTTCACCGTGGGAACCATCTTCGGCGTGTGGCCCGGCGACAAGCTGACGGGCGTCACCGGCGGAGACCAGGTTGCTGCCGCCATGGGCATCTACGGCCCTCGCACCACCTTCGTCGTCGCCCTCAAGGACTGCCCCGGGACGCATGAATTCCTTCTTCTCGACGAAGGTTTTTTTTTCTTCTCTTCTGAATCAAGTGCCCAATGGAGCTTCTGTAAATAAATGTAACAGTGCTATTAATCCAAGGTCTATTGCAAATGCTGCAGGTAAATGGCAGCATGTCAAGGACACCACAAGCATTGGAGAAGGGAAGATGTTCTCCCCTGGCAATCTGAGGGCCACATTTGACAACCCTGATTACGACAAGGTAGTACTCTGCACAGCTCTAAATTGATGTAGGGACAGTTGTAATCAGAATGTAACAAGTGGAAAATGCACCTTGTGTCAGCTTGTTAACTACTACGTCAAGGAAAAGTACACGCTGCGTTACACCGGAGGAATGGTCCCTGACGTCAACCAGGTACATACATCAACAGCTCTTCACTTATCACAACTCACAAGTCATATTATTTACTTACATACCTCAGAAACCACAGAAGTTATTCAGATCCAGCCTTAAAAACATACTCTATGTATCTGTAAAATCGCTGGTATGCATGGAACACTGAAATGCCATGACACTAGTTCTTCAGTACCGTGCCTATGATCTGATTGGTGATCACCAATAGTGCCTGTTCGACCCAGCATCGAACAACGCCATGATCGATCTGTCACGTCAATCCTACTACTGCTGCACCTTTCGCGCCAGAGCTGGACGACAATCTTTGCGTCGAGGCAATGTAGCTTTTCCGGGAACAAGAATTTGGTTGGGTGCTCTCCCCAGTGAGTGCCACGAACTGTTGTTCCACCGCGCTGCCCATGCATGCTCTCGACCACTGAGCCTGCACCAGCGTCTGCTTTAAGCAAGGCCATGGCCATGGCCATGCATGCTGTCGATCGACCGGCACGGCGCGTCCTGGCGCACGAACTTTGCTTCCGTATACACTCCATTGCATGCATGCATGCAGAGATAAACCCAATTTCTGTTTTAGCATTGTGCACGCGTGAGAAGGAATGGATGTTTGATGATGGTGCATGCAGATCATCGTGAAGGAGAAGGGCATATTCACGAACGTGACGTCGCCGACGGCCAAGGCGAAGCTGCGGCTGCTGTTCGAGGTGGCGCCGCTGGGGTTCTTGATAGAGAAGGCCGGCGGGCACAGCAGCGACGGCAAGCAGTCGGTGCTGGACAAGGTGATCACCGTCCTCGACGAGCGGACCCAGGTGGCCTACGGCTCCAAGAATGAGATCATCCGCTTCGAGGAGACCCTCTACGGCTCCTCCAGACTCGCCGCCAGCGCCACCGTCGGCGCCACCGCCTGATAATCATCCCACCTTCTTTTTTTTTTTTTCCTTCAACCTGAAGGTTAAAACAAGCTGTCCGTTATAGAGTCTGAAGCATGCTGTTGTTGTTGTTGTTGTCTTGTGATGATGCGAACTGGTAATAGAGCGGGCGGGCGGACGGCCGGGCTTGCGTACGTCTGCCGCCCTTGTCTCCACTGCGAGGTGATTGTCCTACACAGTTGTGCGTTTGTGCATGGCAACACTTGTGTCATCGGATGTCTGCGTGTCTAAGCCAAGCAGGCAACGCGATCTCCGTCCCTGCACCTTTGCTTTGCTCTGCTCAGTCACAGGGCTGACTGCCACGCAACAGCCCCGATGTCTCCACGTGCAACAGTCCAAGGTATGGGGGTGCAACACAAGAGAGTAACAATGCCATAAACATTCTGCTGTTTCCTGAGAAAGCAGTCTGTCTGAAACCCGCCCACCCCGACCAACCGCGCAGATCGATCCCTGCAAGCCCGAGGCCACAATCCTGACCGCTGATCCTGTTGCTACGTAAGTACCACGGCCGTCCAATTTTTTTAAACCTTTTCGGGTACCACAGTAGGGTGCATGCATGACGTGACGCAAAGGGCATGCACGTCCCTCGCATGGCATGCAGCCACACGGGCTTGGCCGCGTGCGAGCGCTGTGGGCAGCGGTCGGAATTCATCTGATCGAGCATCGAGGATTAATAACGAATGGTCCAAGTCGAGCGTGGTGAAAAGGAGGCCGCCAGGACGGAAGGAGGAAGCTTGGATGGATGGCATTGGCATGTGATGGCTGATTGCGCAATCGAGCGGGTGCAGGCCGTGCATGGCCAGAGCGTGCCTGCCGCCAGCCGTGGCGGCAGCCTAGAGCAGGGCGGCAGGGGGTCGCGTCTAGTGCACGTAGGAATATGGCGCGCCTCCCTCGGTGTCTCCCACCGGCTAGCTAGGCCAGAGCTACGATCGACCGGAACACATGCAGGCGCGGCTAGTTTCAGTGTTTTCATCTTTTTACAAAACCCGACCGGGACTTAATCCCGGTTTTTTTTTCAGGATCTGATTTTTCTTCTTCTAACTTCGGTGTCGATAATAGTAGAGTAACTTATCCACGTCACCACAACACAATCCTAAGGCTCGAGGTAGCCTATGTAACCCCACCGTCAAGGTGTTTAATGGTAAAATGCATACGAACACTGTGTTTTGTACTTAGATTTCTTCCGTTTTGTATTACAAAGCAATCAACCGCTACAACCAACGATAGGTGCTGGGACGGAAGCAGCACAACAAACTGAAACATAAACTGATGCTACAACCAACGATAGGTGCTGATGCTTTCATGAGTCTTTCATACCACACAAGCCCAACGATAGGTGCTGATGCTTTCTGGAGTCTTTCATACTCACTCCGTCTCAAAATAAGTGTCTTAACCTTAATACAACTTTGTACTAGAGCTAGTATAAAGTTGAGACAGTTATTTTGAGACGGAGGGAGTACCACACAAGCTACAAGCCATATTACGCCGGCCCTGACATCATTAGTTGGCAATGAGTGCAGGGCAAGCCTCCATAGGGCCTCAACGGCAGGTAGCTATATCCTATCTTCATCGACCCGATCATAGGAAAAAATTCGAAATGTTTTCAAACCGAGTGAGATCTCGCTCAGCTCTGGCAAAAGCGTCAAAACACTGAAATTGTCCGGTATCTGCGTTCCGGCAGCGGGCGATGGAGGTGACGGGCCGCCGTCATCGTCACCCCGTCATGGAAAAAGGCCGGGCGCCCTACCCGCGGTAGGAGCAGGGGGAGACCGCGCCAGCAGCAAGCGTCCGGCCGGCTCCACGGTCAAAACGTACCTCCCATGCATATTCCATCTCGGCCCCGGGGCTTGTTTGTTTCCTCGCCGTCTCGAGACATCGTCGGGTACCCCGTCCCTCCCGGCGACGGGACGGGTGCCGGCTCGCCGTGTGCCTTTGCTTTGCTAGCAGCTTCACGCCGGCCCGCGCGCGCTGCACAGTTGCTTTGTCGCTGCCTGCCGTCGCTAGCGCCCACCGTGGCTGTGGTAGTACTAGGCGTAGGCGGCTTAGCTAGTTCGTGGTTAACGTTGGACGGACGGGTTTCGCTGGTGCAAGATTAGTCATCGGAGGGAAATGAAGGAGGGCAGTAGCACGGAAGCAGGGTCCCTGACATGGTTGGGAAGCTTTGTCTCCTGCTCGATTAGTTTGAACTTTACTACTGCATTACAGGTGGCGCGTCGATCGCGTCCTGCTCGATTAGTTTGAACTTTACTACTGCATTACAGGTGGCGCGTCGATCGCGTCTGCGGCCATGTGCTTGAGTGCGGATCCACCGTCTTGATTCTGTCAGACGATTACTTAATGGACTTGATTACGGCTGACAGTGTCCAGATTACGCCCTCAGAAGCTCCTGGGACGTCTGCTCCTTCGATTTTTCTATAATAAAAGAGGCCTAAACCCTCCGATTTCATATGGATAAACAGAAGTCTGGTTACATCAAGCTAAACTGAACTAAATTACTAGAAGATCCGAATTCTAGAAGTTCTACCTCATGTACAATACTGGGTTGCGGAAAACCTCTGCACACGATCACGAGTCGTGCAAGATTCGAAACATGAGGCTAGTTTGAAACTGGAACTGGAAACCACCACAACACTAACAGAGAAGCCAAACTACTAACACCCAAATGAGCTCCCAGGCTACTAAGATGAAGATACCATCAGCTGCAGGGCAGAAGCGCAACAACAAGAGCAAGTAGTAAACCAGAGTTAGCCACCAATCTGAAGGACTCCAGGGCTCAACCCCGGTATACTTCACTTGCCCTTGCCCCTTTATGTGTAAAATGGACCAATCGATGACCCAAGAACACATTAGCTTAATCATAGTCATAGAATTAGACACAAATTGCATCTACAATTATACTCCCTCGTCCGGAAATATTTGTCATACAATAGCGACCCGACTCCAATTGAGTCAAGCCTCTGTGTACTTGTGTCATCCCTAGATCGATATGCTCGAACACACAATACATCAATGTATATATATCAAAATACAATCACATGTAAAATAACGTAAAACTGATATATACCTCGTGAGTCTCAACGGAAATTGTCAAACGGGAGTGGGGTCCCATCAGCACCAACGTCGGATTGAGTGTAGACCGTAATCCTAAATCGTAACTCTTACTCGTCATAGAAAAATTGTGCAACATGATAGGTTGAAGTCATGTAGGTCAGTACATCGTAACCGGGGACACGACTCATCAATTAGATTGATACTCTGGAGAGGTTGCACACTTTTTTCCACAAGACCCGATCACCTCCTTGATCGGAAGATCGAGACATAGTCTTTCGAAAGCATTCCCTCTAACCCACGGATAGACCGATACACCTACATCATCTACATCTGCTAGCCTATTCCGAAAGAGGTCACACCATCTACTCAACTAAGCCAGAGCCCATATTGGCATGTGGCTGCACACGAAAACTTATAGCCATGAAACTACGTTTGAAAAAGTTCGACCGAGGCCAACCAGCTTAAAAGATTGGCGCGGAAGAGCACGGAAGTGCTTGTTGAGGAGGAGGATACCCCCAAAGCCACTCAAGCGCGGGTGGCCGAGGTGGAGGCTTACCTTTTTTCTGTTGAAATGAAATGGGTCTCCCCCGCCCCAACTTTATTAAAGCCAAGTCAAAGTAAAAGCGACGAAACTTTTAAACAACTCTCAGCGGCTGCCAAAGTAGGTGCGACAAACCAAACCATAGGGTCCAAATTCTACCCCTGTTACATCAACTTGGTGTTAACAGAAATAATCCATCAACACACCAAAACTACACCTTCCCTACCAGAATCTTTTAACATACCAGGTTATCCTAAGCAATTCGCCTCTTCGATGATCCAAAAGCCTTAAGCACCGAAGAACAGGAGCATCCTGGACGCCCGAGCATAGAATTTTCCACTACCTGATCATAGCACACTACTTCACCATTTTCGCCCCTACAAAACAAAGTCATTTCGTAGAAGCCATAAGCTCCATAGGGTAGCAGAAGTAGCAATATGGAGAGCCGCTCGAGATTTTTTTTGTTTCCGGAACAACTAGTTCATGAAAGGAAGCAGGTACAAGAATACCACATGCACAACAATTATTGACCAAATCTCTCTAGAAGCAACACACTCAAAAAACAAATGTTGAATGGATTGATGCTCACTACAAAACACACACGTCACGTCATCCACATGTCTTCTCTTAGCTAGGTTATCTCTAGTGATACATCTGTTATAGAAAGCTAGCCACATGAAAAATGGATGTTAGGTGGCAATTTAATCTTCCAAATAGGATCTTTAATATTAGAATATATGCCCCCAAAGTGAATCAATTTGTAAAATGATTTCAGAGTGTAATGACCATAAGGTTCTAGGGTCCAAACAGGAATGTCAACAACAGTAGAAAGGGTATAAGATTTAATTAGACTCTCCTAACTTCCACCCGACTGGTGGTTAGCAATAGATCCGCATGATTCCTTGAGTACCTGATCGCTATCATCCCATGCTCGCTTGCATTTTTTTTCCTTCTCTCAAAAGCCGTAGTGAATCGCTAGTGTTTTTACTTCTGGTTTTCCGCTGCATAATATGAAAAGAAAATAAAGGTGTTTGAAACAGGATTCGAACCCAGGTCTTTGCGATAGCTATTGAGCCTAATAACCAACTAAACTATCTTTTGTTGTTGTCTAAGCAATGTTATTTGAACCTTCCTTATTTTTGCCGTATCAGAAAAAATAATAAAGATTGGCGTGGTAACTTTGGCATGACCAGCGTGATAAATATAGTATAAGCAACATGATAACTATACCATGATGAGGCTTGTAAGTACAGCACGAAAATGTTAAAGCAACCAAGAAATTACCGGTGAAATGTTTCAAAAACTTTTTCCCCTTCGATGAAAGAAACCATGGTGTTCAAACGTAAGATATTCGGTCTGTGATGCATAAAATTGTCACAAATTTACATGAAAGTTATCGGATGAGTTATGTTTCAATGTTTTTTCCTCGAAGTCAAAGTTAACATGGTGGTTGAAAGTAAGTTATAAGGTCATCGATGCACAAATGACCATGCTATTTACACAGAAGTTACGGAGGCATGTTTCAGTAACCTTTTTCCCATGGGTAAAAAGTTATCAATGTGTTGTATGTAAGTTATCGAGTGTGTGGTGCGTAAATTACCATGATATTTGCACTAGGTTATTAGGGGACATTTCTAGAACTTTTTGCCCAAGGCAAAAAGTTATCAGTTTGTTTACATGTAAGGTATGAGGTTAGTTGTCCGTAAGTTATCATCTTATTTACACTAAAGTTACCACGGGTATATTTCAACACCTTTTTCACCTCGGATGGTCAAAAAACGGTATTTTATTTGAACTTGTCAGAAGCTAAGTAGTGGGTGAGTTGGCTAGTGTGTTAAGATCTCAATATTGAAGTTTTGAGTTCAATTCTCAGCTTTAGCATGCTTTTTTAGGTTAAAAAGCTACAAGTATGGAAAGTGCGAGCATCAAGATTTGTTTCCAACATCTTTTTCTCCAGCTCAAAAAGTTATCATGGTGTTTCTGTGTTAGCTATCATATTTTGATGCGTATATCACCATGCTATTAACATAGAAGTTATCACGGGTGAGTCTTCAACAACTTTTTTTTCGAGGTCAAAGTTATCATGATGTTTGTACCTAAGTTATCAGGTTTGTGATGTGTACATTATCATGCTATTTAGATATAAGTTATTGTCTAGCTTGTATCATGTGGGTGGGGGCCGTGGGAGCTGCGTGGTGCCGCATTGGGAGCGGATCGAACGGGGGCGTCCGAAGACTCCCCGGACCAGGAAGGAAAACGCGGGACAGGCAAAATCGGCGGCTGGTGGTCGCGGCCGCCGGTGATGAAGGAGGGGAGAGGTGGGGAGGGAAGGGGACACACCATATCTGGCCGAGCAATGCCTTCCACGCAAGGAGCTGGTGCGAGTAGAACATCCCGTCCGCAGCCGCCGCACGGAGGTCGGAGAAGGGAAGGGGAAGGCGACGCCGCGCTGCGGAGGGGGAGCACGAGAAGGGGGTGATGATAAGGGAAGGGAGGGGTGTTGGAAATATGCCCTAGAGGCAATAATAAATTGGTTATTATTATATTTCTTTATTCATAATAAATTGTTGAGAGGTATGAGACCTCCGACAAGATTCTTTGTCTACAAAGTAAGGGAGAAAAGATCAATCGTTGAGCATGTGCTCAGATTGTCTTAGTTCTACAATCGTTTGAATTGAGTGGGACTTAATCTTCGAGATGAGATAATGATGGTTCTCCAAGGTCACTGCCATCAAGCTACTAGAGCTTCGTGATGAACTACAACATATCAAGGATAGATATGATGATCCTTGAGCTATTCGGGATGTCTGACATCGCGAAAGTAGAAATCAAATAGGAGCATCAATTGTTGATGGTTAGTAAAAACCACTAGTTTCAAGAAGGGCAAGGGCAATAAGGGATACTTCATGAAACAACAAACCAGTTGCTGCTGTAGTGAAGAAACCCAAGGTTGAACCCAAACCCGAGACTAAGTGCTACTGTTATGAGGGGAACGGACACTGAGGCGGAACTACCCTAGATACTTGGTAGATGAGAAGGCTGGCAAAGTCGACAAACGTATATTGGATATACCTGATATTGATGTGTACCTTACTAGTACTCCTAGTAGCACTAGGGTATTAGATACTGGTTCAGTTGCTAAGTGTTAGTAACTCGAAAATATAGGTACGGATTAAATGGATACTAGCAAGGGTGAAGTCACGATGTGTGTTGGAAGTAATTCTAAGGTTGATGTGATCAAACATCGCACACTCCCTCTACCACCGGGATTAGTGTTAAACCTAAATAATTGTTATTTGGTGTTTGCGTTGAGCATGAACATGATTAGATGGTGTTTATTGCAATACAATTATTCATTTAAACAAAATAATGGTTATTCTATTTTCTTGAATAAATACCTTTAATGGTTTATTGAATCTCAATCGTAGTGCTACACATGTTCATAATATTGAGGCCAAAAGATACAAAGTAGTAGTGATAGTACCACTTACTTGTGGCACTGCCGCTTGAGCCATGTTGGTATAAAATGCATGAAGAACCTCCATGCTGATGGATCTTTGTACTCACTCATTTTTGAAACGTTTGAGATATGGTCTATTGGTATAAACGCATGAAGAAACTCCATGGAGATGGATCGTTTGGACTCACTTGATTTTGAATCACTTGAGACATGCAAATCATACCACATGGGCAAGATGACCGAAGGCCTCGTTTTCCAGTGAGATGGAACTAGAAAGTAACTTATTGGAAGTAGTATTTGGATGTATGCGGTCCAATGAGTGCTGAGGCACACAGTGGATATCATTATGTTCTTACTTCACAGATGATTTGAGTAGATACTAGTGTATTGGCTTGATGAAACACACGTCTGAATTATTAAAAGGTTCAAGTAGTTTCAAAGTGAAGTTGAAGATCGTCGTGACAAGAGGGTAACATGTCTACGATATGATCATTGAGATGAATATCCGAGTTGCGAGTTTGGTACACAATTAAGACAAATGTGAAAATTGTTTCACATCTCATGCCACCTAGAACACCATAGTGTGATGGTGTGTCCAAACGTCATAACCGCGCCCTATTTGATATGGTGCATGCTATGATGTCTCTTATCGAATTACCACTATCGTTTATGGGTTATGCATTAGAGACAACCACATTCACTTTAAATAGGGCACCACGTATTTCTGTTGAGATGACACTAGATGAATTATGGTTTGGAGAAACCTAGGCTGTCATTTCTTAAAAGTTTGGAGTTGCGACGCTTATGTGGAAAAGTTTCAGCGTGATAAGCTCGAACCCAAAGCGGATAAAAGCATCTTCATAGGACACCCAAAACAGTTGGGTATATCTCCTATCTCAGATCCGGAAGCAAAGTGTTTGTTTCTAGAAACGGGTCCTTTCTCGAGGAAAAGTTTCTCTCGAAAGAATTGAGTGGGAGGGTGGTGGAACTTGATGAGGTTATTTAACCGTCACTTCAACCAGTGTGTAGCAGGGCGCGGGAAGTTGTTCGTGTGGCGCCTACGCCAATTGAAGAGGAAACTGATGATAAGTGATCATTAAGCTTCAGATCAAGTTACTACAAACCTCGTAGGTCGACAAGGTCGCCTACTGCTACAGAGTGGTACGGTAACCCTGTCTTGGAGGTCATGTTGTTGAACAACAATGAAGCTACGAGCTATGGAGAAGCGATGGTGGGCTCGGATTCCGGCAATTGGCTGGAGGCCATGAAATCCGAGAGAGGATCCGTGTATAAAAACAAAGTGTAGACTTTGGAAGAACTACTTGATGGTCATAAGACTATTAAGTACATATGGATCTCTAAAAGGAAGACAGCCGATGATGGTGAAAAGTCACCATTAAGAAAAGCTCGACTTGTCGCAAAGATGTTTCCAACAAGTTAAAGAGTTGACTATGATGAGACTTTCTCACTCGTAGCGATGCTAAAAGTCTGTTGGAATTATGTTAGCAGTTTTTGCATTATTTATGAAATATTGCACACAGGATGTCAAAACATTGTTTCCTCGACGGTTTCCTTGAGGAAAGGTTGTATGTGATACAACCAGAAGGTTTTGTCGATCCTAAGGATGCTAACAAGTATACAAGCTCCAGCGATCCTTCTATGGACTGGAGCAAGCATCTCGGAGTTGGAATATACGCTTTGTTGAGATGATCAAGGCTTTTGGGCTTATACAAGGTTTATGAGAAACTTGTATTTCCAAAGAAGTGAGTGGGAGCACTATTAAATTTCTGAAAAGTATATGTAGTTGACATATTGTTGATCGGAAGTAATGTAGAATTTCTGGAAAGCATAAAGGGTTGTTTGAATGGAGTTTTTCAAAGGAAAACCTGGATAGAGCTACTGGAACATTGAGCATCAAGATCTATAGAGATAGATCAAAACGCTAAATAGAACTTTCAATGAAATGCATGTCTTGACAAGTTTTGAAGGAGTTCAAAATAGATCAGCAAAGAAGGAGTTCTTGCCTGTATTGTAAGGTGTGAATTTGAGTAAGACTCAAAGCGTGACCACGGCAGAAGAAAGAGAAAGGATGAAAGTCGTCCCATATGCCTTAGCCGTAGGCTCTATAGTATGCTATACTGTGTACCGCACCTGATGTGTGCCTTGCCATGGATCTGTCAAGGGGTACAGAAGTGATCCAGGAATGGATTACTAGGCAGCGGTCAAAAGCTATCCTTAGTAATTAGTGGACTAAGGAAATTTTCTCGATTATGGAGGTGATTAAAGAGTTCGTCGTAAAGGGTTACGTCGATGCAAGCTTTAACACTAATCCAAATAACTTTGAGTAGTAAACCGAATTCGTATAGTAGAGCAGTCATTTGAAATAGTTCCAAATGGTGCGTGGTAGCAGCATCTATAGGATGACATAGAGATTTGTAAAGCACACGCGGATCTGAAAGCTTCAGACCCATTGACTAAAACCTCTCACAAGCAAGATATGATCAAACCCCATAACTCTATGGGTGTTAGATTCATTACAATGACATAGTGATGTGAACTAGATTATTGACTCTAGTGCAAGTGGGAGACTGTTGGAAATATGCCCAAGAGGCAATAATAAATTGTTTATTATTATATTTGATTATTCATGATAATCATTTATTATCCATGCTAGAATTGTATTGATTGGAAACTCAAATACATGTGCGGATACATAGACAACACACTATCCCTAGTGAGCCTCTAGTTGACTAGCTCGTTGATCAAATGTGGTCAAGGTTTCTTGGCCATAGACAATTGTTGTCACTTGATAACGGGATCACATCATTGGTAGAATGATGTGATGGACAATACCCAAATTATAAACATAGCATATGATCGTGTCAGTTTACTGCTACTGTTTTTCTGCATGTCAATGTATGTGTTCCTATGACCATGAGATCATGCAACTCCCAGACATCGGAGGAATACCTTGTGTGTATCAAACGTCGCAACATAACTGGATGACTATAAAGGTGCTCTACAGGTATCTCCAAAGGTGTTTGTTGGGTTGGCATGGATCAAGATTGGGATTCGTCACTCCGTGTGACGTAGAGGTATCTCGGGGCCCACTCGGTAATACAACATCACAACAATCCTTGCAAGCAATGTGACTAAGGAGTTAGTTACGGGATCTTGTATTAAGGAGCGAGTAAAGATACTTGCCAGTAACGAGATTGAACTAGGTATGGAGATACCGACGATCGAATCTCGGGCAAGTAACATGCCGAAGGGCAAAGGGAATAGTATACGGGATTATATGAATCCTTGACATAGAGGTTCAACTGATAGAGATCTTCGTAGAATATGTAGGAGCCAATATGGACATCCAGGTCCCGCTGTTGGTTATTGACCGGAGAGTGTCTGAGGTCATGTCTGCATAGTTCTCGAACCCGCAGGGTCTGCACACTTAAGGTTCGACGACGTTTCGGTATAGTTGAGTTATATGTATTGGTGACCGAAGGTTGTTTAGAGTCCCGGATGAGATCCCGGACGTCACGAGGAGTGTTGGAATGGTCCAAAAACGAAGATTGACATATCTGAAGTCCTGTCTTGGTCACCGGAAAAGTTTCGGGCACATCGGTAGTGTACGTGGAGTGCCGGGAGGGTGTCGGGGGACTACCGGGAGGGGTGTGATGACCCAAGAGGCTCATGGGCTATGAGAGGAGGTGGATCATCCCTTGGTGGGCTCGCCTAAGTCTCTCTCAAGGGCCCATGCAAAAAAATAAAGGAAAAAGGCAAAAAGGCCAAATTAGGAAGGAGTCCTAATAGGATTCGACCTCCCTTGTGGTTTGGGCCGAAGTGCCTTGGATTGGAGGCCAAGGCTGCCTCCTATCCTCTCCTCCTCCTATATATATACTAGATGTTTAGGGATTTTTGAGACACAACTTTGCCACATGCAACCCTAAACCTCTACTTCGTAGTTCTTCCTCGAGATCGGATTTCTGTAGTGCTTAGGTGAAGCCCTGCAGGAATAAGATCACCACCACCACCGGAGCGCCGTCACGCTGCCGGGGAACTCATCTACATCCCCGTCTCTGTTTCGGGATCAAGAAGGCGGAGATCGTCATCGAGCTGTACGTGTGCGGAACGCGGAGGTGTCGTCCGTTCGGCAATTGATCGGGACGGATCGTGAGACGGTTCGTGGGACGGATCGTGAAGACGTACCACTACATCAACCGTGTTTATTAATGCTTCCGGTTGGCAATCTACAAGGGTATGTGGATCCGATCTCCCTCTTGTAGATGATCATCACCATGATAGGTTTTCGTGTGCATAGGAATTTTTTGTTTCCCATGTAACGTTACCCAACAAGGGGCGGAGTGGGTGGGAGTTTTCGCGAATCAACCTCTCATGGAAATGGAAAGGATTTTGAAGAGGGAGCTCCTACAAACCTTACCAAATTAAGTCGCATCCACAACCATCCGATTCAAATGCTCCCAACTGCAGGACCGGGAGTCACCATGCAACTCCCACGACCCCACCCACATGATACAAGCTAGTCAACTAGAGGTTCACTAGGGATAGTGTGTCATCTATGTATCCACACATGTATTTGAGTTACCAATCAATACAATTCTAGCATGGATAATAAACGATTATTATGAACAAGGAAATATAATAATAACCAATTTACTATTGCCTCTAGAGCATATTTCCAACAATGGACCTATGGGACTGTGGTAGAATACTCACACATCACCATGGGAGCAGTAAGGTTGACGTATAGCCCCTCCGTGATCGGTCCGCCCTCCGACGGGGCACTGAAATAGGGTTCCACATGGGCACACGGTGAAACATAGATTTGCGGCGGCGGAAAAAGTGTTTCGAGAGCCCCCTAGGGTTTTTGAAATATTGAGGATTTATAAGCTAGAGAATGAGGTCAGGAGAGCGGGGGGTGGCGCACAAGCTAACATGGCGCAACCACCTCCCGTTGAGGGCGTAAAACCTTCCACCAATCCCAAGGTAGTAGTTAACCTTACCTCCTTGGAAACAGATGTCAACTCCACTAAGGAGTTGGCTAATAGTTTAAAGCCTAGCACTCCTCAAGAAAAGAATGGGTGGGGCATCAATGGTGTGGTTGCCCCTCCTCGGTTCTACGGTGGACCGATCCCTTCACCTCATACAAACTCTCATGGGGCGCCTCCTAAACTTGATTTGACTAGCTTTACTAATTGGGTTTTTTCGTATAAAGTCTCATTTGAATAAAAGCTCAAAACAACTTTGGGGGTCATCTGATAAGGCTTCTATCCTCATGACCCCAAGAGAAGAAGTGTACGACCAACTTTATGCATGTGCATTGTTCATCCTTTAAGATGTCATGTCGCCCAAAGAGCTTGCACACTTGCGAACGAACACTAGGTACGGGCGGCACGACCCCTTGTGACAGTCATGGAGGCTGACTGCCCTGATGGTGACGCAGAGGAGAAGCAGCGACGGTGGCTAGGGTTGGATCGGTTAGAGCGAAAGCGACGACATCGGCTCTGATACCATGTAGAAGTGCATGCTCTAGCCAATACAACCAAAATACCGATATGATGGAAGAGACTAGGCAATACATTTCTACGTCGACATTCCCTCTCACGTGTGGCTCCCTTAGGCCTAAACGTGGACCAAAAAAGAGTTACAATGTAATTGCGCCAGCCGGGTCTTGAACTCAAGACCTCTTGGCTTTGATACCATGTTAGAAGAAAATAGAGGGATTGATGGAATAGTTGATTATATTGTTTGAGCCTCGTGTGCATGTACATAGGAGTACATGATCTTTTGGTAGTTTAAGACAAGCTAGAATACTTCTTATTCTATCATATGTTACTAATCTAATCACAATAATCAACAAGTTTAATCCACACTAGCATCATCACAAGATTAGTGACACGACAAATCACATACAACATTCTAGTAACATCTAGCACATTGGCATATGGACCAATGTCATATGTCAAGTGACAGAGAGGACTAGAACATACGAGGGTACGAGAAACTCTCGTGCATCAGCATGTTCTATCACAGTGCGAAGACAAGGTCTTTATCTGCCATAGAGGAAGCAAACGTGTCGAGATGCTCCCCCAAAAACCTGCTCAACCCTCACGAGGTGAAAGTTCTCAATGGATGTTTTGCTTTCCCGGATGAATGTGCACACAATTGTTGGGATGGGGTTGTCGGGGAAGCAACTTAGCATACAGAGAAACTCAGCAGGTATGGGTTTGCGTGCACGCGTGCGTGGGTGCGTGCATGTGTGTGTGTTTTTTATGCATATCATCCCTCCTCTCTATCTCCTTTACATAAAAGGGACGCGGTGAAAGAACTCTCTAAACATTAAAAGAATGTGTTGACAACGAGCTCTATTATTAACACATATGCCCAAGCTAGGGTGTGTGCTACCACGCAAAAGATTAGTTTTCTCTAGCAAGGTGTATAAGATTAGCTCAAACTCGAACTGGCGTGTGGCTCGAACTGAGTGAGTGAATAAATGTGCATATTATTGCTCACTTTTTCAATGTTACAAGGAGTAGTAGAACACCTCACGTTTTATGTTGGCGGTTCTTCTACCCCACCAATAAGTTTTAGTGGGTCATCGTCCATGAATCCTAACAGTAATAGTACAACAATAGTATATTTCTCAAAATAAAATATCATTCTGTTAACGTTCATTGTTTTTCATATAGTGTACCACTTTTGCCAAGTGGTATACCATTCTGTTTACGGAATGTTAAAAATTTAACTCGGGTTTGTAACCATGACAAACCAATAGCTTTAAATGGCAAGTTACTTTGTTGAAAGCATATCAATTTTCTTCACAGAGAATGGCAAATCTCGTCAAATCTGTTGAAACGATGTGTCATGATTCCAGCAACATAATTTGCCGGCATTTTTCATATTTGTACAAACCATATATCATGATTCTAGCAACATAAATTGCCATAATAACGTTAGATTGGCCATGTTTAAAATCTGACATAAGATCTGTATGAAAATCCGTTTGTTTAAGAGGGCTTTCTTCCTCATTGCTTCCCATATTTAAAATAGGAGCAAATAAGAGCATCTTCAACAAACGCGCGGATGGACGACGCAGAGAAAACTGTTTTAGGCACCGAAATAGCGTTTTAAGACACCTGTGTGGTAGCTTCAGCACAAGCCGTAAATTTTAACGTGTCGCACGTAGCGCTCCGGTAGAGGCACTAAATATATAGCACGGGCGCCTAGCACAAACACATTTTACGCTCAAACGTAGAACACATACACAAAATAAATCAACAATAAATACAACAATAGTTCATGAATAAATACAACAAATAATTCATGTATGAGCTCGTATGTTGCCCATTGCATGACCATCACTACTCAACTAGATTATTTTAAACTTTATCATGCGTTTCGGCATGTCAAATGACATTGGTAGGAGGCAACAAAGCGGGCCATCCTCGCATCGCTCGTCAACACTCACACAGATCTTCCCATCAACTCGTACTCAGAATAGTCTAAATCTTGTTCACGCTCATTCTTAATGATCTTGTTATGCATGATCACATAAGCGTTCATGATGTATCAAATGATCTTTTGATCTCAAAATCTAGTTGCTCCTGTCACAATAGCAAAGTGTGCTTGCAAAATCCTAAAATATCTCTCCACGTTTTTTCTAGCCGCCTCTTGAGCATTGTGAAAATCAAGATTTTTCTTACCTTGCGGTGCCTTCAACAGCTTCATATCTGTTTGCCACCTTGGGTAGATGCCATCCATAAAATAGTAATCATAGTTGTACATATGGTCATTTGTTACAGACTCCACCGGTGAAGTTTCACCATTTGCAATATTAGTCATAAGTGGTGACTTTTGAATAACATTGATGCCATTGCAAGATCCGGGCATTCCAAAAGAAACATGCCAAATACAAGTCTCATGATCGGCTGCTCCTTCAAGGATTGTAGTCAAACCTTTTTTTGACCTTGGAATTGTCCATGTCATGCAGCATGACAGTTCTTCCTACTTCAATGCATGCAATCTATTGAGCCAAGCATACCCGTGAATCCGCAAGCTTTGTTGAACTCCATAAGCCTTACGGTGTCTTCAACATTGGGAGCTCTCAAATATTCCGGACTAAACAATTGCACAATTCCAACTACGAAGCGCTTGACACACATGATGACTTGACTCTCACCCATGGCCAAGTGGTCATCAACTTGATCCGTCAAAATACCATATGCCAACATACGCAACAGGGTGGTCACTTTTTGGAAGGTGCTATGCCCAAGTTCTCCGACAACATTTCTCCTTTGCTGAAAAAACAGATCATGCCTCGCTAGTTTGTCCTTAGTGTGTTTAAACAACTCGATGCTCATCCTAAAACGACGTCGAAAGTATGATGCGGGGTATGTGGGATTCTCCACAAAGTAGTTCCTCATTAGTCTGTTGTGGACATCAATCCTCTCCCTTCATAATTTCTGACGGCTGAAATACGAACCACCATGTTTCGGCCTTTTATTGTCGTGGATAGCTAGGATCATTGAGATATCCTCCTCTTCTTCAAGATCAAATTTTTTATTGAAAAAAAATCATAGGATGAACCCATCTACAAACTTGATTCAAAACTAATTTAAAACTACAAACAACATGCACAAATTTATCTACAAATATAAAGTTAAATGATACATACCTTGGGTGTATTTTCTCAAACACCTTGTGTGCGCTGAGCTGCGAACGCCCGTCGATTGCTGTTCGTCGAGGAACGGAGCGCTCGAGGGGGGCGGCGAGGAGAGAAGGTAGAGGGAGCGGCGGCGGCCACTGGGTGTAGCAGGGGGGCGACGACGCGTTTGGGAGAGGCGAGGCGCTCGCGCGAGGAGGTTTCAGGTCTCATAGTTGGTGATTCATGCGCGAGTTTCGTTTGTCCAGCGCGCTGGAGCAGGCGCACCAAATTAAACACACCTTGCAGTTTCTCCATGGCGTTGGAGCACACGCATCAAATAAAACACACGCAATGCAGTTTTGCAAGGGCGCTGGCACGTTTTTATAGCACACAACATTATTGCGTGCTTGCTGGAGCGCTGCCTTTTTTTTTACGCGCGACTTATTGAGTGTGTATGTTGAATATGCTTTAACAACAACGATAACTACACACATTGTTACTGTCTGTAAAACTTGCATCGTGAGAGTAACTTCAATTGGGCGACTCATTTTGTCCGCAGTCGTCCGTTTGGATCGGCGCGGACAAAAATGATGACCCGAAGCACCGATCCATTGTCAAAATGTGTCCGCTTCGCGTCCGCGCCGATGCATTTTCGGTCCAAATTTGGGACTGAAATGCATCGGCGTGGACGCGCCCGCCCCCTCGTTGTCCGTCCCCAACCACCGCGGTCAACATAATTTATGACGACCACCATCCTCGGACCCACGCGTCAACGATCCGTGGTCGGCCTTTTAATCCGAACGTGCGGTGGGGTTCGGCCATCTGCTTCCAACCCCCCCCCCCCCCTGTCCCCATGTCGTCACCCCTCTGTTTCCTCGTTGACGACCCAGCAACCATGGACAACGGCGACAACCTCGTCGTCTATGCCCGCGCGATGCTGCCACAGAAGGTCGCCTACCTGCAGGCTAAAAGGGCGATGCACCAGGCGCACGAGCGCGTCCGTGCTTCGCCTGACTTCTTTCAGAACACCCTCGTCGTCCACCCCCGCGCGCTTCTTCCATAGGAGGCCGCCTACCTTCAAGCTAAGATGGCACTCCGCCTGGCGAACGAGTGCGCCTGTGCTACGCCCGGCTTCTTCCAGAACACCCTCGTTGTCCACCCCCGCGCGCTTCTTCCAGAGGAGGCCGCCTACCTTCAAGCTAAGATGGCGCTCCGCCTGACGAACGAGCGCGCCTGTGCTGCGCCACCGCCGACACGAGCACTACCCGCGCCGGCATAGCCTTTCCTCGCCGCCACCGTCGAAGACGCCTAGGGTTTTTTCTTTTTTCATTAATGATGTAACGCGTGGACTGTTGTCAGCCTTTGTGACCGGCTTTTTTAATGTTTAAATTATGCATGTTTGATGCACGTTGATAAAAATGAATCAAGACAGCGTTGGTCGCATGCGTCGAATCAAACATCGAAGTAGACATTCGTGTCCGTCTAACCGATCCAAACAGACAAGAAACGAACAAAATCGTTGTCCGTTTAAGTCGATCAGTTGGAGTTGCACTCAGTGGTGGAGGACCCGGTAGGGCAAGGCCCGGCGGCCGCCCTACCTTGATTTCGCTCGTGCAGGCTGTGTGCAAGGTGACGCATCGATGCGGCAGCGTTGTCGGTGGCGAATGATCAAGGCCCGCCCTACCTTAATTTTTGTCCGTCCTCCTCCACTGGTTGCACTGAGGGTCGTTTCCGTGGTATACGTGCATGAGAACCCTCGGGTGCGGCGAGGAGGCTAGAAACGGCAGGAGCGCCGCGTCTGAACCGGCAGTAGGGGGGCGGCGAGAAGTCCGCCGGCGCAATTTGGCAGCGAGAACAAAAGCGGCAGACCAGCGAGCGACGTCTCGACCGGCCCGAGGGCCCGACTCTCCCCGCCCTGCCGGCGGGTGGGGTGGGCACGCACACGCCGGTGTCCGATCCGATGAGAAGGGCACAGGAAAGGAACAAGCGCGGACGCGGACGCGGTCGAGACGGCGACAGCGTCGAGCCCGGCCAGGCAGCGGAGGGAGGAATATGGGACGCCTTTAACGGTTTCCGAGGCGGCGGCAATGAAAGCTCGGCCGTCGGCCCCCTCGCTCCCTTTAAGGACCAATCACGTGCAGTGGACGGGCCCGATCCCTGTACCGCCAACGTTGGAAACCAGGGCACGTACGTACGTGCCCGTCCACGTCCATGTCTCGCTCATGCTCATGCTCTCCTCTCGGGACTCAAAGGCTGGACGGACCCAAGCAAGAGGAATTCCGGACCATCGAAAACCGCAGAGAGACCGACCTGTACGGGAGCGTTTGACAACTTGACACAAAGTTATGATGCTGGTCTAGCGTGCGTCGGGCAAGTAGAATCAGCTTTTGCATCTGGAATTAGCAGCAGATTGACGCAAGATTGCAAATCGTGTGCATGAGTATGACACGTCCAGAACATCAACTGATACTAGTATATGATTTAACGATAAGAACCACTGGATCATGCGACGAGCATACTGCTAAGATGCAAGAGGAAATTAACATGAACTGCCTGCGTGTTATCCACCACCCCCACCCCACCCCCAAATGAAGAGAAAGAAATAACAAGATCGAGCTTAGTACAATACACCAAGACTTATGGCTATGGCTATCACCAATACACCAACCCCCCTTCAGCTGCAGTGCTGGGTTTCCTTTAGGTTCAGTACAGGCGGAGCACGCTCCGGGCGAACGACTGCGACGTCAGCTGCCGCCCTGCCTTGCCCCCCGGCACGCCACCGCCGCCTCGCCGCGCGCCGGCGCCGCCGCTCCGCATCGGGGTCAGGTAGAAACGCAGCATGCCGTTGTCGACGCGCCCAGGCGGCGAGTGCCGCGCGCTGCGGTTCCGCTCCAGCACGTGCGGCTGCGCCTCCTCGGCCCCTCTCCGCCTCACGTTCCCGTTGACGTCCACGTAGCTGCGCCTCGAGCTGCCGAGCCCACCGCTGTTGCTGCTGAACGAGCTGCGCGCGCTCAGGTTGCTGTTGCACCGCTGCATGTTGTTCTGCCCGCCGGCCCCGCGGCCGCCGCGCAGGTCCGGCCACGGCTCCGAGAACGACCGGTCCGCGATGTCCGACGGCCCGCCGCCCCTGCGCCCGGCGGCTCGCCGGTGGATGAACCCCCACAGGCTCCACGCCTTGCGCCAGCGGGGCGGCTTCTTGGCCGGCCCGGACATTGCCGCCTCCAGGCTCGCCGAGATGTCCTCCACCAGGGAGTTGGAGCTGAAGCCGCGGTCCAACAGGTCCTCGGCGTGGTGGAAGTGGTAGAACTCTGAGCCGCCAATGGCGATGGGGGACTCGTTGCCGTTGGCTGCGGCCGGTGCTGGCTTCGGCTCGGTGGCCACCTCGAAGGACGGCCGGCGGACTGAGCTGGTGCGCTCCAGGCTCCGGCGCCTCCGACTGGAAGAATCGAAGTAGTAGTCTCTCGTCTGGAAGGACCCCCCTGGTGGTTCAAGTTCGCCATCGTCTTCCACGGGGATTTGGCCGTCTGACCGCTCGACCACGGTGGCCGGAGTATCCTCCATGACGGACAGGATGGGCGGGAGGCGGGAGACCGGCGGGGGCGCGCGGCCGAGGCCAATGCCAGACCCCGCACCGAACAAGTACCCGTCCCACGACGCGCGTGGCTCGTCCCAGGTGAAGCCGGCGTCGTCGATGGACATGCGGCCGGCGTCGAGGGAGAATCGCGGGTCGGTGTCGCACGAGCGCCGCCCCAACGCGTTCTCCGAGCCAGCCTCCCCTCGGAGGCGGCGCCGCCGAAGGAACGATGGCTTGGATGGCTTCTCCGGCGGTGGCATTGCCGCTGCCGCGGCCTTGCTCACGGCGGCCTCCTTCTTGAGCTTCTGCTTGCGCCTCCATTTCTGCCACTTCTTGCTGAACACGGAGGCGCCAAAGAAGCTCCCGGCGATCTCTTTCAGGTCTTTTGGCGGTGGCTTCACGGGCTCCGACGACTCGAGGTCCGTGTGAATGTGTTCCTTCATGGCCTTTACATCCCGAGCGGCATTGTCCTCGACTTCAACAATCTCGCCGGAGGTGTCCACCCCAAGGACGGGCTCGAACACCGGCATTATCTCGTCCTCGCGCTCCATGACCACGGGGATGTCCTCCTCGGAGAAATCCTCCAGGACGCGCGGCCGTGGCAGCGGCGGTTGCTGCGGCGGGAGCGCGACGCCGGTGGTGAGCGCCACGGCGGCAGCGGCGGAGGACGAGACCGGGAAGGAACCAAACGCCGTGCCGTCGCGGACACGGTCACGGTCGTCCTGGTGGAAGAGCGCCCAGAGCGTAGCACGCCCGCGCACATCGCACGAGTGGCGCTGCGGCTCATCCCCCCTGGCAACCGCGGCCGCCGCGGCGGCAGCGGAGAGTACGTCCCCGCCGCGGCCGCACGAGAACGACTTGCACCGCCGCAGGTCCGGCGGCTCAGGTACCGCCCCAGCCGCAGACGACGAGGCGCCCGGCGCGAACGGCCGGGCGAAGAGGGACCGGATGGCGGACGTGGACCTGCGGCCGGGCGCGGAGGCGGCGGCCGCGGACGCCTCGAGGCCGGCGAGGCGCTCGCGGAGGCAGGCGGTGCAGAAGCCGGTGAAGGCCTCGTCCGGGTGCAGGTCGCAGCTGGTGACGTTGGAGCGTCGCGGCGGCGCCGGCGGGTCCATGAGCAGCGACATTATTGCCGTGCCCGTCCGCTCCCCTCCCCCCCACCGCACCGCGGGTCGGCGTCACCTCACAGCGCCCCCAACGTCTGCTCGCGCCTCTCTGGGGTTCTGGGAGGGGTGAGCGAGTGGTGGATGCCGGCGGGCATGGCCGGTTTTTAGAGGGCAGCGTGAGCGTGGAGAGAGGAAAGCGAAAGTTAAAGGCGGATCACGGGCCCCGGCGAGCTCACCTCGCTCTCTCTCTATAGTTCCTTTTGCTTTGCAGCTCTGCGCTCCTTGGGCTCCGTAGCTTGCTTGTTGCTTTGTGTGCGCGCGCGCGCTCCCTCTGTCTCTGTGCTCGAGCGTAGCGTCTCACTCGCACTCTGGGGGCGATCGATGATCGATCGGTGGCCGGCCCTATTGGGATTTGGCTGATCCAAAGGTGATTATTTCCGGATAACCTTGCACGCACGCGCGTGGTAAAAAAAATAAAACGGTACGCCGCCTTGCGCGCGTTCTTTCTTTTGCCTTTCGCACGGCGGCAACGGCCGGCCACCGACGCCCCAAGGAATAGTAGGATTTGATTCGTGACCAACATGCACTCCGCTTTTGCTCTTTCCTGCTACACGGCCGCTTCGAAACCATCAATCAGCTTTGCGCAATGCAGCGCTTGTAGTTCCGAGAAATGCTTTGCTCAGTTGCTCACACACGGTGGGTCTCTTCGCTTCAAAGGAATTTTATTGTATTTGGAGGATTGAAATCCCTAGAAATTTTCGTACGTTGGTCCTTTGATTCGTAGGATTATATCTCATAGGATTTTTTTCTATAAAATCTTTCGTAATGCATTTTATAGGAAATCTAACATTAACTCAAAATTTTATTTTATAATTTATTTGTTTTTTCGTGTCATCAAACACTCGTTGCTAGTTATATAGGATTTAAATGAACATGCCACTTCAATCCTATATATTTTCTATTTCTATATTTTCAAAATCCTACGAATCAAAGAGGCCTAAGAGGTTTCTGAATACCTTGCTAAAAAAGCTGTGCTGAATAAGCCGATATACTGAACCTTGCACTACTACCGGGCAAAGAATCAAAGGTATCGTCCTAAAAAAAGTAGAAAAAAAATCAAGCAAACAAAGGTATTCTGTTCAGAAAAGACCCCTGTCATGACGATGCAATCAGTGAAGGCTTGACTCTTAGTTAGTCGCAGGATGATGCATGATTTGCATTTTTTTTTGGATCCAGATAGTTTTAATCCTATCCGGTCAAAGCAATTTGAAAGCGTAAGCATCTCTAAGAAGCTTTTGTTGACACGAGTTGATGTGAGGTGTGTGTGCGCCCTTTCCGGCTTTGCCCTTTCTACCCTCATTTCCGAGCCCCCTTCCCGCTCCCACATGCCCAGGCCCCAAAAGCGGATGACGACCCAACCGGTAATTTCGCCCCGCCCACAAAGCCAATGCAGCAGCAGCAGCCACAGT